>NC_056071.1:15042500-17607120 GCF_016772045.2 Ovis aries
ACAGGAGAGAAAATAGCATTATTTATTGAGCACGAGGATTTGGAGTTTGAAGGGTCCTTATTGCTGCAGGTTTTCTGATGAAACAGAGAACGTTTGTTTATCAATGTTCTCAAGCAATACAGTGGAAGCAAACTCGATCTCACCCGGTGTTATCAACCAGTTATCTTGAATCAGTCTTTTGTTACTGTTGCTATTGAATCAGTTTTGTGATTCTAATTGAGTTGTGTTAGTCTTCACTGATTTGTTCATTATCATCATAAAAATAATCAGATGTTCCCATTAACTTCTTGGTGATTGATCTGAATTTCTTAGGATGTAATTGATATATCTGAGCCTTTGGATTTGGTCTCCAACGTAGAGATGTTGATAGTGAGTAAAATATTCAAAATTTGTGGAACACGTCCATGGATTCTTTCCAGCTGTAAAGAACTGAATTTCATCTTTTTTTAAATCATAGAGGAAAAGAATGTGGAAAATCTAAGTTTGAGCACAAATTAGCCCAGATGTAGTAAGCTAATTTGTTTGTGTGGTACACATGTAAATGAATATTAATCAGAATGGGAAGTGACTATGAAAATCAAGCATCCTCTTTAAAGTTTAGCTGATTTCTTTAAAAAAAACCCACTTATTCAAAAACATGACAGAACATTCTGAGTGAATCAGCACTGTACATTGATTAACTTCTGAATATATATTTTAACCCAATGCAATTTTATGTAGCATTGGTTATGATTAAAATAGTGTCTATAGACATACAAAATTTTTTTTTTAAGAATTTTGTTTCAAGATTTAAGTTTTACCCCATTGTAGTCATAGATTCTTGCAATATTAGTCCTGGTTAAAACAAAATTTAATTCTAAAAAAGGAAAAATGTAAAGAAGAAAAAATATAACAATATTACAATGTGAGGAAATGTTAAAGCTATAAAAATATAATGATGACTAGGCTGACACATCGACTGAATGAAAATATTAATCACTTGTTTAAAAAAAGAAAATAAAAATAAAGTAGAACACAGTCTGACAATATGTTTTATTCGGGTTGTTTTTTTCATTTTGATTCATTTATTCAAAATTAACTGCCCAAAATACATCTCCCTGGTGTGATCTACAGGCTAACAACATTGATATTCTTTTGGGGAGTTCTTGGAAATGCTTGCTCAGCCCTCACTTATGACCTGGTGATTCAGATTCTACATTTTAGAAGCGCTCCAGATTATTTATATGTACACTGAAGTTTGAGAAGCACTAATACACAAAATAAAAAAATTGTCCCCAACCTCAAGTTCTAGTACAAAGAGGGCAATAGATTGCGTGAACAGGTAGTTATGGTCCATCTATTAAAGGGTATGTCAGAGTTACCCTTGTCAGATGTGGAAGAGAAAGAACATCACTTAGCAAAGGGAATTCCTTGACGGCATAGAGAGAGTAGAAGAGATGGATCTTGAAACTAATGAGAAGAAAAGATATTCTGGGCAGAGAAAACATACCATGTTCAGGGCATGACAGTATTTTCATAAGCTGGACTTGTGACTGCTTGAATCAAGAGACAGAAGCAAGGGCTAGTAAGACATGATGACAACCTTTGTGGGGACCTGGCAACAGAGCGTGAACGTTACCCTGGGACAATGAGTCGTCACTAGAGGTTTGAACAAGGATTGTGACTTGATCCCAATTGTGTTTCAAAAAGATTATGAGCAGTGTACAGGCAGCACAAGAGGAACAGAGTAGTGAGCAGGCTATGAAAGGTCTGCATTCAGGAGGTAGGAGCTCAAAGGATGTTTAAAAGACACCTAGAGGGGAGGAGCAAGCTAGGGTTAGGGGATTAATAGGTGCATACTATCACGTATAAAATAAATAATCTATAAGGTTATAGTGTGCAGCACAGAGAATATAGCCAGTATATGATAGTAATTATAAAAGGAATGTAGCCTTTAAAAAATCACTATGTCGTTCACCTGTAACTTACGTAATATTGTACAACAGCTATACTTCAACTAAAAATAAATAAACAAAAAGATATAAAAATAAATAAAGATAAAAGATATCTAGATGATAGGAATGGCAGTGTGTATATTTGACCTCTCTGTGAATGCTCAGTCGGTTACGTCCAATTCTTTGTGACCCCATGGACTATAATCCACCAGGCTCCTCTGTCCCTGGGATTCTCCAGGTAGGAGTACTGGAGTGGGTTGTCATTGACTCCTCCAGGTGATCTTCCTGACCCAGGGATCAAACTCAGGTCTCGTGAGTCTCCTGCAGTGCGTATTTCTGAGTCACTGGGGACGCCCTATTTCACCCATGAGGTCCGTTTAACCCAGGTATCTTGTATATGCATAGAACTCTGAAATGATAAACATTCACTAAGTAGTTTTACTGTGTTCTTCCAAATACCTACAAAGAGATTTATTTTTGCCATGTTTACACATGGCTTGAATGAGATTTGTCTTTCTCCAGTAAACTGAGAGTCACATTTTACTTTTCATTATATTTGCCACAAAGATCATCTCCACCATTTCTCAGGCAAGTATCGTTGCACTCAGTATGCAAGAACTGATTCAGTTGATTCTCCTCTACAGTCTCATCACTAGGCAAGATATAGTCCACTAAGCAAGAGGGAACAGTACTCTACTGTTTTCCAATAAAAGGGACCTCAGAGTCCATTCAGGTTAAACAAAATAAGCAACAAAAAATTCTAAACAATGTTAATTCCATTGGACTTAGACATTCCATCCTTATGTGCTTAGTTGCTCAGTCATGTCCGACTCTACAGCTTCATGGACTGTAGCCTGCAAGGTTCTTCCGTCAATGAAATTTTCCAGGCTAGAATACTGGAGAAGGTTGCCATTTCCTACTCCAGGGGATCTTCCTGTCCCAGGGATTGAATCCAAATCTCTTGTGTCTCCTGTATTGGCAGGAAAATTCTTTACTACTAGCGCCACCTGGGAAGTCCAATTGATCAATCACTGCACACATTTATTTAGGATGAGAAAGATACAAAAAAGATCTTCATGACTCAGATAAACACAATGGTGTGATCACTCACCTAGAGCCAGACATCCTGGAATGTGAAGTCAAGTGGGCCTTAGGAAGCATCACTATGAACAAAGCTAGTGGACGTGATGAAATTCCAGTTGAGCTATTTCAAATCCTGAAAGATGATGCTGTGAAAGCACTGCACTGAATATGCCAGCAAATTGGGAAAACTCAGAAGTGGCCACAGGACTGGAAAAGATCAGTTTTCACTCCAATCTCAAAGAATGTCAATGCCAAAGAATGTTCAAACTACGCACAATTGCATTCATCTCACACACTAGCAAAGTAATGCTCACAATTCTCCAAGCCAGGCTTCAACAGCATGTGAACTGTGAACTTCCAGATGTTCAAGCTGGATTTAGTAAAGGCGGAGGAACCAGATATCAAATTGCCAACATCCGTTGGATCATTGGAAAAGCAAGAAAGTTCCAGAAAAACATCTATTTCTGCTTTACTGACTATGCTAAAGACTTTGACTGTGTGGATATCAACAAACTATGGAAAATTCTGAAAGAGATGGGAATACCAGACCACCTTACCTGCCTCCTGAGAAATCGGTATGCAGGTCAAGAAGCAACAGTTAGGATTGGACATGGAACAACAGACTGGTTCCAATAGGGAAAGGAGTATGTCAAGGCTGTATATTGTCACCCTACTTATTTAACTTATATGCAGTGTATATCATGTGAAATGCCAGGCTGGATGAAGCACAAGCTGTAATCAAGATTGCTGGAGAAGTATCAGTAACCTCAGATATGCAGATGACACTATCTTTATGGCAGAAAGTGGAGAAGAACTAAAGAGTCTCTTGATGAAGGTGAAAGAAGAGAGTGAATAAGTTGGCTTAAAGCTGAACATTCAGAAAACTAAGATCATGGCATCTGGTCCCATCACTTCACAGCAAATAGATGGGGGAACAATGGAAACAGTGACAGACTTTATTTTTTGCTGCTCCAAAATCACTGCAGATGGTGACTGCAGCCATGAAATTTAAAAAAGATGCTTGCTCCTTGGAAGAAAAGTTATGAGCAACCTAGACAGCATATTAAAAAACAGAGACATTACTTTGCTGACAAAGGTCCATTAGTCACAGCTAGGTTTTTCCAGTGGTCATGTATGGATGTGAGAGTTGGACTATAAAGAAAACTGAGCACGGAAGAACTGATGCTTTTGAACTGTGGTGTTGGAGAAGACTCTTGAGAGTCCCTTGGACTGCAAGGAGGTCAAACCAGTAAATCCTAAAGGAAATCAGTCCTGAATATTCATTGGGAGGACTGATGCTGAAGCTGAAACTCCAGTACTTTGGCCACCTGTGTGAAGAACTGACTCATTGGAAAAGACCCTGATGCTGGGAGGGATTGGGGGCAGGAGGAGAAGGGGATGACAGAGGATGAGATGTTTGGTTGGCATCACCAACTCAATGGGCATGAGTCTGAGCAAACTCCAAGAGTTGGTGATGGACAGGGAGGCCTGGCATGCTGCAGTCCATGGGGCAGCAAAGAGTTGGACATCACTGAGCAACTGAACTTTATGTGACCTCTGCACAGAGCCATACATATTGGTAGGAAAAGAGGTACAATAAGATGCTATGCGGCAATACAGTGTAGACTAAAGGTACACAGATGTGTGAATATCTTAGAACTAAGGGTGAAAGCTCTCAAGCCAACATTGGATTCAAATCCTAGCTCTTCCAGTTCCTGATTGTGTGATGTTTGGCAAAATAAGTTCACTAAACCTGCTTCTTTATCTATACTGTTGATAATAATAGTACCTATCTCACAGAGTGATTGAAAGTATTTAATGAGTTAAAACATGTGAAGCTTTTAAATGATGGTTGAACTCAATGAAAGCTCAATCAATATTAGCCATTATCATCACTATAGGAGACCTATTGCAGTTCCCAGTAAGGATCCCAAGGAGAAGACCTGCCAATTTCAATAGAAAAGTTAGAAGTGACATTTGAACCTAGTCTTGAGAGTTGACCAGTCGTTCTCCCAGTGGACAAGGTTGGAGAAAGAAGAGGAGTGGAAAAATGAAGCTGTTTAAGCAAAAACATTTAAGATTTTATAAACTGAATGATCTAATAGTTTGGGGACGATTGCAACAATCTAAGGAAGCAAGGCTTAGGGGCTTAGCTAGGACCATTGAACAGGAAATGGAGAAGAGAGGGTAGATTGTAAAGAACAGTGGCGCCACAGGACTTGCGTGTTACTAAATGTGGTAGGGGAGGTAAATGGGGGCTCCATGATGACTCCCTGACTTTCTCCTTGGGTGGATTAAGACCCTGTTAGCTGAGACTGGGAATATAGGAGGAGATAGATTTCAAGGCATTATGGTAAATTCTGTTTTAGACATATTGACATCAGGAGCATGTGGAACATCCAGGTAGAAATAGCCATTAAACTACTAGATAAAGTGGAAGGAGAGGACACCCTAGGCTCAATCAACATTCATTGAGCAGAATAAATCAGAGCGCACAAGAGAAAGGTCTGGGTTTCAGATAAAGAGACACTTTATCTGAGCTATTTTAATGCATGGACAGATGATTTTTCTTTTATCCATAATTATCTATGGGTATTTTTTAATTTTCAGTTTGTCATTGAAATATAATTGATTCAATTGAAATATAGTTCCCTGCACTGTACAGTTGGTCCTTATTGTTTATCTATTTTAGTAGTGATGTCTATTAATCCCAAACTCCTAATTCTTTAAAACAATAACTCACTTTCTTCTCAAAATAAAAAATATCTTTATGGTTTTATAAAAGCAGTACTTCCCTACTGTATATGTATTCAGATAGTAAGTTATAGGGAACAATGAGAAAATCACCAGTAATCCCATCCCAACATCCAGAGATAACTGTTAATATTCTATTGCATAACTTCTCTCATTTTTATGATAAAATATGCATAAAATATTTTAATAAAATTTGAATCATAACACCTATAGTGTTTTATACCCTGCCTTTTCTTATTAGCATCTTATCAGAGGCAACTGTCTATGTCTCTGTAAATAAACACACAGGACTATCAGTGGCTGCCTTGTATATCATTGTGCACAGGGTCCTATAATTCAGGGGGTCTCCACTTTTTTGATATTACAAACAACATAGCCATATCCTTGTAAATATGTTTTGATTCACATGTCCAATTGTTTCCTTAGGGTAATTTCCTAAGGTAAATTCCTAGAAGTGATATTTCTAAGCTAGAGGAAATGCCTGTTTTAAGTTGGATAGACAGGCCACATTTCCTTCAACAGGAATTCATCTTCCCAAAACAATTGTGCCAGAACGCCATCCTCATGTTCAATCCTCCATCCTCCTCGGTACTAGCTTTGAAACATCAGTTTGTGGGAAAAACAAAACAAAGACAAGGAGAGGAAAGTACCGATCTCACAGAGACTTGTAAGTCAGGAGAGACATCTAGATGTGGATGAAGATTCGGGAGCCTTTGCCTTGCAGGTGGTAAGAGATGCTGTGGCGAGAGTCAAGACTGTTCAGAGAGAATGTGTGGAATGGGAAGGAAAGTGACCCTAGGACTGACCTCCGAGAAACCCTAATCACTGGAGCTGCTGAAGGAAGAGGCACTAATGAGACAAATTCAGTTCAGTTCAGTTCAGTTGCTCAATCGTGCCCAACTTTGTGACCCCATGAATCGCAGCACGCCAGGCCTCCCTGTCCATCACCAGCTCCCGGAGTTCACCCAAACTCACGTCCATAGAGTCGGTGATGCCATCCAGCCATCTCATCCTCTGTCGACCCCTTCTCCTCCTGCCCCCAATCCCTCCCAGCATCAGAGTCTTTTCCAATGAGTCAACTCTTCCCATGAGGTGGCCAAAGTACTGGAGTTTCAGCTTTAGCATCAGTCCTTCCAATGAACACCCAGGGTTGATCTCCTTTAGAATGGACTGGTTGGATCTCCTTGCAGTCCCAGGGACTCTCAAGAGTCTTCTCCAACACCATAGTTCAAAAGCATCAATTCTTCAGCACTCAGCTTTCTTCACAGTCCAACTCTCACATCCATACATGACTATTGGAAAAACCATAGCCTTGAGTAGATGGACCTTTGTTGGCAAAGTAATGTCTTTGCTTTTCAATATGAGACAAATTAGGAGAAATTAATTAGAGGAGAGTCAGAAAGAGTCAGGGAAGCAAGCTCTCTGTTTAAGCCAAGGGGCCTGTGTCTTCCATGGGTCACCATCAGTGACCCCAGGGTCAAATTCAAGTCAAGGATTCCTCTAAGAACTTTTCTGGCCTCATTAGCTAAGGTCAGGTAGGGCCATAGAAAGTAATTAATTCTATACACTTGACATTTTCAGAGAAGCTAGAATATTCATTTATCTTTTAAGTTGTGTAGCCCAAAGCAGTCTAAATTTTGTAGAATTCTTAATACTGGTTCCAGATAACAAGAGATTTTAAACTCCACAGTTAAACAGTATAAAATTTAAAAGTCACATTGTAAAATAAAAAGTCAACCTTATTCTTTTAAAGTACAACTAAAAATGCAGACAAAGATGTTATAGATTTTTATAGAGGAATATATGATCAAGAAACACAAAAAGTAACTTCAAAATGCATATAGAATCATTCTTTAGTTATACTACTTTTCAGTTTCCAGTGTGAGACATTTGCTTAGGTGGGAAAAAAGAGAATCAGCTGGGTCTGGATTTCTTAACTCTTTTTCAAAAAATCTGAGACTTGGAAGGTACCACTAATTAACTGCCACTGCCCCTAGAACAGAATAAAGCTTCTTTTTAAAAATAAATCAATGTAGACTAGCACGAGTAATGTAAATACATCAGGAGGAGATTTAAACAATTTCATTGTTGTTCTGTCGCTCAGTCATGTCCAACCCTTTGTGATCCCACGGACAGCAGCAGACCAGGCTTACCTGTCCTTCACTATCGCCTGGAATTTGATCAAATTCATGTCCATTAAGTCGACATTGACATCCAGCCTTCTCATCCTCTGTCCCCCCCTTCTCCTCCTGCCCTCAATCTTTCCCAGCATCAGGGTCTTTTCCGGTGAGTCAGTTCTTCGCATCAGGTGGCCAAAGTATTGGGGCTTTATAGGAATTTTTTCTCTCTCTTTAATGAGAGTAAAGCTCTCTATGGCTGAATATTTTTAGCAACTAACAGAGCTTTTGATCAGAATTTCCTATAAGGTATATTGGCAATTGAGTAAATGTTAGAATAGTGAATAACAATTTCTTAATACACAGTGTCAAGCTTTTAACATTACTATAAGATGCAGGATTTTCTGTAATCTTAGTAAGGTATCAGGATTGCTTTCTGTAAATATTCTTTCCCTAGTGAATTTCTTTTCTTTCTCAGTTATTCTTCTGAAAGAAAAAACTATGCTAGCAAACACTTAGAGGAGGAAGTATGGAAAATTATTTTTGTCAGTTCAAGAAAAATACAATTGATGGACGCTTTTGATTCCCCACATATGAGAATCAGTTGTCATCCCTGTTTTACAACCCTTGACTTAGTAAAGTTGTCAAGAAACAGAAGAAAAATCTCAGGAATGTAAGAGCTTAGAAAACACACGTACACTTGGCCTGGGGGAAAAAACTGCCTTGAAGGCATAGTCCATCTGGTTGGAAGATTAATCAAAATTGTGTGTATATGCTCAGTCGTGTCTGACTCCTTGTGACCCCCCTGACTGCAGCCCACCAGGCTCCTCTGTCCATGGGATTCTCCAGGCAAGAATGCTGGAATGGGTTGCCATTCCGTTCTCCAGGGTATCTTCCCCACCCAGAAATCAAAACCCATGCGTCCTGCGACTCCTACATTGGTAGGCTGATTCTTTACCACTGAACCATCTGAGAAGCTTTAATCAAAATTATGAACATAAAAATAGGGCAATCTAGTGAAAAAGGAGTGGTAGTACAGTATCAGGTTAAAATATCTTTAAATCATATAATTAAAAATATGACTACAAGAGAAAGTCAACAAAAATATTCATGAATGATAAAGCATGTAATACAAACATTATGATTTAATATTGATTATCTGGGTCCCATATTCAAAAATGGCCTCATGAAAATTCTAATGAAGTGAAGTCGCTCAGTCGTGTCCAACTCTTTGCTACGCCATGGACTGTAGCCCATCAGGCTCCTTGGTCCATGGGATTTTCCAGGCATGAATACTGGAGTGGGTTGCCATTTCCTTCTCCAGGGAATCTTCCCTACCCAGGGGTCGAACCCAGGTCTCCCACATTGTAGGCAGACACTTTACCATCTGAACTAAAATTCTACTCCCTCCTATGAAACTAGAAGCTAGCTCTCTCTTTACTCCTGAGCCCACAACTTCAAGATATCTCCCAGCTCTTCAAGCCACACAGCAGTGTTCAGCCAATAAAATGTGAGCAAATATAATACCCCACTTCCAGGCCTAGCCCATAAGGAATACCTTGCAGTGATCCCAACTGCCTGTCTGTCCCTCGCTCTTTCTCCTTCTCTCTCCTCCCATCCCCAGGGTGGAAGTGAATACCCAGGCAGTTTGAAAAATTAAACTTGAAAGCAACAGTGTTCATATTAGTTTAGATTAATAAGAGACTTCATGAAACAAAATCTGCTTCACCAAACCTCACCCCATTCCTTCTCCTTTCCCCACTGCTGGATGAAATTGATGAGAGAAACCAACACTTCTCCTTGTGCTAAGTCACTGAGACATTAAATTTTATTTACTACAGCAAGCAGCTCTACCTCAGCCAATATAATACGCTATTTAAAACCTGGGGGTTTCTCTGGCAGTCCAGTGGTTAAGACTTCGGGCTGCCAGGGCAAGGGGCACAAGTTTGATCCCACGTTGGGGAACTAAGATCCCACGTGCCATGCAGTGCAGTCGGAAGATAAAAATAAATAAAATAAAATAAAATCTGGGAAAATAATTCTCTTTGTCAAGAACATCACTACACTTGAGGAATTTCTAGGAACAGTTTTGATCTGCGAGTTACCAGGATTTATGATCAGCTCTTCTGCAGCCTCAAAAAGGTCAAACTAATATCACTACCCATGAAGCTCTTCCCTCTCTCGTTTTCTTATGCTTTGTATTATTTTATTGGCAGCAGGGAGAGCCAGGGGAAAGGAAAGGCAAGAATCATATCAGTATGATAAAAGGAAAAAAGCAATTTATTAACTCCTCCCTAAAAAATAATATCGGACATATCTACATGGAAATTGAATCCACCAAGGAGTGGTAAGGAGGAGCAAAGAACATGATCTAATTTATTCTCAGCTAACAGGAAACTGAAATCCATATGGCTTTCATCTCTCCTGCACACGAGATGGGTTGGAGGGCCATGTCTGTGGGAAATATGCTTTATGTCAAACTGATTAGGAGAGTCAGTATTAGACATAACCTCTTTCTCTTAAGAGTAGGCCCACTTGATCATCCATTTACTTCTCTGGTGAGGCTTAAAGGGAGGCCTTAATCAACTTGCCTTATAACCTGAAGGCATTTGGAAGAAAAATCTATATTTGTTTCCTTAGTCAGATCGCTGAAGCATGAAATGGGATGTCTTCTCCTGCTGCCTTTGGTAGAAATGCCATATATTCTGTTTATTTATTTGAATGGGAGAGGCAGGAGAATTGTTGAAGAGTTTTTTATACTGCTCACCAACTTTGAGTGAGCTGGTCCAAACGGCTAGAGAAAAGACAGGCAGATGCTTTCAAACAGAGAAGACTTTCAGAGCAACTTTTCTTTTTTAAAAAAATTCATTTATTTTTAATTTTTTTAATTTTTATTTTTACTTTATTTTGCTTTACAATACTGTATTGGTTTTGCCATACATTAACATGAATCAGCCACAAGTGTACATGAGTTCCCAATCCTGAACCCCCCTCCCACCTCCCTCCCCATAACATCTCTCTGGGTCATCCCCGTGCACCAGCCCCAAGCATCCTGTATCGAACATAGACTGGTGATTCGTTTCTTACCTGATAGTATACATGTTTCAGTGCCATTCTCCCAAATCATCCCACCTTCTCCCTCTCCCACAGAGTCCAAAAGTCCGTTCTATACATCTGTGTCTCTTTTGCTGTCTCGCATACAGGGTTATCATTACCGTCTTTCCAAATTCCATATATATGTGTTAGTATACTGTATTGGTGTTTTTCTTTCTGACTCACTTCACTCTGTATAATAGGCTCCAGTTTCATCCACCTCATTAGAACTGATTCAAATGTCTTCTTTTTAATGGCTGAGTAATACTCCATTGTGTATATGTAACACAGCTTTCTTATCCATTCATCTGCTGATGGACATCTAGGTTGTTTCCATGTCCTGGCTATTATAAATAGTGCTGCGATGAACATTGGGGTACACGTGTCTCTTTCAAATCTGGTTTCCTCGGTGTGTATGCCCAGCAGTGGGATTGCTGGGTCATAAGGCAGTTCTATTGGCAATTTTTTAAGGACTCTCCACACTGTTCTCCATAGTGGCTGTACTAGTTTGCATTCCCTCATAGGAAAACCTAGTCACTGCATTAGCATCCACCTGAGAATAACCAGAGAAATTCTCAAAACTCAAAATACTTGCTTTTTAGCCAACACCTTCGGGTTCCTAGGCCATGTTGCGTGTGTGTGTGCATGCGCATGTGTGTGTGCACAGTTGTGTCTGACTCCTTGCGACCCCATGGACTGTAGGCTAGCAGGTGCCTCTGTCCATGGGATTCTCCAGTTAAGAATACTCGACTGAGTTGCCATTCCCTTCTCCAGGGGATTTACCCAACTGAGGGATTAAATCCATCTCCTGAGTTTCCTATATTGGCAGGTGGATTCCTTTGCCACTATGCCACCTATATAAATTCCAAACATCATCTGAAAAGGATCTTGTGGCTCAATCAACAAAGGGGAATGCAGGCTGGTGGGAGGAGCTGTACAGGACACTGGTCTCCAGGCTGGAGGTCTGCTGAAAGGAAAGGTGATGGAGAGGAAGAGGGAAGAGGAAAGTGCTTCCCTTTGGCTTAGGTCTTAGACTTAGGTCTTAGGGCTTTGGTCTTAGGGCTTAGGGCTTAGGGCTTAGGTCTGGAGATGTGCCCAGAATTGCTCGTGATGGAGGGATTCTCCCCAGCCACACTGCTTACTGAGGAAAGTGACTTCTGTCTGCTCTAGGTAAGGTTCACAAGCTGAGAGGAAGGCAAGAGAACCAGGTTCGGAATGCAGATCATGGCAAGGAAGTCTCCGCAGCAGGCAGGACCCACCTAGGAGCTCACCACTGTCACTGAGCTTGGGATGGCAGCGCCTGTCCTCCTGCATCCCCTGGCCCTGCACGATGGGCACCGGCCCCTGTGGCACCCCTGTCATTGCCACAGCAGCTTCTCTGCTGTCACAGGTTGTGTGTACCACCACCTAGGCTCCTGTTCAAAATCTGGGGTGAACACAGTTGAAAACCAGGTACTCACTCCATATACGATTACAGTCGTAGATTCATAACATGGAACTTGTCAGTTTCTTTACCTGTAGGAATTGTCTACATCTCCTTGAAGTACTGTAGATTTTTTTTTTTTCCTGCATCTTGGGGCATCCAGGGTCTTAGTTCCCTGTGTGTGTCTAGGTCACTAAGTCACTTCAGTCGTGTCTAACTCCTTGTGACCCCATGGGCTATAGCCCACCAGGCTCCTCTGTCCACAGGACTCTCCGGGCAAGAATACTGGGGTGGGTAGCCATTTCCTTCTCCAGGGGATCTTCCCAACCGAGGAATCAAAACCACATCTCCTTATGTCTCCTGGATTGGCAAGGTAGGTTCTTTACCACTAGCGCCACCTGGGAAGCCCTGCCTGACTAGAGATGAAACTCATGCCCCTACACTGGAAATGCAGAGTCTTAACTGCTGGACTACCGGGGAAGTCCCAAGTACTATCAGGCTTGACTTTATTTTGAGATTCTGCTACTGGCTGCTTAGTATTTAGCAGCCAGTTTAGTATTGGTTTAGTATTGCCATGTACTCTCAATAAATTCATTCTTTTGATCATTATGTAATGTACTTTATGTTGACAGCATTGTTATGGTGCCTTCTTTGTCTACCTAGTATAGCCATAGTATATGTCAGGATAAATCTTTTCCCATCCTTTTATTTTTAAAGCACCATCTCTCTTTATATAAATTGAGTTTCTCAGAAGCAGCTTATAGCTGGGTCTTGCTTTTTTATTCAAAATGACAATCTCTGCCTTTTAATTGGAGGGCTTAGGCCACCTATATTTGATATGAATAGCAACATTCATAAACTAAATACACAACTGTCGTATTAGTTTTATTGGGTCCATCTCTTCTTTTTACCCTTTCTCCCTCTTGTTCTATTTTCAGTTGAATATTTTTATGATTCATTTTATCTCCACTGATGGATTATTAGCTATAATTATTTGCTGTGTTGTTTTAGTGGCTGCTTTGGGGTTCGCAGAAGGAAAAAGAATCTACAATGTACCTTAAATAATATTATATCATTTGATACATCCTATTCCAAGCTTACAACAGTATATTTCCATTTCTCCCCATCCAGCAATGTTAATACCTTTTTCATACAGTTTCTTTTACTTATGTTATAATATGCACAGTACATTCTTACTAGAAGTCAAAGGAGAAGGAAGAGAAGGGGAAATAACCGAATACCCTGTGCCTCCAGAGCAGGAGCTGCTTGATTTTCAGCTCTGGTTACTGTCAATCGGCGTCCTGCTGGAGACAGGCAATCTCACACTCCCAGGTCACTCCTGCTCCCTGGTTAGTAGTGTAAGTTGGCAGTTCTCAGAGTGCAGGCAGTCCGTTACCAGCATCACCACCTCCTGGAATCTCACTCAGAACACAAACTCCCGGGCCCCGCACCTGGACTTTGGTGTTCTTGTTCAGTTGCTAAGTCGTATCCGACTCTTTGTGACCCTGTGGACTACAGCCAGGCCTCCTTGTCCCTCACTGTCTCCCAGAGTTTGCCCAAGTTCATGTACATTGAATCAGTGATGCCATCCAACCATCTCATCTTCTGCCACCCTCTTCTCCTTTGGCCTTCAGTCTTTCCTGGCAGCAAGGTCTTTCCCAACAAGTCAGTTAGTCCCTAGACCTAATGAATCAGAATCTCCCCCATAGAGCCCAGCCATTTGTATTTCACTCAGTCCTCCAGGTGACGCTGACACACTCCTTGCTAAAGTCATCTCTCTTGGCCTTGGGCACACCCAGAATGTCAAGGGCCTGGAAGGCAGGTACAGCATAACCCTTGGCTATTGAAGGAAAGGTCTTCAGTGACCAGGCCTCCAAACACCGCCCACCCGCGCATGGCTGCTCTGTCACTGCGTTCACTGGCTATGGGGATAAACAGAAAAGCACACTCTCCCTCACAATCAAGTTCAACTATGGCATCTCCATGCCGTGGGAGATTTATACTTGCCATTGAATGGCTCTTTGGTTAGACACACACACACACACACACACACACAGTTATTCCCCCCTAAAGAATGCCCATGAGCCAGGGTCAGATGATCCAGAGGGCATTTTATTTTAAAACACAGACTGTGGGATTTCCCTGGTGGTCCAGTGACTAAGACTCCAAGTTCCCAATGCAGGGGGCCTGGATTCGATTCCTGGTCAAGGAACTAGATCCCACAGGCTGCACCTACGAGTTCACGTGCTGCAACTAAGACCTGGTACAGCCAAATAATTTTTAAAAATAAAAAATAAAATAAAACACAGGCAGTGGGCTTTCCTGTCTGGCTCAGTGATAAAGAACCCACCGGCCAATGCAGGAGACAGGTTCAATCCCCGATCCGGGAAGATCCCACATGCTGTGGAGCAGCTAAGCCCATGTACAGCTATTGAGCCTGCGCTCTACAGCCCGCGAGCTGCAACCTCTGAGCCCATGGGCCAGACCTCCTGAAGCCCTAGCGCCCTAGAGCCTGTGGTCTGCAGCAAGGGCAGCCACCACAATGAGAAGTCTGCACATCGCCACCAGAGAGTGGCCCCCTGCTCACCATAGCTAGAGAGAAGCCCTGGAAGGAATGAAGACCCAGCACAGCCAATAAATGAACAAAATTGTTTTTAAAAAACCCGCAGGCTCTGCCCAGAACTCCCCTTCTCTCTCAGTATCATCATGTAGGTCTCCAGGTAAGGGTGCAGTAGTCCCCCCAAGTCCCAAGGCCCCCTGTGACCTTCACTCCTAGACAAGAGGCACCCAGACTGAAAATTCTCATTTGTACATAGTTTTTGTTGTTACTGGAAAACACAACTGGAAAACAATAGATAAATGGTGATATACAAGAGTCACACAAATGAAAAGCTGAAGAATTCACAAAATAAAGCTTCAGAAAAGATTAATTTGAATATCAAAGAATTAATAAAAGATCTTTGGGAAAATGGATAGTTCCTGGTATCTGATTGTTTTTGTTGTTAGTTTTTTGTTTTTCATTAAAGGCCTGTTTTAAGAAAGTAGTTTTAGGTTTACAGAAAAATTGAGCAGAACAACCAGAGTGTTCTAATATACTTTACCTGCTAAAAACAATTTCCTCTATTTTTAATATTCTGTATTAGTGTGGTCGATTTGTGACAACTGATGACTCAATATCGATAGATTATTAATAACTAAAGGCCATAATTTACATAAGGGTTCACTCTTGATGTTCTAGGGATTTTTTTCATATATATATATGTGTGTATATATATATATATATATATCCTCCTGCAATGCAGAAGACCTGAGTTCAATTCCTGGGTCAGGAAGATCCCCTGGAGAAAGAAATAGCAAACCATTCCAGTATTCTCGCCTGGAAAATTCCATGAACAGAGGAGCCCACCGGTCTACAGTCCATGGGGTAACAAGACCTGGACACGACTTAGTGACTAAACAACCACCACCACGACCATTCTTCTTCAAATTCTTTTCCCGTTTAGGTTATTACAGAATATTGAGCAGAGTTCCTTGTGCTATACAGTAGGTCCTTGTTGGTTATCTGTTTTAAATACAACAGCATGTACCTGTCAATCTGAAACTGATGTTTATTTTTAAACATTTTTTCTTACAACTTAGGAAAATGTCAGTAAGAAGTTTGGCATGGATTTCTGGCCACTAAAATGTTGTTCTCTGGAGATGTTTGAGAAGGTGCAACAGGGAGACAGCTTTCTGGTTTCATGCTGAAATTCTGAAATGAAAGTGCAGCTCCCATCATGACGCCAGATGGGCTGCGTGCAAACTGCAGGACCACTGCTTACTGTTCACCGTCACTGGGCAGTCAAGGCAAAGCGATGTGCACAGGGGTGTCCTCAGCTTTTTGATGCAAAAGGCTACAAGGAGCCTTCCCTACACCTCGTGTTCTTGGTAGATTGAGTGTATTAAAGGGGATGGTGGGGGATGAATGGGAACAGAAAGGGAATGATCTTTTCAGGGGGTTCCCGGGCCAGCTCCCAAGAGCCTGCCTTCTTGCTTCTTTAGAACTGCAGCCCTTCCTCAGCAGCTTCAGACCAAATTCCTCTTGTTGTTTGGTCACTAAATTGTGTCTGACACTTTATGACCCCCTGCAGCACACCAGGCCCCCTGTCCTCCGCTATCTCCCAGAACGTGCTCAAATTCATGTCCATTGAGTGGGTGATGCTATCTAATCCTCTGCTGCCCCCTTCTCCTCTGCCCTCAATCTTTCCCAGCATCTGGGTATTTTACAATGAGTTGGCTCTTCTCATCAGGTGGCCGAAGTATTGGGGCTTCAGCTTCAGCATCAGCCCTTCCAATGAATACTCAGGATTGATTTCCTTTAGGATTGACTGGTTTGATCGCCTTGTTGTCTGAGGGACTCTCAAGAGGCTTCTCCAGTACCACAGTTCAAAAGCATCATTTCTTCAGTGCTCAGCCTTCTTTACCTCTAGGAAGTCCCAAATTCCTCTATCCTTCTGGAATTTCAAAGAGGAGGGCAGTCCTGTGCCAGCAGGCTTCCAGCTCACTGTCTATCTTCGACTGGTGAATGCCACCCTGATCCTCCAGGGCAGGGATCACATCTGTGTGGTTCATTGTTGAATCCCCAGCATCTAGCATGGTGCCAGCACACTTCAGATTATAATTTGGATGGATGACTCTGAGCCTCAGCCCCCTCTCCTCTTTGACGGGAGCCAAATGCAGTAGCATCTTGCACAGCACAGCCCATGAAGGCAGCATATCCCTAAACAAAGTTCAGTCCAGAGGACAGCAAGCCAGAAAGTCTGCATTCAATGCTGAGCTCATCCGCGTGGGTTCCTTTACTCAAATCACTCAGTCTCTCTCACTCTGTCTTCCTTGTTAAACAAGAGTGGTGATACATACTTGCCAGGCTGTTAGGAAGGATAAATAAACAATGTATCAGGATGCCTCTTGGGAGCAGTGAGACTATACAGATGTAAGAATTGGTTATAATTCTTTGGAGAGCAAGAAGCATACTGGCTGGATCCCATCTTGCCCAGAGTCTCAGTGATTAAGCCCCAAACCTCATCTTGCTCATGTCTATTGGAGACCCTCTTACGATCTGGCCTTCTGGGAGGCTGCTGCTCTTGTTCTAAATATCTGTGTTAAAATTGGTCCACTGATGCTTACTTCAGAATTGATTGCAGTCACCTGACTCATTTCTGTCTCTTAGCTAAAGCATATTTATTTTCACTTTACCTGCAGCCCAGGACTCCTAACAGTGTCCTCTTTAACCAATTATTTCCCTCCCTCTGCCCCAGATGCTTACATCCTCTAGGTACTAGGGGACCAGCCATCAGCCCTGCACCAGTAAGTATTTAACAAGGAGCTGAAGCAGAGCTACTGGTCCGTTACCTGCTTCCAGTCATGCTTCTCTGATGACAACTAGAAGATAAGCAGAGCAGTTTAAACTCTCTCTCCTCGCTTCTCTAACTCTATCGCCTTCTCTAACCTGTTCCTGAATATCTGAAGCCTATAGAGAACCAGAGAAGACAGGATAAAATAAATAGAATTGTGCCTTCTAAGCTCCACCCATCCGTTAAATCCCTCTGTGCCTCCTAAGCCACTGACTTAGCCTCTCTATACTTCAGTCTCCAAATATGTGATTCAAAGATGATGTCACCAGTGGATCGTCCGGAGACTTGGGGAAAAAAAAAACTGAGCTCATAAAATGTAAAGTATTTTCAGATGTCAAAGATCCAGGAGGGTTGCGTAAGTTGTTGTTCAGTCACTAAGTTGTGTCTGGCTCTTTGCAACCCTATGGACTGCAACATGCCAGGCTCCTGCTGCTGCTGCTGCTGCTGCTGCTGCTGCTGCTAAATCACTTCAGTTGTGTCCGACTCTGTGCGACCCCATAGACGGCAGCCCACCAGCTCCCCTATCCCTGGGATTCTCCAGGCAAGAACACTGGAGTGGGTCACCATTTCCTTCTCCAATGCATGAAAGTGAAAAGTGAAAGTGAAGTCGCTCAGTCATGTCCGACTCTTCATGACCCCATGGACTGCAGCCCATCAGGCTCCTCTGTCCATGAGATTTTCCAGGCAAGAGTATTAGAGTGGGGCGCCATTGCCTCTGTCTCCCAGAGTGTGCTCAAATTCAGGTCCATTGAGTTTGTGATGCTGTCTAACCATGTCATCCTCTGATGCCTCCTCTCCTTTTTGCCTTCAATCTTTCCCAGCATCAGGGTCTTTTCCAATGAGTCAGCTCTTAACATCAAGTGGTCAAAGTATTGGAACATCAGCTTAAGCAGAAAGTAGGTTTGTGCAAAACTACTAAATGTTCTCAATCTTAATTGGATCAAAATCTTAATATTTCTTCCTGTAAATTTTTTCTCAGCATTTGATTTGTAAGTTTGTTGCTGTTGTTCAGTTGCTAAGTCATGTTCAACTCTCTGAGACCCCATGGGCTGCACCACACCAGGCTTCCCTGTCCCTTCACTATCTCCCAGAGTTTGCTCAAACTCATGTCCAGGATACTATATGTATTTGACATTTATGAAAGTGAGATTATATTTATTTGAAAATGTGTAAGGAGCATTGAGGTCATGTGCATGTAAACACTGCAATATTACCTGGGCAGTATCTCAGCACAGCTACCCCAGGTTCAGAGATGAATGGGAAACACCCATGCCATATGAAGGATTGGCCAGATAGCAGTGGAGATAAGTCACTATGGAGTAAATGGAAGCCCAAACCCCTAAAGTGATGGTGTTTGTAGGCAAGGACTTTGGGAGTTATTAGGTTGAGATGAGGTCATGAAGATAGGGTCCCATGAAGGGATTAGTGTCTTTATAAGAAAAGGAACGGACACCAACGCTCTCTTTTTCTCTACCTCATGAGGACACAGCAAAGAGACACCATCTGTGTAAGCTAGGAAGGTTGTCCTCACCAGAATCCAACCATGTATCATGATCTTGGACTTCTAGCCTTCAAAACTATGAGAAATAAATGTCTATTGATTAAGATACCAAGTCTATGACATTTTCTTCTAGAAGCTCAAGTAGACTAATACTCAGCTATATAAAATTCTTTGTTACTTATGACTGATTCACACTGTTATATGGCAAAAACCAACACAACATTTTAAAGCAAGACTAAGACACTATGATCGGAGAAGGCGATGGCACCCCACTCCAGTACTCTTGCCTGGAGAATCCCATGGATGGAGGAGCCTGGTGGGCTGCAGTCCATGGGGTCGCTATGAGTCGGACACAACTGAGCGACTTCCCTTTCACTTTCATGCATTGGAGAAGGAAATGGCAACCCACTCCAGTGTTCCTGCCTGGAGAATCCCAGGGAGGGGAGCTTGGTGGGCTGCCATCTATGGGGTCGCACAGAATCAGATACAACTGAAGTGGCTTAGCAGCAGCAGCAGCAGCAGCAAGACACTATGATATTTCAAGTAAAAAATGTTGAAAGTGTTAGTCACTCAATCATGTCCCACTCTGCAAACCCATGGACAGTAGCCCACCAGACTCATCTGTCCATGGGATTTCCCAGGCAAGAATACTGGACAGCATTGCCATTTCCAACCCAGGAACTGAACCTGGGTCTCTTGCATTACAGGCAGATTCTTTACTGTCTGAGCCACGATGTTAAATGGAAGCCAAGGAAACATGGATATTTTTATTTCACATACACACACACACACACACACACACACACACACACACACACAATACACAGAGCAGGAAGAATGCACCAATAATTGAACCAATAAATGAGACCATTTTTAGTTCATAAAAAAAAAAATCCTGTGTATTATGGCGTCAGTGCTAAACCACAGATATATCCAAGTGCAATGGGAAGGAACAGCTTGCCTTCCTGGGGGAGGTCGCAGGTAGCATCACTGAGGAAGCGCTATTTAAAATGAGGCTTGAATTCATGTATTGTTTGAATATGTATTGCTTCCATATTTATGGAGAGTGAAGGCATAATCTATTCAGTTCTGCTGGGAGTAAGATGCCTCTGGTCTCCTGGAGCAGCAAACATCAGAGGGGGATGCTGAGAAACAAGACAGTAGAGCCAGGAGGGGCCAGTCTGAGAAAGTCTTCATTTCAAGCCCATTCTGTTTCTTCTCTTGACTATAAATATGCAAAAGTTGGAC
Source organism: Ovis aries (assembly GCF_016772045.2). Lineage (NCBI taxonomy): Eukaryota > Metazoa > Chordata > Mammalia > Artiodactyla > Bovidae > Ovis > Ovis aries. Next base: position 15,063,047 of record NC_056071.1, read on the forward strand.
TTGCCAAATAATGTTTAGGTTTAAAACTCTTTAGTTATGGCTACAAGAACTCTTTTCATATTGAAATTCCTTCTGGAAAACTAATTTGTATTTGCAATTCTGAAACTCTCTGCCAACTCCTTTTTTTTTTTTTTTTTCCCTCCACCAAAACCCTTGTTAGAAATGTTAGAGCTGTGGAGCTTATTAGGAATCATTGATGTTGGATAAAGAGGATAAACTGTACTGTGTACGTTAACTGATTTATTAAGGACTGTCAGCTAAGCTGCCTGCCTGCCCTTACATCCTCATTTCCCTACTGAACAGTGAGCCTGAGAGCAGAGACTGTATCGTCAATGTATCATTGTATTCCAGGCATGGGTCCTGATGCCTAGCACATATCATACTACAAAGTTTGACATTTCTGTTGGAAGCGATAACTGTTCAAGTCAATATAACTGCTTGGTTGTATTCATTTTAAAGATACTGATATACCAAAGGAGTTCCATAAATCCTTTAAGACAATCATTCTATTTTCAAAAGAATTACAGAAAAACAAAAACTTCTGATCACTGCAGGATTTAGTCATTTTACACAGGCCTTCTTTCCTTGGTTTACACAGAGATTTGTCCATTAAAACAACAGAGATTCCAGCGGGGTACTGTATGCTGACAGCCGAGATTTTAGAAGCCAATAAAAAATAGATAAGACGAAATCTCAAAGAGTACCAACTAAACAACTATACAAACACACATTTAGGAAGAAGTTTGTACTGCACACTTGAAACAGGGGCCAGGAAAGCTCACAACATTAACTTGAGGTCAGTTTTGCAGAAATACGGGGTGCAATCATAACAAATGATGGAAACGCTGCCAGACGGTTCTTCCATTTTGAGAGAATCTGAAAGGAGACCCAGCCAGCAAGAACAGCAGTGCTCTCTGTCCTTGCTGCCCCCGCCTCCTCCTTCTCATCTTGGTCTCTTCTCGTTCGCTCTAGAGTTTCTCCATTCCTTTCCCCAAGTTCCCTGAAGCCCCCTCCTCCCAGCCCACATCTTTCCTCGCTTTGCTCCCACTTTCCGTCTTTAACTTTTTATTGGAATATGGTTGCTTTACAAAGTTGTGTCAGTTTCTGCTGCACAGCAAAGTGAATCAGTGATACGTACACATAAAAGCGATACTTGGAAAGTGTTAGCCACTCAGTTGTGTCTGACTCTTTGTGACCCCATGGACTGTAGCCCACCAGGCTTCTCCATCCATGTGGTTCTCCAGGCAAGAATACGGGAGTGGGTAGCCATTCCCTTCTTCAGGGAATCTTCCCAACCCAGGGATCGAACCTGGGTCTCCTGCATTGCAAGTGGTTAAAGACAAGATCCTGGGGTCAGGGAGACCCAGATTCAAATCCAGTACTCAGAATTTAACAGCTGTGGAAGTTGGGGCAGATTACTGATCTTTTCCAAAGCTGTTTTCTTGCTGGAAAAAATAAGAACAGTGATTTTAAACTGTTGAAATCATGAAAGAGAAAGTGGTTAGCACAAAGTACAAGTGCTCCTTAAATTTCAGGCGTTATGATGACTATTTTTATTCCTGTCAAACTTTACCTCCAGGCTTATTTATTTTCAGGACAGCAGACTTTGTAGGGATTAACCTCATAGAGTGTTTCTTACTTTTTGTGAGACCCTCAGTTCTTATTATAAAATTCTTTATTTCCCCCATTATTTTGTGCTTAGATGCATTATTCTACAGTGTATCCATAGGATTTTAATAAGCCTTAAAATATCTTGGAGAATTTCAAGTTGCAGGGGTGATGAAATATCATAGACAGAACTGCTGTTACATGAACACACACATACACGCACAAAGATCCTTGTATATCCGTAAGCATAAGCGCAGGTGCAGGTTTTTTAAACTTACCTTGCATGACTATTCTAAGTGGCCAGCTACCAGCCAATTCTCTAACAGAGTCAGAAGTTGGTTTACAGTTTTCTAACTGTTGAAGGTTTTCATATACATGTTCCCATTTATCAAGCCACTGTGAAATAATAAGCTATACTTCAGGCAACCTAGGGCAGCCTCATGCAGTGATTAGGATTTGTTTCTGAGATAGAGTACCGATTCCATGGTAATCTTCCCCAAATTTTAATAAGGGTGAAAAGAAGACTTAATTTAAAAATGCTTTGTGTTTTGCTCCTCTTTTAAACCGCAGCCATCTGCAAGCACTTCCTCATGGCGTCTTATCACCATCGTGCAGACATAGGCTCATCTTTGTCACATGTGGCAGAGGCTGAGGTGCAGAGACACATGAAAATAATCCTGATGCACTTATTCTTAAGGACACTGCGCCGCTGGCTGCTCTTTCAGGCGTCTAACCCCAGATGAAGTTCCCTCTGTGCTTAGATGTGAGATGCTATTTTTATAGCATGGTACCCTCTTAGTCCATACTTTAAGAATCCTGCTTGTTGCATTTAAAGGGTGGCCCTCTTTCTAGAGCATACACTTTGCTAATTGGAGGTGGAGTTGTAAAATAGCATATTTTAGTTTCAAAAATTCAAATGGGAACTAAAGCGGATTTAAGAGCATTTAGCTTCTGTTGTGATTTCTCCAGCTGCTTACCCGTTGGCTGCCACCAATATAAAAGCTGTGTAACTTGAAGGCTGAATGATAAGAAGTTGGTTGAAAATATTAGGGTACACACTCAAAAGAAGAAATGCTTGCCATGCAATTTTGAGAAATGATTTTGGAGAAGAATGTGTATATTACCATGGAAATAGGTCTACAGCATATTATGTAAAAAGGAAAAAAAAAGCCACATGTACAGCCTGATCTAATGTTCCTTAAGATGCAAATAAATAGAAGTTACACCACAGTGTGTTAGAGGTCATTTTTGCTTTCTTCTTTTTCCTTACCTGTATATTCCTCATAATATCAACAGTGTTTTGTAATTTAAACAAACAAACAAACAAACAAAAAAGATTTTTAAAAACATAAGCGATGGGGAATTCCCTGTTGGTACGCTGGTCAGGACTCTGCACTTTCACTCCCAAGGCCATGGTTTCAATCCCTGGTCAGGGAAGGAAGATTTCACAAGCCACGAAGCATGGCCAAGATAAAATAAATAAACAATAACATGTAAGTTCGGAGAAGGCTATAGCACCCCACTCCAGTACTCTTGCCTGGAAAATCCCATGGACGGAGGGGCCTGGTAGGCTGCAGTCCATGGGGTCGCTAAGAGTCGGACACGACTGAGCGACTTCACTTTCACTTTTCACTGTCATGCACTGGAGAAGGAAATGGCAACCCACTCCAGTGTTCTTGCCTGGAGAATCCCAGGGACGGGGGACCTGGTGCGCTGCCGTCTCTGGGGCACAGTCGGACACGACTGAAGTGACTTAGCAGTAGCAGCAGCAAAATGTAAGTTCTGATCTGGTTATAGACAAGTTAGAGTAAAACACTCCATCTGTCTCTCTCACTGAATGCAACTATCAGGCTTGGATGAATGGGAGGAGGGGGTTTCTGAGGACTCTCACCTTGGATGGTAGCAGGCGGATTCAGGAAGGAGACCAGACTTTGAACTCCTCCTGAACCAGTGGTGAGTTTATCATTTTTCCCTCCAGTATCAACCAGCCGAGAGTGAAAGTCGGCCTAAATCGCTGGAATACACACCAGACATGGACAGAAAGAGCGTCAGGTAAAGACCTTCCTTTCTTGCCTGTGGATCAGAAAAGGGCCAGAGCAATTGAGAATGATACCCTAGGCTTTTGCTTTCCTTTTTTTCTCTTCTCTCCCATGATAACCCCCAAGCAATTCCTTGAGTGTGCTGGTGGTGTCACAGTGACAGGCAGTGGATGGCACCTTGAGCCTTCTTTCTGATGAAAGGATCTGTGTCCCGAGAATGTGCAGTGAACACACATAGCTATAAAATCTTTGTCCCTTTCTCCTCCCACCACTGAACCTTGGACACATTCACAGGTACAGGAAGTTCATGGAACAGTGTGGAAACCCAAATCCCAGATTTCTGGTCATAGAACTGGGAAGGGAAATACTAGAGCACAAGACAGGGCTGGTGGGATCACAGAGAGGATCAGGATGAGCAGTGGGGAGCCACGGAAGGACTGTGAGCAGGAGAGTGCATTGAGCCAAAGAGCTACAACCCTCTAAAAATGAGCAGGTGTCATAGTCTCTGCTCCAGGGGAGGTCTGACAGTAAATGCCATAAGCCAGAGGGAGGTGTAAGAGCACCTGTCTTTTTAAAATCTCTCAATACCTTTTCTTCCAGCTTTCTTGATGTGTAACACAGTGTAAGTTTCCGGTGTATAGCGTGTTGATTTAATACATGTATGCATTTGCAAAAAAAATTTTGTAATAATTTTCTGTTGATAGAATAATTCAATTTGGAGGCATGGTGGATGAATATTTGTTTAGCTACTGATGTTTTTAAAAGGTTTCCCTCAGCTTCATCACTCATCACTGTTCCAGAGAAGTCAAGTCCAGACATTGACAGACAAAGCCACCACTTTTCCTACAGAGGTCATCACTGGTGGGTATGCCCTGCAAGCATAGGAATTCTGAGAAATTCTCTCTGGTTCAATGTCCATCAAACAAAAATCTTAATTTTTTTGTATTTTAACATTGTATTTTAAGCATATCCTTGAGAGGCAAGAATATCTGTTTGACTAATACTGCACATATCTAATGATTAGAAGGATTTTTCACAGATGACCACATGATATGAAACTATGCTTCTTCTCAAGTATTCACATATTGATGCCAGGTGACTCAGGACACAGTCACATCATTATAGAACATGAGGCCCTGCCAAATTTGTGTCATGAGATCAGATGAGGCTGAGTAAGCAGAAGGAGGTAGCTTTTCTACATGAGGTCAGCTCATCACAGCTTAACTGTGCACAGAAATGCTGCTGCTACTGCTGCTAAGTCGCTTCAGTCATGTCCGACTCTGTGCGACCCCATAGACGGCACAGAAATGACTGTAAACCATATCAGCAAGCAGACTGGATCACATTCACCTTGCTGTATTTCTAATGCAACCTTTCCTTAGTTGAATCCCACAAGTGCCCATGCTCACCCTACCACCATCCAACAAGAAAAGGAAATGGAAAGGAAGAGACCTATATTTTGCAAGTATTACCGTATCATACATCCAGTGTGGGCATGGCCACCCACTCCAGTATTCTTGCCTGGAAAATTGCATGGACAGAGGAGCCTGGAGGGGTCTCAAAGAGTCAGACACAACATAGCAGCTAAACCACAACAACATGACCAATGTGAGCATGTTTCTACGCTGCTCCTAGGATCTGAGAAGGAGAGTGTACTGTGAGGGGACCTGAAACTTAAATTTCATTCTCTTTCATGGTAAATCAACATCTTGCCAGGATAGAACCTGGAAGGGCAACCATATCTGGGAAATGAGCAGAAAAATAATCCCAATTAAATTCCAAATTAAGATAATTATTTTTTCATTTGGGTTTAGAAGGCAGATTTTCTTTTTATTTACATATCAGTTGTTCACTGACCCTTGCTAAGCACTAAGTTTTAACAAATAAATGTAACTCTTGGATCCCTTGAATATTAGCTGCATAAACAAATATGCACTATAGTCTATTCAGAGCAGGGAATCCCAGGGAGAGAGCATTCAGCTACCTAGGGCTGGGAGTCCCATGTAGTCCCCAGAAAGACTTCCTAAGGCTGGTGTGCCTTGAATATTGAAGGGGCCCTGCGAGTTTTTCGAGTGAACAAGGAGGGCAGATACATTTTGGATGGAGAGAGCTGAGTGCAAATAAACCAAGGTGAGATGCAACAGAGTGCGTTCAGAGGAGAGTAGTTAGTATGCTAAGGCCACATTCCAAGGTGCATGGTTGGGGTTGGCAGGAAAGGGACCCAGGGCAGAAAGGAGGGCCTGGCAAAAAGATCTGATGTGAGGACTATTGGAGCAGTGAGCACACGGGCAAGAGGTCTAGGAAAGAAATGAGAGCTGCCTAAGCTGAAAGGGCAGGAATAATGCTTAAAGGGCCATGATAGGCTTTGGTGATAATTCCCTGGTGGCTCAGATGGTAAAGAATTTGCCTGCACTGCAGAAGACTCAGGTTCAATACTTGGGTTGGGAAGATCCCCTGGAGGAGGGAATGCCTACCCACTCCAGTATTCTTGTCTGGAGAATTCCAGGGACACAGGAGCCTGGCGGGCTACAATCCATGGGGTCGAAAAGAGTCGAACATGACTGAGCAACTTTCACTTTCTCTCAACTGAATATTGAATTTGAGGGGGATAGAGGAGTTCAGTTATGAAGGCTTGGACTTCCTGTGTCTATAAGTTTATAAGCTCATGTTATTAGAAACACTTTTAAATACAAAGGAAATGTAAGAGAACCCCCATGAAAAATTCCCTTGTACCCATTACCCAGTTTCAATAATGACATTTTACCAATCTTGTATAAATACCACTCAAAAGATTAATTGATAAAACTTACAATAAAACTCAAATAATTATAAAAGTATAGTAATAATGTATGAATTGATACATTTTGGGTAGTATCTCAGATAGTTGAAGGGAAAGGAGTATTTAGGAAATAGTGTGGGGCAACTAGTTAAACATTTGGGAGATAATTAAGTTAGAGTCATACCTGATTAGGGCTGCAGAGGTGGCTCAGTGGTAAAGAATCCACTTGCCAATGCAGGAGACATGGGTTTAATTCCTGGGTTGGGAAGACCCCCTGGAGAAGGGAATGGCTACCCACTCCAGTATTCTTGCCTGGAGGATTCCATGAACAGAGGAGCCTGGTGGGCTGCAGTCCATGGGGTTGCAAAGAGTCAGATCTGATTGAGCACACACACGCTAACTTACCTCATTGTATACTTAAGAGACATAATGAGGGGAAAGGAGGGGAGAGATTTTAAATGCTATGAAAAAATAAAATAAAATATATCTGAATATTTAGCTAATTTTAAAGTTGAAAAGAACTTTTAAAGCATAAGTTAAATAGAAAAAAATGCAAAAAAAAAAGATGGATGGTTTTAGCAAAAGAGTCACTTGACTTCTTCAAGCCAATAATAGTGGGAAATTGAGAGAAAAGATGCTAAACTACAAAAAAAAAAAGACTTTACAAAGAGTTTTATTTATTTGCGAAGTGCCCTTACAAATTAACAAGACAAATGTCAAAAGAAAAACTATCAAAGAACATGAACAAACTTAGAAAAAAAATTAAATCACATAACCATATAGAAGGAAAAAATGTAAATCCTGCTAGTCAGAGAAATTATCATGAAATTGAAGTTCCACTTTGGCTTATAAAAGTGGTAAAATGAATCCTTAAAAACAGTGTTAGAATTGATGGAAGTAAGGCAGATTGGCAGCCTTATGTACCAACAGTGGGAGTATAAGCTGCTACGATCTTTCTGTAGAGCAATTTGACATAATTTCTATGAAGAATTCACGTTGTTGTATGGCAGAGACCAACACAACATTGTAAAGCAGTTGTCCTCCAATCTGAAAAAAATCAGGTAACAAATAGATGCATTGACCCATTACACCTGTGCTTTATAATTAGTGCAATATAATGAAAGATGTATGCAAACATATTTGTACAAAAGTGTTGAGCAGAGTGGTAGTTTTAACAGTGAAATGTTGGCAACACTGTAAACATTAAGGGGCAGGTGTTGAAATTTTATTGTGATTGTGGTAAATTCATGCATTGAATAAGGCACAGCTGTCAAAAAATTGCATTTTCAAATTTTTTGATGACAGAGGGCATTGCTCATAATGTATCACATACTGTGAAAAATACATGGTACGATTTTAATTTTAATAGGGATATATGTATGCATATAATACATAGTAAAAATGACTGCCATTAAATACACTAAAATATTAACCATGATTGTCCGTTGGAGATGGAATCTGGGTGACTATTTTCTATATTTTCTACCATGAACAAACATTACATTTATAATCATAAAAAGAATGCAGTTTTGTTTACAGAAGTTCATTTATTTGTATTCTCTTCCTGAAATGATTTCAATATTAAAAACGAAATAAACTCATTACTTTACAAATATGAAGAGCAATATCAAAATCCATAATGTGAATATTTGCTTGCCAGAGGGCAAACTTTCCAAATCAAGAACTGCTCAACTGAATAAAGGGCGCAGCAGATTCGGAGCCTGGCAATGTTCTTTGATTTCACGCACAATATGTGGAGTTATCTCTGTGATATGACCTCAGTGCCTGGTCTCAGGAGCAGTCTGTTTTCTGGTTCACGTCTTACAATGCACAGGTAGCGAAGGATGGCTGTCCTCTCAAAGGAAGAAGAAATCCACTGTGCTGGGCATTTTATAAATATTTTTTCATATATTTATGTAATATTCATATAAAACACAAACAATTTATATATTTTTCTGTCCTGAGGTGGTCAGTTCAAGAGATAATGAGATCATTTCTCTCCTAGGTAATGTTTTTCTGTTTTAAATAGTTGTGCAAGAAGGCTCTTTCATGTTCAGGTAAAATCTGATTGCCAAAAATTTCCTCTCCTTGGGACTTCCCTGGTGGTCCAGTGGTTAAATATCCACATTTCCAGTGCAGAGGGCCAATAAGATCCCGCACGGTACAGCCCAAAATAAATAAACTCTACAAAATAAAATTAAATTTTAAAAATATTCCTCTCCTTGATGTTGTTACTATACTTGCAGTCCTGGAGGTCAGCATTTCTCTCTACTCCCATCTTCCTTTTCTCCATTTTGGACATCCTTAGTTCCTTGAACTGTTTCACACACAGTGTGATTTCTGGAATTCTCTCCCCTATGGGTATGGTTTCCATTGCCCTGTATCCATTGTCTGGAAATGCGGCACCAGAGAGGCACACAACCTTCAGATGTGGTCTGAACTGTGCAGAGCGCAGGAGCTCTAGCCGCCCCACGGGTAGGGACAAACACCAACAGTTCAGATCAAGGTGGCTTCAGCTGTTCTAGCAGCTGCCTCATCCACTGACTCATGCACTGAGTGGGGATCTACAAAACAAATTTTTTAAAAGAAATCTCCCCAAGGACTTTTCATACGAGGTTTTTGCGTTAGTCTTCTCTGGCTGCCATGGCAAAATATCACAGATTGCATGGCTTAAACAGTAGAAACTTATTTTCTCACAATTCTGAAGGCTGAAAGTCCAAGATCAAGGTACCAGTCAATTCCATTTCCAGTGAGGACTCTCTTCCCGTCTTTCAGATGCCCTCTCTTCTGTGTCTTCACATGGCTATTTCTCTGTGTGGGGAGAGGGGGGGAGAAAGTGAGTGTTCTAGTCTCCCTTTCTCTTATCAGGATACATATCTCTTATCAATGTCTTATCAGGACACTCATTCTGTTAGATTAGGGCCCCACCCATGACCTCATTTAGTCTTAGTTCCCTCCACACAAGAAATGCGGTTTCGATCCCTGGGTCAGAAAGATGCCCTGGAGGAAGAAATGGCAACCCATTCCAGAATTCTTACCTGGAGAATATCTGTGGACAAAGGAACCTGGTGGGCTACAGTCCATGGGGTTGCAAAAGAGTCGGACATGACTGAAGCAACCTAGCATCCATCTATGCACGCACCTCCTTAAAGGCCCCGTCTCCAAATACAATCACGTCGGGAGTAAGAACTTCAGCATATGAATCTGTGAGGAACACAGTTCAGTCCCTAGCAGCTTCACAAAGCTAAGAGAAACTGGTCTAAATGCTTCCATTCTTGCCCACCCACAGAGCAACCAGAAGGACTTTCTGAAAGCATTGGTCAGATCAAATCACCGCTGTGCTCAAAACCCTCCAAGATACTCCCTTACACTCAAAATAAAATTCAGGCTCCTTATGTTCACCTACCAGGGCCTGTGTCGCTAGACCTTGCTCACCTTCTCATGTGCACCTCCCTGCACTCTCCCAGCTGGGTCTCCCACACACCTGCAAATGGAAAGCCTGTCCCTGCCCTGGACCAGGGCACTTCCCCACAGTCTTTCTGAAAGACTCTTCCCTTCTCATTTCCTATATCCACTCAAACCTCCACTCCTTTCCACCTCCCTGGCCCTTCTGAGGTAGGAGGAAAATGGCCCCCTGGGCCAGACAGCTGGTATTGTCAAGTGGAGCAGAGCTGAAGCTTTGTCCTCACCCAGACACTCCAAGGACAAAGCTAGTGACAGAAGCTGAGTTCTGCTGAAGCAAAGAGATAAGATGACCACTCCTGAGGTCAAGGAAAATTTCCCTGTTTGCGCATGCACAGGAAGGCTCCTTGGGGGTCAAAAAGGGAGGAGGCGCCACCCCATAATAAGTGTGGACATGCTTCCACAGGCCTCTGAAGTGGGATCCATCTTAGCAGACTTTGCCCACACACCTAGCGAAGGATCCTAGGACCAGTCTGGTGTGAAAAAAGAAACAAGATAATTGGCCAAAGGTACTGCAACATGCCAGGCCCTGGAGGTCTGGTGGCTAGGTTTCCTGGGTTTTCATCCAGATTGTTGTTGTTGAGTGGCTAAGTCATGTCTGACTCTGCAACCCTATGGACTGGGTCATAAGGCCTCCCTGTCCCTCACCGTCTCCCAAAGTTTTCCCAAGTTCATATCTACCAGGTTACATAGGTTCAATACCTGGGCTGCTGCTGCTGCTGCTAAGTCACTTCAGTCGTGTCCTACTCTATGTGACCCCATAGATGGCAGCCCACCAGGCTCCTCGTCCCTGGGATTCTCCAGGCAAGAACACTGGAGTGGGTTGCCATTTCCTTCTCCAGTGCATGAAAGTGAAAAGTGAAAGGGAAGTCGCTCAGTCATGTCCGACTCTTTGCGACCCCATGGACCGCAGCCCACCAGGCTCCACTGTCCATGGGATTTTCCAGGCAAGAGTACTGGAGTGGGGGCAGGGCACTAATATCTTTCTTCAGGATCACTCATTGCTGTCTCTCTGAGATCATGTCCAGCGGACCCAGCCCCACCTCACCTCCTTACCTCATTTCAGTTGTTTTAATGCAGGGATGCATATCACTACCTGAAACTATAGTTCACGTTTATTTGTTTAATGTCTGTCTTGCCTACATTTTTATCTTGTTTACCGCTGTGCGTAGTAAATCGCTTCAGTCATGTCTGACTCTGGGACCCTGTGGACTGTAGCCCCCTCGAGGCTCTTCTGTCCATGGGATTCTCCAGGCAAGAGAATGGGTTGCCATCCTACAGGAGATCTTCCTGACCCAGGGATCAAACCCATGTCTCTTACATCTCCTGCATTGGCAGGTGGGTTCTTACCACTAGCGCCACCTGGGAAGCCCGTGTTTACTACTCTACCCCCATGCTAAACAGCAGCATGTGTGTATCCATATAGGGAATAATTGGAAAAACACTTTTATAATATTAGGCAAAAAAAAACTCTAAACAGCTCTGATTCTATGGTATAACTATCAAAGATAAAAACACAAAACCAAAGAAAAGAGACAAGGCAGAAATATATGAATCTATTAACAGTGATTGTCTTTCTGGAAGAACTGGAGTCACTTTCTACATTTTCCAAATTTTCTTGAATAACCATGGGCTTTTACAATAGAAAAAAACACTCATTTTATAAAATGGAATTTGCTTCATTTTTTTCTTTCTCTGAAAAGTACACTATTTTTCTATAAACTGCCTCAACTGCTGTTTGTGGCACACCATTTTCCATCACACAAGACAGTGCACAAGGTTAAACGGATGAAGAAAACATGAGGAAATTTATGTGCAGTGATGTTTAGATTTGGAAGCTGAATGACTAAATATCAGTTAATTCTTTATCATTCAGTCGCCCTGTCCCAGAAAATACTGGGAGAGCTAACACCTGCCAACATAGAGCTTATCTCCTTTAAGGATTATTTTAAAATTCTGCAATGATTGAGACGCATTAGGAAAACCATCTTTCAAACTGAAATCCAGGACATCCTAACCAACAAAATACTTCTCAGCAGCCTCTGGGAACAAGTGCTTTCTACAAAGTGTATATATTCACTCAGTGACATTTGGGAAAATAGAACAAATGTTGAAATTGAAATGGTTACAGAACATTAACATGTTTAAAAACGTTGATATGACTCTGAAGATAGCTCTTTATTGCCTTAAAATCTTTGTCTCTATTACTTGCTAGAATAAGAGGTATCAATAGCAGTAGCAGCAACACACATTGAGCTTAAGAGTATGATTCAGGGATCAGATTGCCTGAGTGTAAATCCAGATTCCAAAAGTCTATGACCATGTGCTAGTTATTAAACCCTCCAAGTCACGTTTTTCTGGTTTGTAGAGTAACTAGGAGATTTGGAATGATTAAATGACATAATATAAAGTATTTACATAGAGCCTGGCTCACATAAAGTCTTAGTAAATGTTAGTTATTACTGTCATGCTTAATGTCAAACAAGAACCAATAGAACATAGCCTTAAACTTTTAAATTAGTTCCTTGCTATGGGAGCCACAGATACCTACATCTAATCCCACCTGAGAGGTATTGCCAGGAAACCAAGGGTACCTTCAGGAGGCCAACAAGAGTTGTAGTAGGAAATTAGAACTTACAATTCTAAGATGCTAGCCACATTTAAGAATGCCTTGTGCACTCAGTTTCAATAAAGGGAAGAGCAGCTTGAACATTTGGGGAGAGTTAAGTACAGAACATGGCTTTTCCAGCTCTGTGTGCTTTGGAATACAAGCTGCTACTTGTTGTCAGTGTTGGAATGAAGACTCATTTTGGCAAGGATGAGTCTGTCTTCCCTTCAGATTTTTCAGAATGTAATATGCTGGATACTAATGAGCTCAGTTCTCTACGCAAAAGAGCTAGAAATGCATCTGGTAGATCTCCATATTTTCTGAAATGACCCATTTACCCTTCCTCCCTCACTCTAATTCTCTTCTAGAACAGAGTTTAAATGGATTTTTCTGCATTTCCAAAGATTTTAGTTTCTATAGCGTAGGAATACCAATGCTGAGAGCTCAGCGTTAAACTGATTATGTAACAGGAAAACTCCCAGTGTATCTGGCACAAGCAAATGTAGAATTACTTTTTTGCAACATTTTCTCAAATAAGATTGCATTCAATTCCAACAAAATTAATAACCCCTGCTGAAAGTGAGCTCTCAGTGAAAGATTACAATAAAGAAAATAAAGAAATAACATGAAATTTAAAAATCAGAAAGAAATAGGTATGATATCACAAAATTTAGCACCCTAGGACCCAAATTTATAGAATAATAGGGCTCTATCAAAATATGTGTTTAAAAATTATTAAAAAGATAAAAGTAGGAAAAAAATCACAAGGGAAGAATAAGACAGAATAAAAATTATCAGGAAAAATTAGAAAATGAAACTGAGTTTCTAAAGATGAAACCATAGTTAACTAGAATTAAGCTCAGTAGAGGACTTAAGCAGTGTATTAGACGTAGATGAAGAGAAAATTATGAAACGGGGAGCTAGAATTCGGAAGAAACTAAGGAAACACAGTATGTGAGAGTTTTAGAGAAACGTGGAAGACAGAACAGAAACTTTAATATATATATCTAATAATAGTAGTAGAAAGTAAGAGTCGATAGAAGACATAAAATTAAATTGAAAGGATATCTTCCATGATTTTCCGTAATTGATGAAAGATGTTCATGCTTTGTTTGATAAAGACACAGACTAGCAAGCAGGATAAACAAAATCAAAATCTTCATCTAAATGCATCATAGTGAAACTGTGGAGCCCCAAGATGAAGATAAAATCTTAAAAATAACCAAAGCGAACAGACAGTTCTGTATGAAAGAATTGTAGTTAGAATAACAGCAGGCTTCTCAATAGTGGCAATAAAGACAAGACAGCGGTGAAATAATGCTTCTTAAATACTGAAAGTAAAAGATCAATCTCTTAGGCTCAAGATAAAATTCTTTATTCAAAATCCCACACTCAGCTAAGCAATCTTTTAATAATTAAGATGAAATAAAGATACTTTCAGGCACATTTTGATAAAGTTTATCATCAACATGTCCTCACTAACAGAGCTCCAGTTTAAGGATTATACTTGGGTCATTAGGAATTAAAATGAGAAGCTAGCAGTGGTATGTAAGAAATAATAAAAACTGGGAAAAAAAAGGTAAATATATGAGTAAATCAAAGCAGTATGACAATTAATAATAATCACTATGTGACTAATTTGAATCAGGTATTGGTAAAAATAAAGTTTCACTAAAACAGAAAGATCATAAGAAAGAGAACAGACCTTGGTTCTAGTACTAGTTTTACCAGCGATGTGACTGTAAACAAATCACTGCTCCCATTTATAAAATGATATTCAGATGAGATGAAAATTAAGCTTCTTTGAAAATCTAATATTCTATAATCTTACTATACTACTTGCTGACCAGCTTCCCCCTCAAATAAAGAATACAAGAATCTACGTATTAACTGCAATGAAACATGCCCTTTTGGCTCAAATGCCTGACCTATCAAGCTACATACATATTTGTTGCTCACCAAAAAACGTGCAGTTTAGATGAATGCTCTTGAAATATCCAATCATCTGATCCACAAGATTTGTACCAATGGTATGACAGGGAGAACACCCTTTTGATGTTGTTTGTGTTGAACATTTACTGAGCACTTGCAGCATGCAAGTAGAAAACAACCTGCCCTCCAGTCATTGTACATATGATACCAATCAGTCCTGGTGTGAAACCCTCATGAAGCCTGGCAGGAACCAGAGATGCCTCCTACCATGCCTAGAAAATCTTCAAAAGGAAAAAAGAAGTTCAAAATATAGTCTAGTAACCCTACATATTCAGTGTTAGTTGGGGGAAAAGAAGATTAAATATATTTCTCCCTAGAAAAAGTAAGAATGACTTTTTCTTATCTGGGTGGAGTGTGCACTCTGAGGTCTGAGAGCTACATTATAATGATCCCTTTTTTCCAACTGCTCCTTAAACTTCTGCACAGTTTCTGCAAGCTGGGAAACTCTTTCTCTGGTTCTAATTTGCTTCAAGAACTTCTTGGTTAGCATACTACCCAATAATTTGGTGTCAAAATCCTTTATATTCTTGAATGGTGGCAACTGAATATTCATTGAAAGACTGATGCTGAAGCTCCAATAGTTTGGCCACATGATGCAAAGAGCTGACTCACTGGAAGAGATGCTGATGCTGGGAAAGATGGAGGGCAGGAGGTGAAGGGGGTGACAGAGGATGAGATGGCTGGATGGCATCATAGACTCAATGGACATGAACTTAAGCAAACTCCCAGAAATAGTGAAGGACAGGGAAGCCTCATATGCTGCAGTCCATGAAGTTGCAAAGAGTCAGACACTATTTAGCCACTCAACAACAACAACAAATGGTGATAACTGCAAACCCAGCAACTATTTGCACCATTTGAAGGGGCAGTTTGTGGCCCATGACCTGACTACGATTCAAGTCTTTCTCTACCCACCACTTTTTCTATAGAACAATTATTGCAACATCGTCATACCTTCGCACATATGGCTCCTTCTTCCTGGAATTTATTGTTTTCCTGTCTTTAGAAGATGGCTATACTGTATTAGACTTCACTTCCTAAATGCCTCCCAAGTATAACACTGTGCATATGGTAGACATTATTAATACTCATTATTATATCCAAATCCTCCCTTCCATGCATATAAAAGACTACTTTTCCAGGCTTTGATGTTATAGATGGCTACACAACTTGTTTTAGCTAGTGAGTAGAAATAATTAGCGTCACTTCCAGGCATAAGCATTTAAGGACTGACTGGTGATTCTCCAACCTTCTCTTTCCTTCCTCCTTCAACTGGGGTCACATGTTGCAGATGGTAAAGCTCTAACATAGTGGAAGTTCCAGTATCCTGGCTTGCCAGGATGCCATATGAAGAATAGTTGTCATGGAAAAACAGCTAGATCCACAAAATAATTTGTGTGAGCAAGAAATAAGACTTTTTCTTGATTATGCACTGAAACCCTGGGGCTGTTTATCACTGCATCATATCCTAACCTGCATGACTAATATAATATCTCTATACTAGTACTTATGACACTCGACCACATTTGTCTATTTTTGTTTTGTTTTGTTTTGTTTTTAATTTTTATTTATTTGTTTTTGGCTGTGCTGGGTCTTTGATGCTGTGTGGGCTTCGTGCAGGCTGCAGTGAGTGGGGGCTGCTCTCCAGCTGCAGTGCCTGGGCTTCTCATTGTGATGGCTTCTCTCTTTGCAGAGCATGGGCTCCAGGGCCTGTGGGCTTCAGCAGTTGCAGCTCACAGGCTCTAGAACACAGGCTCAATAGTTGTGGTGTATGGGCTCAGTTGCGCCATAGCATGTGGGATTTTCCTGGAGCAGAGACCGAACCAGTGTCTCCAGCACTGGCAGGTAGATTCTTTACCACTAAACCACCAAGGATGTCCCATATTTATCAAAAATTTTCCCCTTCTTCTTACATTTATTTCTACATTCTCTGATCCCAAGATAGTGACTGATATGTATAGTAGGTGTTAAACAAATTTCTTGAATGGCATGATAGTAGGAATGGTAACAAGAATATATACTGTAATTAGTACTGCTTGAAGTCTTGTCATTTTTCACAGCTAGTTTCAGACCAGTTAAGCAGATATATAACCTCTCAACAAAGGAAACAAAGGTTTCCCTGAAATGGATTAATAATGTGAGACATTGCCAGCTGAGTTGCACAACTTTGCCCATAATCTAATTTCACTTTAGAGTCCCCTTTTACCTATAATTTCCTATAGAGACAAAAATCATCAAAGTCTTTAAAATTGTTCTGTCCAACATCCTCATTTTGAAAAAGAAATCATCACTCATTTGTGCCTTGACTATATCAAGAAAGTCTTCAAACCAGGAAGTCTAAGTATTCCAGACTTCTCCTTCAAAATTTGTTTTGGTTATTCTGGGTTATTTGAAATGCCATACGAATTTTAGAATTTGTCAATTCTACAAAATGAGAATCATGTTGGGATTTTGAATGGGATTATGCTGAATCTCTAAATCAAAAAATCATTTTAGAAAAAATGTTTTAGTAAAAAATCTTAACACTGTTTCAATTTATGAATATGGTTTATTATTAATTTATTTTTCAAGTTTTTGTTGCTGGTACATAAAAAAAGCTAATTTTGCATATTGAGCTTACATCCCATAACTCTGATTAAAATCAGAGTTATCAGACCTTCCCCACAAAAAAGAAATGCAAAAAGGCAAATGGTTGTCTGAGGAGGCCTTACAAATAGCTATGAAAAGGAGAGAACTGAAAGGCAAAGGAGAAAAGGAAAGATATACCCATTTGCATGCAGAGTTCCAAAGAATAGCAAGGAGAGACAAGAAAGGCTTCTTCAGTGATTAATGCTTTCTTTTAGCTGTAGCTTTTAATAGTTTTTACTGATTGCCTTGATCTTATAACAGATGTCCTTAAGATATCATAGTCTACATAGAGTTCATATCGTACCACATCACACAAAAGTTTAAAACACATGCAACAATATAATTTCATTCAGCCCCCCATTCTATGTGCTGTTCTATTTTACAACCACATACATTATAATTCCATATGAAACCCTGTACTGTTTGCACTAACATCTACTCAGTTATTTACCATTTCCTATACTCTTCATTCCTTCTCCTAGATCCAAGTTTCTATCTAGTGTTAATTCCTTCAGGATGAATCATTTATGTATTACTTTCAACAAACTACCCTGAAGTTGGTAGGTTGAAAGAACACAAATGTACCGCCTTTTAATTCTGTCAGTCAGAAATTTGAAATGAATCTCGCCAGGCTAAAATCAATGTAGCGGCAGGACTGGATTCCTATCTGGAGATTCTAGGAGACAAGCCTTTTTGTTGCCTTTTCCAGCTTCTGGTAGCTGCACATATATTTGGGTTCCTGGCCTCCTTTTATCTTCAAAGCCAGTAATAGCCAGTGGAATCTTTCCCACTTTGAAATGGCCTCTTCTGCCTCCCACTTCCGTATTTAAGGACTCTGATTACATTGCCTGTCCCTTCTCCCCACTGTACTGCCCTGACGGTCAGCTGATTAGCAACATTAGTTCCATCTTCTTATTTAATCCCCCTTTGTCATGTAATATAACATATTCAATTTTCAGGGCTTAAGACAAGGACATCTTTAGAATTCTCTATGCCTACCATAATCCACATTCCCATTTCTTGTGATGTAGGTCTGCTGGCAATAAAATCTCTCAGCTTTGGGGTATCCGAAAATGTCTTTTATGCACCTTCATTTTTGAGGATATTTCTGATGACATAAAACCCTATGTTGACAGCTTTTTTTTTCTTTTGTGCTTTAAAAATGTCATTCCTTCATCTTTTGACATTCATTTCTCTCCCAGATAAAGATCTAGACAGTGGTATCTTGTATATAAGGTCTTCCCCCCCACCCAGATGCTTTCAAGATTTTCTCTTTATCTTTAGTCTTCAACAGTTTGACTATGATATGCCTATTGTTTTCTTTGTACTTATTCTAATTGAGGTTTTTGTTTTTTTTTAAAATAAGTCTTTTGGATATATAAGATCATGTTTTCCACAAAAGTTAGGAAATATTTGGCTATTATTTTTTGTGCCATGTCTTCTCTTGTTTTTCTGGGATTCCAGGGACATATATTTTAAACTCTTTGATATAATCCCACAAGACACTGAAGCTCCGTGTTTAAAAATATTATATTCTGTCTCTGAGATTCATGTTAGAAAATTTATATTGACCTTTCTTCGAGTTCACTAACCATTCACCTGCCAATTTCTACTTGGGTGCATGCTCAGCTGTTCAGTAGTGTCCAACTCTTTGCGACCCTATGGACTGTAGCCCAGCAGTGTCCTCCATTTATGTACTTTTCCAGGCAAGAATACTGGAAAGGGTTGCCATTT
The DNA here is from genome assembly GCF_016772045.2 of Ovis aries. Lineage (NCBI taxonomy): Eukaryota > Metazoa > Chordata > Mammalia > Artiodactyla > Bovidae > Ovis > Ovis aries. The sequence goes on from NC_056071.1 coordinate 15,081,897, forward strand.
CCTACTCCAGTTCCTACCTATATATTCTTCAACCCAATTGGTACATTTTTTCCAGCTTTACTGAGATACAATTGACATATAACATTGTATAAGTTAAGGGGTACAATGTGATGATTTGATATGTGGATATATTGCAAAATTATTATCACAAAAAGGTTAGTTAACACATCCATCACCTTATATCGTTACATTTTGTGTGTGTGATAAAAGCATTGAAGATTTGCTCTTTTGACAACTTTTAAGTATACAACACAGCATTATTAACTGCAACCACCAAGTTGCTACAACTTTGAACTATGTCTGTGAGCAACTGTGATTTATCTCAATTTATTTTGTGCATCCATTAGCAAGATGTGTCTTAAGGTAATTGCTTCTTCACTTTATACCATTTCAGTTACAACTGGAAAAAATAAGTTTACTTAGAAACACTCTACCTACAGATGGCAAAGGAAATAATTAATAGTAGTAGTATTAACTATTTGAGCAATCTAGCAATCTCTATCCCTCCATTTCCTTCATCTCTAAATAGGTCTAACAAAAACAATTTAGTAGGTTTCTGTGGGGCCTAAGTAAAAGGAAATAAATAAAACTATAGAGGTACCAGGAAACATTAGCTATTTTAATTCACTGAAAGTCAGAGCCTGTTTCTTTATACAATAGCAACAATTTTATTTCCATTCCAAGTGTTGAAAAAATACAATCCATAGATTTGATCTATTGGCACTTTGGAGAGAATAATATAGAATGAAAATTAAGAAGTGTATATCACTTTCTGGCTCTTTTGCAAATATAAAACTGGGCCAAAATCATCGAAATATAGATTTAAGTAAGTGAGAAAGGGCTTTAATAGCAATTTTATTACACTGTTTACTAAGCAGTGACTGGTGGAGTCTCACATTATTCTGCTTCCTCTTCTGCTTTTTCCCCCGCTATTCTCTCTCCTTCTTCCACTCATCCCACCTAAAAGTTAGCTGAAGGCAAATTAGTCTTGGGGTAGTTACCATAATAGTTTGGGTAGGTTACCAGAAACATCCTTTCCCTAAATCTTTAAACAAATTGACCTGTTACACTACTTTATTTAGACCAAGTTTAACAGAAATATTTATTGTATCCTTTGAGTGAGTGACGTCACTCAGTCGTGTCCTACTCTTTGCGACCCCATGGACTATAGCCCACCAGGCTTCTCCGACCATGGGATTTTCCAGGCAACAATACTGGAGTGGGTTGCCATTGCCTTCTCCAGGGGATCTCCCCAACCCAGGGATCAAACCTGCATCTCCTGCATTGCAGGCAGATGCTTTACCCTCTGAGCCACCAGGAAAGATTAATATATCCTTTAAATACAATAAAAAATAAGCAGGAAAAAAATGTATTTTTACTAGACTCAAAGAAAGATAACACAAAAGGACAAAGACAAATTGTTATTCCTGACTGGAATGAATGCTCCAATCCCGTTAGAAATGGAACCAACACATTTGTGTTAGTACCCATTTTTCTAGGACATGCAGTAGATAATAAGAGACTAAAGGGCAATTTGTTCAATTGAGGTCCATTGATCTTTAAATGAATAGATTTGGGAATCATAAATCTTACCAAGAAAATTGGGCCTCCACCAAAAATTGTGACTAATGTTGTTAATGTGTTCATGGGTCTGACTTCTCTTCTTGCCACACATCTTCCTAATGTGGCAAACAAGCTCTTTAGCCTAACCATCTGGCTTCTAAGTATGTCTCCAACCCTGTCTTGAATGGATGATTTTAGAGCCCCTGCACTTCACCAACCATCCCCCTCTAGAGCCCTCTGTGATACCCCCAAACAGAAGGCGCTCCTGGATTGGCTTGCTACTGTATACTGCCAAAGCCCTCTATAATTACACGTGTGCATAATAATGATATGTTTGTCCACTGCTATGCAATGAGCAGCTTATTTTTGTACTTATTTTTAATGATTTTATATTTATACTTAACATGCAATAACTTGCACATATTTAAAGTGTACAATCTGACAAATTTCAATGCACACATATGAAACTGTCACTAAAATCATTTAATCTATAAATAATATGAGAATCTCTCAATAAACCCTATGATACTAATTACAATGGGGAAAATATATATGAAACTTGTCATACTGCAGTAAATCAAGCGCATGCACTTAATTTTGAAAAATGTCTACTTAAAAGATTCACAATAAAATTATAGAACTTACTCATCAATAAAACGTTCAACATCCACAAAAGTTCCCTCCTCTCCCTTTGTAAGCCCTTCCTCCCCCCTCTTCCTTCTGCCCCTAATCCCCACACAACCAGTGGTCTGCTATCCCTATAAATTAGTTAGCATTTTCTAGAATTATCTATGATTGGAATCGTACAATGTATACTCTTTTTCTTCACTCAGCTGAATTATTCTGGAGTTTATCCATGTTGTTGTGTGTATCAAAAGTCTATCCCTTTTTAATTGTTATTGATGGTGTTTCATTGTATTTATCAGTTCAGTTCAGTCGGTAAGTCATGTCTGACTCTGCCACTCCTTGGACTGCAGCTTGCAGGCTTCCCTGTATTTCACCATCTCCCAGAGTTTGATTGTATGTATATACCACATAATATGCTTACCTGTTCATTGTTAATGGGTGCTGGGAGCCAGCATGGGAGATCCCACCCATGACAAGGTCATGTAAAAGAGACCTGATGAGCAAGGCGAATCAGGACTTGAGGGACCCCCTGGACCTGCTTGAGCATCTACCCTAAAACCAGAATCTGTCTGTCTTACTATTTTGTGCCTTTCACCAACTCCTCTGACGTTAAGAGGGGGCTATCCTCAACCACCTTTCTCTGGAAAAAATCAACTTAGGGATCTAGTTGATAAGTCTCTTGGGCATGAAAGGAATATTTCAATTCAAACCCCCTCTGTTGGCATTCTAGCTTGCTTGGCAGGTTTATCCAGACTTTTGCAGCTACGCATGTGATTGTTCACAGCCTCTCAACTGGGAGGGACACAGAAAGCCTAAAACATTCTAAAAATATAGAGCCTTTCTAAGAGTTAAAAATTATTAGAGTAGTGCTGGTGTAGAATTTCACTGTTGAGCCAATGCTTGCTGCCAAGTGCCCATATCCCTTATCCATTGTGCACCTGGGAGTGCATTAGCTAACATAGTTGGAATGTAAGAAAAACAAGTAGTAGCCTTGGAATTCGGAGAAGGCAATGGCACCCCACTCCAGTACTCTTGCCTGGAAAATCCCATGGACAAAGAAGCCTGGTGGTTTGCAGTCCATGGGGTCACTAACAGTCGGACACAACTGAGTGACTTCACTTTCCCTTTTCACTTTCATGCATTGGAGAAGGAAATGGCAACCCACTCCAGTGTTCTTGCCTGGAGAACCCCGGGGACCAGGGAGCCTAGTGGGCTGCCATCTATGGGGTCACACAGAGTCAGACACGACTGAAGCGACTTAGCAGCAGCAGAAGCAGCAGCAGCAGCAGCCTTGGAATTAACCGCATCAGACCTTTGAGCTAATTGGTTCTTTCTTTGTTGTAACTCACTGCACCTTTGCTCCGTGAGAATGTAACTTTGTTTAGTACTTTCTGAGGCTGATATAGATTAGAAATATAAAGAAAAAACACTTCAAGGGAAAATAAGTTTTCTGGTTGAGCAGCCTTTATCAAAAGAGGGTCATAAAATGTCCACAGGCCTCCAAGGCCAGAAGATAATGTACACAACATTGTTTATGGGAAAGGTATGCAGAAAAAATCCTGATTTCGATTAAGACAAAACAGATGTAATGTTTGGGCTGACTCTGCATGACTTTGCATCTTTCACTTCCCTCTATATACAAGTCAAGGTATAAAAGTTCTTTTTGAAAATGAAGTTACTGGCCTCGCTTACTGAAGCTTGGTCACCCTGTGTCATTCTTTCCCTCTCTCTCTCTCCGACACCGTCTCTCCTGAGGGTACCCCTGGATCCTGCTGGGGCTGGACCCCGGCAGATGGGCACTGGGGTTGTTTCCTATTTGTGGCTATTAAAACTAAAGCTGCTATGAATATTCCTGTACAAGCCTTTCTGCAGACACCTGCTTTCATTTTTCTTGAGTAAATATCTATTAGTGAGTCATGTGATAGAAATATGTTTAACTTTTTAGAAACTTTAAAATTATTTTTCAAACTGATTGTATCTTTTGCATTTCCAATAGAAGTGAGTATATAACAGTTTCAGTTGCTTCTAATCCTCATTAACACTTGTGCATTAAAAGCCCAGGTACAGATGGCTTCACAGCTGAATTCTACCAAAAATTTCGAGAAGAGCTAACACCTATCCTACTCAAACTCTTCCAGAAATTGCAGAGGAAGGTAAACTTCAAACTCATTCTATGAGGCCACCATCACCCTAATCGACAAAGATGTCACAAAAAAGAAAACTACAGGCCAATATCACTGATGAACATAGATGCAAAAATCCTCAACAAAATTCTAGCAATCAGAATCCAACAACACATTAAAAGATCATACACCATGACCAAGTGGGCTTTATCCCAGGATGCAAGGATTCTTCAATATCCGCAAATCAATCAATGTAATTCACCACATTAACAAATTGAAAATAAAAACCATATGATTATCTCAATAGATGCAGAAGGCCTTTGACAAAATTCAACATCCATTTATGATAAAACTCTCCAGAAAGCAGGAATAGAAGGAACATACCTCAACATAATAAAAGCTATCTATGACAAACCCACAGCAAACATTATCCTCCATGGTGTATTTCCTAAAGTCAGGAACAAGACAAGGGTGTCCACTTTCACCGCTACTATTCAACATAGTTCTGGAAGTTTAACTCTCACTGTTTGCAGATGACATGATCCTCTACATGGAAAACCCTAAAGACTCCACCAGAAATTACTAGAGCTCATCAATGAATATAGTAAAGTTGCAGGATATAAAATCAACACACAGAAATCCCTTGCATTCCTATACACTAATAATGAAAGTAGAAAAAGAAATTAAGGAAACAATTCCATTCACCATTGCGAAAAGAATAAAATACTTAGGAATATATCTACCTAAAGAAACTAAAGACCTATATATAGAAAACTATAAAACACTGATGAAAGAAATCAAAGAGGACACTAATAGATGGAGAAATATACCATGTTCATGGATCGGAAGAATCAATATAGTGAAAATGAGTATACTACCCAAAGCAATTTACAAATTCAATGCAATCCCTATCAAGCTACCAGCCACATTTTTCACAGAACTAGAACAAATAATTTCAAGATTTGTATGGAAATACAAAAACCTCGAATAGCCAAAGCAATCTTGAGAAAGAAGAATGGAACTGGAGGAATCAACTTGCCTGACTTCAGGCTCTACTACAAAGCCACAGTCATCAAGACAGTATGGTACTGGCACAAAGACAGACATAGATCAAAATAGAAAGCCCAGAGATAAAGCCACACCTATGGACACCTTATCTTTGACAAAGGAGGCAAGAATATACAATGGAGTAAAGACAATCTCTTTAACAAGTGGTGCTGGGAAAACTGGTCAACCACTTGTAAAGAATGAAACTAGATCACTTTCTAACACCGCACACAAAATAAACTCAAAATGGATTAAAGATCTAAACGACTATAAAACTCCTAGAGGAGAACATAGGCAAAACACTCTGACATAAATCACAGCAGGATCCTCTATGATCCACCTCCCAGAATTCTGGAAATAAAAGCAAAAATAAACAAATGGGATCTAATTAAAGTTAAAAGCTTCTGCACAACAAAGGAAACTATAAGCAAGGTGAAAAGACAGCCTTCTGAATGGGAGAAAATAATAGCAAATGAAGCAACTGACAAACAACTCATCTCAAAAATATACAAGCAACTTATGCAGCTCAACTCCAGAAAATAAACGACCCAATCAAAAAATGGGCCAAAGAACTAAATAGACATTTCTCCAAAGAAGACATACGGATGGCTAACAAACACATGAAAGATGCTCAACATCACTCATTATTAGAGAAATGCAAATCAAAACCACAATGAGGTACCACTACACTAGTCAGAATGGCTGCGATCCAAAAATCTGCAAGCAATAAATGCTGGAGGGTGTGGAAAAAGGAACCCTCCTACACTGTTGGTGGGAATGCAAACTAGTACAGCCACTTTGGAGAACAGTGTGGAGATTCCTTAAAAATTGCAAATAGAACTACCTTATGACCCAGCAATCCCACTTCTGGGCATACACCGAGAAACCAGAATTGAAAGAGACATGTACCCCAATGTTCATCGCAGCACTGTTTATAATAGCCAGGACATGGAAACAACCTAGATGTCCATCAGCAGATGAATGGATAAGAAAGCTGTGGTACATATACACAATGGACTATTACTCAGCGCTAAAAGAATTCATTTGAATCAGTTCTGTTGAGATGGATGAAACTGGAGCCGATTATACAGAGTGAAGTAAGCCAGAAAAACACCAATACAGTATACTAACACATATATGGAATTTAGGAAGATGGCAATGACGACCCTGTATGCAAGACAGGAAAGAGACACAGATGTGTATAACGGACTTTTGGACTCAGAGGGAGAGGGAGAGGGTGGGATGATTTGGGAGAATGCCATTCTAACATGTATACTATCATGTGAATTGAATCGCCAGTCTATGTCTGACGCAGGATGCAGCATGCTTGGGGCTGGTGCATGGGGATGACCCAGAAAGATGTTATGGGGAGGGGAGGTGGGAGGGGGGTTTATGTTTGGGAATGCATGTAAGAATTAAAGATTTTAAAATTTAAAAAAAATTAAAAATAAATAACACTTGTGCATACAATTCTTATAGACACCTATTAGACATTCTAATAGATATTTAGTAGTATCTTATTGTGGTTTTAATCAGCATTTTCCTAAGGATTAATGATATTGAGCATTCTTATACATAGTTTTTGGTCAACTTATGTGTGCATCTCTGTTGGAATTGCTGGGCCACAAGTGACATACCAGGTCAGCTTTAGAAGATAGTGCCAGGGCTTTCCTGATGGTCCAGTGATTAAAAATTCGCCTGCCAGTGCAGGAGACACAGATTCAATCCTTAATCTGGAAAGATCCCTCTTGCCACAGGGAGACTAACCTCTGAACCAGAGCTACTGAAGCCCACATGTCCTAAAGCCCATGCTCTGCCACAAGAGAAGCCACCCCAGTGAGAAGCCTGTGCTCTGCAACTAGAGTAGCCCCGACTCGCAGCCAGTAGAGAAAAGATCACACAACAACAAAAAAAGAAAGAAAATTACAAACCAACGTCCTTCATGAACATATGCATACCAATTCTTAATAAAACACCAACAAATCAAATTCTACAGAATAAGAAGGGGATCAGTTCAGTTCAGTTCAGTCACTCAGTCATGCCAGACTCTGCAACCCCATGAATAGCAGCACGACAGGCCTCCCTGTCCATCACCAGCTCCGGGAGCTCACTCAGACTCACGTCCATCGAGTCAGTGATGCCATCCAGCCGTCTCATCCTCTGTCATCCCCTTCTCCTCCTGCCCCCAATCCCTCCTAACATCAGAGTCTTTTCCAGTGAGTCAGCTCTTCGAATGAGGTGGCCAAGTACTGGAGTTTCAGCTTTAGCATCAGTCCTCCCAAAGAAATCCCAGGGCTGATCTCCTTGAGAATGGACTGGTTACATCTCCTTGCAGTCTAAGGGATTCTCAAGAGTCTCCTCCAACACCACAGTTCAAAAGCATCAATTCTTCGGCACTCAGCTTTCTTCACTGTCCAACTCTCACATCCATACATGACCACTGGAAAAACCATAGCCTTGACTAGATGGACCTTTGTTAGCAAAGTAACGTCTCTGCTTTGGAATATGCTATCTAGGTTGGTCATAACTTTCCTTCCAAGGAGTAAGCGCCTTTTAATTTCATGGCTTCAGTCACCATCTGCAGTGATTTGGGAACCCAAAAAAATAAAGTCTGACACTGTTTCCACTGTTTCCCCATCTATTTCCCATGAAGTGATGGGATCAGATGCCATGATCTTCGTTTTCTGAATAACACAACATAATTTAAGAGGAGGATATATATCCTAGGAATGCAAGGTTTTTTTAGATAAACAAAATATTTTTTTAAATAATAGCAAAATAAAATATTTTCTAAATAAAGTATTTATTTAATTGTGAGTTTATAGCGCCGACTTAAGTTCAGCACCCAGCATGGGTCCCTTACTCACCTCACTCTAGTCCCTGTCCTACTTAACACCTGAGGCACACAGTTCTTCATGCCCATAAGAAAGTTTATCCATATCTTCAGGATACTTCCATGGATTGTCAGTGGGGCCCTCAGCTCCCCTTCTTAAGTGAATAGAAATAGTCTGATTGCCTGAACATGCCTATGATCATGATGATGATCTGCCTGGAGACAGTTTTATATCCTCCCATCTCAGCTCCTCTTAGGAAGGATCAGGGTCTTACAAGAATCACTGTAAATAAGTGATTTACCCTTTGAAGGCCAATCCAGGGAGTTTCCTAGTCTCTTTCTCCACAGAGCTGAAAAGATGTGAAGTCTTCAGGGAGTCATCCTATCACAGGCAGTATTGGATTGGACTAAATTTCTAAATTATACCTATTGCTGTTTTGATCTTACCTGTTTATATTTGCAGCATCAAGGGATGCTCGCACCAAAGCCAGTGACAAAATAAAGACAAGGGGAGCCATTCTCCAGGGAGGGGCCTTCACTGTTTTAGATCCACTATAGTCCCCACTCATGATGTACTCTGCATATAAGTTAAATAAGCAGGGTGACAATATACAGCCTTGACATACTCCTTTTCCTGTTTGGAACCAGTATGTTGCTCCATGTCCATTTCTAACTGTTGCTTCCTGACCTGCATATAGATTTCTCAAGAGGCAGGTAAGGTGGTCTGGGTATTCCCATCTCTTTCAGAATTTTTCACAGTTCATTGTGATTCACACAGTCAAAGGCTTTGGCATAGTCAATAAAGCAGAAATAGATGTTTTTCTGGAACTCTCTTGCTTTTTCCATGATCCAGTGGATGTTGGCAATTTGATCTCTGGTTCCTCTGCCTTTTCTAAAACCAGCTTGAACATCTGGAAGTTCACGGTTCACATACTGTTGAAGCCTGGCTTGGAGAATTTTAAGCATTACTTTACTAGCATGTGAGATGAGTGCATTTGTGCGGTAGTTTGAACATTCTTTGGCATTGCCTTTCTTTGGAACTGGGATGAAAACTGACCTTTTCAAGTCCTGCGGCCACTGCTGAGTTTTCCAAATTTGCTGGCATATTGAGTGCAGCACTTTCACAGCATCATCTTTCAGGATTTGAAACAGCTCAACTGGAATGCCATCACCTCCACTAGCTTTGTTTGTAGTGATGCTTCCTAAGGCCCACTTGACTTCACACTCCAGGATGTCTGGCTCTAGGTGAGTGTGAGTGATCACACCATCGTGATTATCTGGGTCGTGAAAATCTTTTTTGTACAGTTCTTCTGTGTATTCTTGCCACCTCTTCCTAATATCTTCTGCTTCTGTTAGGTCCATACCATTTCTGTCCTTTACTGAGCCCATCTTTGCGTGTAATGTTCCCTTGGTATCTCTAATTTTCTTGAAGCGATCTCTAGTCTTTCCCATTCTATTGTTTTCCTCTATTTCTTTGCATTGATCTCTGAGGAAGGCTTTCTTATCTCTCCTTGCTATTCTTTGGAACGCTGCATTCAAATGGGTATATCTTTTCTCTTCCCCTTTGCTTTTCATTTCCTTTCTTTTCCCAGCTATTTGTAAGGCCTCCTTAGACAGCCATTTCACTTTTTCTGCATTTCTTTTTCTTGGGGATGGTCTTGATCCCTGTCTCCTGTACAATGTCATGAACCTCTGTCCATAGTTCATCAGGCACTCTATCAGATCTAGTCCCTTAAATCTATTTGTCACTTCCACTGTATAGTCATAAGGGATTTGATTTAGGTCATACTTGAATGGTCTAGTGGTTTTCCGTACTTTCTTCAATTTAAGTCCAAATTTGGCAATGAGAAGTTCATGATCTGAGCTATAGTCAGCTCCTGGTCCTTTTATTTTGATGACTGTATAGAGCTTCTCCATCTTTGGCTACAAAGAATATAATCAATCTGGTTTTGGTGTTGACCATCTGGTGATGTCCATGTGTAGTCTTCTCTTGTGTTGTCAGAAGAGGGTGTTTGCTATGACCAGTGCATTCTCTTGGCAAAACTCTATTAGCCTTTGTCCTGCTTCATTCTGTACTCCAAGGCCAAATTCGCCTGTTACTCCAGGTGTTTCTTCATTTCCTACTTTTGCACTCCAGTCTCCTATAATGAAAAGGACATCTTCTTTGGGTGTTAGTTATAGAAGGTCTTGTATGTCTTCATAGAACTGTTCAACTTCAGCTTCTTCAGCATTACTGGTCGGGGCATAGACTTGGATTATCATGATATTGAATGGTTTGCCTTGGAAATGAACAGAGATCATTCTGTCATTTTGAGATTGCATCCAAGTACTGCTTATTTAATTTATATGCAGAGTACATCATGAGAAATGCTGGGCTAGCAGAAGCACAAGATGGAATCAAGATTGCTGGGAGAAATACCAATAACCTCAGATATGCAGATGACATCATCCTTATGGCAGAAAGTGAAGAAGAACTAAAGAGCCTCTTGATGAAAGTGAAAGAGGAGAGTGAAAAAGTTGGCTTAAAGCTCAACATTCAGAAAACTAAGATCATGGCATCTGGTCCCATCACTTCCTGGCAAATAGATGGGGAAACAGTGGCTGACTTTATTTTTCTGGTCTCCAAAATCACTGCAGATGGTAATTGCAGCCATGAAATTAAAAGACGCTTACTTCTTGGAAGGAAAGTTATGACCAACCTAGACAGCATATTAAGAAGCAGAGATATTATTACTGTGCCAACAAAGGTCCATCTAGTCAAGGCTATGGTTTTTCCAGTGGTCATGTATGGATGTGAGAGTTGGACTGTGAATAAAGCTGAGCGCCAAAGAATTAATGCTTTTGGACTGTGGTGTTGGAGAAGACTCTTGAGAGTCCCTTGGACTGTGAGGAGATCCAACCAGTCCATCCTAAAGGAGATCAGTCCTGGGTGTTCATTGGAGGGACTGATGTTTAAGCTGAAACTCCAATACTTTGGCCACTTGAAGTGAAGAGCTGACTCATTGGAAAAGACCCTGATGGTGGGAAAGATTGAGGGCAGGCAGAGAAGGGGACGACAGAGGATAAGATGGTTGGACGGCCTCACCAACTCAGTGGACAAGGGTTTGCGTGGACTCTGGGAGTTGGTGATGGACAGGGAGGCCTGGCGTGCTGCAGCTCATGGGGTCACAAAGGGTCAGACCCGACTGGACTGAACTGAACTGAATAGTCCCCACTAGGACCAGTTTCACTTACCCCCAAAACACAAACTCAAAAACAGAGGCAAGTATAATACACATCACAAGCAAAGTGTGCAACAGATCACAACCGTTGCCAGCTAGGAACTTAATTAGCATCTGGAGCTAAGGCATCAAGAGATTCATGAAGCCGAAGCTGAGATGCATCCACCTTCCTAACGCAGAATCATGCGTCTAGAAAAAGGAGGGGGATACAATACACACCTAGTTCCTGCCCTCTCCTTTTGCATCACGCGAAACCTGCTCTTTTCCATTCTCTGTCTCAGCTCCACAATCAGGTTTGCATGCACCTGCTCATCCATTTGGGCGGGCACCTGGGGCTATAAGATTTGTTAACAAGAAGACAGTGCGTTGGCCACTAATTGGATAATGGTAAGGACTGTTTTACCTGTGGCTTTTTTGCAGCAGTTTCATCATAAGTTGAGTGCTCAGGGGCTCAATTTTTGTTCGTACACCTCTGATTAAACACAGTCAGCCCACAGCATGCTGAGTTATGGCGAGTCCAAAAAGGCAATCAACATCCCCCATCAGTCCCTGCTGATGCTAGACTGCTATAGCCCTCTTCCTCAAATCACAAGTTCCATTTTTCTAACTTTGATATTTTTGTTCTCAGTCTTGGAGGCCATTCAGACTCTGTTTGACTCTTTTAGGGAAGATGGAATTGGTTCCAATTCTACCACTATTCGCTTCAGTGTCCTTTTGAAAGTCACTTTACCACCCTCTGTGCCAGTAGTTCTCAACACAGTCTGCACCTTAAAATACCAGTGCCTTGACCTTCTCTCAGAAATTCCAATTCAATCAGCCCACAGTCAGGATATCGTCTGTGGGTGAATATAATGGGCAGTCCAGGTCTTCCCTGGTAGCTCAGTAGTAAAGAACCCACCTGCCAATGCAAGAGACATAAAAGTCTGGGTTCTTCTGAGTTTGATCACTGGGTCAGGAAGATCCCCTGGAGTAGGACATGGCAGCCCATTCCAGTATTCTTCCCTAGAGAATTCCATGGACACAGGAGCCTGGAGGGCTACAGTCCATGTGATCACAAGGAGTCGAAGACAACCTAAGTGACTTAGTACTAAGCACACAGGTTAAGAACCACAAAACCAGTGGTTCCTTTTCACCTGAAATGTGATTAAAATGCAAATCCCCACCCCTGTACCTTCAGAGTCTAATTTAGAACACTTGGTTAAAGACTACAGATTTTCTATTTTAGTGATTCTGAAACTGGTGGTTTCAGAGAAATCTTTGAGAGAGACTGATTTTAAAAAGAAAAGGGCCCTACCATACGACCTCCTGGGTCTATCTCAGGGCTAACGTTCTATAATTTGGAGTTGCTGCCCTACAGAAGGTGTGAATAATCCCAAAAATTTGTTCCTACTGAATCTTCAGAATGGTGAGTTTGGGACTTTCCGGGTGGTCCAGTGGCTAAGACTCCAAGCTCCCAATGCAGAGGACCTGGGTTCAAACCCTGGTTGAAGGAACTCAATCCCACATGCTTCAACTAAAGATCCCACATGCTGCAAGGAAGATTGAAGGTCCCATATGCCACAGCAAAGACTCAGTGCAGCCAGATAAATAAATAAATAATAATTTAAAAAGAATGGTGGGCGTTTTTCTTTCTTTCTTCTTTTTTTTGGTGGTGGGGGGGGGGTGGACTTTCTTCACCTTAAGATAAAGAACCTATCTGTTCCTTTTCAGACCATCTTCCTCTCCCCACAACTGGGCAATGGATCCCAGTGTGTGAGCTCAGTGTCTCCTGTTAATTGTCAATTGGTACAGATATTATTGAAAACAGAATGGAGATTCCTCAAGAAGTTTAAAAAAAGAACCATCATATGATCAAGCAATCTAACTTTGGGGTATTGAAAGTTAGAATTGAAAGAAAGAATTGAAATCAGAATCTTAAAGAGATATTTGCATCCTCGTGTTCACTGTAGCATCATTCACAGTAACCAAGATATAGAAACAACCTAAACATCCACTTAGAGATAAATGGGTAAAGAAAATAAGGTATATGGGTGTAATAAAATACTACTTATCTTTAAGAAAAAATCCTTCCATTTGTGACAACGTGGATGGACCCGGAGGATATGTGTAACAGATTCTCTTTGCTGTACACCTGAAATTAATACATTATTGATCAACTATATTCCAATAAAAATTAAACTAAATTAAAATTTTTAAATAAAATAAAAAACATCACTAAAATGGAATAAATAAATAATCAAGCCAGGCACAGAAAGACAAGTACTGTAATATCTCACTTACAAGTGGAATCTAAAATAGACTCAAGAAAGCAGAGAGTAAAATGGTGGTTACCCAGGCTGGATGGAGAGGGAAATGGAGAGGAGATGCTAAAGGGCACAAAGTTTCAATTACGCAAAATAAATAATATGCACTGTACAGTGTAGCATGTATAGCTACCGATGCTATATTGTATCTAAAATTTGCTAAGAGAGTAGATCTCACGGTAAGGGTTCTTTCCACACATTATCCTCCTCTTTGTCGTCTTAGGGGTGGGAAGATATTTGGAGAGATGATGGATATACTTACGATGTTGATGGTGGTGATGATTTCATGAGTGTATACTTAACCCCTAATTCATCAAGTTGTTTACATCAAATATGTAAAGGTTTTTATATGTCGCCCATAACCCAAAGCAATTTAAAACCAAACATTTGAAGTATGGTGTTACTGTTCTAGCTAACTTCTTTGTACTCTGGGGAAACTAAACTGTTATGTAATTTTTCCTACATAGCTCTGGCTCAAGTCCTGTTTTCCTAATAGCTACTTCACTCTAGCCAGGAAGTGGTAGATGCTGCTGCTGCTGCTGCTGCTGCTGCTGCTATGTAGTTGCTAAGGCATGTCTGACTCTTCGTGACCACATGGACTGTAGCCTGCCAGGCTCCTCCATCCTTGGGATTTCCCAGGCAAGAAAACTGGAGTGATTTGCTATTTCCTGCTCCAGGGGATCTTTCCAACCCAAGGATTGAAACTGTGTCTCCTGCATTGGCAAGAAGATTCTTTACCACAGAGCCATCCGGGAAGCCACAGAAGTATTAGACACACTGTACAACTTTTTCAGCCAACAATCTATCTTTTCCCCTGGTTTTCTCATTTGTGAGATGAGGGCATTGGATTGGGTGATCTTCCAGATCCTCTCAGCCCCAAAGTCTATGACACTGTGATTCCTGACTATATAGTGGGCTCTGCATTTTACAGGCATGTCCTTAGGTCTTAGGTGATAGTTTGTTGTGTTGTTTTGTTTTGTTAATTAACAGCAAATTAATTGCTTGATTTTTCTTTTTATATCTCATATATGAAGATGCCAGGAATTTCTCATAGACTTTTCACCTTCTAGCAAAGCAAGGAATGCTTTAGCCACAATAATTTAATGAAAAAAAAAACCCTTAAGATAAACTCCCAGTTTTTAATTACCAGTTAAAATTTAAAGGCCAGCATTTTGTCACTGTTATGGGCTTTCCTGATAGCCCAGTTGGTAAAGAATCTGCCTGCAATGCAGGAGACCCTGGCTCGATTGCTGGGTCAGGAAAATCCACTGGAGAAGGGATAGGCTACCCACTCCAGTATTCTTGGGCTTCCCTTGTGGCTTAGCTGGTAAAGAATCTGCCTGCAATGCAGGAGACCTGAGTTCGAGCCCCAGGTTGGGGAGATCCCCTGGAGAAGGGAATGGCTACCCACTCCAATATTCTGGCCTGGAGAATTCCACGGACGCCATAGTCCATGGGGCCGCAAAGAGTCAGACACTACTGAGTGACTTTCACTTCACTGTCAATATTAGACAAACAGCTCCCAAATCAACCTTTTTTTAAAATAATTTTTTTTAATGTGGACCGTTTTTAAAGTCTTTATTGAATTTGTTACAATATCGTCTCTGTTTTATATTTTGTTTTTTGGTCTCAAAACATGTGGGATCTTAGCTCCCTGACTAGGAATTGAACCCACAGCCCCTCCACTGAAAGGTGAAACCTTAACCACTGGACCACCAGGGAAGTCCATTGATTTCATCTCCTGAGACATTTTCTCAGTGAACAGTCTCTGTATTACTGAGAGCTGCTCTTTGACCCAAACATTTATAAGAGCCACTGGTTTATTTCTCATCCACATGAACTTTACAATGGAAAGAAAATTAAAGTACCTAATTTTTAGACCTCATCTTGCAAATGAGCTGCCTTTCAGATGTCAACAATGGTGTACACTGATGCAAAGTTGAGCTTGGAAGGAGGGAATCATTTTCCCCCTTCTTCAGTTTTCCTTTGGGACAAAACAGCAGCTAAAAGCTTTGGCTATATTAAATCCTAATACTTATCTGCCAGGAAATTTAATCTAGAAAGGAGAGGACACTTCTCTTGGACACCACTCCAGGAGGGGACTCCTGAAGCACTTCTGCATGGTTTTCTTTATACTTATCCATGTCTCGGTCCATCAGCTGACAAGAACAGCATTATGCATGCCTTTTTGTAATTGTGTTTTCTAAGGCCACACTAAAAGGAAGGGAAGAAAAGGGGGTTTTTTAAAAAGTGAGATTGTATCTACAAACAAAATAAAACCGCATTTTTCTGCTTCTGTCTTTCATTTAGAAGAAACAAAACTTTCTTTCAAATATTTCAGGGGCTACTGGAGGCTGTCTTGTTTGTGCTTTCACCATGCGTCCATCTGTGTCCACTAGGCTTCTCATCTCTTCTCTGCTCATTGTTGTTGGTGTTGTTCACTCACTAAGTCCTGCCCAACTCTGCAACACCATGGACTACAGCATGCCAGGCTCCCCTGTCCTCCACTGTCTCCCAGAGTTTGCTCAAATTCATGTGCAATAGTCAGTGATGCTATCCAACCATCTCACCCTCTGCCAACCCCTTCTCCTTTTGCCTTCAATCTTTCCCAGCATCAGGGTCTTTTCCAATGAGTCAGCTGTCATTTCCTGCATCTCTGTCTCTTTCTGTCTCTCTTCAGCCTTTAGCTTCTCTGGCTTCCTTGCTAGGTCCATATCTCTATTCTATATCAACATGTATTTTAACAGTGTTGTTCCTAGTAGCACAGTTACATTACCACCTCTACTAGGGTTTCTTTTAGCTATAAAATGATTCTGAATGTCTCAAATTGATTCTACTAAGCTATCTCTATTTACTCACTCTGTAATTATTATACTCTTTTCTCCTGGTGGCTCAGAGGTTAAAGCATCTGCCTCCAATGCGGGAGACCTGGGTTCGATCCCTGGGTTGGGAAGATCCCCTGGAGAAGGAAATGGCAACCCACTCCAGTATTCTTGCCTGGAGAATCCCCTGGACGGAGGAGCCTGTTAGGGGTCGCAAAGAGTCAGACACGACTGGGCGACTTCACCTTCACCTTCACCTTTCTCCAAGGACTTTCCTCTAGTCAACTCATGAGGGATGGGTCAGGCAATTCTCACAATAATAAGTATTATACTACACTCAAAATCACTCTTCCCCTCTAACTTGCCTGGTTTTCCTCAGAATAAATTTGCAGTTCTTCTTTGAAATACCTAGTGTCTTTTCCAGAAATACCTAGTGTCTATTTATCTGGTATTCGAGATGTACTCAGGTTAGTCTGAATCTTAGGATGAACACAGCAAACACAGGTTGACAAATCAATATTCCTGGTACATAACTATTTCTCAAAGTTCCTGGAATCTATTGTTTCATAAAGAACATAAAAATCTCTAGTATTTAAGGGTAAATACTAGGGATTCTTATGTATAGAAAGTACTTTCGAGGTGCCAGATACTGAACAAGACAATAAATCAGGCCTTTACTAGACAATTCCAGTCTATTAGAAGAGACAGACCAGATTTATAAACAAGTGAGTTCAGGAGGTTTCCCTTCTGTAGATGTTTTGGTGACGGCCATTCTGACTAGTGTGAAGTGATACCTCATTGCAGTTTTGATTTACGTTTTTCTAATAATTAGTGATGTTGCACTTCTTTTCATGTGCCTTTTGGCATTTGTATGTCTTCTTTGAAGAAATGTCTATTTACATCTTCTTGCCTATTTTTCGATGGGTTGTTTGGGGTTTTTTTTTATGTTGAGCTGTACAAGCTGTTTGTAAACTTTGGAGATTAACCCTTTGTTGGTTGTATTGCTTGCAAATATTTTCTATCATTCTGAAGCTTGCCTTTTTGTTTTGTTTAGCATTTCCTTTGCTGTAAGAAAGTTTTTAGATTTAAATAGGTCCCATTTGTTTAGTTTTGTTTTTATTTTCAATACTCTAAGACAAGGATCAAAAAAAAAAAATATTGCTGCAATTTATGTCAAAAAGTGTACTGCCCATGTTTACCTCTAGTAGTTTTATAGGATCTGGTTTTGATGGGAATAGATTCCATAAATGTGTGTTAATATACAACATTTGTTTTTCTCTTTCTGACTTACTTCACTCTGTATAATAGGCTCTAGGTTCATTCACCTCATTAGAACTGATTCAAATGCATTCTCTCTCTTTTTTAAAATTTATTCATTTTAATTGGAGGTTAATTACTTTACAATATTGTATTGGTTTTGCCATACATCAACATGAATCCACCACAGGTATACACGTGTTCCCCATCCTGAACTCCCCTCCCTCCTCCCTCCCTGTACCATCCCTCTGGGTCGTCCCAGTGCACCAGCCCCAAGCATCCAGTATCATGCATTGAACCTGGGCTGGCGACTCATTTCATATATGATATTATACATGTTTCAATGCCATTCTCCCAAATCATCCCACCCTCTCCCTCTCCCACAGAGTCCAAAAGACTTCTATACATCTGTGTCTCTTTTGCTGTCTCGCATACAGGGTTATCGTTACCATCTTTCTAAATTCTATATATTTGCATTAGTATACTGTATGGGTGTTTTTCTTTCTGGCTCACTTCACTCTGTATAATCGGCTCCAGTTTCATCCACCTCATTAGAACTGATTCAAATGTCTTCTTTTTAATGGCAGAGTAATACTCCATTGTGTATATGTAATACAGCTTTCTTATCCGTTCATCTACTGATGGACATCTAGGTTGCTTCCATGTCCTGGCTATTGTAAACTGTGCTGCGATGAACATTGGGGTACATGTGTCTCTTTCAATTCTGGTTTCCTCGGTGTGTATGCCCAGCAGTGGGATTGCTGGGTCATAAGGCAGTTCTATTTCCAGTTTTTAAGGAATCTCCACACTGTTCTCCATAGTGGCTGTACTAGTTTGCATTCCCACTAACAGTGTAAGAGGGTTCCCTTTTCTCCACACCCTCTCCAGCATTTATTGCTTGTAGACTTTTGGTACTGGCACAAAGACAGAGATATAGATCAATGGAACAAAATAGAAAGCCCAGATATAAATCCACACACCTATGGACACCTTATCTTTGACAAAGGAGGCAAGAATATACAATGGATTAAAGACAATCTCTTTAACAAGTGGTGCTGGGAAAATTGGTCAACCACCTGTAAAAGAATGAAACTAGAACACTTTCTAACATCATACAAAAAAATAAACTCAAAATGGATTAAAGACCAAAATGTAAGACCAGAAACTATAAAACTCCTAGAAGAGAATATAGGCAAAATACTCTGACATACATCACAGCAGGATCCTCTGTGACCCACCTTCCAGGGTATTGGAAATAAAAGCAAAAAATAAACAAATGGGACCTAATTAAACTTAAAAGCTTCTGCACAACAAAGGAAACTATAAGCAAGGTGAAAAGACAGCCTTCTGAATGGGAGAAAATAATAGCAAATGAAGCAACTGACAAACAACTAATCTCAAAAATATACAAGCAACTTATGCAGCTCAATTCCAGAAAAATAAATGACCCAATCAAAAGATGGGCCAAAGAACTAAATAGACATTTCTCCAAAGAAGACATACAGATGGGTAACAAACACATGAAAAGATGCTCAACATCACTCATGATCAGAGAAAT
This sequence comes from Ovis aries, assembly GCF_016772045.2. NCBI lineage: Eukaryota > Metazoa > Chordata > Mammalia > Artiodactyla > Bovidae > Ovis > Ovis aries. The sequence goes on from NC_056071.1 coordinate 15,101,251, forward strand.
GCAAATCAAAACCACAATGAGGTACCATTTCATGCCAGTCAGAATGGCTGCGATCCAAAAGTCTACAAGCAAATGCATTCTCTTTTATGGCTGAGTATTTCCTGGTGACTCAGAAAGTAAAGAATCTGCCTACAATGCAGGAGACACAGGTTTGATCCCTGGGTCAGGAAGATCCCCTGGCAATCCACTCCAGTATTCTTGCCTGGAGAATTCTATGGACAGAGGAGCCTGGAGGGCTACAGTCCATGGGACTGCAAAGATTTGGACACGACTGAGTGAATAACACTTTCACAATATTCCATTGTATATATGTACCACAACTCCCTTCATCTGTCTATGGATATCTAGATTGTTTCCATGTCCCAGATACTGTAAACAGTGCTGCAGTGAACATTGGGGTACCTGTGCCATTTTCAATTATGGTTTCCTCAGGATGTATACCCAACAGTAAGATTGTTGGATCATATGGTAGTTTTAATCCTAGTTTTTTTTTTAAGGATATCCATGCTGTTCTCCATAGTGACTATATCAATTTACATTCCCACCAATAGTCCAAAAGGATTCCCTTTTCTCCACACCCTCTCCAGCATTTATTGTTTGTAGATAATGGCCATTCTAACCAGCGAGATGTGATACTTCATTGTAGTTTTGATTTGCATTTCTCTAATAATGAATGATGCTGAGCAGCTTTTCATGTGTTTATTAACCATCTGTATGTCGTTGGAGAAATATCTGTTTAGATTTTTTGCCCACTTCTTGATTGGATTGTTTGTTTTTCTGGTAGTGAGTTGCAGGAGCTTTGTCAGTTTTTTCATTTGCTGTTATTCTCTCCCATTCTGACCAACCTAGACAGCAGATTAGAAAGCAGAGACTTTACTTTGCCAACAAAGTCCATCTAGTCAAGGCTATGGTTTTTCCAGTGATCATGTACAGATGGGAGGGTTGGACTGTAAAGAAAGCTGAACACTGAAGAATTGATGCTTTTGAACTGTAGTGTTGGAGAAGACTCTTGAGAGTTCCTTGGACTGCAAGGAGTTCCAGCCAGTCCATCCTAAAGGAGATCAGTCCTGGGTATTCATTGGAAGGACTGATGTTGAAGCTGAAACTCCAATACTTTGGCCACCTGATGTGAAGAGCTGACTCATTGGAAAAGACCCCGATGCTGGGAAAGATTGAGGGCAAGCGGAGAAGGGGACAGCAGAGGATGAGATTGTGGGATGGCATCACCGACTCAATGGACATGAGTTTGGGTAGACTCTGGGAGTTGGTGATGGACAGGGTGGCCTGGCATGCTACAGTCCATGAAGTCGCAAAGAGTCGGACATGACTGAGCGACTGAACTGAACTGAACTCCCATTCTGAGGGTTGTCATTTGAATAAAAAGATTTTTTAAATAAAACAATTACTGATTATAGAAAGCAATAATTGCAAAATATAGTCAATTACATACATATTTATGTTCTAGATAGAACAGTAGCACAAGCCTGGAGATCAACTCAGTTTGGGGGTGGAGAATCAGAGGGAAAATTGTGAAGAACTTCAGCAGAAGTCTAGAGAATCACTAGATAGTCAGGAGATGTGAATAGAATAAGTTCCATGGGCAAAATCAAGCAGGCAAAGCCCAAGAAAGTTTGTCCAGGATACTAAGGACTTATAGCTCAAGTATGGGGCATGAAAAATGCAGAGTTGAAGACCAATCTAGGGAAGTATTCAGGCTAAGGAGCTGAGCTTTGTCCTTTTAGCAATGAAGAACCTTTGAAATATTTTAGGAAGGAAAGAAGTGATGTGATGGGTTGATGCCTGATCGATTGAAGGCTAGCTTTTGTAGCATGTTCCATGGAGGCAAGAGTATGAGAAGCAAGTTGGATTGTAACTAAGATTGATGCAAATGTGGGGAAGTGTCCAAAAACAAATCCTTAAGCCCATGTGCTAAACTGTACAGCTTGTTCTCCTATTCTGCATCCCATCACTTTGGGGTTCACACTAGGTCTGTCCTTTAAGGGCTTTCCCTTGGTCATCTGGTGACAAGTATAAAATGGTCTCAGAGAGAAAGAGGAGTTTTGCCAGGATCCTTTATAAAATGGCCAGTTACTAAGGCTCTCTGCCCCATGCGTGCCTGGCACCAACATGGGAGTGTCAATGTTGAAAATGCTTGTATTACATCACCTATCTTGTACACCTTTGTCTTCCTCATCATATTTTCCCCTCACTGCTGACCTCAGCCCACACAAAGAAGAAAGATAATTGGTACCAGATGATGCTGTTATATACACAACTCTCAGTGTCCCGGAAAGAATTCCAGAACTCTTTTACAGCTTGTTTGTAGGTCTTTGGGAACCCACCAGGTCACTCAACAGGTCTACCAGCCAGCATCGGCAGGTAATAACTGAAACGCAACTGCCCTTGGTATAACTATCCTTCAACATGCGGTAAAACACCCAGTGTCTATGAGATATTGAAGGACCAGGCCTTAAAAAGTGATCCAACATATAGAGTGGCAGTTAAAGTTTATCAAACTTCCAAGATTACAGTTGTTTTTTAAAAAATGGAATATGGGGCGGTCCTAAGATGGCGCAGGAATAGGACGGGAAGACCACTTTCTCCCTCACAAATTCCTCAAAAGAACATTTCAACACTGAGCAAACTCCACAAAACAACTTCTGTAGGCTGGCAGAGGACATCAGGCAACCAGAAAAGCAGACCATTGTCTTCAAAAACAGGTAGGAAAAAATATAAAAGACGAAAAAGGAGACAAAGGAGGTGGGGAGGGAGCTCTGCCCCAGGAAGGGAAGCCCGTCCCGGGAAGGGAATTTTAAGAAGAGAGGTTTCAAAACACCAGGAAACACTCTCCCTGCCGAGTCTGTGGCGAGCCTTGGAAACACAGAGGGCAACATAACAGGAAGGGAAAAATAAAGAAATAATTAAAACCAAGAGATTACAAGCCCAACAGTAACTCCCCGCAGCGGAAAAGCAGCACAGACGTCTGCATCCGCCACTGGGAAGTGGGGGCAGGGCAGGGAAGCGCAGGAGGCATGGGCTGCAGTGCTTTGTAAGAATCAGGCAGGAACGCCCCACGCGCAACCAGAACGATCTAACTTGGGCTAGCAAACCAGACTGTGGGATAGCTACCGCACGAAAAGCTCGAACATAAGACACCGCCAGGACTGAGCACAGAACAAAGGACGGAATGGAAAAAGCCAGCTGCAGACCATCCCCCACCGGGGACAGGCAGCCAGAGCCATAAGGGCTGGAAAGGGGCAATTGCAGACCCGGAGAGACTTCACTTACCAAACTGCAAGCAGGCTTCTTTGCTAAGACTTCTGGGGGTGCTGGACAGTCATCATCTGCCTCACAAGGGGCGCCAGTGGTCCGCCCAGAAAACTGAGCAGCTGAGGCAGAAAAGGCGACAAGTCGCAGCTATCGCGCTCGCCAAACTCCTGAGCTACTCAGACCCGGGAAGGGCACAAAACTCAGCCCCAACCAAATCTGTGCCTCTGAGGGCTACCTGAGCGCCGAACCTGAGAGGCTTAGACTGGGGAAGTGCACGCAGCCTAGGGCTGGCCTCAGATGGTTCCCGGCTGAACATCGTAGAGCCGGAGCAGTTTGTATGCCACGAGAAGGGACAGGTCAAGGGGGGCTGAGACACTGTGTGCACACGACAGTGCTATTTGTTTGCAGCATCCCCCCTCCCCACAGCGCGACTGAACTAGTGAGCCTAAAAACCAGCATAAAGAAGAAGTTAAACAGAGGGAACCGCCTTGGAAGTGACCCCACAATGCCCACAACATCAGAGAAGGGCCAGATATATTTTTACTATTTTAAAAATCATTCCTTTTTTTTTTCTTTTTTCTGACTTTTTTTTTAATAGTTAAGTCTTCTATTTCTCCTCTAATTTTTATTTCTATAACCTATTATTAATATTTAAAAAAAGACTTTTTTTTTTAAGGCAAACACCATATATAGTCTTTGGGTGGTTATTGGTGTTTGTTTGTTTGTTTGTTTTTAATAATTCTTGTGGCTTTTTTTTTCTTTTTTCATTTTTCCTTCTGCTTCTTTTCTTTAATATTGTATTTTTGAAAATCCAACCTCTTCTCTAGATTTTTAATCTTTGCTCTTTGGTTTTTGTTGTCAATTTTGTACATTTAAAAACCCAAACTTCACTACCCAATTTTACCTGAGAGTGAGATTACAGGCTTGACCACTCTCTCCTCCTTTGGACTCTCCTTTTTCTCCACCAGGTGGCCTCTGTCTCTTTTCTCCCCCATCTCTTCTCTATCCAACTCTGTGAATCTCTGTGTGTTCCAGACAGTGGAGAACACCTAAGGAACTGGTTACTGGCAGGATTTGTCTCTCTCCTTCTCATTCCTCTCTCTTATCCTCCTGGCCACCTCTGTCTACTTCCTCCATCTCCTCTTCCCCGTATAACTCTGTAAATACCTCTGAGCGGTCCAGACTATGGAGCGCACATAAGGAAGTGACTACTGGCTAGCTTGCTCGCTCCTCTTTTGATCTCACCGAATCTCATTCCAGTTACCTCTAACTACCCCCTCCATCTGCTCTTCTCCTTGTAACTCAGTGAACCTCTCTGAGTGTCCCTCAATGTGGAGAAACTTTTCATCTTTAACCTAGATGTTTTATCATCAGTGCTGTATAGATGGAGAAGTCTATAGGCTACTGTAAAAATAAAACTGAAAACCAGAAGCAGGAGGCTTAAGTCCAAAGCCTGAAAACATCAGAGAACTCCTGAATTCAGGGAACATTAAGCAATAGGAGCTCATCAAATGCCTCCATACCTACACTGAAACCAAGCTCCACCCAAGGACCAACAAGTTCCAGAACAAAACATACCACACAAATTCTCTAGCAACACAGGAACACACTCCTGAGCTTCAATATACAGGCAGCTCAAAGTTACTCCAAAACCTTTGACGTCTCATAACCCATTACTGATCACTCCACTGCACTCCAGAGAGAAGAAACCCAGCTCCACCCACCAGAACTCCAACACAAGCCTCCCTAATCAGGAAACCTAGACAAGCCACTGATAAAACCCCACCCACAGTGAGGAAGCTCCATAATAAAGAGAACTCCACAAATTACCAGAATATAAAAAGGCCACCCCAAACGCAGCAATATAATCAAGATGAAGAGACAGAGGAATACTCAGCAGGTAAAGGAACAGGAGGGATGCCCACCAAACCAAACAAAAGAGGAAGAGGTAGGGAATCTACCTGAGAAAGAATTCTGAATATTGATAGTGAAAATGATCCGAAATCTTGAAATCAAAATGGAATCACAGATAAATAGCCTAGAGACAAGGATTGAGAAGATGCAAGAAAGGTTTAACAAGGACCTAGAAGAAATAAAAAAGAGTCAATATATAATGAATAACAAAATAAATGAGATCAGAAACACTCTGGAAGCAACAAATAGCAGAATAACGGAGGCAGAAGATAGGACTAGTGAAATAGAAGATAGAATGGTAGAAATAAATGAATCAGAGAGAAAACAAGAAAAACGAATTAAAAGAAATGAGGACAATCTCAGAAACCTCCAGGACGATATGAAATGCTCCAACATTTGAATTATAGGAGTCCCAGAAGAAGAAGACAAAAAGAAAGACCATGAGAAAATACTTGAGGAGATAATAGTTGAAAACTTCCCTAAAATGGGGAAGAAAATAATCACCCAAGTCCAAGAAACACGGAGAGTTCCAAATAGGATAAACCCAAGGCAAAACACCCCAAGACACATATTAATCAAATTAACAAAGATCAAACACAAAGAACAAATATTAAAAGCAGCAAGGGAAAAACAACAAATAACACACAAGGGGATTCCCATAAGGATAACAGCTGATCTTTCAATAGAAACTCTTCAGGCCAGGAGGGAATGGCAAGACATACTTAAAGTGATGAAAGAAAATAACCTACAGCCCAGATTACTGTACCCATCAAGGATCTCATTCAAATACGAAGGAGAAATCAAAAGCTTTACAGACAAGCAAAAGCTGAGAGAATTCAGCACCACCAAACCAGCTCTCCAACAAATTCTAAAGGATATTCTCTAGACAGGAAAAACAAAAAGGGTGTATAAACCCGAACCCAAAACAATAAAGTAAATGGTAACAGGATCATACTTATCAATAATTACCTTAAACGTAAATGGGTTGAATGCCCCAACCAAAAGGCAAAGACTGGCCGAATGGATACAAAAACAAGACCCCTCTATATGCTGCTTACAAGAGACCCACCTCAAAACAAGGGACACATACAGACTGAAAGGAAGGGCTGGAAAAATATATACCATGCAAATAGAGGCCAAAAGAAAGCAGGAGTGGCAATACTCATTTCTGATAAAATAGACTGTAAAACAAAGGCTGTGAAAAGAGACAAAGAAGGCCACTACATAATGATCAAAGGATCAATCCAAGAAGAAGATATAACAATTATAAATATATATGCACCCAATATAGGAGCACCACAATATGTAAGACAAATGCTAACAAGTATGAAAGGGGAAATCAACAATAACACAATAATAGTGGGAGACTTTAATACCCCACTCACACCTATGGACAGATCAACTAAACAGAAAATCAACAAAGAAATGCAAACTTTAAATGATACATTAGACCAGTTAGACCTAATTGATATCTATAGGACATTTCACCCCAAAACAATGAATTTCACCTTTTCTCAAGTGCTCATGGAACCTTCTCCAGGATAGATCACATCCTGGGCCATAAATCTAAACTTGATAAATTCAAAAAATCGAAATCATTCCAAGCATCTTTTCTGACCATAATGCATTAAGATTAGATCTCAATTACAGAAGAAAAACTATTAAAAATTCCAACAAATGGAGGTTGAACAACACACTTCTGAATAACCAACAAATCACAGAAGAAATCAAAAAAGAAATCAAAATATGCATAGAAACTAATGAAAATGAAAACACAACAACCCAAAACCTGTGGGACACTATAAAAGCAGTGCTAAGAGGAAAGTTCATAGCAATACAGGCATACCTCAAGAAACAAGAAAAAAGTCAAATAAATAACATAACTCTACAACTAAAGCAACTAGAAAAGGAAGAATTGGAGAACCCCAGAGTTAGTAGAAGGAAAGAAATCTTAAAAATTAGGGCTGAAATAAATGCAAAAGAAACAAAAGAGACCATAGCAAAAATCAACAAAGCCAAAAGCTGGTTCTTTGAAAGGATAAATAAAATTGACAAACCATTAGCCAGACTCATCAAGAAGCAAAGAGAGAAAAATTAAATCAATAAAATTAGAAATGAAAATGGCGAGATCACAACAGACAACACAGAAATACAAAGGATCATAAGAGACTACTATCAGCAGTTATATGCCAATAAAATGGACAACGTGGAAGAAATGGACAAAGTCCTAGAAAAGTACAATTTTCCAAAACTGAACCAGGAAGAAATAGAAAATCTTAACAGACCCATCACAAGCATGGAAATTGAAACTATAATCAGAAATCTTCCAGCAAACAAAAGCCCAGGTCCAGACGGCTTCACAGCTGAATTCTACCAAAAATTTCGAGAAGAGCTAACACCTATCCTACTCAAACTCTTCCAGAAAATTGCAGAGGAAGGTAAACTTCCAAACTCATTCTATGAGGCCACCATCACCCTAATACCAAAACCTGACAAAGATGTCACAAAAAAAGAAAACTACAGGCCAATATCACTGATGAACATAGATGCAAAAATCCTCAACAAAATTATAGCAATCAGAATCCAACAACACATTAAAAAGATCATACACCATGACCAAGTGGGCTTTATCCCAGGGATGCAAGGATTCTTCAATATCCGCAAATCAATCAATGTAATTCACCACATTAACAAATTGAAAAATAAAAACCATATGATTATCTCAATAGATGCAGAGAAGGCCTTTGACAAAATTCAACATCCATTTATGATAAAAACTCTCCAGGAAGCAGGAATAGAAGGAACATACCTCAACATAATCAAAGCTCTATATGACAAACCCACAGCAAACATTATCCTCAATGGTGAAAAATTGAAAGCATTTCCCCTAAAGTCAGGAACAAGACAAGGGTGCCCACTTTCACCGCTACTATTCAACATAGTTTTGGAAGTTTTGGCCACAGCAATCAGAGCAGAAAAAGAAATAAAAGGAATCCAAATTGGAAAAGAAGAAGTAAAACTTTCACTGTTTGCAGATGACATGATCCTCTACATAGAAAACCCTAAAGACTCCACCAGAAAATTACTAGAGCTAATCAATGAATATAGTAAAGTTGCAGGATATAACATCAACACACAGAAATCCCTTGCATTCCTATACACTAATAATGAGAAAGTAGAAAAAGAAATTAAGAAAACAATTCCATTCACCATTGCAACGAAAAAATAAAATACTTAGGAATATATCTACCTAAAGAAACTAAAGACCTATACATAGAAAACTATAAAACACTGGTGAAAGAAATCAAAGAGGACACTAATAGATGGAGAAATATACCATGTTCATGGGTCGGAAGAATCAATATAGTGAAAATGAGTATACTACTCAAAGCAATTTACAAATTCAATGCAATCCCTATCAAGCTACCAGCCATATTTTTCACAGAACTAGAACAAATAATTTCAAGATTTGTATGGAAATACAAAAAAACCTAGAATAGCCAAAGCAATCTTGAGAAAGAAGAATGGAACTGGAGGAATCAACTTGCCTGACTTCAGGCTCTATTACAAAGCCACAGTCATCAAGACAGTATGGTACTGGCACAAAGACAGAAATATAGATCAATGGAACAAAATAGAAAGCCCAGAGATAAAGCCACACACCTATGGACACCTTATCTTTGACAAAGGAGGCAAGAATATACAATGGAGTAAAGACAATCTCTTTAACAAGTGGTGCTGGGAAAACTGGTCAACCACTTGTAAAAGAATGAAACTAGATCACTTTCTAACACCCCACACAAAAATAAACTCAAAATGGATTAAAGATCTAAATGTAAGACCAGAAACTATAAAACTCCTAGAGGAGAATTTAGGCAAAACACTCTCCGACATAAATCACAGCAGGATCCTCTATGATCCACCTCCCAGAATACTGGAAATAAAAGCAAAAATAAACAAATGGGATCTAATTAAAATTAAAAGCTTCTGCACAACAAAGGAAAATATAAGCAAAGTGAAAAGACAGCCTTCTGAATGGGAGAAAATAATAGCAAATGAAGCAACTGACAAACAACTAATCTCAAAAATATACAAGCAACTTATGCAGCTCAATTCCAGAAAAATAAACGACCCAATCAAAAAAATGGGCCAAAGAACTAAATAGACATTTCTCCAAAGAAGACATACGGATGGCTAACAAACACATGAAAAGATGCTCAACATCACTCATTAGAGAAATGCAAATCAAAACCACAATGAGGTACCACTTCACACCAGTCAGAATGTCTGCGATACAAAAATCTGCAAGCAATAAATGCTGGAGAGAGTGTGGAGAAAAGGGAACCCTCCTACACTGTTGGTGGGAATGCAAACTAGTACAGCCACTTTGGAGAACAGTGTGGAGATTCCTTAAAAAATTGCAAATAGAACTACCTTATGACCCAGCAATCCCACTTCTGAGCATACACACCAAGGAAACCAGAATGGAAAGAGACACATGTACCCCAATGTTCATCGCAGCACTGTTTATAATAGCCAGGACATGGGAAACAACCTAGATGTCCATCAGCAAATGAATGGATAAGAAAGCTGTGGTACATATACACAATGGAGTATTACTCAGCTGTTAAAAAGAATACATTTGAATCAGTTCTGATGAGATGGATGAAACTGGAGCCGATTATACAGAGTGAAGTAAGCCAGAAAGAAAAACACCAATACAGTATACTAACACATATATATGGAATTTAGAAAGATGGCAATGATGACCCTGTATGTAAGACAGCAAAAAAGACACAGATGTGTATAACGGACTTTTGGACTCAGAGGGAGAGGGAGAGGGTGGGATGATTTGGGAGAATGGCATTGTAACATGTATACTATCATGTAAGAATCGAATCACCAGTCTATGTCCGACGCAGGATACAGCATGCTTGGGGCTGGTGCACGGTGATGACCCAGAGAGATGTTATGGGGAGGGGAGGTGGGAGGGGGTTCATGTTTGGGAACGCATGTACACCCGTGGTGGATTCATGTCAATGTATGGCAAAACCAATACAGTATTGTAAAGTAAAATAAAGTTAAAAAAATAAATAAATAAATAAAAATAAAAAATGGAATATTTTCTGCCATATCAGTAAACAAAGGATGTCGGAGTCATCAGCAAGTGCAGTCACCATGGCTGGTGAGCTGGTGAGCCCTGAGGCAAGGTGGGAAGAAAAGAATACCTGCCATCTAGCAGCCTTCAGACTGTAGCCCTGAGCCTTGAGGAAAAACTCAGGATGTGAAAAGACAGGATACTAGCCCCAGATAGGTGAGGTGCATATCAAAGGAATGGTTTCAGCGAGTTCAATCTGTTAGATCTTCCCATATACAGAAAAGCACTAAATTCTTTAACTTGACATACCTAGTTTCTTTAATTAACAGTATTCTTTTGATGTCCCAAGTGAAAGTCGCTCAGTCATAGCCAACTCTTTGTGACTCCATGGACTGTATAGTCCATGGAATTCTCCAGGCCAAAATACTGGAATGGATAGCGTTTCCCTTCTCCAGGGGATCTTCCTAGCTCAGGATCGAACCCAGGTCTCCAGCATTGCAGGCAGATTCTTGACCAGCTGAGCCACAAAGGAGCCTGCTTTGTTACAGAAATTCTATATTTCTTGGCTTCTGCCTTCACTTCCTCAGAGAAGTCTCTTGGAGCCCTGAAACACTGTCTCCTGGGCTGCAGTGATCATTTTGCCTCAAATAAAACTTACCTCTCAACTTTCGTCTTGTGCAAAAAATTTTTAACACTTTTAACTGTGAAACATAAAATCTCACAGTTGAATTTCTATCCTAAAACTCATCTAGTCCAAGGGGTTTCAAACATGGCTGTGTTTTAGCATCACTATGTAAAAAATAAATTTCTTGCCTCTACTTCCAGATGCTCTGATTTATCCAGTCTTGGGGTAGTACCCAGGCAGTTGTATTTTCAACAGCTCAATAGCCAATTTTGATGTGCAGTTACTTTTGGCAGCTTCTGGTCACCTTTATAGCATTCGAATTCTACCCCAAACACCCCTTTCAATTTGCTGAGCAATGTTATACCCAACTCTGGGCATAAAGTCCGAGTCCCAAAACTGAGAGAATAAGACATCCACAGCAATGCAAACGCAAAAAGGGAATTTATTGCTAGCTCGAGCCAGGGCCCAAGTTTCATCCAATGCAGTGGAGTGGAACAAGGGCCCGAGTTCTGAATCACCTATACTTTTATACAGACGGTTCTTTGTTTCTGTAACAGCATAGCTGATTGGTTAAACCATAGGCGCACACGGGACTTTTAAACCTCGCATCCCTATCTGGATTGGCTCGGGTCTGGCGCGGGCGGGGGGCTACCGGGATTTTTTCTGATTGGTCTAGCTACGCTGCCTGTGGGCCTGCCCCTTAGAGCCTGTCCTGGCTTCAGTTTGGTCCTAACAAGCAACATCTGAAACTTCCAAGGGCTTCATTTCCTCCCTCTGCAGTCCACTTATTTAAATAACTTAAACCATTATAAAGTGCTTTTTCATGTAACCAGATGGCAGGGTCCCATTTCTGTCCCTAGATAGGAAAGAGTTTATCAGGGGAATCCAGGAGATCCACGCAGCAGTCTGCATTGCCCAGGGGCACACATGATGACTGGCGGTCTTCTCCAAACAGGTGACCCCAAGAGGAAGGTCTGTGTTCCCCCTTCCACTTGCCATGCCTCGCCCCACCAGAGCACCACCAAGTGATCCTACATGCTATCTGCAACAGCTTCATCTGTGGATAATCCCACACTCTCCTCCTTGAAGAGAGACAGAACGCTAACAGATGTAGAAGCCGTTCTTTTACTAATGATTCAGTCAACCACCCAGGCAACAGAGACAAAAGTGATGACTTGGTCAGAAATACTTATACTTTCCCAGTTCAGTTCAGTTCAGTTCAGTCGCTCAGTCATGTCCGACTCTTTGTGACCCCAAGAATCGCAGCATGCCAGGCCTCCCTGTCCATCACCAACTCCCAGAGTTCACTCAGACTCACGTCCATCGTCAGTGATGCCATCCAGCCATCTCATCCTCTGTCGTCCCCTTCTCCTCCTGCCCCCAATCCCTCCCAGCATCAGAGTCTTTTCCAATGAGTCAGCTCTTCGCATGAGGTGGCCAAAGTACTGGAGTTTCAGCTTTAGCATCATTCCTTCCAAAGAAATCCCAGGGCTGATCTCCTCCAGAATGGACTGGTTGCATCTCCTTGCAGTCCAAGGGACTCTCAAGAGTCTTCTCCAACACCACAGTTTATGCAGATGTCTAGGGGCTTACAGCTGGGACCTTTGTTAGTTGTTCTTATAAATATGTTCTAGCTCCTCATCACCCTTCTTCTCAGTGACCCTCTTACTGCTCCCTGTTCTTGTCTTCTTCCTCTACTCACAACTCAAGTCTCGCCATATGGAGGTGTCACCACCCCATTCTTGTGTGAAACTCCAACCCTTTTTACTTAGGGAAGGAATTCTAATCTCATAGGGCTTTCCTCATATCATAATGGAGGCTTCCTTCTGCCCAGGCTCCCAGAGAGAAGAGAAGGATGGGAGAAAGAAGATGGGAACTCCTATTCCATTTCATTCTCTCCTCCAGTAAAGGGTGTAGCCAGTGTCAATTGAAATCTCCTAAAAACTGAGAAATGGAATATTTCCCACCATATCAGTAAACAAAGGAGGTCATAGTCATCAGCAACTGCAGCCACCACAGGGGAGCTGGTGAGCTGGTGAACCCTGAAGGATCTCAGGAAGAAAAGGATACCTGCCATTTAGCAGCCATCAGACTGCAGTCATTCCCTCCAAGAGCCCTGAGGAGACTCAGGATGTGAAAACACTGGCCCCAGATAGCTGAGGTGCTTATCAAAGGAATGATTTCAGTGAGCCCAGACCCTTACATCTTCCCATACACAGAAAACCGATAAATTTCTTAACTTGGGATATCTGATTTTCTTTAATTAATGATAATCATTTGATGTTCAGACAATCTGCCCTTTGTGGCAAAACTTCTACATAACCTGACTCTTCCCCTTACCTCCTCAAAGCAGTTCTCTCAAGGTTACTTGAGATGCTGTCTCCTGAATTCAAAGTCCTAAAAATTACAAAACAATACTCTCAACTTTTAGGTTATGCATATTTTTTAAGTCCACTGAGCAACACACCAGGCCTTAGCAACTAACTATTCATTTTCTTCCTAAAACAACATGATCTAGTTGCCTAAGTCTCCTATTAACAGAACTTCAACTAACCCCTTGTGAAATATAACATTGAGGGCATGATTGAACCAAAGAGCATTTTAGTATCTTTCCTGCCTTTGTTTACATTACAAGAGCTGCCACACTGGCAGCTGAGATCCAAATAGCTTATAGGAGATATGCAGAAACATTCCCATAGATTTTTTTTTTCTGATCCCCAAATTGTTCTCTTGATAGAAAGCAGTAGTATTAGCTCATTCATACCTGTGTTAACTTGAAATCTCTCTCTCAGTGTTTCTGGTTTTTTGTTTAGTCAGGCAACCAATAAAACACCATCCATCATAGAGATACAAATAATTTATCAAAGGCCTGCTACTTTGAAGAAGTAGTGCGACAAAGGTCAACTTCTATACCCTCCTTTGGCACAATTACCATTGTTAGAGACAGAATACAAAACTGTATAGACAATTATTTTCAAAGCAAGAATTTTTCATATGCTACCCCCCTCTAAATAGCAGTACACTTTACTTTTCAGATCTATATATATGTTTTTTTATACTTTTTTCATTACACCAAGAGCTTCTTGAGAACAGGAATACTCTCTTTTTCATTACAGTATGCCCTGGGTCATAGAGAGTCCAGTATATATGAGGGGATCAAGGGATATTTATTGGAAGAGAATGTAAACAGAAATATAGGTGGATTATGGGTGGAGGATGGATGGATGGATGGATGCCATGAGCCTTTGGGGAGTCCAGCAATGCAAATATCACATACACTTAATTCTGTAGCTTGAAATTCTGCTTTCCCATCTAGGACTATAGGTGAAGAGTGGACCCTGATTCTCACCTTAGGAATTGTGATTGCTTTGTTCTGTTAATTTTAGCTACTTCCAAAGCCAAGAGAAAGCAGATCCTGCTCATAACATGATTATGCCAGATGGGAAACTGATTAAACAGGCCAGCTGACAATATCTGTTCATCTTAATTAGGGCATAGCTTGAAGATGACTGCCTGAAATTCAATCTGATCACAACCAGAAGCAATGGAAATTGCCAAATGTGCTGCTTCCTCCCTAAGAACATGAGTCTGAGATGACTGTAATTTCTTTTTAAAAAATTTAAAAAAAATTTGAGAACAAAATTGATCTCATTTGTTAAGATGTCTTTTGAGGGAGGTCCAAATTATAGGAGATAAATATGGAAAATGACAAAATCCATCAAAAGTTGATGATAAACATAGAAATTAGAGTCCATTCTTCATTTGTACAGAATTTGTTAGAGGGAAATGAGAGACCATATAACTATTATGTTTTATTTCTTCCCCCAGGATGCCAAAATCCATGACTTTCTAAAATAAACAGTAGATTTTACAACACAGTCCTGAACAAACTCTGCTACTTATTAACTGGGTTTGACCTAGGGCAGAGCAATTAATCGTTTGGAACTCAATTTCCTGATGTGCATAAAAAATAAAATTTAAAAGGTGCAGGCTAGCTAATCTATGTGCACATTAAAGAGGTATGCAGGCCATCGGTGCCAGGTGCTAGTCTGAGTCATCTGCATATAATAATTTCTTTAACCTGGTTGGAGTGGGTGCTCTTATGCAAGAGGACATGGCAGCACTAAGTTAAATCACCTCACCAAGATCACATGGCCAGGACTTCCCTGGGGGTCAAGTGGTTAAGACTGTCTGCCAGAGCAGGGTTCAAGCCCTGGTCCAGGAAGATTCCACACGCTGGGCAGCCAGTAAGCACCACAACTACTGAGCCTGTGTGCTGAAACCACTGAAGCCCACCTGCCCTAGTGCCCCTGCTCACAAGAAGCCACCACCATGAGAAGGCCTCATGCTGCAACCAGAGAGTGGCCCCCCCACCCCCGCCCCGCTGTGCAGAGAAAGCTGGAGAGCACCGACGAAGATCCGGCACAGCCAAAGAGAAATAAATACATTTTTTTTTAAAGATCACGTGACCAGAAGTAGAATATTAGTGACTGAAAATTAGCAAGGTTCTCCTCAGTGCTCTCTGCCTCACATTGTTGGTTTCCCAGAAATATTGTTGATGAATAAATGAGAAGGAGAAAGGGAAAGAGGAAGGAGAAAGTCTAACTGTGGACGTCTCTTTAAATCAGTTGAGGAACTCCCCACTGTTTCTGATTCAGGCTTCTCAACAGCCTTATCATTATAATTTGACTTTGCCTGTAGATCAGACAAAGAAGCAAAAGCTTACATAACTGAATCAATTCATACGGTAAATTCCACCTGAAATGAGAAGGCTTATGACAAATGAACAAATTCTGAACAATGTTTGTCCGGCAGTATCTAAACTTGGTTAATGCGAGTCAATGCTTGACAGATAGTCCATATCCTCAGGCTGACCAACCACTTTTAAGAGCCTGAACGTCAGACCATGGGCTACTAGTGAATCGGCCTAGGAAATGGCAACCTGCAGGGCCTTTCCCAGGTGATACTGGTGGTAAAGAACCCACCTGCCAATGCAGGAGATGTAAGAGACATGGGGTCGATCCCCAGGTCAGGAAGATCCCCTGGAGAAGAAAATAGCAAACCACTCTGGTATTCTTGCCTGGAGAATCCCATGGACAGAGGAGTATGGCAGGCTACAGTCCATAGGGTCACAGAATCAAATGCAACTGAAGTGACTTAGCACACAGCACACAAGGTCTCTGAAGAGACTGCCAGCCAGCCTTGGACAAGAAAGACACCCTGAGGGCAGACAGAGTTTCTTCCCACTCCCTCCAGGACCTGGAGCCTATTTCTGTTTCTCAACTTCTGCACAATGAACATTAGTCCTCTGAGATTCTCTGTGAAGAGATATATAGCCAAATCATGCACATTAGAAAATCAAAGGGTTTTTTAAATCCTGTTTTCAAATAACGTATTTAGATACAACTTGACGTTTCCCAATCTTCCCGTCAATGGAGCCCATTATTTTCCCATATAATTCTCACTAATTTTCTAGAATAGTAATTCTACTGGCTCCATTCAATTCAGCAAGGAAACAAAAATTTACTGCATTCTTCATACAAGGAACTATCCAGGTTCTGGGTGGGAAATGGAATATTTCCTGTCATACTGACAAACAAAGGATGTCACAGTCATCAATAATTGTAGCCATCACCAATGGTGAACCAGTGAACCCTGAGGAAACTCAGGGAGGAAAGAATACATGCCTTCTAGCAGACATCAGACTGCAGCAACTCCGCATGGTGAGCCCTGAGGAAACTCAGGATGTGAAAACAAGGGATGCTGGCCTCAGAGAGCTGAGGTGCATATCAAAGAAATGATTCCACTGAGCCCAGACTCCTGGATACTCCTACACATAGAAAAGCACTAACTTCCTTAATTTAGGATATCTGGGATATCTGTCTGCATTTGAAGCCATGTTTCTATCACTGCAGGCTTGAGACTCATACAGTTCTATTCAGTTCAGTTCAGTCACTCAGTCATGTCCAACTCTTTGCTACCCCATGGACCACAGTACGCCAGGCCTCCCTGTCCATGACCAACTCCCACAGTCTACTCAAACTCACCTCCATTGACTCGGTGATGCCATCCAAACATCTCATCCTCTGTCGTCCCCTGCTCCACCAGCCCTGCTCCCAGCATCAGCATCTTTTCCAATGAGTCACCTCTCTGCATCAGGTGACCAAAGTATTGGAGTTTCAGCTTCAATATCAGTCCCCCCAATGAACACCCAGGACTGATCTCCTTTAGGATGGACTGCTTGGATCTCTTTGCAGTCCAAGGGACTCTCAAGAGTCTTCTCCAACACCACAGTTCAAAAGTATCAGTTCTGCGGTGCTCAGCTTTCTTCACAGTCCAACTCTCACATCCATACATGACTGCTGGAAAAACCATAGCCTTGACTAGATGGACCTTTGTTGGCAAAGTAATGTCTCTGCTTTTGAATATGCTATCTAGGTTTTTCTTCCAAGGAATAAGCGTCTTTTAATTTCATGGCTGCAATCACCATCTACAGTGATTTTGGAGCCTCCAAAAATAAAGTCTGACACTGTTTCCACTGTTTCCCCATCTATTTCCCATGAAGTGATGGGACTGGATGCCATGATCTTCGTTTTCTGAATGTTGAGTTTTAAGTCAACTCTTTCACCCTCCTCTTTCACTTTCATCAGGAGGCTTTTTAGTTCCTCTTCACTTTCTGCTATAAGGGTGGTGTCATCTGCATATCTGAAGTTATTGATATTTCTCCCAGCAATCTTGAGTCCAGCTTATGCTTCTACCAGACCAGCGTTTCTCATGATGTACTCTGCATATAAGTTAAATAAGCAGGGTGACAATATACAGCCTTGATATACTCCTTTTCCTATTTGGAAACAGTCTGTTGTTCCATGTCCAGTTCTAACTGTTGCTTCCTGACCTGCATATAAGTTTCTAAAGAGGCAGGTCAGGTGGTCTGGTATTCCCATCTCTTTCATGTCCTAGCTATTGTTAAAAAAAAAAAAATAAAGTAATTAATTAAACCTCTGAGTACCTACCAAGTTCAGGACACGATGAAGATGTTAAAGTGGACAAAACTTCCCTGACTTCAGGACAGTTTACTATATAGTAAGGAAAAGTTCCCTGAATACAACTATTGGAAATAGAGTGCTGTGGGAAAGCAGAAGAGGTCTAGATTGGTTTCAAGCGAAGAGCTTCCTGGAAGAGGTAGAATTTAGTTTGGAGATATATTTGAACAAGAAGTGCTAGAGAAGAAGGGCATGCCAAGAAAAAATTCCAACTGAGCAACAGGAGAAAGTAAAAGATATAAGAAAGATGAAACATTTAGAATGCTACTATAGTCTGAAAATTGGAACAGCTGCCTCTGTGGCCAAGGTATGCATGCATTTTAAGTTGCTGCAGTCATATCCGACTCTTGGTGACCCTGTGGGCCTTAATAAGCCAGGCTCCTCTGTCCATGGGATTTCCCAGGCAAGGAATACTAGAATAGGTTTCCATGGCCTCCTCCAGGGGATCTTCCCCACCCAGAGATCAAACCTGCATCTCTTATGTCTCTTGCATTGGCAGGCGGGTTCTTTACCACTAGCACCACCTCCCCTGGTGGCCAAGGCACAAAGAAGATAAGGCAGTCAGGCTCCGGATCCCTCACAGTTTCTAACCAAACAGTTCTGCCTTTATCTGTGCCATATCTTGCAGCTCTATATAATGTTTTATTTTATTAAAAAGGATTGCTTTGCTTAACAAAAAACTTGAAGCTGGGGAGGGTTGGGGTTGAGCGTAATGGTAGACAAGATTGGAAAAGAACAGAACCAGTTGTCCAATGGATCAACTCCATGCCGTGAATTCTAGGTTAATTTAGTAGGTGGTGGGGAGTATCTTTTTAGTGAGAATGCAAAACTGAGAAAAATGCTTCACAGTTGGCCCTATCCCATACGTTATTCTTAGAGAGTATTCTGATAGTTTTGAGTTATAGAATCTCTCTGTTACTATCTTCTGCCTTTCACCACCATGATTCTTGTGTGGCAGCAACATAAGAATGAAATCAGGCCAGAGTATTCCCACCTGTCCTTCCACTGTCAAATACACACACTCTCAAGGTAAGGTCACTTCTCACTCATTGTTCCAGCATAGAAATAGAGGACCAATGTTACAAGTTAGGAAGAATATCTGGCTAAACTGGGACCATCCCAGGATTACATTATGACAAAAAGTTTACCCTCCTTAATGTTCCTCTTTTGTCTCTGAGTCCTTGTGTTGAAGTGGAAAATTGGTGTATTTAAAAAGAAAATAAGATATGCAACTTAAGTTGAAGTGTTTCCGAGAAAAGCGTTAGATGGGGACTGATAGAAAAAATCTCTCCCTTTCAGTCAAATATTAGGGTAGGAGTACCTCACTAATAGGAATGTTTATCTTATCTAGTAACTCAGTACCTAATTCAGGGTGTCTGGTAAACAATCATTATTGAAAGGGCGACAGCAATGGGAAAATCCAATGCCATTTGGCCCTAGTCACATTTCAAGAATTTCCACCAAACAGCTGAGTATTGCAAGTAAGAATATAAATTGCTATTTCAGTTTCAAACACATTCTCTGCAATGTGAGAAAATGCCATAAGACCCCAGCAGGGTTCCAGAGTGCTGAGATTTCAACCCGTGTGCACAAATGCCAAAATTCATAAGCTCACCAATATGGAACATTTCTCTGCTCTTTTGAAAGATCATGTTCAGAGTTTAAGAACTTAATTAGAAGTCAAATGAACTAGTTTTCAAACCTCAGAAGTATAAATTTTCAAATCAAGTAAATTAGACTCACTCCAACATGAATTTTCAAGTGAAATAAATATGAACTCAATAGGAGAGCTTTGCCATTAAACATACACATTATACAGAGGGGGTTCTTGCCATACCACCTTCATACAGTCTGGGTATCTTGAATACTTCCCTGTCGTCTCTCCTACCTGTGCCCATCCTTCCCCATTCTGCTCTGCAGGGCCAGAAGTCTGCAGACTCCACTTCTCAGACTCTCTCACCTGCTGGCTTCCTTTCGGTTCTTCTCATGGTGAGCACTGACAAGAGATCAGAAGGCAACAGGGCCAGAGAGGTCTTCTGCTCTGATTCCAACAGAGTGGCAGTTACTAGAGATGGCTAGGTGTTTTCCAGATTATTCCAGATTATTTTCAGATTACTCCAGAATCTGGCAGCCCCAGCTGATTCCAGACCCAGTCTCTGCGGCATCTTCAGTGGATTCAAAACTGACTTCTGTAGTGTTTTCAGCAGCTCCTCTCCACTGAAGAGGTGAACGCAAATCTTCATTTGGGTGTCATCCCCTTTTCCTTTTTACTCATCCCATGACCCCTGACTGATTCAGGCTGTCCAACCTCTGTGAGTTTTAATTTCCTCCCTTCTAAAATTGAGCTAATAATATTTGCTGGAGAAGAGGGTGAGAAATTAAGACTTTTAGAAATCCTAGGCTCTGAAAAGATAATAGAGATTTTCTTTGTGTAATTGAATTTTTAAAAAATAATTATAAACAAAAAAGTGTGAAGAAATTCATAAAATTCTGATTTCTAGCATAGGACATAAATAACATTTTTTATACAAAAATATGGGTACCCCTGCATTTCTGGTTGAAGATAGACAACAAAAGAAGGGAGTGGCAGAGGATGAGAAGATTAGATAACATCACTGACTCAATGGACATCAATTTGAGCAAACTCCAGGAGATAGTGGAGGACAGAGGATCCTGTCGTGCTACAGTCCATGGGGTCTCAAAGAATCAGACACGATAAGCAACTGGACAACAACAACAATTGCATACCTTGTCACTTATTGTGTATCTAGCACTTAAAATTTCTATCTTTTAGGGTTATTTTGATGATCAGCAGTAAGGAATATGAAGCACGCAGCACAGTGCCTGGCCTGTAAACTAAATACATGGCAGCTATGATTTTTCACATTGCAACCATTTTAACAACAACCATATCTTCTTAATACATCCTGTACCTTCTAATATCATTACTATTATTATATCTCAGATTATATCCTTATTATGCCTCTGCACAGCTAAGATTGGTGATCTCAGGAAGACTCAAGTAGAGACTGCATGGATAATAAAACCTGAAATCTCTCTTAATTCTCCAGAATGTGTTACAAGCCATAAACAGGAAAGCTGATACTCTTCCCAATAAAATATATTTACATAACCTACTTATCTAAAAAGAAATAAACTAACATTTACTGTTGCTTATTAAACAACAGACAGTTTGTTAGGTGCATTTATCTGGATTCTCTCATTTAGCCTTGTGAAATTAACTAAGTAGAAGATGATTTACCTTATTAATTGGATGAACATAAACAAAGACAATGAATCTCATCTGTCTTAATTAACAAATGAGTATATATCACGTTAGGAAGAGACTCATTCCTGTAACCAAGATTTATTGCACACCTGCTGAGTACCAGGAACTGTATTAGAAACTAAGGAAATGGAATTTAAAATAAAAAGACACACTGGATACTGAGCCCCCACTCCCAGTTGCTTGAGTAGTGGCTGCCAAGGGCATACAGCCTCAGGCAAAAGGAACAGTTTGGGGAATTCCCAGGTGGTCCAGGGGTTAGGATGCTAGACTCTCACTGCTGAGGTCCTGGGTTCAAACCCTGGTCAGGGAAATAAAATCCCACAAGCCCAGCTGAATGGCCAGGGTAAAATATTAAAACAAAAAAGGAGCAGCCTCATGCAGAAAAGCCATAGGGGATCCACCTCTCCCCAGGGTGTGCATGCTTGCGAGGTCATTTCAGTCATGCCTGACTCTGTGTGACCCTGTGCATTGCATCCTACCAAGCTCCTCTGTCGGTGGGATTCTCCAGGCAAGAATAAAGGAGCGAGTTACCATTTCCTCCTCCAGAGAACCTTCTTAACCCAGGGATGAAACCCGTACCTCTTATGTCTCCTGCATTGGCAGGTGGGTTCATTAACTCTAGCACCAGGAAGCCTCTCCCCAGGGCAGCCTCTGCCAATGACTGGTATGTGAGAATTCCAGCCCTATGTCTTAAGGCAGGGCAACTCTGTGATGCTATTCACACTCCAGGGCTCCGCACGGGTCAGGGTGGGGCAAAACAGCAGGGCAGTCACTCCACCTTTGCTTCGTTTCCCCCTGTCCCGCATCCTTCCCTGGCTCTCAGGTTCTTCCCAGGAGCATTCCTTTAATAACTCCCTTGGAAAATAAATAAATAAATAAATAAAAATTAAAAAATAACTCCCTTGAATAGAATCACCATCCCAGGCTCTGATCCCAGGGAGCCTTGTCTCATCCTGCCCTCAGGGAACTTTCTGCCTAGCAGAGAAACATACCTATAAACATTCAAACTGAAGATAAATCTTAACATACAGTCACAAATGCAAGTGTACCAAAAACTGCCGGTGCACAAAGATAAAGAAGCTTGACAGAATCCTCGCTTATCTTCATCCAGATGGTATTTGGGTGAAAGCAAGATTAAATCCACCCAGAATTCAAGTACACTAAGGCATATGCTCTAGAACAAGATCAACAAGCTTTTTCTTAAAGAAAGTGATAGTCACTCAGGCGTGTCTTTACAACCCATGAGCTGTAGCCCACTAGGCTCCTCCGTCCAAGGAATTCTCTAGACAAGAATGCTGGAGTGGGTAGCTATTCCCTTCTCCAGGGGATCTTCCTGACCCAGGGATCAAACCCACTTCTCCTGTGTCCCCTGCATTGGCAGGTGAGTTCTTTACCATCTGAGCCAACGGAAGCCCTTTTCTTATAGAACAAGGTAGGAAACATTGTTAAGTTTTCTGGACCAAGAGGAGAAATTGAGCATATTTTAGAGGTACTTATAGAACCTTGTAAAACCTGGTTACAAGCAGCTGAGTAGATTTGGTCTAAAGGCATATCCAGAACAGAACTTTTCAAACATCAGTGTGCATAGTAACTATCAGAGACTCTTGTGAGAACAAGATTCTGATTCACCAGGTCTAGGGGTGGTTCCTAAGGATCTGAATTTCTAAGATGCTTCTGCTGATGCTGCTGGTCTGCAGACTGCACTTTGATTAACAATTCTCCCAGAGAGACCAGGATGGAAAAAAATTGTAGTTAGGCACCGAGGAAGCAATGGAGAGGGCTCCAGGCTCAAGTCAGAGGGAGTACAAATAATTTAATTAACAGAAATTTATTGTCAACTCATTGCAAATCACTGCTCTAAGCAATGCAAACGGGAGAGGCCTAGCTTCTGCAGTCATCAGTGTACATTGTCAAGAAGTCAGATGGAAGATAATGCAACAGAGATTACCCAAAGACTTGGATAACTGGTTGCGGCAGAAAGCGTCAACAGTCTGGCAGAAGTAGGATAGATCAAAGGTTGGAGTAAATGAAGCCAGAGGAACTCAAATGCAGATGCTTCAGAGGTAGGCCAACTACACAGGGCTTTAAACTCCAGTTCAACCCTTAACTCTGGGGTCTATGTGTGTCACCTTATGACTCTGAGCCTCAGATATCCAACCTGATCAAGCAGTCGTCGTGACAATTAAGTGAGACCTTGCATACAGAGGCACCTGGCACGGACCTGCCGAGTGAAGCCCTTCTCTCCCCCTGGTAAAGACGGTGGCATGGCCACCTGTTTGTGAGACATGCAAAGATGGGACCAGGGATTTTAAGAGAGGATTGCAGGTCATGCTTTTTTATATTTATGAATTTATATACTCTCTCTGGAAGGATCTTTAATAAGTTGATAACTGATGGCCTCTGGGATAGGGACAAAGGTGAGGGACAAGGACAAGAGGTAAAATTTTGCATTATACATCCAGACTCTGTTCCATGTACGTGTATTGCTCATTTAAAAAGAGGAATCTCACAGTGATCAATACATGATCTATAAAATCACGCATGGGTAAAAAAAATCCACTTACGTTGTGAGATAGTCCACATGGATTTAAATGTAACAGAAAAGGAAAATTTTATAAACAGAAGTAGAGAATTACAACTAATGTTTAAGAGACTGCCACTTGCCTAGATTTAATTATGTATCTCAGAATACTCACAATTATCTGAAAAAGGAAAACTATTAAATATTTCTCCCTTTTCCAACTATGTAGCCTCTATGAGTCTAAATTTTTTCAAATAAACTGAAACAACTTATCACAAACACTGAATACACAAGGGCTATGACACTCCAGCTGTCTTTAATTTAGTAAGATATTAAAGAGATTTGCAAAAAGGTAAAACTGCCACTTTTTTTACAAGTATTTTGTTTTGGGAAAATATAGCTAAGTAT
The DNA here is from genome assembly GCF_016772045.2 of Ovis aries. NCBI lineage: Eukaryota > Metazoa > Chordata > Mammalia > Artiodactyla > Bovidae > Ovis > Ovis aries. The sequence continues at coordinate 15,125,419 of NC_056071.1, forward strand.
TCCATAAAAATCTTATTTATAGAATGTTTTCATAGAATGGACCCTTATAGAATGGATTTATTAATGTTACTTTGAATAGATATATAAGTAAATGTAAAAAATTAAAATTTTCATTGCTAATGCTGTAAGCATCAATAGATATCACCCACATTACAAAGCTCTTTGGGACTGTCATTTTGGGGAGTAAAAGGTATCCTATCAAGAACAATCTGGTGGTTGCTAAGGGGGAGGGGCTTGGAGGAGTTTTGGAGTGGGAGATTAGGGCTAGCAGATATAAACTCTTCTATAGAAAGAACAGATAAACAACAAGGTCCTTCTTTAAAACACAGAGAACAGTACTCGGTATCCTATGATAAATGATATGGAAAAGAATATTTTAAAAAGAGAATATATGTATAAAAAATGGAATATCTCTCTCTCTTTCTCACACACACAACACCCACACCCACACCCACACACACACACACACACACACACACACACACACACACACACACTGACCCACTAAGTTGATCAACAATACACATTTGTGAATGAAGTCTGTTGACAATAGTTATGAGTGAGGACAGTCTTCAGTGTGTGATTGAATTTCTGTCCAGGAAATCAGAAAACTGTACTCGAGAGCCTACTTTGCCTTTTATTTCTAAACATTATCATAACCAAGAAAATTCATTAAAACTTTTCTGGAAGACTGTGGAAGATACATTTCTTTGGTTCACTCGGCATGGGTTCCAACCCTATTCTTCCTTAACTTTTTTGCTTAAAAAATTGATTTTCCAGCCTTTCTTAGAGCTAGAGGGCGCTGTACAACAGAGTTCTGGCCCTTGAAACACAACCATCAGGTTACTAGTGCTGCCTCTTCCTTTTCAGTCTCCTTCTGTCTGTCATGCTAGCTTGATGCCTAGAGATCCTGCAGTCATTTTGTAATCATGAGGATGAGAGCCACATGCTGAGGGCATGAAGCAGAAAGTCAGGAAGGGCCTGGGCTTCAGCAGCATTGGTGATCTGCCACTGAGCACCACCTTTGCTCTTCTTCCATAAGAAAATGAATTCCTTACTTGCTTATGCTAGTTTGTATCAGTTACAATTAAAATCAGCTCTTAAAATATAAAGAAAAGGAGCCAAGTTCAAAGAACTGATGTTTCCGAGAAGAAAGAGATCCATGAGAAATGTGGATGATAAAGAAAATCTATTTCAGAAGGATAATATCAGAATAGCTGCATTTGAAATATATATGTGTGCACACATATATACTTCAAATGCAACAATTCATAGATGAATGAAATAGTGCCATTTGCAGAGACATGGATAGATCTAGAGATTATCATACAGAGTGAAGTAAATGAGAAAGAGAAAAACAAATATCATATAATATCGCTTATATGTAAAATCTACAAAAACGGTGCAGATGAACTTACTTGCAACACAGAAATAGAGACACAGATGTAAGAGAACAAACGTATGGAGGGAAGGGGGGTTGGGATGAACTGAGAGACTGCGATTGACATATATACACTGCTAAGGACAAAATGGATAACTAATGAGAATCTACTGTATGGTATAGGGAGCTCTACTCAATGCTCTGTGGTGACCTAAATGGGAAGGAAAGCCAAAAAACAGAGGGGATGCTGGGAAATCCCATGAACAGATGAGCCTGGTGGGCTACAGTCTATGGGATCTCCAAAGAGTCAGACAAGATTTAGTGACTCAACAGCAGCAAAAATGTGTACATATAACTGGTTCACTTTGCTAACACAACATTGTAAAGCAACTATACCCTAATAACAAACACTTTAAATTTAACAAAAAAACAAAAATATGTATTTATATGTATACAGATATATAGATAGATAGAGATATATTTGGAGATATATAGAGTCTATCTCCCTCTCTTATTTTTTGTGATATATAAACACAGCCCTCTAAAGCAAAGGAGACACAGACATAGAAAACAGACTTTTGGACTGAGTGGGAGAAGGTGAGTGTGGTATGGTTTGAGAGAATAGCACTGAAACATGTGTATTATCACACGTAAAACAGATGACCAGTGCAAGTTCGACGCATGAAGCAGGGCACCCAAAGCCAGTGCTCTGGGACAAGCTGGAGGGAGGGTGGGGAGGGAGGTGGAGGGGTGTTCAGGATGGGGAGACAAAGATGCCTGTGGCCGATTCATATTGATGTATGGCAAAAACCTTCTCAATGTTGTAAAGAATTATCCTCCAATTAAATAAATAATTTAAAAATAAATAAACACAGCCCTTCAAACAAATATATGCATTTTCATCAGCCCTCTCAGTTCAGCTTAATTTTAAGATTAGACTCTCTGCCCTGTTTTTTTCTATTTTTCTAAATTGCAAGCAAAGGATATATTTCAAAGGCTTGGTGATTACAGAATAAAGGAAAAACTGAGTGGTTGTTTTCCAAAGACTAAAACAAAGAAGTTCCAGGACCTCCAGCAGCTGGGGGTTGAAGACATACTTTCTGCAGCAGGGCTCAGGGTTATGCAACTCCAACTCCACTTCCATGTGTCTCAACTCAGATTTTCAAATTGTTAGGAGAGCAAATCTAACTGACTCAGCTTGAGTCAGGTGTCTCTATTCCTGGAACAAATAGCCATGCCCAGGGGACAAACTCTACCTTGCAGCTATGGCACTGGGGAAAGCATCAGGAGCTGGGAAACCATCCCGCTTTGTGTCTCTGACATTCTGTCCCCGGCTGTCTGGGGTGTGTGTGTGTGTGTGTGTGTGTGTGTGTGTGTGTGCACACGTGCACACGGGCACTTACATATGCACATCCCTACACCCAGCGCACAAATCTTTTTTCCCACATATCCATATTCTCCATACAACCAGAAGTAATTATTCTATATATAATAACAGTCTCTCTCTCTTCTCCAATGGGAAACATCCCAAATGTTTTCCCACTACAAAGAAAAGGACAATGTCACGAGACCACATTTTAGTGATTCCAGGGTCTCCAGGTAATAGCCATTTATTATGATTTGTAGTAATTCTATCTTTATATTCTGCAAATGCATAGACTATGAAAGGAAGGAAAAGGTTATTATATGTTAAATGTTATCATATGTTAAATGTTAATATAGATATATTTGGGACTGACACATAGACACTAATAATACTATGAATAAAATAGATAACTAATGAGAACCTACTGCACAGCACAGGGAACTCTGCTCAAAGCTCTGTGATGACCTGAATGGGAAGAAAATTCAAAACAGAAGGGATATATATATATATATATATGGCTGATTCATTTTGCTGAACAGTAGACACTCACCCAACATTTTAAAGCAGCTAGACTCCAATAAAAAATATTTGTAGAAAAAGATATAGACATAAACAAAGAAATGCAAGTAGAGGTTTTTTCCTTTGTTACTGAAAACTGACATTCCTTCGTTGCTGGTATTTCTGACTTCCTTGCAGACCCTTGACTCCTCTTGACTCTTGCTTTTAGGCAGGAACTCAGCTAATCAGAATTCTTTGCCCAGGAAATTGTCTGGTATTTCACTCTTGAATGGTCTGGTCCCTTAATGTTTCAGCTAGCATGATGTTGCAAGAACTTCTATTAACCTTTGCTATTGAGCACAGCAGCCAAGATGGTTTTTTCTCTCTAGAGGACTGTCGTCTGTATAACTCAGCTCGTCTAGCCTTGATCTCTGTATCTTCCCTCACATGTTTTGGATGCTTGTGAAAAAATATTTTGAGGTTAGAGATCTTTATCTATTATATCAGTTGCCTATGGCCAGAGGCCTAGGATTAAATGGACATTCACCTCAGGAATGGTTGTGAAATTTTTCTAGGCAAATAAACTCATTATTAGTACCTCCTTCCAAGACCGTAAATGAAGAATGGGAGCATTTTTTTTTTCTGCAATGATATTTTGTCAGCATTAATTTTGCTCTCACCTACACTGTTTTTTGAGAATCATATAAAGGAACAAGTTAATGTTAACACTGAGGAAAAACCTTGAACATGAGTTCTATTTACTTACACATTAGTTCAATAAACATAACAACACACATTGTGTTTCAATTGAGATAAAATCTCTTTCCTTTGGTTGTAATGCCAAGAGAAGGATTAATACTTCAGAGGCAATAAACTAAAGCATTTATTTAGTTCTGCTTGCACTTGCTATGCACTGTTTGTAGTATGCGTATTTTGGCAAGATTTAGATGTCTAATGTGAGACTTGGGGGTGATTTTTTTTTTTTTTTTGCAATTGTTACCAATATGTAGCCCACCAGGCTCCTCTGTCAATGGAATTCTCCAGGCAAGAATGCTGGAGTGGGTAGCCATTCCCTTCTCCAGGGAATCTTCCCAACCCAGGGACTGAACCTAGGTCTCCTGCATAGCAGGCAGATTCTTTATCCTCTGAGTCACTGGGGAAGCTCTACCAATATGTAAGTTGCAGAAAAAGTGATCTTCTGCTGTCCGAGGCGGGCATGGACACTTCATCTCCACTCTTCCCCAAGAATAGCACATTGTCAATAAACATTCATGAAACTGAACTGAACATACAACTGGTCCAATTTCTCACATACATTTTAAAAAGCAGAATATTCTGATCATTGGCCATGCGTTAACATTTTAATTTAATCTCTTTTCTTCAAAGTCTTTCTAAATGACATATTCCCACTCATTTGATTAGATTATCTGACAGATAAACCTAATAGTTGGTGAAAGAGCACAAACAAATAAAGTAATTCTTTTTGTGATCAAGTGTGTAACATAATTGAAAGAGCAGAAGCTTGGGAATTAGTTGATGTGGGTTTTATGTCTGATACTTACTTGCAATCTGACCTTGGGCAATTTATTAATTGCTTTCAGGCTCATTTTCTTCATTTATAAAATGATCATAATATCTAATTCATATGCAGATTGAAAAAATGTAATTAAATGACATATAAAGTTTCCACCACAGTTTCTGGAAAATAATAGACATCCAGCCAGTGACAACCATAATAATCAGAGCTCATTCTTTACACTGGTGGGATAAAATTTAGCAGGCCCTGGTGGCTCAGATGGTAAAGAATCTGCCTGCAATGCAGGAGACCCAGCTTGGATCCCTAGGTCTGGAAGATTCCCTGGAGAAGGGAATAGCTACCCACACCAGTATTCTTGCCTGGAGAATCCAATGGACAGAGGAGCCTGGCGGGCTACAGTCCATAGGATTGCAAAGAGTCGGACATGACTGAGTGACTAACACACAGCACATGGCGTAGCATCCAAACAGAAATTCACAAACAGAGGTCCCAGTTACTTTATACCAAGCCAGAAATTCTCCCACTATTATTTCACCTGTTGTCTGCAACCCCAAATTCCTCCTCAGATTTCTCCCAAGGTAAGGTACATTGGGTCATAAATGACTCTGCCTCCCCTGGCTCTTTTTCCCAGATTTTTCTCATGTGGGCATCATCAGCAGAAGGTGAGACTGTTATCACGATAAGCAGGGCGCACTCTCAGTTCAGCCTCAGTTGGAACTTCTGCTCAACCTGGTCCAGCTCCAACTGTGTTCTTGGCTTGCCTCACTCTTGTTGTTCCAAGAAAGTAACCATTCTGCCATTTTCTCCTCTTTATTTTCCTTTCTCCACATGGTATCGTTGAACTACACATTTTCACTTAATTCTTCTCAACCCTGTTTCTTCTAAATTACCTTGGTCCCTCTCCCTTCTCTAAGTCAATAGAATAAACAGCGCCCACTAAACAGAGTGTGGGAAGGAGACGTGGCCAGGATGGTGGAATAGAAAGACCGTGAACTCACTCCTTCCATGGGCACAGCAAAACTACAACTATATATGGAGCACTGGTGGTACCAGTGGTTAAGAATGCATTTGCCAGTGCAGGAGACGTAAGAGTGCAGGAGACGTAAGAGTGCAGGAGATGTAAGGTTCGATCCCTGGCTCGGGAAGATCCCCTTGGAGGAGGGCATGGCAACCCACTCCAGTATTCTTGCCTGGAGAATCCCATGGACAGAGGAGCCTGATGGACTCCATAGGGTCGCAAAGAGTCAGACACGACAGAAGCAACTTAGCACACATATATGGAGCCACTATCTATGAGGATGACTTGAACACTAGGAGAAAAGATTTTCCACAAGTAAAGATATAGAGAAGGAACCACATGAGACAGGTAAGATGCAGGTAGGGGGGATATAGTTAAGAAATCTGGAGTCTCTTCTCTGCCTGCTGTTTCAGAGTGACATGAGAAGCCAAAAATGCTGTATGCAAGAGTGATGTTCAACTTCCAGTTCAACAGAACCATAAACATCCTTTGTGATAGAAGCATCTCTCTTTTGGGAATTATGACCTCTGAACCATAATTGCCGATACAGGAAGAAAACATGCTATATGTGGGCCATTAAATGTAATACTGAGAATTTCTCCCATTTTCACCTGTAATTCCCAGATCCATGTATTTGACTCAGGTGAAAACAACATTGTATTTCTATTATTGTTCAAAGTGCCTGCCTTATCCTGCAGGCAGAGGGTTTATGTAGTAAGATGCTGAAATCTATGCTGAGCTTGAGGTCAATTTCTCTCACAATAAAATGAATTCCTTGGTCAGGAACACAATTAAATGGGATACCATAATGGTGAATATGGCCTTTGATAGAAAGTCTGGAGGAAGAAAAGGCAAAGTGATTTCCAGGATAGACCCCTTTCATTTGGAAGGAGGTCAGTCAGCATAATCAACCTGATATCATCTTGCACAGCACTGATCCTACAGCCACACTTTGGGTGCTCAGCAGTGGTCAAGCCAAATCAGGCTTGGTGAAGGGAAGTCCATTTAGTTGAGCTTATGAATGAACTTTATCACTGCTACTATGGTCACTTTGTACACGAGACCGTTGAGCAAGCTTGGAGGGAAGCGATCAAGTGATGTCCACAGAATGGGCTACCTTGTTTTCCTAGTTACTGAGGGCCTCCGCTTCCATGGGAGGAAGTCCCCTATGGGGACTGTATTCATAAGGGGAGTATATTTTCACACTCTGCACCTTTTCATGAAGTTCAGCCACATTCCTCTTCTCCAGACTTCCTTGTGACCAATCTTTCAGTCTGATTCATCCTCACTCCCTGACTAACCAGTCTATGCCACTATCATGAATCAGTGTAGGAACATACTTATATCTCTTTCCTTGCAAAGTAGGGAACCAGATTTATTGCCAAAGATTCTATCCACTCAGAGGCTTCCCTTCATTCCTCCCAAATGAAGCTGTAAATCAGAGGCCGTCCACTTCCAACTGTTGTCAGCTTATCATGCAGAAGCATCTGTTCACCAGGTCCAAGTTTTTTTTCTTCCTCCATGAACTAGTCATAGGAGACACTCCATTAGGAGTAGCTGGAAGTAAGGATGGCAAAGCTGCAGAAGCCAATGCCTGGGGATCTGAGTTATCTGCTCATACACTATAAACTAGGACAAACCTAGATAGCGTATTACAAAGCAGAAACATCACTTTGTTAATAAAGGTCCATCTAGCCAAAGCTATGGTTTTTCCAGTAGCCTATGTATGGATGTGAGAGCTGGACCATAAAGAAGTTTGAGTGCCGGAGAACTGATGCTTTTGAATTGTGGTGTTGGAGAAGACTCTTGAGAGTTCCTTACACTGCAAGGAGATCAAACTAGTTAATCCCAAAGGAAATCAACTTTGAATAATCATTGGAAGGACATATACTGAAGCTGAAGCTCCAATATTTTGGCCATCTGATGTGAAGAGCCAACTCATTGGAAAAGATTCTGATGTTGGAAAAGATTGAAGGCAGGAGGAGAACGGAGTGGCAAAGGATGAGATGGTTAGAGAGCATCATTAACTCATGGATATGAGTCTGAGCAAACTCTGGGAGATAGTGAAGGACAGGGAAGCCTGGCATGCTGCAGTCCTTGGCATTGCAACGACTTAGCAACAATGCTATACTGTGTCTCTTAAACTTGTAGAGCCTGATCTCATGTTTGCCATTTCTACTTGATGATGTAGTGTTGTTGCACACAGCAAGCTTCTGCCTTGGTATTAAAAGATCAGCTAGCACCCAGTTCACAAGTGATGGGTCAAGCCACACAGTCAGTTGGATTTTAAGGATTAAACAACTGTGTCTACCTGTAACTGTATCTCAGAGTAAGAATAATTACCAATGGAAGAAAGCTGTAAAACCCTAGGGCCCTACCTGTAACTTTCATATTGAGTTTTGCCAGAGGCTTCATGTAACATTTAATAATGGGAACTAGTAACAAAGGAGTTAAAAGATATGATGAGCAAGAATCTTCTGTCCCTCGGAGTGGGGAGAAAAAGTGGTGTCACCAGAGGCCAGAAGCCTGAGCCACTCGGTGAAAAGTGAAACCACAGTGGGGCTGCCTGTAGGAGCTTAGACCATGGAGTCATGGGGTCTAGTAGACCTGAAATCACTGAAGAGATACAACCACGGTTGGAGGTACCACCTAAAGCCTGGGATGGGGATGGAAGTGATGGATGAGAAAAACTCAGGCTTCTCCACTTCTCTCACAATTGATTTCCTCCCCATGTTGAAACTGGAGAAGGCAATGGCACCCTACTCCAGTATTCTTGCCTGGAAAATCCCACGGACGGAGGAGCCTGGTAGGCTGCAATCCATGGGGTCGCTAAGAGATGGACATGACTGAGCAACTTCACTTTCACTTTTTACTTTCATGCATTGGGGAAGGAAATGGCAACCCTTCTCCAGTGTTCTTGCCTGGAGAATCCCAAGGGTGGGGAGCCTTGTGGGCTACTGTCTATGGAGTCGCACAGAGTTGGACACGACTGAAGTGACTTACTAATAGTAGCCATGTTGAAATATAACCAGGAGCCAGTTGGCAAAAGAGCCTGAGAAATGCTGTTTGCAACAGAGCAGGGCAATGTCAGAGAATGGGTCAGTAATCCAAATGCCAAATAGCTGCATACTTCTTCACTGTTGTTTTCCAAATTCCAGGACAGTGTCTGGGACATCATAGACCACCAATAAAATTTTATTGAGTGACTAAAGATCCACCCAATTCTCATTGATCTACAATGAACCCAAATGGCAACAGAAGAAAAACAGTGGGATTTTTGCCTTGGGCAAACTTTGCTTCACTGTCAGCAGTTTCAAAGCAATCAAGGAGTTTAGAGACAAGTCCCATGCTATGTTTTTGAGCTCAGTTGCCCACTGTGGACAAGTTGAGGCTGCTACTTGTGAAAGAGCTTCGTAGTAGACCTTGGAGGGAAACCAGCTTCAGCCACAAACCAGAACATCCATATCCTAATCCTCCCTAATTTCAGTAATTCTTGGCTCTGTACTCAGACACAATGCAAGGGTTTTATTTCATGTCTAAGTATTTCAAGAGTGTATTTTCCACTGGAGAACTGTTACCACTCATTTGTGAAAAGCTTGCATGAAAATTTTTCTTTCTTCAAAATATATAATAATGCCACATGCGTAATGATAAAACAGGTGATTTAGCAAGGAAGGTAATTAAGATAGCAATATTGCTATAACTTTCATAATAATATAGATTTTAAGAACGAATAGATAAAACTCATAATCAACTAAGAAGCTCATTTTCCAACCAGGCAGACCAGAAATCTGTTCCAGAGAGGCTGTCCTTATCAAAAATATTCTTTGAGATAGTTTTAGAGTAGAATATAAAACATAAGGGATATTGTATGATATTCCTTATATGGGAAATCTAAAAAATAAATGATATAAATGAACTTATTTACAAAACAGAAACAGGCTCATAGACTTGGAGAATGAACTTATATCTGCCAAGGGGGGAGGGAGAAGGGGAGGGATAGTTAGGGAGTTTGGGATGGACAGGTACACATTGCTATATTTAACATGGGTAACCAACAAAGGCCTACTGTATAGCACATGGAAGTCTGCTTAATGTAATATGGCAGCCTGGATGAGAGGGGAATTGGGAGGAGAATGGATACACGTATACGTATGGCTGAGTCACTCTGCTGTGCATCCAAACCTATCACAACATTGTTGGTGGCTCAGACGGTAAAGTGTCTGCCTACAATGTGGGAGACCTGGGTTCGATTCCTGGGTCGGGAAGATCCCCTGGAGAAGGAAATGGCAATCCACTCCAGCACTCTTGCCTGGAAAATCCCATGGATGGAGGAGCCTGATAGGCTACAGTCCATGGGGTCGCAAAGAGTCGGACACGACTGAGTGACTTCACTCACTCACTCACTCCCTCCAGTATAAGATAAAAAGCTAAAAAAGAATACAAGGGAAAATGAGTTTCTTCATTATAGCAGAAGCTCCTGAGTACCCCTCCATGCCAGTTCTCCCCTCTTCCATAGAAAGAGAGTTTTTTACCTGGACACACCACCTTGTCCCAGCTTGGTGTGGCCATGTGACTAAGTTCAGGCCTTTGGAACTGAAAGAGGAAAGTCACGTGGCTGTTTCAGGGATCTTTCCTTAAGGTACAGTTGGGACACGCCCTGGACTCTCACCTTATTCATCTTTTCCTTCTTATTTCGGGTGAAGAAACTGCTAAAAATGCAGATTACATTTAGAAAGAGTTAAGTGGTGAGCTACATGAGTCTGGGTCCCTGAGGACTTGGGTGCAAAGCTGCCAAACAATGGGCTACTTATTATCAGGCTTTGTCTACTCCTGAAAGAAAATAGAATTCTGTGTAGTGTTAATACACTCATGACACATTTGTACGTTACTTTCAGACAAGTCAGTTATTCCACAGAAATCAGACAGCATCTTGGAATTGGTAGGCCCTCCTTGAGGTTATGGAACAGACAAAGGAGTGGATTTGGAGGATAGACTTGTCAGGGTAGGGCTTTAAGATAAGTCCATTCTTGATCAACTCAATTGTCTCCATCAAATAGACGGTGAAATCATTGCTAGGAGATACTGAGCAGTTGGAGGTGGAAGAGATGCTGGAAGATGGGCAGGAACATATCTTATCATTAAGAAACAAAAGCTGATTAGAGACAGTGAGATAAATTTGGTGCTTGAGTGAAATCAAGGCCATGTCCCTTTCGTAGAAATTGCACGTTATATCCCAAACAGTTGAATAAGAGCTTTTGCTGCTACCAGACTGATGGCTATGATAAAATAACTGAGCATAAAAATAATTACTTATTTTATGATTGTTACATCTGGGAAATCAAGCCAAGGTCTTGCTAACAAACTACCTTCTTTAGCAGAAATCAAGAAATTTAGCAAGTATATTCTTCCCTTTCAGATCCTTCTCTGTCCTAGCTGCTTGCTCCTAAGACAGCTGAGCCACTGGGGTGACAAGTACTATGCACATATACTGGGGGAGAAGGGGGGAAACGTGAACTATCTCACACTCCTGATGTGCTGTGTTGTGCTTAGTCACTCAGTCATGTCCACTCTTTGCGACCCTGTGAACCATCGCCATCCAGACTCCTCTGTCCATGGGATTCTCTAGGTAAGAAGGCTGTAGTGGGTTGCCACGCCCTCCTCCAGGGAATCTTCCTGATCTAGGGATTGAACACGTGTCTTCGGTGTCTCCTGCACTGCAGGCAGATTCTTTACCGCTGAGCCACCAGGGAAGCCCTACGGTCCTGATACAATAAGTCAATTATACTACAATTAAAAATAATAATAAAAATAGAATTTAAAAAAGATTTTTAGATTCTGACTTGTCTATGCAACTGTGCAAAGTACAAAACCCATCAGCCATAGGGATTCCCCGCCTATCTCCTCTTTCCACTTTTGTCAAACCAAATACCTCAAACTTTAGGAGAGCCAGAATTTTCTGTTTTCCACAGAACATCAGCATCCTTCAGGGTGTCAACAAATGTTCAACACCAAATATACTTGAGAATGGAGAAAAAGGAGAAATATGTGTCAGTACTGCCAGGTGTAGTCTTAAATGCCAAAAGCCTTGTTACCACATGTTTCCTCATCCATAGCATATTCTGGTAGGAAAAAAAAGCCAAAAATAACTGAGAAAAAGCTAGGCCTTTATTGAAAGTCAGCCTTTGTCAGGAGTGAAAGGCATTTCTAAACTTAAAAAACAGACAAGGGAAAAAAAAAACTATTACTAATCAAAGCAAATGCAAGGTACATTCAAGTTTTGAGATTGAACTCATAGGATTTTGCTATAATATGAAGCTAGAAAGCTCCGCATATAATAAAGAGAATTTTAAGCTTCCTGGGGAGAAAACGGAGAAGTTCTGGGTCAGGAGGATGTAGAGCTTTGAGGAGAAAAGAGAAGGGTAAGCACTTGAGCAGATGTATTGATCTGGTTCACTGTCTAGGACAAAATCCAGGAGGAGGCTGTATTGATAACAACCAACTAAACTGGAAATTCTAGAGAATGTAGCCAGCCTTTTCTTCCTTTCCCAGATACAAACTGGAAGATTTCGCCTTCACTAGGAAGACTGACATTCAGCTGGTCACCTGAGCAACATGGCACCTCAAGAACAAGTTAGACCTACAAAGGGAGATGATTAGAGTTGACCAAAGGCTACGTTCCCCAAGGGTGGTGTAGGGATGCAAAAGTATCCACATGGCACAGGGAGGAAAAAAGGAGATGCCCACAGGGGTAGTGATCAGCAGAGTCTTCAGCCAGGACAAAGAAGTCATTCTGTAGGTACATCTAAATCAAAAGAAAATGACCAGAACTTCAACAGCAGACACCAGCACGCCATGACAAAAAGGACTAAATGGAGTGTATCATTCCCCAGGTAACGGGTAATGAGATTCTATACATGTAGGGACAGGAGACATATGGGAAATCTCTGTACCTTTCTTTCAGTTTTGCTGTGAACCTGAAACTTTCTAAAAAATAAAGTCTATTTTTTCCAAACTGCGCTATTGATAGAATATATGTGTGTGTGCTCAGTCATGTCCGACCATTTGCAGTCCCATGCACGGTAGCCTGCCAGGCTCCTCTGTCCATGGGATTCTCCAGGCAAGAATACTGGAGGGGGGTGCCATTTCCTCCTCCAGGGGATCTTTCCAACCCAGGGATGGAACTCACGTCTCTTACATCTCCTGCATTGGCAGGTGGATTCTTTACCACCACGCAACCTGGGAAGCCCTTGTTGATAGAAGTACAATGTCTATTTTCATACCTAGGACTAAGTCTTCAAAACCCATATTGAATGGGCTTCCCTGGTGGCTCAGTTGGTAAAGAATCCACCTGAAATGCAGGAGACCTGGGTTCAATCCCTGAGTTGGGAAGATTCCGCGGAGAAGGGAACAGCTACCCACTCCAGTATTCTGGCCTGGAGAATTCCATGGAATGTATAGCCCTGGGGTCACAGAGTCCGACGTGACTGAGCGACATTCCCTTTGTCTTTGGCACTCATGTCTATGATTGAAAAACATACTACTCTCTGCCCCAAAGCAATATCTTCACTGAATCCTTTACTGAATCCCTTATTCTGGTAGATGTTCATTAACTATACTTAAAGATCAGAATATGTAGTAATATCTCAATAGTTTAAAATTGCAACAGAAACAAATGTTAAGGAAATTACTTCTGTATGATAGGATTACTAGAAGTCTTTCACAATTCCTTTACAGTTTTCAGTATTTTTCAACTTCCCTATGATTAATAGGTATATTAGCATGAACAACAACAAACATACATTATTTGAAAGATACATATTTATGGACTGCTTATATATAGACATTCATATACATATCATGTCATCACCATTATTGGGGAGGAGACAGTAAAAATAGTAATTGCATCAGAGTGAAATATACCAAAAGAGAAGCGATGATTTAATTGTGGCTAGTTTTGTGTTGTGGGGCTTCCTTGGTATCTCAGCTGGTAAAGAATCCGTCTGCAATAGAGGAGACCCGGGTTTGATTCCTGTCAGGAAGATGTGCTAGAGAAGAGATAGGCTACCCACTCCAATATTCTTGGGCTTCCCTTGTGGCTCAGCTGGTAAAGAACCCTCCTGAAATGTGGGAGACCTGGGTTGGATCCCTGGGTTGGGAAGATCCCCTGGAGAAGGGAATGTCTACCCACTCCATGGACTGTACAGGCCATGGGGTCGCAGAGTCGGATACGACTGAGCAACTTTTACTTTCAGCTCTGTGTTATAAGACTAAAAGAATATTTTAAATCTATTTTTCTGTGTTTTCCAGATGTTTTATAGTGAATCTCTATTTTTATGTGGAAAAATAAACTTGGATGTATGAAATAAAAATTCAGTAACACTATATTTAGAGAAACACTTCTTAAATAAACTTGAGCATGAGGAAATTGTTGTGACTGTTGTGGTGAGCATTCTGAAAGATTAACAGAAGTAGGGATAATATGACATTTAACTGATCTTTCAAGACAAGCTGGACGAATAACACTTTTTTTCAAAAAGGAAAATAGTAACTAGCAATGAAACATGGTGTTTCTAGTACGACTCAGAAGTGAGGTGTCAAATTCTTCCGTGGAAAATTTCAACACTACCAAAACCCAAGAAGTCACATACTTCAGAAACAGGAGTAAAAAATATCTTGATTCATTTATTTAACACTGCCGTAGAGTTTATTCCCAAAATCCTATTTTGGAGAGATTCTATCTCATGTCACCTTATCCTTTGTAGTGAATTGGCTAAATAAGACTATTGTGTGTGTGTGTGTGTGTGCGTGTGTGTGTGTGTATGTGTGTGTGTACATGCATGCTCAGTGTGTCTGACTTTTTGCTACCTCATAGACTGTAGTCTGCCGGGCTCCTCTGTCCATGGGATTTCACAGGCAAGAATACTACAGTGGGTTGCCTTGCCCTTTTCCAGAGGTTCTTCCCAACCCAGGGATCAAACCCTGGTCTCCCATATTGCAGTCATTTTCTTTACTGCTGAGCCACCAGCATGGCTACATCATCTCTAATCCCTACAACAGTGTAAGGAAAGGATTCTTAGTCTCACTTTACAGATAGGAAAACTGAGTCTCAAAGAAGTATCTTTTCTGACATCACACAGGCAATTCACAATGGAGGTAGGCTCCAAACTGTCTATTTGACTCTGAAGTCTGCATTCTCTCCACCCCTCTACCTCAACCCAATACTTGGAGCCTTTGCCATAACAACCCATTACTTCACAATGCGCTTTACATGAAGTTTCTCATCCAAACTTACCACCAGGCAAGATGGCTCAGGTTATCTGCAAAACATGACTTCAAAAGAAAAAGTTGTCATTTCCAAAGCACATCCAGCCACAAAGGATAAAGACATGAGCAGTAGTTTTTACAGAAGGAAGTAACCTAGGCAGTAAGGACACTTTCAGAAATGTCTGGAACCAGAGGAATCAATGTTTTATTTGCTAGGAAATATATTCATTTGAAAGTAAGATTTTTTGTTCTCATTTAAAATAACAGTCTTGTTATTGATGTTTGCCAAACAGGAAAGGGGTGGGATGAGGCGTGAAATGGATGAGAGGAGTTGAGAAGTACAAAATGCTAGTTACAAAATAAATAAGTCACAAGGACGTAATATAAGCATGGGGATATAGTCTATAATCTTGTGATAAATTTATACGGTGGCTGATGATAACTAGACTTATTCTGGTGATTATTTTGTAATGTATAAAAATATCAAATCACTATGCTGTGCAACTAAAATTAATATAACATTATAAGTCAATTATATTTCATTTTAAATAATTAAAGTTATATATATATACACACACACACACAATAGCTGGCCTTAGAGACTCCCTAACAAGATGAAAGCACAGCAATTAGACTGCAAAAAATTTTCAATAAAAATTCTCTCTTAAAAATTCACCTGTTGTCATCAGAATTTTCAAAGGCCCTCCTACAAATGATCAGGAAATGGATCCGCTTGGAGCTAATATACGAGAAACAGTAGAAGCCCTCTACAAAAGTAGAAATGTAAATGTAGAAGCAAGTCAAAGACCACATAACATTAACAGTCCCCAAACTTCAGCTGTTGCTCTCAAACTGTAATAGATATTGCATAAGTGAAGTGACAGTCACTCAGTCATGTCCAACTCGTTTTGACTCCATGGACAGTAACCAGCCAGGCTCCTCTGTCCATAGGATTCTCTAGGCAAGAATACTGGAGTGGGTTGCCATTCCCTTCTCCATTGATCTCCCAATCCAGAGATTGAACCCAGGTCTCCTGCATTGCAGGCAGATTCTTTACCATCACATCCATCGAGTCTGTGATGCCATCCAGCCAGTTCATCCTCTGTCGTCCCCTTCTCCTCCTGCCCCCAATCCCTCCCAGCATCAGAGTCTTTTCCAGTGAGTCAACTCTTCGCATGAGGTGGCCAAAGTACTGGAGTTTCAGCTTTAGCATCAGTCCTTCCAAAAGAACACCCAGGGCTGATCTCCTTCAGAATGGACTGGTTGGATCTCCTTGCAGTTCAAGGGACTCTCAAGAGTCTTCTCCAACACCACAGTTCAAAAGCAGCAATTCTTCGGCACTCAGCTTTCTTCACAATCCAACTCTCACATCCATGCATGACCACTGGAAAAACAATAGCCTTGACTAGACGGACCTTTGTTGGCAAAGTAATGTCTCTGCTTTTGAATATGCTATCTAGGTTGGTCATAACTTTCCTTCCAAGGAGTAAGCGTCTTTTAATTTCATGGCTGCAGTCACCATCTGCAGTGATTTTGGAGCCTCAAAACAGAAAGTGCTTATATGCATTTAAATACAACAGAAACTAACCTAGGTATTTTTCAAGTTCACATGATCTAGGATAATTTTACTAAACAGAAACTAGCTTCAGTTTTTTGGTGTCATTTAAAAATAATAGTAAAAAAAAAAAAATAACAGTCTTGTTATTTCAAACCCTAATGCACAGGTAGGAAGTATGAGTTATATATTTGCTTTCAATTCCCTTTACCTGCATGCTTCAAGGGTGGATATCCTTCCAAATTTCAATTTTAATCACAGTTTATGAAAGTATAGCTGAATTTAATTCTTTAAGGGTAAAACAACACATTGGTAGGTTTATAGGAATCATTCAAAAGAATACCCTGAAGAAGTGAGCTCCTAGAAGGCAGGTCTAACCTTGTTTATCTCTACAGCCCAGTTGCGTGAAGCACATTAACTACTACAACTTAATTAATTATGCATTCAAGAATTATAGAGCAGGCAGTTAACAAAGAAGTCAGTTTCAGACCCAGCACAACCTTAAGGAGCTTGTGTGCACAAAAAAGAATCCTATAGTCTTGCTCTGGGCTATAGAGACTGCTCCTTGAATTCTGAGTTTTTATTCTGACACTGCCACTAACGGGTTAAATAAGAAACCCTTCACTTCCCTTAGTTTCCTTTCATTAATGTTCTTTCTTTTTTATTATTTTTTCAATTTCTGATTAATTTTTTATTTTTATTTTTGGCTGTGCTGGGTGTGCAGGCTTTCTCTATTGCAAGGCTTCTCATTGCAGTGACTTGTCTTGTTATGGAGCACGGACTCTAGGGCGTGCGGACGTCAGTAGTTGGGGCACAAAGGCTCAGTGGCTGCAGCTCGTGGGCTCTAGAGCACAGGCTCCACGGTTGTGGCCCACGGGCTTTATTGCAGCTTGGCATGTGGAATCTTCCCAGGTTAGGGATCAAACCCATGCCCCCTGCATTCTTAACCACTGGAGCACCAGAGAAGTCTCTGTTAATTTTGAAATCAGCACAATGTGAAGCCGAGAAGAGAAGAGAAGGAAAGGGCAGGTAAAGGAAGGGGAGGGAGGAGTAGAGAAGAGATGGAGGGAAGGAGTACACTCTCCTGCCTGTGTCTACACCTCTGTGATCCGGATAAAGACCAGGGTTTGGCCAATCACAGCCAATGGGCCAAATCCAACCTAATGTCTAAGAATGCCTTTTACATTTTTAAATGGTTGAAAAAATTCAAAAGAATAATAATATTTCACAGAATGTAAAAAAAATTAAGTACGATTCTATTTTCAGTGTCCATTAAAAAAAATTACATTGGAACTCAGCCACACTTTCTCCTGTGCGTATTTCAACGGCAGCTTTCACACTATAACAGTGGAGTTGAATAATTGCAACAAGAGACCATATGGGCCACCAAGCCTAAAATATCAACTATCTGGCTCTTTCCTGGAAAATGTTTGCTGACCCCTGACATAATCAACCAAGCAGTCACTTCAGAAAACTGAAGCAGCAATCTAGGATAAGTGGGGTTATGTAAATCAAGGGACAATTCTCCCAAGCACTTTAAGAAAATTCACTATTCGAAGAAGAGCAGGTTATGTGGCTTGGCAGCACCACTGTTATTCTTTGTCCAAAATCTCCCCTCACCTGAGCCGCTCAAGCAGCCAAGGTTTCACAGGCTTCCATGGAGAAGGAGGAAGCATTTTGATTGCTCGCCCTACATCTTTCCTTCCTCCCACTTCTTTACACTCTATTTCTGAGTGGTTGTCAGAGGAATGCGGGGTCCTGCTGTTGTTTTTCAGACCCCAGGAGCAGTTTCTGACAGACTTGGCACCGTGAAGCACTCCAAGTTCCTATCTCGGCTCTGCAGCTGCCTGCCCCGCGTTCTGTCAGGCTGCTCTTCCCACAATGCATTTGTCCACGTCCCTCCCTCTCTCTCTCTGTCTCTCTCTCTCACACACACACATACACTTTCTCTCTCTCTCCAACTGGACTGAGGGAGAAATCCCTCTCAGCCTCTCGCCAGCACTAATAGAAGAGCCTTTTTATAGACAGAACTGCCTTTTGTCCTCTGTAAAAGTATTGCTGTCCCTTCTTTCGGAGAGTGAGAGCGTTATTTTTCTGCACGGCCTTCTCTTGGTGTGTGTGTGTGTGTGTGTGTGTGTGTGTGTGTGTGTGTGTGTGTGTGGGCGAGGTGTGAAGCAGGAAGGGGAAGAATGAAGGGGAGGGTGACAGGGAGAGGGCGCCGCAGAGTAACCAGACAGAAGACTTAGCGTCGACACTGTATGGTTAAGATAAGGGGTTCCTAAGTCAATCACCTTCAAGGAGGAGGAGAGGAGAGGAGAGTGGGTGGTCCTCGCTGACAACTTACGCATCGCCTAAGACAATTTCATGAATAAAAATATCTCCTAGAAAGGTGTCTCAAAAAGTATAGGAAGAGAATATAGCAAGATGTTAACAGCAGTTGTCTTTGGGTAGGAGAGAAAAGAGGCAGGTTATGGGTGATCTCTTCCTTCTATGTCCTGTATCTCCCTTTATTCTTTTGAATGTTAAGCTGAAGAAAAAGTACAATAATTTAAAGGGCAAGTCACTGATGCACAGAAAATCTCCACAGACCCTGACTTAGCCAGAGATGCGTGGGCTACCTTCCATGCCCAATTATTTGTGGGTTAATCAGAAACTCTTTTTTTTTTAACGTGTTTTACAATATTTATTCTTTTGTCCTAAGGATTATAAACTGAACACACAAAAAAAATCTCCCCCCTTGCCCCAATACTGATTCAAGATCATTGTCTGAATATCACTTCTTTTTAAAAAGAAAACAGGGCTAAATCTTTATTGACGCCAAAAACAGACCAGTGTGTTTGTCTATTATAATCCCATGTTTCCCTTCCTTCCTTCTCAGTCTGTCTCTCTCTCTCTATCACTGTCTCTTACTCTTTCTCCTTCATCAAAGCATAATGCACATATAAAATTCTAATTAACTGAAACATGGAATGATCAAGATTTTACTCTAAGAGAAATACAATTGTTGTTGTTTAGTTGTTCAGTTGAGTCTAACTCTTCATGACCCCATGAACGGTAGCCCACCAGGTTCCTTTGTCAGTGGGATTTCCCAGGCAAGAATACTAGAGTGGGTTGCTAGTTCCTTCTCCGGGGCAACTTCCTGACCCAGGGGTAGAACCCACATCTCCTGCATTGGTAGGTAGATTCTTTACCACTGTGCTACCAGGGATGCCCCAAGAAAAATATATCAGCATTGGCTAAGAGAGGCAATAGAATAAATGAACGTGCTTTCCTTCCTTCTTTACATTACATTAAAGTCACAGTGAGAGGATCTTAAAAAAGGAAACCCTCTAAGATAAGAAAAAGAGCAAAGACAGTAACTAGGAAGCTGAGTACCTACCCAGCACTTAGGAAGCTGGGAAGCAGAAAGTGTAAGTGGTGCCTGACAGCAGACCCAGGACTGCTGAACCCTAAGTCAGCAAAAGGAAAGCAACCAGAATCCCCTAAAAGCTTGAGTTGGCAACATAATTTACCTCCAGAGGCAGAGGTAAAAGTGAGATGAAAAACAAGGTTGAATTCGAATTAAGTAGCAGTACAGCCCAGATTTTCTACCTGCTCAGAAATGACTGTCCCTCCCTCAAAGTGGCACCACCCAGAAGTGTCTTTTCTACAGGGTCTCTCAGTAGGAGCTCTCCATACACAAAGTGCTGAAAACACTAGAAATAAGTGACCAGTTACACAATGAATACTGATATCCTCCAGCTTTTCCTCCCAACTGGTTGCAAACAGGATAGTAGACACTCAGGCAGGAAACAAGAAGATTCCTCTCTGGAGAGAATCTTACCTGCACAGCTGAAAATATTGAAAGATAGGCCTGGTGGGATACAGTTCTCAGAAAACTGGCCCAGCCAGACCACCTTCCAAGGAAGCCCCTCTCCCAAAGAACTCCAACTACTTTTAGATGCTCTATTTTTTTAACCAAAACAGACAGCTAATTGTCATCAGATATCTGAGGAAAGTTTCCAACAACAACAACAAAGGCAGAGGCCATAGCAAATAAAAAATAAAAAATAAAAAAAAAAAAACCACCTGGATGAAAAAAGACTGTATAAAGATGTATCTTTGGGGACTTCCCTGGTGGTCCAGTGGCTAAGTCTCTGCACTTCAAATGCAAGGGGGCTGGGTTCAATCTCCAGTCAGGGAACTAGATCCCTCATGCCACAATAAAGACCCTGGTGCAGCCAAATATATAAATAAATAATATTTTTAAAAAGAGATAAAATCTTCAGAAATCCATCATGAGAATCCTCAAAGAGATAAAAGCAGATAATATTTTCACAAAACAAGAACTTAATCCAGTGTTCCAAAAGTTCCCTCAGAGCCCCAGCAAATGCCTTCTTATATCAAGAAATCCAAAACTGGGTTTTCTCTCCAGTGAACAAATTTGTGATGAGAAGATAATTTGAAATCAGTTCTGCTCACCAAAATGAAAGTTTTCAACATTGATGAATGTATTTCAAACAGTATGTCATGGCCTTCCCTAGGACAAAGTAATACAAGCTAACAGAATGAATTTATATCCATATTTTTTCCAAAAATAGAAGAGATTTTTTTTATTTTATTTTTCTGATGATTTTTTAAATTAAAACGTAATTGACAGATAATATTGTGTAGGTTTAAAGTGTACTGCTTGCTAATGTGATACACTTACATAGCCTAATATCACTCCCCTGATGGCTCAGTCAATATAGAATCCATCTGCAATGCAGGAGACTAGAGACCACATGCAGTGCAGGAGATGTGGGCTCAATCCCTGGGTTGGGAAGATCACTTGGAAAAGGAAATGGCAACCCACTCCAGTACTCCTACCTGGGAAATCCCACGGACAGAGGAGCCTGGTGGGCTATAGTCCATGGGGTCCCAAGAGTTGGCCATGACTTAGCTACTAAATCATGACCACAATGCAATATGACTACTTCCCCGGAGTCAGTCAACACTTCTTTCAGTCATGTAATTGTTATTGTTCAGTTGCTAAATCATATCCAACACTTTGCAACCTCATGGACTGCAGCGCACCAGGCTTCCCTGTCCTTCACTGTCTCCTGGAGTTCACTCAAACTCGTGTCCATTGAGTCATGATGTCATCCAACCACCTCATCCTCTGTCACCCCTTCTCCTCCTGCCCTCAATTATTCCCAACATCAGGATCTTTTCCAGCAAGTCAACTTTTCATATCAAGTGGCCAGAGTATAAATTTACCATTTCTTTTTGTGGAGAAAATTTAAGATCTAGTCTCTTAGCAATTTTGACAAACATATTACAGTACCACTGACTATATACATTATGCTGTGCATTAGATCTCCAGAACTTATTGATCTCTTAATAGAAAAATTGTATCCTTTGACCCACATCTCCCCAATTCTCCCACCATCACCACCTCATGCCAGGGTCAGGGTGAACTGGGAGAAGTCCTCTCCAACATGTCCCAGGGCTTACAGCTCTCTTTCCCATATTGCTCTGTCCCACTGCTGCCCATAAACTCTGCTCACATATTTCTTTGGTAGAAACATTTTTATCACTGATTACTATATAGTGATAGTATAGTGGCTCTTCTTAGGGCCGCTAGGAGGTAATCAACTGCTTTTTGTTCAATGTCAAGTTGATTAGTTTAACTGATTAGTTGGACCTCAAAGTTATTGCCTTTATCTCAGGGTTCTTGGGAGGGAAGTCTCATGGATTGCTTAAGGAGGGGTCCCTAACCTCTGAGAGATCTAATGCCTGATGAACTAGGTGAAGCTGGTGTAATCAAGACAGAAATAAAGTGCACATTAAATGTAATGTGCTTGAATCATCCAGAAACCACACCCCCATCCTGGTCCATGGAAAAATTGTCTTGCATGAAACCCATCCCTAGTGCCAAGAAGGTTGGGGACTGCTGACTTAAAGAACTTGGCCTCCTTATCTGTGACTTGTGTAATTCTGGGCAAGTTATTTAATGTCTCTTCTATAAAAGGAAAATATAGTATCAAGGCCATTGTGAGTCTGAAACAAAGCAAGCAACATAAAGTTCCTAGCCTAGGGTCTGTATTCATGGAATGCTGAATAGCACAGTTCCCTCCCCTCTGAGATCACATCATACGAGGACCCTCAGACAAACACAGCTCTGGTCAGTGGGACAAACACAGGGCTCCAGACCACACTGTTAATGTTTTTGCCCAGTGGAACCTCTAACTTGTGGTTACTCATGGCCGCCTGAGTCTACCAATTCCCACCCCTCACAGCAAGGACTTCAAATGCAATTTCTGCCCCACCCTTCAGAAGAACAAGAATTAGAGACCAGCCCTGAAATACACACAATAAAATGGAAGCAGAGTTCACAGGAGCCCAAGCACAGTTTTTCAGCTGGTAATCAAGAAGTCCCATCACTCGGCCCTCACCCCTCAGCCCCTCAGTCAGACAAACATGGTTCTTTTTCTCTGCAACCCTAGTCCAGAGTTGCTTGGTCTTTTTCCAGCTGACTCACAAAGCTAGACAAAGCTTTCAGGCTAATTCCTCTTTTAAAGAAGCAACTACTCAAATGGTGAGCAGTGTTTCAGGTGACCTGAGGGTCCTTTTAGGGCTCTCCAGGGATGGTGCTCTGCTCTCAGTCACTCACGGGGCAAAGGCTCAACACCGGAGCAGTGGAGCATAGGCTCAGAAATAGGAAATTTTCTGCCTTCATTCTCTCCCTGGCAGAGGGGAGGTTGTGAAAAGCTGACTTCTGAGCAGTGAACCAGAAATCAGCTAATTTCTCCCGCTACTTTGTTGTGTTTTCCCAGGCAAACACATCACGTCTCTGAGTCTCCGCTGTGAAGAGCGGTAGGATTAGAAAGTCTGTAAGACCCCTTTCCCTTGGACTGCAAGGAAGATCAAACCAATCAATCCTGAAGGAAATCAACCCTGAATATTCATTGGAATGTCTGATGCTGAATCTTCAATACTTTGGCCACCTGATATGAAGAGTTAACTTATTGGATAAGACCCTGATGCTGGGAAAGACTGAAGGCGGAGGGTTAAGGGGATGACAGAGGATAAGGTGGTTGGAATCCAACAAACTCAATGGCCATGAGTCTGAGCAAACTCCAGAAGATAGTGAAGGACAGGGAAGCCTGGTGTGCTGCAGTCCATGGGACTGAGAAGAGTCATAATGAGTCAGACACGACTGGGCTACTGAACAACAACAACGGATTAAGTTTGCCAAATTTTAGAATTCCATGTAAATTGAATCATATTGTGATCACTCTGGCATAAGCCTTCTTTCAAGCCAATGAAATGGTTTTGAGCACATATCAAGAGTGCTTTTAGTTTTATTGCTGAGCAATATTCCATGGTGTAAATGACTGTCGCTTGGCTATCTACTCTCCTGTTTATGGACACCAGCACCAGCACTTCTTGATTGTTATGGATAAAACTGTTATGTTCCTCTACAAGCCTCTTTTTTTTCAGTATGCATTTTCATTAGTCTTGAGTACATACTTAACAGTGAAATTATTGAATTTATAAGGTAGCTGTATGGTTAGTTTTATAAAGAAATTTTCCAAAGTGGTTGTACTATTTTATGTTCTCACCAGCACTATAGCAAAACCTCCAGTTGCTCCATATTCTTGCCAACACTGGTGTTAAGTATTTCAAGTAGCCATTTTGTTCGGTGTGTAGGGATTCACTGTGGCTTTAATTTGTATTTCCTTGATGACTAATGATATCAACCACTCTTTTTCCCATTTGTATATTATCTTTGTGAGGTGTCTCCTGAAATCTTATCCCCTTCTGGAGGATTTTTTAAAATCTTTTATTGTTGGACTATAAAAATTCTTCATATATCCTGGAAACCAGTTCTTTTGTCAGCCAATGGATTTATAAAATTTCCTCCCAGACTATGGCTTACATATTTATATTCTTAATGTAGTTTTTGATTAGCCGATTTTTTTTTCAGCAAGATCCTGTGTCATTTTTTGTAAGTTGCATTTTTCAAAGGATTTGTTCATTTTATCCAAGTTGTTAAATTTGTCACCATAAAACTATTGATAATGTTCCCTTGTCATCTTTTTCATGTCTGTGGGGTCTGTAGTGATAACTCCACTTCTTTTATTGAGAATGCATGTTTTCTTTTTTTTCATGATCAGAATAACTAACGGCTTATTAATTTTAACCTTTTCATAAAGCCAGCATTTCCTTTGTTTTCTCTATATTCTTCTTCAATTTAGTTGGTTTCTAAAGTTTGATCCATATCATTTCCTTCATGTCACCTCCTGGGTGGGTTCTTTTCTTTTTTTCCTATCTTCATTAGGCCATTGATTTTAAACCTTTTTTTTTTTTCTAATATAAGCATGTGTAGCTATAAATTTCCCTCTAATCACCACTATAGCTGCAAATGTTGATATGTTGTATTTTTATTGCCATTCAGATTGCAGCTTTCTGTTTTCTGTAATGATTTTTTGACTCATAGATTATATCTAATCTCCAAATATTTGAGACTTTCCTAGATATCTTATTGATGATTTCTATTTTAATTTTATTATGGTCAGGGAATACTCTCATTATGTTTTGATTTGATTTAATCTGCTGAGTCTTTTTTTCATGACTCAGACAGTAATCTCTCCTGGCAAAGATCATACACATTGGAAAAATTATAGGTAAATGGATAGATAAATGGACAGATAGATAGATAGACAGATGGGGCTTCCCTGGTGGCACTAGTGATAAAGAACCCGCCTGCCAATGCAGGTAGACATAATACACTCGGGTTTGATCCCTGGGTTGGGAAGATCCCCTGGAGAATGACATGAGCAACCTACTTCAATATTCTTGCCTGGAGAATCTCACGGATGGAGGAGCCTGGGAGGATACGGTCCATAAGGTCACAAATAGTGACTTAGCACAAGCAGCACACCTGCAGATAGATAGAGATATTTTGTGGCCATTGGGTATAGCTTTCTACAGGTTAACTCAAGATGTTTAATGTCCTGCTCATCCATGTCTTTACTAATATTTGGTAGTTGATCTACCAAATGCTTGAGAGATGGATATCAAAGTCACCAACAAAAATTGTAGATTGTCTATGTATCCCTTTAATTCTATTTCTGTTTCATGTAGATTGAAGCTGTTATTAGGTACTTTTAAAAATTTTTTGCTATCTTCTCAATGAATTGACTCTTTTACTATCATAAAACAATCCTCTTTATCTCTTTGACTTGAAGCATATTTTATCTGATTATTAATATTGTTACTCTAGATTTTTATCATTTTCTATCTTCATAGTACATGTTTTAAAATGTGTTTATTTATAATTAAAGTGACTCTCTTATAGACAATACATAATTGGGTCTTGTGTTTTCTTTTTAATCAGTCTGGCAATCTCTAGACTTTAATTAGAGTGTGTAGTTCATTAACATTTAATGTTACTAAATACTGGTTTATTGATAGCTCAATAATGAAATTAGATTATGTCCACCATTTTATTATTTGTCTTCTTTACTTTTTGTCCTCCTTGTTTTTGTCCTTGTTCCTTTTTTCCCTGATTTCTTTTGGATTATTTAAATTTTTTATGATTCCATTTAAAATAACCCATTGAATTTTTAATAACATGTTGAAGAAGGTTGATATACCTCCTTCTACAATTGCTCATTGGTTATTCTTTGTATTAAAATATAGAAGAAAAACTAAATTTTTTTAATTTGGAAATTAAATTTGAATTTTGAAATTAGATCATATTTTTGAATTTTGAAATTAAACTGGACAGAATTCTTTAAACCTAGAATTGCTCATGAAAATATTGGGTGCCAAAGATTTTATCCAGTGAATCTATAAGAATAGAATGAGTCCACAGAACAAATTTAAAGGGTAGAGGGAAAAAATAAACCATCTCTAATTGTTTCTTACTAGATCCAGTGCATTCAATAAACCTTTCATAGTGCTATGCTACTGTTTTTTTCTCGTTATTACAATTATCCCCAGATGGGAAAATAAGAGCAATGTGAAGCTGATGGAAAATATGAATGATTGAGGATTGCCTTTCCGCCTCACTTTACCATTTAAGAAATATAATCACCACAGTGATCTTTCACACAGAGGGTTGAAGGGTTTTTCTATCTGTTATGTTTCCTGTTACATTCTGGATAGGAAATAGACCTTTTTTTCTCCCTGGGTGCCTGTTAAAGATATTTGGGAAGAATGCCAGTTCAAGACCAAAGTCTGATAAAAATGGGAATGTGTTTTATTTCCCTATTTTTCACTCTTTCCTCTTACTAGGAAGTGATGTATAAGAAGGAGGTGAAAGAACCAATACGGATTGAATCCTTACTGTGGTTCAAACTCTGTATAGACTATCTCCACATTATCTCTTTTTATTGCCAAACTACCCTACCAAGCAGTTAGTATTGTTTCTGCCATATTATACAGACTACAAAGCTCAAAGAATCTAGGTACCATGTCCAAAACCTTCTTGTGTGTGTGTTCCCAGTCACTGTGACCCCATGACCCATGGACGATATTCCCACCAGGCTCCTCTGTCCATGGAATTTTTCAAGCAAGAATACTGAAGCAGGTTGCCATTTCTTCCTCCAGGGGATCCTCCAGATCCACAGATTGAACCCACATCTCTGCTATCTCCTGCATTGGCAGGTGGATTCTTTACCACTATGCCAGTTAGTAAGCCTCCAAACCTCCTTAGAAGTCACGAATTCCTCAGAAACTTAAAAATTAGCATGTATCCTTTTTTTCCTTTCTAAGAGTCCTCACATGGTTTCTTCCCAGATGGCGCTAGTAGTAAAAGAACCCGCCTGCCAATGCAGGTGACATAAGAGAGATGGGTTCCATCCCTGAGTTGGGAAGTTCTCCTGGAGAACGGAATGGCAGCCCACTCCAGTGTGCTTCCTGGACAATTCCATGGACAGAGGAGCCTGGCGGGCTATAGTCCATGCGGTCGCAAAATGTCGGACACAACCGACATGACTTAGCACAGCACAGAAGCCATATCATATGATATTTCTCTTTCTCTAACCTCACTCAGTGTGAAAATTCCTAAGTCCGTCCATGCGGCTGCAAATGACATTATTTCATTCTATTTATGGCTGAGCAATATTTCATCAATATTCATCGTATGTGTATACCATCTCTTCCTTATCCATTCTTCTGTCGATGGACATCTGAACTTTCTAACAAAAACAGACTCACAGACTTAGAGAACAAACTTACAGTTATCGGGGGAAAGGGTGGTGTGGGAGGGACAGACAGAGACTGTGGAACTGAATTTCTATATTTAAAATAGAAAATGAACAAGAACCTACTGTACAGCACAGGGAACTCTGCTCAATATTTTGTAACAACCTAAATGAGAAAGGAGTTTGAAAAAGAATAAATACATGTATATATATAACTGAATCGCTTTGCTGTACACTTGACACTAACATAATGTTTGTAATCAACCATACTCCAATATAAAATAAAGGTTTTAAAATGTAAAAAAATATTAGCATGCAAATAGCACTTCTAGGAATTTCTCAGAAGGCAATTCTCACACTGATGCCCAAACACATTTACAAGAATGTTTTCCACAACATTGTTGACAAGAATGGAAAACTGGAAGCAACCTAAATGCCATAATCAGAAGAAGAACTAGGTTAGTTCTGATGCTTTCACATAACAAATACTGTGCAGATGTTGACAAATAATGTTAAGTTTAAAAATCACATTCATCTTCTACTCGTGGGCCCCCAAGGAGACACGTTCAAGAATATTCACAAATATGAAGGAACAAGTAGAGTTTGTCTACTACAAGCTGTTCTTTATTGGAAGAGGAGAATTAAGGGAGGGGCTTGTTCTTTTTAAAATTAGTTTTTATTGGAGTAGACTTGCTTTACAATGTTGTGTTAGTTTCTGCTGTACAGCAAAGCGAGTCAGCTACACAGCCCCTCTCTTTTAGATTTCCTTCCCATTTAGGTTACCACAGAGTACTGAGTAGAGTTCCCTGTGCTATATAGTAGGTTCTCATTATAATCTATTTTATAAACAGGAGTGTACATATGTCAATACCAATCTCCCAATTCACCCTGTTACCCCCTTCCAAGGGGGGCTTGTATTTTTAATATACTTTGATATTGCATGTTTTCACATATAACTTATGTAACTTTTCTAAATATAATACTTTAATATCTGCATGATTACTAGGTGAGAAGACCCTAAAGTTGCTTTAATACAATCTTCCCTATTACTGCAACTGTTTTCTATAGCAAGGACCTTCCAAGGCCCTGAAGAACACTAGAACTGGAGGGCAGGAATATTAACGCTGGTGGTATAGGCCTGGACAAGGTGGATCTGAGCAACCAGATCCAACAGTAGCCCTGAGTAGATGCCTCAGGAAACCTCACACTTGATAAGTGCTCCTGAATGAGTTAAGAAAATCCGTGCCAGTTGTGACTTAGAAACAAAGGTTACATTTATCATCAGTAATAAGCTATTTGTTGTTGTTGTTCAGTTGCTAAGTCGTGTCCAACTTTTTGCCACCCCATAGACTACAGCACGCCAGGCTTCCCTGTCCTTCACCATCTCCCAGAGTTTGCTCAAATTCATGTCCATTGAGTCAGTGATGCTATCCAACCATCTCATTCTCTGTTGCCCTCTTCTCCTGCCCTCAAACTTGCCCAGCATCAGGGTCTATTCTAATGAGTCAGTTCTTCACTTCAGGTGGCCCAAGTATTGGAGCTTCAGGTTCAGCATCAGTTCTTCCAATGATTTTTCAGGGTTGATTTCCTTAAGGATTGACTTGTTTGATCTTCTTGCTGTCCAAGGGACTCTCAAGAGTCTTCTCCAGAAACATTAAACTAAACAATGCCATTTACACTGTTAAGATTGGCAAAAATTTTAAAGCTTCACAATACCAAGTTAAGCTAAAAACAAACCAAGCTATCCAGTGTCACTTGTGGGAATACATATTGTTATAACCACTTTAAACAATTGGTCAGTTCCCAGAAAAACTGGAGATAAGTCCACCCAACAAGTTAGCAATGCCAAATATTTAAGAGATATTCTTGTCAAGAGATCTATACAAGAATGCACATGGCAAGAGTATAATATTCACATTGTGAGCTGTCTATATGGTAGATTACTTAGCAGGAAAATTAAGTAGACTAGAGTTATACATTTTAATAAACATAAATCTTGACAAGATAAAATTGAGCATATCTTTTATCAAGATATTGTATTTCCTGATAAAAATATCTCGTATTAATATTTTATCAAGATGAAAGTGAAAATTGCTCAGTCATGCCCGACTCTTTGCCACCCCATAGATGATGGAATCCATGGAATTCTCCAGGTCAGAATACTGGAGTGGGTAGCCTTTCTCTTCTCCAGTGGATCTTTCCAACCCCCACATTGCTGGTGGATTCTTTATCAGCTGAGCCACAAGGGAAGCCCAACTGATCAGTTGATAAAACAGATCAATCCTGTATCAGTTGATCCCAGTTGATATAGGAGTTTCAACACCATCTACAGTATTTTGTTTTGACAAAAAAAGAGGAGGAGAAGGGACACTGGATAACAGAAAAAAAAAAAAAAGATTCTAAAGTATATGGAGAAAAATATCTATATTTTAAAATTTTGATGATGTGCACACAAATG
Organism: Ovis aries; assembly: GCF_016772045.2. Lineage (NCBI taxonomy): Eukaryota > Metazoa > Chordata > Mammalia > Artiodactyla > Bovidae > Ovis > Ovis aries. The sequence goes on from NC_056071.1 coordinate 15,155,676, forward strand.
TTTGTTATACTATTCTCTGTCTTTTCTACATTTTTTGAAGTATTTAATAAGGAGGGAAAAAAATACATAGGAAAGAATATTCTGAGAACAGACGCCAATATTTTAATGGTGATTATCTCTAAAAGGTAAGATTCTAAATGACTTTGATTTTTTTTTTACATTTTTCTCTATGTTATAGTTATATACAAAACATTTTATTTATAACAATAAAAATGCATTGTTTTAAAGCTAATATATACAACTTTATGGCATAATGGGCTCCCATGATAGCTCAGTTGGTAAAGAATTTGCCAGCAATGCAGGAGACCCCAGTTCGAATCCTGTGTTGGGAAGATCCACTGGAGAAGGGATAGGCTATCCACTCCATATTCTTGGGCTTCCCTTGTGGCTCAGCTGATTAAGAATCCTCCTGCAATGAAGGAGACCTGGGTTCAATCCCTGGGTTGAGAAGGTCCCCTGGAGAAGGGAAAGGCTACCCATTCCAGTATTCTGGCCTAGAGAATTCCATGGACTGTATAATCCATGGGGTCACAAACTCAGACACAGCTGAGCAACTTTCACTTCATTTCACTTCACTTCACTTATGACATATGCTGAAACTACATGAATTATAGACACAGCATGAAGAACTAGAACCAAACTAAGATATTAACAGTTGTTAACCCTTGAAGTTGGGAAAGGGGACTTTTTTCTTCATATTTTTCTCTAAACATTAATTGTTCCATAGTGGAAAAATTATACATTTGTAAAAGTTGGGCTAAATCAAAAGCTATGTTTTAAATGAAAAGAAATTCAAATTTTTTTCCACATTGTAAAATATTCATGTTCCTAACAATGAACTAAAGGTTACCAAAAAATTTGCTTTTAAAAAATTTATTTTTTCAATAATCTGATTGGAGTATAGTTGCTTTACAATGTTATGTTAGTTCCTACTGTACAACAAAATGAATCAGATATACTTTTCCATGCATTCTCCTCCCTTTTGGATTTCCTTCCCATTCAGGTCACCACAGAGCATTAACTTGAGTTCCCTGTGCTATGCAGTATGTTCTCATTAGTTATCTATAGTTAGATCATTTTTAAATGAAGTTAGTTATATTTCAATTTATCTTGATATTCTGTGAGCGCTCATTCTGCTAATCAAAATATTGAGTTAAATAGCATGAGCTATTCCCTAAATAAATTGTAAGAGGTGATGGTTTATTAGGAAAGAGGGAACATAAGGTTCTAAGTGGCCTGGTGGCGTGTGTTGTTTCTACTAAGGAGGAAGCAACAGAGCCATTTAATCAAGGCAGTGCCTCCTATAAATCTTCAGGAACTCTCCCAGGAAGCCTTTAAGAGATGGATTCCATATCACTGCTGATAAATGTTCCAATTAAATTTTTAGTATTGCCCTCGTGGGACTTTCCAGCCTGGAAGAAGAACAATGTGATACTAGCCTCCAGACTCTCCATCCTCTACAAGATTTTCACACATCAGGGAGGCCAAGAGCAGCCTGTTGACTACAATCCTAATGTGAAATGATGGCACTGCTCCAGGAGTCCTGAAACTCTGCTCCAGAATCAATGCAAAGCCCTGACAATCTTAGAATTTCTGTATACACATATACATTGTCATTCAGTTGCTCAGTCGTGTCTGACTCTTTGCAATCCCATGGACTGCAGCACACCAAGCTTCCCTGTCCTTCACTATCTCCCAGAGGTTGCTCAAACTCCTGTCCATTGAATTGGTGATGCTATCCAGCCATTTCATCCTCTGTCATCCCCTTCTCCTCCTGCCTTCAATCTTTCCCAGCATCAGGGTCTTTTCCATTGAGTCAGCTCTTTGCATCAGCTGGCCAAAGTATTGGAGCTACAGCTTCAGCATCAGTCCTTCCAGTGAATATTCAGGTTCGATTTCCTTTAGGATTGACTGGTCGGATCTCCTTGCAGTCCAAGGGACTCTCAAGCATCACAGTTCAAAAGCTTCAATTCCTTGGTGATCAGCTTTCTTTATGGTCCAACTCTCACATCCATACATGACTACTAGAAAAACCAAAGCACATACAGGTGGGTGTCTTCAAATATAAGAGCAGCATTGTTACTTTCTGGATGAAAACAATAGTCTAGAAAAATTCTACAATCCTCTTCTCTGCCACTCCTCTGCACTCCATCCCATCAGTAACAGCCAAACCCCAAGAAGTAGCTGCCCTCTGTCAAGTCATCTGAATTTTCCCATACTATCTGTTGGGAGATCAGTTTTATAATGTACATATGCAATCTGTCATATCAGACTTGAACAGAGAGGACTCAGGGTAGCAAAATCAAGGATTTTTGCCCCAAAGTGTACTCCCCCCCAAAAAAAAGAATCTTAGAGAATTTAAACAATTTTCCAGGATTGCTCTTGTAGCTAGCTGATAGTCCAGATTGGCCTTCAGTTTAGTTCAGTCGCTCAGTCGTGTCTGACTCTTTGCAACCCCATGAATTGCAGCACACCAGGCCTCCCTGTCCATCACCGACTCCCAGAGTTCACTCAAACTCACGTCCATCGAGTCAGTGATGCCATCCAGCCATCTCATCCTCTGTCGTTCCCTTTTCCTCCTGCCCCCAATCCCTCCCAGCATCAGAGTCTTTTACAATGAGTCAACCCTTCGCATGAGGTGGCCAAAGTACTGGAGTTTCAACTTTAGCATCAGTCCTTCCAGAGAAAACCCAGGGCTGATCTCCTTCAGAATGGACTGGTTGGATCTCCTTGCAGTCCAAGGGACTCTCAAGAGTCTTCTCCATAGTTCAAAAGCATCAATTCTTCAGCGCTCACCTTTCTTCACAGTCCAACTCTCACATCCATACATGACCACAGGAAAAACCATAGTCTTGACTAGACAGACCTTTGTTGGCAAAGTAATGTCTCTACTTTTGAATACGCTATCTAGGTTGGTCATAACTTTCCTTCCAAGGAGTAAGCGTCTTTTAATTTCATGGCTGCAATCACCATCTGCAGTGATTTTGGAGCCCAGAAAAATAAAGTCTGACACTGTTTCCACTGTGTTTCCCCATCTATTTGCCAGGAAGTGATGGGACCAGATGCCATGATCTTCGTTTTCTGAATGTTGAGCTTTAAGCCAACTTTTTCACTCTCCTTTTTCACTTTCATCAAGAGGCATTTTATTTCCTCTTCACTTAGAATGGTGGCTGCAAGTGTGCAGGAGGGCAGAAAGGAGCTACTCCACGTTCACGGTCAGGAGGGGCGGCAGTGAGGAGACACCCCTCGTCCAAGGTAAGAGAAACCCAAGTAAGACAGTAGGTGTTGTGAGAGGGCATCAGAGGGCAGACACACTGAAACCATATTCACAGAAAAATAGTCAATATAATCACAAGGACCACAGCCTGGTCTAACTCAATGAAACTAAGCCATGCCCTGTGGGGCCACCCAAGATGGGCACGTCATGGTAAAGAGGTCTGACAGAATGTGGTACACTGGAGAAGGGAATGGCAAACCACTTCAGTATTCTTGCCTCAAGGACCCCATGAACAGTATGAAAAGGCAAAATGATAGGATACTGAAAGAGGAACTTCCCAGGTTGGTAGGTGCCCAATATGCTACTGGAGATCAGTGGAGAAATAACTCCAGAAAGAATGAAGGGATGGAGCCAAAGCAAAAACAATACCCAGATGCGGATGTGAGTGGCGATAGAAGCAAGGTCTGATGCTGTAAAGAGCAATATTGCATAGGAACCTGGAATGTCAAGTCCATGAATCAAGGCAAATTGGAAGTGGTCAAACAGGAGATGGCAAGAGTGAACATCAACATTCTAGGAATCGGCAAATTAAAATGGACTGGAATAGGTGAATTTAACTCAGATGACCATTATATCTACTACTGCGGGCACGAATCCCTTAGAAGATTGGCCTGAGACAAAAGGAAAACAATGTGAGAGTGATAGTTGGAAGGCTACAAAGGCAGATAAGCAAATTAAATAATGAATTTTTAAAAATTCATCTGTTTTAACCCTTTATCTTTTGTCCTTTTCTTGGGTTAATGAAACCCTACAAACACATTTCCATATACAGTTTTATCCTCATTGCTTTAGGGACTTGGATTTGAATAGCCATAGGAAATGCAGCTGACCCCCTCCCTCCTCCTATGCTCTCTGTTTTAATTTTGCTTTCTCAATACCCATTTAAAATATACAAGGATTTTGCTGCCCCCTCCAAGATTTTGCATCTTTCTGCTTAATTAATTACCCCCAACCGAAAAATGACTGTTCCACATACTTGGAGATATATGGTAATCAAGCAACTAAATGCTCCTTTTGCTAATGACATGTTTTTTCAATATGTTTAAATGAGAGGCTCATTGGAAATTATTCACTTTCTTCTAAGTTGCAAAAGAAAATGAAAGGCAAATTATGGCTGTGTAAGCACGTGCTTGCTCAGATTCTGTTCCACTGAATTAATCTGCCATCCACAGAGCTATTGACAGCTAGCTCTTTCCTTGAGCCATTTCACTTACCAGATGGAAATGGTTAGAAATTTAATTTCCTTGATGGGTCATTTAGGTTGGAGACCACATCTTTGTAACATAGAAGCCACATCATTTACCGGAAAAACTAGAACAACTGCTTCCATAAGTGTTGCAACCATGGGGAGAGGGAGTGTGAGTTAAAAGGATTTCAGGTCATCACTGATTTTTCAGATGAGGAGACCAAACGGGGTTGATCAAAATCAGAGCTGAAACTAGGAACTAAGAGTTTTAACACTCGACCTCCCTCTCCCTCCCTTGCATCCTGCTGCTACCAGCGTTCCTGATACCTGTGTGGTTACTCGGTTGCGATTGCGTCTGACTCTTTGTGACCCCATAGATTGTAGCTTACCAGGCAAGAATACTGGAGTGGGTTGCCATTTCCTCCTCCAGGGGATCTTCCCAACACAGGGCCTGAACCCCAGTCTCTTGCATTTCTTGAATTGGGAGGCAGATTCTTTACCACTGCAACACCTGGGAAGTCCAGTGTCTGTGGTGAATAAAAGGAAATTTGATGACTCAGAACATCAAACCAGTGCTCTGTGACAACCTAGAGGGGTGGGATGGAGTGCGAGGTGGAGAGAGGTTAAAGAGAGAGAGGACATGTGTATACCTATGGCTGATTCATGTTGATGTATAGCAGAACCAGCACAATTTTGTAAACCAATTATTCTTCAATTAAAAATAAATGAAAGAAAATGTAGCTTGGGGAGAGGCACTAGAACAGACCAACAAAGCACACTTGCAATTTTCTGCAAATTCCTTAATTACACAGCTTCATGCAATCACAGAAGCTGCCCACTCACACATAGCCCAGCGCCCACACAGCCCAAGGGAGGTAATTCATCATTATCTTATAGCGCTCAGGGTGGGCAGTTCCAGGCAGAATGAAGAAGAGGGGCAAGGGTCAAGAGCAATACAGATGGAGCTGCTGTCCTCTGCTCTCCAGTCCCCATCCCTTCCATCCACTCAGGCTGATTCCTTTTCATTTAAAAATCCAGACACGTTGGATAGAAAGCTCTGCTCATCAAATCTGCTCTTAATAACCAATTTTTAGCAAACTTTATTTGATGGAATCAACATATGTTTGTTCTTAGAATAAAGTACATCTATTGGTCCTAGTGCTAAAATGACCCTGGCCCAAAAGTGAATGGTGTTAAGAGTGGTCTTTAAAAGCCTTAGAACCAGAAAGAAAGGAGTTTCAATCCAAAATCTATCACTTCCTAGCTGCAATGCCCTGCCTGAGTCATTTATTTGTTCATCAATACCTTCCCAGAGGCTTCTCAGTGGTGATAAAGAATCCACCTGCCAATGCAGGAGACACAGGTTCAGTCCTCGGGTGGGGAAGATCCCCAGGAGGAGGAAATGGCAACCTGCTCCAATATTCCTGCCTGGAAATTTCAGTTTTCCAGAGGAGCCTGGCAGCACACAGTGCACACACACGCATACATCTTACTGAGCACACTAGCCTATAGGAATTCAAGACTCCCCCTAGAAAGGGCGGCTGGAGCTGAGATCAGAAGGACAGTGCATGAGTATGTGCTAAGTCGCTTCAGTTGTGTCTGACTCTTTGCAACCCCATGGACTGTAACCTGCCAGGCTCCTCTGTCCATGGGATTCTCCAGGCAAGAATAGTGGAGTGGGTTGCCATGCCTCCTCCAGGGGATCTTCCCGACCCAGGGATTGAACCCGTGTCTCTTAGGTCTGCTGCATCATCAAGAGGGTACTTTACCACTAGTGCCACCTAGGAAGCCCTTAAGTGTACAATAAGTTGCTGCGATGAGGAGGAGCCTGCATCCCAGGCACGGTGCAGTGCTGAGAGGGAACACATCCCACCCGGGAGGCTGAGTCTGGGCAGAGTGAGCTAAGAAGTGGGGCACATGCTGAGGTCAAAGAAACAGAGAGGGGCCTGTGGCCATGGTAAGGAGGTTTGCCCTCATTCTAGGTGGCATGGGGGTTGTAGGGCATGATCAGATCTAAGCAGAGAGAGCAGACTGGGGGACAGCATGGACACAGGTGTATGTGTGGGAGGCGAGTGCATAATCCAAACAAGAGCTAGTAATGCTCCAGATGGAAAGAGTAAACAGAATCTAGGGGATTTTTCAAAGCTAAAATCAATAAGCCTTAATAATAAATTGGATATTGGAAATGAGAGAAAGGGGTTAATCAGAGCTAACTCATACTGCTTTGACTTATGTAACTGGGTAGGTGGTGGTATCATTCTCTGAAAAACAGAATTCAAGGAGGACCAGAGTGGTGACATAAACTTTCTGAGCCTCAGTTTCCTCATCTATAAAATGGGGATGAAAGTGAAAGTGAAGTCGCTCAGTCATGTCTGACTCTTGGCCACCCCATGGACTTTAGCCTACCACACTCCTCCATCCATGGGATTTTCCAGGCAAGAGTACTGGAGTGGGTTGCCATTTCCTTCTCCAGAGGCTCTTCCCGACCCAGGAATCGAACCCATGTCTCCTGCATTGTAGGCAGACGCTTTACCATCTGAGCCACCATGGAAGTCCTAAAAAATTAAGAACCACCTCGTGTAACAACATGAATGACAAGGATGGGATACGAACCCACACGTGCAAAGCACAATGGATTAGCAGTCTATCGCCTTAACCACTCAGCCACCTCGTCCCACACAATGGGATGCACCCATGCTAAGTCTCTTCAGTCATGTCTGACTCTTTGCAACCCTATGGACTGTCATCCTCCAGGCTCCTCTGTCCAAGGGATTCTCCAGGCAAGAATACTGGGGTGGGTTGCCCTGCCCTCCTCCAAGGGATCTTCCTGACCCAGGGGTCAAACTTGCACCACTTACGTCTCCTGCATTGGCAAGTGGGTTCTTCACCACTAGCACCACCTGGGAAGCCCAAAACGGGGATTGCGATATCTATGTCACGATGTTGCTAAAAGCGTTAGAGAAAGTTCCCAGAAAGTGACTGGTGTGCAGCCCTCTCCCACATGAACAGTACTTATTCTCATTGGCTGTTATTTCTTTTCTTTTTTTTTTTTTTTTTTTGGCTGTTATTTCTTGAGCTGATTGTAAATTCAGGGTATCAGATGTCTATTTATTTTCACTCTCTTCTTTGATCGTTCTATCAAATTGGTGCTTTACTGATCTAATCACCTTAAATAATCTCTATTATGCCATCCTAGCAAAATAGGCAAAGTAGCAATTGCTCTTAAAAACTTAATATTGTAAATGGCACTGCTACAGTTTAGTTCATAATAACTTACTTTGCTCTTCAAGGGAAAATATTGATTGCAAATGCCATTCCCAATATTAGCCAAATGTTCCCATGCAAATGTATTTAGTAACCAGGGATGTGATAATGGGTCATTTAAGGGAAGCCAAAAAATACTGCTCCCAAATTCAAGGGAGAAAAAATAACATGTACTCAGCACTTCAGAGTTCATAAAGTGCCATCACCTACACTGTATTAATGAAAAGTCACACTGTATGGGGGCACATTGGTGAGGAGGACAGTGAGTGCTTTCATAGTTATTTTTAAAAGTGGGATTAACTTGGAAAAGTGCCTTGCTCTAGCCCACAAAACAAGGAAGTAGCAGAAGAGACTAAAATACAAGTCCTGTGGTTCCCCATTCTAAATATATCTATCAAAATCCCCCAATGGCCAATATTAACCCATTCAGTGGAAACAGTAAAAAAAAAATCATGCAGCCACTAAACAAAGAGGCCAGGCAAGACCACTGAACTTTCATGGTGTCATTTGTCAGTTATACTGGAGAATGTTTTACGTACACTTGAGAAGGTGTACTCTTCTGCATTTGGATGGAATGTCCTGAAGATATCAATGAGATCCATCTCATCTAATGTATCATTTAAGACTTGTGTTTCCTTATTAATTTTCTCTTTTAATGATCTGTCCATTGGTGTGAGTGGGGTGTTAAAGTCTCCTACTATTATTGTGTTACTGTCATTTCTCCTTTTACGTCTGTCAGTGTTTGTCTTATGTACTGAGGTGCTCCTATGATGGGTGCATAGATATTTACAATTGTCATGTCTTCCTCTTGGATTGATCCCTTGATCTTTATGTAGTGTCCTTCCTTATCTCTTGCAATCTTCTTTATTTTAAGGTCCATTTTTTCTGATATGAAGATTGCTACTCCAGCTTTCTTTTGCTTTCCATTTGCCTGGAATATATTTTTCCATCCTCTCACTTTCAGTCTACATGTGTCTTTAGGTCTGAAGTGGGTTTCTTGTAGACAGCATATATATTTGGGTCTTGTTTTTGTATCCATTCAGCCAATCTGTGTCTTTTGGTTGGAGCATTTAATCCATTTACATTTAAAGTAATTAGTGATATATATGTTTCTATTGCCATTTTATTAATTGTTTGGGATTGATTTTGTATATCTTTTCCTTTATCTTGTATTTCTTGACCATATAAGTCCCTTTGTTGTAAAGCTGGTTTGGTAGCACTGAATTCTCCTAACTTTTGCTTTTCTGAAAAACTTTTTATTTCTGCATCAATTTTGAATGAGATACTTGCTGGGTACAGTAATTTTGGTTGTAGATTTTTCCCTTTCAGTACTTTAAATATACCCTCCCATTCCCTTCTGGCCTGCAAGTTTCTGCTGAAAGATCAGCTGTTAAATGTATAGGGTTTCCCTTGTATGTTACTTGTTGCTTTTCCCTTGCTGCTTTTAATATTCTGTCCGTGTGTTTAGTCTTTGTTAGTTTGATTAGTATGTGTTTTGGCATGTTTCTCCTTGAGTTTATCCTGTATGGGACTCTTTGTGTCTCTTGGACTTGATTGACTATTTCCTTTTCCATGTCGGGGAAATTTTCAAGTATAATCTCTTCAAAAATTTTCTCATACCCTTTCTTTTTCTCCTCTTCTTCTGGGACCCCTATAATTCAAATGTTGGTGCATTTGATATTGTCCCAGAGGTCTCTGAGACTTTTTATTCTTTTTACTTTATTCTGCTCTTCAGAAGTTATTTCCACCATTTATCTTCCAGCTCATTCTTCTGCTTCAGATATTCTGCTATTGATTCCTTCCAGAGTATTTTTAATTTCAGTAATTGTGTTGTTTGTCTCTTTAGCTTTATTCTTTAATTTTTCTAGGTCTTTGTTAATTGATTCTTGCATTTTCTTCACTTTTCGTTCAATGTTCTTACTCATCTTTACTATCATTATGCTGAATTCTTTTTCAGGTAGTCTGCCTATTTCCTCATCATTTATTTGGACTTCTGTGCTTCAAATTTGTTCCTTCATTTGTGTAGTATTTCTCTGTCTTTTCATTATTATTTTTTAAACTTATTGTGTTTGAGGTCTCCTTTTCCCAGGCTTCAAGGTTGAATTCTTTCTTCTTTTGGTTTCTGCCCTGCTAAGGTTGGTCCAGTGGTTTGTGTAAGCTTGTACAAGGTGAGATTTGTGCTGAGGTTGTTTTTTTGGGTTTTTTTGTTGTTGTTGTTTTGCTTGTTTTTCCTCTGATGGGCAAAGCTGAGTGAGGTGGTAATCCTGTCTGCTGATGATTGCCTCATGTTTTGGGTTTGTTTGTTATTTAGACGAGGCATCCTGAACAAGGTACTACTGGTGGTTGGGTGATGCCAGGTCTTATATTCAAGTGGTTTCCTTTGTGTGAGTTCTCACTGCCTGATACGCCCTAAGATTCATTCTCTGGTAGTCTAGGGTCTTGGAGTCAGTGCTCCCACTCCAAAATCTCAGGGGTTGATCTCTGATCAGGAACGAGGATTCCACAAGTGATTTGTTATGGCATTAGGTGAGATTAAAACAAATACCCAAAAATGAGAAACCAAAGATGAACCCCAGACAAATGGCAGTTACAAAATCAGGCAAATAATAATTAAAATAATGGAATGTACACATATACATATACCCTCACAAACAAAGTCAAAACAGTCCAATAAAATAAAGTACACTAGATTGACCTGGTGAACAAAGGAAATCAAAAATTATATTTACCAGCTAAGAACAAAACTAATGAAAGCATAAACTGGAAAACAAAACTAAAGCAAGATGCCAAGTGGGGAATAAAGCAATGAAAACAAAACTACCAAGCATGTTGAGAGGAAAGGAAAGAAAGCAAGGAAAGAAAGAACAGATATGCAAAGTTAGCTAGAGGTCGATAAAGAAGATTTATATCCATTAAAGATTAACTGCAAGGGGAAAGGACAGTAGGAAAGGCAAACAAAGGAATAAATGTAGAAAAGATATAACAGGTTTAAATTTTTTTTCATTAAAATTATGAAAAAGATAAAAGAAAAAAAAAGGAAGAAGGAAGAAAAAAAAGGAAAGCTCCACAAAACTGAAAAATCCAACGTAGAGGCAGAGGTTTAAAACAACAATAAAAAGTGTGACTGAATATACACATATACATATACACCCATCTAAATCAAGAGAGTCCAACAAAAATAAGGTACAATAGATTCACCTGGCAAACAAAGGAAACCAAAAATTTTATCTACTAGTTAAGAACAAAGCTAACTAAAGCACAAATGGGAAAATAAAACTAAAGCAAGGTGCCGATTGGGGAACAAACCAATGAAAATAAAGCTAACAAATATGTTGAGAGGAAAGAAAAGAAAGAAAGAATAGAGATGCAAAGTTAAATAGAGATAGATAAAGAAGATTTATATACATTAAAGATTAACTGCAAGGGGAAAAGGACAGTAGGAAAAGCAAACAAGGGAATAAATATAGAAAAAATAATAATAGGTTTAAAAATCAAAAACTGAAATTAAAAAAAGATAAAAGAAAGAAAAAAAAAAAGGAAAACTCCACAGAATTGCAAAAGCCCAATGTAGAGGCAGAGGTTTATAACAACAATAAAAAATGTGACTGAGAATTTAAAAAGCTCAAAAGCTTAATTAGATTTCATAATGCCAATAAAATCGACAACTACAATGGGGGGAAGGGGGTGGAAAGGAAAAAAAGAAAAGAAAAAAATCCGAAGGAATCTATAGAACAAGTCAAAATATAAGAATAATAAATGTTTGAGTCACTGCTGTCAGAGTCCTTTCCCTGGCTGGGAGTCATAGTCCACCTCACCTCCATAGGATGCCCTCCAACACTGCTGATTTCTGGACCTGCTGTGGGGGCAGCTCAGATTCTAATCTAGTCCCACTCCTGTGTGTTCTTGCCTCCAATGTCCACAGCTATCAGAGCTAGTGTGTCTTTTTTTGTGGGAGCTCTCAAGGGCCTTTTATATAGTCCACAGACACAGAGTCTGCCTAGTTGATTGCGTGGATTTAATCTGCATCTTGTACAGCTGGTGGGAAGGTTTTGGGTCTTCTTCCTTAGCCACACTGCCCCTGGGTTTCAAATGTAGTTTTATTTCCAACTCTACATGTGGGTCGTCCACTGGGGATTGCTTCTGAGGCTGCCCTGGAGGGCTTGGGCTTGCCCCTGGGAGGGCTAGGCCTGGAGGTGGTGCAGCTGCTTGGGTTGCAGAGCACCAGGTACTCAGCTGGTGGCTAGGGCCGCAGGAAATACAGTGCTCTAGAAGGGTATGGCAACCAGTTTTGGCCCATATGCTCCAGGATTCTTGCCTGGAGAACCCCCCTGACAGAGAAGCTTGCCAGGCCACAGTCTATAAGGTCACAAAGAGTTGGACAGGACCAAAGTGACCCTGCGCACAAAGATGCAAGATTTTTTTTCTTGCCTGTGGCAGCTCTGCCCCAGTGAGAGTTGAGCATGAAGATGGTGCAGCTGCTTGGCTTGCAGGGACCCTGGCAGCACCAAGTGTTTAGGGACACAGACTGCCTCTGCAGCAGGAGTTATGGCCTTATCAGAGTCTTTTTTCGAGCCTCCTGTAGCTGGCAATCAGAAGGCCTCTTTGGCCAGTCTTTCTCTGTAGCTCCACCTGTTCAGGCACTGACAGGACTCCCTTGCCTGGGGTCCTTCTCTGTTGTTCAGCTTGTCAGGCACATGGAGGCCTCCTACTCTGTAGATTGGCTTGTCAGGCACTTATAGGAGCACTCTGGGAGGGGTCCTACTCTGTAGTTCAGTGCATCAGGCATTTGATGGGCCAGCCTATCTACTGTTCAGCTGCTGATGCTGGCGTGGCGAGAGAGAAGCTGTGGTGATGGCTCCACCCCCATGCATGACTCAGGAGTATCGCCTTGCTTCCATGGCTGCCTAGATTTCCTCCACTGGCATTTCCCACGATCTCCTCCCTACCATCCCCTTGATCCATCTCTCTGAAGTCAACAGCAGCCCTCACACCGGGATTGCTCCACAATGCCTAAACTCCAGCTCCCAGCTGCTGCACCTTCCAGGGGACCTGCATCCCTGTCCAAGGTATGCATCGCTGAGGCAAGGACTGTCTGATTCTCATTCCATTTAGGCTGCCACAGATCAGCTGTTTCACTCTCAGCCTTAAGTTTCTCCTCTGACTCAGACAATTGCCCCGATGTGGGGATCGGACCCCTGCTTCAGTTTCCCCACCCACTGAGGGCAGACTCGGTCCTACTAACACTCCTGTTTTTCCCCCTAGTTCCTTTGTCCTACCTAGTTTTTCTTCGGTCTGTATATTCTTTGCCGCTGGTCAGGTACTCCTGTCTGCTCTCAGCTGGTGTCCTGCATGCACTTCTGTGTCTGAAGGGGTATTCCTGATGCATCCGTGGAGAGAGATGTGCTCCACGTCCTCCTCCTCCTCCATCTTGTTCTCCTGTCAGTTATTGGTTCATTATTGTTGTGGTTGCCATTGAAAGACAACTAGTGGTGAATTATTAGTCTATGCCAGATCACATTCTGCTAAGAGTTCATGGTCTCATTGAATCTGTATAGCAACTCATGAGTGGTTTTAAAAACAGAATTTGAAAAAGTATAGATGAGAAGGGAAACTTGGAAAGTGTAAGTTCTTGCCTAGTTTCTAAACTCTGATCTCTTTTCAAAGCCACTGTACTAGGCTAACATGCTTCTGTGGGACCTATTACTATATTGTTGTTGTTTAGTCACTAAGTCATGTTCAACTCTTTGTGATCCCTTAGACTACAGACTTTGCTACCCCATAGCCCCCCAGGCTCTTATGTCCATGGGATTTCCCAGGCAAGAATACTGGAGTGGGTTGCCATTTCCTCTTCCAGGGGATCTTTCCAACCTAGGAACAGAACCCACATCTCCTGCATTGGGCAGGGGGATTCTTTACCACTGAGTCACGTGGGAAGCCCTATTTAGTGCATGCTGCTGCTGCTAAGTCACTTCAGTCGTGTCCTACTCTGTGTGACCCCATAGACGGCAGCCCACCAGGCTCCCCCATCCCTGGGATTCTCCAGGCAAGAACACTGGAGTGGGTTGCCATTGCCTTCTCCAATGCATGAAAGTGAAAAGTGAGAGTGAAGTTCCTCAGTCGTGTCCGACTCTTAGCAAACCCATGGACTGCAGCCCTCCTGGCTCCTCTGTCCATGGGATTTTCCAGGCAAGAGTACTGGAGTGGGGTGCGTGCATAGCAATGTCAAATACTGCTAAAGCCAACATCCCAAGTGATTCCATGTTATCCTGGGCCACTTGGAAACTCATGCAGTGTCTTCTGTCATCCTGGCAGAAAGGCATTTGCTCTAGTTCCACCCACTCAATGAATAAACATACATGAGCCCTTACCTGGGCCAGCTACAACTCTGGGTTTTCCAGGTTTTATATACAGAGGTTTATATCTCAAATTATAATCCTGGTTCTTCTCCTTACCAGCTGGAAAAGCTTGGGCAAGTTACTTAGTAGCTCAGATATTCAATTTAATAGTCTGTGAAGTGGGGATGATAATAGTTCCCACATCAAAAGGTAAGTGGAATCTTATGCATAAAACATTTAGCATGGTGCCTGGGACATAGCTGGTGCTCCACACTTATCAGTTATGGTTATTTTATATTTTGATGATCCTCCGGATAGCAGAACAGATGTTAGTTTCATTTTATAGAAAGGAGACTGATTCCAAGGCATGATGTATTTTGTATAATCTCACACATCTTATAAATGGCAAAACAAAGATAAGAAACCAAGTTTTCTAAATACTACTAACAAATCTTTCTTACTAAAATTCCCTATAGCTCTCTAAGAAGGGTGGGCCTTGGTGTCTGAAAGATTTTGAAAGTAGAAGCAGGACTGAGCCAGATTGCATTTATCATGAGTGGTTTCAAGATTAAGAGAGGTGGATGATTCAGAAGCGGGAAGAAAAGACAAGGAACAAAGGTGTGGAAGGGAGGGTCAGAGAAAAGGGAGAAGTCATAAGACTGAAGGGCTGGGGGAAAAGAATATGCTCAAAAGGTTTCGAGGAATTTGCTCCAGTGCATACAAAGTAGACTTTTCTTCCTTCTGGCTTCAAAATCGTCATGAAGATCTAGACTACCTATAGGTGGCACTAGTGGCAGAGAACCCCTGTCAATGCAGGAGATGGATGCAGGTTTGACCCCTGGGTTGGGAAGATCCTCTGGAGGAGGGCCTGGCAGCCCACTCCAGTATTCTTGCCTGGAGGATCCCCATGGCTAGAGGAGGCTGGCAGGCTACAGTCCATAGGGTTGTAAAGAGTCAAACGTGACTGAAGCAACTTAGCAAGCATGGGATTCCCTGGTGGTCTAGTGGCTTCACTCAGTGCTTCACACACAGGGCCTGGGTTCAGTCCCTGGATGGGGAACTAAGAGCCCACAAGCCGTACAGTGTGTTCAAAAAATTAGATAATTAATTGAATAAAAGGTCTTGTTTGAGTCTAGAGATGTACAGAGGAGCTTATCCCCATCTAAAGGTGGTGAAGAGAGGTAGCAAATGCACAGAAGGACAGCCCCCACCAAGGCATTCTCATGGACAAGCAATGGGCCCAGGTTAAGTGTTGTGTAAGAAAAATGAAAGGTGTGAAATCAGATGGTATTTATCAGGTGAAGGCAAAGAGAGGGAGGAAGCAGGAGGAAACAACCCAGTTCTGCACAGTCTGATAAAACATAACCAAAACTTTAGCTTCTACCACCCCACTCTTACTCTAGCCAGTGGGGGCCCAACTCATTCATTCAGAAAGCCACCCATCCTGCCACAAAGCCTGGGGGAGGCTCTTAACATGTGAATACTCTCCAACATCCCTGAAGGAATATGCTTGATTCAGGAAAGAGAGAGAGTGAAACTGGAAAACTGTCATTATTGCTCACATTTTGTTTTTTCACTGTGAAAAATACAGACACACCAGGAGTTTGGGCTTCCTGGTAGCTCAGTCAGTAAAGAAACTGCCTGCAGTGCAGGAGACCTGGGTTCAATCCCTGGGTTAGGAAGATGCCCTGGAGAAGGAAATGGCAACCCACTCCAGCATTCTTGCCTGGAGAATTTCATGGAGAGAGGAGCCTGGTGGGCTGCAGTCCATGGGGTCACAAGAGTCGAACATAACTTAGTAACTAAACCACCACCAGGAATTTCCTTAGAGCACTCTGGAAAATCATGAAATCCCCTGAACTCTGCCCTTCGTCTCTGCCAAAAAAAGATGTGGTTGATAAAGAACAGAATCTGTATTGGCCACATGTTCACTGAAGTTCAAATACTCAGACTGTTATGGTTTAAAATCATATTTGTTTTTATATCTCTTGACCTGGATATAATAATAATTGCTGTAATAATTACATCTCTTGATAATAGGTATCAAGAGAGCTGGAAAATAGATACAAGAGCATGGAGGAAGGCAGAGGGAGTCAGGGAATAAAAGTAGGCTGAGAAAGCTGATCTCTCCTTAAGGACTGAACAAATACATCACTATCTTGTTTCATTTGAAAGAAGGCAGTCTCCTGGGTGCTCTGTTCACCCTCCCTTCTCTCTTCATGCCTCCCTCACCCCCATTCAAAGTGAACTAAATAAAAGACCAGGTGGGATGGAAGAAAGATAATGGCATTTGGTATCAAACGATCCAAGTGTGAGTCTCAACTTCCAGCATTGATTGGCTGTGCGATTCTAAATGTAATGACATATCCCTTTGGCTTTGTTTCTTCTCATGTGTGAAACAAGGCTTTGTCAAGGAGATAAAGCAGGTACTCAGCACATTTCTATGAATACTTATTAAAAATTAATGGTCAAAAATTAATTGAAGATTTTAATATAATACCTAAAACTATGAAACTCCTAGAAGAAAACAGAAGGAAAGCTTCATGACATTGGACTTGGCAATGATTCCTTGAACATGACACCAAAAGTACGGACAACAAAAGCAAAAATTAGACACATAATTTGGGACATCAAGATAAAAGAAAAGGAATCCATCAACAGAGTGAAAAGCCAATGGATGGAATGGAAAAAAGATTTTCAAAGTAAATATTATATCTGATCAAGAATTACTATCAAAAAGTATTAACTCGATAATATAAAAACAAATAATCTGATTTGAAAGGAGGACAAGAGACTTGAATAGACATTTCTCCTTAAAAAGATGACTTTAAATTGCTCAACTAAATGTATCAGGTTAACGTTTTCCCTTTCGCCCAGCTCTTCCATCACCACTCGACTGTCACATGTCTGTCTGTCTTCTGAGTTAAGCCATTCCACCCATTGACCTGACTGCACTCACAAGCCTAGCCAGCCTGTGATGGCTAGTGCAGAGACAAGTGAAGAAAGTCTGAGTCGGGAATTCAAGGAGGCCCCCATCTGCCCACAGATCTCAGCGGCTTGTTGGAAAGATGGTCTGAATAGGCATGCATGTCCCTCCTTGCTCACGCTTAAGCTTTACTCTGTGAGTGTTTCACCTCCTCATGACTGATGCGAATTAGCATCCATGCACACACCTCCAAATAGGAGAACACTGCTATGAAGCAGAAGGTTTCTTGGTGAAGTCTGCGTTTACTCTGGCTGATATGCATGTATTTGCCAAGAACACACAGGTAAACATGATGGTGGAATTTCAATAGACTACACAGTGGTGAGGGCTTCCCAGGTGGCTCAGTGGCAAAGAATCTGTCTGCCAGTGCAAGAGACGCCGGCACAATCCCTGTGTCGGGAAGATCTCCTAGAGTAGGAAATGGCAACTCACTCTGGTATTCTTGCCTGGAAAACCCCACGGATGGAGGAGCCTGGCGGGCTACAGCCCAAGGAGCCAAAAAGAGTAGCACACGGCTGAAGCAACTGAGCACGCACACCGCTGCGAGCAAGCTATAGTCCATGGGTGAACTGATTCCCATTGCCTGTTTTTGGAAGGCCTGTGAACCAAGAAGGGATTTTACACTTTTAAATGACTGAAAAAACTCAAAAGAATAGCATTTTATGGCATGTGAAAATTACATGAAATAATGTGAAAACTATATAAAATGCAAATTTATCATCCCTAAGTACAGTTTTATTGGAGCATATCCATGTGCCATTATTTTCATATTGCCTATGGCCGCTCTCCCACTACAACAGCAGACTCGAGTATTTGCAACAGAGACCACATGGCCAGCAAAGTCCAAAATATTTACGATCTACCCCATTATAGAAAACGTTTGTTGACCCCTGAGCTCCAGGACATTACTGCTCAAAGGGTACAGATCCATTGATCCCCACAACACAGGTCACCTCTAAACTCCCTTTCATTCCACCCTGACCTATTCCACTGGCTATGAATTTATTGCTTTCATTCTTGCCCTTTTTAAAAACACTTTTCATCACTTTCCCCATGCCATCTCCCAGTTTGAAAGCTATGTATAGGGGCTTTCCTGGTGGTCCAGTTGTTGGAACTTCACCTTCCAATGCAGAGGGTTTGGGTTCATTCCCTGGTCAGGGAGTTAAGCTCAACCCGCCTCATAGCCAAAATAAATAGATAAATAAAACAGAAAAAAATATTGTAACAAATTCAATGAGGGCTTTACCAATGGTCCACATCAAAAAAACTGTTTAAAGAAAGCAAA
This sequence comes from Ovis aries, assembly GCF_016772045.2. NCBI lineage: Eukaryota > Metazoa > Chordata > Mammalia > Artiodactyla > Bovidae > Ovis > Ovis aries. Next base: position 15,174,009 of record NC_056071.1, read on the forward strand.
GCAAAACAAAAGCCATCTTTATACAATCAGGAGAAAGAATCTTCCTCTATGCCAATTGTTCTCTATCATTTAAAGGACAAATTCCAAGGGTTGTGATGTACATTTAAAGCCATTTCAATCTAGCCTCAGTCTCCCCATCACTTCTGGAATAAGCATCTAAATTTCCCTCTCTGCCTTAATGCCTTTCACTTTCATCTACCTAACCTATATTGCCTTCTAACTCAGTTCTAAAGCACCACTCCCTTTTTCCTTAGATCCTCAATCAGAAGGCTGATTTATTCAACAATTGTTCTCCCAAAACACACACTTTTTATCACCTTCTGTAGTGAAACATACCATGTGTGTGTTAGTTGCTCCGTCATGTCCAGCTCTTTGCGACCCCGTGGACTATAGCCCACCAGGCTCCTCTGTCCATGGGATTCTCCAGGCAAGAATACTGGAGTGGGTAGCCATTTCCTTGTCCAGGGGATCTTCCTAAATCAGGAATCAAACTCAGGGCTCCTGCATTGCAGGCAGATTCTTTGCTGTTTGAGACACCAGGAAAGCCAAAACATACCATAGTACCTTGAAATGATGAATGTGCGTCTGTCTGTCTATATATATATGTATAGCCTGACCCACCATATCTACCAGACAGTGAGCTACAAACCTTGTTTTCTTCATCTTTATGACTGCAGCACATGGCATAAAGAAAGAACATAATGTTTATAGAATTTAATTTTTAAAAATAGTTGATTCCTTTGATTTTCTTCTTTTATTTCAGTAATTTAGAACACAATCCTTATAAATAAAAATTGTCATGGGGAGAATAGATGCATGTATATGTATGGCTGAGTTGCTTTGCTGTCCACATGAAACCATCATAACATTGTTAATTGCTACACCCCAACGCAAAATTTAAAAAAAAAATTTTTTTTTAATCTTTAAATGGTAAAAATAGCCAGAGACTTAAGAGGTCTCTACAGGCTTATCCTAAGTAGCTCTGTGACATGAGATAAGCCACTTAAATTTTCTGAGATGCAAATTTCTCACGTGACAGAAGATAAAGGTGAGACCTAACGGGCTGACTTTATCTACCTCATGCGAGAGGATGATAATCAATCATAAAAATAACAACCAGCATGAATTCCCATTTCTTAATAAAACCGTTAGTTCAAAAAGTACTCTCGTAAATGGAGATCCTTTATTCTGGTTTAAAAAAAAAAAAGTGAAGCCCAACTAACATAATGTCAGTAAAAGCTCTTTATAAATTGTAAAGTACACATGTGAAATAATATGGCTTTTAGTTTCTATGATAATAACCACCTGGCATAGCTCAAAAGATCACAGCCTAGCCTGGCAGATCAGGAGGCTGTTTGGAGGGCTCATCGTACAATGCAGAGGAGTAGGTAATTTTATTTTTCACGGTAATGATATGCCTTCTGGCTTCCTCCACTTCAGCTTCCTCATGAGGAAATAGAACACCTTACAACTGCATGGAAGTTAGAGTCACAAGAAGCTTGACATCCTTTTTCTCTTTTAATCCTCAAGACTGCCTTCACTTTGCAAAGAACTTTGCAAATCAGAAATCCATTCTTCAGAGCGGAAGTGACTAACCTTAGACCTTCCAGCAAGTGACAGAGAGCTGGAATTCGAACTGAGGTCCTCAGACTGTGAGTCTTTAATCTTGCCATCATGCCAAAAGCCTATAGCATTAAAACACAGGAGATCATCTATTCTAACAACTTTAGAGTTTAAGAAACTGAGACTAAGAGATTACAAATGATCTAAGATCATATCATTAGGGAGAAATTCAGGAATCCAGCCAGGATACTTACCCCCCCCCCCCCACCAGTCCCTGTGTGCACACGTCCTCAGTCGCTCAGTCGTGTCCGACTCTTTGTGACCCCATGGACCATAGCCTGCCAGGCTCCTCTGTTCATGGGATTTCTCCAGGCGAGAATACTGGAGTGGGTTGCGATTTCCTACTCCAGGTGATCTTTCTGACCCAGGGATCAAACTCTCGTCTCCTGCTTGGCAAGTGGATTTTTAACCACTGAATAGTTATATTTTATCTTCTGTGGTATCCAGTCTCAAAAATGACCTCCAGTGACCCCTGTCTCCTGGTAATCACACTCCTGTATCATCTTCTCCCAGACTGAATAAGGCTGACTTGTATAACCAATGGGGTATTGTGAAAACGACAATGTGAGACTGGGTTATAAAGGCCTCTGTGGCTCCTTTCTTGCTCTCATGGACCATCTGCCCTGGGGAAAGCCAGCCATGGTGCTGTGAGGATAGCCAAGGGCCTTTGGAGAGGTCCACGTGCAAGCAAACAGACACACACTGCTTGTGTTTAGCGATGGATCCTCCAGCCCCTAAAAGCCTTTAAATACCTCCTCCAGAGGGTCTTCCCGACCCAGGGATCGAACCCTCATCTCCTATATCTCCTGCGTTGACCGGCAGGTTCCTAACCACTAGCGCCACCAGAGAAGCTCCCTTAGATGACTGCAGCCCCTGCCAATATCCTGACTATAACCTCACGAAAGACCCAGAGTCAGAACCCACTGGCCACACTGCTGCTGAATTCCTGACATAAAGAAGCTGTGTAAACAATAAACGTTTATTGCTATTTAAATCACTTCGCATTAAGGTAATTTGTCATGCAACAATAAATAACTAATATACTTCCCATTGTGAGCAGTCACTTCAAGGTTTGTGCGCATTCACTTCTCTCCTCCTGCATTCCAAGCTTCTCTTTCTAAAATGTAGTCATAAATCCACTTTTCAGTAGTTCCCCGACACTCACTTTCAGAGACATTAATCACAGGAGAAAAGTTCCTTGGATAATCTGATTTCTCCATGGCCTTCACCTGGCTGCCCCAGAGGTTTTCTGTCTTGTCCCCAAGCAATTTCCTCACCGTATACTCGAGTCTGAAGTCCGAGATAAGGTTGAGGAAGTAATGTGAGTGTCACATACTCTATATCTCCTCTGCTCTCTGAGGAACACATGATAAGATCTGAGATCCATCTGGTTGAAAATTGGATCCTGAAATGATACGATCATGGCCCTTAAATACATGCTTGTTTCTTTGGTCCAGATACCATGTTTCTCTCTTCCTTAAATACTTCTGCCATCCTCCTGTCCTTTATGATTGATCAGCCTTATTACTGAGGAACCAAAACCATAGAAACTGGCTGTCAACAATAAGCATGGTCATCCTTTAATATATATATACACACAAATCAGAGCCCCTTCTTTTTCCAAAGCCAGTAAACTGTGAAATCTCTAGCCCCCACTCCCACCCTCCATCAAAGACTTGAGTGTTCATGCAGCTTTCTTGAGAAAAGGAAATAAGAAGTGAGAATCCTGACCTCATCCCATCTCTGCCCTAGGGAAACCTAAGATGCTTGTCAAGATGAAGGGAGCAAGATGCTGGCCTAGAAGAAGATTGGTTTTTCCTCATCCTTGCTACACGGCTAGGAGCAAATGCCATCAGGTCCTTACAGTGGGGGTGAGAGTGAAGCAGAGCCAGCAACACCTTCCAGAAGTGTTTAATATTATAAGGAGGAATAAACTAGTTAATTGCAAGTGCTTCCCAGACTTTCAAGGGTATATAAATTACCTAGGGATTTTGGTAAAATATAGATTGGGCTACCCACTCCAGTATTCTTGCCTGGGAAATCCCACAGACAGAGGAGCCTGACAGGCTTCAGTCCATGGGGTTGCAAAGAGCAGAACATGACTGAGCAATAAATACTTTCACTTTCAGATTGCAAATCAAGAGGCTGGAGAGTGGACCGAGGTTCTACATTTCAGCAAGCTGACAGCTACTGATGTAAGGACCATCTTTTTGAGGATAGAAATGCATTGTAACTCTTAGCAATTATAATTGTAGTTACTCATATTCTCTCCATAGCAAGAGTAGCAGTGTCGGTAAGTGGCAGAGTTGAGATGTAAATCAACCCCCGTATCCTCTGAAAAGGAGTAGGATCTGCTGGGAGCCGTGCTAGGCGACAGTTCCATAGGGTAATTATGCCAGTGGTCTACCAAGCCGGCGGCTTTCCTTGGGACAATTCAGCCCTGATATCTTAAAGACTCCAGAGAATAATTCCAACAGAGGAGCTAGGAATTCATTAGCGCTTCCATCACATTATCTCATGCTGAAGACTTTCTGGGTTGCCCAGAAAACATATGTCAGCAAAGACAGATTCTATCAAAAATGAAAATTGAGGCTTAATTCAGCCTGGGGAGGAAACTGATTAAACCGAAGATGGGAGATTAACCCCCTGGGCTATATCTCAGGGGTAAGCAGGGGCTGGCTGTTCTATGTTCATTAGAATCAATTAAGCACTGTCCTCCCCAGGAATCAGGAAGAGAAATCTCTCTCCCAGGCCTGAATTAGCCCAGAGACAGGCACACAGATCTCCACTCTTACGGCTTCTCAGTTGAGGGATGAGCCTGAATAAGCAGATATTTGGATTTATGAGGGTGTGATGAGGCTTCTGACACAAGCTTGGTGTTATCTTTCACTTATAGTCCTTTTGAGGCAAGAGTGCCTGGCATTTTTATATTGTTTTATCTTAAATATGCCAGTACTCATAAGGAAAGGAAGCAGGATTAAATTCTGAGAAAGGAAAAAGTGGGCAGTCCTCACATTCTAATATGTTGGCACCAAACCCTGGGAGTTAGTTACAGATGCACCAACAACTAGTTACGGAATGTTAAGCACTAGCGGCAAACTTAAATCACACAGAGTTTAAAATTTGACTAATAAGGCTAATAATAGCTACTCTTCTGTCTCAGAGTTTGCTGATAAATGCATTATCACAGTCAATCTTTCCTGCAGTCTTATGGAGGATGGATCTGTGACCCTTATTTTACCAAGAACTGGAATGAAGTTACTTGCCAGCTTCCAAAGACCCTGATGCTGGGAAAGATTGAGGGAAGGAGGAGAAGCAGGCAACAGAGGATGAGATGGTTGGATGGTATCACCTACTCAAAGGATATGAGTTTGAGCAAACTCTGGGAGACAGTGAAGGACAGGCAAGCCTGATGTGCTGCAGTCCATGGGGTCGCAAAGAGTCAGACACAGCTTAGCAACTGAATGAAAACACAAGGGCAATGCTGCACACATACTTATCTTTTTATAGCAATTGAATCTTTTGATGGAGACAAGAGGTTTAGCATGAATCAGAATACAGGGTTTGAGAGAGCACAGAAAAGAGAATGGAAGGATCACATCATTACTGACCAAGATAGAGGCAGGATCATCCAATCTTCCTAGTTATACAAAGCATTCAATAGAACACTTGTGAGCTTAATTTGTGGAAAGTGTGCTAGAAGTCCAAGTTTGTCATAGGGGTTTCCCTGGTGGCTCAGAAGGTTAAGAATCCACATGCAAGGCAAAAGACCAGGGTTGGATCCCTGGGTAGGGAAGATCCCCTGGAGAGGGAATGGCTAACCACGCCAGCATTCTTGCCTAGAGAATTCCATAGACAGAGGAGCCTAGCAGGTTATGGAGGATGGGGTTGCAGAGTCGACATGACTGAGCAACTATAGTTTCTTAATAATGTGTCTCTCCTGCCTCCACCTAGAGCAGCACTCATTTAAAGAAGGGAATGATGATCTGAATGAATTCTTGCTAGGCTTGGCGTCACAAAGCCTACATTCATTGATATTTGCACTAGTGTGGTCTGGGAACTCAGGGTTAGCAATTTAACCTTTCTGACCCTGTATCCTCATCTGTAAAATGGGCAGGCTGGCAGTAGTTGTGGCACATGGGCTTGGGATCAAATCCATGTGCTCTGCATAGGGGTGTAGAAGGTACTCTACAATACGGTTAGAAAAGCAAACAAAATAAGATCCATGAAAATTACATGGGCATCCTGCATAAGTGTTAGTTATTATCCCTGGAGGAAAACCACTCTCCTCTCTTCCTCAGTGAACTGCCTGGCCTCAAGCAGGTGTACTCCTAGTTCCTAGTTCTCTCTCCAAGGGAATGGCAAAGGATACATGAATCATCAGGCAATGCAGCACTGCCTTTGCTTTCCTCATACTCGTCTTTCCTTCTTCTCCTCTTTCTACTGGCAACATGGCCTTCTGAAGACTGACAGTGATGCTGAGTGGTTGGCTCACTTCTTCATGACCTGCCGGAAGTACTCTTTCAGAAACAGAAGCATGCCTCCCTCCAAGATCCACACTGAAGGAGAGAAGTTGGGCACAAAGATAATAGAAAATAATCACAGGCAGGACTTCCCCAGTGGTGGTCCAGGGCTTAAGAATCCACCTGCAAATGCAAGTGATGTGGGTTCGATCCCTGGTCCAGGAAGATTCCACATGCCCTGGAGCAACTAATCCTGTGTGCCACAACTACTGAGCCTGCCTGCTCTGGAGCCTGTGAGCAGCAGCTACTGAGCCCGTGTGCAGGAGCTAGTGAAGCCTGTCTGCCTAGAGCCCATGCTCCACAACAAGAGAAGCCGTCACAGTGAGCCCGGGCACTGCAACTAGAGAGCTTCCCCAACTCACCACAACTAGAGAAAGCCTGCACGCCGCAATGAAGACCCAGAGCAGCCAAAAATAAATGAGCATTTTTTAAAGAATTAAAAAGAAAAAAATCAGAGGCAAACTGTCCAATCCAGTTATATCTGACCTTAGGTCATATACATGCCCTCCAACATCTCAGGGGCAAACACAGCATGCCTGGGCACATGCACACAGGCTAGGTATCCTCAGTGTGAAAGGATGCCCCCTCCCATCCCATCTCACACCCCCTGTCAAAGCAAGGTCTCCAGCAACTGTCAGTGCCAGCGGGAGGACCAAGGCTGGGACAGAAGCCCAGGTGAGGTCATTAACCAATAGTCATGTAACCAAAGCCTCATTGACAAAGCCAAAGCAAGGTTAGGAACAGGCTGAAGTCTTCTCAGTATAAGAGCAGGGCTTCCTAAACTGTGATGCTGCCCCCAGTGCTCACGAGGTCTTGCCTCTCAGAGGACTGACCCAAGATCAGCATTCCTGGACATGCTCAGGCAAAGTCTGTAAGGATAGGAAGCTTCACTTCCTGGATGACTTCTCCAATAGCTTCTCACATCTGTCTTATTTCCACAGAAGACTCGGGAAGGAGGAACATGATATCATACAGTACCCCTTATATGTGAAATCTAAAAAGAAATTATACAAATGAACTTACTTACAAAACAGGAAGAGACTCACAGAGTTAGAGAATGAACCTACGGCTGCCAGGGGACGGTTGTGGGAAGGGATAGTTAGGAGTTTGGGAAGGACATGTACACACTGTTGTATTTAAGATGGGTAACCAACAAGGACCTACCAAACCGCACAGGGAACTCTGCTCAATGTCATGCGGCAGCCTGGAAGGGAGAGGAGTTTGGGGGAGAATGGATACATGGTGTATATCCACCTGGTTTGTGTTCTCTTCTGTTAGTAATGTTTTAAATGTCTTGCCTTATTCCTGTTTCCTCTTCTACTTTCTGATTTTTTTTTTCTGTTCTTTTCAATTCTTATACTTTGGCGGGGTGGGGGGGACTAAGTTGTGCTAATAATTTGAAAAAAAGAAGTTCAATATTTTGAAAAACCTCAAAGACACAGACTTTTGAATGCTAAATCCTTACCCCGGGAGTTTCTTTGAAGAACATGCCAAGCCTCTTGTCGTCTTCTGCCAATAATTTTGATTTGAAGTCATGCATTAACCTACCACTCATTTCCTTGCCAAGGAATTATGAGGGTGTCTCAAATACACTAACCTTACATATCCTAGGATTCTGTCATGGATTGGACAGCCTCTAGCTCCACAACTTCCAAAAGCACAATATTCAAAAGGAAATGTACAGTTTGACTCTTCCCAGATTTTTTCAGAGATTCAAAAGTCCTCAGTTGCCTTTTTATTTTGTCTACCACCATGTTGAAATAGAAGGATCAACTCTAGGGCTTAAAAATATGTGAATATAACTAGAAATTCCTTAGGGGAAAAAAATGGAAGTAAAGGATTAACCAAGGAGAGCCATTACATAAAGGATTAATTCTCTCTTCTGAGTGGTCACACATGACATCTTTCTGCCCACTCTCAGCTCCCCTGCGAGCCATTCTCAATCAAAGCAGACATCTGTACAGGGAGAAGAATCTGTTTTAAAAAAAGCTTTTTTTTTCATGTGAACAATTTTTTAAGTCTTTACTGAATTTTTTTACAGCACTGATTCTGTTTTATGTTTAGGTTTTTTTGCCCTGAGGCATGTGGGTCTTAGCTCCCAACCAGGGATTGAATCTGAACACTCTGCACTGGAAGAAGTCTTAACCACTGGACCACCAGGGAGGTCTCGAGGATGTCTCTGTTTTTTAATCCCTGAAATTCAAATTCTTGACCTGAAATTATGAATGCTAGTTAATGATAGGCAAGACCTTAGATTGTAGGGGCCTATGAAGCGGAGTTTGGAAAACAGATCAACAGAATGGGTTTGCCAGTGGCAAAGGAAAGATATAAGCATTTGAATACAGAGTTCCAAAGAATAGCAAGAAGAGATAAGAAAGCCTTCCTCAGTGATCAATGCAAAGAAATAAAGGAAAACAACAGAATGGGAAAGACTAGAGATCTCTTCAAGAAAATTAGAGATACCAAGGGAACATTTCATGTAAAGATGGGCTTGATAAAGGACAGAAATGGTATGGACCTAACAGAAGCAGAAGATATTAAGAAGAGGTGGCAAGGATACACAGAAGAACTGTACAAAAAAGATCTTCACGACCAAGATAACCATGACGGTATGATCACTCACCTAGAGCCAGACATCCAGGAATGTGAAGTCAAGTGGGCCTTAGAAAGCATCACTATGGACAAAGCTAGTGGAGGTGATGGCATTCCAGTTGAGCTATTTCAAATCCTGGAAGATGATGCTGTGAAAGTGCTGCACTCAATATGCCAGCAAATTTGGAAAACTCAGCAGTGGCCACACGACTAGAAAACGTCAGTTTTCATCCCAATCCCAAAGAAAGGCAATGCCAAAGAGTGCTCAAACTACCGCACTATTGCACTCATCTCACATGCTAGTAAAGTAATGCTCAAAATTCTCCAAGCCAGGCTTCAGCAATACGTGAACCGTGAACTTCCAGATGTTCAAGCTGGATTTAGAAAAGGCAGAGGAACCAGAGATCAAATTGCCAACATTAGCTGGATCATTGAAAAAGCAAGAGAGTTCCAGAAAAACATCTATTTCTGCTTTATTGACTATGCCAAAGCCTTTGACCATGTGGATCATAATAAACTGTGGAAAATTCTGAAAGAGATGGGAATACAGACCACCTGACCTGCCTCTTGAGAAACCTATATGCAGGTCAGGAAGCAACAGTTAGAACTGGACATGGAACAACAGACTGGTCCCAAAGAGGAAAAGGAGTATGTCAAGGCTGTATATTGTCACCCTGCTTATTTAACTTATATGCAGAGTACATCATGAGAAATGCTGGACTGGAAGAAACACAAGCTGGAATCAAGATTGGTGGGAGAAATATCAATAACCTCAGATATGCAGATGACACCACCCTTATGGCAGAAAGTGAAGAGGAACTCAAAAGCCTCTTGATGCAAGTGAAAGAAGAGAGTGAAAAAGTTGGCTTAAAGCTCAACATTCAGAAAACGAAGATCATGGCATCCGGTCCCATCACTTCATGGGAAATAGATGGGGAAACAGTGGATACAGTGTCAGACTTTATTTTGGGGGCCCAAAATCACTGCAGATGGTGATTGCAGCCATGAAATTAAAAGACGCTTACTCCTTGGAAGAAAAGTTATGACCAAGCTAGATAGCACATTTAAATGCAGAGACATTACTTGGCCAACAAAGGTCTGTCTAGTCAGGGCTATGGTTTTTCCAGTAGTCATGTATGATGCAAGAGTTGGACTGTGAAGAAAGCTGAGTGCCGAAGAATTGATGCTTTTGAACTGTGGTGTTGGAGAAGACTCTTGAGAGTCCCTTGGACTGCAAGGAGATCCAACCAGTCCATTCTGAAGGAGATCAGCCCTGGGTGTTCTTTGGAACGAATTATCCTAAAGCTGAAACTCCAGTACTTTGGCTACCTCATGCGAAGAGTTGACTCATTGGAAAAGACTCTGATGCTGGGAGGGATTGGGGGCAGGAGGAGAAGGGGACAACTGAGGATGAGATGGCTGGATGGTATCACTGACTCGATGGACGTGAGTTTGAGTGAATTCCAGGAGCTGGTGATGGACAGGGAGGCCTGACATGCTGCAATTCATGGGGTCGCAAAGAGTTGGACACAACTGTGCGACTGAACTGAACTGAACTAAACTTGGTTATATGTCCAGCACAATTTTTAAACACAATAAAGTAAGGTCTATCATTTTTTGCTGCCACCAATTGAGTAGCACCTTACTTTGTGCCTTACTGGGGATTTTCCTACAGTCAGAGCCTGAGTGAGGAGTTCAGAACATGGTGCCTGAATACGTAAGTGAGGGAATGGAGACAGTGAGACAGGGAGGAGGACAGAGAGGCTGCATTTTCAAAGTCACTATGCAAAGCAGCAAGGCTGGACTCAAAGCGAGCTCTGGGGAGTACAAAACATACCACAGCTGTGCACTTGGACACTGACCCACTGCCTCCGCTTGTCCCTTGCACAGGGCTGCCCCAAGGGATGTAACTGCTCCCAGCCCCACTTCTTACTGCTATTATGCCGACTGAGCCAGCTCACTTGTGGCAAAAAGTGGAAAGAGCCTCAGTGCATTGGAAGTGGGATGTAGACCCTGCTGATAGAACTGGATACATACCTATTCAACTGAGCTGCACGTGGATGGCCAGGATGTGACCAGTAATGCAAGAGTCTGCAACACATAGATGCATATCATAAACCCTGTATGCTCCTTCCACCTCATGACTCTGTGCAAACTATGGAGGACAAGTTAGTTATATCTTTTCAAATAAAGAATATACATACTTAATCAGGAAGTTGCAATTCTAGGGATTTGCCCTACGCTTATTCATTCTTGCTCATGTGTGAGACGTCATATGTACAATGATGCTCACTGAAGCATTATTTGTGATGGCAAACAATTGGGAGGAAAAACCTTAGTGTTAATCTATACGGGACTGATCAAATAAATAATGATATCCATGGAACTGTGGAATCAGGGTGATAATTAATTATATTCAACAAGCTGCATGAAACTGTCACTAACCAATCAGAATGGACACTCAATAAAGAAGAGAAGAAGCCCACTGACATGCCTATATTGATGCATAGACTGTCAGCCAGGAATGGCAAACCACGTAGCAGGTTAAAAAATGCAACCTCCCTGCAGTCACAATGATACTCCTCCTTCAGATCACTGTTCTCTTAGGAAGCTCAAGCTGAGGGACTTTGCTGGTGGTGCAGTAGTTAGGAATCCACCTTCCAATGCAGGGGACATGGATTCGAACCCTGGTAGAGGAACAGAGATACCAAGATTCCACATGCTTCAAGGTAACTACGCCCATACACTGCAACTGCTGAGCCAGGGCTCCTCAACCAGAGAGTCCACGTGTCCCAACTAGAGTCCCATGCTTTCTGGAGCCCACGTGCCACAACTAGAGACAAGACCGCGTGTCCCAACGATAGATCCCAAGCGCCGTAACTAAGACCCAACACAACCAAAAATTAATAAATAATTTTTTTAAGAGAGAAGCTCAAGCTGAAAGTTCAGCCTCATGCCCTCAGTTCCCTTTGCTAAATTGTTTGCCTTGGGAACAGCTAAGGCTTTGGTAATGTGTTGTTGCTTATCTGAAAGGTGAATGGGAAGATATATTTAATATATTAGGAACTGTATATATTAATAATATGCAGTTATTAGCAGGGCTTGTTTTCCTCCTGTCCCAGTCTCAGTTTTATTCTAGATGTCTAAGCAGTTGATCGAATTAAAAGCCGGAGTCCTGCATGTGAACAACCAGACTTCACAGAGTTAAACTAATTTCTCAGCAGGATCGTGTCATCAAGAAGACTGATAAATCACACTCAGGGAGATTTTTTTCTTCTTCCTGATAGCTTTCTTCTCAACTTTAATCTACAAACAAATTATTTCAGCCTTAAGAAAAAGTGTTGGGAACCTGGACTCCTCCTTGGACTTCCCCATGGAAACCAAGATCCTGGAGAACTATGTCCAGATCCATGTGAAATAAACCTCTCCATCTGGTCTCCTGCATTCTCTGTCTTTAAAGGCAGACAAAACTCACCAACCAAAACCACACCATGCGTTTTACTCATTTATTTTGAACTTTTTATTTTGTATTGAAGTATAGCTGAATAACAATGCTGTGACAGTTTCAGGTGGACAGCAAAGGGACTCAGCCACACATATACCTGTATCAATTCTCCAAACTGCCTCCCTTCCAGGCTGCCACATAACATTGATCAGAGTTCCCTGTGCCAGACAGGAGGTTCTTGTTGGTTATCCACTATAAATACAGCAGTATGTGCATGTCCACACCAAGCTTTTTAAATATCAGAAGGGATTCACCCAGGATCCCACGCCTACAATCGTGGTTTAAATCCAAAGTGAAAAAAAAAAAAAAAGCAATTCTGGTCCTAGATTGAATCCTTGTAGGCAGTTGGTTATCCTTATAGGATCTCTCCAGCTCCTACTCATGAGCCATCCTCTTTTTGGCCTCAATATGTGTCCAGCCAAGTGTAGGGTATAAACACAGCAGAATGCACCCCAAACAGCCATTATAGTTTAGACTGACAAGGAACCAAAAAGCAGTCCCTACCCAGAGTTCTGGCTGGCATTCTGCTTTCTTTCCCAGTCTGGAGAAATTCCTAGACATAAAAGGGAAACCTCCCATATCAAGGTTAATTCCAGGAGCGGTAAGGATTCAGCAACAGTGTAGGAGTTACGTCTCTGTCCATTAAAAACATTCTTCTTCAGCTGGACATTTTATGAAGGACTGTGAATAATTCCATAACACAAAGGCACCTGCCCCTCCATTTTCCAGCCATGGAGATTAGAGTTTGGAGCCATGGTAGCTTAAAACAAAGCCCACAGTGAGAAGGCTCGTTCATCACAATGACAAGGACTACAGTAAAATTTCAAGGAGTTTGACGCCATTCAGTTCTGTTCAAAAGGCTGAATGTGATGACAAAACTTGTTGATTCCCTACTCTTCACTAGGGATTATGGAGACAAAGGGGCCATGGGGAGCTCTGGGGCTTAAGGAGGAAGCAAAGGGGCTTGTGGGGAAGTAAGGGTTCAGAGCAAACAGGACAGATGTGTGTGCTGGCCTCTCTTTTCTTTGGAGCAGTGTCCAGACAGGCTCGTCCTATTTCCCTGTCTTGTCACTGTTGTTGTTGTTCAGTTGCTAAGTCATGTCCAACTCTTTGTGACCCTATGGACTACAGCATGCCAGGCTCCCCTGTTCTCTACCATCTCCCAGAGTTTGCTCAAATCATGTCCACTGAGTCAGCGATACTATCTAACCATCTCATCTTCTGTCATCCCCTTCTCCTCCTGCCTTCAATCTTTCCCAGCATCAGGCTTTTCCAATAAGTCAGCTCTGCCCATCAGGTGGCCAAAGTATTGGAGCTTCAGCTTAAGCATCAGTCCTTCCAATGAATATTCAAGGTTGATTTCCTTTTGGACTGACTGGTTTGAACCTTGCCCATAACTGAAAAAGGGATGCTAAGCTCACATCATGAACACAGGTTCATGTAGAAACATGAACAAAATGTAGAAACACAGGTTAGTAATTTGCTGCCTAGATTTTGTAGTTAACGCAAGGGGAGATGAAAAAGGGTTTTTAAATTTTTTCTTTTCTAAATAAAATACTGTTTAAATTAGTAGGGGCAAATTTTTCTCCTATTAGGACCCTTATTTTCCATTTTTCATTAAAAGAATATTTCAGGTAAATAAAATGTCCCTATCCCCACCCATTATATTTCCTTCTCTTGCCATATCCCCCATGACAATTACTCCCAATTCGGTGTTTCTTTTTCCTGCATACGTCTCCAAATTGTGTATGTAGGTACTACTGAACAACACATAGTATTATTTCCTGGGCTTTTCGCTTTTAAAAAGTATGTGTCTTTCATTCTGCATTTGGTATTTACCCATATTGGTATGACTGCTCCAATGTAATCTGGCACCATTTAATAATACGTTTTATGAATCTGCCACAATTATTTATCCCTTCTCCTGCTGGTGTATATTTGTTTCCAACTTTTCACTATTACAAAACTGCTACAATAAACATCAATGAACATCTTTGTACTTGTCTGTGCACATGTGAAATGGTTGTGACATGTTTTTAATGAAACAATACATCTTGGAGAACTTTTTGTGCCTGTACATGCTGCTATAACTCATCTTTTTAATGTCTAAACAGCATTCTAGAAAATACGAATCACTAAAATGTGTTGAAATGTGGATTGCTGGACCTTCAGATTGCTTCTCTCTTTAAGATGTAACAACAATGCTACATGTCTCTATGAGCTCACATGACAGTTTCACTACTCTGTGGACCTCTAATTGCAATTACTTGGTCAAAAAGTGTGGTGTGGGGGGACTTCCCTGGTGGTCTAGTGATTAAGAATCTGCCTGCGAATGGGGGACACCCCTGGTCCGGGGAGATCCCAGGTGCCAAGGCGCAACTGAGACTGTGCTCTACAACTACTGAGCCTGTGCTCGAGACCCCGTGCTCTGCAACAAAAGACGCCCCCACAGTGAGAGGACTGCTCACAGCAACGGAGACCTGCTGCAGCCAAAAGTAACAAATAAATAATTGTAAAAGCCTGCTACCTCCCCATTCCCGCTCCCACCCGACTCTCCCCAAAAAGGCGTGCGTATGCTTTCAGTTTTGCCACCTACTGCCAAATTAGTCTCCAAAAGAGCTTCACTCACTCGCACCAGCAGTGCAAGGGGATGGCCACTGCTCCGCCACCTCACCATCTCTTGGTACTGTCAGTCTTACACGTTTCTGCAACTTGATGGATTTGAAATGACATCCCGTAATATCTAATTTCATTTGCATGACTACTCGGAAAATTGAACATCTTCTCATGCATTTATTGGCCATTTGGTTTCCATCTTCCACTGATTGTGGATCCATATGCTTCATCCTTTCTACTTCTTGGGCAACCATCGTGAAAGTCTGTTTCCAATAATCCCTGTATCTATTTACTTCAGAAGAGGATAATCCATTGAAAGCTTGGATGAGAAAAGTCTAAGTGAATAACAAAAAAGTCTAAGTGAATAACAAATTTCATTTGTTATTTATTTGTTATTATTATATAATGATATCTATTATATTACTATATTAATTATGTTTATTAATGTAGTAAGTAAATGAATTATTTTAAACGCCTTGACTGTTTTGGCCATACTGTGCAGCATGTGAGTTGATCCAACCAGGGACCAAGCCCAGGCCATGCCACCTGCAGTGGAATCATTGAGTCTTAACCACTGGATCACCAGGAAAGTCCTCTAATAAGTAAATAAAATTAAGTAATAAAACTATAAATAAGTAATAAAATTAACACAGATCTGCTTCTCAGAGCTTTGGAAACTTGACCATGATGGCTGTTCTATAAGTAAGAGATATCTGCCCAGATGCATGTGAGTAGAAATTCAACATTGCTCATGTTCCCTTTGTCAAGGGAATAGGGGAAAAAAAATAGCATTATCAAATATTGACTCTGTACACAGAGCTTAATGGATATCATCTCATCTAATAAATGCATGAGAAGACTTTCAATTTTACAAGCAGAACTGTGAAGGAAGTATTATTTTCCCCTTTTAGGATGAAGAAATAGAGAGATTAAATTTTTATTCTGAGTTCAGGAACCTTGTAATTAGCAAAGCCAGTATTCAAACCCAGGTTTGTCTGCCTCCAAACCGCATGTGCTTGCTACCATACAAGAGAGTCATAATCATTAAAGATACTCTAGTTTGAAGAGAGTGTTGGCATTTGGAATGGTATCCATCCTTCCAGGAATGATCATTTAGGGAGCTAAAGATGATGTCCCAATTTTTCTGAATCTAACCATTAGGAATCTTCAGAGGCACCCTTTCCCCGCCACTCTTTCCCTGAATGGAAACTGCAGCCATCATGTTATTGTTCAAACATTGTGCCCTCTGTGGGGAGTTGATATGCATTCTCATCTCCTTCCTTTCCACCTCTTGTCCTCCTGCTAGGAAAGGAATGGTTAGTTTTTCAGGAAGCAATACTAGCTTCTTCCTCAGGGGCTTGATGACGTGACAAGGCATACTAAGGAGGAGAAATGAATCTCTTCTCCTCCTTAGTTTTGTTTCAAAGAGAAGTAGAATTTATCCTGAGAAAAATGTAATTAATCACATACTCATTGAATATATCACACATTCTTTTAACCAATACTCTCTTTCCCAACTACAATTGTTGGGTGATTACAGAGGAAAACCAAATTGAGCCTCGACAGTATGCAATTAAGAGAACCTTACAGGAATTTCTGAAGTAGTTTTAATAGCTCTTAAGATGCAGACTTCCCATGAGTTTTAGGACAAAGCAAGGCCTTCTGTGTTGTATTAATGTATCATCACCTGGATATGATTTTAGCCAAAGCTCTGTTGGACAGTTCCCAATACATCTTCCCACCCGCCACCCCACAAGCCTTTTTCCATTTTCTGCCTTTAGATCCTTTTTTTTTTTTTTAAGTGGAGGCTAATTACTTTACAATATTGTAGCGGCTTTGTCATACATTGACATGAATCAGCCATGGGTGTACATGTGTTCCCAATCCTGAACCCCCCTCTCACCTCCCTCCCCATCCCATCCCTCTGAGTCATCCCAGTGCACCAGCCCTGAGCACCCTGTCTCATGCGTCGAACCTGGGCTGGCGATCCATTTCACATATGATAATATACATGTTTTAATGCTATTCTCTCAGATCATCCCACCCTTGCCTTCTCCCAAAGAGTCCTAAAGTCTGTTCTATACATCTGTGTCTCTTGCTGTCTCGCATACAGGGTTATCATTACCATCTTTCTAAATTCCATATATATGGGTTAGTATACTGTATTGCTGTTTTTCTTTCTGGCTTACTTCACTCTGTATAATAGGCTCCAGTTTCATCCACCTCATTAGAACTGATTTAAATGTATACTTTCAGCCTTTAGATCCTTTCTGAAGTCAAGGAAGCTTGTTCAGCCTTTGTACAGAGCCAGAAATTCAAGATAGTTAATACCTCTGGAGGCAAGCCCCACCCAGTAGGATATTAAGTCACTAAGTAAATGTCCCATCTCTGGCCCTTCAAGTATTCTACATCCTATTTACCCATAAGTGAAAGTGAAAGTGAAATTGCTCAGTCGTGTCCGACTCTTTGCAACCCCATGGACTGTAGCCTACCAGGCTCCTCCGTCCATGGGGTTCTCCAGGTGAGAATACTGGAGTGGGTTGCCATTTCCTTCTCCAGGGGATCTTCCTGACCCCGGGATCAAAGCCAGGTCTCCCGCATTGCAGGCAGATGCTTTTAACCTCTGAAGCCCTATTTACCCATACCGCTACTCTATTCAACAAGGAATGCACCCTTCCTTGGATTGTCTTCCTTGCCTTTCTCATTCTCCCTATTGTCTCAATACCCTGCTCCTGGGAGCACCTCCCTAATAAATTACTTACACTCAAGTCCTTTTCTCAGGTTCTGCTTTTGAGAGTACCTGATGCAAGACCCCCAAAGTTTCACATTCATCTATGTATCACTTTAGATATAACCTCCTCCTCCAGGAAAATTTCCTTGGTTTCCTCTAAGTATAAAAAAGGTGTAGTTGAACTTTTATCACACCATGTTTTTATTGGTTATTCATTTTTTTTAATATTTCTAACTAGATGGTGAGCTTCATGAAGATAGAGACCATATACCATTGCATGCTTAGCACAATATCTGGCACATAGAAGACAATAAATACCTGACAAAAAACAGAGACAATAATGTGTAGGTACTGGGCTAAGTACTTAAGAGCCATACACCAAGATGAACAACATTCAACATTCCCTTTGGTCAAGAGGATTCAGCGCACTGGAAGTGACAGATACAAAAACAGATCAATTGCAAAGCAACAAGTTTTGCTTTCCAGCGGAGACATGACAAAAGCATTGCTTAAGCTCTACCTTGAAAGACTAGGACAAGGCTCTCAGGAAAGATATTTGAGCAAGGACTTGAAGAAACTTGGTGTATCTCTATGAAATTAACCAATAAAAATAATTTTTAAAAATAGCTCACATTTGTTGAGGCTCTCCTCACGCAAAGAACTTCTCTGGTAACATCTCATCTAGCTTCCATAGACAGATATTGAACAGTTCCATTTTCCAGCGAAAGAGACTGAGGCTGGTAAGGTTGAGAATTTCTCTCAATTTGCACAGGTAGCAAAAGGTAAAGCCAGGATTCCATGTTTATTTAATGTTATTAATGTTTATTTAATGTCCGACATTTATCATAACCATCATCCCAGGTGGCGCTAGTGGTAAAGAATATACCTGCTAATACAGGAGACACAAGAGACCCAGGTTTAATCCCTGGGTCAGGAAGATCCCCTGAAGAAGGAAACGGCAATCCGCTCCAGTATTCTTGCCTGGAGAAGCCTATGGACAGAGGAGCCTGGCTGGCTACAGTCCACGGGGCTGCAAAGAGTCGGACAGGACTGAGCAACTGAGCACATTTATCACAACAAAGCTTGCTCCTCTAGAGGCTACAGTTCAAGATGTTGATACAAGAGGATCACAAATTCAACTCCTTCCACAAGCACACTGAATCTACAGCCACAGAGGAAACAACTTCCTCTGGAGAAAAAAGCAAGCAAGAAACTGCCTGAGCGACTCCTACACACCAGGTGAGTGAGACAAGACTCACAGTGAACAGGTTGGAGAGGCCGGGACACAAGCTTGTCTTAAACCCCAACCCCAGCGCTGCCACCTACATTTGGGAGGGAACCCAAAACCTGGAGCTTCTCTTTGATGCAACAAAGACTTTGAACCCCACATAAGGCATCATCAACATTTAAGACCTGCACCTCAGAGATGAGCCAAAAAAATCTCGCTTTGGAAACTAACAGGACTTACATCCATGAGATCCCCAAGGCTACTGCAATCCAACAAAGAGTTCTTAAAAGACTCATGCTCAGACTCACACAGCTCGGGCCCATCCCAGAAAAGACTGGTTCAGGGCACCCAAATTTGCGTGGGAGAGGCTCACTGGCTTGTCTCAGAGCTTGGACCTGGAAGGGGGATGCTCTCCAGACGGGTGTCATCTCTATGTTCTCTCCCTCTGCCTGTTCCAGCTGGGGAGAAACTTTTTTCTTAACTTTAAGATTTTTTTCTCTCTCATTCTCATTTTTATTTTCCCATCAGGCACCATCTATCTTCCTGTCCTCCTTCTGCCTTGCTTCATCCAGTGGATACCGTTTCTTTTTCTTCTTTTAAATTCTAGGCCTCTTCTTCTTCCTCTTTTTTTATTGGAGTATAAATGCCATACAATGGTGTGTTAGCTTCTGCTGTACAATGCAGTGAATCAGCTACCCGTATACACATATCCCCTCCCCCTGGGCCTCTCTCCCACCACCCCTCCCGCCTCCCCTCTAGGTCATCAGAGATCCCCGTGCTACAGAGCAGCTTCCCACTAGCTGTCGATTTTGCATATGGTAGTGTGTATATGTCAATGCTACTTTCTCGGTTCATCCCATCCTCCCTTTCCGTTGCTGTGTCCACATGTTCTCTACATGTGTCTTTATTCCTGCCCTGGAAATATGTTCATCTCTACCGTTTCTCTAGATTCCACATATATGTGTTAATACACAATACTTGTTTTTCTCTTTCTGACTTCCTTCACAATGTACAACAGTCTCTAGATCCATTCACATTCTACAAATGACCCAATTCCATTCCTTTTTATGACTGAGTAATTTTCCCTTCTGTGTATATCACCCATCCTTTGATTTAACTTTTCTTGAAAAACAAAAATATATACGCACGCATAGATGATTCTACTTGGAGTCATTCTTAGTTCTTTGAGTATTTCTCAATTATTTTAAAAAGGTCCTCAGTCAGTTCAGTTCAGTCGCTCAGTCGTGTCCGACTCTGTGACCCCATGGACTGCAGCACACCGGGCCTCCCTGTCCTTCACCAATTCCCAGAGCTTGCTCAAACTCATGTCCATTGAGTCAGTGATGCCATCCAACCATCTCATCCTCTGTCATGACCTTCTCCTCTCTCCTTCAATCTTTCCCAGCATCAGGGTCTTTTCAAATGAGTAATGTCCTCGAAGTATCCCTTATATATATATAATTCAGGTGATCATTGGTGGTCTTTCTTTGGCACATGTGTGTGTGTGGTGTCACACACACAGTCAGAAACAGAGAGAGAGAGAGAGAGAGGTGTGCACAAATGCACATTTTAAGAGGTTCTGAGGTTCTGTCTCTGTCTCTCCGTTTGTACTTTGGGGACATTACTCAGTAATTAGGAGATAATGCAAAATATTTTAAGGCTAAATGTTCAAGTCTTCAAATGTCCTCTCAAAATCTGATCAACTCTGCTGCAGAAACAAATCGTTTCAGCTGTTTCATTCTCAGTAGAATCATACTACTATTTTGTCGACTTCCTACAGGTGAAATATGCTTATTATGACCTATTACAGAAGGCATAAAAGTGGGAAGGAAAGAAGGAAGGAAGGAAGAAGGCAGGAAGAGAAAGAGAGAAGGGGGAGGGGGAGAGGGAAGGGAAGAAGAGGAAATGAAGCTACTTTTCTTCTAATGGGAGTAAGCGAAGCTGCTGAATAAAGAAAAATAAATGGGAGGGAAATAGATTCCAATTTCCAGGTTTCTTTTCCACTAAAAGAAAACAAGAAGCTTCTAACATTGCCTCTGTTCTGCAAAACACCAGACAGGAGGGGAAATTCCAGAGGAGGGAAAAAAACATCTTTGCTCTTATTTGAAATGCAGCATGGATGGATGAAGAAATCGAGATCTTCTAATGGTCCAGAAACAGCATAACTGATTAAGCAAGGGTCCTGGAATGAAATGACTACTTCACTTTATGTTCTGTAAAGGAACTGGCCCAGATTCAGAAGAAGGCCGAGAGACTAATCGCAGAGTGATGGGCAGTTATCAGCACCATATCAAAGGTCTGTTAATGGGATCTTGGGAAGAGAATTGGGCTGCGAGTTGGTTTAGCTGAAGACTGTTAAGAACCTCTTCCAGTAAGACGATAATCCCCACAGAATTGAAGAAAGTGACTGCACTGCATAAAACGTGACCGCAGTTTATGGCACACTTTCTTGCAAAGATCTCAGGCAGCCCCTGAGGAATTGACAAACCTGTAATTCCACGTTAATTGACACAAAGGGTGCTGTTTGCCAGATGACCTCACACCTAATTGAATTAGGCAGACACACTTACCACATGTGATCATGTTCATTGCATGCATTATCATCATTTAGCATTTATCACCCTTTCCCAGTAGCCTGTAACACCTAAGAGGGCTAGTTCTAAAACCTGATAGACTCAGCCCCTATCAAAAAAAAAAAAAAAAAAAAGCATAGCTCTGTGAGTTTAATCATCTTTAAAAAGCAACTAAAAATAGCACCTTCTTCAAAAGGTTGTTGTGGGTGGGAGAGACTAAAGCATGAAAAATATAATACCTGGCATACGGGGAACATTTGTAAATATCATTATTATTTGCATTTTTTGAAAGCTGCCTGGATGGGTTTATTAGTTAGACTTTGTTCCTTGCGCAAAATCAGCTAATCATATTCAACCGCCTATTTTGTATACAATGCTTTCATATATGCTTTTTATTCCTTAGAACACTTCACTGAAGTAGATATTCTTATTCTTCTTAAAAGCTAAGAAAATCGAAGTTCAGGTCTTCATCATTTGACTATAAAGTCGTTTGATTTGAGCTCACGTCTTCTGAGTCCACAGCACAGACTCTTGTACGACATTTTACATTACAGTAGAATGACTTTTTGCACACATGAATTTTTACAGTCCATATCTATGCATGTTCTGATAAGCCAGTTCTCCCAAAACCAAGCCCTGTTTCAGTTTCTGGGGTATACATATTCCCACTGTGGCCAATCTCAACAATGTTGGAAAATTCTTTGGTACTTAACAGTCTGCTCTAACTAGTCATTATAAGCCAGCTCCAGCCCCCCTTTGACCTTATTCTTTTATATAAAACTCACAGAAACAGGGAGTGGAAAAGTGGTTTCCAGGGGCTGGGAAGAGAGGAGTAGACAGGAACAGGGAGAGGTTGGTAAAGCTTTCAGTTGTATGACAAGTAAGATCTGAAAAATCTAATATATAATACTGTTGACTACAGTTGTTAACACTGTATCGTAGGATTGAAATTTGCTAAGAGAGTAGGATTTAAATATTCTTACCAGAAAAGGGGGGATAAATATGTGAAGTGATGAATGAGTTAATTAACTCAATGGAGGGAATCCTCTGGCAATGTACGCTAAATCGCTTCAGTCGTGTCCGACTCTGTGCGACCCATAGACGGCAGCCCACCAGGCTCTCCCATCCCTGGGATTCTCCAGGCAAGAACACTGGAGTAGGTTGCCATGTCCCTCTCCAATGCATGAAAGTGAGAAGTGAAAGTGAAGTCGCTCAGTCGTGTCCGACTCTTAGCGACCCCATGGACTGCAGCCCACCAGGCTCCTCCGTCCATGGATTTTCCAGGCAAGAGTACTGGAGTGGGGTGCCCTTGCCTTCTCCTGGCAATGTATACATATATCAAATCATCACAGTGTATACTTTGAATATCTTACAATTTTAATTGTCAACTATACTTCATAAGGACCTACTGTGTAGCACAGGGAGCTCTATTCAAGACTCTGTAATGACTTACATGGGAAAAGAATCTAAAAAAGAGTGGATATATGGGTCCCCGGTGGCTCAGAGGTAAAGAATCTGCCTGAAATGCAGGAGCCACAAGAGACGTGGGTCCGAACCCTGGGTCAGGAAGATCCCCTGGAGAAGGACACAGCAACCCATTCCAGTATTCTTGCCTGAGAAATCCCGTGGACAGAGGAGCCTGGTGGGCAACAGTCCATAGGGCTGCAAAGAGTCTTATACGACTGAAGCAACTAAGCACGCAAGCACACGTATGTATAACTGGTTCACTTCACTGTCCACCTGAAACCCAACATTGCAAATCAACTATGCTCCAGTAAAAATTAGAAAAGAAACTATATCTCAGGACTTCCCTGAGGGTCTAGTGGCTAAGAGTCTGCACTTGCAGTTCAGAGGGCCTGGGTTCAATCCCTGGTGGGAGAACTAGATCCTCCGTGAAGCCACAAAGATCAAAGATCCTGAGTGCTACAACTAAGAACAAGTGCAACCAAATAAATAAGCAATATTAAAAAAAAAAAAAACTATACCTCAATAAAGCTGGGGAAGTGGGGTAATAATTAATCATTATTAAATTTCTGTGTGTATATATCCATATCTGGTTAGCACTAAAGTCAAACTTTAGACCAGTGGTTCTCAAACTCGACTGCACATTACGGCCACTGGCACGCTTTTTCAAAGCACTTTTGGCCTATGCTGCACCCCAGGCTAGTTCTATCAAAACCTCTGAAGATCAGACTCAGTTATCCCATATGTTAAAGCGCCCACGACTCAGGGCAGTTAAAGCCTGCCTACTGCTGGCCGTGATCCTTTGCTCTCAGGCTCCCTGGCTGTCTCAGACCTTGTGGGTACAGCCTTGCAACCCGCCTTAGAGAGGTGAAGTGTGTTAGAGGGGCCAAACCCTGACCAGGGCAGAGCCAACCTATAAAGCAGAGCCAGTAAACAGCGGAGAACAAGGCAGGGAAGCTAGAGCAGTGACTCAGAAACAGGATAGGCAGCCAAGAGCAAGAGACGAGTCCAATTTCAGACACGGAAGATGGGCCAAGGAACTGAAGGGACACAGACGCTAATAACAGACAATCGGATGGGCGTGGCTAAGGCTTGGGGTGGGCATCGTACCAGCTGGTTCAGCCTTCTGCCCAGCCACTACTCCCAGGGCACCCATGGGCAGTTCATTTAAAATCTATTTGCCTCCATTTCCTCTCCTATGAATGGGAGCAACGGGATCGTCACATAAAGGATTTAATGATGTAAGGGTAGCATAGTTTTCATATAGCAGTGTTAGTTTTAAAAGCTGGTCTAATTAGTGGTCTGAAAGGCGACTCTGCCTCAATCAGGAAAGGCTTTTTAAATTTTACTTTATTCTATTTTTTAAGCTCAAGTACACAGATTTGATTGTCCGCTCAAATACATGGCACACTTTTATCATCCATCCATCTGTGAGTCTCTTTTTATTTTTTTTTAATTGGCGTATAGCTGCTTTACAATATTGTGTTAGCTTCTGCTGCACCGTGAAGTGGTTGGGCTGAGCTCCCCGTGCTATACAGCAGGTTCTGTGGGTCTCTTTCGAAATCGTTTCTCACTTTATTTCTTGTTCTAATCCTATTCTCTTTCCCTCATAAGCACCGTCCCGCCTGTATCTAGTATGCATACTTCTAATCCACATGTGTGTTTATTCTCTTCTCTTCCTATCTGCGGAAGTTATGGCTTGTGGGCGAATCCTTTACATTTACGCAAAGAGCATCCCATTAGTTTATTTGGTCTGCCATATCAAAATACCACCCAGATGCAGTGGCTTAAGCAACAGACGTGTCTCACACTTCTGGAGGCTGGAAGTCTAAGATCCAGATGACAGCAGGCCGGCTTCTTCTGAAGTCTCCCCTGGGCTTACGAGGGGCTGCTTCTCTGCATGTATCACATGGTCTTTCCTTTGTGTGTGTACGTGTCCAGCAACTACATTTCCTCTTCACAAAAGGACATCAGTCAGGCTGTATTGAGGCCCAATCTAAAAACTTCTATTTTAACTTAGTTAACCTCTTTTCAGATCTTATCTTTACATCTGGTTACTTTCTACAGTCCTGGAGGTTAGGGTTTCAGCATATGAATTTGAGTGGATGCGATTCAGCCCATAAGCATTACTGTTTAATTATAGTCAGTTTTTGTAGTCCTGATCTTTCCTCGTGTCTCAGATGGTAAAGCATCTGCCCACAAGGTGAGTAGACCCGGGTTCAATCCCTGGGTCAGGAAGATCCCCTAGAGAAGGAATTGGAAACCCACTCCAGTACTCTTGCCTGGAAAATCCCATGGACGGAGGAGCCTGGCAGGTCCAGGCAGGTCCGTGGGGTCACAAAGAGTTGGACACAACTGTGCAACTTCATTTTTGTACTCCTGGTATTAGCGCAAGTTTGTGTGCCCCATGTGCAGTGAGGCGAAACACACCAAAACATCTGATTTTGGAGGAGAGAAAGGTTTCCTACAAGGTCATGCAAAGAAACGGGTGGTTTGTACCCTAGAATGCCCTGAAGTCCACAAAGGGTTTCCAGTTTCAGCAAGACATTTTTGAAAGCCAAGTAAGGGAGGAGGGGTCACAGAGTGTGTACTCAGTTCATTCACAATGCTCTGATTGGCTACTGATGCGGAAACAGGGCGGTGTCACGGGATTGAGCTTGATCAGTCTTTAAGCTCCCAGAGGCCTGGGGCTATGTGCTCCTGGGTGCCTGCATGCCTGCTTAGTTACTCAGTCGTGTCCAGCTCTTTGCGACACCACGGACTGTAGCCCACCAGGCTCCCCTATCCGTGGGATTCCTCAGGCAAGAATATTGGAGTGGGTTGCCATTCCCTTCTCCAGGGGATCTTCCCAACCCAGGTATCCAACCCCCATCTCTTGCATTGCAGGCAGACTCTACCTTCTGAGCCACCAGGGAAACTCCATGTTCGTGTTTATCAAGTAGTTAAATCTTCCATTTGGTGGAGAGTTTTCACACCTGCAGAGCAACTCAGAAAGTGTGGAGCAAATAGTTATCTAGGTTCTTCAGAAAGGAGCTCAATTAGGGGATCTGGAGTGGGGCGGGGCAGCAGGGACCACCCAGGAGGGCCTTGTAGTGTCCTGCTCAGTTACCCTGGCACCCAATGAGCCACCCACCACCCTGGAACCATGCTTTCTTGTACCCTCTTTGTCACAGATTCCAGACTTGCACATAACTTACCCTGGCTAATGTGACATTAGCCAGTATGATCAAGCAAAGGCTTGGTAACTGCGTTAGGGGTTTGCCTTCTCTGCTACCCTGTGAGAAAGCCCAAGCCAGGCCACAAGCTGGTGCTGACATGAGACCCTCAGACATAAGAAGCCAACATCAGTGACTAGATGGACAGGTAAAGCCATTGCAGGCAACCTAGTAACAACTGTTCCAATTCCCTACCAACAGCAGGGGAATGAGTGAACCCAGGAGAAACCAGCAGAGCTGCCCTGTTCATCCCAGCCCCAGATGCTGACTCTCAGCCTCCAGAGCTAATAAATAGTAGTTGGAAGGCAGTGAGTTTGAGATGGCCTGTTAGCAGCAGACCTCATAGCAGCCATGCGTCTCATTCTGGTCCTGACTCTTTTTTTCTCATTTAACATTATGTAGTTGAGATGTTGCTATTTGTAGATCTGTTTCACTCCTTCTCTGGCTGCAATGTGGCATTCTGTCATACGCACATGTCATATTTTACATATCCATTCTTCCACGGAGTAACAGCTGAGCTTCCTCCAATTTTTTACTCCACACACATCCTTGGAGACATCTCATTATCCGCCTGTGTGAAAGTTTCTGTGCACACGCTACTCAGAAGTGAAATTTCTGGGTTGCAAGGCGTACGCATATCTAATTGCACTAAATATGGTTGCACTGGTCTTCAGAATAGCTATAGCAATTTACATTCCTTCCAGAAGTGAAGGAGGGTACTCTTTTTTAGGGGACTTTTATGTTTCCTATTAGAGTAGGAATCCTTCCCTGATGGTGGCTAGCTTTCAGCCTGCAAGAGAAAGTAAGTATAAGCGCTGAGTTGAGACAAAAAAACAGTGGTCCTAAAACCAAAGATCAGCTTCTGCCATAGGCAGATCTTAGCACTCATGTAATTTATAAAGTCTAACATATACAGTTTAGTTAATAAAAATGTATCAATATTAGTTTATTCATTGTAATGGACATTACAATGAATGGATAGTTTGGGGGATTAATAGGTAGTTTTACAACATGTAAAACTATACAGAGAAACTAAAAATATATAGTGATTATTTAAAGGGAAGGTTAGAGGGTGTGATCACAAGAGCCATGTAGGTATTTTCTGGGATGCCTATAATGCTCTTTCCTTACTTAAATAAGGAGCAAGTGTGGGTTAAAACAGATGTTTGCCTTAGTAATTTTCATTAAGTTTTTTTGGGCTTCCCTGGTGACTTAGCAGGTAAAGAATTCACCTGCAATGATGAGATGCAAGGAACCTGGGTTTGATCCCTGGGTTAGGAAGATCCTCTGGAGGAGGAAATGGCAATCCACTCCAGTATTCTTGCCTGGGAAATCCATGGAGGAACTTTATTAATACATATTAATATATACATATCTATTTTATGTACATTTATCACCATAAAATTATTTTCCAAGTGGAATGCAATGCACTGTAATAACAAGGGAGATTTTCTCTGCATGATGAGATTATGGACATTTTTCTTTCTCCTATGCTTTAAAATATGTTCTAATCTTTCTACCATGCATGTGAGTGCTATTTTTTACCTGAGAAGAGTAAACTCTGCCCATTAAAGAAGGAAAGAAAAACAGACTATCAAAGCGCATCTGGCCAGAAATATCCTGTTTCTTTCCATTTAGAGCCTTGTGTGTGCTAAGTCACTCAGTTGTGTCCAACTCTTTGTGACCCTTTGGACCACAGCCCGCCAGGCTCCTCTGTCCATGGGATTTTTCAGGCACGAATACTGGAGTGGGATGCCATGTTCCTCCTCTAGGGGATCTTCCTGACCCAAGGATTGAACCCACATCTCCCGTATCTCCTGAATTGCAGGCAGATTCTTTACCCACTGAACCATCAGGGAAGACGATTTACAGCTTTATGTTGTACTAAAAGTTGACTAGAAATATATCACCAGTTAAGGTCATCTAATTGCATGTCAAATGGAAATGTAAGGTAGCATCAGTTCAGTTCAGTTCAGTCGCTCAGTCGTGTCCGACTCTTTGCGACCCCATGAATCGCAGCACGCCAGGCCTCCCTGTCCATCACCATCTCCCAGAGTTCACTCAGACTCACATCCATCAAGTCCGTGATGCCATCCAGCCATCTCATCCTCTGTCGTCCCCTTCTCCTCCTGCCCTCAATCCCTCCCAGCATCAGAGTCTTTTCCAATGAGTCAACTCTTCGCATGAGGTGGCCAAAGTACTGGAGTTTCAGCTTTAGCATCATTGTTTCCAAAGAAATCCCAGGGCTGATTTCCTTCAGAATGGACTGGTTGGATCTCCTTGCAGTCCAAGGGACACTCAAGAGTCTTCTCCAACACCACAGTTCAAAAGCATCAATTCTTCAGCACTCAGCTTTCTTCACAGTCCAACTCTCACATCCATATGTGACCACAGGAAAAAACCATAGCCTTGACTAGACAGACCTTAGTCGGCAAAGTAATGTCTCTGCTTTTGAATATGCTATCTAGGTTGGTCATAACTTTTCTTCCAAGGAGTAAGCATCTTTTAATTTCATTGCTGCAATCACTATCTGCAGTGATTTTGGAGCCCCCAAAAATAAAGTCTGACACTGTTTCCACTGTTTCCCCATCTATTTCCCATGAAGTGATGGGACCGGATGCCATGATCTTCGTTTTCTGAATGTTGAGCTTTAAGCCAACTTTTTCACTCTCCTCTTTCACTTGCATCAAGAGGCTTTTTAGCTCCTCTTCACTTTCTTCCATAAGGGTGGTGTCATCTACTGCAGGAAAAATCTAGAACTGCTATAATAAAGTTTTCTATAAATCATTTCAATGCTTCAAAAGATCGTTTTCATAATTCCCAGTTTGGAAATGAGCTCACAAACAACAAAAATATAATGACTTTGGAGAAGACACAATGACCCACAGAAAAGATAGCCAAAAAAATTCTTATCATTTCACAACCTTTTTAGAAGCAATTAAGCATCTGGCCTGGTACTTTCATTTGCAGTGTTAAATACCAGAGGGAAAATTATAGATGAAATAGACAACAGCCCCAGCTTGATTTTGTGCAGGCATTTCAAGGGAGCCATTCACAAGACATTTATCCTTAGAGAAGCCCAACATGGAGAACTTTCTGATTGTATGTGACCTTTACAAGTCATGTTAGCCTCCCTGGACCTTGATGTCCTTGTCTGTAAAATGAAGGCTAGGAAGTAATGATCACTAAGGATGCTCCTAGTATTAAAATGTTATGACTGAATCTACCCAACGTACAGGAGGACAGATCTCACAGTAAAATCAATGCTGAAGATAATAGCATTGAATATTCTGTAACATTTTAGTCTATATAACATTTAGTCTATACTTCCAATCTATGTTCATTTTAATATGACACTTTAAAAATACTTTCCTGCTATTTTAATACCATACTTTTCAGCCTATGTTTCATTTCAACCCATGTTCCTCCTCAAAAATTTCTATTCATATTTTAAGTAGGAATAGAAATAACATTACACCTATTTAGAAATGAGAAAAAATCAAATGAATATTGACATAATGCAACAGACAGCACAAAATTTCAATGGCTTCTGAAAATGTAGGATCTGGCATTATATATCTGTAGAACCTTATGCATTCTGGTTCTCAAGGTTTGGGGACTGTTTCTTTTTTATTCTCACCTGTAAAATGAGAAGGTTGAACCAGGTTAGATGATCTCTATGATACTCTTATTTTATGACTAAAGCAAATTCACATTTTCCAGTAAATAGACAAGGTCTTGATTATTTTGGGGGGCTCCAGAATCACTGCAGGTGGTGACGGAAGCCATGAAATTAAAAGACGCTTACTCCTTGGAAGGAAGGTTATGACCAACCTAGATAGCATATTCAAAAGCAGAGACATTATTTTGCCAACAAAGGTCCATCTAGTCAAGGCTATGGTTTTTCCAGTAGTCATGTATGGATGTGAGAGTTGGACTGTGAAGAAAGCTGAGCGCTGAAGAATTGATGCTTTTGAACTGTGGTGTTGGAGAAGACTCTTGAGTGTCCCTTGGACTGCAAGGAGATCCAACCAGTCCATTCTGAAGGAAATCAGCCCTGGGATTTCTTTGGAAACAATGATGCTGAAGCTGAAACTCCAGTACTTTGGCCACCTCATGCGAAGAGTTGACTCATTGGAAAAGACCCTGATGCTTGGAGGGACTGGGGGCAGGAGGAGAAGGGGACGACAGAGGATGAGATGGCTGGATGGCATCACTGACTCGATGAACATGAGTTTGAGTGAACTCTGGGAGTCGGTGATGGACAGGGAGGCCTGACGTGCTACGATTCGTGGGGTCGCAAAGAGTCGGACACAACTGAGCGACTGAACTGAACTGAACTGAACTGATTATGAATGGTCATCTTATATAGCTCAGAAAACTTTAACATGTGTGAAAATGGACTAGAAGTCACTTATTTGGAGATGCTTCATGGCCCCTAAGAACCCAATACTGTGCACATGGCTCTCTTCTCTGTCACTGAATTGAGACAACAGAGACCCATGTTCTGATTCCAACTCGTGATTGCTGGGACCTCAGTTTTGTAATCTTACGGCTTGAAAACCACACAGGCCACAGAGGTTTTGTTTGACAGTAATGTGATGCCTGCCCCATATTTTACAAGACAATAAGACCAGGTAGGTGTCATTCTAGGTGTAATATAGGGCTCAGCTCTGATCACCTGAAAGTTTCCAGCATTTACATGAACTATTAATAAACTCTGCTGCCCTCTCAGGCACTGGACTCTGTATTCCTGCCTTAACCGTCTTTCAAGAAACTGTGATTCTGGCAGTTTTTTAATTCTGTGGCCCTGGCCTTTGTGACAGTGGGTCTCAGATTTCAAGGGACATCTGAACTATCTACAAGGGCTCTTAAAAACAGAGGGCTGGACCCCAGACCCAGACTTCCTGTTTCATCAGGTCTGGGGTGGGACCCTAGAAACTGCATTTCCACCAGGTTCCTAAGTAATGTCGATGCTGTTGGCCCAGGGACTACACTTAGGAAAGCTCGCTGATCTCACGGATCACTGTACTGATCTTTGGGTGCTGCTACAAGAGTAGGTAGCCCTAATAGCAAGTTTTTCCTACTGAATGTGACCTGGCTCCCTTCACTTTTATCCATTAAAGAAGTCTGCCCTTGTTCCACTTGACTGTGCTTAAGATATTTGAAAATTATTTTTCTGCCCAGCCCCACACTCTTATGGTCATTTTCAAACAATAAAAAGTTGCCTGCAAAATTTATTTTTCTCTAGTATTGTGGAACAGCGGTGATTATGTCAATAATAGCAATTTCATTAAAAAATAAAATAAACACAAAGTAGTGAGGCTGTTTCCTATGGTTCTTGAATTTCTCCAAATTCTAGGACATATGTTTGAAAAACTGTCAGTATGCTGCATTGTACGTTGCATTATTAGCTGTTAATTCGAGCATATCATCTCTCCCCAGTTGGATTCCACCACTAATTATTGCTTGTTGCTCTGACCTGTCCAACTGCTTGCAACCCCATGGACTATAGCCCACCAGGCTCCTCAGTCCATGGGATTTCCCAGGCAAGAATACTGGAGTGGGTAGCCAGTCCCTTCTCCAGGGGATCTTCCTGACGCAGGGATTGGACCTACATCTCGTGCATCGCAGGCAGAATCTTGACTGTGCCACCAGGGAAGACCCAATTATCGCTTACCCCTGGGCAAATTTTTTAAACTTCTCATGCCTCAGTTTCCTCATACAACTGTTTTGAGGACCAGAATGAGCATACATGTGTGCCTGCACACACACACACACACACACACACACACAACACAGAACAGTGTTTTGTGCAGAGTAAGCACTTATATATGTTTTGCTAAGTCACTTCAGTCGTGTCTGACTCTGTGTGACCCCATAGACGGCAGCCCACCAGGCTCCCCCGTCCCTGGGATCCTCCAGGCAAGAACACTGGAGTGGGTTGCCATTTCCTTCTCCAATGCATGAAAGTGAAAAGTGAAAGTGAAGTCGCTCAGTCATGTTTACTTATATGTAATAAATATATGTGTTTGCTCTTATTATACATTGCTTAAGGAAAAGAACAACATAAATAGATATGTTTAAATAAATGGTTTCTTGTAAAGGAATTGATTTCTCTAAGTAAATTCAATTAATAATAGGGGCTAATAGCTCACAGACTTAAAAATCTACAATCGCTCACTTCCTAAGAAAATGGATTGATTTAACAGAACTAATGAGCTCAGTGTTTGCTCATAAAGAGGATATGCTGCTGATTTCCATGGGTATTTTTCATTTTCCCAACACCCTCGCCTTCTTCCAACACCACCTAACACATCCGATTGCTCCATTTGGATGGCTGGCAGGTGAGCCACCTGTCCCAAGGTAAGTCAACCAGAGCGCTGGCATGGAAATCTAAAAACTAGAACAGAGAAAGAAAGTCAGTCAGTCCTTGAGTGGTTTACCATAGGGTGGGAGGCTAGGACTGGATGTGTATTCTAATTTCCTATGACATACCCTAGAGAAATGAAGAAAACATTTGTACCTAAAAAGGAGGAAGAAAGAATGTGGTACATAGAGAGAATCATACGTGAAAGAAATAGAAAGCCAATTCTAAGAGCATCTGTGTTTCTGATTCCAGGTTTGATGAGAACTGATAACACTTATGTTCTTAGGTTCTGTGAGACTCTCAGTATCTTTTCAATAAATCCCATTTCTTCTTAATTCAGCTAGTGTGATTTTCCTCCACTAGCACCTAAATGATCCTAAACAATAATATGTCCACACAAGGCAACTGCTCTGGGGGTCACCATTCATTTAGGTGTAACTGACGCTGTACCCAGAACTCTCCAGTGAACTTTGCACTTTGTTGCTATTCAGTCACTAAGTCGTGTCTGGCTGTTTGCAACCCCATGGACTGCAGCACTCCAGGCTTTTCTGTCCTCCACTATTTTCTGGACTCTCCTCACACTCGTCCATTGAATCAATGATGCTACCTAACCATCTCATCCTCTGCTCCCCGCTTCTGCTTTTGCCTTCAATCTTTCCCAACATCAAGGACCTTTCCAACGTGTTGGCTGTTGAAATCAGGTGGCCAAAGTATTGGACCTTTGACTTCAGCAACAGTCCTTCCAGTTAATAGTCAAGATTGATTTCCTTTAGGATTAACTGGTTTGATCTCCTTGAAGTCCAAGGGACTCTCAAGAGTCTTCTCCAATACCACAGTTTGAAAGCATCAATTCTTCAGTCCTCGGCCTTCTTTATGGTCCAAATAGTCAAATAACATTAAAAAATATAGGCATAAAGGTACTTGACTGAGATGTAATACCCGAGACGTTCACTTCTCAAAGGCAAAAAAAAAAAAAAATAAGATTTCATGAAGTTGCAGGGGGTCAAAGTCTGAATCCTACATAAGGCCTCAGTTAGCAGAAGAATTAATGAAAGAAACAGGTTTAGCCTAAGTGTAACCAGGCTCACACTTCAGTTCAGCCCTGAGATTCTGGCTTCAGGATAAAAAATACATTCAGCTTTCAATGAGTTTTGTAAATGCAAGGTCTGTCCTATCAAATGAGGAAGGAATTCTGTAACAGACAACCTTGATCTGAAAGAATAGGGGAAAAAAATTCTAAGACCAAAAAAAAAAAAAAAAAAAAAGAATACAAAGACAAGGCTTCTTTTTGGATCTTCTTGAAAAGTCATTTTTACTCTCTTGACAAAGCAATCAGAAGACAAGCTTGCAGGGTGAGACAGGGATGGATGAGGAGCTGAGGGCCAGGCTTGGAGCTGCTCCCAAGAAGGCAGCGCCTCACCCCTTAACAGACCCAAGGCTGTGCTTGCACTACTGTTCTCATTGTCTAGAACTCTGTTTGAAGCTGCCCTAACAGGCACTTCCTGCAACTGACAAACCATAATCTGGGTATAATGGTTTCTTTCTTATCTTCAAAGAAAATTTACCAAAAATAATCAGAAAGGCTTGCCACGTAAGTCATGCTATAATTAGCATTAAGGCTGTAGCTAATATGGCTTTAGACTCCAATTTTCAAAGGGAGAACAGGGCTACCCCTTTGCTCTGATTGACATGCTCTGTCTTGCTGCCCCTGCTGACTGAAGACCTCAACCCCAGAACAAGTTGCAGGGGGAAGATTTCAAGAAAACGCAGGCATACAAAGCTTTTGCCAAATCAAGACCTCCTACGCTAGGACCTTGCTGTCAGTCCCGAGGCCTGTAAGTGAGTATTTAGGCAGTATTAACCTTTCAGCTTCATTTTATGATAAACATCCTTCATTCATTCATCCCCACTTTGTTGGATTGCTGCCTTCACAAGTTTGACTTTAATGGATTCTTTTAATTGGTCTCTGTAGGATGTGAAAGTACAAACTTTCCCACAGATTAAAAGAGAGTGTAGTCTGTCCCAGAAAACATTAGAATGGAGTGGGGGAGACCGAGATCATGACAGGGCTGTAGTTGGAGGTTTCCTTTAACACCTCCATAAAATA
This sequence comes from Ovis aries, assembly GCF_016772045.2. Lineage (NCBI taxonomy): Eukaryota > Metazoa > Chordata > Mammalia > Artiodactyla > Bovidae > Ovis > Ovis aries. Next base: position 15,208,556 of record NC_056071.1, read on the forward strand.
TACTTTCTTATATCAGATAGTCAGGGGGAAAATAATCATGGCATGACCCTCTTAATACAAGTGTTGAAGTGTCTAGAATATCAGGAGTTTGTAAACCCTGTACACGTGAGTGCTAAAATGCTTCAGTCGTGACTGCATCTCAGCAACCCTATGGCCGGTAGCCCACCAGGCTCCTCTGCCCATGGGATTTCCCGGGCAAGAATACTGGAGTGGGTTGCCATGCCCTCCTCCAGGGGATCTTCCCAACCCCGGGGATCAAACCCAGGTCTCCTGTGGCTCCTACACTGCAGGTTAATTCTTTACCACTGAACCACCAGGGAAGCCCTCATAAACCCTAAGGTGCATATATGAAGGAGGTGACAGCTACTCTTTTCATAAGAGTTCTCTTCTTGAACTAATCAATCCTTCAAAGTGATGTTCCTTCAGGGAAGACACTGGGGAAGACGTCTACGAAACCTTAACTCTTATCCCTGGTTCCTAAAACAAGGCTACAGCCCCAACTCCACCAGTAACTATTTATATGACCTTGAACAAGTCACCAAATCTTTCTAAACTTCACTATCTTCATTTAAACACACACACACACACACACACACACACACACACACAAAGAACCAATGCCTTCCTACAGGGTGGGCTGCTATGTACTCATCCATTCACTCTTTCAACCAGTAATTGTAATTCAATGTGATAACAACATTTAACGGGTTTGTATACAATCCTGGGGCACAAAGAAGAAGAAGCAATCAATTCCATCCAGAACCACTGGGACAGGGTGCTCAGGAAAGGCAAACTGGAGCGTGGAACAGTCATCGCGTCAACCACGCCTAGGGGGTCCATGTGAGCAAAGAGAGGAAGTCAAAAGAGCCTTGTGGATTGAGAGAATAAGGCCAGGACCTCATCAGCGGAGCCTCTCATGAGGAGAAACTGAGGGAGCAGAGGCTGGAAAGGGAGGTCGGACCCAGATTATGCATCCTGGGAGTCAAATGACAAACTTTGTTGTGAAAAACACTTTCTAAATGGAAAAATGAGCATGTGACATGCTCAGCCACTCCGTTGTGTCCAACTCTTTGTGACCCCATGGACTGTATAGCCTGCCAGGCTCCTCTGTCCATGGCATTTCCCAGGCAATAATACTGGAGTGGGTTGCATTTCCTCCTCCAGGGGATCTTCCCAATCCAGGGATCAAACTGAGGTCTCCCACATTGCAGGCGGATTCATCTAAGCCACCAGGGAAGCCCACAGATTAGCCATGGTGAACCTCAGTTTCCTCATCTATAAGCTGGGGTTGATAACACCTACTTTGCAAAGATGTTTTGGATGGTAGGAATCATTTATATAAAATGCCTGGCACATTCTAGGTGGTCATTAAGTGATAGCCATTAGCATATTTTTATTGGCAATGACGTATCTGAACTGCCAAGATCAATGCCTGGCTCAGAAGAGGTGTTAATAAATCCCCTTCATTACTCTCAAAGGTGGGAAGGGCAGTTTTTTTAATTAGCCTTATTTGAAAAGGGGTCAGAATTCCACTTTCCCCAACAATTCTCCTCATCTGAAAATTTCCACTCTCAATCTTTCCATGGGTCATGGAAAAACTTTTCCAAAGAGTGTTTTCAAGCAAAATAGTTCTGTGGTCTGAATATGTGTTAGAAACATTCATTCTTATGCATGCTGAGTTGTGTCTGACTCTTTGCAAAGCCATGGACTGTAGCCTGCCAGGCTCCTCTGTCCATGGAATTCTCCAGGCAAGAATGCTCGAGTGGGTAGCCATTCCCTTCTCCAGGGGATCTTCCTGACCCAGGGATCAAACCCATGTCTTCTGCTATTCCTGCATTGCAGGTGGATTCCCTACCACTGAGCCACCTGACAAGTATTAGAAACACACATACTCACAAGCACAGCCACGCAGCGGTTCTCAAACTTCTGTGACCACCAAACACAAGCGTCTGTAGAGCTGGACTCATTTGGAGAAAAGACAATTCAGGACTTGATCTGCATTCAGATGTCTTATCCAAAAGGAGATAAACCTTACACACTTTACAGCAGCAGTAGTGAAAATATCCATAATTCACTGTCTATACACGCTTAGAATTTTACATGCATTACCTCATTTAATTAATGTTCATTACAGTCAGTAATAGCCGCACCTACCCAACACTATGGGCCAAGAACTCCAAGCATTTTAATAGCTGTTCAATTCTTGAAATAATCCTATGAGGAGAGAGTCATTAGTATCCCTGTTTCACAAGTGGGATAACTAATGCGCAACGAGATTAAGCGATTTGCCTGAGGTGATAACTTCTGAAGGGCTGAACCAGGAATCAAACCCAGGCAGCCTGGCTCCAGAATCCATGCTTGTAACTGTTGCAACATGTATCCATCAATCCAGGGATCCATGGTTGGATGTGTAAACTGAGGCACAGCAATAGAAGAGACTCTTTTCGGGCGGCTCAGCCATAAAGAATCTACCAGAAAATACAGGAGATGCAGATTCAGTTCCTGGGTCAGGAGGATCCTCTGGAATAGGAAATGGCAACCCGCTTCAGTATTCTTGCCTAGAAAATTCAATGGACAGAGGAGCCTGGCAGGCTACAGTCCATGGGATCACAGAGTCAGACACGACTAAGCAACTGAGCACACACACACACACACACCTCCCTAGGAAATCAAAAGAAGCTCATGAGAACCATGATGAATACTCAGGGCATTCTCTGAAGTTTCTGGGCAAAGCTAAAAGGAGAAGTAATTACTTCTGCATAGTGGGTTATGATGCAGTAGGGAGTTGGGGACATGCAAGGAGCCAGTCTCTCTCCCACTGGACCATGGATTACAATTCACAAAAAGTGTTTAACCGAAAACCCTCAACAAAAGAAGTCCCTTTTCCTGACTGGACCAAACCCCTAGTCTTTTTTTTTTTAATATATATATCATTAAATTTATTTCTTTTTAATTGAAGGATAATTAAGTGTGAAGTCACTCAGTCATCTCCAACTCTTTGTGACCCCATGGACTGTAGCCCACCAGGCTCCTCTGTCGGTGGAATTTTTTAGGCAAGAAGACTGGAGTGAGTTGCCATTGCCTTACAACATTGTGTTGGTTTCTGCCAAAATCAACATGAGTCAGGCATAGGTATACCTATGATCCCTCCCCCTTGAACCTCCCTCCCACCCACCTCCCCATCCCACTCCTCTAGGTTGTTACAGAGCCCTGGCCAAACCTCTGGAGTCTTCTGGAGTCTAGTCATGATACTATTCTCAGCAATGTGGCTTGATGTATGGACCCCAAAGAGACCAGTGGCTTGCTGCGTGAATAAAAGTGAAAGTATTAGTCATTCAGTCATATCTGACTCTTTGAAACCCCATGGACTATAGTCTGCCAGGTGCTTCTGTCCATGGAATTCTCCAGGCTGTATACTGGAGTAGGTTGCCATACCTTTCTCCAGGGTATCTTCCCAATCCAGGGATCCAATCCCGGTCTCCCACATTGCAGGCAGATTCTTTACCATCTGAGCCACCAGGGAAACCCATGAATACTCGAGTGGGTAGCCTATCCCTTCTCCAGGGTGTCTTCCCAATCCAGGGATCCAATCCAGGTCTCCCGCATCACAGGCAGATTCTTTACTGTCTCAGCCACCAGAGAAGCCCCAGATCTACCCTAAGTGGAGGAAACCTGCCCAGGCGTGGGGTCTACCTGCTTCTCCCTGTTGCAGTTTAACACATCCTCATTAAATCAGTTCTAGGTCCCCTTCACTTACTGCTTTTCAGTTTAACAATTGAGCTGATATGGCTCCTCTGTTGAATTTACAAAGCCACAGACTCAGTCCTACATTGGCTCTAATACTTTAGAGCACAAAATCAACTCAGTGAGACTAGAGCCAGGCACCCAGTGTCGTTGTCATTGACAGCATCTGCGGGTGGCTTTGTCTTCCTCGCACAGCACAGTCACACTAATAGAACATGGGGGACTTTATTACTTTTCCAGCATGCTTGCTTGTCTTCTCAGGGAAGAGAGGATTTATGGGTTCTCTGGGGCCCTGAGATCCACCACACCATCACTCAGCAGGTGCCAACGCTCTGAAACCAACAGGACACCAGCCCAGGTAAATGATGTCAGGCTGGAGGCTCCAAAATCTCTCCATGAAATAGTTTACCTCCTATGGTTCAGTCAAATGATGAACTATCACACAAATACACACACACACACAAGATTACTAGAAAAATAGCATAGAAGTATAAAACAATGCTTTGATGTAATAAAATTCTAAATGGCAAAATTCAGAATGGCCCATGTACTCTGGACCCCATGCACAAAAGTATTTATGCAAGTGACATGCAAAAGGCAACATGGAAGCCATTCTTACACTCTTGTATAGAAAAAGAAAATTTTAATTATTGCATATGCTTTTTTCTTACTATTTACTGATTTATTTCTATTTGTTCAGCTGTGCCACGTCTTAGTTGTGCACGTGGGACCTTCAGTCTTTGTTGCAGCAGGCAGTATCTTTTAGTTGTGGCACGCAGGCTCTAGTTCCCTGACCAGGGATCAAACCTGGGCCCCCTGATTTGGGAGCATGGAGTCTTAGCCACTGGACCACCGGGGAAGTCCTGCATATCCTTTTCTTATTTGATCGATTTGACCCACACTGTGTAAAATTTTGAACCTAAAGGAATCACATATTCCATGAGAGCTTTTCCAGGGAGTTAGTAGCCATTCATTGTGGACTATATGCCTACAATATTGCAAGTAACCCTTGAAACAAAATTACAAGATGGGTAGTGTTACCTCCTTTCAGAGAGCACAAAGCACCCTGCTGATAAATGGCTGCAACAGACAGAATTATGACGCTGGCTCTTTACTCCACCTCCAGTAACAGGGTCCCACATCCGGACCCTGGCCACGTAAGCTGACAGGGCCCCTGGACCTGAGTTCAGCCTCCACGACTTGTTTCGGCTGATGAGATGTTAGTCCATGGGATCCACAGAGACTGAAAGAGCTTTTGCAGTTGGACGTGCTCTCATCCACCTCTGCCAACCACCAGCCTAGCGCTCTGGTTCCAAGGAGACAGGTGCAGAAGAGCCACCCTGGCTGAACCAAGCCCAGTCTACCCCTATCTACCCAACTCCCACACTGTCCTGCAGACCCTGGAGCTAAATCAGTGCTTATTTGGGTACGCTACTGAGATTTTGCAATCAGTGTTACCTAACATTATTGTGGCCACGGTTGACTGAACCCATGACTAAGTCAGAATTTGAGCTCAGACCTCTCATTCCAAATCCACTGCCTTTTTAGCGCTGTATTGGGTTCCCAGGTGGTGCAGTGGTAAAGAGCCCGCTTGCCAATGCAGGAAACACAGGAGACTCGTGTTCAATCCCTGGGTCAGGAAGATCCCCTGGAATAGGAGATGGAACCCACTCCAGTATTCTTGGCCGGAAAATTCCATGGAAGAGAGGAGTCTGGCTGGTTACAGTCCATGGAGTCACAAAGAGTTGACACAACTGCGTGACCTAGCAAGCACATATTACCATGTAGTCTGAAACTTTTACTAAAACTGTACTTGATATATGGGAAATTGAGCTGAACCAAATGAGATTTGAACAAGATTATCTTTGTCATCCTTTTTCTTTTCTTTTTTTTTATTTGAAGTATTTCTTTATTGTCCAGTAAGGTTAACACATGGCAATTTTTTTAAATAATTGGCATTTCACATATTATATTATTTTTTCACCATTTATCATGTATTTATTATTATGCCTAATATTCAAATTGGGCTGGTAAACATCCTACAAATGACAATGAATCCTATCAAACATATTCAGTGCAAGCATTGCTCTGGACTCCTAAAGCGGGGCTAGATTTGGTTGGGTAGAAATTTTACATTGTAACGTCTGCAGTTAGGTAAACAGAATCATGATTATTAAAGATTTTACAGAGAGGGAGTTGTATTGAGAAATGGCTAAATAAATGGTGCTACATTGAAACAGTGGAGTATTACCCCCTCTGTTTTATACATTAAAAAGCTAAATAAGCATAAGCATATTTGCTCATTTTTGCATCAGCAGAGAGGAAAACATGGGAAGGATATGCACGGTTACATCAGCTACCTCGGGCTGGATGGGGAGCACGGGTGTGAGTGAACGATTATCAGCATTCAGTTTATGCAGCTTTATATTGCTTTGCTTATTACCATAATCTTATATGCCTTCTAAGCCATTATTTAGCAATGTTTTCTCCTCCTCCCCTCCTCTGCTGGTACTTCCATTAGACATTTGATGCTGTGTTTGATGGCCCCCCCCCCACATTTCTTGGAGAGTCCGTTCATTTCCAGGGGGCGGGGGGATGCTGTGCTGGGCCTTCACGGCAGCGAACTGGCTTCTCTAGTTGTGGTACGAGGGTTTCGTTGCCCTGTGTATGTGGATCTTAGTTCCCCGGACCAGGATCAAACCCGTGTCCCCTGCATCGGAAGGGTGATTCTTAACCGCTGGCCCACTAGGGAAGTCCCAAGTCCCATACATTTTTATTCATTCTCTTTTCTCTCTGTTCTTCACCTTGCATAGTCTCCACTGGGCTTTCTGCGAGTTCATCGATTCTTCTTTCTGCCACTTCAAAACAAGTTTAGGGGCCCTCGGGGAAAATTTTTATTTCAGCTGTTTACTTTTCAACCCCAGAATTGCCCCAGAACTTGATGCTGTTACAATTTCTATTTTTTTAATGTTCTCTATCTGTGATATGATCATGCCTTGCTTTACTTCTTAACTCATGGTTTCCTTTACTTCTGTGATCACATTAATGTTTACAAGGGCCATTTTGACACTGGTTGCTGTCGAAGCTGACTTCTGGTCACTCTCACAAGCAGTTTCTCTATCTGTCTTCTTTTTTTCCTGGTGAATGGGTCATACCTTCCTATTTCTTTATATGCTTTATAACGTTTGTTGGTGAGTAGACATTTCAGATTATATATTGTAGCAATAATCTCTGGGTGCTGGTATCCCCCTCCAAGGCTTGTTTTCATTATTCACTTATGTGAAATAAAATTCATATTTTACGTCAAGACAAGAACAATTCAAACAAAAAAATTTTTCCCTTCCCTTTGGCCTCCTATCTGCCCCCTACAATGCATTGCGTATCTACGTTATGCATGACCAAACCTCCCCCATTGGCAGAAATACCTGCTCAAACATAAAGAACTACATTTCCTAGCACCAACAAGGCAACTCCTTAAAAGACAGCATTCCTTCTTGATCTTGTATGGGGCAGTTTAGCTCTGAATTGTGTAAACTGTCTAAAATACGTTCTTTGATGTACAGCCCCCATCTCAAAAAAACTTAGGTAACTGTGCCTTGAATTCTAACAGGTGGAAGAGTTTCTCAGACCTTTCTAGATGCTCTTCCTGGGTTATAATGTTCAAATTTGGCTCAAATAAGATTTTTCATTTCTTTATTAGATCGGTTGATTAATGTTTCATGGACACATTTATTTTTTAGTAACTAATTAAGCTTTAGTGAAGGCCAGCTTCTCAGGTGGTGCTCTTGGTAATGCAGGAGATACAAGAGACACAAGTTCGATTCCTGGGTCTGAAAGATCCCCTGGAGGAGGGCATGGCAAGCCACTCCAGTATTCTTGCCTGCAGAATCCCATGGAGAGAGGAGCCTGGTGGGCTGCAGTCCATGGGGTCCCAGAGTCAGACACAACTGAGGAGACTTAGCACACTCACATTCTTCCCACAAACAGAGAATGCTAAAGCTCTGGTGTTGTTCTAAGGGAGGTGCAGATTTGGGGAGACCTCAAGTCACCCTAAGATGACTATGGTGTTGCCAGGGCTCACTTTCTCTTTCCCTGACCTCACCCAGCTGTTAAACTCTATTAACTGCCTATTGATTTCTTTATTGCTTTCAACGATGCTCTAGGCCTTAAATTGCTCTAAGAACTAATCCAATCAAATCGAGACTCCTTTGGAGGAATCATTTCTGATGTTCAAGTTTGATATTTATTCTGACCCTGGGAAGGTTCTTCCCAGCTGTCTTATTCCCCAGTTCTCTCCTGCAGGGAGCCTGCCTACAACCTAAACTGTGTCTTCATTAAATCCATGAGTATCCACCCAGTTACCATTTATCACAACCTTCACTATTCTTGCGGCTTCCCCAGTGGCTCAGTGATGAAGAATCCACCTGCAATGCAAGGAGCCACAGGAGATGTGGGTGCGATTCTTGCACTTGGAAGATCTCCCAGAGAAGGAAATGGCAATCCACTCCAGTATTCTTGCCTGCAGAATCCCATGGACAGAGGAGCCTGGTGGGCTATGGTCCATGGGGTCACAAAGAGTTGAACACAGCTGAACACACACATCACTGGTCTTGAGAGTGTGCTTAGGTTTGAACTTCTCCACACTCCATTGCAACTGGAGTCAGTTCTTTGAGGAAGAGATTAGGAGCTGTCTGTCTTGCGACCAGCTTCTCTCCCAGGTAAAATCTTGGAGCCACCTCTCTAGAACTAGAGGTAAGGAAAATAGAAAGCTTTGCTCTGAATGACAACCTGCTCTATTTGCTGACCACTTGGTTGGGGATTGAAAAAAAGGTACAATCTGAAGTCCTCTCGATTTGCCTCTCCTGGTGTGGGACCACGACCTCACAAGTCCTGGCAGGCAACAAGGCCCTGGGTTTCCCTGGCGGCTCAGATGGTAAAAAATCCAGCTGCAATGCATAGACCCAGGGTGATGCCTGGGTTGGAAGATTCCCTGGAGAAGGGAAAGGCTACCCACTCCAGTATTCTTCCCTGGAGAATTCCATAGATGGAGGAGCCTGACGGGCTACCGTCCCTGGGGTCGCGAAGAGTCAAAGACGACTGAGCGACTCCACTTACTTACCTATTTATTCAGGGCATAGCACACAAAGGTAGGCCAGTGTCTCACAGCTGGGGACTGGGCAGAGGAAGGAAGCCCCGCCTCCAACCTCATGCCGGGACTTAGCCGCAGCATCCGATATCTGGGAAGCAAATACAGAAATGCTGAAGACTGTCTCTTCCTGGGAAGAAAGCCCCCTGACTGGAAGCAAGGGAGAGAGGGAGCTTTGTGTTCCTGGCTGCGGCATCTGGAATGGAATTTCCATTTGGCTGAGCAGAAGTCATGAGAAAGGGAGTTCAGACACTACAAACTCTCTTTTTTATCAAATTTTCATAGATCCTCTTGCAGCCCTGCTTTTTCTCTTGCTGTTTGCTCAAAGGACCATTTCCAGAAGTTTTACATGATTGGGATTTTTAAACTAATTCTCACCAGTTTCGCTGGTGTACAGATCAGTGGAGCTCCTGGCACAATTGTACCAAAAGTCTCTGTTCAGTCAATGAACCTGAGACAGCATTCGTAGTTCGTGAAGATGTGAAGTGCAAAGAAAGCAGAAGGTCTGAGAGATGCTGAACTCCAAACTTGACCATTTACTGGTGCGGAAGCTGAGGCCCAAAGTCAATGGTTCATCCTGCTCATCCTTCCTTTCATTCTCTGTCCCCACAGCGGGGAGGAGCTTGGGAGCTGAGGCGGGACCCACAAGAGATGTGGCAACTGCAGTCCTGGAGGAAGATGAAGGCAGGAGGGTGAAAATCATCATGACATCCAGCTCGTCCTCCCTAGTTCCACAAAGGAAAGGGAGATTTTACTCCTCTGGCCCAGAGACCCCAACGATGCCAGCCAGATCAAACATCGCTGTATAGTCAATTCCCAGGTTTCCTTGGAATTATTACATGGAGTCACTGCTCCTTTAATCTTTTATTACTAAAGATAACTCAGCTTTGTTTGACAAAAATGCATCTGGAGTACAGACTCTTAAAAGAGAATATGCCCAGATGGTAGCAGTATTTAAGGAAATACAGTTTTCCAATATGAGAACACGTAACCCTCTCTGATTTCATTTGTATGATTTTCCAAACCTTCCCCTGCCTTTTTTGCCCATATACAGTTCAAGTTGCCAGGGGAAGTTTGTGAGGTAGTCATGGTAACCAAGAAGCCTCATTATGCTGCCCACCCACCCTACACACAGGCAGTCATTTCACACACTCTTACCCACCAACCATAACTTGCTCAAACTCCGAAAATCATCTATAACGCCAAAATGAGTTTAAAATAACAAAGCTGTATGAAGCACCACATGCTGTGTTTTTGTTGCTCTCCCTAATTACTATTCACACCATAGGTAAATATATATATATATATGGGATTCAGGAACAGGTTGCTGGCAGTTGCGGACTTCCTCCTTAATAGAGAGGAGAGTGGGAGTTTGTGCGCTCCCCTCTCCACTAGGAGAAAAGCTGAAATGGGAGATGGCTTTAAGGCATGTTCCTTCCCAGTTGTTTTCACTTTCCTTGCAGTAATAATTATTCTCGGCTAATAATGTTGTTTTTAAAGCAGGTAATTAGTGCTCCCAGCACTGTAATTGAATTTCCTGAAAGCAAAGACCTGCATGCTACCATCCAGGACTCCATTAGCTGACCATGAGCTGCATCTCGGTGACAAGAGGCAAGGATCTCCCTGCTTCTGGTCTGGTCAGGTCATACCTGCTGGGAGGTCCACAGATCTTGAGACCAGTTTCAGAAGAGCATTGATGGATAGGTCTGCTTTCAGACGCAGGAGACCAAGTCAGTGAACAGATCCATCAACTGTGTCTTAAAATTAAGCCCTGGGGACACTGAGAGTTTTTGGCCTAGAGAAGTGTGTGGAGCTGGAGATTGCAAAGTCTGTCTTTCAGGTGAAATCTGAAGAGCAGAGCAACTGTTCCTGAAAAAAGAATATCATTAACCAGCGAGTTGGTAATAATAATAATATAATAGTGATGATATTCCCATGCGCTCACCACCTCTCCAAAGCAGAAGATGAGGGAAGTGTCCTCAGCCTTTGCGCCGGGGCTCCCTGTGGAGATGTGTTACATGCAAGACGTTCTCCCGGAGGAATGATCCCCATCCCCTTCCCACCCTCAGCCTGCTATTTCCCTAGCCTGGGTTACCCCACAGTAGAGCCTGAGATACAGGCATATGTGAGAGTAGTCTATTTGGGAGGGTGATTCCACCGGAGCAAGACTGACGACAAGAGTAAAAAGGAAAGAAGGAAAGCCGTGCACTTGTGCTGTCTAGCTGGTCCTTGCTCTTGAGCCACTTGATTGCAGGGAATCACCTGAGAAAGCATGGAACATGTCTCCACATCATCTGGGTAAGACAGGGAGAAGGCATCCACCCTGGGCTCCGTCCCAAATGGGTCCAGGGCGTCCCCATAGGGGACCGACTCCCTGCATGTCAGGGGTGAGCACCAGTGGGTCCTGGGACGTGCTTTGGGTGTGCCCCGCCACAGACTCCAAAACTCCCTCAGGCAGCAAGTGTGTGCTCAAGTGCTTCAGTCGTGTCCAACTCTTTGCAACCCCATGGACTGCAGCCTACCAGGCTCCTCCGTCCATGGGATTTTCCAGGCAAGAGTGCTGTTCCTTCTCCAGAGTATCTTCCCGACCCAGGGATCGAACCCAGGTCTCCCGCATTGTAAGCAAGACGCTTTACTGTCTGAGCCTCCAGGGAAGTCCCCCATCTAAAAAGGAATCTATAATCGGGCACGTTTCAGTTTCCTCCACTGAAGGACTCAGGATCACTGAACACACTCTCCTTCCGTGTCCCCTAGAATTTCTCATGGGGACCTCGTTCTTGCTTCTGTGCGCACCACCTGCTGTCCCCTTCCGGCCTGGACTCGTTCCACCTCCTGCCCTCCTCCTCACCGTCTGTGCTCTTCTCTTACGTTCATCTGATTCATTCTCTCTCTCTCCTCTTTATCCTTCCTCTTTTACTCAGGGTAGGTTTCCCCAGGCAGAATCCTACATACAGTGTAAATTACAATTGCAAGCTCGATGCAAATGTAACATTGATTTCTAAGCAAGATCATGTAAATTGTGGGTAGTCCGTTCGTATGCTTGCTGAAATATCTTTAACAAAATTATGAAGTTCTTTAATATGAGGCAGGCTCAAACAGTAAATACGTAATGATCAAATCATGAAAACATGATTGTTGGTATCACAGACCCTGCATCCTGATTCTAGGAAACCCTAACATCCGAATTTTGGAAGAGACGTACTTTCTGCTGAACTTCACCCAGGCCTCTTCCATCGCTTTTCCACATAAGAAACCTGAAACTCCCTCAACCATTCTTTCTAGGGTACATGACTTACAGCTGCGTGTTTCCTGTATGTTTCTAAGCTTCTTATAAACTGGATCTCATTTGCAGTAACCACTCGTGTTTCTTAGGATTTTCTCCAGGCTGTTAATACAGGATTTCCAATCACAGTAAGAGCTTCTCCTGGAAAACTGTGATTCAAAAAGATACATGAGCAACACTACTTAGGATGGATAAGACATGGAAACAGCCTAAACGTCCATTAACAGAGGGATGGATGAACACAGTATACACATACACAATCGGATGTGTGTGTGTGTGTGTGTGTTATACACACACACACAATGGAGTTTACTCAGCCTTAGGAAAGAATGAAATGATGTCATTTTCAGCTACACAGATGGACCTAGAGATTATCACACTACATGAAGTGATCAGAAAGGGAAATGCAAATACCATCATGATATCACTCACATGCGGAATCTAAACTATGACACAAACGGGGCTCTTTACAAACCAGAGACAGACTCACAGGCCTCGAGACCAGACTCGCGGCTGCAAAGGCAGAGGGGAGCTGGGGAGGGAGCGTTGGGGTGTCTGGGGTTAGCAGATGCAAACTGTTACATGTAGAATGGATAAGCCAGGTCCTACTGTATAGCACAAGGAGCTATATTCACTATCCTGTAACAAACCATAATGAAAAAGAAAAAGAAATAATTTCTCCTGGTTTTTTCAGAAAGCGCACAGGGGTGCCACTTGTCAGCATACAAGTGTTACCCTCACGCTCTTCTGCACACTCTGGTTCCCGCTTTTGATATTTAGCGCGTCCTGTTAATACAGGCCTCTCCTGTAAAAAGCCTCTCCTCACTGTCACCATCGCCGAGCCTCTATGCACAGTCCTGCAACTGCTCGCCCAGGGCTCCCACCCAAGTCCGGGGAGGTGGCCAGTGACCGGTCTCCAAGATGACATTGTCTTCCTGCCTTTCCTTCCCCGGGACCTGGTGCACACAGCTGACCTCTGTTCTTCTCCTGCCAAAACGAACTCTGCCACGCAAACCAATGCCGGAAAGGTCTGTCTCGTGGAACACACCAGGACTCACACTCAGCCACATCTTCACGTCCTTCATCCATCTGTCCTCTCTGGTCTTCTTTCAACGCCTGCTCATCTTTAGGTGGGGAGCGAGCTGGAAAAGCACGATTCCTTCCGGCCAGATTTACTGTACCCCAGTTTCCCTGTGGTACTGTACTTCCTGGCCTCCTCTCTCTCCACTGGGCTTCAGGGAGAGTGATATGCACTGAATAGATGAAACATACAACTATTTTGCATTTTAAAAAAAGGTGAAATTTCTTTTCCCTTAGAACTACAGATTCAAGTGAAGGCAAAGAGAGGGAGACAACTAACATTTACAAACATCAGATGAGAAAAAAGGGAGGTTCAGAGAGATCCCCCGCTTGCCCAAGCTAACCATCTAACAAGTGATAGAGGGGCTTCCCTGTGGTCCAGTGGTTAGGACTCCACACTTCCATCGCAGGGGGTACAGTTTCAGTCCCCAGTCAGGGAGCTAAGAATAAAATTAAAATTAAATAAATAATAAAATAGAGAACCAGGATTTGGATCCCTCCGTCTCTTTCTCTCCCTGATTACTTTCTTTCGTAGTTTCCATCAGCCTGACTGAAGTCTCCTATCACCACTTTCTGGGTATCTCAGTTAAGATCTGACTATAAAACTAGACTCCATTTTCACTATGACTACTTCCTTTTTCTTTTTCCTGTAAATTATCCCCGAGTCCAGATTTCCCTCCACATAATGTTTACAGATCACCCACTGCTTTTTCCTTTAGAAGAAGCCAGCCGTGGGGGGAATAAGCAGAGCACATCCTGTCAAGTGTCTCCAAGCGAAGTTTATCAAACCTTGCATGCAGCCTCTTCTTTGCATCCTACCCAGATTCACATGCAGAAGGTTCTAGTTCCGTGTTTCGCTTTGGTTCTCACTGCAGGAAATCAGAACTTGGAGGGACCTTACAAGCATTGGTCCACCTCTTCTATTTTAAAGATGATGAAGCTGGAGCTAAGAAACCAAGCCAAGACCTCCCAGCCCTTCCCTAGATCACACAAGTTAAGAGTGGAGCCAAGAAACTCTAGGCCCCCAAAGGGAGTTTCTCTGAGTGTATCCGACTGCCTTTATGTGGATCAGATATGCTGAAGAGACTTGCTCCCACGAACTCTGCTGGGATGCTGGCTGCATGTGCTTAAACATGGTTAATGTCAGGAGCCGCCTCCCATACATGCATGCATGCTAAGTCACTTCAGTCATGTTCAACTCTGTGCAACGCTATGGCTGAGCCCACCAGTCTCCTCTGTCCGTGAGATTCTCCAGGCAAGAATACTGGAGTGGGTTACCATGCTCTCCTCCAGGGGATCTTCCCAACCCAGGGGTCAAACCCACGTCTCTAACGTCTCCAGCATTGGCAGGCGGGTTCTTTACCACTGCTGCTGCTGCTAAGTCGCTTCAGTCGTGTCAGACTCTGTGCGACCCCATAGACGGCAGCCCACCAGGCTCCCCCGTCCCTGGGAGTCTCCAGGCAAGAACATTGGAGTGAGTTGCCATTTCCTTCTCCAATGCATGAAAGTGAAAAGTGAAAGTGAAGTCGCTCAGTCGTGTCCGACTCTTAGCGACCGCATAGACTGCAGCCCACCAGGCTCCTCCGTCCATGGGATTTTCCAGGCAAGAGTACTGGAGTGGGGTGCCATTGCCTTCTCCATCTTTAATGCTCCCATATGTGGAAGAGCTCAACTTTTGAACGGATACATTATAAATACGGGCTTCCCTGGTGACTCAGAAGGCAAAGAAGGCAATGCAGGAGACCTGGGTTTGATCCCTGGGTCAGGAAGATCCTCTGGAAATGGCAACCCAGTCCAGTATTCTTGCCTGGAGAATCCCATGGACAGAGGAGCCTGGTAGGCTACAGTTAATGGGGTCATAAAGAGTCGAATATGGCTTAGCGAGTAAACAACAACGCTAGTCATCTGCTAGGATGTTGCCAAGTGTCTCCACATGTTGTTGTTGTTTAGTTACTAAGTTGTGATGTTCAATTACTCTCTGCAACCCCACGGACTGCAGCACGCCAGGCCCCCCTGTCCTTCACTATCTCCCAGAGTTTGCTCAAGCCTATGTTCATTGAGTCGAGGACGTCATCCAATCATCTCATCCTCTCTCCTCATTCCGCATGAATGTTTAATAAATGTTTGCTCAATCTGAATCTAGACAGTTGCCCCCAACAAGTAAGTCCTTCTGTTTCAGACCTGAGCATATTAAATGATTGAAGAACACTCTGATCCCTTGAGAAATTATTCTGGAATCATCTCCACTTTCACATGCATCCTAAAGAATAGAGGGAAATGTTTGTCGTTTTACAAAAGCTGTCACATTCCGCTTGACAGAGACCAGGACCGAAAGCTAACCACCCTGAGTATAAATGTCATACATCTTCAAGGTAGTTACTGCCCTCTAGTGTCCTGTGCAAATAGCAAAAAGTATACTTTGTGAGTGTGCTCAGTTGTGTCCGACTCTGCGACCCCATGGACTGTAGCCCTCCAGGCTCCTCTGTCCATGGAATATTTCAGGCAAGAATACTGGAGTGGGTTGCCGTTTCCTACTGCAGGGGATCTTCCCAACTCAGGGATCGAACACGCCCCTCCTGGGTCCCCGGCATTGGCAGGCAGATTCTTTACCGCCACCACCTGGGAAGCTCTCCCCATCTCTAAAAGGAAGAAAATAACATTTAGACCTTTAGTTTTTTATAAGGAGATATATCATACCTCATGTCATGTAGAAAGCTTTCCATACGTGTTTGCTAATATTAGGATCGCGAGGTATTAATAGTTTACTGTATTCACCAAACCAAATCTTTCTACTACATTAACACACTAAAGAACAAAAAAGCTTAGGTCATCGGAGCAATTCCACTTTCCAGAGACAGTCAGATGGAAAAGCACTTAAAGGGAGAAGGAACTAGAGCATGAACAATGTGAAGAGGAAACAAAACTGACTCTGGTCATTTCACAGCCTCAGCCTCGCTTTAATCATTCAGTAGGTGCATTCACGATGTATGGTATTATTTACAGACTTCTCCAGACAGCTCTAAATGCACACACAGCAAAGCTTTATCCAGCCAGCTGTCAAGTCACTGTAAAGCGGATAATGAGTCTCTCTGCCTGTCACGTGCAGAATTCCTCTTCTTGGCTCACAGCTTGTGGCCCTGTGTCCTCCTTGTGGCCGGTCACACGCAACTGTAAAGCAAACCCACTCTTCGTAATCTCTGCATGAAGCTGCTTCCAAAGAGAGATGGCAGGCTTCCGAAGGAAGAGCTCCTTCTTCCGTGGGCTGTGTTTCAGCACATTTCATCAACAGCAATAATACTGCTTTCTATGTCTGTGTCCGTATTGTTGTATGCAGTAATATTGCTTTCTTGTATACGCCTTTCTATAAATTCCTTCTGTATCTACAACGCGTTCTTTACAAATCTGAGAGCACTGTGCAGGGCTACACTGGATACTTGGCGAGATCGTCCCTATCAGCTTTGTTCCAGACACCCAACCAAGAACCATGATGGACGTAACTACTCAACTGCTCACATTTGAAAAGTTAGAAGTGCCCCACCCAGTCAAAGGACTGGGATAGCCATGTTCATAGTAGTGACTATAAAACACATTCAAAACTACTGGTCAAACATTCAAGGAAGATCGTGAAGAGTCACACGTCTGGATCCTGTGACCTTCCCCCCAAAATGGCCCCTCTCTAGCTCCCCTCCCACCAGAGGGAATAAAACCTCTTAGTCCCCCAGCATTGCTTATTGCAGCCCAGAGGCTTTGTTGGGACTTTCTAAATGTAACCTACTACTCCAGAATTTTTTTTTAAAGGTTCTGAAGCATAAGTCAGTAAGAGAAGATGGAGCAAAAAACTTGAACTTCTTTTCCTAAAAACTCAACCTGCTTTATGTACATACCTATCACATCAAGAACAAGAAGTAATAATTTAGACTGTTAGGGTTGGGGGTCTTCAGGATTCACACTGACCAAAAATCTGGGACCAAATGGAAATGCACAAACCAGCTATTTTTAAGTCTGGCCTATATGAAATGTGTGGATCACAATAAACTGTGGAAAATTCTGAAAGAGATGGGAATACCAAACCACCTGACCTGCCTCTTGAGAAATCTATATGCAGGTCAGGAAGCAACAGTTAGAACTGGACATGGAACAACAGTCTGGTTCCAAATAGGAAAAGGAGTACGTCAAGGCTGTATATTGTCACCCTGCTTATTTAACTTCTATGCAGAGTACATCATGAGAAACGCTGGACTGGAAGAAGCACAAGCTGGAATCAAGATTGCCGGGAGAAACATCAATAACCTGAGATATGCAGATGACACCACCCTTATGGCAGAAAGTGAAGAGGAACTAAAAAGCCTCTTGATGAAAGTGAAAGAGGAGAGTGAAAACGTTGGCTTAAAGCTCAACATTCAGAAAACGAAGATCATGGCATCCGGTCCCATCATTTCATGGGAATAGATGGGGAAACAGTGGAAATAGTGTCAGACTTTATTTTTGGGGGGCTCCAAAATCACTGCAGATGGTGACTGCAGCCATGAAATTAAACGACGCCTACTCCTTGGAAGAAAAGTTATGACCAACCTAGATAGTATATTCAAAAGCAGAGACATTACTTTGCCGACTAAGGCCCATCTAGTCAAGGCTATGGTTTTTCCTGTGGTTGTGTATGGATGTGAGATTTGGACTGTGAAGAAGGCTGAGCACTGAAGAATTGATGCTTTTGAACTGTGGTGTTGGAAAAGACCCTTGAGAGTCCCTTGGACTGCAAGGAGATCCATCCAGTCCATCCTAAAGGAGATCAGTCTTGGGTGTTCACTGGAAGGACTGATGCTAAAGCTGAAATTCCAGTACTTTGGCTACCTCATGCGAAGAGTTGACTCATTGGAAGAGACTCTGATGCTGGGAGGGATTGGGGGCAGGAGGAGAAGGAGACGACAGAGGATGAGGTGGCTGGATGGCATCACCGACTCAATGGACATGAGTCTGAGTGAACTCCGGGAGTTGGTGATGGACAGGGAGGCCTGGCGTGCTGCGATTCATGGGGTCTCAAAGAGTCGGACACGACTGAGCGACTGAACTGAACTGAACTGAAATGTAGCAGGATTGACAAGTCCGCGTCTCACCAGTTGATAAATATTTCACACTTTTAAACTTTAAAATAGCCTTTAGATTTTATCACATAAAGTAAAAATAGCCTGAATCAAAACTGACTAATTCATGGCATGTGCCTTAAACAATAATAGTTTTCCTGTCTATACATTATGTACATGTGTGTGTCTGACTCTCTGTGACTCCATGAACTGCAACCTGCCAGGCTCCTCTGTCTATGGGATTTTCTAAGCAAGAATACTGGAGTTGGTTGCCATTTCCTCCTTAAGGGATTCCTCATCAGGGATCAAACACACATCTCCTGGGCCTCCTGCATTGCAGGTGAATTCTTGACCACTGATCCATCACGGAAGCCCCTACATTGTGGAGGGATATTTTTAATGTACATATGGATATTTTTATGTATATATGTCACAAATACTTCCATCTTACTTCTCCAAAATTTAATTTTTAGAGGTTGAGCTACCTTTCAAAATCATCAGTTAAACCTATTGGTTATATATTTGTCTCTTCAAGACTGCCAATGTAATGGTCTTTTCCTGCCTCACTTGTTACACCACATATTCTAACATACATCTCAGCAACATACCATTTATATTCTGATCCAAAATCTTCAGCTTATGGTTTGATATTTCAACCGTAAAGTATGTAGAATGCAGGTTTCTGATGGTATCCTTATTAAAAATCATTAGCAAGAATATGGGCAAATTAGCTATTAGCAATAGCTATTTGTTAAAGTTGTTATATTTTAACAATATTTGTTAAAGTTGAGTTTTCTTGATTCATCCAGACCAACTCCAAATCGGAAAGAAAGCTATTACCACAAAATAAATTTTAAAGAAGTAGAGTTTTGCCACTTCCAAATACTTTTGAGGTTGAAAGAATTAGCTCTGTGATTCTTTGGAAGAAACACTTTTGTAAATAAGGGTCATTGATGTGCTATGTGGCAGCTTGGAAGGGAGGGGAGTTTGGGGAAGAATGGACACACATATGTGTATATCTGAGTCATTTGCTGTTCACCTGAAACTATCACAGTATTGCTAATCAGCTGCACCCCAATAACAAACAAAAAGGTTTTTTTAAGTTGTCCTTTGTGAGATAGTTCAAAGTCAAACTTTCCTGAAAGGCTATTTTTGTTGGCCTTTTGCATGTATCCTATTGAATTCACACACTCTGATTCAGATTTAGAGAAATCTGTATTGCTGAGATTATATATCGTAGGTGTAATATTCATCGGAAGGACTGATACTGAAGCTGAAGCTCCAATACTTTGTCTACCTGATGCAAAGAGCCAAGTCACTGGAAAAGACCTGGATGCTGGGAATGACTGAAGGTGGGAGGAGAAGAGGGTGACAGAGAATGAGATAGATGGTTGGATGGCATCACCAACTCAACGGACATGAATTTGAGCAGACTCCAGGAGAAAGTGAAGGACAGGGAAGCCTGATGTGCTGCAGTCCCTGGAGTCGCCGAGTCAGACATGATTGAGTGTAGGTGACAGGTGGACAGGATAGCTGGTTTCGAATAGCCTGCTTTCCTGAGGGACAGTCATGGAATTAAACAGACCTCCCTATCTAGCCAAATGACCAAATGTGGTGTGGGGGGTATCTCCTGAAAGAACTGTAATTCCCAGAGGAGTACATATTTATGGTCCCTGAAATTCAAAGACATTTGTAGCCAGCGGGGCCAGAAGTGAATGGATAGCCAAGCATGTCCTTTCAGGGGACATGGTGAAGAGTCCTCACTGCCCAGCTCATGGCTCGAACCTCCTGGAGTGTGTTACTACCGACCTGCTGAGCACATCCCCTGTTCATCCTGTAATTAACAACGATAAAGCACCATTTACTTCTCCATTAACTTTTGTGGATAGCTCTAGAATTTGTTTCAGCTCATCATCAATCTTTTCAGAAACTTCACTGCTGTCACAAAAGCTATGCATATAAATCTCCCCACCATGCTTCTGCAAATTAAATAAAATGTGTTTTAAGCTTGCCTCAAATGCAAAGGCTTCATGTGATTTATTTCCACACAGTTCTTAGGGCTGTGCCGAAGCATGACTCAGCTACCCGCAAAAGCCCAGACTTTGAACATGGGGACAATCACTTAGAGGTGGGGGCCTTGTAGAGCGTGGGACACACGTAACCATTCTGCAAACACCTGTTGGATGAGGTCTAAGTGGAGGAATTCCTCATATCAGTCTTTCTCTTTTCAAAAGAAATCTCTTTGCCTTTTTCTAGAGATATTTCTGTGCCAAGTTCAGATTGACTGTCGCTGATCAAGTTCATATCTAGCCATAGCTTCATGGACACCCATCAGTTACTAATGCACTGCCCCCAGTTGATTGTCCCTAAACTTGAGGACTATGGTAATCGTCTTTTCATGGCTTCTAGTTTTGTGAGTTTCTTTCTGATTTGGACAACTTTTTTTTTTTTTTTAATTTTAAAAACAACATTGAAAAGTGAATATATTTAACTATACTCAGCTCATTATAGAGCAAGTGGTGAGTGCAATAGTAATTCACACTATAACATGTTTAATGAACTTGCAAAAGAGAAAACGGGTCAAAGGAAGGTGGAGAAATTTTCTCTTTTCATTAGAACCGAGGGGCTCCGTAATCATCTGGCATCCGCTCAATGTTGTACCTATGGTTAGAAATGTACATGATGGGAACTCCAGGGATCTTCCGGATTCTTCGTTTAAGGTCCCGATCAACTGTGGCCACAATGTAACACTTGTGCTGAGTTACTCTTTGTACTAAGCAGTCATCTGCATAGGTTCCTTTGTGTGTACACGGTAATCGTTCAAATCTTGGATCCTTGGCAATCCTTAAAGCCACTCTATACTTCTGCCCCAATTTCTCAATTTCAGCCATTACACAGTCAGTTATACAAGGGATACACTTGGCATACAGACAGTCCATCATTGACTGCACTAAGTCCAGTTTGGCCTTAATGGAAAAGTTGATAAAGTTGGTATCGACCAGGATGTGGTAAGGTGGGCCCAGCTGTGTGTTATATTGGAAAAATAAGCAGGAAGGGTGTTGGGGGACTTCTCTTTCCTTGAGTGCACTAGGATCTTTCTTTTCTTTCTTTTTTGGTTTTAATCTATCCTTTTCTTTAAGCCTCTGATCTCTGAGACTAAGCATTCGCTTCATGGTCGCATACTTCCGTGTTTTCTTTTGCTTCCCCATGTTCACGCCGCGCTCTTGTTTCTTCCGGAATCTGATTTGGACAACTTTTAAATGATCGGTACAACAGAACTTCTCCAACAAATCAAATTGGCAGATTGTCGATGCTGCTCAAAATACTATCCAAGGACTGAGGCCATCCACACCACCTGGGAGTTGGTTAAAAATGCAGATTCTCAGACCCCACCCCAGATGGGGCGGGGCCCAGCAGTGTGAGTTTTAGCCGCCGCCCCTGCCCCCAGGTGATTCTGACATATGCTAAGTCTTAAGAAGCATCGCCCACCTCTCCTTTCTCTTTTTCTCCCTTAGTGCCAAGATCTTCTATTTGGAGGACAGGTGGCAATGTTCCCAGGTAAAGGTGGCATTTCCTAGCCTCCCCTGAAACAAAGGGAAGTCCATTATATACTTGTGGAAGCAAGCAGAAGGGGCATCCATGACAGCAGGTCCAAGAAAGGCTGCCTCAGCTGGGAAGTGCGGCCCCTCCGCCTATTGCCCTTCCTTCCGCTTCCCACTGAATTGTGGATGTGAGGGCCGGTGCCATCTCAGTCAGTGAGGCAGCCTTGATGATGGAAACAGCACTGAAACCTAGCAGCTGAAAGGCAGAAGTCTGCTCCCAATAATCAGATTACAAAGCAGCCACCCCAGCCATGGCGTTCAGTTCTGCATCCCCAGGATTGAGTGTGGAGACTGGCACACAGTAGGGGCTCAGTGGGGATTTGCCGAATAAGCAAAATGAGTCACTGAATGCATGCTTGCTCAGTCACTCGGTTACGTCCAGCTCTCTGCAATCCCATGGACTGTAGCCCGACAGGCTCCTCTTTTCATGGAATTTTCCAGGCAAGAATACTGGCTCAGGTCGCCATTTCCTTCTCCAGGCGATCTTACCAATTTTACCAACCCAGGGCTAGAGCCTGCGTGTCCATGAATACACACGAAACCCTTTCATGTTTATACTGGTCCTTCCACTTATTCTAGGTAAAGAAATCAAGTGGACTTCCAGTGAATGGTCCCAGGTGTTGGTCATATCTTCCCATTCCTCGAAGACTATGGGAGACTCTGTAGTAATATATCAGTGAGTCCAGAACTAGACCAACTTGCAACCCACTTGTAACCCACTCCAAGCACTACATGTCACCTTGGTCAAATTATTTAACCTCTCAAGGTCCCCATATGCAACATAAGAAGGGAATGATTGTCAGCATCCTGGCAGCACATCCAGTCAATCAAAGCTTCCAGAAGAGACTTCAGAGTCTAGAAATAATCTTTAGTCTCAGTTCTTTAAGGCTTGTTTACAATTACTTTTATTATTATTTTTAATGAACTAATACAAGGTGCCAGGAAACCCTGGGAAAGAGCTTATTTATTACATGACCTCAGGGTCGTGTGCTATAAACGTCACAAGTAGGCACACCCCTTTCACTATTTATTTCCAGTAAAACAAAAGATCGAGAAATCAGCATCAAGAGATGACACAATACAGCTGAGACCTTTAAAAGCAACTCCTCCCAAACTGGGCATCATAAAAGTACATCATGAACTGTGAACTGATTTGCTCAACGAGGGACAGCCTCATCCCTCTGATTCTCCACGAATGCCATAGGGAGTTTCTCAGGGTAGAATGTGAAATGAAAAAGAAGCGCCCGGCCAGGAATGCTGTGCATTATCCCCCAATGACCTGCCAAAGGGACTATTTTTAAAGACGCATTTATCTCAGCAGGAGTGACAGCATTTAAGAAGTGGCCAGGTCCCAGTGCCAGACAATTTTGCATGGGAAATGTCTGCAGAGCATGGCTGTACCTTTACAAAGGCCTGGGTGATGGATGGGATGGGAATTGCCCTTGGTTGGCTAGATGGTTGGTGTACAGAGCCATAAGGATAATGTAGAAGTGAGAACTTGGAAATCAAATGGAGTTTACCCCAAATCGTCGCAGCCATCCCAACGTTCAGAAATGAATCAGGCTTTAGATTTACAAGATCCATCCGAACTAGAAATGCAGGCTTTTGCTGCCTTATAAATCTCTCAAGCAGTAACTGTTCATCGAACTGTACTCTCCCACTGAAAAATCATGTTAGAAGGGATGTAGTAATCCCAGTTTACACCGCTCTCATTTATGAACCTAGCCAGTGTATTTTGTATCACAAGCAAGTATATTACAGCTATGTTACATTGATCCTCTCATTATTGATGTAGCACTGATGTTAGGTAACTCCTGTAACAAACTGAGAGAAACACTACTCACACAATGATACATTTACACATTTGGAGGAGTCAGGATATCAAACCAAAGTTGATGCATCTTCCTTCCCCGCACAGAAAAAAAAAAAAAAATGGTGATTCAATTATCAGTGGACAAGAGAAGCAAAGAAAACCTTTTCATCATTAAAACTGATCTCAGATCCAGGATAGAGAGTTGCCAGGATTTACTCTTTCTCCTCTCCACCTTCTACTCCAGAGAATAACCAAAGGATGGCTGGAAGCTATCACGGGGCCTAAGTGTTTCTCCAAAACAGAAAATACACTCAATGCAGCCATCTTTATTCTTTAAATTTTTGAGGTTTCTGGTAGCAAAAGCCTGGCACTTTGTAGAACTGAAAGCATCACAAATCAAGGGCTAATTCTTGCAGACTGAGGTCCATCTGGCCTCAGGGTTCACCTCCAGAGACCCAGGGCTTATAGCTCACAGTCCCTTCCATGCAAGACAGTTCTGAAGGGTGAAGCAGTTGTTCTTTTTCAATGGATTCAAGACTCCAATCTATTACTGACTTTTGCCAAAGCAGTTTGTCCTGAGTTCCTCGCCCCACCCCCACCCCACCCCCATTCACATTTCATACTAGATCTCAGGAAAGTGTTCCTTGTGAGGACTGAACAAAAACATATATGAAAACCCCTGTGCTCCCCAACTCCCATACCAATGTCTGCTCCAAAAAGAAGCCGAACCAAGACACAGAGTAGATTTTCACGGATCTGACCTTTACAATAAACACCGATCGTGCTTCACTGCCAAGTTTACACTTCGAAGGCCTGCAGCTGCATTTCCCCACCCCGCCCTCCATCCCTCATGCCCGCAGCATCTCATCCTTGCCCAGAGGAGATGGCAGGAGCCGCGGAACACTCTCCGTGTCGCTTCTGGGTGAGCAGGCACATCAACTGCTAGGATGGACGACGGTGAGCTTGCGTTTCACCAGAAGTCTGTGTAAGAGAGGAAATAATTCCTCCCCCACAAGAAGAAAAGAGCCAGAACGAAATGAACAGTGCGACGTGGGCTCGTGAAGTGCATCCTCCCGCCAGCAAGTTAAATGGCTATAAGAAAGTGTGCTTGCACTTCACTCCATCAGCCCCAGGTTCCTGTGACCTCAAACACCAACTCCTCTCCAAATATGGCTAAATGCTGGCAAATATTTGCAGACACCATTTCTGCAAATGAAACCCAAAGACAATTATGTACAAAGTTAGTTTAAAGAATGCCTATCCCCTTAAGTGTTTTTGACTAGATCAAAATAGGAATAAATATTATTCTTCAATTTACCCCCTAATCAGCATGGACAACTTAGGACTCTTGGAGTGGGTAACATAGATTTCTACAGATATTGCTCAGATATTTGGTTTCCTATATCAGAGTATCTTCAATGCTATTGTGCCAATTTTCAAATGGAAACTATGAGATGTGACACTTTAACTGCAAAAATATATGTATCATAGGTACTTCAGTATTCAGACGATGACTCAACTTCCCCACCAAGTCCATTCGTTAAGTCCTTGGGCTCCGAGGAACTTTACGGAGGAACGTGAGTGTTTCTCAAGTTCATTTTGAAACGCAAGAAAGTCCTTGTACCTCACCTGCAGAAATACACACCCCTTGCTTAGTCTGTGCTCCCACTGGGGGTGTTCTCCCCTCGGCTGGGCACACTAGAAGACAAGCATGGAGTTCTGGGATTCTACGGGAGGACAGCTCAGGAAACCCCCGAGTTACAAACACACAGACAGCGGAAACGGGTGCTAAGCTAGGGGTCCCAAGTTCAACTTTTCCTCCTGCGCTATCCAGGGGTCCGCCGGACAGTGACAGACAGGAAGTGAGGGCACCGTGGAGGGTTCCCAGACGGGGTTCTTCCAACATTTCCTTTCCCTGGCAGGTGGTTCACATCAGGACCTGTTCTCGAGTCTCCGGCAGTCGAAGAGCAATCAGGCCTCCCCCAACGAGGGAAGTGGCCGCCAGAAGGATGGGGACCACTTTGGTGATCCCAACGAAAGAAGCGAAGATGGTGTTTCCCAGGATGGCGCCAAATTTGCATAATCCGTTGAGGATGCCAAAGGCTGTTGCCCTGTAAAAGAAGGAGAAAGTAAACCATTCTGGAGGATGCAGACTAGACCTCCTTAGCTGTGTGGGACTGGGCTCTTCCTTCCCCTTGTTAAAGAAGTAGAGTGCAGCCCGGATGGGAGGGAAGTCGGGGAGAGTGGATGCATGTGTAAGTATGGCTGGGTCCCTTCGCAGTTCACCTGAAACTACAACACTGTTTTCTAATCAACACAAAATAAAAAGTTTTTTCAATAAAAAATAAAAACCCTGTCGGAGTGAATCCCTCAAGCCAAAAAAAAAAGAAGAAGAAGAAGTATCGTGAAGATGTGGGAGGGAATTTTTTCCCTAAATATCAAAGTAACACATTCTTAGTCTAATTTGGAAATACAGAATAACATAAAGATGCAAGAATTTGTAGCTTCACCACTGAAAGGAATCACCATTATTAACATTTTGGAGTATTTCCTTCCAACTTGAGTTGTTCACAGGCTTCCCAGGTGGCGCTAGTGGTAATGAACCCACCTGTCAATACAGGAGACATAAGAGAGGCAGGTTTGATCTCTGGATCAGGAAGATCCCCTGGAGAAGGGCATAGAAACCCACTCCAGCGTCCTTGCCTGGAGAATCCCATGGACAGAGGAGCCTGGCAGGCCGCTTCCGTGGGGTCACAAAGAGTCAAACACTGAAGCAACTTAGCATGCACACAAGTACCTGAGTACTGTGACATATTGCAAGAATGGAAAAGGATGGAGCGGAAAGTGTACGTGTTCCCCATTAATAACTCCTCTACCTTTCTGTGGCAAAAACGGTTCTGCCTAAATAGCAGATCTCCAGATATGAGACTATATTTCCCAGACTCCTGTGCTGCTTCCGAAGTTTAAGCCAATGGGATATAAGTACAAGTGGCAGTTCCTGAGAAACTTCCTTAAGAGATGTCAAGAGTGGTCTTTTCCAACTACATAGCACAGGGAACTCTGGTCGATGTCACGTGGCAGTCTCGATGGGAGGGGCATTTGGGGGAGAGTGGATACACGTGAATGAATAGCTGGATCCCTTTGCTATTCACTTGAAACTATCACAGCATTGCTAAGTGTCTATGTGCCGTGTGCTTAGCTGCTCAGTCGTGTCTGACTCTTTGTGACCCCGTGGACTGTAGCTGGCCAGCCTCCCCTGTCCATGGGATTCTCCAGGCAAGAATACTGGAGTGGGTTGCCATGCCCTCCTCCAGGGATCCTCCAGGGGATCTTCCCAACCCAGGGATCAAACCCAGGTCTCCCACCTTGCAGGCAGGCTCTTTACTGACTGAGCTATCAGGGAAGCCCAAGAGTACTGGAGTGGGTATTACTGCTGCTACTGCTAAGTCGCTTCAGTCGTGTCCGACTCTGTGCAACCCCATAGACGGCAGCCCACCAGGCTCCCCCTGTTCCTGGGATTCTCCAGGCAAGAACACTGGAGTGGGTTGCCATTTCCTTCTCCAATGCATGAAAGTGAAAAGTGAAAGTGAAGTCGCTCAATCATGTCTGACCCTCAGCAACCCCATGGACTGCAGCCTACCAGGCTCCTCTGTCCATGGGATTTTCCAGGCAAGAGTACTGGAGTGGGGAGTGGGTATACTCCAATATAAAATTTAAAAGTTTTGTTTTGCTTTGTTTTTAGAGTCCTTTTTCCTTCCATCCTGCTTCCGGGAATATAGATGGTCTCACTGCAGACCATGACTGAGGTCATGAAAGAGGAAGAAACAAGATACAAAGAGCCTGCAGTTCCTGTCTTCCTACATCTGCAGTTATTAATATCTGGAGTCTCTCACTCATGGCAGAACCTAATCCTAACTGGTATTAACCACACTTCCCAGTGATAACTACTGTCAACCATCAATTGTCTTCTGACTCCATTTATGTACACAGACAATATTCTAAGCACTATTGGAACTTTCCAGGTAAGAATACTGGATTGGGTTGCCATTTCCTTCTCCAGGGGATCTTTCCAACCCAGGGATCAAACCCTTGACTCATGCGTCTCCTGAATTGGTTGTCCTTCAGTCGTTCAGTCGTGTCTGATTCTTTGAGACCTCATGAACTGCAGTACCCCAGGCTTTCCTGTCCTTCACCACCTCATGGAGCTTGCTCAAATTCATGTCCATTGAGTTGGTGATGCCATCCAACTATCTCATCCTCTGTTGTCCCCATCTCCTCCTGCCTTCAATCTTCCCCAGCATCAGGGTCTTTTCCAGTGAGTTGGCTCTCTACATCAGGTGGCCAAAGTCCTGGAGCTTCTGTTTCAGCATCAGTCCTTCCAATGAATATTCAGGGTTAATTTCCTTTAGGATCAATCGGTTATATCTCCTTGCAGTCCCAGGGACTCTCAAGAGTCTTCTCCAGCACCACAGTTCAGAAGCATCAATTGATGCTTCGGCGCTCAGCCTTCATTATGGTCCAGTTTTCACATCCATGCATGACTACTGGAAAAACTACAGCTTTGACTATACAGACCTTTGTCAGCAAAGCAACGTCTCTGATTTTCAATATGTTACTAGGTTTGTCATAGCTTTCTTTCCAAGTAACTGAGCCACCTTAGAAGCCCGTGTTCTGAGCACTAGTCCTCCCCAAATTAAGTAAACTGTCTCTATTTCATACCACAAGTTTATAAAGAATATATATATTTTTTTACTTTAAATTCTTTTAACATTTTTTCTATAACCATACAACACTTTACCTTTATCCATTTTTGCCAACCCCAACCCCAGTCTTTTTGTTTTCAGAATTTTGGGGGGTATTTTCATATGTGTATTTCTCCAGATAAATTTTACAGTCATTTTTTTTTTTTTAGTTTCCCAGGGTGGGAAAAAAATCTCATAGAGCTGTAAATGAATGCTTCAAACGCTAAAAAATATTTAATATTTTTGTAAGATTAAATCTTCTTAGATACATATTGACATATATTTAAGTCTTATTTTATATCTCTCAGTAAAGTTTTATGATTTCTTCACATAAGCTTTTCAGTTTTCTCATCAAATGGATTCTGAAATATTTTATTATTTCTTCCATTATTAAATGAATTTCATTTTATTTTTAATATTTGATCTTCTTTAAGATCTATAAATTCTTATGTCAGTTTTATTATTGACCATTTTACCAAATTATTTTATTGTTCCTATTACTCTCTTTGTTTAATTCCCTTAGGTTCCCTGGATTTAAAATCACATATCACTGAAATAATGATAACTTTGCATCTCTTATTTTTTGTAATAGAAGTTCTTTGATTAACAGAAGAAGTTTCAAATATAATATCTTGTGCTTTTCCATAGCTGCCTATAATCAATACCTCTGTCATCAATTGTCTTGGGAATATCATTATTTTCTGCAGAATTGCATTTACTTGCCTTCCACACCACTTCATACTCATTTCTGGCCCAAGAGCCAGTCACATGCAGTCCTGAAAAATCCCCCCTCCACATACTATGAATCCATTTAAAATACTGAGAAAGTAATATGGAACAATCTCCAAAATATATGCCTGTGAGAATAAAGCATGGCATAGAATGGTATAACATAGCATGTTCTCATCTTGGTTTTAAAAGGGGGGGATGGTAACATATACACAAAGATGGTAACAAAACACACAAACACATACACATATGCATTCCTATTTATGCAAAGAATATTGCTAATGAATACACGAGAAACTGGTAGTAATTGCTGCTTCTGAGAGGGGAACTAGCAGCCTGTGGCAGAAGAAAGATTGAACTTCTCATTGTAAATCTTTTTTTTTTTTTTTTGCACTGTCTGATTTTACACTGTCTGTGTAACTTATCTATCAAATAAAGAAAAAATCCACAAAAGAAAAAATTCCCCCTCCATGAGAAGAAATTACCTGCTAAGCAATGGGCCTTGACTCTATGCCTTTAAACTAGACCTCTTCCTAAAGAGTGTGCATGAAAGAAAATAAACGCTGGGCGTTCCTGCCACATTCTCTGCAAATGTCCTAACCATCGTGCCTCATGCCACCTTTATTTCTGCTCCACCCTTTGTCTGTCCAGCTCTTCCCCTTTCTCCTTCACTTCCCACTGGCATGTCTGTTCTCACCTCCCCTTGGATGGCACATACATAGGGTTAGCCCTGGCTCCTCTCTCCTGGACAAGGTTTGCCCTGGTCCTTTACATCTTGCCATCCAACCTACTCTATCAAGCCTTAGCCTTCCCAGCTCCAGGCCTATGCCAGCCTCTGGGCAAGAGAAACTCAACAACCCAAGAGACATTTGGTCCATCGAACTCCAAGAAGACCAAGATGGCCCTGGTTGAGGATCTCGTGGCAGGCTGACTCTTGGCCAAAGGAGCCCAAGCAAGTCCCATAGGAAGCACAGAGAGGAGCTGACCTCTGGTTGGTGGGGTACAGCTCCACTGTGATCACATCCAGGGCGTTCCAGGCAGCAATGCTGGTCCCGCAGAACAGGCACTGCCAGCCGATCATCGCGGACTCGCTGTTGCCGAAAAACAGGAAGAAGCAGCAGACGGCCGAGATGAGCATGGAGCCACCTGCCCAGGGAGATCAAAGGAGAAAGAAACATGAAACCCATGTCAGACAACACCTGCGAAAGCAGGTTCATCTCCACACACAGAGAGCACAGCTTGGACCCCTACGTGGCACCCCAGCCATGGAATTAGAGCCTGCATGGGTCACGTCACCAGAATGAGCCCCCAGGAAGGATTTCAAAATTCTCCCTCCCTAGTACTGTCCAGTGGTCCTGTATGGATGTGAGAGTTGGACTATAAAGAAGGCTAAACGCTGAAGAATTGATGCTTTTGAACTGTGGTGTTGGAGAAGACTCTTGAGAGTCCCTTGGACTGCAAGGAGATCCAACCAGTCCATCCTAAAGGAGATCAGCCCTGGGTGTTCATTGGAAGGACTGATGTTGAAGCTAAAACTCCAATACTTTGGCCACCTCATGCAAAGAGCTGACTCATTTGAAAAGACCCTGATGCTGGGAAAGATTGAGGGCAGGAGGAGAAGGGGACGACAGAGGATGAGATGGTTGGATGGCATCACCGACACTATGGACATGGGTTTGGGTGGACTCCGGAAGTTGGTGATGGACAGGGAGGCCTGGCATGCTGCGGTTCATGGGGTCGCAAAGAGTCTGACACGACTGAGCGACTGAACTGAACTGAGTACTGTCCAGCCCAGAGTAACTGAAGACAAGGCAGAGAGGGTGGATATTAGTTGAGAAACTATTATATGCCAGACTTCCTAAGGTGCTGAGATTCATCAGTGTCAGAAGACTCCATTCTTGGGACCTCCCCGATGGCTCAGTGGTAACAAATCCGCCTGCCAATCCAGGAGGCACAGATTCAATCCCTGACCCCAGGAAGCTCCCACAGGCCACAGGGCAACTGAGCCCCTGCTCCAGAGCCCCCAGGAGTCACAAATACTGAAGCCTGTTGCCCTAGAGCCCGAGCTCCGCAACAAGAGGGGAGCTCCCCCTCGCCGCACCTAGAGGTAAGCCAGCGCGGCAACAAAGACCCAGTGCAGCCAAAAATAAATAAATAAATGAAATTTTTAAAAAAAATTTTTTTAAACCCAGGACTCCCACATTGCAGGCAGATTCTTTACCAGCTGAGCCAGCAGTATACGTGAAAGTTGCTCAGTCTTGTCCGACCCTTTGCAACCCCATGAACTGTCCATGGAATTCTCCAGGCCAGAATACTGGAATGGGTAGCCTTTGCCTTCTCCAAGGGGTTTTTCCAACCCAGCCACCAGGGAAGGCCTTTAATTTTTAATTGAAGGATAATTACTTTACAATATAGTGACAGTTTCTGCCATACATCAACATGAATCAGCCACAGGCATACGTATGTCCTCTCCCTCTTAAACCTCCCCCGACTTCCCTCCCCATCCCACGCCTCCAGGCTGTCACAGAGCATAGGCAATCATCTTTTTTTTTTTAAGACTCCATTTTTATGGAGCTCAAGTTCAACTGGACACTGGCTACAGAAGAACACCTGATCAAGAGCCCCGCTGCGCATTCTTACGTATGCCACCTGCATCCCAGATATCTAAGCTACCCTCCTTAGCCCTGCCCTGTGTCCCAGGAAGATAACCCCTGTGGACAGCATGCCTGCAGCTATGCTCCCTTGTCAGTTGCAAGGAGAAAGGGCTCGGGGTATTTCATGCCAGTTCCCAGCCTGCTTTATAAGCCCTTTTGGGGGCAAATATTACATCCCTCCAGGGCTATAGTTTCTCCCGGATGCCTCCTCCTTGGTTCTAGCTCTCCCTGGATTCAGTTACTGCTGTTTCCTCCCTCTGTCCCTGGAGACAGAGCCTGCTGCCCACTGTCACTAGTATCTGGGTGTCTCATCAACCTCATCTATCCCCACAACCCTGCCCACACGTTTAGATGCTGCTCCAGCATACAGTCTTCACCAGAACTATCTTGGGTGAATTCCTTTTCCCACCAGGACTCTGGGTGATACAGTTAATGACAAGAGATTCCCTTCAAAGAAGGCTATGTCACATCCTACCCAAATTCAGTGTATCCAGCCCGGAAGAGCTGGGGAAGTCTTGAGTGGGTGCAGGGCGGGGATCAAGAGTATTCTGGAAATGTGGTGGGAATAGTTGGCAGAAAAGAAGGAAAGAAGCAGGTCCCAACCAACCAGCTGGGAAACAGAGAAGAGTCTCCACCGGGGATTAGGAGCCTGGAGAAGGGAGCTCTTTAGGTTGCCAAGGAACCAGAAGGCTGGTCTGGCCTCCCCTACAAGTGCATCCTTGGGTGGGGGTTGGGGAGGAGGCCTCTGCCTGGAGCCTCACCATCAGTCCTGCAGCCACTGAGACTCATGCCAAACCCTGCTGATGAGCTGGGGGATGGTAACTGTCCAGCTGCATTCTGCTGACTCTGGGGAGGGATAGGCTGTGACTGGGTAGCATGCTAACCTCTTTCCAACAGTGAGGAGAGAACTAGAGGGGGAGGAGACTGCTATCTACTGGAACATGAGTGCCCTGCATGCATCGCTCAAGGTGGCCAGCCATGGGCGTTGGTGTACAATGTTTATTGAACACCAAATATTATCATCAAAGAAATCAAGTGATAGGGAACCACTGCTGTTGTTCAGTTGCTAAGTCATAGCCGACTCTTTGAGACCCCACCCCACCCCCACTCGCTGGATTGTAGCCTGTCAGGCTGTTCTGTCCTCCACTATCTCCTGAAGCTTGCTCAAATTTATGTCCATTGAGTCAGTGATGCCATCCAACCATCTCATCCTCTGTCCCCCTCTTCTCCTCCTGCCCTCAATCTTTCCCAGCATCAGGGTCTTTTCCAGTGGGCTGGCTCTTCACATCAGGTGGCCAAAGTACTGAAGTTTCAGCTTCAGCAACAGGCCTTCCAATGAATATTCAGGGTTAACTTCCTTTAGGATTGACTATGTGAGTCTTTCCACTATAGATCCCTCTGGTCCCCAGTTCTTCCACTCTCATCATTAGTCCTTATTCCCTTGTTTTGGAGAGGCCTGAGGTCAACCCCAGCTGCCCCTGTGTGACCTTGAGTGAGACACTTAACCTCCCTGAGCTGTCTCACTTTCCCCATCACAGGGTTAAGGTGAAAGTTAAATATATTAATATTTACAAAATGCCTGAAACAAAATCTGACCTCTAATAAGCACTTCCTAAGTGTTAGTTGAATGAAATTTCTAGTTTATGTCTGTCTCTCCCACAGATAATTTGTTCCTTAAGCACAAGGATGCTGTCTGTCTCAATTAGCATCGTATTCCCGCTGCTGACCACACAGGCTGGTGGAGAACTGTTCTGGACAAATTAATGTTTATTAAATTGAATAAATGAGGAATAACGGGCTCATCAGGAAAAATTTCTTCTCTGCTGTTAACAAGGCACAATTCTGGCCCGAAGAGGGCACAGCGGCAGAGTAAGCAGGATAAATGAGGCTCCAGCAGACTCGACTGGGGGGTTGTCCCAGGGTCTCGGGAAAGGCAAGTTCAAAACAGGTCACTCCACATCACATTGAGACATTAACTGAGTACCTGGTAGGTACTGGGGCCCGAGAATATAGCAGTTGATACTCTGTGTGCCAGACCTTTTTCTAAACATACAAAAAGAACACTGTATGAGCTTTTAACAGTCTTGCTCAGAAATGAAATAGACATTAGCAAAAGATGAAAATATAAAGACAAAGGTCCATATAGTCAAAGCTACGGTTTTTCCCATAGTCATGTATGGATGTGAGAGTTGGACCATAAGGAAAGCTGAACACCAAAGAATTGATGCTTCTGAACTGTGGTGCTGGAGAAGACTCTTGAGAGTCCCTTGGACAGCAAAGGGGATCAAACCAGCCAATCCTAAAGGAAATCAACCCTGAATATTCATTGGAAGGACTGATGCTGAAGCTGAAGATGCAATACTTTGGTCACTTGATGCAAAGAACTGACTCATTAGAAAAGACTCTGATGCTGGGAAAGCTTGAAGGCAGGAGGAGAAGGGGACGACAGAGGATGAGACGGTTGGATGGCATCACTGACTCAATGGATAAGAGTTTGAGCAAATTCCAGGAGATGGTAAAGGACAGAGAAGCCTGGAATGCTGCAATCCATGGGATCACAAAGAGCTGAACATGACTGAGTGACTGAACAACATAGAAAGAACGATGAATGGTAAATATCAGCTGCAGATATCCAGTTTGGGGAGTACGACTAGTTAGCATTGGAGAACTTTATTTTCAGCTGGGATACATTCATGATGATAAGAAGAGACTCCGTGGAGAAGGAAAGGACACATGCTCTCTCCCTGCCCCGCCTGCTCCCTGTGCTCAGCCCTCCCGGAGCCCTTGGCTGAGGGGGATGGTCCATTCTAGTTCACAGGGGCAACCCCCTCACTCCCAACCCTTCATCCACACTTATCTCCCAAGAACTCTTTCAGCTACTCCAGGATGTGACACAGAATTCACTATTCAACCCTAGGACTTAAAAGACCTGTGATAGAAATTCACTTCCTGGGGACTTCCCTGGTGGTGCAGTGGCTAATAATCCACCTGCCAACACAGGGGACATGGGATCGGTCCTTGATGCAGGAAGAGCCTACATGCCTCAGGACAACTAAACTTTTCCATCACAACTACGGAGTCTTCAGGCCCTAGAGACCATGCTCTGCCACAAGAGAAGCCACTGCAATGAGAAGGCCATGCACACAGCTAGAGAGTAGCCCCTGAGTGCCAGAACTAGAGCGAGCCCGGATGCAGCAACAAAGACCCAGCACCGCGGAAGATAAAATAAACAAAGACATAAATTTTAAAATTAAGAAAAATATTGCTTACCTGAAGCTATTAGATACAGAATGGATAAACAAGGTCCTACTGTATAGGACAGGGAACTACATTCAATACCTTACGATAGAGCTTCCTTGGTGGCTCAGTGGTAAACAACCTGCCTGCCAGAGCAGGAGACTGAGAATCGCTCCTTGGTCCAGAAAGATCCCCCAAACCATGGAGCATCTAAGCCCATGTGCCGCAACCACTGAGCCTGTGCTCTAGACCCCGGGAGATGCAACTACTGAGGCCATGTGCCACAACTCCTGAAGCCCAGGCATCCTAGGGCCCGCGCTCTGCGGCAAGAGAAGCCACTTGCAACGAGCAGCCTGTGCATCGCAACTAGAGAGCAGACCCCAGGCCCTGTTGCTTCGTTGCAGCAACAAAGATCCAGCGCCGCCAAAAATGAATAAGTAAATCATTTTAAAAAAAAGAAAAAGAAAAACAAATTCACTTTCTTGTATGAAGATTGTTCTTTTCTTCTCCAAAATTGTGGGGGGTTTTCTCCCATAAAAATAGACCTGTCAGAGCCACTCCAAGTGATTTAGTTCAAATGCCAAGTAAAAATGTATGGCTTCAGTCACCTGTTTTTCTTCTCTATGTTGTTATTACACAGACCAACCGAGACTGCTTGAAACATGCTATTTGTCTAGCTCCTTACATACTAGTATTTCCAAAGTTTAAAAAAAGGGCCAGTGGCAGAAGTGTCACACACTTACTCTCACTGGAGCAAACAGAGGTATTATTTTAACCATCGTGGAAGAGAATCTTAGAGCAGTCGAGGAAGTCGTGCGGACTCACAAAGCCAGTGCCGGCCGAGACGGCCAGCTGACTCCCAGCCGCCAGTCTCTGACACCACGCCGCCCTGCAGGACTTTCTGCTGAAAAACTTGGTGCCTCCAGCTCAGCCAGGAAAGAGGTCATCTTTGCTGGTTCTCTCAGTCCCACAGCGTGACTAAGCCAGGACTCAGTGGCAGACACCGAGCTGGGCACAGACTTCACAGAAGTTGGTAAGCCACCATCTTCCCGCATCGGGTTTCGGGTCTAACCAGAACACTGTCGCTGAAGAGGACACAGCTCATGCCGTGAGACATGCCTGAGACAGGACAATCCTCTCGACGAGATTAAAAAGCAGAAACCACAGGCATGTCTCGGGCGCACCATTCTAAATACTCACGCAACTACTTATTGACAAAGAGGCTCTGCAATTTGTTCTGTGTCCTTTGCGCCTTGCTGCTAGGATCTCGGAATTAATGTTTCCCGACAACTACATCCCCGGGGGCTGAACTCTTGGCACGTGCATCAGCCTACTGTCTGCTCCCCGTCCCCTGGCCTTGACTCATATTCTTTCTTTAGTGATTTTGTTATTTATCTTTGGCTGTGCTGAGTCTCCGGTGCTGCGTGGGCCTTTCTCTGGCTGCAACAGCGGGGGCTACTCTCCATTGCGGTGCGAGGGCTTTGCACTGCGGAGGCTTCTCTTGCTTCAGAGCCCAGGCTCCAGGCACACAGGCTTCAGCAGTTGCGGCTCCCAGGCTTTAGACCACAAGCGCGACAGTTGTGGTGCACGGACTTAGTTGCCTCAGGGCATGTGGGATCTTCCTGGACCAAGGATCGAACCCGCGTCTCCTGCATCGGCAGGTGGCTGCTTGACCGCTGAGCCACAGGGAAGCCCCTTGACCATATTCTTCTGTGTACATTTTCCCTGTGCTGTGCTCAGTGGCTCAGTCGTGTCCAGCTCTTTCATGACCCCATGGACTGTAGCCTGCCAGGCTCCTCTGTTCATGGGATTCTCCAGGCAAGAATACTGGAGGGGGTTGCCATCTCCTCCTCCCACTCCCGACCCAAGGACTGAACTCATATCGTTTGCATATCTCGCACTGGCAGGTGGGCTCTTTACCACTAGTGCCACCTGGGAAGCCCCACGCTTACCCTGGCTCTGGGTGTAAACATATTTCGTTTCTGGCTCACCATGCCTGGCTTGTCTTTTGGTAACAAACTGCTGCAAATCTGGCAGAATGAAGCAAGGCAGACGTGAGAGCCTGCAATGCACCGAGCACTAGGAGATGCTTTGGGTGCATTGTGTCAAATTCTCACAAACCCCTGCCAGCTCATCATAAGTCTACTTATCTGTAAAATGAGGCCCAGAGAGGAAAAGGAACATGTCCAAAGTCAAATAGCCTTTAGGTGATAGGATTCCAACATGAGCCTGTCCAACTCCAAAGCCCAGAACGTTATTACTATTACATAATAAAAAGTAACAAGATTCATCTAAGATCATCAAATGAAATTGATGCTTATTTAAAAGCATTTTAATGTATTTTTCCACCAAGAGGACTACAAAGTGGGTACAGCGGATGTATATGACATCCTACTGAAGTGCTAATAGAATACGTAACTGTGACAGAATTGCTGAATCGGGAAATGAAGGCTTGTGCCTGACCTGGACTCTCAGAGATCTCCAAGGTGCCCTGGGGTTTTGCAGACTTGGTTCTACACCAGCAGAATCCATCTTACATACATGGTTTCCTGTGCGGGTTTTCTTGAAAAAGACAAAGGAAAATCCCACTGCTTTTCCTCCATCTTGAGCCTCCACCCTGGCCCACAGGCGTGACATCCCTGGCAACTCACCGATCATCTTGAGTCTTCCGACTCTGTCCATGAGCAGGGCAGAAATTATGTTCCCAGGCAAGACAGACAGACTGCCAAGGAAGCTGACAAGGTAGATCAGGAAGTCGTTGTCTTGCTCTAAGTCCATATGGCAGCCCTCCTTCTGCTCCAGAAAGGTGACGTTGATAAAATGACAGTTGATGAACTTATGTTGATAGAGGTCTGCGGAGAGAAGGAAACACGTGGTTCATGTGAAACAGGGGTCGGGGAGGGGGAGAGTGCTGGGGAAATGTGGGGCAGAGGCAGGGACTGGAGTTATTCCCCTTCCTCGGGCAGGCAGCACCACCCCCGGCACTCAGACAAAGTCAAGGTAACACGTGGTGGTGACAAACGTAGACAGCATATTTAAAAGCAGAGACGTCACTTTGTGGATGAAGGTCTGTATAGTAAAAGCTATGGTTTTTCCAGTAGTCCTGTTCAGATATGAGAGTTGGACCATAAAGAAAGCTGAGCGCCAAAGAACAGATGCTTCCAAATTATGGTGCTGGAGAAGACTCTTAAGGGTCCCTTGGACTTCAAGGAGATCAAACCAGCTGATTCTAAAGGAAATCAATCCTGAATATTCATTGGAAGGACTGATGCTGAAGTTGAAACTCCAATACTTTGGCCACCTGATGTGGAGAGCCTACTCACTGGAAAAGATCCTGATGCTGGGAAAGATTGAGGGCAGGAGGAGAAGGGAGCGACAGAGGAGGAGATGGTTGGATGGCATCACCAACTCAATGGATGTGAATTTGAGCAAACTGTGGTAGTGAAATACAAGGAAGCCTGGCATGCTGCAGTCCATGGGACTGCAGAGTCAGACATGACTTAGCAACTGAACAACAACAATAACAACAGGGGGCAAGGTACAGATGTAGCTGCTGCCGCTGCTGCTAAGTCGCTTCAGTCGTGTCCGACTCTCTGCGACCCCATAGACGGCAGCCCACCAGGCACCCCTGTCCCTGGGATTTTCCAGGCAAGAACACTGGAGTGGGGGTGCCATTGCCTTCTCCCACAGATATAGCAAGAAATCTTTAAAAATGTAACAACTTGTGTAAGTTTCTCTAAGCAAAGGGAAATGGAATGAACATTCATTGAGGGACATGTGTAAGTAGAACATCTTTCAAGGCAGTTAACAGCCCTGTTTGTATCAACAATATGACACTGAGGCGCACCCTGCCTGGGGTACCCCTTCAAGGATTCCCAGCTTATAAGAGGCATTGACCAGAAAATTGGGTCCAGATTGAGCTGGTCACAAAAACCTGAGCATGCTTCTAAATAAACACCATTGGCTCAGTGGTTGTGAGGGTTAGGCAGGAAATAGATGACTTGGTAGAGTAAAAATACTCTGCATGATGTTACAATGATGCACATTATCCATGTATCCAAGCCAATTGAATGCAGAACACCAAGAACAAAGGCCTTTCCCTCCCCTATTGCTCTGGAAGTCTGTTCCTATCTCTAACTAAACTTTGAGACTTAGAAGCTTGGGCAGAAATGTGTGAGGAAAGAAGAAAAATGTGAAGAGTGTGGAATTTTAAATTTTGATTTACTCTTTTGTGGGAGGTACTTCATAAATGGGAGAAGGCAATGGCACCCCACTCCAGTACTCTTGCCTGGAAAATCCCACAGATGGAGGAGCCTGGTAGGCTGCAGTACATGGGGTTGCTAAGAGTCAGACACGACTGAGTGACTTCACTTTCACTTTTCACTTTCATGCATTGGAGAAAGAAATGGCAACCCACTCCAGTGTTCTTGCCTGGAGAATCCTAGGGACAGGGGGAGCCTGGTGGGCTGCCGTCTATGGGGTCACACAGAGTCAGCCACGACTGAAGCGACTTAGCAGCAGCAGCTTCATAAACAAATGCACTAATATGTATGTGGAATCTAGAAAACTGCTACAGATGAATCTATTCACAGGGCGGGAACAGAGACACAGATGCAGAGAACAGGCGTGTGGACTGAGGGTGGGGGAAGGGGACAAACTGGGCCGTGGCACTGACATATACATACCGCCAGGCGTGGAACAGGAGCTGTGGGAAGCGCTGGATGGCACGGGAGGCTCAGCTCAGGGCTCTGGGCTGGCCTAGAGGGCGGGGTGGTGGGAGGGAGGCTTGGGAGAGAAGGGGCATATGCACACACGGAGCTGACTCATGCTGTTGTGCAGCAGAAACCAGCACAGCACTGTAAAGCAGCTATGCTCCAATTAAAAACTTTTAAAATTAAAAAACAAAAGCCTTACTATGCAAAAAAAGAATAAACCTCAGCGTGAACTATGGACTTTGGGTGATGATGTTCATTTATTTTAACAAAGGTACCACCCTGGTGGGGGATGTTGATCATGGCGCAGGCTATGGTGTGTGAGGAGGCAGCATATGGAAATTCCTGTATCTTTCTTCTAATTTTGTGATAAACCCAAAACTTCTCTTAAAAAAGATAAAGTCTTAAAAAATTAATAAAATAAGCATTTGCTTTGGAACCAGTTTCATGTTCTCTGGTACCTTCTAACATCAGCTGTTCTAGAAGAAAGATCACTATATAGGCTCTCCGCAAACCTGGGTTTGGGAACTGGCTCAGTGGCTGGCCCTCTTTAACCTCCCTGAGCTTCTGCCTATAAAGTCAGAGGAAACACCTAATGATAGCCACTGCTTCCCAGCTCTGATATTTCATGACTACAAGTGTTTGCAAAATCCCAGTCTCCCCACGTGGCACAGTGTAAAGAATCCACCTGCCAATACAGGAGATTCGGGAGACCTGGGTTCAGCCCCTGAGTCATGAAGATCCCCTGGAGGAGGGCATGGATTCCTGTCTGGGAAATCCCATGGACAGAGGAGCCTGGAGGACTACAGTTCACGGGGTCACAAACAGTCGGACCCAACTGAGCTCTCACTCACCTACCACGTTAGACGGTGCATATCTATGGCATATTAAGTTTAAAAAAGCAGTGTCACAACAATATGAGCTATATAGTCAATTTACTTTTAAACAAACAAATATGTCACCTATGTGAATAAACATGAAAAGTTTGCAAGGACACTGTTACGTAGCAGCTCCGTCTGGAAAAAGAAGAAAAGATTTCAGAAGCCAAGCGCCAGATGGAAACAAGGCTTTAGTTCAGCTCTGTGTCCTTCCTAATGTTTGAACTTTTGCAATGATCATATATAAGTTTCATAACTTTTCTAAATGTTAGGAAGAGTAGTAAGGACAGACCCTACTAAATGAATTGCTATGTTGCCCATGTCTGTACACACATGGATAAGCGTGAACATACAGACTTCACTGCACCTGTGTACATAGAATGTGTGCCGGTATACAGTGAATATATGTTCGTGAATTATGTGTAGTGTGTATGAACATCTATGTCATACTGTGGTATGTGAGAACGTATAAATATATACAGTGCCTGTGTGCATGCTAAGTTGCTTCAGTGTTATCCAACTCTTTGCGGCCCTATGGACTACAGCCCTCTAGGCTCCTCTGTCCAAAGGGGATTCTCCAGGGAAAAATACTGGAGTGGGTTGCCACGCCCTCCTCCAGGGGATCTTCCTGACCCAGGGATTGAACCTGTGGCTCGTATGCCTCCTGCATTGGCAGGAGGGTTTTTTTACCACTAGCGTCACCTGGGAGTAGAGTAGTTCATACATACAAAGTATACAGACACATAAAGTTACTTGGGCTTGCTGCTGCTGCTAAGTTGCTTTAGCCGTATCCGACTCTGTGTGACCCCATAGATGGCAGCCCGCCAGGCTCCCCCGTCCCTGGGATCCTCCAGGCAAGAACACTGGAGTGGGTTGCCATTTCCTTCTCCAATGCATGAAAGCGAAAAGTGAAAGTGAAGTGTTACTAAATTATATGAATACATATATTCATAGAATTAAATATATATAAAACCTTAATGAAATGGCAGATTTCATCTTTGAAACTCCTAAAATATTTTACATAAATAATATGTACTTGCTGACATTGAAAACAAGAGAAAGAGAGCAAGAAAGAGGCATCACTGAAACTTGAAAGAAGGAAATAAAAGATGTGCCGAAGACGAAATGCGCAACACTCACAATATTTTTTTAAGTTCAGGCTAAAAATAAATTAGAAAGATAAGTTCCATAATGGACTATTTAAAGACCAAGGGATATTTAGGAACCAGATATTGAATTGTTTGAGATTGGCGTCCTGAAGGGGAAAAAGAAGTTCTCGCATTAAACTGTGCCATGGTGCCAATGCCAGGGAGAAAGCATTGATCCAGACACAATGCAACTATTTCAGAGGAAGCCTCACAGACTTTACAGCTTAACAATTAAGGGATGAAGCCAAGTTTCCCTCAATTTTGTTACCTGTGGGGGAATTTTTATCTGTGGCCTTAATGTAAGTTGCTTAAGCTTCTGTTTCCCTAGTTGTAAGATGCGGATGTTGGTACATTTCTTACTTGAGACAGTATCGGTGAAGCCCCCAGTAAAGCTCAGTTAGTTTCCTTGAAACCCAGCTTCACTTGGTATTAATTCATAAAGGGAGAAGTAAAAATAATGAGTGAGAGAGAGGTGGAATTTTGTGATTTTTTTTTAATCATGGAAGTCTGAAATGGTGTAATTTTAAAATATTCTTATCTTATTTCATGCATGAAGCTTGAAAATATGCAGTCTTTCCTTTTCATGTATTATCGTGAGAATTTTATAAGTTTCAAATTATGCTAGGTCTTCAAGAATGTACTCCAGGCATAACACATCACCCTCTTGGAATGCTATTTTTTTTTAATCTGGGTCATAATTTGTTCCTACAAAGACCCTGAGCATATAGCATCAGTCTTGTTGAGATCAGAACACTTGCCCAGTGCTTCTATTTCTATTTTACATGTGATCAAACTGAGATTCAGACAGATTAAATAATTTGGCATGGCAACTTCTTTGTGCCCTGCATGAGGCAAGAACCCAAGACTCAGCACACACACCAGTGAACACTTTACTACTCCTAAAGCTTATGGCTGAGCAGTTGGACAATTTCTAGACACCAAGCTCACCCTGTTCATGCTCTTACCTGTGTTATAAAAGATGGTCGATTCAATGGTGCAGTTTTTGAAATAGGTATCAGTTGATGTAACATCCTCAAAATAGCACTCATCAAATAACGTGTCCTCAAAGAGTACATGTTTAAAGTACATCTTTGTGAACCTATGGGAAAAAAAAAAATAGCTCCCAAATGATTCATCCAGGAGGAAAAAAAAGGAGACTTGAGACTGACACAGAAAACACAGAAAGGCAGAAGAAGAAGAATCGCAAATTAAAAGGTTCCAGCACATTATTTTCAACCCAAACTAGTTCCCCTTTTCTTCACTGTGTATTTACAAACAGAGAGGAGCCTCAGGACTGTGGGAGCTGACATTTAGTCCAGGTACACACAGGGTTCTAGGCATCAATCCATGATTCCCAAAAGCAGATTCATGGGCTTTCTGCATCAGAATCATGGAAAGATGAAATAGCGTGACGTGAAAATATTCATAATATCTCAGTTTAGGAGCTTTAAAAACAGGAATATCCCTTAGCTGGTCTTGAAAGGTTTAAAGGCAATAGACGTAGGAGGGCCTCAGAATTTTTGTTTTTAAAATTGAACCAACAAAAATGTGGGGGAATATAAGCAATGTTATCCACACTGTTGAACATAATTGGTGCAGGCTCTTTGGAGAGCAGCTTTGCAAAATTGAAACGTACTATCCCTTTGACCTAGGAATACCACCTCTACAAATCTGTACACATCCTTGCTCATGTATTCAAAGAGATCCATTCACTGATCTTCACTGCAACATTGCTGATAACAGCAATGGCTTACTAGAAAGATAGATGGATAGATAGATAGATGATAGATAATAGATAGGGCACAGGTAAATGATAGGAGAGACAGATGATAGATGACAGATAGGGTAGACAGACGATAGAGAGAATGGATAGACAGATAGACAGGCACCACACATAGCCATCCACCTAATTGTTATAATGGCTACAGGTGCTCAGGTGCTCAGCTGCGTCCAGCTCTTTGCAAACCCGTGGACCATGACCCATGGGGTGGCTCAGTGGTAAAGAAGCCACATGCCAATGCAGGAGATGCAGGAGACCCAGGTTCAATCCCTAGCTCAGGAAGAGCCCCTGGAGAAGGAAATGAGATCCCATTCCAGTATTCTTGCCTGAGAAACCCCATGGACAGAGGAGCCTGATGTGTTACAGTCCATGAGGTCGGACAGAGTCAGGCACAACCGAGCAACTGAGGACCCGCAGATCTGTGTGTCTTAATCTGGAACCACGTTTAAGACGTATTGTTAACTGAAAAAAAAAATAAATAAAGAAGTGCAGCATGATATTCACAGCATGTGAGTTTCTTTCGTGTGAGAAAGGATAATGCACATACAGCTGCGAGTGCATCGCACACACCTGGAGAGAGTGCCGCAGACACGGGCGGGTGTGTGCAGCCCTGGGGAGGTGCACCGGGGGCTGAAAGGGAACGTGGTGGTCACTCAGCTGTACCCGACTCTTTGTAACCCCTCGGACTATAGCCCACCGGGCTCAGACAAATTTTTCTTTATCCCAAGTGTATATAATACTTTTTCACTTAAAACCGAAACAGCCAGTAAGAGGTAAAACCCCTGGATAATTGTGAGGCACAGTCCACGTCCGGAGCTGTTGCACGCCTTCAACTCCTACACAAACTTAAAAGGAAAAAGCAGCAGGACACTTCAAAACATGGACTTACACACAGGGACATTAGCCTCTCCTGGCTGTGCGTCCCAAGCTTGGTTAGGCTATTAAGTGAGAAACCTTTGGCTGTGTCTTCATTTGTGAAGGATTTAAACCCCATTCATTCATTCATCTGTCTATCCAGTCACTGATTCAGTCTCAAGCAAAAGTTTTACCGAGGGTGGCATTAGGTGCTATGAGCGCAGACAGAAAAGATACGGTACTTGCCCTCAAGCCTAATGGGGGAAAGAAGCGGAGCCAACAGACAATTACAGTTCAGTGGGGACCCAGAGGCAGCAAAGGGCACTGGGGCCACTGCTGCTCCTCAGGGCCGCCAGGTCACTCCATCCACCAGCACACACGATGGCCAGGGCCCCCTACTCTTCACTCTCAGCTACGT
This sequence comes from Ovis aries, assembly GCF_016772045.2. Lineage (NCBI taxonomy): Eukaryota > Metazoa > Chordata > Mammalia > Artiodactyla > Bovidae > Ovis > Ovis aries. The sequence goes on from NC_056071.1 coordinate 15,253,458, forward strand.
TCTGCTGAGAACCCTCACCTAGAACCACATCTTACTAGCTTTGACAAAAAGACCTCTCAGCAATAAGAAGGCCTGGGCCAGTGCTTTTCAAGGGGAAGTCCCCAGAACACTTGCATCAGAATAAAATAGGGAGACAGACTGGGAGAGTAGCATTGGCCTACATCCACTACCCTGTGGGGGCTCAGATGGCGACGAATCTGCCTGCGGTGCAGGAGACCCAGGTTCGATCCCTGGGTCGGGAAGATCCCCTGGAGAAGGGAACGGCAACCCACTCCAGCATTCATGCCTGGAGAATCCCATGGACAGAGGAGCCTGGTGGGCTACAGTCCATGGGGTCACATAGAGTCAGACACGACTGAGCAACTAACGCTTTCACTTTTCATGTGTAAGACAGATAGCTAGCAGGAAGCTGCTATGAAGCACAGGAGCTCAGCTGGTGTTCTGTGATGACCTTGAGGGGTGGGATGTGGGGGGGCGTGGGAGGGAGGCTCAAGAGGCAGGGATTTATGTATACATAAGGTTGCACAGCAGGAACCAACACGACATCGTAAAGCAATTATACTCCAACCTTTAAAAGGTAAAATAAACTGACGTAACTTAGGTACACACACAAAAAAAATAATAATAAAATGGGAGGTTATTACGAAAGATGGGAGTTCTCTTCATTCCAACCTGCACTTCTTGAACTATAATCACCAGAGGAAGATGCCAGATTATTACACTTTAGGAAATGTGAGAATCTCTGATCAAGAAAGCCAAATTGTTTCCAACAGTTTTTCTTAGGGTTAAATTTGAATCGGCCTCCAAAAGCTACTGCTGAACTCTTCCTATTTCTATGGAAAAACTGATCACCAAGCCTTTTGTTATAGGAAGATGGCTCTGATTTCAAAATTAATGTAATTTGTATGCTGACTGTATTTACTCAGGAAAGCTATTCCTGGAACCTGTCTCAGGTCTTTGCCCTTCTTAATATATCCTTCTCTTTAATACAGTAATGGGCTGGTGATGTGGCCTCCGGTGATATTTTAATGTTCTGCCGAAGGTGGGTGAGAAAGAAGGGCCATAAATCATAACAGGTCTGACACCAGCAGACCTTAAAATGTATCTCCAAGTGAGTTATAAAAAGCCAAAGTTATAAAAGGAGAGATAAAAGGAGAAAAGTCCAAGGCATATTTTATGAGTCTTTTATATAAATCATCTCCTCCGATCTCTAATTTATATACTGAACTGGTCCAAGATGCTTCACTCAGGAGATCTCAAAGGCTGAAAGAAAAGTTAACAGAAGTAGCTTGTGGAACCCTTCCTTTAAGGAAACAGAAGCCATTGGTGATCCAGAGCCTGTGGTGGAATTATTATTACAAACGCTTTATTTCAGCTACCCTCAGCCAGTGCTTCATCCACCAGGTGATCTAAACTATACCAGAAGCCGCAGCTACACAGTCACCATGATTTAGACTTGAATGGGCTCATGCTCAAGAAGCTCAAAGCTGAAGGGGGAAACAAGAAACCTGACAATTAAAATCTGGCGTGATAACTATCGAGCTCAGACATACGTAGGACTCCCCTGGAGGTGCGGTGAATAAGGGTCCGCCTGCCAACACAGGGGACTCAGGTTCAGGCCCTGGTCCGGGAAGATTCCACCTGCTGCGGAGCTGCCAAGCTCTCAGGCTACTACTGAGCCCGTGTGCCTGCAGCCTGTGCTCCGCACAAGAGAGGCCACCACACTCAGAAGTTCACGCACACGGCGAAGAGCAGCCCCCACTCGCCGCAACTAGAGAAAGACTATTAGGAAAAACAATGAAGACAGCGAGACCAGATATAAACTGCTTTTTAAAAAAGATTAGAGATAAGCCACAAGATCACTGCAGATGGGCACTTATGATACAGTCGGGTACACCATGATATTGGCTTTTCCTTAAGGATAAATAAAAGCTATCCAAGCCAAGATGCAGAGCAAGTGAATTCCAGGCAAAGGGAAGAGCATATGCTAAGGCACAGAGGCATGATATATAATGTATACCCTTCAACTGACTTTTTGTTAAGTGTGAATTCTCTTTCACATCATTTATATCACCTTTCAGAGAGAAAGTAAACAAAGGGTCTATTTTCCCAAAGCTCACACACATGGACCGTCCTACAATAAGCCTTCCACATACAGTGAAATAAAAGAGAAACTTTTCCAGGAAAGACCCGGAACTCTAGTTTCTCACACATTATCTGATATCAGGTCCTAATCTGAGATGAAGGAATGAGAAAACCGTCCACATCAGGGGACTTCCTTGGCAGGCTAAGACTTCGCCTTCCGAGGCTGGGGGTGAGGGTTCGATCCCTGGTCAGGGAGCCAGCGTCTCACATGCCTCATGGCCAAAAACCCAAAACGTAAAACAGATGCAATATTGTAATAAACTAATAAAGGCTTTTAAGATGGCCCACATAAAAGGAATCTTTAAGAGAAAAAGAAAATCACTTCAGAAAATACATGCGTGGGCTCATTCTGCTTAAAGAATGAAGGAAACAGAGGGTCTTGTGTTTATCACTTCTATGCAGCTTCTTAAATTCTCTCTATAACTCTAAGTAACTTCTTAAATTCTCCACACACAGGCATCAGGCTTTTACTTCATCTCTGACACTACCTTCCAAAAAATGAAGAATAGAGTTCAGCTTTTAGGACTCTCATTAAAAGATTTCAGGCAAGTCTCTTCTCTGCAGGCTTGTATTTTAAAATCTTTAAAAGAACATTATTGAGGAGATGACTTTTTCCAATGCTAGTATTTGGTTTTATAAATGAGAGGTATCTTTACTATAAGTAGCCTGGGAAAGAAAGGAGTAGAGTTAGGAGATGGCCATCAAATGGTTGAAATACTGTTTCACGGAGAAGCAGATGTATATGACGGGAAATACCGGTGCTGCGTCTTCCAGACAGACTCTCTAAGGACAAATCCTTATGCCTCAGGGGATCTGCCAGTAAATCCAACTTACTCTCTCCATCTTCTCTTACGCTTACAGCCACCTAAGTGCTGAAATCACCATATCTCACCCTGTCTCTTTACATGGATCCTAGAGCATTTTTAAAAAGAGGGTATAACTGAAAAGGAGCAGGATACTATGGTCCTTGCCTCCTATGTCCTCAGCCTGCCTTTTGTCTGTGGAAAAACTTTAGCCAAAGAGTAAGTTCCATCAGAGAAGTGAAAACACGCAGAAACAAAGGAAACAGTCAACGGAGAGCAAGTGATAATAGTTTAGCCATTACACATGGTCAGGGGCCTTATCTCCCTCTCGAGGCCTATTCACCATATTCTGAGCCATGTCCGTGAGCTGTCTTATGGATACGGATGCCCCCACCAGGTGGAGAAGTTGCCTGCATGATGACCAGACTAGCCGTGACGTGCGCTGTCACAGTTCTTAGAATCGGCCTCAAAGAACTGGAAACAAACCAATCCTGGAGCTGAAGATCAACTGCACTTAAAACAGTCAAGATACCACTGGTCAGACCACTGATGACCAATTTCAAGGTGACTGTCAGCCAACCGCACTGTTTCTGCATGTAGCCCCCTCCCTCCGTCTGCGAAAGCTCTTGCCCTCTGATCATCAGTGGAGGGAGCTTGGCCTTCGGACACATGTCCACCTCCTCCCCTTGCCCCAACGCTGAGTTGCCGGCATCCAAAAGAAAGCAAATTTTCCTTTCTGCCAACCTGGCCTCTGTATTGGCTTTTGAGCAGTGAGCAGCCAGACCCCACTTTCAGTTACATAACCTTGGTGCGTGCACGTGTGTGTGTGTGTGTGTGTGTGTGTGTTAGTCACTCAGATGTGTCCCACTCTTTGTGATCCCATAGACTAGAGCCCACCAGGCTCCTCTGTCCATGGAATTCTCCAGGCAAGAATACTGGGGTGGGTTGCCATTCCCTACTCTAGGGGATCTTCCCAACCCAGGGATCGAACCCAGGTCTCCTGCAGTGCGGGCAGATTCTTTATGGTTTGAGCCACCATGGCTCAGCCACATAACACCTTGACACCAAAGATCAATAAGAATAGTATAAGGAAAATATACACCAATCTCATGTAAATGCAAAAACCCTAAACAGAACATAAGTAGCTCTGTGTGTGTGTGTGTGTGTGTGTGTGTGTGTGTGTGTGTCTGCGCGCGTGCACACGTGCATGCTCAGTCGTGTCCAACTCTGCGACCCCAGGGACTGCAGCCTGCCAGGGCTCCTCTGTCCGTGAGATTTTCCAGGCGAGAATACTGGGGTGGATTGCCATTTCTTACTCCACGGGATCTCCCAGACCCAGGGATCAAACCCACATCTCTTTCATCTCCTGTATTGGCAGGCAGATTCTTTACAACTAGTGCCAATTGGATTTTAGCAAATGTGTCCATCGCTACGGCACCATGCAGACTGTTTCCACTGAGCTCTGCTTATTTGTCCATAATTCCCTCCCCCCTAGCCTCTGGCAACCACTGACGTGCATAGCTTTGCGTTTTCAGGAATGATATACAGTTGAAATCATAAACCTTTTTAGAGAGGTTTCTTTCACTTAGGAACATGCATTTAGGTTTCTCAACATCTTTTTATGACTTGACCCCTTACTTCTTTGGCACTAAATAATATTCCAGGGCCAGTATGTACCACAGTTGATTTATCCATTCACCTACACAAGGACATCTTGGATCACTGCTAGATAATAGGGTAGTTCTGGCAGGTGGTATATGGGACATCTCTGTGACTTCCTCGAAATTTCACTGTGAACATAAACAGCTCTGAAAATAATCTTAACAAAATAATAAGTTGAAAACCAATCTGAAATATTTGCACAATTTTCTGTAGAAAATAAAAAATAAAGGACATGTGTGTTGCCTCCACATTTTGACAGTTATGAATAAAACAGCTATAAACATCTAAACAACACAAAAAAGAATATTAGTAAATCAAATTTGTCGATGTATTACCATTTAAAAAAAATCACATGGAATGATCAAGATATATCCCAGGAATCAAGTACAGTTGAATATCCAGAAAAAATATTACTTTAATCTATCATATTAATAGGTCCAAGGAGAAAGCCATATGATTGTCATAATAGATGCAGAAAATAACAGACGCATGTGACAGATTCAGTATGCCTTCATGATAAACACTCTCAGCATACTTAAAAGAGAATTTCCTTAACTTTATAAAGAAGACCAATCAAAACATAGCAAGTGTCATACTTCAAAGTAAGACACCCAAATTACCCCCACTGAAGTCAGGATACCCATTAGCACTGGCATTATAATCAACACAATACTATACCTCAATTAAAAATATTTAAAATAAAAGAAGTGGCCTAAAAATAACAAAAAAAAAACCTAATTGCAAAATTTATAGTATGAGAAGTATACATTCACATCTGTAACAAAGCGTGATATTTACCTAAAACTTAAAGCACACAAAAGAAGGCTGTACAGTGTTTACAGACACACAAACACGTGGGAAAGTGTAAAAACACGTATGTGTGTAAAACACCGAGTTTATGACTGTGGTGATCATTACTCCTTGGGAGGAAGAAAAGCAACATCAAAAAGAGCAACCGAGTGAGCAATGTTCAATCTACATTAAAATCTGAAGTCAGTGTGAAAGTCGCTCAGTCGTATCTAACTCTTTGTGACCCCATGGACTATATAGTACATGGAATTCTCCAGACCAGAATATGGAAGCAAGTAGCCTTTCCTTTCTCCAGGGGAATCTTCCCAACCCAGGGATCGAACCTAGGTCTCCGACATTGCAGTCGTAATCTTTACCCATTGAGCCACAAGGGAAGCCCTTGTGGGTCCTGGAGTGGGTAGCCATTCTCTTCTCCAGGGGATCTTCCCAATCCAGGGATCGAACCTAGGTCTCCCACATTACAGTCGTAATCTTTACCCATTGAGCCACAAGGGAAGCCCTTGTGGGTACTGGAGTGGGTAGCCTATAATCTCTTCTCCAGGGGATCTTCCCAACCCAGGGATGGAGCCCAGGTCTCCCGCATTGCAGGCAGATTCTTCACCAGCTGAGCCACAAGGGAAGCCCAAAGTCAGTGCAGCGTAGTTTATGATTTTACAAAGCTAGATGCTCTGAATAGGGTTGTTGTGTTATTCTGTATTCTTTGTATATTTGATATATTTCATGATGTAATAAAAAAGAAAAGAAAGGAGACAAAACAATTGTTATAGGCAGATGACAGGGCTCTTAGAACTAATAAAAGAGCTCAGCTCAAACATCCCCAGATCAACAGGATTTCTGTTGATCTGCAATAATAATCTGGGTAAAGGTCTGATGGAAGAACAGCCACCCCATTTTTAGTAGCTATTTAGTTGTAAAATGGGCTTCCCACATGGTTCAGTGGGTAAGAATCCGCCTGCGGTTCAGGAGATGCAGGTTGGATTGCTGGATAGGGAAGATCCCCTGGAGGACGCCATGGCAACCCACTCCAGTATCCTTGCCTGGGGAATCCCATTGGACAGAGGAGCCTGGAGGGCTACAGTCCATGGGGCCGAACAGAATTGGACATGAGTGAAGCAATGCACGATGCACGCATGCACAGTCGTAAAATATTCAGGAAGAAGCTCTATAAGAACTATGCAGAACCCAGACTAAATTTCTAAATTATGCTGAGGCATTTTAGTAGTGGGCTTCCCTGTTGACTCTGTGGTAAAGAAGACATGGGTTTGATCCCTGGGTCAGGAAGATGCCTTGGAGAAGGAAATGGCAACACACCCCAGTATTCCTGCATGGGAACTGCCATGGACAGAGGAGCCTGGCAGGCTACCATCCGTGGGGTCGCAAAAGAGTCAGACACGACGTAGCAACTAAACAACATCAACAGTAATTTCAGCAACCCTGAAGCATGGCGGACGTTTTATCTCAATATTATGACTTTCTGATGTGCAGAGGCTTGCACAGGTCAGAGAGGGTTCAGCTAGTTTCTGACCCATCAAGGCTTGGAACGTAGAGCCCCAAGTCTTGGCTACTTCCTCAGACCTGAAGCCAGAAAGTAAGTTTAACACATTTCCCATCCTTGGCAGCTTCACAGAGCATTATTGCCCTTAAACACACCCACTGCAGATGAAGAAAATTTTTACTAATGCCTCGCTAAAAAGAGCTTTTAACTGTGTGTGTAGCATGTCACTATGACACATGAAATCAACCTTCTCTCTTCTAGACTTTCTCTTTGCTCTCCCTGCTAAAAGTAATCTTCCCCCATGTGTGGTAACTAATAAAGTAAATAATTTTACCCAGATTTTTAGTCAGCAAAGTGTGGATAAACTCAAAAGGGGACTACTGGTAAGAGTGAGGACAATGCTAACGAATGTGAAGCATTTAACTTGTCAAGAGGCTCAAGATTCCCACAGGTCAGATGTTTTCTAGTTTGTGACCAGCAGGTGGCAGCATAACTCAAGAAAAACAAACAAACCCACATTCAATTCCTTAGTTTCCAAGGTTCCTAATCTCTTTTGAATTGTGGTGCTAGAGAAGACTCTTGAGAGTCCCTTGAACAGCAAGGAAATCAAACCAGTCAATCCCTAAAGGAAACCAATCCTGAATATTCATTGGAAGGACTGATGCTGAAACTGAAGCTCCGATACCTTGGCCACCTGATGCAAAGAGCTGACTCACTGGAAAAGACCCTGATGCTGGGAAAGATTGAAGGCAGGAAGAGAAGGGGATGGTAGAGGATGAGATGGTTAAATGGTATCATGGACTCGATGGACATGGGTTTCAGCCAACTCCAAGAGATCGTGAAGGACAGAGAAGCCTGGTGGGCTGCAGTTCCCGGGGTCACAGAGTCAGACACGACTTAGTGACTGAACAACAACATATGAGATTATCTACAAAATACTCAGCCTTAATCAGCCTTGTTATCATTGTCATCACCATCGCCACTATAGTAACACCGCAATAGAGTGTCACTGAATAGAGGCGACTTCACAGATGAAGTCTCTTTTAATGAATTTGTCTCCCCATGGAATAACATCATACCAGAGGGACATCTAGCCATCTATAACATCCCTTACTTTTCAACACTTCCAAAGCATTCTAATAAAGAAGGGCAACATTTCATCTTCTTCTTTTTTTTGGTGGGGGGGTGGTCCCTGTGCTGGGTCTTCCTGCAAATCACAGGCTTTTTTTTTTTTTTTTTTCATCTAGTGCTTAACTGCATCAAGGCATGTGGGATCTTACTTCCTGGAGCAGGGATCAAACCTGAGTCCCCTGCATTGGAAGGAGGATTCGTAACTGCTGGATCACCAGGGAAGTCCCAAGAAGGGCAACCTCTCTTCCTTGGCAATGCCAATGCAAGATCTCTGGCTTTATACTGAAGAGCCCCAACAGTGAGAAATCCCGGGGGGATTACCACCCACCACCAACCATCAGCCTTGGAACTGCCATCCTTGGAGTGGCCACTCTCAGCAGATTCCAGTGGCCCAAGTGTCCCCAGCGAGGGCGTGTGCACACATGGGCATGTAAACGTGGAGATGTTTGTGACTGAGCCTCGGCATTTTAAAACATCATCTGAAGGTCTGAATTCCACGTCTGCTGATAGTCACGCCTAACGTTCCTTCCTCAAAGGCCTTATATTTATAGAAATAACATTCCTCTTCTCATATCACACTTTCTTTCTCATCCTAAATAACCGAGAACATTTGCTAAGGTCTGGCCAGTAACATATGAACTAGACGGCCCAAGACCCCCTCCTTGGACTTCATCCAGACACATACTTCTTTCCCACAGTGGCTAAGAGTCAACGGGCACAGCCACCTGGACACATAGCTGGGTGTGGGCTGGAAAAGCAGAGCTGGCATTGGAGGAGAGCATCCCTGGCGATAATTCTTGCACAGGTGCATGAACTAAGGGGCAGCGTCTATCACCGACACTGAACTGCCTGGGCTGTGGGGTTTCTGGTGTAGCTCTCCCCTGACCCAGTGAACTTGCTAAGGATAATTCAAGATGGCAAACAGCAGAGGTGAAAATGCTCAGCTTAGTGGATCACGTGGCTTGGAGGGAACTTTGTGCTGTCCTGACCCATTTGGGGCCATTGGAGGCAACCTCAAGGAGGCATTCTTAAAGCCCAGCGGTCTGGACTATCCATCTCAGTGTTCCAGGAGTAGAAAGAGGAGTCAGACTGAAGAAGAGGTCTGTCTGCGAGAGCGCTGTTGTGTCCAACTCTTTGCAACCCTATGGCCTATGTAGCCTGCCGGGCCCCTCTGTCCATGGGATTCTCCAGGCAAGAACACTGGAGTGGGTTGCCATTTCCTTCTCCAGGGGACCTTCCCGACCCAGGGATTAAACCCGTCTCCCTGTGTCTCCTGCACTGCAGGTGGGCTCTTTACCACTGAGCCACCAGGGAAGCCCTGAAGAGCACATGGGCAGGACTTTTTTAACACTGCTCTAATTTTTTTCCCCAAAGGACAACAACACTCTTGATGGCAAAGGGCCATGCCAATAGACACTTGGAGGTAAGACCTTCCTGACCCAGGGATCAAACCCACATCTCCTGCATTCCAGGAGGATTCTTTACCCACTGAGCTGTCGGGGAAGCCAGTAATAGGTGAAATATCATAAAATAGTGTCATATTAGCCTTGGGCTTGCTGCTGAAGAAGCATCCAGAATCAAAGAAAAAGCTCAACAATCAGGCTGTGAGTTGGTGCCGGACCTCTGGGCCCTCCCTCCAAGCAGGCATCATTGAGGGGCTCTCTGAGGTCTCAGACAAGACAGCCTGGTTGACCCTCCTTGATCAATCAACCCTAGCCAGGATGATGGGGAATTGCACGCTAGAGACAAGGCCACCAGGGGGCACTGTCGAGTCTCTGGCAGCCTAGGCCAAAGGTGATTTTCTACCAGTCTCAGAGCTCAATCCCCACCATATTGAATTCTTATCTGGCCAATGCCTCCCTCCCCAAGACAGTACCCACACACACTCCTCTTGATCTAAGGAAAGTCCACAGTCCCTCACTTACTTGTCATTCACAAGTTTCCCGTGTTGGTGAATCTGATTTTCCATCGTGAAGTTGATTGTGACACCATACACGTGCTCGTCGTGAAACACCTTCATTTTGGACTTGTACGCTTCATCTTGAAAATACCGGATCATGTCAGGGAACCAAACTGTCAGTCCATAGTAACTGTAATAGAGAAGAAAGAATATTGGAGCAGCAACACCATCAGAGTCTGCATTTCTGACATGATGTAAATCAAGCCCATTTTAAATGAGCCAGTATGGTTCATTAGAAAATGTAATTCATAAAAATAGATCTAATGGAAAAAAGTCACAATCATCTTTATAGATGCCAAAAAGGCACTTGATAAAAAAAACCACATGCATTCTTGATTAAAACGCCAATAGATTAGAAATGTAAAAATAAAAATATATATCATGTAAAAATATATATCGTGTAAAAATATATATCGTGCTGGTGGTTTAGTTGCTAAGTTGTGTCTGACTCTTGCGATTCCATGGACTAAGCCCACCAGGCTCCTCTGTCCATGGGATTGCCCAGGCAAGAATACTGGAGTGGGTTGCCATGCCCTCCTCCAGGGGATCTTCCTGACCCAGGGATCAAACCCAGGTCTCCAGCACTGCAGGCAGATTCTTTACCATCTGAGCCACGAGGGAAGCCCAAAATATATATAAATATATCTCAACTCCAAAAGAAGGATCTTTCAATGGGGGAAACCCTGCGGTCACTCGCACTAACGTAAGAAGTAAGACCAGGATACCCATGTCATCACTACTATTTAACACTACGTTGTAGTGTTAGCTAACTCAGTTAATTAATCAGTCTTTACTAACTCGGCTACACAAGAAAAAGAACATAGGAATATAAAGTTACAAAGCAAACAGTAAAACTATATTTGCAGATGACATTTTATACCTAAAATCTCAAGATCACCAACTCAAAAAAATGGCCATGAAACGTACAAAAATGATGCTCCACCCCACTCATAACCCGAAAAGTGAAAGTTAAAACCACACTGTGTTATCACTCTCGCCCACCAGACCCGAAACCTTGAAGTTTGCAAAAACTCTGATGGTGAGGCTGCAGGTAAGCAGGTGCCCTTACGCATTGCTGGGAAGAGGACCGCATTTTGCAATACCATCTTGAGGCGAACTGCTCAGTCCCTACAACAATTACTGGTGGATTTATCGCCTTTCAACTCCATAATTCTATTTCTAGGAATCTATTCCACTGATTAACTTGTCCAATGCAAAGAAGCCCACAAAGAGTGATGCACTGTGGCACTGTTTGCAACAACAAATGTCTGAAAACTTCCCAACAATCTGGCAGCAAGGTTCCGACTGAAGGAAGTGTAGAGTTGTACTGTGAAGAGCTATGCACACGTTCTATGCCACTGTAAAAAAAAAAAGAATGTGAATCTCTATCCAGCGGTACGAGAGAGCTCCAGAATATATTGTTGAATACAAAAAGGAAATGCAAAACTGCTTTCCTGCAGTTCCTTCTCATAAGGAAACAATAAAGAAATTTGTAAATATACATATATTTGCTTAAATTTACAAAAAGAAATACTAGAATGATAAACAGAAAAATAAAAGAGAACTACATGGAAGAGGCAGAAGGGAGTAAATAGAGGGAGAAGGAAGGGAGACCAGATCTCTCTGAGGTTCCAACATTGGAAAGTCATCACCTACTTGACAAAATTAAATTAGACGTAAGGAAATTTCTTAAAACTTTCAGTGAATTGGATCCAAGGGCCTACATTTTAGCTTCTGAAGTGTTCCGTGTTCTCGTCTAGCTTGGATGGGACGAGTGGAAGTGAGCAGTCTGCTTCTACCTTACCTGTTTGGTGGAGACTGTTCGGGTCTCCATCAATATCTATAGGAAGACACTTGGTTAGATGCTGGAAAGAGCAGGGCTTCCCACATTCCTCCCATAACCCAAGAGGTCATTAAAGCCAGCTGAGTTCCCTGGGTCGAGGGGAATGTGTCTTTGGCCATGGGCGGTGGTGAACAAAACAACTTCATAGATGAAAGTTTAAAATCTCACCGAAAGATTTTAGCTGATAATAGCAATTTACTGAGCACTTACTGACGTGCCAGAAACCACTGCACTTTATCCGTGCTATGAAACAGCCTCTTAACACTATAAATGGGCCCCAAAACTGGCACGGAAAGAAGGGTCATGTTATCTGGAGGTGAATAAAATGACTAGGGTGAAAGACTACTATTTAAGAGAGGAGCCAGCTAATCCTCAGTCACGTTACATTTCATTTACTTTATTGCTGTGGATATTATCGCAAAGGTTCTCTGTCTTCTCCATTTAATATCCACAAGGACACTGGCAGCTGCTGACCCAACATTCATTCCCTGCTTTGATTTTGTTCGGGTGTCAATGCTCAGGAAAGCTAACAGTATCATCAGCTGAGAGGCAAATCCTGATTAGTCTGAAGCCATTGGGAAATCACACCCCGTTCACCAGTGGCTGGTTTAGCCGTGAAGCATGTGACACACATTTGGCTAATACGACGTGGGGGTGGGGAGAGTCTGCTGGCGGCTTCTAAGAAGGGTTTCAAGTGAAAGTGTTAGTCGCTCAGTCGTGTCCGACTCTTTACGACCCCATGGACTGTAGCCCGCCAGGCTCCTCTGTCCATCGGATTCTCCAGGCAAGAATACTGGAGTGGGTTGCCATTTCCTTCTCCAGGGAATCTTCCCAACCTGGGGATCGAACCCCAGGTCTCTTGCATCACAAGCAAAGTCTTTACCATCTGAGCCACCAGCAAAGATGAGAAAGGTTTCCTTGATGTTAAAAAGTGGAGCTCAGGGACTTCCCTGGTGGTCTAGTGGCTAAGACTCCACATCCCCCCAAGGCAGGGGTCCAGGTCAGGTAACTAGATCCCACACACCATAACTAAGACTTTGCAAGCTGTAACTATAAAAAAAAAAAAAAAAGTCACCCATGCAGCAACTAAAGATTCTGCATGCTATAATGAAGATCAAAGATCCCACAGGCCATAACCAAGACCCAGCAGAACCAAGTAAAAAATATATATATTTTTTTAAAAATCAATCTCAGAGAAAGGCAGCCTCTTCCTTGTTGGGACACTTTTCCATGTCTGAGGATGCCGAGAGCAGCTGCAGCATCTTGCTAGCAGATGAGAACTAGCCTGAGGCTGAATCCCCACCTGGAGGCTGCCTCTCCATGGAATTCTTGTTACAAAGGATCAGAAATTTCCTTGTTGGAGAAGCCACTAGAGTGGGTTGCCTGTCATAGCCAAAACCATCCAATCTGACACAGACTCTATATGAGTTAGAACCAACGGTAACCCTCAACGTACAGACGAGGCACGGGAAGCACAAGAAAATTAATGAACTTTTTGTTCAGTTGCTAAGTTGGGTCTGACTCTTTGCAGCCCCATGGACTACAGCACACCAGGCTTCCCTGTCCCTTCACTCTCTCCCGGAGTTTGCTCAAACTCATGTCCATTAAGTTGGTGATGCCATCCAACCATCTCATCCTCTGTGGCCCATCTGGACCTCCCACCCTCAAACTTTCCCAGCATCAGTGTCTTTTCCAATGAGTCAGCTCTTCACATCAAGTGGCCAAATTACAGGAGCTTCAGCTTCAGCATCTGTCCTTCTAATGAATATTCAGGGTTGCTTTCCTTTAGGAATGACTGGTTTGATCTCCTTGCAGTCCGACTCTCAAGAATCTTCTCCAGCACTACACTGTCTACGTTTGTGATAGCTTTTTATTAATGAACTTAAGGAAGACAGAACTTACCTTAAAGCCATGGTAAACCAGACCACAGCCAGAATCAGCGTGTTCATCCTGTAGGGTCCCATCACACAGTACAGAGCGTTTTCCCAGACCTGTAACCCACAGCAGAGATGGGTGGTTAAAGGCAGAAACTTGTGACTTGGAAGAGCTCCTTTTTAAGATTCTCTATTACACTGCTTAGGAACCCGCAGACAGAACAGGCAGCAATGTCTTCCAGAGGCAGCGATTCTGCTCAAGGAACAAGGAACCCTCTTCTGTTCTTCTCGGCTGGTGTCACGCTCTAAGTCCTGCAACGTCCTCGAACACAATGGTGCGTGGGACCAAAAGCACAGTGAGTGCGGATGTCAAGGTGCTGCGCAGCCCTGAGCTCGCCTCCCCGTCAGTGGCAATGGACGCTATTTCAAACACTGAACCACCCTGCCCCAAGAGGGTTATGCAGGCTCAGTATCCTGGCCGATGCCTGCCTGAGTGTTTGACAGCTGGCTTGCCTCACAGGACCGCTTCTCTGGAGAAATGGCCTTGCCCTTCATAAAGACTTTCTCAGAGGTCACCAACAAACCTTAAAGGGTCCTGTCTTTCACCCCCTCCCTCCTTCCCACAGTTTATTTAAAGAGAAAATGCCACTGCAGTGGCTCATCAGCAAGAATTTTCACCCAGTCTAGGATGAGACGCCCAGCACTGTGGGGCAAAAACCGATCCTGAAATGCCTCCCACGTATGGATCGAACTTTGGGCCAAGAGGAGGAACTGATAAGCGGAATACTGCCTGTCATTTTGGTCTCATTCATCAGTGACTTCAGCCATCACCAGAAGGCCAGCTGGCGAACCCTGAGGGAACTCAGAAGGGAAAACAGTACCTGCCTTTTAGCAGCCACCAGACTGTAGCCTCTCCCCACGGGGAGCCCTGAGGAAACTCAGGGTGTGAAAACACAGGAAGGACATTGGCCCCAGATAGCTGAGTGCATATAAAAGGAATAATTTCAGTGAGCCCAGACATCTTCCCAGGCAAGGAAAAGCACTAAATTCTTTAACTTGGCATATCTAGTTTTCTTTCATTAACAATAAACTTTTGACTGTCAGACCACCTGCCCTTTGTTGCAAAACTCCTATATATCTGGCTTCCCCCGCCCTCGCCTCCTTGGATAGTTCTCTCACAGTTACTTGAGCTGCTGTCTCCTGGGCTTGAAGTCCTAAAAATTCCCACTGAATAAAACATAACTCTCAGACCAAAAAAAGAAGAAGAAGAAGGTGCTAGAAAGAACGGTGCTTTCTCGGACTAGACATTGTATCTACATTCAAAGTCTCTGCCTTTGGAAAGAAGAGCAAAGAAAAGAAACTAAGGATCAGATACTTAGTGGTTCAGGGCTCACAGGGGTTGGAGATCGGTGTGGGCTAGGACCCAGATGTTGCTTCCTGCCCATCACTGTGCCTTGGGTTGACGGGCGTGTTCAGAATCTCTATTCCTCATCCACTCTCGTTAGAGCTCACCATAAAGCCTCCCTCTCACCCACCCACCTCCCTCCAAACTTACCTGCTTGAAAGTGGTCTTGAATCTGACCAACCAGCGTTGATACCAAGTTCCTGTTGAACTCTGGATCTCAATGAACTCATCCATTTGCTTGGGAGTTTTAATGTTGGAAACCTGTGAAGCAAAGATGGGATAGAGAATTTCAACCTTACTTTGACTTTTCAATTTTCAGTTGACTGTAACTGACTTTATTAACTTCCTTAGGGCTAGAGGAGCTTTTGGTGACCCTCTAGTTCAGTAATTATTAACCAATATTGTACATAGCATCTCTTAGCGATCTTTCTCAGGTAGATATGTCCCACTGCAGACAGATGATTCACAGTTTTTTCACTCAGTTATGGCTTTGGGAAATACACTGAGGTCCTATCTATATCTTACTTGCCCATAATAGCGTTGACTGCACCTTAAAATTCACAGGTCTATCCTTAATAGGCATTAACATCAGAGAAGTCTAGAGCCTGCAGAGACAACAGTGTGTGTGTGTGTGTGTGTGTGTGTGTGTGTGTGTGTGTGTGTGTGTTGGGAGAGAAAGCTTGCTCTGGAAGACTTTTTAATTATTTTGTTTAGTTTTGGCTGTGCTGGGTCTTTGTGGCTGCACGGGCTTTCTCTAGTTGTGGCAGGTCAGGGCTTCTCCCTAATTGCGGTCTGTGGGCTTCTCATTGTGGTGGCTTCTGCTGTTGTGGAGCAGACTCCAGGGCACGAGGCTTCAGTAGTTGCAGCCTCTGGACTCTAAAGCACAGGCTCAATAGCGTGGCACATGGCCTTAGCTGCTCCACAGTATGTGGGATCTTCTTGGATCAGGGATCAAACCCATGTCTCCTGCATCGGCAGGCAGATTCTTTACCACTGAGCCACCAGGGAAGCCCTGTGTAAGACATGTTTTAAATACACCAGAATAAAAGACATTAAGTCCTCCTTCTGCACAGCAAAAGAAATCACCAACAAAATGAAAAGACAACCTACTGAATGGGAGAAAATATTTGCAAATCATAAATTTGACAAGGGCCTAATATTCAAAATATATCAAGAACCCATGCAACTCCCAGCAAAAAAAAAAAAAAAAAAAAGCAAACAATCCAATTTAAAAAATGGACAGAGGATCTGAATAGACAGTTCTCCAAAGAAGACAGGCTGCTGCTGCTAAGTCACCTCAGTTGTGTCCGACTCTTCGCGACCCCATGGGCTGCAGCCTACCAGGCTCCCCGGTCCCTGGGATTCTCCAGGCAAGAACACTGGAGCGGGTTGCCATTTCCTTCTCCAATGCATGAAAGTGAAAAGTCAAAATGAAGTCGCTCAGTCGTGTCTGACTCTTCACAACCCCATGGACTGCAGCCCACCAGGCTCCTCCACCCATGGGATTTTCCAGGCAAGAGTAGGGTGCCATTGCCTTCTCCGAAAGAAGACATAGAGATGGCCAATAGGCAGGTGAAAAAAATGCTAAGCGTCACTAATCATCAGGGAAATGCAAATTAAAACCACACTGTGATATCACCTCATACCTGCTAAAATAGTTATTACCAAAAAGACAAAAAACAGCACATGTCCATTAAGATGTGGGGAAAAGGAAACCCTTCTGCACTGTTGGTGGGGATGTAAACTGCTGAGGCTACTATGGGAAATAGTATGGAGGTTTCCCCCAAAAATTAAAAATAGAACTACCATATGATCTATGAATCGACTTCTGGATATTTATCTGAAGGAAATGGAAACACTAAATCAAAGAGGTAACCATGCTCCCATCTTCACTGCAGTATTATTATAAAGCTGAAGATATGGAGACAACCCAAGTGGCCATTGATAAGTGAAAGGATAAAGAAGATGTGATACACACACACACACACACACACACACACACACACACACACACACAGGAATACTAACCAACCATAAAATATAAAATCTTGCCATTTGCAACAACGTGGGTGGACCTTGAGGACGTTATGGCAAGTGAAATAAATCAGATGGAGAAAGACAAGTACTGCATGATCCCACTTATATTTGGAGAATCAACCAAACCAAACAAAAACAGAAAACCAAGCTCATAGACAGAGAGAACAGATTGGTGGTTTCCAGAGGGGAGGGGTGTGGGAAGGTTGGACAAAACAGGAGAAAGGGGTCGAAAGATACAAACTTGCAGCTATAAAGTAAGTCCTGGGATGTAACGTAGAGCAAGGTGACAGCAGTTCCGTTCAGTTCAGTTCAGTCGCTCAGTTGTGTCCGACTCTGCGACCCCAGGGACTGCAGCACGCCAGGCCTCCCTGTCCCTCATCAACTCCCGGAGTTTATTCAGACTCACATCCATTGAGTCAGTGATGCCATCCAACCATCTCATCCTCTGTCATCCCCTTCTCCTCCTGCCTTCAATCTTTCCCAGCATCAGGGTCTCTTCCAATGAGTCAGTTCTTTGCACCGGGTGGCCAAAGTATAGGAGTTTTAGCTTCAGCATCAGTCCTTCCAATGAATATTCAGGACTGATTTCCTTTAGGATGGACTGGTTTGATAATAGTTAATAATACTCTATATTCATTATTTGAAAGTTGCTAAGAAAGTAAATCTTGAGTCCTCAGCACAAGAAAAAACATCTTGTAACTGTGTGGTGACAGATGGTACTGAGACTTATTGTGCTGATCATTTTGCGATGTATACAAACACCGAATCATTGTACAGAACACCTGAAACCAACACAGTGTTACACGCCAACTGTACCTCAGTTTGTTTGTAAAGGGGCTTCTCTGGTGGCTCAGATGGTAAAGCATCTGCCTACAATGTGGGAGACATGGGTTCCATCCCTGGGTCATGAAAATCCCCTGGAGAAGGAAATGGCAACCCACTCCAGTCCTCTTATCTGGAAAATCCCATGGACACAGGAGTCTGGTAGGCTACGTGCATGGGGTCACAAAAGTCGGACATGACTGAGCAACTTTATTTCACTTTTTAAAAAGAGAAATTAGGTCTTCCTTGCTACCCCTGGTTTTTCTGTTGGAAATCAAAGAGATAGGAAGTGGGAATAAGGCTGTGTGTAACAGGGAAGAACAGAATCTGACTTCATATTGGATATGTTTCTTTAACCTTTGCTTTCTGTGGCTTTTGTTACTAAAAGGATGCTGTCTACAGCTGTAAGCTTTCCCTGCTTGGGGAACTCTGCCCCTCTACATGCATACTAGGTTGCTTCAGTCATGTCCAACTCTTTGTGACCCTATGGACTATAGCTGACCAGGATCCTCTGTCCATGGAATTCTCCAGACAAGAATACCGGAGTGGTTGCCATTTCCTTCTCCAGGGGATCTTCATGACCCACTGATGGAAACTTCATCTCTTTCACCTCCTGCATTGGTAAGTGGATTCTTTACCACGACAGCCAGCTGGAAAGCCCACCCCTCTACTGACTTTAAACTATTAAACTAAAGTGTCTTTGTTCAGCTCACAGGGAAACACCACGACCCTGCCCACCTGTGGATGGCTGCAGGAAAGAAGAAATGAACACATCCCCCCACCCCCAGAGGCTGGCCGAGCCAGGTGATATTTTGCAAGATTTATGGCCTTTTTACTTTACTTCCTCATCTCCTCTCTGTCTCTATTCTGTAAAAGAAACTAGCACCCAGACCCCAATAAGATGATAGTCCACCATCTTCTTGGACACCCAACTTTCCAAATAAAGTCTCTCTTCCTTGCCTCAACACCTCCTCTCTCGATTTATTGGCCTGTCGTGTGGTGAGCAGACCAAGCTTGGACTCAGCAACACAAGAGCCCTGGAAAGTGTCCATTTGTCCAGTATCAGCAGACAGCTCCAAGGAGTAATCCTGACTCATTAAGACAGTGATTTTCAGTTTAATCAATGTGTAAGACAACCACTGAATTCTATAACTAACAGTCATGTTAAGAAGATTTCTGACCACACAGACTCTTAGCCAAGTTATCAAGGTCTATGCTCACAGACCAAATCAGAAGAAAATGGAAGAGCCTACTCGAAAAATTCAAAAACAGTTTCTAGCACCTCTTCCAATAAGTCTTTCTTCTGGGGAGAAAAGGCTTTAGTCATAAGAGCGTCTCCCATTCTTTCTTCAACCAAGGGACTGAGGATATAAAGAGACAAAGGAAGAGAGAGAGAAGTGAGGCTGAATATCACACAGGAAATGCAGTCACTGAAATAGAAACAAGTGGTTCTTTAATTCCCCAGCACCAAGCCCAGGATGGCGCGGCTTCATTTTTCTAAAGCTTGAACACAGTGGTTCTTAAACTCTTGACTGGGCTGGATACCCCTTAGAGAACCTAGCAAAAGCATAGGTGCTCTTCCTAAAACTGCAGGTGTATAAGCACACCAGAGCCTCCCGAGCTGGCGCTGCCATTCCCAGGGGTGGGGCCTTTGCAATCGCACTACTGCCTGGGTCCAGACAGGGACACAGGAGAGGGAGCCCAGCTGGCCCGCATCAAGGGCCTCTAGGCTGGAGCTGATCTTCCTGTTATTAGATGACCCAGGCGAGGCAAGAACACAGCTGAAGCCAAAAGAGGCCGAGTGGAAGTGTTGGGAAAGTGTCAGTTGCTCGGTCATGTCTGACTCTTTGCGACCCTATGGACTGTAATCACCAGACTGCCCTGTCCATGGCATTCTCCAGGCAAGACTACTTACGTGGGCTGCCAGTCCCTTCTCTAGGGGATCTTCCCCATGCAGGGATTGAACCCAGGTCTCCTGCATTGCTGGTGGATTCTTTACCATCCGAGCCACCAGGGGAAAGTTGATCCCAAATCAGGAAACACGTTACGATTCACATTCAATGGGACTTCCCTTGCGGTCTGGTAGTTAATACTCCATGCTTCTCCTGCAGTGGGCTCTGTTGGATTCCATCCCTGGTAGAGGAACTAAGATCCCATGTGCCTTGTGGTACCATCAAAAAAATGCAAATTTTGTCTTTGCTTTCCTCTTGGGGAAAATAACACCCTATTCCCTAGGGATTTGGGAGTGGTGTGTTGACAGCTGCAAGCACAATTACTCTAATTTACGATTAAGTAGGATGCTTGGCTTTCCTTTGGTCTAAACTATAATATGACCCGTGTCCCCCCCAACCCCCAGTCATGCAGAACAGCAGTTCTCAAGGGAATATTTCAACACCTCTCCTTTGCAAAGGTGTCCTAGGGACACCTGCCCAGGGCACATTTTGGAAGCTTGTGAGGCAGCAAACAGGGCTGGTGAAGCCAGGGCCCTGTAAGGGAGGAAAAATTTCTCCTCTACCATCCTAGACTCCCTGACTGGGTCTGGAAGCTAAACTAGCAAAGACAGATTTAACAGGAGTAGAGACTTCCCTGGGGGTTCAGTGGCTAAGATTGTGCGCTCACAATGCAGGGGGCCTGAGTTTGATCCCCGGTCATGGATCTAGATTCTTCAACTGAAAGATTCCGAGTGCTGCGACTGAGACAGCACAGCTGGAAAAGATTAGCAGGAGTAAGGGACCCACGTTTTACTAAATTTTTACGTATCTGCGGGAGTCTTCACAAGAGAATGAAGTCCCGAAGAAGTGACCAGTGCAGGAAGCTTTTATACTCTGTGTGTGTGTGTGTGTGTGTGTGTGTGTGTGTGTGTGTGTGTGTTACTTGCTCAGTCACGTCCAACTCTTTGTGACCCTATGGACAATAAGCCACTAGGCTGCTCTGTCCATGGGATTCTCCAGGCAAGAATACTGGAGTGGGTTGCCGTGCCCTTCTCCAGGAGATCTTCCTGACTCAGGGATGGAACCCAGGTCTCCTGCATTGCAGGCAGATTCTTTACTATCTGAGCCACCAGAGAAGCCTTAGAAACAGTAAATTTGTGAGGAACAGACAAAACAAAGGGATTTGGGTGAATAATGGTGAAGAAGTAATTAGGATGATAAGGGTTTGTTTAACAGGGTTTGCTTATATAGCCCTCTTCATCTGAGGGACAACGGCCATAGCTCTTGAGAACAACGTCTTCTTTCCTCCTGGTTCAGGGAAAGCATCTTTCATGTGGGAGATTTATGGCCTGTTTCAGGGAAGAAGGGGGAGCAAGGGGAGGTCAGAGTAACGTTTCTGCTTCTGCTGTTCTCTCCAACTCCTTCACCTTATGAGATATAATACGCCGAGGTGCCATAATCTGGCGCTGTTATATCCTGAAGCCCATCAGCTCAAAGGCAGAGAGAGGAGGGCCACACCCAGGGCTTCCCACGGGCACTGAGTCCAGCCTGCCCGATGCTCTTCCTCAAGGCCACTGAGTACATTCACTGTGACACATGCACGGAGAGGAGCACACAGGAGCAGAGCAGGTGACCCCAGCCAGTGGGGCTGAGTATTCACGTCCGACTCCAGCCACAGCCCAGCAGTCTGAGGCTATAACACTTTCCAGTCATTTGTTTTTCCCTTTTTCCCTGCCCCATCCAGTCATCCACTCCTACATAATTAGGATCATCAAGTCAGCAAGAAACCATGCAGGACCCTGTGGGGCTCCTGGGCATAAGGCCTTTCTGTGTCCCCCATTTCTTTGATTACAGGAAAGAGCCTTCATTCAGCCTCCATGACCTTCCCTGAGTTCCAATGGGCAGTTCCAAGCAGTCGTTAATTAGGGAAGGGATGAGAGATCAGGGAGAAACAATAGTGCGGCCTTGGAGCAAGGTCCTGTTTCCACATCAGTGGATACACATAGTATCTTTGAGCTGTTTTACAGATCCTGAAATCCCCTCCAGGTGAGAGAAGTTAACTATTAATGACGATATGCTGCCCACAAGCATGTAGACCCCAGACTAGTTAGACCTGAAGGTTGATGATGCTGACTCCTACTTAACTCACCACCAACCCATCACCCATGAGAAGCACGTCCATGAGCTGATCACATCCTCTTTGAGCAATTACTATGAAACTTCTCACTATCTTCCCCAAGTTGGGACACACATTTCTGAGGGCATTAGCGTGCTGTGGCCCCCCACCCTTTCCTGACGAAGCAATAAAGCTATTCATTTCTACTTCATCCAAAACTGTCTCTGAGATTCGATTCTGCCCTTGTGTACAGAGAAGCTGAGCTTCTAGCATCAGTTATGGAAATACTGAGTCCATAACCTTTCTAATTCCCTTTTCCTGTGGAGGGGTGGAAACTACTAAAAACAGAGTTTATGCCCAAGGATTTGGTGACTGGCATGCCTGTTGGAGAAAGACAAAATTCCAGGTCTCAGAGCCCTCTGCTCACTGATTCCTGCCTGAGCTTTCTTCTGGGGCATGCACACCCTTCCTGAAATGAGGAATTCTAGTCCTGAAGGAAGGGCTCAGTTTCACCTTTGGAATTTGGAGTTTTGATTGATTTTCAGGCCAAGAAAGATCTCATTTCTTAAAAGTAAACTGTTTACGTTAGAATGGGTTGTTAAAAAGAGAAAGTCAGACCACTTCTCTAAAAAGGGGTCCCAGTCAGGCAACCCTGCGGTTGTTTTTTTTTTTAATTTTTATTGGAGAACAGTTGATTTACAATGTTGTATTAGTTTCTACTATAAAGCAAAATGAATCAGTCACGTGCACGCGAAGTCCCTTCAGTCACGTCTGACGCTGCAACCCTATGGACTGTAGCCCACCAGGCTTCTCTGTCCATGGGATTCTCTAGGCAAGAATACTGGAATAGTTTGCCGTGCCCTCCACCAGGGGATCTTCCCAACCCAGGGATCAAACCCGAGCCTTCTGCAGCTCCTGCATTGCAGGTGGATTCTTTACCACTAGCACCACCTGGGAAGTCACACATACACATATGTCCCCTCTTTTTTGGACTTCCTTCCCATTCAAGTCTCCACAGTGCATTAAGTAGCCTTCCCTGTGCTACATAGCAGGTGTTCATTAGTTATTTGTTTCATACAAAGTATCAATCTGTGGTTAGTTTAGAAGTGATCCTTCCAGAGGCAACCTTAGGAAAACCACGGTTTGTAAGGTCCTGCATGGGACAAGCAGGGCAAGACAGAGGTGGAAGGTCAAGGAGATTTATACAGAGGTGGAAGGTCAGGGAGATTTATAGTTATAGGGACAGACACACAAATGAAGAGGACAGTGAGAGTTGGACTGTGAAGAAAGCTGAGTGCCCAAGAATTGATGCTTTTGAACTGTGGTGTTGGAGAAGACTCTTGAGAGGCCCTTGGACTGCAAGGAGATCCAACCAGTCCATTCTAAAGGAGATCAGTCCTGGGTGTTCATTGGAAGGACTGATGCTAAAGCTGAAACTCCAGTCCTTTGGCCACCTCATGCGAAGAGTCGACTCATTGGAAAACACTCTGATGCTGGGAGGGATTGGGGGCAGGAGGAGAAGGGGACGACAGAGGATGAGATGGCTGGATGGCATCACTGACTCGACGGACGTGAGTTTGAGTGAACTCCAGGAGTTGGTGATGGACAGAGAGGCCTGGCGTGCTGCGATTCATGGGATCGCAAAGAGTCGGACACGACTGAGCGACTGAACTGAACTGAACTGAATCTACCCAAAGATTCCTCTTAGGAGAGTTCAGGGTTATTGTGGAATAAATACCGCATATTAATAAACTGCTTCACATGTGGGAAAATTCTTGGGAAAAGGGCTCAAACTCAAAAGACATAAACTTCTTTGCATGAGTCAAGGAGAAAAATGTGTTTAATTCCACAGAGAGGATAGGGGAGGGGAGGGAACTAAAGAGGGAGAAAAGAGGAGAGGGGTGGAGAGAAGGAAGGAGGAGACCCTGTACTCTGAGAGGTCAATCCTCTGTGCCCCTTCAGTCCATGCAGTCGCACAGAGTTGGGCACAACTGAATGATTAACACATACACATGTATAAGAAAAGTTTAAGCTAAATGTTATACCATAAAACTCCTAGAGGAAAGCATAGGCAGAACACTCTCTGACATAAATCACAGCAAGATCCTCTATGACCCACCTCCCAGAGTAATGGAAATAAAACCAAAAATAAACAAACAGGACCTAATTAAACTTAAAAGCTTTTGCACACTGAAGGAAACTATAAGCAAGGTGAAAAGGTAGCCTTCAGAATGGGAGAAAATAATAGCAAATGAAACAACTGATAAAGAATTAATCTCCAAAATATACAAGCAGCTCATGCAACTCCATACCAGAAAAATAAATGACCCAATCAAAAAAAGAGGCCAAAGAACTAAACAGACATTTCTCCAAAGAAGACATACAGATGGCTAACAAACACATGAAAAGATGCTCAACATCACTCATTATCAGAGAAATGCAAATCATAATGAGATACCATCTCATGCTGGTCAGAAAGGCTGCTATCCAAAAGTCTACAAACAATAAATGCTGGAGAGGGTGTGGAGAAAAGGGAACCCTCTTACACTGTTGGTGGGAATGCAAACTGGTACAGGCACTATAGAGAACAGTGTGGAGATTCCTTAAAAAACTGGAAACAGAACTGCCTTATGACCCAGCAATCCCACTGCTGGGCATACACACTGAGGAAACCAGAATTCCAGAACTGAAAGAGACACGTGTACCCCAATGTTCATCGCAGCACTGTTTATAATAGCCAGGACATGGAAGCAACCTAGATGTCCATCAGCAGACGAATAGATAGAAAGTTGTGGTACGTATACACAATGAAATATTACTCAGCTATAAAAAAGAATGCATTTGAGTCAGTTCTGATGAGGCGGATGAAATCGGAGCCTATTATACAGAGTGAAGTAAGCCATAAAGAAAAACACCAATACAGTAGGTTAACGCATGGAATTTAGAAAGATGGTAACAACGACTCTGTATGCAAGACAGGGAAAGGGACACAGATGTAAAGAACAGACTTTTGGACTCTGTGGGAGAAAGCGAGGGTGGGATGATTTGAGAGAATAGCACTGAAACATGTGTATGTGAAATAGATGACCAGTCCAAGTTCAATGCATGAAACGGAGCCTTCCAAGCCAGTGCCCAGGGACACCCCAGAGGGACGGGGTGGGGAGGTAGGTAGGAGGGGGGTTTGGGACAAGGGACACAGTGTACACCCATGGCAGACTCATGTCCATGTATGGCAAAACCACCACAATACTGTAATTAGCCTCCAATTAAAATAAATATTTTTTTTAAAAAGGATGATTCTGAATACTATTAGACACATGTAGAATGTCTATGAGTGCTCTTAAATCATATATATTTATATGTAAATATAGGTACATCTGGCTATCTCCATACGAATACAGCTAGTTTTTTCCTTTGCTATTTTTGAGTAATTAGTGGTACCAAGAAGGAATCCATCAAAACACAAAAAATAATTATGATGCAGTAATATGATGCAGAATATCCAGGGCTTTATTTCCTTTTTGACAAATTTTCCGTGATGTGCTTATGCAGTAAAATTATTTTTTAGCAAACCAAAACAGTGAAGAGGAGAGGCCCCCTCTGGCTGGCACAGGTGACCACACACTCACCGTGAACACCTTCTCCGGGGCCCCCTTGGCCCTCATGTTGGTGTCATGCACGTGCTTGAGAATCATCCAGGCTTCATCGTGTTTGCCCATCTGGTAAAACCAAGGAGAGAGACATGAACAATCCTTTGCTAATTAGAGGTGGAAAACCCAACCAAGACAACAGGGTGCTGATGCCCACGTCTTAGGCCGTTGGCCATGGATACGTTACAATCTGTGGCTTGTGAAAAACCAGGACAAGCTTCTGTCGCAGCCCATCCTGGAAGGGTAATCAGGCTGTGCCTTCGAGGTGTAAATGCTGGGTATTATTATCATCATAGGCTGTAAGTAACCACTTGTAGATTTTAGGCTGAATAGACTGCAGGTGGAAGCCGTGATCCTCTCTGGACGACTAAAGCCAAGACCCAACATATAACAGGTTCAATTGTGTCCCCCACACCACTTCCATATGTTGGAGTTCTAGCCCTCAGTGTCCCCAGAAGGTGACTTTATTTAGAAGTAGGGTTGCTGCAGATGTAATTAAGATGAGGTCATACTGGGGTAGGATGGGCCCCTAATCCAACATGATTGGTGTCCTTATAAGAAGAAGCCCAAGTGAAGACCTAGAGGCACTCAGAGAGAATACTTTGTGGTGACAAAGACAGATTGGAGTGAAAGAGCTGCAAGCCAAGGACCACCCTAAATGTAAGCAACCCACCCAGAAGCTGGAAGAGGCAAAGGGAAGGTTGACCTACGGCAGTGGCCCCCAACCATTTTGGCACCAGGGACCTGTGTCATGGAAAACAATTTCTCCATGGACCAGGATGCAGAGGATGGTTTGGGGAGGATTCAGGTGCATTTCATTTATTGTGCACTTTATTTCTGTTATCACTACATCAGCTCCACCTCAGATCACCAGGCACTAGGTTCCAGGGGTTGGGGACCTCTGCCCTAAGGACTTCTGAGGGAGTGTGGCCCTGCCAACACCTTGATTTGGCACTTTTAGCCAACAGGTCTGGGAGACAACAAATTTCTGTGACTCTGAGACACTCAGTTTGTGTAGCTTTGTTACAGCAGTCCTAGAGAGCTAATACACATCAAAGCTTCTGAGACATGCTTGGATTAAAAAAAAAAAAAACTTTTTGCTGCATCTGCCCCTGATCAATGGGATGAAAGAAGACATTCAACAGGAAAGTCTGCAGAAAGTCAGAAGGAAGCTAGTGAGTGGACTCTGAGGACTGGGGCTGTAAGAGCCTTGGAGTCCTGTTGCCCTTCCACCAGCCCTGCCCGTCTGACCGCTGCAAGCCTCCACCACCACCACCATCCAGCTGGAAACCTCACAGGACTGTGGGAGCAGCCTTCTGGAGGAGAGAGGTCCTGCAAAGACAAGAGTCTTGAAGGGCTGGGGAGCAGAGAAAGATCGACAACCCAGGTCACTGCTGTAACATGGAAAAAACTCCATGCGGCTTTTTGTTTTTTGTTTTGGGCATTTTTTGTTTTGTTTTGTTTTGTTTTCTGCCTCAAACCATGTGGATGTTAGTTCCCTGCCCGGGGATTGAACCAGTGCCTCCTGCAGTGGAAGCACGTTGGAGAGGACCACTGGACTGCCAGGGAAGTCCCACTCATGCAGCTCTGAAGGTCATCAGGACCTCTGGGGAGCATGGGTACCGGAAGCATCTTCAAGAGGGTGCCCTCCAGCCCCACCCAGACTCGGGAAGCAGTGCCGCTGCTCTGCACTCTGTGAGCTCTGTCCCTCCAGCTCTGGCAGTCCTCGCATCCTGGGCAGGCCACCATCACGACGGGTTTAATGACGGGCCAGGTCAAAGCCGACCTGGGACCAAGAGACCGGGACAGCAAGCCTCGCACGGGGTGGGGCACTGACTCACCTCCAGCAGAAACCTCGGGCTCTCCGGCATGAACTTCAGGGCCACAAGGGACACGGTGCAGGGCAGAGCACAGACGATGACAAACACTCTCCAGCTGTGGAAGTGGTAGCTGCTGCCCATGCTGAAGCCCCAGCCTGTGAAGAAGCAGCCAGACACGCAGCACTAGTTACAACAGCCAGGACGTGGGAGCAACCTAACGTCTGTCGACAAATGAATGCCTAAAGAAGTACTAGCGATCCATACTGGACTACTACTCAGCCATGAAAAGGAATGAAACTGGGTCATGTGTATTGATATTGATGGACCTAGAGTCCATCATACCAAGTGAAGTAAGTCAGACAAGAGAAAAACAGATATCGTACATTAATGCCCATTTGTGCAGTCTAGAAATATGGTACAAATGAGCCTGCTCACAGGGCAGAAATAGAGACCCAGTCATAGAGGACAGACAAGTGGCACAGAGGGGAAAGGGGAGGGTGGATGAACTGGGAGAGGAGTACTGACATATACACGCTCAGTTCAGTTCAGTCGCTCAGTCGTGTCCAACTCTCTGCGACCCTATGGACCGCAGCACCTGGCCTCCCTGTCCATCACCAACTCACGGAGTTTACCCAAACTCATGTCCATTGAGTCAGTGATGCCATCTAGCCATCTCATCCTCTGTCATCCCCTTCTTCTCTTGCCTTCAATCTTTCCCAGCATCGGGCTCTTTTCAAATGAGTCAGCTCTTTGCATCAGGTGGCCAAAGTATCAGAGTTTCAGCTTCAACATCAGTTCTTCCAATGAACATTCAGGACTGACTGATTTCCTTTAGGATGGACTGATCGGATCTCCTTGCAGTCCACAGGACTCTCAAGAGTCTTCTCCAATATCACAGTTCAAAAGCATCAATTCTTCGGTACTCAGTTTTCTTTATAGTCCAACTCTCACATCCATACGTGACTACTGGAAAAACCGTAGCCTTGACTAGACGGACCTTTGTTGGCCAAGTGATGTCCCTGCTTTTGAATATGCTGTCTATGTTGGTCATAACTTTGCTTCCAAGGAGTAAGCGTCTTTTAATTTCGTGGCTGCAGTCACCATCTGCAGAAATAGATAACTAGTGGGAAGCTTCTGTATCGCAGAGGGAGCTCAGCTCAGCGCTCTGTGATGACCTAGAGGGGTGGGATGCGGTGGTGGTGGGAGGGAGGCTCAAGAAGGAGGGGATATGTGAATATGTATGGCTGATTCACTTCATTGCACAGCAGAAACTAACATAACATTGTAAAGCAACTATACTCCAATTGAAATAAAGCAGAGTGTCTCTGACGCTTGGTCTTAGAGTGACCTTCAGGAAAGTGAAAGTGTTAGTCCCTCGGTCCTGTCTGACTCTTTGCAACCCTATGGACTGTAGCCTGCCAGGCTCCTCTGTCCATGGGATTCTCCAGGTAAGAATACTGAGGTGGGCTGCCATGCCCCTCTCCAGGGTATCCTCCCAACGCAGGGATCAAACCTGCATCTCCTGCAGATTCTTCACCATCTGAGCCAAAGGAGAGCCCGAGCAGGGCCTTGTGTGACCTAGGGTTTTGATGGGGGATTACTCTCACCCACGTCAAAGAGCAACACCATCTCTGGGTGGTTCCAAAGCACAGGGCTTAAGACCACAGTTTGAAAACCACTGTCAGTCATAACACTAATTTTTTTTTTAAAGAAGCTGAGTTTCTACATTCAAATGAATTCATAATCATTGAAATAGAGAGGTCACTAGCTCCAACTCAGCTTTCATTATATTCAAAGTATTTCTAAAACTCATTTTTGAAAATTGCCTTCAGAATCTACAAAACGTTATTTCAAACATCTTTATAAGTAGCAAATGTCCCTCTTTCAAGGAACAGTGACACAGTGGAAAGTGCCTGGACTTCTGCAGTCACACAGGTCAGAGTTCAGATCCTGGCTTTCTCACATCGTTATTGTGTTGGTGAGTTTTCACAGCTGTAGAATGCAGCTAATGGTGCTCCCACAGATTCACTGTGTGTGAAACCTCCCCAGCAATCAATAATAACTCACCTTCTTTGAGGGTAGCTTTGATTTGTTTAGAAATAGTTACATGACATTTAGTGCCAAAGATGTTGAGTAAAATGGGTGAATATCAGCAAAGATCAGCAAAAGAACTGTTTATTTTTCTCTCACGCCATTCAAAACAACCTCTGAAGACAATTCCAACAGCATTTCTGGTTTTGGTTTTAAGGTTCCCTTTTTTTTTTTTTTTTTTTTTTTTTGATGGGGACCATTCTTAAAGTCTTTAGTGAACTTGTTACAATATTTCTTCTGGTTTTTGTGCTGTGCTTAGCCATTCTGTCGTGTCCGACTCTTTGCGACCCCATGGACCGTAGACTGCCAGGTTCTTCTGCCCATGGGATTCCCCAGGCAAGAATACTGCAGGGGATTGCCATGCACTCCTCCAGGGGATCTTCCCAACCCAGGTATCAAATCCAGGGCTCCCCCATTGCAGGCGGATTCTTCACCATTTGAGCCACCAGGGAAGCCCATGAATACAGCAGGGGGAAGGCTATTCCTTCTCCAGGGGACCTTCCCAACCCAGGAATCAAACTGGGGTCTCGTGCACTGTCCGTGAATTCTTTACCAGAATTTTGTTGTTTATGTTTTGGATTTTTGGCCTCAAGGCATGTGGGATCTTCGCTACCCAACCAGGGATTAAACCTGCACCCCCTGTATTGGAAGGCAGTATTAACCACTAGACCACCAGGGAAGTCCCTCAATAGCATTTCTTAAAAATACCTAACTTTATAAACAAATATGGTGATTTCTAAAGCTCAAAGGGTAAACATTATTCCACTGTAAAATCTCTATTCCATTTACGTGAAAAATACACTGAATGGCTAACTCCAGAGGTGGGAAGTTTATGTCTTGAAGTCTATTACTTACCACTGCAGTTCAATTTGTTGTACTTGCCAGAGACTCCTAACTAATATCTCTTGCTTCTGCAGATATTTCTAACTCTATTTGCAGAGTGAAGGACTGGCCAGAGAGAATCCCAGGTGGAAAAACAGGGGACTGTGGCCACTTTTACACAATGGCCACAGAACATAATACACAGAACACACCCAGCCTTCTCAATCAGAATCCAACCTCTTTAGGCACAGCCCATCCTCCTTCCCATATCACTGGGGTTTGCTTGTTTATTTTAATTTTAATTAAAAAGCCTTTCCTTTCTCCTGGGAGTGACAACTGGAAGAGGAAGACAAAACCATAGGAAGATTTCCACATTCTCAGCTCATGTTCAAAAACCATTCTGGCGTAATTAGAAATAACCACATAGCCATCCAACTCAGGTGGGTAACAAGAGAAGAAGAACAGGAAACAGGTATGTTTAGAAAGTACCCTGCCTCAGAGAGATATTTTTTTCTTAATGATAATCTGTGCGAATTATCCAAAATCCATTATTCCCTCATGCCTCTCTGGTTTTTACAGTGACTTAGTAACCTGCACTTCATTAGGCACATCTTTGGGGCCTTAAATTAAATAAAATTAAATAGCGAACTGCTTCCAAATATATGGAACAACTGCTAATCTGGAGACATGGATTGTCTTGTTCACTGATCTTTTAGCTTGCCCTACTTTTTCTCCATTAGGATCTCACAAACAGCTGGTGCTGCTGACTACAGTGGGAATTAATCTTCCATAATATAGCCACTTTTTTCAGGGCTGTGCCCATGACTTCCCAGAAAAACATTCTGAGCTTTGTAATTTTCTTTCTTAATGACTCCGTCACCCAAATTCCTGGTGCCAAGACCTCACATCATTTCATTCCGGCAAAAGCAATTAAATGGTTTGTACAAGCTACGTACAAACATTCAGTCTCCTTTCTGGATCACCCTTGCCTTTGTCCCTGCTGAGAGGAGGCGATGTTAGAGGATTAATGTCTTGGGTCTATTAAAAAATATCATCTAATAACTGGTTCACTGTGGACAAAACATCTGGTCCTGGTAAAAATGAGGCTTAAAATAAATAGTCACTCCTGTTACCCTGTGACTCTAGTCTACCATATTTCTAGGATGGTTTGCCCTCAAGTAAATGTGCATTTCAAGCCTTCAAGCCTAATCATCCAAGAGGCCATTTTTAAATGGCATGTAAAAGCCACAGATTTCATACAAGCCTCAGTTCAGTGCAGTTCAGTCACTCAGTCATGCCTGACTCTTTGTGACCCCGTGGACTGCAGCATGCCAGGCTTCCCTGTCCATCACCAGCTCCTGGAGTTTACCCAAACTCATGTCCATCGAGTCAGTGATGCCATCCAACCATCTCATTTTCTGTCACCCGCTTCTCCTCCTGCCTTCAATCTTTCCCAGCATCAGGGTCTTTTCCAATGAGTCAGTTCTTCGCATCAAGTGGCCAAAGTATTGGAGTTTCAGCTTCAGCATCAGTCCTTCCAAAGAATATTCCAGGACGGATTTCCTTTAGGGTTGACTGGTTGGATCTCCTTGCAGTCCACAAAGGCATACAAATAGGAAAATATCCCGTCCATTTGGAGTAGGATATTTAAGCATAAGTCCTGCTATCAGCCAGCAGCCTTATGGCCCCTCTGCCATGGGCATCCCCTTCAGTCTTGATCAGCAAGTTCCCAACCTGAATTATTTTATTGCTTCTTTTAAAACCAGACACCCAGACACTGGAACGTGTTAGTGTGTAAAGTGAAGAGAAAAAATGACACAGTTTGTAGCGACTACTGAAGGCTGCTACCCACCTCACAAAATCTTTCCAGTCCTTCTCCACTGGGTTGCAGATTTGTGGTTTGGGTGGGACTGACCCCACCCCCAATGCCAGGGACGGGGAATGAAGTATACGAACCCTCAGTATCTGGCATCCTCTGGAGTTTAGTGATTGGCTGAGGTGAGCATATGACCTAAGCTGATCCAATCAGAGTGAAGCCAAGAACCTTTGCTCATTGGCTGGTTGTGGGGGCGGTCCCCTTACAGAAAAAGCAGTCTGCAAACAGGGCTAGAATTGCCAATGCAGCTTGGAGGGAAGCCAGCTCAAGTACTAGAATCATTTCCAAAATTTTCTCGACATGCTTTGCATCCCAAGAACTGCGGGCTGTTAAGGCTGGCACAGATCAGATCTCTAGAGTCAATTCCCTTTGCTTCTTTCTCACTTCATTTTATAGATGAAGGAACCAAGCCTGGACAAGCTAGGGTGACTTGTTCCAAATTACAGAGCCCCGCTATTTTGACTTAGCTTTTATCCAGAATCTATTTGTTCCCCTCCCAGCAAATTTTCCTAGTTCAATTTATATGTAGAAATAATTTCTTACTGTTAACACATTTGGACCAATGACCCGGGGAAATGATATTATATTAATAGCAAGGACAAAAGCAATTCCTTGGACCCATGTAACCAACAGCCTGGATAATTAAAGTGTGCCTTGGGGGAAGGGTAGAATGCAGAGCCTAATATGGAGAATAATACAGTTTTGTATCTAAAATTATGAAAAACTGCCTGCATGGGTGCTTAGGCGCCTCAGCCGTGTCCACCTGTGACCTGATGGACTGTAGCCTGCCAGGCTCCTTTGTCCATGGGATTCTGCAGGCAAGACTACTGGTGTGGGTTGCCATGCCCTTCTCCAGGGAGAACTGCCTATGATAACAGAATTATCTGGAAAACGTCAACTCTTTATTTCATTGTTTCTGTTCACATTTCTTTCTCTGTTTCTAATACAAAATCTGATGGGATATGGTCTCAAAGCCATTTCCTCCAGCCTCAGGGCACACAGCTAGGTTACACTGCCCGGTGTCCTCTGCCGTAGTGTGCAGTCACATTACAGATTTGGGGCCAAGGGGATGTGAGCAAAGAGGATGTGATCCACTTCCTCTCCTGCCCTTCAAAAGCACCCACATGCAACTGCCCACGCTGTTTTCCTGACTCATTCTGAAGAGAGGAGAGCACACACTGGGAGGAGCCCGAGCCCTAAGATTACTGAGGAGCAGAGCTGCCCACAGATCAGAAGGACCAGCCAGCTTTGAAGGAGGGGAAAATATCTTTGGCATTAAACCACTGAGATTTCAGGGTTGATCAGGTTCTCAGGTTAATATACTCAGCATCGCCTTAACTACACCAATCCAAGAAGATTGCTTCTTCTTAAAAAGATAACGCCGAAGCCTCCATTAGCCCAGAACAGACAACAGCAAGATTTAGGTTTAAAACAAGCATCCCAAGAGGAAAAGGAATCCTCCTACGCTGTTGGTGGAGATGCAAATTGGTACATCCTCCTATGGAGAACAGTATAGAGGTTCCCTAAAAAACTACAGATAGAATTACCATATGACCCTGCAATCCTACTCCTGAGCATTATCTGCAGAAAATTCTAATTCAAAAAGCTACATGCACCCCAGTGTTCATAGCAGCACCATTTACAGTAGCCAAGACATGGAAGCAACCTAAATGTCCATGGGACAGATGAACGGCTGAAGAACATGTGATGTATATTATGGAATGCTGCGTGCATGCGTGCTGAGTCACTCCAGTTGTGTCTGACTCTTTGCAACCCTGTGGACTGTAGCCCACCAAGCTCCTCTGGCCATAGGATTCTCCAGGCAAGAATACTGGAGTGGGTTGTTATGCCCTCCTCCAGGGTATTTTCCCCACCCAGAAATCAAACCCACATCATCTCCAGAGGCTCCTATATTGCAGGCAGATTCTTTACCACTGAGCCACCAAGGAAGCCACACTATGGAATATTACTGAGCCATAAAAAATAAGAAAATAATGCCATTTGCAGCACCATGGATGGATCCAGAGATTATCAGACTAAGTGAAGACAGAGAAAGACAATTATCCTATGATACCATTTATATGTAGAATCTAAAAATGATACACGTGAACTGATTTCCAAAACAGAAACAGACTAACAGACACAGAAAACAAATTAACAGTTACCAAAGGGCAAAGTGAGAGAGGGCAGTGGCACCCCACTCCAATACTCTCGCCTGGAAAATCCCACGGACAGAGGAGCCTGGTAGGCTGCAGTCCATGGGGTCACTAGGAGTTGGACACAACTGAGCAACTTCACTTTCATTTTTCACTTGCATGCATTGGAGAAGGAAATGGCAACCCACTCCAGTGTTCTTGCCTGGAGAATCCCAGGGACGGAGTTGCCTGATGGGCTGCCGTCTATGGGGCTGCATAGAGTCAGACATGACTGAAGTGACTTAGCAGCATTAGCAGAAGCAAGGACCTACTATATAGCATAGGAACCATACCTTATATTTTGTAATAAACTATATGGGGAAAGAATCGGAAAAAGAATAACTCACATTCCTGTACACCTGAAAGTAACACAACATTGCAAATAAACTGTACTTTAATAAACGCACACACAAATGCACACGCACACACACACTCACACACCAAGGAGGGGAATGGGTGGAGAAGTGTTGGTTAACTTCAGGGGCGTTTGTCTCCTCTTCCCTGTGGTCTGCAGGATTCTAGATGATGGCAAAGCCTACACCCATGATCTGTAGTTTGCCAAAAATAATTTTGAAGGATGTTAATGGCATTACCCAGGATACTCCAAAGGCATAATCAAATTCAAAACTGCTGCCTTCTCCCTACTTTACTCTTAATAAAATCCAACAGTGGAAGTTAATGTTGCCAAGTCTCTGTCCAGAAAATCCAGTTTTCGCAATTAACCAAGATAATAAAATTGTCTCGGCTGAAACCAAGACCCTGTCTGTAAGGGCTGCTCCATGTCTGCAACCAAAAGAGGGACAGCAGGAAGTAAAATGGAAAACGCATGAGAGCACTGCGCTGCGCAGGAGGGGCGTGGGGATCCAAGGTCATGCCAAGGCCAAGTCATCAGTCTGGCCGAGTCACCAACTTCCTGGCCTCTGCTACACCATCTATAAAAAGGAGTTACTGAGCCTAACTCATTGTGAGGAGGAGAACTGGAGATGAAGTTTGCCTTAAAGGGCTTCCTGGGTGGCTCAGATGATAAAGAATCCACCTGCAATGCAGGAGACCCAGGTTCGATCTCTAGCTAAGGAAGATCCCCTGGAGAAGGGAATAGAGCCTAATTTGCTGTGAGGAGGAGGGCTGGAGATGAAAGCTGAAATCCCTTCAAATAAAAGAGAGGAAAGGAGAGAAGGAGTCAGGGAGAGAGGGAGGGTAGACTGTATTATTTCCAGACAGACGTGTACTGAAATTAGCAATGTGTTCCAGCGCTGGAAGTTCTTTAGAAAGATCAAGGTTGTACTCAGGAACTGTGTATGAGAGTGTGGGATCAAGGCTGAGGACAGGAAACGCTGTTCGGATGCAGGTGTCTGGGAACAAAGGCCCCCCGGCCCTTTGAAGCTTTCTGCACTCACCGTAGTGCGGGATGATGCTCCAGGCCATGGCAGATGCGTAGATGCCACCAGCCATCCAGAAGATGCCCAGCCAACTGAGATGCTCCCCTCGCTTCTCCCGGGACAAGAATTCAGAAAAATAGGCGAACACGATGGGCAGAGCACCCCCAATACTGCAGAGAGAAAACGCCAGAAAGGCAGAACCAAGTCAGACACTAAACACAGTCAGACCAGGAACCCAGTTGCCTTGTCCCACCCTTGGGCCAAGTGGTGAAACAACCCAGTAAATTCAAAAGACCAGCCTAAGGCAGCGTTAGGTTCTTTTGACCTTATACACTGACTTTGCAACCTTTCCCCTTTCTAAGATTCAACCTTAACACAGTATCTTGGAAGTCACACAAAATTCAGGAACTTCCCTGGTGGTCCAGTGGTTAAGACTCTGCCTTCCACTGCAGGAGGTGTGGGTTCGACTCCTGGTTGGGGAACTGAGGCACCACATGCCATGAGATACAGCCAAAAATTAAAAAGCAGAATTCAGTTCAAGGTTTTCTGGAGAACCACTCAGAGGCAAGGTACCAGGATGGACGGACCGCTGGTCTGGGGGCAGGAGGGGCCGGCTGAACCTCTGTGATTACGTACCCTATGCCTGAGATGAGTCTGCAGAAGAGGAAAGCTCCATATCCCTGTACGAAGGAGGAGAGGGAGGCAAAGGAAGCATTGATGGCCAGGGAGATGCTGAGGACTCGCTTCCTCCCCAGCTTATCAGCCAGGCCCCCCAGGACGAAGGCGCCCCCCATCATTCCTAGGTAGACTATCAGCCCTGTGAGAAAGAGAAAGAGAGAAAGGAGGGTGGAGGGAGGAGACAAGAGATTAGAGACCGTATGATGTTTTAGAAAACCTGATGCCCATCTTAATGCATCCTAGAAATTCTGTGTCACAGACATAAAAGGTGGAGTGTGACAGATGTCGGCGGCAAATTAGACATGTTGGACAAACGCGACTTCTGAGGAACGCTATTCAGAAAATAACAGCCTCACCAGGTTGACACATATGTACACGTGCTAAAATAGATCAACCAGAACTGGGTTTGACGTACCTTTCTTTGAAATGCGTAATGTGCAGCTGAAGGAAATTCTGTCATTTTTATTTTTAAACAAAAAAGTGGCAGTGCCTCAAATGTCCTTACCTGTGGGGTTATGCTTAAAGACAAATTTCCCAGGGAAAAGTGTGGTGAGGCAGGTATGGGGACCATCGGGAGGGAGAAGACAAGACGAGAGTGATAAGAGCGACTACCAACAAGACAGTTCATTTCATTAAACACCCAAGAAGGGCCTTTTCCAAGCCACAACCAATGTTCAGATTTCTTTTTTTATTGAACTGTAATTACTTTAAATGTTGAGATTTGTCAGGAGAATGTAGAAGAGAGCAGCCATGTGCTATCCTTTCTCCAACAGATGTAACTACTACATGCTTGTAATACAATCAGTTACCCTGGTGGTGGTTTAGTCGCTCAGTCGTGTCTGACTCTTTGTGACCCCATGAACTGTAGCCCGTCAGGTTCCTCTGTCCATGGGATCCTCCAGGCAAGGATACTGGAGTGGTTTGCCATTTCCTCCTCCAGGGGATTTTCCCCACCCAGGAATCGAACCCAGGTCTCCTGCACTGGCAGGTGGATTCTTTACCACTGAGCCACTGGGGAAGCCCCATCAGTTACCTTAAGATATAGTAATATAAATACACTGTTGCAGACACATTTAAGGAATTCCAGTAAAACCAGCATCCTCAGAGGGGTGGCAGATCTCTAGAAGCACACAGATAATTCTTTCCAACTAAAAACTGAATACTTACTATTTATGAATGACTTAAGAATATATTGATACGTTATATCTGTGTCTTTTTGGCTGTCTTGCATACAGGGTCATCATTGCCATCTTCCTAAATTCCATATATATGTGTTAGTATACTGTATTGGTGTTTTTCTTTCTGGCTTACTTCACTCTGTATAATCGGCTCCAGTTTCATCCATCTCAACAGAACTGATTCGAATGTATTCTTTTTAACGGCTGAGTAATACTCCATTGTGTATATGGACCACAGCTTTCCTATCCATTCATCTGCTGATGGACATCTAGGTTGTTTCCATGATGCGTATAGCGGACTTTTGGACTCAGAGGGAGAGGGAGAGGGTGGGATGATGTGGGAGAATGGCATTGAAACATGTATACTATCATGTAAGAATTGAATCACCAGTCTATGTCCGATGCAGGATACAGCATGCTTGGTGCTGGTGCATGGGGATGACCCAGAGGGATGTTGTGGGGAGGGAGGTGGGAGGGGGGTTCATGTTTGGGATCGCATGTACACCCGTGGTGGATTCATGTCAATGTATGGCAAAACCAATACAGTATTGTAAAGTAAAATAAAGTAAAAATAAAAATAAAAAAGAATATATTGATACGTTATATACTAAACCCAAGAAGGAAATTTTGGAGAACGTCTTTCATACAGTGGAAATCCTGAATACAAATTAGGTAAGTGTCCTTTTGCTCAACCTTGACTGTAAATCAGATGAAGAAAATGATTTATCTTTCAGGAAGCTTCTCCTGACCCGTGATGCTTTATTTAGGCAGATGTGTGCTGGGAGGGGCCCATGTACAGCCAAAATCTTCATTAGCTATTTAATCAACTTGAAGGGAGGTCCCCAAAAGGATCAGTGGAACTACGCTCTGCTTTATCTTCCCAGTGACAGGTTTCCTTCTTTTATTATTTTATTTTATGAGATGAAAAGAAGATAACTTTGGTGCTGTCAGTGGTTTTCACTAACTAAGACTTCCTTCACTCACACGCCTCGTCACTTTTCACCTCAACACAACTCAAAGCCACGAAATAAGCCCTTTCCTTTTTCCCTTCCATATGTGACATTAATCCAGGAAACATGTCCATGAGTCTACAAACATTCATTCAATGCCTGTTATTAGTTAAGTACTATTTGGTGATGCTAGTGGTAAAGAACCCACCTGTCAATGCAAAAAAATAAGAAACTCAGGTTCGGTCCCTGGTCAAGAAGATCCCCTGGAGGAGGGCATGGCAACCCACTCCAGTATTCTTGCCTGGGAAATCCCATGGACAGAGGAGCCTGGCAGGCTACAGTCCATGGGGTCACAAAGAGTCGGACACAACTGAAGTGACTTAGCCCATGTTTCCATTACTGGGAATACAGCAGGAGACAAACGCATGAAAATCCCTGCCTTCGTGGCACTTACATTCTAGTTGGGAAAAGAGATGATAAGTAAGTGAGTGAAATATACAGTAAGTGGGTTGCTGAAAGTGATACAAAGAAAAATAACACCGAGGCAGAGACAGGGAGAATCAGAGTGGAAGGTGACATTTCCAAACAAAATGGTTCAGACATCCCTCGGGGAACTGGGACATTTGGGCAAAGACCTGCAGTGAGTCAGATGTGGGGATGTCTAGGGGAAATTGCTGTACCTATGCTCCTGGGCCCAAGGTTTTTCTCCACTACTATTTTACCAGTTTCCCAGCCCACAGCTTAGAAAATATAGTGAGCAGTCTCCCACTTTATTAGGTCATTGACATTTGTGTTTGAGAAAATGAGCCAAGACTTGCAAACCCAGCTCAGGCCTGGGTCATGCTGTATTGTAATGATGTCTGGCTAGTGTTCCCACTAGACTCTGAGTTTGTCTGCCTGATTCAGCCCTGACCGGCCAAGGGCTTTCAGCATCTGGCTCCTGGCAGACTTAATCTTGCCCAGCTCTTACCGATTGAGTGTTATGTCTCAATGCCTTACTCATTGATGAAGGTGTCTTAAAACCATCTTCTGTGGCCATGACCCATCTCTATCAAGAATGAATTGGGGGCTTCCCTGGTGGTCCAGTGGCCAAGAATCCACCGTGCAATGCAGGGGACACTGGCTGGATCTCTGGTCTGGGAAGATCCCACATGCTTCGGGGCAATTAAGCCTGTGTGCAGCAACTACTGACCTGCCTGCCTAGAGGCTATGCTCCCCAACGAGAGAAGCCACCGCGGTGAGAAGCCCATGCACCTCAATAGAGAGTAGCCCTCCCTCGCTACAAGTAGACAAAGCCCGTGTCCAGCAATGAAGACCCAGCACAGCCAAAAATGAAGACCCAGCATAGCCAAAAATGAGCAAAATAAAAGCAAATAAATATTTTTAAAAAGAAGGAATTGGGTCCTGTGCCTGGGTCGGGCTGGAGCTTTCCTGTTACTCTCATCAGGCGTACTAGTCTGCAAGACTGGCTTGGTGCCTGGTCCATGCTAGCTTCCTACCAGCATCTGATGCCCTAACCAATCAGATAAGTCCCAAACTCTGCCCCTGCCCGACCAGGCCTCCCCCAGGACACCCATGGCCAGAGCCCCACATATGAGATGCCCTGCCCTTCTTCTCCCCTCCCAGACAGGCCCCTGGGAGGTCACCACCAGCCCAGTTGACAAGGGAGTTTTTTACATCATTCCTTATGCTTGGTAATTCAGGCTTCTAGACCAGAGCAGAGAGGGAACTATTTTCGCCAGGTAGGTACATGCAGCTTCCAAGTTTGGCTTGCCTCATTTTAGTGCGGCTCCCTGCCTAGATGCTGGGAAAGACTGTGGGCAGGAGAAGACGGGGGTGGCAAAGGGGGAGATGGCTGGATGGCATCACCTAATCAAGTGGACATGATGAGTTTGAGCAAACTCCGGGAGGTAGTGAAGGACAGGGGAGCCTGGTGTGCTGCAGTCCGTGGGGTTGCAAAGAGGACATGACTAAGCCACTGAACAACAACTGCCTAGAATTTCCACCATCCCATTCAGCCAACAAATGACTTGTGTTGGTCTCGTGATACCTGGTTAGTAAACATTTGGAATAAAGAAAGAGATATTGAAAGGGAGGAAGGGGGTCCAGTGGTTTAGAATCCCTGATTGTCCAGTGGTTAAGAATCTACCTTGCAGTGCAGGAGACACAGGTTTGATCCCCAGTCAGGGAACTCAGATAGCACATGGCCCAAGCAACTAAGCCTGTGAGTCGAGCTAGAAGGTCCATGAGCCTCAGTGAATATCCCACGTGCTGCAACTAAGACCAGACACAGTCAAATAAACAAATAGATATTTAGGGGAATAAAGGAAGGGAGGAAGGGAGGAGGAGGGAATTCCCACCCAAAATACAGCTCCATGAGCAAAGCAGATGATACAGTGGCTTTAAGCCACTGAGTCATACAGGAATAGATAATGGGGTAGCAAGTATATACTTCGACCAGTAATGCTGAAGAAGCTGAAGTTGAACTGTTCTCTGAAGATCTGCAAGACCTTCTAAAACTAACACCCCAAAAAAGATGTCCTCTTCCTTATAGGGGCCTGGAATACAAAAGTAGAAAGTCAAGAGCTACCTGGAGTACCAGGCAAATTTGGCCT
Organism: Ovis aries; assembly: GCF_016772045.2. NCBI lineage: Eukaryota > Metazoa > Chordata > Mammalia > Artiodactyla > Bovidae > Ovis > Ovis aries. The sequence goes on from NC_056071.1 coordinate 15,294,746, forward strand.
TGGAGTACAAAACGAAGCAGGTCAAAGGCTAACATAGTTTTGCCAGGAGAACACACTGGTCATAGCAAAGAACCTCTTCCAACAGCATAAAAGAAGACTCTACACATGAACATCACCAGATGGTCAACACTGAAATCAGATTGACTATATTCTTTGCAGCCAAAGATGGAGAAGCTCTATATAGTCAGCAAAAATAAGGAGCTGACTGTGGCTCAGATCATGAACTCCTTGTTGCCAAATTCAGACTTAGATTGAAGAAAGAAGGGAAAACCACTGGACCATTCAGGTATGACCTAAATCAAATCCCTTATGATTATACAGCAGAAGTGACAAATAGCTTTAAGGGACTAAATCTGATAGACAGAGTGCCTGAAGAACTATGGACGGAGGTTCGTGACATTGTTCAAGAGGCAGTGATCAAGACCATCCCTAAGAAAAAGAAATGCAAAAAGGCAAAATGGTTGTCTGAGGAGGCTTTACAAATAGCTGAGAAAAGAAGAGAAGCTAAAGGCAAAGGAGAAAAGGAAAGATATACCTATTTGTATGCAGAGTTCCAAAGAATAGCAAGGAGAGATAAGAAAGCGTTCCTCAGTGATCAATGCAAAGAAATAGAGGGAAACAATAGAATGGGAGAGACTAGAGATATCTTCAAGAAAATTAGAGATATCAAGGGAACATTTCATGCAAAGACAGTCACAATAAAGGACAGAAATGATATGGACCTAACAGAACCAGAAGATATTAAGAAGAGGTGGCAAGAATACACAGAACTATACAAAAAAGATCTTCATGACCCAGATAACCACAATGGTGTGATCACTCACCTAGAGCCAGACATCCTGGAATGTGAAGTCAAGTGGGCCTCAGGAAACATTACTACGAACAAAGCTAGTGGAGGTGATGGAATTCCAGCTGAGCTCTTTTAAATCCTAAAAGATGATGCTGTGAAAGTGCTGCACTCAATATGCCAGCAAATTTGGAAAACTCAGCAGTGGCCATGGGACTGGAAAAGGTCAGTTTTCATTCCAATCCCAAAGAAAGGCAATGCCAAAGAATGCTCAAACTACTGCACAAATGCACTCATCTCACACGCTAGCAAAGTAATGCTTAAAATTCTCCAAGCCAGGCGTCAACAGTATGTAAACTGTGAACTTTCAGATGTTCAAAATGGGTTTAGAAAAGGTAGAGGAACCAGAGATCAAATTGCCAACATCCTCTGGATCATCGAAGAAGCAAGAAAGTTCCAGAAAAACATCTATTTCTGCTTTATTGACTATGCCAAAGCCTTTGACTGTGTGGATCACAACAAACTGTGGGAAATTCATAAAGAGACAGGAATACCAGACCACCTAACCTGTCTCCTGAGAAATCTGTATGCAGGTCAAGAAGCAAGTTAGAACTGGACATGGAATAACAAACTGGTTCCAAATTAGGAAAGAAGTACATCAAGGCTGTATATTGTCACCCTGCTTATTTAACTTATATGCAGAGTATATCTTGAGAAATGCTGGACTGGATGAAGCACAAGTGGGAATCAAGATTGCCAGGAGAAATATCAATAACCTCACATATGCAGATGACACCACCCTTGTAGCAGAAACTAAAGTACAGAAGATCTAAAGAGCCTCTTGATGAAAGTAAAAGAGTAGAGTGAAAAAGGGCTTAAAGCTCAACATTCAGAAAACGAAGATCATGGAATCTGGCCCCATCACTTCATGGCAAACAGATGGGGAAACAATGAAAACAGTGACAGACTTGTTGTTTTGGGCTCCAAAATCACTGCAGATGGTGACTGCAGCCATGAAATTAAAAGACGCTTGCTCCTTGAAAGAAAAGCTATGACAAACCTCGACAGCATATTAAAAAGCAGAGATATTACTTTGCCAACAAAAGTCCATGTAGTCAAAACTATGGTTTTTCCAGTAGTCATGTATGAATGTGAGAGTTGGACTATAAAGAAAGCTGAGCACCAAAGAATTGATGCTTTTGATCTGTGGTGTTGGAGAAGACTCTTAAGAGTCCCTTGGACTGCAAGGAGCTAACCAGTCCATTCTAAAGGAAATCAATCTTGAATATTCATTGGAAGGACTGATGCTGAAGCAGAAGCTTCATTACTTTGGCCACCTGATGCGAAGAACCAACTCATTGGAAAAGACCCTGTTGCTGGGAAAGATTGAAGGCTAGAGGAGAAGGGGAGGACAGAGGATGAGATGGTTGGGTGGCATAACTGACTCAATGGACATGAGTTTGAACAAGCTCCAGGAGTTGGTGATGGACAGCGAAGCCTGGTGTGCTGCAGTCCATGGGGTCGCAAAGAGTCAGACATGACTAAGTACTCAACACACTTAAGAAGCCTAATGCATCCTATAACAGCAGCAAAACAGCAAACACGGACTCAACACTGGCCACTAGACAGGAGACCCGGGTTTGATCCCTGGGTCACGAAGATCCCTTTGAGAAGGGAGTGACAACCAACTCCAGTATTCTTGTCTGGAGAATCCCATGGACAGAGGAGTCTGGCGGACTACAGTCCATGGGCGCACAAAAAGTCAGACATGGCTGAGCAAACAATTAATTTAAAAAATAAGATAAATTTGAATTTCAGATTTAAAAAAAAAAATAGTCAGGGTTCCACCTTGGTGATGGGATATATCACAGGCGGGAGCAGACAGCAGGTGCAAAGACAGGGAGGCAGAAACAGCCCCTGATGTGAGTGGACAACTACCTGCAAGGAGTTCCGTGTGAACAGAATGCAGTACACGTGGGACATGCGAGGAACTGGGGCTGGTGAGGACCGAGGCCAGCTCATGAATGGCTCAGAGGGTGTACGTGTGTGCGAGAGACAGAACATGCACACACACGTATGATCGCATGCACGTGTGCTGTCTACATGCCTGTGGACCTACAAGTTTAGAAGGGGAGACAAGAATCAGACGAATGGTCAGGACATTTGGTAAGAACCCATCTATACACCCCTGGAGAAGGAACTGGCAATCCACTCCAGTACTCTTGCCTAGAGAATTCCGTAGACAGAGGAGCCTGGTGGCCTGCTGTCCATAGGGTCGCACAGAGTCAGATATGACTGCAGTGACTTAGCACGCATGCATACACCCCATACCCTGGCCCCACCCCAGAGAAAAACACCAGAGTCCAAAAGAAGTTCTCTTTTTCTCTTACTTCAATAAAGCTATCTTCAGAACTTCTCCAATTTCACTGTGCACACAAATCACAGAGGGATCTTCTTAATATCAGATTCTGATTCTCAGTACAATAGGTCTGAGTTGCGGCTTGAGATTTTGCCTTTCTAGCAAGACTGGTGCTGCTGATCCATGGACCACACTCTGAGTAGTGAGAGGCTAGTGTACACCCACCCTCAAGGAAAGACAGGGAGGGGTAGCGATGGAATCCTGGTCCCCGGAAACCAAAGACCTTGTTCACTGGTTGCATAATTTGAGAGATATCCTCTCACCCTCCAAGGGCCTGACCACCACATCTGCAAACCAATTACTGAAGTAGCTAACCTCCAGGCTGGGCTTCCCAGGTGGCACCGTGGTAAAGAACCTCCCGTCAATGTGGGAGATGCAGGAAATACAGGTTCGATCCCTGGATCAGGAAGATCCCCTGGAGAAGTAAATGGCAACCCGCTCCAGTATTCTTGCCTGGGAAAACCCATGGACAGAGGAGCCTGGCAGGCTACAGTCCACAGGATTACTAACAGTCAGCTGAGCATGCACTCTCCAAGCTGCCTTCCCATTTGTTTGTAAAAAATATAAAAAGAGAAAGATGAAATTCTGTGGATTTCTCAGGAAGAAGATTGTCAGATTATAAAAACAAACCCAAAGCAAAGAATAATATCCCATTGTATGGCTATACCACTGTTGGTCTATCCATTCACCTACTGAAGGAGATCTTTGTTGCTTCCAAGTATGAGCAATTATGAATAAAGTTGCTATAAGCTTCAGTAGGTGGGTTTTTGTGTGGACATACATTTTAAAATTATTTGGGTAAAGCCAAGTGACTTTTGAATTCTCTTAACTTTTCTATACTGTTTTGCTTTAGATATGTCTTTTGTAAGCATCTTATAACTGGAATTTTTAAAAGCTAGGTTTGTGCTGGGACTTCCCTGGCGGTCCAGAGGTTAAGACCCCATGCTTCCAATGCAGGGGGTGGGGGCTTCATCCCTGGTCAGGGAACTAACATTCCCCTGTGCTACAAAGAGTGACCAAAAATCTTTTTAAAAATAAAAAATAATTTTTAAAAAGGCGGTTTTGTGGAGACGTAGACAATGAAGCAAATATAGTGAAATATTAATTGTAAAGTCTAAGTAGTAGGTATATAAGTGTATAATGTAAAATTATTTCTATCTTTCTATATGTTCGAAATTTTTCATAATAAATGTTGGGGGAATAGTGAAAAAGCAAAAACAAAAAACAAAAAACCAAACATGAATGGATGATTAAACGTTTGGGATTGTCACACAGGACAGATGGGTCAGAGGTGGCCCTAAGTCGCTTCTGGGCCACCAGTTTGCAATCTCAGCAATAAACATTGAGCCAGGTATTAAGCTATTCCCTCTCAGCTCCAAAGCCACCCTTCCAGCCCCTAAATTGTCCACAAACGACATGTGCTTTGCAAGCCTGCCAGCAGGGGGTACTACAGGGAGGCTTAAAGGCTGGTGAAGGGGCAAGGGCCTATGCTTTCTGCTCCTGCGAGTTTCACCTGAGCAACACTCTTTCACGCTGGCTGCCGCAGTTCCCTTCAGCCGCAGCAGCGGAATCCAGTAAGAAGAACCACTGGAGAATGGTTCTTGGGGGAGGATGGACACATGTATATGGATGGCTGGGCTTCCCAGGTGGCTCAGCAGTAGAGAATCTACCTGCCAAGCCTGAAACGCAGGTTCGACCCCTGGGTCAGAAAGATCCCCTTGAGAAGGGCATGACAACCCTGGCAACCCACTCCAATATCCTTACCTAGGAAATCCCATGGAGAGAGGAGCCTGGCAGGCTACAGGCCATGGGCTCGACTGAGGGACTAAACTAAGGAACTGAACAATATGTAAGGCTGAGTCCCTTTGCTATCCATCTGAAACTATCACAGCATTGTTAATCGGTCAGACTCCAAGACAAAATAAAAAGTTTAAAATGTGTCATAAAGTTAATTATTAAATTTATTAACCAGCCACACCTGCCTCCCCTCCCTTCACACAGCACTAGCCAGCCAGGACCCCTCTCCAGAGATCTGAGCTGTAACCCCGTGAGAGTGCTTTCCTCTCAGTTTCTAAGTTATCATAATTCTAATTTATTCCTTCTTGCCGTCCCCACCTCAGTATACGCTCTATAAACATTTCACTTATACGTACTTAATTAATAGGGGTTTTTTTTACATTAAATTCTCTCTGTTCCAATAACTGGCATAATTTCTGTCTCCTGACTACACCCTGACAGATTCAGACACATAGGCAAACTGATGAATCTTAGAAATTAGACATTGAGTTCAATGCCTATGCTGTACCGGGTGAGGAGGCTGAGTGCCAGAGAAGGCCAGGGACTCGCGGAGGCTCTCTGCTGGCCCTGCATACACTCTGGTCTCCTGGACTCAAGCCCGGTACTTTTGCTACTAAACCTCACTGTCCAAGCCAAAGCAGGAACTCGAGAAAACAAGAGCTTCTCAGAATGCTGTCACAGGGAATCAGGATACGTGGCCTCCAGACGTGCCACTTTGATACAAGGAGTGTTTGAAGCAGAAGACAGCTGAGAAAGAGCAGGCTCACAAAAAAAGGAAAAGCTCCTGTTCTCCGCTGTTGCTTAGTCTGTTCAGTTGTGTCCAAGTCTGCAACCGCATGGACGGTAGCCCGCCAGGCTCTTCTGTCCATGGGATGCTCCAGGCAAGAGTACTGGAAGGGGTAGCCAAGCCCTCCTCCAGGGGATCTTCCCGGCCCAGGGCTCCAGTCTGGGTCTCCTGAACTGCAGGCAGATCCTCTACCCCTGAGCCACTAGAGAAGCCCCTGACCTCCCCTACATTTGCCTAAAAGCAGGCAGGCCGTCTATGGGGTTGCACAGAGTCGGACACGACTGAAGCAACTTAGCAGCAGCAGCAGGCTTAGACTCTAAATCATCGGAGACTCTTATCAACCCAAAGACACGACAAAGAGGGAAAATATCACTTAAAACAATTCTGTATCATTAATGGATTGCTCCGTACGTTCACCTTACCACAGTTCACCGCTCTTGGAAGCCTAAGACCCTTTTTCTTCGTCTTGTCCCTTCTCTACAATGTATTGTCCTCTGTGAAGATGCTATCTAAGTTGTAACCATCCCGACTGTAACCATCCCTAGAGGTACTCTTAAGTATAAGCATTGTGCGTGGGAATGAAGTCTGTTTGTATTTCTCTTGCTAATCTGTCTTTTGTTAGTTTAAATCAAGGGTCCCCTGTCGCCGAACCTAGGAAGGTAGAGAGAAGTTTTTCCTCCCCTGCTCTGTCTTGGGAGGCCACGAAAAGGAAGAAAGGAAAAAAGATGAGCTTATCCAAGGAGAAGAAAAATAGAAAATTCACAATGCCTCTGAAATGGCTCTGCTATTAAACTCATTTAAAAATCTTTCTTCCACAGAAGAAGTTAAGACAATAAATCTGAAAAATTAGAGTGCATTGGAGTTATCAAAAATTACTTTAGCATGAAGCTGATAAGGGACTAGTTAGAAAGCTGTTAAGAAGTCTACCCTCCTTCAACAAGCTCAGTGGCATTTTAAGGCAATGTCACCCCTAATAACACTGAGTTTTTTAGATAATTAAAAACCATGATTGCAAAGACTTCCCTGGTGGTCCAGTGGCTAAGACCCTGTGATCCCAGAGCAGCGGGTCCAGGTTTGATCCCTGGTCTGGGGACTAGATCCCACGTGCTGCAACTAAAGAACCTACACGCCATAGCCAAATAAATAAATATTCAAACAAACAAACAAAAAGATTGCTACTTTCACAGTAGGGAGGATGGAAGTGAAAGGAGAGGGATGGGGTGAGTAAGAAGGGCTTTCAACGGGCAAATAAAATGGAATAGGCTTCCTTGGAAGAGGGAGGAGCCCATGCTGATAATTTCCCATAAAAGGAAGAGCCCAGTCTTCACACACGACACTTCAGCTGATCATGTCACAGTACTGACCAGCAGCATAACCACAGGCACTGCACCCAGCTTCTCTGACCACCGCACCTTCTTTGTAAAATTCAGACACAGAGTTATCTTGCAGAGTTATTAGGATTTTGTAAGACAGTGGGTTGCAAATATGCAGCAGGATGCCTGACTCAAAAGTGATGCATTACCTGTAAATATCAGTTAAATCTATCTGGTCTATTGTGTCATTTAAAGCTTGTGTTTCCTTACTTCTTCTCTGTCGAGATGACATGAGGTAGGAGGAGAGGAGGGTGGGATGAACTGGGAGAGTAGCACTGACATATATACACTACCATGTGCCAAACAGCCAGCTAGTGGGGACCTGTTACCAAGCACAGGGCGCCTCAGCCCCACGTGCTGTGATGGCCTAGAGGGGTGGGGTGAGAGGCAGGTGGTGGGAGGGCGGTCCAAGAGGAAGGGGATATATACAGACACATACCTATAGCCGACTCACTTCACTGTACAGCAGAGAATAACAAAACATTGTGAGGCCATTAGACTCCCTCCCCAAAACTATTCAAATACAAACTTAAAAAAATAAATGCATAAGTGATCAAAGTTACTATTGTTGCTATAAGCAGTCCAGCTTAGAATGGGGCTGGGAACTGAGAGCCATGGGATTGGAAACATGACAATAGGTTGGTGATATTTTAAAATGAAACCAACCATATATCAGAATTTGCAGCAAGGATCAAGACAAGCAAAAGAAACTTATTTATAGTAGCATGCCCTTTAAGTGTACCTTCCTGTCTTCTTACCTAGAAAGGAAGCCAGATTCCAATAAAAAGTTTTTTAGGACAAAAGTTTTTTTCAAATTTATTCTAATAAGACTTTGGCAGGGGACTTCTCCTCTGCCCCAATTCTCTTTCTAAAGTTCCCAGATTAAACATCATCTCCTAAGAGAAGCAAGCCTGATGTTCCAAACTGGGACTCATCAACCTTTCTCTGTAAAGGGTCAAACAATAAATATTTTACTTGCAAATAATTTACTTTACAGATGTCTTGTGGTCTCTGTGACATACGCTTCTTTTCTTTCTTTATAATCCTTTAAAAATATAAAAACAAAAATACAACAAGTCCTCGACATTCAAACAAGTACTGTTTCACAAGCATGGCCATAAATTCAATTTGTTCACGAGTTCAGCCAAGTTAGCGTAGGTACCAACTAACACAGTCAGCTATATAAACTGTACCGTAATAGGTTTATAATGCTTCTCACACAAGTAACACACAAGAAACAAGCACAAAGATAAAGAAAACATTTGTACTCTTACAGTGCAGGACCTTGAAAAGTATAGGACTACAGCACAACAGCTGGCACTCAGGGGCTGGCACTCGGGGGCTGGCACGGAGTGAACAGGCCAGAAGCGTTCATGATGGAGGAGGGAGAGGGGGTGGGAGAGGGCAGAGCTGAAGGGCCGTCAGCAGCAGGAGACGGAGGGCACGCTGGCATGTCACTCACGCCTGATGTTGACGGAAAGCATGTTCACATCTCTGAAAGTTCACAGTTTGAAGGGTCATATGTAGGGGATTGAGCGTAGCACACAAATCACAGCTTGCTGGCTCCTGTCCTGTTCCAAAGGAAATTCTGTCATCTCTGCTGGTCCTTCCACATACTTTATATAACATATGTCTATTTGCTCCAATGTATTTATTGGTTCAATGTTTGTCTCTAGAGGTGCTCCTCACACCGACAGAATATACCCTCAGCCCCAGAGGCAGCAGGTTGAGGAAATAAACAGTCAGATTGTGCTGGCTGAAATGTGATGGGAAAGAAGAGCCCCCTGCAGAATAATCTTTATTTAGCAATTAACCAAGAACAGCGAAGGCATTTCTCTCTCTCTCTCTTTTTTTTTTTTTTTTTGCTTGAATGCATTGAAATTAAATGCATTAATATCCAAGGAAAATTCTGAGCTCCCTTTTTCTGCAACCACTCCAATAATTATTTGACTCATGCATATGCTTTGAAGGAATAAAAAATCAGCCTCTCCAAATGGAACCATTGCCATTCCACTTTATTCTTCAACCAAATATACTTTCCTGAAGGGTAATGTTCTCTTGGACAAGGGCCTGGAAGTCAGTGGTAGCTGTGATAAAGATTGAATATCTAAGGGAACCCCCCCAGGAGAAGTCTCACTTTGCTACCAAGGCATGGAAGAATACCAAGATATCTATGTGCATACCCCTATTAAACCAGATGCCTCGGGTAGGCTGGCCAAGTGCTTTGTTTATATGACATCTGAACGCTTGGAAACTTCTGGGATGAGTAAACACTTTCTCTTGAGCCTAAGTGCTTAGCACAGAAGCTTGGCCTCAACAGTTGGTCTAGTGGAATCCAACCTGCAGTGACTGCAGTGATTCTCCCGCCAATTTGTGTGCAAGCGCTCAGTCATGTCCCACTCTTTCAACCCCACGGACTGCAACCCACCAGGCTCCTTCAGTCCACGGAATTTTCCAGGCAAGGATACTGCCATGGCTTGCCATTTCCTCCTCCAGGGGATCTTCCCCACCCAGGGATCAACCCCACATCTCACATCTCCTGAATTGGCGGGCGGGGTTCTTTACCACTAGCGCCCCCTGGGAAGCCCCAGCACTTTGTGTCAGATAAACTCAAGTGACTGAATCTTTGCAAGTAGGTTAACTTGCCCTGCTGAAGGGAAGTAGGTTAACAGTCTGCTGAAAATTGGACCTCTCCGAAAGGTCACTAAGGCGTTTGGAAACGACGTTTTTCTCTAGTTGCAAGGAGTTGAAGGTCTAGGGGTTACTCTCCAGTGGCAGTGCGCAGGCCTCTCACTGGGGCAGCTTCTCTTGTTGCAGAGCACAACCTCTGGCTGGGGGCACAGGCCTCAGCAGTTGTGGTGCACAGGCCTAGTTGCCCCACAGCATATGGGAATCCAGACCAGGAATCAAACCCATGTCCCCTGCATTGGCAGGCAGACCCTTAACCATCGGACCACCAGGGAAGTCCCACAATTATTGTATCTAAGTAAACTGTTCCCATATCTGATGGAAGAAATCCAGGTTTATAGTTGGGTGACTCATCAAATGATGAATTATGTGCCCCAAATGATGGAGTGTGCTTAGCCACTCAGTAGTGTCCAACTCTCTGTAAGCCCCTGGACTATAGCCTGCCAGGCTCCTCTGTCCATGGGGATTCTCCCAGGCAAGAATACTGGAGTGGGTTGCCATGCCATCCTCCAGGGATCTTCCTAAACCAGGGGTCAAACCCAGGTCTCCCACATTTCAGGCGGATTCTTTACCGCTTGAGACACCAGGGAAACCCAATGATGGAGCCGCTGCCACTGCTGCTGAGTCGCTTCAGTCGTGTCCGACTCTGTGCGACCCCATAGACAGCAGCCCACCAGGCTCCCCCGTCCCTGGGACTCTCCAGGCAAGAACACTGGAGTGGGTTGCCATGTCCTTCTCCAATGCATGAAAGGGAAAAGGGAAAGTGAAGTCACTCAGTCATGCCCGACTCTCAGCGACCCATGGACTGCAGCCCGCCAGGCTCCTCCATCCATGGGATTTTCCAGGCAAGAGTGCTGGAGTGGGGTGCCATTGCCTTCTCCGAAAGATGGAGCAGTCCGTGAGAAAAGACGCATCAATACTATACGAGGATGCCAGGGCTGGAGGCATGTGTCGCTCTGCCTAAGGGTGCGATGCAATCACTCATGCTTGCTCCTTCGGCTATAGAGAAGCCACAGTCCCATGGACGAGCAGAATCATCTGTCTTGGAAGGTCTAGGATCGGGATGTGGCCAACAGACCCAGAAGCAGGGTCTGCAGGTGGATTGGAGAGTTAGAGGGACAGGGACACTTGTTACAGTAGCGTAGCGTAAGGATACGGTCTTTTAAATATATTTTAATAGTAATTCACAACCTTTCGGGGGTCTGTGTTGGGTCTTCATTGCTGTGCAGGCTGTTCTCTAGTTGTGGAGAGCGGGGGCTACTCTCTAGCTGTGGTGCACAGGCGTCTCATTACAGTGGCTTCTTTTGTTGTGGAGCGCAGGCTCTAGGGCGTGCAGGCTGTGGCAGCTGTGGCTTCCAGGCTCTAGAGCACAGGCTCACCAGTTGTGGGGCATGAGCTTAGCTACTCCATGGCATGTGGGATCTTCCTGGATCAGGAACTGAACCCAGGTCTCCCGCATTGGCAGGTGGATTCTTTACCGCTGAGCCATTGGGGAAGCACATAGATAAGGTCTAATCCCAGGAAGAGGTTCTTTCTCCATCCATACTTATGGGAAACTTAAGACCCTGCAAGGGAGCCCAGAGACTCCATCATCCCAGGTGGTGATGCAAAACCAAGCTCAAGCCACAAGGCAATATTCTGAGCCGGTAAGGATACCCAGGCCCCAGACCCCTAGCCATGTCTTTGGTGAGTAGAAGACAGGTCTATAGTCATGGTGGAAGCAACAGTAACAGAAAACACTCAGGATACCAGTGAGGTTTCTGCCCGGGGCTCAGACTAGCCCTGGGGCAAAGGGGTACCTGGCGTGTCCCTTAATCGCCTCTCAAGCTGATAGCAAGAGGCTTTAAGAAATATTCCTTGAGGATGCTGTGAGAATCCTAACATTGCTGTGTTCACATTCCCTGACACTAGAGCCATCTTAGAAAAGCAGAGGTTTCCTTTTGTACCTCTCAGTGCAGGTGAGAAGACGCGTCATCTGGGCTAGAGCTGTAGAGGTGTGACACCTTGGACAGCTCTCCTGGGGACCCTGAGCGCCTCAGCTGTGACCACTACCCATGAGACCCGCAACCCCTCCTCCACTCCACCACGGCCCAGTTGTGGCTGCCACTGTGTTCACGTCCAGAGGCTGGAACAATGTGCCTGATGACACCCAGGACCAATCCAGGGGAATCACAGTAGGCTTATTAGCGGTAGAGTATTTTGGCACCACGGTAAAGAATCCACCTGCCAATGCGGGAGAAGCAGGAGACTCAGGTTCAGTCCCTGGGTCGGGAAGATCTGGAGGAGGAAATGGCAACCCACTCCAGTATCCTTGCCTGGGAAATCCCATGGACAGAGGAGCCTGGGGGGCTACAGTCCATGGGGTTTCAAAGAGTTGGACACAACTGAGTGACTGAGCACATGGCTGAGAACTGGAAGCTGAGTCGGGAATAGCTGACATAAAATCAAGAAAAGAAACTACAATCTTCATGCTGGAATTTGCTCAACCCCACTATCTACATGTCAGTGAGTATGGGAAGAGGGCATAGAGATTAAATAAGCCCAGCCCAATCCTCTGCTTCAAAAACACTCACAATATAGCTGAAATAAATAGGTGGACACAAGAAGTGGTAAAACAGGGCAGGGGCCAGAGAAAGGCCACAGCAAGAACTCTGGCAAGGTGATGGCGGGAAGGAGGGTGGGGGGCAAACTTGGCTGCCCTAGAATAAGCAGACGGTTGGGGTGATGGAAGATGGTCGGAGGGGGAGCAGCGGACCGAGCATCACACAAAAGAATCAGAAGGTGGTGAGGCTGGTTGTTGGCAGAGGTCAAACTCACGACCTTCCCAAACCTGGATGTCTTTTTGATACAATGACTCTGAACAGGCCACCTTGTCTTCAAAGAACATTAGCTTCTATATTAGCGCAGAGTTGATTTACAACTGGGGCTGGAAAAGATCTGTCTTTCTGTCTGGGACACCTAGAGGTCTGGCTCTGACTCATGGCCAAGATAAGGGCAATGAGATTTATGATGTGCTGTTTAAGGTCTGAAACTCCCGTGGCGATCCCGACAGTCAGTTTGTTTACTCATGGTTTCAGCGGTATAACTGGTTACTCAAAACTGCTGGAGCAAAAGCCAGAGGGATGAGCAAATCCCACTGAGAACTTCTGCCTTGAGGTCTTCCGAAAGGGAAGATTTCTTGCACAGATCTTGGTGGTTTTACCTGCAGACAAGTTCATATAAGAATAGGGCCCTCGTGACTATGCCTGTATATCTTTTGAACATCCGGTGCTTGCCTACACGCTCTTTCTCACTTTAAATAAGAACCTATGTGACTGTGGGCTTCCCAGGTGGCGCTAATGACAAAGAAGCCACATGTCGATGCAGGAGACGTGAGACACAGCCTCGATCCCTGGGTCAGGCAGATGCCCTGGAGGAGGGCAGAGCAACCCACTCCCAGGATTCTTGCCTGGGGAATCTCATGGACAGAGGAGACTGGTGGGCTACAGTGCATGGGGTCACAAAAAGTCAGACACGACTGAGCAAGTGAACTGAACTGAGCTAAGCAAACAATTATTTTCATCCAGTTTGAGAATCCTATGTGACAGAGATCTGGGCAGGTTTTAATATTAGTATGTTAGGAAAGTGAGTCTTCACGCTTTTGTTGAAATAAAATGTATCTCATGGATCAAACCTCTTAATTTTTTTTATTCTTATGACAATTACTCTTTTCTCTTTACCTTTGGTGGCTCAGAGGGTAAAGAATCTGCCTGCAATGCAAGAGACCTGGGTTCGATCCCTGGGTTGAGAAGATCCCCTGGAGGAGGAAATGGCAACCCACTCCAGTATTCTTGCCTGGGAGATCCCACGGACAGAGGAGCCTGGAGGGTTACAGTCTACGGGGTTGCAAAGATTCGGACATGACTGAGCAACTTAGCATGCACACAAAAGTGATGCTCTTTCCCATCTGAGTCTTCACACTGCTTGTTTCTCCATCTGGCATGTTCAGATCTTTGCACGGCTGGCTCCTTCCCATAGTCCAGGCCAAAGCTTCCCTGGCCACCCATCCACGGGGTCTCTCCCTCCAATAGATGGAATCACAAAGGCCAGTTAGAGGCCATTATAAACCCAGGTGGGTGACAGTGACCACTTGGCAGGGTGGTCGGTGGCAGTGGAAGCAGTAACAAGGGGCTGGATTCTGGGTGTATTTTAAAGGTAGGGTCAAAAAGCTTCCCCGGTCCAGTGGTTAAGAATTTGCCTTGCAATGCAGAGGATGTGAGTTCAGTCCCGGGTCAGGGAACTAAGACCCCACATGCCACGGAGCAACTAAGCCACGTGACACAGCTAGAGACTCTGTGAACTGCAACAAAAGATCCCACCTACCGCAGCTAAAACCCAACTCAGCTAAATACATACACAAATATCCTAAAACTTTAAAGTAAAGTCAAGAGGATAGATGACATAGGAAGCAGAGATTAGGCCAGTTCAGTCCAGTTCAGTCTCTGAGTCCTGTCTGACTCTTTGCAACCCCATGGTCTGCAGCAAGCCAGGCTTCCCTGTCCATCACCAACTCCTGGAGCTTGCTCAGACTCATGTCCATCAAGTCGGTAATGCTATCCAACCATCTCGTCCTGTGTCCTCCCCTTCTCTTCTTGCCTTCAATCTTTCCCAGCATCAGGGTCCTTTCCAATGAGTCAGCTCCTAGTATCAGGTGGCCAAAGTATTGGAGCTTCAGCTTCAGAATCAGTCCTTCCAATGAATATTTAGGACTGATTTCCTTTAGGATTGACTGGTTGGATATCCTTGCAGTACAAGGGACTCTCAAGAGTCTTCTCCAACACTGCAGTTCAAAAGCATCAATTCTTCGATGCTCAGCTTTCTTTATGGTCCAATTTCCACATCCATACATGACTACTAGAAAAACCAGAGCTTTGACTAGACAGACCTTTGTCAGCAAACTAATGTCTCTACTTTTTAATATTCTGTCTAGGTTGGTCATAGCTTTTCTTCCAAAGAGCAAGCGTCCTTTAATTTTATGACTGCAGTCACCATCTGCAGTGGTTCTGGAGCCCAAGAAAATAAAGTCTGTCACTATTTCCATTGTTTCCCCATCTATTTGCCATGAAGGGATGGGACCAGATGCCATGATCTTCATTTTTTGAATGTTGAGTTTTAAGCCAGCTTTTTCACTTTCCTCTTTGATTTTTATCAAGAGGATCTTTAGTTCCTCTTTGCTTTCTGCCATAAGGGTGGTGTCATCTGCTTATCTGAGGTTATTGATATTTCCCCTGGCAATCTTGATTCCAGCTTGTGCTTCATCCAGCCCAGCATTTCAGATCTCCAAAAGAGAGGGGAGAGAGAGGACCTTCTCTGGCTGAGTAGTGACATGTTCCACTGTTAAAGGGCCTGGAAGATAAAGAGAAACCAGCAGTGGAGAATGAGGAGGAGTAGCCAGTGGAGCAGCAGGAAAACTGGAGGCAGGGATATCCCAGATGTCCAACAAAGACAGTGTGTCAAGGAGGCAGAGGGTTCACCTCTTACAGTGGCTGCCGGCAGGTCAGGAGCACGGAGGACCGAGATTGGACCACGTGGGGGTAATCTAGACAAGAACAGTCTTCTGAAGCGCTGGGGACTAACTTCTCCTCAAAGTCAAGTGAGAATGGGAAGTGAGGACTTGGACTTAGTGGGTTTTACTAAAAATGGAAGAGTCTGTGTGGAGTCAGAATTAGAGAAACAGTAGCATGTTTGTGCACTGATGGGAATGACCCAAGAGAGAAAAGTCAGTGAGGGAGGGGAAGGTGAAAATTATGCAAGTGGTACCCTGGGGAAGTGAAAGGGGAGAGGTATGGAGCCTGGGAATGGACAGGGGAGCCCCATGGCTCGTCCACGGCCACAGGAGGAAGGGGGAAGACCAGAGGCAGCTAGGAAGCCGGTGGGCATGGTGGGAGCCCTTTCTGGATGCTCCTCCGCTTTCTCAGTGAAAGAGGCACTGAGTTCATTACGCTGAGGAGGTGCTAGGAGTTGGACAGCAGAGGTGAGGCACAAAGCAGTCATCAAGGAGCGTGGGCAAGGGAAATGAAGGGTGATGCTGGCGGCACAAGGGCCCCCTCGAGGTTCTTGACGATGAATTTAAAGTGAGGCCAGTGGACCACGTGCTGTGTAGCTCACCAGCCACGTTCAGCTACGGAATGCAGACTCACGAAGAGTAAGGTGCAGGCAGAGCTGGTGAATGCGACAACCTGGAGAAGCACAAGAAACTGATGGTCTGTGCAGGGAGTGGTTATGGTCTGTCCGCAGAACTAAAATCCCGGGAAGAATGTGGTGAGGACAAGAGTGTGGTGAGAGACAGACCAACAGGGTGTGGCTGTCCTGAGGTCGAACCATTCTGACAGTTGGAAGCCTGGATAAGGTGAGTTACAAAGACAGGAGCGGGTACCGACGTTGGGATTTTTGGAGGGGTTAGGGTTATTGATAATAATAAGACCTAGGGTAAGACCAGGACAGTAAGTGATTGGGAGGGGGCTATCATTGCAGAAGACCTTAAGGAATAAAGAGGACATTGGAAAATGCTTATGGAAATCACCAAGAATTATAATGAAAAGAGTGCCAGTAAAGCTGCAACTAAAATCCTCCAGGGGGACTTCCCTGCTGGTCCAGTGGCTGAGATCCTCACTCTCAATGCAGGGGACCCGGGTTCCATCCCTGATCAGGGAACTAGATCTCACATGCTGCCACTAAGAGTTCACACAATACAAATAAAAAATCCCACCTGCCTCAGCTAAGACACAGCACAGCCAAATAAATAAACAATAAATTTTTTAAAAAAGAAAGAAAGGGCATGTCCAGAGTTCTCCTTTATCCATTCTCCTTCTAAATACTATAAGGTTGTAAGTAATGGCTTTTGCCTTATACCCTGTGTTACAGATTATAAGACTTCCCTTTTTAGGACCCAAGGAGAGGTGAGGAAGAGAGGCCAAGGAAAGGATGGGACTTCTTTGGGCTAACTGCACGTCACCAATGGGAGATTGATATATGTCTCTGAGTCAGCAAAATCTCCAGTGTTGAAACAAAAGATGCTCACTCTGCATATTTGCGCAGTCTGGGCCAGTCCCCATGGAGAGAAAGGCATTTACATTCAGTCTGTTCACGGACCCCAGAGGACATGTCAAAAGCTGTTACATTTCCAAGACCATCTATCTGAGTCTCCCGTCTCTCTCCCCTGCCCTGCTAATATCTGAGACTCTCTGGAAATTAAAATTCAATCAGTTGCAAAGAAAAAACCCAACTCATCTGGGCTTGTGCTGTGTAAGAGTTAAAAATACAGAGAGATTTTACAGCCACTGGCCTGCAGAAGGGCATTATAACTGTATAGTCATGAACTCCACATTGAATGTCAACGTTTTGTGTTTTTTTAATTTCTAATTTTCTTTTTATTATTGCTATTCAGTCACAGAAAAGATTAACATCTCTCTAAGAAATTTATTTGAACATATGCCATATGTTGATACAATCGACATAATAATTTTATATGAAGAGAATCCATTGCAGAAGTAACTAATGAGGTGCCCTTACAAGAAAATAAAGGAAAGGCAACAAAAAAAATTCTTTCATATAAAGACTTCTGATGTACATCAATTTTTCAAAATATAAAACCTGAATATTAGAATAAGACAGAACACCGAGGATTAGGAAATGTTCCATGCAGCTGCTTGGCATATGTAGTATATGTATGGGTTGAGTTATAATAAAAATACTGATGTATTATAGTCAATTCTTATAGAGAGCCAGAAACAGAGATTTTCAGTCAAGCATGACTGGACTGACATTGTCTGTCTTCAATTACATGATGAATTTCCGCTGTATGGCAGTCACTCCTGGCCAGCAGTGTCATGATAAATGCTCCGTAAGATATGATATTTCTCCTTGTTCACTTGCAAAACGCGGGTGCCTTTTTAAAATGTTCTACAGGTTCTGATGCTCTACGCTATCTGATGCGATTCCTGGCAGGGGGAGGGTGGAGAGGTCCTTGGTGCCTCCATCGCTCTTGATGCCTCCAGAGCTCCCTAGCTCTGGAGCATTTCTTGGGACCCTTTTCATGGGAGGACGGCAGTGAAGCGCTGAGGCAATATAGCAGCCTCTTCTGGGCCGACAGAGGTGCCTAAGTATCAGATCACCTCAGGTCCCTTGCCTTCCTGATCCTGGCTGGGGTGTGGACTACATCACCCTCCCGCCTACAGAAATACGCTGTAACTGACTCCAGCACACTGATGGAGGCCCAGTGCCCAACTGGCAACTGCGCCTTAACAGAGTGACGCATCTTGCATAAAGGTTGCTCAGGGTTCCACATGCAGTGGGCACAGACGAACATGTCCCACAGAGGGAATGGCAAGGCAGAGGAGAAGCAATGGACTCTCACGGCAGACATGGCTGGTTTCAACTCCTAGAGCCGTCACTAACTAGTTCTCACAAGTTTCATTAACTTCTTAGAGACTGTTTTTTTTTTTTTTAAAGTTTTGTTTAAAAGGATGAAAAGAATGCTTCCTTTGTCGGTTGTTCCAAGCATCAGAAATGTCATACTTAAAATACTTAGTATGAAAGAGCTGGCGCTGGTAGTAAAGAACCCACCTGCCAATGTAGGAGACATGAGAGACACGGGTTCAGTCCCCAGGTGGGGAAGATCCCTGGAGGAGGAAATGGCAACCACTCCGACATTCTTGCCTGGGAAATCCCATGGACAGAGGAGCCTGGCGGGCTACAGTCCATAGGGTCACAAACAGTCAGGCAGGACTGAAGCAACTTAACACACAGTATAAAAAAGTTCATCACATGGTAACTCCCTGGTGGCTCAGTTGGCAAAGAATCTTCCTGCAATACAGGAGACCCAGCTTTGATCCCTGGATCAGGAAGATTCCCCTGGAGAAGGAAATGGCAACCCACTCCAGTATTCTTGCCTGGAAAATCCCATGGACAGAGGAGCCTGGTGGGCTACAGTCCATGAGGTTGCAAAGAGTTGGACATGGCTGAGCATCCACGCATTCCAGTACAAAAGAGTTTATCAGATTGTAAGTATTGCTGGTGGTAGTAGCATGATTATTGTAGTTTGCTTTTAATTTAAAAGAAGGGTAACAGAGTTTGCATCAACACTGGGAAATAATGGACCCTTTAGCATCAGTTCTTTGTTTTCTATGAAGAAATCCATATGTGAGAAAATAAACCTTCCAACCTCATTGCTAGAAAGTCCCCCATAGTGAACA
The DNA here is from genome assembly GCF_016772045.2 of Ovis aries. Lineage (NCBI taxonomy): Eukaryota > Metazoa > Chordata > Mammalia > Artiodactyla > Bovidae > Ovis > Ovis aries. The sequence continues at coordinate 15,313,830 of NC_056071.1, forward strand.
CGAGCGGCAGTGAGTGACGACACAGGACAAGAGGCCTACCTTAGCAACCACATGTATCACTTACGGTCTCCAAGCAGCAGTTCCCTCACCCCGTAAACTGGGGATTACCACTCTGATCACCTCACAGTGTCATTTAAAGATCAGATGTGAGTATCTGTGAAAATCACTGATAACCCCTGAAGCACTGTGCAAATGTAAGCAAGGTCTTTGGGTACAGCCCCATTTTTTTTTCCTGCTGGTCAAGGTGTGTGCAAACATCCCATCCATCCCCATGGACACAAGAAGGAAGCCATCTGGGGAGAAGTCCTACACAGCACAGTAAGCGCAAACCCTGACGACCAGCAGCTCCTGCTGACCCTGAGTCTCTGGGTCAACTGCCTAATTCTCTATGCTGGCTGCACAACACAATCGCCAGACCACTGACGGTGATCCCCAAATGCTCTGCCACACCTCACCCACAGAGACTCTGACAGCATTATTCTAGGACAGGGCTTGGTTGCTTTTTTCTAACAGCTCTTCAGGTGATGCAAAAGGGCAGACAGAGGCCAGAACCACTCACCTGGAGCACTGGTTCTCAACTGGAGGTGATCTCATGCCCCCAGGGGACATTTTGCAATATCTGGAGTCATTTTTAGTTACTAGTTATATATATATATATATATATATATATATATATACACACGCATGCTTGGAGCTTCTCTGGTGGGTCAGTGGTAGAGAATCTGCTTGCCATACAGGAGGCACAGGTTTGATCCCTGGGTTGGGAAGATCCCCTGGAGAAGGAAATGGCATCCCAACCTAGTATTCTTGCCCAGGAAATGCCATAGATAGAGGAGCCTGGCGGGCTACAGTCCAGGGGGTCGAAAAGAGATGGGCGTGACTTAGCAAGTAAACAGCAACAATACACACACTTGTACAGAGTGGGCTAGGTATATGTATATGTATGTATTATGTGTATAAATCCAGCCCATGCCTGACCCTGCAACTTGCCCTCCATTCCTAGTTCAGGATTTCTCCCACTCATTCCTGCTGTATTTTCCACGATCTGAAGATTATATTTTCAAGTCTGTGAGTTAAGCTGAAGCTCCAGTACTTTGGCCAGCTCATGTGAAGAGCAGACTCATTGAAAAAGATCCTGATGCTGGGAAAGATTGAAGCCAAAAGGAGAAGAGGGCAGCAGAGGATGAGAGGGTATGAGAGCCTCACTGATGGAACGGACGTGAATTTAAGCAAACTCCAGGAGACAGTGAGGGACAGGGGAGCCTGGAGTGCCGCAGTCCGTGGGATCACAAAGAGTTGGACATGAGTCAGAGACTGAAAAACAATGACAAACGTGGATTTAGAGCTCAGTGGACTTTTTCTAGTTCATTAAAGTTTTCCGTGGTAGGGGCAAATATAGAGGAATCCATATAAATTAATAAAGATCATATTTTTATTCCAAAAATTAGTAAACCATTAGTTAGCAAACATCTTTTATTTAGATCTTGAGGAGTGTGCTTACAACAGTGGAGGAAAAAAAAAAAAAGTCCTTCAAATCTTTGAAGGACTCATGGCCAAAGATGTTCTGTAAGCTGTGTAGACAGAATGTACTGAGACATCTTTGCTACAGTAAAAGTTCAAACAAGTTAGAAGCAGAACATCGTCTGTGGGAGATGGATCACAAGAACAGAATGAGTACTAATTGATTACATACTGTGTGCAGACCCTGAGCTGGACAGTCAGCACAGTGGCATGGTAAGTCACTTCAGTCGTGTCTAATTCTATGTGACCCTATGGACTGTAGTCCCCCAGGCTCCTCTGCCCATGGGATTCTCCAGGCAAAAATATTGGAGTGGGTTGTCACACCCTCCTCCAGGGGATCTTCCTGACCCAGGGATCGAACCCGTGTCTCTAATGCCCCCTGCATTGGCAGGAGGGTTCTTTACTACTCTCACTCAGTTCTCCCAACGGCCCTGAGAGCTAAGGATTCCTCCTAGTCTCCCTCCGCCCCCTCCCCTCCTTCCCCTTCCCCTCTTGCCCTTTCTCTCCTATTTCTTCTCCCTCTTTCTTTATACAATGCTATTTACTCCATGTAAAAGTAAAACACACACAGAAACCCAAATAGCTTTGATTCAATCTTGATTAAAATCAGAGTAGAAATCCAGGATCTGTAAATTTGAACAAGTAGTTAATAATTAGCAGTTGTTGACACAAGTGTTTTCAGACTGAGGTAGGCTCTATCCTTTGATGTAGGACTTAGTTGAAAAGCACACACACACACACACACAAAATAGCAGAGACAAGTGGGAAAAGTGCCTCACTCAAAGCTAAATCCATACTTAACATGTAGCCGACATCATGAAGATGATGATTTTGTTTCAAGACCTTCTCTTTGCAAGGGTTTTCTTAACCCCCAATGGTTAACTGTGAAATTACTTTTCATCTTGAAATTATGATGCTGATTTTGGGGTTGGTTGATTAGCTGGTGGGTTGGTTGGTTTTAGAGGAAACTGTTTTTCTTCATTGTATGTTTGTTACAGAAAATTGAATTTACTCACTAGCTTTGTAATAGTCAACCCTCTGATTATGAATTCACTGATCTTATTATAATAAACACAACCAGCTGTGTAAAAATGTAAAACTCTTGAAGTTAAGAGAGCTTGTCTTCATTGCATAAGTCATCTGTTTTCTTCCTTGAATAAATTAAATAAGAAAAACTGATGTTTACAGCAGAAATATTTTAAAGCTCCACATAAAAATCTCAATTTTTCAAAACACTCAAACGGCCTCTACTATTTCCTCTACATAACAGTCCAGGAATTGCATATTTCCCCTTGGACTATTCCAATAACCTTCAGCCAGCTCTCCCATCTGACAATTCATTCTTCATCAACGTGGGGATTTTGCTAGTTGCTAAACATATCTCCTCCCATTAGACATTCCAGAACTGGGGAAATAGCCACAGAGTAGATTTGGGGTCCTACCAAGCCCACTGTGAGATGGACCTGAGCCAAAACTGCATTGACCACCTGACTTCCTAGTCTGACTGATAGACCACCGTGATGTTCTGAATCTCCTAGAATTAGTGTCAGTCCAGATCCCATAATCCTCAAAAGGTCTGATTATTTCCTTTTCCCCAATGCACAATCATCCTGGCAGAAAGCCAGAAGTCCCCTGGGAGAAACTGGGAGAAAGATTAACCAGTATAAATTTGGGGCAAGGGTACTGTGATCCTTTCTTTAAGGAGACCCAGCTTCCCCTTCATTCACGGATTTGGGGCTTATCAACTGGCTCAAACCTGGGAAATGACTGAGGAACTGTGACCATTTTTTTGAGACAGGTTAGACTTTTGCTCCCTTGACCTGGAATCTTTCTGTTTATACAGATCAAACAAGAATTCAGCAAGCTTCCTATGTATTTCACTTCTGGGAATACCTCAGTCTCCAAGAGTCGGGCTATTCCGGTCACTGTTTTGACTCTGTGGTGCATTACAGCAAGCACATCCTCCTTGACTTTGGTGGTTAAGTGCTGCCCCTTGACCCCTGCCACCCAGGGTCCAGTTACTCCCCCTGCACTTACTTCCTCACTGCAGTGGCTCAAGTCCCCACTCTGAGGTCTGGCTTGCATTTAAGAGTGATCACAGAGGACTTCCCCCATGGGTAAGAATCCCCTGCCAATGCAGGGGACACAGGTTTGACCCCTGGCAGGGAAAGATTCCACCTGCCACGGAAGAACGCATCCATGCGCCACAACTGCTGAGTGTGCGTGCCGCAGCTACTGTAGCCCCTGCCGCCAGAGCCCGTGCTCCGCAGCAAGAGAGGCCACCACAGTGAGAGGCCCACGCGGAAGAGCAGCCCCACTCACTGCAACTAGAGAAAGCCAACACACAGCAACAGAGGCCCGGCACAACCAAGAAACTAAAAACCAAATTTTAAAAAAGATGGCTTATCTTATAAAAAAAAAAATAAGAGTGATCATAGAGCTCTTCAAGAATGTTAGGAGGTGGCCTCACAAATTTATTTCTCATAGACACAGTAAAAAATATATGCTGTGGACCCTCCCAAGATGGGTGCATAGGTTTTAAATGACAAATCCGTTCTACCATTCCAATCTCCCTAAGCCTTTGAATCTCTTCCTCTACATGAAGCCTAGGCAGGTCTGGCACTCAAGTTCATACACTGTGAGCCAGCGTCTGGTCCATGTTTTAGCCACCCAACTAACCAAACCGGTAGAGCCCTTTTCAACTCCTCAGTCTTCAATATTAAATGTTGAATTTTTCTGTTTAGCAGGTCCATTATCAATTAATGCAGCCCGATTCAATTTTATTTTCCTTCCCCATTACCCGACACCCTTAATATCCATTCCCACAAGTGTTTCCTGAACTTCTGTGTAAATTAGAAAACCAAGTAGTTCTTTTGCAGTGTAACAGACCTCCTCATAGGCTTCCCAGGTGGCTCAGTTGTAAAGAACTTGCCTGCCAATGCAGGAGACACAGGTTCAATCCTTGGCTCAGGAAGATCCCCTGGAGAAGGAAATGGCAAGCCACTCCAGTATTCTTGCCTGGGAAATCCATGGGTACAGTCCATGGGATCACAAAAGGTCAGGACATGACTGAGCGTGCATGCAATGCAAAGACTTCTTCATGGGTCTCATTTTGACCCTCACTTTTAGGGACCTGCAGCAACTTGAGTCTAGTTATACAAGTCCAGAGGAAAAGAGGGGGTTGAGGTCCTCAGGAGAATCAACAATGTCTCGCAAGGCAACTGCCACAAGGGAGGCAATTACAGCTTCCTCATCAAAGCAGGGTTAACCCAGATGGAGAGGCTGCTTCTACTGGTGAAGAAGACTCATCAAACTTTAGGAGTTCAGTGCCCTCAGCTTCATCGGGGTCTTCCCATACATCCCCATGCAACTTCCAGGATCTCATTTCTTGCCTATCAACAGTAGACATTCTGTGAGGCTGGGAATTCAACCCTGCACTTGTAATTCAGTCACTTAGAGGATGAGATTCTGGGTTTGGTTGTCAGCAGTCTCAGGAGGTAAACATCTCCTTCAGGGCAGACACAGAAGATCTGGAGTCACTTATGCAGTGCTTGGTGCTGGGAATTTGAGCCCTGAGTTCATTCATTTCTTTTCCCACTTTGTCAATGACATTAGGAGCAACCAGCCAATCTCATACTCATTAATTTGACAAAAATGTTAGTCTAACAAAAGTGGTGACCCAGATCCTTATCTCTTTTAAGTATCTGAACAGGAATATCCAATGAAATTTTGTATATCCCTATGGCCACCTCATGCTGTAAACACAGAAGTGCTCTCTTTGCCATGGAAATAGAGTCAGTGTTGCCTTCCAATCTAACTGGATCACAGGGCTGATTCCAGAAGTTCCAGAATCAATTCAGTAAACATATCCTTAAGATTCTGTTCCCCTAGAACCACGCCCAGTACCAAAATCACTGGAGTAGAGTCATCATCTTAAACCAGCTTGTCACTCTCTTCCTCAAAGTCATTTAATAGCTCTCCATTAAAAGCTCTTCCATTGACTGTGCAATCAAGCCCACCTTCCTAAACATGGCAATCAGTGTGGACTCTGTTAAGGGAGCGCTTGGTTTCCTTTCTATTCTAAAGAACCCCATGATCTAAAAAAATCATAAAAACAACTGATACAATCAAACACAAAAAGATTATATGAGAATTCCTAGTGGTGGATTTCACCATCAAGAGTGTCAGTTTCCATGATACTAAGTAAGCACTTATTGAGCACATGCTGTGTGCCAGGCTCTAGGGTATAGGCGGCCTCTCCTTTCAGGAACTGACACTCTGAATTCAGGGCTAAAGATAAAGCGGCTCATAAATCAAGTGTTCTGCCCTGATGCTCACTGTGAATTTGCATATAAAACAATTAAAGGATAATCTTTTGTGACAGTAGAGTAATACATCCATCTCTGAGCCGCAATGGAAATTCAGTGCACAGTTTATTCTAATGAACCCACTCCTTCTGACATTGCTCCATGTCCTCCCTTAGCTCATACAGACATCAAGCCCCAGGGGTCCCCTATTAGGTTCTAATTCACTGTCTGAAGCTGTAGGACTCCCTGAGCCTTCCCACTGCTGATCGCAAGAAAAGCTAACAGCCAATAAAGTACCCACAGAGCAACTAGGCCCTTTTAGGAAATCCAGATTCTGAAGGCAAAGGTGGAACTGTGGCCTGAAGACAGAGCTCTCTTTCTTCGGATCAGCATGAAGGTGGGAATCACCCACAGTTCCAGCTTAAGGAGTATTTTTACAATTATGGGAAAACCTGGGTGGTAATTTACCAAAGTCAGGCAGAGAAGGACTCTGTCGGTTTGTTTCGTGTGTCATGAATAAGTACTGTCCTAGCTGTAAGGAAATAAGGATTAGAGATGGCAACAATTGGATGTCATTTGAAAAAGAAAATGTCATGCCAGCTAGTCCTTAACTTCCTATCTTCAAGTCTTTTTAAATGATTTTTCCCCTATATATAACCAGAAAATACATAAATAGTAACTAAAAGGGATTAAAAAGAAGTATAGACTCATTCATCAACCACCTAAAATCATGGAAGTCTTTGAGAAGAAGACTCCAAAATCAGCACAAGGACACACAGCCACGGAACAGAAGAGCAGATGTAAAAACAGGCCACTTGACTCTACAACCTGCCAGCCTCAGGTTCTGTCCCTTACACTGTCTGTTTCCTTCACATCTGAACACAGCATTGCCTAACTGCAAAGTGCTGTTTGGTATTCCATGTTTCTCGTCACCATTAGAGCAAAGCACACTGAGTGCTGGGACCTGCCCGCCTTGCATTGCCACGAGGGAATACTACATGGAAATGTTCAGGGATCCTTCTAAAAATAAGAATAACGAATTTAATTAACAGATGAATGCATTCTTCCTGTCTTAAAGGGGACTAACCGCTTCATAAGAGAAAGGGCTGAAGAAAAACAAATATCGTCTATTAACACACATATATATGGAATCTAGAAAGATGGTACTGATGAACCGATTTGCAGGGCAGCCATGGAGACGCAGCCACAGAGAACAGACTTGTACACATGGCAGGTAGGGGGAGGAAGGAGAGGGTGGGAGGAACGGGAGATTACCATGGAAACATATACAGTACCATATGTAAAATAGACAGCCAGCAGGAATTTGCTGTATGACTCAGGGAACTCAAACTGGGGCTCTGTGACAACCTAGAGGGGTGGGAGGGGGTGGGAAGGAGGTTCAAGAGAGAGAGGACTCTTGTACACCTATGGCTGATCCATGTTGTTGTATGGCTGAAACCAACACAATGTTGTAATTATCCTTCAATTGAAAATAAATTTTAAAAAAAAGAAACAACTGCTGAAACTGTGAAAAAAAAAAAAAGAAAAGAAAAAGAACAGGGCTGAACCTTGAATGCTAACATTTTTCATGGGGCTTTTTCTTCCCCAAATGAGACAGTTTTAGATGTGACCCACTAAAACACAACCCTTGAAGGAAGGGTTCACCTTTCATCTTTTTAAAAGCTCAGCAAAGCGGCACAGCAGCACCTAGATATTTTTGTTACATGGCCTAGGGATGCTTCTTTTATCTTCTGAATGGATTCATCCATTTCCAGGAAGAAAAATAACAAAATAGTTCACAATTTGAGGTCTGAATTTGGGAGTGGGAGGAGTTCTCCCTCTGAATTCTTTTCCTGGAACATTAACTAGGGTCAAGTCTAGAGGCATCACTTTCAGTGTCTTTTTTCCTTTTTCTGTTTTGGCCCAACTACATGGCTTGAGAGATTTCAGTTCCCCCACCAGGAATTGAACTCGGGCCAGGGCAGTGAAAATACTGAATCCTAACCACTAGACCACAGGCAACTCCAGTCTTTTTTTTTTTTTTAAATAACAAGAGAGTTAAGAGAATGAGAAGACAGCTCACAGACTGATAGAAAATATTTGCAAAAGACATCTGATAAGAGACAGTTATCCAAAAACTACAAAGAACTCTTAAAACTCAACAATAAGGAAGTAAAAAACCTAACTTAACAACTCCAGTATTCTTGCTTGGAGAATTCCATGGACAGAGGAGCTCGTCGGACTACAGTCCATGGGGTCACACAGAGTCGGACACGACTAAGCGACTTTCACTTTCAAAGACCTTAATAGACACTTCACCAAAGAAGGTATACTTGTTTAGTCACTAAGTCATGTCTGACACTTTTGTGACCCCATGGACTGTGTAGCCCACCAGGCTCCTCTGTACCATAGGATTTCCCAGACAAGAATCCTGGAGAGGGTTGCCATTTCCTCTTCCAGGGGATCTTCTCAACCCAGGGACTGAACCCATGTCTCCTTCATTGGTAGGTGGGTTCTTTACCATTGAGCCACAGGAAGCCATACAGAAGGTATACAGATAGCAAATGAGTATAGGGAATGATGCTCCACATCATAGGTCATCAGAGTAATGCGAGCTAAAACAGCAAGATACCACATCACACCTATTAGAATGACCAAATCCAGAACGCTGAAGACAGCATATACTGCTGAGGATGTGGAGCAACAGAAGCTCTTATACACGCTGCTGGGAATGCAAAATGGTACAGCCCCTTTAGGAGACAGTTTGGCAGTCTCTTACAAAACCAAACTCATTCTTCCCATACAATCCAGCAATCACACACCCTGATACCCAAAGGAGCTGAAAACTAACTATCCATACAAAAACCTGCACATGGACATTTATAGCAGCTTTATTCACAACTGTCAAAGCTTGGAAGCAACCAAGATGCCCTTTGGTAGGCGAATGGATAAATAAAACTGTGGTACATACAAATAATGGAATATTATTCAACCCTAGAAAGGCATTTGCTATCAATCCATCCTAAGACAGGGAGGAAACTTGCATGCATATTACTGAGCAAAAGAAGCCAATTTGAAATGGCTACATACTATATGAGCCCAATTGTACGAAATTCTGGAAAAGGCAAAACCTTATGAAGACAGTAAAAGAAAAAAAAATCAGTGGTTTCCAGAAATTGGGGAAGAGGGAAGGGATGAATAGGTGGAACACGAGGAATTTTTAAGGCAGTGAAAATACTCTGTAAGACACTATAATGACGGCTATGTATCATTATACATTTGTCCAGCTCATTGAATGTATCACACCAAGATTGCACCCTAAGGTATTAATCAAAATAAACAATGGACTTTGGGTGAATAAGATGTGTCAATGTAGGTTCATCAGTTGTAACAATGTACACTCTGGAAGAGGATATGGATAATAGGAGGAAACTATACATATGTAGGGGCAGGGACTTAAGCAAAATATCTGAACACCTTCCTCTCAATTTGTCTGTGAATCTGAAACTGCTCTAAAAAATTGTCTTACGAAAAAACACCAGGGAGGGGAAAGAAAGAACTAGCTTAGCACCTGAAAGAAAAGGTCTTTTCACCAGCCTCGGTAGGGAAGCTTGACCTTCAAAACCTACTATTAATAATCTTGGGTGAAAGGAACTCGCGATGGCACCTGAGAAAATCGAGTCCTGAATTTGGGTGAGTCACCGTGATCAAGCAATCCACTTAGTAATGACAGCAGCCTCCACAGGGACTTCCTTGGTGGTCCACTGGGTAAGACTCTGCTCTCCCAATGAAGGGAGGCCTGGGTTTGATTCCTGGTAGGAGAACAAGATCTCACATGCCACAGCTAAAGATCCCACGTGCCCCCAGGAAGATGGAAGACCCTGTGTGCCACAGAGAAAATCCCTCAAGTCTCAACTAAGACCCAGAGCATTCCAAATAAATAATAAATAAACCCCACGGACAGAGGAGCCTGGCAGGCTACAGTCCATCGGGTCACAAAGAGTTGGACACAACTGAGCAACTAAGCACAATTATTGCTTAGAATGTGTAGAACAGCCTTTTGGACTCTGTGGGAGAGGGAGAGGGTGGGATGATTTGGGAGAATAGCATTGAAACATGTATAATATCATATATGAAACGAGTCGCCAGCTCAGGTTCAATGCATGATACTGGATGCTTGGGGCTGGTGCACTGGGATGACCCAGAGGGATGGTACAGGGAGGGAGGAGGGAGGGGGGTTCAGGATGGGGAACACGTGTATACTTGTGGCAGATTCATGTTGATGTATGGCAAAACCAATACAATATTGTAAAGTAATTAGCCTCCAATTAAAATAAATAAATTAATATTTTAAAAAATAAGTAAAGAAAGAAACAACCTTAGCAATAATAATTAAAATATCTTGAGCACCTATAATGGGCAGCCACCATCTCAGGCAAGTTAAATGCATTAAACTCATTTAGTCCTCAAAAATCCTATGACGTGAGATATCTTTAGCGGCTCCATTTTGCAGAGAAGGAAACTGAGTACAGAGTAGCTAAGTAATTCCCAAAGTCATTCTCCTAAGAATCGGAGGAGGCCGGGTCCACGTGGCTGCAGGGTCCAGGCTGTTCCATGATCTCAGTACAACTGTGCTAAGTTGCTTCAGTCATGTCTGACTCTTCTCAACCCCATGGACTGTAGTCCACCAGGCTCCTCTGTCCATGGGATTTCCCAGGCAAGAGTACTGGAGTGGGTTGCCATTTCCTTCTCCAGGGGATATTTCCAGCCCAGGGATCGAACCTGTGTCTCCTGCATCTCCTGCCTTGGCAGGCAGGTTCTTTACCACCGAGCCACCAGGGAACTGAAACTCACTATAAATGCTGCAGGGAGGCTGTAATAATACAAAGTAACAAGAACTAACAGTAGTTTAGTGGGCAGGGGGCTTACCAGCTTTATCTCATATAATCCTTGCAACAGATGTATCATTACCCTATTCCATATATAGGAAAAATTGATCATTAAAGAAGTGATGACTTGCCCAAGGTCACTTGCCAGGAAAGATAAATGACAAAGCCAGTTGCCAAAACCTTGTTGACAGACACCAGTGTCCACACTGGCAACGTTCCCCACACCATGCTACCTCTCTGTTGGAAGAAATTCATGGTGTTCAGGTACCCTATGGGGTGCCTGATGACTGGAGAGAAGTCTTCCCCATGGCATGACCTCCTTCCTAAAGACCATGCATGAAAGAAAGGCTGTATGGTGTAGCAGAATCAGCACAGATCCTAAAATCAGAAAAACCTGGGTTGAAAGTCCAGCTCCAGCAATTACTATGTGCCATCGAATACAGCTCACTGAGTCTGCTTCCTGATATGTACAAATGGGACCAAAATTCCTATAAGCACCATGGTGACTCTGCAGCTGACATGAGAAAATGCATAGCGAAGCCAGCCTGATGAGACTCTCCAGTCACCCACCTCCCTGGACCCGTTAAGGGGGCCCCCCAGGCACATACGGGAGTCCATCTCTGTCAGGGGTCTGCCTGCCCCTCTTGGGCTGAGTCATAGCATCTTCATCGTAAACACTGAAAGCAAAACTTGACAATGTCGAGTCTCCAGATTGGGACCATGTTTCCTCAATTCCCAGCATTTGCCCTGCGAGCCGGCTGTTAATGAGGTTGTCGGGTACCAGGGTAGTGGAGAGACCAAGAGGGCATGAAGTCATTACTGACATGCCAATTTGGACTAATAGGAATCCAGGGTTTCAGTCGAAACCTGTTTTGTTCCACAAAACAAATTAATGGTCTTGGGAATGTTTAGATCAACAGGCAACAGTTTTGTTTGGTCAGGGGGTTGGGATTCATTTTGGTTTTTGCCCTTTTTAAAAAGTCTGTTGAAACTTGAAGAGACAGCAAAATTTTTAAACAATAAAAAAAAACTCTGGGTGACATCTTGCTTCTTGAGTCATTTCTTTTGTTTATATATACTTGGTCTCTTTTGGTTCCCTGATAGCCATACCTGACAGAGATCTCATAATTTTAAAGGTCCCTTTAACTTTAATTAAACAGGAATAAATAAAAAACGTGGGTGTGTGTGGTTTATTCCACTTAGTGTAACTCATTTCATCCATGTTGTAGCTTGTGTTAGAATTTACTTCTTCTTTAAGGCTGATTTTTTTTTTTCACATTTATATTCATTAGGGATAGTGGCCTGTATGCTTCTTTTTAAAAAGTTTTATTGAAGTATAGCTGATTCACAATGTTGCATAAATTCTTCTGTTCAGCAAAGTGATTCAGATGTATAGGTCTCTCTAAATATAGATAGGTATTTTTCATATTATTTTCCATTACAGCTTATCACAGAATATTGAATATAGTTCCTTGTATGACCTTACGATGTATCCATCCTACATATAACAGTTTGCCTCTGCTAATCCCAGACTCCCATTCCTTCCCTCCCCCTACCCCCACTTCCCTTTGGCAACCACAAATCTATTTACTACATCTGTGAGTCTATAAAACCATTTTTAAAAGCCTCCAGGGATAGTTCTTTATGCAGATGTTTTCTCCATTTTTTTATCCTAGTCCTATTTATTGTGGCTGTAAATCAGGGGCCAGTGAACTATAACCCATAGGCTAAATTCAGCCTGCTACATTTTTCTAAATAAAGTTTTATTGGAACACAGTTGTGCCTGTTTGTTTGCATATTGTCTATGGCCTCTTTTGTGCTAGAGGCAGAGTTGAGTAGTGGCAACAGAGACCATCTAGACCTGTAGAGAAAATGTTTGTCAGTCCCTGCTCTAAAGCAAGCAGTGGGGCCAGAGTGGCACAGAATGTTTGAAAGCATGCATCCTTACCATAATCAAATAATTCTCTGTTAGTGTCTGTCTGTCCTACTTTACATAAGTTCTTTGAGAGGCAAGGACAACATCTACATTGTTCAATATTTTTTTCTCCAGGGCTGGAGCAGAAAGACTAAAACATGGTACACAAACAAGAAATATTTGCTGAGTCAACTAAACTGCTGGACGGATTTTGAGTTCTTGAGGGTCATAACAATTAAAGTGTCTCAGTCTCGAGTAAGAACCTGACTCACGGTAAGTTCTCTGAAACTGTACATTTGCTAAACAATCAACTGTATGGATGGTGAATTTAGAGAATGAATATGTTTTGTAGGACATTTAATGACCAAGACAAGCCCTTGTCTATATTTCGATGAATCTCTTCTATGCCACACTATTTATGCCCACACTCTCTCTAACTTCACAAAATTCTCTGTGCCTCAAGCCCTGAGATCTGAAGTCTGGCTCTGATGGTGCTAGTCTCATCAAGGATTTGCCAAGCTCCCGTCCTCCGTCCCACGGACTCCATCTGTGCCTCACAGTGTGGCTCCCAACAGCCTGAAGGGGCTCAGCGGGTGGCTCAGCCCAGCATTTACCGCCAAGACACACGGGCATTCGGCCCACTAACACTTATATACAAGAGAAACCAGGAGCAGATGCTAACGGATTCTGGAAAGTCAGAGAGGAGCACTGAGTGGAAGAGACACGCACACACACAAAACGAATTTGTTATTTGGATATGGAAGATGACTTAATATAAAGAAGAGAGAAATCAGACTCTCAGGGAGGAGAAGGAAGTATAACCTTTAAAATTTGTGAATCCCTATATTGTACGCCTGTAACTTATATAATACTGTACATCAGCTGTACTTCAATTTAAAAAAAAAAATACTTGGAGAAAAGAACTAAAGTCTTGAAAGTCAGACAGTTCTCAGTAGGAACCTAAGCTCCAATATCTATCAGCTTTGTAAGCCTGTGCCTATTAAAGTCTCTGAGATACAAACACCTTCATGACAAAACGGATGTAAAATGATAGTGCTGCAAGGACATTATGGCAGATTTAAGACGCCCAAGAGTGACAGGTGCTATACAAATTATACCGCTCTTTCCCGCTTCAGATTTTCACGCCACAAAGAGAATGAGCTCTGAAAACTTCTACTTACCAAGCATTCCTTTCTTGGAACTAGAGAGACACATGTCCTTCTCGGCACTGGGCAGGGCAAAACTCACCACGAACACTTCCACCCCATCAGCCATCAGGGCCAAACCCAAAACGAAAAAGAGGGTCCACTGGAAGCGCCCATGGCCACACTCATCAATGATGGTCTCGTACTGGTGCGCCAGCTGCTCCTCGTCTTCCATCCGCTCGGCCTGCAGGTCTGCCTGGCCCCGGAGACCATCTGCCCGGGAGGGCGCCATCTTGGCCTGCTTGGCCTTGACGTCATCTGGGTGAGGGATGCCCTGGTACTCGCCCTCGTAGATCTCGTCTTCCTCATCGTGGCCTTCTGTAACGTCACTCTGCGCATCCTCTTCTGGATTGGACTCGTTGCCACGATAGTAGCCATCACCGGGGGCATAGCCCTCATAGTGGTCCTGATACTTGTAGTCATCCATTCCTCGGTTCTGGGACTGCCTGCTTGCCTCGTGAGCTATATTCCTTTCACTGCGATAGAGGTTTGGGCTGTCTCAATAACCATCATCCATGCTAGGTACAGACGTTTAAATGTAGACTCCTTGGGTGAATGTGACACCCTTTGTCTTTTTGCATTCAGTGGCTACTGGAAGTCTTTGAAAAGTTTCAAAGTCTGGCCTGGTCTCCTTTGGCAATCCAAAGGTGTTGTGTTGAACGTTGATTAGAAATGGGTCCAGCTGTTCTCCTTGACAAGGAGCCCACAGGGCTTGGCAGCTTGCTGACTGGCCTGATTTGTTCTGCCACTGAAGGTTATGCTCTGGAGTGAAAGAAAGGAAAGAGTGTTATGAAATGTAGAAATTCTAGCAAGTTACTCTCAGAATTGAACAAATATATTTATTAGTGCCAAGGTTTCATGTGTAATGTGGAGGACATCTTGATTAGACATCAGATTCATATCAAATGAATAAGCCTCAAATCAGTGAGAAAGAACAGTGGTCAGAGAGCCCTTGGAAGCATTGATTAACCCATGAGAGGGGTCAAGTCTTATATTAATACAAGAATGAAATGTAAGGTGGGCAAGAAGTTTTTCAATACAAGATGATCTTATGTTATGGATTTTCTGTTAGAATTAATCAAGCTTTTGGCAACAGGGCAGGTTTATTACAGTTCAGCTTCTGTTATGAGAAGACCAGCTTTTCTAACTGTCAAGAAGTGTCTGTGCAATTTTATACCTAGAAATGTATGGCTAAGAAATATCTAGGACCATTTTTCCCAAGGCTCAGCTTACTTTTGATACTCAGCGTTGTGGTTCCAGGGCTACTCTGATGTCCTTGCACTTGCCTTAAAATGGGTAAGAATAGTTGCTGGCTTGTGTCTGAAATTCCATCCTGCCACATAGTGGCAGTGTGATAGTGCACATGTTTCTGAGCCTCGATGTTCTCATCTGTAAACTGGAGATAATCAATAGTACTTAACTCATGAGGTTGTGCATAAAGTGCTCAGGATAGTGTCAAACTCGCTTGGTAAGCACTTTTTAAGCTTTTTTAAAACTTTTTATTTTACACTGGAGTATAGCTGATTAACAATATTATGATGGTTTCAGGTGGACAGGAAAGGGACTATCCATATACACAAATGCATCCATTCTCCCCCAAACTCCTCTCCCATCCAGCTGCCACATAACACTGAGCAGGTTTCCCCATGCTATACAGTAGGACTTTGTTGGTTATCCATTTCTAGTAGAGCAACCCTATTTAAACAGATGCTATTTTGCTCTTTTTTATTCCTAGCTCCAATTCTGGAAACCAGGGCCCAGTATTGTCAGACCCGAGACCTTATCTTGTATCCCAGTTCCAATCACTGGGTCCATCTGTTGATTTCCATGCCCAGCAGTGAAACATTATTGCGTGCATGTACGCATGCTCCATCGCTCAGTTATGCCTGACTCTTTGCAACCCCATGGACTGTAGCCTGCCAGACTCCTCTACCCATGGAATTCTCAAGACAACAATACTGGAGTGGGTAACCATTCCCTTCTCCAGGGTATCTTCTCAACCCGGGGATGGAACCGGGTCTCCCACGGTGCAGGTAGATTCTTTACCATTTGAGCCACTGGGGAAGCCCAGCAGACTCTGTCCTAATCATGTCCCTATAACCCTGTGCTCACAAGATCTGCAACCACCATTTAATGATGTCCCCTGGGCACCAGGAACTGTGCTAAACGCACCATATCCTTTATCCCTGATTCCTACAATGATCAGAAAGAGAAGAAAACTGTGCCTGTACCTTTATCTGACAGATAAATAAATTTGTATTAGCCCATGCCAGACTGAACCATGTCAAATTAATATTCTTAATCTGTTTTTATTATATCTGTTTAGGACCACAGGAGGAATATAAATCACACGTAAACAGCATGAGAGCTTAGCAGAGTGCTATAAAAAATGGAGAGAGGATGCCAACTGCCTGAGATCTGGTGTGCTATTTCCATCCTGGGGGTTCTGCAAAAATGTCATGAACCAAAAATGATAGCTGTGCAATTCCAGAAGCACGTGCGGCAAATGCCACTGGGGCCGAAGGTCCTGGGACTCACTTTGTGGAAAGAAGCAGATCTTTGTCAAAACGAATTCCTCTCATCATATCCAGTTAAATGGACCGTGGTGAACATCAGGGGTCGTGGAGTCGGGAAGACTCACTGTCAAGTGTGATGGGTTTTCTCCCCTTTCATTGAGAAATGCCAACTCATTTTCTCAGCAAAGTATTTTCTAGAGAATACAATAATTAGTCATTTTCTCTGTTACAGGTTGACTTGGGAAAAAATGGTATACTGAAACCCTAACTTCCAGAACCTCATAATATGACCTTTTTAGGAGCTACATTGTTACAGAGGTAATCAAGTTAAAGTCAGGTCATTAGGGTGGCCGCTAATCCAAGATGACCAGTGACCTTATAAAAGGGGGAAATCTAGATGTGGAGACAGACACGCATAGAGAAGATGCTGCAGAGACGCAGGAAGGGTACCACTGACAAGACAAGGGATGCCTGAGGCCACCAGAAGGTAGGAGAAAGACATGGCTCACAGCCCTCAGAAGGGGCCAACCCCCCTCAGAAGGAACCAACCCCCCTCATCAGGACTGATCAAAACCAACACCTTGACTTTGGATTTCTAGACTGTGGCACTTTGAAACCATCAACTTCTTTGCTTAAGCCATTCAATTTACAGTGCTTCATCATGGCAACACCAGGAAATACATCCATTCGAAAACATTAGCAAGTCTAGTCTTTATCAGCTAAACAGCGATACTAAAACAACCAGAAGGGCAGCTATCGAGATAAGCATGCTACCAGCATTATCTCCTTATCCTCACGGCCAATAAAGAGGCGCTGCTATCCTCGCCATCTCACAGATGAAGACACTCAGGGCTAAGAGGGTTCAAGAATGTGCCCAAAGTAACACAGAGAATCATTATCAGGGCTTGGAATTGAAGCCAGCCTCAAAGAGCATGTTAGGGATGACGCACAGTGGAAGAAACTGGGAGTCCAAAGGGCCAACTCAAGGTCACACATGGCGTTGCCTACAGAGCTAGGATTGACACTGAGCTTCTGATTCCCAGGTTCAAGATTGTCTGCCCATTCTCAACAAACATCCCCCAGGATCCTTGGTGCTTAAGGCAGTGCACTAGGTATGACATGCCTTGATTCCCACTCTCAAGAGGTCTACCCCTCACGAGACAGTGAAACAACACAAAGCACCATGCATCATGAAAATGACAATCTTGATTATCAACAACATTATCTTTCATTTATTGGATGCTCTGTGGCTTTGACCCAGGTACAGTGCTAAGTTTTGTAGTATCTTCCAACCAGGGCAAGAACCCTATGAAGCAGGGGCTGTTTTTATACTCAGTTTACAATAAATAAGACTGAGGCTGAAGAGGTTGGACAGATGACCAATGTCCCAGGTTGCAGTTCTCTCAGGGGATTCAGAGAAGGGAGAGATCACCATAGGCTAAGTTCTGCCGAAATAGCATCCTAGAGGTTAGGGGCCTTCCAAGGGCAGGAAAGCGCTCAGAGAGCAAACAACAGAGAAGAAGGTGCTGCGGGCTGGAGGACAGGGAGAAGCAAAGGCACAGAGTTAGGCATGGCTTCACTTGTTCTGGCAGCAAAGAAGCACCCGCCCCCTGCAGAGGATCCAAAAGGGGCAATCATGGGAGATAGACTGGGGAGTAAATAGCAGCCAGTCTGAATGCCCTGCTCAGGGACTGGGAATTATCCTTGGAACAAAAGGAGCCTTGAAGGTGGTTGTTGAAGTGAGTAAGAGTGGTGTGTTGTGTCGAGCGGGAATCTGGAAAGATGTTGCTGGTGGGGATGCAAATCCTGATTTTTAAGTGAAAACCCGGAGACAACGAAACCAGGTAGAGGTTTTCGTGTGTGTGTGTGTGTGTGTGTGTGTGTGAATAGCCCAGAGGTCAGGTTAGGCCTGGACAAAGGAGGTGGCCTTCAGACAGGAAGAGAAGGATAAACACAAGGAGACATTCTCAGGAGAACGAGTGATACGTTTCCTGGCAGATGAGAAGGAGCAGCAAGGGGAACTGGGATGATGATGACTCTAGGGAGGCGAATTCTGGACTGGAAATCCTACAACTGCTGTGCAGTTAAGACAAGCAAAAATCTTCTTTCAGGCTGATCTGCCTTTTTGGAAGGTGAAATGAAAGTCACTCACTCAGTCGTGTCTGACTCTTTGTGACCCCGTGAACTATACAGTCCATGGAATTCTGCAGGCCAGAATGCTGCAGTGGATAGCCATTCCCTTCTCCAGGGGATCTTCCTAACCCAGGGATCAAACTCAGGTCTCCCACACTGCAGTTTCTACCAGCTGAGCCACCAGGAAAGTGGTAGGATATATACCAGGCTTCTCAGGTGGCCCAAGTGGTAAAGAACCCACCTACCAATGCAGGAGATACAAAAGATACAGGTTCGATCCCTGGGTTGGGAAGATCCCCTGGAAAAGAAAATGGCCACCCACTCCAGTATTCTTGCCTGGGAAATCACATGGACAGAGGAACCCGGTGAGCTACAATCCCTAGGGTCTCACAGAGTCAAACACAACTGAAGCAACTTAGCAAGCATGCATGCAGGATATATAGCAGAGTGGTTCAAGAACACAGCCCGAGTGTCAACGCCCCAGGTTCAGATCCTGACTCTGCCACTTCCTGCCACCTGTGTGCAAGCTACTGGTCACTCTGTGCCTCAGTTTACTCATCTGTAAAGTGGCCGCAATACTAGTACCCACACTGGGGATTTGAGAAGATAATTCCTGAAGACTGCTTAGCACAGTGCCTGGCACAGATGTGGTCAACATAAATTTGAATTATTATCATTGTTGTTGTTGTTATGATTATTATCTGAGCATTGATAAGGAAAATGTAGCCAGGATCTCAGCTTGAGCTTTGCTGAACTCCACTTGAGATCTGAGGCCCATCTGGACTGGGCTGGGGAACCAAGTACAGAGAAAAACAAACTGACATTTAGTTATTCAGGGAAGCCACTGCTTCTCAAAAACGGCCCAGCACAAATCTCTTAAGCATCCTCCTTTAACTCTTCCATTCTATTAACCTCTGCATCTATGCCACCTGATTTAAAATCATCGTGTGGTAAACACTTGCTCGTAATTAAATATCACAGAGAACAAAGCTAAAAATATTACAATCAAATGATGTAATGCTTCCCAAAATGTGTTCTGCAGAACATTAGGCCTTTTAATATGCTCATTTAAGGGAAAAAAGAATTTCAAGAGAAATTGAGTTTAGGAAACGTTGTGTATACTCTATTCACCATTTTCTTTCAGAGACTAGTAATTCACATGGCTATGTTAAAAGCTGTGAGAAGACCTGCATAAAAATCCATTTCAGACCACAATGAGCTACCACAACACACAGATCAGATTTGCTCCAATCAACAGACAAATGACGGCAAGTGTTAGCTTCTTTGTGATGAACTGGAACACTCATACATTGCTGGTAGGAATGAAAAATGATTCGGCCACTTTGGAAAACAGTTTGGCAGTTTCTTAAAATGTTCAACATATGCTTACCAAACAACCTGTTGATTCCATCCTAATAATCTACCCAAGAGAAGTTAAGACATAATGCCCACAAAAGACTAATACATGAATGTTAAAAAAAAAACAAAAACAAAATAATTTATAATAGTCCCAAACTGGGAACAATACAAATGTCCATCAACTAATGAGGAAAGAACAGAAGGTAGTCTATCAATGCAACGGAATAATAACCAGAAAGAAAAGAAGAAAAGCTCTACTGGCACATATTGCAACATGGAGGAACCTCAGAAACATTATGTTAATTAAAAGAAAGCAAACACAAAGGGCCATGTACTATGTGACTCCATTATATGAAATCTCCAGAATGGGCAAATTTCAGTTCAGTTCAATTGCTCAGTCATGTCCAGCTCTTTGAGACCCCATGGACTGCAGCATGCCAGGCTTCCCTGTCCATCACCAACTCCCGGAGCTTGATCAAACTCATGCCCATTGAGTCGGTGATGCCAGCCAACCAGTTCATCCTCTGACATCCCCTTCTTCTCCTGCCTTTAATCTTTCCCAGCATCAGGGTCTTTTCCAATGAGTCAGTTCTTCTCATCAGGTGGCCAAAGTATTGGAGTTTCAGCTTCAGCATCAGTCCTTCCAATGAATAATTAGGACTGATTTTCTTTAGGATTGACTGGTTGGATATCCTTGCAGTCCAAGGGACTCTCAAGAGTCTTCTCCAACACCACAATTCAAAAGCATCAATTCTACAACGCTCAGCTTTCTTTATAGTTCAACTCTCATATCCATGCATGAATACTAGAAAAACCATAGCTTTGACTGGATGGCCCTTTGTTTGCAAACTAAGTCTCTGCTTTTGAATATGCTATCTAGGTTGGTCGTAGCTTTTATTCCAAGGAGTAAGTGTCTTTTAATTTCATGGCTGCAGTCACCATCTGCAGTGACTTTGGAGTCCAGAAAAATTAAGTCTGTCACTGTTTCCATTGTTTCCCCATCTATTTGCCATGAAGTGATGGGACCGCATGCCATGATCTAGTTTTCTGAATGTTGAATTTTAAGCCAATTTTTCACTCTCCTCTTTCACTTTCATCAAGAGGCTCTTTAGTTCTTCTTCACTTTGTGCCATAAGGCAGTATCATTTGCATATCTGAGGTTATTGATATTTCTCTTGGCAAACTTGAGTCCAGCTTGTGCTTCATCCAGTCCAGCATTTCTCATGATGTACTCTGCATATAAGTTAAACAAGCAGGATGACAATATACAGCCTTGACGTACTCCTTTCTCGATTTGGAACCAGTCTGTCATTCATGTCCAGTTCTAACTGTTGCTTCTTGACCTGTATATAGATTTCTCAGGAGGCAGGCCAGGTGGTCTGGTATTCCCATCTCTTTCAGAATTTCCCACAGTTTGTTGTGATCCACACAGTCAAAAGCTTTGGCATAGTCAATAAAGCAGAAGTAGATGTTTTTCTGGAACTCTCTTGCTTTTTCCATGATCCAAGGGATGTTGGCAATTTGATCTCTGGTTCCTCTGCCTTTTCTAAATCCAGCTTGAACATCTGGAAGCTCACGGTTCATGTACTGTTGAAGTCTGGCCTGGAAAATTTTGAACATTTCTTTGCTAAGGTGTGAGATGAGTGCAATTGTGCTGTAGGTAGTTTGAGCATTCTTTGGCATTGTCTTTCTTTGGGATTGGGATGAAAACTGACTTTTTCCAGTCCCATGGCCACTGCTGAGTTTTCCAAATTTGCTGGCGTATTGAGTGCAGCACCTTCACAGCATCATCTTTCAGAATTTGAAATAGCTCAACTGGAATTCCATCGCTTCCACTAGCTTTGTTTGTAGTGATGTTTCCTAAGGCCCACTTGACTTCACATTCCTGGATGTCTGGCTCTAGGTGAGTGATCACACCATCATGGTTATCTGGGTTGTGAGGATCTTTTCTATATAGTTCTTCTGTGCATTCTTGCCATCTCTTCTTAATATCTTCTTCTTCTGTTAGGTCCATACCATTTCTGTTCATTTTTGTGCCCATCTTTGCATGAAATGTTCCCTTGATATCTCTAATTTTCTTGAAGAGATCTCTAGTTTTTCCCATTCTACTGTTTTCCTCTATTTCTTTGCATTGATTGCTGAGGAAGGCTTTCTTATCTCTCCTTGCTATTCTTTGGAACCCTGCATTCAAATGGGTATATCTTTCCTTTTCTCCTTTGCCTTTCAACCTTTTTCTTTTCACAACTATTTGTAAGACCTACTCAGATGACCATTTAGCCTTTTTGCATTTCTTTTTCTTGAGGATGGCCTTGATCACTGCCTCCTGTACAATGTCACAAACCTCTATCCATAGTTCTTCAGGAACTCTGTCTATCAGATCTAATCCCTTGAATCTATTTCTCACTTCCACTGTATAATCATAAGGGATTTGATTTAGGTCATACCTGAATGGTCTAGTGGTTTTCCCTACTTTCTTCAATTTAAGTCTGAATTTGGCAATAAGGAGTTCATGATCTGAGCCACAGTCAGCTCCCAGTCTTGTTTTTGCTGACTGCATAGAGCTTTTCCATCTTTGGCTGCAAAGAATATAATCATCCGATTTCAGTGTTGACCATCTGGTGATGTCCATGTGCAGAGTCTTCTCCTGTGTTGTTGGAAGAGGGTGTTTGCTATGACCGGTGCATCTCTTGGCAAAACTCTGTCAGCCTTTGCCCTGCTTCATTCCTTACTCCAAGGCCAAATCTGCCTGTTACTCCGGGTGTTTCTTGATTTCCTACTTTTGCATTCCAGTCCCCTAGAATGAAAAGGACATCTTTTGGGGGGTGTTAGTTCTAGAAGGTCTTGTAGGTCTTCATAGAACCATTGAACTTCAGCTTCTTCAGCATTACTGGTCAGGGCATAGACTTGGATTACTGTGACATTGAGTGGATTGCTTTGGAAACGAACAGAGATCATTCTGTCATTTTTGAGACTGCATCCAAGTACTGCATTTCAGACTCTTGTTGACTATGATGGGTACTTCATTTCTTCTAAGGGATTCTTGCCCACAGTAGTAGATATAATGGTCATCTGAGTAATATTCACCCATTCCAGTCCATTTTAGTTCACTGATTCCTAAAACACCAATGTTCACTCTTGCCATCCCCTGTTGGACCACTTTCAATTTGCCTTGATTCATTGTCCTAACATTCCTGGTTCCTATGCAATATTGCTCTTTACAGTATCGTACTTGACTTCCATCACCAGTCATATCCACAACTGGGTGTTTTTTTTTTTTTTTTGCTTTGGCTCCATCTCTTCATTCTTTCTGGAGTTATTTTTCCACTGATCTCCAGAAGCATACTGGCAAATTTATTGAGACAGAAAGCAGATAAGTGGTTACCTGAGGCCAGAGATGGGAGAAGGGAGTAACTGTAAGTAAATTTCAGGAAAGGCGAGTGTTGGGAATATTCAAAAACTGGGTTATAGTGATGGTTGTTGCACAACTCTACAAATTTAATGAAATCATTTACTCTAATGAGTGGATTTTACATCATGTGTATTTTAATAATAAATGATATATTATATATAATAAATTAGTTGTTCAGTCATGTCTGACTCTTTGCAACCCCATGTACTGTAGCCTGCCAGGCCCCTCTGACCATGGAATTCTCTAGACAAGAATACTGGAGTGGGTAGCCATTCCCTTTTCCAGAGGATCTTCCTGACCCAGAGATCAAATCCAGGTCTCCTGCATTGCAAGTGAATTCTTTACCATGTGTGCCACTAGGGAAGCCCTATTATGTTAAATAATTTTATAATGTATATTATGTAATAAAGCTGCTATTCTCTCCCTTTACTTCCTTCCAAAATCTATTTAACAGGATTTAATTGATTGAAACCAGTGTTTCCCAGATTATGGACCTCTTTTTCCTTGGAACCTGTATTGACATTTATGGAATATAGGCTCTTCTAAGGGGGCTTCTCAGGTGGCTTGGTTGTAAAGAATCCACTTGCCAGTGCAGAAGAGGCAGATTCAATCCCTGGGTTGGCAAGATTCCCTCGAGTAGGAAATGGCAACCTGCTCCAGTTTTCTTGCCTGGAAAATCCTATAGTTAGAGAAGCCTGGCAAACTGCAGTCCCTGAGGTCTCAAAGAGTTGGACACAACTGAGCAACTGAGCATGCCTGCAGACTCTTCTAAATAGTGAAGCTCTCATTTTGTGCTTAGGACCTAGGCTTTATTCATCTTAGGATTTTGCCATGTATTGAAAGACCACTTGGCAGGTGTCCCAGAATCTATCTGCCTGCAAGACCCATTAGTGTAGTGTTAGTCGCTCAGTCATACCCGACTCTTTGCGACCCCATGGACTGCAGCCCTCTGTCCATGAGATTTTCCAGGCAAGGATACTGGAGTGGGTTGCTATCTCCTTCTCCAGGGGATCTTCCCAACCCAGGAATCGAACCTGGGTCTCCTGCACTGCAGGCAGATTCTTTACCAACTGAGCTACAAGGGAAGCCCATTACAAGTAAGAATCAGCACAAAATAGCATGGTTGTAGCCCAGTGGGCCACAACCACAACCTTCCAAGATTTTCCACCAGCTTCAATCAAATCAAATGTGGTACATTAAAAGCCCAGACTGTAGCTCCTTGGGTGCAAACAATAACAGATGATGTCCCCTTAGCAAAGATACCAGTAGACTCAGACCACCCCTGGGAAACTGAGCACACTCCTTGGCCTCTTTAGCAGGAGTCAGTAGCAGTGCCCTTCAGCTGATATTGGCGTTCACCCCAAAGACTCAGAGCAGAAGAACATGGCAGATAACCTACACTTAGAAAGACTAGTGCATCAACACAGGAGATGGTTTGGGGACTCCTGAAACTATTTGGCAGGAATTAAGGGGGGACTGAGTCAAAGAGGGGTAAAGCCTGAGAAAAATGTTATTTAGAACCTTAGCGTAATTCTATCTTACATGAACAAGAGATAGGAAGGTCGACAGACTCAGTTGAGTTCAGTCACTCAGTCGTACACAGATGAGCACCAATGAGATAGTCAATGCATCAGTTAGCTTTGCATACACCTCTTACTTCACTTCCCATCCTAATTGTACAGGTCATGCCAATAATGAGTCCAAAGAGAAGGCAGGGGACTCAGTACAAAATATTGTCAGTAGTTTAAGAGAAAGACCACTGGACTCCGGGATACAGGATGTGAACTATAGTCTTGTGCCTGCCATCAATTCATGGTGGGAACCTGGGTGAGGCATTCAGATCCATGCGTCTAAATGACAGGCTGCCTTGTCATATATACATAATATATATGTATATATATTATATTGTAATTGTGTAGTTCAACCAAGAGATTGCGAGCAATTCTAGGATAGATAAACACTGGATTTTACTAACTTCTTCATCTCCAGCACCAATTACAAGGTCTGCAGAAGGTCCTTGAAAATATTTGCTCAGTAAAGGAGGTTAACAGTTACTCAGTGCCTTAAAGGATCAGAGAGATCACAGGTTACATATCTGCTCATGTGCTCAATCAGATCTGACTCTTTGTGACCCCATGGACTGCAGCCCACCAGGCTCCTCTGTCTGTGGAATTTTCCAGGCAAGAATACTAGAATGGTTGCCATTTCCTACTCCAGGGGATCTTTGCAACCCAGGGATGGAACCTGCGTCTCTCATATCCCCTGCACTGACAGGCAGGTTCTTTACCACTAGCACCACCTTGGAAGCCCTAACTCAGTGCCTGCCTGAAAGCAAATCAAAAATGGCCCACGGGCCACAATTCCCCTGCCTTTGCTATAAACAGACCAGCTGGCTTACCTTTATCAAAGAAAAGTCTGATCAGTTGACATCCTGAAGATGCCACCTTTTATAAGGAGTCATTTACTCTTTTACTTCCCTACTGGCCTTCTATTGACACCGAGGTCTCAGTTGAGATGGCCCAGAATGCAACGGTTCTAAGGACAACTTGAGTTATTTGTTGTGAACTATAGAAGGTAAAACATGTTTTAACCACCTGCGACGCTCCCTGAAATACACTGCTTGATGTTTCTGTAGTAGGTTATATCTTCTATGAGCAGGAAATACCAAGACTTAATCTGGCTGGTATTGGAAGATGTTTTCTCTGAGGTTTCCAACAATCACTGTCCCACTTAAAACAGAATGAGCTCATTAGTGTGATATTAAAAGTACTTATCTCCTCTTAGCTGAATCATCCTGCTATTCTATTGTGTTAAAACAGAAAGTGAGTTTCCAAGGTGTGAGAAATGATTATTAAGAAAGAATCAAACCACATGATCTTTTTAGTTAGAGGGAAATAATAAATATTTTAAAGTACTATCAAATCCTTTAATTTCAGCCTTAATTTGACTGTTGAGAGCTTCTTCATTTTAAATACAAAAGCAAAATAACAATTTATGGAGAAGAGTGCTAATCCAAGCATTATTTAGGACATCAAGCCTGGAAAACAATCCCTGTATATTAAACAACAGGGGCCATATGGTTCAGTGGCAAAGAATATGCCTGCGAATGCATACATGGGATCTATCCCTGGGTTGGGACTATCTCCTGGAGGAGGAAATGGCAACCAATTCCAGTACTCTTGCCTGGGAAATCCCATGGACAGAGGAGTCTGCCAGGCCACAGTCCAAGGGTTTGCAAAGGGTTAGAAGTGACTTAGCAATTAAACAACAACAAAATAAATGTTGGCATACTTATATAGTTAAATATTATGGTGATATAAAAAGTATAGGCTTTGAAGAATTCATTAAGAAAAAATGATAACACTATACTAGAAGATGATCACACTGCAATAGTAGATGAATACTGGGTAAATCATACATTTAAATCACTATGCCAATAGTTTCCATAACATTGTATGTTGTAAATATGTATTTATATCATACAAATGTATTCCTATCTGGTGGGATGGTCCATTAAGATGTTAATGTTGACCAGCTTGCTTGTGCTCAATTGCCAGGTAGTGTCCAAGTCATTGTGACCTCATAGACTGTAGCCCGACAGGCTCCTTTGGCCATGGGATTTTCCAGGCAATAATACCGGAGTAGGTTGCCATTTCCTCCTCCCAGGGATCTTCCCAGGGACTGAACCTGTGCCTCCTGTGTCTCCTGCATTGGCAAGTGGGTTCTTTACCACTGAGCAACCTGGGAAGCCCAATCAATGTTGACCTAGTGATCCCTGAACTGTTAATTTTCTCTCTCTCAGATAAGAGAGCCTTCCTCATTGAGCAATGCAAAGAAGTAGAGCGAAACATAAAATGGGAAAGACTAGAGATCCCTTCAAGAAAATTAGAGATACCAAGGGAAAATTTCATGCAAAGATGGGCACAACAAAGGAGAGAAAAGGTATGGACCTAACAGAAGCAGAAGATATTAAGAAGAGGTGGCAAGAATACACAGAAGAACAATACAAAAAAGATCTTCATGGCCCATAAAAACATGATGGTGTGATCACTCACCTAGAGCCAGACATCCTGGAATGTGAAGTCAAGTGGGCCTTAGGAAACATCACTACAGAAAAAGCTAGCGGAGGTGATGGAATTCCAGTTGAGCTCTTTCAAATCCTAAAAGACGATGCTGTGAAAGTGCTGCACTCAATATGCCAGCAAATCTAGAAAACTCAGCAGTGGCCACAGGACTGGGAAAGGTCAGTTTTCATTCAAGAAAGGCAACGCCAAAGAATGCTCAAACTACCGCACAATTGGACTCATCTCACATACTAGCAAAGTAATGCTCAAAATTCTCCAAGCCAGGCTTCAACAGTACATAAACCGTGAACTTCCAGATGTTCAAGCTGGTTTTAGAAAAGGCAGAGGAACCGGAGATCAAACTGCCAACATCTGCTGGATCATCAAAAAAGCAAGAGAGTTCCAGAAAAACATCTATTTCTGCTTTCTTGACTATGCCAAAGTCTTCGACTGTGTGGATCACAATTAACTGTGGGAAATTCTGAGAGAGATGGGAGTACCAGACCACCTGACCTGCCTCTTGAGAAATCTATATGTAGGTCAGGAAGAAACAGTTAGAATTGGACATGGAACAACAAACTCTTTCCAAATAGGAAAAGCAGTACATCAAGGCTATATATTGTCACCCTGCTTATTTAACTTCTATGCAGAGTGCATCATGAGAAACACTAGGCTGGAAGAAGCACAAGCTGGAATCAAGATTGGCAGGAGAAATATCAATAACCTCAGATATGCAGATGACACCACCCTTATGGCAGAAAGTGAAGACGAACTAAAAAGCCTCTTGATGAAAGTGAAAGAGGAGAGTGAAAAAGTTGGCTTAAAGCTTAACATTCAGAAAACGAAGATCATGGCATCTGGTCGCATCGCTTCATGGGAAATAGATGGGGAAACAGTGGAAACAGTGTCAGACTTTATTTGGGGGGGGGCTCCAAAATCACTGCAGATGGTGACTGCAGCCATGAAATTAAATGACACTTACTCCTTGGAAGAAAAGTTATGACCAACCTAGATAGCATATGGAAAAGCAGAGACATTACTTTGCCAACAAAGCTCCGTCTAGTCAAGTCTATGGTTTTTCCTGTGGTCATGTATGGATGTGAGAGTTGGACTGTGAAGAAAGCTGAGCACCCAAGAATTGATGCTTTTGAACTGTGGTGTTGGAGAAGACTCTTGAGAGTCCCTTGGACTGCAAGGAGATCCAACCAGTCCATTCTGAAGGAGATCAGTCCTGGGTGTTCATTGGAAGGACTGATGCTAAAGTTGAAACTCCAGTCCTTTGGCCACCTCATGTGAAGAGTTGACTCACTGGAAAAGACTCTGATGCTGGGAAGGATTGAGAGCAGGAGGAGAAGGGGACGACAGAGAATGAGATGGCTGGATGGCATCACCGACTCGATGGATGTGAATCTGAGTGAACTCCGGGAGTTGGTGATGGATAGGGAGGCCTGGCATGCTGCAATTCATGGGGTCACAAAGAGTCGGACATGACTGAGCAACTGAACTGAACCATAGAAAACTTAGGGTCAGGGTCAGGGTCAGGGTCAGGGTTAGGGTCAGGGTCAGGGTCAGGGTTCAGGTCAACTGAACTGAACTGCTCCTCTGTGTTCTAAAGCCAAATCAGGGTTTTTCTAAGGACACCCCTCAAACCACCTCCAGAAGAATCACTTGGTGCCAAGTAAATACACTCTTTGATCCTATTTCAAACCTTTGACACAGAAGGGGGACAGAAATCTGTTTTATTAGCAAGCTCTCCAGGTAGTTCTTGTGATCACTCAAAGTCAAGAACCTCTGGCTGATGCTCTTCTTACCCCTGGAAGCGGTTAACAATTTGTTTGAGATTCAAGAGCAAATCCAAAGACGGCCTCAGCCAAGTCTTCAGACAATTAGCTCCTTCCAGGAGCTAAACTAGTAGCTCCTAGAAGAAGGAGAGGGCAAGAGGAGCTGGTACTTTGACTTTTAGGGGATGTACCCAAGCCCTGAGAGAGGGCACTCACAGAGAAGGAGCCTGTGAGTTTCCTAAGAGAAGACAGAGCCCTGTCTGTCCAGCAGGCGGCACTGCAAATGAAGGATAGGCTGTGGGTGCCCGTGGAGTCTATTAATCCTGCACCCCAGGATCAGCAAAAATGGTCTCATGCAGTAAAAAAAAAAATCAAGAATTGTTGGATGGTGCCACTGTATCCATCCAAACCAGAACCGCCTGGCAGATGGCAGAAAACCTGATCCCACAGGCAGCACTGAGCAGCAGAAAGGACCAGGGGAATATCTGTGGCTGTAGCCACAGACCAAGAACCAGGCATCCTCACAATTTGAGGGGGGCCTTAAGCAGTCCCTGGTGACTCAGATGGTAAAGAACCTGCCTGCAAAGCAGGAGACTGGGTTCCATCCCTGGGTCGAGAAGGTCCCCTGGAGAAGGGAATGGCTATGACGCCACTATTCTTGCCTGCAGAATTTCAGGACAGAGGAGCCTGGTGGGCTACATATAGTCCATGGGGTGGCAAAGAATTGGACGTGACTGAGTAACACACACACACTTAAACAGTTCAGTGGAGTGGGGAAGGGAGCCCTAACAAAGACTGATCATCGCCATCTTACCAACCCTACTCTTATTTGAGTAAGAAACACATTTTTAAAGGTATTTCTTGCCTTGCTGTGATATTGTAAAGCAAATTCTTGGCCATACATCTGCAGATTCTAGTTCTGCTCCTCACAAGCTCTGAGAATCTGAGCAAGCCATTTAACCTTTAAGCTCTGGTTTCCTCATGTGTGAAATGAAGAGAAAGTGAGTTCCTATTCATTGGGTCTTTATGAGAATTAAATGAGTTGATAGATTCAAAAAGCTCAGTACAGTGTCTACCATCAAGAAAGAGCTCAATAAAAATAGCTATTATTATATAAATGAATAACACGGAGATATGAATTTCTACTGAAATAGGAAATGGCAACCCACTCCAGTATTCTTGCCTGGAAAATTCCACAGACAGAGGAGCCTGGCAGGCTACAGTCTATGGGGTCACAGAGTTGGACGCGACTGAGCATGCACTCTATGCATTTCTACATACCCACTAACCTCTGCAGCACTGCGTAACAGAACCAGAAGGACGGTAAGAGGCTTCAGCACATCCCACAAACAGCAAACACACAGACTGAAGTAATATTCTCTCGGTTTTTAGCACCGCACTCTGCTGCAGCCCCAGCAGTCTCAGGAGTCCCTACCCTCTGGCTAGAGTCCTGACCACCTCCCCCCATCACTCTGTACCACTTCCTCTCCCCCTGGGACCCCCACCCCCACCCCCATCCCTGCAGTAACCAGATGGTAATTTGCACATTTTATGGTTCAGAGTGGCTCCCTCAAAACACACCGTATCGATTACTCTGAATTGCAGTTATTTAAGAAACAGCCAGTGCAGGAGGGACACTTTGATCATCTGCAGTCCCCTTGAAAGCAGGAAATAAATCTCTCATGTGGAAGGTACATCTGTATTTAAGAGAACACCCTTATCGCCAGAAACAGGGAATTCAGGCAGAGAATTCATGAACAAACCCTGTCACTCCTTTAATTGACGATGCCAGGCCTAAATTCTAGATTCTTCACTGATTGAGCACCTAAAACCTAAGTCTCTTTGCTGTGCCAATTCTTCCCAGATGTACTGTTACCTTGCCTAAAACGTATAAAAGCTGCCTGCTTTGGGCCACTTCTTAGGTCTCATTTCTACCAGACCTCTATATGCTTGAATTAAAATGTGTGTCTTTTTCTCCTCTTCATCTGTCTTGTGTCAATTTTATTACTAGTCCAGCCGCAAGAACTCAAGAGGAATTGAGGGGCAAATTTCCCCCTTCCTGACACTCCCAAAGGACTGTTTCCCAAGGTCAGGCTCCCAGAGTGGGTGATGCTACCTTTGTTGGTATCTGATATGATTTCAAAAGATCCCAGATGAACGGATAAAGAAGATGTGGCAAACAGATACACAGCAGAATACTACTCAACCATTAAAAGGAATGAAATAGTTCCATGTGCAGCACCACGGATGGACCTGGAGATTGTTATACTAAGCGAAGTGAGACAGAGAAAAATAAAACTCACATGATATCACTTACATGGGGAGTCTTTTTAAAAAAATTATATGAATGAACTCATTTATAAAACAAAAACAGACCCACAGACTTAGAAATGAATTTATGGTTACCAGAGGGTAAGGAAGGAGAAGGATAAATAGGGGTTTGGGATGGACATGTACACACTGCTATATTTAAAATGGACAACCAACATATATACCTACTGTATAGCACAGGGAACTCTGTTCAATATTACGTAACAACCTAAATGGGAAAATAATTTGAAAAAGAATAGATACAAATATATGTATAACTGGACCGCTTTGCTGTATACATAAAACTAAGACAATATTGTTAATCAACTATGCTCCAATATAAAATAAAAACTTTTTTAAAGATAGATGTTCAACCACACCATTAAATAACATTAATTGCATGAATAAAAAGTGCATTTTTAATGTTCTTTCTATCCCTTTTGATTGTCAAAAAAAAAGTCTCCTTCGGGGGCGGGGGGGGGGGGGCGGGCCAGCACAGCTCTATCATCTGCTTGCTAACTTGTTAAACTGCCTTTTTAACCAAAGTGAAACAGGCCTTAGATTCAGAGCTTGGGTGTTCTTTGGAAGGAATGATGCTAAAGCTGAAACGCCAGTACTTTGGCCACCTCATGTGAAGAGTCGACTCACTGGAAAAGACTCTGATGCTGGGAGGGATTGGGGGCAGGAGGAAAAGGGGACGACAGAGGATGAGATGGCTGGATGGCATCACGGACTCGATGGACGTGAGTCTGAGTGAACTCCAGGAGTTGGTGATGGACAGGGAGGGCTGCGTGCTGTGATTCATGGGGTCGCAAAGAGTTGGACACGACTGAGCGACTGAACTGAGCTGAACTGAAACATTAGTAACCTAATATTGTATTGTTTTCAGTTTTTGTTTTCCTATTACTTATAAAGTTTTATAGAAAGAATGCATCTGAGTCATCATTCTATTGGAGAGGACAACTGAACAGTACTTATAAAACATAACTGTCCTTGAGTAATGATTATCAAAGGTTTTAATTGTACAATATTGACAAATATAGAGCAAAACACAGTTATCAAAGGACAATTGCTCTACAATACTGTGCCGGTTTCTGCCATACAGCAACACAAATCAGCCACAGGTATGTCCCCTCCCTCGTGAACCCCCCTCCCACCTCCCACCCATCCCAGCCCTCTAGGTTGTCACAGAGCCCTGGGTCGAACCCCCTGCATCACACCACCAATTCTCACCTGCATCTCTTCTACATATGGCAATGTACGCGCTTCCCAGGCTACTCTCTCCTTCACCCACAAGTATCCACAAGTCTGTTCCTCTGTGTGCATCTCCACGGCTGCCCTTATAGTTTAGGGTCATGCATGAAGAAGGCAAGGTTGGCAAATACCACTGAGACAAAACACTGCCTTCAAAGCAGAATGAAAGCAACATTTTGTTACCTGAGTACTTCAAGTCTATCATCTCTGTTTCAGCTTCACCACACTACGAGATAGTTACGCTTGTTTTTCTACTCCACAGATGAGAAAACAGACTCAGAGTCCAAGTCACTTGCCAAGGCCACACAGCTAAGTTTGAGAGTCAAGATTCAAAGTTTCCACCTGGACCAAGCTTCCTGCCCCACACCCTTAGTGCTTTTCCTGCTGCCAGAGGGAAACCAGTGCTGGTTTGATGAAAAGTTAAATGTACGTAGAAGTCTACTGACTACCTCCTGCTGGGAGGGCCTGCCTGCCTGATAACACAGACGCCCTGTCTCAGGCCCTTGGAATTCAGGCTTCCTCTATTCTGTAACAGAACACTCCTCAATTCCACTTTCCTGTTGCTGTTTTTTTTTTTTTGGTCACAGCCCACAGCAGGTAGGGCCTCGGTTCCCTGATCGGGGATGGAATCTGTGCCCCCTGCATTGGAAGGTGGAGTCTTAATCACTGGACCACTGGGAAGTCTCCATCCCACTTTACTTTACAATCAGACACACTCAACAAAGACTGTATACTCCAAGCAACGACTGAAACGTCCCTGAATGTTCACTTAGGAACATATGCGCCTTAAGTAAACTCACAGACTGACAAGATTACCCAGCAAATGTGGGTAACATAGGGGAAGAAAAACTGTCTTCTTCCCTCAGATCTTCGGTGGGCATAATGATTAAATTGCCACAGGACAAGTTAACAGGAGAAAAACAAATTTAACTTGATATGTACAGGTGCCTCATAAAAATATGAGACTCAAAGAGATGACTAATGCAGGCAGTGTTTATGCCTTGCAGGCAAAGAAACAGCAAATATGTGAAGAACCGACGTGACAAAGGGGTCTGAACTTTGGGAAGTGAATTAGTTAAGAGGTAAGAAGGTTTGCTTAGACAGCCTTCTTGGAGCTAAATTTCCTATTTCTTGTAAAAAG
The DNA here is from genome assembly GCF_016772045.2 of Ovis aries. Lineage (NCBI taxonomy): Eukaryota > Metazoa > Chordata > Mammalia > Artiodactyla > Bovidae > Ovis > Ovis aries. The sequence continues at coordinate 15,347,634 of NC_056071.1, forward strand.
GATGCCCACTACCCTCCTGGTACAGGGGAGTTACTTTTCATGTGAGAGATTTATTTCCTGCTTTCAGGGGAACAAAGGAAAATCAAAGTGTTCTTCTTGTACTGGCAGTTTCTTAAGTAACATTAATTCAAAAGAATCAATATGCCAAAGTGGCATTTTCTGCTTCCCTTTGGTATCATCAGGTTTTTTAATAATGGGAGCTCCATGGAGGCCAGTGAGCCCAGAGGGAGCTTGGAAGGCCTTGGGGAGGATGGCTGGAGATAGATGTGGAAGTGAAGGTAAGGCAAGGTTAAGAAGAGCCTTGAATGACAACAGAGGGTGCTGGACTCACTGACACCTCAAAGCTGAGGCGTGAAGCAGCATAAGTACATTTCATCTTACTTTAATTTCTATTTTTTAAAATATTTCCCAGTTTTTAATTTTTTACTATTCCACCACAGACTGATGTGAAATATCTATATCTGCATATCCCCCCATCAGCTCTCCTTAATTATTTTGTTGTTGATTTTAATTTCTTTTTAAAATATTTTATTTTATATTGGAGTATAATTAATTAACAATGTCGTGATAGTTTCAGGTGTACAGCAGAGCAACTCAGCCACACATATACATACACATGTATCCATTTTCCCCCCCAATCTCCCCTCCCATCCAGGCTGCCACATGACACTGAGCAAAGTTCAGCACAGGTACATTTTAAACTAGCCTTTTGAAAAATAAATGTTTGCTTTGTTTTTCCTGAGAAGCAATATTTCCTTTGGAAAGAAAAGTAAGAGCTATTCAATTGACACCCTCTGTGTTGCCCACATCTACTTGGACACTCACAGAATGCACCACGAGCTTTTATCTAAGGGAGCGCTGAAAGATGCGTCTCACTGCCAGTGGACTTCCATCGCCCAGTGCAAGAAGAGAGATTAGACCCACTGGGCATTTCAAATATACCTTTTTTCCTTCCCCAAAATAGATTGGATTCAAAAATCATTCTACTGGTTGAAAACACAGCTTAAAGATAAGAAACAAATAGTTTAGAGTGCCATACCAAGAGCAGAATTGACTATCAGCTTGAAGACTTCTGTGTCCATCATCAAGAAAGCCAAATACCCAGGGTCTCCTTCTTGTGTAGTTTACAGGTTTTGCCCACTAAGCCCATTAGCTTTTACACTTTGACACTGTGCCAGAGAAATAAGGTCTGGAGACAAGCCTTCATCCCACTGACACCGCCTCAGAACACCTCTCACCTGAGTTACCCCAACAGTCAGCTCACCTCCCTATGGCCTGAGTAACAGCTCTTCTTAAGTGGTTTCTCAAGACCTTCAGACCACTGCCCTCAAATTTGACCTTGAAGGACCAGTGCTAAGAAACACCCACTCCACCTCCCCATCTATATTTTCTTTTCTCATAACTCCTTCCTAAGGGGATTAGTCTCACTGAACTTTCATCATCACAGTCACTTACCTTGCGGGGCTGGGGCTTGGTATTGTGCCCAGAGCTGGGGATGCTGTGTGTGTGTGTGTGTGTGTGTGTGTGTGTGTGTGTGTGTGTGTGTGTATGCTCAGTCACTTCAGTCGTGTCTGACTCTGCAACCCCATGGACTGTAGCACACCAGGCTGTCCATGGAATTCTCCAGGCAGGAATGCTGGAGTGGGTTGCCATGCCCTCCTCCAGGGGATCTTCCCAACCCAGGGATCGAACCTGCGTCTCTTGTCTTCCACATTGGCAGTAGGGTTCTCTATCCATAGTGCTACCTGGGAAGCCCACTGGGGGTGTTGAGAGGAATATAACAAGCTCCTGCCCTCATACCCCTTATAGTCTAGCTCACAGATATTTTACTGAAACCCAGAACAACAGATTTCTGTAAGGACAGGTTTCTTCACACATAAGATCATCTCCATCTTCTGGTGAGTTACAGTCTTTAGAAGTAGATCCCCACCTGACCTGCCTCTTGAGAAACCTATATGCAGGTCAGGAAGCAACAGTTAGAACTGGACATGGAACAACAGACTGGTTCCAAACAGGAAAAGGAGTACATCAGGGCTGTATATTGTCACCCTGCTTATTTAACTTCTATGCAGAGTACATCATGAGAAACACTGGGCTGGAAGAAGCACAAGCTGGAATCAAGATTGCCGGGAGAAATATCAATAACCTCAGGTATGCAGATGACACCACCCTTATGGCAGAAAGTGAAGAAGAACTAAAAGCCTCTTGATGAAAGTGAAAGTGGAGAGTGAAAAAGTTGGCTTAAAGCTCAACATTCAGAAAATGAAGATCATGGCATCTGGTCCCATCACTCCATGGGAAATAGATGGGGAAACAGTGGAAACAGTGTCAGACTTTATTTTGGGGGGGCTCCAAAATCACTGCAGATGGTGACTGCAGCCATGAAATTAAAAGACGCTTACTCCTTGGAAGAAAAGTTATGACCAACCTAGATAGCATATTCAAAAGCAGAGACAGTACTTTGCCAACAAAGGTCCGTCTAGCCAAGGCTATGGTTTTTCCTGTGGTCATGTATGGATGTGAGAGTTGGACTGTGAAGAAGGCTGAGCGCTGAAGAATTGATGCTTTTGAACTGTGGTGTTGGAGAAGACTCTTGAGAGTCCCTTGGACTGCAAGGAGATCCAACCAGTCCATCCCGAAGATCAGCCCTGGGATTTCTTTGGAAGGAATGATGCTAACGCTGAAACTCCAATACTTTGGCCACCTCATGAGAAGAGTTGACTCATTGGAAAAGACTCTGATGCTGGGAGAGATTGGGGGCATGAGGAGAAGGGGACGACAGAGGATGAGATGGCTGGATGGCATCACTGACTCGATGGATGTGAGTCTGAGTGAACTCCGGGAGTTGGTGATGCACAGGGAGGCCTGGTGTGCTGCGATTCATGGGGTCGCAAAGAGTCGGACACGACTGAGTGACTGAACTGAACTGAAAAGTAAAAATATAGAACTGGCATTAAATTTAAATGATTTGATACTCTAGTACAGGGCCATTGGTTAAAAAACTGGATCTCTTCCTAAAAGACTAAAAGCTTTGTGGATACAGATTGGTGAGGAAAATGAAGCATGGCAGATGGAAGAAAGGTGATAACAAGGAGGAACCAAGACCGCCCCAACGTGCCCCCAAGGGCAAATCAGAGGAAAACGAGCCAAGCTGAAGGAGTTTTTCTTCATGTCTTGATTTACCTCTTCTCTTGTCTTAGCCCCTGTCCATTTTTTTTCTTAAAACTAGCCTTCTCTTTTACCATACGATCTTGCAATCCCACTTCTGGAGGAAAACATGGTCCGAAGGGTTACATGCACCCAAATGTTCATCGCAGCATGCTTTCAATAGCCAAGACGTGGAAGCAACCGAAACGTCCATCGACAGAGAAATGGATAAAGACGATGTGGTCCATGTATACAATGGAACATTACTTAGTCACAGAAAAAAATCATGAAATAGTGCCACTTGCAGCAACATGGATGGACCTGGAGGTTCTTGTACTAAGCAACGTAAGTCAGACAAAATAAAACAAATATCATATGACAGTGCTTTTATGGTAATCTAAAAAAAGATACAAATGAACTTATTTACAAAACAGAAAGAGACCCATGGACTTAGAGTGAAACTGTGGTTGCCAGGAGGGGAAGGGTGGCGGAAGGGATAGCTACGGAGTTTGGCAGGTTCACACTGCCATAGACCTACTGTATAGCACAGGGAACTCTGCTCCTTGTCATGCAACAACCTACATGGGAAAAGAATGTGACAAAGAATAGATACGTGTATGGGCTTCCCTGGGGCTCAGAAGGTCAAGAATCCATCTGCAATGTGGGAAACATGGGTTCGATCCCTGGGTTGGGCGGATCCTTTGGAGGAGGGCATGGCAACCCACTCCAGTATTCTTGCCTGGAGAATCCCATGGACAGAGGAGCCTGAGAGGGCTACAGTCCACTGGGTCACAAAAAGTCAGACACGACTGAACGGCTAAGCACAGCACAGACACATGTATAACTGAATCACTTTGCTGTGTAACTGAAACTACCACAACACTGTTTTGTTTTGTTTTTTTAACCTTCTTGATTCTTTTTTATTATTATTATTTTTCATTTTTTTACTTCACAATATTGTATTGGCTTTGCCATACATTGACATGAATCCGCCATGAGTGTACATGTGTTCCCCGTCCTGAACCCCCCTCCCACCTCCTTCCCCATCCCATCCCTCTGGGTCATCCCAGTGCACCAGCCCTGAGCACCCTGTATCATGCATCGAACCTGGACTGGTGATTCGTTTCAAATATGGCTAACCCCAATACAAAATGTTTTCAGTGTTAACAAAAATTTAAAAAAAAAAAAACTTTCTAAAATGAAAAAGAATACAAAAAATAAAATAAAATAAATAAATAAGGGCCTACTATATAGCACAGGGAAATGGGCTCCTTATTATATAACAACATAAATGGGAAAAGAATTTGAAAAAAGAATAGATACATGTATATGTGTAACTAAATCATTTGCTGTATTCCTGAAACTAACACATTGCTAATCAACTATGAAAGTGAAAAGTGAAAGTGAAGTTGCTTAATCGTGTCTGACTCTTTTCAACCCATGGACTGTAACCTATCAGGCTCCTCCGACCATGGATACTCCACTTTAAAATAAAAAGTTATTAAAAAAAAAAAATCTGCTCTTCACCACATTCCAGCCTTGCCCATGCTGAGCTAAGTTGCTTCAGTTGTGTCCGACTCTTTGCGATGCCATGGACTGTAGCCCATCAGGCTGCTCTGTCCATGGAAGTCTCCAGACAATACTGGAGAGGGTTGCCATTTTCTACTCCAGGGGATCTTCCTAACCCAGGGATTGCACCCACATCTCTTATGTTTCCAGCATTGGCAGGCAGGTTCTTTACCACTAGCGCCACCTGGGAAGCCCAGTCATGGACATGCCCCCTCCTCTAGGGTCGCCTGCAAGTAGCGGATTCTGCAGCTCAGGCCAATGGACTTATCACACACCGCTTGACCAGGGGCCCCTGATTTCTGCTGCCCGGTTATGGCTGCACCCTGGGTCCCATCGTCCTGCTGCTCTCCCCACTGCTGGAAACCTCCCCCACACGTCTCACTTTGAAGAAACTCTTCCTGGCTTATCTTGCTTTTGTTAGTCCCCTATGTTTCCCAAAAATAATATACATTTTTAAATTTACCCCAGTACATTTTTTTTCCTTTTACACTTTTTAAAATTAATTTATTTTAATTGAAGGTTAATTACTTTATAATATTGTAGTGGTTTTTGCCATAGATTGACATGAATCAGCCATGGGTGTACATGTATCCCCCATCCTGAACCCCCCTCCCACCTCCCTCCCCATCCCATCCCTCAGGGTCATTCCAGTGCACCAGCACTGAGCACCCTCTCTTAAGCATCGAACCTGGACTGGTGATCTATTTCACATATGGTAATACACATGTTTCAATGCTATTCTCTCAAATCATCCCACCCTCGCCTTCTCCCACCGAATCCAAAAGTCTGTTCTTTACATCTGTGTCTCTTTGGCTGTCTCATATATGGGGTCATCGTTACCATCAATTCCATGTATATGCATTAATATTCTGTTTTTCTTTCTGACTTACTTAACTCTGTATAATAGGCTTCAGTTTCATCCATCTCATTAGAACTGATTCGAATGCGTTCTTTTTATCAGCTGAATAATACCCCATTGTGTATAGGTACCACAGCTTTCTTATCCATTCGTCCGTCACTGGACATCTAGGTTGCTTCCATGTCCTAGCCCCTGGTCTTTGCTGCAGCACACAGACTTTCTCCAGTCGTGGCGCACACAGCCTCCTCTTGTTGGGATCCACGGGCCCTGGAGCATGAGGGCTCAGTGGTTGCTTTGCTCGGGCTCTTTAGTCACAGCCCATGAGCTCTCTAGTTGTGGCACACAGGCTTAGCTGCAGCACATGGACCTAGCTCCTCCACAGCATGTGGGATCTTAGCTTCCCAAGCAGGGATAGAACTCACATCCCCTGCATTGGAAAGCATATTCTCAACCACTGGACCACCAGGGAAGTCCCTACCCCAGGACCTGCTAATTCTTGCCTCTGGCTCCTAATTATCCTGGGATGACTCAGTCTTCGGTGTGACTGGCCCCATGGTCCTCCTCCGCCCCCCACTCCAGGGTATGACATCTCTGTAATTAGTCTCCTCCTTCTCTCCGTCCTCACCTCTGATTCAGCTTTGGCAATGTATACACTTGGTAATTAGAAAGGGCTCAAATGTTGCCAGGAATGCAAACAGATTTAGTGCTAGAGTCTAGAGTTTTATACAGTTCTGGGCTCCACTCCAGACCCTAGAGTAACAGCGAAAGAAAAGGGGAGAGGAAGGGACCCTGTAATGAGCTTGTAATACATGTCAGGAGCTTTCTCACACACAAGCTCATTTCATCCTCTCGAGGACCTAACGGGTGGATCTGGGTAACAAGAGTTCAAGAGAATTGCCCAAGGTCACAAACCCGGAGAGAGTCAGTCAGATTCACACCCAGGGCTATACTTGGCAGCCTCGGCTGTGGTCTTTGGGCTTCTCCACATTTTTACAGAATGTCACAGATTATCTCAGTCTGACACCCGACAAGCCTGGCTACTTGGGTGATAGAATTCCTTGACATGGCTCTTTCTGCTGTTTGGCCCTCCTGTTGAAATGACTCCAACCTATTTGACCTATTTGTTAAGGAGAGATTTCAAATGATGTCAATACCTTAAAGAACTCTATTTAAGCCACCCCACGCAGCATCCCTGCCCTCACTCACCCTTGGAGCTGACTGCCTAGACTGTCAGCACCTTGAGGGCAGGGTCCACCTTGTATTTGTCTCCCAGTGCCAGGCTGCAGAACTCCACACTCAAGGCAGTGTAGCCCGCCAGGCTCCTCTGACCATGGGATTCTCCAGGCAAGAATACTGGAGCAGTTTGCCATTTCCTTCACCAGGGGATCTTCCTGACCAAGGGATCAAACCCAGGTCTCCTGCATTGCAGGCAGATTCTTTACTGTCTGAGCTACCAGGGAAGCCCCACTTAATAAATACTGTGTTGCAAAAGAAAAACAAAGAGAAGACTGGGTTTCCACTGATGCCCCTGAGCATCCTTTCATCTGCCTGTGGACACCAAAATGAACTAGGGGAGCTATGTCCTGAACTCCTGAGTGAGACAGAAGGGAGGAGGAAGGGAGGAGGGAGCCATACTGGGTGGCAGGTAGCTCTTTTTCTTAAAAGATGCATCTTCTTTGTCCCCCTATTCCTAAACTGCCTTATTGTTTAGAGGGTTGTCATACACCCTCTATGGGGAAAGATGAATTTTAAGAAGACCTGGCAGGGATATTTTCATGGGCTCCTCAACAGCTACTAGAATCATCCCAGAAACAGATGGCACATCATGGCAGCATGCCGTGTGAAGGACAATTCCTGCTCAAGCATCATCCGGGATCCACCCCCAGAGCTGCCGGCTGCTACCGTTGGGAGCCGTGAAGCCAAAGACGCCACGTCTTTCTGTGTTCCCTGAATATGCTACTGTCTTTAGCATGCTGATCTTTGGAAACTTTCACCTCTGAAATCAACTAGCCTGGTTTTTCTTTTCAGAAGGAAAAAAAAAAAAAGACTTTCCTCTTCATCATAAACCACACAGTCATGATTCACCCTAGACATCTAAGGGGGAAAAAAGGTAATCTGCAGGCTGGTGTGCATATATGTATAGGCTTTCCAGGTGGTGCCACGGTAAAGAACCCACCTGCCAATTCAGGAGAAACTGGAGACATGGGTTCGATGCCTGGGTTGGGAAGATTCCCTGGGAGGAGGAAATGGCAACCTACTCCAGTGTTCTTGCCTGGAAAATCCCATGGACAGAGAAGCCAGGAAGGCAACAGTCCACAGGGTCACAGAGAGTTGGAGACAACTGATTGACTGAGCATGCTTGCATGCGTGCATGTCCATATACATAGAAGTGTGGATACGAATATTTTTGCAAAATGGGAGAGGTCTCTGCTGGGGAATTTGAAACCAGCTGCATAGACACCAGTCAGTTTCAACTACTTCAGAAATGTTGCCATTGCTTCCTCAGGGCTCAGGGACCCTGGCTTGACTGGGAAGAACCCAGTCAAGATTGACCATCAGGAAGAGCCCTGAGTCAGACAGAATATGGGTCAAATGAGATGATTGGCCAGAGACAACCTGGAAGCTAATTTCATCACCATAAAACCCGAGACTGCCAGCCCCATGGCAGAGCAGTTCTCCTGGGTTCCCTCACCCTGATGCTCTCCAGCCAGGAGCCTCTTCCCAATAAAGTCTCTTGCCTTGTCAGCACATGTGTCTCCTCAAACAATTCATTTCTGAGTGTTAAACAAGAACCCACTCTCCAGCCCTGGAAAGGGTCCCCCTTGGTGCAAAATATGGCTATATGCATGGAGAACCTTTGGGAAATATTAACCAAATATTAACAGTAGTGACCTCTGGGAAAGGGGATCATGGGCACTGTATCCAGACAATAAAGCTTTCTGGAAGAAGAGGAGATAAGGGAGCAGCAGCAACAGGGGACCTGTGAGCTTCTTTCTGAAGCATGTGAATTACTCCAGAAAACAAAAATTGGGGTCCATACTTCAGCCTTAGGTCAACTTGGTTGGCAGATGTTTGGCAAGTTTATTTAACTCCTCTCAACCTCAGTGTTTCCCACCTTATAGGGTGATGGTGAGGAGAAGAAGTTAGAGCTTCCCAGGTGGCACTAGTGGTGAAAAAAAAAAAAAAAAAAGACCTGCCAGTGTAGGAGATATAAGAGACATGGGTTCAATCCCTGGGTCAGAAGATCCCCTGGAGGAAGGCATGGCAACCCACTCCAGTATTCTTGCCTGGAAAATTCCATGGACAGAGGAGCCTGGTGGGCTACATACAGTCCATGGGGTCGCCAAGAGTCAGACACAACTAAAGCGACTTAGCACAGCACAGAAGAAAGGTGAGTGGATAGATAAACACAGCCGATGTGTGTAAACCTCCATAAATATTACATGATCTACTATCGTAACTCTCAACACATCACAAATGTGCATTAGCTTTTCTTTTAAACAAACATCCCTACTCAAAACTAGAAAATGTTAGAAATTTTAAAGACATGAAGGCAAAACCTTCTGTCCAGTAGAACTTTCTGGGCTGCCTGGTACCATAGCCACCGGCCACCTCTGACTATTGAGAACAGGAAATGTGGTTAGGGTAACTGCGCTTGCAAGCATCGTCACTCAGAGTTGTCCGACTCTTTGTGATCCTATGGACTGTAGCCCACTAGGCTCCTCTGTCCATGGGATTTGCTAGGCAAGAATACTGGAGTGGGTTGCCATGCCCTTCTCCAGGGGACCTTCCCAACCCTGGGATTGAACCACATTTCCTGCACTGGCAGGCAGACTCTTTACCACTGGGCCACCAAGGAAGCCCCTCTGCCTTTGTACACCTTTCCTTTCTTGCAGCTCAGCAGAGCTGCATTCTATTGCTATATAGGATGCTGCTGTGAGGCTTTTGGAGCTGATGGTTGGAACCTAAATATTTAATATTTACTGCAGTTGCAGAGATTCCAAAGCAAGTCAAGAACAACGCAGTGTGACATTCTCCTGCTGTACTAAAGAGCCTTCAGAAGGTGTACTTAACACTCCGTGCAGGGACTTCCCTGGTGGTCCAATGGTTAAGAATCCACCCGCCAATATAGGGGACACGGGTTCCATCCCTGATCTGGGAAGATCACACACACTGCAGGGCAGTAAGCCCACAAGCCACAACTGCTGAAGCCTATGGGCAGCAACGACTGAAGCCCACACATCCTAGAGCCTGTGCTCCACACACAACAAGAGGAGCCACTGCAGCGCAAAGCCCACGCGCGGCAACAGAGAGCAGCCCCATTCACCGCAACCCGGGAGAGGCCGCACGCAGCGTCGAAGACCCAGCCAAGTAAACGAACAGACTCGGCGTGGCTAGGACGCCAGGCAAAAAACCAAAAGGCAGTGGGCAGATTGTAATCTATACGAAATGCTAGTGAAAGTGAAGTTGCTCAGTCGTGTCCAACTCTTAGTGACCCAGTGACCCCGTGGACTGTAGCCCACAGGCTCCTCCGTCCATGGGATTCTCCAGGCAAGAGTACTGGAGTGGGTGGCCATCTCCTTCTCCAGGGGATCTTCCTGACTCAGGGATCGAACCCAGGTCTCGCGCATTGCAGGCAGACGCTGCAACCTCTGAGCCACCAGGAAAGCTTACAAAATGCTATGTATCCCAAATTGAGAGGTGGTTGCAGGGCAGCTTAACCATCGTGGCTGTTATTTTCACAGGCATTGCATTGCTACCGATCTGGGGGATGTGCCTGGCCCAGCATCTGCTGAGTGATATTGAAGCTGTCAGAACCAACTGGTACAGCATCTGCAATATCTGCTTCAAGACACTGGACAGACGCAGACTTCCTGACCGTCCGTATGCCCAGCTGACATCCATGCTGCGCAGACCATAATCAAGACGCGTCTTGCAACCCCACCTGATGGAGCTGCCAAGAATGTAGCTTTGTGGGGATAAAACTAGGAAGTGCTGCTCACTGATAGAACCATTTAAAACATAACCAGTTTAAAAAAAATTGAATTGATTTTTAAAAAGCCAGTTAGGTCTTCAAATTTATTCAAGTTGAATTTTTGTTATTTAGCAGTGCCCTGTATAAAAACAAAGCAGATTAAGGGCAACAGGATCCTGGAACAGTGAGAATGGGCTGTTTCAGGCAGAGAAATAAAGGAAGACCTCATGATAAATTGACATGTGAGTAAAGAATAGAAGGAAGTAAAGGCATGAGTCATGTAGATACAGTCAGCACTCTCCTATCTGCAGGGTCCACACCCATGGATGCAGGATCCACAGATGTGGGAGGGTTGGCTGTACTACACCATTTTATAGCACAAGGGACTTGAGCATCCTCAGAATTTGGTATCCAGGGAGGATCCTGGAACCAATCCCCTGCAGATACTGAGGAACAACTGTAGTTGCAGAAAGTAGTTCAAATAAAGAGGGCAAGTGCAAAGTCAGGAGCTGTGAGAGATACAGAACAGAGGTGTGATGTGATTTCACAAATTTTAACAGGATCACTCTGGTCAGCGCTGTGTTGAAAATAGACTGGGCGTGTAGACAGGGGGTGGGCAGACAAGGAAGGGAACAGGGAAGCCACAGGGGAAGGCTGGTCTTGCCATAACCCAAACCAGCAAGAGCAGTAGTTTAGGCTGAGATGGTTATGACCGAAGTGGTAGGAACTGTCAGACCTGGCTCTGTGTTGGAGGTACAGCCATCTGGATTTGTAGATGGATTAGATGCGGGGTGTGACCACAAGAGAGGAATCAGATGACTCTGAGACTAGATGAAAAAAATCTGCATGAGGAGCAGCTTTGACTGAAGATGGAACAGGATCAGGAGATTATGGGAAGGCAAAACTGCAGGCTGGTGATGGGGTTCAGGAGTAGACTGTCCCGAAAGATGCCACTTTGGCATACTGATTATTTTGAATTGATGTTACTTGGTCCCATCACTTCATGGGAAATAGATGAGGAAACAGTGGAAACAGTGTCAGACTTTATTTCTGGGGGCTCCAAAATCACTGCAGATGGTGACTGCAGCCATGAAATTAAAAGACGCTTACTCCTTGGAAGAAAAGTTATGACCAACCTAGATAGCATATTCAAAAGCAGAGACATTACTTTGCCAACAAAGGTCCGTCTAGCCAAGGCTATGGTTTTTCCTGTGGTCATGTATGGATGTGAGAGTTGGACTGTGAAGAGGGCTGAGCGCCGAAGAATTGATGCTTTTGAACTGTGGTGTTGGAGAAGACTCTTGAGAGTCCCTTGGACTGCAAAGAGATCCAACCAGTCCATTCTGAAGGAGATCAGCCCTGGGATTTCTTTGGAAGGAATGATGCTAAAGCTGAAACTCCAGTACTTTGGCCACCTCATGCGAACAGTTGACTCAATGGAAAAGACTCTGATGCTGGGAGGGATTGGGGGCAGGAGGAGAAGGGGACAACAGAGGATGAGATGGCTGGATGGCATCACTGACTCGATGGATGTGAGTCTGACTGAACTCCGGGAGTTGGTGATGGACAGGGAGGCCTGGTGTGCTGCAATTCATGGGGTCGCAAAGAGTTGGACACGACTAAGCGAGTGAACTGAACTGAACTGAACTGAAGAAACAGCTGCTGTGAAAAGGACACTCTGACCCTCTTTCGTTCCCCTAAAAGCAGACCTCCCTCATGAAAGGTACCCTGCTTGTACCAGAAGGAAGAGAGACACCCCTATGACCAGAGACAGGGAGCTCAAGGCTGAGAAGCCTGTGTCAATAAACATTGTTATTTCTCCACTAAGTTACTACCCAATCCAAAACCCCTTTGCCTTGTCAATTCTTCACAAATTTAGTGTTTCTGTCTAAAAGGCATGAAAGCCGCCTGTTTGGGTCATTTCTTTGAGTACTTGTTTGTTTTTTAATGGTTTCCATGTACATACAAAATAAAATTTGTTTTTCTCCTGTTAATTTGCCTTGCATGCCTGTGTGTTGAATTGCTTCAGTTGTGTCCGACGTCCGACGTTATGCAACCCCATGGACTATAGGCTCCTCTGTCCATGGGATTCTCCAGGCAAGAGTACTGGAGGAGGTTGCCATGCCCTCCTCCAGGGGATCTTCCCGACTCAGGGACTGAACCTGCAACTCTTATGTCTCCTCCATTGGCTGCTGGGTTCTTTACCAGTAGCGCCACCTAGGAAGCCCCATAAAAAAAAAAAAAAAAAAAAACATTATTTTAACCATGTTTAACTGTACACTTGCTTCCTCATCGGCAAGTGGGCTTAAAATTAATAGCCTTTAGCCCAGAGTAACATGCCAAGCCCTCATCCCCATGGTGAATGTCCAGAAACTTCTACTGGGCCTCTGCTTCATTACCTGGCTTACCTACAGCCCCACCTGGGCACTGAAATGCAGGTCCTTCAATGGTTCTTCTCATCTCTTACTGCTTGTGGTACTGATTCAATACTAACAGGCTTGAAAACAAACAAGGACCATCACAGCCTGCAAAGTATTTACTCTGCTCCCAGAACCTGGGAGCCTAACACCTGCTCAGAAGCACTACTTGCTCCCACTCCATGCAGGGAGATCTCTAGGAGACGGAAGAACACTCTTTGCTATCAAACGCCTGCATCCTCATCATCACCACCAATATTCTGGTCCCCTGAGCATTCTGGCCTAGAGCATTGTTATCAGCCTATTTTTTTACCTATGCTCCCCCTCCTTTATAGGCTTCCCCGGTGGCTTAGTGGATAAAGAATCTGCCTGCCAATGCAGGAGACACAGGAGATGTGGGTTCGATCCCTAGGTCAGGAAGATCCCCTGGAGGAGGACATTGCAACCCACTTCAGTATTCTTGCCTAGCAAATCCCACGGACAGAGGAGCCTGGTGGGCTACAGTCCAAGGGGGTCACAAAGAGTAGGAACACTTTCACTTCCCCCACTTCAACAAATTCCACAGCCATTCATTTCCTAACCCTCATTCTTCCCCAGAGGGTGTGATGGCTCTGTTAAGAGTCACATTATGTTCTGAAAGTTTTTCCCCTGAGATATGTTGAGTTTAGCTCTCTGTAATATACATGGGGTGGGCAGGGGGAGGGGGAGGAAAGAAAAAAGTATTATATTCAATGCAGAAAAAAAAATTTAAGTTTCTTGGTTTTCTTTTTTAAATTTTGTTTATTCATTTATTTTTGGCTGTGCTGGGTCTTCGCTGCTGCCCACAGGCTTTCTCCAGTCACCGGGAGCAGGCGCGCCTCTCCAGTCACGGGGAGCAGGCGCGGCTCTCTAGTCGCGGGGATCAGGCTTCTCACTGCTGTGGCTTCCCTTGCTCTGTGCCCACCTGCCTCAGTGGTCGTGGCACATGCGCTTATTTGCTCCACAGCATGTGGACCTCCCCCGACTAGGGATCAAACCCGTGTCCCCCGCATTGGCAGGTGACTCTCAACGACTGGACCACAAGGGAAGTCGAGAAAATATATCGGGTAATACCAGATACGCTGCTTCAAACTGTAAATACACATGCAAAACCACAGGAGGTTCAGCCAGTCCTAAAGAGCCATCTCACGTCTTTAGAATCACTACGGCTTATGTCCCCTCCACCAGATCAGGCCCCGAGCACGCAGCAAGACTAGTCTGGGTCAAACCAAAGCTGGCCACATAGCTTTAATAATTATAATTAAGGGACTTCCCTGGTGGTCCAGTGGTTGAGAATCCGAGTTGCAGTGCAGAGGACCCAGCTTTGATCCGTGTTCGGGGAACTGAGATCCCAAGGGCCAAGGAGCAGCTAAGCCCACAAGCCGCAACTCCTGAGTCCACAGCCCAGGAGCTGCAACTTGAGAGTCCGTGCACTGCAATGGAAGATCTCACGTGACGAAACAAAGCCCTCACGTGTGGCAACTAAGACACAACGCAGCCAAAGAAATGAATATTTTTTTAATAAAAATTATAACTAAAATCTCCAGCCACCCTCCTTGGGCAATATCACCTCAAGCAGGTTCCTGCTTCCCCACCACCATCCCCACTCACCCCTTATGGTGTGCTCAGCTCCCAAGGTCTAGGTCCACTCACCGACAGCACAGCCCTTCTATTCATTAAGGTCATATGTTCTGCATTTCACTTAAAGAAAATAGTTTTTTAGGTTTCTGATACAAACACCATACTCCATTTTGACAAATATGTTCGCTTCCCCTAACAGATCTCCAAACACACCCCCTACGCACACACATGCCTCCTGGATGAAGACCAAAACCTGTCAATTGGGAAGACAAAGCAATTAGGAAAGTGTTAATGCCAAAAGTAATGTTTTCTTTGAGTAGACCTGGGTGCCTTGATTAAAGCATCGCTTTTTAAGATTTTATTGTGTTAATGAAATTTCTCTTCAAATACAGAAATGCATAGCGAAAATAATATACCATAATGAAAAACCATGAACTCATGGCCCAGATATATCTAATCTTAACTTTGACCTTGTGGACTTCTTGCTTTCAAAACAAAGAAAGTTGTTTGGATAGACTCGAAGCTCCCCCATGTAGACCTTTCCCATATTGTAACATCTCTCTCTCTTCCTCCCAGAGATTCACAGGTTTTTATTATTGTTCAGTCACTAAGCCATGGCTCTCCAAAAGTCAGACTCTTTGCAACCTCATGGACTGCAACACGCCAGGCTTCCCTGTCCTTCATTATCTCCCTGAGTTTGCTCATACTCACGTCCTTTGAGTTGGTGATGCCATCCAACCACCCCATCCTCTGTGCCCCCTTCTCCTCCTGCCCTCAATCTTTACCAGCATCAGGGTCTTTTCCAAAGAGCCAACTCTTCTCATTAGGTGGCCAAAGTATTTAGAGCTTCCCACATAACAGATGTTCAATATGTTTTGCATGACTTTTAAACTTTATATAAGTGGTGTCCTATGGTAAATACCCCAGTTTTTTAGCCCAACATTATAGAGATTTAGCCATAACATATATGTAATTCTAATTAATTTAACTGAGGTATAGTATTCCTTCGTACCTTTCTCTGTAATGATCCATCTCTTTAAGGTGATTTAGGTTTTTTGTTATTAAAAACAATGATCATGGCACACTGTGCTATATTTAAAATGGATAAGCAACAAGGACCTACTGTACAGCACATGGAACTCTGCTCAATGTTACGGGCAGCCTGGGTGGGAGGGGAGTTTGGGGGAGAATGGATACATGTGCATGTATGGCTGAGTCCCTTCAAGGTTCATGTGAAACTATCACAACATTGTTAATTGGCTATGTTGTTGTTTAGTTGCTAAGTTGTGTCTGACTCTTTGAGACCCCATGTACTGTAGCCCTTCAGGCTTCTCTGTCCATGGGATTTTCCAGACAAGAATCCTGGAGTGGGTTGCTGTTTCCTTCTCCAGTCCGCTATACCCCAGTACAAAATAAAAGTTTATTAAAAAAAAAAAAAAAAACAATGATCATGGAACTTCCCTGGTGGTCCAGTGGTTAAGACTGTGCCTTCCAATGCTGGGAGTTACAGGTTTGATCCCTAGTAGTCAGGGAGCTTGGAGAAGGCAGTGGCACCCCACTCCAGTACTCTTGCCTGGAAAATCCCATGGACGGAGGAGTCTGGTAGGCTACAGTCCATGGGGTCACTAGGAGTCGGACATGACTAAGCGACTCCACTTTCACTTTTCACTTTCATGCACTGGAGAAGGAAATGGCAACCCACTCCAGTGTTCTTGCCTAGAGAATCCCAAGGATGAGGGAGCCTGGTGGGCTGCCGTCTATGGGGTCACACAGAGTCGGACACGACTGACGCGACTTAGCAGCAGTAGCAGTCAGGCAGCTAGGATCCCACATACGACATGGCCAAAAAAACAAAACATAAATTAAGTAATATTGTAACAAAATCAACAAAGACTTCAAAAATTGTCCACATCAAAAAGAATCCTAAAAAAAAAAAACAAATGATCACAGCATTCCTTTGCATTAACTGATACTGACTCTCTGGGAAGAAGTGTGATATTTTGATAAGGCCATCCTTGCGCTGACATGGATCAGAGGCAGGGCATATGGCCTTTCCGGTTTGCTTTCATCTAAGACCAGCATCTGTGGGCTGAAGGTTGCATGGCTGACAGGCTGAGCAGCAGAGGGGCAAAGTCCCAACTTCCCCCCAGCAGGTGACATGCTGTGTAAACATCCGTCATCATTGTTATTTCCATCTACCCGGACCTGTGCCTAGCTAGACACTCCCAGCTGTCACCCCACAGTGCCAGTCCTGAAAGGCACAGTGCTGATTTTAATGCAATTTTATTCCAATAGCAAGTTGCATGGGCCCACCTTGCTCAACAGGCAGAAAACTTCCTTGGATCTATAAGCAGAGGGCAATTCACATCATTGCTGAATGTTCTTCCTCCCTATCTCTGGTGTTTATCCAGGGCATGTGCATCAAATGCATATTTCCCTACAGTGTCCACCCCACCCCCTGACTACAGGATCAAATCCAAATGCCCCAACATAGCATCAAAGGTCTTGCAGTCAACTTCAGCCCCTCATCTCATCTTTAGCCACATCCCACATCCTACCCCTCAGTCTGGGCCTCTGTCCAGCCTACAGGGCCCTACACACCCAAGGGGTGTCCAATTAGCCTAGCAACCCCAATCCAAGCATCGCTTCCTCCCCAAGGCTTTGGGGAAGCCCATCTAGACACAGCAGATCGCTCCCACATCTATGTTCCCATCATCTTTGGAACCTAGGGAACTCTGCAATGCAATAGTACTTAACAGCATCTTATTTGTGTGTGTGTCATGCCAGCAGCTTGCTAAAATTCATGAAATGTACTTTCCATTTTCCTATTCTATTTTTATAACCATTTTTAATTGAAGTTAATTTACAATGTTGTGTTATTTCAGGTGTATAACAAAGTGATTTATAGATAGTTTTACATATATATATAAGATTATATATAGAGAGAGAGATTTTATGTATATATATATATACACACACACACACACACATGGGCTTCCCTGGTGGCTCAGACGGTAAAGAAGCTACCTGCCATGCATGTATTCTTTTTCAGATTCTTTCCATTTTAGGTTATTACAAGGTATTGAATATAGTTCCCTGTGCTATACGGTAAGTCTTTGTTGGTTATCTATTTTATATATATGCATATGTACATATGCATATGTATATATATTATATATATATAGTGTGTATCAATTAATCCCAAACTCCTAATTTATCTACTCCCCCTCTTCGCCACAGCTGCTATCCCCTTTGATAACCACAAGCTTGTTTTCTATGTCTGTGAGTCTATTTCTGTTTTGTAAATAACCATTTGCATCATTTTATTAGATTCCCCATGGAAGCGATATCGTGTGATATTTGTCTTCCCCTGTCTCACTTCACTTACTATGACTATCTCTAGGTCCATCCAAGTTACAACATCTTATTTTAAGATGCTTTGTGCACAGTGTTCATCTCCTCTGGACTGTGAGTACCGCATCACAGGGGCCCTAATTTATGTTATGCTTCATTTTATACTCATGCCTGGCTCTGAACACAGAGTGAATAAATGTTTCACAAACACATCAAATGTGATCTTTTTCCATGATTCATTTCTCGCAGGAAGAGAAGAATTTTAGTATTTTGGCCTGTGAGTGAACTATTGATTTATTTTTGAAAAAAAAAAAAAAAGACTCTCAGCAGCAGATCTTTAATAAATTATTATGAACATAAAGTCTAAAGCACTTAAACAGCTTCCCTTGTATAGATATTTTCCTTGCCTGCAGACTGTTTTAAAGAGGTAGACACATTTTGTTCTAGATGTAACAGAATAGAACAGACCCTAATATACTTTGGCCACCTGATGCAAAGAGCCAGTTCATTGGGAAAGACCCTGATGATGGGAAAGATTGAAGGCAAAAGGAGAAGAGGGTAGCAGAGAATGAGATGGTTAGAGAGCATTACCAGTTCAATGGACATGAATTTGAGCAAACTCTGGAAGATATTGGAGGACAGAGGAGTCTGGCAGACTAATATACACGGGGTCGCAAAGAGTCAGACACGATTTAGCAACTGAAAAACAACAAAGATGAAGCCCTCCCCCAGGTCCACTGATTCCCCAGGCCCTTCAATCCCGATGCCGACAGAAAATGTACCTATATAACAGTGTCAGCATCCATAAAGCAACTACAGCAACAACAGCAAGCAAATTTCAAGGACTTGCATGTCAGGCCCTGAGTGGCGCTTTATCTGCACTTCAGCATTTAACCAGCCCACTGCCTTATAACTTGTGATGGCTCACTGCGTGTGTCAGCTTAACTGGAGCACAGGGTGCTCACATTAAACTGGCTGTGTGTATGACGGTGTTTCCACAGCAGGTGAGTATTTGAATCAGTGGACTCAGTAAATCTGTCCTCCACAGAATGGGTGGGCACCGTCCAGTCCAGTCCTCTGAGAGCCTGGCCGGAACAAAAGATGGAGGAACAGGGAAGTCATTCATTTCCTGCCTGCCTACTTGAGCTGGGACATCAGACCTCTGCCCTTGGACTAGGATTTACGCCATCGGCTCTCCTGGTTCACAGGACTTCAAACTCAGACTGGAATTACACCACCCACTTTCCTGGGTCTCCAGCCTGAAGACAGCGGCAGATCACAGGACTTCTCAGCCTCTGCAGTTATGTGAGCCAGTTCCTCATAGTAAATCTCCTCTCTCCATCAATAGGTAGATAGGAAGATGGGCAGATAGATGATAGATAGGAGAGATATATAGATAGATTTATGTCTGTGTGTTAGTCATTCAGTCGTGTCCGACTCTTTGTGATCCCCTGGACTGGAACCCGCCAGGCTCCTCTACCCAACAGGATTCTCCAGGCAAGAATATTGGAGGAGGTTGCCATGCCCTCCTCCAGGGAATCTTCCTGACCCAGGGATCAAACTCACGTCTCTTATGTCTCCTGCGTTGGCAGGCGGGTTCTTTACCACTAGCGCCACCTGGGAAGCCCAGATAGATAGATAGCTATAGATAAATATGGCTTCCCTGATAGCTGAGCTGGTAAAGAATCCTCCTGCAATGCAGGAGACCCCGGTTTGATTCCTGGGTAGGGAAGATCCCCTGGAGAAGGGATACGTTACCCACTCCAGTAATTCTGGACTTCCCTGGTGGCTCAGCTGGTAAACATTCTGCCTGCAGTGTGGGATACCTGGGTTTGATCCCTGGGTTGGGAAGATCACCCAGAGGAGGGCATGGCAACCCACTCCGGTATTCATGCTGGAGAATCCCCATGGACGGAGGAGCCTTGTGGGCTACAGTCCATGGGGGTGCAAAGGGTTGGACACAACCAAGTGACTAAGCCACAGCACGTAGATAAATACAAATGAGGTAGAGACAATGTAGCATCCACCTGTTTGCATGCATATAAAGAGAGCATATATAGATGTACGTAATATTGAGACTACTGGAAAATATATATATTATATATATACTACTGGATAATATATATATTATATATATTTAATATGAGTGTATATTACATATATATTATATATACACTACTGGATAATATATATTATATATATTTAATATGAATGTATATTATATATATATAATATATATAGGGCATGGCAACCCACTCTAGTATTCTTGCTTGGGAAACCCATGGGCAGAGGAACCTGGTAGACTGTAGTCCATAGGGTCACAAACAGTCAGACACAACTGAGTGACTGAGCACACATACGCGTGCGAGTGCACACACACACACACACACACACACGCAATGGACCACCCTCCACTCCAGACGGCCCTACATATCCAAGGAATATATACATTCTACCCAAAGGCATTGTTCCTACTTTATCTAAACAGGAAATGAAGCTCATGCGGCCTAGAGACGCAAGTTGCCGGCCCCACGACAAAGGTTGTGCCTTTGTGGGGTGGTTAAGGCAGAACGACACGTGCCCTGCTCTGTCCCTCGCCCAACACATCATGAACCAGGGCCTCCTGCCTCCCCATCCTACCGTTCCCGCTTCACTGGGAAATGTCTTCTCTCCCCACCTCCCCTAGTACAAGACCCTAACTGAAACTGCCTTTGACTGACCCCAGCTGACTTTGCCTCAGTTCAACTCCCTCCTGTGCTGGCCATCCACTCCAGCATCTCAGTGCCTCAGCCAGGGTCCTGTAAGATAGCAAGCCTCCTGATGATCAACTGCAAATACAAATGTTGGTTTACAACCCTGCATTTACACTGTAGAAGTAGGGGGAAACTTTGTGGGTCCTTATTGGAGAAGGCGATGGCAGCCCACTCCAGCACTCTTGCCTGGAAAAACCCATGGACAGAGGAGCCTGGTGAGCTGCAGTCCATGGGGTCGCTAGGAGTCGGACACGACTGAGCGACTTCACTTTCACTTTTCACTTCCATGCATTGGAGAAGGAAATGGCAGCCCACTCCAGTGTTCTTGCCTGGAGAATCCCAGAGACGGGGGAGCCTGGTGGGCTGCCGTCTCCAGGGCAGCAGAGAGTCAGACATGACTGAAGCAACTTAGCAGCAGCAGCAGCAGCATGGCTATTATTCAGGTTTGATAAACCTAAACATGCTGGAATATGGAGGAAAACAAAGAAAATCTTTTTTAGCTTGCTCTCTCTGAGACAGCAATAAGCACATTCAGAGCAGTTAAATCTACTCCAGTGATCTATTTTGTGATGATTTTACAAGCACCCCAGTTGATAATTAATCCTCAGGTTAACATAAATGGACAGATATGAAAGTGCTTCCTGAGTACTTCCTAGAATGAGGAGCTTTGAGAAGATGAGAGTTGCTCTCATTCTGTGTTGGCAAAACGTCCCTGTGCTTTTCTCACATATTTGAAGGTCTTCAAAGGTCTTAAAATTTGTAGAATGTGTAGGGTGGGTCCACTCTGAGATCTGCCTCTTGCTTTGACCTGGTAAGTGAAGCCACCATCTGCTCTGCTTCAAGAAAGAGAAGGAAATACAGACAGTCTGGGTTTTCCTATGGGAGTTCCCTGGCTCTGCTGTTGGGTTTTTTTGTTATTAATTTTTAAATCTCCAGCTTGGAAAATGTCAGGGCAAAACAAAGTGAATCCTGCTTCTTTGGAAATGAGAGGTTAACTATATGCATCAAGGTCAACAGGTACATTTTTCAAATAATGTTTAATGAGGTCCTGCTTCGTGGTGGGGTGCCAGGCGGGCACAGCAAATAACCCCTGTGCAGATTCACCTCCTATATCACTTACAGGGGCTCCTTCCCATCCTTCTGCATTCTCAGGCTCACCTTTCCTGACTCCCCCATCACTTCCAAGAGCTGGACAGGGCACGATACTGAGCAAATACAAATGCCTAAGAGACAAATGTCTCACTGAGTAAAAGTGACCACTATGTTTTAACAGATAGAAAACAAATCAGTGACCTGATTTGCTTTTCCACTTTAGAGAAGAAAAGCAGGGGAGGGAGGGGAATAGTGTATTGTATAAATACAGCCACAGCCTGAAAATGACAGGTTTGAACATTCCAGGCCAGCTCACTGCATCAGGAACAGCCTCCACTCTACCCGGCCTCTGGAGCCTGCCAGAAGGTGCCTGAAAAACAGTGCAGCTTTGTTTCAAGGTAGGAATCACACAGCGGTCCCTAAGGCCCATCTCAGAAAAAGCAGCTCCTGTCCACAGCAAGAAAAACTTTCTGAGATTTTCAAAAGTAGAAAAAACAAATCAGTTAATTCCATGACCTTGTGAAACAAAAGGAAATGTTACCTACTCTCCTCTTTTCTTCTCATCCTTTCTTAAAGGGAAGAATTTTGTCAAATATTTTAAAACCATAGGAGGGGTGACTCAGTGACCATTGTATTCAAAGCTGAGAGGCCAAAGGTCACTTCCATGACGAAACTCGGCCCTCACAGCAGAAGAAGTCAAGATATCAGATTAACAAAGACTTAGAGAAAGAAACTGAATTAAGACAGTCTAGAATTTTGTTAGTCAAACTTTCCATTAAATGCAAAAGTGAAATAAAGATATTTTGAGTCATTCAAGGCCTTAGAAGGTTTATAACACAAAGACTCACTTTGAAAATACTTTTTAAGAGGGATAGTACCGCAAAAAGAGAAAATAAATTCTAGAAGAGTGCTATATACAAGGAAGAAAAAGTGAGTAAATATACTAACACATTTTATTTTCTAAATAACTGATGACTCAAATACATACATATTTATGTATGTATGTATATGTGTATGTGCTAAGTGCTAAGTCGCTTCAGTCGTGTCCGACTCCATGTGACCCCATAGATGGCAGCCCACCAGGCTCCCTTGTCCCTGGGTTTCTCCAGGCAAGAACACTGGAATGGGTTGCCATTCCCTTCTCCAATGCGTCAAAGTGAAGTTGCTCAGTCATATCCGACTCTTAGCGACCCCATGGACTGCAGCCTACCAGGCTCCTCCGCCTATGGGGTTTTCCAGGCAAGAGCACTGGAGTGGGGTGCCATCACCTTCTCCCGTACCTAGAACTAAAGATCAATGCTATCATAGGGGTGGACAGGGAGGGCCAGACCAGAGTGAAGTGAGACTATGACAATGTATTTGCTTAGTTCGTAAAGATAAATGCGGCTTTAATGACCTAGAGGTAACCACAAGGAAACTAAAACTACAACTTTAAAAATCTGTAAAATAGAATTCAACATATGTATTAGAAAGCAGGATGGGAGGGGGAAAAAAGACAAAGAGTATGCAAAATCAAAACAGAAAACAAGATAACACAACAAATCCTAATATAATAATAATTACAACTGAAGTTAACATGATTGAAATATCCTCAGGTTGCATTTTGAAAACTATCCAGGAAAAGATAAGAGATTTGTTGCCTATAAGAGATTTATTCAAAGCAAAAGTTCATGGAGAAATCACGTAAAAGAAATATTTTGCACCACTTGGCAAAAAGGACAAGAAAAATTTTATCTGAGCTATTGCAGTAGAGGAGAGAGACTCCACTGTTGAACTGAGCTCAACTCCAAAGGCAGCAAAGACAGCTGAAGCGTTACAGCCAGAAAGAAGAGTGAAGGAGTCAATAGATGGAAAATCACTAAGAAGAACCTGGCAAGATAATAAGGGTGGGGAAATTTTTGCAAAACTGGCTTAATAGGATTCTGCTAAAGGCAGGTAAAGGACTTGGATATCAAGGATGCAGGATGAGGCATTTGATCAGACATGAAGGACGGGGAGGTTCTCCCTAAACTCATAAAGATTCTTTGCTGAAACTGAACTCTGAAGGCCAAGGTCAAACTCTAGACTATTAAGAGGAGCCTACCAAAAATTTGGTCAAAGTGGGAGTCTGCCAGATGAAAATAAAGAAATGGAAAAATAAGAACCCCCCAAAATCTTAATATCAGACTAAATAGAATGTAAGGTAAAAAGAATCTTAAGGAAAAAAGGCCTATGATACATACTGGTAGAAGCAACACTAGACCAAGAAACTATAACAATCGTGAACATAATGCTCTAAATAACACAGAATCAATGTACATGAAGCATGAAAGATAAAACCACAGGGAGGAGTAAATAAACCAATGATTATAGCTGGAGCTTTTCTAATACTTCCTTCTCAGAAGAAGATAAAGCAAAGAAAAAGTCATGTCGAAGAACTACATGTGTGTATCTGTTTGTTGATATATATGAAACACTAGCAAAAACTTACAGTGTACCAGGCCACAACAGAAGTTTCATAGATTCAGTTTCTGACTATAAAGCAATAAAATTAGAAATCAACATCGTATGTCTGAAAACTAAGAAATACTCTGTCTTTGGAATAAAGAAGAAATAAAAATGGAAAGTTGAAGACACTTGAAACTGGTTAAAAAGAAAGCACTACAGGAAGCGTTCATCGCCAAAAGCGACAACAGAAATCACGCTCGTTGAGAACATCTGACGTGTGTTCACCTGAGAACAGGAAAAAGCGCACATTTCCCACAAGTGCACAGCATAGTATTGGAGGTCTCCACCAATCCAACTGCGCAAGAGAAAGAAGTAAGGAGAAAACAGAAAGCACTGGAGATGAAAGGGCACAACAATTATCAGTCATGAATGGCAAGATCATTCGTGTAGATTACTCATATAGATGTAACAATTCAAGGTTTATGGATAAAAGATCAACATATTAAAATAAGTAGCATTTCCCTTTATTAGCAATAACTAACAAGAAAATATAATATGAAATGAGATACTCTACACAAAAGCTATAAAAATCTAAAAAACTGTCAATGAGTTATTCTAAAAATGAGTCTATAAGGCCTGTATGGGAAAACCTAAAATTTGACCCCCAAAAAATTTCAAAAGTCCTGAATATATGGAGAGATTTACCATACTCCTATAATGAAATTACAACATCGTATATAAATGGGGCATTTTATTAGAATCACAATGTGTTGGTGAGTTAATTTGGAGAAAATTGACTTCTTTATAAAGTCAGAAGCATTGAAATGCATATAAACATATCTGGATACATGTGTTCCTGTGCTCAGTTGCATCTGATTCTATGACCCCAAGGAGTATAGTCTGCCAGGCTCCTCTGTTCACGGAATTTTCCAGGCAAGACTACTGGAGCAGGTTGCCATTTCCTCCTCCAGAGGATCTTTCCAACCAAGTGATCAAACCTGTGTCTCCTGCGTTGGCAGGCGGATTCTTTACCACCATGCCACCCTGGGAAGCCATATGTGTGTGTGTATGCACACACACACACACACACACACACACACACAGAGGTTTCCTGAGTTTCCTGTATCACGAACCCTCTGTGATACAGGAGACTCAGCTTCCACTCCTGGGTCGAGAAGACCCCTGGAGAAGAAAATGACTACCCACTCCAGTATTCTTGCCCGGAGAATTCCATAGACAGAAGAGCCTGGCGGGCTACATTCGATCGGGTCACAAAGAGTCAGACACAACCGAGAGACTAACACTTTCTACACTTCCTTAAAAATAGCACTAAGTGGAAAAGCAGGAAACAAAACAAAACCATGGTGTAAAGTCATCCATGTTTAGTGTATATAAATACATATACATATAAAACAATACGTTTCAAAAATGTATACAAATGGACTTAAACATGTTGGAGTAAATCCCTCTGGGAGGAGGTAATTAAGGATGGAGCTAGGAAAAAATGTAAATGACTAAATAAACACGAAACACAGAGCACCTTTCCAAGGACCAATCACAACAGTGTGCCATAAATTAAATATGGTCCAAAACCCAAAGAGAGGTGAAAAAAAGGCATTTTCAGAAAAAAAGAAAGCTAGTATAGGAAAAACAGCACAGATAAACCAGTGCTTAGTATTAGAATCTATCAAATCATAGGAACAAAAAGCAAGACAACCTGGAATATACGATGGGTCACAGAAATAAGGTGCTTCTATAGTGGTAAAGAACCTGCCTGCAATGCAGGAGACCTGGGTTCCATCCCTGGGTCAGGAAGATCCCCTGGAGAAGGAAATGGCAATCCACTCCAGTATTCCTGCCTGGAGAATATAGACAGAGGAGCCTGGCGGACCACACCTCCATGGGGTCACAAAGAGTCAGACACGACTGAGTGACTTTCACTTTCATAGAAGTAAAAGCTTTCAAAACAAATTTAGTTTTTCAAAAAGTCTTTAAATAGCTTTCACTATTCAGGCCACACATTCATGTTCAAAGGAATTTGGCTTCCAAATTCTCTGGATTCAAGAAGTTAATGCCCACACTGAGATGACAGACTTCTTGCTGGTGCCTCTCTTGGCCTCTTGTAAAAGGTAGGTTGTAAATCTTTAATAAATTTGTCTCTGATGGGTCTCTATAGTTATTCCTTTTAAAATGAGGCAAGTATAGGAAAACTTACTGACAAAATAACTAAGTGAAAGCTAATATGCAGTCTTAATAAAATATGTTAAGCTTTCTCTGAGCCACTTGGGAAGCCCCTTTCAACCCCAAATGTATTAGTAATTTGTATTTGAATATTTTATGAGTATAAAATAGCTTCATTATTATTGTTTATTATGGTATTAAAGCTTTAAAATTAAACCCAAATATACTAAATCAAACTGAGTTTAACTTCCAAAACTGTGGTTCGGTTCTTCTCAAAAGCTCTAACACATCAGTCTGAAAAGAAATACAGTCAGTGTTTTGCCAAATGAAAATTCACAAATTCCAAGTGCTACTTGAAAGTGAAAGTGAAAGTCACTCAGTCGTGTCCTACTTCTTGCAACCCCTTGGACAATAGAGTCCATGGAATTCTCCAGGCTAGGATACTGGAGTGGGTAGCCTTTCCCTTCTCCAGGGGATCTTCCCAAATCAGGGATGGAACCCAGGTCTCCCATATTGCAAGCAGATTCTTTACCAGCTGAGTCACAAGGGAAGTCCAAGAATACTGGAGTGGGTTACCTATCCCTTCTCCAGTGGGTCTTCCTGACCCAGGAATTGAACCGGGGTCTCCTGCATTGCAGGCGCACTCTTTACCAGCTGAGCTATCAGGGAAGCCTCCAAGTGCTACTTCCTCGTAGATAAAAACAGAAAATTATTAAACTAGTTATAATTTACACTCAGTAAAACTTTCACAAAATCCACTTATCTTTGCAGTAAGAAGAAATTTTTATTTGTTGCCACAGGAAAAAAAAAATTGAAAAAATAAAACGATTTCAGGATTATCACTATTTTCTAGGTATCAAACCAATGTCTGTTGACAGATGGTACCCTACAAGCCACATGAAGATTTACTTTAAATACTGTGAGGTATTTTTAAATACTGGATTACATATGTGAATGAGGTGCCTTCTGAAAAACAAACCCAAGGTCACTGATTTCATAAGCTGGAGCACTTTTTCAGCACATTGGACAGTGACCTTTACCTGCGGTTTTCCGATGATCCTGGGGTATGCTCTACTCTGCTGTCAAGTGAAAAATTATTGATTAAATGTGAGACTCTGAAACTCATCTCTTACAGAGAAACATTTGAGAGCACTATAGAATTCACTTTACCCATGCAATAAATCTACTGAGAAATGAGAAAGAAGAACCCACTTGCAAATATGGAGAAATATTTCCTCAAGCAGTCACATCAGATAAATTATTAACCTCCAACAATATGCCACAAAAGGTAATGCTGGTAGATTTTTTTAATGCAGTGTTCATGCATCCAGGCATGGATGTCTGGGAAATGTTAGTGCCTGTCAGTTTTTCTTAAAAGCATGTTGTGTGCGTGACTCAGGCCTTCTCCAGCACTCATTATAAGAACAGAATGTGTTCAAGCAGTCATCTTTCTAGTGCAAAAAAAAAAAAAAAAAAAAGAGCGTAGTTTTAAAAGATAAACAAGCTTCCCCAAATAAATCTCTTTTGTGTATTCGACTGATATATCATGCTTCCAAGTTAATTGCCTAAGAAAGACTTGAATCTCTTCTCATTTTTTAAGATTTATTAAGCATCTAGAATATTTTCACACTTCTACAGCTTGTTCAGTAACTCCAGGGGTAGGTATGATTACTTCCTCTTAAAAATCAGAAAACCAAGCCTCAAAGAGGTCAAATGCCTTAAAGGACACACAACAAGCTGGTCTTTGGAATTAGCTTTGACCAATTCCATGTATAATTATGCTTTTCCTATCATCCATAATGCTGCCCCACTAGAAAGTTTTACATATACTGTTTGCTCTGTGGCTTATCTCACTTGCAAACATAAAGAAATAAATTTAAATTCCATCATTAGTCCTGTTTACATAAAAGAAAACACAATGAACAGTGATCTGGCAAATAGGTCTCCTAAGGATCTGTTGTTACCAGCTTTGGATGTAAAAGAAATCAGTCTTCGCCTTTGTCATTCCCCGACTCACTAATAGCCAGACTGGCCACAGCCTAATTTTTTAGAAGAAAATAAGTGGGTAATTCCATACCAACAACCACACCTTTGTTCAAAGAAGGAAAAATACCACCGTGTAATAATCCCTTATAAACAATCCTCTTGTTTATGATGATAAAGAGAGAAGGAGCAGAAGTCCAAACACAGCCTCAGACAGGCAGCAGTCCATCAAAAGAGGGGTCTAGTCCCACCCCACTGGGGTGTCAGGATACCCTGATAATAAAGCACCAGTCAGCCTCATGGTTGATGGACTAGTGCTGAGTGTGTGTTTCAGAAACAGGCCACAGCTACGTGACCTTGGGCAAGTTACTTCACCCCTGAGCTTTAAGTTTCTTCACCTGGAAAAAAAGAGATAATGAGAACTATGTTGCAGAGCATTCTGAGAGTTCAGTGAGTCCCTGAGTCCAGGGTGAGCTGAGCAAATGCTAGCCATTATCATCACCCTAATCATCATACTACTTTTCTGGTTCAGCAATTTGACCTTCGAAAATGCTCTGTACTATTTTCTTCAGGAAACCTCAAAGGACACTGACTTGTGGGCATGAAGGGCAGAAATCTCCAAGTTCCATTCTACTTATTCTCATGTGTTTTGCTGGAGAAAATCAGAATATCTTCTCAAATAGTTATGAGCTTTGGACCAACAAGAGCAAGACACTTACCGTCAATGGACTGGAGAGAGTTGCATGCCTTAAAGGCTAAGCATTCCCCCCTGTTTAAATGGAAGGAAGGAAAATATCATCCATATCATGGATGCAAAAGAACTACTTGCAAAAATTCAAGATTGCAAACAGATACACAGCAACAAATGTGCTGCACGTCTTTATAAATTAGAAAGCAAAGTAATTTTTTCTCAAACATCTTTTAGTTGATATTCAACTTGATGGACAGAACATACGTTTCAGAAGAAAGCTCCAGTGACAGGATAAAATGATTCCCAATATCATACCTCTTTAAAAATGAAAGAAACCTTTATAGATATTTGCCTCTTAAGCATTTTTATTGGAATATAGTTGATTTATAAATACTTAACTGAAGTAGATTCATAACAATTTTATTATACTAACATTAATCAACCAAGAATATATGCAGATTCGGTCATGTACATTTATGCCAAAGAGTCTGAGAAATCTCAAAACACCGTGGTAACATTTTGACTTAGATTCTTAAGCAAACATTTGAGAAAACAAAGGGCAGTTGCTTCTGACTGTTTGAATTCTGAATAAAGTAGTGAAGGTCAGATACAAAGTTGGATGCCAATGATAAAATGAAGCATATGGCTTTGAAGTAACAGATAAGTCATGAGTAGGCACTTTCAAGCTCACAAAAGAAGCAGCAGCTGACTAGCAATGGAAAAAAACAAGGTAAAGAAGAAAGAAATTGGGGAATAGAAAGTACTGGGTGATGAATCAGAAGGCAGTATAGCTTCCAATAGCAGGACCTTGGGAAAGATGCTAAGAAAAAGGGACAATTTAAAGAGCATAACCAAAACCAAGACGTAACTGGTATCTGTCCATGAACTCTCACAACATCGGACATCCACTTGTGATGCCCAAATGAGGCATTCATAGGTAGTGTTTATTGGAAAGGTACTGTGTGCTATGCATTTTACAAGCATTCTCTAATCCTAGGAGGTAGGAACCAATATATTCCCATTTTTCAGATGAGAAAACTAAAGCTCCGAGAAATTAAGTGACTTGACCAAGAACGTGCAGCAAATCAATGGTACCCAGGAAGTGAAACTCAGAGTCCATGCTTTTAACTTCAAAATTACATTTCTGGATCAACAGTGGAATACATTTCTTCAAAGTTAACAAATTCATACAGTTCAACCTAATGAAATGAAGGAGAAAGAATTCCACCTGTGATGGAAGAGGGTTGAGAGGGAGAGGATAGATGTATACTTATGGCTGAAACCAACAAAACATTGTTAAGCAATTATCCTCCAGTTAAAATTTTTAAATAATAATAATAAATTTTAAAAGAAAGAATTCCACCTGCAACCTTACTTCCTTTGATAATAAAATCTCATTACATTATGACTGATTCAAGTTCTCACCAAGTCATACCTTGGTTAGAATGGACATCACAGGAGAGTCTCAGAGCCTTGCAAATGAGAATTTCATAGCATCAGAAACTTTCTTAAGCTAGGTAGTGTTTTCTCCCTTTCCTCTTTATACACACAAAAGAACACTACTTCTTACTAGAGTTTAAAAAAAAATTTTATTTCAGCTCATTGTCTTTAAATAATGACTTATCCCATTAACCAATTAGGTAACAGTGAACAAATGGAATAATCAGTTTGATGACCATCATGAAGCTGTCACTTCCTCGAGTAAAGGAGTTGTCAGATGTCACTTCTTTCATGTGAGAGTCATGGTTGAACCTGGGGTGGATTATCTGTAAATTAATGTAGAAAACTTTGCATCATTTGGTCTTTCAGAAGGAGAAAGACTCTAGTTCAAGCCAGACTGTATGTCTCTGCAATCTATATCTAGATATGATAGACAGACACATATAGATACATGTATAAATACATACATACAAGGGCTCAGTCACTTCAGTCGTGTCTGACTCTTTGTGACCCCAAGAACCAGAGCCCACCAGGCTCCTCTCCATGGGATTTTCCCTGCAAGAATACTGGAGTGGGTTGCCACGCCCTCCTCCAGGGGATCTTCCCAACCCAGGGATACAACCCATATCTCCTGTGTCTCCTGCATTGCAGGCAGATTCTTGACCACTGAGCCACCAGGGAAGGCCCAGATACATGCATACCAGACAGTTAAATAGTGGTAATCAGGAAATTTAAGATATGGGTGGATAAAGGAAGACATTGGCTGGAAGACTGGAAGGCCATGACCATTGCTTTTTTAAATTTTTTTCATTTCTTTTTACTTATCCAGCAGACTGGACCCACCACAGACTGTCAACACAAGGGGCAGAACTCGAAGAAAGAATTTCTAGAGGAAGATAATTGCTCAGTATAAGTAGTTTTAAGAGTTTAATTCTAAAAATAGAGAGAGAGAATGGACCCTTGGAAATCTGCACTTTTTCTTCTTTGATTTTGAAATACTTAGACATCTCAGATGTAAGGTTATCTATCTGTGTCTATCTTTCTAGAACCACATTATCACTGGCCTTCCGATTTAAAATGCACCCAAATGAAAAACGTGCTGACACCGCAAAATAAACTCAAGCGGGAGAAACAGGCTTTGTGTGAAGCAAGATAGGAATGTTTTTCCTACGACTAATTCAAAGCAAGGATCGTGTCAACAGGGAGTGCTTTCCTTTTTAGAAACCTCGCAAGGCCCGGTGTGTGACCGTCCATCTACCTGCCACTGTGATGGGGGCCTGCAGTGAACGAAGGGCCTTGCTTTGTGGTCTTTGGCACTGGCGCACAATAAGTGCTCAATTAATATTTGTTGAATGCACGAACAACTGATTAACTAAATAAAACGTGCCTCAAAAACCTCAAAAACTAGAAGCTCCAATTTCAAGTGTCTGAAATGAGATCCTAAACCTAAGTATGAATCCAGTGATGATGGTATTCTTCAGCCCCAGGTTGTGAACGTGATCGCCCCAGAGACCAATTGGCTGTGGCCATTCTGAGCCACCAGTCTGTGCCCTGCGCCCAGCCAGCCATCCCTCCAATGCATGCCACTGACTGCAGGGGCATCCAGGATGGGTCAGCGCAGAGTCAGAGCTGGGTAGATAATGCCGAAGGCATGTTTCTGTGGCAGAGGTCATAAGGACCTCGTTGGTCCCTCACTTCAAGGACTTCATTTGAAGTTTCTTGCCTGTACCATCTTTTGAAATGCCATTCGTAAAGGAAAAAAAATCCACAACTCTGCTAGATATTAGTTAACCACAAATCAAGCTCAAAAGCACATAGAAATGTCAAGTTTGGAAACTGCTATGGAGAATTATCATTCATATTATGTCCATGGGCTCAAAAAGTCATCCAATCAATTCACAGTTACTCTGAACAGCCTCTATGGAGCACCTCTGTGCCAGGCACAATGACAAGGCTGAAGAGACTGCGGACCCTGTCCTCACGAAGTACCTATTCTAGGGAAGAGATAGACATTGCAAATATATAATCCCATAGAAGCAAAGGAGAAGGGACTTCCCTTCTCCTGGTGGTCCAGTGGTTAAGACTTCGTCTTCTAATACAGGGGGTGCGGGTTCAGTCTCTGATCGGGGAGTTCCACATGCCTCAGGGCCAAAAAACCAAAATGTAAAACAGAAGCAATATTGTAAAAAATTCAATAAAAGCCTTTTTTTTAAGGCAAAGGAGATCATTTACAAATCATTTGGAAATGGAGATCAAAAAGGAGGAAAAACAGGAGATCAAAGCAAATCATTTGGAATATTTAATATGAGGACTTCACTGAGTTGGAGGAGATGGCCTTTGGGTAAGCTTTGGGTAAGGCTGAAGACTAACTACCAAATAGCTATGATCACCATGTGATGATACAAATCGAGATTAAATTACTTAGATAAGTTGGAGAAAGTCAGCCTTCACTTGAATTACCTAGACACCATGATTCCATTTTCTATTGTGAATTACTGAAACATCAAGTGGGAAAAATCAGAGCAATTGACCAAACTCTTAGCCAGAAAACACTTTTTGCCTTAATTATATAGACTCTTCAACAAAAGCAATCTGACAACAACTGCATAAACAGCTCTTGGGTTCTCCACCTCAGTTAGCGCCTTTGCATTCAGTTTTATGATCCAGCATAAAATTTATGACTTGTTCTAGGTCAAAACTCAGGGGGGAATTTCTTCAAAACTCTTTGTACAACATGGTAGATTCCATCATAGGTTATTGCCTCGCTAGTAGGATATCAATGAGCCTTTCCCATAGACTAAGCTCCACTGTTGAATCAGTTGCATTGTACTTCACAGCCGTTTTGCTATATAATTCGGTGGGCATTCATCAAGATGACAAAGGAAATGAATACTCCAGTCCCAAAGCTGCGTGGATGTCAGTGCGCAAACAGATTCAAGAAGTAAACAAGCCAGATCCACATTCACTTGTGATTAACAGGAAAACAGAGGGGGAGGAAACTGACTATTTGCCAAGGACAGGATGGAACGCAAATTGAATTTTCCTCCTGGCCTTTGAAAATGTTGACATTTTCATCTGCTCATCGTTTCTGCATGTCTTACATTCACGACTTGCTTCACACTCTAAATAACTGCCTGGGGCCCAGAAAAAAAAAAAAAAACTGCAATTGCATCAGGACTTATTTAATTGTTGGTCTTGTAAAGAAGTTACTATGTCTACTGTCATCTTTTGTGAAGAGTCTAGAACACCTGACATTCACAACATTGTGAACTCATAATGCATGAGAGAAATTTAAAGACTACATGGCTCATTTATCTCTGCAGCCCCACCACAGAGCAGGGCAGGCTCAAAATCCCATTAACAAGAAGCCCCCTAAAACCCTTGAGCAGGAAAGCAAAGTAGGAGGCAAATTGTGGTCTCCAGAGTCAGACAGATGTGATTTTGAATCTTGACCTCTGTTTCCTGGCCACATGGCCCTGGAAAAAATGACTTATATTTTTTAAATCTTAGATTCCTCTTCTATCAAGTGGAGATAAGCATATCCAACATCACAGGGAGAAGGTAGCAAGCAAATCAGATGAGGCACATAAACATTGGCACTTACTAGGAAATAAGGAAATATGTGCCCTCCTTCCTTTACTAAAACGCCCCAGTGGATCAGCTTGTAGCATGTCAATGGTGTGGAATTTCTCTTTTATCTTTACTAGTGGGGCAAGGTAATATGATGGAGTAGACTGTGTTCCATTTGATAGGACAAATAATTTCTTGTCAGGTTACTTTTTTCCAGACTTGCTTTATCCTTGCCAGAACAGCACACTATATATTCATGTCTGAAGTGATCCCAGATGGCGACAGAGATATAGGGCTGATAAGAGGATGCCACGCAGCCCTAGTCTCAGAGACCCTCCCCATCATCACTCTCACCTTCTCCGATGCAATGAACACAGAGAACTCCATAGTCATCCACCCGCCCTTGTCATCTCTTCTATGAATTACAGATGGAAAAGGTCTCCCAGAGGGAGACCACTGGGTCTGAAATCACCCTCACTCTGCTCAGGGTCTTCGACTCAAGCTGACTCCTACATTTGGGACACCAGTTGGCTCAGGAGTTTCAATGCTAAGAGTCTGGTCCATCCAGTGACCTGAATCATCTAATGAGTTACATAGAAATGTCACAGATTTGGAGAATTATCTTAGAAAAAGCTTTTCTTACACTATCACTACAATCAGCTTCCTTTTGCCACCTGAATGAAAACACTCTCCACGGGCTACTCCCTAAGGTATAAACTGCCTAAGCTGGCCAGCACTCTTAGGCATGAAAAGTGAAAGTGAAAGTCACTCGGTCATGTCCAACTCTTTGCAACCCCATGGACTATACAGTCCATGGAATTCTCCAGGCCAGAATACTGGAGTGGATAGTCTTTCCCTTCTCCAGGGGATCTTCCCAACCCAGGGATTGAACCCAGGTCTCCTGCATTGCAGGTGGATTCTTTACCAGCTGAGCCACAAGGGAAGCCCAAGAATATTGGGTGGGTAGCCTATCCCTTCTCCAGCAGATCTTCCCAGCCCAGGAATCTCCTGCATTGCAGGTGGATTCTTTACTAACTGAACTATCAGGGAAGCACTTTTAGGCATGCTAGATCCCATTTAGTGTTGAATATTATTTAATAAGCAAGGAGATCAAACCACTCAGTCCTAAAGGAAATCAACCCTGAATATTCATCGGAAGGACTGAAGCTGAAACTGAAGCTCTAACACTTTGACCACCTGATGCAAAGAACCGAATCATTGGGAAAGACCCTGATGCTGGGAAAGAATGGAGAGCAAGAAGAGAAGGGGGAGACAGAGGATGAGATGGTTGGATGGTTGCACCGAATCAATGGACATGACTTTGAGCAAACTCCAGAATATAGTGAAGGACAGGGAAGCCTGATGTGATGCAGTCCATGGGGGTCACAAAGAGTCAGACACAACTTAATGACTGAACAGCATTATTTAATGAGAAGATAAAGGAAATTAGGATGTGGTAGTGAAGGGGACTTATGCCATTAAGGGAACTTATGTCATTAAGAGAATGTGATCTTTGGGTTAAAATTAAGTCATTTTCACCCAAAATTAAGTGATAGCACAGCATCCAACGTTCAATTTCCCACTGGGAATGGAAATAAAGTGTAAACAGTACCTGCTACACGCCATCAGACCATTAACACAACCATCATGTGCAGAACTATCACACTGGTGTCTGCAAAGTTCAATTATTATCCCCAAAGAAACAGGAAGAACTCAAGTAACTTGCCTGAAACCACAAAGATAGTCAGTGAAGCTGAGATCCAAAGCCAGGTTTCTCGCCTCTCGAGTCTAACTTCCCTAGTCACAGAATCTTCCATTGTTCGGTCTTTAGTCCAAATGTACCCTCTTCACAGAGACCCACACCAACCAGAATGTCTCCTTTCCCCAGAAAATATTACTCCTGAGCACATTACCTCCTTTGTTCCTCTCACAGAACTTAGTACAATGTGGCATCATCTTGGTACTGATTTGTTCCCTTGTTGATTATCTGACTTCTTCATTAGAAAAAAAAATGACCCTTCAAGACAAGCTCTTACTCATCATCTCAGTATATTTGCCAGACATTAATGATATATATAACCTTTATTATGAGCTACATGCTGTCATCAGCGTGTGTGTGTGTGTGCGTATGTGTGTGTGTGTTAGTCGCTCAGTCATGTCCGACTCTTTGTGACCCCATCAACTGTAGTCCACCAGGCTCCTCTGTTCTTGGGATTTCCCAGACAAGAATATTGGAGTGGGTAGCCTTTCCCTTTTCCAGGAGATCTTCCCAACCCAGGGAGCGAACCCATGTCTCCCATGTTGCAGGCAGAATCTTTACCGTCTGAGCTGCCAAGGAAGCCCATATTAATCCACTTAATCTTTTGAGGTGAAAATTCTTATTTTCCTCTTTGTCTTATCGGTAGAAAACCAAGGTACAGAGAGGTTAAGCAGCTTGCACACAGTCGCACAGGTTAGCCATCTTGACTAACAGTCTCCAGAGTCTAAACTCTTCACTGCTCTGCTCTCTGACTTCTATGTGTTACAGGAAGGGTGGGAAACATCTCGGAGGGAGGCACGAAAGAGAGGCTCTGGAGAGCTCATTTACATCACCTGCCAGCATCCAGGCCCTTCTATCTGCTCATGCTTCCCATCCTTTCCCCCCATTCTGAAGACCCCGTGTGCCAGAAGGAAATGCGAAGACTCGCTGCGGATGAAAACGCTCTGTAAGGGGCTCGCTCGGGGTGACCCAGGGAGGCTGAGCCGCGGCATCCCCACCTTTGTGGCTGTTGTGCACAGCATAATGCCTGGCACACGGGGCATCTGGGAAGGAACAGAGAAGGGGAACTCCCTCACTGGGAAGGGTTGAGAAGAGATTTCCTAAAAGAAAAAAAAAAAAAGGCCATGCAGCTGTTTGCGCTCCTGACTCCTTCTGTGGTACGAAGTGTAACTGACATAGGATACAACTGCGCCAATTTAATGATGTGATGCTAAGGTAGAGTTTGATGCATTTTGACATTTAACCACCACCAGAAACATGATATTTCTACCACCACCCCTCAAAGCTTTCTCACCACTGAAGACGTTTAAGCCAAAGAGTGACATGGTCAGACTAGTGTATCAGAAAGACTATCCTGGGGCTTCCCTGGTGGCCCAATGGCTGAGACTCCACGCTCCCATTGCAGGGCATCCAGGTTCCATCCCTGATCAGGAAACTAGATCCCACATGCTGCCACCAAGACTCGATGAAGCCAAATACATTTGTTAAATAAATAACTAAATACTTAGAAAAAAAAAAAAAAAGAGTCCTACAGCGGGTGCGGACAGCAGGTGGATTAAAAAGGCAATGGCATCATTAAAACTCAGTCGTTTTAGCTTCTGATCCATGGAGCAAGATAGATTCACTGATGGGCAACTACTTGAAAACACTCCCTGGAAGTGTTAATTCACAGGTTTTGTTAAAATGCCAAAAGAAAAGAGAGGGCCAAAAGACAGAACTGGTCTGTGTGGGTTAAGCACAGAGCTTTTTCCTGAGAGCAAGAGATTGTTGCCCGATCAATAAAGCCGCAGCAATCCGTACGCATCACGAGGAGAGATGATGGCCATTTAAGCAGAGTCTGAGTGTTTTATGACTTTGGGCACAGCCTCAGAGTCCCATTCCAACCAACTGCTCTGAGAAAATTAGCTGCCAACTTGACACACGACCGGCAGACCAGGCGAGGATAGCGTTTGACATAAACTGCAGGCTAGTGCTCAGAGTGACTCCAGAGGCAGGAAGGAAGCCTGGCCAGGATGTTCAAGACCACACCTGACACCAGCCTGGTACTCCCACCAGCTCAAAAGACCAAACACACCCAAACTGTCTGAGCTCAGACCTGAAGATGGAAAGTTCATTCCATGGACTGCTGACTATATACACGTGCTAAGTCACTTCAGTCATGACACACTGACTCTTTGGGACCCAGTGGACTGTAGCCCCCCAGGCTCCTCTGTCCATGGGCTTTCCCAGGCAAGAATACTGGAGTGGGTTGCCATTTCCTTCTCAAGGGGATCTTCCCAGCCCAGGGATACAGCCACATATCTTACATCTTCTGCACTGGCACTAAAGGTAACTACAGGCTTTCCATAAAAACTTAAATAACTGTATTGGCTGAGGACTATGGCGCTAGTTGGAGAAGGCAATGGCAAGCCACTCCAGTACTCTTGCCTGGAGAATCCCATGGACGGAGGAGCCTGGTGGGCTGCAGTCCGTGGGGTTGCACAGAGTCAGACACGACTGAGCGACTTCACTTTCACTTTCACTTTCATGGCGCTAATGCTAAAGAGGATCTCCTGCCAATGCAAGAGATAAGAGATGCCAGTTCAATCCCTCGGTCAAGAGGATCCCCTGGAGGAAGAAATGGCAACCCACTCCAGTATTCTTGCCTAAAGAATCCCATGGGCAGAGGACCGTGGAAGGCTACAGTCCATGGGATTGAAAAGATTCAGACATGACTAAGAGACTTAGCGCACATAATTATTTCCAGTTGGCTTAAAGCTCAATATTCAGAAAACTAAGATCATGGCATCTGGTCCCATCACTCCATGGGAAATAGATGGGGAAACAGTGGAAACAGTGTCAGACTTTATTTGGGGGCTCCAAAATCACTGCAGATGGTGATTGCAGCCATGAAATTAAAAGACGCTTACTCCTTGGAAGGAAAGTTATGACCAACCTAGATAGCATATTCAAAAGCAGAGACATTACTTAGCCAACAAAGGTCCATCTAGTCAAGGCTATGGTTTTTCCAGTGGTCATGTATGGATGTGAGAGTTGGACTGTGAAGAAAGCTGAGTGCTGAAGAATTGATGCTTTTGAACTGTGATGTTGGAGAAGACTCCTAAGAGTCCCTTAATCTGCAAGGAGATCCAACCAGTCCATTCTAAAGGAGATCAGTCCTGGGTGTTCTTTAGAAGGAATGATGCTAAAGCTGAGACTCCAATACTTTGGGCACCTCGTGTGAAGAGTTGACTCATTGGAAAAGACTCTGATGCTAGGAAGGATTAGGGGTAGGAGGAGAAGGAGATGACAAAGGATGAGATGGCTGGATGGCATCACCGACTCGATGGACGTGAGTGTGAGTGAATTCCAGGAGTTGGTGATGGACAGGGAGGCCTGGCGTGCTGCGATTCATGGGGTCGCAAAGAGTCGGACACGACTGAGCGACTGAACTGAACTGAACTGAAACAGAAGCACGGAAAGTTCAAGCCATGTATCCAATGTCACACAGCAGAGCCAGGATTCAAACCCAGGAAACTCAGCTCCAGAACCCAAAGACTGATCCCTACGCTTCCCTGTCTTTGCATAGGATAACAGTTTAAGAGCACAAGTCTCCACATTGGACTGAGATACAAATTCTGGTTCTGCTACTAGTTAGCTGCATGACTTTGACCTTAACCTCTCTCCATCACAGTTTTCTCATCTGCAAAAGAAAAAGGCAGAGTTGTGGAAGATTTAAATGTGCTGAAACCACTGACACAGAGCGAGTCCACAATGAAGGCTGCTGCTGCTGAGTCACTTCAGTCGTGTCCGACTCTGCGACCCCATAGACAGCAGCCCACCAGACTCCCCGTCCCTGGGATTCTCCAGGCAAGAACACTGGAGTGGGCTGCCATTTCCTTCTCCAATGCATGAAAGTGAAAAGTGAAAGTGAGCTCGCTCAGTTGTATCCGACTCTTCGCAACCCCATGGACTGCAGCCTTCCAGGCTCCTCCGCTCATGGGATTTTCCAGGCAAGAGTACTGGAGTGGGGTGCCATTGCCTTCTCCGACAATGAAGACTAAATGTGATAGTATTAGTCCAGGAACTTAAAACCACATTCCAAGATGCATATTATTCAAGTTTCACTGTCAACTAACTACCTCAAAAAACCTGAACACTAATGAATTGTGCTGGTTTTAATTAAAGCCTTATTATTGCATTAGATTAGTAAAACTTCCCCCAGAAGCATGTATTCATTTGACAAATGTCAAATATTTACAGTCAAGTGCTGTTCTGGTTTCTGAAAATGCAGTGATGAACGCAAGGTCTCTTGCATAAGAGACCTAACAGTCAGGGGCAATTACGTTTTTTAATGCAATTTCAATTAAGTTTCTATAATGTTCTTTTTAGAGGAGGAAATGGAAACCAACTGCAGTATTCTTGCCTGGAGAATTCCATGGACAGAGGAGTCTGGGGCGCTACAGTCCATGGGGTCGCAAAGAGTCAGACACGACTGAAGTGACTTTGCATGTATGCACACACGGAATGTTCTTTGTAATTCTTAAAAAAAAAATCTAACAAACCAACATTTTTACCTCTCAGAAGGCTATAAGAGCAATTAAAAAAGAAACCACAGTCAAGCATCTTTATCTTTTGTCTGGTATTATACAAACCATGTCTATGGACACTTCAGTCCCACAAGATATCTATTGAGTTAATCAAGGGTTTTTAGTTCTGGTGGTCAAACTCTGAAAACATGAGCCTAGGAGACCAATTTCTGTAATCTTTGATAACTTTTTTAAAGCTGGGCTAAAATAAATCACTGGGTAGTCTTTATAGGTCCCCTTTAATAATCTGAAAGGAACTGAGGAGTTTCTCTGGCAGTCCAGTGGTTTAGACTCCACGCTTCCAATGCACAGAGCATGCGTTCCATCCCTGGCCAGGCAACTAAGACCCCACATACTGTATAGCACAGCGCAGCCAAAAGAATAAAATAATAACAATAAAGAAAATTCCAAAACAGAAAAGAAAGGAGCTGATTCTCCTTAGTCTTTTTAAAACATTTCTCCCATTAAAGTTTTATTTACACTTTTAATCGTCTCAATGAAAAGAATGAGCAGGTTAAGCAACTGGAAAACTCCAAGTTGGGATGTGATGAATGAACCTGCAGATGAATGACCATCTGCTGGCACCTTTCTCAAAAATCAGCTCAAACATGACCTCTTCCACAGAGAACTTCCCTGATCATCCACACTAACGCAGCCTCACACCCCCAGGGTCTACCCACTACCCTTCTGTTTCTACCTATCACTTACCACCCCCTGAAATGCCCTCACTTGTTTGTCCATTCCTCTTTTCTTGCCTGCCTTTCATATATTAGACGCCAAGCTCTGTGGGGCTGGGATTCCGTCTGCCTCCCTCACTGCACCCCCCAGCAGACAGAACGCAATTTGTTCAGAGAACAGATGCAGGGCAAAGTGAGTGTGTTCCTTTGAAAGGGTCTCTCCAGCTGCAGTAAGGAAAGAAAAACACGTACAAGTTCCTAAATTCTGGGGGTGGGAGGAATTATGGGGTTGGTATTGACGTATATACACTATGGGTGCTACATCTAAAACAGATAACTAACGAGAGCCTACTGTATAGTACAGGGAACTTGACTCAATGCTCTGTGGGACCTGAATGGGAAGGAAGTCCAAAAGGGAGGGGATACATGTATAGCTGATTCATTTTGCTGTACAGTAGAAACTAACACAACATTTTAAAGCAGCCATATGCCAATAAAAACTAATTTTCACAAAGTCCTACATTCTCCTTAAAAAGCCTATAAAGCAAGGCTGGGTGGGGGTGGTCTTGCATCCATTCATTCACTGAGCAGATATTTACTGAGAAACTTCTATATACCAGGTACAGGGTTAAGTGCTGGGTAGGGGAGGGAAATACAGTCCAGGTTCTTAAGGAAGCCACTATGAAACAACCTCAAACCTGGAACGTCTGCAAAGTCTACACTGATGGGGTTATTTTAAAGAGACATAACATATGTAAAAAGCCCTTAGCACAGATCCTGGAAAATAGTAAGCACTCAAGTACTGAAAGAAGATGACCCTGGCAATGACGGTGATTATTACTACTTTGTATGCAGAAAGATAAAGGAGCCTTCTATAAACACCAAATGAGCAATAACTATTTACTGGGATCCTTTAAAAATAGCAATAGTCTTCCCCTAGGCTAACTAGGGGAACTCAGTATAGGTTCCTCCTGCAAATAAGAAGAATCTCCACAGCCAAGACTACAATGATACATTTCACTTTCTTATCTAAAGCTGCAGCCACATCATCATTCATATTATTAATACTCTACCTGGGACGTCCAGTTCTGGGGAAGATGGAATGCGTACACTCTGCTCTCTATCTCTCCCACTCATTACTGATAAAATCTCTGGACAAACTAGATAAAGCAACTATATGAGGATTCTAAAAAGTAAATAACAGTGGGCTTGCTAGGGAGGAAAATGAAAACTCAAAGAACCAAATAGCAGTGAAGTTCCTGGTTTAATTTTTTAACTCCTAACTCTCCAGGTTAGACTTGGATTTTCAGTTCAGTTCAGTTCAGTTCAGTTGCTCAGTCGTGTCCAACTTTTTGCGACCCCATGAACTGCAGCACACCAGGCCTCCCTGTCCATCACCAACTCCTGGAGCTCACTCAAATTCACATCCATCGAGTCGGTGATGCCATCCAGCCATCTCATCTTCTGTCGATCCCTTCTCCTCCTGCCCCCAATCCCTTCCAGCATCAGAGTCTTTTCCAATGAGTCATCTCTTTTGCATCAGGTGGCCAAAGTACTGGAGTTTCAGCTTTAGCATCATTCCTTCTAAAGAACACCCAGGGCTGATCTCCTTCAGAATGGACTGGTTGGATCTCCTTGCAGTCCAAGGGACTCTCAAGAGTCTTCTCCAACACCACAGTTCAAAAGCATCAATTCTTTGGCTCTCAGCTTTCTTCACAGTCCAACTCTCACATCCATACATGACCACTGGAAAAACCATAGACTTGACTAGACATACCTTTGCTGGCAAAGTAATGTCTCTGCTTTTGAATATGCTATCTAGGTTGGTCATAACTTTCCTTCCAAGGAGTAAGCGTCTTTTAATTTCATTGCTGCAATCACCATCTACAGTGATTTTGGAGCCCCCAGAAATAAAGTCTGACACTGTTTCCACTGTTTCCCTATCTATTTCCCATGAAGTGATGGGACCAGATGCCATGATCTTCATTTTCTGAATGCTGAGCTTTAAGCCAACTTTTTCACTCTCCTCTTTCACTTTCATCAAGAGGCTTTTAGTGCCTCTTCACTTTCTGCCATAAGGGTGGTGTCATCTACATACCTGAGATTATTGATATTTCTCCCGGCAATCTTGATTCCAGCTTGTGCTTCTTCCAGCCCCGAGTTTCTCATGATGTTAAATTAGCAGGGTGACAATATACAGCCTTGATGTACTCCTTTTCCTATTTGGAACCAGTCTGTTGTTCCATGTCCAGTTCTAACTGTTGCTTCCTGACCTGCATATAGGTTTTTCAAGAGGCAGGTCAGGTGGTCTGGTATTCCCATCTCTTTCAGAATTTTCCACAGTTTATTGTGATCCACACAGTCAAAGGCTTTGGCATAGCCAAGAAAGCAGAAAGAAATATTTTTCTGGAACTCTCTTGCTTTTTCTATGATCCAGCAGATGCTGGTAATTTGATCTCTGGTTCTTCTGCTTTTTCTAAAACCAGCTTGAACATCTGGAAGTTCATGGTTCACGTATTGCTGAAGCCTGGCTTGGAGAATTTTGAGCATTACTTTACTAGCGTGTGAGATGAGTGAAATTGTGTGGTAGTTTGAGCACTCTTTGGCATTGCCTTTCTTTGGGATTGGAATGAAAACCGACCTTTTCCAGTCTTGTGGCCACTGCTGAATTTTCCAAATTTGCTGGCATATTGAGTGCAGCACTTTCACAGCATCATCTTTCATGATTTGAAATAGCTCAACTCGAATTCCATCACCTTCACTAGCTTTGTTCGTAGTGATGCTTGCTAAGGCCCACTTGACTTCACATTCCAGGATGTCTGGCTCTAGGTGAGTGATCATACCAGGAATCCCTTAGAAGAAATGGAGTAGCCATCATGGTCAACAAAAGAGTCCAAAATGCAGTAGTTGGATGCAGTCTCAGAAATGACAGAATGATCTCTGTTCATTTCCAAGGCAAACCATTCAATATCATAGTAATCCAAGTCTATGCCCCAACCAGTAATGCTGAAGAAGCTGAAGTTGAACAGTTCTATGAAGACCTACAAGACCTTTTAAAACAAACACCCAAAAAATATGTCCTTTTCATTATAAGGGACTGGAATGCAAAAGTAGGAAGTCAAGAAATATCTGGAGTAACAGGCAAACTTGGCCTTGCAATACGGAATGAAGCAGGGCAAAGCTAATAGAGTTTTGCCAAGAGAACGCACTGGTCATAGCAAACACAGTCTTCCAACAACACAAGAGAAGACTCTACACATGGGCATCACCAGATGGTCAACACAACTAGAGAAAGCCCATGCACAACAAAGACCCAACACAGCCAAAGATACATCAATCTTTTTTGTTAGTGAAGTAAAAGGACAGCAAATCCCTTACATGATAAAAGGGATTCCACAAATGTGATAACGTTAAGGATCTTGAGATGGGAGATTATCCTGGATCCTCTGGGTGTGTCCAGTGGACTCACAAGAGTCTTTATATAAGAAGAGCAGGAAGATCAGACAAAACGGAGATGTGACGATAAAATCAGAG
Source organism: Ovis aries (assembly GCF_016772045.2). Lineage (NCBI taxonomy): Eukaryota > Metazoa > Chordata > Mammalia > Artiodactyla > Bovidae > Ovis > Ovis aries. The sequence goes on from NC_056071.1 coordinate 15,392,229, forward strand.
GTTGAAGATGGAGAAAGAGGCCATAGGCCAAGGACTATAGAAACTTCCAGAAGATGAAAAAGACAAGAAAATACATTCTCCCTGAAAACCTCCAGGAGGAACGTGCAGCCCTGCCAACACCTTAGACTTCTGACCTCCACGACTAGAAGAAAATAAATGCGTGCTGTCTTAAACCAATAAATTTGTGGTCATTTGTTACATCAGCAATAGGAAATGAATGTAGCATTTCAAATTACTCAACAACAACAACGAAAAAAAAAAAACCAACAGAAAAATCTCATTAATTCTCAAAGAAAAGACAACAGATGCCAAATCTGAGTAAATTAGATGTTGAGATTATTAGACAAGGACTTTAAAACACCTACTGCAACAATGTTCCATGAAGGGAAGGCAAATACCCGTTGAGTGAATTAAAAAAGAGACATTTTCAGGAAAACAACAGAAACTACCAAAACAAACCAAGTCAAAATTTTAGAACTGAAAACCATAATAAAACTGAAGTCTAAAATTCCCTAGATGGTTCAACAGAAGAATAAGGATTCAAGAATGAGTCAATGAACTAAAAGATAGAGTAATAGAAATTTTCTAATCTGAACAATACAGGAACAAAAATTGAAAAAAAAAACAGGTTTCAGGGAGCAGTGTAGTAATATCAAAAGTTCTAAAAATCTACATCATTTTTGTTTCAAAAGGAGAAGAGAAGGAAACTGGTGCAGAAAAAATATATATTTGAACAAGTAATGCCCGAATGTTTCTCCAATTTATAGGATATAAATTTACAGATATAAGGAATTCAGTGGACCTCTAATAGGATTAAGCTCAAAGAAAACCAGGACCAGATACTCTGTAATCAAACTGCTGAAAACCAAGCAGAGAGGGAAGGAGGAAGGAAGGACAGAACCAGCAGGAGGGAAAGAGGGAGGAAGGGAAGAAAGAGGGCTTTTTATGATACGTTATATTAAGAACATAACAATGGTTCTCAGCTGGGGTGATTTTCACCCCCCACCCCCCCAAGGACATTTGTCAATGTCTGGTGACATTTTTATTTGTTGCACTGAGAAGTGGGATGCCTTGGCATCTAGTAAGCCAAGGAGGCTGCTTAACACTCCACAATGGACTTCCCACAATACACAGGACAGCCCCAAAGCAAAGAATCATGCAGTTCAAACTGTCACCAGTGAATTCCAGAACCCTGGTATAAGAGAGCAATAATTCAAGTTACAGAAGATTTCTCATTAGAAAGCATGGAGACCAGGAGACAGTGGAACGATATTGTTAAAGTGCTAAAAAAGTTGTTCACCTACATTCCATATCCAGTGAAAATGTCCTTCAAGGATAAAGGCAAAATTAGGACATTTTCAGATGAAGAAAAACAGAGAATTTTTTGCCAGCAGATTTGATTAAAAAAAAAAAAAAACTAAAGGAAACATTAGGTGGAAGGGAAACGGTGGCTCAGATGGTAAAGACTATATAATATCAGAAAGAAATTGGAAATGGTAAATATCTAGGTAAATATGATAGACTATTTTTCTCCTGTTAAATTCTTTAAAATACGTATGACTGTTGAAAAGAAAAAACTCTACATTGTCTGATGGTATTTCGATGCTCAGTCCTTTGATTTCAGATTAGCTTTGTTGTAAGATAGTCCCCAGCATTCTCTGGCCCTGGTGAGTACACACCTTCTCCCAATTATTCAGTCAAACAGAAATCCATGTATTACTATGAAGGACTTTTGCAAGCCAGTTCCTCCTAGGACAGAGAGATTTCCCAGGTGTACCTGACCTAATCACATGAACTCTTTAAATCTGGCTCTTAAGTTCAGAGACAGCACAAGTCAGAGATTCAGATCATGAGAAGTATTTGGCAATGCCATTTTGACTTAAAGATGAAGGGGACATGAGACAAGAAATGCAAGTGACCCCTAGGAGCTGAGAGCAATCCCTAAGTGACAACTAGCAAGGAGATGGGGACCTCAGTCCTGGATATTATATTGATGTAGCAAAACATTCAAACACATCCCTATTTACAGAAATTCACCCGGTTTCTATTTCTTGTTATTTTCAAAGAACCCAAAAAACATACAGATGCATTTGTCTTGATATAGCTGTACTATTTTTTTTTTCTGGAAAACAGGTTGCAAGAAGAGGGATTATTTTATCAAAAGCATGTAGTTTTTAAAAAATTTTTGTAGCTAGTATCCATTTAATCTCCAAAAATGTTGAATTGATTTACACTCCCCAAAGCAGACTTCATTCCCTCACACCCTCACAGATAATACTAAGTATTATCAAATGTTAGAAATTTTGCCAATCAGTAAGTTTTGTTTCATTTCCATGGCTACCTAAGCCATGGAATAATACAAATAATGCCCATTTGTATTGTCATCTGTGAATATCCTTCACTGATTTGAGACTAAATTGTTTGTCTATTTTAATTTTTACGAGGTTTGTATAAAGAAAAATTCACTCATCTTTTACACATGATGCAAACACTTTACCCAAGTCTATTATTTACATTTTTACATTTTAAACGTGTCTTTCACCATGAATTTTGCTGACCTTGTGGTACAAAATGTACATGTTTCTTAGTGGCTTTCCTATGACTTAAGAAAATATTCCTCATCACAAGTTTATAAACAATATTTTCTGATAAATTACTCCAAAATTTAATTATTTTATACTTTTCCTTTTTTCACTCTTAATATTAATAGCTTTCTCAGTTGATTATTTTCATACCAAAAACTCATTCATCCCAGTTCTGCAGTTTGATAAATTGTATAGCAAATGTATGAAGTTGTACAAGCAGGCAGTTTCAGAACACAGCCCTCACCCCCAGAGTGTTCTTCACACTTGTGTTCAGTCCATCCCTGCTCCTACTCCAGTCCCCAAGAAACAACCGATCTCTATAGCTTTTTCCTTTTCTAAAAACTTCACATAAATGGAATCACATGATACATAGTATTTTGTTTAGCATCTCTCATTTAGCGTAATGTTTTTGAGGCTAACCTAGGTTGTTTGGATGTATCAGTAGCTAATCCACTTTGTTGCTGCATAGGATTCCACTGTGTGAATAAGCAGCTTTTTGTTCACCCACTCACCAGTTGACGACCATTTAGACTGTTCCCAGTTTGGGGCTACTCCTAGATGACTTTTCATATGAAACTCATTCTGATTATAAGGTTTGAGGTAGAGGTCTATTTTTTTTCCAAAATAGGTAGCAATCCTTCCACTAATATTTAATGAATAATAGTAACCTCAATAATTTGAATTACTACATTTATCACACACTAACATCCCCTACGATCCTTGGAACCACTTCTGGACTCCCTCTTCCAATCCACTCCCTCTTCCAGTCCATTGATTGTTTTGATCGTAGTAGCTTTATGTTAGATTATAATGTATAGTATGGTAGGTACCCTCTAGTTATTTTTCTTCTTTTTCAAAGTCTTATTAGCTATTTTCAGGTATTTAGTAGGTGATGTGAAATTTAGAATACATTCTTCAATCTTCCACCTCTCCAAAAAAAGATAACACAATGATTCTTACCAGAGTTGCATTAAATGTTTACACTGGTTTCAGAAAAATTTTTATCTTTATGATGTCTATCCAAGAATATGGCATACCCCTTTATTTATTCCTTTGATAAAATTTATATTCTTCTGTAAAAATGTAGCGTTTTCTTCATATTGCTAATATATTTCTTACTTATCATTAGATATTTCATAATTTTGTCATTAATTTTTACTCCATTTTACTTTCAAAATCATTTTTAATGGGGGAAAAGGGAAATCTATTTTTGCATATTCATTGAATTTCCAGCTAAGTAATCTCATTAATTATAACAGTTTTTCATTTAGGCTCTTAGATTTTATAGGTATAAAATGATTTCAGAAACTTTTCGCTCCTTCTCTTTCAATATATGTCTTTTATTTTTATGACTATATTCTATCAACTAGAACCCTCAAATTTTTTGAATGATAGCAGTAACAAATATCTCTGCCTTGTCTAAAACTTGAATAAAGATGTCTTATGCTACTTGGTATAGAGCTTGCTGTTCATTTTTAGTAAATTTCTTTGTACTCTTTATGAAGTTTTCTTCTCTTCTTACTTGACTTAATGTTTTGTCAGAAATTGATCCTAGCGGAGCTGAGAAAGCACCTCATCTTCTGAATGTGCTCATAGATGCAAACCTAGGGGAAGAGGCAGAGGAGGCCCAGATGGTGGAGGACACTGGATGCCCAGGCCAATGAACCTGTTCATCCTGCAAGCAGAGTGGGCGAGGGCATGGACTCTCAATTCAGATCCCAGGTTCAAACCAGCTCTGCCACGTATCACCTCTCTAACCTGGGACAAGTTAATTAAGTCCTTCACATCTCCATTCCCTCCTCTCTAAAACAGGGCTGATGGGGTAGGAAGTGGGAGGGAGGTTCAAGAGGGAGGGGACATACATGTACCTGTGGCTGATTCATGTTGATATATGGCAGAATCCAACACAATATTGAAAGCCAATTATCCTTCAATTGAAAATAAATAAATTTTAAAAAGAATAAAACAGGGCTGATAATACACCATGGTGTTGTTGCAAGGAATACACGAGCTAGAATGTTCAAAATGCTTAGAACTCTGCCCAGCATAGTGTCAGCAACAAAAAGTGGTTGCTTTATTATTATCTTTGATCGGGGGAGAGTCATGAAGAAAGCTATGTGTTCAGATTGTTACTCCGGCCAAAATTATCTTGGAGCCAGGGAGCGATGAGGGATGTGTGATATGGGGAGGCAGAGAAGAGAAGGAAAAGGGGAGCAGGAGGTCTGGGTCTCCCAAGGGCGATGCAGAATACCTCTTCAGATGTCACGCCTCTCTCGATCCTTTATGGAGATGAGCTAATGCAGAAACCCTGTATCTCTGTGCACGCAGTGATTGTACACCCAGCTTCCCCAGAATACAGATGGAAATGGGGGAAAAGAGAAAATTCTCCCTGAATCCTGGTCTCATTTCCAAGTTCAACCTGCCGGTCCCTAACCGGCCCTCATGACATCAGTGTTTAATACACACAAAACCTTAACCCCACCCTGACTATGGCCTGATCAACCCTCCAGCTGGGACCAAGTTCAGTGACAGAGAGCCCCAGGCACCCAGCAATGGGCTTGCACCTGCACTTGTTTACCTGGGGTTTTCATTTCCAGATAACGCATCTGTCCCAGTGCTTTAGGTAAACACAAAAATCACCACTAGCAGCCCACATCAAGGAGGCAGTGTCTCCATTGGCTCACGAAGCAAGGGAGCCGGGGTTACATATGAGAACAATGGGGTGAAAGGACATTACACCTGGAGATTTTCCAGGCAGTGTTACTGGCAGGTGACGCTAAACTTCTTGGGGATTTTGGTTGTCCCTCCGGCTTGATGATGAGCGTCTATCTGACTTTGCCTTTGATTAGAGATTTCCAAGTAGGAATGAGCATGTGTTCCAGTATGCCTAAGCCAAGCTAATGCCCATCAAGGGTGACAGGACAGAGCCATCAGCATTAATCTCTGCTGTACATCTTCCCATCCATAACCTGGCTCAGATTCTACTTCATGCTCCCCCATCACCTTGCCCTTGGCTTCAGCTTACAGGTTCCTACTCCGCTTCAGCCATCCTGTTCAGGCTTTCGACTTGATCTTCCTGAACTTTCATACACATTTATTTATGATTGTGCTGGGTCTTCATTGTGCAGGCTTTTCTCTAGTTGCAGCAAGTGGGGGCTACTCTCCAGCCGTGGTGCACAGGCTTCTCACTGCAGTGGTTTCTTCTGTTGGGGAGCACGGGCTCCAGGCACGTGGGCTTTGCACTTGCAATTCCTGTGCTCTAGAGCACGCTGCAGGGGTTGTGGTGCACGGGTTCAGTTGCTCCACGGCCCTAGACCAGGGATCGAACCTGTGTCTCCTGCACGGGAAGGATAGATTCTTTACCACTGAGCCACCGCGGAAACCCTGATTTTTCTGAGCTTTGATTCTTCTGATGTTTAGACAGTCCTGCCCACCTACAACTCCAGGGCTCACGTAGCTCCTGGTGTCTGGTGCTGTGTCCCCTACCACAGCTACATCCCTGGGGATTATAATCCCCTCAGACCCCACGCTGGCCCCTAAGAAGGATCACTGGGAACCAGAAAGCTACGCCTGCGGTTCAGCGTGGAAGTCTCTCATCAGACATTCCTAGGTGCACACACTTATCACATGATCTCACACAAGAAAGCCCATCTCTGAGAGGTCCTGAGTAATCATACCAGGCCTCTCACTCCACTCCAGGGAAGGATGGTGATTCGTACCCTTCCCTGAAATTTGGCAGAGACCATGCAAGCTTTCTGAGGCCACTCCTTTTCCTTGGGCACTGCAGCAAAGTCTCCCTGAGACATTTTCACCGAGCCCAGCCTGGAGTTATCTGGAGGTCCCTATGACATGAACAGGATCCCAGGTGGCTCAGTGGTAAAGAACTCATCTGCCAACGCAGGAGACATAAAAAACATTGGCCTGATCTCTGGGTTGGGACGATTCCCTGAGAAGGAAATGGCAACCCACTCCAGTGTTCTTGCCTCAAAAATCCCATGGACAGAGCAGCCTGGCGAGTTACCAGTCCACAGGGTTGCAAAGAGTGGGACACGATGGAGTGCACACACACACACGACACCTTCAGCACTACTTGTCTGCATTTGGGGGCCTCTCTCTTGTTTCCACCATATTCTTGGCAGATGTCCTTTTAAGAACCTGCCGGAGGTTCCTGCCTATTTTGCTCTGACCTTTGTGTCTAGCAGCGCTGATCTTACAACCTTGGCACAGTAGGAACTGACCCTCAGCACTCAGTGGGTCTTTCTCCCTCGGCCCATTTGGAGAGACATCTCTTGCGACCTAGATGATGTCTAGAACCTACCCACGAGCTGACTCTTTGGCAGATACAGGACACAAGCTTGTCTTGGCATCCTAGCTCACACCTGCGGAGAACTCTGTATGTGCCTGACACGGAGTCAATGGTTTTCCATGGATCAGCTCATTAAATTCTCAGAGCAATCATGAGAAGTAGTAACAACTACTCTTCCTGTGGGACAGATGAAAAAATGGCCTTGGAGAGGTTAGACACCTGCCCCACGGTCCAACACCCGATCAAACCATTGATTTGATTCCATCCTGGGACCAAGACTCTGTAGCCAGCAGTCTCAGAGCACAAAACCAGTTTCCCAGGGTGTGAGTCACAGAGTCCTGTTGACGCCACAGATGATACGAGTTGTACCCAAACACAGCCTTAATACTGAATTCTGGAGTGAGAGTCCTCTGTTAGCTCTCTTTCATCTTTCTGATGATATCGCAGAGAAGGCCTGGGTTCGGGGCTGAATGGGATGTGATTTAACATCTTTCTGACATGTGTCGTTAGCCTGTCCACCACCACCCTGTTCTTTAAAGGCAAGGAAAGCCTTGAGCTCAGCAATTTGACAAGAAATCACCTAGAAAATAATGATACTAGTCATCCTCTTATTTCTTTTTTCATGGTTACTTTGAATTTATGCAACTGGCACTGTTTCTCCTTTTATGGTAGTGATTAAAGGCTTCATTTTGTGATGCACTTATTTAAGTAAAAGATATGAATCTACTCGTTTAAAAAAATATGTCAGTAAGAGAACATCTGGTATACCCAATATGGGAAACTCAGGAAGGTGGGGTACCGGAGACCCCAGATTGGGGAAGTATCCCCAAGACTGGGCCCCCTCCACCAGCTGCCATATCAGCCAAGCTGGCAGCTCCCACCTAGCTGCTTCTCAAATATTGTTAATGGTTTGTGTTCATTTAGAATAGCTATAAGTTTTCACAGGCTTTGGAAAAACTGAAGAACACTGATCCCCTAACCATCACATTTTCCTTCCAAGAAACCCAAACTTTTGAGAAAGTAAAAATAAGCTCAGACTGGGAAAGTATAAATCTACCTACCCCTGCTATTCATCAGGCTGGGATAACAGATAATGATAAAACCAGCTGCAAAGTAATAGGAAACAATATTTCTCCCAAGGACACGGTGACCTTTGAGTAACTCCTGCTTTCTTACATCCAGAAAAACCTTGATCTCTAAAAGCAGAGACTACCAGAAATGTTGCTACTGGAAATAGGATCTGTAAGAATAAAACATTTCACTCTCCCCTGGTGGAGGATCTTAGCCACTCTGACACAAAGATGGAGCCTCAGTCTCCAGCCCAGGTGCAGAACTTCAGAGAAGGGGGCTCTGAAGACAACATTCGTATGCATCATAACCTCATTGTTTCCAAGGGAACAGAAGCCTGGGGCGAGTTTATAGTCCAGGCCTGACACCTTTATACACAGCTCTGCTCAGCTTTGAACCTTTATTTCCATTTCACTTAAACTTTACCCTTCTCCAAAATCCTGTCACGATTCTGCTTTTCCCACATTTGCTGAGCAGACTCATGGTTCCTCTGAAGTGCAGCCTCCTCAAATGCAATGGACTGATGGAGCTTTGTCAGGCCACAGATGGTGGTCTTGGGCTGATTGGGTTAAGAGAGTTGATACTTAACTTTTGTTATTCCAGGCTTTTCTGCTTATTGTTTACCTTTTCAAATAAACATAGAAATCACAATCTGCCCGCTAAGGGATACCAGAACAAAATTTAAAACCTGCAACTCTTCTATACAAACCACCTGGCTACTTTCTGGGTACGCACTGCTGTGACGGTTGTCTTTTTTGATGGGTGTGGTTTTGTTTTGTTTCAGTTAGGAGTTCTGGCCTTGATCGGTGTTGCAAATAAACATACAGGCTTATCTGCGGCAACATGGATGGACCTAGAGATTATCATAGCAAGTGAAGTAAGTCAGAGAAAGACACATATCATGTGATATCACCTGTATATAGAATCTAAAAAAAAATACAAATGAACTTATTTACAAAACAGAAATGGGCTCACAAACTTTGAAAACAAACCTATGGTCACCAAGGGGAAAGTGGGGGAGGGATAAATTAGGAGTTTGGGATTTGCATATACATACTACAGGCATGCTAAGTCGCTTTAGTCATGTCTAACTCTGCAAACCTATAGACTGTAGCCCTCCAGGCTCCTCTGTTCAGGGATTCTCCAGGCAAGAATACTGGAGTGAGCTGCCATACCCTCCTCCAGGGGATCTTCCCAACCTGCATCTCCTGCATCTCCTGATTTGCAGACAGATTCTTTACCACTATGATATATGAAACAGACAAACTACAAGGACCTACTGTACAGCACAGACAGCTCTACTCAGTGTTTTGTAATAACCTATATGGGGAAAGAATCTGAAATGGAATATATATATAAGTGAATCGTTTTGCGGTACACCTGAAACTAACCCAACATTGTAAATCAACTATGTGTGTGTATGTTAGTTGCTCAGTCGCGTCCGACTCTGCTTCTCCATGGACTGTAGCTGCCAGGCTCCTCTGTCCATGGAATTCTCTAGGCAATAATACTGGAGTGGATCGCCATTCCCTTCCCCAGAGAATCTTCCCAACCCAGAGATCCAACCTGGGTCTCCTGCACTGCAGGCAGATTCTTTACCGTCTGGGCCACCAGGGAAGCCCATATTATCTGTATAAGAATCTAATTTTAAAAATGGAGGTGAGGTGTGGTGGCCCCTCTAAACAGGTACTCTGGAGGCTAGTCTTCTAGTCCCAAACTGCCACTAACTCTGCTACCCTGGAAAGCCATTTAACCTGTGAGTATAGCAGGACCAAGCCAGGGGCAGCAAAGATTTCTAGGTTCTAATCTAATTCCAAAAATGTATCTCAAAGAGGAGGGTAGTAAATAAATGGTACTATCTTTAAGATATGAGGGGGTACTAGTTCAACATTTTGCAAAGTAAGGCAACTTTTTCAGAACATGAATTGTCAAGCTTATTAATCTTTCAAGACGCTTTGTGTCTCACGTAAAGCTCTTTTTAGAAGAAGGGGTCTAATGCAACTTACAGGAAACACCTTGAGAGAATATTCTGCACTTTATTCTATGTCTCTCGCCATACCTGTGGAATTGTTTAAATGGATTTTATTAAGTTTTGTGTGTTTTTTTAACATGGACCATTTTTACAAATCCTAATTGAATATGTTACTATACTGCTCCTGTTTTATGCTTTGGTTTTTTGACCCCAAGGCTTGTGGGGCCTCACTGCCTGATCAGAGATTGAACCCATGCCTTCTGCACTGGAAGGTGAAGCCTTAACCACTAGACTACCAGGGAAGTCTCTGGACTTTAAGTTTTTATACTGAAGTTTTTATCATTATACTTTAATAAAATTGTAATTAATTAAAACAGCACACACAAGCACATGCATACACATATACACACAGGCTCAAGTTTCCATAAGCCTGCTTAGCTGTCCGTGTTCCGTGTCAGCACGGAAGCAAAGCTCCATCCATGCCCATCATGGGGCTTGGCCACCACTTGTTACACAAGCCCGCTGGGCAGAGACTCATCTGGATGGAAAGAAATCAACTCCCCCGCCCAGCAGCATGTGTCAGGGAGGTTTCCTTAAGCAGAATCATTCCTCTGTCTTGGGCAAGGGAAGAAAGTCTAGCCCAAGGAAGGATGGGGGTTCAGGGTCCAATTCCTTCCATCTGTTCTCTGTGTCTGCTTCGCAGGGAGCACCACCTATCCCTGCTCACACCCAGCTCTCTGCTCCCCATATCTAAGACACTGACTTGGCTTGGTAGCATGCTTGGCCACTCACCCATGACTATTGCACTCTCGTGGTTTCAGAATTAGATTCTCAGGACAGAAAATATTATGAGATTGTTCCCCTCTCAGATGTGCTCCACCCCTATACTCATCACAGCAGGCACAAACCCAGAGCCCTGGTCCTCCCTTCAGCAGAGGCTATGGGTCAAGAGTAATTCTAAAGGCCAGGATGTTATGGAAGCATTTATGTATTGACTCAGCTATTGCAGCTACCTGTGATCCCTGGGTTGGGAAGATCCCCTGGAGAAGGGCAGGACAACCCACTCCAGTATTCTTGCCTGAAGAATCCCATGGACAGAGGAGCCTGGAGGGCTACAGTCCATGGGGTCGCAGACTCAGACATGACTAAAGCAACTCAGCATGGATGCAGGTACCTGAAGGCTTTATAGCAACATGTCAAGAGCATGGGTCACCCAGGATAAATTGACTTGAATGGCTCAGAAATATGACACCAGATCCTACTAACAGAGGGGGCAGAAGGAAGGGAAGGAATGAGGGGAACTGTAGGGGTGGAGCGGGGAAGGCCTGACACAAGGAAAAGGGAGAAAAGGAAAGGAGAGACGAGAGGAGAGAGGTCAGAGGGTCAGTGCAACTCACTCCCCAACCAGAAAAACCACTTTCCACCATAGGCCTGGATGCTCATGAGTCAGCACAAGAAAAAGTGTAGCAGTGAATAATTATACCATTATTAATTCATACTGTGCCTTTGAAAGGTCATTTTCCTGGGGGGGAACAGCTGGGTACCACCGAAAGGGCACCAGATTTATCATCAGGTGGCCCCAGATTCCACTCTGTGTGACTTTTCTTTCCAGCTTTCTGATTAGGGTAAATTCCTCCCTGTCTCTGACCCTCAGTCCTTCTCTCTTAGGACAGTCAGCAGCACCACCTCGCCCAAGGCTGAAGTTGAACGTTACAAAAGATAATGCGATTCACCCTCCTTTTGGGCTCCAAACCCATCCGAGACGGGGAGACCCCCACGGTGGTCCAGGCTATAACATCGACAGTTCAGTCCCTTGAGATCCTGTTTGACGAATCTTTCTTTGGTAGGTTGTTCCCAGAGAAAATGTCCTAAGAGCACAAGTTCTTCTTCTGAGATCGAGTCCCAGAGGTTAAAGCATCTGGGACTTAGAATCGATCCCCAGCTTTAAATATTTTAAAGATACGTGGGATGGTACAGATGAACCTATCTGCAGGGCAGAATAGAGATGCAGACATAGAGGGTGGGGGACACAGCGGGGAAAGGGGAAGGTGGGACAAACTGAGAGATTAGGATTGACATAAATACACGACCATGTGTAAAACAGACAGCTAGTGGGAAGCTGCTACACAACACAGGGAGCCCAGTCCAGTGCTCTGTGACAACCCAGAGACGTGGGGGTGGGGGTGTGAGGGAGGTTCAAGCAGGAGAGGACATATATATCTATATATATTTGTTTTTGTTGTTCAGTCACTAAGTTGTGTCTGACTCTTTGCAACCCCATGGACTGCAGCATGCCAGGCTTCCCTGTCCATCACTATTTCTGGGAGTTTGCTCAGATTCATGTTCCTTGAATCAGTGATGGTATCTATTCTTGCTGTCCACTTCTCCTTTTGCCTTCATTCTTTCCCAGCACCAGGGTCTTTTCCAGTGAGTCGGCTCTCCAAATTAGACAGCCAAAATATTGGAGCTTCAGTTTCAGCATCAAACCTTCCAATGAATATTCAGGTTTGATTTCCTTTAGGATTGACTTCTTTCAGTTCAGTTCAATTCAGTTCAGTCGCTCAGTCGTGTCTGACTCTTTGCGACCCCATGAATCGCAGCACGCCAGGCTTCCCTGTCCATCACCAACTCCCGGAGTTCACTCAGACTCACGTCCATCAAGTCGGTGATGCCATCCAGCCATCTCATCCTCTGTCGTCCCCTTCTCCTCCTACCCTCAATCCCTCCCAGCATCAGAGTCTTTTCCAATGAGTCAACTCTTCGCATGAGGTGGCCAAAGTATTGGAGTTTCAGCTTTAGCATCAGTCCTTCCAAAGAACACCCAGGGCTGATCTCCTTCAGAATGGACTGGTTGGATCTCCTTGCATTCCAAGGGACTCTCAAGAGTCCTCTCCAACACCACAGTTCAAAAGCATCAATTCTTCAGCACTCAGCTTTCTTCACAGTCCAACTTTCACATCCACACATGACCACTGGAAAAACCATAGCCTTGACTAGACAGAACTTTGTTGGCAAAGTAATGTCTCTGCTTTACAATATGCTATCTAGGTTGGTCATAACTTTCCTTCCAAGGAGTAAGCGTCTTTTAATTTCATGGCTGCAATCACCATCTGCAGTGATTTTAGAGCCCCAAAAAGTCTGATACTGTTTCCACTGTTTCCCCATCTATTTCCCATGAAGTGATGGGACCAGATGCCATGATCTTCATTTTCTGAATGTTGAGCTTTAAGCCAACTTTTTCACTCTCCTCTTTCACTTTCATCAAGAGGCTTTTTAGTTCCTCTTCACTTTCTGCCATAAGGGTGCTGTCATCTTCAGGTTATTGGTATTTCTCCTGGCAATCTTGATTCCAGCTTGTGCTTCTTCCAGCCCAGTGTTTCTCATGATGTACTCTGCATAGAAGTTAAATAAGCAGGGTGACAATATACAGCCTTGATGTACTGCTTTTCTTATTTGGAAACAGTCTGTTGTTCCATGTCCAGTTCTAACTGTTGCTTCCTGACCTGCATATAGGTTTCTCAAGAGGCAGGTCAGGTGGTCTGCTTTGATCTCCTTGTAGTTCAAGGGACTCTCAGGAGTCTTCTCCAACACCACAGTTCAAAAGCATCAATTCTTTGGTTCTCAGCCTTCTTTATGGTCCAGCTCTCACATCCATACATGACTACTGGAAAAACTATAGCTTTGACTAGATGGATCTTCATAAGCAAAGTGATGTCTCTGTTTTTTAATATGTTGTCTAGGTTTGTCATAGCTTTCCTTCCAAGGGGTAAACGTCTTTTAATTTTATGCCTGCATATATATATATATATATATACTTATGGCTGATCTGCATCTCTATACAGCAAAAACCTGGAGAAGGAAATGGCAACCCACTCCAGTATTCCTGACTGAAAAATTCCATGGACAGAGGAGCCTGGTGGGCTACAGTCCATGGAGTTGCAAAGACTTGGACACAACTGAGCACAAAGCACAACAAAAATCAACACAAAATTGTAAAGTAATTATCCTCCAATTAGAAGTTTAAAAAAATATTTTAAAGATAAAAAAGCATCCAAGTGCTTTATCCCACCCTGTGTGGCAAACTCTGTGGGTTGATGTAGCTGATGCTGTCTGAGCCCACCCGTATCCCTTCATCTTATTACTTTTGAGTTCCTGCCAGCCTCCCCATGCCAGGACCTATTTCCAATGCCCACGCCTGTTTGCCAGTTCACAGGCAGGACGGAAGTGTCTGGGACTCAAACTCCCCCTGCATCCCTCGACCAAGGCCTGCTGGACGTGTGATAACTCCCAAGGGTACTTGCTCCCAGAAACGCTCCAGCAGGACGAGGCCCCAGCCGTCCAAAGTGACAGCCAGCTCGACCACACCCTCTTTCATGGTGTGATGGTTAACTTAAGCGCAGCTTGACTGGGGCACGAGGCACCCAGACATTTAGTTAAACGTAATTGCTGGGTGTGTCTGTGAAGGGGACTCCTGGTGGTCCAGTGGTGAGGATCCACCTTCCAATCCAAGGGACATGGATTCATCCCCTGGTCAGGGAACTAAGATCCCACATGCCTCAAGGCAAGTAAGCCCACGAGTTGCCACTACTGAGCCCGCCCGCCACAAGTAGAGAAGCCCCCACATAATGCAGCTAGGGAAGGCCCCATGCCACAACAAAGACCCAGGGCAGCCAAAAACAGCGGCGACAAAACCGAAACAAAGAGCTGCCTTGGCGGCCTGAGTGAAGCAGATGACCTTCCTAAGTGAGAGTGGGCTTCATCGAATGCGCTGAAGGTCCAAACAGAATGAAAGGCTGGATAAGAATGAATTCCTTCTCTCTGCCTGGGCGTCTTTGAGTTGCAAACAGTCTTCGGACTCAGACTCAGACTGGAACTTAGTTTTCCGTCCTGGGTCTCCAGTTTGCTGACGGCAGAGTTTGTATTGTCTCAGCTTTCAACGTCTGTGTGAGTCAGTTCCGTATCGTGTGTGTGTGTGTAGATACAGATGTGTATCCATGTCTCACCGGTTCCTCTGCTCTGGAGAACTCTTACAGATATGCTAGAATGCTATTCTCTTTGCCTCACTTTCCTAGTGCTTCTACCTAGCACTTCACCACCCAGACACACTGTGTGTGTGTGTGTGTCCACTCACTAAGTTGTATCTGACTATTTGCCACCCCACTGACTTCAGCACGCCAGTCTTCCCTGTCCTTCACTATCTCCTGGAGTTTACTCCAGATTCATATCCATTGAGTTGGTGATGCTATCTGACCATCTCATCTTCTGCTGCCCCTTTCTCCTTTTGCCTTCAATCTTTCCCAGCATCAGGGTCTTTTCCAACAAGTCGGCTCTTTGCATTAGGTGGCCACAGTATTAGAATTTCAACTTAAGCATCAGTCCTTCCAATGAACATTCAGGTTTTATTTCCTTTAGATTTGGCTGGTTGGATCTCCTTGCAGTCCAAGGGACTTTTGAGAGTCTTCTCCAACACCACAGCTCAAAATCATCAATTATTTGGTTCTCAGCCTTCTTTATGGTTTAACTCTCACATCCACACATGACTACTGGAAAAACCATACCTTTGGCTAGATGGACCTTTGCCGGCAAAGTGATGTCTTTGCTTTTTAATATGCTGTCTAGGTTTGCCATAGCTTTTCCTCCAAGAAGCAAGCATCTTTTAATTTCAGGCCACAGTACTGTCCACAGTGATTTTTGAGCCCAAGAAAATAGAATCTGTCACTGCTTCCATTGTTGCCCCTTCTATTTACCATAAAGTGATGGGACCAGATGTCATGATTTTAGTCCCACACTCACTGCTGCTGCTGCTGCTAAGTCGCTAGTGTTCAAATCCTTGTATCAGAATCTCCTTCTGAAGGAACCCAGACTAAGGCTAACCCAATAGCATTCCTAACCCCCTTCGCTCTGGCTGAAAATCCAGCCTTTGTTTTCCCAGCTTCCTGTGCAGTTAGAGGCAGCTGTGTGACCCAGCCCTGGTCAATGAGACAAACAAGTTCATCTACCGGGGGGAAGTAGAACTGTAAAATGCTATTGATTTCTCATTAAAATGGAGAAATCTGGAAAGGAAATTTTGTCTCTTCCCTTCTTCTTCCTGCCCTAAATACTGAGATCATACCTGGAGTTTCATTACCATCTCAGCAACCACAATGAACTAATAGCCCCTCAAGTCCTATAACTTTATAGGACTATAGAGGGTGTCAGAGGATGAGATGGCTGGGCGGCCTCACCGATGCAATGAACATGAATTTGGGCAAACTCCGGGAGTTGGTGAGGGACAGGGAGGCCTGGTGTGCTGCAGTCCATGGGGTCGCAGAGAGTCCGACACGACTGGGTGACTGAACGGCAACAAAGTCCTGTAACATTGCCATCTTTAATAAGACCAGTCCCTAGAACCTAATGATTTCTTCCTAAGTACTACGTATATAACATTTTAAGATACTAGCTCTCCTTTGCCACATATAAGCAAGTGGTGAATTTTGCACATGGTCAGCCAGGAGAGGCTCATGGCAGAGCAGGGAGTAAATTACCTGAACGTGTTCTCAGTCATGTGTCCCAAAGACAGAAGGCCTTCGGTAAAGAGGAGTTCTAAGCACGGACTGGGTGTCTTAGCAGAAAGGGAGAGTTGATTTCATGCTAGTTAAAAGAGAGTCCCCGGGGACGGGGAAAGAGAGAGGCTCCTGAGAGCGGAGGAGATATACACCCTGACACCTGTCGTGCTCTGCCTGTCTGCCGCACTGTCACTGGCTGCTGACAAGACCCACGGAAGGAGCGACTACATGGCGCATCTGGGCAGGCCAGCATCTCTGTAAAATTCTGCATCCAGCTCACATCTCAGAAGGGGAGACTCACATACAGAAGGGGACTCCCAGACTAGAAGGACCATTGAGGAAGGGGCAGTGCAATTGGACTGGCAAAACCAACACTTTGCCAGTGAGGCTGAGGAAGTCCAGGCGGTGGGTTCAGACTCCTTTAGGGACAGACAAGTTAAGGGCTCAGGGCTGTAACGTTTGTATGCACTCGGGCCCTAGCCACTAATCAAACAAGACCAGTTCATCTTTCATTTTTTCAATGAACATGAGTTCTTACTATTACTAGGCATCAGAGACATGAATCAAATGTTTATAGAACACAGTCTCTGCTTCCAGGGAGCTTACTGTCTAACAGGATAAACACTCACAGACAACTTATAGGCTCATGCATTGAGTTACAGAACAGAGAAGCTTCCCCAATGTTACCTGAATTAATTCAGACAAAATGCGTGTTTTGTGCCCCATTTATAGATGAACAAGTAAGACTTATCAAAGCCCACATAGTCGCTAGGGGGCCACATTAAGACTCAGACCCAGCTCTGACTGATTTCAGTGAACAAGTCCCTTCTGCTTTTCTCATCAACCTCAAATGCCCACAGGGAGCCTAGAGGAGCCTGGGGACCACTCTTTATACCCTTGACCCTGACAGACAGACTTTATCAAGTAGAATTAGTCTCGTCTTGGTATTCAGTGTGAATGTTTCCCAAAGCCAACTGCTCCATCTGCTAAAGCACTAGGTGACTTCCTTGAAAACCAGTTCCGTTCATCACACCTTAAGGGAAAACAGCAACCTCCTGTATGCACACATTAATTAACACAGCAGAAATAGGCTTGAGTTAATTATAGAGGCTCCCTACATTAAAAATGAAGAACAGGCCAGCTGCCAAAGAAGGCTCAGTAGCATGGAACAACGTGAAAAAAGTGGGAAAAGCCATTACTTCTGTACACTGTGTCTCTGCCCAAGAGATGCTCCTGTTGAGAAGCACAAGCTTAGTGTCTAACACCTTGGAGCTAACCACGAACTCAGAAAGTCTCTCTCAGCTTTGTCCACATTACATATTCCTTTAAGGAAAGACCCTTAGTCACTAGAAAAGCTGGGTGCATCGGTTATTAAGAAGGGCTTATATCAAGGAAAAATTGCATGTCATTTTCCCAGCATTCAATTTTTTTCATTATTTATTACTAGCATCCATCTATTTGGGGAAGAATGAGCCAAAGCTTTTTTTTTTTTTTTTAATTAATGAAAAGAACTGGAGAGATACTGGGAAATGCATTCTCCAAGGCCCCAAAACAATACATTTACTACTGAATTCCTTGAGAAGTTTTCTTTTTCTGCTTCACGTCTGCCAAGGAAAAGTGTACTTAGGCATGCCACATGCCCCAAATCACCCAGTCCTGTGTTCACCCTTCCACTTTTTAAAAAATAAATGTGATATCAACTAAGCATCTCATCTTGATCCCTCTAGCTAGTTCCTGCAGGTGTATAAACATTATTGAGCTTCTT
Source organism: Ovis aries (assembly GCF_016772045.2). Taxonomy (NCBI): domain Eukaryota; kingdom Metazoa; phylum Chordata; class Mammalia; order Artiodactyla; family Bovidae; genus Ovis; species Ovis aries. The sequence continues at coordinate 15,410,470 of NC_056071.1, forward strand.
CAAAGGAAACTCTGTGTGGTCTTCTGGCAACATGAACAAGTATCCCTAAAATAAACAACACTTCCCCTTACAAAAAGAAGGTGTATCCCAAAAACTTTAAAGGCAGCTCAATATTCTGTGTTCTCCAATAATGAAACAGATACTATGTGTGACCAGTTGTCCCTGCCTACATGAATAAAACACTGTGATTTAAAGACTACAAGACAGGGAAGACCACTACCCCCAACAAAAGGTAGAATTTATAGAACCTTGTGATAGAGGGGATTTAAATTTTTATTTTAAACTTTTTATTTATATTGGAGTGTAGGCAATTAACAATACTGTGATAATTTCAAGTGCATGGCAAAGAGACTCAGCCACACATGCACAAGTACCCATTCTCCTGATCGGAGGGGATTTTTTTTTAACTAAATAATTTATTTTGATTGGAGGCTAATTACTTTACAATATTGTAGTGGTTTTGCCATACATTGACATGAATCAGCCATGAGTTCCCCATCCTGAATCTCCCACCCACAGCCCTCCCGATCCCATCCCTCAGGGTCATCTCAGTGCACCAGCCTTGAGCACCCTGTCTTGGAGGGGATTTTAATGATAACCTGTTCCAGCAGTCTCCAAACCTTGGTATGCATCAGAATCAGCTGGAGAGTCTATTTTATTTCCTTATTTGTTTATTTTATTTTATCTGGCCACACGGCATATCGGATCTTAGTTCCTCAACCAGTGATCGAACCCACGCCCCCTGCATTGGAAGGTGGGTTCTTAACCACTGGACCACCAGGAAAGTCCCACAGGAGGTGTATATTTGAAATGCCACTGAGCCATTTCAGACATGCTGAATCATCGATAGTAAGACACAGTTGACTGGATTTTGAACTATCTTCTCCAAGTGATTCTGATGAGCAGCCCTATTTGGGAACTTCTCATCCAAATCATAATCCTCACAACAATATCCCAGCCAAGTGGCCCTACACTCTTTGCTTAAATGCCTCCTCCCAGGACAGTAAGCCAGTCAGTCTATCCCTGGATGGTAGTAACCACTGGGAAACCAGCCTCCCTGGAATGTGCCAGAGCCGGCCCTGCTCTATCATGTAAGTCAAGAGACCTGCACCTGTGAAGGGGCAGATTTTTGTTGCTTTCACGTGAGAAACCATATAAAGACTTACACCAAGATCCAAATTGCAGGCCACAAAAAAGTAAGGGTGGGTGCTCCCTGGTGGCTCAGTGGTAAACAATCCACCTGCCAATGCAGGAGACACTGGTTCGATCCCCAGGCCGGGAGGATCCCACCTGCTGCGGAGTGTGCTACAACTACCGAGCCTGTGTGCCACAATTACTGGGCACACGTGCCGCAGCTACTGAAGCCTGTGCACCCTGGAGCCCGTGCCCTGCAAGAAGAGAAGCCACCACAATAGGAAGCCCATGCACCACAACTAGAGAGGAGCCCCAGCTCTCCGCAACCAGAAAAAACCCACGCAGCAATGTAGACCCAGCACGGCCAAAGACAAATAAGTAAATAAAATTTCTAAACAGTAAGGTATAGCCTAAACTTTATTATTATCAAAAATAATTTTATACTGAATTAGTTTAGAAGGAGATGACAGAGGATGAGATGGCTGGATGGCATCACCAACTCGATGGACGTGAGTCTGAGTGAACTCCGGGAGTTGGTGATGGACAGGGAGGCCTGGCGTGCTGCAATTCATGGGGTCGCAGAGTCAGACGCAAGTGAGCGACTGAACTGAACTGAAGGCTTCCCAGGTGGTGCTAGTGGTACAGAACCCACCTGCCAATACAGGAGACCTAAGAGATGCGAATTCCATCCCTGGGTTGGGAAGATCCCCTGGAGGAGGGCGTGGCAGCCCACTTAAGACAAAATATCATTTCAGAACCAACCTTAAGTTCTCTATGGTAGAAGAGGAAGTGACTAAGGATACAATGCAACCTAAATGTCCATCAACAGAGGAATGAATGAAGAAGATGCGGTGCATATACACAATGAAATATTACTCAGCTATAAAAAGGAACAAAATTGGGTCATTCGTAGAGACATGGATGAACCTAGAGAGTGTCCCATACACTGAAGTAAGCCATATCATGTATCAATACATATATGTGGAATCTGAAAAAGACCAGTATGGACTACCTTGTTTACAAAGCAGAAATAGAAACACGAATGAAGAGAACAAACATACAGATACCAAAGGTGGGAGGTAGGAGGAATTGGGAGACCGGGGTTGACATATATACTATGTATAAAATAGATAACGAATCAGAATCTGCTGTATAGCACAGGAAACTCTACTTGAGCTCTGTGGTGACCTACATGGGAAGGAAATACAAAAAAGAGGGGATATATGTACAGTTATGGCTGACTCATTTTGCTGTACAGTAGAAACTAATACAACATTGGAAAGCAACTATACCCTAATCACTTCAAAAAAAAAAAAAAAAGACTACAGTGCAAAGAATACAGGTCTTTCCTTCATTCCTGGATTGGATCCTGGATCTTGCATTTACAGTTCCATTTAAACTCTCTGAACTTTGGTTTTCTTGGGAAATTGGGACAAAATCAATAGGGCTGTCATATCACACGTGATACTGGCATTCAGTAAATGGGTCCTTCCCTTCCCTTCCATTTTTTTTTTTTCCTCTGCTCAATTTGTTGTGAGCTCCTATTTCTATCCCTTGCATCCTGTTTTTCTCTCCATTACTAACACCACCACCACCACTTACATTATTGTGTCTGTATTTGTTCAGCATCTCACGGCTTAAATAATTAGGTTTGGATGGGGGTGAGAAATAAATTAGCATCTTAAAAGAAAGTTCCATAATTCTATTCAGGAAGTAATTCTCTTTGTTCAGGAAAAAAATCTTGCAAGGTCGCTTGGGGCAGCAGAAACCCTGAGAGCTTGGGTTAGCAAGAGAAAAAGTAGAAAAAGAGGTAGGCAAATTGTTCTGCATTTCAAATCAACTGGAAGAACTGAGCATAAAAGAGTGAGGAGGGGAGCCAGAACAGTGAGGCTAAGGAACATGGAAGAGGAATCTTAGAGACGCTTCATATTCGAGTTTAAGTTGTGTCCCAACTATAATATAAACTCACGTCCATGTCCCCAAACTTAGGTAAAATTTGCTACACAGCAAAGTTCTGTGGTAAGGAAAGGAGCTTCACAAGACAGAGGAAAAAACAAGAAGCAGAGTAAAGCAGTCAAAGTTGATCTTGGAATGAAAGTCCCCAAGAACAGAAGGAAATCTTGAATGTTTCCAACCACATCCAGCTCCAGCTAACACCGAGGCTGCGCTAAGAGGTCTGCAAAAGTTGGGACTTCCCTGGTGGTCCAGTGGCTAAGACTCTGAGCTCTCAGTGCAGGAGGCCTGGGTTTGATCCCTGGTCAGGGGACTAAATCTCAACGTGCTGCAACTCAGAGCTCACATGCCACAGTGAAGATCAAAGATCCAGCGTGCCACAGCTAAGACCCAGTGCAGCCAAATAAATAAAAATAAATGCTTTTTAAATATTTGTTTAAAGATGTCTGCCATTAAAAAGTCTACAAACAATAAATGCTGGAGTTCAGTTCAGTTCAGCTCAGTCGCTCAGTCGTGTCCAACTCTTTGCGACCCCATGAATCACAGCACACCAGGCCTCCCTGTCCATCACCAACTCCCGTTGTTCACTCAAACTCACGTCCATCGAGTCAGTGATGCCATCCAGCCATCTCATCCTCTGTCCCCCCCTTCTCCTCCTGCCCCCAATCCCTCCTAACATCAGGGTCTTTTCCAATGAGTCAACTCTTCTCATGAGGTGGTCAAAGTACTGGAGTTTCAGCTTTAGTATCATTCCCTCCAAAGAAATCCCAGGGTTGATCTCCTTCAGAACAGACTGGTTGGATCTCCCTGTAGTCCAAGGGACTCTCAAGAGTCTTCTCCAACACCACAGTTCAAAAGCATCAATTCTTCGGCACTCAGCTTTCTTCACAGTCCAACTCTCGCATCCATACATGACCACTGGAAAAATCATAGCCTTGACTAGACGGACCTTTGTTGGCAAAGTAATGTCTTGCTTTTCAATATGCGATCTAGTTTGGTCATAACTTTTCTTCCAAGGAGTCAGTGTCTTTTAATTTCATGGCTGCAATCACCATCTGCAGTGATTTGGGAGCCCAAAAAAATGAAGTCTGACACTGTTTCCACTGTTTCCCCATCTATTTCCCATGAAGTGATGGGACCAGATGTGTGGAAAAAAGGGAACCCTCTTACACTGTTGGTGGGAATGCAAACTGGTACACCCACTATGGAGAACAGTGTGGAGATTCCTTAAAAAACAGGAAACAACTGCCACTGCTAGGCATGCACACCGAGGAAACCAGAACTGAAAGAGACACATACCGCCATGTTCATCGCAGCACTGTTTACAATAGTTAGGACATGGAAGCAACCTAGATGTCCATCGGCAGATGAATGGATAAGGAAGTTATGGTACGTATACACAATGGGATGTTACTCAGCTATAAAAGAGAACACATTTGAGTCAGTTCTAATGAGGTGGATGGAAGTGGAGCCTATTATACGAGTGAAGTAAATCAGAAAGAGAAACACCAATACAGTATATTAACACATATATATGGAATTTAGAAAGATGGTAATGATAACCCTGTATGTGAGACAGCAAAAGAGACACAGATGTATAGAACGGACTTTTGGACTCTGAGGGAGAGGGTGGGATGATTTGGGAGAATGGCACTGAAACATGTATACTATCATGTAAGAAATGAATCAACAGTCTATGTTCAATGCAGGATACAGGATGCTTGGGGCTGGTGCACAGGGATGATCCAGAGAGATGATATGGGTTGGGAGGTGGGAGCGGGGTTGTGTACACCCGTGGCAGATTCATGTCAATGTATGGCAAAACCAATACAGTATTGTAAAGTAAAATAAAGTAAAAATAAAAATTAAAAAAAAGAAAAAACACACACATATATATGGAATTTAGAAGGACAGTAATAATGATTCTATAAGCAAGGCTGCAGAAGAGACACAGATGTAAAGAACAGACTTTTGGACTGTGTGGGAGAAGATGAGGGTGGGATGATATGAGAGAATAACACTGAAACGTGTATATTACCATATGAAAAACAGATGACCAGGGCAAGGTCAACGCATGAAACAGGGCACGCAAAGCTGGGGCTCTGGGCCAACCCAGGGGGATGGGGTGGGGAGGGAGGCGTTGAGGGGGACTCAGGATGGGGGGACACAGGTGCAGCCATGGGTGACTCATGTCAATGTATGGCAAAAACCACCACAATATTGTAAAGTAATTATCCTCCAATTAAAATTAATTAATTAATTTTTTAAAAAGACCTCCATCTTTTCATCTCAGCCCCTTTTACGTCACTCCTCTGCTCGGAAGCATTGAGGGAGCCTTGATTTTGACATTGGGAGGACCCTAGACAGAAATTCTTTTTACTAATTTCTGTCTGAAAGTGTCCAACTTTTAAACATATATTCTTTATGCGCAATATCACTATTTACTAGAAAAATGCAAATCAAAACTACAGTGAGGTTATCACCTCACACCAGTTGTAATGGCCATCATCAAAATGTCTAAAAATAATAAATGCTGGAGAGAATGTGCAGAAAAGGGAATTTTCCTACACTGTTGGTAGGAATGTAGTTGGTGCAGTCACTATGGAAAACAGCATGGAGTTCCTTAAGAAAACTAAAAATAGAATTACCATATGATCCAACAATCTCACTTCTGGTCATATTTCTGGAAAAATATGTAATTTTAAAATATGCAGGCACCCCAGTGTTCACAGCAGCACTATTTACAATAGCCAGGACATGGAAGCTACCTGTGTCCATCAACAGATGAATGGATAAAGGAGATGTGGTATACACACAAATGGTATATTACTCAATCAGAGATGGATAAAGGAGATGTGGTATACACACAAATGGTATATTACTCAATCAGAGATGGATAAAGGAGATGTGGTATACACGCAAATGGTATATTATGCAATGAGAGATGGATAAAGGAGATCTGGTACACACGCAAATGGTATATCACTCAATCATAAAAGAGAACAAAATAATGCCATTTGCTGCAACATGGGTAGATTTAGAGATTATATGAAGTGAATTAAGTCAGAAAGAGAAAGACAAATACCATATGATTTAAAAAATGATACAAATTACTTTATTTTCAAAACAGAAACAGACTCACAGATGTAGGAAAAATCTTATGATTATCAAAGGGGAAAGCAGAAGGGAGAGGGATAAATTAGGAATTTGGCATATACACTTTACTATACAGAAAATATTAATAGATAAACAATAAGATATAGCACAAAGAACTAAACTGAATATAATAAACTATAATGGAAAAATCTGAAAAAGAATATATATATATGTATAACTGAATTGCTTCTCTATACACCAGACCACAATAGCATTATAAATCAACTATACAGCAATTAAAAATAATAATAAAATAAAATAGGCATACTCTCTTTCAGGTACAGCATTCACCTCTCTGAATGAAATTTCCTGTAATCTGTAGCAAAAAAAAAAAAAAAAATGTTGCTAACATGTGACCTCTGTTCAGAAGAAAACTATTTGCAACTTTGTAGGCTTGAGCCTCTAAGGAGAAAAAAATATATAAAAACACATATGATAAATTATATATAAATGAGTTTTATATATATTCTATTTAGTGAGTAGCTACTAGATGTCAGACTCAGTATTTTATTTCTATTCTCTCATTAATCTTCACAAGAGCCCTCCCAAGTATATATTATTCTTACCGTTGTTCGGACAAGCAACGTGAGTTTCACAGGAATTTGGTAATTTACCCACAGAGTCAGATGGCAAGGGGCATTGCCAGCCTTACCCTGCCTGCACTCCTGTCCAGGCCACAGGCTGATCCCTCACTGGGTGGAGACTAGATTGCAAGAGTAAATTGCAAAGATGCTCCTGAAGACCTCAGGTCTTCTTGAAGAAGAGTGTATTGCTACTCTGCAACAGACCCTAAAATGATACCAGCAAAAGATCTGGAAAAACATCATCTTTGCTATAACAGCTCTAACTCAACATCAACTGCTCCAAATTCAAGCTGTGCCTTAGAATCCCCTAAGGAGGCTCCCCAAATTGGCATTTCTCACTGCATATCTGCTAAAGCAGACCCTTTGGGAGAAGGGGTGCAAAAAAGACTGTATTTTATTTATTTATGGCAACCCACTCCAGTACTCTTGCCTGGAAAATCCCATGGATGGAGGAACCTGGGTGGCTGCAGTCCATGGGGTCAAACAGAGTCGGACACGACTGAAGCGACTTAGCTTAGCCAGGTCTTAGATGTGACATGCAGACTCTTAGTTCCAGGATGTGGGGGTCTACTTCTCTGACCAGGGATCAAACCTGGGCCCCCTGCTCTGGGAGGGTGGAGTCTGAGCCACTGGACCACCAGAGAAATCCCTCTAAGACTGTATTTTAAAGGCCCCCCCATAATGCAGCCAATTTCAGAAGTGGGGTTTAAAAAACACTGATTATACGCCACTCAAGTATAAGAACTACCCCCTTCGTATTGTAGGAATTCTAGCTTCCATCACAATAGTAGGTCTATTTTTAAGAGAAGTTGGAGGAAGTGAGAGAAATTGTAGCGTGAACATATGTCCACTGAAGGCCGGATGGGTTTCCATTTGTGGCCTGTGGTCATAAGAAAGCATAGAGGGGCTTCACTGGTTGCTCAATGGTAAAGAATCTGCCTGCCAACGCAAAAGACATGGGTTTGACGCCTGGTCTGGAAAGTTCTCACACACCGCGGAGCAACTAAGCCCGTGCACCCCAACCACTGAGCCTGTACTCCAGAGTCGGGGAACCGCAACTACTGAGGCCACAAGCCACAGCTGCAGAAGTCCCTGCGCCCTGGAGCCCGTGCTCTGCAACAAGAGAAGCCACTGCAGGGAGAAGGCTGCGCGTGGCGACTGAAGAGCAGCCCCCACCTATTGCAACTAGAGAGAGGCCCACGCTGTGACCAAGACCCAGCACAGCCAGAAATGAATCTGCTGCTGCTGTTCAGCTGCTGAGTCCGGCCCGTCTCTTTAAGACCCCATGGCTGCAGCACACCAGGCTTCCCTGTCCTTCACTATCTCCCTGCGTTTGCTCAAACTCATGTCCATTGAGTCAGTGATGCCATCCAGCCATCTCCTCTGTCGTCCCCTTCTCCTCCTGCCCTCAATCTTTCCCAGCATCAGGGTCTTTTCCAATGAGTCGGCTCTTTGCATCAGGTGGCCAAAGTACTGAAGAAGAGAGACTCTCTCCATGTGTTTATAAACTTCCAGGAAGGCTCTAATTAACGGGGAGAGCCCATCCTATTATGCTTGGCCACTGAGACATGCCAGAAACTTGTTCAGGACAAGTGCAAGTATGTCTTAGAGAGAAGAGAGTGTGTTAAGCCGCAGATATATCCAATTCATATCCCAAACTCAGTCTGGTTAGTACAGGAAACCCAGCAAAGAAAAAGGAACTAGTGTCAGCCATGTGCTACAATTTTTGTTGGGAGACAAGAACAGACAGGAACGGCTGCAGTTTAGATCCCAGGTTAAGTGAGTACCAAACCTAAATGACCTAAATGAGCCAGAGCTGTTTGAGAACTTGGAGGAAAATTCCAGGAACTGGCACAGAGAAGACGCATACACCTAATTAAATCCTCCCTTGAGAAAGTGATATTTCTGTTCTAATTCTCTGGCAGAATCACTAGATCTTTGAGACAGAAAATGTTTACATAAAATGATAAAAGGCATTTGTATTAGTTTAAAATCCTTCTCAACAGATAATTACTGAAAGACTGTCATTAGACTCTATAGAATTACCAGGTGCCATTTAAATGTTTATTATGGGGGAAAAATGCACCTTTCTTCCTATCTGCTATTACTTGTAAGAAACATGCCATTGGTATTGTGATGCTCATTGGAATTTTGTTAATAGTTGATAACACCAGTTTAAAAATGTTTACCTAGGCCGGTGGTTCTCAAACAGGGCTTCCCAGGTGGAACAGTGGTAAAGAATCCACCGCCTGCAATGCAGGAGGCAGAAGAGATGTGGGTTCGATCCCTGGGTTGGGAAGATCACTTGGAGTAGGAAATGGCATCCCACTCCAGTATTCTTGCCCAGAAAATCCCACGGACAGAGGAGCTTGGTGGGCTACTGCCCATGGGGTCTCGAAAGAGATGGACTCGACTGAGTGAGCACACCTGAGCACAGGCCAGGGGTTCTCAGACTTAGGCCATTAGACTCACTGAAGTCGGGGGGCCCCAGCCTCCAAGGTCTAATGCCTGATGCTCTGAGTAGGAGCTGATACAGTAATAATAGAAATAAAGTGCACAGTAAGTGTTACGTGCTCAAATCGTCCCCAAACCATCCCTGCTCCAGGTCCATGGAAAAATTGTCTTCCACGAAACCAGCCTCTGTGCCAAAAAGGTCAGGACCGATGACCTGTTCCAAAAGGACTTGTTCCAAACAGCTTGTTAGGCCTCACCCCTGAGTTTCTACTTTATTAGGTCTAGGGGAGAGTCCAAGAAATTTACAATTCTAACAAATTCCCAGGATGCTACTGGTCTGAGGACCACATTTTGAGAACCACTGACCCAGAGCATGAGATCAACTTCCAAATGATCTGAGGTGAGATGTGATCTCTCACTCCCACCAGACTCCAGAAGTAGAAGAGGTGGGTCTTCCTTCCACACCTGTTTGCCAGGGGGACCACTGGTTTCTCCAGGAAAATCCTTGTTTATCTCTTTTGCAGTAATTTAATATCTGCTAATTATTTTAGCAGAGCTTCCCTGGTGGCTCATTGGTAAAGAACCCCCCTGCCAATGCAGGAGACGTGGGTTCCAGCCCTGAGTTGGGAAGATCCCCAGGAGAAAGAAGTGGCAACCCACTCCAGTATTCTTGCCTGGGGAATCCCAAGGACAGACGAGACTGGCAGGCTACAGTTCAAGGGGTTGCAAAATAGTCGGACACGACTTAGCAACTAAACAACAAAAATTATTTTATCACTTTCTTTCATCACCAAAAGTGTCCTAGTTTGGATGATAATTTTTATATTCACCCTAATACTTGTTCATACTTGTTTGACCTTAGACTGTAGAATCCCACATGCCTAACTGGAAGAGGCTCTCCTTCAGAGAGAATTTGTTTTTGCCTTCTCTGAGAACCAGGGACACTACAGACCAGGAATCATTTTAAACTAAGGTAGGAGAAGGCGATGGCACCCCACTCCAGTACTCTTGCCTGGAAAATCCCATGGGCGGAGGAGCCTGGTAGGCTGCAGTCCATGGGGTCGCTAAGAGTCGGACACGACTGAGCAACTTCACTTTCACTTTTTACTTTCATGCATTGGAGAAGGAAATGGCAATCCACTCCAGTGTTCTTGCCTGGAGAATCCCAGGGACAGGGGAGCCTGGTGGGCTTCAGTCTATGGGGTCGCGCAGAGTCAGACACTACTGAAGCGACTTAGCAGCAGCAGCAGCTTAAAAAGAAATCTTAGCCCCAGCTCCAGGTTTTCCTGATGGCAGGGTTGATGGTGGCGTCTGCCCTCAGGGGACCCTGCCTTTCCTTTTGGGTCCCCTGTGTACATCCTCTATGGCCCCCAGCTCCCAGCTCAGATTTTAAGTCAAAGGTGAAACTTTTCTCGCTGTTGCTGTTATTTAAACTTGAAGAGGCTTCTTGGAAATTTCCTTTACTTCTTTTAGTTTTTCACATTTTATCACAAAAATTTTCAAACACATTCAAAAGTAGAGTGAATAATATAATGAACTCCCATGTACCCACCAACCAGCTTGAACAGTGATCAACTCATTCCAATCTTGTTTCATCTACACCCACTCAATTCTCTATCCTCTTCCCCACCTCACACATACACTGGATTGTTTTGAATCAAATCACATACATCATGTGATTTCATTTATAAAGATATCAGTAGTGTCTCTAAAATAATAGGACTCTTTTTCAAATAATTAGTATTCTGCGATCACACCTAAAAAACAGTAATAACTTGGTAATACTATTTTCTTATAATTTTTTTTAGTTTCTTTGTTCAAATCATGATTCAAAGATGCTCCATATCTTGTAATTGGTGGTTATCATTTGTCTTTAATAATTTACATGTTCCCCAGAATATCTGGTTTTTATCTTATTTACTGGTGAAATAGTTCGTTCTATAGATTTTTCTTTACAGTACGTTTTGCTGTTTGCATGCCTGTGGTGTCATTTAACATGTTCTTCTGTGCTATGTGTCTCCCATAAGCTCACAGGTAAGCCTAGAGCTGTGTGGTCCAATGTCATAGCCCTTAGCTACATATGGCTAACTAAATTTAAATTAATCAAGACAGAAAGAGAAAGACAAATACCATGCGGTGTCACTTATATGTGAAATCCAAAATATGACACAAATTAATTTATTTACACAACAGACACAAACTCACAGACATGGAAACAAATTTATGGTTACCAAAGGGGAAGGAGGTGGAGGAGGGATAAATTAGGAGTTTAAGATTAGCAGATATATAAAAATATATAAACTGAGTGAAAGTGTTAGTCACTCAGTCGTGTCCAGCGCTTTGCAACTCCATAGACTGTAGTTCGCCAGGGTCCTCTATCCATGGGATTCTCCAGGCAAGAATACTGGAGTGGGTTGCCATTCCCTTCTCCAGGGGAACTTCCCAACCCAGAGATCGAACCCGGGTCTCCTGCATTGCAGGCAGATTCTTTACAGTCTGAGCCACAAGGGAAGCCCATATTTTATAATAAATTTACTGCAAAATAAAGTAAAATTTACTGTATATAAAATAAATAAACAAGGTCTTACTGTATAACACAGGGAACTATATTCAATACCATAAAATAAACCAAAATGGAAAAGAATATGAAAAAGATAATGGATATATATGTATGTATAACTTGCATGTATATATATACATATTCTCTTCATATTCTTTTCCATTATATATATGAATCACTTTGCTATACACCAGAAACTAACACAACCTTGTAAATCAACTATAGTTCAACTTAAAATTTTTTTTAATTTAAATTAATCACAGCCCAATAAAATTTAAAAATTTGTTTCTTTAATCACATTAGTCTCCCTTCAAGTTCTCAATACCCACATGAGGCCAGGGACTACTATATTAGATGGCGCAGATATAAAACATCTCTGTCATCACAGAAAGTTCTATTGGACATTGCTGCTTTTATTCATAGTCAGATCAGTTTTTTTCAAAGCTACTTCGCAGGCAATGGTAAGAAGCACACAACACCTTGTCTGTTTTTCATCATGTTAGCAGCCATCGGTGATCGCTGCCTAGACTCAGAAATTCAGGGTGACAAAATTCCAGCTCTATCACTCTTTTTACTTATTACCTGGAATAACTCTATAAAAAGAAGCTGCTTTCCCTCATTTACTCTTTAATTGTCCTCAACTAGTTTGCATAGGAAAGGCAAGGTAACTATCTAATCCTTTCCCCAGTTCTCAAAACAAGTTGGCTCCCTAATCTTCTTTTAAGGGAATTTCCTTTTTACTTTTAAAATGTTTATGCATGCATTTATTGGCCGTGTCGGGTCTTAGTTTCAGCATTTGGGATCTTCTGACGCAGCGCACGGGCTTCTCTCTGATCGTGTGATCTGTAATCTGCAGCGCAGACTCTCTAGTTGAAGCAAGCTGGCTTAGCTGCCCCACGACATGGGGAATCTTAGTTTCCCCACCAGGGACCAAACCAGTGTCCCCGGCATTGGAAGGCAAACTCTTAGCCATGGGATGACCAGGGAAGTCCCTTCCTAAATCCTACAAAGGTGACCAATGCAGCATTTTATTCTGAGAACCATTATGAACCTGTTGGTCTAAACGTGTTTGGTATGTTTGAATCAATTGATGTTCTTGGCTACAATTATTAGCCTTTTATAAATAAGTTTTCGTATTTTTGCCATCATATTTTTGGGATTAAATATCAGAAGTAAGACTTCTGAGTCTAAAGATAAATGTTCACGTAATCTGTCCACCATCTCATGTCTGACATGTGACTACTCCTAGTTATTTGCTGACCTTTTATCCACAGTAAATGCAACTATAAGTTTAAAATAAGTAACAGTTTTGTGGTAAATGTTTTAATGCCACTCGCCTCTTCAGTCTCACATTGAGAACCACACAATTTTCAAAGTGACTGAGCTGGCTGGATTCTGATATAAGAGTGGCTTAAACACTCATTAGTAATTGGTGTGATTAGTCATTGGAGTCTGGAGGGGTGTCCCACCGTCATATTCAAGTTTTCCATAAAATGATTTAAAAATTTTCCAGAACCAGAAAAAAAAAGAAAAAAAAACATTCAATGAGATGTAGAAGCTATCCCACCCAAAACTCTCACCTCTCACCTGGAGAAACTAAGGCTCAGCAACAATCTGATTTTCCCAAGTTGTCCCAACAACTGTTATCTCAGTTGGGACTTCCATTCCCTGAAAATGAGAGGCACTTCTGATTTCTTTTTTTTTTTTAATTGGAGGCTAATTATTTTACAATATTGTACTGGTTTTTGCCATACAGATCAACTTCTGCACAGGATTCAACCTTTCCTTAAGGAGTAGCCGTTTCTTCCTGGTCAGGAGAAGGAGCCCACCGCCAGGACAGGAGGAATGACTAGTCCTCCCAGAGTCATCTCTCTTCTCCTTTCCAGCCAAACATGCCAGTCTCCACTGCATCACTACCAGCCCTGGGTCCCTGTGAACCAGCTTCCAGATGCCTCTCAGCCCGGGAGAAGAACCAGCCCCGGCTGTCACCACTCCCACCTTTCCCAGGGAAAGAGGAAGCCATCCCTGCTCCTGGGAAGACAGACATGCTGACAGCTAGAAGGATTTGCCTACTGAAGCTTAGAGCGCCTTCTCACAGACTGTGGAAGCAATGGCTGCTCCTACTTCGCAGTCCAATCAGGGCTCAGCGAATCTAGCCAGTGATGAAATGAAAGACGTAGGGGACTGCTGGCAGCTACCCACAAGATCCCTTATTCCACTGCACAGTTCTCTGCTTAGGAACAGCACCCCAAAGGGCGGGACCCTCTCACTGGTATCTGCTGGCTGGGATCAACACATGGAGATAAAAGCTTTCTCTCCAGGGGCTTCCCTGGTGGCCCAGTGATTAACAGTCCGTCTTGCAAAGCAGGGGACGCTGGTTCAATCCCTGGTCCGGGAAGATTCCACATGCCACAGAACAGCTAAGCCTGGGCACGACAACTTTGAGTCTGTGCTCTAGAGCTCAGGTACCGCAACTGCCAAGGCCCACGCGCCTCAGAGCCCATGCTCCGCAACAAGAGAAGCCACCACAATAAGGAGCCCGAGCACCACAAGGAAGAGTAGCCCCCGCTTGCTGCAACTAGGGAAAGCCTGCTTGCAGCAATGAAGGCCCAGCACAGCCAAAAACAACTAAGCAAATAAAATTAAACAAAAAAGTTCTCTCTCTAAAAATGTACCAAAGGTCCCTAGAGAGTAAAGCCCCACAACCTGAAACCTTACATTCTGGAATTGTCAGGTGCATGAACCCTGAATCAAAACTCCCAACAGCCCGCTGAGATCAGCCCACTCTCTTCCTACTTAGGTTCACGCCTAAGCTGCACCATCCACCTATAGCTGCCTGAATGCCTTCTGCTGAATTATCTCCAGAGAACACAGGTCACTCTTTCGTGTATCAGAGACCAGTGATTTACCCTGGGACTCCCAGACCTCTCAGGGATATTTACAAAGTTTTCAAAATGTGATAGTTTATATTTCTATTCATAGCTAACTCTGGAAAAAAAAAAATCAAGGTTGTGTGTAAGGAAAGAGGAGTTGAATACCTAAACACTGGCTGTGGGAGAATGCATGAGGGTTCTCTCACCCTCCTGCAGGGCAGAGATTCAGAGCACTTCCTCCTGCACGTGGAATCATGACATTTGCAGCAATATGGACGGACCTGGAGATTATCATACTGATTGAAGTAAGACAGACAGGGAAAGAGAAACACCCTATGATGTAGATTCTGGATTCTAAAAAGAAATGATACAAATGAACCTATTTATGAAACAGACTCACAGACTTAGAGAATGAACTTATGGTTGCCAGGAGGAAGGATGGGGGAAGGGATAGTTAGGGAGTTTGGGATGGACATGTACACACTCTTATATTTAAAATGGGAAACCAACAAGGACCTACTGTGCAGTATAGGGGACTCTGCTCAATATTATGTAACAACGTAAATGGGAGAAGAATTTGAAAAAGCATAGATACACATATATGTATAACTTAACTGACTCACTTTGCTGTACATCTGAAACCATCACAACATTGTTAATCAACTAGACATCAACATAAAATTCAAAGTTAAAAAATATTTCACAGGACTTCCCTGGTGGTCCAGTGGCGAAGACTCCATGCTCCCAATGCAGGAGGGCCTGGTTCAATCCCCGGTGGGGGAACTAGATCCCACGTGTCGCAGCTAGAGTCCACATGCCGCGATTAAGGATCATGCAGACCACAGCTAAGGCCCGATGCAGGCAGACAGATGAATTCATTTTTTAATTTCATGAGGAGGATCAAGAGGGTGGCAGATAGGGGGAATATGTGCCAAAAGAAAAATCTCTTTGGGAGGTAAAAGTGAAAAAGAGGGGGCTTGTGGGGGAAGAAGCACCTGATGTGAGACAAGACAAGCACCTGAGACAACAGCATCTGAGAAGAAAAGAAAATGGTTGAGTGAAAAAGCAATCCTCTACCTATGGATTAGCAGGAATGCCAGGGGAGGGGGAAGTGGCGAAAATAGGCCAGCGCTCAACGCTACCTGCTGGGAACCTCCAAATGATTTTTGGTGCAGAGCAGTTTTTGTTGCCACTATTGTTTTTATTGAGTTTGTTTAAGGTTTTTTGTTTTTTTTTTTTTAAAGAAAAAAGAGAAGGAGTCAATATATTGAACACTTCTGTGCTAGGAATTGGGCCTGGCATATGATGTGTCTTACTCCAACAGGCTCACGGAAAGCAGATTTCAGTTCAACCAATGAGGAAAATGAAGTTGTTTAAAGATAAATAAAACACTTAACTGCAACCCTCCCGCCCCCATTCTTTCTAGAGTAGCCCAAATTGTTCCGAACAGTGCCTGTTAATGCCTGACATCCTGGGGTCACTATTAAAGAGCACCCCCTTTTCACTCTGGTGTCTGGGTTTGGATATAAATTAAATAACCGCCCTAGGTTGCACCTACATGGTTGCTCTGTCCAGGCCTCCAGGGACTTCCACAGGGAGGGTCTAGAATCAGAGCCATCCTCAATGGCCTCTTGCCTGAGCATCCTCAAGACAAAGGAGTTCCAGAGAATGGAAGGAACCATGAGAAGAAAGTAGCAGAGAGACAAGAGAAAAGTCCCACGTTGAGAAATCGAAACATGCCTGACTTCTGAACTTTCCTGAACATCATCATGATTCTCACGTGAGCCTTTTGGAGCTCTGAGAAATGCAAAACCGCAGGTGTAATCCCAGCAGAAGCGGAGGTCACAGTGGCTGCTTTCAAGGGTTAGCACACCTGGCCGGCTTAGGACCCCCTTGAGGAGGAGGATGAAGAGAACTTGAAGAAGCCCCGTCGTCATGGAGCCATGCCCTACCCCACCATCCCTGCAGCCTGTGGCTGGACACCTTCAGGGTTTGGAGTCCTGGCTCCGGACAGCAGTGTTTAGACAGTTCATAAAAGCTCTGCCCCCACCTCCCACCCAGGCATGGTCTGCAGACCCTCACAGCGTCCAGGAAATTGACATCTGTGGGTTCAAGCAGGATGTCAAGGCTGCTGGAGACGTTCTATTTGTGCCTGCATCTGAATAATTTAACACTCCCTCCAAAATAGACTATCATTAGAATTTGTCAATTCCTGTGCAGACAGCCTCAAAAAAGAGAGAGAAGGGAAGAGAAAGTTCCCACATATGTTGCCTTAGAGTAGTGGAACAGGAGGCTGGGTTCTGCGTTGTTCTTTTTTCCAGAGTCACAGCCTGATGCTCACTGGTGCATCTGGTCCCAGGGGAACTGCTTCCCTTACGTGTGTCCTTACCCCCAAACCCACGTCTTCTGCTGCACCCACCAGACAGAGACGAAAGGCCAAGTTCTTACAGATTCACTGGTCTGTTCCCCGCCACCACCACTTCCTCTGTGTGTGTGTGTGTGTGTGTGTGTGTGTGTGTGTGTGTGTGCATGTGCTCAGTCGTGTCTGTCTCTTCGTGACCCCATGGACTATAGCCCACCAGGCTCCTCTGTCCATGGGACTCTCCAGGGAAGAATACTGGAGTGGGTTGCCATTTCCTTCTTCAGGGGATTTTCCCAACCCAGGAATCAAACCCAGATCTCTTGTGTCTCCTGAAATGGCAGGCAGATTCTTTACCACTGTGCCATCTGGAAAGCCATGGGGCATGCTCAGGTCACTTCTATGACCCTCAGTTTCTTCATTTGTAAGGCATGGCCTCCAGGACTTCCCTGGTGGTCCAGTGGCTAAGACTCCAAGCTTCGAATGCAGGGGGCCTGGGTTCGATCCCTGGTCAGGGAACTAGATCCCACATACTGTGACTAAGATACAGCCAAATAAATAAATAATTATTTTTAAAAATAACATGCCCTCCCTCATAGGGTTTTCATAGTATTAAATGAGCTAATTTCTCAAGGTCCGGCACACAACACAAGCGTGTCTTTAGTCTGCTGCTCCCTATCAGGCACTGACCTTAAACGAAACAATGCTAGTTCCCATGAGGTACCACAGACAGGCACAATTTCCAGCCCTGCATAATCCCACTTTCTTCCCATTGCTTAGCTTGACCATGCTCATGGGAGAACAAAAACAATCAAAATAGAACATCTGTGTATATATACACAATATATGTATGCAATATATATATGTATATATAACAATATATACATGGACTACATATGTAATACACATATGTACACACGTACACACGCACATACGGGCTCATCAGCTCAGCCTCCAGTCTGGATGCTCAAATCAACTGAGCCCCAGTTCTGCTTGTCAGTTTGTTGAGCCCCTGGTTAGTGCCTAGTTATCCCCCATGGGGGCTGTTCCAAACCTTTCCCATAAACCTCACTCACTTCCAAAACCTTCCCTCTTCACCCCATTCACTGAGTCCCTCAACCTTGTCTCCAAACATCTCCACCCTGCTCCCATCCAGGCTCTCTACACATCATCATGGCCTGAAGACCAGCCTCCCACTGTGCGCAGCCCCACCTGCCCCCAGGGGGTCCCAGACTTGGTCCCATCCACCACCTCCTCCCCTGCATCTTCAAGGTCTTTCTTCTCACTTAGTTTTTATTCTGTAAAAATGCTCAAGCCCCGCACATTCTAAAAACATTTCTCCCTATGCTCTTTTTTGCTAAGTCAATCTACATCGTCTCCTTCCTTCTTCCACCATCCTGAGAAATGTCTAGGTTCGCTGGCCTGTATCCCCACCTGCATACTTGTTTCTTCACCCCTGGAGCTGCTCTTCTTGTTCTCAGGACTGTGCTGGCAGCATCTCCTCCAGACTCACTGATTCTGTCCTAATTACCATTCAGGGGTCTCTTGTGGGTCCCCATCCTCCTGGATCCCCCTTGGGCAGACCTTTCCTACTCTGGGGTCCGTGGCACCAGCCCTCTCCTGGCTCTCTCTCCTTCCTCCCTGAACGCCCTCTCTCTCATCTCCCCTGCCATCCCTCTCTCATTTCATGTTCATTATCCTCCATCCCCTTTTTATTTTTCATATTCATTTATTTGGCTGCACTGGGACTTAGCCACAGCACGCAGGATCTTCAAGCTGTGGCATGCAGGATGTAGTTCCCTGACCAGGAATCGAACTGGGTCCCCTGCCTTGGGAGTGTGGAATCTTAGCCACTGGACCACACCTCCTTTTTATATGGGAATATTCCCTAAGGCTCTTTCACGGCACTTTTCTCTTCTGTATCTACTCTCTCTCCGTAGAAGACTATACAACCTCTTCTCCCACAGCACATTTCAGCCCTAGCCAAGCACATAACTCAGCCCTGACCTTGCCCCCTGAATTTGCCATCACCTCACAAGTCTGCCCACTAAGACGTCCACCAGCCTCTGAAATGCTCAAATGGAACTCAGGATTCCTCCAGCAGTGCCCCATCCTCTTTCCAGTTGTCCTAACCCTGGAACTCCAGCAGCTGACTGCTCCCTCCTTCCTCAGCCCCACTCCCCACACCTCCTAACCCTGCAGTCTCAGCATCACATCATCACAGTCCCTCTTTCCCCCTTCCCACCGCCACCCAGGTTCAGGCACTGGCCTCCCCAACCTGCCAACACAGCAACCATCACGTGGCCTCAGGCCTGCAGCCCCTCATCTTGGGGAGTACCATCCCCACCCGCCCTGCTCTGCACAGTGGAGCCTTCCTTGAATGGCTGTTGACATGCACACCCTTTGCTGAGCCTTCCAAGTGCCAGTCACTGAGCTAAGCATTCTCCCCATGTCATCCCATTCCACCTCCTAAGATCCCTACGTGGGCACCATTTCTGCCTCCACTCTACAGCTGATGAAGTAGAGCCCGAGGGAAACCATGCTCACAGGCACACAATTAGCGAAGAGTCTAACCAGCAAACGAGCCTAAAACCACTTACTGCCTCCAACAGCAGACCAGATCAGACCAAAACAAACCCCTCCAAAGAAACCTTGGTGGAACCGAGTGTGTAACACAGGGAATTCTACTCAGTGCTCTGTGGTGACCTGGTAAACAGGAAGGAAATCTAAAAAAGAGAAGATATTCGTATGTGCATGGCTGATTCACTTTACTGTACAGGGGAAACTAACAACCTTGTAAAGCAACTGTTTGTGTGAGTCACTCAGCTGTGTCTGACTCTTCACGACCCATGGACTGTAGGCTGCCCAGGCTCCTCTGTCCATGGGATTTTCCAGGCATGAATACTGGAGTGGGTTGCCATGCCCTCCTTCAGGGGATCTTCCTGACCAAAAGTTCGAACCTGAGTCTTCTGCATTGCAGGCAGATTCTTTACCATTGCCACCAGGGAAGCCCTATACTCCAATTTTAAAAAATAATAAATAAATGGTCCACGTCTAGGGAAAAAAGAAAAAAGAAGCCTTGGGCGGCTCCCTGCTGCCTACCAATTTCCCCAGCACCAGAGCCCCCAGGGCTCCCCAGCAGCCACATAACCAGTACACAGGATGCTCCATGTGTTGTTCCCTTTGGGTTCTGACCACCTCGTGGCCACATCTGTGCCCTCAGATCATGTTCCAATTCTGGGCTCTTCCCAGACCTTGCTGGCTTCACCATCTCACTTGGTTGCTCCCTCCTCCCCCCGTGCCAGCTCCTGCAGACAAGGATTTCTCCTTCATTGGCACACCCAGCCCTTTATACCTTGGCCATAGCCTTCATTTCCACTGACCTTACATGATGGTCATGTACACGTTCATTTTCCCATCGCCTCGAGGGCAGATACCCGCAATGTACTTATTTCTGTATATGGCACATACCTGACCCATTGTTGTTGTTTAGTCGCTAAGTGATGTCTGACTCTTTTGTGACCCCATGGACTGTAGCCTTCCAGGCTCCTCTGTCCATGGGATTTTCCAGGCAAGAACACTGGAGTGGGTTGCCATGTTCTCTTCCAGGGGATCTTCCCAACCCAGAGATCCAAGCCGAGTTTCCTGCCTTGGTGGACAGAGTTCTTCACCACTGGCCCAGGGCACATTAAATATTTGTTGAAATGACTTGATCCCAAGGATCTCCCAAAGAAACTGTCACCATGATTATTTCACCCCTGTTTGTAAAGCAATATGATGAGACTTGCATAAGGCAACGTCGGGATCTCGTACTCAATTAAGTGGAAGATGGGGGTGGGTTCCAGGCCCTGGCTCACTAGCTGGTCCGCTCACTTGTTCTGTCTCCATGCAGAAAGCTCACTGCTTACAAGCTGCCAAGTTAATTTTCAAGGAAAGAACAGAACAGCTTTCACATTCTGACACCTCCTCCTGCTCTGCCATCCCACCTTCTTGAGAACTGGCCTCTGAGGATGACTCATCGGTGGGAGAGGGTGAGAACAGCTCCCAGGAGGGGGCTGACAATCTCTGCTAGACAGAGAGCAGGGCTGGTGACAGCATGTGTCCCTGCCGGGTGGAGAGGCATTTTCTCCGCCATCTCAGGTTTGATTTGAGCCCTGGGGATAAGGCTAAGAAAGATAAGAGCATTCAGAAGTGCACTCACCTTCTTTTATCTGTGGAATATGCTCGAATACCTGGGGGACGCTTCTCTGTGCAAATAGCACCAAATGTCATTCTTCCCTCCCTCCACTCAAGTCTCCTTACAGTCCACAAAATGCAAGTCATTTTAATGCATCTAATGAGAAAAAGACAAGAAAAGCTCAAAGAACTACTCCTGAATCTGCTTGGCTTTGCAGAGTTAACATAGAAATCCGGACTATATCTCACAAGGGAATTATATTCAATATCCTGGGATAAATCACGATGGAAAAGAAGGTTAAAAAAAAAATAAGAAGAAGGTATGTATGTGCATACATGAGTCATTTTGCAGCACAGCAGAAATTAACACAGCATTGTTCATCAAACATACCTCAGTCAGTCAGTAAAAAGAAATCCTGGTCACCACCGGGACTATTTTTGTACTCCGGTATTCAGGGATTAAAACCTGAACTCCGCCTACAAAGGCATCACGCAGAGCCTGGCACAACTCTTATACCAAATGTCTCTCTCCTCCTTGCCCACCTTCCCACTAGCATCTCAGCTCCAGACACACAAACATCCTTCTGGGCTGTCCCTGGGTCTATTCTATTCATCTGTTATGCCTCTAGAGTATTTCTTCTCTTTCTGATTCAGAGGTTATTTGTTCCACAGAAAGAGCTTTTCTTTTCCAAAATCAGAACAGGGTGGACAGTCTGCTTTCTAAACACCTGCTGAGCCTTTCTGCTGGAAGATGATGCTGGACAATGCTGCCAGCATGCGGGTTTGGAGCACAGAACGCCTCTCTGGCAGCCTCAAACAGAGGGCGAGGGCCGAACGAGTTTGCTCTGCATCAGGCACCCAAAAGGCACAGCTGGTCTCTTTTCAGCCTGGCCTCTGCCCATTATTAGAACATCCCAGAAATGCTTAAATTTACCTCCCACTCTCCCCACCCCATCTCATGCACACTCTTCTCTTTTCTGTAAAGACAAGGCTAAGCAGCCAGGGAAAAGAAGGATTGAGAACATCTCATGAGCATCTGCCATGCACTCAGCTCAGAGTTGGGAGTTTGACATTCACTTGGTCCTTACAAGCACCCTCCAAGGTAGGTACGGTTATTATCCCATTGTATGGAAGGAGGAACTGAAGCAGGCTCAGAGAGGTTAAGCTACTTGCCAAATATCACTCAGCTGGTGACTGATGGAACTTAGCAGTTGAGCCCATCTTTCAGCTTCAAAGCCTGGTCTACAAGATTACCTCTGTGGTCTACAGTACAAATGACCAGGCTGAACTGCTTGAGAACAATATTCACATTTTCAACATCTCTATATTCCTCACAACACCCACCAAAGAAAAGCCACTCTGTGTGTAATGAAAGAATCCATGTATGCGTGAGCAATTTAACGAAATAAGAGATCTGCCTACTTCCTTCTGAAGATGGTCTGTACCCTGATTTGTTGATTAGGTTTTACAATAAAGCCAAGCGCAGAGAGACCCCAGAAAGCAAGGACTGTTAGCTTTTGAAACAGACATGGCAATCCCTGGCACATCACATGAAGAAATAGACTTGTGTTCCCTGGTGGATAGGATGGTAAAGAACCCACCTGCCACTGCAGGAGACTCGGGCTTGATCTCTGGGTCGGACCAACCTCCTGGAAAAGGGAATGGCAACCCCCCTCCAGTATTCTTGCCTGGGAAATCCCACGCACAGAGGAGCCTGACGAGATACAGTCCACGGGGTCGCAAAGAGTCAGACAGGACTGAGCAACTAAACAACAACATGCTTTCATTTCTACTTTCCTGCCCCTGGTCAGGAATTATATTCCTTCTTATGAAGGAAATACTAATTGAAATAAGTTTTGATGTCCCTGTCTGTTATATGGATTGGAAAGGAACACAGTGCAATGCCAATGATGGGGCTACTGGCGGAAATGGGTGCCAATCCCAGAAAACTACTCAGCCTCTGTGACCCTCAGTTTCCTGGACCTTCATGTGGGTTATGACAACATCCCCACTGCCTCACCAGGTTGGGATATCCAACTTCAAAAATTAGAGTATGCAGCCAGTGTTGAGGCTGGGTGTCACTAAAGTGAACAGCTGACCGTCATCCAAGCGTATTCCCAAAAGGGTGCTCTTAGCTCAGTAAGGATAATTCCCTGGCAGTCTAGGGGTTAAGAGGCTGTGCTCCCAATCCAGGTTTGATCCCTGATCAGGGAACTAACATCTTCCATGCTACATGGCATGGTCAAAAAAATAAACAAAGAGACACCAATTTTTAAAAGGGCATAACTGTGGGAGGCAGAAGAATGAGCTCCCAAAGCTGTCCACGTCCTAGTCCCTGGAATCTGTGGACATGCTCCTTGACATAGCAAAAGGGACTCACAGGTGTGATTAAGTAAAGGATCTTATGATGCAGAGGCTATGCTGAGCTATGGGAGTGGACCCATTGTGATGACAAGGGTCCTCATAGAGAAGAGGAAGACAGGAGGGGGAAAGTCAGAGCGCAATCAGAGAATGCTAAGCTGCTGGATATGAAGGTGGAGAAAAGGGCACAAGCCTGGGGATGCAGTCAGCTTCTAGAAACCAGAAAAAGCGAGGGATCAGGTTCTTTTCTCCAGCCTGCAGAAGAATACAGCCCTGCAGGCACCTTGATTTTAGCCCAGAGACACCCATTTCGAACTCCGACCTGTAGAACTGTAAGACAATTTATTACTATTTAGCCCATAAGTTGTGTCCTACTCTTTCACAACCCTCATGGACTGTATCCCACCGGGCTCCTCTCTCCCTGGGATTTCCCAGGCAAGAATACTGGAGTGGGCTGTCGTTTCCTGCTCCAGGGGATCTTCCCAATCCAGGGATCAAATCCATGTCTCCTGCACTGCAGGTGGATTCTTTACCATTGAGCCACAAGGGAAGCCCTTATAATACATGTGCGTCATTTTTACCCACTATGTGGTGATTTGTTACAGCAGCAAAAGAAATAAACATAATATCCCTGCCCAAGGTCTGGCTGTCACCCCAAATCAGGTTTCATCTGGCCTGCAACACAAGTCTCTCTCCCATTCCCCATTGATTCCAGACAGCAACCAGAAGGCCTGACTGGTTTGCAAGGAGACACCTACCGGTAAGTCAGAATCCTCATCTTGGCATAACCAGCACCCCCTATCTTATTAGGCAGACCAGCATGGGAGACCCATCTGTATTTGGAAGGATGCTGAGAACAGGACTGGAGGAGGCAGAGGTGGATGAGTCATGCTCTCTGGCCTCCAGCTCAGACTCTGGCACCTGTGCCCCCATAGTAGGCACAGCCTTGCCAATACCTGGGTCTGCTGGCTAGAATGTCCCCTTTCTTGGGCAGTATTTGGAAGGCACTGCCAGCATCGCCTTCTGAGAAGCTCATTTTTCTGCACATACTTGACTGATCAACACCTCGTAAGAGTGTTAAATGTGTTCTTTCTTTAGAATGGCAACAATTAAATATGTCATACACTAGAAGCTTGGAAGGACTGATGCTGAAGCTGAAGCTCCAGTACTCTGGCCACCCAATGCAAAGAACTGACTCGTTGGAAAAGACCCTGATGCTGGGAAAGACTGAAGGCAGAAGAAGAAGAGGGTGACAGAGGATGAGATGGTTGGATGGCATCACCGATTCAATGGACATGAACTTGGGCAAACTCTGGGAAATGGTGAAGGACAAGAAGGCCTGGCGTGCTGCAGTCCATCAGGTCGAAAAGAGTCGGATATGACTTGGCAACTGAGCAACAACGACAAATGCTAAAAGCATTTAGAACACAGCAAGCACTCGACAAATTTCAGGGATTTCCATGATGGTCCAGTGGTTAAAGAATCTGCCCTGGAATGCAGGGACATGGGTTCAATCCCTGGTTGGGGAACTAAGATCCCACGTGCCATGGAGCAGCTAAGCCTGCCAGCCTAAACTACTGAACCCACGTGCTCTGGAGCCTGCGTGCCACAACTAGAGAGTCCATGCACTGCAACGAAAGATCCCCCATGACGCAATGAAGATCCCACGCGCTGCAACTAAGACCGGAGGCAGTCAAGTAAATAAATAAATATATTTTTTAAAAAATTTCAATTACTATCAGTATTATTATCATCATTGTTAATTTATTCAATCCAGTTATGTTCAAGTGCAGTGGGACTGGGGGCCCTTTTCTCTCGTTAAGGCAACTTAAATTTCTCTCTCTGCTCTTTATCCCTTGGTGTTAAACTTTCAGCTTCCCAAAGGGAGCTTCACCTCTTGTGCCGACTGCCAGTGGTCATTATACAGAGTTCAGCTGGGATCGCTGTTGCGTGATCTATAAGATCTTTTTCAATAAATGGGAAAATGTATGTGAAACTGCAAGTACAGTGCCTGGCACAGAACAGAGACTCAACAGTGTCTGTATTCTCACTTATTAACTCTCGGTTATAGGTTGACTTATGCTCCCTCATAATTCATACATTGAACACCCAGTGCCTCAGAATGTGACTGTATTTGGAGACAGGACCTTTAAAGAGGTGACCCGGGAGGCACTAGTGGTAAAGAACCCGCCTGCCAATGCAGGAGACATAAGAGACGCGGGTTGGATCACTGGGTCAGGAAGATCCCCTGGAGGAGGGCGTGGCAACCCACTCCAGTGTTCTTGGCTGGAGAATGCCATAGACAAAGGAGTCCATGGGGTCGCAAAGAGTCAGACACAACTGAGAGACTGAGTAGGAAGTTCAATGAGGCCCTCAGGGTGGACCCCGACCCAATCTGACCAGTGTTCTGATAAGAGGAGGGTCTTCCCTGCTGGTCCAGTGGTTAAAAATCTGCCTGCCAGTGCAGGGGAAACAGATTTGATCCCTGGTGTCCAGGAAGATGGCACACGCTGTGGGGCAACTCAGCCCATGTACCACAACTGCTTAGCCGAGTGCCCAGAGCCTGTGCTCCACAGGAGAAGTCCAAGAACCACGCCTGGAGAGCAGCCCCCGCTCTGCAACTCGAGAATGCCTGCACACAGCAACGAAGACCCAACACGGCCGAAACTAACATTGTTAAATGCTAAATAAATAAATATCTTAAAGAAAGAAGAGATTAGGACATGCCAGGATTCACCAGAGATACACACACGGAGGAAGAGCATGTAAGAAGACATCAGCTGGGCTACTGTCCACAAGTCAAGGAGAGAGCCCTCAGGAGAAATGAACCCGCGGGCACCTGGACCTGGACTTCCAGCCTCCAGAACAAGGAGGAGATTTCCTGCCGTTCAAGGCTCCCCTGGGAAAGACTGATGCTGGGAAGGACTGAAGGCAAAAGGCAAAGAGCGTGGCAGAGGATGAGATGGTTAGATGGCATCACTGGCTCGATGGACATGAACATGGACAAACTCCAGGAGTTGGTGATGGACAGGGAGGCCTGGCGGGCTGCAGTCCATGGGGTCGCAAAGAGTCGGACGTGACTGAGCGACTGCTCAACAACATCAAGCCTCTCCATCTGTGTTATTTCGTTGTAGCAGCTCTGGCAAACTAATACCACTCCCTTTCAAGAACAAATAATGGCTGTATCTCTGGACAGCAGGAAGCTGTTTTAAGTCTGACTTAAAAGAGGTCTCTGATCCCTGTTTGGGCCCGGGGGCCTCTGTTGTGTGAAGCAAGGGTGCATATTTTCCCAGCAGGACTTGGCAGCTGTGCCTGGCACTCAGGAGAAGGCGTCTCACTTCCTGAAGAAGGGGGTGTCATTCTTTGCACGATACCCCCCAGAGCCCTTCACGAAGAGGAGAGCCGTGCATCGTGGCCTCACAGAGGAAATGCGGCACTGGCACCTCGGATACGGAGAACTGTAAAATCGCAGATGACAGATTCGTGACTCCCCTGGGGGAATAAATAGCAAGAACAGATGGGCCCCGAGGCTGGGAGGTTTCATGTAAATCTTAATAGCATTCTGATAACGTAATGAATGTGGTGAGAAAAGAAGAGCAAACCAGCATCAGCAAGGCAAGACACAGTTTTGTCCACCCTGAGGATCACCCAGGAGGACCATTCTGTGAGGGGGACATGCAGAGATTGACCAGAGATACACACAGAGGAAAACCACGTAAGAAGACATCAGCTGGGCTAAAGGAGAGAGCCCTCAGGAGGGAAGAAACCTGCAGGCACCTTGACCTGGACTTCTCCCTCCAAAACAGGGAGAAGAGGAGGCTGGAAGAGGAGCCACGGGATGAGCAGAGCACCACAGGGCTCCATGGACAACTGTTTCCCAAGGAATTTAAAGAGTCCTCTCTGAACTGGCTTCCCAGGTGGCTCAGTGATAAACAACCCACCTGGCAATGCAGGAGATGCGGGTTCTATCCCTTTCAGGAAGATCCCCGGGAGGAGGAAATGGCAACCCACTCCAGTATTCTTGCCTGGAGAATCCCACGGACAGAGGAGCCTGGCAGGCTGCAATCCATAGTGTCTCAGAGAGTCAGACAGAACTGAGTGACTGAGTACAACTTTGAACTGGCAAAGCTAAATGCCTTATGATGGGGTAACCTCCAGAGCGATGCTCCCCTCGTTTGCCCTGTGCACCGCCTCAGGGCGTCTCTCTGGGCAGCAGTCTTCCACGTGGCCCTGGGTGACTTTCAGGTAAAACAGTAATCTAGGAACAGTGAGGGGACACAGGCCACGTGTGCTCAGAGCTCAGGAGGGTCTCTCCTAGAGATGGCTTATCTAGTGAGTCCAGCCTGTTCCCAATTAATCTCTCCCTGTTCATCTCTAGAGTGAAGACATGCCCAATGTAAAGAGTCCTGGACAAGGAATCTGAAGGTGTGGATCCCAGCTGTACCACATGCCAACCATGAGACACTGGATAAGTGACTCAGCTTCTCTGTAAAGTGGGAATAATACTTTCTACCTTGTGGGAATTTTTGGAAAAGAGCAAAGGAGGCCTACTCTTTAGAAATGGCAGGCATTGAACACACACAAACTCCCCTGCATTTGTGTCCCATGAATAGAACAATGTGCACGGAGTTTACTGCATGGATCTTGGCTTTTTTGGGTATTCCTGGATAAACAAATGCAGGCTTCGAGGTTTGATGGCCCACAAGCGCTGTCTCTTCCTCAAGCTTTTATTCAAACAGGTGTCTTGGAAAGTGCAGGACTGAGAATAGATGAAACATTGGGGAAGATAAGCCCAGGTGCTCAGTATCTTAACTGGGGAGTCCAGCGTTGTTCAGTCCCTCATAGAGACAAAAGAAGCAACTGGAAGCAGCAGAGGGGATGGAGAAGGAGTCAGACCTGGGGTGCCAGCTCAGCAGAGAACAAGCAGGGAACTGGTGTCCAAACGGCTCACAAGGCAAAAGGAGCAGAATCACTACCCATGAGAAGAAAGCTGAGCAGTTAAAGATGCTCCAGACAGGGCACCCCTGCTTTCCCAGCTGAGTCCTCAGGATGTTTGGGGACCCCCACTTGAGCACCATGACTTAAGTCTTGATGGGTGGCAGGGAGCATCTCTGATGAAACCTACTCTGAGTCAGGCCTTGTGCTCATCTTAGATGCATCTGCAACACCCCTGGCCTTATACTCATGACATATATTTATAGTAAGTCCCCTACATATGAACAAGTTCTATTCCAAGAGCACATTGGCAAGCCTAATTTGTAAGTCCAACAAAGTTAGCCTAGGTACCCAACTAATGCAATCAGCTATATAGTACTGTACTGAAAGAGGTTTACAATACTTTTCACAAAAATAATACGTTAAAAAATAAACACACAAAAAAGAAACATTTTTAATCTTATAGTACAGGACCTTGAAAAGTACAGTAGTACAGTACAACAGCCGGCGTGCAGGGGCTGGCATGGAGTGAACAGGCCAGAAGAGTTACTGATGGAGGAGGGAGACGAGGTGGGAGAGGATAGAGCTGAAGGGTCATCAACAGTAGGAGACGGAGTGCAAGCTGTGATTTCACTCACGGCTGATCTTGATGGCACGGGTTCTGGTTCTTTGCTGGAATCAGATGCACGGCTGCATTTTTGAAAGTGAGAAACTTGAAAGTTCGCATGTAGAAGACTTACTGTATAGTACCTGGCATAGTGGGGGTTTGCAAATGGGGCCGTTTAGCGCATATTGGGAATACAGTCTCTTGTAGTCAGGCTCCTGAACAAGCAATGGTTTTCAAAATAGTTTATCAATAGATTCTTTCTTGAGGTGGATGGAGAAGGAGAGGGTGTGGCAGAGAGGGAAAAAATTCCCTGACTGGGATGAGGACTCGTGAGTTTTAAGAGAATTGATGTTCTAATCGCATCTGTTTTCCTTTTTAAGCCAACTCTCTTTCCTTCTAGCTAGTGGGTGATCTGTTTGGTTTGCCCAGCTGTTGAGTCCACCTTCAGAAAGAAAAGCAAAAATATAAAAAGGTAAAAGTGATCAGAGAATATGATAGATGTGAAAGACAAAGAAATGAGATTCTAGCCAAGAACTGTGGGTGACTCTAGGGGAAAATAAAAATGTCAGAAAACAGAAATGACAACTGAAGGTTTACTCTGTCAGGGTCAAAAACTTTGGCTGCACATCAGAATCACTGGGCAATTTCTTTAAGAAACTGTCACCCTTAGAGTCTGGCTTAAGTATCCTTAAGGAGAGTTAGGATATTGCTTGGTTTTTTGTTTGTGTTTTTAAATAAACTCCTCAGCTGATTCTAATACACAGCCAGGATTGGGAACCAAAGCACTGGATAAAAATTTGCCTAATATAAAGAAAATCTTCACTCTTCAAATTTATGTGTTGTGCTGTGCTAAGTCTCTTCAGTCATGTCTGACTCTGAGCAACCCTACAAACTGCAGCCTGCCAGGCTCTGCCGGGAGCCAGCGTGAGGAACTCCGCCCGTGGCAAAGGCCATGAGGAAGGAGGCTCGGCATACTCAAAGGCGGGATCGAGCCTCAGGAGACCCCCTGTTCCCAAGCATCTACCCTTAAAACCAAGAGTCTGCCTGCTTTACTGTGTTATACTTTCTACCTACTCTTCTGACATTAACAGGGGGCTGTCCCCCCCACCACCTTTTTCTGGAAAAAGTTAATTTAGAGCTTTTAGATAATAAATCTCCTGGGCATAATAAGAGTGTTTCAATCCAAACACCCCTCTGATGGCTTTCTAGCCTGCCTGCCAGACTCTTACAGCTGCACATGTGATTGTTTGTGGCCTCCCGAGCGCAAGAGGCACAGGAAGCTTAAAACATCCTAGGAATGTAGGGGCTTCAGGGGAGTCAAAATCATTAGAATAGAACTGATTAAGGGTTTCATTTGTTGAGCCAATACTTGCTGCCAAATTTTCATATCTTTTATTTGTAGATATAGTTGGCATGTAGAAAAAACAGGCAGTAGCCCTGGCATTGGCAACATTAGATCTTTGAGTTAAGTACTTTCTTTGTTATAACCCACTGCACCTTTGTTCTACAGGAATGTAACTTTAATTAGTACTTTGAGGGTGATGCAGATTAAAGAGAAAACACTTCAAGGGAAAAAGAGTTTTCTGGTTTATAGACATTTATCTAGGAAAAGAGCCACAAAAATGTTAACAGGCCCCCTGGCCAGAAGATGATGTAAAACCACCTGGGACCTTTTGTATATGGGAAGGTATGCAAGAGGAAAGCCTGGTCTCAATAAGGGTCAGGACTGCTGCCCCTGCATAACTCTGCATATTCCATTATTTCTTTATGTACAACATGGGGTATATAAGCTGCTTTTGAAAATAAAGTTGTGGGTCTGGCACCGATGCTTGGCTCCCCCCATGTTGTTCTTTTCTCCCTTTTCTGGCTGAATTCCCATCTGGAGCATGGAGGCTCACCTAGTCTACTTATTTGCCCCAGCTTCTAAGACCCATGCGAGAGGGAGCCCAAGGCGGGGCATCCTCCGCTATTCAAGCGGGCGCCAGTGGCCTACGTAGATGGTGCAAATTCCTTGTCTTGGAACTTTATTGGTTCTCCACGTAAACCAAGTTATTCAGCCTCTTTTCTCCACTAATTTTCCTACTACACTATTTCTTTGTAATCTCCCTCCATATCTTTAATTAAGCAATTAATTCCTCAGACGCCAATGCCGTCTCCACTTCAAATACCCTGGATCCACTGGGGCTGGACCCCGGCAAGGCTCCTCTGTCCCTGGGATTCTCCAGGCAAGAACGCTGGAGTGGGTTCCCATTTCCTCCTCCAGGGAATCTTCCCTGACCCAGGGATCAAACCCTTGTCTCTTATGTCTCCTGCATTGGCAGGCAGGTTCTTTACTATTTAGCACCACCTGTGAAGCCCCTTCAAATCCATAGTGTTTACCAAATTTCAAGCAAAGTCCACCCCATTCTAACACTTTCTTAATTTCAAAGAGAAAATTTTAATATAAATTATTAACATAAGAAAAAAACTTAGTATCCTCATAGACTATTTCCCTGCCACTTTAAACTACAGGAGATAATTTGCCGGAATCTTAAGGGAAGGGCTATAGTGTAACTGCTCAGGCTCCAGAATCTAAAAGTCTTGACTAGGTTTCTCTGCCATTTACTGCCTGAATCATCTTGGGTAAATTGGGAAGATTAATGAGATATTATATTTAAACTAACCAAAGCCTAGCATATAATCCTCAGTGAGGGTTAGTTTATTTTCTATTATTTTCTTATTTTAATAGTTTTGTTATTTTAAAATACAAAGCTTCATAGAGAGACTGAAAATAAACATTGGATAAATAAAGAAATATACCATGTTGTGTAACGCCAATTGTCACCAAATTAACTAGTAATGTAACTACATAAATATAAATGTAATTGGTAGTGGAATGAAACTATAATTCTTATCCAAATTCCAACAGGATTTTTTCTTAACTCAGTATGATGAGAAAAACAACTTTTGTTTTTTCTGAGCTTTTGCCTCGGCATTTTACAATATGATAACCCTGTCCAGAGTCTGGACAATTAGAAAAGGATTGAGTTTAGGATTCCCTCCGAAAGTTCCTGCTTTGCTTTTTCCAGGGTCCCTTTTAAAATAACTAATTAGAGTTAGTGAAAGTGAAGTCGCTCAGTTTTGTCCAACTCTGCGACCCCATGGACTGTAGCCTACCAGGCTTCTCCATCCATGGGATTTTCCAAGCAAGAATACTGGAGTGGGTTGCCATTTCCTTCTCCAGGGGATCTTCTCGACACAGGGATTGAACCCAGGTCTCTTGCATTGTAGGCAGATGCTTTACCATCTGAGTGGCCACCCTGCCCAGGGACTCAGAGACCCCTGACCCAGCTGGCATTCCACCCGCTGAGCCAGCTGGTGACCTCCTGTGTCCTCCCAGGAAACCACCCCCACACCAACCCTCCCAGGTTGTGATTATTTGCTCCTGGGTTTTGCTCCAAACAGGGTACATTGCTACTTAGGCAGCTATTAAACACTTCAGTGGGGTGGCTCAGACGGTAAAGCATCTGTCTACAATGTGGGAGGCCCGGGTTCAATCCCTGGGTCGGGAAGACCCCCTGGAGAAGGAAATGGCAACCCACTCCAGTATTCTTGCTTGGAAAATTCCATGGATGGAGGAACATGGTAGGCTACAGTCCACGGGGTGGCAAAGAGTCAGACAGACTGAACGACTTCACAATTAGAGTTAAGCACATGTATATATAGACAATGGAATATTACTCGGCCATAAAAAGGAACAAATGTGAATCAACTGAGCTAAGGTGGATGGAACTAGAGCATGCTCTACAGGGTGAAGAAAGTCAGAAAAAGAAAAACAAATAACATATATTAACGCATATACATGGAATCTAGAAAAATGATACTGATTATCCTATTGGCAGATGTAGTGATAGACCCAAGGACATAACAAGGGAAGGAGAGGGTGGGAACAATCAAGAGAGTGGCACTGGCATATATACACTGCCATCTGTAAAACAGACAGCTAGCGGGAAGCTGCTCTATAACACAGGGAACCCAGCCGGATGCTCTGTGATGACCTAGAGGGGTGGGTTGGGGAAGGGAAGGCTCAAGAGGGAGGAGATAAACTTATAGTTATGACTGACTCACATTATTATATGGCAGAAACCAACACAACACTGTAAATCAACTATCCTCCAATTTTTAAAACATTAATTAATAAAAATAAAATAACCACACAGAGTTAAGCCCATGAAAAATCAGGAACTTCTGGTCCAACCACCTTATAAGCAACACGCGCTTACTACACTGCCCTCAGTCTCTTGCTGGATCGTGACCTGGGACAGAAGACTGCCCTTCCCCTTGCCACAACTGTGCCCACTCGCTTCCTACTGTGCAAGCGTATTGAAACTGCACCTTCAATCAAAACCCACCCCTGAAACCCAAAGCTGGCGTTCTCGGACAGCCTAAAGGGATGGAGTGGGGGGGAAGTGGGAGTGAGGTTGAAGGGGAAGGGGACATATGTACACCCATGGCTGATTCATGTTGATGCATGAAACCATCACAATATTCTAATTACCCTTCAATTAAAAGTAAATTTTAAAAAATTTAATAAAACCACCCCTGAAGTTCCCCTTCCCCAAAGTGGAACCTCAGATGCTGAAGGAGCCACTTGCCAATCCTATGCAGATGGTTTGTACCCCCTCATTCAGCAGGTCAGAGTTTGCATATTCTTAATTCAATACACCAGCTCTGGCTTCTCAACACATTTGGCAACATAACTCAGTAATTCACCTGGAAGAATAAATGGGTGAAAATACCCAAGTGAAAGTCACTCAGCCAACTCTTTGTGACCCCATGGACTGTAGCTCACCAGGCTCCTCTGTCTATGGAATTCTCCAGGCAAGGATACTGGAGTGGGTTGCCATTCCCTTCTCCAGGAGATCTTCCCAACTCAGGGATCAAACTCTGATCTCTTGCACTGCAGGCAGATTCTTTACCATCTGAGCCAAATACCAAAGGAACATTTTAAAAGTCAGACTGAAGAGGGATTTGTACTTCTAGACATTAAAGCAGAACATAAAAGTATAATAATTACATGAGTTTGAGATAGAGAGATCAAATAGAGCAAAATATACAAGTGGGTTTTCAACTCAGTGGGGAAAGGAGTATTCACTAAGTGGTGCTGAAGAACTGATCAACAACAGATAAAATGAACTAAAATAGAGTTGGGCTTCCCTGGTGGTCAGTGGTAAATAACCCACCTGCCAATGTAGCAGGTTTGATCCCTGGGTTGCGAAGATTCTCTGGAGATGGAACTGACAACCCATTCCAGTATTCTTGCCCAGGAAATTACACAGATAGAGGATCCTGGCGGGCTACAGTCCATGGGGTCACAAACGGTTGGACACGACTGAGTGACTGAACAACAACAAAATAGAGATTAATTCCCTACCTCCCACCATGAGAGCATAACAAAGTAAAAATGATTAATAGCTCACATATAAAATTAAAATGGTAAAAACAGTCCAAATTTACAGGGTAAGGAAATTTTAGGGTAAAGACAAACTTAAGCATGAAAAGAATGGAATTTTAACTGAAA
This sequence comes from Ovis aries, assembly GCF_016772045.2. Taxonomy (NCBI): domain Eukaryota; kingdom Metazoa; phylum Chordata; class Mammalia; order Artiodactyla; family Bovidae; genus Ovis; species Ovis aries. The sequence goes on from NC_056071.1 coordinate 15,445,182, forward strand.
ACACTAGCAATATGAATACATAAAAATTAGATTGCTTCATGGCAAGAAGACCATATAAGTACAAAATTAAAGGCAAATAGATTGGAACATGATTACAGTAATTATGAGTCAGTGATTTAGTAACCTCAATACGCACATAGTTTTTACTAACAAATATGGAAAACACTAACACTCGATTTTAAATGGACAAAGGACATGGAAAGACAATGCTTTAAAAAAAAGGAAATACAATTAGTCAATGAGCAAAGTGCTCAATCATGTTAGCCATAAAATACATGAAAAGTAACACCTTGTCTCAATGAACAAATAGACCGTGTTTTTATTTTTTTCATAATTAAACATCAAGGATGCATTGAGGGGCATTCATACATTGCTGGTCGTAGGGTAAATTAGCACCATGTTCTAAAAAGTAACTTGGCAGTATGAGTAACTTTATAATATATAAGTTTTACTATTTTCCAAATCTTATTCAATAGCAAATATTATCAAGCTAATCAGAAAAAAATTAGTAAGCATAAAGAAACCAGTGACCTGAATGACAAACTTGAATAGTTCCTAATTTCACCAATACATTTTGGTAATTTCAAATTCCCTTGCAAACATGAGTCTTGGAATAACTCACATTCTGTGTGTTATTAATATAATAGTTTATAACAACCAGAGCCAGAGTGGGGGGATTTGTCATCTGCTAAATTCAGGCAACTCAGCAAGTGACCCCAACCTAAACAGAAGAACGAATGGATTGCTCACTAGAACTTTGTACTCAGACTAGACCTCAGGCACATTTTATCCTTTTCCCTAATACACTTTAACCACTGAAACTCTCCCTGAGATTAAGGAAAGATTTATCATTAAAATATACATATATATAGCTCACCACTGGGAAACTCTTATTCCCCTAGAAATGCCAACCGTTTGCTCCTTGCAAATATACACTCAGTAGCAGAATTTTATTTTTGTTCTTTGGACCTTGCCTTATCCTAAAAAGTGGAGCATCCTGGGTGAGCTCCCCACAGAGGATCCCATCTGCTGCCAGACAGACAGAGGCTGGGGATTAGGAGTAAGCGTTGGGAGCCCCAGGCAGATCAGCCAGCATGTCCACACCCCTGTGCCCTGCCTCCACATGGGGAGAGCTGATTAGCGAGTACATGAAATGTGCCAGGCTCCAAGCAGAGCTGAAGGGAGGCAGGAAGGAGCTAGAAAGAGGGGCTGGAAGTGGAGGAAGGCAGCAGATCGATTCTGTCTGTTCAACTGGAACGCTGAGTGACGCAGAGGAAAAACAATAATTACGGTAACGGAGATGTCCCTCCTGGCATTGCTCTGGTCTATACCAGCCCCTCTAATGCCAGCAGTTCCCAGGTATGCTGCTTTCTTGGGGCAAGGCTCAGCTCACCTTAGCTTTTTGCAGCACTGAGGAGAATCTCAGAGAGGGGCAACTGGGTCCCAGCTCACACCCTCTAGCTGACCATGCATCCAGCCACTACTTCAAGTATTGGGCTGACCAAAAAGTTCATCCGGGTTTTTCTGCAGCATCTTATGGGGAGACCCGGATGAACTCTTTGGCCAACCCAATAGATTTCCCCCTGCTGTGATTTAGCTACTGTTTAGGCAGCCCTGGGGCGCCTGCTCCTCCCCTAAGCTTTATGCTTCCTTCCAAGGAGACTTCAGTACCTTCTAAAGCCTCAGTGAATGGATGAGAAAAAGGTCCTTTTCTTCCCTTGGCACTGTATCACCATCCATGTTTCCCTGCTGGTATGGGCTACTCTATTAAGCCTCCTACCTGTCAAAATTTCCAGACTCAAAGGAGGCACTCCATGTCTTCACTGCTCTAAACTCCAGGGGACACATCAAGCCCTCCAAGCTCAATACACTCCAGCAGAACCACAGAGGGGTGGAGTGTCTGTGGGTATAAGATGTCCCATAGCCCTCTTTGCAAGAATCTCCAGTCTGTATAAGGGAATCTCTCAAGGTCCCTTCACTTGACTTCATGCGGAGCAAACAGTCCTTCACCTCAAGCAAGTACGTTCTACAGGTGAAGATTCCACAGATGATGCCTTCTTTTCCATCTTTATACCTATGTAGACCTGGAGGCTTAGAGTTGAGGGCTCCAAGGCCAGATTTGATACCTCTTGGAAAGTCACAGGGGGCCCCAGTTATTTGTGTGTGCATGTTCAGTCACATCCAATTCTTTGCAACCTCGTGGACTGTGTAGTCCACCAGGTTCCTCTGTCCATGGGATTTCCCAGGCAAGAATACTGGAGCAGGTTGCCATTTCCTCCTCCAGGGGATCTTCCCAACCCAGCAACTGGACCTGCATCTCCTGTGTCTCCTGTATTCAGTTCAGTTCAGTTCAGTCGCTCAGTCATGTCTGACTCTTTGCGACCCCATGAATTGCAGCACGCCAGGCCTCCCTGTCCATTACCATCTCCCGGAGTTCACTCAGACTCACATCCATCGAGTCTGTGATGCCATCCAACCATCTCATCCTCGGTTGTCCCCTTCTCCTCCTGCCCCCAATCCCTCCCAGCATCAGAGTTTTTTCCAATGAGTCAACTCTTCCCATGAGGTGGCCAAAGTATTGGAGTTTCAGCTTTAGCATCATTCCTTCCAAAGAAATCCCAGGGTTGATCTCCTTCAGAATGGACTGGTTGGATCGCCTTGCAGTCCAAGGGACTCTCAAGAGTCTTCTCCAACACCACAGTTCAAAAGCATCAATTCTTCGGCGCTCAGCCTTCTTCACAGTCCAACTCTCACATCCATACATGACTACAGGAAAAACCATAGCCTTGACTAGACAGACCTTAGTCGGCAAAGTAATGTCTCTGTATTAGCAGGTGGATTTTTGACCACTGAGCCATCCAGGAAGCCCCCTGGTTATTTGTGGCTCAGTGTAAAAAACAGAGTGCCTACAACTTCATATTTTCAAATTTTCCCTCTGAATGCCTATTCTGGGACGATAGAAAATTTTCATAAAGAAGGCTGAGCACTGAAGAATTGGTGCTTTCAAATTGTGGTGCTGGAGAAGACTTTTGAGAATCCCTTGGACAGCTTGGAGATTAAACCAGTCAATTGTAAGGGAAATCAACCCTGAATACTCATTGGAAGGACTGATCCTGAAGCTCTAATACTTTGGCCATCTCATATGAACTCATTGGAAAAAAAAAAAAAAAACCTGGTGCTGGGAAAGATTGAAGGCAAAAGGAAAAGAGGGAAGCAAAGGATGAGAGGGTTGGATAACATCACCAATTCAATGGATGCAAATTTGAGCAAACTCCAGGAGATGGCGAGGAACAAGGAGGCCTGGCATGCTGCAGTCCACTGGTCAGACATGACTTAGCAACTGCACAACAACAGAAAATTTCCACTCAACTTCCTGTTATATAAATAACTTGCTGTGACGGTTCAAATTATTATTCCCAATTCTTCTCCCCAATGGAATACAATTATAATCCACACTCTTAGCCAAATAATGTGGCAGTGTTTTCCACTGTGAGAGATGTGTACTTTCTCACTTCGTTGATGTTGGGTTTGGCGATGTGGTTTGCTTTGGCCAATGAAATGTCAGCAACATGATATGCACGGGGCTTTCAATTTACTTTTACAGTTAGGCATCTCTCATGTCCTCCTACCATTTGCCATGAGAAGGACACATCCTTAGTAGCTGCCTGTAGCATCCAAGGAGCTGGATGAGAGACACACAGAGCAGATCTGCACCTGACCTGCAACATGAAGGAGAGCCTCTCTATTCGACTGACAAACTAATGAGTGAGATAAATAAAGTTCATTGTGTCAGTCACTGAGTGATCTGAGGATGTTTGTTATGCAGCATTATTATTCTCAGGCAGTAATAGCTGACTGATACACTTGGTATCTGCCCAAAGTTATGCTGAGCACTATAGTGCATGTATGTTCAGTTACTCGGTTGTGTCCAACTCTGCAACCCCACGGACTGTAACCAACCAGGCTCCTCTGTCTATGGGATTTCCTCAGCAAGAATACTGTCATTTCCTACTCCAGGGGATCTTCCCAACCCAGAAACTGAACCCCTGTCCTGAGTCTCCTGCAGTAGCAGACAGATTCTGTACCACTGAGCCACCTGGGAAGTCTTGAGCACTGTAGTACCTCATTTAATTTCTTTCTCATCACAACTGTATGAGACAGAGCCCCATTGATGTTATCTTTATTGTATAGATAACAAAATTGAGGCACAGAGCACTTAAGCACAATTAGCAAGTGAAGGAGACAAGTTTCAAATCCAGTCATCTGACCACAGTGGGAACATGAAACAGGAAGAGAGAAAAGCGCAGCTCTATGCTCTCCAGGGTCTGCATCCTGGGACTGACTTTGGACTCAGAGCTGCAAGGCTCTCAGCATAAGATTGACTAGATCCCAAGAGCCAAGGCAACTTTTCCAGCTCTGTCAGTGTGTGCAGAGAAAATGAGACAGGCTTCCCTTCCAGAATGCATGACCCATCCCTGAACTTTGAAGAGGGGAAGTCCCACGGGGAATTCTAACCAAGGAACAATCCTGCCTTTGTGAAGAGCAATCATCCAACTGCTGGGGTTGTTCTGCATGGGACTGCACCGCACGTCTCATTCTCTACCTTTTTAGAAATTCTCTCTAAGCAAATATCTCTGGCTTTTTCTTTTAAAAACGATTACACAATTGCCAGCTGCTAGGCTTATACAAGTAACCTGATAATAGCAAAGCAATACGCTGTCCAGTGTTCAAACACCGCCACACAACAACAAAGCAGGCTGGAGTGCCCGTTCTCGTTCACAGCCTGCAAACAGAAGCAGCACAAGTCAAAGCCACCCACTCTCCCCATTTCAGGAGAACACAGTAGCAAGACGTTTGGTCCCAAGATGGATTTTTTTGTCTCTTCCAATTTTCAGGATGTTCTGCGTGCAGGGAGAATGTGAAGTCACGTTCTTTGGCAGAATAACTCATCAGTGTGATTCAATGACGCACTCCCTTTTTTAACCAAAGTTAGTACCCCTGATGGCCAGCAGTGGGGCTTACAGGTCTTCAAGTTACAGACAAGCCAGCAATTCAGAGGACAAGGATTGAGTCTTCCTTCCACACCACTAACCCCGATGCCTAGCATGGTGAGCAGTCAATCAATATTTGTTGAATATAGATGTAACGGGGATTTCAGGGATGGAGGGGAAGCTACCTTTGAATTGTTCATATTCTAATTCTTAAAATGCAAGAATAGGGAAAGCATGGGACTTCCCTGGTGGTCCAGCAGTTAAGAATCTGCCTTGCAACACAGGGGACAGAGGTTCAATCCCTGGTCAGGGAACTAATATCCCACATGCTATGGAACAGCTAAAGACCCCATGCCACAGCTAGAGTTTCAGGTGCTGCAAATGAAAGATCCTGCATGACACAAGGAAGACCCTGTGTACCACAACTAAGACCCAATTCAGCCAAATAAATGAATATTTTTTAAAAAGAGTAGATTCAGAACCCCTTAGAAAAGAAGGAAAGATGAAGACATAGCCAGACTTTAACGTCTTTGATACATATCAACAAAACTAATACTTTATAATCTTTAGTTAAGCAAGAGAAGTCAGCTGAGTATCTGTGGCAGACACTGGGGGTTTCCATGACCAATAACCAATTCCCCTTCTTTTGGTAACAAATCCTCAATTTCCCTTTAAGGAACTCCTCTTCCCTCACACCATGTGGGACTCAAAGAGTGGTCTCCAGGACAGGGATGTGACCCCAGTGGAGTCAGCCAGATTTTCTTGATCCCAGAAAGGGAATTGGGAGCTGGGCACCCAAAGTCAAAAGTGGTGGGGGACTCAAGACCAGTGGAAGTGTTTCCAAATAGACCATCTATTAGCAAAGGAGCCAGCTAGACTTTTCCCAGACATACTGGAGATTTCCCCAGAACACAACATGGAATTTATATCAGGACTCCAGCACTCCATTCCATTGTTTCACTCTTTCAGCTAAGCCTCTTCTGAAACCTTCATTAAACACTAGCACAGAGCAGAAGAGAGAACTCCAGGCTGGAAACAGGGGCTCTGATCATAAATCTGCCACAGGAAATAATGTTACCTCCCCTAAAGGGGCCTCAGTCTCTCTCTCCATAGTATTAAGGGGTCAGGATTTAGTGATCACAAAGGAGCCTTGTGTGCTGGGTCAATAAAAACTGACCCCTGAAAGCCCCAGTTCTTGGCAACACAAAACTCACATTGTCAGGGACAGTGAGGCTTGGAGTTTAAAGCAGTTAATCCCCGGGCTGGATGACTCGGACAAAGAGGATTAACCCTCAGATGAGAGAGCCATCATCCAAATATAGAGCAATCTCATGCACACACATTAGAAACGGAAAGCACCCCCACCTTCTCTTGCAAATTCCTGTTCTCTAGCCCTCTGGTGAGCTGATTATTAACCCTTCAGCACCCCAAGGCCAAGGTGGTAGATCCTCTTCACATTCCTCCATCACCCTTCTCAATTCTCCAAGCCAGGCTTACAGCATTTCTCCTTTGAAATGCATAGACTGGTTTAAAGTATTCCAAGTGTGGGACTTCCCTGGTGGTCCAGTGGTTAAGAAGCCACCTGACAATGGAGGGAACACACAGGTTTAGTCCCCAGTCTGGGAAGATCCCACATGCTGGGAAGCAACTAAGCCCATGAGCCACAGCTACTGAAGGCCCTGAGCGCTAGAGCTTATGCTCTGCAACAAGAGAAGCCACTGGAATGAGAGGCTCTGCACCTAGAGAGTAGACCCCCGCTCTCCACAACCAGAGCAAGCTCTTGGGCAGGAATGAAGACCCAGCACAGCCGAAAGTTAATTAATTATTTTTTCAAAGGTACTCCAAGATTGCTAAATAACTAACCATTGAGCACTTTGTCTGCCAGGGACTGGTAGACACCAGAGCTTTAGGGGTAGATAAGATGATACAGTGTTGGCTCCCAGGGAGCTTTCAGTCTAGAGGGAAAACACCTATTGAGTGCCATGTGGTCTGCAAAGCACTATCTCCTCAATAAATGCACCCCAATAACCGCTGAAAGTACATATTACTATGACCATTTTACAGATGAGGAAACTGAGGCTCTGAAAAGTTAAACTACTTGTCCAAGGTTATATAACCTATAAGTATCAAACCAAGCTGCTTGGCTTCAAGATGCTATGGCACACAGAATGGGAAACACCAAGAATGAACCCTAAGGTAAAGCACAGACTTTGAGAGATCGTGAGGTGTCAGTGTAGGCTTATCAGTGGCACCAAATGTCCCATTTCGGTGGGCATCCTATAACAGCAGAGACTGTGCATGTTTGGGAGCAGAGGGATGAGAACTCTCTGTATCTTCCTCTCAATTTTCCTGTCGACTTATAACTGCTCTAAAAAATTGAAATATGTTTTAAAATAATAGCATCATTAATACAATCCCTACCAAAATTCCAACAGAATTTTTTCAAAGAAATAGAACAAACAATCCTAAAATTTGTATGAAACCACACACAAAAAACTCAAAAAACCAAAGTAATCTTGAGAGAAGAACAAAGATGAAGGTATCTTCCTATATACCATGAAACTACAGTATTGTCAGTGTATTTTTGGTGTTGGCAAAAACATCAGACACATAGATCAATGGAACAGAATAAAGAGCCCAGAGATAAACCTATGCATATATGGTCAATTGATTTACAACAAAAGAGTCAAGAATATACACTGCAGAAAGGAAAGTCTATTAATAAATGACATTGCGGAAACTGGACAGCCACATAGAAAAGAAAGAAATGTGGCCACTACCTTACATCATGCTTTTTTCCTAAGAAAACCACCAAGAGTCACATGAAAAAATGCTCAATATCACTAATCATGAGGGAAATGCAAATCAAAACTACAATGAGCTATCACCTCATACCTGTTAGAATGGCTATTATAAAAAAGATAAGAAAGAACAAGTGTTGATGAGGACTGTAGAGAAAAGAGATCCTTAGTACACTGTTGGTGGGAACATAAATTGGCACAGCCACTATGGAAAACGTGCTATAGGTTCCTCAAAATCTGAAACATAGAATTACCATATGATCCAGCAGTTCCACTTCTAAGTATTTATTGGAAGAAAATGAAAACACTAACTCAAAAAGATATATGTACCCCCCATGTTCATTGCAGCATTGTTTACAACAGTCAAGATATAAAAGCAACCTAATGTCCATCAATAGATGAATGGATAAAGAATAGAATATTATTCTGCCATTAAAAAAGAATGAAACCATGCCACTTGTGACAAACTTAATGGCATTCTGCTAAGTGAAGTAAGTCAAAGAAAGAAAAATACTGCAAGCTCTCTCTTATATGTGGAATCTACTAAACAAATAAATAAACATGCTCATAGACACAGAGAACAGTCCTCCTTCCTTCCAAGGACAGAAGGAATTGGAGAAATAGGTGAACAGAATCAAAAGGTAAAGAGAAAAATAGATAAATAAATACATATGGTGCATTACTGAGCAACACCAGAAAATAGAACTACCATTGTTTGATAATTTGTTAACAAACGAATTTTTAAAAACTCTTTCAAAAAAGAAAAAGGACATCAAGTTGAGTATAAACGGCATAGATATCGAAACTAAACAGTGGCAACAAAGCCATATTTTTATTTGTTGGAGTTTTTTTGCAAAGCTTGAAGTCACCTTCATTTTTTTTTCCCGCTCCCTGCATCAGTGAACTCCCACTGGCTGTCTGTTTTACATGTGGCTTGGGATGCGTTTCAGGGCTGCTCTCTCAACTCCCCCTGCCCTCTCCTTCCCCTGCTGTGCACAAGCCTGCTCTCTAAGCCTGTGTCTCCACTGCTGCCCTGCAAACAGCTTCAGCAGTGCTATCTTTCTAGATTCCATAGATATGTGTCTTAGTATACGATATGCTTCTCTTATTTTTTTTTATTTTTTCAATTCATTTTTAATTGAAGGATAATTTCTTTACAACATTGTTTTGGTTTCTGCCATACACCAACATGAATCAGCCACAGGCATGCGTAAGTGCTCTTCTTGAACCTACCTCCCTCTTCCCACCCCGTCCCACCCCGTCCCACCCCGTCCCACCCCCTCCCACCCCCTCCCACCCCGTCCCACCCCGTCCCACCCCCTCCCACCCCATCCCACCCCCTCCCACCCCTCTGGGTTGTGACAGAGCACTGGCTTTGAGCTCCCTGCATCATACAATGAATTCCCACCAGCTATTGATTTTACTGATTTTACCGATTTTTATCGATTTTATCGATTTTTATCGATGTTATCGATTTTTATCGATTTTGGGCTTCCCTCATAGCTCAGTCGGTAAAAAATCTGCCTGCAATGTGGGAAACCTAGGTTTGATTCCTGGGTCTGGAAGATCCCCTGGAGAAAGAAATGGCAATCCACTCCAGTATTCTCACCTGGAGAATCTCATAGACAGAGAAGCCTGGTGGACTACAGTCCATGGGGTCACAAGAGTCGGACAGGACTTAGTGCCTAAACCACCACCACCATCAATTTTACATATGGTAACTTTAAATTCTAAAGACCATCTGCTCAATAATATATCTAGATGAACTACTCCATAATTCAGCACATATTACCTATCATTCTAAGTATGATAAACAGTTTAGAAGGTGGAAAAAACCTATTCCTATTAAAAAGGTTTCCCCAAGGCCCCACTCAGAATTTTGCATCTATATCTCAGTAGCTAGAACTGGAGTCATCTCTAGCTGAAAAGAAAGCTGAAGAGAAAACATTGTCAGCTGAGTATATTGCCCTTTCCTCTCTGGCGGAAAAAAGAAAAAAAAAAAAAGTGAGGTTCTCGTGGTAATGAAGAAAAGGATAAAAAATACTGACGAGGCAGCCAACAGTATTTTCCACATAAAAAATTATTTTGTCACAATGAAACAGAAACTGACTTAAGCAATAAGGAAGCAGAAAGTCCAGATGGGAGGATTCCAGAATGAGCTGATTCACTAAAACCTTGACATATCATCTGGAGCCCAGGTTCCTTCCACATCTGTGCTCTGCCATCTCTCACACTGGTTTCAGCCTCAAGCTGTAGCCAGATGGCTGCCACAATTCCAGGTGTAGTATGTACATGTGACAACGTGCAGAGAAAGAAAAAGGACTGTGGTTTCTTTGGGGTTTTTTTCCCACTTTAGGACCAAAAAAACCTTTCCCAGATGCCGCTTTGTTTACTTACCCTCATTTCTCATTAGCCAGAACTGAGTCACACTTTTGAGCCAATCACTAACAAAGTGAATGGGGTTATCACTGTTTGCTGAGATGAATCCTCTGTGTGGAATGTGAGCTGGGGACTCCACCAGTGTTCACTGTAATATTCTGATAGTATTCACCAGGGGAAAAACTGTGGCTAATCTAGAAGCCCACCACTTCATACTAGAATAATAGATCAGTGGGATCCTAGAAGATAAAAGCTACAAAATAGAAATATAACTGCAAAGTGTACTTTTGAGCAAGAATCAAATTTTTAATGTGCTACACTTGGGCCTCAAACACCTTCTACAACCTCAGACACCAGCCTTTGAGAACACACTGGCCAGTAAGCATCTGGTCACACCTTTCATCAAGCCCTTTGGGGATCTACACTATAGCATCAGGGGCCAAAAGACCAAATCCACCTGTTAAGTACTTCAGGTTTCAGTGGATGGTCCAAACTACAATATAGGATACAGATGGTCAACACACCTGGAGAAGCCAGTCTTATCTGAGGCATATATGCTCCGTGGTCGTCAGGCACATTTCACCAAAGATGGAGCTTTTTTCCTAGAAGATTTCCTCACTCACCCAGCACTGCTCTCAGTAAGATGCTCAACCACATTGCATAATACAAAGAGATCCAACACTCTTAATTATTTATGTAATTTATGTGACAAGAACTTCCCCGGTTTTCAGTGTAAAAAGTTATTATTTTTTGAATGATATCAAATGTTACAAGATATCCTCATCGTTTTATAGAAGTCAGAAACAATGTGGGAGGAAGGGGAAAATATTGAACTTGAGTCTTTTCAGAGTGCATAGGCTCAAGGAAGAGTCATCAGAGGAAACACTGGCCATTTAACCCCGCGCCCTTTCCTGCATTGAAGAACCTCCTGGTTGCTTATATTCTGAATATAAAAGCTTGCATGTGCTAACCCCCATTTCCCATTCCACCTTTCCCCCAACCCCCGCCCTCGGGAACCCTCAGTCTGTTCTCTGTCCAGGACTCTGTTTCCATTTCATAGATAGGTTCATTTGTATCATAGTTAGATTCCACATACAACTGACATCATATGGTATTTGTCTTCCTTTTTCCGACTTACTAAAGAGCCTCTTGATAAGGATGAAAGAGGAGAGTGAAAAAGCTGGCTTAAAGCTCAACATTCAATAAACTAAGATCATGGCATCCAGTCCCATCACTTCGCGGCAAATAGATGGGGAAAAAGTAGAAACAGTGACAGATTTTATTTTCCTGGGCTCCAAAATCACAGCACATGGTGACTGCAGCCGTGAAATTAAAAGATACTTGTTCTTTGGGAGAAACGCTATGACAAACCTAGACTGTATTTAAAATCAGAGACATCACTTTGCCAACAAATGTCCATATAGTCAAAGCTATGGTTTTTCCAGTAGTCATGTACAGATGTGAGAGCTGGACCATAAAGAAGGCTGAGTGCCAAAGAATTGATGCTTTCAAATTGGGTTCTGGCAAAGACTCTTGAGAGTCCCTTGGCAGAAAGGAAATTAAACCAGTCAATCCTAAAAGAAATCAATGCTGAATATTCATTGGAAGGACTGATGCTAAAGCTGAAGCTCCAATACTTTGGCCACCTGATGTGAAGAGCCGACTCACTGGAAAAGACCCTGATGCTGGGAAAGATTGAAGGCAAAAAGAGAAGGGGGGCAACAGAGGATAAGATGATTGGATGGCATCATTGACTCAATGGACATGAATCTGAGCAAACTCCAGGAGACAGTGAAGGACAGGGAAGCCTGCTTGCTGCAGTCCATGGGGTGGCAAAGAGTCAGATACAACTTAGTGACTGAAGCACAACAACAACTTAGTATGATAATCTCTAGTTACATCCATGTTGCTGCAAAATGGCATTATTTCATTCTTTTTACTGGGTAAGTACTATTCTATTGTGTACACACACACACACACACACATATATAAGATATATACCACCAGGGACATTTAAATTGTCCCTTTCTAGTTGCTTCTATGTCTTGGCTATTATGAATAGCATTGCTATGAACACAGGGGTGCATATATTTTTTTGAATTGCAGTTTTGTTGGATATGTGCCCAGGAGTGGGATTGCTGAATCATACGGTGATTCTGCCTATCGAAATTATTGGACTTTTTAAATACTGTGCAGTATAACTATTTTCAGTTCAGTTCAGTCATTCAGTCATGTCCAACTCTTTGCAACCCCATGAACTGCAGCACACCAGGCCTCCCTGTCTATCACCAACTCCCAGAGTTCACTCAAACTCACGTTCATCGAGTCAGTGATGCCATCCAGCCATCTCATCCTCTGTCGTCCCCTTCTCCTCCTGCCTCCAATCCCTCCCAGCATCAGAGTCTTTTCCAATGAGTCAACTCTTCGCGTGAGGTGGCCAAAGTATTGGAGTTTCAGCGTTAGCATCATTCCTTCCAAAGAAATCCCAGGGCTGATCTCCTACAGAATGGACTGGTTGGATCTCCTTGCAGTCCAAGGGACTCTCAAGAGTCTTCTCCAACACCACAGTTCAAAAGCACCAATTCTTCAATGCTCAGCTTTCTTCACAGTCCAACTCTCACATCCATACATGACCACAGGAAAAACCATAGCCTTGACTAGACTCCTTTGTTGGCAAAGTAATGTCTCTGCTTTTGAATATGCTATCTAGGTTGGTCATAACTTTCCTTCCAAGGGGTAAGCACCTTTTAATTTCATGGCTGCAGTCACCATCTGCAGTGATTTTAGAGCCCCCAAAAATAAAGTCTGACACTGTTTCCACTGTTTCTCCATCTATTTCCCATGAAGTGATGGGACCAGATGCCATGATCTTCGTTTTCTGAACGTTGAGCTTTAAGCCAATTTTTCACTCTCCTCTTTCACTTGCATCAAGAGGGTTTTCAGTTCTTCTTCACTTTCTGCCATAAGGGAGGTGTCATCTGCATATCTGAGGTTATTGATATTTCTCCCAGAAATCTTGATTCCAGCTTGTGCTTCTTCCAGCCCAGTGTTTCTCATGATGTACTCTGCACAGAAGTTAAATAAGCAGGGTGACAATATACAGCCCTGACGTACTCCTTTTCCTATTTGAAACCAGTCTGTTGTTCCATGTCCAGTTCTAACTGTTGCTTCCTGACCTGCATACAGATTTCTCAAGAGGCAGGTCAGGTGGTCTGGTATTCCCATCTCTCTCAAAATTTTCTACAGTTTATTGTGATCCACACAGTCAAAGGCTTTGGCATAGTCAATAAAGCAGAAATAGATGTTTTTCTGGAACTCTCTTGCTTTTTCCATGATCCAGTGGATGTTGGCAATTTGATCTCTGGTTCTTCTGCCTCTTCTAAAACCAACTTGAACATCTGGAAGTTCACGGTTCACGTATTGCTGAAGCCTGGCTTGGAGAATTTGGGGCATGACTTTCCTAGTGTATGAGATGAGTGCAATTGTGCAGTAGTTTGAGCATTCTTTGGCATTGCCTTTCTTTGGAATTGGAATGAAAATTGACCTTTTCCAGTCCTGTGGCAACTGCTGAGTTTTCCAAATTTGCTGGCATATTGAGTATAGCACTTTCACAGCATCATCTTTCAGGATTTGAAAGAGCTCAACTGGAATTCCATCACCTCCACTAGCTTTGTTCATAGTGATGCTTTCTAAGGCCCAATAAGTTTAAATATTAAAATAGATGTTAATAAATAGAAATACAATAAATTTTAAAATTAAAACAAAAGAAGCTCACATGAAACAGGTACCCCAGCGGTCAGCCCACAGGTAGCTTTTTCATCTTTATGTTATCAAGAAACGCTCTTCTTGATCCTCTGTGATGTGTTCCCATAAGCTTATGCTGCAGCTGCTGCTGCTAAGTCATTTCAGTCATGTCTGACTCTGTGCGACCCCATAGACGGCAGCCCACCAGGCTCCCCTGTTCCTGGGATTCTCCAGGCAAGAACACTGGAATGGGTTGCCATTCCCTTCTCCAATGCATGCAAGTGAAAAGTGAAAGTGAAGTCCTTCAGTTGTGTCCGACCCTTTGCGACCCCATGGACTGCAGCCCACCAGGCTCCTCCATCCATGGGATTTTCCAGGCGAGAGTACTAGAGTGGGGTGCCATTGCCTTCTCCTATAAGCTTATGAGGAATTACTAATTAAAATTTCAAGCTTTGTATTGGTGAAAGTAGGCTAACTGCTATAACAAACTCCAAAAATGTCAGTAGTTTAACGTAGGCAGAGCCTATTTCTTGCACAAGACAGCGCCAAGCAGGGCCAGCCAGTGGATGGGAAAAGAACTTGGAGGAGGGCATACTGAAGGTCACTGGCTGGCCCTGGAAGTGGTACCCATCACACCCATTCTCATGACATCAACAGACCTGTCACATGGCCACACTCACTTGCAAAAAAAGGCTGGGAGACGGAGTCTGTGTGTCCAGGAAGAGTAGGAAGCAGGTTTAACAAAGAGATTGCTGGCCCTCTTGGCCCCTTGCAGCTCTCTCCTCTACTCTAAAGCCAGAAAACAGCTTTCTGTTCTGTTAGTTCTGGGCAACTATGGTCTAGGACTTCTTTATAGTTCTTAAATATTTTCCACGCTATCTTGGATCTTTCTGTACACTGAAGGTCTCCAAGACATCAATCACAGTTTCCACTGCTGTTGTTTCTCTAATTGGATGGATGTCTGTGATGGAGACTATATCAGACTTATGATCCACACAGTTCACACACGGCCAGGCCTTGTGGGTGAAGCAAAGGACAGTAATTATCTCGACATTCAAAAGACCATTTCAAGGAGCCCAGACAACATCAGCTCTTCTGAGTATGTTAGTGGGTTTGGAGGGGGTTTTCCTCCTCTGCACTCCTAATAACATTGAAACTCCCACGAGGAACTAACAAAACATTGTAAACCAATTATACTCCAACAAAAGTTAAAACAGGAAAACCCCAAGAGGTTCCAGTGTGTTTCCATGCCACCTTCCACCATCCCCTTCGCCCGCCTCACCTGCCAGCCAAAACCACCTCACCACACCAGTTTGCTTGTGGTTCCGAAATCAACTGAACACTCTCAGGTCTAGCTACTTCTCAAACGATCTCCTCTATCAGGAATATCATTCTCCTCCCCAGCGCCCTCCTGGAAAACTCCGACTCATCCTTCAAGGCCCAGTTAAGCAATGCCCCTTCACCCTGTCCAGTAGTTTTTCTGGCCCTCAGTCTTCTCTCCTTATGCAGCAATAATCACTGCTTATAGTCCATGCTCCCACAAACATTCACTCAGTTTATATCTCTGTGACATCATCGTCTCACCTTGTAGTCTCATAATTAATTAATGAGCTTCCCAACAACAGAGCCTAGGCACTGCAGTCCTTATAAGACCTTGTAGAAAAATAGCTTCAGAGGCTGGGAATCCAGTTGGATCCAGTTCCTGGTTTAAGCCCACTAGGAAGTAACCAGATGTTTGCAAACTCCCTTTAGGGGCCTGTGGGTTGTAGCAACAGGAGCAGGAGAGCCAGGAGTCAAGGTCATGGATTGAGGCTCATTGCTGCACCTGAGAGTCGGGCACGACTGAGCGCCTTCACTTCCACTTTTCACTTTCATGCACTGGAGACGGCAATGGCAACCCACTCCAGTGTTCTTGCCTGGAGAATCCCAGGGACAGGGGAGCCTGGTGGGCTGCCGTCTATGGGGTCGTACAGAGTCGGACACGACTGAAGCAATTTAGCAGCAGCAGCAGCAGCAGCTGCTGCACCTAACCAGCTGTCATGGACTTGGTGGGGAGGGAACACAGCACACAGCAAAGAACACGTTCTGAGGTTAAGCAGCCTTGCATTCGAGTCCATTCTCCCCTTCAACCAATGCTAACATTACTTTGCCAACAAAGGTCTGTATAGTCAAAGCTATGATTTTCCCAATAATCATGTATGGATGTGATAACTGGACCATAAAGAAGGCTGAGTCCCAAAGAATTGATGCTTTCAAACTGTGGTGTTGGAGAAGACTCTTTAGAGTCTCTTGGACAGCACAGAGGTCAAACCCATCAATCTTAATGGAAATCAACCTTGAAATTTCACTGGAAGGACTGATGCTGAAACTGAACTTCCAATACTTTGGCCATCTGATGTGAAGAGCCAACTTATTGGAAAAGACCTCGATGCTGGGAAAGATTGAAGGCAGGAGGAGAAGGGGACAACAAAATATTAGATGGTTGGATGGCACCACTGACTCAGTGGACATGAGTTTGAGCAAACTCCAGGAGATGGTGAAGGACAGGGAAGCCTAGTGTGCTCCAGTCCGTGGGGTCACAAAGAGTCGGACACTACTGAGCGACTGAACAACAATAACCTTTGGGAAACTTATTTAACTTCTCTGAACCTCAGTTTATTCCATGAAGAAATGGAGACAATAAACTCCCACTTCACAGGGATTAGAAGAATGAAATGAAATGAAATCATATATATATATCATAATCATCATTATTGTCACATGATCAAACTACAAGCTCAGAGGAACCACATCTAATGCATCCATGTGGGTCCTCAGTACAAAGCTAACTTTGCTGTAAGATGAAACCTCTGCTGTCTCTATTTCTTTATCTATAAGAGAATAAAACAGATTTATAAGCTGCCTATTTGAGGGTTATTGTGAGGACACTGCTGTTGGAATATGAGGTGCTGAGCAAATGCTGAAGGTGATTCTTCTAACACCAGCATGATTTTCCCCTCTGTTTCCCAAATGGGCAAGTCCTAAGCATTTCCTCGTCTTCCCAGTGTGAGAGCAGAGGGAGCATCTGGGGGTGTGCACAGGAAATCTGGAGGTGACAGGCTCAATCTGCAGCAGCTGCTGCTGTAAATGGACCTCAACTAGTCATTGGGCTAAGGATTCAGCATCTAACAGTATCTGCCACCAGTGACTCTACAGAGAAGGTAAAACCATCATCACTCCCATTTTACTGATCGGAAAACTGAGGCCCAGCATTGCTAAATGACTCACCTAAGATCTCAACTGAGTAAGAAGCAAGACCAGGCTGAGAACCCAGGAGAGACTGACTCCAGGACTCTTTGCTTTCTCTACCCTCTCTAAGAAGCTCAAGAATCCAGGAATAATTGGGAGCTCAAGCCAGCCAGAAGAGACCTTTACAGGCCTGGAGAAAACGGGGTGAGAGCCTCAGGACATCCACCTGGCAGTGACACGGATGGATCCTGACGGGAATAGCCTGGCCTGTGAGAGTTCCACCTGGTCCCCCACTGGGTCACTGCGGAGACAGGAAGCCCCCAGCCCCGTGAGGTGAGGCGGGGAGCTTGGCACAGCTTCTCTGCCAGAGATGGGCTGGGACCCCCAAATGAAGACAAGGTCACCCATCGTGGGGAGGGAGAGAAGAGCTCAGCTCAGCATCCCATCCTGTTTCCATGCTGCTCTGACCGTTTCTCTTTTTTTGTCTTTTTTAGTATCTATTTTTATTTATTTATTTGACTGCACCAGGCTTTAGTTGCCACATACAGGAATTTTTTAGTTGCAGCTTGTGCAATCTAGTTCTCTGACCAAGGATCAAACCCCAGGCTCCTGGCACTAGAAGCTCGGGCTCCTAGCCACTGGACCACCAGGGAGGATTTTGCTCTGACCCTTTCTAATCGACTCCTTCATCACTCCATGTGGTCTTATCCTCTTACTACCTTCATTTTTTAACTTTTTCTTTTATATTGGAGCATAACCAATTGACAGTGTTGTAATAGTTTCAGGCGGACAGCAGAGGGTCCCAGCCATAGGCACACATGTATCCATCCTCCCCTAAACTCCCCTCCCATCCAGGCTGCCACGTAACGTTGAGCGAGAGTTCCCTGTGCCACCACTCTAATTTTGAAGCTACCACCTTTACTCTGCTTTCCCAGATCTTCCCTTTCCTTCAAGCTTAATTTTTATGCTTTGCTGAAAAATACTCAAAGCTGCCGCCTATAACCCACAGACATTTAAGCAACCATGGGTGGGCTGCCTTCATCACTCATCCTGGTGGGGGTGTCGCACAGGAGTGGAACTGTGTCCCTTCAGCCCTCCAGTGCCAAGGTCAGGAACTCCTGACATGGCCGTGACCTCTTTAGCCCTGTCCTGGGGGCGCCCGGGACTCTGGTCTGGCGCAGGCCCCTCCCCTCCAAGCCGTTTCTGCTCCCTCAGAGCCGCCCACGTGCCAGCTGGGCTCCGATCAGCACCATCTGCTGCGCCCCCGATCAGGCGAGAGGCCACGGTCAGACCCTGCGCCTGGCAGGAGAGCAGGGGCTGCGGGCAGACCAGGAGCTCCGCTCCCTGGGCCTGCGCTTGGGTCACCGGCAGGGGAAACCCCCAGAGGATTTCTCGGAGGAAGCTGCAGGGGAGCCGCCCAGGCTCTCAACTGCCTGGGGGAACCGGCCCTCATGCTGCAGAGGGCTTCTCAGCGTGAAGGGCACCCAGGCCTCATTTCCTGTGCTCTCTTTCTTTCCTTAATTTTTCTAATCGAGGTACAGGCAGTGTACAAGATTATATAAATTTCAGGAGCACAACACACTGATCCACAATTTTGAAAGCTTGTGCCTCACTGACAGTTATTATAAAGTGTTGGATATTCCCTGTGCCGCACAGTACATACCCTTGTAGCTTGTTTATTTTATGCCCCGTAGTTTGTACCTCTTAATCTCCTACCCCTCTCCAGCCCCTTCCCACGTCCCTCTCCCAACTGGTGACCACTCGTTTGTTCTCTGTATCTGTGAGTCTGTTTCTTTTCTGTTATACTCACTAGCCGGTTTTCTTTTTTAGATTCCACATATAAATGACCCCATACAGTATTTGCCTTTCTCTGGCTGACTTATTTCTCCAAGCATAATACCCTCCAAGTTCACCCATGTTGTTGCGAATGGCAAAACTGCATTTGTTTCTCAGGCTGACTAGTATTCCATTATATGTATGTACACAGCTTCTTCACCCAGTCATCGCTGACGGACACTTAGGTTGCTTCCATACCTTGTAAACAGCGCTGCTGTGATCGTGGTCTCTCTTGCTCTCTACTGTCAGACGAGCTTAGTTTCTGCAGGCCTGACTTGGGCTCTGGTCCTCTCTCTAGTGCTCCCTGACTGTGGGACCTTAAGCAAGTCATTTCCTTCTCTAGACTCAGCTCCTGTCTTTGCCTAGCAGGGAGTTTAGATTCCTACAGTCCCTGCAGCTCTGAAACACTAAGATCCTCTAGTCCAAGTAAGTCCTTCCATTGTCCTGAACTTGTTCTGGGCCCAAAAAGGAAATTGCCTATGAAAACTGAAAGTGAAAGTCACTCAGTCGTGTCTGACGCTTCCTGACTGGATGGAACTATAGCCCCTCAGGCTCCTCTGTCCAGGGACTTCTCCAGGCAAGAGTAACAGAGTGGGTTGCCATTCCCTTTACCGGCATCTTCCAGACCCAGGTATTGAACCTGGGCCTCCTGCATTGCAGGTAGAATCTTTACTGTCTGAGCCACCAGGGAAGCCAAAGGAACCTGCCAATGAAATACTTATTAAAACAAATGTGTACGTTTGGAGGTATTGATGGACGGACATGTATTCATTGGCAGGTTTCAGTAATGCGGAGCCATGAAAATACATGGGTGAAATACACACATCTCCCCCATGCTTACGTGACTTTCAGGCGCCAGAGCTCCTGCCAACACATGCATCATCTGGGTTTGATGTATGAAGCAGTTAATGGTCCCCAGCTCCCAGCTTGAACAGCCAACTGCTAGACCAGGACATCTGTGATGCAAGAAGGCCCCAGAAGTCTGGCCAAATTACCTTCTCCTGCCTCTACAAAGAACGGGAAGAGAAAGAAATGAGGTTGTTCCACCACTTGTCCAAGAGTACCTTCATCTGTGATTTCCTCACTCTGGACCTCAGGTTTCCCGTCTATAAAGTGGGAATGGAAGTGAAGACATGGCCTATATGTTCCAGCTCCTAAGAGTTCAATTTAATTCTATTTCTGAGGGGTTACAGAATCACTGGGCTTCCCTGGTGGCTCAGACGGTAAAGAATCTGTCTGCAATATGGGAGACTGGGGTTCGATTCCTATGTCAGGAAGATCCCCTGGAGAAGGGAATGGCAATCCACTTCATATTCTCGCCTGGAAAATTCCATGGATTGAGGAGCCTAGCAGGCTACAGTCCATGGGGTCGCAGAGTCGGACACGACTGAGCAATAACACACACACACAAACAGGGTCTCTGGTTAGAGGAGAATTTTCAGTTGCCTTTTGGGGAAAAGAAAAAAGTTAATGCTACTCTTCCCACTGCTGCCCTGGACAGAAGCAAGCTCTAAAGACTGAAGGAAACAGGAAGTGCGTGGAGCAAGAGCTTCCATAGAAACAGAGAAATGTGATAGGACCACAGGCTTCTGTGTGGGCTGGTGAAGGAGGGAAGCCACGGCGCAGGGTTTCACTGCAGCAGGAGACACAGTGGGTGAACTGTAATCCATGGTCAGGACAGCAAGGGAGTTTTGGTCTTTGCTCTGGAAGCATCTGAGAGCCCCAGGAGAAACCTGAGTCCATGCTCCTTGATCCAGAGGAGGCCAGAATGGCAGCAAAGGCCAGGAGGTGGGACAGAGAGAAACCATTCACTGCTGGGTGTTGTATGTTAGTCAAGCAGTTGTGTCCGACTCTGCAACTCCATGGACTGTAGCCCGCCAGGCTCCTCTGTCCATGGGATCCTCCAGAGAAGAATATTGGAGTGAGTTACCATGCCTTCCTCTAGGGGATCCTCCCGATCCCAACCCAGCAATTAAACCTACATCTTTCAAGTTTCCTACATTGGTAGGCGGATTCCTTACCACTAGCGCCACCTGGGAAACCCTTAGCTGCCGAATACTCACTAGATGCTGCAAACTCTGCACTCTCTCACATCGTCACGTCTGGTCCAGGTCAAAGAGGAAAAGCCAAGAAGCCTCAGCCAACCGAGCAAGCACAACAGCATTTACTCATTCATGAATCAAATAGACTCGTATTGTGTGCCTACTATGTACCTGGAGTAGGGAAAACAGCAGATGTTCCAGTAGAAAACATCATGGGGTAGATTTTATGGGAGCAAAACCCAGAGGCATCTGATGGAGAGTTTCTGCACCTCCATAATCCAAATGACTCAAAAACTTTGATCAAGGAATTCTAACAAAGTATGAGCCAATGCAGAGCTGAGCTGGGGGGTTGGCCTATTGTAGAGAATGGAAGGTTGATTTCCCTTTGAGGCACCTCAGAAATCTCTAGCTCATAAGTCTATTATTATCCACCTGTCTCATTTTGAACACGATGGGCGCCTCATGCAAATAATCTCATCAGAACTGGAAACATTAAATGACAGGTTCTAAACTCTCTCTACACTTAGAATTCCCAATTCTTTCATTAGATGTAGTGATCCTTTGGGAAGCCCCGATGGATCAGCAGGTAAGGAATCCACCTGCCATGCAGGAGCCACAGAAGACATGGGTTTGATCCCTGGGTCAGGAGATCCCGTGGAGGAGGAAATGGCAACCCACTCCAGTACTCTTGCCTGGAGAATCCCATGGACAGATGAGCCTGGAGGGCTGCAGTCCATGAGGTCACAAAGAGTCGGACACAACTGATGACTAAGCGTGCACTCAGTAATTCTTTAATTAGTATTTAGACCAACACATTTCCAAGAACAGGAGCATGAAAGAAACTGCAGACCATGTGGGTGTTATTACTACTTCCATCATCACTTTCATCACCACCACCAACCGTCATCATCACCATCACTGCCACCATCATCACCATCACCATGTTATAACTGAAGGAACCAGGGCTCAGGGAAATTAAATAACTTGCTACAGTTTACACAGCTAGAAAGTAAGGAAGATTGAGTCCAAACCAAGTTTTGTTTGATCCCAAATCCCACTGCTCCATCCAATCTCCAACATGGTCAAGCTTGGTATCCACACGTACAAACGGGGGCCAACTTGATATCCCTTTCTCATATTTCCTTCTCAGCTTCCGTTCTTTTTCTCCCACTGTTGTCCCTTTCCTTCTCTCTCTCTCTCTGTCTCTCTCTCTCTCCCTCCCTCTCTCTCACACACACACACAAACAGGAAACCATTTGCCATTGCAGTACCTACTTTTTTCCTCACTCCCACCCCCTCTAATATCACTACAAACAAAACTCACACTCACACATATTCAGCCACACCACAGGGAGGAAATGGTCAGCACCTGGAGTCTGAGATTGAAGTCATTCCAATTAAAGTCACACCAATTAAACCCCATAACTGTTCCTCCCTTTTCCTATAAGACTATTGCGGATTTCTCTCCTTTTATAAACAGGAACAGATTACACAAGTCACTGTAGATGTGGGATTTTTCAAGCAAGCTGGTGACACTCTTTCACTTGGCACAAAATCGATTTAAATAAACATCTTCCTTTTTCAAGATTCTTTCCTGCTTCTGCTTAATCTTAAATTAAGAGGAGGACAATAATAACCCAAGAACATCACACCTCTGAATTTCAACCTCCTCTCCCGCAGGATTTTGTCTCCTTTTTTGAAAGTATGAGCTATTTTTTGGTTCCCACTTGTTTCTCCTTCTTACTTGTCATCACACATTGTTTTCTATAAGACATAAGCAATTGGAGCCTTCACATTTAAAGTCTGTTTTTAGTCCGTGGGATCCACAATAAGGCTCTCATGAGACCTTGAAAAGAAAAAGAATAACTTCAGGGAGTTACACTTCAAGACCCACTGAAACAAAGATCCGCAGTCACCTCCAGTGATTGAATGACTCCATTCACTCATTCAGTAAATACTCACTGAGCACAGACTATGTGCCAAGCAATATGCAGGGCCCTGGTGGTACAGCAGGGACTGGGCTCACTGAAGGGACAAATTAAGAATGCTAACGATACTCAAGCATGTATCTCCTTCTAGTACCTCTTCCTTCACCTGTAGACCCACACGTGTAACTATCAAATTAACATCTCCCATTGGATGTTCAGTTAAACCCCACTACTCTTCCTTCTCCATTTCAGTAAAGGGCCACGCTTTCTAGTTGCTCAGATCAAAATATGTAGAGTCATCCCTGAATCGCTAGAGCAATATATCTGTAATTTGATGACTTTTCACCATCATCACTAACTACCCTGGTCCAAACTACCATCATCTCTTGCCTGGATCATTGCAGTAGCCTCCTGACCTTATCTCCCTGTTTTCACCCTTAACCCCAAAAGTCTATTCTAAAGTCTAAAGCTCGGGTAATCATTGTAAAGCTTAAATCAGATAATGTCAGCGAGTGCTCAAAATTCTCCACTGGCTTCCCATCACGTTCAGAGTAAAAGCCACAGTCTACACAAAGCCCTAGATAACCTTGTATTACCCAGCTCTCAGCAGTTTGTCTGATCTCACCTTCTCCATCCTCACTCCCTCTACATGAACGCCCTTTCTGTTCCCAGGCCACACCAGGACACTGTTCCCTTGGGGCCTTCACGCTTGTCGCTTTCCCTGCCTAGAAGGGTCCTTCCCCAAACATCCATCTGGCTGATTCTCTTCCTTCATGTCACCCTGAGCACTCCCAGCCCTCCCTTCACCCTGCTCCTCATCCACCCAACCAGGCACTCCTCATCCTGCTCTCCCTGCTTGATGTCCTCTCATCACATAATGCATATTTACTTATTTACATGCCATCTCCCCAACGAGGATGAACGCTCATGAGGATGGACCTTGCCACCTTGCCTCATGTTTGTGTGGGCGCTCAGTCGCTCAGTCCTGTCTGACTCTTTGGGACTCCATAGACTGTAGCCCGCCAGGCCCCTCTGTCCATGGGATTTTCTAGGCACAGAATACTGGAATGGGTTGCCATTTCCTCCTCCAGGGGATCTTCCAAACCCAGGGATTGAACCTGCGTCTCTTGTGCATCCTGCATTGGCAGGCAGGTTCTTTATCACTGTGCCACCTGGGAAGCCCATGCCTGGCATGTAAGGAACACTCAGTAAATATCTGGTGGATGAATGGCTATCTAAAGATTCATATGTCTGAGGCTGATCAGCCATGGAGACAGAGAACAACAGAGAAAAAGAAAAGGGCAAGTTTCAGGCACTGTCCATTCAACCAGAATTTGGGGAAAAAGGAGCCTTAGTCAAGGGGGCTTTAAATATTAACGTCCTTATGGCAGACTGAATGCAAAGACTGTCCAGTTCCCTCCTCCCTCCATATCCATGCTCTTTGCAGTGTGCCTTCATAGCTCCTCCCATCAAGCAGTGTACTCCAGGGACTTCCCTGGTGGTTCAGCAGCTAAGACCTTGCACTCCCAATGCAGGGGGTGCAGGTTCCATCCCTGGTCAGGCAACTAGACCCTACATGCCACAAAAAAAGGTCAAAGATCCCACGTGCTGTATCTAAGACCTGGCAGAGCCAAATGAGTAAATAATTTTTTAAAGTGTATTCTAGTCTCTACACCTTCACTCTGGGCTGACCTTGTGGGTTGAAGAGAAAGTGTCAGTCACAGTCATGTCCAACCCTTTGCAACACCATGGACTGCAGTCCGCCAGGCTCCTCTGTCCATGGGATTCTCCAGGCAAGCATACTGGAGTGGGTATCCATTCCCTTCTCCAGGGGATCTTCCTGACCCAGGGATCGAACCCTGGTCTCCTGCATCACAGGCAGACTCTCTACACCTTCGCTCTGGGATGGTCTTGTGACTTACTTTTGTCAATAGACAAAGATGAAACAACAGTGTGCCAAGCATAAGCTTAGACCTCAAGAGGTCAGGCAAGTTTCCACCCACCCTTGGATACCAGGGATAGTATATGAACACGTTGGGCTAGCCTGTTGGAAAATGTGGTACTACCCGGAGCAGAGCCAAGTTCCCCCAGGTAAGGCCACCCTCAAGCAGCCAGCTCTCAGCCACTCCAACAGCAGACAAAAATCACATGAACAAACCCAGCTGGGATGAATCAAGCCCAACTCAGACCTAAAGAACTGCCTGGCCAGCCCGTAGACATGTGAGAAAATGAGAAATGGTTGCTGTCTTAAGCTGCTAAGTTGTGGAGAGATTTGTCCTGTAGTCCCCTTGGTAAGATCAGCCCTAATGTATGTGATCAGCCCCCAGGGGAGGCAGCTCAGCTGCTCTGCTCTGAATATGTGCTCATCAGGAAAGCTTCTCCTTGTGATGTGGCTGTCACCAAGGGGATCTGCAAGAAGAAGACACCCCGCGACGCCACACAGGGTCCCAGCCACTGCAAATTCACAGTCGGGGGTGAGCAAGGTCACTGCGATGTAGCCCAGAGGGACAGAGCGGCTTTCTGAAGCAGCAAGACCTCGGATGGAAAAAAAAAATCCACAGGTGAAAGTCGCCTTCTAAAGGGGTGACTTGGGGGACACCCAACCAGCCACCCAGCCAGGACCCAACCTTGTCAAATCCTGTTTCATAGAAACTTTGACCAGCTTCTCAAACATCCAACCCCATTTGTATCCATGAAACACACTGCAACAGTCCCACAGCACTAGGGTCAGCCATGGGAGAAAGCTCTCAAATCCCCCAAACCATGCACTTTATTTTTTTTAATTGGGTCCAGTTGATTTCAAGTGTACAGCAAAGTGATTCTTTCAGACACATATAATATATAAATATGTATATAAGTTCTTTTTCAGATTCTTTTGCATTATAGGTTATTAGAGGATACTGAATGCAGTTCCTGTGCTATGCAGTAGGTCCCTGTTGTTCATCTGTTTTATATGCCATAGTGTGTGTGTGTGTGCTCAGTTGCTCAGTCACGTCCCCCTCTTTGCAGCCCCATGGGCTGCAGCACACCAGCCTCCTTGGCCCATGGGATTCTCCAGGCAAGAATACTGGAGTGGAGTGCTGTGCCCTCCTCCAAGGGATCTTCTCAACTCAGGGATAAAACCCGCGTCTCCTGCATCTCCTGCCTTGCAGACAGATTCCTTACCGTTAGCGCCACCTGGGAAGCCCAATGTGTGTATTTTAATCCCAAACTCCTAATTTATCTGTCCTCCCTCCCCTCACACTCTCCTGTTTGGTAACAGTGAGTCTGACAAAACCATGCTCTTTAGAGCAACAGTCCCCAATCTGTTTGGCACCAGGGACCAGTTTCATGGAAGACAGTTTTTCCATGGACCAGGCAGGGGAGATGGTTTCAGGATGATTTAAGTGCATTACATTCATTGCGCACTTTATTCCTATTACTATTACATCAGCTCCATCTCAGATCATCAGGCATTAGATCCCAGAGGTCGGGGATCCCTGCTTTAGAGGAACGATGTCCCAGAGGGGTGGAGCAGCAAATTGTGGTCTTCCTCGTATTCGGCCTACAAGATGGAAGTCTCAAATAAATGCACCATATAATATCATGTTCATGGTACATGAACAGTACACCAACAGTCAATGTATTTCCAGTTGATTCTAATATCTTTCCATAGCCATAGAAACTACTTTCATCCTCAAAGAATACAGACTAAAAACTAGCAGGACTGTTCGCTAAGGGTGGCCCTTTCTTTCATTGCAGGGTAAAGGCCCAAAAGAAGCCCTAAAACAGTCCTTGATCTGGATGGAAGGTTGCTGAACACTGTTTTGCACTGAGCTCCTCATCACCTTGGAAAGATTTATGCCTCTGCTGGCTGCATTTGCTCAGGCTGAGTGACCTAGGAACCTATGTCTCCCAACCAGCCTTCTTCTAAACATCGAGTGTAAGATGTCAGCCAATTCCTTCCTCAAGTGCTCAGGATATTAATCTTAGCAACAAATAGAAATCATGAGAGGCAATACCCCAGTGACCCTGCCGGCTTGCCCCTCTGACCTCAAATCCTACTGCTGCTCCCCTTGCTCACTCACCCACAGCCTCACTGGACTCCTCTCTGGGTTTTCTTATGAACACACCTCCCTCCTGCTTCAGGGTTTTGCAGGTGCTGCTACACTGCCCGGAATGCTCTTCCTCAGACATCTGCCTGGCCCACTCCTCACTTCCCCAGGGGTCCAGTCAAATGTCACTCATCAGCAAAGCCTTCCCTGACCAAGCTATTTTAAACAATAACAATCTTCACCCCGCCCTCTGGCAAGACTCCCCATTCCTCTTATTCTGCTTTATTTCTCTCCACTATAATGCATCATTATCTTGTTATTTATTTGTCCGTTATCTTACATACACACACACACACACACACACACACACACACACACACAAGGTAAGCTCCTTGAGGGACTTTATTTAATTCAGTCCTTATCCCTACACACAGAGCAATTCCTGACACATAGTGCTCAATGAATGAACTGCCATTTCTTAAGCACCTACTTTGTGTCAAGCAATTTATATATGATGATCATTTCCCAATAAACATATTTTTAAGCACTTATGATGTAATTATATTATAAGAATTCCACTGTTATCTCCATTTTACAGCTCAGGAACCCAAAGCGAGGCTAAGGAACCTGCACAAGACACTTACCTAGGTCTGTTTGAGTATCAAAACCCACAGTCCTTGAAGTGCGCCAATCTGCTTTTTAAATACCTTAGTGACAGTTTATGTTATAAGACACATGTAAGACGCATCTCTGGCAACATGTATAACACAAGAGTTCTTCATTCTACCATTTTTCTATCACCCACCATAGATTTTGTCCAGGAAAAAAAATCTGTCAGATTGGATTTTTATTTCCCAGAGCACGTTGGTTGGAATAGCTTTAGATTTCCTTTATTCCATCCATTTAGAGACATCCAAGTTCAGAGCTTTCCTTTTGAACTGAGCTGGGACAAGCACAGACAGGTCAGGGACCCAAAGGAGATGAAGACAGAAGTTCATCTGCTCTGAGAATCCCTCAGAACTATCCAGAATCCTTGCCTCTGTGATGTACTGCTCCCAAACCTTCCTGGTCCTAGAACTTGGGGAAACGATCCATTAAAGAAACAAAAAGCCTAACGTCCTACACTGGACACTCTCTTCTCTTGGTTGTCATCCTGTGTCTGTATCTACTGGTATCTGGTCACATACTGCAAATGCCAACTCTGCTGTAACTTACAGAGCTCTGCACGTACAGCAGCCTTGATGCCGATGACGGGGAGACTGATGGGGGTTACAGACCAAAGGACCAAGAGAGGGACCCCATTTCTACTGAAATTCATGTAATGTCTCACCTAGGAGTGCTTAAGTTTAAAAAAAAAAATCACTGCCACATTAATCCCTCTCTTGCTGCTCCCACCATTCTTTCTACATCTACATTGCTGAACTTATCACACCTCCTTATTACAGGTGTTTCTTCTCCACCAGATGTGAGCTCCTGGGGAAATGGCCTTTGTTTTCATGCTCTCTGCACCCCCCAGGGTTAATCCAGCCTCTGACACATACTAGGTGCTCGGCCAGTATTTGCTGACTCAAGAAAGATGCAGAGCGAGCCTGTGCTGTGCTTGCTGCACCCACTGGAGCGAGCAGGGTAAGTGACCTCTTCTGGAAAGGGCAAGAAGCAGAAATAGAAGAGACCAGGGTAGACCAGAAGGCTCACTGAGCTGGCTAGGATGTCTAATTATCCTCTGTAGGTATCTACTTCCTATCCTTCACCTGCCACTCCCTGAACCTCAAAACCACCCATATTTGCTTTCGAACATGCTTTTTTAAAAATGAGCACGCACCCCACCCCACCCTACCGGTCTGCTCTTACCAGAGCCCCAGACACCGAGGTTAAGTTACCTTTAAAAGGAGTTAGTCTGCATCTGTGATTTCTGGTTTAAGGATCGTGTTTCAGCAGCCAGGCTGAACCCTGGACAGCAGATATATCTAACACCCGTCTGCGGAGGAAACGGCAGTGCCTCGCTCCTTCCTGGCTAAACGCACCGCTCACCCGTCCCTGCAGAACAAATCATGTTCTTTTCCTTGCGCTAAAATCCATCTATAAACAAATCCTCTCCGCGTCCCTAAGAAACGGCTCCCACGCCCGCGGAGGGCGCCCTCCACACACACAAATACACACTCACAAACCCCAATCCAGAGGTACCAGGTGAAAGCCTGGTTTCGATCTGTCCTTTAAGAACAAACCAACAACAGCATCATTCACCACACACACACACACACACACACACACACACACATCCATCTAATTGCAAATAACTGAAACTAAAAGGGGTAACTAGGAAGCTTATGGAAAGGGAGTTATCAACGTCAATAGCCTAAGTTGCAAAACTATGTATGGCGCTAACAGTTCAAACAGGATTTAAAAACAGCCCTTGGGGATGCCCGCTTCAAAGAGGCGCGCAACCCCGCGCAGCAGGCAAGTGCTTGCTTTTCTGCGCCAGCTTTCCAAGACTCTCCCCTGTCTTTGTGCCATTTACTATAAACAACATTCAGAGGTAGCAGCGTGTACGTTTCAGCCCAGGCAGGCGAGCCTGGGAGCCCCCAGGGTCGCGCGGGCTCCGCGCCCCCGGCCGGGTCTGCACGCACTGGAGCGAGCAATGCCGTCCCCTACCTGGGTGGGAAATCCGCACGCGGCCGCCTCCGGGTGCGGGCGGAGCGGGGTCCGTCCGAGTGGCCCGGCCGGCTGCTCGGGAGAACGCGGTGCTGGGGCGATCCCGGCGGAGGCAGGAGTCCGCGAGTGTCACACCTGCATCACGGCGCCCGCGCCGCCGCAGCGCGCAGCGCGCCCCCGCCACACCGAGCACTCAGGGCGGGAGGCTCCTGGGTCCTCTACTCAGCGGGATCAGATCCTAACCCGCTTTCTTCCCGGCCTGGGCATTAAAGGCATTGGCGGCGGCCACCTCTTCTCGCTTCTAAATCCCCTTCTGATTCAAGACGGAGTGTTTGGGATAGCTTGATGGGCAGGGGACCCAGCTGGGGACTCAGGCTGTCTGGATTTGCAGAGCAATACACGCTAAACTTCTTATTCCTCGAGTTTCAAGTTTCATCCCCTATTGATGACTGGCATCTCTTTCACGCTTTCCACCGCACCCGGAACCAGGGGGCGCTATGCACTCCACATTCCCTTTCACCAGCCCCAAACTAAGACACTTCGGAGGGCACGACTTGAATTCCTGGGAAGGTGAATCCTCGGATAGTGCGTGCCTGCTCGGTCGTGTGGACTCTTTGCGACCCCATTCGTGCAGCTCGCCAGGTTCCGCTGTGCATGGAATTTTCCAGGCAAGAATACTGGAACGGGTTGCCATTTCCTATTCCAGGGAATCTTCCCCGACCAGGGATCGAACCTGTGTCTCCTGCATTGGCAGGCGGATTCTTTACCGTTGGACCACCAGGAAAATCCATCAATGCTTATATCTGATATCTAAACTTCTTCTTGCCTGACAACTCTGGTTAAGACCTCTCAAACAACACTGCATTAAAGTGGTACTGAGGCTACTATATTAAAACGGATAGCCAACAAGGGCCTACTGTGCAGCAAGGGAACTATGCTCAACGCTATGCAGCAGCCTCCATAGGAGGGGGGCTTGGGGGAGAATGGATCCATGCTTATGTATGGCTGAGTCCCTTTGCTGTCCACCTGAAACTATCACAACATTGTTAACTAGCTATACTCCAGTATAAAATTAAAGGTTTTTCAAAAATAAAGTGGTGGTACT
Source organism: Ovis aries (assembly GCF_016772045.2). Lineage (NCBI taxonomy): Eukaryota > Metazoa > Chordata > Mammalia > Artiodactyla > Bovidae > Ovis > Ovis aries. The sequence goes on from NC_056071.1 coordinate 15,475,922, forward strand.
GGATATCTGGTTTTATTCATATTCAGGGGAAAAGTCTTCATACTATTACGTATTTTAATTATAAAAGTGATAATGAAGAGCCTTATCTTATTCTTAATTTCATTAAAAAGCATATTTTACCCTTAAGTATGATGTTAGCCGTTGTTAAAAACTCTATCAGATGAAAGAACTTTTCATAATAAATATGTATAATTTTGTCAAAAGTTTTTTGCCTCCATTGAGATATCCATAGTTTTACTATTTTATTCAACTCATATGGGTGATTCCATTCATTGACTTTTTTTTTTAAGAACAAAACGTTTTATTGCAAAGCTCCTCAACTAAAGCCTAGAATTCTTACTCATATAGTTTCATTTTGTGTTATATTGATTCTTATATTAAGTATAACTCATAAGAAGCTTTGATATAGTTTTTACCAGGTGCCAACAGATTAAAGGCAGCAGAAAAGGTATAAAGGCTATTTGAAATAAGTATCATTACTGTTAAATTTTCAATGATTGACACAAAGAACATGAACGATTTAAAAATAAAATGTCACATAGAAACACATGGTACAAAATATAATAATCAAAGCAGAAATTTATGTATCAAAACAACAAAAAAAGATGAACAGTGTGTTTTCTGCTTTTATTTTTTTTACCCAAAATAAAATTTTTTTAATTTTTATTTTTACTTTATTTTACTTTACAATACTGTATTGATTTTGCCATACATTGACATGAATCCACCACGGGTGTACATGAGTTCCCAATCCTGAACCCCGCTCCCACCTCCCACCCCATATCATCTCTCTGGATCATCCCCGTGCACCAGCCCCAAGCATCCTCTATCCTGTATCGAACATAAACTGGTGATTTGTTTCTTACATGATAGTATACATGTTTCAGTGCCATTCTCCCAAATCATCCCTCCCTCTCCCTCTCCCTCAGAGTCCAAAAGTCCGTTCTATACATCGGTGTCTCTTTTGCTGCCTCACATACAGGGTTACCATTACCATCTTTCTAAATTCCATATATATGTGTTAGTATACTGTATTGATGTTTCTCTTTCTGGCTTACTTCACTCTGTATAATCAGCTCCAGTTTCATCCATCTCAGTAGAACTGATTCAAATGTATTCTTTTTAATGGCTGAGTAAGACTTTATTTGGGGGGGCTCCAAAATCACTGCAGATGGTGACTACAGCCATGAAATTAAAAGACGCTTACTCCTTGGAAGGAAAGTTATGACCAACCTAGATAGCATATTCAAAAGCAGAGACATTACTTGGCCGACTAAGGTCCGTCTAGTCAAGGCCATTGTTTTTTCCTGTGGTCATGTATGGATGTGAGAGTTGAACTGTGAAGAAGGATGAGTGCCAAAGAATTGATGCTTTTGAACTGTGGTGTTGGAGAAGACTCTTGAGAGTCCCTTGGACTGCAAGGAGATCCAACCAGTCCATTCTGAAGGAGATCAACCCTGCGATTTCTTTGGAAGGAATGATGCTAAAGCTGAAACTCCAGTACTTTGGCCACCTCATGCAAAGAGTTGACTCACTGGAAAAGACTCTGATGCTGGGAGGGATTGGGGGCAGGAGGAGAAGGGGATGACTGAGGATGAGATGGCTGGATCGCATCACGGACTTGATGGATGTGAGTCTGAGTGAACTCCAGGAGATGATGATAGACAGGGAGGCCTGGCGTGCTGTGATTCATGGGGTCGCAAAGAGTCGGACACGACTGAGCAATTGAACTGAACTGAACTGAATACTCCATTGTGTATATGTACCACAGCTTTCTTATCCATTCATCTGCTGATGGATATCTAGGTTGTTTCCATGTCCTGGCTATTATAAACAGTGCTGCAATGAACATTGGGGTACATGTGTCTCTTTCAATTCTGGTTTCCTTGGTGTGTATGCCCAGCAGTGGGATTGCTGGGTCATATGGCAGTTCTATTTGCAATTTTTTAAGGAATATCCACACTGTTCTCCATAGTGGCTGTACTAGTCTGCTTTCCCACCAACAGTGTAAGAGGGTTCCCTTTCTCCACACCCTCTCCAGCATTTATTGCTTGCAGACTTTTGGATCACAGCCATTCTGACTGGTGTGAAGTGGTATCTCATTGTGGTCTTGATTTGCATTTCTCTGATAATGAGTGATGTTGAGCATATTTTCATGTGTTTGTTAGCCATCCGTATGTCTTCTTTGGAGAAATGCCTATTTAGTTCTTGGGCCCATTTTTTGATTGGGTCGTTTATTTTTCTGGAATTGAGCTGCATAAGTTGCTTGTATATTTTTGAGATTAGTTGTTTGTCAGTTGCTTCATTTGCTATTATTTTCTCCCATTCCGAAGGCTGTCTTTTCACCTTGCTTATAGTTTCCTTTGTTGTGCAGAAGCTTTTAAATTAAATTAGATCCCATTTGTTTATTTTTGCTTTTATTTCCAGTATTCTGGGAGGTGGAGCATAGAGGATCCTGCTGTGATTTATGTCTGAGAGTGTTTTGCCTATGTTCTCCTCTAGGTGTTTTATAGTTTCTGGTCTTACGTTTAGATCTTTAATCCATTTTGAGTTTATTTTTGTGTGTGGTGTTAGAAAGTGATCTAGTTTCATTCTTTTACAAGTGGTTGACCAGTTTTCCCAGCACTACTTGTTAAAGAGACTGTCTTTACTCCATCGTATATTCTTGCCTACTTTGTCAAAGATAAGGTGTCCATAGGTGTGTGGATTTATCTCTGGGCTTTCTATTTTGTTCCATTGATCTATATTTCTGTCTTTGTGCCAGTACCATACTGTCTTGATGACTGTGGCTTTGTAGTAGAGCCTGAAGAGAGGTAAGTTGATTCCTCCAGTTCCATTCTTCTTTCTCAAGATTGCTTTGGCTATTCAAGGTTTTTTGTATTTCCATACAAATCTTGAAATTATTTGTTCTAGTTCTGTGAAAAATACCACTGGTAGCTTGATAGGGATTGCACTGAATCTGTAGATTGCTTTGGGTAGTACACTCATTTTCACTATATTGATGCTTCCAATCCATGAACATGGAGTGTTTCTCTATCTGTAAGTGTCCTCTTTGATTTCTTCCATCAGTGTTTTATAGTTTTCTATATATAGGCCTTTATGGAATTGTTTCCTTAATTTCTTTTTCTACTTGGCTTCAGCAATACGTGAACCGTGAACTCCCTGATGTTCAAGCTGATTTTAGAAAAGGCAGAGGAACCAGAGACCAAATTGCCAACATCCACTGGATCATCGAAAAAGCAAGAGAGTTCCAGAAAAACATATCTTTCTGCTTTCTTGACTATGCCAAAGCCTTTGACTGTGTGGATCACAATAAACTGCGGAAAATTCTGAAGAGAGATGGGAATACCAGACCACCTAACCTGCCTCTTGAGAAATCTGTATGCAGGTCAGGAAGCAACAGTTAGAACTGGACATGGAACAACAAACTGGTTCCAAATGGGAAAAGGAGTACGTCAAGGCTGTATATTGTCACCCTGCTTATTTAACTTCTGTGCAGAGTACATCATGAGAAATGCTGGACTGGAAGAAACACAAGCTGGAATCAAGATTGCCGGGAGAAATATCAATCACCTCAGACACGCAGATGACACCACCCTTTTGGCAGAAAGTGAAGAGGAGCTAAAAAGCCTCTTGATGAAAGTGAAAGAGGAGAGTGAAAAAGTTGGCTTAAAGCTCAACATTCAGAAAACGAAGATCATGTCATCTGGTCCCATCACTTCATGGGAAATAGATGGGGAAACCATAGAAACAGTGTCAGACTTTATTTTGGGGGGCTCCAAAATCACTGCAGATGGTGACTACAGCCATGAAATTAAAAGACGCTTACTCCTTGGAAGGAAAGTTATGACCAACCTAGATAGCATATTCAAAAGCAGAGACATTACTTTGCCAACTAAGGTCTGTCCAATCAAGGCTATGGTTTTTCCTGTGGTCATGTATGGATGTGAGAGTTGGACTGTGAAGAAGGATGAGCGCCAAAGAATTGATGCTTTTGAACTGTGGTGTTGGAGAAGACTCTTGAGAGTCCCTTGGACTGCAAGGAGATCCAACCAGTCCATTCTGAAGGAGATCAACCCTGCGATTTCTTTGGAAGGAATGATGCTAAAGCTGAAACTCCAGTACTTTGGCCACCTCATGCAAAGAGTTGACTCACTGGAAAAGACTCTGATGCTGGGAGGGATTGGGGGCAGGAGGAGAAGGGGACGACTGAGGATGAGATGGCTGGATCGCATCACTGACTCAATGGACGTGAGTTGAGTGAACTCTGGGTAATGGTGATGGACAGGGAGGCCTGGCGTGCTGTGATTCATGGGGTCGCAAAGAGTCGGACATGACTGAGCGACTGAATTGAACTGAACTTCTCATTATTAGTGTATAGGAATGCAAGGGATTTCTGTGTGTTGATTTTATATCCTGCAACTTTACTACATTCATTGATTAGCTCTAGTGATTTTCTGGTGGAGTCTTTAGGGTTTTCTATGTAGAGGATCATGTCATCTGCAAACAGTGAGAGTTTTACTTCTTCTTTTCCAATTTGGATTCCTTTTATTTCTTTTTCTGCTCTGATTGCTGTGGCCAAAACTTTCAGAACTATGTTGAATAGTAGCGGTGAAAGTGGGCACCTTTGTCTTGTTCCTGACTTTAGGGGAAATGCTTTCAATTTTTCACCATTGAGGATAATGTTTGCTGTGGGTTTGTCATATATAGCTTTCATTATGTTGAGGTATGTTCCTTCTATACCTGCTTTCTGGAGAGTTCATTCATTGACTTTTGAATGTTAAACCACCTTTATATTCCTCAAATAAACTCCATGATGTCATATTTTATATATAACTGGATTTGATTTGATATTTTAATATTTTTATATAAAAATATTCTACATTCAGGAGGGATATTAACTTAGAATTCTGCTTTTACAATGTCTCTGTCAAGCTTTTACAGCAAGGTTGTGCTGGCCTCATAAACAAGCTGAAAAGTTTTTCTCATTTCTTTTATCTGGAACAGTTTGTGTAGATTGTGTATTCTTTCTTAAACGTTGGGGGAAAGTCATCAGTGAAACTATTAGAGCCTAAAGTTTTTATTGTGAGGTTTTTTTATTACACGTTCAATTATTTTATTAGCCATGTGACTACTCAGATTTTCTATTTCTTCTTCTCTCAGCTTTGTTAAACTATTACTTTTCAAGGACTTTATCCATTTCATTTAATTTTTCAAAATTTTTAGCTGCAGTGATGTCTCATTTTTCATTCCTGATTTTGGTGAGTTGATGGTTTTCCTTTCTTTTATGCTACTCCTTGCCTGTCTTCAAATAGAAACTTAGATTATTGAGTTTTAATAGCCTATAAACTTCCCTCTAAACACTGATTTGGTCACATCTAACCAATTTTTATATGTTCCATATGCATTTTTGTTCAGTTTAAACTATTATCTAATGTAGATTGTGATTTCCTTGATCCATAGGATTATTTGAAGTATAATTTTCAAACTTTTAGGAATTTGTTTTCTGTCCCATTTTGCATTGTCTGTTTATCATCTTCCTACCTTCTTCTTCATTAATCAATATCTTTAATTAAATTATTATATATTCTCTATTCACTTTAGTTTTCCCTTTTAGTATATTTATCTTAGTTAGATGCTCTGTTTCTATAGTGCAACTCTAATTGCAGTTACCTCATCACTTCCTTGGTGACTCAGATGGTAAAGAATCTGCCAGCAATGCAGGAGCCTTAGGTTCGATCCCTGGGTTGGGAAGATCCCCTGGAGGAGGGCATAGCAAACCATTCCAGTATTCTTGCCTGGAGAATCCCCATGGACAGAGGAGCCTGGTGGGCTACAGTCCATGGGGTCGCAAAGAGTCAAACACAACTGAGCGACTAAGCACTACAAAGCACATCACTTATCACTTCCCAAAAAATGCAAAAATCTAAGTTCAGCGCCATTTATCTTTTTTTTAACTTTGTGCTACAATATATATTTTAATATAAAAATTTTTAAACATTTTTTAATTTACAATGACATAATTTCAAGTGCAAAGATCAGTAAACAGACTTAATTTTTTTTGCTTTTCAGTTAGGCCAGCTGCTTTGTCCAAGAAATTTTTCTGAGCTATTCATACAGAAAGAGATCCAACAAATCTCTCTCTCTCTCTCTCTTCACATATATTTCAAATAACCCCTCTCAGATTACATGAGTGAATTTCATTATATCACCTGACCCTTAGATGTCAGTCTGATGCACTGTAATACCTGCTGTGGAGAATTCCTCGATGGTCCAGTGGTTAGGACTGCATGCTTTCTTTGCTAAAGGTACAAGTTCACTGCCGAGGGTGCAGATCGGGGAACTAAGATCCTACAAGCTGTGGCGTGGCAAAAAAAAAAACTTGCTATAAAATGGGGTTGATAGGTCTTAGCATACACCATTCTCATCGTGGGAAGACAGATGACAGATGCGACTGAAGAAATTTCATATATAAATATGTATATGTTTCCCTGATGGCTCAGTGGGTAAAGAATTCACCTGCCACCTACAGTGCAGGAGACGCAGATTCAATCTCTAGGTGAGGAAGAGGCCCTGGAGAAGGGCATGGCAGCCCCCTCTAGTATTCTTGCCTGGAGAATCCCATGCACTGAGGAGCTGATGGGCTCCAGTCAATGGGGTCACACAGTCAGACACGATTGAAGCAACTTAGCGTGCATATATATATATATATATATGTATATATATATATATATACATATATACACCAAACCCCACAACCCACAAGACATTGTTATTACTGTTCTTTTACAGTCATTGTTTGTCTATATATTATCATATATTTACCCAGTTCTTCATTCCTTCCTGTATATTTATTGGGGGTTCCTTTACTTCAGTCTGAATAGGTCTTTTTAGTATTTTTTATAGGGAAGAGACTAATTCTCTAGACTGCTAGAGACTAATTATTTCAAATTTTTTTCAATTAAAAATGTCTTTATTTGACCTTTATTTTTGAAGGTCCCTTTTCACTATATATAGCATTTATAGATGGAAGTTTTTTTTCTTTCATCATTTTTAAGATGTCATTCTATTGTCTTCTTGATGTGTGTTGTATGTTCAGTCTAAAACTCTATTAGTCTTATTTTCACTTCTCTGAAAGTAATCTTTTAAAATTTTGCTTCTTTTAATGTTTTCTTTCTTTTTAATTATTCTGTTCCTATATATGATTTTCTTTGGCCAATACTTGGTCACCTGATGCAAAGAACCGACTCATTGGAAAAGACCCTGATGCTGGGAAAGATTGAAGGCAGGAGGAGAAGGGGACAACAGAGGAAAAGATGGTTGGATGGCATCACTGACTGGATGGACATAAGTCTGAGCAAGCTCTGGGAGTTAGTGAAGGACAGGGAAACCTGGCAAGCTGCAGTCCATGGCTCACAAAGAATCAGACATAACTGAGTGACTGAACAACAACATGATTTTCTTTATTTTTTTCTGATACTGAGCATCTTGAATTTGTGGGTTAATGTTTTCACTAGTTTAAGAAAATTCTCAGATTATCTTTTCAAATGTTGTTTCTGCCCTGTTTTCTCTCTCCTATACTCTTAGATTGAGAGAGCACATACATTACACATGGTTAAGTGGTTTTGATATTATCCCTCATGTCTTATGCTCCATTCTTTCTATTCCCTTTTCACCTTCTTTGTACTTTAGCTTGAGAGTTTTCTACTGACCTTTCTTTAGGTTCACTGAATTTGCTTTCTGCTGTGAAGAAAGCTGAGCACCGAAGAATTGATGCTTTTGAACGGTGGTGTTGGAGAAGACTCTTGTGAGTCCCTTGAACTGCAAGGAGATCCAACTAGTCCATCCTAAATGAGATCAGTCCTGGGTGTTCATTGGAAGGGCTGATGCTGAAGCTGAAACTCCAATCCTTTGGCCACGTCATTGACTCATTGGAAAAGACTCTGATGCTCGGAGAGATTGCGGGCAGGAGGAGAAGGAAACGACAGAGGATGAGATGGCTGGATGGCATCACTGACTCGATGGATATGAGTTTGGGTAAACTCTGGGAGTTGGTGACGGACAGGGAGGCCTGGCAGGGTGCAATTCATAGGATCGCAAAGAGTCGGACACGACTGAGCGACTGAACCGAACTGATGACCAATTTGTTATTAAACCCATCCAATGAGTTTTTAAGCCTAGATATTACATTTTTTCCAATGGCTACTTGATTAATTGACGTAGACTTTGCTCCATCTTTCTATGTTCTTTAACACATTTATAATAAAATCTACTAACTTCAATTTAGGAATAATTTAGTCTAGTTTATTATCTTTTCTGTTGACTACTAGTAAAATTTTTCTTGTCTCTTTGCATTATCCCTTTTTTAAATTTGTATGTCAGATATTGTGTGTAAAGGAAGTATTGAAAACTGAAATTATTGTTGCTTCTTAGAGATCATTTACCTTGCCCTCTGTTATACAGATGAGATGAGGGTTACTCACCTCAATCCATCCAAAAATACGCTTCCAAGGAACTGGATATTAGCTCTACTTAGGCTAATTTCACCTCTGTTTTCATATGTCTTAAAGATGACAGTGGTCATGTGTTTATTGCAGGACATTGCCTCAGGGAGGATTTTACTTATCAGCACTATGAGACTGCAAAATATCTCACTCTGCCTTTCCAATTCAACACCTAGCTTCTTAATTCAACACCACTCCCCGACTCAGCATTCAGCAAAGATCCTGCCAGGCAAAATGTACATTTGGGGTTTCTGTACATTTTAAACAGGCATAGAGCCATATGGTGTTCTAAAGCTCTGCTGGTTTGTCTTCCCCTAGTAGAGCCCATCTTGCCTGGAGAATCCCATGGATGGAGGAGCCTGGTGGGCTGCAGTCCATGGGGTCGCAAAGAGTCGGACACGACTGAGCGACTTCACTTTCATTTTTCACTTTCATGCATTGGAGAAGGAAATGGCAACCCACTCCAGTGTTCTTGCCTGGAGAATCCCAGGGATGGAGGAGCCTAGTGGGCTGCCATCTGTGGGGTCGCACAGAGTCGGACACAATCAAAGCTACTTAGCAGCAGCAGCAGCAGTAGAGCCCCTTTACCTGATCGTCAGCTCATGCTTGGACTCAGCAAATCTCCAAAAGGAAGAAAAGAGCAAAATCAACTCACCTACCAGGAGATCATTGGAAGGACTGATACTGAAGCTGAAGCTCCAAAACTTTGGCCACCTGATGCAAAGAGCTGATTCACTGGAAAAGACCCTGATGCTAGTAAAGATTGAGGGCAGCCAGGTGACAGAAGATGAGATAGCTGGATGGCATCATCAACTCAGTGGATATGAGTCTGAGCAGACTCCGGGAGACAGTGAAGGTCAGGGAAGCCTGGCATGCTACAGTCCATGGAGCTGCAAATAGTCAGATAAGACTTAGCAACTGAACAACAGAAAGAGCTCTTTATTTTTGGAATGTTAGTTCATTTAGTCCTTTTTGTTTCCACTATTCTCAGATATCTTTTAAAATATGATTTCTGGGACTTCTTTGGTGGTCTAGTGGTTAAAAATTCGTCTTCCCGTGCAGGGGATTGGGTTTGATGCCTCGTTGGGGAACTAAGATCCCACATTCCATGGGACAGCTAAGCCCAAAAGCTGCAACTACTGAGCCCACACGTGCTAGAGCCGGTGCATCACAAATAGAGGAAGCCTGTATGCCTCAGTGAAAGATCCTACATGCCTCAATGAAACCAAATAAATTAATAAACATGTTTAAATAATAATAAAAAATAAAATGATTCCTATAATTAATTCTTTTTTTCTAGTTGATGCAGAAGATTAATGACACGCTGCCTATTAAATATTACTGGAAAGCAGAAATTGATTTGCTAACTCTTTAACTCTCACGACTGTTTTATGAGGTAGGTACATTTTTCAGACAAGTTGTGTAACTTGCCAAAGATCACTTAATAGTAAGTAATGACGTCAGGAGATGAACCTATGCTATCTCATCCTAAAACCAGGAGTGACAATAACTACGATGATATACTGCTTCTAATAAATGGAAATCTCCTTTTTCAATAGGTAAAGAAATGCTAATTCTGACTTCTAACTGAAAACCTGAAGGGAAGATCATTTTTAAAATTTTCTTTTGAGATTCGTTTTGAGTCAGATATGTAACTTACTTTAAATTCAAGGCACATCTCTCACCAAAATGTTTCTGTAGAAACTAAATTACCTTTTCTTATCCCTCAAGCCTCAAGAGATAAACCTCACTTAATCAAAAGCATTTTGGGTCCTATTTTCTTCAGGAATCAGGGGGACAACTGTCAAATTTCTGTGTCCTCCTCCCACAGAATTCTATTGTTAATTACAACAATTCACTTCAAGAATACAAATGCATCTAAGGGAACGCTTTCATTTTATGTTTTCGCTTTGGGAAAGTAAGTACAGTGGACTCTAAACTGCTTGCTTAGAACAGCAAAGGTTAAGGTAATGAGAGTAGAAATGGGAAAATCCACAGTCAATTTGCGTTTTGGAAGGGCCAACGAGTGCCAAATGAGAGCTGCCAGTGGTTTGTGGCTGCAAAGTGTGAGTCACAGCTGAAGCTACAGTATGGAAACCAGCACATTCTGAAAAGCACTGGTATTTACCCTTTCTTTTCACTTAATTTTTAAATTTCTATTTTATGTTGGAGTATAGAGGGTCCCTTGGACTGCAAGGAAATCCAACCAGTCCATCCTAAAGGAGATCAGTCCTGAGTGTTCATTGGAAGGACTGATCCTGAAACTGAAACTCTAATACTTTAGCCGCTTGATGAACTGAAAAGGCCTTGATGCTGGGAAAGATTGAAGGCGGGAGGAGAACGGGATGACAGAGGAGGAGATGGTTGGATGGCGTCACTGACTCGATGGACATGAGTTTGAGCAGCTCCAGGAGTTGGTGATGGACAGGGAGGCCAGGAGTCCTGCAGTCCATGAGGTCGCAAAGAGTCGGACACAACTGAGCGACTGAACTGAACTGAAATGATAGTTGATTAGCAATGTTTTGTTAATTTCAGGTATGCAGCAAAGTGATCCAGTTATACATAGTGTTAGTCACTCAGTCATGCCCAACTCTTTGCGACCCCAAGGACTGTAGCCTGCCAGTGTCCTCTGTCCATGGGATTCTCCAGGCAAGAATACTGGAGTGGGTTGCCATATACATATACATGTACCTTTTCTTTTCAAGTCTTTTTACCATTTAGGTTATTACAGAATATTGAGCAGAGTTCCCTGTGCTATGCAGTGGGTCTTGTTGGTTATTTATTTTAAATATAGTAGTGTATACATGTCAATCACAACCTCCCAATCTATACCCTTCCTCCCCTACACTTTCTCCTGCTAAACATACATTCTTTCTCTAAGTCTGTTTCTGGTAGGTATATACAATGGTAATAGAATATTACCAAGCCATTAGAAAGAATGAAACAATGCCATTTGCAGCAACATGGATGGACCTGGAGATGACCATACTAAGTGAAGTAAATCTTACAAGTGAATATCATATGATATCACTTATACGCAGAATCTTTAAAAAGTGATATGAATGAACTTAATTACAAAACCAGTGTTTACTCTTTCTGGGCCTTTGCCTAAGAATAATGTGACAATGATAAAGTCTCTTCTGACTGTAGCTTTATCAGTAGAAAAACTTAAGATGCAAAGAATCAGAATCTCTTCCACTTGCTCTACAGGCAGGGAGGAATTTCACACTTGACCATGGCAAAATTCAGTATGTAAACTTACTGAGAAAGATTTGACTGTTGGCTCTTAGCAAGGAAAGTTTCACCTGATACTGCAGAAAAACAAAACAATTCCATTTTAAAGAAAGCAGTTACCTGCTTGAAAGCAGAATTTTAAAACTAAATCTAAATGAGGAAAAAAAGAACCCACAAAATCCCATCACAGGATTTTAAATATTTCCATTACCTTCTGCTGCTTCCCAGTCAACCAGAGAAGACAGCGATTTCCATGCACTGGACGCGTCTGGCAGACTTGCTGGTTCATTTCCTGGGTTTTATCAAATGATGTTAAGACACGCTTCCTGTATTTAAAAAAAACAAAAGCTTTTAACATTACCTGCCAGAACAATAACCGATTTAACAGCTGCTTTTACCATATACTTACTGAGATATAAAGCACTGCCCTGTTCTGCAATTCCACAAGTAAAAAAGAAGGTAAGACATTCCAAAGCCTGGATTCTTCCATAAAATCACTCTCCTATAGGAATAATTTTATTACCTTCCCAAAGCCTGGTCTTATTCTCTCCTGCTGTCCTGTCTTCCCACACCTCCCATTCCACCCAAATCGGTCTACTCCCTTGAATATTTTGTATTTGTTTTCTCTTCTGTATCATTACACACACAGCTCCTCATACTAATATTGTTTCTAATCCTCAACCCTATAAAAACCTAATTTATCCTTCAAGTACCTGCTGAGATTCCACTTCTTCCAATGAACCTGCCCAGACAACCTTACTTCCTCCCCTAGCTTCCCATAGTAATCTCTCCCTTCCAGATATTTATATAGCATATATTCTTTGTACTATTTGTTCATTCATTCATTCAACAGATCTTTATTCACTTCAAGCTCTAGAAACAGAGATGACTGCAAGTGAAACCCAAGAACAGATATATAAAGATAAAATGTGTTGTTAAATATATTAATATATGTGTATGCATATATACACTGTATTCAACCATATTAATAATAAGCCAATATTATTGAGTACCTACTATGTGCCAAGCACTATTCCAGGCCACTTAGATGTTCTAAGATGTTTATCTGGCACATTCATCTCTAATTGATCAAAGGTCTGAGCACTGAATGTAAATTTCATATTTGCACATTTATTTATGTGGAAGCATCAGCTGGTGCTCCAGTTGGTTTAGCTGCCTCACAGAGGCTTCACAAAAGAACTGATGATTCTGCGACTGAATCATTCATTGGTCCTCAAATTGGACGAACAGGTTCCCAGAAGAATCCCATATCTAGTATTAGAAAAGCCCTGGGGCAGAAAGTAAAAGATACACTATGTAGCTGAGGCAAGGTGCCAAAACATTTGAGTAGAGCTGACTCTTGCATCCAAGGCTGGATGGCAGGTAGACAGAGGATATGAGATGGGGCACAGGAGCTGTCCACACAGAGTACCAGATGTCAGACAGAGACATAAAAAGCACCTTCAAACTCAACAACATCATCCTGTTGCTAGAATCTGGCTACCTCTGTATTTCCAATAATGGAAACACATTAACTTCCTTATTGTTTAAGTCTTTCTTCTTGACCTCCCTTTTATTAAGAGGAAACCACTAAGAAAAAAAATTGTATATATATATAGAGGGGACAGTTGGGGGACAGGTGAGACTGGTGTATATTTTTAAAGGATCATCTGGTTTTTGAAACGGACTAGGGTGGAAGCAAGGAGACTATTTAGATGTTGATGTAGATATTTGGGCTAGAAGTGGTGGTGGCATATATATATATATATATATATATATATATATATATATATATATATATATAGGGTTTCCTGATAGCTCAGTTGGTAAAGAATCTGCCTGCAATGCAGGACACCCCAGTTCGATTCTTGGGTCAGAAAGATCCACTGGAGAAGGGACAGGCTACCCATGCGAGCATTCTTGGGCTTCCCTTGTGGCTCAGCTAGTAAACAACCCACTTGCAATGCTGGAGACCTGGGTTGGGAAGATCCCCTGGAGAAGGGAAAGGCTACCCACTCCAGTATTCTGGCCTAGAGAATTCCATGGACTGTCAGACAGTCCATGGAGTCAGACAGGACTGAGTGACTTTCACTTTCATATGAATTGTGGCATTGCGGGTAGCAGTAGGAAGGTAGAAGAGACGTAGCATTTGTTTTCCTTGAGTATAGGATTTGTTCACCTCACTATTTGTGAAGCCTTATTGGTATCGCATTGGCCATGCTCAAAATGTGTGTAAGCTACTTGTTTATGTGAAATAAAGCATGCTATCTTTTCTGTAACCTGAAGCTGAAATTTTGCCAGTTCTTACAGAGGGCATCCTCTACAGAAGAAACAGTATTTACAAAAGAAGGATGGGGGCTTTCATGGTGGCTCAAAGGTAAAGAATCTTCCTGCCAATGCAGGAGACCCAGGTTCGATCTCTCATCTGGGATGATCCCACATGCTACGGAGCAACTAAGCCCCTGAGCCACAACTGCTGAGCCTGTGCTCTCAAGCCCGGGAGCCACCACTACTGAGCCTACACAACTACTGAAGCCTGTGCGCCCTGGAGCCTGTGCTCCACAACAAGAGAAGCCACCACAATGAGAAGCCCTCATCCGCACCTAGAGGAAAGCCCACACAGTAATGAAGATCCAGCACAGCCAAAAACAAATAAATAAATGCACAAAAGCAAGCAAGAAGTTTGTTCAACAGCTCAGTTTTTCATTCAAAAAACTGGGGGTGCCTTTCATGTACCAATCATCAATGCTCTCCTCCCTGAGGATACAACCCAGAAACAGACAAGATTCTCCATCATTAAAGAGCACCATCTATTAGGAGAAACAGATAGTAAACAAGTGAGCACTCAAAGTTGGGGGACAGGTGAGACTGGTGTATATTTTTAAAGGATCATCTGGTTTTTGAAACGGACTGGGGTGGAAGCAAGGAGACTATTTAGATGTTGATGTAGATATTTGGGCTAGAAGTGGTGGTGGCCTGGACAAGAGTGGTGGGGATGAAGGTGATAAGGCTATTCCCTTTATTGCGCATTGCAGTAAAACCTTTGAGGAAGGAAATCTCTGAGGAAGAAAATGGATTCTAGAAGGAAGGAGAGAAGGGATTAAAATAAAACAGGCTACTGGATAGTGTCAGGGAGGACATCTGATTCAGCTGGAAGGATGGTTGCAGAGTGTGAAAGACTCACAGACTGAAAGAAACATGGGTGATGAATTGAATCTACTCCGCTGTTGATCAAGAGGCATATGATTGCTAACACTGGAATATTCTAATTACTTTTAATTGTTGAGTTGTGTTTCTTTAAACACAACACCAGGCAAAGACTAGACTCTGTGGGACTCAATATACATAGTGTTACACGGAATGAAATTTGAATGAAATTTGAATGAAATTCAGGCTTACACAGAATGAAATTTGTCCTGTTTAACACATTTTGAAAGTGATTTTTAAATGTTTTTACTCTTAGGATTTTTACTCATAAATCTTTCCCTCTGAGATATATTAAGTACCAGTTCCTACAAAGAAAATTAGATAGAAGGCAGTTTAGTGATGAATCAAACTAGCATTATGATCAAAGAGAGTCTCAGTAGGTAGAATGTAGTTTAGAAATTTAGTTAGCGAAGTTTGGACCTCTCACATTAATCATTTCATAATTCATACTTTAATATATTTACAGCTCATTGAGCAAGCCTATTTTCTTTCCCTGTGGAAAGATGCTTGGTACTTAAGGGGCCCTGGGATTTAGTACAGATAACTATGTGAAATAAAGTACAAATGACAAGTGACTATTTTTGTGATTTGCTTTGCCTTTGTTCCAAACTCAGAAGAATGGTGAGTAGAGGGGGACACTGGATGACTATTTGAGCAGGCGGTGATTTCTTTACTTATTCAAAAATATTAGGGGCAACAAATTCTTCCTTTAAAATGCAAGTGTACTCAAGGGTATAAGCTCCATCATAACTGTGTGTGATGACAGTAATGCCTCAGTTACCTAAAAGAGTGGGCCATGGGCACTAACAAAGAATAGAGGGGAAGACTTAAAAAACTTAAAAACAGGAAACTAAGGTTTTTTCCTATCTGTGCTACCATTTAGCTGGGTGGCTTTAAGAAAGTCATGTGGCTTCAACAAATGATGTTGGGAAAACCAGATATCCACATGTAAAAGAATGAAATGCAACCCTTGCTTTACAACCTATACAAAAATTAACTCAAAATGGAGGAAAGACCTAAATATAAGCGTGAGCCCTACAGAACTCTTATGATATTAGATTTGGCATTGACTTCTTGGGTATGTCACAAACAAAAGAACAGGCAACAAAAGCAAAAAAAGAAAAAGATAAATTGGTCTATACATGAAATTAAAAGCTTCTGTGCATCAAAGGATACAATCAACAGAGTGAAAAGGCAACTCACAGGATGGGAGAAAATATTTGCAAGTGATCTGTTTCATCAAGGGTTAATAGCAAGCAGACATAAAGAACCCTTACAACTCAACAAAACAAAAACCAAACCCAGTTTAAAAATGGACAAAGGATTTGAACTGGTATATCTCCAAAGAAAATGTACAAATGTCAGTAAACACATAAAAAGATGCTCAACATCACTAATCATTAGAGAAATGCAAATCAAAACCACACTGAATTACCACCTCACACCCATTAGGACGGCTATTGCTGTTTAAAGAAAACAAAATAGCAAGGGTTGGCAATGATGCAGAGAAGTTGGAACTGTTGTGCACTGTTAGTAAAAATGTAAAATGGTGCTGTTGCCATGAAAAACAGTAAGGTCGTTCTTTAAAAAATTAAAAATAGAATTACCACTTGACCCAGAATCCATGTATGAGGATGCCTAAAAAATTGGAAGCAAGGATTTAAAGAGATATTTTAAAACATATTTATAGTAATATTATTGACAATAGCCAAGAGAAGGAAGCAACCATTTGGATAAGCAAATGGTGGTATATACATATAATGAAATTCAGTCCTAAAAGAGGGAAATTCTGATACATGTTGCAACGTGGATGAACATGAAGGACTATGTTAAGTGAAATAAGCCAGGAACTAAAGGACAAATACTGTATAATTCCAGTTATATAAAGTACCAGAGTAGTCAAAGAGACAGAGGGTGGAATGGCAGTTGCCAGGAGGGTAGTAGGAATCGCTCCATAGCTGGTGCCAAGTCTCAGTTTTGCAGGATAAAAAGAGCTCTGGAGATGGGTGGTGGTGATGGTCGCATAGAAACGTGAATTACCTAATACTGCTAAACTGTATACTTAAAAGTGGCTAAGATAACAAAATTTGTTCTATGTATTTTATCACAATCTTTTTAAAATTTAAGATAACAAATAGAAAATGCTTTCACAGTGTAGGAAATGCAGAAAGTGTTCTCAAAATAACAAAATTCATACTTGTTATTTTTATTAAACTTCCTGAATTGAGGCCCAAGATGGTCCCAGTATGTCAAGTTCCTTTCTGGGGAAAAGAAAGCATGTGAAGAAATTAAGTCATCAGAATTTTTAGAGTGCCTGAGACATCATTTGGTCTCATTCCCTGGAAAAAAAACAGTTACAATGCCTTGCCAACTCTTAGAATTCCTATTTCTAACATGAAGGTTTTAGAATTATAACAATTTATTAAATCATCTGTAAGTTCCTTCATCTCTCTTATTCTCTAAGTCAATATTTTGTAAATTGCGTTCTATAGTTCTAGTCTTCCAGGTGAAGGGCACATATATCACTTGAGTTCTGGATGCTTTGGTACAGACACACGCATGCACACATATACACACACACCATTGTTTCAAGCTGAGATGCCTGCTTTTTCTATACTGGAGTTATGTTCAATATTTACTTTTACACATTTTTCTAATTAAAAAAGCCTAAAAGCACTGTTTCTAAGTAAGCCAGTTAAGTGAACTTTTTAGATAAGTGAAATTTATCTTAGGTACTAAACTTTCATTTTAAATTCTACGTTTGATGAAAATCCTTTAAAAACTGACCCTTGGAACTTCCTTGGTGGTCCAGTGGTTAAGACTTCACCTTCCAGTGCAGGGGGTGAGGGTTCCATCCCTGGTGGGGGAGCTAAGATCCCACATGCCTCAAGGCCAAAAAACCAAAACGTGAAACGTAAGCAATATTGTAACACATTCAATATACTTTTTTTTAATGGTCCACATCAAAAAAACAAACAACAAAAAAAAAAACCCTGACCCTTGTCCCACACCTTCTTAAAGAGGATCCTGAGGGGAAAAAATAATAATAATAAAAGAGGATTCCTTACGAAAAAAGAATAATAATAAAAGATTTCTGGACCATATTCTGCTTGGTAAAGCTTGGCCTCACTGACATGCAGTGGCTCAGTGGTAAAGAATCCACCTGCCAATGCAGGAGACATGTGTTGGATCCCTGAGTTGGGAAGATGCCCTGGAGAAGGAAATGCAACCCTCTCCAGTATTCTTGCCTGGAGAATCCCGTGGTCAGAGGAGCCTGCATGGCTACAGTCCTTGGAGTCACAAACGGTGGGACACAACTGAGCAGAAGCATGTGTTACAGACTGTACTCTACAGAGAACTGTGAGTTTCTGATCTCTTTCCAGGAGAAACACAGTTCTTGGAGACCAAAATGAAAATAACTCCTGCTAACCCAGTTGTTAATCTTGCCTCCCTCAGTGCCCCGTCAGTCTTCACCTGCCACCCAGGACACTGTCCAGTTTCCACGCCTCCAGCTTTGCATGAGCTGTTTCCTCTACCTAAGCTCCCTTTGTCAGCTTGGTCTTCATCTGGCTGAATTCTTGTCACCATTAAAAACTCAGCTCATCTATTCCCACTTAAGGAAGCCACCCAAGCTGGGTGAAGTGCTTGTCCTTTCCTCCCCAAATATCTTCTCCATCTAGACACCATGTATACACAAGTCCATGTATACACATGACTCTTTTGGGACCATGGACTGTACCCGCCAGGCTCCTCTGTCCATGGGCTTCTCCAGGCAAGAACACTGGAGCAGGTTCCCATTTCTTTCTCAGGGGGATCTACCCTGCGCCAGGAATCAAACCCTCCTGTCTTGGGTCTCCTTTGGCAGACGGATTCTTTACCACTAGCACCCCCTGGGGAGAAGGCAATGGCACCCCACTCCAGTACTCTTGCCTGGAAAATCCCATGGATGGAGGAGCCTGGTAGGCTGCAGTCCATGGGGTCGTGAAGAGTCGGACACGACTGAGCGACTTCACTTTTACTTTTCACTTTCATGCATTGGAGAAAGAAATGGCAACCCGCTCCAGTGTTCTTGCCTGGAGAATCTCAGGGATGGCAGAGCCTGGGGGGCTGCCGTCTCTGGGGTCGCACAGAGTCGGACACGACTGAAGTGACTTACCAGCAGCAGCAGCAGCACCCCCTGGGAAGCCTGATATGCCACTAGAGACTTCTAAAACTGAGAGGCAACGAGGAAAAAAAATTAAAAATGGAACAGAAGAGCCAAGAACTGTGGGACAACTACAGAAGGTACAACATCCAAGTAAAAGGAATACCAAGGGGAAAAGAAGGAACAGAAGAAATATTCAGAGCAATAATTATAATAGGGGCGGCATGGACGCCCAGCCGCTAGAGTGGGCCTTCCTGATTGGCTGTTAGCCTCCCGCCCCCACCAACGGTAGCCTCACAGTGTGACCCTCCCCCCGCCACCTCTATATAAAGGAGCCCGAATTCTGACGGGAAAGATGGTTCTCTGAGACGCTTGTCCGCCGTCTCCTCAGCCTGCTACCTTTGGAAATATCGTCATTCCTTGCCTCAGAACTCCTCTCCCTGTATACTGGTCTGTCAAGCAGCAAGCAAAATGAGCTTGGACTCAGTATCATAATGACTAAGAATTTCACCAAATTGACATCAGCCACCAACTCACAGATTCAGGAAGCTCAGAGAATAGATAGGATAATGGGGGGAAATATTAAGCATATAATATTCCAGCTGAGGAAAATCAAAGATAAAAATCTTAAAAAGAGCCAGAGGGAAAACATGCCTTCCCTTAAAAGGACCAAAGGAAAAACGACATCCACCTATTCCCTCAGAAACCATGCAAGCAAAAGCGAGGAGTGAAATATTTGAAGTGTAGAGAGGGAAAAAAAATGAACTCCAACCTAGAATTCTGTATTCTGAGGTCCTCTTCAAAAGCGAACCATAAATACATTCTAAGGCAAACAAAAATTGAGAGGCAAAATCTATACATTCTTGCCTTGAAATGTTAAAAGAAGTTTCTTCAGAGAGAAGGTGTTGGTTCAAAACCAACAGCCTGGAGGCCCAGTGGCTAAGACTCTGTGCTACCAATGCAGGGTACTGGTTTGATCCTGAGCCAGAGAACTAGATCCTGCCCAGCTACAACTAAGACCCAGCACTGCCAAAATAAGTTTAAAATGTTTTTAAATAAATATATATTTTTTAATGTTAAAAAAAAAAAAAAAACGACCTAGAGCTTCCCGTGGAAAATCTGAAAGAGATTCCCAGACACAAAGGATGAGGAGAGCCATAAGAAAGAGGCAGACGCTCCAGCCTAGTAGGTGGCAGGTCTAACAAGCAAGGGAACTTGGTACCAAGGCTGTGGCCCCGGGACCATACCCCTGCCCCTCCCTCCAGGTAAAATGCAGAAAACCACAGCTAACTTTCAAGTTGTGGTACTGGAGAAAACTCTTGAGAGTTTCTTGGACTGTGAGGAGACCAAACCATGCGTGCGTGTTAAGTTGCTTCAGTCGTGTCCCACTCTGCGACTCCATAAACTACAGCCCACCAGGCTTCTCTGTCCTTGGGATCTCCCAGGTGAGAATACTGGAGTGGGTTGCCGCTTCCTTCTCCAGCGGATCTTCCCAACCCAGGGTTCAAACCTGCATCTCCTGTGTCTCCTGCATTGGCAGGTGGGTTTTTTACCGCTAGCGCCACCTGGCAAGCCCAATGATAAGAGCTGACTCATTGGGAAAGACCCTGATGCTGGAAAAGATTGAAAGCAAAAGGAGAAGGGGGTGACAGGGGATGAGATGGTTAGATAACATTACCAACTCAGTGACATGAATTTGAGCAGACTCTGGGAGATAATGAAGGACAGGGGAACCTGGCGTGCTGCTGTCCATGGGGTCGCAAAGAGTTGGACACGACTTAGCGACTGAACAGCAACAAACCATGTCCTGTTCATGGTACAGGAACAAGAGTCCATCCACAAGAACACCCTGGCAAGCTGGTTCAGCATCACAAGTGGGGCAAAGACCACCCTGCAGCTTGTTCAGTTCAATTCAGTTGCTCAGTCGTGTCTGACTTTGCAATCCCATGAGTCACAGCATGCCAGGCCTCCCTGTCCATCACCAACTCCCGGAGCTCACTCAGATTCATGTCCATCGAGTCCGTGATGCCATCCAGCCATCTCATCCTCTGTCGTCCCCTTCTCCTCCTGCCTCCAATCCCTCCCAGCATCAAAGTCTTTTCCAATGAGTCAACTCTTTGCATGAGGTGGCCAAAGTACTGGAGTTTCAGCTTTAGCATCATTCCTTCCAAAGAAATCCCAGGGCTGATCTCCTTCAGAATGGACTGGTTGGATCTCCTTGCAGTCCAAGGGTCTCTCAAGAGTCTTCTCCAACACCACAGTTCAAAAGCATCAATTCTTTGGTGCTCAGCCTTCTTCACAGTCCAACTCTCACATCCATACATGACCACTGGAAAAACCATAGCCTTTGTTGGCAAAGTAATGCCTCTGCTTTTGAATATGCTATCTAGGTTGGTCATAACTTTTCTTCCAAGGAGTAAGTGTCTTTTAATTTCATGGCTGCAGTCACCATCTGCAATGATTTTGGAGCCCAAAAAAATAAAGTCTGACACTGTTTCCACTGTTCCCCCATCTATTTCCCATGAAGTGATGGGACCAGATGCCATGATCTTCGTTTTCTGAATGCTGAGCTTTAAGCCAACTTTTTCACTCTCCTCTTTCACTTTCATCAAGAGAGTTTTTAGTTCCTCTTCACTTTCTGCCATCAGGGTGGAGTCATCTGCATATCTGAGCTTATTGATATTTCTCCCGGCAATCTTGATTCCAGCTTGTGCTTCTTCCAGTCCAGCATTTCTCATGATGTACTCTGCATAGAAGTTAAATAAGCAGGGTGACAATATACAGCCTTGACGTACTCCTTTTCCTATTTGAAACCAGTCTGTTGTTCCATGCCCAGTTCTAACTGTTGCTTCCTGACCTGCATACAGATTTCTCAAGAGGCAGGTCAGGTGGTCTGGTATTCCCATCTCTCTCAGAATTTTCCACAGTTTACTGTGATCCACACAGCCAAAGGCGTTGGCATAGTCAATAAAGCAGAAATAGATGTTTTTCTGGAACTCTCTTGCTTTTTCCATGATCCAGCAGATGTTGGCAATTTGGTCTCTGGTTCCTCTGCCTTTTCTAAAACCAGCTTGAACATCAGGGAGTTCACAGTTCATGTATTGCTGAAGCCTGGCTTGGAGAATTTTGAGCATGACTTTACTAGCATGTGAGATGAGCGCAATTGGGCGGTAGTTTGAGCATTCTTTGGCATTGCCTTTCTTTGGGATTGGGATGAAAACTGACCTTTTCCAGTCCTGTGGCCACTGCTGAGTCTTCCAAATTTGCCGGCGTATTGAGTGCAGCACTTTCACAGCATCGTCTTTCAGGATTTGAAATAGCTCCACTGGAATTCCATCACCTCCACTAGCTTTGTTCATAGTGATGCTTTCTAAGGCCCACTTGACTTCACATTCCAGGATGTCTGGCTCTAGATGAATGATCACACTATTGTGATTATCTTGGTCGTGAAGATCTTTTTTGTACAGTTCTTCTGTGTATTCTTGCCACCTCTTCTTAATATCTTCTGCTTCTGTTAGGTCCATACCATTTCTGTCCTTTATCGAGTTCATCTTTGCATGAAATATTCCCCTGGTATCTCTAATTTTCTTGAAGAGGTCTCTAGTCTTTCCCATTCTGTTGTTTTCCTCTCTATTTCTTTGCATTGATCACTGAGGAAGGCTTTCTTATCTCTTTTTGCTGTTCTGTGGAACTCTGCATTCAGATGCTTTTTATCTTTCCTTTTCTCCTTTGCTTTTCGCTTCTCTTCTTTTCACAGCTATTTGTAAGGCCTCCCCAGACAGCCATTTTGCTTTTTTGCATTTCCTTTCCATGGGGATGGTCTTGATCACTGTCTCCTGTACAATGTCACGAACCTCATTCCATAGTTCATCAGCACTCTATCCATCAGATCTAGGCCCTTACCATCTCATTGTTATACTAACCTCTCTGCCATCTACACCAGGATGGTTCCACCGACTTCCAACCCAGATGCCAAAGAACCATGTGTGAGCAGAAAAGAGGTAGCAACTCAGTTCCAGGAAGAATCCTGGCTCTTAGAAAACCCATGCAGATGCCTCCCCCTCATGAACCTTACCCTTAAATTCTTGCCTGAATCATTCACCCAGGCGAGAAGTTGATTTGCAACTATGTTCCTGCTTCTCCAGACTCTGGCCATTGAATAAAGCTTATATTGCTTCCATCTCAGCTTCGGTTTTTGTCCCAGTTGAACAGGGAAAAACCTTCCCCACCCAGGCCAGCTGGGGCTCCTGTAGGCATCCACGTGACCTAATTCAGTAATAATTAGGTTGAGGCTTACCTTGAGGCTTATCTTAGGCCACAAGATAAGTCAATCTCCAGACCTGCCCACCAGAATCTTAAAGTTTATGTAGAGGACTGAACAAAGTTCGGTCACACATACCATCCAGATGGCCTGAACAACAGATGGCTTTAAAGCTGCATGTTTGAAAATGGCTCACACTGTGGGAACGGTGGGCAGAGTGCAGGCTTAAAGGACAGTGGAAGGCAGAAAAGCCTCCCACCTCCTGGGTCCGGCTCACGGGTCATCAAGTGGTCACATCCTCTGGATGAACTCCTCCAGCGGAAGGAAAGTGATATGGGTCAGGAGCTCAATCCACATAAAGAAAGGAAGAGTGCGAGAGAATAAATCTATGAAGGTAAATAAAAGCTTTTATGTTTCTTATTCTTGGACGTGAGTCTGAGTGAACTCCGGGAGTTGGTGATGGACAGGGAGGCCTGGCGTGCTGCGATTCACGGGGTCGCAAAGAGTCAGACACGACTGAGCAACTGAACTGAACTGAACTGAACTGATTCTTAATTGATTCCACAGATAATTGTTACAGATAACGGTAGCAACAATGTACTTGATTCTGTATGTTTATTATACATATACAATATAATCATCATCATTTAGTCACTTAGTCATGTCCGACTCTTTGTGACCCCATGAACTGTAGCCCACCACGTTCCTCTGCCCATGGGATCTCCCAGGCAAGAATACCGGAGTGGGTAGTCAATTCCTTCCCCAATATATACAATATAAGCATATGCAATTGTATATATAAGCATACGCACTTCCATATGCTTCTGTATGAATGAGATAAATGACTGCAGTGATATAAGGTATAAGCAAGGGTTGGGAAGAAGGGATTAGGAATATTTTGTTTTCATAGGTACTTGCACTACTTGTGAAGCAGTATAGCATTATTTGAAGGTGGACTTCAGAATTCCCTAGCAATCCAGTAGTTAAGACGCCTTGATTTAATTGCTGTGGGTATGGGTTCGATCCCTGGTCAGGGAACTAGGTTCCACAAGCTGGTTGGGTGCACCCAAATTAATTAGTTAAAAAGAAAGAAAATGGACTTGGATTCATCTGTAAATACATGTATTGCAAATTCTATCTAGGCCTGCCTGCATGCATAGTCAGTTGCGGGGTCATGTCTGACTTTTTGCGACCCCATGGACTGTAGCCTGCCAGGTTCCTCTGTCCGTGGAATATTCCAGGCAAGAATACTGGAGTAGATTGCCATTTCCTCCTCCAGGGGATCTTCCTGACCCAGGGATCGAACCTGTATCTCCTGTGTCTCCTGCATTGGAAAGCAGATTCTTTACCACTGTGCCACCTGGGAAGCTCAATTTCTATCAAGGGCAACCCCTTAAATAAAACTGAAAAAGAAGTAAAATTGATATGCTAAGAAAGGAGAGAAAATTGAATCATATAAAGTGCTCAAGTAAAACTACAAATAACGGGGAAGGAATGGATGACAAAAATAGGAATAAAGAACAAGGGCAATGAACAGAAAACAAGAAAAAATAGTGTAGATAGTAATCCAACTGTATCGATAAACATTTTAAATGTCAAGAGTATAAACACCCCAATTAAAAGATAGACTTTGACAGAGTGGATGAAAAAGCAAGACTCTGCTCTATGTTGTCTACAAGAATCCCATTTTAAATATAAAGACACACGTAAATTAAGGGATAAGTAGGCAAAGCATGAAGGGGTTTTTTTTAATAGGCTTTATTTTTTTAGGGAAGTTTTAGCACAGCAAAAGTAAGGAAGGAGGTACAGAGGCTTCTTATATATCTTCTCCTCCCATACACGCATCAGTCAGTTCAGTTCAGTCACTCAGCCGTGTCTGACTCTTTGCCGCCCCATGGACTGCAGCACACCAGGCTGTCCTGTCCATCACCAACTCCCGGAGCTTGCTCAGACACATGTCCATCAAGTCCTCTTCCATTATCAACATCCCCCACTGGAGTAGTATGTATGTTATGATTAATAAAAGTACACTGACACATCAGAACCATCCGAAGTCTACAGTTTACATGAGGGCTCACTCTGGTTGTTGTACAGTCTGTAGGTTTGCACAAATGTGCAGTAACATGTATGCTTCATCACAGTATCATATACAATGTATTCATTGCCCTAAAAATCCAGCACAGAGGATTTTTAAGGCAGTGAAACTCATCTTTACGACAGTCGTATGGTAAATGCATGTCTTCATACATTTATCCAAATCCATAGACTGTACACCACCAACAGTGAACCCTACAGACTTGGGTGACAGTGATGTGTCAGTATAAGTTATTGACTGTAACAAATGTACCACTCTAAAGGGGAATGTTGATCATTATACCTAGTGCAGGGGCAGCCACTGTGAACTTTCCATCCCACTAGGGAGTGGAAATGGCAAATTTTTTAAAATTTTAATATCTTTCTGTACTCTCCAAATTTACTGTAATGAGTGTGTAAACAGAGATAAAATATGTTAAAATCCTACCACTTCCCTTTTTCTTTTCTTAATTATTTATTTTTTAATTAGAGTATAATTGTATTACAATGTCATGTTAGTTTCTGCTGCACAACACAATTTCCCTTTTTCTAATATGAAAGAGTAGAAAATTCAGTGTTAGCAAATGAAGCAACTGACAAACAACTAATCTCAAAAATATACAAGCAACTTATGCAGCTCAATTCCAGAAAAATAAACGACCCAATCAAAAAATGGGCCAAAGAACTAAATAGACATTTCTCCAAAGAAGACATACGGATGGCTAACAAACACATGAAAAGATGCTCAACATCACTCATTATCAGAGAAATGCAAATCAAGACCACAATGAGATACCACTTCACACCAGTCAGAATGGCTGTGATCCAAAAATCTGCAAGCAATAAATGCTGGAGAGGGTGTGGAGAAAGGGAACCCTCCTACACTGTTGGTGGGAATGCAGACTAGTACAGCCACTATGGAGAACAGTGTGGAGATTCCTTAAAAAATTGCAAATAGAACTACCTTATGACCCAGCAATCCCACTGCTGGGCATACACACCGAGGAAACCAGAATTGAAAGAGACACATGTACCCCAGTGTTCATCGCAGCACTGTTTATAATAGCCAGGACATGGAAACAACCTAGATGTCCATCAGCAGATGAATGGATAAGAAAGCTGTGGTACATATACACAATGGAGTATTACTCAGCCGTTAAAAAGAATTCATTTGAATCAGTTCTGATGAGATGGATGAAACTGGAGCCAATTATACAGAGTGAAGTAAGCCAGAAAGAAAAACACCAATACAGTATACTAACACATATATATGGAATTTAGGAAGATGGCAATGACGACCCTGTATGCAAGACAGGGAAAGAGACACAGATGTGTATAACGGACTTTTGGACTCAGAGGGAGAGGGAGAGGGTGGGATGATTTGGGAGAATGACATTCTAACATGTATACTATCATGTAAGAATTGAATCGCCAGTCTATGTCTGACGCAAGATGCAGCATGCTTGGGGCTGGTGCATGGGGATGACCCAGAGAGATGTTATGGGGAGGGAGGTGGGAGGGGGGTTCATGTTTGGGAATGCATGTAAGAATTAAAGATTTTAAAATTTAAAAAATAAAAAACTAAAAGAAAAAAAAAGAAAGGAAAAAAATAAAAATTAAAAAAAAAGAGTAGAAAATTCAAAGTGACCCATTGGGCTTCTCCAAGTCATGGGTTGTTTGATGGGTAACACACTCTCGTTCTCTGCACTGACTGAACTGGTTCTGCAGTAAAAACATTGAAAAAAGGGACTGTGACCCTCCCCCCCCCGGTTTGGCATCTTCCTCTGGCCTGGGCTCCTAGTCCTCCCACCCTGTAACCAAAAGGATAAGCGTGACTTCAGGGCACTCATGCAAAATGCAAAGCTTATTGATGTGGAAGGGGCTGATACTCTCCAGTGTTTGCAGCAGAGTCAGTAACACAGCATCAATATTTCACGACTTTTCTGTTCATGTATGAAGACAACTCTAGCTGGACTTCCTGAGTCATAAGGGAGAGGGTAAAAGCTGCTAGGGACTGCAGAGTCTCCTGGGAAACTGCTGACCCCAAAGTGGGACCTCACTCCGCATATACAGGTCATTGTAGACTCTGAGACATGGGTTAGATAGAAAGATGTATATTTAGCCAAGAAGCGTGTTTCCATGGCAATCTTAAACTCCGATGTCTGCCTTTCTTCCCCTCTCCAGTGTGTGTTAAGCCCACATGAAGCCCCTGTGGGCTTTGCCCATCTGCAAGGCAGCTGAGGCTTCAGCTGCTATATGGGCTGCTGATAATCTTGGAAAGCAAGGGCAAAACCCAGGCAATCATGTTCATAGTCCTTGTTCCATGATTGCTTGACATTTTTTATGAGTCTGTTTTCAATTCAGAGACATTCACAAAGATTTCACAAGGCAGGTCATTGTAACACTATTTGCAGCAGCAAAACACTGGAAATCATCTGCACGTCCAACAAAAGAAGATTTTTAAAAATAAATTATGCTTTCTGGCTTACTTCACTCTGTATAATCGGCTCCAGTTTCATCCATCTCATCAGAACTGATTCAAATGAATTCTTTTTAATGGCTGAGTAATACTCCATTGTGTATATGTACCAAAGCTTTCTTATCCATTCATCTGCTGATGGACATCTAGGTTGTTTCCATGTCCTGGCTATTATAAACAGTGCTGCGATGAACATTGGGGTACATGTGTCTCTTTCAATTCTGGTTTCCTCGGTGTGTATGCCCAGCAGTGGGATTGCTGGGTCATAAGGTAGTTCTATTTGCAATTTTTTAAGGAATCTCCACACTATTCTCCATAGTGGCTGTACTAGTTTGCATTCCCACCAACAGTGTAGGAGAGTTCCCTTTTCTCCACACCCTCTCCAGCATTTATTGCTTGCAGATTTTTGGATCGCAGCCGTTCTGACTGGTGTGAAGTGGTACCTCATTGTGGTTTTGATTTGCATTTCTCTAATAATGAGTGATGTTGAGCATCTTTTCATGTGTTTGTTAGCCATCCGTATGTCTTCTTTGGAGAAATGTCTATTTAGTTCTTTGGCCCATTTTTTGATTGGGTCGTTTATTTTTCTGGAGTTGAGCTGCAGAAGTTGCTTGTATATTTTTGAGATTAGTTGTTTGTCAGTTGCTTCATTTGCTATTATTTTCTCCCATTCAGAAGGCTGTCTTTTCACCTTGCTTATATTTTCCTTTGTTGTGCAAAACACCAATACAGTATACTAACACATATATATGGAATTTAGGAAGATGGCAATGACGACCCTGTATGCAAGACAGGGAAAGAGACACAGATGTGTATAACGGACTTTTGGACTCAGAGGGAGAGGGAGAGGGTGGGATGATTTGGGAGAATGACATTCTAACATGTATACTATCATGTGAATTGAATCGCCAGTCTATGTCTGTCGCAGGATGCAGCATGCTTGGGGCTGGTGCATGGGGATGACCCAGAAAGATGTTACGGGGAGGGAGGTGGGAGGGGGGTTCATGTTTGGGAATGCATGTAAGAATTAAAGATTTTAAAATTTAAAAAATAAAAAAATTAAAATTAAAAAAAATAAATAAATAAATAAATTATGCTACCTGCACATGCCCTGAAACCATGAAAATCATTCTTCTGGAGAAAATTCATCACAGGAGGAAATGTATGATTAGATTATAAAGTGGAAAAGAAGTCTCTCTGAATAGGCCATGGAGTATGTGCCAGTTTTGAATGTCTAAGGGGTGGGTTGGTGTCTCAGAGAGCTGGTTTCACCAAAGAAGTACAGCAGGGTCTTTCTGTGTGACCTCACCACGGCCCCTCCAGGTGTCCAGGGCCCGGGCTCCACCTGGGCTCACAAGTGTTGGTGACCGGCAAAGTGGCCACTGGACACATGAGGTGATTCGACTGAGACTAGCAGTGTCTCGGGGAACAGATGGACAGCACTCACGCCAGGTGGTCAACGTGCCAGAAACACACTGACAGACCTCTGTGGGTGATACTAGTGTGATGGTAGGGAGGGAACACCTACTTTGTTTCTTGGCCTAGTAATACAAAAGCTTACTCCAGGCGGGGCGCAGTAGTCAGTGGGACTTGACACATTTCCCAGTTGCCAGCATAGATGGTGCTCTCTTGAGCAAAGAATGGGCAGCAGCTCGGTGCTGGGTCCCCTCAAGGCCACATAGTTTTTCTCAACTTCATCCGCTTCTCTCCTCGCAAGTGCTCTGTGTCCCTGTAGAGCAGGGACTCTACAGTGTAAGGGCTTCCGTGCTTCAGTAACTGTGGCACATAGTTACTGAACACAGGCTTAGTTGCGCTGAAGCATATGGAATCTTCCAGGACCAGGGATCAAACCTGTGTGCCCTGTGTTGGCAGGCAAATTCTTAACTGCTGGACCACCAGGGAAGCCCCACTCATGCAATGTTATGCACTGAATTCTCCAGGACATAGACCTTCAAAATATTGACATCCCAGAGCTAGATATTCAAGGCTCTTTAATTCTGACAAATGTTTCAAAAGGTAATGTCGAACTTTTAAGAACTGATAGAGTGGAGGGCAGTGAGAGATGACCCCAGGATAAAATACAATACTTTGAATCCAGTGGGCAAAATACCTAGAATAATATCTCAAATGTGTATCCTAACACATTAATATGTGCTTAGAGTAAATATTAGAGAGCCATAAACCTGAAAACCATTATAGTTATTATCCCCATGTAAAAAGATTATAGATGACTTTTAGTTTCTTCTGCTGCTATATTTTTCAACTTTTTACATTGAGCATACATTGAAATTACAATAGAAATTTATTTTATGTCAATATTAGCTTCCAATGGCAGCTTACAATGTGAAAAATTATATATAGTTAAAATTGAATTCTCTTAATTGTACACTAAATGCAGTGCTCAGACTGATCAATTGCTGGTTGGTCAATTGGTTATTGGTTGATCAATCTAACCAGTAATTCCTGTGGCATTGGAACAGATAGCTGTTTCTTCAGCTAAGCACCAGGTAAGAAAGTCAACTTGCATATAAAGTCCATGCTGTGTGCAAAACACTAGAATCACATATATATAGCTAATTTTGCATAAGTTGAATGCTTTTATAACATAATCACACTGTACTCAATTTTTAAAAGCTATATTAAACACTTATTACTCAATAAAAGGTATTAAAAGAAATAGATTAACTTCACTATCCAACAAAAGAAAACTTGCTACTTAAGAGACTTATGTAATCCCTTTTTAATTCCCCTTCCCAAAATTTCCCTGACATTTGCAACCTGTGATACTAATTAAATATAAATAATCTATTCTAAATAATCTATCTATCCTAAATAATCTATATTTAATTTAAATATAAATTAAATAATTTATCCTAAAGAATCTATCCTGGTCTGCAGAATGGGCATAATCAAACAGAGTAAATATTCTCTGAATGCTACTTTCCAGCCAGGCTCGATGGTCAGGGACTTACTGGAACTGGCCAGCCTGGCTAGACTGGGACTGGTCACATGATGCATGCAGAGTACTTGGAAATATTGTCAGATCACAGGATTCCGGAGAGAGACAGCACAATGCAGAGAGGACCTCATCCAAGCCCCCTGTAACAGGTGCAGAAGCAGAGGATCAGAGAAGCCATACGCTAACTGACAAGCTAGTGCAGAGGGGCGGGGACCAGAATCTAGGTCTCCTAATTGTCCATCCTGAGAGCGTTCTAAAACTTCCTTTTTTCAGAGTAGAAAACCAAGAAACAGAGAAAGTGGGTGATTTGAAAATGCATTGTGGGGAAACACAGACACAGAGCATACAAGCAAACCTAGCACACAGTGGAACTAATAAACATTTGTTGACTGCAGTTAAAGATGTGCTGCTGCTACTACTGCTGCTAAGTCGCGTCAGTCGTGTCCGACTCTGTGCGACCCCATAGACGGCAGCCCACTAGGATCCTCTGTCCCTGGGAGTCTCCAGGCAAGAACACTGGAGTGGGTTGCCATTTCCTTCTCCAGTGTATGAAAAGTGAAAAGTGAAAGAGAAGTCGCTCAGTCGTGCTTGACTCTTAGCAACCCCATGGATTGCAGCCTACCAGGCTCCTCTGTCCATGGGATTTTCCAGTATGTGCTAATGATCTTTTTCTTCAGATTTCACTTTTGAGCCAACATAGTATGTGCTTATTGTAAAAATAAATAAATAAATAAATAAAATATACAAAAAAAAATTAAAACTCAACCTCTTTTTTCCCACCTCTAGAAGTAATCACTGTTAACCATTATTTACAGTTTGAAGAAAAATTTTCCAGGTATTTTCCATATATTTTTTTCCTATATATATTCTTTCTTGTATATTATTTATGTGTGTATGTATGTATATATATAATTTTAAAACAAAAATTGACTCATACTGTATTCACCTTTACATCTTTTTTAGTTTAAAAACATATGAAAGACTTTATTTTGGGGGGCTTCAAAATCACTGCAGATGGTGGCTGCAGCCATGAAATTAAAAGATGTTTGCTCCTTGGAAGAAAAGTTATGAGCAACCTAGATAGCTTATTAAAAAGCAGAGACATTATTTTACCAACAAAGATCCATCTAATCAAAGCTATCGTTTTTCCAGTAATCACTTATGGATGTGAGTTGGACTATAAAGAAAGCTGAGCACCAAAGAATTGATGCTTCTGAACTGTGGTGTTGGAGAAGACTCTTGAGAATCCCTTGGACAGCAAGGAGATCCAACCAGTCCATCCTAAAGGAAATCAGTCCTGAGTATTCATTGGAAGGACTGATGCTGAAGCTGAAACTCCAATACCTCGGCCACCTGATGGGAAGAACTGACTCATTTGTAAAGACCCTGATGCTGGGAAAGATTGACAGCAGGAGGAGAAGGGGACGACAGAGGATGAGACGGTTGGATGGCATCACCAACTCGATGGACATGGGTTTGAGTAAGCTCCAGGACTTGATGATGGACAGGGAGACCTGGCATGCTGCAGTCCACGGGGTCACAAAGACTCACACTGAGTGACTGAACTGAACATATGAAAGATGTTTTTCTGCATCAGTACACATGGATAGCTTGATTTCTTATAATGTCTGAATAATATTTGTTCATCTCTCTTACACTGCTATTCTCCCTTGACCAGGTGAGGAAATTTAAAAGAGAAGTATGGGGATGGACATTTTAAAAATGGTGCTGAGAAATTTGGATAGTCATTTGGAAACATATAAAATTAGATCCACTCTTCACAACTTATGCTAGAATAAATTTCAAATGGATCAGAGGTTTAAATATTAAATATGAAAAGATGCAGAAGAAAACATGTGTGAATGTATCTAATCTGAGAATGGGGAAATCTTCACTAACCATGACAGAGAATCCAGAAGCAGTAAGGCAAGAATGGATCAATTTAATGGTCACATAAAATGTTTTTAAAAAGGAAAGGGCATCTGTAGATTTAAAAGACATTTTCTAGATAAATCAGTCAATGTAATATATGGATTGTTTGCATCCTGTTTCCAACAAACCAAGTATAAACACGCCCATGCACAAGCATACACAAGAACACACTAGCTCATTTGCATGTACACATGTTTATAAGACAATCAGGGAAATTGGGGACATTGATCAAAGATTAGAAAGTAAATAACTTTTATGCAATTTAATGATATTATTAGTTTTTCTTAAAGACACATACCTTTTAAATATATTCTGATAATATTTATGCATGAAACAATATATCTGGGATTTGCTTCAAAATAATCCAGGGAGTGAGGTGGGAAGAAGTAACTGGCAATGTATATCAAATGAGAATGTCCATGGGTTTAATCATTACTGAATTTGTGTAATGAGTAAACGTGGTTCCACAGCCTATACTCTTCTTTTTGTATTGCTTAAAATCCCCCCAGTGGCTCAGAGGTAAAAGAATCCTCTTGCAAAGCAGGAGGCACAGGAGACATAGGTTCAATTCCTGGGTTTGGAAGATCCCTGGAGGAGGAAATGGCAACCCATTCCAGTATTCTTGCCTTAAACAATCCCATGGACAGAGGAACCTGGAGGGCTACAGTCCATGGGGTGGCAGAGTCAGACATGACTGAGTAACTGAGCAATTGAAAGTCAAAATTCTTCACACTAAATGTTAGATTTTAAGACTACTGATACAGTGATACAGTCAAGAGAACTCTCTCCTGGCTTTAGTCCTGCCACTTGGCAAATACAAGTTTCTTTGTATAATTATATCATACATTGTCTCATTATTCTGGAAACTTATGCATATAAATTACCCAGTTAGATTTCAAGTGCTTGATACCAGAAATAGCATGTTTTGTTCATCTTTTTCCCCAGTGCTAGCTGGGAGTAGGATTAGATAGGGAAGTATCTCTCAAATTTTTCTATATGTGGACCACTGGTTTTAGGTAAAGCAGATGAAATCTATATTAATTTTAAATACATTTATAAAATTAAAATATTACTAAAATTATTAAAATTAAGATAATAACACTATAAGTGATAAGAATGATTGATAGAGAATAGAACTGGTAGATAAAAAAAGTGATTTAAAAATTAATATGAATAATATTATAAATAATAAATTTGACATTAAAAACAAAAATTTATTGTTTTTGAAGTGTAGTTTATTTACAATGTTGTGGTAGTTTCTGCTATGCAATAAAGTGATTTAGTTATATATATATTCTTTTTCATATTCCTTTCCATTATGGTTTATTGTAGTGTATTGAATATGGGTTCCCTGAGCTATATTGGGGCTTCCCTGATAGCTCAGCAGTAAAGAATCCACCTGCAATTCAGGAGATACAAGTTCAGTCCCTGGGTAGAGAAGATCCCCTAGCAGAGGACTTGGCAACCAACTCCAGTGTTCTTGCCCAAAAAGTCCCATGGACAGAGGAGCCTGATGGGCTACAGTCCAAAGGGTCGCAAAGAGTCAGATGTGACTAAACAACTGAGCATGAGCTATATATCTGTTCTATTAATACATATAATAGTTTGCATCTGCTAACCCCAAACTCCCACTCCATCACTCCCCCACCTCCCTTCCCCCTTAGCAAATCATGTCCATTCTCTATGTGAATCCTTCTCTGCTTCATAGGTAGGTTCATTTGTGACATATTTGAGATTCCATATATAAGTGATAGGGGCTTCTCTGGTGGCCCAGTGGTAAAAAAAAAAAAAAAAAAAAAAAAACTGCCTGCAATGCAGGAGACATGAGTTCAGTCCCTGAGTCGGTAAGATCCCCTGGAGAAGGGAATGGCAACCGACTTCAGTATTCTTGCCTGGGAAATCCCATGGGCAGAGGAGCCTAGAGGACCACAGTGCAAGGGGTCGCAAGAGTCAGACGCAGTGTAGGAACTAAACCAGAACACAAGTGCTATGATAGCACTTGTCTGTCTATATTGGGGCTGTCTTCATCTGCTCACTTTGGCTGTGCTTGGTCTCTGCCGCTGCGTGGGCTCTTCCTCCAGCGGTGGTGAGCGGGGACCACTCTCCAGCTGCGCTGCCCGGGCTTCTCACTGACATGGCTTCCCCTGTCGCACAGCACGGGCTCCAGGGCCCTTGGGCCTCAGAGGAAGTAATGCTATCTGTAATGCGAGTAATGCTAGGGTGACCTGAGAGGAAATAGAGATCATCACATTAAGCGAAGTAAGTCAGGAGAAAGATAGGGGCTTTGCTGGTGGCTCAGTGGTAAAGGGTCCGCCTCCTGATGCAGGAGACACAGGTTTGATCCCTGATGCAGGAAGATTCCACATGCCGCAGGGCGACTAAGCCCGTGCACTGTAACTAATGAGCCTGTGCTCTAGCGCCCGGAAACCGCAGCTGCTGAAGCCTGCGTGCCTTAGGGTCTGTGCTCCACAACAAAAGCCACCACAATCAGAAGCCCTCGCATCACAACCAGAGAGTAGTCCCCGCTCTCCGCAGCTAGAGAAAAGCCCACACAGCAGCGAAGGCTCTGCACAGCCATAAGTAAACACATAAATAAAATTTACTCTTTCCCTCCTCTTCACTGGTCTTTTGTAACGTAAGGAAACAAGTTAAGTGGATTTATACCCTGGAAGGAAGCTGAACAGTCAGTGGCTTGGCACACAGGTCCCTCTAAATTGGCATCCTGTTTCGGCCACTGTTCAGCTGTGTGATTTTGTTTCTGTGCCTCATTTTCCTAATATATATGATAGAGGGGAGAATTGAACCTACTTCCCAGTGTTGCTGAGTTAATACATATCACACAGCATTTAGATGAGTACTTACTCCAAAAATGTCGACAATTCATTTTCAAAGTTGCAGTCACATCCAATTTTCCCACCTCCTTGAAACTGTACCCTAAGAACCTTCATAATGAAGATGGCCCTGGAGATAATAACATTATACTCAGTGCCTGTGAGGTATGAGCATTATCCAAGGGCTTCAGATACAATAATACCTCATTTAATTGTTATAATAAATTCCTTGCTATATACATTGGCAAACTATATACTGAAAAATAAGGAAACTAAGATTTAAAGAATTTAAGAAATTTTCCCAAGATTATACTTGTAGTAGATTACAGAGCCAGGATTTGAAATGGATTCTCTCCAACTGTAGATGTGTTCTTCCACTTGGATAGAGCTTGTGATGTCCTCCAACTGTTTGCTTAAATGTTCACAGACAATCTTAGGGTATATTATATAGATAGGTAGCCCCACCTAGCATGAATTTTTCTTTTTAATTTCCTGAGCACAACTTCATTCCCCATGGTTTCAGATTTGCAGATAGAGGGCCTACCTTGTTGCAGCTTTCTTGCATCACAGGAAGAGAGAGGGAGACAACATCAAAATGAGCCTTCAGAAACAAATCTATTTCATGGAAAGAGGTTCATTTTCCTAGAAAAGAACAGAACTGCCTGTGCCTGAAGCTCCTGGATTGTAGGCAAGCTAAAAATGTCAAAGATTAAAAAAGAAATCCTTGGCAACAACCTCATCAATCAAGCAATGAGGTCTTACCAGTAAGTTCCTGAGAATCAGATTGAGAATTTTCCATCAAAGAAGCCACTGTCAGTTCCCCACATTTAATATTCAGGCTCACAGTTTTCCTGTGCATGCTGTAGTTTAATGATCAGGGGGAAAAGTGACCCAAAGACCCCAGCATGTATTTTCCGTTTG
Organism: Ovis aries; assembly: GCF_016772045.2. NCBI lineage: Eukaryota > Metazoa > Chordata > Mammalia > Artiodactyla > Bovidae > Ovis > Ovis aries. Next base: position 15,512,467 of record NC_056071.1, read on the forward strand.
CATGTCACAGCTGCTAACCCATCCTCCAGGTCTCCACAAAGCCACGCACCCAGAGGGGAGCTTGGTCTTCAGGGACTCTGCACCAGCTCAGAGCCCTGCTTAGTAGTCAAGAAACTTGGGGAAACGCTGTTGCCTAAAGAACCATGGAAGGGCAGGCGCAGAGTGGGCACAGTCGTGCTCCCTGATGAATCCCCGTGGTCTGAAGTGGTTGGCCAGGTCTGAGGTCTCTGCTTTGAGAAAATAGGGAAGCCAGTAGATTTTTTTAATTAATTTTTTAAGAGAATGGTTGCTTTACAATTTTGTGTTAGTTTCTACTGTACCACAAAATGAATCAGCCATACATATACATATATCCCCTCTTTTTGGATTTCCTTCCCATTTCGGTCACCATGTAGCACTGAGTTGGGTTCTCTGTGCTATACAGCATATTCTCATTAGTCATCTATTTCACACATAGTATCAATAATGTATATATGTCAGTCTCAGTCTCCCAATTCCTCCCATCCGCCCTCTCCCCTTCTTGGTATCCATACATTTGTTCTCTAAGACTGTGTCCCTGTTTCTGCTCTGCAAATAAGATTGTCTATACCATTTTTCTTGATTCTGCATATATGCTTTAATAAGACGTTTGTTTTTGCCTTTCTGGCTTTCTTAACTCTGTGTGACAGTCTCTAGGTCCATCCCCATCTCTACAAATGACCCAGTTTTGTTCCTTTCTTTTTGGCTAATATTCCATTGTATATATTAATATGTACCACATGGAAGTCAATAAATTCAATTTAATTTGAAACTTAACGGACATAGCTATTAAAAATCGTTTCCCAGTATAGTTTTCATTTGGCCCCACAACTCTCGAGGGTAGATACTGTTCTCCCTATGTTCTCAATGAAGTGACTCTGTCTGGGGTGATGAAACAATTGCAGAAGCAGCTAGGGTCCGAGCCCAATTTAAGGTCTCTGAAACCTCTCCTGTCGCTGCCCTGTGCTCAAGTGCATCCAGTGCCCGTTTGAGCTCCAGCTGTTTGCCAGGCACTCAGGGTGCTCAGAGAATGGAGACAGGACAGCCCCTGAGAGACAGGACAAACAAGTAGGCATATCAAACCCTCCACAGTGATTGTCACAGAAAGCAGTGACATCAAAGCTGAGGCCTGAGACAGGACCAGACGTTGGTCCAACAACGGCAGTGTTCCAAGAAGGCTTTGAGCCCAAGACCTTAACCTGAACAGTCTCCAATTTGACAGCCAAATGATGTTCCTCTCCTCTTTAGGCCTCCTGGGACTCATTTACTTCACATTTTCCCAGTGTTGGACAAATATTTTTAAAAGAACCATCTTTTTTTCCTAGGAAAAAATATATACTACACATATAGTATGTGTATGTGTATTTACATACATATTCATACATTTGTGTCTATAGACACATAGAAATACAGATGCAGATATAGATACAGATAAACTGCATACAGAAAGACAAAGGAGCAGTTAAATTCATCAAGTACTAGTTTTCTTTAAAAAAAATACTTTTTATTTTGTATTGTGGTACAGTCAATTAACAATGTTGTGATAATTTCAGGCAAACAACAAAGGCACTCAGCCATACATTTACATGGATCGGTTCTCCCCTAGACTCACCTCCCACCCAGAGTTCATGTGCTATAACACTGAGCAGAGCTCCATGAGCTGAACAGTAGATCCCACTGGTTATGCATTTCTGAGTACTGTTTTTCCATGTGGAACCTTAGCTGGTTTTTTCAGTTATTCAATTATTTGCTTAAGAAACACTTAAAATGTATCTGCTGAGCATCTATGCCAACTTTTGTGCTAAGCAGCTGAAGATACAGCAACAAAGAAGACTCTATTCTCGTGGTACTCACAATCTACTGGGGGAAGCAGATATAAGTAAACCTAAATAAGCAAGATACTTACAAATTAAAGTGAGTATTATAAAGTAAATAAAGGGATGAGAAAGAGGAAAACGCTAAGAGCCACCTTAGGAGAATGTCTGAGTCGTCCTCTCTGAGGAGATGATGTCTGAAGTGAGACCTGGCAATTTCAGAAGCACTCCAGGTGGACAGGACGACAAGGATTAAGTCTAGTGGCAGAAAAGAGCTCTTGGTGTTGATGCTCTGGCTCTCAACCTTGGCTGCCCAATTGATGACCTTGAAGAACATTCTAAAAATACCAATGCCCAGGCTTCACTCTAATGCTTGGTGTTTTTTCAGTGCTCCAGGTGATTTTAAAGCGCAATTAGATTGAGGATCACTGTGGTACAGGATCAGAAAGGAAGCCAGTGTGTCTGATGCTCAGTGAATAAAGGGCATGTGTGCATGCTGAGTCGTGTCTGACTCTGTGCAACCCCATGGACTGTAGCCCACCAGGCTCCTCTGGCCATGAGATTCTCAAGGCAAGAACACTGGAGTGGCTTGTCACTCCCTGTTCCAGGGGATCTTCCTAACCCAGGGATGGAACCCAAATCTCTTGCATCTCCTGAACTGCTGGCAGATTCTTTACCACTGCGCCATTAGGGAATAAAGGGAATAAAGGTCTGTGCAGGACCTTGTAGACCCTGGGAAGAACTTTAACTCTATTCTAGGTGTGAGGGGAAACTGTAGGAGCATTTTTCAGTATCACGTCATTAAGTGGTTTCCATTTCTGTGAGATCACTCTGATTACAGAATGGAGGAAAATAGAGAGTAGACTGTAGAGCCAAGGGTGGAAGGAAAAGACCGTCACGGTTGTTCAGGTTTAAGTGATGGTGGCTGAGATTGAGGAGGAGGGAGTAGAGATGGGAAGGAGTGGATGAGCTCGGGCTAACTGCCTGGAGTTAGTTCAAACCTCACAGGTTTACAGCGTGGTCCTCCACAAGCTCCAGGGTTCTCAGCTCACCTGCACTTCTAATCAACTGGCCACCTGTTTGGGGTTCATTTCCTTTGAGGTTTAACAATTTGCTAGAACAACTTATAGATCTCAGGAAAACATTTCACTTGCAATTTTATAATACAGGATACACATTAAGGCCAGCCTAATGACGGGACACATAAGGTGAGGTCTGGGAGGAGCCCAAAGGTGAAGTTTCCATGTTTTCGGAATGTGTTACCCTCCTAGCACATCGACGTGTATCACAAATCAGGAGGCTCACTCATGCCCTAGTGCCCAGAGTATTTAAGGGGGCTTCATTATATAGGCATGATGCATTGACTCCTTGGCCACAGAATTGAATTTACTCTCCAGCTCCCCCATCTTCAGAGGTTGGGCTGATGTCAGATGGCTCAAGGCCCCAACCCTCAAATCACACAGCTATCTTCCTAGCACGGCCAGCCCTTGTCCTTAGTCATCTCATTAGCATAAAATCAGGTGTGGTCTAAGAGACCCGCCATGATTAACAAAGCCAGTCCTATCACCTGGGAGATTCCAAGGGTTTAGAGAGTCCCAGGAATGGAGACAGAGACCAGACAATTCTTCATCACTGGAGTGGGGCCACTTACTGAGCTAGAGAGGCATAGGCCTGGTGAAGGTCATGGTATGGAATCAGGAGGGTGGTTCTGCATGTGTGAAGTTTAGATTTCCAATTAGACAGTCACAAGGAGATGTCAAGAAGGCAGTACAATGGATGAAAATGACCTCAGGGATGAGATTTGGGCTGTAGATATAAATACAGTCATCAACATGCTAATGGTATTCAAAACCAACAGCCAGGGTGAACTCATTTAACAAGTTGACATTAATAGAGAAGCTGGTCCAGGTCTAAGCCCCAAAGCAAACCAATATTTAGAATTATTGCTGCCTACAACTCTGCTTTTGCTCCTGTCTCACCTTTATCTGCTCAGACAGCAAAAAATGAAAGTGTATCTCAATTGAGACAAGTTCCGTCTTCTATACAGTGCACGCAACCTGCTCAAAGGCCACGTGTCCTAGGAGTAAGGCCTGACCATTCCCCCAAGGGACACTGGATCGAGCAGGTGCAGACCTACCTGTTTATTTTAGGACAAACAGACAATAAAATAAAAAGCAGTAACTCAAAATACTTGAAATAACTCAGGCTAAACCAAGACATGTTCCTTTCACCAATGTAAAAGTATAAAAAGGATATAAGCTATGTTTGTAATTTCAACAAGAGTTTGTGATTCCCACAAAAATGAGTTTGTGATTTCAACAATGAGTTTGCAATTTCTTTTTATAGATAATGTTTACTTTCATACAGTAATTCTGACTAATTATACTGTTTGAACTTTTCTTAAAAGGAAAAAGTTGCTATTCCTTATTGAAAAGGAATTCAAAGTTGATTTTTTTTTTTTTTTGCAAATTTTAAAAGCTAACTACTGGAAATCCAATAGAAGAATTACAGTGCCAACTTAGGACCCAGATCATCAGGGTAATATTCAATAAGATCTTTATCCAAAGCCATCCCAAGTGTGGTAATAATTAACAATGAAAAGAGCAGTCAACATCCATAGAATTCTTATTATATGTAAACCTTGAGCTAAATGCTTCATGGACATGATTTTATCTGTAGTATTTTATATGTATTGAATGTATGTATGTAATTTTTATTTAATAAGGTTACACAATAACCCTGAGAAATAGGAATTATTATTATCCCATTTTACAAGTGAAGAAATTGAGGCTTAAAGAGATAAAGTAACTTGCTTCTCTACAGTTTTTTCACCAAAGAAACAAGGCCCGGAAGGTAGTAAGCCCTGAAGCCAGGATACTAACCTAGTTCTGTCTGAAGATGAAGCTATAAGAGGTCCAGGAGTTAAAGGAGAGAAAGATAGTCACTGATGCCCTTAACCATGTCTTGAGTATGTGACTGCCTCATGATGTGAGTTCTTTCTGATGGAAGTGATTTAATTACATGTGCAGATGCTGCAGGATTTGCTTTCCTAGCAGGTAGGAGCCGGAATAGGCAAGACTGACAGTCTCCCTCCAACACCGAGATGGCTGTTGCCGTTGTCGTTTAGCTACTCAGTCGTGTCTGACTCTTTGTGACCCCGTGGACTGCAGCACGCCAGGGTTCCCTATCTCTCAGAGTTTGCTCAAACTCATGGTCACTGAGTTGATGATGCTATCCAACCATCTCATTCTCTGTCGCCCCCTTCTCTTCCTGCCCTTAATCTTTCCCAGCATCAGGGTCTTTTCCGATGAGATGGCTGTTGGGTGGATCAAATTCAACAATGTAGTGGTGGAGTTCTTTGTTCAATATCTGGAGCATTTACTTTCAGGTAAATGCTTGTTTCTCTTCTTCCCGTCCTCGAGGTCTGTCTGGTTGAGGGGCACCCTCATTCTACCATCTTGCTCCAGAAACTCATCACTGCTGTCCAAGAATGGGTGAGTGGGCTGGTCACAGAGTTCAGGTAGCCAGCATTGTGCTGATCACCTTTTACTTGCCAAACGCCAAGACACTGAAATGTCTAGACCTCAAGACATCAGATTATCTACAAAAATTATTTCTCACATATTGTTATTATATAAATACATTATAAATATAGATGTTGTTGCTGTTCAGTTGCTAAGTTGTGTCCAAGTCTCTGTGACCCCATGGACTGCAGCACGCCAGCTTCCTCTGTCCTCTACTACCTCCCCGAGTTTGCTCAAATTCATGTTCATTGAGTTGGTGATGCTATCCAACCATCTCTCCTCTTGTTGCCCCCTTCTACTCCTGCCCTCAATCTTTTCCCATGTCAGGGTCTTTTCCAATGAGTTGGCTCTTTGCATCCAGTGGCCAAAGTATTGGAGCTTCAGCATCAGCATCTGTTCTTCCAATGAATATTCAGGGTTGATTCCCTTTAGGATTGACTGGTTTAATCTCCTTGAAATCCAAGGGACTCTCAAGAGTCTTCTCCAGTATCACAGTTCAAAAGCATCTGTTCTTCAGTGCTCATTCTTCTTTAAGATCCAACTCTCACATCTGACTACTGGAAAAACCAAAGCTTTGATTATACAGATCTTCGTTGGCAAAGTGATGTCTCTGCTTTTTAATACGTCTAGGTAGTATTTACTTATTATTAACATTATGAATGAATGATTTCTTTACCATTTCTATAGTAAAAATTCTTATGTATTAAGTGCTTTCTATGCCTCAGGCTCTTTATACAAATATTTTTATTTAATCTTCATAGCACTCAGCATGGTAGATCTGATAATCCCCTGCAGAGAGTCAGATTTAAAATTTGTCCAAGGTCACACACTGGCAGGGCTAGGATGTCTGAATGCACGTCCTTTCTCACATACTTTCTGCCTCCAGTACACCGGGTAGCAGTCCCTTAGCTCCAGGCATTGTTCAGAAGTATTTGTTTATCACTGATGTCAGTCTCTACCATCTGCATTCTGGCTTAGCCACAGGTAATAAAGATCACCCACATATTTTATTAAACTGAATACATTAACATTATTTGAACAGCCATTACCACTCAGCGCACTGATACAGAGATAGCCTCAGCAGTTTATTGACATGCATCGAGTTCTTTGCCTCCGTGCTAAGCCATGTCACCCTGACATGCTCTTTCATATTTAATTTTTTGAAACTCCTGTGTCTGCTTGTATCATTTTTCTGCCTCCTACCTCACTGTTAGGTTATAAGCTGCCACACACATTCTTCTGATGTTCTTCTGCCTGCTTCTAGAAGAACTACTGATATTTTGTGCCTGATAATTCTTCATTCGGGTAGGGGTTGTCTTGCTTACTTTAGTATTTTTATCAACATCCCTGGCCTCTGTCTTTGAATACCAGTAACAATTCTCCTTTCCTTCCCAGTCAGGACAATCAAAAATCTCTCCAAAATATACAAATAGCTCATACAACTCAGTATCAAAAAACGAAAGCAATCCAATCAAAAACTGGGCACTTGGGTTGTTCCCATGTCTTGGCATCAACACACGATTGACTTAAGAAGTTGCAGTGTGCATATATACAATGGAATATTACTCAGCCATAAAACAAATGAAACATTGTCATTTTCAGCAACACGGATGGACCTAGAGAATAGTATTCTTACTGAGGTAAATCAGACAAAGACAAATACTATATGATATCACTCATATGTGGAATCTAAAGAGTAACACAATTTTAGAGTTTTTTCAACAAGATATTTTGAAGCAGCAGGATTGATATATTCCTTTTAACTAATTCCCCCAAAGAAAGTGAAGAATTCTCACATACAGTTTTTTCTTGAAAGACTTGTAGTCTAACTGGAATTAAATAGGTAAAAATTAAAATATATCCATAAAGAATATACATTATCATAACCAAATAATGCATCCATTGTTGTACAAATAATAATACAGGTCATTATGCTATACTGTTAGAGAGCCAACAAATATTGAATGATTAAGTAACTTAATTTACTTGTGTAATAAACTGATGAATGGAATAAACAGATTATAGACATTCAAAACTGGAAAGACCTTAACAATTGTTTAGATAAGTTTGCTAAATTTTTGTTTTAATATACTAAGCCTTTTCAAAAAAAATACATTTCTTAAAAGTTCTCTTAGGATTTTTTTCAAATAATTTTATAATTTTGCATGATGTACAATAAAGAAGTTATTTTGAGTAAAAATATTTTGTATTAGATCAGTGTATTGTCAAACATTGTATTATTAAGTTTATTAATAAAATATTTGATAATATTACAAAATCATTTTTCACTTAGATATTCAAGCATGTTTAATTAACTTTAATTATATTAGCGAACAAAATTAGCCAACAAATAATTTTTCTAATAAATAATTTTTGTCCTATAATATGTATTTGGTTTAGAGACTATATATACATTTTAAAGTCAAATTGAACTAGAGTGTTGTATAAAAAATAAAACAAATTCCTTGTTGTTCTGGTAGGCAGAGAAAAAAATTTTTACGTTAAAAGATAATACAAATGAACCTATATGCAAAGTAGAAACAGATTCACAGACATAGAAAACAAACTTTTGGTTACAAAAAGGGAAAGAAAGGGGGGATGATAAATTAGGAGTATGGCATTAACAGGTATAAACTACTATACATAAAACTGAGGAGCAACTAGGATTTACAGTACAGCACAGAGAATCATGGTTAATAACTTGTAATAACCTATGCTGGAACATGATCTGAAAAAACTAACTGAGTTTCTATGCTATACACTTGCACTACTGGAGGAGGAAATGGCAGCCCACTCCAGTATCCTTGGCTGGAGAAACCCATGCACAGAGGAGCCGGGGGGCTGCAGTCCATAGGGCCACAGAGCTGGACACGACGGAAGCAACTTAGCACGCACGCAAACCTGAGCTAACTTAACGTAAATCCACTACACTTCAGCTTAAATAAATGTCTCCAGACATTGTGTCAGATGTTGCCTGGTAGAGGGAGAAGCAAAATTACCCCATCAAGAACCATGTTCTAGGTGTGTATCCACACACACACACACACACACACGCCCCTACCCCTCTAATGTGTTCCTCTTAAACCATGCTATTTAAAGGAGGAAACAGCCAGTCAGGTCTGTCAGCCACAAACGCAAAGTTAGATTAGACAAACTCAAGCAGTATTGTGAGGAAACTACTCTGAGCACAATGTCTGAGCTTTAAGCCCATGAAGTCTGTGACATGGTTTTCTGTTCTGAGATCTATTTTATTTCATATACATTTTATTTTTTAATTAATTTTATTGGACTATAGTTGCTTTATAATGTTGCGTTGGTTTCTGCTGCGCAGCAGAGTGAATCGGCTGTAAGCATACATTTATCCCTCTTCTTTGGATTTCCTCCCCATTTAGATCACCACAGAGCGCTGAGCTGGGTTCCCTGTGCTGCACAGTAGGCGCTCACTAGTTATCTATTTTAGACATGGTAGTCTATATAGATATGACAGTCCCATTCTCCCAGTTCATCCCACCACGTCTTTTCCCTCCTTGGTGTCCATACCTAGCGTGTTCTCCACATCTGAGGCTCTATAGCTGTTTCACAAACAGGTTCACTTGTACCGTCATTCTAGATTTCACATATATGCGTTAATATATGATATTTATTTTTCCTCTTTCTGACTTTCTTCACTCTGTGTGACAGTCTCTAGGTCCATCCATGTCTCTACCCAAGTATATACATTTTATATTTCCAGCACACTCTTCTGAAGAGCTGCGGTCCTCAATTAAGTGACCATACAAAAGAAAATTGACTACACGTATCACTAGGGTGATCATGATCATGCTCCTATCATGTTACTTGAAGTAACTGCTTTGCAGTCGGTCTGCAAAGCAAATCATTATCTCTAAATCTCCACTTCTCCTATAACTGAGAAATCCTATAACATTTCCATTCTCCCTGAATCAATACTTCTGTTAATTTTTTTAATGAGTTAAAATGTTACTGTAAAATTTATGATTCCATCTCATATATTTGCCCATCTCATATGAACTACCTGATGTAACTCATTGATTCTTCTCTGCACGGATATTTTTACCTACTGAAATTCTAATTCTCAGACTTGCCCTGAGAATGTCTGTGAAACAAACAGCATGACGGTCTCCATCATTTAGAAACTTGCTGCCAAAGTGTATTTCCCCCTGCTGACAGCGGCATTCCAAAAGAATCGATTTCTCTCTCATAAGAACTTGGTCAATTTTTTCCTGCTCTTCAGATGTCATCTTGTCAAAAAATGAAGCCACTAGGAGTTATTCATATACGCAGTTGTTTTCACTATTTTGTTATCTGGGATTGTTGACTGGAAAATAAATCCTTATCGATAGAGCACTGATGGAATTGCCGAGTCATAAGATGTCCATGTTTTCAACTTTAAGGTATGATACTATTTTGTTCTCCAAATAGCTGAATCCATCAGAAATGCCAACAGCAGTGTTTTAGAGGTATAGCTACTTCTTACACAAAGGGGTGTTTAGTTTTACTAATAATTTTGGAAATACTCAGACAGCAAAGAATCTGCCTGCAATGCAGAAGACCCGGGTTCGATCCCTGGCTTGGGAAGATCCCTCTGGAGGTGGGAATGGCTACCCACTCCAGTATTCTTGCCTGGAAAATTCCACGGACAGAGGAGCCTTGGTGGGCTACAGTTCATGGGGTCGCACAAAGTCAGACACAACTGAGTGACTAACACTTGGAAACACACATGACATTGACATTCCCTGTAATCCATGGAGGATTTTTACCCTGGTAAAGAATTGGCTGAGAAACAGATCTGCTTCTACTCTCTGACCACTCTGCTCAGGGGATGTTACATCTGTCAATCCATGGCTTGCATAAGTTCAGGCAGGAAGCTTCAGGATGACTGATCTGACTCTCTATACCATCTTGCTGGGCATGCGTACTCAGTCACGTCCAGCTTTTTGTGACCCCATGGACTGTAGCCCACCAGGCTCCTCGGTCTATGGAGTTTTTCAGGCAAGAAGACTGGAGTGGGTTGCCATTTCCTCCTCCAGAGTATCTTCCCATGCCAGGGATCAAACCCACATCTTGCACTCCTGAACTGGCGGACAGATTATTTACCACTAGCACCAGCTGGGAAGCCCTCCCTACCCCCTGCCCCAAACTTCTCCTTAACTCCAAATAACCTCTTTTTTTTCTGGCATTCATTGCTAGTTGGAAAGTGACTGAAAGAGATTAAACACTGGATTTTTCCAGAATCCAAAATCATATATTTGAATCGTGAGTGGGCTTCCCAGGTGGCACCTGGGTAAAGAGCCACCTGCCAGTGCAGAAGATGCAAGAGACGGGTTTGATCCCTGGGTCAGAAAAGATCCCCTGGAGGAGGAAATGACAACCCACTCCAGTACTCTTGCCTGGAGAATCCCATGGACAGAGGAGCCTGGTGGCTATAGTCCACAGGGTCACAGAGAGTCAGACATGACTGAGCATGCATGCATGCACACACATATACCTGTGGTGGGTGGTCGGGTAACCAGGAAAGATGCGTGATCCTCCTCTAGAGTGCAGAGTCTGAGGGGGAAACGGCTGCTCAGGAAGCATTACATTCCCCAGTACCCAGACAGGACCAGTTCTTACCAAGGAGATAAGTGCAGAGGTGATGTTGTCTCCTGCGGGTTAAGGTGATTCAGACACACCTGACCTCCACAGAATCCCTCTCCCAGGCCATCAGCTGAATGGAAAGAACTCTGGGCACCTTGTGGAGATGGAAGGAAGCAGGACCCTGAACAGCCACATGGAAAGCGTTCCAGCTAATTTGCACTGGGAACTAAGAAACATATTTTTACTGTAAATTTTTATTTTATTGTAAATCCACTGAAAAAAATCAGTTTTAATGTGCCCCAGGAGCTAATATCATCCAAGTTAAGACAGAAAACAGATGCAACCAAAAGAGACTTAAATTTATATGTGGGTAATTTGAATTAGCCCTTTTAATAAAACAGGTATACATATTTGTAGTTTTCAAGCTCACAGAAGCAGGAGAAAGTGCCAAAGCTAACATCTACTCCTTGGTATTTATCCAAAGGAGTTAAAACATGTCCACACAAAAACCTGCACATGAATGTTTATAGTAGCAGCTTTTGTTCATAATTGCCAAAACTTGGAAGCAACCCAGATGTGCTTCAGCAGGTGACTAGATAAATAAACTGTGGTACATCCAGACAATGGAGTATAATCCACTACTAAAAGAAATAAGCTATCACGCCATGAATACTGGTGGGGGTGGGGGGGGGGACTTAAATGAACTTTTCTAAGTGAAAGCAGCCTATCTGTAAAGGATACAGACTACATGATTCCAGCTATGTGATATCCTGCAGAAGACAGCCATGGAGACAATAAAGAGACCAGTGGTTGTCAGGGGTTATGGGGAATGAAAGTGAGAGCACAGAGGATTTTTAGGGCAGTGAAACTAGTCTGTGTGATACTATAATGGTGGATCCAGTCATTATACAGGTGTCTAAACCCATCGGATATACAACAGCAACAGTGAGCCCTAATGTAAACTGTGGACTTGGAGTGATTATGACGTGTCAAAGTAGGTTCATCAGTTTTAACAAATGCACCATTCTGATGGGGGATGTTGATAAAAGTGAAGCTGTGCATTCTCTGGGGGCCAGAGGTTTATGGCAAGCCTCTGTACCTTCCTCTCATCTGTGCTGCAAACTAAAACTGCTCTAAAAAATAAAGTCTATTTAAAAATATGGGGACTTCCTAGGTGGTCCAGTGGTTAAGATGTCACCTTCCAGTGCAGGGGATACGGCTTCAAACCCTGGTCAGGAGGCTGAGATCCCACATGCCTTGCAGTCAAAAAACCATAACATAAAACAGAAACAGTATTGTAACAAATTCAATAAAGACTTTTAAAATGGTCCACATTAAAAAAAAAATCTTTAAAAAAGTATATGAGCTGAACTAAAGAGGGGAAGTTAGAACCTCTAAACTTGCTCTTAGCCCCTCTTGGATCCAAGGACTTTGGGTCATGAGAGCAATAAAGTCACTGGCCCAGTGCTGGACACACAGCAGTGCTATTAAATGTCAGCTTCCCTCATCTTCTCAATCCCTAATCTCTAATCAAATAACGGATGCCTCTGAGACACTGGCATGATCCCCTGGAGAGAACATAGCCACTTACCACTTACTCAACAGTGACGACAGAAAGAGGAAGCCTCCATGAGGAGAAGGCACAGAACATTTTCTTGGCCAAAAGAAGGCAGAAATGCCATCTGCTCCTCCATGATTCTGCTGTTCCAGGACATGCTTGCTGATATTATTTTCATCATTTTACCATCATTTCATGGAAATGAAGCCTAGCTCACAGTTCATTAGAAGGTCTGATGCTGAAGCTGAAGCACCAATACTCTGGCCACCTGATACAAAGAGCTGACTCATTGGAAAAGACCCTGATGCTGGGAAAGATTGAGGGCAGGAGGAGAAGGGGACGACAGAGGATGAGCTGGTTGGATGGCATCACAGACACAATGGACATGAGTTTGAGCAAACTACGGGAGATAGTGATGGACAGGGAAGCCTGGCATGCTGTAGTCCGTGGGGTCGCAAAGAGTTGGACACAACTTGGTGACTAAAATTTTAAACAGCAACAACAATGGATTTTACTTTGTGTTTCATCATTTTAAAAAACAATTTTGATAATATGACTTTTCCAATGTTTCCAAAACCAGTCTTTATAAAGATGCCACCTTATCCCCCTATTTTTCCTTCAATTGAAGGCTCTATTCCTGACCAATATGCCAGCAGTTTAGCACGTTTTTCTAATCTTTATTGTTTTTTTACTACGCACAAAGTCATCATGCATATACTATATAAAAAATAAATTCAGATAATAGAGAAATGCAAGGGAAAATAGGGAAAATGGGATCATGTTATACATTTAGTTTGCCTGTTTTCTGGATTAATCTATTTGTCTTGGGCATCTCTTCATGGACATGCTTCCTATGACAAGCACCCTCAGTACATTTAAAGACCTGAGATCTGGCTTTAGAGCTAGGAGTGAACAACTGATACTAATTCAGCACTCCTTCAACCCTGTCTGCCTCCTCATCCCAGCCCACTTCACATGGCAGGAACAGCCATGCCCGGGGAACTCATCTGGGCGTGCTAAGTCACTTCAGTCATGTCCAACTCTTTGCGACCCCATGGGTCATAGTCCGCCAGGTTCCTCTGTCCATGGGATTCTCCAGGCAAGAATACTGAAGCGGGTTGCATGCCCTTCTTAGGGGATCTTCTCAACCCAGAGATCGAACCTACATCTCCTGCACTGGCAGACGGGCTCGTTACCACTAGCGCCACCTAGGAAGCACGGAAGGAACTCACTGGGCAGAGACGTCCCAAGAAAGGAAAGTTTTTCAATTTTTGTCATGGTTTGCTCTCCTATACGGAGAAAGCGGCACCCTACTCCAGCACTCTTGCCTGGAAAATCCCATGGACTGAGGAGCCTGGTGGGCAGAGTCGGACACGAATGAACAACTTCACTTTCACTTTCCACTTTCATGCATTGGAGAAGGAAATGGCAACCCACTCCAGTGTTCTTGCCTGGAGAATCCCAGGGACAGGGGAGCTAGTGGGCTGCCGTCTATGGGGTCGCACAGAGTTGGACACGACTGAAGCGACTTAGCAGCAGCAGCAGCAGCAGCTCTCCTACAAGGGACTCTCTGTAAAGGGAATCTATAAGTCAATACTGCCGAGGAGAAGATGCTAATTACCTGAGCATGATGGCAGCACTCCACATGCAAAGAAGCCATCCAACATGGAGCTTCTGGATGAGTCTACTCAAAGATCTGAGAATGAAGTGAGGCAACAAGGCTAAGCCCCAGTCATGGGCAGCATGCACAGGTGTGAGGGTCCCTCCTGTACACTGGTCTTACAGCTTTTTTCCATCATAAAAAAAATATTTAAATAGAAGCAACCTCTCTAGGAGACTGAAGTGGCATACAGCAGCTGCTCTCAGATCACTGTATTTCCTGGAGGTATCTGCTTCATTCCCTAAGATCCCTGGGCATTGGCCAGCAGGATGGCACACAGTGGCCGGATTGCCTGTTTCAACAGTGACACTGTGTGGCAGAACCAGCGAAAACAACAAAGATCCTGGACACTGTGGTTTTTCAGTTTTCTTGGCTGAAGATGATCCTACCCAAGAATCACACCATATCTCAAATGAGATGAGGAGAGAGGCTGGTAGGAAAAGGAAAAAAAAATACGCTTTCACTGGAGGTTAATGGATGATGACCCAAGTTAAATATCAAAATAAATATTTATCTCCAGATTTCCCTGGTGGTGCAGTGCATGGAAAAGGGCCTGCCAGTGCATGGGACATGGGTTCGATCCCTGGTCCGGGAAGCTTCCACAAGCCACAAGGCAACGTAGCCAGAGTGGCACAACTACTGAAGCCTGCATGCTCTAGAGCCCGTGCTCTGCAACAAGAGAAGCCACCACAATGAGAAGCCTGTGCACTGAAGCTACAGAAAGCCCGGGGAATGCAACAAAGACACAGTGCAGACAAAAATAATTTAAAAAAATAAGTGTGTATCTCAAGCTGATGAGTAGGAAGAACAATGACTGCCTACTGTTATACATCCTCTGTGATACAGGCATGTGAAGTGTTTTGAATGTCATCTCATCTACTCTTCACAGCAAAACTTGCGATTTGTTTCCATTATCTGGAGAAACCCTAAAGTCAAGAAAGTTAAGGAACTTGCCCAAGTTTACACTTCCAAGATATGCTGAAGTGGCTGCTCAAATCTAAAACTCTCTACTCCCTGACTCGTGTTCTTTTCACGATTCCGGAGAATCAGTTCAGTTCAGTTCAGTGGCTCAGTCGTGTCTGACTCTTTACGATCCCATGGACTGCAGCACACCAGGCCTCCCTGTCCATCACCAACTCCCAGAGCTTACTCAAACTTATGTCCATTGAGTCAGTGATGCCATCCAACCACCTCATCCTCTGTCATCCCCTTCTCTGGAGAATAGGGAGAAATGAAAGTCACCACTATGCCACAAAGGGAAAGGAGGAGTCCCTCATTACATTTTCCAATCCACACAGGTGTAGAGGGGTTAGGAAAGACCTAAGAGAGTCCACCAACCCAAGGAGATCATCCATACCAACAGAGAATCCCAATGGCAGACATCACCATATCCAGCCCAAACCTTACAAAATATCTATGTATTTTTCATGTCCAATTTCCCATTGTGTCTGGTTAAATTATAGCAAAATATATCAATAGGTAATATTCTTCTTACTATCCTATGTCATAGTGATTTTCTGGGCACAATGCCCAAGTTGGTAATTAAGCCAGAGCTTTGTAAAGTATGGTTGTTATATTAAACTGATGTGACCTAGCCATCTGCTACTAGCACAAGTGTGTGTGGCAATAGAAAGAGTTGTCACAGAGGAAATATTTTACTTTCTGTTACCTCTTCTTAATAGCCCCACAAAACCAATGCAAAGCAATCTCATCCTGACATGCAACTCTTCTCTGCACCCCCTCCTCCTCCTCCTCTTTGAGTCTTTGTCCCCAGGAGCTTTGATGGAACTGGGGATGTATTCATCTGGGCTCATTTGGTTGTAAGGAAGAAAAACACACCAAACTGGTTCATCTAAAATCGTGGGTATGCTCTAAAATAATCTTCTCTCAGTCTTCCTCCATGGGAACATAATGGGTTCAGAAAGTAGCAAGGGTCCAAAATTTCCATAACAGACACAATGTTAGTGAAATCACATAGAGTTTAAAAGCTGAGGTGGAGTTGGTGGAAATCAGGATTCAGGAAATGGTGAATGGAGGCAGAAGGAAGAGGAGTGAGAATAGACTTGTACAAAATGGGAAGAAAAGCGACACCATTGTAACTAAAAGGAGAGTCAGGCTGCTCACTGCTCAAAAGCCAGTAACGAGGCCAGGTTAGTGGAAAGGAAGTTTGCTTTATTTTTGATGCCAGCAACTCAGGGGGATGGAGGCAGACTCCAATCCAAAGGCCGACTCCCCCTTGACAGTAAGGTAGCAAGAGCTTTCATAGGCTGACAGGGCCTAGGTGCAGAAACAGCACGGTCAGCTCTGACAGTCATCTGAAGCTGGTCATCAGGGGTCAGACCAGTGTCATCTTGGTTAAGTGCAGTTAGTCTTCACTTCCAGGGTCAGTTTGTTCCCATTTCCTTGAGGCCAGTTCTCAGAACTGTGGCAGCTTACGTCATGGCTACAGTGTGGTCATCGTGCAGTTAACTTCTTCCATGTGGTGGGGGTTCCCCTTTCTACGGGACAGCTCACAGGATATGTCTCAGAGTGTTATCTATTGCTCTTGAGAAGGAACTAAAGGCCCTTGACTTTGCTTAATGGCTAAATCATTGTTATTAGGTCTCCTTTGACTGTTTTCCTTTGTTTCTGCATTTTATCACTTCTCTGATTAAATTTATTCTCTGGCTAAATTTATTCTTTGGCTAAAGTTCTTCCACAGGCAAAAGGCAGACTGAGGATATGGAGTGGTAAGGACCTGCTCCATTTTACCATTAGCAATTAATGGAATGAAAAGGTTGAAATGGTAACAACAGATGGAGGGAAATGATGGTATCCCTGGAGAGGGCAGGGAAGATAGATAATAGGATAGGTAGTAGTACGAATTTGTTAGCTACTGCTGCATAACAAACTCCCCCAAAACTCCACGGCTTAGTACAGCCATCATTTATTATCACTCACTCATCTGCAGATGAACCAAAGTTGAGCATATCTAACCTGGATCTGGCTGGATGACTTTGCTTCCTTCTGCGGGTCTACAAATCAACTGGGAGAACTTTGCCCCGCATCTTTTATCCTTCTGAGATCAGTAGACTAGCCAGGTACATCAGCCCGAGGGCAGACCCTACTGCATGAGCACCTTTCTAATCCCCGCTTGCATCATGTCTGCGAACATCCCGTTAGTGAAAGGATGTCACACGGCTGAGCCCAAAGCCAAAGGGTGAAGCGTAGAGGTGGGAGGATCAGCAGAGCCTTGGCAGTGGGCATGGAGACGGGGAGGGTGAAGAACTGCAGTCAGTGGGGGCAGGAAAGATGAGTGGCTGCAGAGAAGAACCAAATTATCAGATAGATGAGTTAAATACTACCAGTGCAGAACCTGAGAGACAATACTCCACCACAATACATGGTGTAGCAGCGCAGGTCAAATCAACGTTTAGAGAACTAAAAATTGAAGCAGAATTGTTTCCTTCTGGAGATCAGTATCAAGACGGGGAGGGGTGGGTTAAGGCTTACAAACCTTTTATTTTGTTGTTTGAATTGCTAACTGTGTATAATTATTGAAGATATCTTTAATATTATTTATTAATTGGGCTGTTCCAGGTCTTAATTGCAGAATGAGGATCTTTAGCATGTGGGATCTAATTTTCCAACCAGAGACTGAAGCTGCATTGGGAGCATTAATTCTTAGCTGCTGGACCACCAGGGAAGTCCCCAAATATTTTATCTAAAAAAAATTTAAAACAGACACTGACAGCTGTATACGATATAGCAGATTAAAGATTAAGAAGAGACAGTCTTCCCCCTCAATAAGTTCACAGTCTTGTGTGGAAGGTAAAGCTACAGAGGGACAGTGCTGTTCCGCAGGACAGCACGGTGCTAAAGCAGCACAAAGGAGAAGGAAACTCGGCACATTGAGCATGGATCAGGGAGACTGAGCGGGACTGAGGAGATACAGGAGCTGGAGAACAATCTCTCTCTTACCCAAAGTCCCTAGAAATGGAAAAACACATGTTTAACCCCATAGCTATCCTAGAAATCAAAGAGGAGTGCCCTTGGTGGGTGGGTAAGTTCGTAAAATAGGAAACTACAGTTCGAAATATGCTCAGAAAGCTTTGACACCACTTTTGGGCAAATATCCACAAGAATTGAAAGCAGACTCAGACAGACATTTAAACACCCGTATTTATAGCAGCATTATTCAAGACAGCCAAAAGACGAAGCCACGCAAGTGTGCATCAGCTGATGGGTGGGATAAGTAAAATGCGGTATATCCATACAATTCAGCCTTTAAAAGGAATCAGAATTCTGGCGTATGCTACAACACGGATGAACCTTAAGGACATTATGTTAAGTGAATGAAGTCAAACACAAAAAGACAAATACTGTATAATTCCAATTATATGAGGTGCCTAGGGTCGTCAAATTCATAGAACAGGAAGTACAATGGTGGTTGCAGGGGTGGGGGACCGGCGAGTTGCTTGATTGGTGGAGTTTCAGTTTGAGAAGATGGAAAAGTCCTGGAGACGGATGGTGGTGATGGCTGCACAACAGTGTGAGCGCAGTTAGAGTCACTGAACTGCTCACTTGAAAATGGTTAAAAGAGTAGATCTGTCCTATGTATATTTCACCCCAGTTTAAAAAAGAAAGAAAAGTGATCATGAAACTGGGCAGAAGCTACAGAAAGCTTCCAGGCTGGAGGCATGGTATGAGAGGACTGGGGCTGGGCCGAGCTCGACTGTCACGGGGTAGTAAGGTGGAGCCCCAGGAGGGGCCTCATGTGAAGTACATGGCAGTCCCAGTGATTCAGGAAAGCATGGAGTGCTCAGATGCAGAGGCAGGGAAGTACAGAGAGCTATCACTCATACTGAAATAAAACACCAAACAACACTCCATGTTCCCATGGCAACACACACATTTGTGTAAACACATAGAAAAGGATCTGGAAGCTTACCACTAACACTGGTATCTCTGGGGAAAGTAAAGAATTTTAGCCGTCTCTGAACGTTTAGGGCTTTTAAGTCCAAGAATATGTTTGTGCATTTACATAAGCACTTATTTATATGCAAATAACAAGCTTGCTTCCCAGGTAGCTCAGTGATAAAGTATCTGCCTGCCAGTGCAGGAGAGGCATGAGACAGGGGTTCAATCCCTGGGTCGAGAAGATCCCCTGGAGAAGGAAATGGCAACCCACCCTAGGATTCTCGCCTGGGCAATCTCACAGACAGAGGAGCCTGGCGGGCTATAGTCCACAGGGTCCCAAAGAGTCAACGCGACTTAGCGACTCAAGATGCACGCACACTTGACTTAAGTTTAGGCGAGAAAAAGACGGCCCACCACTGTCTCTGTCTTTCTTTCCTGAAGTGTAGTTTGCTGTACAACATTATATAAGTTACAGGCGTACAATATACTGATTCACAAGTTTTTAACATTTATTTATTTCACTGTGCTGGGTCTTAGTTGCCGCATGGAGGATCTTTAGTTGCAGCAAGTGGGATCTCGTTCCCTGACCTGGGCCCCCAGCACTAGAGTGTGGAGTTTTAGCCACTCGGCCACCAGGGAAGTCCCACAGGCTTTCAAGTTTATACTCCATTCATAGCTATTGTAAAATACTGGCTATCTTCCCCGTGTTGTTTAATATATGGCGGTTCAGTCGCTAAGACATGTCCAACTCTTGCGACCTCATGGACTGTAACCTGCCAGGCTCCTCTGTCCATGAGATACTCCAGACAAGTATACCAGACGGGGTTGCCATTTCCTTCTCCAAATACAATATATCCTTGTAGCTTATTTTATACCTAACAGTTTGTACCTCTTACTTCCCTACTCCTTTATTGCCCTCCCCCTTCCCTCTCCCTGCTGGTAATCCCTAGTTTGTTCTCTATATCTGAGTCTTTGTCTTAACCACGTATATTAACCAAAACAACAGTATCTATTTCGACAACATCCACCAAACATTTTAGTTCTTCAGTTCACGCTCTATCAGTCTTAATAGACTTGATTTTCCCCCCACAGGGACGTGGCCTGGACATTATTTGCTCGGTCTTTATTGCTGCACAGGCTTTCTTTCGTTTTGGTGAGCAGAGTGGCTCTCTAGTTGCAGTGTTCGGGTTTTCCCTGTGGTGGCTTCTCTTCCTGTGGCGCGCAGGCTCAGCAGTTATGGTGCACGGGCTTAGCTGCCCTGTGGCACGTGGAATCTCCCCAGGCCAGGGATGGAACCAGTGTCCCCTGCATTGGCAGATGGATTCTTTGCCATTGGACCACCAGGGAAGTCCCCCTTGACTTTCACACACATATAATGTACTGCTCTCCACCCTCCAATCCTCACACCAACACTGGGCATTTTAAGCGCAGAACACTGAGAAGCTGCTAGTCTTCTCTGCCTCTGTCCTGCAGATATGTCCTGTCCACGCCACAGACATCAGGGCATCTCGTCTTCTCTTGAATTCTCTCTTATTTTGATCAAGATGTTTTGTGAGAAAAGTGGAACTAGGAGTGAAGCAGGCTTCAGCCTTGACTCAACCACTTATTTACTGTTTCAAGTTGGCATTTTGTTAAAATCTCTGTACTTCTCTTTCCTCGTTTCGAAACTAGTAATGGTAACAACCGTGGCTGTTATCACAGGGCTGCTGCAAAAGCTAAAGGAGAGTACAGATACTTAGGACAGTCTGCATAAGGGAAAAAATAGAAAAGGTTACGGGAAATACTCAGAGATCAGCTGCAAATGGAAGGTAGCCTGGGTTCAATACTTATTTCTCCAATTACATAGTAAACTCACCCAGGTATTGTCCCTTGCTTCCCCTAGGGATCTTTTAGGCTTGTTTTCATTGGTTATCTTGCTCTGGTATGTTATGAAATGCTTATCCCAGCAGATGGCAGAAGAGGACTGAGTCAGAAAAACCATCCAGGACATTTCAACAGGCACAGCGAACCAAGTTAAAGCATTCACACCTCCGTGTACAGGCTGAAACAACTCTAGACCTTGATTTCCTGATCAGTATGGATTTTTCCTAAGTTTGGTCTGGAAAATCATGAGAGCAGCAACTGTATTTAAAATACTTACTCAAGAACATTCATGGGCTTTCCTGGCGATCCTGTGGTTAGGAATCCTGCCTTGCAATGCAGGGGACACGGGTTCAATCCCCGGTCCAGGAGGATCCCACATGCCGCAGGCAGCTAAGCTGCGACTACTGAGACCACACACCCTAGAGCCTGTGCTCTCAACAAGAGAAGCCGCTGCAACGAGAAGCCACGCACTGCAGCTAGAGAGGAGCTCCCACTCTCCACAACTAGAGAAAAGCCTGTGCAGCAGCAAAGAACCAGCACAGCCGAAAACAAAAGTAATAAAATTATTTTTTAAAAAAGTTCTCTGAACATCTCTGAGATACTGGAGACCCTCAGTGTGCTGTGTGCTCAGTCGTGTCTGACTCTGCAACACTTTGGACTGTAGCCCCACCAGGCTCCTCTGTCCATGGGATTCTCTAGGCACGAATACTAGAGTGGGTTGCCATGCCCTCCTCCAGGGGTTCTTCCCAACCCAGTGATCAAACCTTCGTCTCTTGCACCTCCTGAACTGCAGGTGAGTTCTTTACCTGCTGAGCCACCAGAGAAGCCTCTGGAGACACACAGATGAATACAAAATATTCCCTGCCCCGCTCCCCACCCCCAGGGAGTTCACAGTTAGCTGGAATCAAGCAAGGAGATGACAGTTTGCATTTTGCCCGTCTGTCCCATCATGACAGGAACTGTTTGAACGTGACAGGATGCCAGGTTTAGGTTGCCTGCTTCACACCATCTTAGAGACATGGATGGCCATCTCTCCCCAGCCCCACTGTCTCCAGCCAAGTCCAGCTCATCATCTCTGGCCCCAGTTACTGCAACCACCTCCTAACAGAACCCCCTTCTAGTCTCAGTCTTAACTCAAACTCATCCTTAGGGTAAGCTTTCGGAAATACAAATATGATTCTACTATGCACCATCTATGTAAAAAGATTCAATAGCTCCTCACTGTCCTCATAATAACCCCCATACATTTTATCTTCCTTATAAGGCTGACCTCAGCTTTCCTCTCCTGCTTCATCTCTCTTCCTCTCCCCCGCAATGTATCAACCCAAGAAATTACTTTCAATTTCCCAGATGCTTTTTATTCCCTGCTGGTCTGAGCCCAAGTTCTTTTTCTCTCTGCCTAGAATATCTTAAAACTAAAACCCGGGAGGTTTAAAAAAAACAAAAACTAAACTTAGGACTTCCTTGGTGGTCCTGTGGTGTTGGAGAAGACTCTCTTGGACTGCAAGGAGATCAAACCAGTCAATCCTAGAGGAAATCAGTACTGAATATTCATTAGAAGGACTGATGCTGAAGCTGAAACTCCAATACTTTGGCCGCCTGATGCAAAGAACTGACTCCTTGGAAAAGACCCTGATGCTGGGAAAGACTGTAGGAGAATGGGACAACAGAGGCTGAAATGGTTGGATGGCATCACCAGCTTGATGGACATGAGTTTGAGCAAGCTTTGGGAGTTGGTGATGGACAGGGAAGCCTGGCGTGCTACAGTCCAGGGGGTCACAAAGAGTTGGACGTGACTTAGTGACTGAATTGAACTGTGGCTAAGACTCTGCAGTCCCAGCGCAGGGGGCCAGGATCTGATCCCTGGTCAGGGAACTTGAATCCCACATGCCCCAACTAAAAGTTCACACGCCAAGATCCCCCATGCTGAAAATAAAGATCCTGCATGATCCAACAAAGATCCAAGACACCACATGCCGCCACTAAGACCCAGTATAGCAAAAATAAACTAATAAATACGTATTTCAATAATACTTTTTAAAAACTCATTCCCTCTGGCCAGCTATTCTACTTAATCTGGCTAACTAGTATTTATCATTCAGGTCTCAGATTAGATGCTATTTCCTTTGGGAAATGCTCCCTGATTGAATGGATTGACTAACCCTCCTGGGTACCCCATCCACCCTCTGCTTTCATTTTTGTAGCATTTGCCATAGTTCTTTATACTAAAAATGTGCATATAGTCCCCTGACTACTCTAAGCTCCTTGAGGGCAAGGATTCTCTCTTGTAATGTATCCACTTTTCTTGGCACAGCTCCTAGTACACAGCAGCACACAATCAAAATAAATTGAGTAGATGAATAAATAAATCATAAAACACAGTTGACACCATTGAAGGAATCATAAGATTCTTAGGATATGAGATTTTAGGAAAGCAGATCTTCTTGCGTATGCCAGCCACAATTCCTTTTCATCAAGTTGTCAACCATACACCCTCAAGACATGTTGTTTTGAGGGGGATAGTCTGGAGACAGATGATTTAATCAAGCATTTCATCTACAGCAAAGAAGTTTTATAAACTTCAAAAAATAAAAGCCACCACTTCCCTGGTGATGCAGTGGATAGGAATCTACCTGCCAGCCCAGGGGACGTTGGTTTGATCCCTGGCCCAGGAAGATTCCACATGCCGCGAAGCCACTGAGCCCACGTGCTACAACTCCTGAAGCCCACGCACCTAGCGCCTGTGCTTCCGCAACAAGAGAAGCCACCGAATCAGAAGCTCCTGGGCTACAACTAGGGAGTAGCACCTGCTCTCCACAACTAGAGAAGGCCCACCTGCAGCAATGAAGACCCAGTGCGGACAAAAATTAATAATAAGTAAAGCAGTGTCTACATGTTTTTTAAAAAAAGTAGCAATGCAAAAAATTAAAAATTACAAAATTGTAAAAAAAAATTTATAATTTATAATGAAATTATCTTTTTAATGTGTAAAAAAATAAATAAAAAGCAAAGAAAAGACTTTAATGAAGCAACTACTCACCGAGTTTCCTGCATGGGTTGAGGGAATATACAAGGCTTGGTAAAGGAGACTGACGAGCAATGGTGAAAAGCTATTACCACCCCCAGGGCCTCTTGAGACAAGAGGAGGAAACACTGTTCAAGAGTCCAGTGAGAACAGGAACCCTGGTGGAAGGGCTGTTCAGTGAGAACTGTGCTTCTGGAAGGATGCAACGACAGCCACAGGTCGCCAAAACCGGAAGACAGCAGAGAAGAAACACCCAGGCCTCTTTCCACTCCACCATCTCCCCCAACACCCCACCCTGCCCTCGACGGCTCTCGTTGGCTGAACCTGCAGCCCTCTGGTATGGGAGCTGAGTGACGGGGTCCACAGGACTTAGCAGGACACAGCACGAATCTGGAAGGGGAGGAAAACGAAGAATAACCCACAGTTCAGTTCAGTTCAGTCGCTCAGTCATGTCCGACTCTGCGACCCCATAAATCGCAGCACACCAGGCCTCCCTGTCCATCACCATCTCCCGGAGTTCACTCAAACTCAACGTCCATTCAGTCGGTGTTGCCATCCAGCCAGCTCATCCTCTGTTGTCCCCTTTTCCTCCTGCCCCCAATCCCTCCCAGCATCAGAGTCTTTTCCAATGAGTCAACTCTTCGCATCAGGTGGCCAAAGTACTGGAGTTTCAGCTTTAGCATCAGTCCTTCCAAAGAAATCCAAGGGCTGATCTCTTTTAGAATGGACTGGTTGGATCTCCTTGCAGTCCAAGGGACTCTCAAGAGTCTTCTCCAGCACCACAGTTCAAAAGCATCAATTCTTCGGTGCTCAGCTTTCTTCACAGTCCAACTATCACATCCATACATGACCACTGGAAAAACCATAGACTTGACTAGACCAACATTTGTTGGCAAAGTAATGTCTCTGGTTTTCAATATGCTATCTAGGTTGGTCATAACTTTTCTTCCAAGGACTAAGGGTCTTTTAATTTCATGGCTGCAATCACCATCTGCAGTGAGTTTGCAGCAACCCCCCCCCAAAAAAAATAAAGTCTGACACTGTTTCCACTGTTTCCCCATCTATTTGCCATGATGTGATGTGACCAGATGCCATGATCTTCATTTTCTGAATGTTGAGCTTTAAGCCAACTTTTTCACTCTCCTCTTTCACTTTCATCAAGAGGCTTTTTAGTTCCTCTTCACTTTCTGCCATCAGGGTGGTGTCATCTGCATATCTGAGGTTATTGATATTTCTCCCGGCAATCTTGATTCCAGCTTGTGTTTCTTCCAGCCCAGCGTTTCTCATTATATACTCTGCATAGAAGTTAAATAAGCAGGGTGATAATATATATAGCCTTGACATACTCCTTTTCCTATTTGGAACCAGTCTGTTGTTCCATGTCCAGTTCTAACTGTTGCTTCCTGACCTGCATACAGGTTTCTCAAGAGGCAGATCAGGTGGTCTGGTATTCCCATCTCTTTCAGAATTTTCCACAGTTTATTGTGATCCACACAGTCAAAGGCTTTGGCATAGTCAAGAAAGCAGAAATAAATGTTTTTCTGGAACTCTCTTGCTTTTTCCATGATCCAGTGGATGTTGGCAATTTGATCTGCCTTTTCTAAAACCAG
This sequence comes from Ovis aries, assembly GCF_016772045.2. Taxonomy (NCBI): domain Eukaryota; kingdom Metazoa; phylum Chordata; class Mammalia; order Artiodactyla; family Bovidae; genus Ovis; species Ovis aries. The sequence continues at coordinate 15,538,033 of NC_056071.1, forward strand.
CTTGAACATCAGAGAGTTCACAGTTCACGTATTGCTGAAGCCTGGCTTGGAGAATTTTGAGCATGACTTTACTAGCATGTGAGATGAGTGCAATTGTGTGGTAGTTTGAGCATTCTTTGGCATTGCCTTTCTTAGGGATTGGAATGAAAACTGACCTTTTCCAGTCCTGTGGCCACTGCTGAGTTTTCCACATTTGCTGGCATATTGAGTGCAGCACTTTCACAGCATCATCTTCTAGGATTTGAAATAGCTCCACTGGAATTCCATCACCTCCACTAGCTTTGTTCGTAGTGATGCTTCCTAAGGCCCACTTGACTTCACATTCCAGGATGTCTGGCTCTAGGTGAGTGATCATACCATCGTGATTATCTTGGTCGTGAAGATCTTTTTTGTACAGTTCTTCTGTGTATTCTTGCCACCTCTTCTTAATATCTTCTGCTTCTGTTAGGTCCATACCATTTCTGTCCTTTACCGAGCCCATCTTTGCATGAAATGTTCCCTTGGTATCTCTAATTTTCTTGAAGAGATCTCTAGTCTTTCCCAGTCTGTTGTTTTCCTCTATTTCTTTGCACTGATCACTGAGGAAGGCTTTCTTATCTCTTCTTGCTATTCTTTGGAACTCTGCATTCAGATGCTTATATCTTTCCTTTCCTCCTTTACTTTTCGCTTCTCTTCTTTTCACAGCTATTTGTAAGGCCTCCCCAGACAGCCATTTTGGTTTTTTGCATTTCTTTTCCATGGGATGGTCTTGATCCCTGTCTCCTCTCCTTCCATAGTTCATCAGGCACTCTATCTATCAGATCTAGACCCTTAAATCTATTTCTCACTTCCACTGTATAATCATAAGGGATTTGATTTAGGTCATACCTGAATGGTCTAGCGGTTTTCCCTACTTTCTTCAATTTAAGTCTGAATTTGGCAATAAGGAGTTCATGATCTGAGCCACAGTCAGCTTCCAATCTTGTTTTTGCTGACTGTATAGAGCTTCTCCATCTTTGGCTGCAAAGAATATAGTCAATCTGACTTCAGTGTTGACCATCTGGTGATGTCCATATGTAGAGTCTTCTCTTGTGTTGTTGGAAGAGGGTGTTTGCTATGACCAGTGTGTTCTCTTGGCAAAACTCTATTAGCCTTTGTCCTACTTCATTCCGTATTCCAAGGCCAAATTTGCCTGTTACTCCAGGTGTTTCTTGACTTCCTACTTTTGCATTCCAGTCCCTTATAATGAAAAGGACATCTTTTGGGGGGTGTTAGTTCTAAAAGATCTTGTAGGTTTTCACTGAACTGTTCAACTTCAGCTTCTTTAGCGTTACTGGTTGGGGCATAGACTTGGATTACTGTGATATTATATCTACTGCTGGCAGGAATCCCTTAGAAGAAATGGAGTAGCCATCATGGTCAACAAAAGAGTCCTAAATGCAGTACTTGGATGCAGTCTCAAAATGACAGAATGATCTCTGTTCGTTTCCAAGGCAAACCATTCAATATCACAGAATAACCCACGTCCTTACCTAAATAGGCATCCTTGAGAGCAGAACTGTCTTTTCTGTGTTCTTGGGAAAATGTAATTAAATATAAAATATAGAGTTTAGTGTTTAATCTTTTTGATCCTTAAATACTTTTAAAATACAGAGAAATCCAGAAATAAATATAACAGATACTGACATACCTACAACTCAGATGTAACACATGAATTTTTTTGTCATGACTCTTTCAGAGTTGATGTCATTGTTTAAAGAAAAAAATTGCAGATGAAGTTGGGAGCACCCTCCTTCCTGCCTCTAATCCCTCCCTTCTCCCATCTGCTCTGGAGACAATCAGTAAATTGGTATATATTCCTCCATTCCTCCATTTGCTACATACACTTGTATCCATAAATGATATATAACATTGTTTGTATAATTTTGTAATTTACAAAGTGATCCATGCTGTGTGTGTCCTTTTAAATCTTATTAATACAGTCAGCACAATGTTTTTGAGATTGATTAATATTTATGTTGATACATAGAGCTCTGGTTAGTCTGTTTTGACTTTTATGTAGTTTTCCGTTGTGTGAATATTTACATTCCCTGTGTTACTAATGTATTTGAATTTATTTCTACCATTCTCATTTTGTGTTTTTTCTATTTTCCGCTTTTCTTCCCCTTTTTTTTGCAGGGGGTAGAGGGGGAAGGGAAGAACCATGTTTTCTTTAGTTCCTCTGTTTCCTTTAACCATTTAGGGAATTAGAGATTCTGTTTCTTTTCTTTTAACTTATTATCTTAATTTTTTAACATGCATTGTTGGCCTAAAGAAAATCTTAAGATACTAAACTATTTGAGTTCTGAATTATCCTCTCCCACCTTCCATGTTATTGCTGTCTAGAATTTTAGTTCCACATCTTTAACCATAAAATATAATCATTTGAAAATATGTTTTTAAGATGTAAGATCATGCAGTTAATGCTCCTTATATATTGGTAACTTGGACAATCAAAGAACTCTATGGCCTTGAACTTTGGGTGAAAGATCAAAGACACAGAGGTATACTGTATAGTTGCAATATTTTCTTTTAATTAGCAGGAATTATCACTTGGAATAGAGTTGAAGTTACCTTGCATAATTACATGGAAGGTACACTTTATTTCCCTGGAGAAGGAAATGGCAACCCACTCCAGTATTCTTGCCTATACAGTTCCATGGATGGAGAGCCTGCCAGGCAACAGTCCATGGGGTCACAGAGTCAGATACAACTGAGCAACTATCACTCAAGCTTTATTTTGCTTGCTGGTATATATTGTTTAATTTTAATCTTCAACATGGTGGAATGAAATTTTTGATGTCTTCTTGTCAATATTATTGTATTTGATGTACTTAATAAAGTTTCACTATTTTTAATAAATTCCTTTAATAACAATATATGCCAGCAAGAATCATAACAATTTCTACCCAAATTGTTAAATTTCTGTTTCAATAAAAATGTTCTCTTTAAAAATAAAAAAAAGTTCTTTTAAAGAAAATGTTTTTGTCAAACTTTATATTAGTTTACATGTTTACTCGTTGCCTTGTTTCCTATTTCTTTTTTCTGCGCTGTATTTCCTTCTTCTGAAAGAGCATCTTTTAGTAATTCTTGCAGCAAGAAACTGTGAATGGCCGTTTTAATGCTTCTGTAAGTGCTTTCTTGCTTTGTTCATTTCGGCTGCGTCAAGTCTTACTTGTGGCACTGGATCTTGGCTGCGTCATGTGGGGTCTTCATGGCAGCACATGAATTCTCCAGTTGTGTGGCATGCAGGCTCAGTAGCTGCGGCGTGCAGGCTTAGTTCTCCACAGCATATGTGAGATCTTAGTTCCCTGACCAGGAATCGAACCCAAGCCCCCTGCATTGTAAGGCTGATGCTACACACTGGACCATCAGGGAAATCCCTGTGTTTTTATCTTTCCTAATGTTTTTATTTCCCTCATCCCTGACTGATAGTTTAGCTAGGATAAAATTACTGCAGTGAAAATTGCATTCCTTTAGCAGTTTGAAAATACAGTTCTGTTCCCTCTAGCCTCTACGCCTGTTGATGAGAAATCTGCTCCCCACTGATATAGCCCCTTTGTAGATCATCTGTTTTGTCTCTCTGGTACTTTGTTTCATTTGTTTTTGTTTTTGGAATGTTTGGAAATAGTTTCAAATTAAAGAAAAACTGCAAAATAAAAAAGTATTAAAAATATTTGTATACCGTTTCCCTAAGTACATCCACTATTAACCTTTCACTCCGTCTGCTTCATTGCTTGTCCTCTCTCTATATCCATACACACACACACACTCACACATGGAGCACATACTTTTGTTCTGAATAATTTGAGGATAAGTCACGCGTATCATGCTCTTTACCCCTAAATACTTCCATGTACATTTCTTTAAAGACATCATCTTGGATAATCTCAGTATAGGTATCAAGGTTTAAACGATACATTTTTATTTGGTCTTTCATTTTTGTCCTGACTTTCTCAACTGAGCCAGTAATGTCCGTGATAACAGATTCTCCCCATCCCCAGTCTAATCTCAGGTATTACATTTAGTTCTATTTTTGCGTCCTTAGCCTCCATGAGTCTCTACTGCTTACATATCTATAAATCTGGACTGTTTCCTTGTTCTTATGACATTGACAGTATTATTACAGCCCCTCCCCAAGTTTTACATGGAGTGTTCCTCTTTGTGGGGGGCCTTCTGATGTTTCTTCACTAAACTCACATTATACGTTCTTGTCTGGAGCTGGATGATAGGTGATGTACATTCAGGAGTATCACATTTGGAAGCACATCATGCTCGAAGAGAAAGAATGTTTTCTCCTTGTGATGTTAACAAAATGCACAAGCTTCAGTTGATTTTATCTTAACTGTGACTTGCTGTGATTCAACAACCTGAAGATTCATATTTAATTGGTGTTTTCATTAAGCTGGACCCAGAAAGCTATAAGAAAAAAATCACTTTATTCTTTCTTCAGTCTCTTCAAGCTTTCTCTGCAGTTCCTTCCCCATTCCTACATGAAATCTTAGATAATAGCTTAATAATTACATAACTTAGGATGCTCCAATATAATATCAAAATGACAAACTTATTCAGAATCCAACCTTTCTTTCCATGGCTCAAGAAGCAGGTGTCTTTTCCCACTATTAGCCAAAGTGCAGCTCTCTCCCCAGAGCACAGCCACTGTTGGTCACTCTGCTGCCAGTCGGGAGCACCTCCAGCCATGGTCTCTCGATTTTAGATTTCTCAGGCATCAGGTATATATATTCCCTAGGATCCTCCATCTTCAGGAGACACATGTCAAGCTTTCCAGATACTGCCACTGAAGTCTTGGTTTAAAATGAAGGGAAAGCACCTTCTTGCTTCTTCTCCTTGAGTGATCATAAGAACATAGCATATCAGGGAGTCTTTCCTACAAGCTCCCTCTCTAAGTCTTTTCACCTGTAACTTCTTATATAGACCCAAAGGAGACCATTGGCTCATATTTTCAGAACTAGTTTTGCAAGCTATTCATTTGTGTTCAAGAAGCAGCTAACTTTAAAATCTGGGTAATACTCACAACCTACTGAGTATGTTCTTGATCTTTTGATCCCAGGAGATAATAAACAATGGTCTTATTCTCACATCCAGTGAGTCATGTTGTTGTTGTTCAGTTGCCAGGTTGTGTCCGACTCTCTGCAACCCCATGGACTGCAGCACGTCAGGCTTCCTGTCCCTCACCATCTCCTGGAGTTTGCCAAATTCATATCCAATGAATCCATGATGCCATCCAACCATCTCATCTTCTGTCACCCTCTTCTCCTTCTGCCTTCAAATGTTTCCCAGCATCAGGATCTCTTCCAATGAGTCAGCTGTTCGCCTCAGGTGGCCAAAGTATTGGAGCTTCAGCTTCAGCATCAGTCCTTCCAAAGGGTAGTCAGGGTTGATTTCCTTTAAGATTGACTGGTTTGATCTCCTGCTTTCCAAGAGACTCTCAGGAGTCTTCTCCAGCACCACAGTTCAAAAGTATCAATTCTTCAGTGCTCTGCCTTCTTTACCGTCCAGCTCTCATATCTGTACGTGACTACTGGAAAGACCATAGCCTTGACTATACAGACCTTTGTCAGCAAAATGATGTCTTTGCTTTCTAACACAATGTCTAGGTTTGTCATAGCTTTCCTGCCAAGAAGCAATGATCTTCTAATTTCATGGCTGCAGTCACCATTTGCAGTGATTTAAAAGCCCAAGAAGAGAAAATCTGTCACTGCTTCCACATTTTCCCCTTCTATTTGCCACGAAGTCATGAGACTGGATGCCATGGTCTTAGTTTATTTAATATTGAGTTTTAAGCCAGCTTTTTCACTCTCCTTCACCTTCATCAAAAAGGTCTTTAGGTCCTTTTTGATTTCTACCATTTGATTGGTATCATCTGCACATCTGAAGTTGTTGATATTTCTCCCGGCAATCTTGATTCCAGCTTGTGAACTCATCTGGCTCAGCATTTTGCATGATGTGCTCTGTGTATAAATTAAATAAACTGAGTGACAATAAACAGCCTTGTCATAGTCCTTTCTCAATCCTGAACCAGTCAGTTGTTCCATTCAGGGTTCTAAGTGTTGCTTCTTGACCTGCATACAAGTTTCTCAGGAGACAGATAAGATGGTCTGGTATTCCACAGTTTTTATGAGTTTTCCATAGTTTGTTGTGATCCACACAGTCAAAGGCTTTAGCATAGTCAATGAAACAGAAGCAGATGTTTTTCTGGAATTCCTTTGCTTTCTCTATGATCCAGCAAATGTTGGCAATTTGATCTCTGGTTCCCCTGCCTTTTCTAAACCCAGCTTGGACATCTGGAAGCTCTCAGTTCACATAATGCCAAAACCTAGCTTGGAGGGTTTTGAGAACAGCCTTACTAGCATGGGAGATTAGTGCAGTTGTCTGGTGGTCTGGACATTCTTTAGTACTGCCCTTCTTGAGCACTGGGGTGAGGACGGACCTTTTCCAGTCCTGTGGCCACTACCACATTTTCCAAAGTTGTTGACATGTTGAGTGCAGCTCTTTAATAGCATCATCTCTCATGATTTTAAATAGCTCTGCTGGAATTCCATCACCTCCACTAGCTTTACTGGGAGAAGTGCCCACTTGACTTCACACCTCAGAATGTCTGACTCTGGTTGTCTGGGTCATTAAGATCTTTTTTGTACAGTTGTTCTGCGCATTAGTGCCATCTTTTCTTGATCTCTTCTGCTTCTATTGGGTCTCTACAATTTTTGTCCTTTATTGTGCCCATCTTTGGATGAAATGTTCCTTTGATATTTCCAGTCTTCTTGAAGAGATCTCTAGTCTTACCCTTTCTGTTATTTTCCTGTATTTCTTTGCACTGTTCTTTGAAGAAGGCCTTCTTGTCTCTCCTTGCTGTCCTCTGGATCTCTGCCTTTAGTTGGGTATATCTTCCTAGTTAGCCATGCCTTTCATCTTTTCTGGGAAATTCTCAGTCTTTATCTTTTTCAATGCTGTTTTCCCCAATTCCTTTCCCTTTCTTTCTGGAATTTTAATTGGACATGTAACACAGGTCCATCTCATTCTATTATCATCCTATTTCAAGTTCATGACCTCTGTTTCATTTTTTTCCCACTCCATAATTTTTCTGTGTGGCATTCTGGGTAATTTCTTCACAAAAACCTTGTAGTTCACTAAATAGTCCTTCAGTTGCATTTAATCTATTATTTAACCCTCACCACAGAGGGTTTTTTTTAATTCCAACAACTATTTTTAATCAATAGGAGCTTAATTTGCTTTGTTTTCCAAATATACCTTTTCATTTTTCATAGTGTCCCATTCTCCCATTTCAATTTTTTTGTCTAAAACCTATTTGATTGTTTTAAGGATTCTATTGTTAACATCTCTCTCAGACAGTCACACAATCTCAAGTCCCTAGAGTGCTAAGCCTTGCTCACATTGTGCCTACCAACCACTCCACATGATGGATAGTTTCACCATCTGAGTTGTCATTTTTTGTCGTGTGTGTGTGTGTGTTAGTCGCTCAGCCATGTGTGTGCCTGTGTGTTGGTTGCTCGGTCACATTTGACCCTTTGCTACCCCATAGACTGTAGACCGCCAGCTCCTCTGTCCATGGGATTCTCCAGACAAGAATACTGGAGTGGGTAGCCATTCCCCTGTCCCGGGGATCTTCCTGACCCACGGGTTGAGTGCCAGTCTCCTGCATTGCAGGCAGATTCTTGACTGTCTGAGCCACCATGCACCTGAGGTTATGAAAGTATCCCTTCAGAGTAGTTCGCATTTGCTTCTGCTGACTAATCAGAACTCACTGGTCTGGAGCCATTCTATCTATAACACTCTTACACTGTCACAGCTACAGACTATTTGGATTCAGCACTCACATGTGGCACAGGAAAGACGTTTCTTTTTTTCACAGAAGACTTTTTTCCTACCCAGAATATTAGGCACGGATTTGCTTCCTTACTGCTTTGGGGGAGATGATAGGAGGAGTTTTCTGTTTCCTTTTTTGGAGAAAGCAGCCACTCTCGGAGATCTGATTATATGCAGGAGGCTCAGTTTTAGTTATTTGTGTCATAAGCCTCCTGTCAGTGCCAGGGAGTTTAATCCCTTCCCCCAAATTCCTGAGGTCCGTATCAAAGGCTGGTCTATTTCTAAGTCACTGTAGCATTGGCTGGTATACCTAATGCTCCCCTTGTGAACTACCTCTTCATTTCTGCCATCTCATAATTCCATTTTTCCTTTGAGTTTGCTGTATTTTTACTTTTCCCAATGTTTTATTCCAAAAGTTTTCAGTAAGTTAAAAGAATCAAATGCTCAACATTTATATGCTCTTCACTTAGATTCATCTTAGGTTAGAAGAGAGAGGGAGACCTCCTGTTTACTGAAGTGCCTGTTAATGCTTTTGTCAACTTTTTCTGCTGAGCTCTTTTTCTTAACTGATTTATAAGAATTCTGGATGCAACTCATTCATCAATTAGGTGTGTGGTGAATACCTTTTCCCACTCTGTAGCCGTGGGTTTTCACTCTCTTGATGGTACCTTTCAATACATAGATGTTAATTAATGAACTTAGGCTTATCAACCTATTCCTTTATGGTTAATTGAGATGTCTTTTTTCATTCATCATAAGAAATTGTTCTTTATCTTTATTCTACACATTTGCAATAGAAGGTGGGGCTATCTCTTAGCTCAGTCCAGCATTTCACCAAAACCTACCATACGGCTTATAAGGAAAATTCCATAGAAAGAGCAATAAACAATCAAGGATCTTAAAGTTTAGCCCTCATGACACCATCTAGAGTATTAGCATGACCTGCTGACAACCACGTACCCCTCATGTTTAGTTTAGCTCTGAGTTCAATCATTCTGTCACTCTGCTACATGTCTTCAAACCAATTAAATATCAACTAGTTTCCCAGAGGCTTTGTTAGTTGAGACCTCAAATGTACATCATACTTAATGAGAAAAAAATTAAGCATATTTACCTTTGGATGTACTTCCTAGGGTAGGGATTAGAGAAATCTGTTGTCAATATTGTTCAGTTATTATGACTGATGAAAAAGTTTAAAAGAGAAGAAAGTTCCTTCACTTCCAAGAATCTGTTTTCTCCTCCAGAAGATGATCCTATAATTTATTATCTAAGATAAGACATTTTGATAGTGAAAGGAAGTGCTCTTCATTGCTATTCTGGAACAACTGGCATAGACTGGAATGGTCCCGGGCACCTCTGCATGTGGTTGCTCTGCCCATTTGTAAAGTGGGAGAGCTGTACTTGATGATCTCAGAGATTCCCTGGCCTCACATTCTATTACCATAGGAGGGAAAAAAAGGAAATAGTTGCATTTCTTTAAACTCATTTCCTACTCTGATAAATAGGGATGTTGCCTCTTCTGTTCCACAGTCTAATTTTTAATAATCTATGCTATAGTGAAAATTTTAATAATTTAGATGAACTTTTAGTTTGAGAAATATAAAATTAAGACAGGGTAATGTTCCCTTTTGCTTCTTTACTGAGAACATATAAGCAAACTCCAGCATGAAGTCTGATCATGGCTCATAGTGAGAGGGCCAGTCCCGGGTCCGGAGCATCCTCTGTCCCCTGGGTCTATCTCTGGTGTGTTCACTGGGATCCCAAGTCCCTCAGAATCCCAGTTCTTACAGCTGTGTTCTCCATGGTGCAGACAACTCTGGCAAACTTTAAATTCTCACAGACTCCTATGAAGTAATGTTAATAGAAGAAAATAGAAAAGCCACAAAGACCAAAAAAATGAAAAAGTCCAGAGAGCAGAATAAGAAGCCTAGAAGCAGACAGCAGACCCACTCCCGTATGAATGGTGACTTGGAACTCGATAGTGATGGCGTTTGAAACCACTGGGGAAAGAAAACACAGTTTAAAATACAGTACTGAGCATCTCCCTGGTGGTCTAGTGGTTAAAAATCCACCTTGCAATGCAGGGAACTCAGGTCAGAGAAATGAGATCCCACATGACGAAAGGCAACCTGAGTCCATGTGCCACAACTGGAGAGCCTGAGCATCACAACGAAAGATCCTGCCTGTAGAGACCAAAAGCAGACAGCCAGATAAATAGTTATTGAAATACCTTAGAGTACGGATGTATTACTAATCTGTTGCTGCATTCAAAATTATCCCCAGATTTATCAGATTAAAAGAATACTCATCGATTTATCTCACAGTTTTGAGGAGTCAGGAAGCTAGATACTCTTAGCTGGTTCCTCAGCTTCCAGGATATCCCTCAGGAAATCCTGCTGGTCCAGTAGATAAGAATCTGCCTGCCAGTGCAGAGGACATGGATTCGATCCCTGGTCCGGGAAGATTCCACATCCTGCAAAGCAGCTAACCCTGTGCGCCACAACTACTGAGCCCATGTGCCTCAATGACCGAAGCTCTTGCCCCCGAGAGCCCACATTCCACAATAAGAGAAGCCACCGCAATGAGAAGTCCATGCCCCGCCACAAAGAGAAGCCCCCACTCTCCACAACTAGAGGAAGCTTGCGCACAGCAATGAAGATCCAGGGCAGCCCAAACTGAAAAAATAAAGCAGTGTGTACATGCCAAAAAAAAGTCAAGGTGACAGCTGAGGCTGCCTTCATCAGCTCAGGTCTCCACAGGGGCAGGACGCCCTCCCAAACTCACCCAGCGGTTTGTAGCAGGATTCAGTTGCTTGCAGGTATGAGACGAGGATTTCAGTTAATGCAGGATGTTGACCAGAAACCATCCTTGCATCCTGGTCATCCGCTCCTTGCTACCACAGCATCTGGCTTCCTCAGGAGCCAGAAAAAAGCAACGGGCTCATGTTCCAAAGCCTGTCTTAGTTTTGCATTCCTCAAACTAAAAGTTGATCGAAATTATTAAAATGTTCACTATAGCATAGCTTATTAAAAATTAGGCCGTGGAACAGAAGAGGCAACATCCCTATTCAGCAGAGTAGGAAATGAGTTCAAAGAAACGCAACTATTTCCTTTTTTTCCTTCCTAGAGTAATATAGAATGTGAGGCCAGGGAGTCTCTGAGATCAACAAGTACAGCTCTCCACTTTACAAATGCAAGCTAAGACGGCAAGAAAGAGAAAGCGACAGCGAGAGAGAGAGTCCCAGCAAGGCAGAAATCACAGTCTTTTGTACCCTGATCAGGGCAATGACATCTCATTACTCTTGCATTCTATTTATGAGAATATCCTCATATTGTCAAATTCTAGCCATGAGGTCTAGCCCAAACACAAGAGGAGGAAATCACACAAAGGAACAAGTACCAGGAGGTAGACGACATCGGAAGCTATCTTAAAAGTCTGCCTACCGCTGGGTCTTACCATTAGTCCAAAATTCTTCTTCCTAGTTTTTCCCAGGAGACCTAGCAATGCAAACTGGACTTTCAATGACCCCTTCCGCTATCCTTAGTTCCACATGTGGCAATCTAGACACACCAATTCCTACTTTCCAAAGTTATTCTCCTATCCTCTTCCAGTCAGGCCAGCAGATTTAGCCTGTGCTTTCAGAAAATGAAAATGGCAGACAGACAAAAGGAAAGCCTATCTCAAGTTAGAAAAAGCATTAAGGATGCTGCTCGTTTCCAAGAGAAATTCTATCCCCTGGTGAAAATAAAATCCTTGTTCTGCTTGTCCAGTCCACTTGACCCAGAGCCCAACAAAGGAATATTCCTGTTCACACTCACTGAAGCCACACTGTCTTCCTGAAGGAGTTACTTGGCCCTAGGCTGCAGCTCAGCTCCCACAGAGGGACTTTAAAGGGAAACAACAGTTCTTGGTCCAAAGCAATAAAGAGACAAGTGAGTCATAACAGTCTGGATTCTCCACCAGCATAAGCAGTTCCGTGAATCGCCTCTATAAAAACCCTGCCTTTCTATCCCAAGCTGTTCCAAGTGCCAAAACCTTCCATTCAAGAGTTTTATAACTCAGCCCTGTGCTCACAAATGTCACTGCACATAAGAGGGCCTTTGATCTCTAGCCATACCCAAGCCCATAGTCTGCAGCGAAGCGTGGTTTGATAACTATCTGAAGAGAAAAGCGCTTGGGTTTCCTCTCGTTTCTTTCTATTCTACTTTTAATAGGCTGCTTAGCTTCAGGCCTCTGCCCTCTGCCCTCCTAGCTCCCATCGCAACCAGAAGTAAAACAGGCCCATGGTTACGTGCTCTGAGAGCTCATGAAATAACAATGATGGTAGCAAATACTCATAGAGGGCCCATACGAGCCAAGTGTTGTCTTAAGGAGTTTATACAGGCAATCCTGCGTAGGAGGTTTTCACGGAGGAGAGGGAAGCATTGAGAGGCAAAGTAATTGCACGACAGTCAGTTAGTAAGGGGTTTGAAACCAACCGGTACTTCCCCAAAGCATGTTTGCCTGCTTGACAGTACACAAGCCTTCACTGAGAAGGCAAAATATGAAGACAGAAATGTGCATCTGTTTACTGCATGACCCTGAATCCCGCTCCTGGACATACATCTGGAGAAAACTCTAATTTGATAGGATACATGCACCTCGGTGCTCACAACAGCACTATTTACCACCAGCAAGACATGAGACAACATAGATGTCCACCAATAGATGGATGGACGGAGAAGACGTGGTGCACACACACGATGGAATACAACTCAGACATAAAAAAGAGTGAATAATGCCGTTTGTAGCAACATGGACGCACCTAGCGATTATCGTACAAAGTGAAAAGAGCCAGACACAGAGAGACAAATATCATACAATATCACTTAAATGTGGAGTCTAAAAAAATGACACAGAGTAACTTATATACAAAACAGAAATAGATTTACAGACTGAGAAAACAAGCGTATAGTAACCAAAGAGGAAAGGGAAGGGGAGGGACAAATTAGGACTTTGGGATTAACATGCACATATTACTATATATGGAGAAGGAAATGGCAACCCACTCCAGTATCTTTGCCTGGAAAATCTCATGGACAGAGGAGCCTGGTGGGCTGCAGTCCATGGGGTTGCAAAGAGTCGGGCACGACTGAGCGACTAACACTATTACTATATATAAAATAGAAAGCCAACAAGGTACCTACCATAGAGCACAGGAAACTCTACTCAGTGTCTTGTAATAATCTATGAGGGAAACGTTTTAAAAAAGAATAGATAGAAATATATATAACTGACTCACTTTGCTGTACACATGAAACTAACAAGCATTGTAAACCAACTCTATTTTCATTTAAGAAAAAAGTAAAGAAACTCACAATATGAATTCTTTTTTTAATGTGAGTTTCCTTTAATAAAGAAGAAACTTTGGAATAAACTCCTTAGCTGTAAAAGCACTTTCTTTTTCCAGGTACTGTATCAGAAATGTCTTCAGTAAGAAGACTAAATGTACAAAACCTTTGAACTAAAGTCATGAGCTGATTAATCAAATTGAACTGAAGACTAAACTATGCTCTGTGACGTATCTGAAGCAGCAGATTTCTTCTGTTCAAGTTTTTTCCTCCTGTTCAGTATAAAGATACAGGGCTCTATTATTGTCAGATTTCTTTAGAAGAGGCTTTCATGACTCATCTGAATTAGAAGCCTCTATGTTTTCAAACTATGTTAAGTGTGTAAATTTATGAAGTATGGCTAAGTCAGAACAGAACAGCAGTTCATAATTAAGTCCTAAGATGTATCATTTCAAGCATAATTACATTCAAAACTTAGATATTAAAAATTAAGTCCAAGAGAAGCTTCTATCTACAAATAGCTGCTATAATGAAAACTACCTTCCTACTCTCAGGCCAGGTTACATGATGGATCTAAGCCCCTCCCTGGGAATAGGAGTAGGCATGTGTACTGTCCCTGGGCCCAGAGTTGGTCATATGGCTGTAACTGGCCCCATAATTTTGCTGGAATGACTGAGAAAGATTGTTTTTTAAAAAAAATAATTTTGTTTATTGATTGATTTTTGACTGCAGCAGGTCTTCATTGTAGTGCCAGGGCTTAGTTCCTCAACCGGGGATTGAATTGGCGTCTCCAGTGTTGGAGAAGGAAATGGCAACCCACTCCAGTACTCTTGCCTGGAAAATCCCATGGATGGAGGAGCCTGGTAGGCTACAATCTACGGGGTCGCTAAGAGTCGGACACGACTGAGCGACTTCCCCTCGCCTCACCTCAGTGTTGGAAGCTGGGTTCTCAACCACTGGAGCAGTGGGAAGTCCTGACGGGGGTTTATTCTGGACTTTCTAAGCAGGTGAAATACAAGCTGTCACTGCTCCGGGCCATCTCACTGGGGACAGCTTGCCTGTGGAGGGAGCCAGTGTGGAAGGAAGCAGATAGAAACAGACGTCCTAATTTTCTCGGAGCATTTGGATCCAGCTGTACCTGAATCTCCTCCTATGCTGTGTGGTTCACCAAGCCTATAAATTCCTTTTTTTTTTTTTTAAAGTATTTTATTGAAGCACAGTTGATATACAGTGTTGTGTTAGTTCCTGGTGTACAGCAAAATGATTTAGTTATACATATACACTTTTGCACGGTCTTTTCCTTTCTGGTTTATTGGAGGGTTTGGATCTAGTTTCCTGTGCTATTCAGTGGGACCTTGTTGTTCGTCCATTCTGCCTATAATCGTTTGCATCTGCTAGTCTCAGATTCCCCATCCATCCCTCCCCCACCCCGAAAACCTTTGTGCTTAAATCTGTGAATTGGGATTCTGCCCTCTGCAATCCAGAGTCCTAACCAGGGCAGAGGAAATAGGTCAGCGGCCACCTCCTGCTCTGTTACTACTGACACCACAGGCCGAAAGAAATGAACACTCCGTGAAAGTTGAGCATTTCAAAGGCACACCCATATCCTGGGTGTGTCCACGAAAGCAATCCAACAGCCGTGCACCCAGCTGGAGCTGACTTAGCTCCTAAGAAGGCCAACCCTAAGGCTAAGGGTCACGCAAAGACGTTCTAGAGAGATAATGCCGTAAACACCACACACACATATACACACACCCATTAGGCAAGAACACCACGTATTTTCTTCTTAAGGGAAATAACCACAAGCAAAGGATGGTTATGAGTCAGTAACTGGCTATAATTAGGGGCTTTTCCCCCAACTAGTAATATCTGAATTAAGGTGGAGAGTATAGCACAGCCCAGCAGGCTGTAAAGAAGTAACCACATCTTGCTTGATGTTTCCGTGACTCAATTCCTGAAGAACAGGTCCCTGCAAGTCAGGAAAAAAAAAAAAAAAAAAACCCTCATAGGAGACTTTAGTACCTAAGTAATTGGGAGTTTCCACCTCTATTAGAGTCAAAATAATTCCACCTTCAGTCGTCCAGTTTGGAGCCCAACATCTCTCAAGCAGCCACTCTAGAAATTTCCCATCTGCTGGACTTTAAGTCCATTTTTTATTTCAAAACCTTTATTAGTATATGTATAATACACAGAGAGGACTGTATAGAAAATATAGGTACCCTTTAAAATAACAGTTACACAACAATGCATCCACCCCCTGGGTTAAGAAGTATATTGTGCTCTGTCACTAAGCTGTGTCCGACTCTTTGCAACCCCAGGGACTGTAGCCCACCAGGTTCCTCTGTCCTTGGGATTTCCCAGGCGAGAATACTAAAGAGGCTTGCCATTTCCTACTCCAGGGCACCTTCCTAACCCAGAAATCGAATCCACGACTCCTGCATCTCCTGCATCGGCAGTTGGATTCTTTCCCACTGAGCCACTTGGGAAGCCCTAAGGAATATATTACAAGTCATTTTAGACTCCACGGTGTGTCCCTTTCTAACTGCATCCTGTTCCACAGCACTCGGGCTTCCCTGATGGCTCCGTGATGAAGAACTTTGCCTGCCAGTGCAGGAGACGCAGAGTCAATCCCTGGGTCGGGAAGATCCGCCGTAGAAGGAAATGGCAACCCATTCTAGTATTCTTGCGTGGGGAATCCCATGGACAGAGGAGCCTGGCAGGCTGCAGTCCACAGGGTCACAAAAAAGTCAGACACAACTAAATGACCAAAACAACAACCCTGTCACTCTTGGGAGAATAACCACTATCCTGATTTTAATGAAAACATGCTTCTGTGTTTAAAAAAAAATAACTGTAGTGTGACTGCACATCTCCCTACACAACATACTATTCCATTTAAGAAAACTCAGTCTAAGCGTACCCTGGACGGAGCAGGCAATATCGCCTGTTTTAGACGACGGCACCCCAAAAGAGCAAAGCTGAACTGAGTTTCTGAGTCATGGTCTGGCTGTAACTTCTGCCCTTTCTGGTGAAGGTGGAAAGGCCAGGTTTTGTTGGTGAGTCCTCAGAAATGCAGAGCTGGGGCAATGGGTGGGGCTGGGGTGTGGCCAGGCACAGGACATGCAGCATCTAAATGGACTATTGAGTACCTTCTGCTTCTAAACCCATTACTTATCACCAGCTGTCAGGAGTAAGTGGAAACAGAAAATTTCTGTGCAGTTAAATGAATGTTCTCAGCACATCTAAGTGGTTGTACATGTAAGCATTTCATTAGTATGTGGTCAAGACAAGCCACAATCAGAACAGAATATGAATCCGACATGTTGCTCTCAAGTTGAAAAAAAGAGGAAACGGCAGTGGTGGTCTTGCTGACGGCAGCCCTCACCTGACTCTCAGGCCCACTCCTCCCCACTGCACCAGCTGGCCAATCCTGCGCAGCTCTCATTCTGGAATCTTCTCTCACCATCCTCCAGGGGACTCCTCAGATTCTCTAACTGGATCCCCTAATTCTTTTGTCCCATGTCTTTCCTGGTTTGCTCTTTCATTTCTAGTGGAGTACATCCTTCTTGAGATGAGCTTCTTGAAAAAGGCTTTGCTGTTGTTCAGTCACTAAGTCATGTCCAGCTCTTTGTGACCCCATGGACTGCAGCATGCCAGGCTTCCCTGTCCTACACTATCTCCCTGAGTTTGAGCAAGTTCATGTTCATTGAGTGGGTGATGCTATCCAACCTTTATGAAAAAAGGTTGCATGAAACATAAAGGTCTCAAGACTGTGTGTGCCTGAAGATGTAAAATTTTTGAGTCTCAAATGATAGTTTAGGTATAGAATTATAGGATGGATATCATTTCCCTTCAGAATTTTGAAGGCCTGGCTCTATTATCTTCTTACCCTCAGTGTTACCATTGAAGAGTCAAAAGCCATTTTTGTTCACAATCCTTTTAATTAATTTATATTTTCTTTTTGGAAGCTTGTAGAAACTCAGTATTTGTTGCCAATGTTCTGAGATATCACAATATGTGCCTTGTAGTTATGTCTGTTTTTATCCATTTTGCTGTACATTGAATGGACCATTCCAATCTGGCTACTTATGTCCTTCAGTGCAGAGTAAATTTCCTAAATTATTTTCTGATAATTTTGTTTTCTCTGTTCTCCCCTTCTGGAAACTCATATTGTTCGGATAGTGCATCTCCTAAACGAATCCTTTAATGTTCCTATATTTTTATTCTTCCCATTTCTATATTTTTACCATATTTGGGGGAGTGATTTCCTTTTGTTCTGTGTATGTTGCACTCAGTCTCTCAGTCATGTCAACTCTTTGTGACCCCATGGACTATAGCCCACTAGGCTCCTCTGTCCATGGGATTCTCCAGGCAAGAATACCGGAGTGGGTTGCCATGCCCTCCTCCAGAGAATCTTCCCCACCCAGGGATCAAACCCATGTCTCCTGCACTGCAGGCAGATTCTTTACCCCTGAGCCAGTGGGAAAGCCCTCCTTTTCTTCTACTGAGTTTTTTTATTTCCATAAGCACATGTTGTCCTTTGAGTGCTTCCTTTTTATAACTTCATGTTCCTTTTTCACAGATGTTCCTTTTTCACAGATCTCCTTTCCTTCTAAGGATTTTAAATATTGATTTTTTTTTACTATGTTCTTCTCCCTGTCCTGTCTCTGTATTCCCTAAGTTCTTACTGTTTCCATTTTTGTTCATGTCAACCTATCACAATAGTGACTTGTCTTAGTTATCTAATGCCTTTTGACCATCTACTCTTAATAACCAGGAGCGAAGAAAACCTGCTTGGAAACTCTGAGCATATGATGAGCTTTGTTGACTCTGAGCTTCACTGTGGGACTGTATGGGTGGTCCCTTTGGGGTAAAACCCTGATCTCAATTTGCTAGGCTGGTCAATATCTCGAAGAAGAGCCTTCTAATCTCCTCCTGCCTGGAGGCATACCCTTGTCCAGTATTCTGGACACCAACTAGTGGAACAGGTCTCTTCATTCTGAATTTATCGTACACACAGTCACTTATGGAGTAGGAAATGGCAACCGGCTCCAGTATTCTTGCCTGGGAAATCCCATGGACTGAGGAGCCTGGTGGGCTACAGTCCACAGCATCACAGTCAGACATGACTGAGCGACTGAGCAAACACATACAGTCGCTTAATTACTCTGTTTCCGGTACAGTGTTGACACGGTGTAGTGCCCCCACCCACAGATATGTCTGAAGTACCCCATCAGAGGCCCTCTGTTCTTGCCTGAGACTAAGTGTTCAGATCTCTGTCTGGATAGATAAAGGGCAATCGTGAGTGACAGGGCAACATAGCTTTACTGTTCACAGTATTTCAAGTTCAGAGGCTTCAACTGCATATCTCTTGCTTGAAGTAATTTCTTCCCATTGACCGCTGAAAAGCTACACACAAATGTGAAATATGGTGAGTGTTTACATTAAGCCATTCTGCCAGTGCCTTTGCAGAACCACCCCTACAAAGATCGTGAGAAATGTATATGAACACCTTCTCCGGCTGAGGTAGAAGAGATCGAGAATTCTTGGCTGTAGGTAGGAAAAAAGAAAGTGAAGTGAAAGTCGCACAGTCATGTCTGACACTTTGCAACCCCATGGACTATACGGTCCATGGAATTAATTCTCCCAGCCAGAATACTGAAGTGGGTAGCCTTTCCCTTCTCCAGGGGATCTTCCCAACCCAAGATCAAACCCAGGTCTCCTTCATAGCAGGCAGATTCTTTCCCAGCTGAGCCACAAGGGAAGCCCAGGAAAAGAGAATTCCTAGGTTAAATGTTGCTGGAAAAATCTCTCTCATTATCCAAGACAATTCCATCTGTAACTGCTTCCCGTGTCTTCTGTTGTCAAAAGGTCTTCCTGTGGCGTTAAAAAAAAAAAGCTTTTCTAGGGATTTTTTGGCTAAATATTCCAGGTCCGTATAGACATAGTTAAGATGTTCATAAGCATAATCTCATTTGTTCCTTATAACAGCAGTCCTGTTAATTAACAAGGTTGGGTATCATTATTACTGTTTCTATTATCATTGTTGTTCAGTCGCTAAGTGGTGTCTGACTCTTTGCAACCCCATGGACTGTAGCCCGCCAGGCTCCTCTGGCCACAGGATTCTCTAGGCAAGAACACTGGAGTGGGTTGCCATTTCCTTTTCCAGGGGATCTTTCCAAACCAGGGATCAAACCCATGTCTCCTGTGTTATGCCCAGAGTCCAAGTCCCCAAAACTGAGAGAATAAGACATCCACAGCAATGCAAAAGCATGAAGGGGTTTTATTCCTAGCTCGAGCTAGGGCTCCTGCCATATCCAACGCAGTGGAGTGGAGCAAGGAGCCCCGAGCCCAGATTTACAGCAGTATTTATAGGTTTTAGAACAGAGCGTTGGCAAGGGCTGATTGGCTGCAGGAGTTTCTTAGTATTTACTAATTGGCTAATCTTTATTGGCTGCAGGGGTTTCCCGGTATTTACTAATTGGCTATTAGCTGCAGGGGGATGTCTTTTACGTCCTGATAAACTCAAACCAGGTTACAGGGAGTATGCTGATTAGACAAGTCCTGGCATCCGTGGGGATGACCTCACTGGGCAATGACTCAGCCTTTCCCATGAGTCCTACCTTAGTCCCTGAAGCCTATCATGGCGTTTGTTAGGTCCCAACATCCTGCAGCTCCTGCACTGGCTGGTGTGTTCCTTACCAGCTGAGCCACAGGGGAAGATCCGCTACTGTCAGCCTTTCAGAAATGAAAACAGGCTCAGGGAGGCTGGGGGACTTCTCAAAGGCCAGATTCCCTGCAAGATACTTTCTTTCCTCCCTCCCAACTACGAACAAGATCAACCTTCAGAGCAGCAAGAGAGTTGCAAGCCATCTCACTGTGGCAACTCCCCTCGGTCTCTGCGGTGATAGCTTAGTGGCTTCCAGAGTCCATTGTGTTTAGGCACAATGTGCCAGCGTATAGCGTATCCAGATGAACCAAGAGGCAAGACTGGGATTAGATACAGAAAGTCATGCAAGGACTTGGGCACCCTGGGCTCCTGTTGCTTCTAAGGACCTATTGCAGCCAGGACAATGGGAATCTATGGCAGTGCCCACGTTAATAATCCTGTGGTTTGTACTTGAAGGAGCTGAGCTCTCTGTGTTTTCTAAGTTAGACCTCTAACTACACTCACTACCTTAGCCGCACCAGTGGGATTCATGGCAAATCAACCTTGATTCACACAGGGTCAAATTTGCTAAGTTTTACTAATTCTGCTCATAACTTATCGTTTTGTTTTGTTTTTGTTTCAGCTTTATCGAGTGTGTATGTGTGTGTGTTTCTGTGTGTCTATACTCAGTTTCTTAATCATGTCTGACTCCATGCTCCTCTCTTCACGGGAGTTTCCAGAAAAGAATACTGGAGTGGGTTGCCATTTCCTCCTCTGGGGGACCTTCCGCAACCAGGGATCGTACCCTCATCTCCTGTGTCTCCTGCATTAGGCAGGTGGATTGTTTACTACTGAGCCACCAGGGAAGTCCTTATTACATATAATTGACAAATAAAAATTGTATGTATTTAAGGTATAAGAAGAACTATACAAAAACAGATCTTCACGACCCAGATAATCACGATGGTGTGACCACTCACCCAGAGCCAGACATCCCGGAATATGAAGTCAAATGGGCCTTAGAAAGCATCATTACGAATAAAGCTAGTGGAGGTGATGGAATTCCGGTTGAGCTGTGTCAAATCCTAAAAGATGATGCTGTGAAAGTGCTGCACTCCATATGCCAGCAAATTTGGAAAACTCAGTAGGGGCCACAGGACTGGAAAAGGTCAGTTTTCATTCCAATCCAAAAGAAAGGCAATGCCAAAGAACGTTCAAACTACCACACAATTGCACTCATCTCACACACTAGTGAAGTAATGCTCAAAATTCTCCAAGCCAGGCTTCAACAGTACAGGAACCATGAACTTCCAGATGTTCAAGCTGGTTTTAGAAAAGGCAGAGGAACCAGAGATCAAATTGCCAACATCTGTTGGACCATCAAAAAAGCAAGAGAGTCCCAGAAAAAAATCTACTTCACTTTATTGACTATGCCAAAGCTTTTGACTGTGTGGATCACAACAAACTGTGGAAAATTCTGAAAGAGATGGGAATACCAGACCACCTGACCTGCCTCCTTGAGAAATCTGTATGCAGGTCAAGAAGCAACAGTTAGAACTGGACATGGAACAGCAGACTGGTTCCAAATTGGGAAATGAATACATCAATGCTATATATTGTCACCCTGCTTATTTAACTTATATGCAGAGTACATCATGCAAAATGCTGGGCTGGCCGAAGCACAAGCTGGAATCAAGATTGCCAGGAAAAATACCAATAACCTCAGATATGCAGATGACACCACCCTTATGCCAGAAAGTGAAGAGGAACTAAAGAGCCTCTTAATGAAAGTGAAAGAGGAGCGTGAGAAAGTTGGCTTAAAACTCAACATTCAGAAAACTAAGATCATGGCATCTGGTCCCATCACTTCATGGCAAATAGATGAGGAAACAGTGGAAACAATGACAGAATTTATTTTGCAGGGCCCTAAAATCACTGCAGATGGTGACTGCAGATATGAAATTAAACAACACTAACGACTTGGAAGGAAAGTTATGACCAACCTAGACAGCATGTTAAAAAGCAAAGACATTACTTTGCCAACAAAGGTCCATCTAGTCAAGGCTATGGTTTTTCCAGTGGTCATGTATGGATGTGAGAGTTGGACTATGAAGAAAGCTGAGCACTGAGGAATTGATGCTTTTGAACTGTGGTGTCAGAGAAGATTCTTGAGAGTCCCTTGGACAGCAGGGAGATCCAACTAGTCCATCCTAAAGGAAATCAGTCCTGAATATTCATTGGAAGTACTGATGCTGAAGCTGAAACTCCAATACTTTGGCCACTTGATGCAAAGAACTGACTCATTTGAAAAGACTCTGATGCTGGGAAAGATTGAAGGCAGGAGGAGAAGGGGATGACAGAGGACGATATGGTTGGATGGCATCACCGACTCAATGGACGTGAGTCTGAGTAAATTCCGGGAGTTGGTGATGGACAGGGACGCTTGGCACGCTGCAGTCCGTAGGGTCACAAAGAGTTGGACGCGACTGAGCAACTGAACTGAACTAAACTGAAAGGTGTAAGAAAAAAAAGGTACATGCAACAAATAAAGCCAAAATTATAATCCAGGTATTCTGCCCCGTAGGTACCACTGTCTACTACCACTATACTACCACTGCTTCCAGTGAATTTGTAGGGTCTTTGGGATGTAGCCACCGAAATTTTCCCAGACCAATTTAAGGAGGAGAAAAATTGTCACGCACCTTGAATAAAGGTTGTAAGCTCTTTTCACTATTTGTACTTTCCCTGGGAGGCAGAATATATGAATGGTTCACTTCAGGCACCTGGAGCTCTTGCCTTTGAACTACAGCACTGAAGCCATCCTATGATGTGGTGACTGAGGTGACAGGATGCTCAGTGAAAATTTATCCTGCAGACAATTACTGTGACTTCGTGGCCAGACAGGCGTTTTCATTTTCCTCTGTGCCTCAGCCAGGCCGGCGTTGCCCTAATGTCTGACTTCTTCATTTCCAAATTAGCATGACCAGCACCAAAAACAAGTTGCAACTATCCTGTCCTTTAATTTTTACCTAATTACAAAGTATATGATTAGTATTAGGAAAGGCACAGATTTTATGGCCCTTCCAAATCCCTGGTTCCTTGAGTTTAACTATCTGGATTTCACTAAAGATATATACCTAGAAACATCTAATGAATAGGGCATGTCCAAAAAACCATGTGTAAATTACATTTTTTGCTTATATTTCCCCATAGGGTAATTGCATTGTGCTTTTTAAAGGCATGACTAAGCCAAGAAATAAGTTGGTCCCAGGTCAGCACACCAAAGCCTGCTAGACTAGTTTTTAACCCATAATCTACTTAAAGTATAGTGTTAATACTAGAATATCAGATACATTTGGTTCTGAGCACTTAGTGTTGGTTTTTTATCTATTTTTAATTGAAGGATAATTGCTTTACAATATTGTGTTAGTTTCTGCCATAGATCAACATGAATCAGTCATAGGTATACACATGTCCCCTCCCTCTTGAACCTCCCTTCCACCTCCTACCCCTTCCAACCCTTCTAGGTTTTATAGGAAGTCACATTCTCCAACTAGAAATATCTCTGATGCCTAACCAAAATAAGGAAAGGCAAGAGCTCTAATAATTAGCCTTTTGTGTCTTTTATTACCATCAGGGGGCTGCGCCAGGCAGCACGTGGAATCTTCCCCAACCAGTGATTGAACCCGTGCGCCCTGCTCTGGGAGCACAGAGTCTTAACCACTGGACCACCAGGAGAGTCCAAACTGTGTTTTTATGCATATCAGCTCATTCCATTTTCAGAACAACTAAATCTCCAAATGCTTAGTAGTATTTAGTGTGCGTTAATAATATGTTCAAAAGCACATAAGTAACATGTGGTGAAGCTAGAATTTAAACCGAGGTTTATCTCAATCTGCTCTTTCTTCTAGGTTTAGGTACCACTCGAGATTTATGGTCCAAATATTCTGAACTGAGAACAACTTGTGCCCACTGGGGTGACAAGAATGAAGGCTGGTACCTCAGTCTAGAGCAGGGAATCTCAAACTTGACCATGTACCAGAATCACCTGGAAGGCTTGTTAACCAAGATTTTCTGCGCTCCACCTACTCATGTGTTTCTAATTCAGTAAATCACAATGGCACCTGAAATTTCACATTTCAGACAAGCTCTCAAGTGAGGCTGACACTGCTGGCCCAAGGACCACATGTTGAGAATTCATTGTTTTGCCTAATAAATCATCTCAACAAATAGCCAATCCCTGAAGCACTGACCTTCATAGCTGGTAACATGGAATGAAATTCACTTAACTCTTGAAGATCTATAATTATGGTTAATACACAATCAACCCTGAATATTCATTGTAATTGCTGAAACTCCAATACTTTGGCTCTTCCCACCTGGTGGGAAGAGTCAACTTACTGGAAAAGACCCTGGTGCTGGGAAGGCTTAAAGCAAAAGGAGAAGGGGGAGACCAAGGATGAGATGGTTAGATATTATCACCAACTTAATGGACATGAATCTGAGCAAACTCTGGGAGATAGCAGATGACAGATGAGCCTGGAGTGCTACAGTCCATGGGGTGGCAAAAAGTCAGATACGACTTAGCGACTGAACAACAATGATTTCTTAAAGTACTCAGACTTCATTTATTTGAAATGTTCCTTTTGTTTAAATAACAATATTTCTCTTTTTTTTTTTTCAGTTTCTGCCAGACAACCTTTTATTACCTCAGAAAAGCAATGGTAGGTACTACAAAATATATTCTGACCAACTCTCAACTTTCTGAAATTAAATATGCATAACCACTGTAAGGTTTTTAATGAATAAAGCAGTTAAATACAAACTTTCGTATGCAAAATAGATTACTATATAACTGGCAACTGCAGAGCCAAATAGTAAATTTTCTTGTACAGATTTCAGTGGATAAAAAATATTTCTGAAACTTACACCTTCCTATGATTTTAAACCAAGAAAAAAACACATGGTTAAAATCTTTCTTGATTCTAGGACACATTACAGATAACAACTTTTGGAATATTAAACAGTAACCAAAGGACTTATTGAGGGGTACACGGCTGTTTGCCCCACTTAACATAACCCAAGTCCAGTCTTAATATCTGGGGGGTTTCTATTCTATCAGTTGTCACTTTCTTAATATTTGGGGGTTTTCCATTCTTTATCATTCATCACTCTTTGCATTCGGGATCCACTACCTCCACTTCACACCTTTGAGTTTGCTGTTTCTTCTCTACTGTGGATTAGAAAACTCATACTTTGTAAGAGGCAAGACTAAGAGAAAATAGCTCTGAGAGAGGTCCTGAGTTTCTTGCCTATGAATCAGGTGCTTTAGTGTCCCACCATTGTAACTTCATTTTTTTTTTTTTTTTTTTTTGGTCATGTTTGTCTTCGTTGCTGTGTGAGGGCTTCTCACTATGGTGGCTTCCCTTGTTGCAAAGTACCAGCTCTAGTTGCAGCTCTTGGGCACTAGAGTGCAGACTCAGCAGTTGTGATACCTGGGACCCATCCCTGGTGGCTCAGAGGTTAAAGTGTCTGCCTCCAATGCGGGAAACCGGGGTTTGACCCCTGGGTCGGGAAGATCCCCTGGAGAAGGAAATGGCAGCCCACTCCAGTATTCTTGCCTGGAGAATCCCATGGACAGGGGAGCTTGGTAGGCTACAGTCCACGGGGTCACAAAGAGTCGACTGAGTGACTTCACTTCACTTCACTTCTTCATAGCATGTGGAATCCTGAATCAGGGACCAAAACCGTGTGCCCTACATTGGCAGATGGGTTCTTCACCCCTGGACCACCAGGGAAGTCCTGTGACTTTATTTTTGACAAGCTCCCAGGTGATGCTACTGCTGCTTGTCTGGGGACAAACTTCGAAAACTCTTTAGGGTTCTCCTAGTGAGTCATCTCTACAAATATCTCTTACTTCTTCTAAATTATTTTCTCACTGAGGGCCAGTTTAACAGCTTCCCAGTATAAGTCCACTTTGAGAGGATGCTTGGCCCAACCCTTCCGGCCCCTTCCTTTTTTCTTCCGGATAAGCTCTTTCAAGACCCTACTTTTATCTTCTGAAATTTTCCAAACATTTAATATAGGATGCTATTCCCTGGCCATATATTTGTGACATCTATTTATTGATCGAATAAATAATATATCAATTATTGTTGAGCATTCCCTGTCATAGCAGTCTGCAACCTTTTTGGCACCAGGGACTGGTTTCACAGAAGAAAATTTCTCCGCGGGCTAGGGGTTGGGGGTTGAGGGGGTTGGTTTCAGGATGATTCTCATAAGGAGCCCATAACCTAGATCTCTTGCATGCGCAGTTCACAGTAGGATTCTTGCTCCTATGAGAAACTAATGCCACAGCTGATCTGAGAGGAGGTGGAGCTCACACAGTAATCTGAGTGATGAGTGCGTGCTAAGTCGCTTTAGTCATGTTCAATTCTTTGTGACCCTATGGACTACAGCTTGCCAAGCTCTTCTGTCCATGGGATTCTCCAGGCAAGAACACTGGAGTAGGTTGCCACGCCCTCCTGCAAGGGATCTTCCCAACCCAGGGGATCTAACCCACATCTCTTATGTCTCCTGCATTGACAGGCAGGTTCTTCACCACCAGCGCCACCTGAAGCAATCGTAAATACAGATGAAGCTTTGCTCACTCACCTCCTGCTGTGTGGATCAGCTCCTAACACACCACGAATCAGCACCAGTCCATGGCCCCAGGGGTTGGGGACCTCTGCCCTGTAAGACAGGTACTATTTTGATACTTTCATTTGTCTCCTTTAATCCTCACACCCATTGTATGACCTAGGAATGAATAGCCCATTTTCTAAGCTGAGGAAACTGAAACTCGAGATTAAATGATCCACTCATTCAAGGTCATATTTAGTAAATGGCATAGCTGGAATTCCAACTCAGATCTTCAGATCCCAAAGCCAACATGCTTTTCAACAGACTCCAGCTACTGCCCCCCTGAGAATAAACTGGAATGCAGAGGAAGCTGGCAATTTATAGTTTTAAATGAGACAAACTCATGGCAAACATAATGGCCACTCTACCCCACATCCGTGGCAGACAATGCTATTTCCTGATGCAAATGGAATCCTCAGAACCCTCTTCAACCTAGTGTCTCTAGTAGCCAGAACCAATCCATTGGAATAGGCACGGAGTACAAACTGATATGCCTTAGCGTCACTAATTTGGAAACTTCATTTTGTGGTATCCCACTTAGAAACATTCCACCTAGGAAGTGGAAAATAAGATGCTATTTAAAAAGACAGATAAAGCTGGGAAAGATAGACATCGAGTAGAACTGACGGAATATTCTTTATCTTAGATCAGTGTTTCTCAAACAAGGGCAATTTTGGTCCCCAAGATGTTATCTAGGAAATGTCTGGAGACTTTTTTTGTTGTGACAACTGGGAACTAGTGGCGGGGGCGGGGCAGGCGCTGCAGATTTCTAAATGGTAAGAGTCCAGGAGATGTTGCCAAACATCCTATAACACCCAGGACAGTCAGGTTCTCCCACAACAAATATTTATCCAGCCCCAAATTTCAACAGTGCAGCAGCTGAGAAACCCCGCCCTTGATCACAGCATGCGGAAAGAAAAGAGCAGAGCAGAGCCCCTTGCAAATGCCCGCTGTATCTCTCACATTAGTAACATAAAGTTGAGGGAACTGAAACCGCGGTTCTGGGTCTCCTTCTGGTTGCTCTTACACAAAGTGCAGAGGCCGCACAGGGTTCAGCGATAGCTAAGCTGCAGATCCTTTCATTTTCTTCCAGCCCAGATGACCCGAAGAAGCCTAAGATGTTACCCACACATCCTGGATCAACATAGCTTCTGGCTTTGCTTTCCCAGTTTCTCTCCAATCAAGACAACAGGAAAGAATATTTTAAAGAAAAGGGAAAGTGAAGGGCAAGGGGAAGAGTAGACCAGACTCTCCAAGGAAAACTCCTCCACAGCCAGTTCTCAGTGCAAGCGCGTCCACACTAATCCCACGAGCGTTCCGTCCTTTTGTTCCTATTTTTCCGCCACCTCACCATTCTAAGGGTGGTGTCCGGAGCAGCAGAATCGGCACCACCTGGCGTCTCCTTAGAACTATAGAATCTCAGCCCTCCCCAGACCTTCTAACACAAAATCTGCATTTTATCAAGATCCTCCAAGTGACCCGTATGTACATTCATGTTTCAGAAGTACTGCTCTAGGGTTTCCAACAGGCAAAATAAAACTGCAAAGTGAACAGCTGCAAAACAGATGCAAAGCAAATCACGTGGTGTAACATATGACTTCTCCAGGGGATTTATGACCCTCTGTGGACAGTAGCTGGTAATACAGAAAACAGACATTTGAAGTAAGAATATGCACAAAAATCAAAGCCAGGTTATATCTTTGTAATTGCCCTAAAAGGATCCATCTTGGGTTCAAGAAAATGTAGTACTTGTACCTTAAACAGTTTCATATACCCAGTGAGTATGCAAGCGTTTGGGTGGTTTTTTTTTGTCTTTTGTGGTTTTTTGTTGTTTCGTTTTTTGTTTTGTTTCTCAATAGGGAACAAAGATAGGGTTTACAATGATCTTCCAAAAAATCAGAGGATTTGATTTGATCGTTGTGTCCAGCACATTTCATAATACCAAAATTTTGTAACTATCGGCAGAAAAGAGTCACTGCTGCATGTTTTTAAATAACCTAGAAAATAGATTAAGGCGAATGGAAGCAGTTCAACTTCAGGTCCTCTCTCAACTTACTCAAACAGGCTTGCTTCACTCATTCAAGAAATATTAGGCCCCAGGATCCGTGCAGAGGAGGGCCTGAAGGCATGCAGCGACCGGTGCTGCAAAGCATTGCCTGAGATTAACGGCAGCAGACAGCCCCTGGATAACTTGAGGCGGAGAGGGGAACCGAGCTGGGAGAGGAGCCGGAGGAAGGGCGTGGGGAGGAGCTCTGGATGCAGCGTGGATAGGCGGGTGGAGCCCAGAGCGGCAGGCGAGGGGCGGGTGGGGTCCAGCCTGACTCACACGCTTGCCGACGGGACCCGCCACAACTCTGCCGGGTTAGGGTTTTCCGAGGACCACGTCACGCGGTCCCGCAGCCTCTTGCCCACGTACCCGCGGCAGAGTTGCACAGGACCCATCATGCACAAGGGTGTAGACTCGGGAGTGCAGGTGTAGGAGAGGCCGCTAGAGGCCGCGCGCGGTCCCTTCCCCGAGGAAGCGAAAGGGCCGGGCAAGCGTGTGTGCGGCTGGCTTTGTTCCGCCCAGCACTGCGGGTTCTGTCCTAACCTCCGAGCTCCGCTTGCGACTCTCGGCGTTGACCTGCGAACGATCACACACCAGTCTCGATGTCAGAGCACCCCGTGACCCCCGCATCACAAGACCGGGCTGGGGTGCTGGGTGGTCCCTCGGAGCCCCTCCTCCGGCTCCTGGCTCTCTTCCCAAGGCTTCCCTGGGGCAGAAAGCTTGATTCACTGATAACAGACTTCGGTCCCCTCACTTCAGGCAAGCGGCCTCCTTCCACCCCGCCCCCGCCCCCGGGGGAGGCACCTGAGCCCTGGGACTGCTCCCCAGGAAGTCAGGCAAGAGTTGACTACAAGCAGAGCCAGCCGATGGGGAAGAGACAAACCAACAAGGAAGTGAAGCAGAGGTTTCTAGAGGCTGCCCCGCCCAAAAGAGTGTTCAGGGGCCACTGAATTCTTTTTTTTTTTTTTTTTTTGTTTTTGCCACTGAATTCTTAAGGTCACCGATCATTTTTACTTGGAGAGCTACGACTCAGATACTAAGTCTCGACAAGGCAAGCAGGAGAAGGTTGCACCTAAATTGTTTCCTGAGAAATTCGGAGCCAGTGGCTCGCAGCTCTGCCCCAGAACAGAGAGAACCTTGGCACTCCCATAGGGAAGGAAGCTCACCCAACATTTGTGGGCACTCCTCCAAGCACTGGGCTTTCCACTTACTGTTGCTCAGGGACCTAGCAGGCCATGGAGGGCAAATGTAAATATCTTCATTGCCCTGAAGTCAACATCCAGACTGGAAGATGTTAAGTAAGTTTCCAGGATCAGCTGGTAACAAAGTGTCAGAGCTATAATGCTTGTTTATTTGATTTAATTTATAAACACTAATGGGTTTCCTAGGTGGTGCTAGGCGTGAAGAGTCCGCCTGCCAATGCAGGAGACACAAGAGATGTGGGTTCGCTCCCTAGGTTGGGAAGATCCTCTGGAGCAGGAAATGGCACGCCACTCCAGTATTCTTGCCCGGAAAATTCCATGGGCAGAGGAGCCTGACGGGCTCTGGGGTCACAGGGAATTGAACACAACTGAGCAATGAGCACAGCACATAAGCATATTATACAGTCACATCTTTCGAAATCATAAAGGCTAGAAAGAGATACAATAAAAAGTCTCTCGTCTAGTTAGGGAGTTGGGGATGAACATGTATACATTGCTATATTTAAAGTGGATAGCCAACAAGGACCTACTTATCGTCTAGCACAAGGAACTCTGCCCAATGTTACATGGCAGCCTGGATGGGAGGGGAGTTTGGGGGAGAATGGATACATGGATGTGTATGGCTGAGTCCCTTTGATGTCACCTAAAACTACCACAACACTGTTAATAGGCTGTATTCCAACATGAAATAAAAAGTTTAAAAAACACCTCATCCCCACTGACCCGCAAATGTCCAGTTGCCCTCATCTTGTCTATTTTGCCACATACACAGGTAACCGCTGTCGTGCGCTCCTTGTCGTAGAGGCACGTTCAGCATTTCTCTATACATATACCAGTTAATGAGAACTGTATAGACTTATTTTTCTCCCATGTGTACACAAGCGTGGTACACGATACCTATTGCTCTGTGCCTTGCTTCTTTCACTTCACAAATTACCTGGTAGATCTTCCCACATCAGTGCATGAAGACCTTCCTCATTCTTTTCCTTTTACAGCTGCACAATATTCCATTGTACAGACATACTACAGTTTAATTAACCAGGGCTTCATTCTTGCTTACTGGGTTGTTTCCAATGTTTTGCTACTGTAAAAGAAAAAAAATGTTGCAATGAATTTGTTTTCAGTTGCTAAGTCCTGTCTGACTCTGTGTCAAGAGGAGCCCACCAGGCTTCTCTTGTCCCTGAGGTTTTCCAGGCAAGAATACTGGAGGGGATTGTCATTTCCTTCTCAAGGGCATCTTCCCAACCCAGGGATTGAATCCATGTCTCCTGCATCGGCAGGCAGATTCTTTACCACTGAGCCACCAGGGAAGTCCTGCAATGAATAACTTTGTACCTACGTCATTTTGCACATGCCAGAGCCAGGAGCCCACATATTTCTAGCTCTAAGCAACCACTCCAAAGCTGACACAGGATCAATTATATGCCAGCTCTGATAGATAAATGCTCATATTTCTGTCTTCCCCCTAACCCCCAATCTTCCTATTTTCCTTTTCTCGTTGTGAAGCCTATTTGTATTTGCAACAGCTACAGAGAGTCCGGACAGAGAATACTTGCCATTTTATCTCTTTCTGTGGTTGCTTCATTTCATTCTTCAAATACCAAGGGTGACTGTAACTGGAGATAAAATCTGCAGATGTTGTTCTGCATAAACATGGAATTTCTGCTACCAGTTGGATCACACTGTTTCATACATGTGCCAGGCAAGTTCAAAGCTTGCATACCGCAGCCCACACCAGGCTTGAATCCCAGCTTGGAACTGGAAGGAGGATGAGCTTGAGGCAGTCTACTGCTGAGCGCCAGCATCCATCGTCATTTCTGGCTGTTGACTTAAAGGGACATGAAATGAACGAGGGCAACATCAGGGAGGCCCAAGGAAGACTGCCTTCCAGAAAAGATAAAATGCATCACCCAGCCTTTCATCCTCATCATCTGTGGTCATTTTGTCATCGCTTTTTATGTTTAGATTTCAGGTTTGCCTTTGAAGGTAGCTTTTTGTTTCTCAAAACAGGATATGGTGATTAGAGAGAGTACTGGGCAAGGTAGGTGGGGCAGGAAAAAGAGAAGGTGGGTTTTTTTATTAATGCATGTGACTCCAGCTATTGTCTGCATAGTTCACCAAGATGGGTTCACCCTGTTTCAGATGCAGTTTGAGCCAAGTCCTCGTTCTTAGGAGCTTACTGCACACCAGTAACTGTGTTGGTGAATGACAGAAGACCCAGATGCTCCGGTCTAAAAGGAAAGTCAGGCCCGTACCAGATATCGTCAGTGCAGAACAAGAGATCAAAGTGACGTCAGCCGTGGTGTAGTAGAGAAGTACGCCCAGAGTCTTATCGAGCTCAGAGAAGAGGCGCTTAACCCAGAGTAGGGAGATAGGGAGATGGGGCAGCAGTTCACGGAGACTTCTTTGGGGAAATGTTACTGAACAGAGTCCTGAGGAATAATAAGAGGAGCTCTAGCAAAGAACGTGAGCAGAGAAAACAGCGTAAGCAAAGGCCCAGACGAAGGAAGGAGTAGGGGCCCTATCAACCTGATGGAACTTTATGATTATTATTATTATTACTATTACTATTATTAATGTAGACCATTTTTTTAAAGTCTTTACTGAATTTTTTACAGTGTTGCTTCTATTTCATGTTTTGATTATTTTTGGCTGCGAGGCATGTGGGTTCTTAGCTCCCAACCAGGGATCGAACCTCCGGCCCCTGCATTAGAAGGAGAAGTCCTTACCACCGGACTGCCAGGGAAGTCCCTAAGTTTTTTGTTTGTTTGTTTTTTGTATTTTTTAAAATGGGATAGCAAGCTGGTAGCCCACATGGAGCAAGTTTCAAAGGTGAAAACTGAGATAAATTTGAACTCGATTCTACAGTCCTTAAATATTAGCCATTCCTTCTGTTCTTACCTTAATTGGATGGATCTTCAGCAATAAGCTCCCCCCAAATCTTCCCCAACCTCAGAACACGTCAGGCAGACAGAGTTCCAGGCAAGCCTTTCTCAACTGCCTCGGCCCTTCTGTCTCTTATCTCTGACCCGTGACTGTTTTCTTGTAATCACAAGGACAACCAGAGTTTGCCTTTTAAAAACTGCCACCAGCGGTCTGAACTTAAGGCAATTCCTTTATCTTTCCTTCCAGCTGTCTATGCCAGGACAAGTCAACAGCTTTCTGGAAGCCTGTTTGACAACACTTTACCTCCAAGAATGGAGACACTGGAAAGCTTACAGAACCAGCATCACTCTGAATGGAACAGCTGACGTTATCATCAACATAATCTCCAGGTATCATATGTCCAGGCATTAGTGGATATGCTAGATTTGGTTGAGGAATGCATGTGTTAGAGATTCTCTGCAAAGCGTGGTTTTTCAGATGGTCTTCTGATGATAATAATGCCAGTAACAGTAATTAACATGAATAGAGCACTTCTTATATTCCAGGTACTGTTCTAAGCCCCTTAAAGATCACTCTTTAATGGTTTTATCTCCTTTAATCCCCAGACTTCCTTCTTAAAACCTGACGCACTGCCTTATTAAGATTCAAGTGTCTTTGTGTTCAAATCCCAGCTCTGCCACCTACTATTTTTGTACTATCCTTAAACCTCAGTTTCCTCATCTATAAGTGAGGGTATTAATACCTTCCTCCCAGAAGTAAGTAACATAATATAAAGTACCCGAGACATAACAAGCTCACTGTGAATGTTAGTTCCCTTCCCCAAAACAGCTGATACTGTTATTGAAAATGCTTCTACTCTCCTTTCTTTGTATGTTTCTGCTTTCAACAATTTCAGACAGAAGACATAGTCGAGTGTTTTTTTACAATGACGTAATTATATCACATCATTCTTCAACAAAGAAGAAAGCAAACCTATAGGTTTATTGTTTTGCTTCTGTGGTCTATAGTTCTTTAACAAGACTATGAATACAAGGATAGAATATGTGAGACCTAACCCTAGTGCCAGTTAAGGACACATTTCCTAATCTGAACTCTACCCATTCAGGGATCTGAGCCCCACCGCCCCAACCCCCTCCCCTCCCCCCCGCCCTCATGAAATCATCAGAAAAGGAAAGAACCGCCTGGGCTCTGAGATCCTGTCCAATTTTAGCTCTAGGTGTTAGGGTCATGTGGAAGTGGCAAGTTTTTGAAATGCTGACATGCTGACATGCTGACACTTAAGCGCATGGCTGGATCCTGTTATAGCTCAGAGAAAGTATATAAAGAACCTGGCCCTGGGTGAGATTTCCAGGATGAAATAATGCCCAGCATGATGTAAGTGGTAAGGCTTAAGGATGGAAAGCCTGGGGTCTCAGCTTCACACTTCTCAGCTGTGTGACCTTGGGCATGGATGAATAATGTATTGTCACCTTAGACTCCATCTCTGGGCTCACCTGTGAGATGGGCTCACCTGTGAAATGCAGATAATAGCATGCTTCTCGTGGCATCACGGTGCTGCTCAACTGATGTCCATTCGCTTCCCCTTTGTGGTAAAAAATTTACTCCACACAAATCTGCAGGGACTTCCAGCTCAGCCCAGCTGCAACCCCGAACACTTAGTAAATCATTGGAAGTCCACTTCCACATACTGTTTCATGTTTTTTTAAGGGGTCTGTGCTGGAATTATTTCCAAGCTTGCAGCATTTGTCTGCCCATGGAGAAGGAACAGGTTTCCTCTTAGCTCCTACTCAAATAGTCTTGCCTCGGTTGGCGTCTATCACACGAACCATGGCACAGCAGTCAGTCCATCATGCCCTCTGCTTCCAATCTCATTTCCACCGTGACAGGCTTTCATCTTTCTGGAAAACGCCTCCATCTCCCACTGGGACTCTCTTAGTCCCTTTATTGCCCGTGACGGGGACTCTCAGCCTCTATCTGTTTCCTCCTCCTCGGCCTTTGCTTTCTCTTGCATTTCCCGAGGCGTTCCCCTCTACTTTCAATGACTGTCTGGATTTCTCATTTGCTTTGTGTTGTTTTTTCCTCTGCTGCCTCCTGGACACCAGGGTTGAAATCCCACTCTCTCCTTTTTCTGCTGCTCATCCTGCTATATTTATTCTCTCATCCCTTCTCTCAAAGTAATGCAGGGAAGAACTGCCTTGAACATACCTTGCAACCATGTAACTGGAGACATTAAGGTGAAGAAATATAGGGAGCCGAGATGACAGAGAAGGAGTGCATGGAGTCAGTGTCTCTCCACACCTAGGATACTCACCAGACGCTGCTGGGGGGACCTGACCTAGAGGGGCAGGATGAGAGGGTGGGAGGCAGGCACAATGGGGAGGGGATACATGCGTACATATGACTGATTCACGATCTTGTAAGGCATAAAATAACACAACATTGTAAAGTAATTATATTCCAATTTAAAAAAAGAAATACAGAGGAAACAGAGCTTCAGCAAGATGGGCTTCCCTGTTGGCTCCTGACAATAAAGAACCCATCTGCAACGCAGGAGATCCGCGTTCCTTCCCTGTGGCGAAGATCCCCTGGGGAATGGAATGGCTACCCACTCCCGCATTCTTGCCTGGAGAATCCCATGGACAGAGGAGCCTGGCGGGCTACAGTCCATGGACTCACGAAGAGTCGGACACGACTGAGCAACTAAGCACACACACATATACAAAATTATAAACGTTTGTAAATGATGGGGGTCATCAGTATTGAAAATTTCAATAAACGTTACATCTTGGTAGAAATAAGTGTTGGCGAGAATGTGGAAAAAGAGGAATCCTTGCACACCGTTGCAGGGAATGTCAATAGGGGCAGCCACTGTGGAGAATAGCATGAAGGTTCCTCAGAAACGTTAAAAACGCAAC
This sequence comes from Ovis aries, assembly GCF_016772045.2. Lineage (NCBI taxonomy): Eukaryota > Metazoa > Chordata > Mammalia > Artiodactyla > Bovidae > Ovis > Ovis aries. Next base: position 15,573,606 of record NC_056071.1, read on the forward strand.
TACCATATGATCCGGGAATTAATTCCACTTCTGGGTATTTATCTGAAGAACAAAAACACTGATTTCAAAAGGCGTCTGCTTCCTATGTTCATTGCAGCACTGCCGCACTAGCCGAAACACGGAGAGAGCCCAAGTGTGAATCGGCAGACGAATGGGTGAGAATGTGGTATACGTATCGAGCTATTCAAAAAGTGAAACCTTGCCATTTGTGACAACATGGATGGATCTTAAAGGCATTATGCTAAGTGAAGTAAGTCAGAAAGACAAAAACCAATACGACGTGATCTCACCTATATGTGGAATATAAGGAAAGCTAAGCTAAACTAAATGAACGCCATGAGAATCTTTGTATTCTAACTGGATGTATGTGTCTCCAGTCATTTCCCCCCATTTTTCCTGAGCCTGAAACCCACCGTGGCTTCATTCCCATCCCCTGCACAGTACTCTCACTCAATTAGCCTCCCAGGAGGGACCCTGATGGTGGTGGTTTAGTCACTCAGTCGTGTCCAACTCTTGCGACCCCATGGACTGCAGCCCGCCAGGCTCCTCTGTCCATGAGATTCTCCAGGCAAGAGTACTGGAGTGGGTTGCCATTTCCTTCTCCAGGGGATCTTTCACAGCCAGGAATCAAACCCGGGTCTCCCGCACTGCAGGCAGATTCTTTACTGACTGAGCTACGAGGGAATCCCTAAGAGGAGCCCTAACACCAAATACAAAACAGATACACACATCCGCACACTTCCCTTTCACCCCCTGACTTCTTTGCACCCGACCCAAGTAGCTATTCAATGTACCTTGTCCCTAAATATGGCTTTATGACAATCTTCTGTTGTTAAATAAAACATCATCTGTGGCCCATACACCTTTTCCCCTTGTCATAGGACTGTGTTATGGTTACTCTCATCCCCTCCACAATGCCAACAGAGAGCCTGCAATGCAGGAGACCCCACTGCGATTCCTGGGCCGGGAAGATCCTCTGAAGAAGGGATAGGCTACCCACTCCAGGATTCTTGGGCTTCTCTTGTGGCTCAGCTGGTAAAGAATCCACGTGCAATGCGGGAGACTTGGGTTCGATCCCTGGGTTGGGAAGATCCCCTGGAGAAGGGAAAGGGAACCCACTCCAGTATTCTGGCCTGGAGAATTCAGGGTCGCAGAGTCGGACACAACTGAGCAACTTTCACATGTTTTTTCCCGTGTCGTAGGACTGTGTATGGTTACTCTCATGCCCTCCACGGTGGCAACAGAGAGTGCCTGACTCATGGCAGGCACTCAATGGATGCTCATCTCATGGACAACTCTGACTCGGCTGAATTTTGTTTCCCTGTTTTCAGAGAGAGTCTGGAAGTCTCTGAAGAGGTAGCTAAGGCTTAAAAAGAGAAAGAGAGACAACTGGCTAATGCTGTAGGAGTCCTGTAGTCTGAGAGAGGAAAGGCCTAATGGTAGAGCCTTCACAATAGTAAATCCCTGTTTTCAAACGTATCCACTGCGTGTCTGGAGGCTGGAAGGAAGAAGACTTCAAAAACAGGGTGAAATGAGATCAACAAATCCTGTAACTACAAAACACTTACTCAGACAGGCCTCCTCTCTTATCCTAGAGACCAGAAAGGAAATAACTCCTCCCTTTGGAAAATAGGACTCAAACTTGCTGAGACACCCATGGCCTTGGCCCAGAGCTCTAGAAGACCTAAATATATACTGCATCGGAGGCTGTATGCACAAGGGGCAGCTCATAAAAGGTGAATTTATGGGAGTGAGGAAGAGATTGACAAGTGTTCTCTTCTGAACAAGTCATAAACTTCCAGATTCTAGACAAGCAGAACTTCCCTAGAGAACTATAATACTAATATCAACCACAGACATGTAGTAAATTCTTTCTATGTGCAAGGCATAGCTATCAGTCTTTCCATGTACCAAGTCATTTCATCTGCATAATTGTTTTTTTAATATATTTTTAATTGGAAGATAATTACTCTCTGTTATCGAATTAAAGTGTGTTAGTCGCTCAGTCGTGTCCAAAACTTTGCAACCCCATGGACTGTAGCCCCCCAGGCTCCTGTGTCCATGGAATTCTCCAGGCAAGAATACTGGAGTGGATAGCCATTCCCATCTCCAGGGGATGTTCCTGACCCAGGGATTGCACGTGGATCTCCTGCATTGCAGGCAGATCCTTTCCCATCTGAGCCATCAGGGAAGCCCACAGCATTGAATTGGCTTCTGCCACACGACAGCATGAATCAGTCGTAAGTGTCCGTATGATCCCTCCCTCTTGAGCCTCTCCCCAGCCCCCTGCCACATCCCACCCCTCTGGGTTGTCAGGGTGCCGGTTGAGCCCCTGCGTTGCTCAGCACCCTCCTGTTAGCCGTCTGCCTCCCGCATGGTAATGCGCACATTTCAGTGCTGCTCTCTCAGTTCCTCCCACCCTCTCCTTCCCCCGCTGTGCCCGAGTCTGTCCTCTATGTCTGTGCCTCTATTCTGCCCTGCAAACAGGTTCGTCAGCACCATTTTCCTAGATTCCATATATATGCATTAAGATGTGATAGTTGTTTTTCTCTTTCTGAATCTTTCTGAAATCTGCATCTGCACAATCTTTGATGGAGAGTATTTTATTGGGTTGGCTAAAAAGTTCATTCAGGTTTATGTCGAAGATGGTATGGAAAAACCCAAACAAACTTTCTGGCCAGCCCAATACAGCCTTCACTTTGTAAATGAAGAAATTTCGGAACAGGAAAGTAAAATGACTTCCCCAAGGTCAGACAGCTAGTGAGTGGTAAATGTGAGAACATGGAGAGAGAAATAGAGAGACTCAGTGTAGAGAAACTCGGGTTGGAAACTTGGCCCCATTATCTGTTAGCTGTGTGATCTTCTGCAAGTTACTTGAACTCCCTGAATCACATGTGCCTCATTGGAAAACGTCAGGTTAGCTGTATCATCGGGTTGCTGTGAAAGCTGGGTGAGTCCTGAAACTTTGAGTTTCCCGTAATTGAAGGACTAGTCATTTGGATGAACCCTCTTACTGAAAATAACTAAGCATTCTGCATAAATTTTCTTTCCATCTCCACAAAACCATCAAAGAACAGATAAAATATTTTTTTTAAAGTTCCAGACCGAAATCTAAAAGGCTGCAAGACCTCAGAGAAGTAAGCAGAGGCTCAGCATCACTTTTCTTCTGAAGGCATCTGTTAGTCTGGATCATCTGAGCTATGAAAATGAGCTGTGGTCTTACTGGCTTCTCAGGACAAGGGGGAAAGAAGTCAGGGCCAGGGATTGCCAGATCTTCCACAGGCACTTTTTCAAAAACTGGTAAAACTGAAGTGAACTGGCCCTTCCCATACTACGTACCCTTGACCGCAGAGCGTGAGGTCTTGACGTTCAGCAAGAGTCAGGAGGAAAGAAGAGAGGACAACTGTCTCTAGGGGGTTGTAACCATAGGCTGGCATTTTTGCAGATGCACTGCCTAAATCTGCATTGCTGGTGAGGTTCAAAAGCTCAGGCTGTGCACTTAAGATTGTACTGCCTGGGACTTCCCTGCTGGCCCAGTGGCTGAGAATCTGCCTTCCAATGCAGGGGACTCCGGTTTGATCCCCGATTGGGGAACTAAGATCCCATATGCAGCTAAACCCCTGTGCCACAACTAGAGAAGCCCAAACACTCCAGTGAAAGATTGTGCAGCTAAAACCTGACACAGCCAAATTAATTAGCTAATTAATTATTTAAAAATTGAAAAGAAGAATACAGTGAGAAAATGGGAGGAGAGTAAGAGAAGTAGGGTGGAGGACGGCAAGGGCAGACACAGGTTGTATTCTATGCTCCGCTGACTGGCTCCCAGTTCTTCACCTACACACACCTGCTCGACTCTGCACCAGCAGAGCCTTCCACTGTAGGCATCCCCATGCTCTCTGGAGCTGGATGGCCCAGGCTCAAATCCTGACTCTGCCACTTCCTGACTGCGTGATATTGGGTAAGTCACTTAATCTCTCTGTCCACTTTTCTCATCTGAATAAAAGGGATAGTCACAAAACTTCCTTATGGTTTATTGTAAGGATCAGATATGTTCATGTCTAACGAATGTTTACAGCAGTGTCTGGCATAGAGGAAGTATAACTATATGGTAGCAGGGATGATGCTGATAATTAGGATGATTTTTTAAAAAATTATTTGGCTGCACTGAGTCTTAGTTGCAGCATGTGGGATCTAGTTCTCTGACCAGGAATCAAAGCTGAGCCCCCTGCTTTGGGAGTTCGGAGTCTTAGCCACAGGACCACCAGGGAAGTCCCTTGGTGATGATTTCCTGAAATGATAATTTGCCCCTTATTTAGTTGGCAAGATTTTTATTAATCCTTTACGATTTGGGTCATATTACCTGCTCTGTCAGGCGTCTCTGTCTTGCTGTACCATAACCTTCACATATATATCTCTCCTGGAATCTTTATCACGGCTATTTGCAGTGTCTGATTGACTTTTCTGCCTCCCAATGGCACTGTCATGTGGAACTAAGTCTTATATTCATTGTATCCCCAGCTGCTAGTACAGAGCTTGACACATAATAGATGCCTAGTTAATACTGGATGAAGGAAAGAATGTATGGATGATTTCCCCTTGCCTTAGTGGAACAACTTTTCCTATAGGAACTTTTTTTTTTTTTTAGTCTCTTGTCATTTATTCTGCCTTCACTTGAAACAAAACACAAAATTCAGCCTGTTCTCCCATTTGAATTGTTTCTCTGGACGGCAGTCTTCTTACGAGCAGCCCCAGTATCTTATCTACTTAATTTAGATCTGCATGAGACATAGAGTGTCAGGAAAATGACTAAGCCATCATAAAAATGGTATTGGCAAACAAATTGGGCCCATGAGTCATGAGATCATGAACTGGAGGTGTTCATAGATTCTTCCTGTGGGGATGTGGACTTCAGTTGACTTCCTGGTGCCGCTCTGTTCATGGATCAGAGGGCTGGCTTTACAGTCCCAGATCCACTCCATTTTGACTGAGCAAAATGTATTCTCCCTAAACTTTACTTTCCTCCTCTGCTAAATGGGTTTACTAATACCTACCAAGTAGAGATATCATGAAGCCAAGAAGGTCATGCAAGACATGTGAAGGGGCTTTATCAACGGCCAAGTGCTTTAAAAATGCAAAAATGGGTGATTATATTTGTGCTAGAAAACTCCCAGTCATATTCTGGGTGGCCAGTTCTCACCCTTCAATGGGTGGCTTCTTGCAGAAGCCTTCTATCAGTTTTATAAACACAGCAAAGAGCTTCACCTGGGAACAAAGAGACCTCATAAAACTTTAGAGACATCTCTGTTTGGAGAGTCTGGCAAGTGACTGAGCTTGGTTCCAGAGAAAACAGCCCTGAGGGGACCTGATTGGGGAGCACGTAGGAGAGTTCATGCTTTCCCCATGACTCGACTCGCTCTGACGCATCCATCCACAGTAACAAGTGGAAAGAGGTCGTAGACTGCCCCAGCTGGGTGTCTGAGAGCAGAGGGAAGCCTCTGTGAAATGACATGGCTTGAAAACCAGCTCTGAATGTAAGAGGACAATTTCAGCTAGAGATTTTAAACGATCTTTCCCAACCAAGAAGAATCAGATTGCGGTGGGGCAAGAGCGTTGGAGGCATCACAGGACATCACCTCCAAGTCATTAAAGGCCAGACTCTGCATCCTGAATTTAGTGATGTATTTGCTCATCCTCATTATTAATCTCACAGAACTCTTTCCTGCCCCTTTTAGAAAGTCAGAGAAATTTCATAAAGGAGTGAGGCAATTTCATTTTGGCATTGCCTGGGTCCATTAAGACCGTATCCTGCAGCCAGGAAACAACACGCACGTTCGTGAAATTACAAGATACTAGAAGTTGGAAGGAATTTGGAGAACATTAATTGGAAGCTGAAACCCCAGGGTGAAGTGGCACACCCATGGGCAAGCAGTGAGTGGGACCAGAGGCGACATCTTCACTCCCAGCCCAGGGCGACAGAGCTGTATCCTCTCAACCTCCTAGAGCAGAAACCTTGAGAATCCAGCTGCTTCCATTTGCTAGCTGTGGTCCAGAGATAGGGTGGATCTAGGTTCTAAATGCACTCTTTTATCTAAACAACCTAGGAACACAGCCAAGGCGATTCATTCTGAAACCTGCTACCTAAGTAGGCTACATGATGTCATCATCTGTCTGGAGAAACTTCCAGTCATTACACTCATTGGAATTGCATCAAGCATCAAATATATTCACCCACTCAGTCCTCCTCCTTACCAAGCAGGCTTTTTCTTCTCCGTAACTTCTTCCAAACTGTCCTAGACCGTAAAGGAGCTGGAGAAGACCACCAAGACTTGCTGACAATGCTCTAGATCCCAGTTTAACTTTTATTTAACTGAAGAACAGGAAAAAATCAGTTCAAGTACTCCTCTAAGCCAGATGTGCTCCATTCAGCCCAGTTAATCCTCACAAGAGTTTGATAACGACAGGTGCCAATTGAGAAGACTGAAGCAGGAGGTAAATAACTTTCTCCAAGTCACAAATTTAGTGAGCGATATGGCCAGCGTGGAGTCTTTCCGTCTGCAGTGGCGCCTGATCTGCCATACTGAAGGTTAATGAGGGTAGCGCAGTCCATGTGTGTGTATGCCACGTCGCTTCAGTTGTGTCCAGCTCTGTGCGACCCCGTGGACTGCAGCCCGCCAGGCTCCTCTGCCGTGGGACCAGGGCTGCCGTTTCCTGCTTCAGGCGATCTTCCCGGGCCAGGCATCCAATCCGAGTCTTTTACGTCTCCTTCAGGGCAGACCAGGTCTTTACTCCTTGTGCCACCTGGGAAGTCCCTGAGTCATATCTGGGTTTAACCTAAATTCAAGTCCATTCTGGGCCAGATAAATCTGTCCTTTGTGCTCTAGAGAAAAGCAGCATCCCAACTTTACCAAACGCTAAACTAGTCTAAGATAATTTAAAAAATAATGATTTAGTTAAGTGATTACTGTGTTCCAGACACTGGGCTAAGCCTTTTCAATTAATTACTGCCTGGCAATCACAGAAGAGAATTATGTGACAGGCATACCTCGTTTATTGCCCCTCACTTTACTGCACTTCATACGTAGATACTGCATTCTTTACAGACTGAAAGTTTGCAGCAGCCCTGCATCAAGCAAGTCTACTGGCACCATTTTCCAACAGCATTTGTTCACTTCGTGTAACTGTGTCCCATTTTGGTAATTCTTGCAATATTTCAAATTTTTTCACTATAATTATGTTCGTTATGTGACCTGTGATCTTTCCTGTCACTATTACAAAAACTTATGACTTGCTGAAGGTTCAGATGATATTTAGCATTTTTTAGCGATTAAGTATCTTAATTTAGTGCTTCTCTGGTGGCTCAGTGGTAAAGAATCCACATGCAGTCCAGGAGATGCCGGTTTGATCTCTGGGTCAGGAAGGTCCCCTGGAGAAGAGAATGGCAACCCACTCCAATATTTTTGCCTGGGAAATTCTATGGACAGGGGAACCTGGCAGGCTACAGTCCATGGGGTCACAAAAGAGTCAGACATGACTGAGAGAGTGAACACACACACAGAGAAAAAAGAAGGAAATCACTCCTAAAATACAATAAAAACGTAGAAACGGAAACAAGAATAAAAATATAAGAAAGGATTAATTTAGGAGATCCGTGACTTAGTGATTAAAAACTAACAACAATTTTTAAATTAAGGGATGTGTTTCTTTTTAGTAATAACGCTGTTGCACACCAACAGACTGCAGCATAGTATAAACCTAACGTTTACATGCACTGGGAAACAAAATTTCATGCAACTCGCTTTATTGCAGTATTCACTTTATTGCGACAGTCTGGAACCAAATCAACAGTATCTTCAACATTTGCATGTATTCAGATCATCCCTATTGTTGTTGCTGTTCAGTCACTCAGTCGTGTCCAACTGTTTGCAACCGCATGGACTGCAGCATGCCAGGCCTCCCTGTCCTTCTCTATCTCCTGGAGCCTGCTCAAGCTCATGTCCAGTGAGTCGGTGATGTCATCCAAATATCTCATCCTCTATCATCCCCTTCTCCTCCTGCCTTCAATCTTCCCCATCAAGGTTCCTATTGTTAGCTGCCTAAATTACCCAGCCAGAAAGAAACAGAGCCATATGCCCAGAACCAGCACGCCATGATGTCACCTAGTTATAGAGAATAGCAGAGAGGAAATTCTATTCAGAAGCTTTGGCAGGCTTGGGAAGATGAAACTGCAGACCAGTGTCTAGACATAGAAACCTTGTCTTCAGCATCCTCTCTCCTGGACTGTGAAGGTGACAATCCAGTGACCTAAGCTCCAACGAGAGGCCACACCTTGACTTGCTCTGTGCTGAAATAACAGCACCTAAGAGACTTCTCACAGACTTGATGAACATGAGTTTGAGCAAGCTTCGGGAGTTGGTGATGCACAGGGAAGCCTGGCGTGCTGCAGTCCATGGGGTCACAAAGAGTCGGGTACGACTGAGCAACTCAACTGACTGGAGCGGCTAAACTGACTGAAGAGACTTCTAGCTCTTGTTCAGTGCAACCCTACCCAGAGAAAGGTAGCCTTGCCCCCTTGTAATAGTCACCAGAAAGTTCACACGTCAATAAAAGCACAGGGATGGTCCCCACCTTGTATGGGTGAGAGTTTCAACCCTTCTTCCAACCAGTCTGTCTGGGGAGGCTGGATTTGTTTTGGTTACCAGCACTAGTAACAGGTCAAAACACTGACTTGATTGACCTCATTCAGTTGCCTAAGAGCCTCTTGACTTGTTATCTCATTATCTCCATACAATCTTTCCTTCTGTGCAGGTAAATTGACATGTAGGAGACGTTTCATTCTTTCTCTGGGCTTCTGCTGGGGCCCTTTCTCCTTGCTAATCTCTGTCCTTAGAAACTTCCCTGGTCTTCCCTAATGGTCCAGTGGCTAAGACTCCACGTTCCCGATATAGGGCACCAGGGTTCCATCCCTGGTCAGGGAACTAGATCTCACGTGCCACAATTAAAGATCCCGTGAAGCCAAATAAATAAAAATTTTTTTAGGCAAAAAAAAAAAAAATCTCCCTGGCTTTTCACACCCAGCTCTGGTCACACCTTCACTCTACCTTGGCATTTGGCAAGCAGGCTATTATTTTTTGTTCACGAGTTTTTAAAATTGCTTCTTTTGCATGTTTTATTTATCTTAAGCCAGAAGCTTCTCAAGGGCAAGGATCTTATCTTTTATTTACTTGGTTTCCCACCCCTGACACATAGCATTCTCTTCACACATGACAGATTGCCTGGCCACCTTTTGTTTCCTCTGGCTCAGCCTCCAAAATAACGAAAAACATCACACAAGCAAATAGGGGAAAAGTCTGGGCTTTCCAGTCTATAGAAAAATAGATAATTCTCTCTGGGCATTTCGTGTGCATTTCTTGATTGCTAATCAGATTTCACTTAAGCATTAGTGACTTTTAAAAACAGAATTAAGACTTACTGAAGACCTCAGTGTGCCAGGTTCTCACACACATTATTTCAGTTATCTTCACGACAGCCATAAAGAGCAATAAATGTTTTTCTCATTTTGGAGATGAGAAAAATGACTCTGAGATATTTAAGTTATTTTCCCAAGGCCTTCTGGATTCAAAGCCCAGTCTAATTCCAAACCCTATCTTCTACTCAACTGCACAGCCCCCAGCTACGCCCCAGGGCTGACTTGCTCGACCTGCTCATTCCTCTTCATTGACAGGCTTATCTGTAAGTTGCATAACAGCGACTCCAAGGGAGAATGATAATGGCCTCCTGATAAAAGGGAGTAGGGAAGAGGAAAAAATTTTTCTGAGACTCCACTGTGTGCCAGGCGATATGCTAGCTGCTTCCTTTTCTTCTTTGATGATCTTGTTCAGTTGCTCAGTTGTGTCCAACTCTTTGCGATTCCATGGACTGTAGACTACCAGGCTCCTCTGTCCATGGAATTTTCCAAGCAAGAAAACTGGAGTGGATTGCCACTTCCTACTCGAGGGGATCTTCCCGAGCCAGAGATCGAACCTGCATCTCCTGCATTGGCAGATGGATTCTTTATCGCTGAGCCACCAGGGAAGCCTCTTTGGTGTCTTAGCTGTTCATTTTTTTCAAAATGCTGTTTGATGAAGTTTTTTAGTTTCATATAGTTGAACCCATCGGTCTTTTTCATTATGATTTAAACTTTTTGTATCTTGAGAATTCCTTCCTCACTTTCATGATCATAAAATATTCCTACAATTTCTTTTAAGTTTTTTTTTTTTTTTTTTTTTTTAACAGAGAAGATTCAATTTTGACTCTTTCATGCTAGATCTGTTTCTTTGGCCACTTTTGTTATTATAGTCACACAAAATGGCCCGCCGCAGAGAACCCTGCCCCTTTGCTAACATGCTTTCGTTCAGAACCCTGTCCACCTATAGATGGCAGGAAGGAAGGAGTGAACATATTCCCCCTGCCTGAGGCTTGCCATTCTGGAAGATACTTGCAAGAGTAAATAGCTTTTTTACTTTGTTTTCTTACCTCCCCCCATCTCTGATACGTGAAAGAACCTGGCATCCAGACCCTGACAAGACGACTATTTTGAGACATTACTCTGCCATCTTCTCAGTCAGTTGGCTTTCCCAATAAAGTCGTATTCCTTGCCTCAACACCTCATCCTCGGATTTACTGGCCTCTCTGGGGCAAGCGCTGCCAGCTTAGACTCAGTAACACGTTTCCATGTGTCCCCTCCCCTTTCCACTGCCTTCCCATTCAGGTCACCACAGAGCGAAAACATGGAACGCTTCACGTGTTCAAATTTCAAGGATGAAATTTGCCTGTCATCCTTGTGCAGAGGCCACGCTAATCTTCTCTGTATCATTCCAGTCTTAGTATATGTGCTGCCAAAATGAGCACTATGCCAGCCCCAGCTTCTTTATACACATTCACTCTTCCTAGTCACCTCATTGTGCAAATAAGAAAACCCAAGCTTAGGAAGTCACATGATGGCCTCGATTACCCCCACAAGTGTGTGTTCAGATCCAAGTGGTTAGGACCATCTAACCCAAAGCACAGACATGGAACTTCCTAGGAAAACAGTGATGTTCTACTAAAGTAATGGGCTCTGCGACTTCCCTAGGGGTCTGGTGGTTAAGAACCCACTTGCCAATGCAGGCGACATAGGTTCGATCCCTGGTCTGGGAGGGCATATCCCACATGCCTTGAGGCAACTAAGCCAGTGTGCCACAGCTGCCCTAGAGCCCGTGGTCCACATCGAGGAACACCACTGCAATAAGCAGCCTGCACACCGCAGTGAAGAGTAACCCCGACTCGCCACAACTACAGAAAGTCCACGCAAAGCAGTGAAGACCCATCCCAGCCAAAAATAAAATCAATACACTTTTAAACTAATAATTATAAGAAAAAATGAAGTAGTGGGCTCTGTTTTCAGAATTTAGGACTGAAATTTTGGCAGGTTGTCAGACCCAATCAGTAACATGGTATTCCATGTAAGGGGAATAAAACTCTGAAAGCCACAAACTGGTGACATTGATGATGTCAGGCACTATTATGATGATGTGGCTCTCTGAAGACCACAAGAGGAAATGCAGGAGGTGCCAAGCCAAAACCACACAGCCAGCCATCCTCCAGGGGCTGACTGCCCATGAGTGTGCTGCCCATACATCTGTCTGGTGGCAAGAGAGCCCAGAAACCACCAGTCCCACTGGGTAAGTTTAAACGGCTATCCGCAGGCCATCTCTTGGGGAGAAATCTCTTCCGAACCACCCTTTGGGCATGGAGCTCAATGGATCAACATTGCGCACAATGGAATAACACAAATCATTTTAAAATCAGAGATATAGCAAATACTTATTGCATTCTCCGCTTAGCAGTCATTCATTTCCTTCCTGAAACACCCCAGGTTTCCTCTGAGCCCCGCCCTCCCCTGCTGTCAGTAAGCTGACTCTCCCAAGGACGCCAGGGGCAGGCAGGTGACCCAGCCAGTGAATCAGAGCGCTGGGTTCTCTTCTGGATCACAGTTACGTGTCCAGATGAGCCCGCAACCTATGATATCCAATGAGACTTTTGCTTGTGCTGTAGGTAGAGGGACACCCTCTCTTACCTTCTGGGATTTCACCTGGCAGGATGTTGACTTAGAATTGAGAGCAGCCAGTTTCCCTCTGTGCAGAGCTAGAGAATGAAGTCAGCACGGAGGAGGGACTTCCCGGGTGGTCCATTGGTTAAGACTCCATGATCCCAATGCAGGGGACTCGATCCCTGGTCTGGGAACTAGGATCACACAGGCCTCAAGCAACTGTATATATATATATATAGTAGAGCTAAACCATATATGTAGTAGATACATATATATCTATTATTTTTTAAAAAATCACCATAGAGGAAAGCAGAGGTACTGCTGTGGACTGAATGGCTGCACTCCAGCCCCAAACTCGTATGTTGAAATCCTAACCCCAGTGTGACGGTACCAGTTAGTGGGGCCTTTGGGAGACGTTAGGGCATGAGGGTGGAGCCCTCATCAATGGGTAAAGCTCAATGCCTTTATGAAAGAGACTCCAGGGCTCTCTTTTGCTCCTTTTGCCGTGTGAGGACACAGTGAGAAGACACCCATCTGTGAAGCAGGAAGCCAGCCCGCATCAGACACTGACCTGCTAGCACCTGGATCCAGCACCTGGATCTCAGACTTCTAAGCCTCCAGAACTGAGAGAACTGAATGTCTGCTGTTTAAGCCACCCAGTTGGACTTCCCCGGTAGTGCAGTAAATAAGAATCCACCTGCCAATACAGAGGACATCGATTTGATCCCCGGTCCAGGAAGATTCCACGTGCTGGGGAGCAACTAAGCCTGTGCGCCACAACCTCTGAGCCTGTGTGCTCTAGCTAACTGAAGTCTGAGTGCCTAGAGGGGCCTGCACTCCGCAGCAAGAGGAGCCACCAAGATGAGAAGCCTGAACCCCGAAACACGCTCACCACAACTAGAGAAAAGCCATGAGCAACAGTGAATACCCAGCACAACCAAAAATAAACTAAATAAAATAAGCCACCCAGTCTGTGGCATCAACATTTCTGTTATAGCAGCTCGAACAGAGTAAGACAGATACAAATGAAGAAGGTCCTAATGACCTTGTTTTGTGGTTGCACCCTATGGGTTGTGTCCTAATGACATTGTTTGACCCTTAAAGCTGACCTGGACTTTTCAATTTCCTGAGCTAATAAATTCCCACTTTTTTGCTTAAGTCATTTTGAATCTATTTTTGTATCACTTGCAAGAGAAAAAGTCCTGACACAATGGCTTTTCAAAACAGAAGTCCCTCTCGGGGGGAAGAAAAGTCCCTCTCCCTTGAGGTTTTGGGGCCTCAGAGTTAATGACAGTCTGATAGAACTGAATCTTTTTCGTATCTTTGCTTAACTGTCTCCTCAGTAAGACCTTTCCTGGCTAAAGTCATTTCGATTATGCCTTCCTCCAACCCAGTAACCTTGTCCCCCTCCCTGTTCTGGTTTTACGTTTTCGCCATGCAATACACGACTTTATTTTACTTGTTTGTTTTCTTTGTTGTCTGTCTTCCGTAACTAGAATGTGAGTCATAAAGGTGGATTTTTTTTAGTCTGTTTTATTCATTAAAGTCTCCATTGGGCTTCCCTGGTGGCTCAGATGGTAAAGAATTCTCCTGCAGTACAGGAGACCTGCGTTCGATCCCTAGGTCGGGAAGATCCCCTGGAGAAGGGCATGGCAACCCACTCCACTGGAGAATCCCATGGACACAGGAGCCTGGGGGCTACAGTCCATGGGGTTGCAAAGACACAATTGAGCAACTAACACATTGGACTCAGACAGACTTGGGTTCAAATCTGGACTCCCCAGTGAATGGTTACTTGCTCTACATGAATTTCAATGAGATTCGGTTTCTCACATATAAAGTAGGGTGGGGGTAATAATCGATACTCTCAAGATTATTGTGAGATCAGATGAGATATAAAATCCTTGCCTGCCATCCTATAGGGTCCTATAGACTCCCTACACACAGGGCAACCAACCAGAATGAGAAAGAGAAATCACTAAAATGATACATCAAAAGATCCTGCTCATCTTTTGTGAGTCCATGATGACTGAGGAACAACCAAGGGTATATGCTTGACTCAGCATGACAACCAAGATTTCTGTCCACTGTTAGCATGTCTACCTGGTTTTAGAGTGACTGATCCAAGAAAGAAGGCTTTTGGATGGTGTGGGAATTCTTGTGGGTCACAGATGATAAATTGCTGTCTCCTGGTAAAAGATGATGTGACTTGTATTATCTGCTTATTTATTTAATGCTGTAGATTGAATGTTTGTGTCCACCCTGAAATTCCTATACTGAAGCCCTCTCCCCCACAATGTGACGGTGTTTGGACATGGAGCCTTTGGGAGGTGATTAGGGTTAGATGAGGTAATAAAGGTGGTGTCCAGGCTTCTCTAGTGATCAATTGGTAAAGAATCCACCTGCCAACGCAGAAGACACCGGTTCAATTCCTGGTCTGGAAAGATCCCACATGCTGTGGGGCAGCGAAGCCCTCGAGCCACAGCTGCTGAGTCTGCACTCTTGGGCCCATGCTCAGCGACGGGAGAAGCCACCACAGTGAGAAGCCTGGGCACCATAACTACAAGTAGGCCCTGTGCACTGTAACTAGAGAAAGCCAGAGCACAGCAAGGAAGACCCAATGCAATCAAAAATAATAAAAAAGCACATTTTTAAAAAAATTAATAAATGGCTTCAGCCTTAATAAAAGGCTGAAGCAGAAGCTCCAATACTTTGGCCACTTGATGCAAAGAGCCGACTCACTGGACAAGACCTTGATGCTGGGAAAGATTGAGGGCAGGAGGAGGAAGGGATGACGGAGGATGAGATGGTTGCATAGCATCATCGACTCAATGGATGTGAGTTTGAGCAAACTCCAAGAGATGGTGAAGGACAGGGAAGCCAGGTGATCTGCAGTCCCTGGGGTCACAAAGAGTCAGACACAACTTAGTGATTGAATAACAGCAAACGAGGGCTTGCCCTTTGTCCCCCTCTCCCCCACGTCCCCCTTCAAATGAGCACACAGAAGGAGGTGGCCATCTGCAAGTCACGGAGAAAGGCCTCACAAACACCTGACTATGCCGATACCCTGATTTCAAGCTTCTAGCTGGCAGAACTGTGAGACAATAGATACCTGTTGCTTAAGCCACCCAGTCTGTGGTATTTGTTATGGCAGCCCGAGCTGGGAAAGACACTTGGGTACTCTTCCTTTCTTGTTGCAAAAAAAAAATGAGAACCTGTGTAATTAAAAGTAAAGTGAGAATAAAAAATGTCAGGGGCAAGGAAAGTGCACATTAGCAAAGAAAGCGTAGAGAAAGGGGAGGAGCAAGTCGTTCATCGGGTAATAGAGAGTTCTAGCACTGAGATTTACATTTCTATGAGTTTCCAGTTGGCCAAAGTAAAGAGATAGAGGGACATTGTAAGGGTCAGCAAAGGGCAGTTTCCCATTGGCTTAATCTCTAGGGGTTTAGAAACTTCTAGAGTTCAAGAGAAGCATCAATATTTAGCATTGTATAAGGTTTGGCTACTTGGCTCCATCATTATATGATTGGGGCCTCACCAAACAAGCTCAGGTGAGTAGGTTCAAATGAACATGTTGAATTGCCAAGGGAGCTCCCTGGCGGTCCAGTGGTTAAGACTTGGTGCTTTCACTGCCCAGGCCCAGGTTTGATTCCTGGCCAGGGAACTAAGATCCTGACCAGAATGTCATGTGGCATAACTAGAAAAAAAAAAGAAGAAAAACAATTGTTGAGAAGTTTTCCAGTAGGCTGAGGCTTCCCTGGTGGCTCAGATGATAAAGAATCCGCCTGCAATGCAGGAGACCCAGGTTTAATTCCTGGGTTGGAAAGATCCCCTGCAGAAGGGAATGGCTACCCACTCCAGTATTCTTGCCTGGAGAATTCCATGGACAGAGGAGCCTGGGGGTGCTATGGTCCATGGGGTCGCAAAGAGTTGGACACAACTGAGCGACTAACTAACTTCCACTTTCACTTTTTCTATCCAACAAGCTGCTTCCTTTGGCTTATCACATTTAATGAAGTTTCTCTTTTGGTAGCAACTTTTTTATTATTTTTTATAAGTTAAAAAAAAATTATTTGGCTGCACCAGATCTAAGTTGCAGCACGTGGCATCCTCAATCTTATGGGATCTAGTTCCCCAACCCCCTGGAACCCAAGCCCCCTACCGTGAGATCGTGGAGTCCTGGCCACTGGACCATCAAGGAAGCCCAGGCAACTTATTTAAAATAGACTCCTCTGTCCTATGATAATGGATGTGAGTTTTTTAAAGAAAAACTCCAGTTCTCACCATGGAGCCCTTTAGGTCCTATCCTAGTTACTCCATGAACCTTTCTGCAACTCACTCTCCTCGTTGTAGGAATAAGCAATCCCAGCTCACAGAGGTTAAGTAATTTGCCTGTAGGCTTCCAGCTAATCTGTAAAATAATGGGAACTCAACAGCTTCTGCTCTTTTCATTCCATCAGTGTTGCTCACGCTTCATTCCTGTATGTGCCTTCTTCACTATCTTTGTCTTACCCTCTAACATGTATGATTGTTTAACATTTTTCAGCAGATAACTCTCTGTATTATAAGTTTAATTTTTCTTTAAGCCGTATTCATGAAATTATGAATTTGATGTGCTTGGTATATGTATGTTATGTTAATAATATTATTGTGTGTGTATGCTCAGTCGCTTAGTTATGTCTGACTCTTTTCGACCCTTGGACTGTAGCCTGCCAGGCTCCTCTGTCCATGCGATTCTCCAGGCAAGAATGCTGGAGTGGGTTGCCATTTCCTCCTCCAGGGGGGTCTTCGGATCCAGGGATTGAACCCATGTCTCTTTTGCAGATTTTTCACCACTGTTCCATCTGAGAAGCCCTATATTGACAATATTGTGAATGCACATTAAACTAATTATATAACCTATTAATTTTTAAATTTAAAGGCATGTGCATGTGACCTAACAGATTCCTCTAATGGTGTGCGTGTTCAACCTTTGGAAAACCTTACGCAGTGTCCAGAGGCGAAAAAATGTGAGCATTTCAATGAACGATACTGTTCGTTGTTGCTCTTCTGGGTTCTAGAGTAACAAGACCAATCTTTAAGCAAGGCTCATCCACTGTCTCTGAAAGCAAAAAAAAAATTGAGACCCCAGAATGTTTTGAACAGCCACGATGTTATCACAAGAGACGTGGCTAGACATACAGAAAGTCTGCAGTGAGGGGATACAATCACTTAAATAGCTAGGTTTTTGCTCTTCCGTCCAAAATAAACATTTCTTAATAGTTACACTTCAAGCAATGCCATGAATAAAAATCAAACAAAAAACCTTTGGACTTTGATAACTACAAGCAGACTAATAGCAAATCATATTTAAATAAGGCCTTCATAAGTGCATCATGATGAAACAGAAGCAGTAAGGTTAATTAAGTCTTTATGTTCTATTATATACCTAGGGAACCCAGCCTCTTTAGATTAAACAATATTAAAGATAGAAGGGTATGTGGTAAGTTGCATTTATCTTCAATGTATCAACGAAATACTCTTCTTGGATTTTCACTGGCTGCTTTTAAAGTTGGCTTGAGCAGTAATCCCAAGAAAGGAATCTTTTGATCTAACCAAATGAAGGAGTAATTCGTTAGTGCTCAAGCAAGAAAGACGTAGGACTTCCCAGGTGGCACAGCGATAAAGAATCCACCTGCCAGTGCAGGAGATACTAGAGACTTGGGTTCGATTCCTGGGTCAGGAAGATCCCCTGCAGGAGGGCATGGCAACCCACTCCAGTATGCTTGCTTGGGAAATCCCATGGACAGAGGAGCCTGGCAGGCTACAGTCCTTGGCGTCACAAAGAGTTGGACAGGACTGAGTGCACACACACAGAGGAGAACATCATTTGTTCATGCAGCCAACAGCTCCTGGATGGTTGCCTAGGGGTGCTAGATATCGCACCAGGCTCTAAGATACCCTCATCAGATATGGTCCCTGACCTTGGGGAGCTCATAGCCTAGTTGGAGAGATAAATCAAACAGAACGATCATGCTGTGTTGTGTGGCTACAGGTATTGGGGTGGGCAAAAAGTTCATTCATGTCTTTACATAAGATGGTGTGGAAAAACCTGAACGAACTTTTTGGCCAACCCAATACCTGGGGGTCCCGGGGGTCCCGGCAAAAAGGAATTATATACAGCCTGAAGGAGTCAAGACAGGCTTCACAGAGAAGAGAAAGGGGCAGAGCTAAGTGCTTATGGATGAACTGGAATTAGCCATGAGGCAACTCCACGGAGAAGGACTAACCCACATTTGGGAAAGCACCTTAGTGAAGGACCACCGGATGGAACTGAAGACCAGGTCTTTCACGGTGAACAAGTCATTCAATGCGGCTTGAATGAAGACGGGGAGAAAAATTTCAAGCTGGAGATGGACCAGGTGATGATAAGCCTAACTAACTAGTTTATCCTGAGAGCTATAGAGCCGTTCGAACGGGCTAAGCAGAGGAGACTTGGGTTGCCTGATGGAGGCTGCCAAGACTCCTCTGTGAGTGCTGCTCAGCTCCATTCTTGGGACTTTCCCTGAACACATTTGGCAACAGGGCAGCAGCTGCGATTACTGACGGCTGGAAAGCAGGGTCTCTCTGGCATGTTATTCGGGCAAGTGTAATTACGGATAATGGGCCTCAATTTGCCCATCAGGAATTTGCACAGTTGGCTCTGTCGCTGGAATTTCAGTATTTCACGTTGTGCTTGTGTACCAGAGTTAGACAGCAGGAGAAGCAGAAGCGGCCGTGGTTTCTCAGCAGTTCCGTGCATTGACTTTGGAAATGGTCCCGGGCCTTTGTGAAGCAGTGGTCCTTCCTTGAAGAACAAGCCTTGCCCTGAGCAAACCCATCCCCCAGGCAGAGGTTTCCAGCCACGCGCCTCAAGCACCAGGTCTGGAAGCCGAGCAGACAGGACCTGCTGGTCCAGTGAGGCCAAAGTCCTCTCCTGGAGTCCACAGCTGGGAAGGAGAACTATGTCCGCTAAGATCCTGGTCTATAACCCAGGCTGACACACAACTTAAAAAAAACAAAAAAGATGCTTTGAATGTGAATATTTCAGCTCCACTTAGGGCAATTGCCTTGGAAACTCTTGCCTCATTACTGTTTTTCTTCTTTAGGCTGCCTTCTGGTGCAGGGTCAACCAATTTTGTTTTCCACTATTCCAATTTTGTGTTCTGTTCTTGTCCCAGAACTGGCCTTTCTATCCATTCTACACATATTAATGTAGTATTTGGCCATATATCAAGTCGTGTTCTAAAGGCTTCATGTGTATTAAGTAATTTACTTCTCGTAACAAAAGTATGCGATAAATACAGATAAGGAAGTTATTATACCCATTTTACAGATGAGAAAATGAAGCCCAGAGTAGGGGAAATCAGATTTGAACCAGGCAGCATTGTTCCAAAGTCTTACACCAAACTTCACTTGAATTTCATACATTCCAACTTGTGTTTTCTTAATATCTGAGATTTTTTTTATTAAGCATTTTTATTTTATAAAAATAAGATATTTTTTATATTTTTTGGTGCTAGGTATTTTACATGTGTGACTTCCTCCAGACAACTGAAAAGGACAGATACAGCTAAATGAACTAAGCCATGGTGATTTAAGCAACTTGCTCATGATTATGCTGATAGTAAGTGGGAAAGCCGCTGGCCTCTGAGCCAGACAGAGCTCCTTATCCCCCCGTCTATTGCTTCATTCTCTCTTGTACTGATTGTTTGGGGTATTTTGACAAGTTGAGTCTGCCCTAGGACCGAACCACCATGATGACCCTAGACACAGCCCAGGCCCCACTCAAGAGGAGGCTATGACAATCCACCACAATCTCAGAGAAAGGAAATAGGGACCTGCAGCTACTCTGTGAGGCCTCATTCTTGCTGCTTTAAAGGGCCTTTAAAGGGCCTTTTTAATAAACACAGCTCTAACAATTATATTCTCCATTTATGAAATGCTTTCTAATGTGCCAGGCGCGTTATATATGATACTCCTAAGAGTATGACAATCCTACAAGGTCAATATTATTACTGCTATTTTACTGATGAGGAAGCAGAGGCTCAAGGAAGCTAAATAATTTACCTACCATCACCCAATTATTCAGATATGCTGACTCCAATATCCAGAAGTTTTCTCCTATACCTAGCTTCTTGTGAGCTAGATTCAGAATAAACCTTTCCAAGGGCTTAGAGAAAATACGGAGGGTGAAAGAAAATAGATTTAGCATGGACTGGGGACATTTCTTCGTTCATCTGGCTTTGCCCGGTCTTAGCTGAGGCACACGGGATCTCTGGTCGTGGCGTGTGAACTCTTAGTTGCGGCGTATGGCATCTAGTTCCCTGACCAGGGATTGGACCTGGGCCCCCTGCATAGAGAGCACGGAGTCGTGGTCACTGGACCACCAGGGAGACCCCTGGGGGGCATTTCTTTTTTTCCTTCCTTCCTCCCTCCTATCCTGCCTTCTTGCTTTCCTTCCTCTTTTCAATTAAAAATGACACAGTGGTTAACAAAGCTAACAGAAGCCCTGGACTTGGCCTCCTGTCATCTTTAAAATCCAAGTTCCACCCATGCACAATTATGACCGCTGACAATAAAATCCCAACCCAGTGTGAATCAGCACAAAGAAAAAGCAAAAGAGGGCAGGGCTGGGGCTTGGTGCTGAGAGTTAGCCCCAAAGTTATGAGTCAGAGAAGTCTTAGGATAACCTCCTGCCAAGTTAATCCCAGGCCAGGGCTTGCCAAGGTGCAGCTGCTCTCACAAACTCCAGAGGACCAAAGTGGACTGCCCTGGGGAGAAAGAGCAGTTCTACTGGGCTGGAGAGAAACCACTGGACCAGTCATAGAAATTGTTGTCATTGACTGAATCTCATTGGTGCTACTGTGGCAGAAGACAGTCCTACAGTCACGTAGGTGGCGGTGTATCTGTTTAATTCTCCTCTGCACTGTTCCCAGATACTCAGTAAAGGTGTGTATAATGCATTCAAAATGGAGGCACAGGTTTGTTTGTGTTACTAATACAATGCTTGCAATGTGAACGAACCAAAAATAAAATGTCAACACATGCTTGCGTGCTATCCTAAAAACAATAGCATGGGTTTGTGAAAGCAAAAGTCGCTCAGTCCTGTCCAGCTCTTTGCGACCCCATGGAATATAGCGCTCCAGGCTCCTCTGTCCATGGGGATTCTCCAGGCAAGAATACTGGAGTGGGTTGCCATGCCCTCCTCCAGGGGATCTTCCCAATGCAGGGATGGAATCCAGGTCTCCCGCATTGTGGGCAGATTCTTTACCAACTGAGCCACCAGGGAGGCCCAAGAGTACTGGAGTGGGTAGCCTGTCCCTTCTTCAGGGGACCTTCCCAACCCAGGAATCAAACTGGGGCCTCCTGCATTGCAGGCTGATTCTTTACCGAGTTACCAGGGAAGCCCCCACGTGGGTTTATAGAGACCTAAACAAAATGAAAAAATGTTTGTCATAGTTTGTCCTTGGTCTGGGTTCTCCACGTCACCTCTGTCTCTGCATCTGAACTTTGTGAGTAAATTCTAGGGTCAGAAGGTATCAGAATCACCTTGTGCTCCAACTTCAGACAGCCCTAGGTTCTTATAGACAGACTAATCTGCACTTCTTTCAAAACACAGAAACTAGGAAATTTTCTCATATCCTTCTAGAGAAAGAAGAGGGAGTTATCTATCCATCCTTGTGGAACGAGAAGAGGACTTTAGAATCATAAAGATCCAGAAGCAAACTCTGCTATTTACCATCTGCATAAGCACTGGGCAGTTTATTCACCTGTAACAATGAAGAAAATGAGACTTAACCTTGGAAACTTGTTGAGAAGACCAAGTGAGAACGTACTTGTTAAAATGCCCAGGATGATGGCTGGCTTGTAGTTAATTAGATCTTCATCACCCAGTCTCCTTGACTGACCTGTGCTTCTTTCTGCATTCCCAAGTCCTTATGAGAGTCCACACCCCACTCCAGTACTCTTGACTGGAAAATCCCATGGGCGGAGGAGCCTGGTAGGCTGCAGTCCATGGGGTCGCTAAGAGTCGGACAGAACTGAGAGACTTCGCTTTCACTTTTCACGTTCATGCATTGGAGAAGGAAATGGCAACCCACTCCAGTGTTCTTGCCTGGAGAATCCCAGGGACGGGGAAGCCTGGTGGGCTGCTGTCTATGGGGTCACACAGAGTCGGACACGACTGAAGTGACTTAGCAGGAGCAGTAGCAGCACCATCTATTCATTATGATACAGGAATCGTTGATCAGAAATGCATCAAAGGCCACTCTGGGATTCTCTCTGTATTCCAGAAACAAAAATGGGCAATTCAATTGTTCTTTATTCCATAAAATGATGAAGCACATATTCTGGGTTAGGGACTGAACCAGGAGCTGGGAATGTATAACTGAGCTGTAGATCTTGGTTTATAGGGGGAAAACAGACATATCAGACTATAGTTAGGATATCAATAAGGACAAAAGTAGAGTTTGTGCATATCCCAGAAAGAGTATTTAAATGGGATTCTCAGGAACTGCTTGAGGGTGTGTGTATGTGTGTGTGTGTCTGTTGAGAAGTCAGTCATGAAGAAGAGAGGGGCAGCTGGGAGTCTAAAAGGGCAAGCAGGAGTCAACTGGGTGAGGTAGGCAGGTGGGATTGCCTCTCCCGGTAGAGAGAACAATGCCAAGGCACGGAGTGTGAAACCACCTTGGGTTCTGATGATCAAGGGGACCAGAGCACATTAGGGGGCGGGGCCAGGGCAGGGGGCGGGGCCTGGGCAGTGCCTGGAGAGTTGGGCAGAGCGCCTGGGGAGCTATGCTATGCAATTTTTGGCTTTTAACAGGACATGTACAGTGAGTCCTTGAAGCATTCCAAGCAGGAGGGTAACATGATCAGATTTGCTTTTCTAAATTGCCATGACAGGGACTTTTCTGATGGCTCAATGGTTAAGAATCTGTCTTCCAATGCAGGGGACCTGGACTCCATTTCTTCCAAAGCGGGAACTAAGATCCCACATGCCATGAGGCAGCTAAGCCCCTGCGCAGCCACTAGGGAAGCCCATACACCACAACTACTGAGCCTGAGTGCTCTAGAGCTGCAGCTAGAAAGGAGCCTTGTGCCACAACAAACACCCAGCACAGCCAGAAAAAGTTGCCATGACAATTTATGTCTGCAGATTTAACTTGTTTTTAGGAACTGATGACATGACCTACCCACTACCCTTCCCAGGCTTCCCAGGTTGCTCAGTGGGTAATGAACCCGCCTGCGATGCAAGACGCACGGGAGATGCAGGCCCGATTCCTGGGTTGGGAAGATGCCCTGGAGGAGGGCATGGCAACTCACTCCAGTATTCTTGCCTGGAGAATCCTGTGGACAGTGGAGACTGGAGGGCTACAGTCCATAGGATCACAAAGACTGAATCGACTGAGCAAAAAAAAAAAAAAAAAAATCCCACTACCCTTATTCCATGGAAAGAGAAAACTATATCTTCAAAAATTAAAATTTTCAAAGAACCACATGCTAGATGGGATTTTGGTTTTGTGTTGAGGGTGCTGTTGGGGTGGAAGAGATTGGGTTTGAATAGGAATATTGACTTTCTGGGGCTTCCCAGGTGGCGTTAGTGGTAAAGAATCCACCTTCCAATTCAGGAAGCACAGCTTGGATCCCTGGGTCAGGAAGATCCCCTGGAGGAGGAAATGGCAACCCACTCCCATATTCTTGCCTGGAGAACCCCATGGACAGAGGAGCCTGGTGGGCTATAGTCCATGTAGTCACAAAGAGTGGGACACAACTGAAGTGACTTAGCATGCACACATCACATCACTTCCTGGACTATGAATCTGTGTCTCCGGTACTAGCAGGCGGATTCTTCACCACTGAGCCTCCAGGGAAGTCCCGAGTCCATGGTCCTTATAACATGAACAGGAGTTTTGAGATTTTTACCAAATCTGGAGACAATGATATTTACGCTAGCAAATGAGTTCTCAGAGGCCTCTCCAGAGTGAAAAAGCAGGAGGGCTGTAACCCAACCCTGAAATTTATTAGCAGAATCAGTTTACGACTGTCAAGTCTCACTCTTAAGGCACCCCAGTGCTTGCCTTCTATTTCTGGCCCTAACTGAAGCTGTTACCTTCTCACTTTCAAAAGCATTTAGTTCATTCAATTAAAAAAAGATTATGATTATGAGAAGTCTATCGAAGTGCCGTGAAAATCTGATGACCTCATTTTTTTTTTGGCAAATCCACAACATTCATGATGACTTGTTTTTAATCATTGTCACTTCTCGTGATCAAATCAACTATCAGCGTTTTGGAGTTTCAAGGGCAGTTTATCCTACGAATCAGGACCCATTATCTGAGGCTCTGTCTCTGTAACTTCAATACAACATGCCCACATCTCATAAAAATCCCGACCTCAACAGCAGGCAAGATCTGGAAAGCAGACTTAGAAAGTGGATGAAAAAAGAAAGCACAGACTTTCTGTGTTGCAATCCTATATTGCCCTCATTCACTGGAAGGCTTTTCTAATGTCACATTTGTCTTGGCAGATGAAGTGTCACATACTGAGCAGATGATAAGTGGCATAACTCAATGGAAGCATTTGGGAGAGCAAGTCAGAAACAAAAAAGTAGCTGGAATGTGTAGCCACCAGCTCAGACAGGCAAGGTCATGATTTGGCCGCCAGGCTGAAGTTGGACGGGTTGGAGCTTACTTTCTTTTTTTAATTGTATTTGTTTATTTTTGTCTCTGCTGGGTCTTCACTGCCGCGCTGGCTTTTCTCTAGTTGTGGAGAGCGGGGGCTACTCTCTAGCTTCAGTGCCAGGGCTGCTCATTGCGGTGGCTTCTCTTGGGGTCTAGCAAGTGCCGGCTTCAATAGCAGCAGCTCCCAGCCTCTAGAGCACAGGCTCAATCGTTGCAGTGCACAGACAAGCGGACTCTTTACCACGGAGCTACCAGAGAAGCCTAGGTTTGAGATTACTTTTAAAATCAGTCTCCCCAGGAGTGTGTGTGTGTGTTACACAGCTGTTGTCTTTCTGTCACTGAATACTTAAAGTAGAAAATCAGGAGGTAACGTCATACTTAAAATGAAGAGAGAAACTAAGATCTTCAAGAGAAAAACAAAAGGAGGAAAGCAGATTTCCAAACTGACCCGATATCCACTTCAAGAGACCAGCTAAAATTACTCCAGCTACAGAGTGTCTTGTGTCCACAGGCTTTGTCCCTAATGTACGCTGAGGCCAAGGCCTCTGCAAGCAGCGCAGCATTTTAGTCACAGCTCAGCTAGGAATTATACACCCTCCGGGGTCTGCAGGTCAAGATTTAAGCGCATGAACAAAGGACCTCTTCCAATTAATGTGACAGAGACCCATTCCCTCTGAAAAGAAAACAAAATTAAATAGTCCTTCCGTAAATTTCATTCAAGTTTCACAAGCTGAGACACAGATGTGAAATTTAAAAAACCTTCTCTGATGCCTTCATTCTGGATGAATAGGTTTCTACATTTAGGCAGTTTTGGCATTTGCAAGGCACTTGCTTTGTATGAGGGGAAATGAGTGTGGGGACAGGAGAGAGAGAAGAGGGCGGTGAGGGCCAGCGTTCAGCCTGTACCTGGTTCCAAGGTTTCCTAAGTTCCCCAGATCTTGGTTTAAGCGCTCCTTTTAACTGTGAGAGCAGCTCCCAACTTAAAGTGAGGCCCAGAACTATCTTCCGGTGTGTCAGTTACTAATCTGACTCTTCCCTAATCGGGAGTTTCGCAGAGGTGGTGTTCTTGAGCTGATTTTTAAGACTTATCCAGGCAGTCATGCAGTGGAAGAGTTTCTGGGTCGAGGTAGCTGTAGCAACAAGGGCGGGAAGGAAAAAACCAGAGGAAATGTTCTGGACATGTGAAGATAAAGGACTGATGCCAAAGGACTTGGCATCAGTCTGGATGTTTGGGGCAGGGCAGAGGGAGATGTTGGAGGTGACGCAGGTTCAGTCCAGTGGTGATGTTTATTGAAGAATGGAATAATAGAAAAAGGGATGAATTTGGAATGGGAGGTGGTTGTGACAGGTATCTGTTGATTTTGCCTTCCCAGCATCTATCTCACATCCATGGTACTTCAGTTTTCCTTCAAGCAAACGCCTATCCCATATCCTCTACCCATGTGGTTCGGGTGTAACTGACGCCCTCTTCAGTTCAGTGGGTGGACATATGACCCAGGCCTGACTAATCAGGACTTCATCTCCCAGGCCATCAGGACTCTATACGTTTATATAGAATTGCTAACAGATGCTCATATAATGGTGGGATGGTGGAACTTTGAGCTGTGTTCTCATAGTCATTTATAAGATTAAGAAATCACCAAAAATAGGGGGATGATGTGATTACGGGGGAGCTAGGTCTTCTTCAGTGACCTGTTTGCAGTACTATGCTGCCAGTGCTATTGATTCAGGGATGGACATGTGATCAAAGTTGAGCCAATGAAAGATAGCCCTGAGACTTTTGATCAACGTGTTGGGAGCTCTTATCTCATTGGGGATCCAAAGCTGATGAAATGGGGGCCTGGAGCTTCTGGTAGTTACGTTGTTACTATAAGAGAAGAACTTTCTGAGAAAGAAACCAAGATAGAAGAGAGCAGAGCCACAAGAAGGAGACGGTGGAAGACAAAGAAGGAGATGGTGAAAGGTGGGGAGGACAGATTTCTGCTAATGTCATCACTGGATCACTTGGAATCAGACTTGTTTGGAGTCTGTCACTGGATTTAATTCTCCTTTTTCTTTTTTTTCTTGAACCAGTGAACCAAAAAAGTCTTACTGAATGTAAAGTTTTTTTCCCCTCTTTTCTTTATTTTTAAAATTATGAATGCAAGATAACACATTTACTGGAGACTTGGAAATTACAGAACAAATGTACACAGAGTTCCACTTTATAGTGCAATTATTTTTTAAGTAGGCAAATTAAGATTTTAGGCTGAAGTTTCAATATCAAACTCTCAAGGATTAATAGAATGAATATACAGAAAAGTAGGAGAATATAGTAGGCTTGAGAAGCACCATGAACCAATTCAACAGAGTTAAGATTTATACAATTTTCACACAACAGTAGGATACAAATTTTATTCATTGTCCCATAGACTGTAAACTAGGAGACACTGGAACATATTCAGGGACATAAAACAAGGTGCCAAAGCTTCATGGTCTAACGGTATTGAACTCGTACAGAGTCTGTTCTCTTATCACTGTGGGAGTATGTTAGAAATCAACATAAAGATGCCATTTAAAAAATGTTTATTCATTTTATTTCTGGCTGTACTGGCTCTTCATTACTGTGTGCAGCCTTTCTCTGATTGTGTTGCCCGGGCTTCTCACCGCAGTGGCTTCTCTTGTGGAGCGCAGGCTCTGAGCCTGTGGGTTTCAGTAGCTGCAGCTCTTAGGCTCAGGAGTTGTGGCAAATGGGTTCAGCTGCTCCACAGCACATGGAATCTTCCTGGACCAGGGATCGAACCTGCATTGACCGGCAGATTCTTAACTATTGGACCACCAGGAAAGTCCTAAAGATGCTGTTTTGGGACAGACCTATTTTAGGTACTGGGAATCACCCAGACAGTTCAAAAAACAAAGCAAAACTAGTGCCCTGGACACATTCCTTGAGCCTGAAGATAGAGTTTTAAGAGTCGTTCATACGGTTAAAAAAAAAAAAAGCAATAATAAGAGATAAGTGTCACACTTTTGCTTAGTGCCAGGTATTGTTCTGAGGGGCCTTGTATTTATTCTTTCATTTCACCTCACAGAAACTATGTGAGTAAAAAGCTGTTTTTTGTATTTTACTGAGGAGGACATTAAGGGGAGGGGAAGTTAAGTAGCTTGCTGTGGTGGCCAGACTCCAAGACTACTCTCATGAAACCTGCCTCTCATTCATGCCATTATTCCCTTCTCCCTTGCCCCTAGCCCTTGAGTTTGGCCTGGACCTAGTGACTTGCTTCTATGACTAGAGAAAGACAGAAGTGATGGTGTGTGACTTGGAGACAGACATTAGAATAGTATAGCTTCTACGCTCCTCTCTCTCTCTCATCTTCAGGAAAGCCACGTTGTGATCAGCCCCATGAAATGCCTCATGAGGTGAGAAACTGAAGTCCCTAGTCAATGGCCATCAGAGTGAGTTTGGAAGTGGCTCTTCCAACCCCAGTCAAGTTTCCAGAGACTATAACTTCTACTGATAGCTTCACCTCTGGAGAAACTCTGAGCCAGAACCACTCAGCTAAGCCATTCTCAATTCCTGACCCTCAAAAACTGTGTAGATAGTAAGTCATTATTTGTTTTAAGCTGATGGGCTTATGGCTAATTTGCTACACAGCAGCAGATAATTAATACAGATTTTGGTACCAAGAATGGGGTGCTGATGTAATAAAGATCTAAGATGTCCAAGTTGTTTTGGAAATACAACTTGAGTGGAAACTAGAAAAGCTGTAAGGATTTTGAGGAGGGTGTTAGTGAAAGCTTAAAGGGCCACAAACACACAATTTGTAGAATTATGGACTTCAAAGAGCCCATCAGTAAAAGTGTAAAGAAAAACGGAGAAAACCTTATTAAAAACTGTGTAAAAGGGAGTCTTCATTATGCATAGCAGTGAGTTTAGTAGTAGTATTGTCTTCAGTGATGTGGGTGGTAGAAAATGTAACTGATTAACTGGGTGATCAAATTAAGGAGATTTCCAGCCAGCATGTTGAAGGTGCCACCTAGTTTCCTCTAGCTGCTTATAATAAAATGCAAATGAGAGGGATACACTAATGGAAGGATTGTTAAACCAAAAAGGAACGAAGGGTTGGAAGAGTCACATCGTGTGTAGATGCCAAATGATGTCAACATTTAAAAATGGCTTCTGAGAAAAGATCAAATCCAGAGTACTATTGGGAAAATCTGGTCCAGAGATAAAGCCCAAGGTGTGTCTGCAAAATGCTTTGTTAATACTTGGAAAGCTTAAAGGTGTTGCTCACAGTACTGTTAAGGCAAACAAAAAACCCTCTAAGATATTAAGGGTATGACTAACAGGTCCTCTCAATCAAAGAATAGGACTTCTAAGAAGCTTAAGGGTATTGTCTTTCCCTAGGATTTAAAAGTAGAGGAGAATTATATCAAAGAGATTTTTGAGTGTGGCTTTATTTTACTAGAGTGGACCCCCAACAAGATTCACAGGAGATCTGCTGACTCCGGCAGATAGTAAAGGATGGGAAGCCAGGCATGCTGCAGTTCATAGGGCCGTAAAGAGTCAGACACAATTTAGCGACTGAACAGTAACAACAGCAATCAGCAGAAATACCACCAGATTGGGCTAAAAAAGGTGAAAATCGTACAAAATGTAGAAAGGACCTTGGGCTCTTGAAATTCAACAAGACAGAACCAAACTGAGGAAACAAACTACTTAGTTTTGGATACACACTGCTGCTGCTGCTAAGTCACTTCAGTGTGTCTGACTCTTAGCAACCTCATAGACTGCGGCCCACCAGGCTCCTCCGTCCATGGGATTTTCCAGGCAAGAGTGCTGGAGTAGGGTGCCATTGACTACATTTCATTAAAAAAGGAAAGATAACTCAGACCATGGAACCAAGAACTATGAGAAACATTCCTGGGCAGAGATAAGACTGAGTCCAAATCTAGGTACTCATAGTATTTTCCAAGATGGATTTCAGAATTGCTATGGGCCAGTGAAGACTTTGTGCCTCCTAATTTCTCCCTTTTTGAACAGGATGTCTGTAACCAATATCCTATGCCTGTTATGCATTGGGTGCGTACTCTGGGGTGGGAGGAGGAAGATGACTTGTCTATTTCATAGAATTCACAAGTTTAAAGATTAAGAGCTAAACTCAAGGAACTATACTTAAGGTCTACACCTGAGAAGCCATATTCATACCCAGACTTCATTTAGGTTATGAAATTCTAGACTTTGATGTTACAATGGTCTAGAGATTTCTGAAGACCGTAGGGTGTGATGAGTATATTTTTCTCAGTCTTGGGATATAATGAGTACACTGTTTATGTGAGAAGAATGTGAATCAATGGGAGATCAGAGAACAGACTCTAATAGCTTCCAAAATGGCTCCCAACGGAGTGCCTAATGGTCCCCATCTCCTAGAAATCAGTCCTTCATATGATCTCCCCTTCTTAAATGTGGGCTGGACTTAGCACCTTGCTACTTTTATTTATGCATTTATTGGCTGCTCAGGGTCCTCATTGCTGTGTGCAGGCTTTCTCTCGTTATGGTGGGCAGGGGCTACTCTCTAGTTGTGGTGAGCAGGCTTCTCATTGCAATGGCTACTCTTGCTTCAGAGCACAGGCTCTAGGGTGCTTGGACTTCAGAGGCTGCAGTGTGAGGGCTTAGTTGCCCCGCAGCATGTGGAATCTTCCTGGAGCAGGGATTGAAACTGTGTCCCCTGCACTGGCAGATGGATTCATAACCACTGAACCACCAGGGAAGTCCCAGCAAGTTTCTTCAGATGAATATAAGGAGGAAGACATGTTGGTGCGTGCCTTGAAGACTATGTCATAATAAGCACTGTTGCTTCTACCATCTGTCTCTTTCTCTCTGTGTGTCTCTCCGTCTTCTCTATTTCTCATAGTTCACTCCGTAGGAAGTCATACAGTCAGCATTCCTATGGAGAGGACCAGGTGGCCAGGAACTGAAACCTGCGGCCAACAGCCAGGAGGCTGAACTTGGAAGGAGATTCTCCAGCCTTAGTCCAGAGACTGTGGGCCCAGCAGCCAGCTTTCCTGCAACCTCAAGAGAGGCCTGGAACCAGAACTACCCATCTTAGCACTTTGAAGTCGCTCAGTCGTGTCCGACTCTTTGCAACCCCATGGACTGTAGCCTACCAGGCTCCTCCCTCCATGGAATTTTCCAGGCAAGAGTACTGGAGTGGATTCCCATTTCCTTCTCCAGGGGATCTTCCCGACCCAGGGATGGAACCCAGGTCTCCCACATTGTAGATAGACACTTAACTGTCTGAGCCAGCAGGGAAGTAACCCTCAGAAACTGTGCAGATAAAGAATGTTTTGCTATTTTAACACAAATCTTGGGATCCTTCGTTACACAACACTAAGCAATATACTTGCCAAAGGCATAAACTCTCTGATTTCATATAAATGAATATTAGGGAAGACAAATCTAAGTTGTCTGGGACCATAGGTGGTGGTGGGGCTTGACAAGATGGGTCACATGAGAACTCTTGAGGATCATAAAAAATGTTCTATTTTGTTTTGTTTGTGAGGGCAGTTACACACCTTGTCACACCAACTGAATTGTACACTTAAAATGTGTGTTATTTGTTAAATGTTTATTTTCCATAAATAAAATTGACTTTAAGGAAAGAGGGCTGTTAATGAGGAAATGGAATCAGTGACTATAGGTGAAAAAATATAATGGGGAAGGCAAGAAGATCGGACAATGTCTTAAGAATGTATTTGTGTTGGGATTTTATTTATCTTTTAGGGTAATAAAGACTTGAATAAGCTTGAAGGCAGAGGATAAGGACTAAAGGTATAAAACAAAAAGTTTAAATTATAAAATAAAATTCTAGATGGGACAAATATAGCTTATATTAAGTAGGATTTGGCGGGGGGGGTTTGGATAGTGAAAAACTTCCTGGAAAAGATGGCTACGGGGAAAGTTAGAAGCTTTGACAGCTTGGGTTCAGATACAGAAGTCTAATACAGTTTTTGTGCAAATTGACACTGGAAGTCAATTATTTTTGGATTGTCTTCTAAGGTGTTAAGTCTTATTCTGTAAGCAACTGGGAGCAATTATAGTCTTTTGATAGGGGAAGCAACAGGTTAGAGCTGTGCTTTAGGCAAACCATTCTCTAGCAGAGAAAAATATGGACTAGATGGGAGATATCAGGGGCAGGGAAACCCATTACAAGACTATTGAAATCATTCAATCACAAGTTGGCAATTAATTACGAGGGAAGCAGAAAAGAAAACTTGGCTTTTTGATTTGTACAAGAGATGCATGTGTGTTAAGTTGTGTCAGACTCCTTGCAACCCTATGGACGATAGCCTGCTGGGCTCCTCTGTCCATGGGATTCTCCAGGCGAGAATACTAGAGTGTGTTGCCATGCCCTCTTCCAGGGGATCTTCCTGACCCAGCAATCAAACCCATCTCTTGCATCTATTGCATTGGCAGATGGGTTCTTTACCACTACTGCCATCTGGGAAGCCCTGTAAAAGAGTTAGAGGAATATGAAAGGTAGAATTTTGGAAATGATTAGATGGAATTGAGGGAAGGGGAAAGCAGGAAATGGAGCAGTTGAGGAAGAGAAGGAGAATTCACTTTTGAAATAAAGTCTGAGGTTCAATAGACTATCCAAGTGAAATGATGTTTGCAGTGGGTGGGACTGCAAGTAGAAATCTCACAGCAATAATTGGATTAGGCTAGAGGTGAGATTTAGGAAGCATCATTTTCCTTTATTGATGAAAGAATCAAGACTCTTTGAAATGGATAACGTGTGGGTGTATCAGTCAGCTTGGGCTGCTATAACAAAATACTATAGACTGGAGAAGGAAATGGCAACCCACTCCAATATTCTTGCCTGGGAAATTCCATGGACAGACAGGCCTGGTGGGCTGCAGTCCCTGGAGTCACATAGAGTCGGACACGACTGAGTGACTACCACTGATGATAGACTGAGTACCTTAAATAGGAGACATTTATTTCTCACAATTCTGGAGACTGGGAAGTCCAAAATCATGGTGCTGGAAAGTTCAAAATTTGTTTGCTGGTGAGGGCCCTCATCCTGGCTTGCAGATGGCTGCACTTCTCTGTATCCTCATAGCAGACAGAGGAGGCTCTGGTGTCTTTTCTTCTCACAAGGACACTAATTCCATCATGGGGGCTCCACCCTCACGACTTTATATTTCATTATCTCCCAAAGGAGATATCCCCTTTATCTGATATCTTAATGTCACTTCCTCTATCTTCAACATGTGATTTTTACGAGGTTCAAACATTTGGTTGACAACAGTGGATAAATCATAAATAATGCTTCAGACTTATTGTTGGCTCAGTGATAAAGAAAGAAAGGGAAAGGGAAGTCACTCAGTTGTGTCCGACTCTTTGCAACCCCATGGATAGTAGCCTTCCAGGCTCCTCAGCCCATGGAATTTTCCAGGCAAGAGTACTGGAGTGGGGTGCCATTTCCTTCTCCAAGGCTTCTTCCCAACCCAGGGGTTGAACCTGGGTCTCCCGCATCACAGCCAGATGCTGTTGCTGCTGCTGCTGCTGCTAAGTCACTTCAGTCGTGTCCGACTCTGTGCGACCCCATAGACGGCAGCCCACCAGATTCCCCCATCCCTGGGATTCTCCAGGCAAGAACACTGGAGTGGGTTGCCATTTCCTTCTCCAATGCATGAAAGTAAAAAGGGAAAGGGAAGTCACTCAGTTGTGTCCGACTCTTTGCAACCCCATGGACTATAGCCTTCCAGGCTCCTCAGTCCATGGAATTTTCCAGGCAAGAGTACTGGAGTGGGTTGCCATTTCCTTCTCCAGGGCATCTTCCTGACCCAGGGGTTGAACCTGGGTCTCCCACATCACAGGCAGATGCTACTGCTTGCTAATTCAGGAGACACAGGAAATGCGGGTTTCGTCTGTCAGGAAGATTCTCTGGAGTTGGGGATGGCAACCCACTCTAGTACTCTTGCCTGGGAAATCCCATGGACAGAGCAGCCTGGAGGCTACAGTCATGGGGTCACAAAAGAGTCAGACATGACTGAACATGCACATATACTGTTTTTTCTGGAAGAGGAATTGAATGAATTCCAGGGATTGTTTTTCAAAATGTTTCCTTAATGCAATATGAGATATTAATGCATTTTCCAAGAGAAATTGGCTTCATGATGAAAGAAGTTTGGGAAATAGAGTATTAAAAAAAAACTAAACATATTTTTAAAGGCAGTTCTTCTCAGAGTCTTCATACGTAATGATACTATGCACAGTGAATTCTCAAGAGGACAAGACTACAGAATATAAACCATTTCTCATATTATCTTAAATAGACAGTGGTTTCTTAGGAAGAGTTCCAGAAACTAATGTTTTAAGGACAGCATTGTGAAAAGAAACTAGTTGAATTATATGAATATAACATCACCTATGTAGTATTCTTATAAAAACAAGTAAACCACCCTATTCTACCAAGGAGGGATCAAATCCATTTATGCAAGAAACTACAAACAACCAAGACTCCTGAAATAAGTCAATGTCATGGAAGACAAAAAGAAAAAAAAAGGGAGGGGGGGGGGAAATGTTTCTAAATTATGTGAGTCTGTGCTTAGTTGCTCAGTCGTGTCCAACTCTTTTCAACCCCATGGACTATGACCTGGTAGGCTCCTCTTGTCCATGGGGATTCTCCAGGCAAGAATAGTGGTGCAGGTTGCCATGCTTTCCTCCAGGGGATCTTCCCAACCCAGGGATCGAACCCAGGTCTTCCACATTGCAGGCAGATTCTTTACCATCTGAGCTATCAGGGAAGTTCTGATATGAAAGTCTAAAGAACTACTATTAATAAATGCAATGAATGAACTTTGTTCAGATCACTTAGGGGACAAATAAGCCCAGCTGTAAAGATCCTTATTGGAACAACTGGTAAAGTTTGAAACTACACTGTCATTAGATAATACAAAGTAGAGCAAAAATAAGATTCTGACTCAGTTACATTCTATTCCCCAGGTTTTTCCCAAAGTGCTTTGGTACCCGGGAATCTATACCGTAAGACCTGAAAACACGACAGTTATAAGTGGTACGTGCCATGCGCTCAGTCGTGTCCAACTCTTCTGCGACCATATGGACTGTAGCCCACCAGGCTCCTCTGTCCATGGGATTTCCCAGGCAGGAACACTGGAATGGGTTGCCATGCTTTCCTCCAGGGAATCTTCTGGACCCAGGGATCAAACTCGCATCTCCTACGTCTCCCAGACTGCTGGTGAACTCTTTATCCACTGATCCATTGGGGAAGCCCAAGTAATATGTTGCTGCTGCTAAGTCACTTCAGTCGTGTCTGACTCTGTGCGACCCCATAGACAGCAGCCCACCAGGCTCCCTCATCCCTGGGATTCTCCAGGCAAGAACACTGGGGTGGGTTGCCATTTCCTTCTCCAATGCATGAAAGTGAAAAGTGAAAGTGAAGTCGCTCAGTCTTGTCTGACTCTTAGCGACCCCATGAACTGCAGCCTACCAGGCTCCTCCGTCCATGGGATTTTCCAGGCAAGAGTACTGGAGTAGGGTGCCATCGCCTTCTCTGAAGTAGTATGTTAGTTCCAAGTAAAAAAAAAAAAAAAAAAGAAAGAAAAAGAAAAGGAACTTCCATGATGGCCCAGTGATTAGGCCTCTGCACTTCAAATGCAGGAGGTGTGAGTTCGATCCCTGGTCAGGGACTAAGATCCCACATGCCTCTTGATAGAAAAAAAAAGAAGAAAAAGAAAAAAACTCTTTTAAGCTGTACTGACACTGTGGTTATTGGGAACACTTGTGTGTGCAAATAAAGACTTCTTTAAAAACCCCATACAAGTTAGGGAACAATATTGTATTAAAGGTGAAAATTTTAAACAAATCTGCCCAAGAAAACCTGAGTTTTCACAAGATCATAAATCAACTATGCTCCAATAAAAATCCACCCTCTCCCCCAAAAGAACCCCAAGTTTAGGTCACCCATGAATTGCTGGAGTCCTTTTTCATTAAATAGTGTTTAAGGCTCAAAAAAAAAAAACCTTGGTGTTTCTTTAACTCCAGCTTCACAAACCTACCATTATAAATAATTGGGGATAATTATGAGAGCAGCTGAATAAACTGGAAAAGCCCAGGCACAAAGAAAAAAACCATAGGATGAAATGTGCAGTGCTGGAGTCAGCCCATAAATCTCTCTGCAATCAGAGTAACAGTTCCCCGTCTTCTCCAAACTGGAACCTATGTTTAAAGCAAACACCAAAGCAAACCTAACCAGTTCAAAATTATGCTACCCCCCAAAGTGAGTCTGGTTTCCTTTTACAGTTATAGGGAGAGAATCTCTGGGCCCTCAAATTAAATTCCCCTGACTCCAAACTGAGAAATACTTTAATAGCTTTTTTTCTGGAGGGCAGGATGTCCCTAATCCTAAAGCTTTGGGGGCTCCCTTTCCTTCCATCAACCCTGCAGCCCCCCAACTCTTCTCCCCTGGGAAATACAATGACTTCAGAAGCTTACTTTGATACCATGAGCAGACTTTAGCAAACCTGTTGCTGGAAGGGTCATATGGAGAAAATCAGAGTTTCCAGAAATTAAATAAATCATCTATCACTAAATGGTACATCTGGCCAATATTAATTAAAGACTGGGAAACTCCTCGGGGCAAGAGAGTAGGTGGCTGCCACATATATTGAGAGAGAGATCAATATATGACAATATGTGCTTTTTGTTGGAAATTACCATTAGGATTGTGACAGAATCCAGATTTCCCTGAATTCCTCTAAATAGCACTTTTCTGGGGCATGGTCAGGTCTACTCCTAGAGTCTTTGCTTATCATCTGTAAAAACAGAAGTGAAGGAGGAAGTTAAAGCTCCCAGAGCACTTGCAGGGCACCAGGCAATGTGCTAAGGGGTATGCAGAGACTGTTTCTATGTTTTGGCCGTCGTGTGGCTAGTGGGTGTGGGTGATCGCTTTACAAAGAATTTGAGTGTCCAGGATCTGAAGCCAGCCCTGGGATGCTTCCAAAGTTCTGGTCTTTCTGTCTAACACAAGAACTTAAATCAGCGCTTAAGTCAGCACTCCAACGCCTTAAGTGAAAGGGGTGTAGTAAAGGCATTATGGCCTCTGTTGCTGTTCAGTTGCTCAGTCATGTCCGACTCTTTGCGGCCCCATGGACTGAAGCATGCCAGGCTTTCCTGTCCATCACCATCTCCCGGTGTTTGCTCAAACTCATGTCCATTGAGTCAGGGATGCCATCCAATGTCAGGGTCTTAAATGAGTCAGCTCCTTGCATCAGCTAGCCAAAGTATTGGAGCTTCAGTTTTAGCATCAGTCCTTCCAATGAATATTCAGGGTTGATTTCCTTTAGGGTTGACTGGTTTCATCTCCTTGCTGTCCAAGGGGCTCTGAAGAGTCTTCTCCAGCACCAGTTAAAAAGCACTGATTCTTTAGCTATCAGATTTCTTTATGGTCCAATTCTCACATCCATACATGACTACTGGAAAAACCATAGCTGTGACTATGCAGACCTTTACTGTATTATGGCCTAGACACATGTTATGGTTGGAGCAAATGCCCAGAGGGACACTCTATCAGAATCAGTCAACCGAAGCTGTATTGTCCAGCACAGTAGCCGCAGCCACATGTGGAGTTTTGAACATTTGAAATGAGGCTAGCCTGAACTGAGATGTGTTGTAAGCATAAAACACATATTGTTTTCTTTTGAAGACTCAGTATGATTTGAAAAAAGAATACCTCGGACTTCCCTGGGGGTGTGTGCATGCTTGCTCAGTCGTGTTCAACTCTTTGCGACCCCATGGACTGCGGCCCACCAGACTCTTTTGTCCATAGGATTCTCCAGGCAAGAATACTGAAATGGGTTGCCGTTTCCTCCTCCAGGGGATCTTCCTGACCCAGGGATCGAAACTGTGTCCTACATCTACTGCACTGGCAGGCGGATTCTCTACCACTAGCCACCTGGGAAGCCCTCCTTGATGGTGCAGTGGATAAGAATCCACCTCCCAACACAGGGACACAGGTTCAATTCCTGGTCTGGGAAGATCCTACATGCCTCAGAGCAACTATTAATTAGCCTGTGCACCGCAACTATTGAACCTGTGCTCTAGAGCCCAGGTGGGATCCACAACTAGTGAGCCCACGAGCAGCGGCTATTGAACTCCACGTGCCTAGAGCCTGCGCTGTTCAACAAGAGAAGCCACTGCAACGAGAAGCCCTTGTACAGCAACGAAGACCCAATGCAGCCAAAAATAAATAAACTAAAAAAAAAAAAAAAAACCTCTTCTCAGCCATAAGAAAGAACGAAATAGTGCCATTTGCAGAGATATGAATTACCTTAGAGACTGTAAAACAGAGTGAAGTAAGTCAGAAAGAGAAAAACAATTATTTTATAATATCGCTTATATATGGAATCCAGAAAAACGGTACAGATGAACTTATTTGCAAAGCAGAAATAGAGACACAAATGTAGTGTCTGTGTCTACTTATAGATACCAAGGGGGAAAGAGTGTGGGATGAATTGGGAGATTGAAACCGGCACACATACAATACTAGTATAAATTAGGTAACTAATTAGAACTTACTGTATAGCATAGGGACCTCTGCTCAATGCTCTGTGGTGATCTAACTGGGAAGGAATTCCAAAAAAGAGGGGCTATGTATACACAGAGCTGATCCACTTTGTTGTACAGCAGAAACTATCACAACATGATAAGGCAACTATACTTCAAGGAAAAATTTAAAAACAAACCAAAATTAACCCTTTCTAGTTGAAAGCTGAAAAAAAAGAATACCTCATTAATAAATTCTCATATGTATCACATGTTGAAATGACCATGTTTACGTTCAGATCAGTTCAGTTGCTCAGTCGTGTCCGACTCTCTGCGACCCCATGAATCGCAGCACGCCAGGCCTCCCTGTCCATCACCAACTCCCGGAGTTCATTCAAACTCATGTCCATCAAGTCAGTGATGCCATCCAGCCATCTCATCCTCTGTCGTCCCCTTCTCCTCCTGCCCCCAATCCCTCCCAGCATCAGAGTCTTTTCCAATGAGTCAACTCTTCGCATCAGGTGGCCAAAGTACTGGAGCTTCAGCTTTAGCATCATTCCTTCCAAAGAAATTCCAGGGCTAATCTCCTTCAGAATGGACTGTTTGGATCTCCTTGCAGTCCAAGGGACTCTCAAGAGTCTTCTCCAACACCACAGTTTAAAACCATCAATTCTTTGGCACTCAACTTTCTTCACAGTCCAACTCTCACATCCATACATGACTACTGGAAAAACCATAGCCTCGACTAGACGGACCTTTGTTGGCAAAGTAATGTCTCTGGTTTTCAATATGCTATCTAGGTTGGTCATAACTTTTCTTCCAAGGAGTAAGCATCTTTTAATTTCATGGCTACATTTGTTTAAATATAATACCATTAAAATTGATTTCATCTGTTTCTTTTTAAATGTGGCTACTAGAAAATTTTAAATCACAAACGTGGCTCACCATATATTTCTACTGGACAGGTTTGGGCTTGATATTGAGAAAGAAAATTTCTCTCAACCACCCAAGAAGTGAAAAAGTGTTGGACTGCAAAATCTGCCACCTGGAGCCCGGTTTCTCTTTGAGATTCTCCTGTTCCCTACCCTCATCGTCATCTCTCACTTAAATTCAGTTTAAACACATGGTATGAAGGTGATCTTTCAAGATAAAAATCTGTTCTCCTCCTGGTTCCATGGCTTAAAATCCTTTGGGGTTTTTGTCCTGGGCTTTCAGGCCATACTCCTTAGCAAAGGAGTGTAACCTGGCTTTGGCTGACTTCTTCCAGCTTCACCTTTTACCCTTATTGCTCCAGTTTCATGTGTGTGTTGTGTTTCTGATACCTCCTCGTCTTTGCATTGGCTCTTCCTTTTCCTGAGAATGTCCTCTCTGCTTGCCACACATACCCAAACGTCCTGCACTAGCTATACCAACCACTGTCCTTTAACCGGTAGATTGTCCCCCAAGACCTAGCTTTACAGTCGCTCCTCTTGGTGCCTCCCCTGAACTTTCACCCTCTTAAGTGTTCTTCTCTAAGCTCCCTAACACCCTACATCTGCTTTTGTGGAGGCACTTACAGTTCTGATTTCCTGCTGGCTCGATTGTCTGCTTCCCTCATTTGACTCAGTTCCTTAAAGCCAGGAACCTTGTTCTTCATCTCGAATCCCAGGACCAAGCCTAAGCCTGACACCCAGTGAACATTCAATAGCTGCTTGTAAGTGAATTGAGAAGCAGGTCAGAGAACTGACCAAGGGTCATCCACTCCCAAATGGTGTATCAGTTAGAACTCTTGTGGATGCAAGTGACAGAAACCTCCACTCTGACCGGTTTGATTGTCTTACAGGATTGAAAAGCCTGTGTGTTCTAGCTTCAGGAACTGCTGGATTCCGTTGTCCAATCAGTGTCACTGAGATGTTGGTTTTCTTTTTTCCCATTTCTCTACCTCTCCACTGTGCTGGTTTTGTGTGAAGAGATTCTGTCCTTAGGACAACGAGATGGCTGATAAGCCTATCTTCCAGTTTCCAGTTGAGATAAACAATGTTAGCCACCTTGATAGTTTGAATGGAGGGTAGAATTTGCTCCTGCTGCCTCAAATTGGCCTGTCTGGGGGTCATGGGCCCAAGTTTGAACTAATAATTGTTGATGTGTGGATAAGAAACATTGATTGGCTCAGGTTTAATCATATGATGAAGCAATGGAACTGAGACTCACCTCAAGCAAGAGACTGAAAGCAAATCTCCTGAGGGCAACAGCAGGGTTCTCTTCATATTCAAAGGGAATAAAGAGTCTGCTGCAATGAAAGAAGAGCCCCGAGGCAAGTTGGTTCCAGAGTGCCTTCTTTTGCAAAAGTAGACATTTTCGGGACCATGGATGTCAAGAGAAATTCATGTTCTTACAACTGCACTGATTTTGTTTTTTTCCCTTGCTTTTGCATTTTCAAGGGACTCTGTACACTGGGTTATTCTTGTTAGATGTACAGGTATCATGTGCTGAGCTGTGCTCAGTCGTTTCAGTCGTGTCCAACTCTTTGTGACGCTATGGACTGGCCCACCAGGCTCTGTCCGTGGGATTCTCCAGGCAAGAATACTGGAGTGGGTTGCCATTTCCTTCTCCAAGGGAATCTTCCCAACCCAGGGATCGAACCCAGGTCTCCCGCATTGCAGGCAGATGCTTTAACCTCTGAGCCACCAGGGAAAGTGAAAGTAAAGTCGCTCAGTCGTGTCCGACTCTTTGCGACCCCAGGGACTATAGCCTATCAGGCTCCTCTGTCCATGGGATAAGAGTGCTGGAGTGGATTGCCATTTCCTTCTCCAATCTTCCCAACCCAGGGATCGAACCTGGGTCTCCCGCATTACAGGCAGACGCTTTACCGTCTGAGCCACCAGGGAAGCCTGAGCCACCAGGGAAGGCTTGTGCAAATCAACTGGAGAGCTATGTCAGTTGACTAGATAGACAGGTTAGAGATAGTTGAGAGACGCAAAATCCTACTGCTGCTTGATAAGACTCTGCTCTCTTTCCTGGCTTGAAAACTTACTCAGGAAAGTGAGAATGACTGAACTCCAAATCTCTTTCTGGTGAAATGGGGCACACTGAATGGAGACGTTTGGTGTCCCTTGGAAGAACAAGTCTTTAGTATCAGGGACCGTCAGTTCCAGGGCACCTCACAGTAGCTCCTTCTGTACAAATTCATTCATGCAAAACTTCTGAGTGCCTAACTATTCCCATTGGCAGTCTGTTAGGTAGGAGAGAGAGAGAGGTAAACAAAACAGATTTTAGGGAGCTCACATTAGAGAGAGCCAATAGAAACCCAAATAAGATACTTTCACACTGAGATAAATGCTATGAGTAAGTTTGAGTGATACGAATGAGAGGAAGTAAGAGTGAGTTATTTTAGGTAGATGTTTTCTCAAAGGTGGGATGAGAGCTGGTGCCTGGAGGATGAGAAAATGCCAACCATGCAAATCACTATTTAGGACTTCCCAAGAAGATGGAGAGTATAGCTGGGAAATGTGGAGTCGCACCTTGCTCCTCAAGGGGAGATTCCAGACCAGCAGCATCAGAACCCCTGGGAGCTTATTAGACAAGCCGAATCCCAGAACCCACCCCAGCCCTACTGAGTCAGAATCCACATTTAATGAAGTGGCCCAGGTGATCCATAGGCATGGCAAACTTTGAAAAATGCTGGGCTCTTGATCTTTTCTGCAGCTCACTGGGAAGGTATAAAACCTGCTGAGGCAGGGAGTAGGGAATATTGCTGTCAACAGCCGCTAGAAATGGAACATTTGCTGCTGCTGCTTCTGTAACAGACCAGCCGGGGTGCTAGAGAAGATCATGAGGTTTTCACGTGTTAGGGTCCTAGAGGTTTTCTAGGTTAGTTCCCTTGCTTTACAGGAGACTGAGTTTCTTGGAGAAGGCTTGACCTGCCCAAGGTGGGCGCCTCTGGGCAGGATCTAGGATCTAGGATCTAGGAGTTTCCTTTCTCTGGGCGACCTTTCAAATATTGACAGGACAGATTAGAGTGAGAATGGAGGAGGGAATGATGAGGTGATTGGGAAATATTTTCACATGCAGCGCTGGAAAACAGCTGGCCTTGGTGTTTCATTCTGTGAGGCAGAACTAAGAAAATATACATGAGAACCAGGTTCATTTACAGGGAAGCAAATTTCAGCTCAAGGCTAGGAACCTTTCTAAGATTTAGAGCCAAATAAATGGAAGTGCCTCATATAGGCAGTTAGTTCAGTCGTTCAGCCGTGTCCGACCCTTTGCTACCCCATGGACTGCAGCACACCAGCCTTCCCTGTCCATCACCAACTCCTGGAGCTTGGTCAAACTCATGTCCATTGAGCCGGTGATGCCATCCAACCAACTCATCCTCCGTCGTCCCCTTCTCTTCCTGCCTTCAATCTTTCCCAGCATCAGGGTCTTTTCCAATGGGTCAGTTCTTCACATTAGGCGGCCAAAGTATTGGAGCTTCAGCTTCAGCATCAGTCCTTCCAATGAATATTCAGTCCTTCCAATGAATAATCCTTTAGGATTAACTGGTTGGATCTCTTTGCATTCCAAGGGACTGTCAAGAATCTTCTCCAACACCACAGTTCAAAAGCATCTATTCTTCGGCACTCAGCTTTCTTTATGGTCCAACCTTCATTTCCATACATGACTACTGGAAAAACCATAGCCTTGACTAGTGGACCTTTGTTGGCAAAGTAACGTCTCTGCTTTTTAATATGCTATCTAGGTTGGTCATAGCTTTTCTTCTACGGAGAAAGCGTCTTTTACTTTCATGGCTACAGTCACCGTCTGCAGTGATTTTGGAGCCCCC
Source organism: Ovis aries (assembly GCF_016772045.2). Classification (NCBI taxonomy): domain Eukaryota; kingdom Metazoa; phylum Chordata; class Mammalia; order Artiodactyla; family Bovidae; genus Ovis; species Ovis aries. Next base: position 15,616,724 of record NC_056071.1, read on the forward strand.
CAAAATAAATGGTGTTTATTTATTACTGCCTGTATGGGAGACAGAGCCTCCGGCCCACTATCGCTGCAGCTCCGGGCTCTTTCTTCTCCTCCAATCTCAGCAGGGGCGTCAGGAATGGGCCCCAACAGCCTCGGGCCTCACACCCTGTGCCATCAGGTGTTTTAATGGTGTTTAAAAAAATAAAAGTCTCTCACTGTTTCCCCCATCTATTTGCCATGAAGTGATGGGACCGGATGCCATGATCTTCAATTTTTGAATGTTGAGTTTTAAGCCAGCCTTTTCACACTCCTCTTTCACTTTCATCAAGAGGCTCTTTAGTTGTTCTTCGCTTTCTGCCATAACGGTGGTGTCATCTGCATATCTAAGGTTATTGATATTTCTCCCAGCAATCTTGATTCTAGCTTGTGCTTCATCTAGCCCAGCACTTCGCTTGATGTACTCTGCATTTAAGTTAAATAAGCAGGGTGACAATATACAGACTTGATAGTACTCCTTTCCCAATTTGGAACCAGTCTGTTGTTCCATGTGGGGTTCTACAGTTGCTTCTTGACCTGCATACAGATTTCGCAGGAGGCGTTTTCCTTCCCAGGGATTTGGGGTGGGGAAAGCTTGGGTGGGGCGAGGGCTGGTGAGAAGCCGACTGGCCGGCCTCAGATTGCTGGGGCCTAGGACAGGACGGCGCAGGGTGTGGGGCCAGAGGCGGTTGGGGCCCTTTCCTGACGCCCCCGCCGAGACTGGAGGAGAAGAAAGAGCCCGGAGCTGCAGCGATAGAGGGCCAGAGGCTCTGTCTCCCATACAAACAGGAAGTATCCACAAAATCCCCACTCTGGTAGGAACTTGACTAGATCAGGGTTTCACAAAAGATAGTCGCTTGCATCTTCACATTTTTGTGGGGCATATCGTTTGTAAGTATTTTAAGTTGATATAAAAATATGAATATGTGTAAAAGTACACTAATCTTCATTGTACACTGGATGAATTTTCACCGTCTAAGTCTATACCTTTGTTATCTACCATCCAGATCAAAATACCAAACGTACCCAGCACCCGCCCTACACTTTCCAGCCAATAATGCTTCTCTCTCTAGGTAACCACTGTTCTTGCCTTGATTACAATCAATTTGCACATCTCTGAACTTATATCAAGTTCATATAAAGTGTGTCCATTTTTTACGTAAAGTTTTTCTCTAAGTAGATTCATTTTTATCTAAGAAACAACATAAATGAAATAATCGTTTGATGTGATAGGTGTTTCTCCCCAATATACACTAAAACGCACAACTTGCAAAATGAGCTTCTTCGTGTACCAAGAGACCACATTTTGTTTCTCAAAAGCGACCAGATGATTTTTTATGTCCTTGCAACTTGAAGATTTGCGGTGAAAAGCCCAAAGTTCACGGAATACCCTGTCACAATCCCGATGCCATCATACGCCAGCGACCCATCTAACTAAAACACTTGTTGAATACCTAGCAGCGACTCTCAAAGGCACTGCGCTCCACTCTCTGGAAAAGACCCCACTTTCTGATTTCAAGGGGAGGGAAAGAGAAGAGTAAATCATCTCAGGGTGTGTTATGGTAAGTGCTGCCGCTCAGGTGAGCACCCTGACACAGAGGAAGGGCGGTTTCCGGAGTCAGGGAGCAGAGGAGAGGGTGGGTGAGCATATCAGTCGGCACCTCCACCAGCCACCCGACTTTGATCACTTCGCCGGAGCGCAGCAGCTGCCGTCAACCTCAGCCTTCCTTAGCAACCTGAGGGGCCGCCCAGGCGCCTTCCTATTAGCCGGGAGGGGTTTGATGGGCAGCTCTGCCGCGCAACCCCGGCGCGCAGCTCCTGGCGCCGCGCTCACTCACGGCGGGCTCGGAGGCGTTACCGCCCCCTGGGTGTCCCGCCCACCTCCCTAGCGGCGCGCGGCGCATGCGCGGGCGGTTTGGGGCTGTGGGCAGGGCTAGCGCCGAGCCGGAGCAGCTGCGGAGAGGCTCCTGGGCTCCGCCGAGGTCGCCGCTCCCGCTCCTCGCTTCGGCCGCCGCAGTTTCCAAGCCGCCGCCGGGGGAGCGGCCGCTTATTGTCTTTCTCCGCGGCCAAGGTGCGGAGCTGCTCCAGCTCGGCCCGCGGGGGAGCCCCGGGCACCGCACGGTGAGAGCGCGATTGAACTCGGCGGAGTTGGGGGAAGTTTTGCGGTTAGAGGAGGGGTCGCGGCGGGGATCGCGGGCCGCTCCGGGAGGGGGCGCGGGGCTGCTGGGGTGCGGCCGGGGGCGCGCGCGGGCTGGGATGCATGGGCGCGCGGGATCGCCCCCCGGCTCCCCGCGCCTCAGCCCGGGCCCCCCATCACGCATTGTCTGCCCGGGGCCGCGGCGCGCCTCGCCGCTCCCGCAGCCCAACCCCGGGGCCGCCTCCGCTCCCGGGTTGGGGGGGCGCGGCCGGTCCCGCCCGGCTGCGATGGCCCCTTCCCGCGAGGCATCCCGGCGGGGCCCGGACCTCCGGGTCGGCTCCTCCGGGAGCGGGGGCCGCAGTCGCCCCCCGCCCCCGGGAGCTGCGGCTGCTCCGCGGGTCCCACCGGTCCGGGTGCCGGCGAACAAGTGCCGAGGACTCGAGGGAGCGGCTCTCGGGGGCTGCGGCGAGCGGTAAACACGCCGGGCCGGGCCGGCCTCGCGGGGGCGCCCTGGGCGCCTGCTCCCGGGGGCGCGGCCGGGGCGCCCGCGCGGGTCGGAGACGTGCAGCCCGGGGGGGACCCGCCTTGGGACCGTGGCCTGGGCTCCGCTCTTGTCGAGTTCAAGTGCAGCCAAACTTTGAAACCAAAGAATACTTTTTTTTTTTTGGTAAATACCACTTACTGAACCCCTTTTCCTTCCCCCCTCTTCCCCCCCCACCAAAGTCAACCAGTAGGTTAAACTTTTAAATAAATATGGGGGAAGTCCTCAAGAGTTTTTCTATCAGAAGAAAGGATAGGGTTTTGTTTTTTTTTGGTAATAGTGCTTAGAACAAAATGACTCCGTAGCATTTAGTTTTCTAGATCTTAACTGTGAACTCAGAAGTTCACAAATGTAAGTTGGATTGAGCAATACTTGGTGTTCAGTCTGAGCTTTTTAACACTCCTCAGTGAAGTTATTTTGAGAGTTTGTTGCCGCAGGCATACGGAACTAAAGTAAAAAACAGTGCCTTTTTTTCTCGTTCAGCAACCCCCTCCCCCGTTTTATTTTCATAAGTGACTTTTTCTATTTTTTTTTTTTAAATCGTTGGATCCCCCAGATCAGGATAAACGCTGGAAAAATCACTTGGAAGAATCGTTTTCAGCAAGTTTGTAAAGGAACTGTGATAAATCATTGTTACAGTCCCGTAGCCTTCCGTGGTCTCTTGGGGATTTGCAGACGGCAAGCCCTGTTGTCAAGCTTTGGGTGCTTCGTTCTGCTGAATTCAGTTCATTTGGCTTATGAAGTCAGAATGATTCTGTTTAAATCCCCACGGTGGATCCAGCATAAATGTCTGTCAAATTGCGTGGTGGAAGAAAATGACCAGAATGTGTTTCTATCCATTGTTTTGTATTCCTTTGCCGTCTGTTAAATTAACAAGTAAACTTCGAACCAAACACCGTGCGGGTCAGTTTGCCTTTGGATTGGTTTCTCCTGCTGAGTGACCGATGTGAGGTGTGCCCTGGGTTTTTCTGGTTTCTTTGGCCTCATTTTGCAACTGTGTTCACCTGCCAAAGCTAAAGAAAAATGTCCTGATGGCATAAGCTTGGATTTTTGAAGTACAGCCACAAGGTTGGTTTTAGGAGTCATAATCCTTGCCCTTTGGGTTTTCCTTCCCAAAGTTGTGCAGCTTTAGATGGCTTGTATGTAGGGGGTGGGGTGGGGGCTGGGAGGAGGGGTTGACAGAGGTTGAAAGGAGTTGTCAGGGAGGGACAAAATGTAAACAAACACTGCTTAGAACCTTAAGTGACAAGCAGATCAGTTCCTCTGCCTCTCTGATAGCATGTTATACATATCTTTTTTAAGGGTTTCTTGCACTTTATTTTTTTTAAATCTTTTTTTTAGGGTTTCTTGCACTTCATTTTTTTTTGCCTAACGACTAGTTACTGCATATGTAATATAAATGGACTCCTTTTCCAGCCTGTTGACTCCGCAGGGCTGTGATGAGTCTCAGCTGTGTGCCTCTTTGCCCAGGAGTCTTAGCACAGGTGCTCAGGAGGTATTTGTATTGGGCGAAGTGGCTTGATTGGTACTTCACCCAAACATGGGACCCAGAGAACCACTGAACCTGAGGACTCGTTCACGGTGACAGCTTACTTGCAGGCCTGTAATGCGATTTACTGTACTTCATACAAGGATGTCTGACCTTTCCTGTTAACCCGTTAATTACTTCTTGAAAAGAATCGAGGTTTAAATCGTGTGCTGTGGATTTTGTAAAGTGGTTTCTGATTGGGGAAATTTCTCCCTTTTTTGTTGAAATGGCTAAGACTGCCCGGCACATCCATTCATTCACTCCCCTGCCTGTTTATACCTCTGTTGTGACCTGGGGAGGTAGCACAGTGTAGAAGAACGCACATTCTTTGGAATTAGGTAAATTTGAATTCAAATCCCCACCCTTCCGTTGATTAGGTGGGTAGCCTTGACCTGGGTAGGCAGGTCCCTTATCCCCTCTGAGCTTCGGCTTCCTACCGTGTAAGGTATAGTAACATACTTTAGAGCCTTCTTAGAAATAAATGAAGCTGTGTGATGATCGTCATAGTATGCCTGCTATCTGGTAGCTGTAATGACAGTGATTTGGGTACTTTTTTGAATGATTTAAAGCATGTTTAAAAGTCTGATGCATCTGAGCATACTGGTTTCTCTGTTTTACATAAAGAGGGAACGCTTCTCAGGACACTCAAAACCGGTGCTGTGGGACAGCCCAGAGGGATGGGGTGGGGAGGGAGGTTGGGGGGGGGATTCAGCATGGGGGACACATGTCCACCCGTAGCTGATTCATCTTGATGTGTGGCAAAAACCACCACAATATTGTAAAGCTTTCAATTAAGATAAATTAATTTTTTTTTAAAAAGAAATGCACAGTGGCTGTTGTGAAATAATATGTGGTATTCCTACTGATAGTAATATATATAATTATTTGTTATGTTTTGATTTGTTAATTCTACAAAAGTAGTGCCCCTAGTATAACAGTTAAAAAAAAAAGAGGGAATGCTTCTGGGAATTGAGTCTTAAATGCAATTTTTTAAAAGGTGAAGTTGAGCTGAACGTTAATAGAATTAGCAGTTTTATCTTCTCAATCAGTTGTTAATCTTTGAGTGGGCCTGGCAGTGTGACTCAGTAGGACAGAACTCTGCATTTATAGTGTTTAGGAAATGGTCAGAAATGGGTTGTTTTCAAGACTTGGAGTAGGGTATCTGAGTTATTTATTTCCAGCTCTTCTTCCTTATTTTACCTTAATTTTGAAAAATAGTTGATATGGATTATGACTGCATTTCTCAAACTTGCTTAAAATGGAACTGGCCTGTGGGTTAACAGAGGTGGTATTACTTCCTCTTCAAAAACGCTTTTGAAGGTGCCACCATTTGTGGGAGGAAGCAGTGATTTAAATCAGTTATACCAACGTATTTAGAAAATTCACAATACCAAGTGGAATAGATACATTCCAGAAATATTAACCTGTCGTGGCATTTCTGTATATTGAATCTCATCTTTCCATTTTTTAATAAAATAAAGGCAAAAAGTTAATCATGAAGGATTACAGTAAACCTTTAAAAATTATATTTGACCAGACTCACAGATGGAGGGGGAAAAACCAAAGCTGACAAAGCTAGATGAACCCACTTGGACTTTTGATAATTCCCTTTTAAAGTTAACGTTGCCGTGTGCTTGAATACACAGGGTTATTACTGGTGGGGACAAGCATCCATTTGGAAGCTGTGCTCCCAAGTCACTGTCAGGCTGTCTTACCCGCCGTCCATGGGGAGAGAGGAGGAAGCTGTTGGTGGAAAGAAGTTAGCTTCCTTCACGTCTTCGCATTTGTGGTCCTGTAGTCCACAGGGGTTGATGGGGACAGATTGAGTAGAAGATGGGTAGGTAACCCATCTTGGTCTGTCCTTGCTGAAAGGCACCAGGAGGCCTGATACCGAGATACGCTGGTTATTACGAGTGTTTGTGTAGGACAGTGGTGTATTTTCCTTTACTTCTTCAGAGCTGTGTTCAGAGCCCTGGAAAGGTGGGTGTCAGTGTGCCTGATGTGGCTGTTGGCATGGGGAGAAGGGATTTACCATTTATGTCCCTCAGTAAGCTCTCCTATTAGTAATCAGTTCTTTTGAAGTTTCACTTACAATCCTATCGTAAGCCCGTGTTTGGCCACAGAAATTGTCTTTACCACTTCAAAAGGCTAGTTATTCCTGAATGGTTAGGAATTAAGTATGTTGCACGGTAATGAGTTAGTCTTCTAGACAGCTGAAGATGTCAAGCAAGAGAAAAGGACCTTGGAGTTAGGCAATGTAGTGTTCCATCGACCCAAGGCAATTGCTGGTGATGTCTGCTGAAAGCGTGTGATCCAGGACTGCATGGCTGACTTCCTGAGTTTCACCAGTTATTGGCAGTGTGTTCTTGAGGAGGCTACTTCATGTGTCTCAGACTTAGCATCCTTACTTATAAAATAAGGACAAATTTGATATTGTCATCCAATCTCCTGCCCTCTACTGTCAGTGAGAAACTCCGGAGGTAAAACACTGCACAGGTGCTTTGTCTTATTGTAGTTTTGTTGGTTGGCTACTGGTTTGGATCAAATTCAAATCCTAGTATAAAATGGGAAAACATCTAATGAAGTTTATTGATTTTTTTCTTTATTATATCATTTCTTTTGCTGTTCTTAGGGAAATGGATACTTCTCACTTTCGCCTCTTTGCAGATTTCCTTTTACAATGCATTTGTTATGGGATATTTTTCTAAATTCAGTGCTTGCTGGGAGACCCACATTACTCTGAAATCACAGGAACTGACATTGGATCCCAGTACTTGAAGTCAGGTGAAACCACAATAAACAGTGAACAAAGAATGTCAGAATGTTTCAGAAGTGTACAAAAGAAGCTAGTCACTGTCTGATCTTTACTGACTCATTTTCTTAAAAAAAGGTTTACTCAAATCAGGGAATGTGCCTCTTACGTGTCAGATGTTATACTGTGTGTCTTACATTTTATATGTGACTGAGCTGTGTGGCATGTAGGGTATTAGTTCCCAGACCAGGGATTGAACCCTACATTGGGAGCGTGAAGTCTTAACCACTGGACCACCAGGAAAGTCCTACATTTATTTCATTTTTGAAACAAATCAGTGAGGCAGGACTTACTGATTCATTCTAGGAGGGCTTCCCTGGTGGCTCAGATGGTAAAGAATCTGCCTCAATGCAGAAGACCCAGGTTCCTTGGATCAGGCAGATCCCCTGGAGAAGGAAATGGCAACCCACTCCAGTATTCTTGCCTGGAGAATTCCATGGACATAGGAGCCTGGCAGGCTACAGTCCATGGGGTCATAAAGAGTCGGACATGACTGAGTGAGTGACACTTTCAGGAGGGGGAAACACCCACGAAAATGATTTGACAGTGGTCACATAGTTTTAAATTTTGGTGCTAAAATTTGAATAACCTGAACTCACTCTATTTTGACTGCAAAGGGCATGCTTTTCACATCATTAATGTCACCTGAAAATAGTACAATTTGTAAACAAATCAGGTTTATTGAGTTGCTGTTTATGTGATAAAATGCACCCATTTTAAGTGTACAGAGTTTGACAAGTTTTGACGAATATATTCATGCATGTAGCTTAACAGCACAATAAAGGTATAGAATGTTTCCATCACTCCAGAAAGTTCCTTTGTGTTCTCCAGAGAGTTCTGCCTCCACCCCTCACTCTGCTGCCTAGCTCACCATAGGCAGCCATCACTCTGCTCTCTGTCACCAGTTTTGTTTACAAACTATGGCCCGCAGACCAGATCTGCCCTGCTGTTGTTTTTTAATTACTCTTTATTGGGACACAGCAGTGTCGCTTTGTTTCCATATTGTGTGTGGTTGCTTCGGTGCTGCAGTGACAGCAGTTACAAGACACCCTGTGGTCCACAAAGCTGAGAATAGTTACTATCTCACAGAAAAAGTGTGCTAAGCCGTGTTCTGTATAACTAATTATAATTATGACATTTGGACAATTCTGTAGTATTCAGTGCATATTCAGCTTTTCCTGTTTGTCTTCCAAATAGCTTTTTGTAGTTAATTTAAGAAAAAATCAGGATATTATTCCATTGCATGTGTGTGTATACGTGGGCACACGCACATTTGGACATAGTTCTGTGAATAGTGTCGCTATGAGCATGGGGCGGGGGGCATGTATGTTTTTGGATTAGAGTTCTAAACTTTTCAAGTTAGTTGTCTTATTACTGCCCCACCTGAAAGTAAAAAGACTTTGCTCTGTATTTTTCTCCTAGAATTATTATAGTTCAGAATTTTACAGTTTAGGTTTATGAATCACTTGAGTTACTTTTTCTAGTGGTACAAAGTGTGGATTGAGATTAATTTTTTTTTTTTTTGCATGTGGGTGTGTGTAGTTGTTCCCAGCAATTTTGTTTGAAAAGACATCTTTCTCCATAGAATTGCCTTTGTACCTTTGCTGAAAGCCACCTGATGATGTATGTGTGGGTCTGTTCCTGGATTCTGGATTCTGTCATTTTGGTCTGTCTTTCATTTTTCCTTTACCACACTGTTGATTACTGTATCTATATAGTAAGTCTTGAAATCAGGTAGTATGAGTTCTCTGAGTTACTTTTCAGAATTATCTTTGCGTGTTCTAGTTGCTTTGCCTTTCCAATTACGTTTTACTTACTTATGTTTATTTATTTTTTGGCTGCACTTCAAAGCTTGTGGGACCCTACTTCCCTGACCAGGGATTGAATCTGGTCCCTTGACAGTGAAAGTCCTAACCATTGGGTCTCCAGGGAATTCCCCCCAAGTATATTTTAGAATCATCTTGTTTAGAAGAATCCCGCCAGGATTTCTGATTGGCCCTGTATTGAATCTGTAGATCACTTAGGGTAGAATTGACAGCTCAGCCATATTGAGCCATGAACATGATTTATGACGTTCTATTTATTTCGACTTTTTTTTTTTTAGTTGTTAGTGTTTTGTAGATTTTAGTCATTGGATCTTACATGTTTTTAAAATAAGATTAATATGTATTTCATATTTTCTGGTGCTGTTGTGAATGATGCTTTTAAAATTTCAGTTTCCTGTTGTTCATTGCTAATCTGTAGAAATAGGATTGAATTATTTTATGCTGACCTTTTGTCTTACAGACTTTCCTGGTGGCTCAGACGGTAAAGCGTCTGTCTACAGTGCGGGAGACCCGGGTTCAATCCCTGGGTTGGGAAGATCCCCTGGAGAAGGAAATGGCAATCCACTTCAGTACTATTGCCTGGAAAATCCCATGGACAGAGGAGCCTGGCAGGCTGCAGTCCATCGGGTCGCAGAGAGTCCATCGCGACTGAGCGACTTCACTTTCCTTTCCTTTGTCTTACAAACTTGCTAAACTTACGTGGGCTCTTGTTTGTAGACAGTAATGTCATTGGCACATACAGGAAGTTTGATTTCTTCTTTGCAGTCTATATGCCTTATATTTCTTTTTCTTTATTGAACTGGCTAGGACCTAAGTGGACCTTTTCCTGATGTTAGGGGGAAAACATTCCTCTTTCACCGTTAACATGATGTTCTTTATAGTTTTTGTTTTTGTAATTGCAAAGGTGTTCTTTATCAAGTTGATAAAGTTCTGTTTCTAGTTTGCTGAGTTTTTTATCATGAATGGGTACTGAATATTGTCACAGGCGTCTTCTGCATCTGTTGAGGTGATCATATATTTTTTCTTCTTTAATCAGTAGATATGGTGAATTACACTGCTTTTTCAGTGTTGAACTAGCCTTGTATTCTTTTGATAATCCTCAATCATGATGTATTTTTATATATTGTTGGATTCAATTTGCTACTGAATCTTTTTTATTTTATTTGTCTATTAATGTTCCTTTAAAAAGTTCTTGGTCATATGTGTAATACTCATATCATAGTTGTTTAAGTCCTAGCTCATTAATTCCATTATTTGTTTCTATAGGCCTTTTTTGTTTGTTTTCCTTTTCGGGTCACATCTTGGTAATTTCTTGTTAGATCCTAGAAATGGTGAACTTTATTTTGTTGATTGCTGTTAATTGGCCCAAGTTAGAGCAACCCTAGCTGTATCCTTCGACTCTCAGACTTGTTTCACCCCATTATTAAGGCATGAAGCCGCCATAGTTTTCACTGAAGAGTGGTATGTTCTCCGTTTGCGCTGGTCTGAGTCTCTGCCAGCCCTGTGTGAGCTCTGGGGTTATGTAGCATACGGCCCTTGGGTCACTCTTTGCCTGCCCTGTGTGAGCTCCGGGGTTATGTAGCATACGGCCCTTGGGTCACTCTTTGCCAGCCCTGTGTGAGCTCTGGGGTTATGTAGCATACGGCCCTTGGGTCACTCTTTGCCTGCCCTGTGTGAGCTCTGGGGTTATGTAGCATACGGCCCTTGGGTCACTCTTTGCCTGCCCTGTGTGAGCTCTGGGGTTATGTAGCATACGGCCCTTGGGTCACTCTTTCCTGCCCTTGTAAATTCACAGTGTGCACACACAGCTTATTATTCGTCGTTAGACTCAAGCAGGCTTCTATGTCCTCTTCTGGAGATCCTTCTTCATGCAGCTCCCTCCTTTCTGGAACTCTGGTTTTTAGGTTCCTAAGCCTTCTCATGCTCTTGGACTTCCTACTTCACAAGCCTGCCTTGCTCTGCTTGAGCTCCTCAAAGCACATGGTCCAGGATGTGCCCCCAGGCTGAGAAAGCTGGTGCATGTGTGCAGGTCACCTCTTCCCAGTCCTGTGCTGCTGGTGGTCCCGTGACTAAAAGGTGTTGCCGTTTTGCCGTTCAGTTTTTTGGTTGTTGGGGGGCGGGTGGGAGCAGGAAGGAGTCTGGATCTAGGTACTCCATCATCGTTGCAAATTGAAATCCTTTGAAAGAGTATAATTTATTGATGATGCTTAAAATCTCCGTACAGGAGTCTTCAAGTCTTTGTGGTTGTAAATATCAAAGAAATGTTTGTTAAATGTCTATGTAGCTAGCCTTTACTCTGTAGGGAATACAGAAGAAGTCATGTCCAACTGTTTGCGACCCTATTTACTGTAGCCCTCCAGGCTCCTCTGTCCATGGGATTTCCCAGGCAAGAATATTGGAATGGCAAGAATATTGCCATTCCCTTCTCCAGGTGATTTTCCCGACCCAGGGATCGAACCTGGGTCTCTTGCTTGGCAGGCAGATTCTTTACTACCTCTATAGTATATACGTGAGATTAATCAAAGATGTGGAATGCTCTAGTGATGAGCAGAAAAGTGGTCTGATACTTTCATATAACGATTCTTTCTTTTACATCTTTGTTTCTTAACCTGTATTTATAATTTCCTTCTATGGCACAGGATGAAGTGAGTCAGTGGGTAGAGTATTGGCTCTTTCAGATGTGTTTGGGGACTTATTTGCTCTGTGGCTTTAGGTAAATTGTCTCTGAAAATCAGCATTCTCTTTCGTAAAATAGGCATGTGACATACGTTGTAAGGTTGTTTGTTAATTTATTCAGCACACATTTGGGTGCCTTCTGTCGTCAGGCACTTTCCTAAGTGATGGGATTTCAGAGACAAAAGGCAGTTGCTGCCATCAAGGGGCTGACATCTTAGTGAGAGAAGCAGAACATAAACAGGTAGAAGGCCGGTCGTGACAACTGTAGGAAGAAGATGAAGAGTGTTCAGAACACTGGGAGAGGATGTCAGCTTCCTGAGAGAGACCTGAGGGAAGCGGCAAGAGCAGACCTGAAGAGCTCTGGATGTCCGCGTGGAAGGAGCATGGGGCAAAGACCCTCAGGTGAGAGTGCGAACGTGCCGACGGGGGCGGAGGAGGGGGCGCGAGGGAAGAGCAGCGTGTATGCAGCTAGCTGTTGCTGGTGGCTAGTCGCTGAGCTGTGTCCCATTCTTCCGCATGGACTCTCCAGACTCCTCTGGCCTTGGAATTCTCCAGGCAAGAGTACTGGAGCGGGTTGCCATTTTCTTCTCTAGGGGATCTTTCTGACCCAGGGATTAAGCTTTGTTTCTCTGGGAGGCCGGGTTAAGCAAAATCGGTTCAGATCAGTCGCTCAGTCGTGTCCAACTCTTTGTGCCCCATGAATCGCAGCACGCCAGGCCTCCCTGTCCATCACCAACTCCCGGAGTTCACTCAAACTCATGTCCATCGAGTCGGTCATGCCATCCAGCCATCTCATCCTCTGTCGTCCCCTTCTCCTCATGCCCCCAATCCCTCCCGGCATCAGAGTCTTTTCCAGTGAGTCAACTCTTCACATGAAGTGGCCAAAGTACTGGAGTTTCAGCTTTAGCATCAGTCCTTCCAAAGAACACCCAGGACTGATCTCCTTTAGAACGCACTAGTTGGATCTCCTTGCAGTCCAAGGGACTCTCAAGAGTCTTCTCCAACACCACAGTTCAAAAGCACCAATTCTTCGGCGCTCAGCTTTCTTCACAGTCCAACTCTCACATCCATACATGACCACAGGAAAAACCATAGCCTTGACTAGACGGACCTTTGTTGGCGAAGTAATGTCTCTGCTTTTTAATATGCTATCTAGGTTAGTCATAATTTTCCTTCCAAGGAGTAAGTGTCTTTTAATTTCATGGCTGCAGTCACCATCTGCAGTGAGTTTGGAGCACCCCCCAAAAGTAATAAAGTCTAACACTGTTTCCACTGTTTCCCCATCTATTTGCCATGAAGTGATGGGATCAGATGCCATGATCTTCGTTTTCTGAATGTTGAGCTTTAAGCCAACGTTTTCACTCTCCTCTTTCACTTTCATCAAGAGGCTTCTTAGTTCCTCTTCACTTTCTGCAATAAGGGTGGTATCCTCGTCATCTGCATATCTGAGGTTATTGATATTTCTCCTGGCAATCTTGATTCCAGCTTGCGTTTCTTCCAGCCCAGCGTTTCTCATGATGTACTCTGCATATAAGTTAAATAAGCAGGGTGACAGTATACAGCCTTGACAGAGTCCTTTTCCTATTTGGAACCAGTCCGTTGTTCCATGTCCAGTTCTAACTGTTGCTTCCTGACCTGCATATATAGGTTTCTCAAGAGGCAGGTCAGGTGGTATGGAATTCCCATCTCTTTCAGAATTTTCCACAGTTTATTGTGATCCACACAGTCAAAGGCTTTGGCATAGTCAAGAAAGCAGAGATAAATGTTTTTCTGGAACTCTCTTGCTTTTTCGATGATCCAGTGGATGTTGGCAATTTGATCTCTGGTTCCCCTGCTTTTTCTAAAACCAGCTTGAACATCTGGAAATGCACGGTTCATGTACTGCTGAAGCCTGGCTTGGAGAATTTTGAGCATGACTTTACTAGCATGTGCGATGACTGCAATTGTGCGGTAGGTTGAGCATTCTTTGGCATTGCCTTTCTTTGGGATTGGAATGAAAACTGACCTTTTCCAGTCTTTTGGCCACTGCTGAGTTTTCCAAATTTGCTGGCATATTGAGTGCAGCACTTTCACAGCATCATCTTCTAGGATTTGAAATAGCTCAACTGGAATTCCATCACCTCCACTAGCTTTGTTCATAGTGATGCTTTCTAAGGCCCACTTGACTTCACATTCTAGGATGTCTGGCTCTAGATGAGTGATCACACCATCGTGATTATCTGGGTCGTGAAGATCTTTTTGTATAGTTCTGTGTATTCTTGCCAGCTCTTCTTAATATCTTCTGCTTCTGTTAGGTCCATACTATTTCTGTCCTTTATCGAGCCCATCTTTGCATGAAATGTTCCCTTGGTATCTCTAATTTTCTTGAAGAGATCTCTAGTCTTTCCTATTCTGTTGTTTTCCTCTATTTCTTTGCACTGATCACTGAGGAAGGCTATCTTATCTCTTCTTGCTATTCTTTGGAACTCTGCATTCAGATGCTTATATCTTTCCTTTCCTCCTTTGCTTTTTGCTTCTCTTCTTTTCACAGCTATTTGTAAGGCCTCCCCAGACAGCCATTTTGGTTTTTTGCATTTCTTTTCCATGGGGATGGTCTTGATCCCTGTCTCCTGTACAATGTCGCGAACCTCCTTCCATAGTTCATCAGGCACTCTATGTATCAGATCTAGTCCCTTAAACCTATTTCTCACTTCCACTGTATAATCATAAGGGATTTGACATAGGTCGTACCTGAATTGTCTAGTGGTTTTCCCTACTTTTCAATTTAAGTCTGAATTTGGCAGTAAGAAGTTCATGATCTGAGCCACAGTCAGCTCCTGGTCTTGTTTTTGCTGACTGTATAGAGCTTTTCCATCTTTGGCTGCAAAGAATGTAATCAATCTGATTTCTGTGTTGGCCACCTGGTGATGTCCATATGTAGAGTCTTCTCTTGTGTTGTTGGAAGAGGGTGTTTGCTATGACGAGTGCGTTCTCTTGGCAAAACTCTATTAGCGTTTGTCCTGCTTCATTCTGTATTCCAAGGCTAAATTTGCGTGTTAGCCCAGGTGTTTCTTTACTTCCTACTTTTGCATTCCAGTCTCCTATAATGAAAAAGACATCTTTTGGGGGGTGTTAGTTCTAAAAGGTCTTGTAGGTCTTCATAGAACCGTTCAACTTCAGCTTCTTCAGCGTTACTGGTTGGGGCGTAGACTTGGATTACTGTGATATTGAATGGGTTGCCTTGGAGACGAACAGAGATCATTTTGTCGTTTTTGAGATTGCATCCAAGTACTGCATTTCAGACTCTTTTGTTGACTCTGACGGCTACTCCATTTCTTCTAAGGGATTCCTGCCCACAGTAGTAGATATAATGGTCATCTGAGTTAAATTCACCCATTCCAGTCCATCTTAGTTCACTGATTCCTAGAATGTCGACGTTCACTCTTGCCATCTCCTGTTTGACCACTTCCAATTTGCCTTGATTCATGGACCTGACATTCCAGGTTCCTATGCAATATTGCTCTTTACAGCATCGGACCTTGCTTCTATCACCAGTCACATCCACGACTTGGTATTGTTTTTGCTTTGGCTCCATCCCTTCATTCTTTCTGGAGTTATTTCTCCACTGATATCCGGTAGCATATTGGGTACCTACCGACCTGGGGAGTTCCTCTTTCAGTATCCTTTTGTTTTGCCTTTTCCTACTGTTCATGGGGTTCCCAAGGCAAAGAATACTGAAGTGGTTTGTCATTCCCTTCTCCAGTGGACCACATTCTGTCAGACCTCTCCACCATGACCCGCCCGTCTTGGGTGGCCCCACACGGCATGGCTTAGTTTCATTGAGTTAGACAAGGTTGTGGTCCATGTGATTAGATTGGCTAGTTTTCTGTGATTATGGTTTGTGTGTCTGCCCTCTGATGCCTCTCGCAACACCTACCGTCTTACTTGGGTTTCTCTTACCTTGGACAAGGGGTATCTCCTCATGGCTGCCCCTCCTGACCTTGGACGTGGAGTTGTTCCTCTTGGCGCGGTGACCTAAAACACCTTGTATATTTGTGCCCAAGGGAGTTAAGACTCCAAATCTGTTGAAAACTTTTCTCCTCTGAGCATGATAAAAGTGTTACCAGTGAAATCTTTTGTTCATTTTCAGTCTCAAAGGATATCAGTTCAGTTCAGTCACTCAGTTGTGTCTGCCTCTTTTCGGCCCCATGGACTGCAGCACGCCCGGCCACCCTGTCCATCACCAACTCCTGGAGCTTGCTCAGACTCATATCCATCTAGTTGGTGATGCCATCCAACCATCTCATCCTCTGTCATCTCCTCTCCTCCTGCCCTCAATCTTTCCCAGCATCAGGGTCTTTTCCAGTGAGTCAGTTCTTCATATCAGGTGGCCAAAGTATTGGAGTTTCAGCTTCAGCATCAGTCCTTCCAATGAATATTCAGGACTGATTTCCTTTAGGATGGACTGGTTGGATCTCCTTGCAGTCCAAGGGACTCTCAAGAGTCTTCTCCAACATCACAGTTCCAAATGATCAGTTCTCGGTGCTCAACTTTCTTTATAGTCCAACTTTCACATCCATTCATGACCACTGTAAAAGCCATAGCCTTGACTAGATGGACCTTTATTAGCAAAATAATGTCTCTGCTTTTTAATATGCTGTCTAGGTTGGTCATAGCTTTTCTTCCAAGGAGTAAACGTCTTTTAATTTCATGGCTGCAGCCACCATCTGCAGTGATTTTGGAGGCCCCGAAAATAAAGTCTGTTACTGTTTCCATTGTTTCTCCATCTATTTGCCATGAAGTGATGGGACCAAATGCCATGATCTTCCTGTTTTGAATGTTGAGTTTTAAGCCAGCTTTTTCACTCTCTTTGACTTTCATCAAGAGGCTCTTCAGTTGTTCTTCGCTTTCTGCCATAAGGGTGATGGTGTCTGCATATTTGGGGTTATTGATATTTCTCCTGGCAGTCTTGATTCCAGCTTGTGCTTCATCCAGCCTGACACTTCGCTGATGTACTCTGCATATAAGTTAAATAAGCAGGGTGACAATATACAGCCTTGATGTACTCCTTTTCCTGTTTGAAACCAGTCTGTTGTTCATGTCCAGTTCTAACTGTTGCTTCTTGACCTGCATACAGATTTCTCAGGAGGCAAGTAAGGTGTCTGGTATTCCCACCTCTTGAAGAATTTTCCACAGTTGTGATCCACACAGTCAAAGGCTTTGGCATTGTCAATAAAACCGAAGTAGATGTTTCTCTGAAACTCTCTTGCTTTTTCAATGATCCAAGGGATGTTGGCAATTTGATCTCTGGTTCCTCTGGCTTTTTAAAATCTAGCTTGAACATCTGGAAGTTCACGGGTTCACATACTGTTGAAGCCTGGCTTGGAGAATTTTGAGCATTACTTTGCTAGTGTGTGAGATGAATGCAATTGTGTGGTAGTTTGAATGTTCTTTGGCATTGCCTTTCTTTGGGATTGGAATGAAAACTGACCTTTTCCAGTCCTGTGGCCCCTGCTGAGTTTTCCAAATTTGCTGGCATATTGAGTGCAGCACTTTCACAGCATCATCTATTAGGATTTGAAACAGCTCAACTGGAATTCCGTCACCTCCACTAGCTTTGTTCATAGTGATGCTTCCTAAGGCCCACTTGACTTGCATTCCAGGGTGTCTGGCTTCTAGGTGAGTGATCACAGCATTGTTGTTATCTGGGTCATGAAGATCTTTCTTGTACTGCTCTTCTGTGTATCCTTGCCATCTTTCCTGAGCATCTTCTGCCTCTGTTAGGTAGGTCTGTACCACTTCTGTCCTTTATTGTGCCCATCTATCAGTGATCTTTAAATGTGATGCAGGGGTATATTGGGGCTTCCCTGATGGCTCAGATGGTAAAGAACCTGCCTGCAATGAAGGAGACCAGGGTTCTATCCCTGGGTTGGGAAGATCCCCGGGAGGAGGGCATGGCAGCCCACTCCAGTACTCTTGCCTGAAGAATCCCCATGGATGGAGGAGCCTGTTGGACTACAGTCCATGGATTTGCAAAGAGTCGGACATTTCTGAGCGACTAAGCACACACACACACGCGTGTATTGCATGTAATTTTTACACACAAGATAGTTTGGAAGGAATTCATCAGAGCGTTAACTGTAGGTTTGTTTGTGGAGTGAGATGATGGTAGAATTTTTTAACCTCCTAAATGCTTGCTATATCTGTATCCATCTTTGTATATGTTTTAATTTTTCCTTTTCAAACAGAGGCAATAATTGGGAGCATCTGCTCAGTTGGTGAGTCTCTGGGCTGATGCAGTTTGATTTGTTTGTGGTGGTTCACACTGCTTCTCCCACAGATGGGTCTTTGACTGTGGTCTGTTGTCTTGAAACTTTGAGCCGTTGATCTCCAGCGGGGAAGTCAGGGGAGAGTTTGGGTGGTTTTGATAGACGAGTTCACAGCAGCTCCTGTGAACATTGTTGGCACATGTTCTCCCCACCAAGCTGGTTGTGGCACTAGTTGTTCAAAGGGGACGTTGTGTTGTGTTCGTATTGTGGTGGGCATATCACTTCAGGTAAATTGACTCAAGCGTGAATATTTTTTTTCCTTAGATCTGAATTGTAACTTTCTGAGCTAGCTCAGATCGATAGAAGCATTCCTTTCCTCAGGTGTTAACAGTGTCAAAGGTGACAGGGAGTTTTTGCAGATTTGACATTTTCTGTAGCTGATGAATCGCCTCTGAAAACACAGCAGTGTAGTTTGAAATATGTCTGTAAATCAGTCCGTGTACCTGGTGTTGCCTGTTGAGTTCTGCCCTGTTTAAGGTAGGAGAAGAGAGACCCACTGTGGCATTGCGCGGGAGTCATTTCTTTTGCCTTTGTCTGGGGGACAGCGGTTTTTTTTTTTTTAAACCTTGCATTCTTTGTGCACAGAGAGGCTGGGCTCAGAATACAAAGGAACTCTGCTTGTGGCTTTGCAGTTTGGGAGTTATTTAGGAGGAAGACGGGACAGCTCGAGTTTGAGAAGCAGAGTTCTAATTGTTCACTTGATCACATGCAGCCTTGGGGCCTGGCCGAGGTGCTTTCTGCCTTTGAGGATTAAGAATGTATATGGGTCAGTGGACAGGAATGACCAAAAGTTTTTGCCTGGGTCCTCCTGCTAAACGAGTGCTGTATGTGTGCTTAGCGCATAAGCTAGTGTGTGTTTAAAGGACTTTTTCATTCTAGAGAGATCTTTTGCTAAAGATCAGGCCATTTCCCAAGAAGTGTCTTCTAAAAAGTGAAGTCGCTAACGGGAAGAAGAAGCTGGTGCTGGATGCCTGCATATATATTAATGCGTGTTGATTTACATTCTCTCAATTCTTGACGGTAATGTTGTAAGATAGGTTTTATCCTCCCTGCCTTTTTGATGAGAAAAGTATGGTTCAGAGCTTTGACTTTGCCCCTCTCAGGTTAATGGACTATAATTTTCATCCAGGGCTTTGTGACTATAAACATACTCTAGTTTTTATTATATATGGCATAAGTCACATTTTTTATTCATTCTGATATAATTATACCCAACACAGCCGGCTTAAAATTCCAGCTTGTTCTTGTTGTAAATAGAAATCACTGTGGTCTGCCTTTCAAGTTTTCCTAGAATTCCTAAAAGCATGCTGGGCTTCCATGTTTGTACCTTGAAAGTAGCAGAAACTTGCCTGGAGAATTGTATTTTACTTCAGATGCAGGGGCTTTGTGGATCAGCATTAATAATTAACATTTACCTACTCTTTCACGACTTCAAAGTGTTTTACAAACAGTTAATTAGTTCATGTTTAATCTATATTGGAAGTTGAAAGACCAGTTTTTTAGGTTCATTTTAGCAGTCCTGAAATGTTAGGAACATAAGCCTTCAGTGAGAAAAATGTAGGTACGAACTGTGGAACATTAAACATCTCTTCCGAGTCCCTTAGTTTTGCGCCCAGCTTAGCTCACACCAGGAGTGTTTTTGGGGGTGGTATGCACGTCTTTTGCCTAGTGCCAAGGGATCGAATTATGTGGACTGTAAGGTGCAGGGTGCAAAGATGTGGATGATTCCGTGAGCTGTGGTGCAGCTTTCTTTCCTGCAGCCCCTTCGATGTGAATGGTCCTTGATTCCTGTGGGGTTGTGAAGTGAACGCGAAGTGACTGGCACAGAGACTCTGGCAAGTGAACAGAGTCGCTATGTATGCTAATTTCTGGGGAAAATTCTTTTCCTTTTCACTCCTGGCTTGGGAGATAATAACTCTGTAACTAAATACCTTGCTGGTTTCCTCACTTGTCACCTGATTCCTTCTCCTCCCCCAGTAAAACGGCATTTAACCTGGCAAAGTTGTGTAGCTGCAGAAAGATTGGGAAGGAAGATAGTTCAGCTGTGTTTCTGTCACCTAGCTAGCTGTGTGACCTTGAGCTGGTTACTGCTCTTCTTCTGCCCTTGAATCCTTTTGTTCTGTGAATAATGTGTTGAAGTCACCTTTCATTGAGTCCTCGCAGGGTGACTGGCAGGATGCTACAAAACTTACGCTCTTGGACACGAAATGGAGCAGGTGGTATTTTCACGTCAGTGAAGATTCTTCAAAGTTGCAGTGACTTCGTCCCTCCTACTTTGGTTTATATAATTAATTTTCTTACTATTGTTGCCAGCCACCCTGCTGTGCTGTAAATATCTCCCTTCCACTGCCCTTTTTCTAATACAGAACAATAAACAGAACCCTTTGGTAAATACTGTGTCTGCCTTATTTCCTTAAGACAGGACATGCAAGTCCCTTGCCATCATTGCTTTATAGCCCGGTCAGTCAGAGGAACCTGTTGATGAATCTTTGTTGAGCTGATCTTGCCCAAGAAACCTTAGTCTGTGATGACAGAAAGGAGAAGGATTCTGAGAGCTTGGCGTATATTCTTAATAACATTTTTATTATGGATGGGAATCTGTCCTTTTAATGGGGCTAGGTAGGAATGGCCCTGAATTTTTTACTCTTTGTCAAATCATGTTGTTTTTCAAATCTTTTTTCCCACTGCCCTCTTCCTTCACTAAAAACTTACAAGTGAGATAAGTTGGCTTTTGAACCTTTTTATAACGTTAAATATACCCAAGTTTAAGCTTTTCATCCTGTTCTACCTAAATTTTTGGTAACTTGGAAGGACTGTTTGTTATACAGCTGAACCTTAAATAATAGTACTATATTGTGAACTTTGAGTGATTGAGATTGACTTATAAATGTTGTAACCCACCATTTTATTTTAGAGGATGCCTGTAGGGCAACACGTTAATTAATACTTTTTTGAAAAAGGAGTCTTTTGGGGCCAAGTTTTGTATAAATTGGGCTTTACCGGTGGCTCAGGTGGTAAAGAAACTGGTTGTAATGCCGGAGACACAGATTCGACCCCTGGGTTGGAAAGATTCCCCTGGAGAAGGTACTGGCTGCCTGCTCCAGTATTCTTGCCTGGAGAATCCCATGAACAGAGGAGCCTGGCGGGCTACAGTCCACAGGGTCTCAGAGAGGGAGACCCAACTGAGCAGCTAACATGTGTATAAATTAGACAAGATAGAAGTTTTGGAAACTTCAGGTGGTTATGGAAAAGACCCTGTTGCTGGGAAAGATTGGGGGCAGGAGGAGAAGGGGACGACAGAGGATGAGATGGCTGGATGGCATCACCGACTCGATGGACGTGAGTTTGGGTAAACTCGGGGAGTCGGTGATGGACAGGGAGGCCTGGCGTGCTGTGGTCTATGTGGTCGCAAAGAGTCAGATGTGACTGAGCAACTGAACTGAACCGGTGGCAAGTATCATAGACTACAGAAATAAATGAAGTTTTCTGAGATACTATGCCAGCAACTAGGTGAAAAGAATGTTCTTCCTGTTTTTTGAGTATCTTGGCTTGTACTGTTTTCAGTGTGTCTTTAATTTTTTTGTGTTTTCTTTGCCCGCTGTTTCCAGTTCGTTCAGTAGGCTTTGTTGTCTCCTTGCTCACTGACGAGGTGGGGGCAAGGTAAACCCACGTATCTGTATTTCCTCCTCAATTATAAGGTCGGGGAGGACAGACTGTGTCTGCTTTGTTCACCGCTGTATTCCCAGTACGTGGCATTCCTCATGACACATAGCGGTTAGTTACTCCTCGGGACATGTTTGGATGAATGGATGAGTTTGTAATACAACTATATATTAATAAAGTGCTTATTATTGATATCGGGTTGGCGAAAAAGTTTGTTTGGGTTTTCTCATAAGATGGTATGAAAACCGAATGAACATTTTGGCCAACCCAATATTAATAAAATGTTTTGAGACCAAATGAACAGATTTTTTTTTTTTTAATCCCAGCATCAATTGTGGTCTGATTATGGTGAGTTAAATTAGCCTTTCGGGGGAAGCGAAGGGCCCCACGTTAAACGGAAGACTGGCCAGCGCTGTGACCTAGTCTGGCAGTAGTGTGTGTTCAGCTCTTCCTCATTTTTTCTGTCTGTGGTTTTATACTTCAACCTGTTCCGCAGCTTCGTCACTGTCATATTAGTGTGGCTCGCACCTGGGTGTAGGTGTGGGTCGCCTGCCTAAGTTTTAAAAAAATGTGTTTAAAAATCATATTCAAAATAGAACAGTAGAATTAATCCCTGCAGTCCCATTCCTCAGATTCTGGAGAACTAGTGAAATTTTGCCATTCTCTGCCACATCCCTTTTAAAATTACAGTCATATTGTGATATAATCCATATAGAATAAAACAATATGTTTACTCCAGTTGTTTTGAAAGTTCCTGCCAGACTTATTTTCTTAACAGTGAATTTTACATTAGACTTTCACTCCAGTGTTTAATGCTTGTAAACCATGAAATGTCTCTTAAGTCATGGCATGGTATGTTTCCAGGATACAGATAAGACGACTTTAACTCAAAGCTAGTGAGTGCTGAGTAGGATTTTTTTTTTCCCTTTCAATAGAATCATTTCAGAAATAGGATCATAAACCTTCTATTAAGCACTTTTGTATGCAATCTGAGGTTTCTGTGAAATTAGACATGGAAAATTAAACAGAGTTGCACAAGTTACTGATCTTTGCAGTTTTTGACTTCTCCCTTAGGCTGTTTTTTTCCCTTCTTTGGATGGCTGTTTCTCAAATACTAGTACAAGAATGTTACGATCTATACGAAATTATTGTTGGATTCACATCAGTAGTTTTTCACCACCCCCATAGAATTTAATGGTTCTTTTTTTCTTTTGAGAATCTGTTTTTTCTTCCTAAAATGCATTCCTATTTATTTTGATTTTTTTGTGAAGGAAATACTTTTCAGGTAATTGAATATCTTCATAAATTTAGTACTTCCTTAAGAATTCATTTGGCAGTGTATGTAAAGGTAGTGTTGATTTTAGAATTGGTTCCTAATTCAGATCATCGTCTTAGAAGCTTTCATTTGAAGCCCGAGAACAATTGATCGACTGTTTTTCCTGGCCCCTATCTGTATACCTTCTGTCCTTAAGCTCCTGATTTCTCTGAAATACCACCCCCCTGCCTCTACCCTCACTTCCCTCACTCCCCCACCCCCAGCTGCTATTTGGGTTGCTTGGCCAAAAGCACTTGTGGCTGTCTAAAGATTTTCCACTTTAACAGTTGCCTCTCTAGGATATGTGCCTGTAGACAGAGAATTTCCTTTCCTGAGTCTGAGTAAAAGTAATGATTTACCTGTGAGATACCTCCAGGACCCAAACAACCAAAGGAAACTCAGAGGAAAAATTATATCTGTCCTGTCCCTTCAGTCTTGATGCCTGTGGAAATCTACAGAGGCCTGTTGCGGAAGACAGCCGCTATCATTTAGTGGGAACCTCTATTGAACTGGGTATCTTATGTTTATCATTTCTCACCTCTGTAGGTGTTTGTATGATTTTGCCAAAGAAGGAGATTGAGGTCTAAGGAGGGTAATAATTATTTGTATTAATAGGTATACTTAATCAGCAGACATTTAGGGTAACTTACTAGGTGCTGGGGGTCCAGGGATGATCAAAAATAGAGATACCATTCCTGTTCTTAAGTACTCTTGATTTTGTTTCTTAATGTGTGATAGCAACAATAATAGTAACAGCTGCCGTCATTTGTTACTGCTTTCCGTGTGCCAAGCTCAGTCCGCTGTGTTCTGTACAGCCTTATTTCATTTCAGTCCCCACAGCTCTGAGAGGTGGGGTCAGCTACACACAGTTAGTGGATGAGGAGACCTGAGGCTGGAGAGCTTGCTCAGGGCTTCACAGCCTGTGGCAGAATGAGGACTTGAATGCCGGTCTCTGACTTCAGGGCCCAACCTCTTCATGCATCAAGAACATTGCTACCAAGAGTTGAAATAAGTAATTATGTGAAAGGAACATCCACTGTGAGCTCTGATTTTGGCAGAACTTTGTGTAACTTTGACTTTGCCAGTAGATTTATTTTTAAAGTTCAGTTTCTGCTATATAATCTCTTATTCTAGAAGTCATCAGAGTTTTCATGATTCATGAGAGATTTTTTGTTTTATTTTTACTAACAGCAGTAATGTACAGTCCCTGCAGAAATTCAGGAATTAGCCATAAACAAAAAAGTACACATAAGAATAAATGACACTGCCTGGAAAATATTTTGGGTACAACTGGTGTTTTTCTTCCCAAACTAAATTTGTAGAAGGTGTGTGTACATTTATGTATACCGTATGTGATCGATTCTCTTATGTATAAACAGATTATTAAGTATGTTTCACAACTATATTTTTACGCAACGTCAAGTGAATACAGTGCCTATATAGCATTTCATTGTATGGATTTAGATTTATCCTCAGATCACTCATTACCTTTTTAATTTTTCTTTCCATTTTCTGACCATGTCACACAGCTCGTGGGATCTTAATTCCCTGATCAGGGACTGAATCCATGCCTTTGGCAGTGAGGGCCTGGAGCGCTAACCAGCGGATCAGGAGGGAGTGCCCTCATTACTTTCTTAGGAGAGGTGTTTCTTTCCTTTCCCCTCCGTCCCTCCCTTCCCCCTTTTTCCTGTTGTAAACACTGCTGTGATGAACAGCCATGTACATAATCTTGGTATTCTTGTTTACTTATTTCTCACAGAAGTGGAATTGCTAGAGCAAAGACTGTATGTTTCAACAGCTTTTAATAAATATTGTTGTCTACAGAAAGCTTATTATCATTTACACTCCCACTGGCAGAATACGAGTGCCTGTTTACCGTTTACTTCTCCATCTTTTTTTTTTTTTTTTTTGCCTGCACTGTGTGATTTGCAGGATATTAGTTTCCCCAAACAGGGGTTGAACCCAGAGATTGAAAGCTTGGAATCCTAACCACTAGGCCGCCAGAAAACGAACTCTCTATAATCTTAAAGTTGTTGTTGTTGTTGTTGTTTTAATCCAGTATTTAAAAGGAAGTTTTAAACGCCATAGTAAAATTACTAGTAGAATTACTGAACCTACAGGCAACCAATTATAAGTAAAAGAACTCTGTATTTCTGAAAGAATAGAAAGAAGCTCGTGAAACATACTCCCTACTCTCTTAAGCACTGAGAGTTAATCTAAGGTTGGTTCTCAGTATTGAAAGGCCCATAAGGGAACTTTCAAATAAAGACTGATGGTCATGATCTTTGGCAGCACCTTAATTAGCAGTCCTCATTAACTCCAGGAATGCGGTGTAGGAGTGTTTGAGATAAGACTTATAGAGATGATACAGAGTTAGGTAACCTTCTGCATACTACACAGAGAAGAGGCGGGTGACAGGATGAGATGGTTGGGTGGCATCATTGACTCACTCAGCGGCCATGAGTTTGAGCAAGCTTTGGGAGATAGTGAAGGACAGGGAAGCCTTCTTGTTCAGTCACTCGGTCGTGTCCAGCTCTTTGCAATGCCAGGCTTCTCTGTCCTTCACCGTCTCCCGGAGTTTGCTCAGACTCATGGTGTGCTGCAGTCCTTGGAGCTGCAGAGAGTCTCACATGACTGGGCTACTGAACAGCAACTACACAGAGGGATCCATGAGAGAGGATCTGTGGCCATTCTACTGCACATCCAAATGCATGTAAGAAGCTTTAAAAATCAACACTGTATCTAATAACGGACATGCAGAATTCGCATATGTGCCCCAAATCACAGTCATGTGTTGACATTGTGGTTTAACCGGGAAAATAAAAATCAAATTAAAAATTGATCCATGCTCTTCACTTACTAATATGGCCACACAGTTTTCTGCGAGACAGATGAGTTAACTGGTCTCACCTATGATAGCAGTGGTTTTTAATTAGGTAACGTTTGTCAGAATTTTCTGTACTATAGGTAGGAAGAATCGGTTGCATCGCAAGTTATAAGTCAGGTAAATTGTGTAAGTTGGTCTCTGGGCACTGTTGATAACACTAAAGTATGTCAGTTCTGTTGGGCATTCTTAACAGTATTATGTGGCTGATCTTTAGCCTAGTCCTGGTTATAGAGAAAGATTTGCTGGTTGACTTAGTAGATAAATCATTCCTAGAAGAGTTGATTTATGATAGCTCTATAACAGTGCTGCCTGGAACCTGTAGATTGTTATTCAGTTGTGGGAGAACAAATGTGATCTTGGAAACACCCAGTTTTTTATGTAGCACACCTGATTCTTGAACTGTGCAGATTTCATGGATGTGTCTGGGTGTTTTGGTTTCATAGGAACCCTCTTACGTGGAGTTTTGAGGACATCTTTTCCGCTGACCTGGATTTTCAGAGGGCTGTTGCTTTGGAAATCTTCCTGGGTCAGAAGAGTTTTCACCTTCTTCTTTTCCCTGTTACAATCACACTGCTTGGACTTGAGTCTTAAAACGCGTGCCATCCTGCATTCACTGTTTTCTCCCCTTGGCAACTTGAGTCATTTTAATCCTAGGTTTTTCTTGACACGCTGCCCTTTGGGAGATAAAAGGGGAGCGACAACGTTTAGCAGATCAGGCGAGGACCAGGATCTCAGCCTGTAACATTTCAGAGGATTTGCCCCTTGAGTCTGGGTTACTTTTTCTTTCTTGGCCCGTGGTTTGGGGCGTTAACCTAAAAGGCCTGGTAATACAGCAGTGCTAGGAGTTACATGTTTCACTGCAGTTGTTCTGGGACACATGGCAAGATTACTGGGGAACAAAGTAATAAGAGAAGAGACATGATATAAATAAACTTATTTGCCAAACAGACTCAGACTTAGAGAACAAGCTTATGGTTGCGAGGAAGGGATAGTTAGGGAGTTTGGGGTAGACACGTACACACTGCTCTATTTACAGTGGATAACCAGCAGGGAGCTGCTGTCTAGCACAGGGAACTCTACTCAGTGTTAAGTGGCAGCCTTGATGGGAGGGGAATTTGGGGGAAGAATGCGTACATGTATATGTATGGCTGAGTCCCTTTGCTGTCCACCTGAAACTGTTACATTGTTGATTGGCCATACTCCAATACAAAATAAATAAAATTTTAAGATATAAAAAAGTATTCGCAGAATGTAATGTGAGAGTGTATAAGACTAGTAAGAAAGTAAGGATGTCAGATATAAAATTTGAGAATCAAAGCTGTTGGACTGTGATATAGGTAAAGGTAAATTTTGATGCAGAGCATTCCGTAGCTGAGAAAAACTTGATTGTTAGTGGACAGGCAGAAGATTCGGATTCAGTAGATGTGGGTTCTAGACTTAGTTTTTTACTGACAGCCAGGGGCAGGTCACTTAGGCACACCCTTCCCATCCCCGATTTCTGTGAAGTGCATCCATTTTTGTTTTTTAGTTTATTTTCCTTTTTCAAAAGGTATTCTTAATCCCTCGGGATTCCTTAGAGTTACATCAAGGGTCCAAGTAGGGTTGGGAACGCCATGAGAAAGAGACCAAATTGTTCCCCATAGAGTAACTCCACTTGAAAAATTTTACTTTTGTGGGTTTCTTCTGATAATTCCTTTGAAGAAATTCCCATTGCCAAAATCAGTTTGGAAACATCTAGACTGAAACATCTTGAAAATGCCTTTGGATGCTAAGAAGTGGTGCTTCTGAACACTGCACAGTCTCTGTTCTTGGTGTGACTCTCAGAGGTAGGGAGATAGCTGGTTCCAGTTCAGTTGTGAAGCCACTGTGCAGAGTGGTGGGCGAAAGTGTGCTCTTTGACTGTCTGCTCTGATGCCCCTTGTATGTGAGAGGCTTCTCAACTACACAGTTAGAAATCAAAAGTGCTTTTTACCTCTCCTGATTTGGAGAATCTTAATAAAATGGTAAAGAAAACCATATTCCATGCTTATCAAAACATTTATGCTGCCTGACACTTCTTGGAGCATCTGCCTTATAGCATTTCATATAGGTTGTCTCCTTTAACCCTGGGATGGCCCTGTGGAAGGAGCTGGGGTTAACTGTGCTGTCGGTGTGGACTGTCCAGCTTCACGGAGATCGTGTGGCTTGGCCAAGCTTCCGCAGTTAGCAACGGGGAGAGCTGGGGTTTGAAAGTAGGATTGTGCTTCTAAAGCATGTGCGCGCGTTGTTGTTAGCTTGCCTCTCCTGCATTTAGAGTAGACTTGTAGCCGAAGAAGTTATAGCCCCGTGACTGCTCATGGTTACTCATTAATGAAACCATGCAATATAAGTAGTTGGCAGCTCTCATTGTTTTTGTTTGTTTTTGCCTCACCATGTGACTTGTGGGATCTCAGCTCCCTGACCAGGGGTTGAACCTGGTCCACGGCAGTGAACGCTCTGAAGTCACGAGCACTAGATCACTGGGAAGCTCCCTTGCTGTTCTTAACCTGCTTTGGATTATGCCAAGGACTCTTAATCGGAGGGCAGAAATGGTTTGATCAGACTGAATATATATATTCCTTATCTGTTATCTCCTTCCAAATAAGGAATAAATGAGACATTTATCAGATTAGAGCAGGGTGAAATAGTCTGTATGAAAGCTTGGAAATGAGTTCTGAAAGAATAATAGATGTGAAGACGAACAGAATTCTGCAGTAGATGATGCTGAATTCTTTTATAGATTACATTATTTCATAATCAGTGTGAGATTCATGATATCCATAAAGCTAGGGAAATTTGTTGATAACTTTGATGCCTCGAGAACAAGTTTACTGTGATATTACCTAATTGCAAAGAAACTAGGCATTTTTTTTTTTTCCCCAAAATGTAATAATCGATTCCTGGGCATTGTAAAGACACGACCTTGTGATGCTGCTCACCAGCCTTTCTAGTTCTTCCTTACTCATGTGAAAAGAGTCATCACCCAGTGTCTCTCAAGTCCACCCGTGTCCTGCTGTAAGCAGTGAAACTGAGCAGAAATGACACATATCACCTTTGGGCGAAAGCATTTAGAAGCTGATGTGAAATCCTCTCTCTTTCCCTGCGGTTGGGGTCCCACCACGTGGCTGGTGCAGAGGGAATGCTGAGTTGAGAAGGACAGGCTCTGGAGAACTTCCTGGGACCCCTGCTGATGAGCGGGAAAGGAGCTTTGGGCTCCGCCTCCACCGCCGCCTGGTTGTCTGCGTACTGTGACCCGGCCTGTGTGATGTTCCTGCCTGTGGGCCACCACACGCATTGTCAGTGCTGGTTGGGGTGGAGGACTGCTGAGGAGAGGGGCCGACCGAGAGCAGAGCCAAGTCTGGTGTGGGTGTAGAGGAGCTCGGTGATAGAACAGCCAGGTTGCTCTTTCAGCTGTCAGCTGTTGTATGTTCTGTCAGTTTAATTCTTGCAGGAGTAGAGCTTCGGTCCTGTCGCTGCCCTGCTTGAAAACAGTAGTAGTTCCTCAGTGCCCACAGAATAAAGCCTCTGTCCGGCCCACCGCATGCTTTGAACCTGTTCTTTTGCTGTGTTGAACTGGACGTGCCTTTGCCCATTCACGCGTTTGAAAAACCCTCGCTGGTCATTCTGCACGCCTGTGCTGGGATCTGACTCTGGGAACACACAGAACGTTCCTTACCATCTCCACACGTCCAGATTTGACTCGGCTTTTATATGAGCCTTGAAGGATATTTCCTGTTGAAACCCTGCTTTATTCTTAGTAGTGGTATAGAGTTTCTCTTTCTGACTTCTCAAGCCTTTCCGGCATGCCACTTTCTGTCCTGCGTTGTAAATTTTTACACTGTGTCTCATTCCCTTTCCTGGGGCTTATGTCACACTCTTCCCTAGCTCCTAGCATAGGGTAGGGACTCGGTAATATTTACCGAGTGAGTGGTTGTTCGAGGGTGATTGTGTTGAAAAGGCTATTAATGATTAATCTGCTTTTGTTTGACAAGTGGTGTTATTGTTAGGCATTTTGCCTTCTTTGCTTGCACTTTCCGCCTCCTGGCTTCTGGGGTTAAGTAATAGGACCTTATGTGGCAATGGCATTAAAAAAAGGAGACCATATCTGCAATGCTGTATCCTAGAACATGCTGGCACACTGAGTATTTGCCATTGTACAAAGTCTGTCTTGTGTTTTCTTGAAGAGTTGCCTTGGCGCTTCTTGATGTGACATGTGGGATAATTCTAGGGCATAAGAATGTGTGGGTCAAATGTTTTAACCAGTTCATAGTTTTTTGTCTTGATGTTTTGCTGTCTCTATTGACAATCTCCTGAAAAATATGTGCCACTGATTCAGAATTTTGACGTGGGTGGTGAAAAAGGCCCGGATCCTCCTCTGATTTGGCTGTTAGCTGACTGTGGTGGTTTTGGTTGTGAACTTGGTATCCACAGAACAGGTGGGCTGGACAAGATTCTGTGATTCTTTTTCTGATTTTGCAGAGGACCAAGTACTTTGAATTCTGATCTGGTGTGGATACAAGAATTGGAGACAGCATCCTGCTAGAGTTGGGACAGGGTGAAGGAGCCTGTGGATTTATGGATTTACTGAGTGCTTACTCTGTTCTGGATGCTGTCTGTTCACTGTCTTGTGAGGGAGTTTTTATTTCCGTGTTTCAGTTAAGGAATTTGAGGCTCCAAGAAGCTATGAGGATCCTTGGCCGCACAGCTGGTAAGAGCGAGATCCAGAACACTGGTCCAGATCAGTCTCACTCCAAAGCCAAGGCTCACTTACAAAGCCTGTTGTAAATTGCAGGCAGTTCTTGGTTTTGCTAACAGAGTGGCCTTTGGGGCAGAATGAAGGAGGGCCTGGATGTGTCTTGAAGGAAGCACTGCGGGTTGCGTGTGATAGGTGGTAGAATAATCTTAGAATACAAAGGAGGGTGACTGGATAAACTCTTTTTTTTTTCTGGATCTTCTGTTACCCTGTGTACCCTGTTAGAGTGGAGTCATTACCTTTGTTCTTGTGCTTTACGTCCTGAGATGAAGGGACTTGACTGAAGTCCCCACAACTTCGTGTGGGTTTTAAGTTTTGCTTGCCCCCTCAGTAGTTTTTGCGACCTTGGGCTGCATACAAAGCCTTTTCGAAATGTCGGGTTTTTTTTAGTAGTTTTTGTGAGTCTAAAATGGAGTAAACAATACCTGCTATCGCATGCTGCTGGATTTCGTCTGTGGTTGCAGCTGTTGTTGGAGAAAAATCTTCTCAGCACAAACCGTGGTCCAGGATGATGGAAGATAAGAGGAGACCTACGCAGAAGGCACTGACTTCACTTTGACAGTGTGTGTTGCCTGTTGAGAAGTAAGTTATTTGTGTCTTCCTGTTTTAGGACACAAGAGTTTTCTAGTGCCCTAATAAGTTGCTCACAACTTTGTTTCATTGCAGAGTATTCTAAGTACAATTCGATGTAAGAATCAGCATCTTAAAGCAGAGCTTAGACACTTTGAGGGGAAAGTATATGAGCATGAAGCTGACTTTCTAGGGAAAAGTATCTGGGGGTTCCGTTCAGCAGGCATTGGAAGCGTCCTGTTATGTGCCAGGCCCTGAAAGAACCGGTGGAGAGTAAGACGCAGCTCATGTCACTAAAGCGCATCTCTAGAGGGTAAGCATCTCGCTCATAAAACAAAAATTAATCTTAGGCCAGTTGTAAGTAGTATTAGCACATTGAAGAAAATGAGCAAAATGAATGGAACCAGCCACTAGGAACACAAAGATAATTTTTTTTCTTGTCTGCGCTGCACAGCCTGTGGAAACTTGGTTCCCCAGCCAGGGGTGGAACCCATGCCCTCTGCTTTAGAAGCCTCGACCACCAGGAAAGGCCCGCAGATAATTTTTGGGTGAGATGGAAACTTGTGATATGACAGTGATGCCTAAAAAGCTCTAAGGGACACAGGTGAGGGGTGGGATATTCGGATTGGATCTTAAAGCATGAGTATAGGAGTTGGCCAGGCATGGGCTGAGGAGAGAAGCAATAGAACAGTGGTCCTACCAGGACAGCGTCTGGTCAGAGAACCACAGCCAGCCCTGTGTGCTTGAGCAGCGGGTGGTGGTGTGTCGTGTGGGTGGTTAAGGTGGAGTGGGTGGAGTGTCTCCGTGTCACGCTAGGAATTGAGTTTATCCTCCTGAAGCCAAAGGGAGGAGCCTTGGTTTTTATTTTGGATTGTTTGTTCTGGAAGCGGTGTGGGTAGTGACTTGGTGACAGGGGAGCGCTGCCCCCAGAAGAGGGGGAGGAGACAGTCAGCAGATTTCGCCTAACCCCCCAGCCCCCGCCATTCTACTTTCTTCCTTTCAGTTTGGCTGTTCTGGGTACTTTATATAAGTAGAGTCATGATAGCGTTTGTCTTTTTTGTTGCTGGCTTGTTTCGCTTAGCATCAGGTCCGCAACGTCCGCTTGTGTCTAAGAATATCCTTCTCAGACCGAATAGTATTTCAGTGTATGGATGTACCACGTTTTCTTTCTTCCTTTGTCCACCAGTAGACTCTTCAACCAGTAGAGCTGCTTCTGCCCGTTAGCTGTTATGAATAATACTGCTGTGGACATGGGCGTGCAAATGTCTCTTGAAGTTCCTGCTTTCAATTCTTGGAGTGTATACACCTGTAAGTGGAATTGCTGGATTATATGGTAGTTCTGTTTTTAATTTTTTCAGGAACTGCCATACGTTTTTCCCGTGGTGGTCAACACTGTCTCACATTTCCATCAGCAGTGCCCAAGAATTCCAGTTTCTCCACGTCCTCTTGTTGTGTTTTTTTTTTTTTTTCCCCCTCAATAGTAGTCATTCTAATGGGTGTGAGGTGGTATCTCATTGTAGTTTTGATTTACATTTCTCAAATAACTAATAATATTCAGCATCTTTTCATGTGTTTATTGGCCATTTGTTTATCTTCCTTGGAGAAATATTCCAAGTTCTCTGCCCATTTTTAAAAATTGGGTTAAATTTTTGTTATTGAGTTGAAGGAGTTCTTTATATATGCTGTACGTTAACCCCTTGTTGACTACAGACATGAAATGAAAAGACCCTTGCTCCTTGGAAGAAAAGCTATGACCAACCTAGACAGCATATTAAAAAGCAGAGACATTACTTTGCCAGCAAAGGTCCCTCTAGTCAAAGCTATGGTTTTTCCAGTAGTGATGTATAAATGTGAGAGTTGGACTAGAAAGAAAGCTGAGCGCCAAAGAATTGATTCTTTTGAACTGTGGTGTTGAAGAAGACTCTTAACAGTTCCTTGGACTGCAAGGAGATCCAACCAGTCCATCCTAAAGGAAGTCAGTCCTGAATGTTCATTGGAAGGACTGATGCTGAAGCTGAAACTCCAATATTTTGGTCACCTGATGTGAAGAACCAACTCCTTGGAAAAGACCTTGATGCTGGGAAAGATTGAAGGCGGGAGGAGAAGGGGATGACAGAAGATGAGATGGTTGGATGGCATCACTGACTCGATGGACATAAGTTTGAGTAAACTCGGGAGTTGGTGATGGACAGGGAAGCCTGGCGTGCTTCAGTCCGTGGGGTCGCAAAGAGTCGTACGTGACTGAGCGACTGAACTGAAACCCCTTATTGAATATATGCTTTATAAATGTTTTCTTCCAGTCTGTTCTTGTGTTTGTGGCCTTTGATGCAGCCGGTATTCTTTTGGGTTTAGTCACTCTGTTGTGTCCGACTGTTTGTGACCCCATGGACTGTAGCCCGCCAGGCTCCTCTGCCCATGGGATTCTCCAGACAAGAGTACTGGAGTGGGTTGCTGTTTCCTCCTCCAGAGGAATCTTCCTGACCCAGGGATCCAACCCACATCTCCTGCATTGCTGGCAGATTCTTTGCTGCTGAGCCACCGGGGAAACCGGCATTGCACAAGCAGCGCTGGATAAGACTGCTGGTGTGCTAGCCTGAGCCAAGGCGGGGGTGCTCAGGTGAGCTTGAGTAGTCATGGTAACTGAACAGTTGTGTGCTCTGAGTGAAAACTAATGTCGGTTTTATTTAACGTGCTCCACGAAGCAGGAACTTTTCACTTTTATCAAATCTCAGCCTTTATAATGTCTTTTTCTCCCCGCCCCCACCAATGCTACATGGCATGTGGGATCCTAGTTTCCTGACCAAGGGCTCAGACTTGCGCAGTGGAAGCATGGAGCCCCAACCACGGGCCACCAGGGAAGTCCACATGGTACCCCGTAGGTAAAGGGTTCATTCAGAGTGGAAGACCAGTGACTTTAACAGAGGACTTACCCCTGACGTACGGCGAACTACCTACCGCTGTCAAGTTTTAGTATAATATCAAAAGAAAATACTCACGATTATTTGAAAAGGCTAAAAAACTCTTTTCCTAGCTGTGGATCTGAAGCTGAATTTTTTTTCATATACTTCAGTCAGAACTTCATATATTACATCGTTTGAATGTAGAAGCAGACATGAGAATCTAGTAATCGCAAGCCAGACGTTAGAGAGATATAAAATATATGCAAAAATATAAAACAAGCCACTTTTTCATTAAACTTATGTTTTGGGGAAATATAATTATTTTTCATAAAAACAGGTTATTTTAATATGTAATGATTTCATTCCATATAGTGAGTTTATTCTATATAAAGTTTGAAACCACTGATTGTAGGTTACAGGTTGGAATTAGCTTCTGAGGGAAAACTTTAGATTCCGGCATATCTGAAAATCCGTATAGGAACAACACACAAGAAAAGAGAAATAATTAGTTTTTGTTTGTATTGTGCTGAGTTACTGGGCACTTAACATGTGTCTGGCCCTGTGCCAAAGTACCTATATTAATTACTTCCTCTAATCTTTATCTCGCAGTGCATATATTTTCCCAGTTTTACAAATCAGGAAGCAGAGGCACAGAAAGACAGAGAGGTTAAGTCATCGGCTCACACTTATTCAGGAGGTTAAGTAGCAGAGCCAAGCTTTGGGGCTCGCTCAAGTCTGATTGAAAAGCCTGAGCTCTTTGCGATTCTCTACCACTGCACAGAAAGCTATGTGTCATGAATCAGCACTATAAGCATGCTTCGGAGCAGTCAGTGGAATAAAAGTGCATGATCTTTTTTGGG
This sequence comes from Ovis aries, assembly GCF_016772045.2. NCBI lineage: Eukaryota > Metazoa > Chordata > Mammalia > Artiodactyla > Bovidae > Ovis > Ovis aries. The sequence continues at coordinate 15,651,532 of NC_056071.1, forward strand.
GGGAGGGGGCCATGCCGTGGCAGGCAGGATCATCTTAGTTCCCCGACCAGGGGTCAGACCAGTGACCCCCTGCAGTGGAAGTTCAGAGTCTTAACCACTGGACAGCCAGGGATGTCCTGAAGAGTGCATAATCTGGAGACAGCTCGTGGAGGGTTCCGGCTTGGCTAAAGGTCCTGCCTATGGTTGGTTTTTTTTGGTTTGTTTTTGAACCCAGGCCGTAGTCTGCTGCTGTTTCGTGGAATCAGAGCCTTAGAAGGTGAGCAGAATTTCACAGCAGACCCTGCCTGGAAGGCTGTAGGCTTTGTGTCTTTGTTTTATTTTGAAGATTGGCTAATTTTTGGCTGTGCTGGGCCTTCGTTGCTGCACACGGGCTTTCTCTAGGAGCTGCGAGGAGGGGGCTCCTCTCTGGTAGGGGCTTCCGGGCTCTAGAGTGCAGGCTCAGTAGTTGTGGCTCACAGGCTTAGTTGTTCTGCAGCGTGGGGGATCGTCCCAGACCGGGTATCGAACCGGAGTCTCCTGCACTAGCCGGTGGATGCTTCACCCCTGAGCCACCAGGGAAGCCCGGCTTTATGTCTCATAGGTAGTCATTAGTATGTGGTGTAGCTCAAGGTGGGGGAGACTTTCAGGGCGGCTGTAGTTCAGAGACCCTCGCTTGGGCTAGTTGCTGTTCCTGGTTTCACTCAGGGGTACAGGAAACTTTAGGTCATCAAAGTGTCATTTTGGATCAGAGGTTGGTTTCCCTGCTGGCAGAAGAGGAAACAGGAAGATGGGGTTGAAGGCGGTAAATCAAGGATAGTGCTGTGTGTCTGATCCCGGGCTCTTGGGTGTTACTTGCTGAGAGCATCGGGTGATCTCGAGACAAGCAAGTGTGAAAGCAGATTGAGCAAAGGGCAAGCCAGCCCACCCAGGCGCCTCGCACAGGAGCCGCGCTGCTGTGGTTTCCACTCTGGATGGTGTGCGGCCCGCTCGTTAGGGATCGCCCGCAGAACCCTCGTTTCTGCCTGGCAGAGCGGCTTGTTGCCCGAGAGAGCGTCACCAGTGCTTGCACTTTCAGTGTCCCAGAGGCTCAAGCAGCTGGGCATTCTGCTGTTTGGGTACTTCAAAGTTGTCTCTGTAGATTTGTTCTGAAATTAACTGCAGGAACAGTTTTACTTACACTACACAAAATAGTGCTTTATTAGAGAGCGCGTATATTTCACTGCATGCCTCTGTGCTCAGTCTCTCAGTCGTGTCCAGCTCTTTGCCGCCTCATGGACTGCAGCCTCCAGGCTCCTCTGTCCGTGGGATTTCCCAGGCAAGAGTACTGGAGTGGGCTGCCATTTCCATCTCCAGGAGATCGTCCCTACACAGGGATCGAACCCAGGCCTCCTGCACTGGCAGGCAGATTCCCTGAGCCACCAGGGAAGCCCCATAGTTTTTATACTTTTTATAATTATTAAGCTCTCATTGTTTTCTTTCTTTTTAACCCCCTCCAAGGAAATGGAAATGAGTATCTGTTTTAGCCCAAAAAGCAGGGAAAGGAGGTGTAATTCTTTTACCGTATTTTGGTCTTGACCAACTCGAGTTTTATTCCCAGGTTTCTCATACTGTGCCTTCAAGCCAGAGTCTTACTTTTGCTCAGCATTGCTGGGGCCAGCATGTAATTGGAACTTGTCTTTCGGACTTTTGTATTATGTAAATAGGCTTTGACAGAGGGCAAATTTAAACTGTTGTGAAGATTGCCTATTCATTTCTAAAACTGTATTTTGCGGTAGAATTGAATTGCTAATTGTGTTGAAGGAGTTTTAAAATGAGGGGAAGACAAAACAAGAACTTATGAATAGTTGCACAGTTTAAAAAAAAATAGGGGAGGAAAATGAACATTGTGCTTTTTCTCCTCTGAACTGGTCAATAGCTATTTATTCCAGTGATCATTAACAGAAAAGATTCCCAGACATAATAAAAATGAGTTTTAGTGAGATGTAGCTGATTATATATAGAACGAAGATGGAAAATGTACTATAAATACAAATGATACGGCTTCAGAGTGTTCCTTTATTTAGTAATTTGGGAAGAGTTAGGGAGCTCCAGAGTTGGATAAGCAAGTTGGTGGACTCCGTGTTTTGTTAACTCTTATGTCAGAATGCCTTTTCTTCATGTGGATGGGTTTCTAAGATGAATGGTTAATTTGTTCTTGGTTCTTTTCAATGACCGTCTTTGAGCAAATGACAAATTGAAAAGATGTCCTAACTCTGAGACTCTTGGCATCTGTTTGAATTTTTTTCTTCATCCTTCCCGTTGTATTTGGGATGTATATGACTGGATGAGACTTGCATGGCCTGGGAGGAGGGTTAGTTTTTTGTTTTCTAAAGTTGATTCCAGGCTTTGTGTTACATAGGTTTGCAGCTTTTTGATGAAGGGAAAAACTGACTTGTGACAAAGGCTATATTATGTGAGCTTTCTTGGTTGAGTTCTCTGGAATTGGGATGTTTTGTGTGTTAGTTTCAGGTTTGGGGTGGTAGGGAACTTACTCTAGAAGTCTGATCATTTTTTTCTTTGCTTAGTCTTCTGCGAAATTTCAGAGAGCAATGACTTTTTAAAGTGAGATATGCATAGATGGAAGATTAGCTCCAAAAATGTGACAGGAAGTTTCTGAGAGAACTGGTGCTTTGACTAAGCTCGGAATCTGTGGCTCGAGATAGATTTATAAACAGAAAGATGTTGAGTCGATATGGTAAAGGGCAGTAGAAAGATTTGAACGAAGGTGGAAACAGGATAGAGCAGCTGTGTCTGCTTTGAGAAGGGAAGAAGGGAAGTAGAGATGACCTTTGAACAACACTGATCGGAACTACGTCTGGATCTTTTTTCAGTAGTAAATATTACAGTACTACATGGTCCACAAATGTCGAACCATGGGTACTGAGGAGCATATATGGTGGGTCGACTATAAGTTCTGTGTGGATTTTCAGCTTAGCCCCAGGATCAGCGCCCCTAACCCATGCTTTGTTCAAGGGTCAGCTGTTGCAGTCTGAAACCTCGAGAGTGTTAAAGAAGAATGGGACGAGATTATCCTTTTATAAACTCAGGAGTTCACTGGACTGCCAGATATTTAAGAAATACTATTCTGAACAGCTATTTGTTGTGCAGTTTATATTTAGCTCTGTGACATGTGCTTGGGGAAAGAGTCACAAAAGAAATATATGTTAAAATTATGTCAGTAATTTTGGGGGACTACTTTGTGAGCAGCCTGATTAACTTTGGGTTTAAGACTCACTTGTGGGTAGCCAGGCACTGTGGCAGACTGGTGCCTTTTTGTTCATTCTGTGAATCTCCCCTCTTCCTGCTATTAATTCACTTTGGAAAGCATCCATCTCCTTAATGTAAAATCACACCTTATACCCCTCCCTGTGAGTACCCATGGTCACGGCTGGTAGCCACAATAATTCAAGGCCTTCGGTGGTCAATGAGTGTGCCCAAGGTTCTTAATTTCTTCTACGGCTGACTAGTTTTCAGTGGGGAAAAGGAAATTTGAGAGCATTTGGGTAATCGGCTGTGACTTGCAAGACATGTGAAGTATCATATCACATCACGATAGATTATGGGAACTTTGGTGTCTGTTGGAACGCTAGAGATGGTGTCAAGGTCATTCTCCAGAAAACTGACCCACCTGAGGACCAGTGTGTTCGCTCTAGTCCGTTCTCCCCAAGGCCACAGTTTCTTGTCTCTTCCTTCTCCACTTAAAGGTAAATTTCAGGCATTCTACACACAGGCTTCCTTAACAGTTCACTGGGACAGGGAAGGTGACCTGCCCTCATAGGGTCAGACGCTTACTAGAGTTGGCATCTGCCAACTGTGGTGGAGTTTGATATGCTGGGATTGTAGAGATGTGTTAGACTTCAGTATGAGACACGGGATTTTATTCACCATACAGTCTTGCTTCCTTTCTTCCCAGATTATTATTAGTGCTTAGCTTGAACAACTTAACTTGATTTTTGTAATAATTTTTTCTTACAAGCTTGCTGATTTACTAACAGCAGGTAACTTTTTCTTGCTTTCTGTTGTTTTTTTTTTTTTTTTTGCTGAGTAGGTCCTAGAGTGGTATTAGAAATATTCATATGTTCATTCTAGGTAGGGGTAAGGTCTTTCCTCCCTCCTAAATGTATACCAAGTAAGTTCCAGTAGTTTTTGGACTTTGAAATTTTAGAAGCCTCATTTTGTGTGAGATTTTGACTGCTTTCTTTTTGTCTTAAACTTGTTGTGTATGATCAAATGAATCTTTCTGATATGCTTCTTCTGATAAAATTGGAACAGCATTCAAACAATGTACCTTTAGGTTAGAAAATATTATTTATGTAAAAATAAACGAGAAATCACTGAAATATGGTTTTGGAGTATTGGTCAATGTTGCCAAGTCAAGTTAATCAGTATGGTTGAAGGGTATTTTTCAGACATAGAAATATTGAAATACAGTGACAGGTCACACAGTGTTAAAAGAACAGCCCTTTTGTTAACCCATCTAGAGGCTTTTTGTGATGCTTGTTTGAGCGCTTTGGTGGCGGTGGCAGAAGAATGAGTTACCGTCTGTCTGTTTGCTTGCTGCCGTTCACTGCGTTTCTGCTGTTCTAGCCGATATGTCCTAAGTCCTCACTTTCCCTCAGCCACGACCAGTGAAGAAGATGACATCATTGTAATTTCATAGGAGGAGGAATTTAACCCAGATATCGGTCAGATGTTCAGATTGCACAAAACCAAGGGAGTTATTGGTCTTGGGAATTAAACCTAAATCTGTCTGGCTCCAACTTAGCACTGTCTGATAGAAGTACAAAGTGAGCCTCATGGGATTTAAAACTTTGTAGTAGCAATAAACAAGTGATATTAATTTTAATATTCAACTCAAAATAACACAAAAATACTATTTCAACTACTTAATATGGACATTGAGATATTGTACCTTTTGTTGGCACTGAGTCTGAAAGTCAGTGTGTATTTGATACATACAGCACATCTCAGTTTGGACTGCCCTTCTTTTTTTAATGGGGACCATTTTTAAAGTCTTTATTAAATTTGTCACAGTATTCCCTCTGTTTTTCTGTTTCGGTTCTTTGGTCCTTGGCCCTGAGTCAGGTGGCATCTTAGCTCCCTCACCAGGGATGGAACCTGCAGCCCCTGCACTGAAAGGTGAAGTCTTAACCACTGGCCCACCAGGGAAGACTAACTGCCTGGTGTGGCTGGTGGCTCCTGGGCTGGATGGTGCAGCCCTAGCACTTGTGGTGTTGCTGCTCTTCTAGCTCAGCGTCAGCCCAAGCTGCGCGTGTTTTTGATTTCAGCTTAGAGCTACAGTCGTAGCATTGGCTACTCAAGCAGTATGCCTGGAGGTTTTAAGGAATCCAGTCACATACTTGTCCTTAATAATAAAGACCACAAGTGGCTAAGAACACTTTTAACCACAAAAGGGGAACAGCTGAAACAGTGTACATGGGCTTAGGGTAGATAATTAAATTCAGCAGTCCACTTTTAGTGAATACTGGGTGTCAGGCATGTTGAGAGATTAAAATAAGAAAATAGACTCTTACTCAAGAATCTCACTCCCAAAGGTTTAATTAGAACAGTTGTTTCCAGCAAGAAAAAAACAATTTTCCCCACCTGATTGGTGTTGATGGGAAGAGGCCAACTGTGTATCTCTGTGCATTTTAAGAAAGTATTGCATTGAACTGAAAGGGTTAAATCGCGAGCCCCAGAACAAGTTTAAAAAATACTGTTCTCCTTCTGATAGTCTGTGACTTGCCATTATGTCGCCACATTTCTGTTCCTGATAGATTGAACTGTGATCATGCTGATTAACTTGGTGTGCATTTCCCCCTAAGCTTTTCATACAAGTATCGTCTTGAGTGTGATGGTATGTCAGTATTGAGCTGGATATCATTATGTGGAGGGTTGTTTGGTTGCCAGGTAGTTGGAAGTAGAGGTGCTTCATCATTTAAATTTAAAGAGTCGGTTGCGTTCTGGTTTACTCGAGCTGGGAAGGAGAGTAATGTTTTTCCAAATTCGCTCTTTTTTTTCTGGTGAGGGGAAAGGGGAAATGAAGAGAAATGATCAGTTAATCCACACTTATTTGTTGTTTCAAAAAATCGCAAGCTCTTAAAGATAATGTGTGTCTTTTGTCAGCGGTAAACATGCGTGGGTGTCCTGCTTTCGATTGCTAAAAGCCATTGCCTCCAGGTGGATAGGACGGTGAGAAGGTCGCTTCATTTTCTCTCCGGGGTTTATAACCAGAAAAAAGACATACCGCTTATATTGCCATGTCATTTCTAGATGCCACAGGGTGTCTGGCCCTCGAAACTGTCTTTACAGAGCAGCGGCAGCTTCAGTGTGCAGACTGTTGTCACTCCATTTCTATGACGGTCTGCAGACCAGCTTCTGAGAAAGGCTCAGTTTAGTCCAGTCTGCCCCTTCCTGCCTGAAGGAATGGATGTGGAGACCATTGCCCAGCTAGTCAGTTGACCATCTGCTGAGACAGAAAAGGCCACTACAAGTTGGAAGTTGATACTTAAAACTCATACCGTGACTGGGACATGGAGGGGGGAATACCTCACTTGACCAGAATAGGACGCCAGGAAACTCTGTTGAGGGTAAAAATGAAGGGCTCACTCCGTTATGTAAAAGGAGAAGCTACCTGAACAGCATGGAATTGAAGAAAGAGAAGCTGAAATATAGAATAATTTTTCTTTTCACTCCTGTCTTTTGTTTTTTAAGGGACTACACCTGAAAAATGAGATTTCACCCTGAATGGGGTTATGACTCATTCCTAGTTTTCCACAGATTAAGAATCTTCAGTTATGTGGAAGTCTGCAAACCATTTCCATTCTCATTAAACAAAGGTGCAAATGGACAGTGACTCAGAAATCCTGATGACAATGATTTTGATTGTTTATTTGGTTTCTTAAGTTTTTAAAAAATGGTAACCGAAAAATAAATAGCACAGCAGTCTCATAGAGTAAACAAGTCTTTTGTGAGACATCTAGGTGTCAGACAGACCCTGAGGCACGTAGAATTGAGGTCAGTTAAGGGAGAATGCTGCTTTAGATTGCCTTAGAGCTCTTGTAGTGTGCTAGAGACTCTTAAAAGGGTGGGCAGGGCTAAACCTAAAAATAGATGGAGGCTTATCTGCACAGTTGAACTTTTGGAGCAGCTGGAGCGGGTCTCCCTAGCCCTCCCAGCCGAGTAATTCTCACTCTCTGTTAGCAGCTTCTTTGAGAAGTCTTCACCGGCTCTGAGGGCATTTTTGAGAAAGGTGTGAAAGGGGCTTGGGCTGGAGCACAGAAAGTGGATTCAGTAGCGTGGAACATTGGATGATTTCTGCCACTGTCAAAATTAGAGCAAGATTTGGTGGGAGAAGTTGCAGGAGAGTAGCTGATGTTTTGATGGCGGAGAGAGTGTGTGTGCTCACGTTCCCATTCTTTTTTTCTTCTCTCTTTGCCTTTCTCTCTTCCACTCTAATACTCATTCTTGCGTAGATTTTGACAATGTAATGGACGAAACAAAGACTCCCCTCTCTCTTGAGTGAGTTGCAAACTTTCGTGGGTGCATGGAGGGTACTGGAGGGAACTTCTTACTTCGTAGGTTTGTTAATACTGTTTTTAAGTCTTTGAATCAGAGCTCATTTCTCAAGTTACAGCTTTTCAGTTTGGATGCGCTGTTTAACAGCTGCATGTTGGCTAAGGGACCCTTTGTTCTGGTAATGCCCCTGCCACTGCTCTGAGTGAGGTCTGCCCTCCCCTCACCCCCTTTTCATATCCACCTCCCAGAACACCCTGCCTGGCAGGAAAATAGGAGCCCCCCTAGGACACGTCAGTGTCCCTCAGGCCTTTGTTACACTGCAGCTGGAGGGTTGGTGTGGGGAATACCGATGGTGGACCCGACCATTGTTTCTCTCCGCAAACGGTTCACCCAGTCATTCGAATGATTGCTGTGCACCAACCAGGGTGTGTGGCCCTGGGGATCTTCATTTTTAGGACCCAGAACACCCTCAGGGTGTTTGTATTTTAGTAGGAGAGGCTAGACTAGTCACCCAGTGACTACAGTATGGAGGTGCTATGTTGAGGTTTGAAAGTGTGCTTTGGAGAGTATAGAAGGGGGCCTCTTTGACCCAGTTTCTCCATGCACTGAGAGAATTGGTGATGGTTTCCTGAACGTGATGTTTCTTTTCCCTTGTCCTGAAGGAGGGGGAGGGTTGGCTGGGGAAGAGTTGGGTTGGGGCAGGAGAGGCTTGGAGGCCAGGAGGCCTGTCCCTTGCAGTGCTGAAGCTCCGTGTTCTCAGGCTGCCCACCAGTTTGACTCCTGTGTAAGGAGTAATGGCTTCATTTGGATTTCACTCCTCTTGTAATGTGAACGAAGTTCCTTTCCAGTGGGGCGGGTTTAAGAAAGAATAAGTTCTTTATCAGTCTTCAAACTGAGTTGTGCTATTACTGTGAAATATACATCAAATTTCAAGGCTTAGGAAATAAAATAGGTAAAATATACCATTTATTGTTTTATTTGCTATACATGTTGAAATGTTAATATTTTGAATATATGCTGCTGCTGCTGCTGCTAAGTCGCTTCAGTAGTGTCCGACTCTGTGCGACCCCATAGACGGCAGCCCACCAGGCTCCCCCGTCCCTGGGATTCTCCAGGCAAGAACACTGGAGTGGGTTGCCATTTCCTTCTCCAACGCATAAAAGTGAAAAGTGAAAGTGAAGTCACTCAGTCGTATACAACTCTTAGCGATCCCGTGGACTGCAGCCCACCAGGCTCCTCTGTCTATGGGATTTTCCAAGCAAGAGTACTGGAGTGGGGTGCCATTGCCTTCTCCTTTGAATATATGGAGTTAAATAAAATGCATTATTAAAATTAAAAAATAATAAGTTCTTTTATAAATCCTACCTAACCTAATCAAACCAAATCAGTCGTTGCATCTTTCCCATTATATTCCTGTACATGATTCTAAATTAAGGAAAAAGCCCATTTCTAATTTCTTATGGGTTAGAAGTTGTGTTATTGTACATTTCATTGGCGGCAAGTCCACTGCAGTGATGTGGGTGCTCTGTAGTCAAAGGGATAACTGAAAAATGCTTAGCGTCATATTTTCCTATGATATTGATACCTGATTAATTCTGATATATTGCATAGCCAGTGTACAAGTGAGCTACTTGAATATTGTACAACGTTATATGTTCAGATTTATTGTATTTGTATTGAAATTGCCTTTACGTTACTTACAATGAAGAGCTTGATTACAAGCAGTAATTTGGGGAGCGTGTTTAAGTTATAAAAGGTAAAAACTTTCAGTTCTTGGGAAGTAATTCAGTATCAGACAGTATTTGTTCATTTTTAAAAAGTCCTCTAGAGACTTTAGCACTTGGAAGACTTGTCATCTTCATTTCAGGACAAAGCGTCTTTGAAAGTATTAATACTAACTGGGAGAATAGATACGTTTTTGGGGGTGAGAGATAGTTTTGGTTTTTAAAAATAGCCCCAAAGATATTTAGAAACAAGATTTGATAATAAATTGCATAAGAACGGTTTTGTGCAAAGAAAGAAAATGAGAGGCGTATCTATAAATATCTAATGCTATTTGAGGATTGTTGTAAAGGAGAAGATCCAAAAATGCTTTGAACCATGGGCAGTGCTGGTGGAATAAGAACTGTTGCTTCCAAAAGGACTTTGAATAAGATAATCCATGGTTCATTGTACCGTTTCCAGTTTTGAGTGCTTGGTGTACTAAATGGCTAATTCGAAAATAGGAAAGTGTGGTGGTTCTCTTGAAGGCCTCCCTTTTCAGTTAGAATTCTTTGTTATCAAAATCTTTTAATATTCTGTATTGGTTTACTGAGTAATATTAATGGGTAGCTCCCTTAACTAATGGAAATGTAAGGTTTCACTGTTGTATGGGGCCTTGCTAATTATTAAGCCAAGTGCTAATTAAAGCAGAGGAGCAGTGTTCAGTGATCATTGAGATGAGAACTTAATCATCTCTTACAGTGAATGAATGAGCCTTACTGTTGGGGGCCTCTGACATTATCGCCAAAGATCATATGAAACTAGGTAAAAATCCAAGGACTACAAGGAGATCCAACCAGTCCCTTCTAAAGGACATTAGCCCTGGGACTTCTTTGGAAGGACTGATGCTGAAGCTGAAACTCCAGTACTTTGGCCACCTCATGCGAAGAGTTGACTCATTGGAAAAGACTCTGATGCTGGGAGGGATAGGGGGCAGGAGGAGAAGGGGACGACCGAGGATGAGATGGCTGGATGGCATCACTGACTCGATGGACATGAGTTTGAGTGAACTCCGGGAGTTGGTGATGGACAGGGAGGCCTGGAGCGCTGCATGCGATTCATGGGGTCGCAAAGAGTCGGACACGACTGAGCGACTGAAGTGAACTGAAGAGAGTTAAGTTTTTGTTTAGGCAGTTTCACTTGTATGTATTGAGTTAACATAGTCTGTGAGTTTTTTTTAGCGTTAACTGACAGTTGTACCTATTGCATTGGCAGGCGGATTCTTTACCTGCTGAGCCACCGTTTTGTCATTTAAAATCCTAGGAGGAGAGACTTCTAGCCACAATTCTATCCCCACCCCTAACGATTTTTTAAAGGGCAGTGCCCTGCAGGAGGTTTTGGCTTTCTTCTCTATCAGACCCTCTCCTTCATCACCATCTCTGAGGAGTTTTCTTTTTGGGAATTCTTGTGGACATCTCTTGTGTACATCATTACTTTGAATAGAGACTTAGACTGCACGCTTGAATTCCCGTTTCAGCACGATCTTGTGGTCTACATTAAAACCTTGTTCTTCATGCTTTAATAGTAGAGAATCCTGGTCATCAGCAATGGTGGGATTTTTCTTCCTTCTCCCAGTATAGGAAGTTTGGAGAAGGTTATTCTATCCTGAGCTAAAAGCCAGTAAGGGTAGTTTTAGACAGGGGCATGAGAGGCATGCAAAGATAATGACTCCTTTAGGCAAAAATCTGTAGCTGTTGGGTTTTTTTTTTTGTTGTTGTTGTTTGTTTGTTTTTATTCCTTTGAAAATCCTAGTGGAGTAAAATTGCTTTTAAAGTAAAATGTTTGCCATAAATGTTTGGTAAATGCTAAAATATAGTTTTAAAACTTGAAGACATCACCGAAACCATTTTGTCCAGTTTGTTCATTTCATTGATGAGAGAACTAAGGGTCAAAGGAGTGGAAAGAGACTGAAATAGCCTGCCAGATCTGATAAGACTGATTGTAGTAGAAGTATGTGTAAAGATCTGCATTTGGGTCCAGAAAACCAGTTGCACAGGTATGGATGGAGGAGGTCTTGATGTAATTAGAGCATTAATTGACCATAATAGGCATATTTTAGTCATGAGTGACATGGCCATCAGAACCACTAAATTCACCTTGAGTTGGAATAGTCATCTTGAATTGCCATAGTAAAAGCATAATGTCCAAAAAGACTTTGGTGGTGTGTTAGAGAGAAGACCACTCCTGAAGATTCAGGCTGTTAAGGTACTTAGTTCTGGGTTATCTGCTTTCAGAGAAACAGTGACAGATGAGTTGTCCGACTGTCCAGTTGGTACTCCTGAGCACTGCCTGAAACCAGGCGCCCCAGGCAGCCCCCCAGGCGATTGACTTCAGGTGGTGTTCCTGGCTCCTGGAGCAAGGCTGGCTTCTTTCTTGTTTTATTTAACATGATTCTCTAGCCTTGTCTACTGCCTCAGGATCACAGTAACGCCTTTTACTTTTCTCCAGGCTTGCTTAGGACCTGGTACCCTAATTTAAAGTTGTGAAGGATAGAAGATTATTTATCAGTGTCTTGTGGAGTCAGGCCCTGAACCTCAGTGAAGATGAGGCCTCTTTGCTATTTTGGGGGGTGATGGCTGGGGCATAGGTTTTAAATGGTCACTTGGGGGTTTGTAGTTCTGCTGTTAAGGTTTTATTTCCAGAAAGGACTTTAGAGATTCCTGCACGTTACCATTACCTTTTAGCTTCCCTGGGGCTATGCATATATCAGAGATGGTAGCTGAGGACAGCATTGAGGAATGACTCAGTTACAAGAGCCAGAAAGCGACAGATGCCTGAGAAGACGCTTTCACATGGTGCTGGTATGACCACATGGTCCTTTTCTGCAAGATAATCATCCGTCTTTTATTATCTGACCGTCTGAATTTCCACCTGAGGAGGAAGGGAGCTAATCTTCATTGAGCATCTGGATAAGAAGCCAGATGCTTTACAACTATCTCTTTATCTTCTTAAAATGGTCTTACCTCATTTACAGGGTAGGATAAAGAAACTGGCTCATGAATGGTGTCATGCCAAGTAGTTACTGGAATTCATTTGTGTCTTGACTCAAAAGCTCTTCAGTTCAGTTCAGTTACTCAGCTGTGTCTGACTTTTTGCAACCCCATGGACTGCAGCACACCAGGCTTCCCTGTCCATCACCAACTCCTGGAGCTTGCTCAGATTTGTGTCCATCGAGTTGGTGATGCCATCCAACCATCTCATCCTTTGTTGTCCCCTCTCCTGCCCTCAATCTTTCCCAGCATCAGGGTCTTTTCCATTGAGTCAGTTCTTCACATCAGGTGGCCAAAGTATTGGAGTTTCAGCTTCGGCATCAGTCTTACCAATGAATATTCAGGACTGATTTCCTTTAGGATGGACTGGTCGGATCTCCTTGCATTCCAAGGGACTCTCAAGAGTCTTCTTCAACACCACGGTTCAAAAGCATCAATTCTTTGGCGTTCAGCTTTCTTTATAGTCCAACTCTCACATCCATACATGACTATTTATTGGCAAAACCATAGCCTTGACTAGAGGGACCTTTGTTGGCAAAGTAATGTCTCTGCTTTTTAATATTGGGTCACGTTTGTTTTATGAGCAAGGAAGACAAATTAGTATATTTTTCTTATTTAGAATGGCCTAACAACCACCATTCTTTTCTATCCAGTTTTTTCCTTTTATACTTCTTAGGCCTGTTATCCATTTTTTTCCCCTCTTTCCCTGGTGAATTTTCTTGACTTTTTAATGTTTTTGAGTTTCTAATTTAGAATTTTCCCGGATTATCTTCTTGCTTCCTGTCTCCCTTTTAAGATGAATGGTCCATCTGGGAGTTGTTTTTCAGGCCAGGGAAGAGGGAAGCATGGGAGGTAATTCCCTAAACTGCTTCTTAATATTTTGTTTTTATTGGACTAATTTCCTTTATTGACTGAGCATCTGGTATGGACATGATGTAGCCTGACATACCCTCTGGAGATTTAGGATTTAGTTTGGGAGCTAATGGGCTTCCTGGTGGCCCAGTGGTAAAGATTCCGTCTGCTAATGTAGGAGACATGGGTTCGATCCTAGGTTGGGAAGATTCCCTGGAGAAGGACATGGCAACCCACTACAGTATTCTTGTCTGGGAAATGACATGGACAGAGGAGGCGGGCGGGCTGTAATTCAAAGGGTCGAAAAGAGTCAGGTACGACTTGCCGACTGCGCACGCATGCATTGGGAGCTGCTGTACAGCTGACGCTGTGCTGCGTGCAGGCACTTGGTTGATTGTCTTACAGCCAAACAACCCAAAACCAAACAACAGTTTAGACGGGGAAAGGAGCACACCTTAATATTACAGAGAGGCCGTGGTTCTCAGTCCTGGCTTAGGATCAGAATGTTGGGGAAGATTTAAATTCACTAGGTCTGGTGTAAGGCAGGAATCGGAGATGCTGATATGCACAGTGACTTATGCCATTGAGGAGAATCTCTTGTATCGCTTAGTTCTCAGAAACAGGTGTGTCTTTCTCTTCTGAATAAACTTTTGCATTTTCCTCTAGCCTGTACTTTAGGTTGAATCCAGGTAAATTTTGGCTTATTCCCTTTGTCTAGTTTGTAGATCTGTGAACGTGATCTGTGGCTCACTTAACAGAATTTCCAGAGTAGAGTAGAGGTAGGTTCAGTCTTTTAAGGAGTTAATGCAGAATGTAGTGAGGTAGACTTTGTTTATTTGTACATCTTTGGGGATTAAATTCATCTATTTAATAACAAAGCATCATCATATTCTGTAAAGTCTAATTAATTTGGACTCTTAATTTAAATTTGTATTTCGGAGGCAGATGGCACCACTGTTTACTGAGAGTGCCGATTGCATGTTTTAATATTATAGCAGGTCAGATAGAACCTCTTTTTGATAATTTTTATTGCTTCCCAATTTCCATTTATCTGCATTAAAGTAGTAAAGCATTCTAAATTTAGTCAAAACTATTAAGGAGCTTATCTTTCCAAAGCAGTTTGAAACTGGTTGAAGTTGTGAACTGTTTTCTGTACAGAAATGTGCTGACACTTTCTCTTTAATTGTAGAGAGATGCTGTGTATGACTCAGTCTTTCCAATCAGGGGAGATAAGTGATATGTCCGTTAGTGGCTATTGGTGGGTTTGTTTCTTAAAAGCAGTGCGTTGTGTTTCGCTGAACCAGCCTGTCTGATTTCCAGCTGTGCAGCGTGTCTTGCAGCTCTTAATCATTCCTGCACTTGGTCTGGAAGTGGTACTGTGGGCCTTGGTTATGCTTCTGTTTTTCATCCTGTTTTAACATGTTTGACAGTCACTGTTGATCTGGGCCGCCTCCATTCCTGTTCCTAATCATTACACGTAGCAACTAGCACTTGAATACTTACTGTTTACCAGGCATCGTGCTTGATGGCTTTACACTTACTAGCATAAGTGCATTACATTCATAGCAATAGTAACACCTGTGTGCATAGTACTGTTCGCCATATTTTGCACATGGGAAAGTTTTGAGGATTTAAATGTTTGCCTTAGGTCATAGAGGTAACAATTAATGCAGAGTCACATCTGTGCTGGGAACCCGGAGTTGGAACTTGGCTGTACCAGGACCACACCGGGTCTTCATCATTGGTGTTCTTCTGCTCAAATTGATAAGCATCAGTGCTCCTTCAGGAGCCGTCTCCTGGTGACACTAATAGGGAGAGATTACAGTCAGTGACTAGTCAGCCTTTTTTTTTTTTTTAAATGATCACTGGGGATTGTGATTCCAGGGGCGATGGAGTAGCCAGCCACAAGTGTATTACTTCCCAGGCATTCACATGGATGGTGTCAATCGAGGGTCACGCTCAGTCCAGGACTGTCACCATTAGAAAGTTGTGCAGAAGTATGTGCTCACTCCCTCAGTCGCATCCAGCTCTGCGACCCCATGGACTGCAACCCACCAGGCTGCTCTGTCCATGGCACATTCCAGGCAAGAATGCTGGAGCTGTTTGCCATTTCCTTCTCGTTTAGTAGAAGCATATTTGTTATAAATATAGGAACTGGGTGTATCGGTAAAATCTGCACTACCACTGGTTATGCCATTGTAACAGTTAAGAACTCAGGTGGGGAGCTGAACTGTTTTACATTTATATCTTACCTCTGCCAGTCCTGTGACCCCAGACAAACGATTCAACCTTTCCAGTCCTCGGTTTCGTTACTTGTGAAACAAGTGTATTACTAGTACCTTCCTCCAAAGAGAGATTTTGAGGACTGAATAAGATAATAAATATTCTGGGTAACCCAGAGTATTTTGCAGATAGTAAGCTTCACATATTGCCTTCCTGTTGTGAGCCGATAGGAGATCATAGTATTGTGGTACTAAATTTAAATTACGTAAAAGCTCTGAGGTGCACATGATCCAGTTTGTCCCTTAGTGCTAAGCAGACTCATGTCTGTGGCCTTAAGGTCTGCTATTTTACAGCCTTAGGTAGTCGTTTCAGGAATATAAAAATTCCAAGTTCTGAAGTATTTTGAAACACTTTAGAGTGGCTTATGTTTAAAAATATTCTTGTTAATATGATAGTGAAGTAAACGGTAAGGAAATCGATTACCAGGTTATTTTAGTAGACTGGCTGTAGGATAGCTAAAACTCGAGAAAGATGAAGTACAGCTGTGTGTGTTCGCTTGGAGGGCTGCAGGGAGGAGTGATGCCAAGTGACAGTTACTGACCAGAAGGAAGAGTTGATGGAATCGTGCCAATTGTGGGGTGTGGCGTATGAAAAAGATGCCTTTAATGTTAAAATGACTTTGAGAAATAGCATTTATCTAACCAAACTCTGTCTTCTCTGTAATATTTAAACACGTCATAAGTTTTCAAAAGAAAGCCATTAAAACTGTCTTGCCATAAAGGTGGGCTGGGAAGCCATTTCCTTCTGAGTGAAGTCCTCTGAACCGTGCACAGATTCACTGTAGGGCCTCCGACTGCATGACAACTTGCAGATGACTTAACTGGTGATTTGTTTGGTTTCAATTTCCATGTTTGAAATTATGAACATAGACTGTTCAAAACTGTTTAAGGAGCAGCAAGCTTATAATATATATTGTGGTCAGTCCAGGGGGAAGGAAACGGAGAATGAAGTAGACAGCAGAGTGTCGGAAGCTGTTGGCTAACTTTTCTGTAGAGTGGTACGTATATTCGTAACCTTCTTCAGATGAGAAAGTGACAGAATGCAGCATCACCCCCATCTTCAGGCTTTTTGTCAGTTAAAGGATGAACTTGTGTTACAGTTTTACGATTGCAGGAAAAGTGACAGTTTTGCTGGTTGTATCTTGATCAGCTGATGAGTTGGAGCAGGACGATATCTAAGAATTTTTCCAGCTCTAGAATTTTTATGATTCTTCGTCATCATCTGATGGAAATAATGACTGAAATAGCTGAATACTTGAAAATTTCAAAAGTTCAATTGATAGACTTTTTTTTTTTGTTTTAACTAATTCTGAATTTGGTGAAGAGGCAGTTTAGATCAGGAGCTCTTTCCAACTCTGTTTCTGGAATTCTGTGTTTTTGAGTATTGAATGTTGCATACCAGATTAGTTCTCTCTCTCTTTTTTCCTTTTCAGTTGACTGTGTACTTTACTTAAGAACAATAGAAAACAGCTTTTACTTTTAGCTGTCTTAACTCATTCTAGCCTCCTTTCTAACTTAACCTAACTTCATAGTTTATTTTGGCTGCAAAATCCTGCCCACTTTTTATCTGTTGTAAAAATGCATTTTTCCTTCAATGAGGGGAAAAAATGCAAGCGAACGCATATTTATTTTGGATTATTTTTTCCTCCCATTATTTTCATAACCCCTTGCCATGCCTCTGCCAGTCTTAAAAAATGTTGATTGAATTTGAGGGTAGCTGAAGCACTTTTTTATGTAGGAGTGGTTTGTGAAATGTGGGAGAATTCTAGCAAATTCCCTCTCAAATCATCATCCAGTAGCAGCTTGCTTGTGATAGAGTACAGCTTACTAGTAGTATCCCAGCTTACTATTCTGAAATAGTTCTAGGTTTTGAAAGAGTCTGCTAGAGTTTAAAAGACACTTGCTCCTTGAAAGAAAAGCTATGACAAAACTAGATGGTGTATTAAGCAGAAGCATCACTTTGCCGACAAAGGTCCATACAAAGCCGTGTTTTTTCTAGTAGTCACGTACGGATGTGCGAGTTGGTCCGTAAAGAAAGCTGAGTGCTGCAGACTTGATACTTTTGAACTGTGGTCCTGGAAAAGACTCCTAAGAATCCCTTGGACTGCAAAGGAATCAAACCAGTCAATCCTAAAGGAAATCAACCCTGACTTTTCATTGGAAGGACTGTTGCTGAAGCTCCAATGCTTTGGCTGCGTAATGCGAAGAGCCAACTCATTGCCAAAGATTCTGATGCTGGGAAAAGACTGAAGGCAAAAGGAGAAGGGGGTGACTGAGGATGAGATGGTTAGATAGCGTCATCAACTCAGTGGACATGAATTTGAGCAAACTAATAATGCAGAGTCTTATTACTCCGAAAAAGCAGGAAACTACCGAGAGCACTCTGGGAAGATTTCCAGCAACTTTGCTGCTTATGCTTCAGAGATCTGCCGTCCTGTGCTGGAGGTGGCACTGTCTCCTCCCCCGCCACCTCCCAGTTAGAGAAGTGGTTCATCGAATTTGGTGAATATATGAAAGAGTTGTTAATCACCTAGGTAATGTTCCATTACCTGGAGATAGTTAAGATTTTGGTTTTCTTCTAGCCTTTTTCTTCCTTGTATGTGGTTTAAAAAAAAAAAAAACAAAACATACTGTTGATCAGATTATATAAACTGTTTTCTGCCTTTTTCCATTTAATCGTGTGTTCCCATGTAATACAGTTTAGACTATTTTAAGGGATCACATAATTCTAATGCTTGGAGTTAACATATTTAAGTAATTGTTAGTAAAAAAAAAAAATTTTTTTTTTCCAAAATAAGTTTTTCCTCAATTTGATCATTATTTCCTTGTGGTACAGTAAAATTACCAAGTTGAACTTTGAGAGTCTTCAAGTTTCTTTATACACATCATAAGGTTGTATCTAAAATGCTTTGACTGCTTTATATTCCATACCTACCATCTGAGTAAGGGGATATTTTGCTGCATCTTTGTCATCAACAGGTGCTTTTATTTTTCCTGCCGATTCTTATTTTATAGGTGGAAAGAGGCAGTGGAGTTATACCTCTCTTAGAAATGCTGTGATTGCCTGGTCAGCTCATAAGCTCCTTGGCCTTCGTTTTGGTCTGAACCCAGTTCTGGGGACTTCATGATCATCCCTTCAATGTTGTTATCTAAGCTTTGTAATGAACACCTGAGTGTTTGTGTTAGACCACATCTGGAGTGGGTTCAGTAAAACCCCGCTATCACTGAATAGTTAAGCAAACATTTGCACATTCTCCACGAAGGAAAAAGAACACCCAGCAGAGCTGTCCATGTGTATGGTGCTCTGTGCTCATCCCTTGTGTGGTTAGCAGTTGCTTTTGGAGAACCAGTTTGTGCGTCCGGAAGAGCCAGTCCAGACTTCTCTGCCCGTCCCCTCATGTTGCCTTTGCTTTTGGCTGGAACTCAGAGGTTTGCAGCTAGTTGACAGGTTACATACAGACTTGCTTATTAAACTTCAGCTCTGTATTTACTAGACCTATTTTTGTTTTATAGGTTAAACTCTTTATTTAAATTTCTCTCCTTCTGGAATTTCATCCCGCGTTCTGAAATGCTTCAGTTATTGTAACTGACTATATTGTAAACTCCTGATCCTACCCAGGGAGGACTTGACTTTGATACTGTGGAGACTGGTGCAAGGATCTTCAACAAGCAGTTGTTGTAAGAAGAAAAAGAGCAGTTCTTCTAAATTCATTGGTAGAAATGGTCCCATCTGATATCAGATGGGTGAATCTTTTCTTAAATTCACTAGTTTTCAGTTACCTTAAGGTTGTTCAGGCGCACTCACAAAGATGTCAGTAGGCTGGTGCATCAGAGTTCTCACACACTTTTTATTTGTCCTAGGAAAACTGCTTTCTCAGTCATTCACTTATTCTGCTCATATGCAGTTGGAAGAAGGTTACTTGGAACTCATTGCCCAGCCTCTAGCAAGGTTACTTGGAACTCATTGCCCAGCCTCTAGCAAAGTAAAGGATGGCTATTCAGAAGCCAAGGGTTAAGTTTAGGAATGGCTTAGTGTGGTGGAAATCGGAAAAAAAAATTTTTTTTAAACAGTGGTTTAAACAATGCAAGTGGATTTCACTAAAGGGACTGCAGTAGTGGTTATGAGAGCCAGCAGTATGATAGCAGGAGGAACTGCAAAAACATACTTCACTCTGAGCTCAGGCTCATGCCATTTGCAGGTTTGAACATTCTGTTCAGGTCTTTATGTGGTTACGTTTTCACACATGTAAATATTTAGGAGTGGATTGCTGGGTTAGACTGTTTTGCAAAGTGGCTATACCATTTTACATTCCCACAAGCAGTACTAGAGGGTTTCATCCCCCCCCCCCCCCCCCCCCCCACTTTTGCCAACAGTTGTTATTTTAAAGTAACAGCATTTACTTTAAATTTCATGTGACTGGTATATGGACTCTGTTAGTCGTTTTCATTGTAGCCATCTGGTGGGTGTGTATTGGTAATGGTTATTGACGTTGAGCATTTTTTCCTGTACTCATTTGCCATTTATTTTCTTTGATGAAGTACCAGTTGACCGTTAAATTTTTTGTTAAGTTTTAAGAGTTCTTTATGTATTCTGGATACAAATCATATATTTGATTTGCAGACATTTTTTCCTTCTCTGCGGCTTGTCTTTTCATTTCCTTACTGACGTCTTTGGGGAGAGGAAAAGTGTTAAATTCTGAATAAGTCTAGCTTGTCATGTATTCTTTTATGCGTTCTGTGTCTTTGACGTCATATCTACGAGATCTTTGCTTTAGCCAAAATCATGAAGATTTTCTCCTGCTTTTCTTCCAGAAGTTTTACATTTTCAGCTCTTTGGCTTTTGCCTGTGATCCATTTTTGTGTGTGATGCAAGCTAAGGGTTTAAGTTCCTTTTTTTTTTTTTTTTTTTTTGGCATGTGGATATTCACTTGTCCTAGCGTCATTTGTTGAAAAGATTCGTAATAGCTGCTTTAAGCTGTGTTGCTGCCTCTCAGTCTGGGACTCACTAGAGAGCAGAAGCCTTCATTTCCTGGCCGAGTTAGGGCAAGAAGGAGGGAGGCGGTTTGTCTTGAGTCTTGGCCTTGTTGTGAGGAGATCTTGTACCATAGTTTGCTTGATTCTGATTTTGTCTATTAAGACATCCACAGAGTCTTTGTAAGCAGTAGAGTTTTAGGCAGCTTGGCTTTAGTTAAGATGATGTTTGCTCTGTTATCCTCTCCCTCTGAGGGTGATTATGGAATTTTATTTTAACACACAGTTTGGGTTGGATAAGCCTGGGATAGTACAAGCTAACTTGCACATTTGTTAAAACTAGTTTTATTAGGAGAGTGATGAAACCCTACTGAAAACATTTTCTCTTTTTCAAAACAGGTGTTTCTAACTGTAAGTGAAACAGGTTATTACAGAAACTTGAAAATTATCAAAGTATAAAGAAAAACCTTTCTTTCCTCACCACTATCAACCTGGTTTTGGTACTGCCAGTTAGTTTAAATTTCATGTGGTTGGTATATGGACCCTGTACAGCATAGTTTTGGGGAACAGTATTTTGATCTCCTGATGAATTCAGGCCTGTCTTCTTGCATTTCTCCTGGGAAGGGAAAAGATGAAGAGCTAATGCTTCATGAGAATCTATTGTGAGCCAAGCTTTGTACCCCATAAAGTTTATTAAAATATTAAAATTACATTATGTGTTATTTAAAATATTATTAAATTTTAAACAATTCAGTTTGAAAAATTTATTCCCCCTCTCCAACTTCCTTACCTCCCCCTTGCTTTTTTAGGCTTGGGTTAAATTATTTGCCCAGTGTCTTTCAGGGAGTGTGATAAACCTGAATATCGGGGGGGAAAGTGTGAGCATCATTCATTTAAAATAGTTAACCTGCATTTTCTTTCATGGTTGGAAGAGTTTTAAAAGCCAGAAGATGAAATAGTTCTTTTGTTCTTTTATTGTCCTGCTCATGTGGCCTCCCTTTTATTGTTGTCTGTCAGAAGTTCCCGGGTCTCCTTATGTCCTGCTCAGATTAAGGCTTCTACTCTCTGCCACTCCCTGCAGCTCCAAGAGCCTTAGTTCTAACTTTGGTATTTGTTAACTGAATAGAAAGATGAAGAAGAGAGCTAGGATTTTTAACAAGGAAAATCTCTTGAATTGGGTTGATTTCATCAGTAATTTAAGTTAGCATTAACTAATAACTAGATGTTGACTACCAGGCAAGCCACTCCATTTCTTCATCTCTAAAATGAATCAGTTACTCCACATAGACTTTTCTAGCGTACGTTAGATAGATTTTTGTGTTAGTGGAACCATGAGATTTAATACATGTCTGTTGATAGGGTTGGGCGTAATTGCCATAAGGATCCGTATTAAAAGAACCTCTGTCTCTTCCTGCGTGTGTGGGTGCTCAGTTGTGTCTGAGTCTCTGTGACCCCATGGACTGTAACCCACCAGGCTCCTCTGTCCATGGGGTTTCCCAGGCAGGAATGCTGGAGTGGGCTGCCATTTGCTCCTCCAGGGCCTCTTCCTGACCCTGGGCTTGTACCTGCATCCCCTGTGTCTCCTGCATTGGCGGGCAGGTTCTTTACCAGTGAGTCACCTGGGAAGCCCCTGTTTTCTCCACAGTATCCTCAAGTCTCAAATCATCATACTATTTGCATTGGAGTTAATGGGTAAAACGTGTCAATTCCAGTGTACTCTGTGTCGGATATTTGTAATCTTGGAGTCTCGTGTTTCTTCCTTCTTGTTTAGGAGGTATTTACAACTGTCAAGGCCTTCTTGACAGCCAGAACTTCCCATTGACGCCCTCATTTTATCAGATAGCATAGCTTACTCTAATCTTTTGCTTATGCTGTTGCCATAGTATCCTGTCTGGAAACAGAAAGGTGGTTGATAAGTTTGTACAGGAATCAGATTTTTCCCCCTCATTGACATTTGCCAGGAGATATTTTTTTTTTTTCTCGTGATTCAGGCCAAGGCCTGGGGGTATAATTAGTGCTAAGGGTTGGGGGTGGGGTGGGGGGGTGGAATGTTTGGACTCTGGACAGTTAAAAGCAGAGTCTTTATATTAACCCACTCTGTTAATCACTAAACTGTGTTGTTGGTGATTTAAGGCTTTCTGCTTGAACCATCTGCTTGTCATAGGAATTACATTTATTCCTGACAAATGTCTTGTTTGAGCTGAACATATAGAACTAAGACTGCGGCATCTTCCTGCTTCTTGGTGTATCAGACCCATTAAAACAAAACAGAAAGCAACCGAAGACAGTGGGCTCCAGCCACTCTCAACATATTTGGACCAGTGAATCAGAGTGAAAAATGATAAAAGGTGGTTCTGGAGACGCAGAAGAGAAATTCTAAAGGAAATAAGCAGGGCTCTTATTCTAGTGCCAGTGAACCTCTGACTTGGTTGCAGGATTCATCCACATGGGAATAGGAGGTTGTTGAGAGTAAAACCCTCACTTTGCACTGATGGTTGTTTTTGCTCTTCACGTGTTCAGAAGAACTGGGGGAGAAAAAAAGCTGTCAGTGGTTGAGTGAAATACCGCCAGGCTCAACAGTGTCTGTCTAGGATGTTGGAGGGGAAACGCGGAATCTGGTTCTACCTTTTTCCGAAGACACCGGCCCGTGTAGGCTTTGAGGGAAAGGTGTTACAGTTTAGGTGCAATTCAGAGAGGCCAGCATGGAATCCTGCAGCACGTCCTGGTGATCGGATTTTGTTCTGGGCGGGCTTCTGCTTTCCATTTTTGAACCTCTTCCTTTCCGGCCACGTTCTCTCCCAGCCCCTGTGCCCTGGAGTATTCTGTTACCACAGAATAGTTAACTGTTCCTTTTTTAACAAAAATTTAACGTATTTTTTATTATTGTTGTTTTGACATGCACAAACTGCTAAATGTGTTCATTTTTGGTTGATTTGTTTTTGGCTGTGCTAGGTTTCTGTCACTGCGCACAGGCATTCTCTAGTTGTGGCCAGCGGGGGCTGCTCTCGAGTTGCAGAGCAGAGGCTCTAGGGCGCCCGGGTTTCAGTACTTGTGGCACACGGGCTCGGTTGCCCCGCGGCATGTGGGACCCTTTGGGACCAGGGATCGAATCTGTGTCCCTGCGTTGGTAGGCTGGTTCCTATCCTCCGGGCCAGCAGGGAAGCCCCAGTTAGGTCTTCATGTGGCACACTCACCAGGCATTGAAGGCAGAGCGCGTTTGCACAGCATCGTGTTCCCGTTTCACATCTTGCCTTCTCTTGCAGGGTTTGAGACTTGAACTCTTCCCTGCTTTTCCCTCACCTTCTACATGCTTTCTCAACCCCAAATCTCTTATCTTCTGATCTCTGATAGGTACTGGGAGATTATCATCTGATCAAGACAATTCTCTGGTATGAGTCTCTGAGGTTATTGACATTGTTTTAATTGGCTCAGACGGTAAAGTGTCTGCTTTACCATGCAATGCGGGAGACCCGGGTTCAATCCCTGGGTCGGGAAGGTCCCCTGGAGAGAGGAAATGGCAACCCACTCCAGTATTCCTGCCTGGAAAACTCTCTGGACAGAGGAGCCTGATAGGCTACAGTCCATGGGGTCGCAGAGGGTCGGACATGACTGAGCAACTTCACTCACTCACATTGTTTTAAAGATGTCGGATAGTTTTAATCAGTACTCACCATAGTTCGTGGGCCTTGTTTTTGAAGTCCGCAAAACACCGAAGAAAGTGGTAACAGCTTGGCACTTTACTGCCTCTAAACCAGCATTTCTAGAACTCACAGTGGAAGTTACGGGTATAATGATACTCCTGAGAGTCAGCCTAGAGAAAATTTGATTGATGTGTTCTCTTTTTGGAATAGAAATGTATAAACTAATATATCTTAGAATTTTTAGTGATCGTTGACGCAGGAAATTTGTTACTGAAGGTAGTCTGTATCCTGAAATGTCTTTAAATTCTGTTTTCTTGTCTGCTTGTCATATTATGAAGATAGTTTATGTAGAAGTATAGACTGTATAAATTCATTTAATTATGTCTTCCTTTGGGCTCCTGCAGCACTGTAATTTACCTTAGACTGACTTGAGATGAAAGATACTAACTGTGGAAAAAAAGCCAGTTTATAATTAAATTAATAAAGGTACTAATGGGACAGAGCCAAAGAGTATTTATATTTGTCTTATTGTAAATGGCGCTGCCTGATGTTTTTTTCCTCTATGTATTTGGCTTAGTTATAGAATCACCGTGGTTGGTGCACAGCCTGGAATTGCTGGAGCTGCAACAGCAGCAGGATCTAAAGATCTTGATACAGTTTGGGTTCTCGAATCTGACCTGACTGTGAAAAAAGCAAGGACTCCCTGGGAGGGTTTCATTAGAGAACTGCCACACAAATCGTCATCAGATTGTGGAGAAGCTGAACCTTGTGATAACTGGTGGTTATGCTCAGTGGCAGGGAGAACAGTAGGGAAGCTATATGGTCCAAAAGAGAGGGTTAGGATTTGGGTAGGAGGAATAGGTACAGAGACAGTGTAAGCTCTGGTACTTTGGCCACTTGATGCAAAGAGCCAACTCATTGGAAAAGACCCTGAGGATGGCGAAGATTGAAGGCAGAAGAAGAGGGCAGCAGAGGACGAGGCGATGCTGAGACAGCATGTCCAACTCAGTGGACATGAGTTTGCACAAACTCGGGGAGATAGTGGAGGACAGGGACGCCTGATGTGCTGCAGTCCACGGGGTTGCTAAGTCAGACCCAGCTTAGAGACTGAACAACCAGAGGTGGAGTAGAGTTTGTTGAGAAGCTGTAGGAGGTGAAGGAGAGGGGAGTTGGTGCATTCGAGAACTTGAGGTGAGGCCATTAACAGAGTGAGCGTATGGGAGGTGGGTTGGTAGGGAGCGTTCATGGGGAATAGGATGTCTGGCAGGCGGCTGGCAGTTAGGAGGGTGTGGAGCTTTTAAGTTAGAGCTGGGGAGTCAATGTCAGGAGCACCCTGCATGTGAGTGATGGCTGCAGCTGGGGGAGCGGGGTGGGGAAAATATTTGTTGGCTGCGAGGGCTGCCTGGAGGTAGCGAGTTGCCTAGGTCGTCTGGCGAGGCAGACATGCCTATTCTTCCTCCACCTTTTGCCCAACCCTGCCTGAAGCGCTGGGCTCTGATGAGAATTTAACCTAAAACCCATCATGTCATTAATCATCATATACCTAGATGACAGCATAAATATTTGGGTTTCAGAATGTACTCCATGGAGTCAGTCCTGCCTGATGAATAAGAGCATAAACTCTAGAGCCAGAATGCCTGGGCTGTCCACATACTGGTTGTGTGACCTTGACAGTGTCTTCCACCTCGGCTGCTCCATTGCCTCTTTTGTAAAGCTGAGATAAAAATGATTATCACAAGGATTAAATGGTTTCTTACTTTAAAGCCCTTATACCAGAACTTGACATGTCATAAGCTCAAGTTGCAGTTAACTAGCTATCGTCATCATACACTCTGATATCTGTTCTAAATGATTCCAGTGGTAACCCGGTACATTCGGAGTCTAGTAACTCGCAGTTAAAAATGACTCTCTCCGGATCTTTTTCCCTTGCCAGTAACTTGAAAACTAATGAGCAGAAGTGGATTTGAATCTTGTCTGCTTTTTGCTTGCTGCGTTCTGGGCGAAGTTGGAGCAGCTCTGTGTCCCTCTTGGTTGTAGATGATACAGAAAGTGTAGGCACAGCAGTAGCAGATCTTGAGCCTGTTGCTTTCCCCTCCTCCCTCCTCATTCTGCTCTGTCTGTCTGTGTGGATGCTGCTGTCAGCCCCCACACGGGCTATTTGGGGCTTGAGGATGAGCTGCCATTCATTGAACTTTGTACTTTCAATCCTCCAGTCAGCTGCTGTAGTCACTAGAAATGTCAGAGGAGGCCAGGTAAGTAAAAGTGATATTTTGTGTCAGGCAGACTAGCCTTGGTAACGTGGGTTGTTGGGTGGGTGGTCAGGGTTTGAGTTCCACCCGGTTCTACCGTTGATCACGTTACCTTTTAGGGCCTCATTGTCCTTCTCTGTAAGAGAAAAGGGACGGGGTCTTCATTATCAGCATTTCCATCGAGCTCTGGTAATGTCATTCCTAGAAACAGGACTCAACAGTTAAGTGTGTCCTAGCAAGAAATGTAGAAAATAAGAACGCGGATTTAAAAGTGTTCAGTGTTTTATCTTTTTATTGTCGCCATAGCTTGATCATCTGGCGCAGGAAAGAAGCAGGTTTGGGGAAAGGCACACGTTCACAGCTTCGTGGTGTTTGAGGGGAACATGCTTAGTACTTTGGCATGTGCTTTTGAGAGGTGTACCTGAAATGTGGGATAGTTACTCAATGTTAGCTCAGTTTTCAAGGAGTTTCATGAAGACTTTCTTTTGTGTTGCTCAACTGGTATTTTTCAATATTGACTCAAACGGAGAAGTCACTTAAACAGTGCTCCTGGCAATGTATACCATTAATCAGTTAATTAGCACCTGGGGATCCACTGTGTAACTGTCATAGAATCGAAAGTCTCGCCGGCCCACGTGTGGCTGTGATTCTCTCCTTACTCCTCTCAATAACTGGCATCACTATCGGTCTGTGTCATGTGACACAGAAATCTAGAAATCATTCTTGTCCTCCCTTTTTCTTACTCCCTGTTTATATAACGTTTATCAGCACACCTTGTGTTTAGTATCCGAGTATCTGTCATCTGCCCCCTTCGTTCCATCTCCGTCACTCTCCCGCTAGTGCTGGCTGTTCCTGCTTACCTGGGTTACTGCACAGCGTTCTAGCTGGAGTCTGTGTCCACTTCCTGCCTTCTTTCACGTCTTCCCATTACATAAACAAGTGAGCCTTTTAAAATAAAAATCTAATCATGACCCTTACTTTTAAAATAGAGACTAAAGTAGTTGACAGTAGGCCTTATATGGTCTGGCCTCTACAATCCTTTCCACCCTAATTTCAACCCACTGAACGCTCTCCGAGGCTCATTTCGCTTTTCTTGTTTGATCTCCTAACAGCTTTCAAGAAATTGAGCCAGGATCACTATTGGTAAAGGAGAAATTGTTGGTTATCCAAAGTCACAGGTCTTTTTCTACATATGTTGACAAGGTAGGTTTCTTCTCTCTTCTCTCTGTTCCTTTGGGTCTTTTGGTGCAAATTCTGGGTGTTTTTGAAGTAGAAGTGCAGGGTTCATTTAGACCTGTATTAAATTCCATCTCAGTACATTTGGCCTCTCATGTATTTCTTGGTCCCCCCTTTTAGTCTTTCAGGGTTTTTGGATCTTCAGTCTTAACTGTCAGTATATCAGTGTTCTTAATGAATCTCAAGTAGTCAGTATATTGGATCGTTTTATCGTGAGCTGTTTCAAGCCCTCGGTAAAAGTGTTCATCAGAATTGGACAGAGGCGGGGTAGGGAGGAGTTGCAGTTAGCTGTGATAGAACCTTGTTCCTGGTAGGCATTCATTTGGTTATTCCTTTCGCTTTGTTGTTGAAACTGTTGTAGGGTTAGGATGGAAACAGTGGACTGTGGGGCACATTCTACCCCTCCTAAAGCGTTTCCTCAAATTCCTGGAACATGCTATAGCCTGGAAGCATACCCCGTGGCTTCCGAAATACAGACAAAATCATGTACCAGGAGATGGAGAATTTATATGCTTATATCTGAGGCTGCCAGATTTCATTTTATTCACAGCATTATCATGGGAGATTTGGACAGGTGTTGTGTTGAAGTTCAGACCCACTATCAATCCCTAGGATGAAAAAATGATGCTAAAATCCCAGAAACCAAGCCACAAACTGTCTTGTGTGTCTGAATTGTGGCTATATGCTGGGTTATTGTTTGCCCAAGGCTTACAAAACATCCCTTTAACAATCTGTGTCTGACATTGAGATAAAATTCAATAGATGACAGTTTACGGAATCTGCTTTCTTCCTGCAGACTGCCATTGTCTGTGTTTAATCTCCAATCTCTTATTCTTTTTTTTTAAATTTTATTGGAGTATAGTCGAGTAACAGTGTTGTGTTTCAGGTGTACACATAGAAATTCAATGATACGCATACATATATTCTCTCTTTTTCAGATTCTTTTCTCATGTAGATTATTACAGAATATTGCATCTCGTTTACTCTTGAATAGTCTTTGAGAACTTGGGAAGTCTCTCTAGCCTGGGACAAACTGCTCTAAGTCAGACACTCTTACAGTGTCTCCCTGTCTTGGGCTGTTAGTTTTTTTTCTTTGCTATAAATAATGAAGCCTGAAGTTCATTCTGATTGGGAGAAAAGGAGGAAGTAAAATAGATATGGAGTTCTTTTGTGTACTTCCTTTTGTACACCACCACCCTGAGCAGTGGGTCTTAGATCTTCCATCCTTGTCTTGTCTCAAACATAGAAAACCCCAAGAGCCTTTCTGTAGTCCCAAGGCATTTTCCCCACCTTCAGGTCATTTTTGGAGTAAAGAATCTTAGGCTTTGTGTCTTTCTACTCTAAACAGTTGTAAGTTCACCCTTCTTGTTGTAAGCAAAAAATCAGAAGTGTTTGATTGTTCAGTCACTTGGCCATATACACTGAACATTTTAGTTAAACAGGCCTTTCTGCTTTGGGTTGGAGATGACAGTTAATAAGGTGTTAGAGATGAAAGCTAATCCTGACCACTCCTCCTTAATCAGAATCCAAATAATCAGGACCGCGCTGCCTCAGAGTCTGTGGGAGACTCTGCCCTCATTTTCTGTTTTCTTCTTGCTCAGGTTGGCAGCTTTCTTCCCTACACTGAGTCTGTGGCTCGTGTAAGACCACTGCCCATGACCTCCTGTTGTAATCATGAGCTCTCCCTCAGAGTCCGGTGAAGGTTACAGCTTTGGGGAGATGTTCCTCAGTCCACTCAATACTTTAAACTATAGTAACTACAAATTACTGCCTACTGTGCACCAGGCATTCTATGTAAATTTGCTTGCTTAATCCTCCAGGAATTGGAATTCTCCAGGCCAGAATACTGGAGTGGGTAGCCTTTCCCTTCTCCAGGGGATCTTCCCAACCCAGGGATCAAACTCAGGTCTCCCGCATTGCAGGTGGATTCTTTACCAGCTGAGCCGCAAGGGAAGGCCAGGAATACTGGAGTGGGTAGCCTATCCCTTCTCCAGAGGATCTTCCCAGCCCAGGAATCGAACCAGGGTCTCCTGCATCGCCGGTGGATTCTTTACTAATTGAGCTGTCAGGGAATCCCAGTCCTCCCAGTAGCCTTGTAAGAAATGTATACCGCCCCCCCCCACCCCACCCCCACCCCCGCCGCCCCACCTTTTATTGACTTGGGACTGGAAGCTTAGAGAGATTAAATGAGTTGCCCCAGACCTCATTGAAATAATCTGTTTGATACTTGTGTGTTTCTACCAGTCTTTAAGAAACTGACTTACCTGAAATAGTAAGAAGCATACCTGGAGTTCTAACCTAGGTCTGTTTGACCTCCAGAGTAAGTGATTTTTCTTACTGTTCTTGGGGGCCTACTGCTATGTGGTGCGTTGCTTTGTAGGATGTGAAATGGAAGCAAACACATTCTTGGCCTCTGAAGACTTTTTTGAAGAATAATGGCAAGGGGAGCCATTAGGAGTTTTAGGGGAGGCTCTCCCTTTCGTTGGGAAGCAGTGGGCTGAATCTGTGAGTGTGCTAATGAGTGTGCGGAGTTGGATCCGTAGTTGTTGCAGCTGGACATTCCCTGTCTCAGCACCGTGTTGTTGCAGCCGTCCGTCCGTCTGTCTGTGTGTCACCCTCCGCTTGGTCACAGCTCAGGCTTTGTCCACTGCCGATCTGCGGGGTGAGAACAGGGTGGTTGACCTTTATTTTAGGCTCTTCCATTTACTATGTCTGTCTTCATATACAAAACCCCAGCCCCTGGTGGAGGGTGACTTTGATTTTTATCTACGTTGCTAAATTGTCATGAACACCCTGTTTGACTGTTCTCAGCCAAAGGGTCAAGAAAAGAGATTTGAATGTTTGCCAAATAGAAGTAGGTCCCATTAATGGATGAGGCCTCTGCCTTAAGCAGTTTTGAGGAAAATACTAACTTTTAAGTATTCCTTAAAAATAAGTATTCCCTTTATTTTTGGTGATGCTCATTATGGAAATCTGGAATATGCAAAATATATGGACTTATTATGGAAGTGTTAGAATATGAAGTAGAAGAAAATTACCCATAATCGCACCTTCTAGGGATAATCACTGAACATTTGAGTCTCTTCCCTCTGTCCCTACTATATGTCTGAGAAAGCTGCATTTCTGTATTCCGATTTTTATCACTTTACATTATAAGGAATTCACACACGATTGAGCTCCTCATACAGTTTAAATAACCTTAATCATTTTCCTGATGTTCAGTTCAGTTCAGTCACTCAGTCGTGTCTGACTCTTTGCGACCCCATGAATCGCAGCACTCCAGGCCTCCCTGTCCATCACCAACTCCCAGAGTTCACTCAGACTCATGTCCATCGAGTCAGTGATGCCATCCAGCCATCTCATCCTCTGTCGTCCCCTTCTCCTCCTGCCCCCAATTCCTCCCAGCATCAGAGTCTTTTCCAATGAGTCAACTCTTCGCATGAGGTGGCCAAAGTACTGGAGTTTCAGCTTTATCATCAGTCCTCCCAAAGAAATCCCAGGGCTGATCTCCTTCAGAATGGACTGGTTGGATCTCCTTGCAGTCCAAGGGACTCTCAAGAGTCTTCTCCAACACCACAGTTCAAAAGCATCAATTCTTCGGCGCTCAGCCTTCTTCACAGTCCAACTCTCACATCCATACATGACCACAGGAAAAACCATATCCTTGACTAGACAGACCTTTGTTGGCAAAGTAATGTCTCTGCTTTTGAATATGCTATCTAGGTTGATCATAACTTTTCTTCCAGGGAGTAAGCGTCTTTTAATTTCATGGCTGCAGTCACCATCTGCAGTGATTTTGGAGCCCCCCAAAATAAAGTCTGACACTGTTTCCACTGTTTCCCCATCTATTTGCCATGAAGTGATGGGACCGGATGCCATGATCTTTGTCTTTAGATAGGTTATTTCTAGATTTTTCTGTCATGAAGAGTTGGACTTGACTGAAGTGGCAGAGCGTGCATGCACATGATTCTCGGGAACTCCATTGTCAAGAGCTGTGACTTGTCTAAATCAAGGGTATTGCAAAACCAGCATGTCTAGTTAGCTTGTGTATTACCCCCAAGTTACCACCTGCTCATCTGTTTTTTCCTTAAAAGTACCATCATACCAGTTGTCAAGGTAAAAATCTTCCTAGACTCCTGATTAGTCTTCAGTACTAAGGATTCTGATCACTAAATTCTAGCTCGGCTGCCTTTCACAAAATCTGTTTTCTCCTTGCCATCCTTTTTATTATATTTAAACTCACTAGTTTTTACCAGGACAATTGCAGTTGTCTCTTGACTTCCTACTTATAGACTATTACCTCTTTGAGGCTATTTTCACATAATGGCCAGAAATTACACTTCGGCATACATATCATGCTCTTTTATTGCTTACAGACTTTAATAGGTTTCTCATTGCCTTGAGAGTAAAGACTAAATTTCTTAATAGTCTAGAATTGTTTCTTCATATCTTTCTGGCCTTATCTCCTGTCTGTCTCTCTCTCACACACAAACACACAGCAACACATACTCAGTCAACACACTGTCATATAACCACAGCACTTATATGAACTTTAAATATGCATACCCATTTGCACATGCTGTTGGTTTGCTGGAGTCTACACAGCTCCTCACATAGCTTATTGTGGTGGTTTAGTTGCTAAGTCATGCCCGACTCTTTCGTGACCCCATGGACTATAGCTGGCCAGGCTCCTCTGTCCATGGGATTCTCCAGGCAAGAATACTGAAATGGGTTGCCATGCCCTCCTCCAGGGGATCTTCCCGACCCGGGGATCAAACCCACACCTCCTGCATTGGCAGGCGAATTCTTTACCACTGAGCCGCCAGGTTAAGCCCTCAGCTTGACGTGTTTCTTACAGGATAGAGCTGAGTTCACTCGCTCATGCGCGTGGCAGCCCACACTGGCCAGAAGCACCTCTCCCGCTTCATGTCTGTTGAACCTTTTATGATGCTGCCTATGGCAGACAGACTGCTGGCCCCCCGGAGATGTCCACATCTTTCTCTGTGTGTGAATAAGTTACCTTACATGGCAGAAAGGACACTGTAGATGTGATTGGGGACCTTGAAGTGGGGAGAGTACTTTGAATTATCCAGGTGGGCCAGTCTAACCATAGGAGTCCTTAAAAGCATAGAACGTTTCCTGACTGGGGGGTGTGTGTGTGTTAGTCACTCACTCATGTCCGACTTTTCTTGACCCCATGGACTACAACCCTCCAGGCTCCTCTGTCCATGGAATTCTCCAGGCAAGAAAACTGGAGTGGGTTGCCATTTCCTTCTCCAGGGTGACTGTGGCGAGAGGGGGATTGAAAAAGGGTCAGAGAGGTTCAATTTTGTTGACTTTGAAGATGGAGGGAAAGGGCCGCAGCCAAGGGATACAGGCACCCTCTAGAAGCTGCAGAAAATGACAGGGGACAGATATTTCCCGAGACCCTTCAGGGATGCAGTCCTGTCCTCCCGCCACTTTGGTCTGTAGCCCGGTGAGAGCCATGTTATGGATTTCTAACTTACAGAACTGTAAAGTAAGAGTTTTTGCTGTTGCTTTGCAGCACTGGGCTTGTGGTAGTTTTCCCATCGAAGCGTGAGAACTGTCACCCATTGTGTCTTACTGTGCTATCTGCCTGCTTTCACGTCTTTTTCACCAGCTTTAGGCTCTGTGAGAGCAGGACTGTATTGATTGCCGCCTCTGTCCTCAGCATGTAGTACGGTGCTAACATGGTGTTAACACCCCACAGTTTGCGCATACGACCTGGCTAATATAGTGACAGCGTTGCTCCGTCAGGTCTGACTTGCGAGCCCATGGTCTATGGCCCGCAAGGCTCCTCCTGCAAGAGTCCTGGAGTAGGTAACCGCTCCCTTCTCTGGGGGATCTTCCCAGCGAGGGGACTGGGCCCGGGCCTCCTGCACTGCAGGCAGGTTCTTCCCCAGCTGAGCCACCAGGGAAGCAGTGCTTGTATCCTTATATCTTCCAGGATTTTTGCCACATAAATTCCCCAAGCCACTTTTTGAGTTAATGTTTTCTCGTTTTGAATAGTTTTTCTGTCTCCTGTTAACTTACTTTTCTACTGCTCCTGATTTCTCCTCTAGCTCTTTTTTTTTTTTTTTGTATCTGGCCAGGGGCAGGAGAGTACATACAGTGTGGCAGGAGGGATCTTAGTTCCCCAACCAGGGATCAGACCTCGCAGCAGTGGGAGCACAGATTCTTAACCACTGAATCACTAGGGGAGTCCTCTGTGCCTGTTTTCTTTACCTATGGTGGTTCCTTTCCTGTTTTTATTTTTTGCTTCCAGTACAGTCTATCTTATATCATTTGCAGGTGACAGTTTAGAATAGCATTGTCCCTTAGGAGAGAAGCTTGTATAGATACAGAGTCTTATTTAAGCAGTCCTTCTTTCTCACAAATCTGAACCAAAATTTTACTTAATTAATTTCTATAAATGAAACAAAATTATTGATTTCCCCACTCTTTTTGTTAAACTGCATTCCGTGTAAATCTAGCATGAATTTCCGGTCCACTTAGCCTGTCATTTATCAACCATAAATTCTTGGTAAAATACAAGAACAGTATAAAGGTACTAGAGAGTAACCAACAGTGGATTCTGGAGGGCAGTTGACTTGTGGAAGCTTTCAGTCTGTGGGTGAATTTCTCATTTTTAAGTTCATAGGAAAGCCCCAGTATTTATATTTTTGGCTTGTATCACCAGAAGTCACAGTTCTGGACAATCACAGCCACTGAACAGGAAGGAACAGTTCAGGAGAGGAGAGAGCCCCAAGAGGAGGTGCCCCAAATTCTATGTAGAAATTCTGACCCCTGACCCCTGACCTGTGCACGAACAGGGCAGCGAAGCTAAGGCTTAAACTGTAGATGGGGGTTGCCATCCAAGAGGCAGAAGTTTGTTGTCTGGGTTCAATTAACTGCCTGCTAAAACAAACAACAAAAATAGAGATTCTTTGGAGGAATTACATAATTCAAAGCCTCTGTAGTATCCGGGATGCATTCTAAAATTACCCAGAATGTGAAGAAACAGGAAAGTGACCCATGCTCCAAAGAAGTCTAATCAGTGGAGATAGATCCCAATATGTCCCAAATCTTGGGTTGAGGGGAGGAGGATTTTTAAGCAGCTATTGTTACTATACTTAGTTATGGATAGGGAGATCTCCTTTAGTGGAAAACTATGAAATCTCAAAACCAAAATAGAACGTATGAAGAAAACCTGTCTGAAATAAAAACTTTTCAAGATAAGTCTAATGGGAGAGGATAGACCAAAGAATCACCGAACTTTCAGATCAGCAAGAAGAATCTGAAGACCAGAGAGCTGAAAGATTTAAACGGAGATGAACAGAACCACTGAGCTCTGTGGGACGGTTTTTAAAGGGTCTGTAATATGCGTGCAGTTGAAGTTCCAGAAAGAGAAGAGCAGGAGAATTATTATTTGAGGAAATAATTAACGAGAAATCATTACTGTTTGAGATTGTTTATGAGAAGAAAGGGAAAAGGGGTGATGGCCATAGAGCCCAGGAAGGATTGAGGCGGTCTCGCCCTCCTTTCTCTCGAATGTCGGGTCTTACCTCACCTGACTGATTTCATCCCTAGGGTGTTTGTTTCTGGGCCTTTCAGGTCTACACTGTCAGGAGATCAGGAGGTTAAGTTGCAGCCAAGACTGAATTGCACAGAGTGGGGCAGTTGAGTGGGTTTTGAACGTGTGAGGGCTGCTTTCTTGGGGAGGTCTGCAGTGAACACTGGGTCCTTTTGTGTGTGCACTTTGCCTTTCTTCTTGGCTTTGCTTTCCTGCTACCCTCTTGTTTCTGAGAAAAGAGCCTGATGCACTTGAGCTGGACTGGCTACGTCAAAGGCAGTGAGTCCTGTTGAGATCCCAGTCAGCTTTGGCAGAGTCCAGCCACGAGGGAGACCTTGGTCGGGTCTTTGCTTTCCTCTCCAAGATGCCGTTGCTGGGGGCAGGGCCTGAAGTCATTTGGTAATGAGTCAGTGTTGATTGAAATGTGGAAGCCGCAGTCCTGTAATTCTGACCTTAACCTTTTAAAAAAGAAGCCTGCTAGCAAGCTCACATCCAGCTAGTGTGCACTGGTGAGACCGTGCTGATTGTTCAAAGTTTGAAATACTGCCCCAAGCCCTTGTTCCCATCTTCTCGCTCTGTCTGCCTATGGAAACCACACTCCCCCTGAAGCTGGCCCCCACCAACTCACCTCCCTGTGACCCAGCAGCCTAAGGGGTCAAGTCTGGCATGAGGACTGGGTGCCTCTGCTAGGCTTTGTCAGACTAGTGAGTTCCTTGGCCATACATTTTCCAACATCGGCCTGTCTGTCTCTCTAGTTTGTGTCCATCCATGTCAGTGCAGCAGTATGTGTCCTATATAGGCATTAGAAATTTGGGGAGATAGTGTGGTCTAAGGATTAAAAAGGAGTTTTCTAGTCAGACTGACCCCAGAGTCTACCGGTTTTGCGCAGAATGTCTTTAGATAAGTTCCTTGAACCCTGACGTCCATTTTCTTGTAGAATAGGGATAATACCCATCGAAGCTTAAAATAATCTGTATATGATAATTAATTTAATTTAATTGATTTAAATTAGATAATATGGTAATAGGCTTCTTGGTTTCATCATAGCTATTAGGTCATCTCTAATTTTGTGCATTTTTGTGTAATTCTGTTTTAAGTTATTAATTTTACAGGACTCTAAAACCAATAGTTTTTCTCATTCTTACCTATTTTTACAGAGAGCTGACTGATCCAGAGGTACAGTTGGGTTGCCCAAGAATATGCAGTGATTTTTGAGCCCAAGAATATAGTCTGTCAGTGTTTCCATTGTTTCCCCATCTGTTTGCCAAGAAGTGATGGGACTGGGGCCGTGATCTTCGTTTTTTGGATGTTGAGTTTTTAAGACAGCTTTTTCACTCTCCTCTTTCACCTTCATCAAAAGGCTGTTGAGTTCTTCGCTTTCTGCTGTAAGGATGGTGTTATCTGCATATCTGAGATTCTTGATACTTCTCTCTTGATTCCAGTTTGTGCTTCATCCAGCATTCTGCATGATGTACTCTGCATACAAGTTAAATGAGTGGGGTAATAATATACAGCCTTGATGTACTCCTTTCCCAATTTGGAACCAGTTTGTCGTTCCATGTCTGGTTCCATCTGTTGCTTCTTAACCTGCATACAGATTTCTCAGCAGATAGGTAGGGTGGTCTGGTATCCCCACCTCTTAAGAATCTGCCAGAGTTTGTAGCGGTCCATACAGTCAAAGGCTTTGGTGTGGTCAATAAAGCGGAAGCAGATGTACTCTGCTGCCCTTCAGATATGGATTAAGTACGAACCTCTGCTTTCAACCCAAGGACACTGTGACTGTTAAGCAGCATGTATTAAATAACACAGCGGATCTGTTTTAATAACCATGCATATAAACTTTGGCCAGGACACCTTCGGTCCTAAACAGAAAGTCTCAGAATACTAGCCTGGGGATTATAGTTTGTTGTATAGGGGAATAAACTGATGCCTAGAGAGATTAAGTAGCTTGTACAAGGTTTTTCTAAATTCTCACCTAGCTTACAGCTTTTTAAAAGTAGCTTTTCCCTGTTCAAAATAACTTCTCTCCTGCCTCTCTGCCTCTGCTGTTATGACTAATGAAGTTGGGGTGCCCTAATGGATTTCTTGGAGACATTTGTCTTCCTGAGTTGTAGGAGTTCTTTATATTCTGAAGACATGTCCTTTGCTAGATATGTTTTCCAAAGAACAGAAAGAGGTTACTGATTTTGTTAGCAGTTACGTGGTGTTTTTTTCCTCTCTAGTTAATGTTTTTTTGTGTTCTGTATAAGAAATCTTTGCCAAACTGAAGGTCACAAGTGTTTTCTCATGTGCTTCCTGTGAGAAATTCTCTCTTAGATTTAGGCTTGTGGTCTGTTGGAGTCAACGTCTACAGCTGATGTGAGGTAAGGGCTGACATTCACTGTTTGCTTATGGATACCCGCTTGTTTCAGCACCACTTGTTGGAAAAAACCCATCTTTTCCTTGCCGAATTACCTTGACCCATTTTTGTGTGGGTCTTTTTCTGGGGTATCCTGTTTCATTGGTCTTTCTCTCTCTCCTTAGACCAGTACTAAGCCTGTGTTAGTTAAGATATTGATAGCTTTGTGGTTAAGTCTTGAGGACCGTAGTGTAAACCCTCCAAATTTGTTCTTTTTCAAAATTCATATGGATATTATAGGTCATTTGCATTTTCACATCATCTTGTTGATTTCTGTAATAAATACTGCTTTTTATTGTTTCATTGGAAATGCATTAAATCTATAGCTCAATTTGGGGAGAGTTGGCATTGAACTATGATGCGTGTGTGTTAGGTTTTTTTTATGTTTTAAAATATCTTATGTATTTTTTAAAAGCTTATTTTAAATCACAACATTTTGTTCAATTTATACTTAGTATTTCATGGTTTTGATACTGTTATAGATATTTGGAGTTTCAACTTCCAGTTATCTGTTGTAGCATGTAGAAATACAATGGATTTTTGCTAATGAGGTAATGTCATTTTTCTATTTTATTTTGTTGATGTGGTGAATTTGCAAAAGCTAAACCAACATTGTATCCCAGGATAACCCAGTTGGATCATTGCATGTTATCCTTTTTCATATTTCCGGATCTGAGTTAGTAACATTTTATTAAGGGTTTTTGTGTCCATGTTGATGAGAGGTTTGGCTTGTATGTTTTTTCTTATAGTCACTTTGTCTGGTATTAGTATCAGGGTAATGTAAGTAAAGGAAGTTAGAAAATCCCCACACACCTCTCCATTTTTTGATATTGATGTCCTTTTTTTTTTTTTTTTGCTTATCTTTTTGGTGCATGTCACCGATGCCATGTGGGCCAGTTTTCTTTGTGATGCATCTTAGCTAAGAATTCAAGTTCTGTAATAGAAATGGGGTGGTTCTGGTAGATGTGCTGCTCATGGTAGCTTTAATTTTCCTGTTCCCTGATGACTGGTGATATTGAGCGTATTTTCATGTGCCCTGTAGCCATTCATGTGTCTTCTTTAGTGAAAAGGGGCCGTTTTTAGTTGAGCTCTTATTGTTGAGTTGGAAGAGTTCCTTAGAAATCCTGGATGTGAGTACTTTATCAGATATATGATTTGTGGATATTGTGTTTGGCTTCTCAGAGGTAAAGCTATGAATCTTGGTCCAACATGAAATGAACCTGTGTTGAAGACTTTATCTAATTTATTTATTAATGAGGTATCCAGCAAGATGTTAAATGTGATATGTGATTGCACATATCTAGTAATTTTTTATTGTATGTTACACACTCTGGATGATACGTTTAGAGACTTCTCTGTTTTTTATCTTCTTAAAAGTGTTAACTTGTTCTGGCAGGCAGCTAATTGAATTGGACTTAAACTCCTACTTTAATTTGATCTCTGCTCAGTTCTTTCAGCCTCAGAGATTTGCTTTTTGCCAGAAATCTTGAGACTCAGTATATGTACAATTCAGGGGTCTGCCAAGGATTTGGGGAAAGCTTATATGCAGATTTTAAGAATGCAGCTTTCTGCTCTAGTTCTGTCTACTGTCTTAAGGGATCTGGGAAGTAACCATCTTTGAAAAGCAAAGTAAAAGTAAATCTTTGACTTAGTGCTTTTCTCTTTCTTCAGCTTTCTGTCTGTGTTTATCTCCTTCCAGTGCCTTGAAACGACAGCTTTTTGTGTCTTAGTCAGTTACAGTTGCTTCTCCAGGAGCACATCTTCCTGGTGCCTTAGCAGTAATGAATCCGGCTGCAGTGCAGGAGATTGAGAGACACGGGTCCGATCCCTGGGTTGGGAAGATCCCGTGGAGGAGGAAATGGCAACCTGCTCTAGTATTTTTGCTTGGAGAATTCCAAGCAAAACTTGTAGCCCACAGAGGAGCCTGGTGGGCCATGGTTCATGGAGTCGCAAAGAGTCAGAGTGAGCTGCTAACATGTTCACTTCCACTTTTGTGAGAGGAAGTGAGCAAGGAAAGGTCTTTGAGAAGGGAGGTGATCGAGAAAGGAACTTGATAGGTAAGGGGGTTAGTAAGGTGAGGCTGCAGAGTCAAGACACTGAAGCCACTGAGCATGGACACGTGCAGGCGCGGTGATCTAATACAGGGTAATTGGCTTTTATTTTTTTGTCAGCTTTTTAAATGGTGACACTCTTTTTTGGTCATCTGCAGTTAACTTTCCATAGTATATATCTTCTAAAGAGGGACTGAAGCCTAACTCAAGACTTCAGATTTTTGAAAGTGAAATAAATAGGTTGGTTTGCTCTGCAAGATTTAAAAAAATGTTTTCCTTGCTTCCTGTCTGTTTTGACCTGACTCCTTGAAGGGCAGAGCTTGTCTTCATAAGTGCAGCTGATGCTGGCCCTGAGTGGGGTGTTTCATTGTGTTTGTTAAAGCTCCAGGCCTCAGGCTGTTAGCCCATAAGGAGTGTCTCCTTGGAGATTTCATAACTGAGTTTTTAGATTCCCCAGCCCTTTGGTGTTCTTTTTCCCTCTTGGACTGGGTGGGGAGGTATTCTGTGGGTGGCTGCATTCTTGACTTGCCCCTTGCTCTGACCTGGGATAGCCATCAAGGTCTGTAATGGAAGGTTGCAGAGCCTGTCTCTGGTCTGTCCATTTTGCTTTTAACTGCTTTGTGTTTTAATTTGCTGTTCGCTTGAGTAGCAGACTTCAAGACTGCTGATCAGCTGTGTGAAAAGTCAGTGTGTATGTGCCAGGTACGGATGGTATAGGATGGTATGGTTCTTACTAGTACTTACGGTTTGTAAGATTTTGTATCGTACCAGCAGAGATGTGGCTCTTCACTGTGACTGCAGTTTTGAATGGGAAAGACTCCCTGTTCATTCTCTTGAAGACTGGCCGTTGGTTTTGAAGATTATTTGCTTTATCAGAGTTTTGTCGCATTTCAGGGAAAACATTCTCAGAAGTTCCTGTTGCTTACGTAACAGCAGCTGAATTTTGGGGGCCAGCAGATTTTAGCTTGGCAGATGTTAGCCTGTGTTTGTGTAAAAGGGAGTTTGTCCATTCCCCATCGATTCTCAAGCTTGTAAACATTTCCATTTGGAGGTGGGTAGGAACACGTTGGTCTGTTGAGTTGCATTACTTGTTGGGTGATTGCGAAGCTGACTTTTCCTGTAGGCCATTACCTACTACTGTGGGAAAACAGAATAAGGCACATCTGTAAAGTAGTGGAAAACGGTTGAGTTCTGGGGGAGATGAAACAGATGAATTAGTTAACAGAGAAGTGCTGAACAAGTATGTCTTTGCCTTCTTCCTCTCCCATCAGTCTTATTGGTGAAGCGCTGCTTCTACCACCAAGCATTTTCCATTTAAATTCTTCTCATTCTCACGGGGTTTAGTTCCCAGCTCACCAGATCACCTTTCTGCCTCCTTGCTTGTAGACCTAAGGTTCCCAGTGTTTCTATTCATGAAATTACGATGTGTTAAAGAGACATGGATCTCTTCACTTGTGAAATGGATTAATGTGAGGATTTGTAGGTGCTTGAAGCAGAGTTAGAAACTCTTTGTTAAGCGCCAGTAAAGATGATGGTGATGGCATAGCTCTGCTTAGTTGGTAAGCTGTAGGGTGTCAGGAACGTAGAATTTACGGGGTTTGCCTTTTGGATGAACCAACAAGAACACCCATTGAGGAATGAAGTACCGTGCCGTACCTGTCAGTGAGGGACAGACACACTGTGTGCTTTTTGATGAGTATGAATTCTGCAAGCCAGTGCGTGCTCCTTACCACCAATGTTATTTCCAGCATATACTTCAGAGAGAGAGAACGGGGGAGGAAGGAGTATTTTTCTTTTAAAATGCCCTTGGTTGAATTTCAAAAGTGGATTTCAGATGCCAGGAAGCAGCTTGTAATGAGAGGATGAGGTCAGTTGGTATAATTGGAGCGAGTTGATAATTCCTTTACTCTGTTCTCTGAACGTTTAGTGTTTCTATTTCTGTAGAAACGCAGGAGCTAGAAAATGGCTAGCTCTCTCCATAGATACGTCGCGTGTCAAACTGGAGAGGGAGGTGCACAGGACGAGGGAGATGAGGGTCAGAGCCCAGAGCCAGCCTTGAGCCTCATCCATGCTGAGCCTGTAGTAGGTCCTGCGGCCATTGCGTTGTGTTTAAAGGCCTCTGAAGATTATTTTAGAAGTGCCATCTTCAGCTTGATTGTACCAGCACTTGGGCAGGGGAACAGAGGGAAAGAAAGAGGAACCAGGAATATATTTTTAAAACGCTGGAAAAAAAAACTGACCTATGAGCTTCTACCTAAAGGGGCAGGGGCTGAGACCGCTGGCTTGCGGTTTTCACCATCTTACTTCCTGCTCTGCCACAGAGTCAGCTGTTTGTGGGCCCAAGTTTGCTGGTTGAAATCACCCTTTTAATTTTCTTCAAGTCACTTAGACGGAGAGGCGGCACCAACTGAGGTTTCAACTCTCAGCTTCCAAACAGGTGGTTAGTCGAGCGGCCTCCGTGTCTCGGAGATTCTGCTGTTGCTGCAAGTGAGGAGCCAGGGTTCTGCTTGGCAGCTGCTTCCACCGTGCAGGCTTTCTTGGTGGTTGTCCGGAGCCCGGTGTGCTGGCCGGGTTCGTGCCCGTGAAGGACAGTGTGTATAGAGGGATCATCTGTTCTGTCACCGCTGTACCGAAGCGCCGCCCACGTTTGACTGACCTCAGTGCCCTCCCGCTGGGGGCCCTGTTACTCTGGTCAGCTCAGTCCTTGCATTCATCAGGGGGCAGGGGTGTTTAAGGTGCACCTTGTCTCTCTGTCTCCCGGGGTCTTTGCAGCAGCCATGGCTTTTGAGTCTTTAGGAGCAGTCAGAGTCCTTGGCCTGGTCTTCTCACCACGACTGATCAGCACTGAGCCGCTGTTGCTGCAGCGGGGTGGGGGCCCTGGGGGCCTGTGTAATCTATGCGGAGAGTCGGAAAGTCAAAGGTCTCAGCGCTCTCAGGAGAGTTTATTTGGACTGTTTATAGGTTGTTGTTCTGCCCGCAGCCCCTTCTCTGGAGTACGGTCACATTCTGGTTGGGTGAACTCTTTTCTCTCGGTGCCTTTCCCATGCCTTCTGTCTGGCATCCTTTACGTCGGGCCTCGTCATCCCTTCCACATCAGACTGGCTTCTGGACAGGCTGGGCCCGTGAAGACTCCTGTACAGGGACCTGCTCACCTACCCCACCTCACGCCCACTTAACCAAACCTGCAGAGCCACAGTTTTGCTTTGGGGACAGTACGTCAGGCAGTCCTTTACTCTTTTTCCTCCACATTAATTTACCTTTTGATTGTAAAGATTTTCAGGAAAAGCAGCCAAGTGAAGCATTGATGATGATCACATTATTAGCATTTGGGTCATTCTGTGAGAATACGGATTGCATGAAACACACACACACACACACACATTGTATTCTGAAATGTAAAGGAAAGGGCACTGTGTAGTAGAGCCTGACTTTCTCTAGCTGTTTTTTGTGCCTTCTAAATACGCTCAGTATGTGAGGTTTCACAGTGCGTAGCGGCGTTAGCTAGAAGCGACAGTGCATTGCCATGTACTCTGTTGTGCACCACTTGCCTCCACACAGAGCTAGGAATGCTAAATGTTTTAAAGCAACAGTTTTCTTTTTTAGCTTAGTTCAAGTGGGGAAATTAATTTTCCATTTCTTACTGTGTAAGTTATTAATATATGTGATCCTCTACGAGTTTCCTTTTAAGAGGAATTCAGAAAACTCGAGATTCAGGGAATAATATCGGAAGTTTCTCTTAGCCCTGTTATTTCTAGTTCCAGAACAAGTGTAATATCACCTAAATTTAGCCAGGCAATTAACCTTTTGAATCATTAGCTTTAAAACCGTTTGCAATAACCTGATCAAGTGAGGAGAATTTGCAGAGCACGTTGTCATTGATTTTCAGTTCAGCCAAGATCTCCTCTTATCAATTCTTTACCTTAGTGTTGTTAAACACCTGTGTTTGTTTTGTGAAGCTGTGTGTCCAAATTGAAAGTGAGTGGGCTTTATTAACATCCTAACAGAATTAGACACAATTCTTTTAAAGCACCATTTTCAAAATGCATGGGCACTTCCTCCTCTACTGTGGACCCC
The DNA here is from genome assembly GCF_016772045.2 of Ovis aries. Lineage (NCBI taxonomy): Eukaryota > Metazoa > Chordata > Mammalia > Artiodactyla > Bovidae > Ovis > Ovis aries. The sequence continues at coordinate 15,695,146 of NC_056071.1, forward strand.
GAGAGCGCAGTGTTACACTCGCCTTGAGTATGACTTGGGGAGAGATCACTGAGAGAGACCTTCCCACAGAGTGACAGGGCCGGGATTGCTGTCAGAACGTGGGTACGTGTTGGTCTTCAGGTAGCTGGATTCTCTGCTGAAACTGCTGATCAAGTTATCGCATTTTCTACAGTATGTTACGGTTCCAGATGGCTTCCAGATTGTTAGAAGTAGGGGCGATAATTTTCATGTGCTTTTAGTTGACTGGCCCTAGTTGTTTCTTCCTAAACTAAGTTTATCAGTAATTAAAAAAAATTACTTTCCGCTCATTGTATGATATAAAAACAAAATGACTCCCCAAGGGATATTTTATGAATAGAAATTCTTTAATTTTAAAATGAAAAATGAAAGTCTTCACTTAAGTTAATAGAGTGAAATTTAAAAAAACCCACCAGTGGGCTGCTGAAAAGTATTGGAGTTTCTTTGACTCTGTAAAATTTTCATTTAATTCTGTAATACACAAATTTCTTTTACTCGAAGTCTTTATTGTTCAAAAACCTTCCCTCCCATTTTGCGATGGTTAAACAAACAAACCTTGTGTTTTCAAATACCATTATTCTCAGATACCATTATTTGAAGACCTACTACTGGAGAATCATAATATTGAAGGCAGTTATTTAGCCCCGACGTATGAAAGCCATTTTAACACTTTAAAAGCTAACGTTGACATCCTTAGCATCAGCTTCTGGTACACTCTTCTGCCTGCCCCTTGTGGGAATGACCCGATACTGCTTTTGTCTTGCACCGTGACCAAGAAGGTGGTCTGCGGGTCACTGCGAAATGATTTCTAACCAAGTAGCCACTCCAGGCCTTGGGATTTGTCCAGGTGAGGTCCTCCAGCTTAGTAATGTCTGCATTTGTGTGCGCGCCCACTGGCCTAGATTTAGTCTTTCCAAGTAGTTTATAACTGGTTCGGCCCATTGGATTGCTTGCTTTTGGGATGATACAGGTTGGGGAGGATGAAGGAAGTAGAAAGGCTTGAACTTGGCAGTCTCTTTACAGGATGTCTCTTTTAACCCCTGCTGAGGTTAATTTACATAAAACCCAGCTGTGTGTGTGTGCACGAAGTTTTCTAAATTTAAAGTTTATTCTTATTACCATAGTGATGAGATTGTCAGCACTCCCTGAATTTACAGTCTTGCTCTCCTCTATCTGGACATCCTGGCAGCTCCCAGTTCCGTTTCCTTTGGGTAACAGGATGCAGCTGGCGGCTGAATTCTCACCTGTGGAATAGCCCTTTGGAGCTCTCTCCTCCGTGTAGGTCTCTGCAAAGCAGCAGAAACCATTTTTGCAGGAAACCACAGGCCTGTGTTAAACACCAAGGGAGAATTGAAATAACATGTGTGAGTGTTCCTCTTCCCGAAGGTACCAATCACTGTGCGAGCACTGCCTTCTGCCCTCCCCTTGGCTTTGAGGTTCTTGTTTAGTTAGCTGATGCTCACTCCCCCCTACTCTCGTCTCTGTTACCTCTCTGGCCAGCTGAGCAAGTTGAACCAGGCTGGATTTCATAATGAGCTACTAGGTAAGCCTTCTGGGACTTTCAGATATTTTGGGGAAGATTGATTTTTGTTCTTACACACTGTGGACCCTTGGCTGTCACATGGTATGGGGAAGCTCATTCATTTCTGTCTATGATGGTCATGTCAGTCAGGCGTCTCTTTAGTATTTACTGGGTGCCCCCGTGCCAGATGCTGTCAGGAGCCATGGTGGTCTGGAGGAAGAATGCTCCAGAGGACATCTGCTTTGTGGCAGGCCAGAATAAACAAGCCGAGGGGAAAAAGCAGGCATGGAATAAAGGGGGAAAATGCCAGTGTGTGCCTTACTGCTGACTGTGTGGATTAGCCTATCAGCAGTAATCAGCAGGGCGGAGGGCATTATCTTGAGCCAGAGGAGTGAGCACTGGGCCCAGGGTGGTGCGTGCCGAGGGTGTGTAGGAGCTGCAGGGCCGCCGTGGGGGAGAGGAGCGTGGGGGAGAGGAGCGCTCAATAAGGCGGTGCAGATAGTGTATTTGGAGAAGTCAGGGTGGGTCTCTGGGGGAGCCTGGATGGCCTCTTGAGGTCACCAGAGATGAAGGGCATATTTAATAGAGTGCTGTGTCTGTTGGGGTTCCCATTTCTCGCTTCAGTACCCTTCATTTAGAATTAGGGGTCAGCACGGCAATTAGGATGGTCCAAGAGAAGTGCTCCTTGAACGTGATGTGAGATTAATGTTGAGAGGGCTAAAGACGTAACTCGTGCCAGGCAGTAACGATAGGAACGTAATTTATTATTTTTTCATTGCTTAGTATCGTATAAACATTTCATATACGTCTTTTATTCTTAGGTTTCCCCATTTTACACATGAGACTAAAGCTTGGCAGTTAAATAGCTTGTTGCAGGCAGTGCAGCCAGAAGTGCAAGAGTTATACAGCTCAAATCCAACTCTGTGTCCTTCTCTGAATTGTATTGCCTTTCCCATTTTTATTCTTGCAATATTCTAGTTGTTTCTGTTGTTCAGTCACCACGTCAGGTCCAACTCTTCGTGACCCCATGGACTGCAGCACGCCAGGCTCCCCTGTCCCTCACCATCTCGTGGAGTTTGCCCAAGTTCATATCCATTGAATCGCTGATGCCATCCAACCATCACATCCTCTGTTGCCCCCTTCTCCTCCTGTCTTCAGTCTTTCCCAGCATCAGGGTCTTTTCCATTGAGTCACTTGTTCACATCAGGTGGACAAAAGTACACAGCATTCTAGTAGGGACTGCTAAAGAATCCTTAAATGCTAGATGGTTGTCTTCCCAATCTAGATGGGCACTTTTCAGCCATCTGTTCCTTTAATATCTTTATTATTCATCCAAATGGCTTATAGAAAGATGGGGGGAAATAAATATGATGCTGAATTTTTTGCAGGGGAAATGTGCCGAGCTCATTAACCTCCCCTTTGGCAGCTGCCTGTCCCAAGCAGCCCCTGTGTGGATGCAGCATCTGGGCCTGGTCCCTCGGGTTCAGGGCTCCCCCTTTAGAAGAACTAACATGGGTTAAATGTGCTCCCCAAACTGTGATCACTCCCTGTTTTTAGGCTTTTCTCTCCCTTTCTTGGTAGCTCAGTGATAAAGAACCTGCCTGCCAATGCAGGAGACTCGGGAGATCCCTGGATTGGGAAGATCCCCTGGAGAAGGGAATGGCAACCCACTCCAGTGTTCTTGCCTGGAAAATTACGTGGACAGAGGAGCCTGAGGGGCTACAGCCCATGAGGTCACAAAGTGTGGGATCCAACCGCGCATGCACGCAGTGCTCCTTTTTGTGAGGCCAGCAGATCTTAGCGTCGTTGCCTGGATCTTCTAAAGAGAAGAGGCTGGTGCCCCCAGAGAGCCTTGTAAGAGGTGAGAGATGGCTCAGCACTGTGTAGGCAGAGGGGAAGCTGCAGAGTGAAAGCAGCGTTTTAGGAAGGTTGAGTCAGAGCTGCACATGGAGCATGGAGAGATTTTCTCAAGGTGATAAGGCCCTGGCATGCAGGTCTGCAAGCAGAGGCAGGCGGACTGGCAGATTCCTGCCTGGGGAAGGAGGGGATGTGGGCTGCTCTGGGACCCCTTCTCATTATAGAGTTCATGGCTCACAGGGTTTGGCTCGGTTTTGGGGTGGGGAATCCCAGGGCCCCTGGACATTGATTGGAAAGCCAGTCTCTGCCTGCTGCACTTTGGGGAAGCCACTGTGGAGTTCTAGCCTGGCCTTCCTGGTTGTAACCCTCAGCAGATACTTGGACTCTCAGGGTTTGAATTTAGGCTACAGGAGATGACCTTCCAGTGGTACTTTTTATGAGTCTTTGAACCTGAGTTGTGAATGATCAGACATTTGAGCTGAGCTTAAAAAAAACAGAAGACAAAGCAAAACCAAGAAGATGATGGTGATGAAGAAGCAGAGGTTTGCTGATGCGCGTGTCATCATGTGGCCGTCATTTCTTTGGGCTAGCGCCGTGTCACTGCGGCCTGTGTGTTTCCTCCTGTCTTCCTTCCTCAGCAGCCTGGAGGCATGAGAGTTTACGCAAGTGTGTCTCCCGACTGCTTCCCTCGCCTCCTGCTTGCTCTTCTCATTCTTCTGCATCGTTGTTCAGAACTAACGGCACTGTCCTGTCTTTGGCTATGCTGTTTTTATTTTCTTTCTTTTCTGTACTACGCATCTCCTGCTGTGTCTACTTGGTTAAACCTTCTCTGGCATTGGCCTTCTACAGTAGGCTGTGTCTGGGCTCCACCTTCTAGAGGGTTTATAGCTCCTTCCTGATCCTTGTAAAATTTTTATTGCACTTATCATAATGTACTATAAATTAAGTATTTAAATATATGTGTCACTTGTTATACTGGTAGGGGCCATGTATTATTTCCCTATCATGGATTGCAGCCTTGGCGTGGTGAAGGGGCTTGTGTAACTCGGAGAAGCTTTTAGTCATGCTGTGCAGGGCCACCGAAGACAGACATAGTAAAGATGAAGAGTTCTAGCAAAACATGGTCCACTGGAGGAGGTATTACTGGCCAGTCACCCCAGTAGTCTTGTCCCGTGGACTATACGAGAAGGCAAAAAAATATGATACTGGAAAGTGAGCCCCCCACCTTCCATTAGGCTACTCAGGAATTCCAGCTGAGTTATTTAAAACCACAAAAGATGATGCTGTTAAAGTGCTGCACGCAACATGCCAGCAAATTTGGAAAACTCACCAGTGGCCACAGGACTAGAAAAGGTCACTTTTCATTCCAGTCTCAGAGAAGGGCAGTGCCAAAGAATGTTCAAGGTACCATACAGTTGTGCTCATGTCACATGCTAGCACGGTTATGTTCAGAATCCTTCAAGCTAGATTTCAGAAGTATGTGAACCGAGAACTTCCAGATACACAAGCTTGGTTTTGAAGAGGCAGAGGAACCAGAGATCAAATTGCCAACATTTGTTGGATCATGGAGAAAGCAAGGGAGTTCCAGAAAAACATCTACTTCTGCTTCATTGATTATGTTAAAGTCTTTGACTGTCTGGATCACAACAAACTGTGGAAAATTCTTAAAGAGATGGGAATACCAGACCACCTTACCTGTCTACCTGAACATCCTGTATGCAGAACAAGAAGCTACAATGGACTGGTTCACAATTAGGAAAGAGTACAGTAAGGCTGTGTATTGTCACCCTGTTGATGTAACTTCCATGCAGAGTACATCATGTGAAATGCCGAGCTAGGTGAATCACAAACTGGAATCACGATTGCTGGGAGAGATATTAACAACCTCAGATATACAGATGATATCAGTCCAGTGGCAGAAAGTGAAGAGGAACTAAAGAGCCTCTTGATGAAGGCGAAAGAGAATAGTGAAAAAGCTGGCTTAAAACTCAGCATTCAGAAAACGAAGATCATGGCATCTGGTCCCATCATTTCATGGCAAATAGATGGGGAAATAATGGAAACAGTGACAGACTTTATTTTCTTGGGCTCCAAAATCACTGTAGACAGTGACTGCAGCCATGAAATTAAATGATGCTTGCTCCTTGGAAGGAAAGCTATGACAAACCTAGACAGTGTATTCAAAAAGCAGAGACATCGCTTTGCTGACCAAAGTCCATATAGTCAGAGCTATGGTTTTTCCAGTAGCCATGTATGGATGTGACAGTTGGACCATAAGGAAGGCTGAGTACTGAAGAATTGATGCTTTTGAATATTGCTGGAGAAGACTCTTGAAGAGTCCCTTGGACAGCAAAGAGATCAAACCAGTCAGTCCTAAAAGAAATTAGCCCTGCCTAATAGCTTAGTTGGTAAAGAATTTGCCTGTAGTGCAGGAGACCCTGGTTCGATTTCTGGATCAGAAAGATCCGCTGCAGAAGGGATAGGCTACCCACTCCAGTATTCTTGGGCTCCCTTGTGGTTCAGTTGGTAAAGAATCCACCTGCATTGCGGGAGACCTGGGTTAGATCCCTGGATTGGGAAGACCTCCTGGAGAAAGGAAAGGCTACCTACTCCAGTATGCTGACCTGGAGAATTCCATGTCCATAGCGTTTGCAAAGGGTCGGACATAACAGAGCAACTTTCACTTTATTCATTGAAAGGACTGATGCTGAAGCTCGGATACTTTGGCCACCTGATGCGAAGAGCCAACTCATTGGAAAAGACCCTGATCCTGGGAAAGACTGATGGCAAAAGGAGAAGAGGGTGGCAGAGGATGAGATAGTTAAATAGTATCACTAACTCAGTAGACATGAATTTGAGCTAACCTTGGGAGATAGCGGAGGACAGAGGAGCCTGACGTGCTGCAGTCCATGGAGTCAGAAAGAGCTGGACACGACTTAGCAGGTGAATGGCAATTGTCCCTAAAGCTCAGCATCTAGCTGTCCATGGACTATTTTAAGGGCTCAGTAATATAAGATTATCTACCATTATTAAGTCTTTACCTGCCAGGCGGGTATTATAAGCATATATAAAGAAAATGAGGCCTCAATCAGTAAAGACTATGGTGTGCTTACCCATATGAATTTTAGAGCAAGTTCTAAGATGAGTGTAAGAAAATCAGAGTTTAAATTTAATTTCCTCAATTATTTTAATTAATTGATAAACTATTGTGACAAAGTTCTGATTTGTTGTATTCCACGATGGTCACTTTGCTTGTGTGTGTGTGTTTGCCGTAAATTCTGGGTCATTCTGCCTCCTGGGTAAAGCAGCACTTATAAGAATAAATCAAATGAGTGAACGTGGCCATTAGGTTCTTGTCTCAGTTTGCGGTATCCTTTTGATTTCCTGTGAGTATTGCCCTCTGTTAGACTCTGTGTCCTGACAACCTCTCCTAGGCACCCCCTTCCCCTCCCACCCCTCTTCTGACTAGTGCTTTGCTTTTTTCTTGGTGTGTAGTAAGCACTGTGTCATGAAAGGGTGGGTTAGAACAAGGCTCACTGTGCCGTGAGAATCAGACACCTGATCCGAGTCTCAACACCGTTGCCAAAAGTGTGGGCTGTGATTTCAAAGGAAAACATCACAAGGTTAGGTTTTTTGATCTGGACTCTGATGGTGGAAGTAGACAGGGAGGGGCTGGGCAAGAATTGGCATCTGAGAACGCGCCAACAGATGCTCATGTACCATGACGTTTGAGCATCGCTGCTTAAAGCTCACTGCTCAGTTAGTCAGTGAGTGCATCTTTAAACAGAAGAGCTTGGACATTTACAAGGCTTCCGTAAGATTTCCTCAGTTCCTTATTCAGAAAATATACTTGTAGTTTTTTTGTTTTTTAAAAAGAACTTGACATCCTCACCAGGAAAAGCCTATCTACCCGTTTACTGTGCTTCCTTTTCTGTTGTCCAGAATCCCTGGCTCCTACCCTCAGCCAGTACATGACATGTTTATAGCCAGCAGCCCAAACTCCTTAGGAATGAAGGAGAGAGTCTTTTGAATCTTGTTGTTTTCCTTGAGGAAGACCTGAATGTTGACCGTTCTGCAAGAATCCAGAGTATGCACTGTCATTTCCATGTTAACCCCCACCCAGATGTTTGTGGGTTTTGAAGGATTTATTCTAGCCCAGTCGTAGCCAGGTCCCTGGCCATGGAAATTCATCTGAAGCACACTTTTCCATGGAAATACCCTGCAGGTAGGAATACTCTATTTATGCCTGGCTGCATCCCAAACAGCTGTCCTTCCCTGAATGAGACTGGGGTGGTTGTGTTTAGGGGGGCAGTTTGCACATCTTTTTAATGGATTTAGATGCTTCCCTATTGTGAATGACAAAAACCATGCCGAGTTTGTCAGATGTGGACAGCTGGTCCTTAGGAAAAAGTTTTCGGTACAATTACCTGCTATGGTGTTGGGGGCACCTGTGACTTGCCCGCTGCCCCTCCTTGAACATTTGACTTTTAACAGGAGCACCTGTTAAAGGCTTCTTTAGTGTAAAGTGTGACTGTGACCGCAGAATAGTGAGTTTGGTTTATGTTTACAGACATATGGGTGCAGACATTCTGGTTTTAATTGCTTTGCTTTTTAATCAGCTCTAGGGACCTCTAGTAAAGCTGGTAGATTTATTCAGTTTGACATCGAGGGAAAAAAAACAGGTCTTTTTACTCCTTTCTAGGTCCGTTGTAACAGGGGACTTATGCCTTTCCTGTATTGAGACATGCTTTTTTTTTTTTTTTTTTTAAAGATGGAAAATATCTTTGAGACCTATAAAACTGTTGAATGAGGACATAATGTTTCTTTGGATTATTGAGTTGGTGTTTTTTTTTTAGCTTTTGACCAGGAGTTGGCATTCTGTGATCCACTGGCTGAATCTAGCCTTCTGCCTTTTTTAGTAAATAAAGTTTTATTGGAATAAGGCTACACCCAGTCATACATATGGCAGCAGAAATGCTGTGACCTGCAGAGCATAAAATATTTCCTGTTTGACTTTTTACAGAAATGTTTGCTGACACCTATTAAAGATTCCAATTTTTATTTAGGTGTGTATTTTTTGGGGTGGGGGGCGGTGGGGTACCTGGTAAGATTTTGCATTTGTTTGCTCAGGCACATCGGTTGTTGAGAGTGCTTTCTGTCCTGTCCGTCCCGCAAACTAGTCAAACAGGCTTATTGTGATCCTGTATAGTGACTGAGTTTCTGCACCGTCATTTTTCAGGTAGAGCAAGGTGCAGAACGTTCCAGAACTTTTACTCCTGTAAACTTGGTCAGTGCTGCATGCCCGGTGCTGGTATATTCTGATGGTGGTCTGTGCTTTGCACCCTGTGAGGAAAAGGCTGATGCTAGTTTATGTTAAAGTACAGGAAAGGATCCTTGCAACAGTCTTTGCTTCTCTAATCAGCAGCACCCTGAGACTTTTTTTCCTCTTTCTCTCTTTTATATTTTTAATAGGAGGGTAATTGCTTTTTATTGTGTTGATTTCTGCTGTACATCAGCATGAATCAGCCATAGGTAGACATATGTCCCTGCCCTCTTGAACCTCCCTCCCACCCCTCTAGATAGTCACAGAGCACCTGATTTGAGCTACATCATCAAAATGGGAGAAAATAATTGCAAATGAAACAATTGACAAAGGGTTAATCTCCGGAATATATAAGCAGCTTATGCACTTCAACAGCAGGAAAATCTAATAGCCCAGTCAAAAAATGGGCAGAAGACCTAAGCAGATATTTCTCCAAATAGATGGCCAATAATACATGAAAAGATGCTCAAGGTTGCTCATTATTCAGTCCAGTCGATCAGTTGTGTCCGACTCTCTGCGACCCCATGGACTGCAGCACGCCAGCCCTCCCTGTCCATCTCCAACTCCTGGAGCCTACCCAAACTCTTGTCCATCGTGTCAGTGATGCCATCCAACCATCTCAACCTCTGTTGTCCCCTTCTCCTCCCAACTTCAGTCTTTCCCAGCATTGGGGTCTTTTCCAATGAATCAGTTCTTTGTATCAGGTGGCCTAAGAATTGGAGTTTCAGCTTCAGCATCAGCCCTTCCAGTGAATATTCAGGACTGACTTCCTTTAGCATTGACTGGTTGGATCTCCTTGCAGTTCAAGGCTGCTCATTATTAGAGAAATGCAAATCAAAGTTACAATGAGGTATCACCTCACAACTGTCAGAAAGCCCCTCACCAAAAAATCTACAAATAATAAATGCTGGAGAGGGTTTGGAGAAAAGGGAACCCTTTTGCGCTGTTGGTGGGAATGTCAATTGATTACAGCCATATGGAGAACAGTGTGGAGATTCCATAAGAAAGTAGGAATAAAACTGCCTGCCTGCAATGTGGGCAGTGTGGGAGACCTGGGTTCAATCCCTGGGTTGGGAAGATCCCCTGGAGGAGGGCACAGCAACCCCACTCCTGTACTCTTGCCTGGAGAATCCCGTGGACAGAGGAGCCTGGGAGGCTGCAGCCCATAGGGTCGCAAAGAGTTGGGCATGACAGAGCACGCACATGGTGAGGGGGCATGGAAGCGGCCAGGATGTCCACCCTGAGGCTTCTTGCATGTGGGTGTTGCAGCAGGATGCGTAGACTTACGTAATTGACACAGCTGCATTAAAATTGGAGGAGCCTGTTTTGGCATAAAGTGAACATGTTCCATTTATACAGGAGCAAACTGTTTGGTTTTTCTTGGAGCATTTTGAAATGCAACGCAAAATGTGGGAAGAATAAATACACTTACTGCACTTGTTATTACTATTACTTCACACACCCCCAAGTTTATGACTTCCCCAGAACTGTAACAGGTTGCTGTGGAGTGGCAGAGTTGGTAGACACACCTACCATCAGGTCATGTAAATCTTTGCATTTTGATAGTTCCTTTTCTTCATGGTCTCTTTCAAATGGGGTGCAGCCTTTACCGGTCCCGCAGCGTCAGTCACAGCTGCTTGAGAAGTCATTCACCAGTTTGTTATCGGAGACAGAAAACATTTTGGGATTTTCTCTTAAAATTCCTTGATGAAATGATTGGACAGACATGGTGCTTTTGTTCAATTTTCCTCTTGATAAAAAGTCTGTAGACAAAGCAGAGACTCCTGTGGTCTCCAAATTGGGCTTGGGGTATAGGTTGGTTTTCAAGTGCGTTTGCTCTGACTGAGAAGATTGCCTTCCTGTAATACGTAGTCTCCTTTTTTTAGAATGCAGTTCTCAAGTAAACTAAGTCTGTTTAAATGTGTGAAATAAGTTGATGCACTGTATATAGCAAGTGCGTGATGGTTGCGCATCCGAACTCTTGAGTTCTCCGTTTTAGGACCAGTTTGAGGGTCTTTCATCTATTAATTTGTATTACTTGCTTTCTTAATCTCTTTCACTGTGGGGGTAAAAGCCACCCCAGGAGGCCTTCCCTCAGCCCCATATTTAAAACTGTATCCTACTCACTGCCTGTTCCCTCTTATTGGTGCTTCCCTGTAGCGCTCACTAGTGCTTTCTCTCTGTTAGTCCTCAGATAAGCTCTGTTTGTACTCTCAATGCCTTGAGCAGGGTGCCCAGCATGCTGTAGATGCCCAGTGATGGTTGAGTTAACGAAGTCGAGAAGAATCTGTACTGTCTGAGAATGAGGGCTAGAGGCAAGCAGGGCAGGTCGGTTGGTGACATCAGACTGGGCTTGAATTCTAGGTTCATCTACCTCTTATGTTGATATTAAATAATTTAATCATTTAAAGGAAACACCCCTCTCCCCAACCAGTGAGATGGGGGAAAAATGGGGAAAATAGTATTTTTAAAAAGGGGATTAAAAATGGTGTTGGAGGGACTTCCCTGGCGGTCCAGAGGTTAAGACTTCGCCTTCCATCGCAGGGGTGTTGTGGGTTCGATCTTTGGTCAGGGAGCTTAAATCCCACATGCTCGTGATCAAAAAACCAAAACATGAAACAGAAGAAAAATTGTAACAATTTCAATAAAAACTTAAAAAGTGGTCTGCATATAGAAAAATAATATTGACTATCAGTTCAGTTCAGTCGCTCAGTCGTGTCCGACTCTTTGCGACCCCATGAATTGCAGCTCACCAGGCTTCCCTGTCCATCACCAACTCCCGGAGTTCACCCAAACTCATGTGCATCAAGTCGGTGATACCATCCAGCCATCTCATCCTCTGTTGTCCCTTTCTGCTCCTGTCACCAATCCCTCCCAGCATCAGAGTCTTTTCCAGTGAGTCAGCTCTTCACATGAGGTGGCCAAAGTATTGGAGTTTCAGCCTCAGCATCAATCCTTCCAATGAACACCCAGGACTGGTCCCCTTTAGGATGGACTGATTGGATCTTCTTGCAGGCCAAGGGACTCTCAAAAGTCTTCTCCAGCACCACAGGTCAAAGGCATCAATTCTTTGGCGCTCAGCTATCTTCACAGTCCAACTCTCACATCCATACATGACCCCTGGAAAAACCATAGCCTTGACTAGACGGACCTTTGTTGGCAAAGTAATGTCTCTGCTTTTCAATATGCTATCCAGGTTGGTCATAACTTTTCTTCCAAGGAGTAAGTGTCTTTTAATTTCATGACTGCAGTCACCATCTGCAGTGAATTTGAATCCCCAAAAAACAAAGTCTGATACTGTTTCCACTGTTTCCCCATCTATTTCCCATGAAGTGATGGGACCAGATGCCATGATCTTAGTTTTCTGAATGTTGAGCTTTAAGCCAACTTTTTCACACTCCACTTTCACTTTCATCAAGAGGCCTTTTAGTTCCTCTTCACTTTCTGCCATAAGGGTGGTGTCGTCTGCATGTCTGAGGTTATTGATACTGGCTCTAACGCTCTGTAAATGTTAGTCCTTGCTTCCCCTGGTTTGTCAGCATTGAGGAAGCCTAAAGGCGTCCGAGTCTAGCAATCCGATGCTTCTAGGGTCATCACCTTGATGACTTCTGGCAGGTCTATCCTTCCAGCAGCCTGTGCTGCCAGCCCAACAATGAACTGTCCCTTTGACCAGTGTGGGTGGACAGACAGTTTGTCAGCCCTCTTTAATCCTCATATCAGAATAACTTGTATGGGTTCTGGCTTTGAAACAAGTTCAGGCGAGTCCATGATTCCAGACAGTTCAGAGGGCATCACGAGACCTTTCGCTCAGATGTAGCGGGCACACCAGAGAAGTTTGTTTGTGTTCCTTGTACACACAGTCATTCTAGGTCTTCTGGCAAATCAGGAAACACCAGAAGGCTAGTAGGTCACTAGTTTGTCTCCATAGATTTCTCCAAACCTTGCAGGTCTGGTTACAAGGTATTAATTCTTGTTTTGGTTTCCACTGATGTTTCTTCTGTTGGGATGGTCAGCAATACTTCATAAGTCAGTTAAAGCAAATGGATTTGGTTCGTGCATTTATAGATTCTTTGAGTCTTTTGTCCTGGGCAAGTCTGAACAGGACTTAGAAAGCTGATTAAAAGACTAGTGAGCATGGTGCTTAATTTTAAGTTAAATGGATATTCAATGTGTTGAGAAAGTACTCCATCTTCAGTCTGTCTTTTCTCCTGTTTGTTTGTTTTTTTTTTTAAAATTTTTTGTAATCATCCATGCTTGCTTTTTGAATCTGTTGGTTAGAAAAACAAAGGTTTTCTGAAAGAGTTGACTCCTGCTCCATTTCTCAAGTTTGGTTTTCAGTGTGGATTTTTGTAGGTGATTTTAGCACCTAAGGGTACAAGAGTGCCCTAAGCTGTGTGTGTGTGTGTGTGTGTGTGTTGGGCGGGTCTGTTAGTGTGTGTGTGTGTGTGTTGGGCGGGTCTGTTTATGTGTGTGTGTGTGTGTTGGGTGGGTCTCTTATTGTGTGTGTCTTCGTGTGTGTGCGTGTGTGTGTTTGGCAGGTCTGTTATTGTGTGTGTGTTGGTGGGGTGAGAGTGTGGACTAGAGGGCAAACGGGGCAAGCAGGGGAGGTAGTCAGTCCCTGTGGGGCCACCTGGCTGGGCACGTCTTGCAGCAGAGTGAATGAAACCCGTGGCCTGCTACTGGTTGGAGATGATCGTGTGTGGGAGTCTGGTTATAGATTTATCTTTTTCCCTAGGGGTGTGTGTTAACTGTTTTTGGGGTGAGCCTTTGATCCTCAGACTCACAACCTGACTAAATTGGCCGATTTGTGAAAAAGTTTTAATACTGAGAGGATTCTGTTGTTTGAGGTATGTGTGGTTGCTCAGGCATTGCTTTTTATTCTAAAATTTGGTCTTTGATTTCTAATTTACGCTGTTAGCATTTCGATTGTTAAGTTTTTGTGATCTGGTCTGGCATCTTGCCAAGTATGGGATTTTATCTTTTTCTTTTTGCACCTTGAATGCTGTTCCTGTATGGTTTTTTTTTTTTTTTAAATACTGCTAAGATTGTAATTGATCAGGTCCCCTATTTTGAGCAAGACACTCAAAATCTATTAGAATGAAATTACTTGGGCCTTCTTCTCTGATTCTTATGAAGATGGGATTAGCTTATTCTGAGATTGGTTTATTTAACAAAAGATTTGACCATCTGAAGTAATTCTGGACTAAGATAATTTTAGCTTAGATGAAATCCTGGTCAAATCACCAAGGTGAGCTTTTAAGAACATGCTGTTCTCAATATTCACAAATGTATTATATAATGCTGTAAGTCTTCTCTAAAGTTCTTCCTAAGATTTTTGTGAGAATTCATTTAGAGGGGTAATGACAGGGAATCCAGCCGCTGATTTTCAGGAGACCAAAAGCTTCTAGTTGATGGAGGCAAGACTGGTAGCCCCCTTCTCTGAGAGGAGGAGGGCTGTCTCGAGGTCTCCCCTCCGCCCTGAGTGCCCTAGTGATAACTGGGGAAGCATCTTATGAGTTTGGGGGATTATATAAAAGAGTAGCTTGTGCACACACTGTTCTTTTTTTGGTAACTGCTTTTAATATCCTATTGGTTGGTTGTTAAAACATCTTATATGACTGCAAAGACTTTTGTCTTTTTCAATCAGAACATCTTTCTCCCCACTTGTAAAGATTGAATCTGGGCCACAAGGCATGCTACAGTCCTTGAACTTCTGTCTCGGAGGAAAGCTGGGCATCTGTAACCCCAGACTCCTGATTTTGCTCATGTAACCTTGCTTGACATCTAGGACTTTTCCAGTGGGTTTTAAATTTTTGATGATAACTTTTAATTTTATTCTCATTTATTTCTTTCTTTTCTGTTCCAGTGTCCTGGGTCATGAAACTTAATCCACAGCAAGCTCCATTATATGTGAGTAAATCACCAGATTTCATTTTATCCTTACTTCTGCTGTTTAATTTTTATAATAAACTCAAAAATTTTCTCCTGTGATTATCAAAGGAATGTTGAACCATCTACATATGAATATGTTGACATACTGCACATCAGAAATTGAATTTGATTTAGTGATATTAAATGATGAATAATACATGATACTGAGCAGAGAACAAATCACACCTGTAAGCCTTGTGTGGTAGACTGATCAGGTAGATAAGAAGCACGTATAAAGCAGTCGCATTGCCTTGCAAAATGATTCTACAACTTTTTATTTTAACCCACAGTTCATTTCTGTAAAAGTAGGGAGTCGAGCTTCCTACTGCTGTTTCGAGTTACTCTGTGCCACGACTAGGTGGCGCTCTGTCATTGGCAAAAGTGCTATTTTCTTTTAAGAACCTGGGTGAAAGCTATCCATCATTGCCTTAGAAAGTGAGGAAATTATAAGATGAAATGGATAAATGAATGAATTGAGGCTGAAAAAAGTAAATTCTAGGTGTTTTTGTTTGTTTAAAAAAACCCACCAAAACTGTTGTAAGAGTGAGTGAGCCAAATGGAGGTGGTGAAAAGTGCCTGGTTGGTGAGCAGCCGTCTTAGAGGTGTAGCTCGGCTTGTGAGGGGCCGGGGGGGGGATTGCTGTTCGTGTGGTCTGGAGAGGTGAAAAAAGCTTTTTGATGGCACAGGACTTCAGGCAGGACTTCAGTCAGATCCTTAATCCTGAAGGTTAAGGATCATTTCAGTGGCTGAAAAATGCTCAGAATTTGTTGAGGACACAGACCAGAGGTCGGGTGGCAGTGAGCGTGGTGTTTGGTGGGCAGGCAGCGTCTGGCCCTGCTGAGTTTGTGTTCATGGCGGTGCAAGTCAGATCTAAAGATGTGGGTGACGCTCAGTTGTGAAAGCGCACAAAAATGTGCGGAGTTTATTTTGTGGCCACCGAGGAGTATTTAATGGTGTTCAAACTGTCTGTTCCTTTTTTGTGTTTATTTTTTTAACCATGCTGTGTTAGTAAAAGTCATATACTTTCCTAACATAGAGCAGTCATATGATTGCTCTTCATACAAAGCAAAACACGTGTTCATAGGCGATATCTTGTGTTCTTAAATTCCTTCCAGACCACTTGGGGACTATTTATTATGTTTACCAGTGGGTTTGCACGTGAGTTGAATACTTTGGACTTAAGAAAACAATTGAGATAAAGTTCACACACCATAAAATCCACCCATTTAAAGTGTACAATTCCATGGGTTTTAGTATATTCACGGTTGTGTCATCTTCAGAGCGTTTTTCAGCACCCTAAACAGAAACCCCACGCCCCTTGCAGCCACTCACCAGCTCCCCCTCCTCCAGCCCTCGGCATCTGCTCTCTACTTTCTGTCTTTATGGTTTCACCTGTTCTGGGACTTTCATATAAATGGAATCATGCAGTCTCTGGCCTTTTGTGACTGGTCTCTTTCACTTAACATCTTATATATAAAGTGTATATCAGAGTGAGTATAACTACTTTGTTCCTTTTTATTGACAGATAATAATGGATTATTATTACATGTTATTTATCCAATCCTCAGTTGATGGGCATTTAGGCTGTTTCTACTTTTTGGCTGTTAAGGTTAATGCTGCTGTGAACAGCAGATTTTTGTGTAGGCACCCAACTTTATTCTCTCCCCATTGATTTTTCTTTGGCACTTTTGTTGAGAATCAGTTGGTTATTAAATGTAAGGAGTTATTTCTAGACACTCAATTCTGTTTCTTTCATTTATGTCATCCTTCGTTGGTTAAGCTTCTTTCAACAGTGATTGATAGTTTCCAGTGTACATGTCTTAAATTTTTTTAGGATTTGTTCCCAAGTATTATGTCCTTTTTGATACTATTGTAAGTGATACTGTTTCCTTAAATTCATTTTTAGATTGCTCATTGCTGGTGTAGAAATACAGTTGATTTTTGTGCATTGATCTTTTAATCTACAATCTTGCTGAACTTGTTTATTAGCTAGTACTTTTTTTAGTGGATTCTTTAGGATTTTCTGTATCCAAGATCATGTCAGCTGCAAATGTGCTGTGTGTGCCAAGTCGCTTCAGTTGTGTCCAACTTTGCAACCCTATGGAGCGTAGCCTGCCAGGCTCCTCTGTCCATGGGATTCTCCAGGCAGGAATACTGAAGTGGGTTGCCATGCGCGCCTCCAGGGGATCGTCCCAACGCAGGGATCGAACCTGCGTCTCTTATGTCTCCTGCATTGGCAGGAGAGTTTTTGCCACTAGCTCCGCCTGGGAAGCCCTGTTGAAAATAGACAGAGTTTTTGTCTTTCCAGTCTTTTTATTTTATTTCTTTTTCTTGCCTAATTGCCCCGAGAACCTTGAATTCAATGCAGAGTTGAATAAAATAGTGAGAGGAGACATCCCAGTCTTGTTTCTAATCTTAAAGTGAAAGCATCCAGTCTTTCACTGTAAACAGTATGACGTTAGCTGTGAGTTTTTATAGGAGACTTCATCAGGTTGAGGAGGTTCTCTTCTGTTCCTAATTTGAGTATTTTTATCTTGAAAACTATTGAATTTTGTTGTTGAATATTTTCTTCTGTCTGTTGAGATGTATTGTGTGGGTTTTTTCTTTCATTCCATGATTGTATTACATTGATTGATTTTAAACCAACCTTTCTTTGCTGGGATTAATCTCATTTGGTCATACTGTATAATCCTTTTTGTGTGTTGCTAGATCTGGTTTGCTAGTATTTTTGTGTCTATGCACATTTTCTCCTGGTGCTTTTGTCTGCTTTTGGCTGTTGAATGAGTTTAGTTACGGGTTGATACAACTGCATAGTTATGGTAGGAAGAATAATGGTTCAAGTGTGTCCATGTCTTAATTCCCAGAACCTGCAAATGTTTATCTCACATGACAAACGGGGCTTCACAGATTTCAGAAAGTTAAAGATCTTGAAACCAGAGTTTATCCTTTAATTATCTGGATAGCCCAGGGTAATCACGAAGGTTCATAAGTGAGAGAGGGAGGCAGAGATTTGTAGATGCCACGCTGCTGGCTTTGAACGGGGAAGGGTCCATGAGCCAAGGACTGCAGCCTCTTGAAGCTGGGAAAAGCAGGCGGACAGCTTTTCCTTAGGACCTTAGGAGGAACACAGACATCTTTGTTTTAGCCCAGTGAACGTCGTTCAGGCCCCTGACCTTCAGAAGTGTAAGATAATAAAACCTGTGTTGTTTTAAGCCTCTGAGTTTGTGGTGGTTTGTTGTAACAGCAATAGAAAGCTAAAACAGTGGTAGTTTGGGAAACTCAGTTAGTAGTGTGCAGGATCATTTAGAAGGAGCGAGCAGAGGCAGAGAGGTCAGTTAGAAACTTTCTTGTCTTGCCATCAGTGAATCTGAGAAGTTGAGAGCTAACAGAGGCTGTAGATGATACCTGCTTCAACCTCTCCATTTTAGAGATGAGGAAATGGGTTCTGGAGATACTGTGATAAGGTCACGCAGCTCGTTGATGGTAAATTGTGATTTACATCTGTATTTTGGGGGGCTTAGTCGCAGCAATCACTGTGAAACTTGTGAAGCATAAAAACGCTTCATTCTGTTTGGGAAGCAAGGCTCTTAAAAATCAGTTCTGAAGAATGGACTTAACATAGTGCTTTTGTATATGACTTAGGTGTTCAGTGTAGTTGGACAGGCTGGGAAGACCGTTTGCAGTGAACTAAGGCAGGTCTTGGGTGTACGCTATTTGGGTGAAGCAAAGTATGGTCATGCCCCCTTCTTTTCTAGTGATCTAGCATCACAGTTTCACTTTCTGTGGTTTCAGTTACCTGCAGTCACCATGGTGGTAATAGTACATGGAAAACTACAGAAATAAACAAGACATGTATTTTATATGTTTATTTTTGACTGCACTAAGAGGCGTGTAGGCTTACTTTCCTGACCAGGGATTGAACCCACCCCCTGCATGGAAGCACAGGCTCTTAGCCATTGGACCACCAGGAAGCCGCATGATTCATAGATTTTAAGTTTCCCACTGTTGCGAGTGGTGTGGTGGAATCTTGCACCATCCCGCCTCATCCTGTAGGGGATGTGAATCATCCCCTTTTCCAGTATGCCCTTCCCACTGGTCGCTTAGCATCTGTCTGGGTTATCAGATAATTTGTGGTATCTTGGTGCTGTGTTCAGGTGACCCTTATTTTACTTACCAGTGGCCCCAGAGTACAAGAGTAGTGAGGCTGGCAATTCAAATACACTGAAGAGGAGCCTTGAAGTGAAAAGGTGAAAGTTCTTGACTTAATAAGGGAAAAAAAATTTCATATGCTGAGGTTGCTAAGATCTGTGATAAGAATGAATCTTCTAGCCATGAAATTGTGAGGAAGGAAAAAGAAATTCATGCTGTTTTTGCTTTCGCACCTCAGACTGCAAAAGGTACAGGCACAAAGTGTGACCAGTGCTTTAGTTAAGATGGAAAAGGCATTACATTTGTACAGTAAGAGATTCTGAGAGGAGGAGGGAGACACCACACTCATTACATTTGTACAGTAAGAGATTCTGAGAGGAGGAGGGAGACACCACACTCACCTCACTTTTTTTCAGTATAGAATTGTTATCTTGTTCTCTTTTGTTATTGTGAAGTCGCCCAGTCGTGTCCAACTCTTCGCGACCCCATGGACTGTAGCTTACCAAGCTCCTCTGTCCATGGGATTTTCCAGGCAATAGTACTGGAGTGGATTGCCATTTCCTTCTCCAGAGGATCTTCCCGACCCAGGGATCGAACCCGGGTCTCCCTCATTGTAGACAGACGCTTTACCGTCTGAGCCATTAGTTATTGTTAATCTCTTTACTGTGCCTAATTTGTAAACTTTATCACAAGTGTGTGTGTGTGTAGGGGAAAAAACATGTTCCATATATATAAAGTCAGGACTGTTTACGGTTTCAAGCCTCTACTGGGGTGTGGTGAGTGTAACCCCCCGGATGGGAGAGCTGCCGTAACTGTTACAGGGCAGTCCGTTGGTGAGGGAGTCAATTCTCTGTACCTTGACAAGTACTGAGCAAAATAATAGAAAGAGTGTGTTGAAATTTTTCTTGATGATTTGAGATGTGCTAGGGTGTATGTCATCAACAGAAGAGAGAAAACTCCTAGTTAATAAGGAAAAACTATGTACACTGAGATTAACTTTTACCTGAAAGTTAAGAAAAATAGGCTGGGTTCCAAATATACCAAATAAACATCTTAACCAGGCTTTGTGTAAAAACGAGTCCACAAAAAGCTGCAGTAGTTAAAATGTTAGGAATGTCCCAGATTTTACAGGTAGCAGCACTGTCGAATGCTTCAGTGAAGCTATTGTAATGGGTGATTTTTGTGGACTGTTAATGGTGGAACACACAGAACCTGGAACTTCGGGTGCCAGGAACTGTAACCTGGCTGTGCCTCGGTTTCCTTGCCTGTCAGCTCTCTGATTTCACGACTACACCCTATGTGTTAGATCAGCTGGTTACGTTACCAGGTCAGGTGTTTGCCTCAGCCTCTATAAAAACACTGATGATTGCCAGATGGATGTTTATAAGAATCGCAGTTTCAGGCCCATTGGGTGGTGGTGGTAAAAACCTGGACAGGTTTAGTTACACCCCTCTAGGTGGTAAGGGCCTGGATTGTTGGAAAGTGGAAGTGCTAGGTGGTCAGATATGCCCGACTCTCTGCGACCCTGTGGGCTGTAACCCGCCAGGCCCCTCTGTCCATGGAATTTTCCAGGCAAGAATACTGGAATGAGTAGCCATTCCCAGGTCTCCAGGGGATCTTCCTGACCCAGGTATCGAAGCTAGGTCTCCTGCATCGCAGGCAGATTCTTTACCATCTGGATTGTTTAGTGGAAGTAAAAATGGAGAGGCAGTGGCAGGTGCAAGAAATATTGATAAGGAGCAGTAGATCGGAATTCTTTAAAAACGCAAGAATGACGGTGGATTGAGAACTTGACTGTGGATGGCAGCCTGTGCCATTGCCAGATGTGGCAGAGGAGCCAGGTGATGACTGTTCTTTCCACATGCTTGAGGGCGTGTTGATGTCCCATTTGCAGCAGGACTTGGGACTGTGGGCTGAAAAAGCTGGTTTCGAGTTTGAGTCATTTGTAAGAAATTGGTACTTGTGACTCTAAGAAGAGACAAAAGATAAAAGAGTGAATAGAATTAGGATGGTGGACTGTAGCAAGAGAAGGTGAAGTTGAGTCGAAAGAGGAGTTCCAGAAATCTGGGCTGCATTTGAACTTTTGGCCTTTTATCCCTGGAATTCTTAAGTTTCAGTCACACGTTAGTACTGGGAGTGAATTTGGGGTTGGAGCTGGGGCGTTCTTAGATGCCTGCTTTGTGCAGACCCGTTTTTGGGGGCTGGGAATTTAGTCATGAACAAAGTGGAAGGCTCCTGTGCTGCTTGCCTTATAGCGAGGACTAGGCATAACTCTTAAACAGGAAAATGCCCGGAAGAACAGTTTCATGAAAATTAAACAAGAAGATGTGATGTGGCTGTGTCTGAGTAGGGGCTCTTTTAGGGGTGCTCGGGAAAGGGGTTGGGAAGTACCTCTAGCTAGAGGGCAGAGTGGACCGGCTGTTGAGGCTTAGACCTGAGTGACCGGTACGAACCAGCTGTGTGTGGATCTCAGCCCAGTGTTCCAGCCCAAGGCGACAAGTGCAGAGCTCTGAAGCCAGGGCTGGGCCTGGGCCGAGAGGGGCGGGGTGTGTCCTCTCCTGGAGGAAACCGGAGACTCAGGGAGGAGACGGGGAAAAGCCGGACCTGGAAGGGTTTCACAGACCCTTGGGTGACTCCCACAGGCCTGCCTTCTCTCACAGCTGAAGCCCACCTCTGAGTGTCCTCTGAACCCCAGCCTCTGGCTCACGGTCAGGTCTGGCCTCTCAGGGACCGTGGATTTATCGTGAGGCGGAGCACTGAGTCCCGGGCAGACTGCGTTCTTAGGCAGTTGCAGCATATTGTTTTGGATTCCCCATTTGAGGAGAAACAGTTTTCGTATTCTGTAGTCATTTTTAAGATCTGTGTTTTGATGTAAATGGAACATCCTTGAATGGAAGAATGTTTTAAAGGAGATCCAACTCTCATTCGTCCGAGGACAGTGGGATCAAAAGTTTCTGCTGTTTTCTTTCTTGGATGAATCGCTTTTGAGGAGAAAAGGAAGTCTTTCCAAAAACCTGCTGTCGTGAAGCTTCATGAACAATGTGTGATGCGATTTCACAAGTGGTTCTTTCAGCCTCCCAGCTGGCGTAGCACTCACCTGCATCTCCCATAACCTTCTGGATGACAGCTCCTTAGAAACAAAGAGTTCATATTTGTATACTGCCTCCAGGTTTAAAATGCACATTTGCACACAGAGTGTCATTTGATTTTCATTACAACCTTGTGTAATCTGCCTGCAATGCAGGAGACCCCAGTTCAGTTCCTGGGTTGGGAAGATCCACTAGAGAAGGGGTAGGCTACCCACTCCAGTATCCTGGCCTGGAGAATTCCACAGACTGTATAGTCCACGGGGTTGGACACGACTAAGCAACTTTCACGTTCTTTCCTTCACAATCTTGTGAGGGGGGAGGAAGCTTCATTCTTACCCTCATAATACTTGAAGAAGTGAGAGTCCAAGATGGTTCATTTAGTATATGCTTTACCCAGAGATTGTAAATCTCAAACCCATGGTCTTTCTTCCGTGTACCAAGCTGCTAAGCAAGGCTGCTATCCATGATTGTTACCTAGAACACGGCGAATCTCGCTACACTTCATGTGATAGAGACTTGCACAGACAGGCTTCCCCAGTGGCCCAGACGGTGGAGAACCTGCCTGCAGTGCGGGAGACATGGTTTGCCCCCTGGGTTGGGGAGACCGCTGGAGGAAGGCATGGCAACCCACTCCAGTATTCTTGCCTGGAGAATCCCAAAGACAGCGGAGCCTGGCGGGTTGCAGTCCATGGGGTCTCAGAGTCAGGCGTGACTGAGTGACTAAGCACAGCACAACACAGACTTGCACGAATAAAGTCCTTTTGAAACTAAGTAACCCACGTTTAATCTTCATTTCCCACGTTAAAAATTTTTTAATGTTTTATTTGAAAAAAGTGCACATTTACAGAAAAATGACAAGAGTGCAGCTTCACTTCCGCTCACCTTTTATTAACATTTAGGTGTGACCTAAATGTGATTTTCTTACCATTTTCTTTATTACATATTTTTTTGAACTGTGTGAAAGTTGCAGGCATCATATCTTTTCCCCCCTAAATATTTCAGCATGTATCAATAGTTCTTAAAGACTGACTCATTCTCTTTCATGATGACAGTACAGTTTACAAAACAGGTCTCATAACATTTACCTAATGCTCTTATGTAGGTCCGTATCCAGATTTCTCTGACCATCCCAAAATGCCCTTTGAAGCATCCTCCTGAGCACTTCTCCCCAGTTCAGGGTTTAATCCGGGACTACACCCTGTATTTATTTACAGTCTCTTAACTGAGTACAGTTCTTTTGTTTGTCTTTCCTGGTGCCGACATTGTGGAAGAGAATTTGGCCAGTTAGCTACTTATTTTGCTGAATTTTTTCTGGATTTGGTCAGGAATACTACATAAATTCAAGTCAATGTCGCTTCTTTTTGACAGAACAATTGCCTTTTCACAGTTGCGCATTAAAAAGTAAAATAAAGATGCTTACTTGTTTCCAGGTTTCATCATTAGATTTACCCTGTGTGAGTCCTGAATCGACAGTGCTGTCATCTTTGCGATTAAGAGTATTGGTCACAAGGAAATAAATGTGAAAACAATGTCCTTATTGTGCACCTCTAACTTCTTACAGCTGTAAGGGGATGTGTACAGCATCCTTGCAAAGTGGAGCAAAGAATGTCTGATTTTCTTCTACATATGTATTCTGTGGATAAATAACCTACTCATTGCTTTAGCCAGTTGAAAAGGTAGACATAGAGTCCTGAATCACTATCTTTAGTCCTTATGGGACTTAAGCCACTTTTTATAGTAAACAACACACAACAGATAGTTTTCATAAGCATAGTATATGTACCCTTTGGCTGTAGAGCCCTTTTCACTGTCAAGATAAAAGCACATACTTACCCCAGAAAGGATAGGGTGTGAGAATGCTATCAGATGATAAAAGAAAAAGCCAGGCATATGAGACAAAAGTTGGTATTTATAAAACAAACAAAATAGGTCCCGCCGCCACCCCACCCCCACACACTAAGCACCTAGCAACCTAGCAACTGGACAAGAACAACAATAAATAAATCCTCCCCCAGACCAACAGCTGAAAAGGAAGCAAGATTTAAAACTGCGGAAGGAGGAGGAGGAAAGGGTCTCTCTAAATGCCTCTTATCTAAGGCCCCCAGGCTTGTTCTAGAAGAAATCTGGGCAGACCAGCCCTGAAGGGTTTTTCTTCTGTTCTGATAGCATCCCTCACACTCTGTCCTTTCTGGGGCACAAGGAGACAGTAGGGGTCAAGAACAAGCAGATCTGGATTCCAGAGAAAGTCACCTCCTTTCCCCGCTCTGACTTTACTTATTTGGAGAAAAAGCCATGATGATGCCCCCAAGTGACGGCCCCACGGGTGGCGCCCCGTGTGGGAATGAACTTTGTGACCGAGGTCAGGACTGCAGAACAGTGAGATGAGTCAGGGGAATCATTGTGTTTTCGGGGTGGTTGACCTCACTCCGCTGCAAGAGTGAAGAAACTGAGCTACTGTGAGACTGATGGATTTGCCCCACGTTTCATGGAGGTTGTGATGGTTCTGGTCAGGTAGCAGGATCTGCAGGTAACTAGCCCAGCCAGCATGCCAGAGGCGGAGGTTGGAATTTAGGGTTCAGAGTACACGCACTGAGCCCCTGTGGTAAGAGTCTGGGAATACATGGGCTATGTAAGAGAGAAAAAGGGAACAGTGGGAATAGCGGAAGGAGAGAGAAATATTTGAAAAGATAGCATTGAGCTCTCTTTCAGAGTAGTGTTGCTCGCTCAAGTCATGTCCGACTCTTGTGACCTCATGGACTATAGCCTGCCAGGCAAGAATATTGGAGTGGGTAGCCATTTCCTTCTCCAGGGGATCTTCCCAATCCACGGATTGAATCCGAATCTCCAGCATTGCAGGCAGATTTTTTAACTGTCTGAGCCATGAGTAAAAAACATTGTGGGTTGTAACACTTGAGTGTAGAGAAGTCACTAATAACCATTCTGGTGAATAACTCGGGCAGATACTCACCTTTATCCCTAGGTCTTCTGCAGGAGGATGGGGGTGGCTCTTTAGCCCTGGACCTGTGAAAGGAAGAGGTAGCCAAGGCTCTTGAAAAATGACTGAGGCATTTCTGTGTAAAGCACACTCCTGCAGATTTTTTTTTTTTTCCCTTCTGCTTTTCTGTGTTAGAATAATGTCCTTACTGGTTGCCGAAGTGTTCCAGTGGGCATTGGGCACTTGATAGTTAATGAAACCCCGGAATGGATGGCTTGGCTCTGACACTGACTCAGAAGGTTTATCTTGGATGCTTGATGATCTGCTAACTAGAATCACCATAAGAACACATTTAAAGAGGAAAAACTTGGGGTTCATTTTTCAGATCCTTCAGTTATAAACTTGCTGGTTTCCCCAAGATTTGTGGTCAGGTGAACCCATCTCAAGGTCTCCCTCAGGAAAACCAAAAGCTCCCATCCCAAAACTACGTACTCCTTTAAAAGCAGAGAGATAGATGTGAAATACAGGTTATATATGGAAAACTTATCATTACCTGCCTTATGACTGGAATGAAACTCACATTTATTAGATTTTCAAGGGGAAGAGCTATACTAATTACAAAACAGATGTTCAGAACCCCAACAGATCTGGTTTATTACGTCCTTTCACATTTCTCTTTTTCTGTAGCACTAAATGTTTTTGCCTGTAACTGCTTCTGGGAGGAGGAAAAGCATCCTGACGTATCTTTGGCACTGGATTCCTTTCTCCATTTAAAACTTACAAAACAAAACAACATCCAGTGATTATGACTATTTCTGTTAGAGTAGGGACCACATGCTTAGATGATGTTGCTCTCTGTTCTGTCAAGTAAGGGGTGGGTGGGTTAGGATACAGGTATTGCTTGAGACTCGGAAAAGACCCTGATGCTGTGAAAGACCAAGGGCAGGAAGAAGGGGGTGACAGAAGACAGGACGGCTGGATGGCATCACCCACTCATGGACGTGAGACTGAGCAAACTCCGGGAGATGGTGAAGGACCGGGAGGACCTGGAGGCCTGGCGTGCTGCTGTCGATGGAGTTGCAAAGAGTTGGACACAACTTAGTGACTGAACAACAGCAACTGTGTGTGTTAATCAGGACTGACCTCAGGGCCAGAAGATGAGAGTCCACGTGGGGATGTCATGCTGAGAAAGAAGGGGATTTAACATGAACTATTAAAAGTTTGTTTCTGCAAAAGTATAGTTGGCATACGTAACGACAGTTGAGAAAGGTAAAAGTGTTAGTTGCTCAGTCGTGTCTGGCCCTATGCGACCCCATGGACTGTAGGCCACCAGGCTTCTCTCTCTGTGAGGATTCTCCGTGCAAGAATACTGGAGTGAGTAGCCATTCCCTTTTCCAGGGGATTTTCCTGATCCAGGAATCACACCAAGTTCTCAGGGCTTGCAAGCGGATTCTTTACTGTAGGTTGCCTCTAACTTTAATGTCCTCTGTTGCTCTTTGGAGGGAAGAGGACCTGCTTGGTAGTGGCAACATTTTATGTCTTCCTGATAAATGTGTTTCCCTAGCAGGAGCTGAACTAACAAGGCTGTCCCTCTTGCTTGGCTGTTGTGTTACATGTTGCTCCTACAAAGAGAGCTTTATCAGCTTTCTGATCTCTTAAATTAATTACCTGTCTTTGCCTCAACAATACATGTCTGATGGGTCAGCTGCAGTGTTTTGTAGACTGGAGGCTCTTTCCAGCCAGATCTGAGTACTGTGTTTTAGATAATGACAACATTGTCACTAGTGCCAGAAGAAATAAGGAAGTCAAGTGTTCCTCAATTTAGCTTTTGATGACTTTACAGAGCAAGAGCTTCAGTTTTCCTTCTGTTGGGCTTGTTAGCCCACCTGCAGCAACTTGCTTTGAAGTTTACAGATTTTGCGTTTGCAGATAGCGTTTTCTTCATTTTCCTTGGCATTTTCCGAGCAAGTGGAGATACATAAAGGCCAAAAGCCTTCTCAGGGTCTCTCTGCAGGATGCTTTTACACTAACTTGATGTTTCCCAAGCATCTGGATATTTGGGAAGGGGAATGGTGGTGGGGACAGGACCAATAGAATTAACTTTTCCATTTGGTTCCAGTGAAGAGAAGTCTTGCTTTCCAAAGAAGACCAAGTTGTAATGCTCTATGTCCTTAGCTCACTCATCAAAGCACTTGCTAAGTGAAGGGAGGACCTGGTCTTCGAGGAATAGATTCTTTCGCAGGAGCTCATGTGTGTGAGGAGTTAAATGACAGCATAGGTAATATTGGCTCAGATGCTGGATTTGTTACACAGGCAGTGGTGGTTTATGGCAAGAAAAGGGATGAGATGTTGGCAGAAATGATAGGAAGGCCTTCAGGAAAAATGGGGTTCCGTTAGTCTGGACAGATGTGGCTCTGGAGGAAGGAAAGAGCAGAATGAGAGAGGGGAATAGAGTCTGTGAAGGTGTGGACATGGTATTGTCAGGGGTGGTGAGGGGCCTGTCTGGACTGGAGAGGACAGTTCCCATGGTACTTGGAGAGAAGATTGCATAGATCTGCTCTGTTCATTAGGGTAGCCACTGGCCCCATGGAGCCATGAAAATTAATAAAAGAAAATTTAAAAAATCACTTCCTCCACTGCAGAGAGCTTAGCTGCCATGCTGGCTGGCGGCCGCCACGTTGGACAACGCAGATAGAATATTTCCATCAGAGCAGAAAATTCTGTTGGCCAGCACTGATAGAGGGAGTATGGCATTTTACAAGCAGGATAGGGAACAACTGGAGGTCTTCCAACTAGGCAGGGGGTCGCACGGTGGAAACAGTGCCCGGAGGACATGGAGGAGTGGCGTGGAGAGAGCAGAGGAGGACTGTGAGGGCCTCGTCACCGCTGGAGTGTGCGGGGCGCACAGGAGGACGGGAAAGCGGTTCCAGAGAGCAGGTGGACTTTGTCTGACAGAGTGGCGGAAAGCATCAAAGAGCCACAGATATGACCTCCGAGGGTTCCCTAAAAGAGGAACAGGGATGATGTAGAGCCAGAGCGAGGGGTGCCACGGCGGGTGGAAGCCTTAAATACATGGGTGGCTTTTAAAGACACCCAGCTCCTTTACTTTGCGTAACACAAAAGCATTTGAACATGACTGTGTGGCTTCCTCTTGCATCTCTGCACAAGCAGTTGGTTTGGTAGCTCTTTCCTTTGTTTGCTTAGAAAGAGGAGAACGACACTTACTGAGTGCCTTTCGTGTAAGGTGACTTGCGTACGTTATCTCTTCACCTGCTTGAGATCCGTCGTATAAGAATGGTTTCACTCCCAGTCCCTTAAATTGCTGCCACCCTCTCTTAACCTGGGAACTCGAAGCCTGATGCTTGTATCCCATTCTGCATTTAGAGGTTGGCGTCAGTACCTGATTCCCCTTGGCCGTCGCTTCTTCAGATGTAAGCTGGAGATCTTGTAAACACTGTTTACTCAGGGCAGTCATTGGCGTGAGGAGTTTCCCAGACTGACTTGCAGTTGGATTGTTCTAGAGCACTGGTTCTCAAAGTGCGGTCCCACCAGCATGAGCATCACTAGGAGCCTATTAGAAATGCAGATCTTCAGGCCCCATCCAGACCTACCGAGTCAGAATGCTTGGGGTGGAGCCCTGCAAACCGTGTGTGTGTGTGTGTGTGTGTGTGTGTGTGTGTGTGTCTTCGGCGCCCGCCCCCACTCATGTGAGAGGCTTGTGGAATCTTGGTTCCCTGACCAGGGATCGAATCCTCATCCCCTGCAGCAGAAGCACCCCCTCTTTGCAGCCCCATAGTCCTAACCTCTGAACCATCAGGGAAGTCCACATTAAAAAAAAAAGAGTTTAATGATAGTTTTCATGTAAGTGAAAGTCATTCAGTCATGTCTGACTCTTTGCGACCCTGTGGACTATACAGTCCATGGAATTCTCCAGGCCGGAACACTGGAGTGGGTAGCCCTTCCCTTCTCCAGTGGATCTTCCTAACCCAGGGATCGAACCCAGGTCTCCCGCGTTGCAGGCAGATTCTTTACCAGCCGAGCCACCAGGGAAACCCTGTTCATATAAGTTCACTGATAAAAATCTCAGACTGTAGATTGTTTGTAAACAGTTCCAGTTATTTGGGTGTGGTGGTCATTGATTCCGCAGCCTTCTGAAGTGTTTCATACATAAACTGACTTGCACATTACTCTGCAAGCCACTTTGAAATAAGCCCTCCAGATGATTCTGTTGCACCCCAGTGTTTAAGCATGAACCAGTAAACAAAAAGGATGGTCTTAAAAGCCCCTTTCCTGCAGATTAAATTGGACAGAAACTTTGTACTTGAATTGATTTTGTTGCTCTCACTTCAGCTTCCGTCACAGTACCTTGCACATATAGGTTCTCAGTGGTTTTGGTTAAATAGAGTTAAAGCTGTTCAGGGCAGCTTGCAGTGGTGCAGTGGTAAAGAACCCACCTGCAGTGCAGGAGGCGCAGGAGACTCAGGGTTGATCCCTGGATCCAGATGGTCCCCTGGAGGGGAGGGCGTGGCAGCCCACCCCACTTGTCTGGAGAATCCCGTGGACAGAGGAGCCTGGCAGGCTGTGGTCCATGGGGTCGCAAAGAGACACAACCATGCGCATGTGTGGCCACACACACAAAACTCTACGAGAAAGAGCTTCGCTGTGTTCATGGACAGTAATGTCTGATTAGTCAAAGGTGAGACTTGGGGCGGGGGAGTGGTAATATTTAAGATCCCCAAGGGTAGACCACTCAGATGAAGTGACCCAGGGGGCTTTGTTACCTGGAACCAGTGACACTGTGTCACTTTGACCTCTGAGATAGGGTCTCTAAGAAAACTCGGGAACGATACTCAATGAAAAACTACATTTCAGTCTAAATAGTTCAATACGTCTGTGTTGTGTATGGTCTATTTACTTGGATTTCTGTGTTTTATTCTTTCTATACAAATCTCATTTTATTAGTTTGACAAGCCTGTGAATTAGGAGGAATTGTTTTCTTTTACAGATGGGGAAAGCTTTATATTTTAAAGTTTTAGTACAAGCTATTAAGTATAAAATAAGCTATAAGGATATATTGTACAACATGGAATATAGCCAATGTTTTATCATAACTGTAAATGGAGTATAACCTTTAAAAATTGTGAATCATATATTGAGAAAGGCAATGCTAAACAATGCTCAAACTACCGCACAATTGCACTCATCTCACACGCTAGTAAAGTCATGCTCAAAATTCTCCAAGCCAGGCTTCAGCAATACATGAACCGTGAACTTCCAGATGTTCAAGCTGGTTTTAGAAAAGGCAGAGGAACCAGAGATCAAATTGCCAACATCCGCTGGATCATGGAAAAAAGCAAGAGAGTTCCAGAAAAACATCTATTTCTGCTTTCTTGACTATGGCAAAGCCTTTGACTGTGTGGATCACAGTAAACTATGGAAAATTCTTCAAGAGTTGGGAATACCAGACCACCTGACCTGCCTCTTGAGAAACCTGTACGCAGGTCAGGAAGTGACAGTTAGAACCGGACATGGAATAACAGGCTGGTTCCAAATAGGAAAAGGAGTACATCAAGGCTGTATATTGTCACCCTGCTTATTTAACTTCTATGCAGAGTACATCATGAGAAATGCTGGGCTGGAAGAAGCACAAGCTAGAATCAAGATAGCCGGGAGAAATATCAATAACTTCAGATATGCAGATGACACCACCCTGATGGCAGAAAGTGAAGAGGGACTAAAAAGCCTCTTGATGCAGGTGAAAGAGGGGAGTGAAAAAGTTGGCTCAAAGCTCAACATTCAGAAAACGAAGATCATGGCATCTGATCCCATCACTTCATGGGAAATAGATGGGAAAACAGTGTCAGACTTTACTTTGGTAATTGCAGCCATGAAATTAAAAGGCGCTTACTCCTTGGAAGGAAAATTATGACCAACCTAGATAGCATATTGAAAAGTAGAGACATTACTTTGCCAACAAAGGTCCGTCTAGTCAAGGCTATGGTTTTTCCAGTGGTCATGTATGGATGTGAGATTTGGACTGTGAAGAAAGCTGAGCACCGAAGAATTGATGCTTTTGAACTGTGGTGTTGGAGAAGACTCTTGAGAGTCCCTTGGACTGCAAGGAGATCCAACCAGTTCATCCTAAAGGAGATCAGTCCTGGGTGTTCTTTGGAAGGACTGATGCTGAAGCTTAAACTCCAATACTTTGGCCACCTGATGTGAAGAGTTGCCTCATTGGAAAAGACTCTGATACTGGGACGGATTGGGGGCAGGAGGAGAAGGGGACGACAGAGGATGAGATGGCTGGATGGCATCACCCACTCAATGGACATGAGTTTGAGTAAACTCTGGGAGTTGGTGATGGACAGGGAGGCCTAGTGTGCTGCAGTCCATGGGGTTGCAAAGAGTCGGACATGACTGAACGACTGAACTGAACCCAGGCAGTGGTATATTCCCTGTTTGGTCTGTGGGATCCATCGATCTGATTGTGGGCTTATTTTCTGCCATTGCTGTTGTCATCTTCAGGTAGTTAAAAGCCTGGGGTGCTCTTAACTTCCCCTTCTGACTGTGCATTCCTCTCTGCTCACTTCCTGCATTCCTCACTTCTACTTTGATTAAAGATGATTCGGTTCTTGGTCTCTTACTTACTGTAGTTGATGTGTGTGCAGGAGAAGGCAGCAGAAATGCAGGTGGTATGAAAATGGTAACCCTTAAGAATGAATTTTTGCCTCGCTAAAACGTTTGTGACACATTGACTGCACTTGTTTGACTTAGTGTGAATAGAATGCTAGATTTCTAATTGAAAAAATAAATAGGCAACAAGCAATAAAGATTTATAGTTCCCTGTGCAACACAGTAATCAATATGTTTTAATAACCTAAAAGGGAAAATAATCTGAAAAGTAATATATGTGCATATGTATAGCTGAATCAGGTTGCTGTGCACTTGAAACAGTCAGCTGCACTTCAGTAAAATATATATATTAAGGGAATGTTAAGGCCAAGGGGCCTCATTTTTTGTTGCTCTTTAATTTTGGGGAGGACTGAAAACATGTATTTCTAATCAACTTCTGGGTGATGCTTTGGTTCTGGGACAACACTTGGAGAGCCTGGGTCGAGAAATGTAACTTCCTTGTAGGTGTGAAGTAGATAGGGGTAAAACTCCTGCTTTAGTGCTAATCAGCTGTGGGAGCCTTACAGTCTTCCTCTGTAAAATTCAGCAGGGTAATGCCAGAATTGTAGGTTTTCTGTGAAGGCTGAATGTGATTTTTAAAATGACAGACATGGGCGGGAGGTGGGAGGGAGATCCAGGAGGGCGGGGACATAATGTACAGCTGTGGTTGAAAGTGAAAATCGCTCAGGCGTGTCTGACTCTTTGCAGTCCCATGGCTGTAGCCTGCCAGGCTGTTCTGTTCATGGAATTCTCCAGGCCAGAATACTGGAGTTGGCAGCTGTCCCCTTCTCCAGGGATCTTCCCAACGACAAACCTAGACAGCATATTAAAAAGCAGAGACGTTACTTTGCTGACAAAGTGACGGGAGTGAGTGGGCTGGGAGTGAGATCTGAGCAGGCGCCCTGGACCCACTGGGTCCCCTGATGGAGACATTGCCCGTTGCACAGACAGGAAAGGAACTGGAGGCCTTGGCCTCCGTGCCAGGAGGCAGGCACAGTGTCTGAGATCAGCAAGCAGGCCTTTCACCCGAGGAAGGAGACCAGGTGGCTCCTCAGAAAAGAAAGGCGGGGCTGGTTTCATGCCCTCCCTGCCTGGGCATCGCCGGTCAAGTGAGTGAGGTGAAGGGAGCTGTGTGCCCAGGCGGTGAGACGCACGTAACACGAGTCAGGCTTCAGCCTCTGGTGTGTCCTGCCTGTGTGTTGTGTGCTCGCAGTGTTTGTGTGGCGCCTCCCTGGTGGCTCAGTTGGTGAAGAATCCACCTGCAACTCAGGAGACCCGAGTTCGATCCCTGGGTAGAGAAGAAGGGCATGGCAACCCATCCCAGTATTCTCGCCCAGAGAATCCCATGAACAGAGGAGCCTGGGGGCCTCCAGTCCATAGGACCGTGAGAATCGGACACGACTGAGCAACCAAACCACCACTGTCAGCGGGAGGGGCTCTGGGAGGCAGAGGCGGCTGGGGAGCAATCCTGTGTTGAGGGGAACCTCGTTTCCTGCAAGCTGAAGGGACGCACTCGTGAGTGAGGACGTCATCCTGTTGGTCGTCCATGAGTCTCAGGAGCGTAACTTGACCAGATTGTATTTTGGATATTTGTCCTGTTGCCTTGTATTGTTTGGAGGGTGAGTCCGGAAACCTGGAGACCCAGTTTCATAGATGCCTTTAGAGGAAGAAAAGAGACCTGAGCAAGGAGTAGCCAAGGCAGCTACACAGATAAGTGTGGGAGCTGGGCAGAACACAAGTCCAGTAGCCGGGTTTTAATGATAGAATGCGCCACTTACGTCCTCCGCTTCCCAGGAGGGCAGAGAAGGAAGAGAGAAATGTTCTGTCAAGAACTAATTTTAAGAAGTCCTCATGGTGTCTGCATTTTAACCAAACACCTGGTCCTGTTAGCAAAGGGGGACTGTCTCTTTAAGTGTTGACCCAATTACTCGAGCAGTTCCAGAGAGTTGTGAAACATTTGTGAGAGGGTGAGGCTGTTTTTTAAAGCCGCCAGCCAACACCCTTGTACCAATTTAGCTTTGCTTATTAACAGGAATAGACTGAGAGGCAGGGTTGTACATTGAAACAGAAAGCTCATCCTCTTCGAATTGTAAAAAAAACTTCTTTTTAAGGAACACTTTCCATTACGGGGTCCATTCATTAAATGATTTCCAAACTTTTTGTAATTTTAATTCCTTTTCCAGCTGAAGTTTCAAGATTCTTCCATGTTCAGAGAGAGTAGTCCCTAAAACCAGTCCATACGGAGCACTCTACAGACAAATTGAGCGCCATCTACTGGTTTTATTTTAACGGACCATGTCGGTGGTGCTTGGAAATCTTTTTAAGTATTTATGTATATCTTAATGTTGCAAAATTATGAAGCTGGAAGACAATATGAATTTTGACCATAATTAGTAATAGTATTTAATAGTTTAATGTTAACTTTGGGAAGGGGAATGCCTTTTGGCTGGAATATAGACATATGATCAAAAATGAAAGCAGGTTATAGGGATTTCACTGACCTGTATCTTTATCTGGGAAAAGATTAGCCTGGTTGAAATAAAAACTAACCTCAAATGTCAAATAAAATGGTTACAGTATTTTCTAACATTTGTTGCTGTTCGGTTGCTCAGTCGTGCCCGACTCTTTGCAGCTTCCTGGACTGCAGCACGCCAGGCTTCCCTGTCCATCACCTGCTGCCTGAGCTTGCTCAGACTCGTGTGCACCGAGTTGGTGATGCTGTCCAGCCATCTCACCTCTAGATGCTGTAGAGTTCTCCCCAAATGCTCCGCCACTGTTAAGTGAGTGACAAGGAAGACAGACTCAGTGTTGGGTTTAATTTGTGGCATTTTACATTTTGTTTTTGAAAAAGGATGACATGTTTTTGGTTCAGCCCAGCAGACATTAAGCACTTGCGATGTCTCAGGCCTTCTGGAGAGATATTGTGTGTACAGAGATGAGCTGGATGAGGGCCCAGCCCCAGCTCCACTGTAAATGGCTAAGCGTTCAGAAGACTCTTTCCTCCCTGGGTGATCCGTCCTGAGCCATGAGCAGACTCAGACGCAGCCAATTCCCTGCAGAGGCGTTCCTCATACCCGCCTCAGGACAGAGTATGGGTGCCTAGAGACGCTTGTGTTTCTGCTAATTATAGCACTTACCGGGTGGCCTTCTGTCCATAGGCATGTCTGTCGAGGCTCCTGGCGGACAGGAAGTATTTATAATTCTAGTACCAGATGATACCAGAGACAAACTGCATTAAACAGAGGCACTGTGTGCTTGTTAAGCATCAATGGACGAATAACTTAAGGCTTTGGTAATGGGAACAGAGCAGAAGGGAAGGGAACGAACACATTAATATTGGGCTGTTAAATAGCTTTCAACTGTTTAACTTATCTACTTGATGGATGGACTGGAATAAAAATTTATTCTAGCAGTAAAATGTTATGAACTAATAAAACACACTCAAGGAAATGTTTCAAGTAATAAAATATTTTCAAGTATTTTAAGGCTTATTTACATATCAACATTAAAATTTCAAATATTCCTATTTCAAAAATGACCCCAATAACTGATGGTTAGTGGTCCTATCGTATATTTGATAGCAATAAGTCCTCTGAAAGTCCTTTAACTTTCATTAATTCAGTCTGGCTTTCTACCTCGTTAGTACAGATCAACGATTGTGAGCAATATGATCTTGGAGAAAATACGAAGACTTTTGTAGTTATTGAGGTTATTATTAACAAAATGGTTAAAGTAAAGAGAAATTTGAAATATTTTTGATGGTTGGAAATTAACTGCGTCACGAATCTAGGAAGCGATATTTTAGTTGTGAGCTCTCTGGAGTATGCAAAATGAAAAAAACTCAGTATCCTTGATTAGAGAGGACTCGATTGTGGCTGCCATTAAACAGAGAGAAATACGGTAAGTCTCGTTCTCTTCCTTGATGGCATTTGAGTTTGAGTTCCTGTTGGGTCCAGAGGATCTTGTTTCTGGGGTTGAGGGCCTGGAATAGTATGTTGTGAAAAGACCCATTTAAGGCTGGAGAAAAATGAAACAGTTCTTGGGTTTGCTGCTTTCCTGTCTTCCCAGCTCTCCTCCCCTGTGTGTTCTGAAGACTGCTTAACCATCATCGCTTTTGAAGCTGCGAATCCTTTGGTCCTCACCTCTTTTAGCATCACTGATGCTGTGTTCCTCGATGTCGTCTCTTCGCTGGCTGGCCTTTCCTTGCTTAGCCTGTTTCTCCCTCCCTGCCCTCCTCTACAGGAACTTGGAGTCTAGGCCTTGGCTCTCTGTTACCATGGTGACCTCATTGCTGGCAAGGCTTCTCAACTTAGTGCGGTTGACTCTCAGATCTGCCTCACCAACCCAGACCTTTCCTGATGCCTTGTCCTTCTTGGCCAGAGGAACCTGGCGGGCTGCAGTGCACGGGGTCGCAAAGAGTTGGATATGGCTGAGCACGTCCTGTCTGTAGAATGTCTACAGTTTCCCCTCCGGCTGGCAGATGAAACTTGGCATTTAAAGCTTATCATCCGCTTTCTCACAAATCATTCCCACAGCCCCCTCCCGATTTTCCTTGGAGAGATATCCCTTTTTTCCTCCTAGCGTTGCTTTATGTCTGTTCTTTTCCTCTGCGTCTATTTGTCCAGCTCCCGTCGTCAGCTGTCATATTTCATCAAATTATTTTCAGCCACATGCCTTTCTCACATTTATTTCTTTTTAGGTCATCTTGGTGCCAAAGTAGTTTTAACTCCCTTTTGCTTCCTTGCACTGTGTTTTTGTAATGTTTCCCCAGACTGGTTTCCTTGCCTCTGTTCTCTTTTTTTCCTTCTTAGAATACTTCTGTGAGATAAACCTTTCTAGAACATTTGCTACATCCAATTTTCTCCCAAAACATGCCACTCAGAGCTGTTTTCTCTTTACTTTTCTTGCCTACACTCAGGTTCAAATGTGAATATGTTCTGGCTTGCCATTAATATTCTGTGTAAACTGACACCTACTCCCTTCGTTCATTCATGTAGTCACTCAGAAACTTCTTGTTGCTCCAAAGGCAGTGCGTGAAGTGCCCTCTGAGACACGGCTCTGGCTTCCCATGAACTTCAGATGTTGATGAGACATACGTACAGCATAGAGGATGGTGCGTGCGTGCGTGCACAGTCACGTCATTCCTGTCCGACTCTTGGTGACCCCATTGACTGCAGCCCGCCAGGCTCCCCCGTCCACGGGATTCCCCTGGCGAGAATGCTGGAGTGGGTTGCCGTGCCCTCCTCCAGGGGATCTTCCCGACCCGGGAATCGAGCCTGCGTCTCCTGCAGCACCTGCGTTGTGGGTGGACTCCTGCCGCTGGGGCCCTGGGGAAGCCCTGGGGTGCTGAGTGTACACTTAGGCACGCTCTTCGGCTTTGTCACGCATCCTTGGGGCTGCGCAGCCTGTGTGCCTGGTTTGAGCTTGCCCTGTTTCAGCTTGTCTCCTGCCTGAACTCTCACGTCACCTCCGGGCCCTCTGTTTCCCTTGTTTTCAGCACCCTCTTCCTTCTACCTGCAGACTTCTGGGTGTCGTCGCTTGCTATTGAACATGTGTTTCTTCTGAGAATTACCTCTTTGCTTTTCTCTCCTTTCTGCCACTTAACTCTGTCTCCGGCACTAACCTTAGTGTCAGAATTGTGGAAAGAATACAGACTTTGGAATCCTACTTGGATTTGAACCCCAGCTTTTAGCCTTTCCTAGCTTTGTTCTTAGACGTTAAAGTACTCTGGGCTGCTCTTCTCATCTCCAAGAAGGGTAAAGATACTTGCCTTGCACATACTTGGTTGAGTTTGCAGAGCAGCTGGTGCTGTCTCTGACCTGCAGGGGCCACTCGGAAGATGGTTGTGCTGAGCCCGCGTGCCTTTCTCTGGTCCCCAGGCTCCCATGTATTTACTGTTTGTAGAAAACGAATTTAGTGAATAAAATGGTTGCTGTGGTGTGTTAGTTATTTTCCCTCTCTGGTTGGGTGAGAGGCGTTTGTGCGTAGGGGTGGGCAGTGGTCCACACTCTCAGCTTGGGCCAGAGCACCAGGGGAACTGTATAAACAGAGTTTGCTGTCGGTATAGACCTTTGTCCACATCTGTGTTAATAGAACTTGCCATATCCCTAGTCCGTGAGTCCTTTAAACCTTTGTGAATTAACGATTTTCCCGTTATCTCTGTTTTTAAAATCTTATATGTAGAAGTAATTTGAAATTCATAAAAAGTTGTTTAAAAAAAAAGCAGGGCAAAGAATACCCTGATACTAGTCACTCAGGGTAATTAACTCTCGCAAACATTCTGCCCCATTTGATTTATCATTTGTACTCTCTAGCTAAAAACCTGTACACGCTCACAGTGTTTCCTTTCCTGTCTTTTGCTAAAGGGCCCTGTGTAATGGATTTTTACCCCTTACATGCTTCAGTATGCATTTCCTAAGGCAGGAGCTTGTCTCTTGTAAATCACAGCAGAGCTAATTACTGGTTTTAGCAGTCCTGTCTCTTCTCAGCCTTCCTTATCTGAAACAAGCCCACAGCCTCTCTTTATCTTCTATGGCATCAACCATTTTGAAGAATACAGTATCCCTCTCCTTTTTTTTTCCCCCTAAACTTTATATTGATGTACAGCTGATGAACAGATCATCTCAGGTGAACAGTGAAGGGACTCAGCAGTCCGTGTAAGTGTATCTAATCTCCCCCAGGCTCCCCTCCCATCCAGGCTGCCTTGTAAGGTGGCAGCCTGGGGGGAGACACTTCTAAGGCAATGTAAATAGCTTGTTCCTCATCAGAATTTCCCCCTAAATTGAGTACTCAGTGAAAATTTTTGCCAGACTCAATCTCTCCCATGATGATGGCAAATGGGTAGTAATTTCATTACTTTGACATTCTTCCCACTTTGCCCGTCAGGCTTCCTCATTCCATTATACATAGGTGTTCACCTTTCTCCCTTTGTCTACTGTTAGTATAGAGTCATGGCTTCCTTCCTTTTTTAAAAATTGTTTATAATTCATTACTCTTCTTAATTGACAGTTTGGTCTAAAATTGTCCCAGATTTGGCCAGAGGAAGCTGTGTCGACATGCGTCATGTCAGCATGTCCCTGTCCTTTTTTGGGGGGAGGGAGGAGGACATTTCCTTACCTTTTGTCAAAACAAAATGTTCCAAGCTCATCTTGTACATAACCTTGACCTAGACCTGGAAACAGCCTTGGTTCCTTTTAGAGGAGAATGGTATTAGTGACCAAGATTAGTGCAAGATGTTAAAAAAATTTTTTTAAACAGCTTCAGAAATGGAACTTAGTTTTGCACCTGTTTGAATATCTGGTCACATAAATTATTTGAAAATTTGTTTCTTGAGAACTTACTTTAAAATGATTTCAAGTTTACAGTAAAGGTTTAAGAATACTATAAAGAAATCCCATATGCCTTAAACCCAGCTTCACCAACTGTGAACATTTACCTCATTTACTTACTTACTCATTTTCCCCTCCACTCCCCTATCATTTGAGGGTAAGCTGTAGACAATGCTCCTTTACCCCAGATACTTCACTGTGTGCTTCTTAAGAACAGGGCTCATATAAATCACAGCACGGTCACCAAAATCAGGAAAATTCTAACACTGGTACAGTGTTAAGTGTGTGTAAACCTCATTTAAATCTGGACACATGTCCCTTTAATCTCCTTAATAGCAGTTTGTTGTTCAGGATCCAGCCTAGGACCATGCACTGCATTTAGTTGGGAAGTCTTTTCAGTCTCCGTAATCTGAGTCTTTAGCGACATTTTTGAGAGGTTCAGATCAACTTTTTTTTTTTTTTTAAAGAAAGCCTCTCAATTTGGTTTCGTGTGATGTTTTCCTCTGACTCAGTTGAGGAACACTATGACGCTGTGTCCTCAGTGGATAGGATCAGGAGACAGGTGATATTAGTTCATTTCATTTTTTTGTGTCACTTGCTTCAGGTGGCAAAAGAAATACAGCATGATGTTTTGAGTGTTTGTTACATCTCTTTTTAATATTTATATAATTATAAATTTCTATCTTTTTTTTGCATTTCACCTGGCATTTAATTACATGTCTGTTTTTTTGTTTGTTTTTTAATTTTTACAGTGTTGTCTTGGTTCCCACCATACAGCAACGAGAATCAGCCGTAATGACACACATATCCCCTCCCTTTGAGCCTCCTGCCATCCCGCCCCTCTGCGTCATCACAGCGCCAGGATGGGCTCCCAGTGTTATTCAGCAGTTTCTCCCGGCTGTCCATTTTATACATGACAGCGTATTATGTTGATATTACTTTCTCCATTCAGGAAAGCAGATATCATATACTTTTAATAATGGCCATGTTTAACAGCTGGCTTGTGGGATTCTTGAAAACGTGATGCGCCCTCACAGGCCTGTACAGGCCAGCTCCAGCACGCATTCCACCGCAGTGATCTTGCTGCGGAAGGGGCCCGCCTTCAGGAACCTTGTGACTGGCAGTGTCTTGCTGTCTCTGAGATCAGTCCTGCCCCTTCTTTTAGCGTTCCTCCCACAGGACTCTGTCTATCTCTCCCTCCTCCTCTCCACCCAGCATCTTGCCTGCTTCCAGGGCCCTGGTTGTCCCCACACTGGGAGTCGCTCCTTCCATGCCTCAGTTGCTCTTCTCTGCCCTATTTCAGTCTGTCCCTCGTCACGTTACTGTCCCCAGGTAAAAGAAGGCCCCAGACACGACCAGCATCTTGGGGCAAGGAGAGCCTCTCAGCAAGATGGCAGGTTTAGCGCAGAGAGAGAATCCTTGATCTAGAAAAGACGACCTATTCTTAGGGCTCCAGGATAGAAATCCAAGTGGGAAATAGAATTTTTTCCCTGCTTATTAATAGGTGCATAAAGACAATTTTAGTTCTATTAATACAATTTAATTACTGTGTAAATGAGTTAGAGATGGGACGCGGAGACCGTAGCTACCATGTAAAGCCGTGAAAGTGATTGATCGTGGCGTTTAGAATCAGTATATTCACTGTATATAAACAGTGCGTTTATATATTGGGGATCACCTGTGGACTGCAAAATGAGGCCTGGTGGCACTAACTAATGGCACTTTCCATTAGTTCTTGTGTCATCTATCAGCAAGACTAGTTAGGACTCTGGAGAAATGGTCAGGTTCAAGGATACATTTCTCGTGAATGAAAAAACATGGGATTGTTTTTGTAATAAGACACCGTGGTTTTTGAGTTCAGATCACTGGAGAGATGCAGATGTAGATGCATCCTCTCCTTGGGATTGGGTCAAACTAAAATTTTGATCAAGAATGTCTTGAAAGTTTTCCTTGTTAATAAGTT
The DNA here is from genome assembly GCF_016772045.2 of Ovis aries. Taxonomy (NCBI): domain Eukaryota; kingdom Metazoa; phylum Chordata; class Mammalia; order Artiodactyla; family Bovidae; genus Ovis; species Ovis aries. The sequence goes on from NC_056071.1 coordinate 15,735,933, forward strand.
CATCTGTCATAGGTAAAAACGCAACAAACGTGTTAACTGGGCAGCAGCCCGCTTGATCTGTCTATTCCCTGGGGCCTGCCCTTCCCCTGAGCAGCAGGGATCTCTCAGGGAAGGTGTGATCAAATCCACCACCTCAGCTGAGCTTCTTACTTAGACCTGTTTTCCATTTTTATTTTTTAATTCGCCTATTTTAAGGCCATCTCAAGTAGTTCTAAGTGTCTGGTTACTACTGCAGTAAAACAGGAGTCATGCGGCTGAAATGCGGAGGCCAGATGTTTGTTGCTTGCTCCTAGCAACTTTATCAGAGAGCCGAGAATACTCCTTCAAGAACAGATGCTTTAATTCCAGGTGCCTTCAGAACCTAAACTTCAAGTGAGTTTGAGGTGAATTAGGGTTCTATGTTTACTTCTATTTAATACTGTGGGTGGCTAAACTCAGTGTTTAAAAAAAAAGAATTAGAGCTATGAAAGTAATTTAAAACTTACTTTTCTCTTGGGAATGAAAAAAAGAGGTTGATCCTGAAAGCTCTGTTAAAAGGAATTCCAACTGCTTATTAGCCATCCCTTCTGACCACAATTAAGAGAAGGCCCCAGCTGTCGCTAGTGTCTTGGGCACAGAAAGTCTCATGGCAAGATGTTGAGGCTCTTGTGGAGAGGACCTTCTTGATATTGAAAAAAGATGTATTCCTAGAATTTTAGATATCTAAGTGAAAAAAAAAACCCCACTTATTTTTTTTTCCCTGCAAAAGTCCATATTGTAAACAGTTTAGGCATGCAGACTATGTGATCTCTTTTGCAATAACTCAGCTCTTCAGTGGGCTTCCTTGATAGCTCAAGTGGTAAAAAAGCTGCCTGCCAATGCAGGAGATGCAGGCAGGAGACTCAGGTTCGATCCTTGGGTCACGAAGATTCCCTGAAGGAGGAAATGACAACCCATTCCAGTATTCCTGCCTGGAAAATCCCAGGGACAGGAGCTTGGCGGGCTACAGTCCACAGGGTTGCAAAGAGTCAGACACAATTTAAGTCAACTCTTTGGTGGCCCATTGTATTGCAAAAGTAGCCATAGGCAATGTGTAAGCAAATAACATGACTATATTCCAATAAAACTATTTATGGATATCTAAGTTTGAATGTCATAGAATTTTCCCATGTTAATATGTGTGAGCCACACACAACAAGAGCCACACACAAACAAGCAGAGGGCTGGACTTGGCCCATGGCTTACAGTTTGCCAACCTGTGCTCTAAAAAATGAAACTTTAGAACTTTCAGTAACATTTCTTTTTTCAGGTTATTGGCAACCCACTCTAGTACTCTTGCCTGGAAAATCCCATGGATGGAGGAGCCTGGTGGGCTGCAGTCCATGGGGTCACTAAGAGTCGTCCACAACTGAGCAGCTTCACTTTCACTTTTCACTTTAATGCATTGGAGAAGGAAATGGCAACCCACTCCAGCGTTCTTGCCTGGAGAATCCCAGGGATAGGGGAGGCTGGTGGGCTGCCGTCAATGGGATCGCACAGAGTCGGACACGACTGAAGCGACTTAGCAGCAGCAGCAGTGCTATTTCAATACCTTGAAAAATTGATTCTTCTTTGTATGCTGCAGACATTTTAACTGGTTGTAGTTTTATCATGCCAAAGGATAGTTTCAGTTCAGTTCAGTTGCTCAGTCGTGACCGACTCTTTGTGACCCCATGAATCGCAGCACGCCAGGCCTCCCTGTCCATCACCAACTCCCGGAGTTCACTCAGATTCATGTCCATCAAGTCCGTGATGCCATCCAGCCATCTCATCCTCAGTCGTCTCCTTCTCCTCCTGCCCCCAATCCCTCCCAGCATCAGAGTCTTTTCCATTGAGTCAACTCTTCTCATGAGGTGGCCAAAGTATTGGAGTTTCAGCTTTAGCATCATTCCTTCCAAAGAATTCCTAGGCTTACCAGCCTCAATTTTTCAAAAATGTTTCCGAAATAGGGGCTTGTGAGGCCTAAGCGTGTGTGTGTGTGTGTGTGTGTGTGTGTGTGTGTGTGTGTGTTTAATCGCTAAGTCATGTCCTACTCTTTTGCAACACCGTGAACTGTAGCCCACCAGGCTCCTCTGTCCATGGGAATTCCTAGGCAAGAGTACTGGAGAGGGTTGCCGTTTACTTTTCCATGTATATACGTGTGTGTGTGTGTGTGTGTGTGTGTGTGTGTGTATGTATTTGTATATATGTATATATATTTCCCTTCCCCGGTAGCTCAGCAGTAAAGAATCTGCCTGCAATGCAGGAGCCACAGGAGACACAGGTTCGATCCCTGGATTGGGGAGATCCCCTGGAAGAAGGCATGGCTACGCACTCCAGTATTCTTGCCTGGAGAATCCTATGGGCTATAGTCCATGGGGTCACAAAGAGTTGGATACAACTGAAGCAGCCTGGCACTTACGTGTCCGCTTGTGTGTGTGTGTATACATACACATATTTATTTATTCTTTTCAACAACTTAAAAATGTAAAAACCTTTCCCAGCTTGTGAGCCATACACAAACAAGAGTGCTAGAGTTGACCCACGGCTCATACTTTGCCAACCTGTGCTCTAAAAAATAAAACTTTAGAACTTTCAGTAACTTCTTTTTCAGGTTATAGTGATATTTCAGTACCTTGAAAAATTGATTCTTCTCTGTATGCTGCAGACATGTTTTCTGGTTGTAGTTTATTTTGCCAAAGGATAGTAAACATTTTACCAGCCTAAACTTTTCAAAAACATTTCCAAAACAGGGACTTACAAGTCCTAAAGTTTCATTCTACATAGTGCCTGAAGTCAGTGGTAATGCTGTTGTACCGATCGTGCTCTTCTTGTGTTAGGGTGCTTGGGAACTTTCCGGTTCATCAGTCTTAGTAAGTTACAGCTTATTTGTAGTGCATTCTGACTTCTTACAGCAGACTGGAACCCATATCGGACACAGGGCACTGCACAGAACCCTGGGGAAAACATTAGAGAGAGGCACTTAGGGCTATGGGAACTACTTGGAATTCAGAGCATTCTTATTACTAGCCTTGATCTCAAGTTTGATTTTAAGATGTTTGGTTTTCATTATGTACTGAAACACTACCTGCTTTTTTGTTCTGCTGCTGGCCATTAAGTTGATGCCACAGAGTGGCATGGTTCTTTAACTGGCTTTATTACTGCTAAAGTAGAAAGAGAAAAAATGCTGTAAGTAATGAGAATTCTCTCCCCTATTTCTCTTAATTAGATTTTCCATTGCACATCATTAAAGATGTACACAACCTAAACCTCAGTGCTTTAAAGTCCTTTGTTTATGGCTACCACATAAATTATATACTGTTTGGAGAATGGTAATTAGGACTCTATTTCATAGAATAAATTTAATGTAGCCATGATCTCAGTTTAAAAAAAATTAATCTATAAAAATTGCTAGAAGAGGGAATTCCCTGGCGGTCCAGTGGTTTGGGACTCAGCTTCCACTGCAGGGGGCATGGGTTCAGTTCCTGGTTGGGAAACTTAAGATCCTGCATGTTGCGTGGTGTAGCCAAAAAAAAAGTTGTTAGAAGATTATTGAAAATGATAGTTGTAGCCCCTTGGACTCTAGCCCGCCAGGCTCCTCTGTCCATGGGATTCTCCAGGCAAGAATTCTGGAGAGGGTAGTCCTTCCCTTCTCCAGGGGATCTTCCCAACCCAGGGATCGACCCTGGGTCTCCTGCGTTGCAGGCAGATTCCTTACCAGGAAGATGATTATCAGCAAGTGAAGGATGAAGATGTCTTAACTTCTGAATAGTTGCAGAGTCACAGGCAGAGTTACCCGGATTAGATTTATGGCTTGATGGAGGGGTGGAATAAAGAAGAACAGCAATTCCAGATGGTCCAGAAACACACATTGTTGGAAAAGCAACCCTCCCATCCTCACAGGTTGAGAATCTTATCCTAGGCTGCGTGGTGAATGTGTTTCAAGAGTTCTCACTTATTAGCTGTAAGAAGAGAAGGTATTATCTCCATTTATACAGTCAAGGAAACTGAGATTTAGAGGATTTAAGCAAAATCTTTTTAGATGGAGTTTAAACCCAGGTTGGTGTTGAGCCCAAGTCCTTTGCACTCTACCACTTCCAGGCCAGCTCTTGAGAGGCTCTCCGTGTTCACTGGAGAACGGGTGGACTTGGCAGGGATTCGTGGGATGCAGAGTTCAGAGAGTTATTGCCGCAAACAGAACACAGAGGTGAAGGGGCATTCGAAGTATAAGGATGTAGCTGTTTAATATACTTCCCCATCCTCTCTGCCTTATTTTTAGATTTTCCTGGAATTTTTACAGAGCTTTTTAAGGGAGCCATTTTATGTTCTTTTAAAAAAATTTTTCCAAGTAAATATCCCATTATCTTGTTGGTTTACTTGTTTTTCTCATTACCTCCACTAAAATGTAAGCTGAAAGAAGACAGATTGTTTCGTATCCTCAGTGCCTAGACCATTTCCTGGCACATTTTGTGTTGTATAAACTTGCTAGAATGGGTGCAGTTTGTAGGATACATTGATTTCCCTTTCAGTTTGATGTTTTGTAAAAATCAGCTCCCCGAAAGAACCTTAGTAATGCAAACCTGCCCCCTCTTCCCCTTTCCTAGGGCGACTGTGTCGTTACTGTACTGCTCGCGGAAGAGGACCAAGTGGAAGATGACGCAGTCTTTTACTTGGTGTTTTCGGGTTCCACCCTCCACCACTGTACAAGTACTCGGAAGGTCAGTTCCAATACGCTGGAGACCATTGCTCCTGGTAAGTATTTGAACGCAATCTTCACCCGCCTTTATTTATTCTGTGTTCTAGCATAGAGTGATAGGAAGAACAAATCAGGGTGATGAAACTGCAGTTGGATTTTTGTTTTAAATATACTTCATTTTATTTCTTGTTGCACAAAATCTGAGCCTAACTAAAAATAATTGAAATAAAATGGTGTTATAAATTAGAAGACAATCGTTAAGATCAACAAAAATTTTAATTGATTGGAATGTTGAAGCAAAGTAAAATACATTTAAAAGATAAAAGCTCGTGTGGCCACTGTGGTGTGCCTGCAGTTTCGACTCTGACCTTCCTCACGGCAAAAGCAAAGGTAAAATGTGATTACTAACACAGTCCTTCGCATCTGTGAGGGGAAGATTGCAAACACCAAAGTTCCGCCAAATTAACAGATTATAGTTCACGGTGAGATGAATACTTAATCACCGTGGCATTTATCCATTTAATGGAATTAAAAGGAGACTGTTTACTTGTTAAAAATCCTTTGCAAAGTCATTATATCATTGCTAATTCCGCCAGAAACGGCTTTTGACTGATCCCAGGCATCTAAAGGTATAATTGATATGTGTTTGGAAATGAACTTATTCTGTCTTTCCTCAACCTTGCTTCGAAGTTAATAATTGGTTAAATTTCATCTGAGTGCAAAAGAGGGGAGGCTACGGGGAACCCATAAAAAGTGTTGACAGTTGAACCGTTTGCTTTCAGAGAACAAAATGGATTTAGTTCTTACTGAAACTTTTCCTGTCTTCAGTGTTTTTACGTGACATCAGTTCCACTTTTGTGGAATTCGATCATGTGAAAAACTGCCAGTTTTTGGTGGCTGCTGTGCCGTTTTACATAGACTGACTTCACTTCTGATACCTGCCAGATCCGGAAGTTACACCACATTCACAAACTGAGATTCTGACATTTATCCTCCTCTACTTATCCTCCTACTTGACAAAAGTGATTTTGAAAATACAGGATTTAAAGATTTTGGCGATTCCTATGTACATTCTCCCTCAAACTTCTAGGGACAGGAGATTGAGCAAGACATTCAGGAGAGGTGCTGATTGGGTTTTCTTTCCCCTAAAGAGTATTATATACCTTCCTTTGTAACGAAAAGCTCCAGTCGTCTTGTTCCCGTGATGGATATCATGTCAGAGGGTCTGATCTGCAACCTTGCTGTCTGCTGAGTGGGAGCCATCCGGTGTAACCCCTGCTAGACACATCTTCTGTGTGCGTGACAGTGAGAAACAGCCCCTCAGATGGGTCCCTGACTGTGCTCTTGTTAGGAAAGGAATGAGGATAATTTATAAACTTCCTCTTCCTCCTGACTTAGGAGTACTGTAGCTGTTTGTGTGTTTGTGGATGTGTAGGTGTGTGGGTGTGTGGGTGTGTGTGTGTGTGGGGAGGGTGTGTGTGTGTAGGTAGATAAGATAGATAGCAAGAAAGCCTGCAAGCAGGTACCAGGAGGATGGGCTTCCCTGGTGGCTCAGACGGTAAAGAATGCATCTGCAGTGCAAGAGACCCAGGTTCGATCCCTGCGTTGGGAAGATCCCCTGGAGAAGGGCATGGCAACCCACTCCAGCATTCTTGCTTGGAGAATTCCCATGGACAGAGGAGCCCTGCAGGCTACAGTCCATGGGGTCGTGAAGAGTGGAACACGGCTGAGCGACCGCCCCAGAGGAGGGACAGCTGTCGGGACAGCGCCCTGTGTCCTGGATGCTGCCCTCGGCCACCGCGGGGCCCAGCCTCTTGGTGCGGAGGGCTGTGCCCTGATACTGCAGTGTGAAGTTAGCTTGGGCTGCAAGCAGTTACTGTCTTCGGTTCACAAGTCCATGGTATCGTATGACAGCCAAGAGCTCCCGGTTCTTACCAGGTCCTTGTATACTGTCCCCAGCCGACTTTTTTGACTTCAGTTTCCATTTCCCCCCTTGCCTTTGGGCTACCACCTCTGTAATAGGTCTCAGGACCCCTTCTTTCCCAGCCCCACACATCGCTGGCTATCCTTTTGTACCAGTTGACTCTGGGTGCCCTCGTTCTGCTGGCTCCAGCCCGCCAGAATGGATGTTGTATTCTGCTCTTTCTCCCTAATTTGATCCAAATCCTCAGTACCTTCCTGACCCCTTTGCTTGGCGCTTGGGATCCCAGTGCCTGGCCTCTCCTAGTTCGCCACTAAGCAGCTCTCCTCCCCTCAAGTTGTGATCTTACCTGGTGCCATCCACGTCCCCTCTGCTCCCAGCTGGCCTGCAGATCCTGCAGCCCATATGATTCAGTTAGGCTGCTGCACGAGGCCCTTAATCACAGCAGAGGTGACAGAGGATTCGAGTCCTCGAAAGGCCCCGTTGAACAAGCATGAAGAGCGAGGCGGCTCTGAGCCTTTGATGTGTGTGCAGGGCTCCCAGTGAGCCTCCCTCCTTGGTGAAGGGAGGCTACTGAGGCAGGAAAGACGTCTGAGTGATCTCAGTGCTCTGGCCGTCAGGCGTGTGATTCTTCTCTCGTCTTTCTCAGCTGCTGTTGTCCAGATTGGCTCAGGAACTGTTGTGGAGGAGGGGGGAGAGAGAGGCAGATTTGAGGGTTAGTAAGGTGGTTTTGAATTTCTTGTTTATATTACAGAGTTAATGTTTTCATGTAGAAGTAAATGGCCTTAAATCTGCCTTGGGGCATTTCTTTGACTTGTTTCTTATTTTCCTTGAGGCCTTTACTCAGCTGATGGCCTTCTCAATGAGGCCTTCCCTGTCCGCTTGATAAAAGTCTGGCCTCTCCTTTCTATGTATATAAACCTGCCTTCTGTGCACACTCCCTGGTCCCTTTCCACACTTAACCTTTCTGCCCTGCACTGATCAACTTCCGACTCATTTATACGTTTCATTTATTTTCTGCTTGCCTCCGCTGGAGTGTCAGCTTCACCAGGGCATGGATTCGTGTCTGTCGCCTTCTCTGGTGTGTCTGTGAATTCCTCCCAGTTGATGGGACCGGCTTTCTACCATGTTGAAGCTCATCCTGGTTCTCAGAAACTGCCCTGCTAGAAAGGTTGTACATACGTGTGTTCACACACATACACCCCACACACATATTCACACACACACAGACACAACACCTCCCACCCCTTTCTTTGGAAAACTGCCAGAGGACTCTCTGGCTTCTTGAGTTGCTTCTTGTCTGGAGGCAAGGGCCTGTGCTTTCTGTCCAGAGCTGCATCTGATGATTTCTGTGTGTCCTGCTGATGGGCTCAGACTTTGTGCGGAGCGTGGCGTCAGATTAGTCACGATTCCCCGCGGGGAGTCCGCTCCCGCTTGTGCGTCCCAGGTAGAGGGGGGCGCACCCGGGCTGTCTGTCTGTCCGCAGCAGCTGCTGTCGGGGCGATGCCCCCGTCCCCGCCCCCGTGTGGGGCTCACTCCTCGGGTCCTGGTCGGCCGGCCGACCATGGAAGAAAAAGAGCTTTGTGTCTGCAAATGTCAAGTTGCATCCAGATTTTGCTGGCTCTGATTTTTCTTGGGGTCCTCCGTGTGCTTCACTATCACTGTTGTGTAATATTTTAGTTTTCACGAAGATGAGATGATTGATTGACCTTCCTAAGACAGCTACTCCTTGATGTTTATTCATCTGTGACCTTTTATGATTTTGGTGGGTAAAGAAATGAGACATTTCTTGATAGTCCCTGAAAAAAAACCTCTCTGACTCCAGATATTGAGATTACAGTCCATTGCTCCCCCACCCCCACCCCATTTCTTTCATATTTTCTCACTTTTTGGCTTTTCTGATGATAAAATTAACAGTGAATTGTATATGTATGTTTAGTTATAAAGAAATTGTAAAGGCATTTTCTTGCCTTATTACCATAGACAGGCTGTAGACATGATACAGTCTCCCCTTTAAAAAAAAATGAAATTATGTTAAGATTAGTAGCATCTCAGGACAGTTAATTGGAGCCTTTGGAAACTTTATCTGCCTTTAAATTGTTTGGCTGTTTTAAAGTGTATGTGTAATTTTTAACATATATAGTAATTTTTAAGAAAAACATATGAAGACTTTGGAAATACTGTCCTCTATTTTGAAAGTAAAGCTGTCTTTGTGCTAATTAACACTAGACCAAAAAAAGTTTTATAGTATAATACTACATTCAAAATACCTATGAAATTGATTAGTTTAAGAATATAATTTGCTGTGAAACATACGTCTAAAGACAAAAGGTGTTGCCTTTGTAATAAATAAAAATAAAATACCTCGATTCTTTTCTCTTCATATAAAACAAATCCAACCCCAAATCCCATTTTAACTAAACTAATTCTCCTTGTGGGATGAGGTCAAGATGTTTTCTTTCAAAGGCTGTAGGATGAGTAATATAAAGAAACCTGAGTGCCCACTGAATTCCGGGGGGTGTGAGGGGCTGTCCTGTGCGCACTTTTATTAATTAAATGTGAAGATAGACCAAGCAGGCAGTCACTGCAGGATGGAAAATGAGGCAGGGCGTTCGGTGGGTGAAGCCTTGTGAAGGGCTTTGGTGCAGAATCTGTCATAACATGAAATCCTAGCATCGCCCCGCATGTCTGTCATTTACTTTTAGAATTCACAGCAAAGGTTCTTGTTTGACAGGAAAATAGCAAACATTCCTTGACACAGAATTTGACTCAGCTCTTTGGTATCTTTCCTTTCTTTCTCACTTACCAAGGGAAGGTACTATATAAAGCAGATTTGTTATTGAAAGGAAGGAAAAAAGTACATCTACCATGATCAGAAGTCCTTGGGGGCGTAATTAAAAATCTTTGCTTACAGCCAAGGTCTCAACAGGTAGCCTGCAGTGAAACCACCGGGTCTCTCAGTTCACATGAACCGAGGCTCTGTTTCCGGCAGTAGATGTCCAGAGGTCTCCAGGTCAAATAACACTTGAGAAGAAGCTCCAGGCTCTTAACTGGCCCAATCAGAGATGCCCTTGCTCACTGCCAAAGTAATCATTTATTTTTTCACTGGACTCTAAGTCTCCCTATCCTAAAATACTCCTACTACAAGGCTATCTCTAGACAGACATGATTTTATATTTTAAAAGACTTGAGTTACTGTCTAGTGCTAATCAGTGTACATGGCTGTTTTTGGGGAGGACCAGGTGAAGGAAGCTGTGTGCTCTCCAGTGTCCAGGAGAAATGCCTGTGTGGACCTGTGCCCTCTTGAGCTGTGGACACAGCACTGGGATAGAGTTCACGTGTCACAGTGGGGCCAGCATCCTCCCAGAGGGGTGAGAATTGGTTCTTAGGTGGTTTAAAAAAAATTTTTTTTTAAACTCTTTTTGCAAAAAAAAAAAAATAATAATAACTTTGTTTGCTTATTTATTTATTTTTGGCTGTGCTGGGTCTTTGTTGCTACGAAGACTGTCTCTAGCTGTGGTGAGCAGGGCTACTCTTGTTGTGGAGTGCAGACTCGGCAGCTGGGGCACACAGGCTCAGTTGCTCTGCTGCGCGTGGGGTCTCCTGGACCAGATGGAACCGACATCTCCTGCCTCAGGCGGATTCTTTACCACTGAGCCACCAGGAGAGCGCCCACTTCCCTGATCTCACTCTTCGCATATAAAGCCCAGATATAACATACAAATGTATGCGATGTCTGTAGTATTAAAATTTCATGGGATGGGGATGTCAAACAGAAATGTTTAGAAAAGCTGCTTGGGAGATGTCAGTGACTGAAAGATGGAGCATAGTGCCTTGGAGTAATAAGCTTGATTATAGTTCATCAGATTTTTAGTGTCAATTTGGCCCTTTCTCCCCCCAAATGTATGTGATTCCTGTGCATGCTGTTTCTCCCCCTCTCCTTAAATGCTTCTCTGCACACATACAGAGATCTTTGGTACCTTTATGCAAATTTGTACATCTACCATTAGGCCACTGAAAACTAGCAGTAGGTAAACTTCAGCAAATAGTCCTCTCTCCTGTTAGAGTGTGGGTCTGAAGATCAAAAATTTCCTTTAACTGTGTAGCCACTCTAGAGGGAAGAAAAAGACACCACAATTTCAAATACTTTGCCAGACTGAAGTAGTAAAGTGTATTCTTTTTGTCTTTTCCACCACTGACTGCAAATGCGGTCTTTGTCGCAGGAAACAACTGAGGGGATCTGGGCTTGGCTGGCCCAGCAAGCACTTCCAGGGTTCCCTTTTATTGGCGCGCGGGCAAAACAAAGTCCCGATTGTTTCATCCTCAAAAGAGAAGGCCCGGATGGGATGTGTGCCACTTTTAGCCTAATAGGAAATGAAGTAATTGTTGGGTCATGCTTAAGCACTTTTGTTTATCTGTAGCACCATTTCGTTGCCATGGATACAGGTGCTTCATCCAGTGATAAGGAGCCTGCGGAAAAGCTCGCTGACCTCAGGAGCATACCACCTCCCAACCTCTGAGCTCAAAAAAAAGGATTAGATGCTTTTAAGAGGACCATGAGCAGTTAAATTTTTGTTTCCCGCCTAGATGCTCCTGGTTGTATGTTGTTTTTTCTTCATTCTTCCCCCTTTATATTTTCAGTTCTCCAGTGTGTCAGGGACAGCGTTTAGCTCAGAAGCTGTGTTGGGCTTATGTGGAAGCTCTTGGTACAGTAATAGAGATCGGTTTGCCTTGAGTCACCTGAGTAGGATCATTTTAAGGAGAATGAAAGAGCTGGCTTAAAACTCAACATTGAAAAATGACGATCATGGCATCTGTTCCCATCACTTCATGGCAAATAGATAGGGAAACAATGGAAACAGTGACATTTTATTTTCTCGGGCTCCAAAATCACTACAGCTGGTGACTGCAGCCATGAAATTAAAAGATGCTTGCTCCTTGGTGGAAAAGATACGACCAACCTAGACAGCATATTAAAAAGCAGAGACATTACTTTGCTGACAAAGATCCCTCTAGTCAAAGCTGTAGGTTTTCCAGTAGTCGTGTATGGATGTAAGAGTTGGACCTCTTAGAATTCACTCAGTAACGGTGAAACCTCTCCCAGCCCGTGATTTACTCCATACTTCCGATGTGAAACTTATCAGACCTGACTGTGCATTATATTCAGAAGTCACTGTAAAAAAAAGATGGAATTGAGGTTCAGGCCTTGTTTCTCTAACAGTCTGTCTCACTTCTTCCCCTCTCTCAATTCTCTGGCGGTCTTTCCCTCAGAAGGGTCTCAGTAGAATTTCCAGTACTTCCCACCTCTTTAAAAGGACTTGTGATTTTTCTTTCCTCTCTCAGTTACCAGGAACTTGCTGAAAACCCTGTTACTCTTCTTTATGCTGCAGCTCCTGTTTTCATATAGAAAGGAGTTAAATTGTGGTCATTATATCAAATTGGGTATGGTTTCCCATCCCATCCCTTCTTTTGCCATGAAGATGTAGACATTGTTAATACCTTGTATTTTGTGTGTACAAAGGCAGTCCTAAGTTAATGGCCCCTGAAAATAGTCGAATCTTTAGAGCTAATTTGTGGTAGTAAGATATTTTATGTGGGTAGATGCAGTGATTTCAGTTTTATTGATGGGTCTGTATTATCATATAACTTTTGCTTTTGAAAAAAATTTTATTTATTTATAAATACACACACACAGACACACACACACACACACACACTCTTTATCTGAAAGGTCATAGGGATTAAAAACCAATTCTGTGAACCACTTGAGCCTAATAGAAAACATGATGTGAGAGGGTAGCCTTGTCAGCCTTGCAGGGTGGTTTTCCAGACGTAGGGAAGGCCCTTGGTTCATGCTCAGTAGTAACACTGCCAACTGACTGAAAGTTTAACAAAGACTGTGCCAGGACCCCTCAGTTCTCCAGTCTTCTTTTAACCCTCGGAGCCTATAATCCTACGAAACAGGTTCGATATATATGGCACATCGTACTTAGCATGATTCAGAGTTTCTCCTTCAGATTGTGAATTCATGTCTGAAGGGAGACTGTCGGGCACACTGTTGGATGGCTTCGTGTTAATGTCTGCCTCATGGCTTTTTCCTTACATTCCGCCGCCTCTGGGACATGGTTTTGTTTTAGTTCCACATAAACAGAGCAGACCATGATGTGCCCACGTGCCTTCTAACAGCTAAAGCAGCAGAGAGACTTAGGCGTGCTTCTGCTGCTGAGCGCGCGCGCACACACACACACACCCCCTTAAACCATGCGCGCGCACACACACACACACACACCCTTAAACCATGCGCGCACACACACACACACACACCCTTAAACCATGCACGTGCACACACACACCCTTAAACCATGCGCGCGCGCACACGCACACACCCTTAAACCATGCGCGCGCGCACTCACACACCCTTAAACCATGCGCGCGCGCACACTCACACACACCCTTAAACCATGCGCGCGCGCACACGCACACACCCTTAAACCATGCGGGTGCACACGCACACACCCCCTTAAACCATGCGCGCGCGCACACGCACACACCCTTAAACCATGCGCGCGCACACACACACCCTTAAACCATGCGCGCGCGCACACCCACACACCCTTAAACCATGCGCGCGCACACACATACCCTTAAACCATGCGCGCGCGCACACGCACACACCCTTAAACCATGCGCGCGCACACACACACACCCCCTTAAACCATGCGCGCGCACACACACACACACACACCCTTAAACCATGCGCGCGCACACACACCCCCCCTCGAACCTTCCATTTCCGCCCCCTTTGTTGTCCCCACCCTAGTAGCCAAGTAAACAGTCATTTTAGCAGTCTTAGATTCCTCTGCAGATACATTAGTCCGCACTTTCCAGGTTTGGGTTCCGTGGGTATTGCTTCACCATGGCCTTTGGCTGTGAGAGAGAGTGTGCGCGTGTGCACGCGCATGCCTGTGCCTGTGCAGGGGAGTGTGAGATGAAGATCTGGACGGTGGCCTGGCCCCTGTATTTATACGGGAGGTGACCTCACAGAGCAGTGCTGATGTTTACCGTAGTGACGGTGTGACACCTGGCTCCCAGGTGGCCCAGACACCTCTGCCCAGGCTTGGGGAAGGAGACGGGTAAGAAAGATGGATGGGGCAGTGGGTATTATTACTGTAGGTTAGGTTAGTGTAAGATCTCTGCTAAGAGTGTGTTTAAGTTTTGAAGGTAGAATTCAGTTTGGATCCCATGTTACTCACGTTCTAATCATTGAATTGTGAAGCCTCAAATTTTAGCTTTTATTGACATTCATTCAGTTCCTCGAAGGACTGTCAGGAGTTTTAAAATGAGCTTTGTTGTTCTCTAGTCACCGAGTCTTGTCCAACTCTGTTGTGACCCCCTGCCCTGCCAGGCTCCTCTGTTGATGGGATTTCCAGGCGAGAATACTGCAGTGGGTTGCCATTCCCTTCTCCAGGGATCAAACCCACATCTCCTGCATTGGCAGGTGGATCCTTTTACCGCTGAGCCCCCAGGGAAGCATATGTATGTACACACAACCTATGTGTATATATTTATATATAGCCTATGTGTGTGTGTACTATATGTATGTATACATATATGTGTGTGCACACACACACACAAACACATACACACAATAGTTCCCTTTTAAAAAGAAAAATAACCCTGAAGGGCTAAGCATGAGTCCCCTGGGAAGCCCTGCATAAATGGGAAATGCTCTCATTACTGGTGAGATTCGTGAGGGAGAAACATCCCATTGTTCAGGTCCAGTCGCCTCTCAGTATCTGCAGGGCACTGGGTTCCAGGAACCCCACCGACCCCAGGATCCGCAGCTGCTCTGGTCCCTTCATCCACCCTCTGTGTCTGTGGTTCCATCAGCCAACCATGGATCGTAAATATAGTAGCACATATTGTGGGGAAAAAAATCCACATTATCAGTGTACCCATGCAGTTCAAACCTGTCTTGTTAAAGGGTCAGCTATAGTTATTCTGACTGAAATAGGTATTGTCCATCTAATTTGGAAATGAAATGAGGTTGTGTGTATGTTGTTTGGGGTGATAAGTATTAAAGAATTTGAGAGGAGTCTTCTAAATTTTAGGTCTTCACTTTGAAGACGAGGGTACTCACTCTCTAGATTTAAAAGTGTTAGCGAGCTTGTCACTTACCTCAGGCCACACAGTCTAGGAAGTAAGAAGCTAGGTTTGAACCTGGGTCTGTCCTCACACGAAGCCTCTAAAAGTAGCCTGATTAGTCATCTGACTGACACTCTCTCTTACAGTCATTATTGCCTCCTTTTGACTCTGCTTCCATTTTTACGTTTTTGAAACCGTTTCCTACTCCTGGAACCTGAGTTTCTCTCCCCCCGCCTTCTGCCTGGTGAAACCCGCAGACTCGTACAGCTGGAGGCACCTAGCACCTGCAGAGGCTGCCCCCTCACGCTGTACGTGAGGCCTGGAGAAGCAAAGATGGTCCGAGGTCAGGCAGCTTAGGAGTCTCATAGCCAGGATTTGAATGTGGAGTTTTCCGTACTTTCCCATTGGTTCTGCCACAGTCGCACCTTTTCCTCTTTAAGCCTTCTTGTCTCCGTGTAGGTGTAGGGGCAGACGTGAGAGCAAGGAAACTTGGGTTCAGATCAGGATTCTGCCACTGGTAGGAGCTTTAGAACTCTGGAGCAGATATTTAACCTTTTTGTGCCTTGATTTCCTCATCTGACAAATGGGAATTGTGGTAGTACCACCGCTTAGGGTTGTGATGAGGGTTAGACCGGCTGTTATTTGGAAAGCACTGGGAATGGTGCCTGGAACAGAGATTATTAGTGATAGAGATAATTACTATCAGTATTATTAGTGATAGATGTAGGAAGGAAGGATGCTGCCCGACCGAGCATCTTGAGTGCTGAGGGTTGCAGTGAAGAACCTCTGGGGTTGGAGAGTTGGGAACAGGACCCCTGTCAGAAAAGTCCAGTGTTTAAGACTTCACCTTCCAATACAGGGGGATCCCTAGTCAGTGAGTTTAGATCCCACATGCCCCACAGCCAAAAAAACCGGAAACATAAACAGCAGAAGTAACAGTGTAACAGATTCAATAAGGACTTTACAAATGGGAGAGGGGGAGGAGGAGGTCCTTACCTGCAGAAGTAACAGTATACCAAATCCAGTAAAGACATATGCAGGGGTGGGGTGGTGGGGGAGGTCCTTAGCTGGCGCCTCTCCCCCCGGGGGGCCTTGTGAAATGCGCTGGCCCGCTCCCTTGAGTGGCATGGTTTGTGTTTTCTTTAAACCTGGAGGGCGTAGATTCCTGTGATTAGCTGCCGCTGCTGAGAGCAGGGGGTGGTGTTGGGTTTGTGTGTGGATGTGGATGTGTTTAGCTTTCTACTCAGTGTCCCGAGCTTGGTAGACGTCCAGATAGATATTAGTAATTTTTTCCCCTCTGACTAGGGATTGAGCCTGGGCCTGAGCAGTGAAAGCACCACGTTCTAACCGCTGGCCCGCCAGGGAACCCCCCAGATGTTAGTTTTTAAATGTGACAGAACAGTTTCAAAGAAGTATTTTCTGCCAGGAAAACCAACCGAAGCTTAACTACCTGAACCAGCTGATTTGTTCCTGCTGAAGGTGTCTTACATAATTGACTGGCTGCCCTTCAAAGAAAGATGACTATTTTTCCCCCTAATTCCATTTTGTGTAATAGATGTATACATTCAGGATATTTGAATTGAAATGCATACCTGAGTATACCTACGCAGCCACGCCCATGTGGGCAGAGGATGCTTGATTCCCACGGCCTTTCTAGAAGGAATTCAGCTGGGAAGGCAGTGGGAGCAGCTGGTGGAGTTAGGCATTTGTATGGAGACTGATTTCCAGGGTTCGTGAGCCTGTTCCTCTGGCTTTAATAGCCATACTGGCCTGTCATTCCAAGTATAGGGTGGGCTCCTTGCAGACAGGGACGTAACTGTCACTGTTACTTCTTTATTTAAAAGCGATGCTTTACAGAGCTCTCACACCATGATGTTTAGCATCAGACCTGATAGATTCTGCTTCATGGTTGTGTGAATCTGGGCAGTTTATCTCTTGAAGTCTCAGTTTTCTCATCTGTAACATGAAGACAGTACACGCCATATAAATTTGTTGTGTGGATCTGGGCAGTTCATCTCTTGAAGTCTCAGTTTTCTTACCTGTGACATGAAGACAGTACACGCCATATAAATTTGTTGTGTTGAGAAAGTGACACAGCAGATGCCTGGTATGTCATAGGCACGTGCTCCCATCCTTAGGTTACACACCAGTGAGAGGCTTTTCCTCACAAAGGAAAGCCTTTAAAGAGGCCCCTGGGGGGAAAGGGGCTTCCCTGGGGACTCAGATGGTGAAGGATCTGCCTGCAATGCCAGGAGACCCAGCTTCCATCCCTGGGTTGGGATGATCCCCTGGAGAAGGGAATGGCAACCCTCTCCAGTGTTCTTGCTTGGAGGATCCCACGGACAGAGGGGCCTGATGCGCTATGGGGTCACAAAGAGTCAAACAGGACTAAGCGACTAACACACACACCATAGGGGTCGGGGGAAGTCTGCAGAATATTAATTTATTTCTCTTGTTGGTCACATGGGGGGAGAAAATGATTGTTTTCTCTTTCAAAGACAGCAGAAAGCTTCGTTTGCTGTGCTGGGTGGGAAGCCTCTGTTGGCTGTGCCTGTGGTCTGGGAGGGTGGCACTCAGGGACCCTCCAGCTCATCCAGAAGCCAGGATGGGCTCTCCATGTGGGTGGTTTCTGGGAGCCTGGCCCTCAGGTGCCTGCAGTTCCTCAGGCAGCACACCAGGGGGCGCAGCTCACTCAGAAACACCAACTCCAGTTTCTTTTCTCATCACAAAGATATTTATGGAAGAAATGATGATGTTACGAGCATAGTTCCAATGAGCTGAGATCAGTGCCTAAAGGTGGAGGAAAAGTGTGTTTTGATGAATACATTCCGCATCTTGGAAATGAATAACATTGCTGAAAACCCCAGGGAGATCTGATTTTCCAGGAATGCCTCCCTGCGGACACAGGGCTCACACCTTCCTGGTCTAGACACCAGTGGAGCTCTGTAGGGTGGCGGGTGGCTTGCTGCCTGGTGTCAGAGCTTATGCATTCTCTGCCCCTCTGGGCAGTGGGCACCGTGGTCCCTGGCCCTGGCATTGCATCATCCCTGTGCAAACCGGGCAATTTCTTTGAAGTTCTCTTTGCATTACAGGAAACAATAGGCATTTCAGAGCAAAAGTCA
Source organism: Ovis aries (assembly GCF_016772045.2). Lineage (NCBI taxonomy): Eukaryota > Metazoa > Chordata > Mammalia > Artiodactyla > Bovidae > Ovis > Ovis aries. The sequence continues at coordinate 15,753,814 of NC_056071.1, forward strand.
TTTTCTCCGCCTTGAGTCAGTTCATAACAGTGAGGTGAAATCAGGTCGCGTGCTTGGTGCCTGTTCAGTCCCTTCAGTCGTGTCTGACTCTTTGCCATCTTATGGACCGTGCCCTACCAGGCTCTGTCCGTGGGGTGCTGGGGCCTCAGTCCAGTTCCTGCTGGGTAACCCGTGGAAGTGACTTTTACCCTGCTGGGTTTCCAGATCCAGGGCGGCTCAGGAGCCTTCCCACTGGACGGTAGGCCTCATCGCAAGGTCCTTGAGCTTTCATTCTTTAATTTGTTCAAGTTGAACAGATTAGTGCATATTGAGATTTTCAGAGACTGTTAATGCCAGGTTATTTGGTAGGCGCACTGGGGCTTCCCAGGTGGCTCAGTGGTAAAGCACCTGCCTGCCAGTGCAGGAGACAAGGAGACGCGGATTCAGTCTCTGGGTCGGGAAGGTCCCCTAGAGAAGGTAATGGCCACTCACTCCAGTATTCTTGCCTGGGAACATCTCATGGACAGAGAAGCCTGGTGAGCTACAGTCCATGGGGTCTCAGACAATCAGACATGACTGATTGACTGAACAACAACAGGGGAACCAGTTGATCTTCGCGAATAGCACTTGTGAAAAGTGAATTAGAGATGGAGTTTTGTGAGGTGTGGAAGATTGCCGTCAGAGCTTTGGGGAAGGAGGGGGTTCCTTTCAGGAGGGGGTGTGTGCTTGTCACGCAGGAAGAGCTGAGGTTCCCGCCGCCGCCCCGTCTCTCAGGAGGAGGGCTCTGATCTGTCTCCCTGCTGCCTGTGCCTCCTTAGGTCATGACTGCTGCGAGACAGTGAAGGTGCTGCTCTGCGCTTCCAAAGAGGGCCTGCCCGTGCTCGTGGTGGCAGAAGAGGACTTCCGGTTCATCCAGGACGAGGCCTACGACGCAGCCCAGTTCCTGGCCACCAGCGCCGGCAACCAGCAGGCCCTGAACTTCACCCGCTTCCTGGATCGCTCAGGACCCCCGTCCACGGACGTGAACTCCCTCGATGAGAAGGTCGCCCTGGCCTTCAGGCACCTGAAGCTGCCAGCGGAGTGGAATGTGTTGGGGACAGACGCAGCCTCACACGGTAAGGAGCTCGGATGACCCGCAGCCTTTGAGCTTGGGATTCTTTGTATTTGGATGGGGCTGCTTTCTTAGGGGGATGATCCTCCCGTCTCCCATGGTGGCTGCGTAGGAGCAGAGTGGCCTCAGTGGCGCCTCTCCTGCGTCCTCCTGCCAAGCTGTCGGCCTGTTCTTGTTGGGAAACGACCCCACGGAGGGCTCACTCGCAGCGGCAGCTCTCAAGTAGCCGGTGGCTCGAGACCCTTCCGTGGCCTGGACTTCACGCTTGGTCTCCCGTGTGTGGAGAGAGGCCCATCCTTCATGAGGAGGGCAGCAGAGGAGTGTTTGACACTTCTTTCTAAAGATCAAAGACAGGATTTTCATTATTGTATTCTCAAGGCATCTAGGGATTCCATGAGATTGGAAGAAGGAAAAGACGGGAGAAATCAGGAGGGGCGCACAGGGGAGCAAGCCGAGGCCTGGAGCGCCCACCCCGCGCGTTTGTAACCAGAATGCCCTCACTCTGGTCTATTTCATCTGCTCGGGGCTCCACTTTTTAAAAAGCAGTGATGTAGTAGGTATCTATAAATGTTCCTCTTTTTGTGACAAGGGATTTCCTATGTCATTACTGTGGTAAATGACACCTGTTGTAAATGTCTGTGTGCGTACACACACACACACACATCTGATGAAGCAGCCTATACCTGGAGTCCAATGAACAGCATCATCTTTCCCTGCTGAGTGCAGATGTAATGGAAAGATTTAGGAGTTACACAGAGATCAGAGTGTTTGCTTTGTCCCTGACAGAACCTGAATGGAAAGGCTGATCTCAGTTCGCTTGTCAGAAGGGGTTGCTTATCCTCTCGACTCTTATCTGGAAGAACAGGACAGTCACAGGACCGCCCTGCAGTGTTCCTGACTTTGGTTATTGTGTTATGAAGGGGTCGCCCAGAAGGCCCCGGCCCCCTGCAGACAGGCAGACTCTGACTGAGCAGGAGCGCCCAGCAGGGCTGAACCGGGAGGGCGCTCAGTTCCCCGCTCTCTAGACCGACCAGATAGCTGTGTTCTTCTCGTGGAAGAAGGACAGTGAGGTTTTGCTAGTTTTGGTTCTCTTAGATCCACTGACTTTAACCACTGGGGCGGTGACCAGCTGCAGGAAGGGGCCCCCACCGTCAGGGGCTTCCTGTCAAGATAAAACCGGGCACTCCTGCCAGGTGAAATACAAAAGGAACCTTGGATGCTCAAATGAAGGGAAAAGCATTTATCGTTTTTCTTTTTAACATAGTGCCTAAGAAACCTCTGCATCACTGAGATCTAGCGATCAGAAGATTTGCCATTATACAGGACAGTGGGCACTTTTCCAGAAACCTAGTGTTCAGACATTTCTAGCTCCTCCTGTTCTCCGCACCACCACCCCCCCATATTGAGTGTTTGTTGATTGATTGATTGCCCTGGGTCTTCAACGTTGTGTGTGGGCCACCCCCCCCCCCCCCCCCGATATTGATTGTTTGTTTGTTGGTTGATTGCCCTGGGTCTTCATCGTTTTGCGTGGGCTTCCTCCCCACCCCCTGCCATATTGATTGTTTGGTGAATGATTGATTGCCCTGGGTCTTCATTGTTTTGCGTGGGCTCCGCCCCCCCCCCATATTGATTATTTGGTGATTGATTGATTGCCCTGGGTCTTCATCGTTTTGCGTGGGCTTTCCCTGCTTACGGTGGGGGGGCCACTCTTCGCTGTGGTGTGTGGGCTTCTCTGCGGCAGCTTCTCACTGCGGTGGCTCCTCTCATTGCAGTGGCGTCTCTTACTGCAGACCATGGGCTCTAGGTAAGCTTCAGCCGTTGCAGCCTGCGAGCTCGGTGGCTGTGGCCCACGGGCTTAGTTGCTGCGGCATGTGGAATCGTCACAGATCAGGGATCGACCCCTGACCCCTGCATTGGCAGGAGGGTTTTCCACAGTGCCCCACTGGGGAAGTCCACTCCCGCGGTTTCTGTGTTGTGATTGGAATGGCTGTTCTGGTTGCCGTTCATAGATCAGTGTCAAGAAGGGTCGCATTAGTTATTCATGGGGCATAAAGTTGTTCTGCGTGGTTTTGCTTTGTCTTGTTTAAAGGAGGCCCAGGAATTGGATACTTTGTTCGTGTCACCTGGTTAGAAAGAACTGTAGGAAAAGCACCAATCTGAGATGTTAGACACATATCCTTCTCTTGTCTGGGTCTTAGCATCTTTGTCTTTAATCGGAAGCTTGCCAGATTTAATATTTTTATGGTCTTTCCGTGTACTTCTTAAGCTTCTGTTGTACAGGAAGGCTAACTCAAATTTGGGCACTTAAGGAAATGCCTGAAAACCGCAGCAAGGCAGTGTTGCACATTCTCAGGACAGCCAGGGGCTCACGAGGATGCACAACCACATCGCAGACCTCGCTGGGAGAGAGCCAGCCGCCCCAGGAGCCAGTGTGCAGTCTCCTATAAAGTTAGATTTATTACGTGACCCAGCATTCCCGCTTTTCGCTCTCTGTCCTAGAAAAACGAAAAGTTACATTTACTTAAAGAAATCTTTGCCCTAATGTACCTGTAGCAGCATTATTTATAATCACCCCAAGCTAGAAACCACCCAGATCTCCCTCACTAGGTGACTGTACACACAGACTATGGTACATCCATGCAGTGGAATACTACTCAGCAAGAAAAAGGAGTAATCTGTTGACGTGCGCATGAACCTGAATGCATCTTAAATGTATTGCACTAAGAAGTCAGATTCCAAAGTTACTCTGTGACACAATTTATATGATTCTCTAGAAAGGGCCCTGGAGAAGGGAATGGCAACCCACTCCAGTATTCTTGCCTGGAGAATCCCATGGAGAGAGGAGAGCCTGGTGGGCCACAGTGCAAGGGGTCACAAGGAGGCAGACACAACTGAGCAGCTTTCACTCACTCACTCACTAGAAAGGGCAAAATTGTAGGGACAGAAAATAGATAAGTAGTTTCCAGGGGCTTGAAGTAGGGGAAAGGTCTGACCGCAAAGGGGGTCCTGGGGAAATTCTCTGGGTGTTGGATGGTTGTGTGTCTTGGTGGTGATCCTGGAAATCCTGGAGATTTCCACAGACAGAGGAGCCTGGCAGGTGGTGGTCCATGGGGGCTGCAGAAGAGTCAAGTAAACAACAAGCAAAGCATCAATAATAGGTCCTCGTTTATTGTTGGGTGGTGGTGGGTTTAGCCGCTCAGTGGTGTCCAACTCTTTCTGATCTTGTGGACTGTAGCCCACCAGGCTCCTCTGTCCTTGAGGTTTCCCAGGCGAGAATACTGGAGCCATTCACTTCTCCAGGGGATCTTCCTGACCCAGGGATTGCACCTGGGTCTCCTGCACATCTCCTGCATGCAGGTGGATTCTGTACTGCTTGAGCCACCAGGGAAGGGGGACAAATGCAAAGAAGCAGTCTGCCTAGAGCAGAGAGCTGCACATCAGATGCTTTTAGAAAGATGTTTAAAGGAGGAAGGTAAGTCAGCTTGGTGCCTGGGGTAAGCACACAGCTAAATAGAGCACTTGTTACATAAGAGGACTGCTTCCTGTTGAAAGCTGGGTGTTTACAGGTGTTTCAGCCTGACACTTATACAAAGAAGTGGGGAAAGATTTATGGTTGATCCTCCCACTCTAATCATTTAGATGCAGTGCTTTTAACTTTTAAAGCTCAGGTCACTAACTCCTTTGGAAATTGCTCCGATTTCTCTGGAGGGGAAAAATACACATTGGAACCTACCTGCAAAATTTTACATATTGTTTCAGGAGTCAATCTCCCTGAACCACAGGGGTGAACGTGACGTTAAGAACTCTTGGCTTTAGCAGGGAACTCAAACCTGGGGCTCTGTAACAACCTAGAGGGGTGGGATGGGGAGGGAGGTTCTAGAGGGAGGGGACATATGTATACCTGTGGCTGATTCCTGTTGATGTTTGGCAGAAACCAACACAATACTGTAAAGCAATTATCCTTCAATTAAAAATAAATTAAAAAACAATAAAAGAACTCCTGGCTTAGGCTTGATATTGTGATGAGAAAGCATAGGCTGCAGGGTCAATTTGTTAATATCCTGGCTTCATTGCAAGAGTGTGTGCAGAATATTTAACCTCTCTGTTTTTCAATTTGTTCATCTGTAAAATGGAGGAAAATATATCCCGGAGTGTGTGCTAGTTTGCAGGCTTTTAAAAATTTTATTATTATTAAAAAAAATTTTTTTTTTAAATTTGGCTACGCTGGGCTCCCCAGCTGTGGCACCTGGGCTCTAAAGCACGCAAGTTCGGTAGTTGCAATGTGCAGGCTTCTGCAGTTGCAGCGTGTGGGCTTAGTTCCCTGGCGGCATATAGGATCCTGCTTCCCCAACTGGGGATCGAATTCACGTCCCTGCGTTGCAGGGTGGATTCTTAACCAGTGGACCAGCAAGAAAGTTCCAGGCTCTTCATTTTTAGCATGCCATGACCAGTATCCAGTAACCTTGTGGACAAGACAGTGATGAGCCCTGATGCAGGAAAGCAGCATGTTCTATAAAGGACTTTAAAAAAAAAAAACAAAAAAACAAACTTCTTTGAAGCAGAATGAGAGTATTTGAGCTTATTTCTAAAGTCTTTCTTTATCCTCCTCTGCTGCTGCTAAGTCACTTCAGTCGTGTCTGACTCTGTGCAACCCAATGGACGGCAGCCCACCAGGCTCCCCCGTTCCTGGGATTCTCCAGGCAAGAACACTGGAGTGGGTTGCCATTTCCTTCTCCAATGAATGAAAGTGAAAAGTGAAAGTGAAGTCACTCAGTCGTGTCCGACTCTTCACGACCACATGGTCTGCTGCCTACCAGGCTCCTCTGTCCATGGGATTTTCCAGGCAAGAGTACTGGATTGGGGTGCCATCGCCTTCTCTGTTTGTCTTCCTCAATGTTCTTTACTTCCTAGTTACATGAAGCACTAGACTTTTTTTTTTTTTTTTTTTGCCTTAGTTCTGCCTTAAAGGCAAATAATACAGGTTCATCTGGGTGGAGGGTGAATGGTGGGGTGGGAGTATCTTCCCTCTGAGCCACCAAGTTTCACTGAGGTTGTCTCAGGTTTTTAATGAAAGGGTGAACTAAGATGGTTTTTCCCCTGAAAGACCCTCGTACAGTAGCAGTCAACGTGACTTTCTGGTAACAGAAGGTGGGCCTTGAAAGCCCTGCTCTGAAGAAAGCAAAGAGGACCAAGGTCCTGGGGCAAACCTACATTCTTATTTAGTCACGGTGTTGTATAAATAACCGAGAAGACCTGGTCGTCTCTGGGGTAGAGAGATTTGGAGTGGAGAGAAGGATGAGACAGGTTTCATTCAGCCAGTTTGCACTAAACAGCAGCCCTTGAGTTTTCAGTTCTTTGTATCTGGTGTTTGGTTAGTGAAACCACAATGGTAATCATTTGGGGTTTTAATTCCCATACCTTTCCAGATTGCTCGATAGCTTTCCATGGAAATTTTTCCTTAGCTGCTCTCACTAGACTTTGTTTTCACCTATTCGTAGCTGCTAAAAAAGAAAATAAGCTAGTAGAGATATTTTATAGTATATAATAATAATAATCTGTAGGATTGACTCCAAGACAGGTGTTGTCTTCATTATGGAGCACTTTAGCTCCAAAAGGTTTTATTGCCTCTCAAACCTGGATTCCGTCACAAGGTCGTGCGTGGCGTTTTTCCAAATGCCCGTTTCTCGCATGGGCCTGCTGTTGCCCATCCCCACTAGGCGTGAGAATTCCTGCATCATGCTGGACCTGAGGTTTATTTGAGAAGGAGACCAGAGCAGTAGGAAGAACGGAGATTCTGAAGTCTCCCAGACACACATTCAGAGGGCCCTGCGAGCAGGGTGGCTCCAGCGGTAGGCGAAGCACGTGGAGCCTTGGATACCGTTTTGTTCACAGAATTCGGGGCCCTTTGCGTAGACAGAAAAGCCAATGGCTTGAAAAGGTGCAGCTGTCTCCCGAGGCCGGGCACGGCGCCTTTTTCTCATGAGGGCGGGGCGCAGCGCCTTTCTCAGCCGCCTCACGAGGACGGGCACAGCGCCTTTCTCTGCCGAGCTGAGCGTGAGGGATGCTTCCAGCAGGCGAGCAGATAGGAAGCGAGACGCTTCCTCCTGCCTTCTCCATGGGAAGCTGGGCCCAGGCCCACAGAGCTGGGGTTTTTTTTTTTTCCAGTTGAAAATAGTTAAACAGGAAAATCAACCAACCAGCGTAAGGTCCTGGAAGTAACACTGGAACAGAAAGGGCATGGGAGAGGGTCCTGAGTATTCAGATGGTAGCCTCTCTGATTTTCATTAAGAAACCCAGGAAAGACTCAGGAGAGGTTTTTCATTTGCCCTTTAAGAGATTGAAGAAGTCAAACCTGTTATAAAATCAGAGAAGGAAGCAATGAGGGAGAAAAAAATATAAGTTCAATGATTGTGTTAATCAGGGTCGACCAGAGAACCAGAACCAGTAGGAAGGTTATTTCAGGGAATGGCTTGCACACATGTGGGGACTTAGCTAAGCAAGTCCAAAATTTGGAGGGCGAGAGTGGAAGAGAAGATGGGGGCAAGCTGAAGCTCCCCTGGACAGGAGGGGCAGTCCCGCGCTGGATGGACTCCGCAGCCACAGGCTGACACTGTCCTCTTCGGGAGGGTTTCTTCTCTCTCCAGGGGAATCTCAGCTTTGTCTTTAAAGCCTTCCAGCCGGCTTGGAATCCAGCCTTCCCAGATTCACCAGGATAATCTTCCTTATTAAATCAACTGATTAGGCCCTTTAATTACATCTGCAGAAAAGCCATCACAATGAGGGCAAAGATGGAAGGGAGTTGTCTTAAATGATGCAAGGACAACCAGAATGCCATAGCATAATTAAATTCAGATTGGGGACAAAGGACCCGATTGACCTCATAGGAAATGCAGTTAGTGATCTGAATAGCAAAGTTGAGCAGCTCTCACAGTTACAGAGAAAACACAAAGATCGCAAGAGAGAAAACAGAACAGAGGTCAGTTCTAAATTGTCGATCTTCTGGATTTTAAACTGAGATGAAAGGAACAAAAGCAATGATGAAAGTGTGTGTTAGGTAAGAAAAATTACTTTTGGAGAAAAACAAGAGAAGGTGCTTAAGCTACAGTATAAGAATGCTTGTGTGATTGATTTTTTTTTTTTTTTTTTTTTTTACAAAAAGAGATGGGATGGAGGAACGGAGAGGGATTGGTTTCTAGACTCAAGACAGAAGCATCTTCAGATCTTGCTGATTTTTGCTGTGGGCAGTTATTAACCTGTTTTCATCCACAGAAAGAGGATAGAAGGTGAAGGTGAAGTCGCTCAGTCGTTTCCGACTCTTTACGACCCCATGGACTGTAACCTACTAGGCTTCTCCGTCCATGGGATTCTCCAGGCAAGAATACTGGAGTGGGTTGCCATTTCCTTCTCTAGGGGATCTTCCCGACCCAGGGATCGAACCCGGGTCTCCCGCATTGGAGGCAGACGCTTTACCCTCTGAGCCACCAGGGAAGCCCCAGAAAGAGGATAACGAGGCCTTATAGGGTAATTGTGAGAACGGAAAGAGTGAATACAGAGCGCCTGGCGCAGTGCATGGCATTGAGCAGCCTTTGCCGGACGTTACTGTTCTTATTACCTGTTGATCGCAGAGAGGGGCGGCCTAAAAGCAGACGTGGCACCTTCCTGAGGACTGTAGGATGAGATTCGGGGTCCTCCGGGTGCTGGATTGGGGTGCCAGCTTCAAGCAGGTGTATTGCCTTGTTGTTGGAACTCTGCCTTTTGAAGGCTGAGCTGACTCAGAGCAAGTGAGGGATGAGGAAGACTGGGGTTGCACAGGAACTGCTTTGAGGAGGTGCCATCTAGTGAGACCGGATTAACCAGTCTGTAAAAAATCCCCGAGTTCCCTGGCAGTGCCTTATTCGCTTTTTTGTATTTGGTAAGGATGTCAGAGTGCCTGTGAACAAGCGCAAGGCACAAGTCACGTGGTGACACTTGCCCTTTTCTGGAAACTCTTTCCGTCTCTCCTCTGGCCTGGCCACCTGCTCCGAGGTGTTGATTCACACGGGTGCCCACACATGCACTGGTTCCTTCCATAATGTTGATGTCTTTCCAGCCTCTGCCTCTGTCACCCATCATCTAAACATTTAGTGTGCTGAGTTCTGTAAGGACAGTGTCAAATACGAAAGATGGTTTTTGCCTCCCAGGAGACTTAGCCCGGCAGTAAGGAGACTAGACTAAGGTACGTGTAACGTTAGAAGACAGTGCAGTTCACAATTGCAGAGTTGCGATGCATTTATTCTTACCCTGCTGCTCACGTCTGAAGCATCAGGGACTGAAATGTAAGGGGAAATCACTGGGGTCCAAGAAGGGTGGGCGTGCCCGGTGGGGTAGGTCGAGCCCTCCGGGAAGCTTTGGAGAATGAGAGATGTTAGCGCAGCTGAGGGGGGCGAAAGCAGGCACAACCCCAGGGCACCATTCCCATTCCGGACTCTGAGTGGTACTCCCTGGGGTCAGGTAAGCCCAGCCTCATCATTCCAAGTCGGGCAAGGCGCAGAGAGTGTTGTCGCGAACCTGGATTGTGATTAGAGGTCAGGAGGGACAGAGCAGAGAGCGGGAAAGGGCAGGAAGGCAACATTCACTGAACACCGCTGCAGCCTTCACCTGACAAACGTCTCGCCCACCCCTCTGAGCTGTTATTGCGGCCGTGGGAGCCGCTCCAGGGAGGCCGGGAGGGGAGCTCCAAGAGCTGAAACGGGTTGTGTCCAGTCACACGGGCAGTAAATGCCAAATGGGAACCCAGGTTGGTCTGACTCCAAAGCCCTTCCTCACTCTGCCACTGTCAGAGTGACCCTGTACCAAGAAGAGGCCTTCGCCTCAGGTGAGACAGGCACGTAGTTTTCCTTCTGAGACTGTTAGCTTATCCTCTTGGAGTTGGTCTTTCTTATTATGCCTGAAGATGCATTTCTTTCTTAAACAAACAACAAAAAAAGCTGCCACTGCCAGCAGTTTGATTTGCCCTTCATGTGGGAGAATAAAAAGACCTGTGTGTACTTAACAAGCAGAACCTGTTTTTAGTGTTTAACTAGCCAAGTCCTCTCTGGGTTATATATTTTAAGTAATTATACTTTTTGATACACCCATCTAAGCCCCAGCAACTGTTCCCCATGGATCCTGATCCCCATGTAGCGAGGCTGCATTGACTTCTTAAGTGTTTTCTGTCTGTCTGTCTGTCTTCCTCCCTCCCTCCCTTCCCATATGTGTGCAGTCACCCTTAACGTCTGCATTAAATCAGAATATAGAAATGGTTCCTCTTTTGTAGGACTGTCTCCTATAGGAGATTTGGCCTCTCATCCTTTTTTCTAGCTTCGTTTTGTCTTTGAGAGATGATTCTACTCTGCCACGGTAAAATTGTTCATGTTATATGTTGAGGCTTAATGGTATGCTCTCAGGGGCTTGGAGGCAGTGGCGGTAACCTGAACCATCCCTTTCTTCTTTTGCTCTGGGTTTTCACGTTCTCCTCCCTGATCTTCGTCTTGTCCACTGTCTGCAGATGGTGGCCCCCGAGAGACGTTGATGCATTTTGCTGTGCGGCTGGGGCTGCTGAGGTTGACGTGGTTCCTGCTGCAGAAGCCAGGTGGCCGCGGAGCTCTGAGCATCCACAACCAGGAAGGAGCGACACCTGTGAGCCTGGCCTTGGAGCGGGGTTATCACAAGCTGCACAGGCTCCTGACCGAGTAAGTGCGCTTTCTCCCATTTCCTCCTCCTGGGCTGGCCCCGCCCCCGATTCACAGTAACCCCGCCCATGTGGCATCTCCAGCCTTAGCTGGGAAGTAAACCCTCAACTCTGGGCCTTGCCTTTCGCTGGAGGTCGGTAAGCTTGCTCCTGCTTAGCACTTCATTGTCTGAGAGGAACACACGTAAGTCACCTTCCCTTTTTTTCTCTTTCCTCAGCTTTCTCTGCCCTCACTGTTTCTTGCCTCTTAAATTTTACTGAAAACTCAGAATAAGTCTGGTCTGTAGGGGTAGCACTCTATGAACCAGGGCATCCAGTTTCCCCAGCTTAGTCCAAGAGGGAACAGTCTTTCTGTGCCATATATATTTTTTTCCCCCGATATACACTTGAACTTCAATTCTTAGTTGAAGTTCTTTAATTCTTGAAAGAGTTAACCCGAAACAAATACTTGTAATAATTGCATATAGAAAGTATACTGAACCACTAAGTTTTGGTTTGAATGTAATTTCTATAAATAAAATTGAGAGCAGTGGTCTCTTCATACAAGGAGCAGTGAGAAGCAGCCGAGTTGTCCTGGAAACGTGCTGTCGGAAACCCTGCCTGTGTGTCTGTGGGACCAGTTGTTAGACATTCTGACTCTTCAGAGAGTGCTTGGAAGGAAGGCCGTTCGTCAAAACATTCAAAGAGTTTGTCTTCCTTTTTTCTTGAGTAAATAGAAAAATGCATTAGAGAGCCAACAATTTTTTTTTAACTTCTTATTTGGTATTGGGGTATCACACAAAAACAGTTGTGATAGTTTCAGATGAACAGTGAAGGGACTCAGCCATCCATATACATGTATCCATTCTCGTCAGCCAGTAAATTAAGTAAGTCTTTGCAAATTCTCGGGTATCTTACCCATGTTAGATTCGATTTAGTTGCTTTTTATTTTTCACTCTTCTAAACTGTGTGTGTGTGTGGTGGGGGGTAGTCTGGAAGGGCCCAGAAGAGATCTCAATGTAATATAACTTCTGTAATACAAATGGGGTTGGGGGTATTTGTTTTTCTTTACCTGCCCCATGGTTAAAACATCCCCAATCACTCCAAACAGCAGGCTCCTTGCGGAAAGCTTTCTGATGGGTGCCTCCGATCCAGTGACAAGCGGGAGGGGGCACACTTCATGTCAGATGAGCTGTGGATATTTGAGCTCTCCCAGGACAGTATTCCAGAGGGCAACGCGTTCCTTTCCCTCGCACTTCCCATCTGGCCACGACTGGATTCCTTCTGCTTGTCTGCCTTACGGCCTCCGGAAGACAGGCCTCGTCCCAGAAGTTGAGACCATCAATTCCATATTACTGCCGTGAAGTTCAAGTGCAGTTTTCTCCAGATTCAGTCTTAGAGCGCAGAGGTTTTGCCGGGAACCAGAGTTGGTTACGGATTGCCATCCAGATGGGGAAATAGAATGATTACAACAGCTTCTTTATATGCCAGGAGAGGATGTCACAAGACCATTCTTGCAGCACAGCTTTAAGGAAACTAGTGTGTTTTTGGAGGAAAGACTTTGCCTTGCTTTATACTGCCACCTCTGTTACATGTGAGACAGCCGCTTAGCTCCTTCCGAAAGGGAGTAGGTAAAGGAAAGCCAACTTGAGAAGTCTCGACCACAGTGGGGCTACAGCAGGGCAGTAGCAGCACCCGGTCACAGATCTAACTCTGAGCTGAGATTGTTCTGGCTGTTACTGTTCTGCAGCCTCGAAAAAGTGCCAAGTCCTAATTGTTCTTCAGTCACTAAGTCGTGTCCCACTCTTTGCCACCCATGGACTGCAGCACGCCAGGCTTCCCTGTCCTTCACTATCTCCCAGAGTTTGCTCAAATTCATGTCCATTGAGTCAGTGATGCCATCCAACCATCTCATTCTCTGTCATCCCCCTCTCCTGCCACTTTCAATCTTTCCCAGCATCAGGGTCTTTTCAGTGAGTCAGCTCTTCACTGCAGGTGGCCAAAGTATTGGAGCTTCAGCTTCAGCATCAGTCCTTCCAATGAATATTCAGGGTTGATTTCCTTTAGGATGGACTGGTTGGATCTCCTTGCAGTCCAAGGCACTCTCAAGAGTCATAGTTAGCAATTTAAGAAATGATCAGGAGGTGATTTTACTACATCCCTCACTCTTCTGTGATGTCAGTAGACTTCTAGAATTTCCAGCATAAAGAGTCAGAGGAGATGAGATCATCTTTTCAGATGAGGAAGCTGAGATCCAGAGTGGCAGAGTGAGGGGATAAGAGTGACAAGGTGGCTGAGCCAGAAACAGAAGGCACATCTCCTGAGAGGCTAGCCAGAGTGGCCAGGCTCCCCGCTAAGATTCGGAGAACCCAAGAGGAGGCTTCCTGGGATCCACAGCCTTTGAAATTAACAGAAGTTATTGCGTGTGTGTTTCTGAATAAAGAGTTCGTTTTGTGAAATTCACAGTGAGATTTGTGGGGAGTTAAGAATTACTGCGCTGTGTGATGGTTATCTCTCTTAGTTGTTCACTGAAATCTTTAGACCTGGGTATGCTTACCCCTTCTCCCTTTCAAACTGTAAATTCTCACGTAGGCCTGTCTCTTATCCTCCCATTGCAGTTAATATGAAATTGAAGTATCGTTTGTATCCATTTTACATTAATTATAACTGTTTACAGTTTAGCCTTAGCTGAAACATCAACTTTATTTCAGTCCCTTTATACCTCTCCCAAGAGAAATCTGTGGTTTTGATTCTTTGCTGCTTATACCGAGTGTTTTGAGCAGGGAACTGAAGGGTGCTGTGCTGATTTGGGTCCAAGTTCTTTCTGTGTTTGTGTCCCTAAGGCTTATTTCCATAGTCTGTTTTGACTGACTGAGTCATTTCTATGTGAAATGTGCTTCGGGTTAAAAGCTTTCTCTTAAGTAAGACTCATGTCTATAGGGAACCTCTGTTTAGGACATTTTGGGGAGTTCCCCTTTCCTGTAACCTGTAGCTATTAATTTTCACTTTGTTCAGTGACAGGGAAGAAAGAGATCTTGTTGACTTACAGCTCTTTTGCTTTAGTTTTTATTTTGACTAGGGCTGCTCAGGTGGCTTGGCTGTGAAGAGCTTGCCGGCCAGTGCGGGAGACACAGGAGATGTGGGTTCAGTCCCTGGGTTGGGGAGATCCCCTGGAATAGGAAATGGCACCCCACTGCAGTATTCGTGGCTAGAAAACTCCCTGGACAGAGGAGCCTGGTGGGCCATGGTCCATGAGGTCACAGGGTTGGACACACGTCTTCATATTTTGATTTACATTGTGAATATGGATGCATTTGTAATCTGAAAATTCCCCTTAAGTAAAATGTTACCAGTTTTGCCTGAGAAATCTTACTCCTCGAAGAAGACCCTGCACCTCTGCTCCTGCTTCTTTGAGGTGGATGCACGGTCATCTCCCATGTTTTGAGGAGCTGGTTGCACACCCCGCCCAAGGCCCTCAGTGATGGGCAGAGCAGGGAGACGACCCAGGCTCTTAGGTTAGGGTGCTCGGGAATGACGGCGTTAGAGAAGCGCTGCATCAGCATCGTCTAACAGGAGGATGTTCGAGCTGGGAGCTACCTGATATCTCGTTCATTGAGTGACAAATAAGAAACCTTAGGACCTGGGTCACTCATCAGAGCTGAGACCCAGAGGCAATTCATGGTACAGCCAAAGTGTGCAAACTTTGGGGTCAAATCTGAGTTTGTGTTTTGGCTCTGCCATTTTTAGCTGTGTTAGTTTGGACCCATGAAGTAACTTTTCCTCTCTGAGCTTCAGTAATATCGGCTTCGTAGAATGATGACTGACGGCTGGGCATGTACAGTGTCAGAAATCAGGGGTATTGATCACAGGGTTTATGGTCATTTCTTGGAACACACAAAGGAGCTATAAATATATATCAGCTTGAAGAGAGACAGTATAGTATGGTGGAATTGCTTACGGATGAAAAACTTATATCTGAATTTCCCCACTTAGTAGCACAAGTGACTCAGAAAAAGTCACTTTCCCACTTGAGTCTCATGCTTCTCCTCCCTCATGGATAATAGCTCGTCTGTCTACACCATAGGTTGTTAGAACCAAGTGAGATTTGTGCAGATACCTTATTAAAGACTCTGCACGAAAGTGCCCTGTGTAGTCATAAAATCACTGAAATGATTTTCACTGATCAGTGAAGCTCACCTTCCCATTGATGGATCTGCCTACACTATCCTTTTTTAAATGTTAATTATAGTTGTCTGCGAATCACAATCAGTAGAGAGGTCGAGAGAGTTGTAGCAGAGCAGTCTGGTTTTGAGTCCAGGGTCTGCCTGTGTAGAGCTAGAGCTGCGTGGTGTTGGGTGATCCACTCATGTAGAGCCTTAGTGCCTGTTTATAACATGGGAAGAATAAGAGGGACCGTCTTCAGGGAGGGGCTTTGAGAAAAGAATAGATAGCATTTCAGGGAGTGGGCACAGCACAGTGGCTGACATAGATGTCATCTGCCCTTTTCTTATTTTTCCGTTCATTCTTTAATTGTCCTTTCCTTCATATATTAAGAAAAATATGGCCAAAATGTTGGAAGTCTTTTCAGGTCGTGTTTGAACATTGCTGTTTGATAAGAGTTTGAAATTATTTCCCAGTGTAGCAGATAACACTTTAAAAGATTAGTGTAGTTCTCTGATACATAACAGTGATGTCGGTGCCTCTGGGTTGTTGGAACTAGATGGGTAAGGAATCATTTACAGTGCTATCACCCTTACAGGAAGAGTTATTTCTTTGAGGAATTTCCACTCCCCAGTGTTGACATAAAAGTGCTGAAATATTTTATTTGCCCAAACAGTGAGTTTGAAAGTATTTGTCCTAACAGTACTTCACCTCCTTTTCCGTATCAGTTCAACAAATCTCTATTTGTTGAATGCCTGCAGTGCCCTAGAAATCATGGTTGGTACGTTGCAGGTCATACTTCATTTTAACCTTATTACAGCCTTGTGAAATAGGTTTTATCTGTTTTATAGATGAAATATAGAGGCTCAGAGAATTGAAGTAATTGGCCCAAGGCTTTATAGAAACGGCGGAACTCCTGGTACACACGCAATGTGGAATTGCCAGGGCACCGTACTTCCCTCAGTGCAGATTTGACAGGAGGCAGACTTGGGAAGGGCCCCTGGGATGCTGGGTGAGTGGCACTCACTCAGGGACAACCAGCTTTCAGTTTAGTCCCAGCCTGTACTCTCCCAAGCAGTGCAAGATCGTCACTAAAATAACCTAATGTTTATATTTCCCATCATACGGTTTTAAATCTATTTTTTCGTTACCCGTAGGCTACCTTTTTGCATTTCGATTCTCCCAACAGCCTAGTGAGTGAGTAGGGTAGGTATTGTTTTCCCCGTTTTATAATCGGGGGAACTGAGGCCAGAGAGGTGAAGTGAGTTGCCCAGCATCACGAGGCTACACACCAGGCCCAGAGTCCAGTGTGCCCGGGCGGGGTTGGCACGACTTCGTGTGCAGGGCAGAGACCCGGCCTGGCAGACCGAGGCTCTCCGCGGGTGGTTCATGCCGCAGCATCCGCAGCGGTGACCCTGCTCTGAGAGTCTGGGGGTGTGGCGTCCACGCCCACCTTCTGACACCTTTGTTCTTAAAACCCGAGTTCAGGGTCAGGTGGTAGAGTAACTGATACTCAAGTGTACGCGTTTCCCGACGGGACCCAGTCCTGTTGAGCAGGACGACCTGTGAACACAGTGGTTGCCTTTTCAGGGTCCTCTTCAAGTACTTGACAAGTGGGTCCTTGGTAGCCCATCAGCTGCAAAACAAGTGTGTAGGCTTTGCCTTTGCTTACGAGGAGAAAGGATGAACAGATGTACAAACTTAGATTCAAATTGATGGACAAAGCAAACGATTTTTTAACTTTACGTTTCTCTAGCCCAAGTCCTATCCAGCCATATGTTTGTCTGTCCATCCCTCTCTCCCTCCGTGTATCCATTCCCTCATCCTCTTTTCTCATTGTGTCACCTGGGGCTTTTGTGTTTTGGTCAAGACAGGATGGTAGAATTGAGTGGAAACTAGGCTGGTAACAGTAACTGAGTGTTGAATACCTGCTGCGTTGGCACTTTACACTGTGTACTTAAAACCTCTTAGCAAATGTCTCAGATAGAGTTAATACAGGTAGTATCAGTATTTTTTCTACAGATGAGAAGACAGACCCAGAAAGGCTAGTTTGCCCAAGGCCATGTGGTTAGTAAATTGGCATTATTCACAAGTTTGTGTATTGGTTGTTTTAAAACTCTTAATACAGTTTTATGAGGAGGTGTTTTTGGTAAAATTGTCAGAGTTTTAACCAAACTAATGATTCATAGATTTGGTTTTCAGTAACGCCCCCCTTTTCCCCCTTCCTTTTTTGGTAAATTTCTAACCTGAAGCATTTTAAGAATTTTGACATTTCATTGTTTGCTTTGTTAAAAAGCCATTCAGCTACTAATCTCAGGATTTCCTTATCTGGCAACCTGCTGGCAAATTGCAAAATGAACTCTCTGTGGATAATGTTTGTGTTTATCTAACAATTACACTGGTTACCATTTATTATATTTGTGTCAGGCATTTTGGGTAAATTCTCATGTATTTCTCCTCTCCCAAACCCTTTGGGGGTGGGCACGTTATCCTCAGGTCACAGGTGATCACCATAGCTGGCGAGTAATGGGGCAGTAATTTTAACCAGATCAGAAGTCTAAGTTAAAACCCATGGTCTTTTGTACTACCTTGGTCTTTCTAAGCAGGTGAGTGGGTCCTTGTAGTTGGTTGGAACAACAGAGCCATTCCACATGTCTTGTGACTCCTACTGTGCACGTCTTTTCCCCGCTGCAGTATGCATGCAAACAGTCCCAGCCTGTGTTTATTCTTGGTGTAACATTTACGCCTCAGAGGTTTTCTTCAAAGAATTACGAATTTACACAGCTTAATTAGTGGCGACAAAGTTTCTGTGGCCAACAGCACATGGTATTGAAAGCATTTCTGACTTGACTACAGACCCAGGTGGAAGAAAACGTGGAACCAGAGCATAGGGCTTGATGGGTGTTTGTGAGAAAATGAGGATCTGTTGGCACTCTCTACTCTCTAAGGAGCACACACCTTTAGTATACACATTATTTTCATTTGATGAATTTTGAAATTTCCTTAAAGACATACCAGGACAAAGAATGACTTGAACATCTTACTTGCATTTATTATTAACAGAAATGAAAATGATTTTTAAGCAAAGAAAATAAGGAATGTTGAATAAACCTGTGTGGCTAAAATCAGTATTTAGCCAAAGCTGACTATCACCAGTGTAGAATGAAGTTGTCTTGTATACAAATAAATATGAAACAGTATAAAAACGTAATTCTATGTGTTTACTAACGTTTAATAGTTTTTAAAGTCTTATAGTAGAAAAGCAGTAATTTCTCAGCATCACCAGCTTCTATCTGCATTGCTCTTGATTCCTTAACAGCTTACTCACTTTCTGTTGACACACTAGTGTCCCTAAACAGGTATGTGTTAGAAAATTATAATTCAGGAGAGTTCTTCCAGAACATGTTTTCTAAGAGGAATTTTGTACCTAGGATTCTTGATTTAGTGATTCTCAAAGGTTCTTGAACTGCTGAACTTGGTTAGCACTAGAAAAGTCACTTTGGCAAGGTTTTACTCAATGGTTTTATTGTCCATACACACTTTATACACCATTTATAAAGGGCTTGAGCATCCCTGGATATAGGTATAGGTGGGGGGTCTTGGAACCAATTCCTGCAGATACAGAGGCATGGGTGTGTATTGTGATGTCCTTGAAGTATTCTTAATAATACTGTTGTTTTGACATTTGATTAGCAAAACGTATTTGAGGTACCTCATTTTTTCCTGTTATTTCTTTATACATTTATATCTGGATTGAGGATAATTTGTCATAGTGACTATACATGGGTTTGGCATGTCTCCTCTTTGTAAAATTTGGAGGTGGCAACATTGACTTTTCAGCTTTTATTTTTTCTAAGACATGAATCATTTACAAATAGAATCTTCCTTGAAAGGCACATGGCTTAAATGGAATGAGAGATGTGCAAATTAAAGCATTTATTCCAGTCAGTGTTTATTTGGTGTTGTGAACAAGTTAGCAAACAGTTAATCAGAATTAGAGTTTTTATATATCCTAACATAATTCTGAAAGAGATGGGAATACCAGACCACCTGACCTGCCTCTTGAGAAACCTATATGCAGGTCAGGAAGCAACAGTTAGAACTGGAAATGGAACAACAGACTGGTTCCAAATAGGAAAAGGAGTACGTCAAGGCTGTATATTGTCACCCTGCTTATTTAACTTCTATGCAGAGTACATCAGGAGAAACGCTGGGCTGGAAGAAGCACAAGCTGGAATCAAGATTGCCGGGAGAAATATCAAGAACCTCAGACATGCAGATGACTCCACCCTGATGGCAGAAAGTGAAGAGGAACTAAAAAGCCTCTTGATGAAAGTGAAAGAGGAGAGTGAAAACGTTGGTTTAAAGCTCAACATTCAGAAAACGAAGATCATGGCATCTGGTCCCATCACTTCATGGGAAATAGATGGGGAAACAGTGGAAACAGTGTCAGGCTTTGTTTTTTTTTTTTTTGATCCAAACTCACTGCAGATGGTGATTGCAGTCATGAAATTAAAAGACGCTTACTCCTTGGAAGAAAAGTTATGACCAACCTAGACAGCATATTCAAAAGCAGAGATATTACTTTGCCAACAAAGGTCCATCTAGTCAAGGCTATGGTTTTTCCTGTGGTCATGTATGGATGTGAGAGTTGGACTGTGAAGAAAGCTGAGCGCCAAAGAATTGATGCTTTTGAACTGTGGTGTTGGATAAGACTCTTGAGAGTCCCTTGGACTGCAAGGAGATCCAACCAGTCCATCCTAAAGGAGACCAGTCCTGGGTGTTCGTTGGAAGGACTGATGCTGAGGCTGAAACTCCAGTACTTTGGCCACCTCATGGGAAGAGTTGACTCATTGGAAAAGACCCTGATGCTGGGAGGGGTTGGGGGCAGAGGAGGAGAAGGGGACGACAGAGGATGAGATGGCTGGATGGCATCCCTGACTCGATGTACATGAGTTTGAGTGAACGCTGGGAGTTGGTGATGGACAGGGAGGCCTGGCGTGCTGTGGTTCATGGGGTCGCAAAGAGTCGGACACGACTGAACGACTGAACTGAATATAATTCTTCCTTGTATCTTTTTTTTTTTTTGTAAACAGCAGTGGCTCAGAAAAGGTAAGATGATCTTCATAAAGTTATCTAGCCAGACCATTCTTTCATTATTCATATTAACTGTCAAGCTGTTTCTCTATTAATTTAACCATCTGAAACACTCTTGTATAGTGCGTAGTGGCATTAATGAGTTTTCTCAATCACTAAATATTGCGGTGTTTTACTCTTAACAGTAAATACACGTATGCTCTAATTGGTTATTAGAATTTTTGTAGCCAGAGTGTATAAGGAGTTGTGCTCTTTATGTACTTGATCGCTGATCACATACACGTTGGGTAGGCATTCAGCTGTTTGGCTTTAAATAATAGCAAAGCAGAACTTGAATGCACCCCTGTTGTTTGTCATCTGTGAACCTGTTTTCCTCATCTGTGACATAGGAAGTCACAGCACGTACCTCATAGGTCTGTTCAGATTAAATGAGAGCATGCCTGTGCAGTTCTCAGGAACTCAGCCCATCGCTTTATTTGGACAGCGAGGAACAAAGATGCACGGGCACTCAGCTTAGTGTGACCGTGACACCTCTCCGCACCACCACCCAGCTTCTAAAAACGTCTTTTCTGGTCAGGTTCACCGCACAACTGCAGTGCTATCTCGTGAAACAGCAGGGAGCCGAGAGTCCTGTTTCCTTCTAGCGGTAGAGTGGTTTAGGGGTGGCTGCCTGACCGTTACCCCATAAGCAGAGTCTCCGTGCCTTTTTCTTTTTAAATGTCTAATACTCAGAAACTGCCTTCTGGTTTATTCATTAGAGTCACACCACCCCTGGCATCCCATGGAGTCACAGTTTATTGAGCACTTTGGGAGAACCAGATGCTATGCTGGTAACACTTTACAAAGTCAAGGTCGCTTGATCTCACAGCAAACCTAGTATTCCCACTCTATAGACAGGGAAACGGAGCTGCTGAGAAATTGAAGCATGACTAGCCCAAGATCCTGCAGCTGGTACAGTCTGAATAGGGAGTCAAACCAAGTCTGTCAGACTTTCCAACTCATGTTCTAACCATCGCCTTATAAACTTGTGCTTTAAATTATTCAGCAGCATAGAATCTGTGCCAAATTGCTGATACAGAGTAGTTGTTCAAATGATGGGCTCTTCTTCCTTTGTGCTGTTCCCATTCGGGTCGTTAAGGGCAGATGGCTGTACTGTGTCAAAAAGGAAGGAGTATCAGTGCTGAGAATCTGCACGTGTGTGTGGAGCATAAGTTGTCCCGCGGTGTGTTAACACCTAAGGTAGTGGCTTTCTGTTCAGTTTAAGATGGATCAGTGCTCTGCCTCCCTCCTCCCCCTCTCTCCTCCCCCTCCCGCCCCCCTCCCCCTCCCGCCTCCCCTCTGCTGACGCTTGCCTTCTCTCGCTCCATCTCCGTGGAGCTGTGGTTGACGCCGTAGGACTCCTTGAGGTCTGGCACTGTGAGGGTGATGTGGTTTCATGGAAGATGTTGCAGTAACCCTCAAATACGGAACTAGGTGCTGCACTTCCTGTCAGAAGTAGACTCAGCAAAACACGCCTTTGAGGAGACCTGACCTGGCCGTTCCTCCTCGTTCCTCTTAAGCCAGGACCCAAATAGGATGGGCTTGCGGTACTCGTGGTGCGTGGGCAGCCGTGAGTGAGTATCAGGTTCCAAATGGGTGTGCTGCCGACCTTCGCTGTTTATTCTCTGCCATTTGATGGGGCCTTTTGCTGTATCTCAGCAAGTGTCTTTGAGCTTCCTCCCCAAATGACTCGTGTTGTTAGTACCGGAAAAATGTTTTTCTCTGCAGTTGATTTGACAGGGTTTTACATGTGTGTTAGCATCAAACTGAACTTTCTTTTTGAGTTGCGACACAAGCTGAGAAGGCGGAGGATGACTGGTGGTTGACAGTTGTGTAACAGCTGGAACGCTGGCAAATTAGCCGAAGTTCATTCTGGGCTTACTGAATTTTGTTGTACCACATACAGAGACCTTGAGGTTTGGAGCCAGCCATGGATTCTCCATTTGGATGATGTAACCCTTCCTCTGAGGAATGGCCTCTTAGTTTGTGCTTTTCTACAGTTGAAAACTTGCTATGGATATTATAAACATTCTGACAGAAAGCCCACTATACCCGACTGTGGTGATTTAGTCGCTAAGTTTTATCTGACTCTTGGGGCCACATGGCCGGTGTAGCCTGCCAGACTCCTCTGTGGGATTTCCCAGGCAAGAATACTAGAGCGGGTTGCCATTTCCTTCTCCAGGGAATCTTCCCAACCCAGGGATTGAACCTGAGTCTCCTGTGTTGCAGGAAAATCCTTTACCCACTCAGCTATGAGGGAAGCCCCTACTATACCCGACATCTGACTAGATTCTGGTAAGTATTATAGCGGACTTAGAATTTTCAGAATTTGAATGTGTCCTCATGATTTGACGTGGGCTTTCGTCATGGCTCAGATGACAAAGAATCCACCTGCAGTGCAGGAGACCTGGGTTCCATCCCTGGGTCAGGAAGATCCCCTGGAGGAGGAATGGTTTCCCACTCCAGTATCCTTGCCTGGAGAGTCCCCTGGACAGCAGAGCCTGGTGGGCTACAGTCCGTGTGGTCACAGAGTCAGACACGATTCACACTAACACTTCATTTCACTTCATGATTGGACAGTGTTGGGGGGGTCTGTCACTGTGGATAGTCTAAAGCGGTACAGAAGTTTTGGAATTAGATCTGAATTAGTACAGATTCTGGGTGGTTCACTTACTGTGGACTGGGGCTAGTTATTCCTACAGCCTCATTGTCCTCACAGGAAAAATGAGAACACAGTAGCCCGTGTGTCCGTCGTTGTGGAGAGCAGAAGTCAGCGCTGTCCACCTCATACGGCACTACTAGACTTGCCTGGTGGCTCAGATGGTAGACTCTCCCTGCGGTGGAGACCTGGGTTCGGACCCTGGGTCGGGAAGGTCCCCGGGAGGAGGGCATGGCAACGCACCCCAACCTGGGAAATCCCATGGACTGAGGAGCCTGGCGGGCTGTGGTCTGTGGAGTCACCAAGAGTCTGGCACGACCAAAGCTGCTACCACTAACTAACCATACTACTAGTATCACTAGTTTCATTCTTTTCTTCCCCCTCCCCACCCCTGTCGCTTACTTCTTCCAGTATGTTCTCATCCCACTGGGAAGACAATTCTAGTTCCTGCATGATTGGCGAAGCTCTGTGAGATCTGAGTTGTGTAGAACCCTCAGACCTCGTTTCGTAACATTCCTTCATTTCCGTCGCCTTCCCTGCACAGCCACGCTGGCCTCAGCCGCGCTGGCCAGCTGCTTGCCATCTCTCAGGTTCTTTGTACTTGCTGAACCCTTTGCCTCATGCATTCTGTCCGCAGCTTCACATGCTTGCTCTTTGATGTGGTTCTGATCAATTGCTGTATCTTCTCAGACCATTTTCTGGCACCTGTCTGCAGTGCCAGTCTCTCCACTCCAAGGAATTTTCTGCCATAAGCACCTTGTTTTATTTGCTCTAAAACACTTACGTCTAACTGTAATCATACCCCTCTACACTGTAACCTCCAGTATGGTAGGAATCTTGGCTATCTCATTTATTCGTCAATATTATTTCTCGCACCTGAAAACATAGTCGATACTGCATGAGTATGCATGTTTGAATAAATGAAAAAATGTATAGCCTAGACCATCTTCTGAAAATGTATGTGTTTTTATTGTTTTTTTTTTGTTGTTGTTGTTTTTTAAGATAATCCTGAAATAAGAACTTAAGAGTACAGAGAAGACTAAATTCCTGTAGAAATGCATTTGTAACACAGTGGCATACCGCCTGTAGTGCTATCTTTTCAGTGGACTTCTGGAAGCATTTTATTTGGTATTAGAAAACAAGCAATCATATAGATCTTAATACATTTTCGTATGTAGAGAAACAGTATTTTTGTAATTGCTACACATATAACCCAGTTTGCTCCTATTTAATAGGATATAGATTTTCGTTTTAAGGTTGTACAGAGTAAGGTAAAATTTTCTGTATATTTATATTGGAAATATCTTCTGGGATCTTTTTATAAGCAGACCATTTTAGAGAATATGTGCCAATATGCAGATAGTTCTGTTACCTTTTTAACCGGTAATCTAAAGAAGCATTTAGCTTTTCTTTTAGCTCATTAATCCACATGAGTTACTAAACTGCTTTGGAATAGATTGCATGGAATGAATATATATATATATATATATTTTAAAAAATCATGTTTTAGCCCTCAGGCAGCCCTAACTCTGTGAAACCTTGTTTGGTTTACCTGAACTTTGTTCTCCATCTACATGTAGAACATCAACCTTGTCACCTGGAATATTGCAAGTATTTATAATGAAAGAACTCTGAAAAACTGAGTCCTACTGTTCAGTGTATGGTAGTCCCTCAGGACCTGCCACTCATACCAATATCCATGAATGCTCAAGTCCCATAGTTGGCCATCTGTAGCTGTAACTCTGTAGCCTGTTTCAGGCAGCTGTAAATTGTGTTGTACTTCAGTGGATTTATTGAAAAATATTTGCATGTATGTGAGACCCATACAGCTCAAACCTGAGTTGTTCAGGAATCAGCTGTATCATTTTTACTATGTACTGTGATTAGCTGCCTATATTTCACATTTTATTAAAGAAAATCATGTCATTAGTGAAAGAAGCTCTTTGTGACGTGCCTGTTAAAGTAGATTTTTAGATGCTTTTGGTTTTCTAAAAATAGTTATTAAACACTGGTTGGGACCAAACTTTTAAAGAACTCTTGAATGTTCTTGAGTTAGTTTCCAGGCCTATGTGAAGTATTCCTTGGGAGAAAAGGAAATTTGTCCAGTGGGTCTGTAGCTGGTACCACATTCCATGTTTCCATCCATGCCATGATGTTTCTTTCTGCTGCCACTGGCCTGTCTCCCCAGAGTCTGTAGATTTTGGGAATGTGAAGTGTGGTTCCTGGCAGACTGGAGGGATCACTGCAGTTCAGCATGGGGCAGGCCCTGAATCAGGGCTGGTCTGCCAGCTCTTTGCCCTGCTCCATGATGAGATCAGTATGAAGTAGATTGAGAGTATGTGTTTAGAAACTTTATATCTGACATGGGCTTCCCAGGTAGCACAGCGGTAAAGAATCCGCCTTCCAAGGCAGGAGATGCAAGAGATGCAGGTTCGATCTCTGGGTCAGGAAGATCTCCTGGAGGAGGAAATGGGAACCCATTCCAGTGTTCTTGCCTGAGAAATTCCAAGGGCAGAGGAGCCTGGCGGGCCACAGTCCATGGGATCAAAACGAGTCGGACATGATTGAGCAGCTGAACACACACACAGTAATTAGAATAATTGTGTATCAGTTGAATCTGTTAAAGCTTTGGGCATAAGTTTTTTGTATAAGTTTTGTTTTTTTCCAGTAATTTTTAGAATTTTTATTTTTGTGATGAATAGGAAATTTTAACAAATCTGACCCTTCATAAATAGTTTGAGTTCACACCTGATGCATTTAATCTACTTATTTTGCAGTGCTATAAATCAGGGAGAGTGGATCAATGTTTTATGGTTTCTGTGTAAGTAACAGAGTTTCTGGGAAAAAAGTAGAGGAGAGTTACCTGGAAAAATGTCACCTGTAGGCCGTGACCAGTCTTTATTTTGACTTCTTTTACCTGTCTGATTGCTTCTAAATAAGATTAACCATTTCATCAATTGAATTATGAAAAGTGCTGAATAAGGGCAGTGGGACTTATAAAGATAGACAAGATCATTAGAAGTTTGTTAGACTCAAGTATGGCTTCCTTTCTTAAATTTTCTTTTTTTAAATGACCGTAACATACTATAACAGAGAAGCCAATGGCACCCCGCTCCAGTACTCTTGCCTGGAAAATCCCATGAACGGAGGAGCCTGGAAGGCTGCAGTCCATGGGGTCGCTGAGGGTTGGACGTGACTGAGCAACTTCACTTTGACTTTTCACTTTCATGCATTTGAGAAGGAAATGGCAACCCACTCCAGTGTTCTTGCCTGGAGAATCCCAGGGACGGGGGAGCCTGGTGGGCTGTCGTCTATGGGGTCGCACAGAGTTGGACACGACTGAAGTGACTTAGCAGCAGCAGCAACATACTATAAAGTCACATGAACTTCATGCCTGAAGATGAGTCCTACCCAGATTAATGAACTAAAATTAGTTTTTCTTTTTCCTGAACTGGAAAAGCTAGTCTGCAGAGTGACGACTTGTGATTAAAGTTATTGGTTTGTATAAGTAAGGCAAATAGTTTATCTTTAGAATCATGAAATCTTCACTGTTTGAAGCCTGTTAATCAGCTGATTTAATGGTCACCGTTACTCTGAAGTTTGGGATTCGTATTTAGCTCTCAATCTTTCTGTCATACTGAGTTTCAAATGCTTGTCAGAAAAAATGGATTTGTACTCCTTTCCCTCTGTTGTGAATAGGTTATTTAAATCAGTAAGGTTTAAATAGGTTATTTTAAATCAGCTTAAAAATACTGTTTTGTAAGCATTTCTGTCATGCTAGAAATAACATTTGTTTAATAAATAATTAGCATTTCCATTTCCAACTTTGAATTTAATTTTAGTCAGCAGTGACAGTGTTCTCCCTTTTGAAATAATTCCCATGTGCCTGTGTTTCTCATTCTCATTAAGTAACATCAGGCACTTTGTAGACAAAGGACATGTGTCTGCGTGCTTAGTCATTCAGTCATGTCTGACTCTTTGCAACCCCGTGGACTATAGCCCACCAGGCTCTTCTTGTCCCCGGGATTCTCCAGGCAAGAATCCTGGAGTGGATAGCCATTCCCTTCTCCAGGGAATCTTCCTGACCCAGGGATCAAACCAGGGTTTCCTGCACTGCAGGTGGATTGTTTACCAGCTGAGCCACCAGGGAAGCCCAGACAAGGGAAATAAGTAGGTATTAAGCCAATGGCTGTTGTGGAATAGGCAAAGGACCGTAAGTTCTGTGAGCAATCAGTGGATCAACCCAAGTCATATTTAAATAGAAATCTCTCTCACTTAGCTGACCTAAGTCATCTGGGGGAGAGAGGAGGGCTGAACAAGAGAGGATGCATTGAGCAAGGAGAGGTCAGTCCATCTGGGTTGCTTCTTGGCGGAGGATCTATTCACAGTGCCTGTTGTTGTCCTGGGGACGGATTAAATATGACTGTGTCAGAGTCCAAGCAGAGACTTCTGTGTTATGGTTAATTTCTCCATGTTCCCTTAAAGCAGTCTCAATGACATTTGCACTAAGCTGCCTCTGTCTTGTGACTTAGGCCGGAAGCAAGGAAGATCCCAGGGAGGGAGAATCAGCCTTTTTTAAACAATTAGGTTAACATAACAAAATTATTCGTAATGCTGCCACCGGAAGACAGGTTTATTTCATTGTCAGATATTACCTTTCACATTGCTCAGAGTTTCTTAAATATCCAGTTTATTTCATTGTCAGATTCTACTTTCCACATTGCATGGAGTTTCTTAAATAGTTGTAGCTGATACTCCATTATGTATTCTGATATATTTTCACTTTATGATACTTCTACCTATTTCTCTGGTCTTTCTAATTATTTTTGAGGCTCTCTAAAGTATTTTGTTTATCATGAGTATTCAGACCATTTAATGTTGAATGTTAACTTTAACCTTAAAAACCAACAGAAATTAACTAATGAATGCTGCAGTAAACTTCTTTTTTTACTTACAAATTTTTACCTCTGTTAAACTATTTCTGTAGGATAAATTCCAGGGAATAGTATGATTAGGTGATATATTATACTGGTGTGATATATTAACACGCCAGTATTCATAGCAGTCTTGACAGCCTTAGCTATACTTTTGTTTTTTAAATGAATCAACACCTATGTGGTGTCCTTAGCTGCACATTAGAATCACATGGGGATTCTAATTGTACATTACAGTCTCCTGGGAACCTTTAAAAAATATTGATGCCTCAAGGCCTCCTTGAGACTTTTATTTTATTATTAGCGTGAGGTGTGAACTGGACATTAGGATTTTTAAAAGCTCTCCAGGTAATTCTGAAATGCAGTTAAGATTAAGAACTTTGCTTAACATTGCATCTGAAAATTAATTCCTGAGAGTTTGTTGAATTAGGTTGGTGGCTTAAATCCTATTAAGAAGAATCAACAACGAAGTATCAATAGCTTGATCACATCAGTAGATACTTAGATGTTAATCTAGTGTGAACTTATTTTTTTTTTCACTTATCTTGGGGATGTATTAGGTCTTGATGTATACACAACTAGTATCATGGTAGGATGTTGAAAACCGTTTTTCAGGATCTTGAAAGCAGTGAAGCTAGAAAATGGAGAACTTTGGCCATTAGAGGAACACGATATTCTACAAGTCATGGAACCATGGAGTAAGAGAGCCCAAGTCGCCCCTCAAGAGTGAAAGCGACAGAGCAAAATGTCCAGAAAAGTCACGGAGCACACACTGTACTCTGTGTCCATAATGCATAGTAATCCAGAACTCACATCTCTCCAAAGCTGAGCCCTCAAAGTCCATATGTTAAAAAATATCTAGCTTGATTCATTGGTGCAAACTAGGCAGCAGAGAGAGTTTTCTGTGGTGGTTTAGAATGTCAGCCCAAATTCCGGCTTAGCTGGCTGTTAGGCACGTCATTAAATCTCTTATGGTGTTGGTTTCCTCAGCTGCCAGTCTTCCCGCACAGGGTAGTTAGGAGAATAACTCAGGTGATGTCTGTAGACACAGCTCAGCATTTTTAATTTCCTCAGCTGCCAGTCTTCCCGCACAGGGTAGTTAGGAGAATAACTCAGGTGATGTCTGTAGACACAGCTCAGCATTTTTAATTTCGTCAGCTGCCAGTCTTCCCGCACAGGGTAGTTAGAAAGGTGATGTCTGTAGACACAGCTCAGCATTTGATACGTCGTTGAATAATCCAGCAGTGAAGGAGTGATGGAGGTTGCACCCATTGCTTATGGACGAGAGCAGGGCCCAGTGTTCAGTGAGTACTTCACGCATACGTCCCGGGGCTTCCCCGTAGCTCAGCGGTAAAGAGTCCTCCTGCCAGTGCAGATGTGGGTTTGATCCTGGATCGCGAAGATCCCCGGGAAGATGACACGGCCACCCCGTCCAGAATTCTTGCCTGGGAAATCCCACAGACAGAGGAGCCTGGCAGGCTGCAGTCCATGGGTTCACAAAGAGTTGGACATGACTGAAGCAACTTAGCATACACACACCAATAGATGGATAGCATTTTATCCTTTGAAGCAATGATTTATCTGTCCCTTCAGAAAGAGTGTGTTCTTAGTGATCCCAAACCATTTGTTTACAAAGTATATCCCTACTTTTCTGCCCTGGAGTGAAATCCCAACAAATATTGGAGCACGGGCCATGTGTCGGGAGATGGAACAGGACAGTGCGACCCGGCCAGTCAGAAGACGGGAGGTCCTGGCCTTCCTTAGCGGTTACAGGGAGTGGAGAAGTTGTAGGACAACACGAGAGATCTTTCAGCTCTTAGCGGTGGGAGACCGCTCTGGGAGTCGAGCTGGACTCTCCAGATAAAACTCAGGGTGCCCAAGAATGGTCTGAAAACAATATATTAACAGGATGCTTGAAAGGATATATATTAACAATTATATATATGCTTGAAAGTTTCCCATATTCACGGCGTCAGTCCTTTATGTCTTGAAGTCTGTTCTGGGGCGTGGTTGAGTGTAACCCAGCGAGAGGTTCTCCGAGACCCACAGAAGCCTGTGACGCTGTCGTAAGGAAGTACCGCCTGCACTGTGCCGCTCACGCCACTGGTAGTAAGCGCCCTTTGCTTGACTCGCGGTGGTGGTGTCCTCACGGGGTGAAAACGGAGAGGTCGTGGAGATCCGTCGTGCTCCCCTCTCCCTGCAGCGTTTACACGCCTTCATCTACAGATCTTCTTTCTCTCATTTTTATTTATTTGTTTATTTTTCCTCTCAAAGCCTCATCTGAGGCTCTGGCGCCTCTTAATCCACCAGCTGAAATAACCAGAAATTCTAATGAATTTGCGGGTGTGCCTTCCTGTCCTGCCAGACTTGATGGCATAACATCCTGGTGTGTGTTTCTGAGGTAAATTTTAGATACCCAGGCGTATCCTTCTTCACAGCAGAAATACAAGGCCAAGGGTCGGGTGACTGAGTCACCGCTGCAGAATCCCACCTGCCAGGGCAGGAGACGAAGGAGACTTGGGTTCCATCCCTGGGTCAGGAAGGTCCCCCTGGAGAAGGAAACAGCAACCCACTTCAGTATTCTTGCTGGGGAATCCCATGGACAGAGGAGTGTGGCGGGCTACAGTCCATGGGGTTTCAGGCACACACACACTTCTCCGTGGCCAGAATGTCAGTGCAAGCCAAGGGTCAAGTCAATTACCAACAATAGGCATAGAGAGGGCTTCTAATCAGGAGAACAGGGAGTAGTTACTCTATGAACAAAGGAAGTGAACTTAAACTGGGAAGAAAGCCTGTCCCTCAGAACTGAGAGCGTGGGGAGGGAACCTCCAGCCCAACTCGGCAGGACAGTGGCTGGGGAGGCCTGGGCTCTGCCTTTCCTGCCCACTCTTGGCCCCATCAGTAGAGCAGCTCCGTTTCTGCATGTGTTTCTGTTTGAAACTCTTCAACTACATAGAAGTGGGAACACCAGTGTCTCGGGTGACTTGTTGCAGTTTATCTCAAGCCTCTGAGCTGGCCTTTTCATGTGCGTCTGCTGCCCGTGTGTTGAAGACTAGGGGCTCCCAGGCCAGTGTCCACATGAAGTTAAGCAGATGATGTTGGGACCGTTTGTTTATTTGAACTGTTTGTACCACCCCTACCAGTATTTCCAGCAACAGTGACTGTGTTTATACTCTGTGTTATCTCTGTTGAAATATGTATTTTTCTAGCTTGCATCATAATTTAACTCAAAACCATTATTTTCCTCCTTAGTAATACATTAAAATGATTTTATTATTACAAGTAACAGCATTGTAAAGTCAATTAAATGTATTTAGGGCATAATACGCCACACAGGGGTAAAACTCCCATGAGATTCTTTCTGCTTTTTGTTTCCACGGAGGTGGCAGTAACAGCATATGCCACATTGTGGTCACCGGACAGGAATCCCATGTTTGACCTTAGAATGGTATTTGTTTATCCTTGAGAAAGATATCATGCTTATCCTGGTAGCCCTGGTGTCTAGCAAAGTGCCTGCCATTTAGTAGAAGCCCAAGTTCAGGAAGTTGACATGTGTTCAACTAAGGTGTGAGAAGAGAAAGAAAAAGCCAGAGAAAACAGTGGATGAATAGGAGGGTTCTTAAGGGCATCAAGTGAGAAAAAGTTTTTAAAAGAAGAATCAGGTCACCATTTTTAGATTCTATGAAACCCAGACTCAGTGGGGAAAAAGCCACTGGATTTGGGGGTTTATTTTGTCAATGGAGACCCATGACAGAAGTCTTAGAAGCCATAGGGGAGGCGATGGTGGTGGTGTTTGAGTCTGCCGGGCTCTTTTGCGACCCCATAGACTGTAGCCCGACTCTTGCCTGGAAAATCCCATGGACGGAGGAGCCTGGAAGGCTGCAGTCCATGGGGTCACGAAGAGTCGGGCACGACTGAGCAACTTCGCTTTCACTTTTCACTTTCACGCATTGGAGGAGGAAATGGCAACCCACTCCAGTGTTCTTGCCTGGAGGATCCCAGGGACAGGGGAGCCTGGTGGGCTGCCATCTATGGGGTCGCACAGAGTCGGACACGACTGAAGCGACGCAGCAGCAGCCGACTGTAGCCCACCAGGCTCCTCTGCCCACGGAATTTTCCAGGCAGTACGTTGCCACTTCCTCCTCTGGTGGATCTTCCCAACTCAAGGATCGAACGAGCATCTTCTGCGCTTGGCAGGTGGATTCTTTACCACTGTGCCACCAGGCAAGCTGCCAAGGGAGAGAATAGGCTCCAGATGGCAAAGCCTTTAATTGTTTAAAGGGCCAGTGGGGAGGCAGAAGGGAAGGAATGGCGGTGGGCATTGTGTGCAGATTAGAGGGGTTACAGCGGTGATTCTCAGCGCCAGCATTACTGGTAGTTTGGGGTCTGATGACTCTGTGTTGTACCATAGGGCGTGGTCCCATGCCTCGGAGGGCAGCCGCCGCACCCCCAGGGGGGACAGTGAGAAACGCCTGCAGACAGTGTCAGATGTCCCCTGGGGGCTGGTGCAGGGGGGTCGAGACTGCTGCTGGCACACCCACTTTGCTGCTTTCTCTCCTCTGCTCCGTTGTCTGCTGGGGTGTTCGTGGCACTTGCAGGCGGATGGGGAAGGAACCGCTCCAGGAACAGGTGGGAAGCTACGGGCGTCCAGGGGGCGATGCCTGAATTGGTTACCAGAGGGCAGTTGATAGGGCAACAGGGCAAACCCACCGTTGAGAGCGGTGCCCTGAAGTTAGAAGAGCTGGGCAGATGTGTTTAATGTGGACTTCGTTCATGTTAGTTCATGGCCTTGAGCTCCTCACTCTGAAGAGAGAAAAGATCACCTGAGGATGAAGTAGATGAGGTTAATGTGGGGTCTTTGAGGGAATTACAGAACATTTTGGTAACCCTTGTGGGGATGGACTAACGCACATGAGTAAAAAGTGATCCGGAGCAGCAGTGAGGCCTGGCCGAATAGGGACTTTAAAAAATTACTCACAACATTAACTAAAATCCTAGAGGGGAGGACTTCCCTGGTGACTCATTGGATAAGAATCCACGGGCACAGGAGGCACAAGTTCAGTTCCTCGTCTGGGAAGATCCCACAGGCCACGGAGCAGCTAAGCCTGCATGCTGTACTGGTCCTCGCCCTGGAGCCCAGGGGCCCTGACTGCTGGAGCCGTTTTTGCGCCTCGAGCCTGTGCTCTGCAACAGGAGACACCACCGCCGTGAGAAACCTGTGCACCGCGGCTACAGGAAGCCCATGCAAAAGCAACAAAGACCCAGCGCAGCCAAAAGTAAAAAGGAAAGAAAAAGTAAAACAAAAATCCTGGAGAAGAAATAAACCTATGACCCAACCACTGTAACACTGTTTTAATTTGTGCACTTCACTGTTTATACTCAACGCTTTTTGCCTTTTTTATTTTGCTGAATATAGATTTTAGTGTTACTGAACTGTTACTTGAGTTATAGTTAATGACTACAGAATAGGCTGTAGGGCTTCCCTAGTGGCTCAGTGGTACAAAGAATCCACCTGCCAATGCAGGAGAGACTCAGGAGTCATGGGTTTGATCCCTGGGTTGGAGAGATCCCCTGGAGGAGGAAATGGCTACCCAAGTATTCTTGCCTGGAAAATTCCCTGGACAGAGGAGCCTGACCGGCTACAGTCTGTGGGGTTGCAAAGAGTCGGATGCAACTGAGTGGCTTTCCCTTATAAGGCTAGCACACAGGTGCAGATATTTTCTTGGCCCTCTAGTTACTGGCTTGGTTAGGTCGTGTCCACTTCTTAGTAACATTTGTCCTTAATGCTGTAGCACACCTACACGGAGCCTTGCTGGATTTTATTTGTGGATCCAGTAAAGGTTTTATACAGTGCCGAGTGCAGAACAGGAAACGTGTTGGCCTCAGGTCGCTTCACTGAGGTTCTCCCTGACCCACCACATTTAAAACTGCAAACCCATATCTGCTTCATTTTTTCCACCACCCCTGCTGTCTCCAGAACACTGGGTGTTTTATCTTGATTGCTCCTATCTCCCTTGCTAAGTCCACAGACTCCCACAGGTGGGACAAGGATTTGGGGTCGGTTGACTGGCCCAGAGAGTACTGGCATGTAAATACTTGCTGGGTGGTGGGGTTGACCCAGATGGACAGGCTAGGCGAGCTTGAAGAGTGTCCACAGCAGCACATATTCATGGAAGCCAGTGGGAGGGTAATTGCACTTACTAGTACTTGGTTTCCAGGTGGGCGCAAAAGCAGCAGCAGTCCGCGTGGCTGATGAACTGGGAGATGGTAGGGTTAGCGCTGATGGCAGCCGGTGTGCGCTCCTCTGGCAGGAGAGCGTGGGAGAGGTGGGAGGCAAGCAGACTGTGCTTCCAGCAGGGAATGTCCCTGGGTTTCCTTACTACAAAAGAAGCAGTTTGAGAATTAACAGTGGCATGGTTGGTAGAAAATGCCATTTTGCCAGGAATGGACTGTATCGCTGTTTAATTGCCTCTGCCTTGGCCAGCAGCCCCCTCTTGGCTTGCTGTGTGTTTGATTCACACCGTATGGCACTGTATAAGTTAAGTTGTGTTTTCAAGGATTTTTTTTTTCCTGATCGGAGCAAGGCTGTATGTGGTAATCTGAGTAAGCAGGTATGCCCGTCAGGCCTGAGTTACGCAGGGCTAGTGACACTGTCACCTCAGCCTGGGTGGTGCAGTGGTGAAGAGCCTGCCTGCCGATACAGGAGACGCAAGAGACACAGGTTCGATCCCCGGGTCGGGAAGGTTCCCCTGGAGAAGGGCATGGCAACCCACCTCAGTATTATCACCTGGAAAATCCCATGGACAGAGGAGCCTTGCGGGCTACAGTCCTTGGAGTCTCAAAGAGTTGGACGTACTAACACTCTTACTTGGTAAATGTGTAAGATATTTAGCATGGCATATTTTAAGCAACTGCTAGGAGTCTTGCTTGAGTATGGAAATTGTAACAGTTTTCTTCTGGAACAGCCTTAATTGTCACCTTCAGCCAGTATATGGCTCTCCAGTTTGTTACAGATTTTCTACTGTAACATGGTTTTAGCTTTCAGATTCCACGTATTCCCTGGTGAATTGTTAAGGACGGACAGGTATGATTTAGCGGACGAAACACTGGATTGACAGTTGAAGTACTGTTTCCGTCTCATGTTTGTCAGTAGTGACATGTCTTAATTCATTCGTTTCTTCCTGTCTAAAGCATGATGGTGATCCCCAACACCACTCTCTGCCTTCTTCCAGAACCTCTGGGACACTTTTGTCAACATACTGGTTTATTGGAACCATGTAAAGAGATTTCATGTTTTGAGGTCTATCCCAGAAATGCCTTTTGTCTTACCTATTCCTTTTTCGGCTTTATTTGAATATTGATTTATCTGCAGTGATTTGAGTTGAGCTGAGTTGGTCATCTTTTAAATTTAAAAAGTTTTAATTTATGTTATTGGAACCAACTGCTTTATTCAAAATAGAATTTGATAATTATATTGACAAGTGTAGTATGATAAGACATAGTATTTTTCTCTATATAGTTTTGACTTTGAGAATTTTGAGGATACATCCTCCACTTGTTTTTAACAAAAATTGGACTGACCTTGCATAGATTGGAGCGATTAATTTCTTCCCTTCTAAGTAAAATTGACCACAATTAGCATATGCTGTAACCCATTTTAAGACAAATGCTTAGGAAGACTTGCTTTTTTTCTTTTTTGGAAAACCAGAGGAAAACCATTCTCCATACATTGTTCCTCATTGTTTGTTTGTGAGCATAATATTAACTCTCTCAGGATCCCAGTCTTCTCTTTATCTTCATCAAAGAACATCCTTAGGAAGGAATCCTGCATTTTCCATTTAGCCCATTTGTGACTTCTTTTGAAGTTATGTGTCTGAATTACCTGGGAACTGTGCAAACCAACTTTCTGGAGCAGAGCCTCAAAGAGCAGTGAGGTTAGAAAGTTTGCATAAGAGTTAGAGAATTTAACCTATGCCTGAGAGGCTGACTATATGTGTATATTACATTAGTATGTTTTTATATATTTATATATATATTACAGTGTATTCGCCTGTTTTATATAGAGAATATACATATGTATTGGAATTTCCCACGTGGCACTAATAGTGAAGAACCTGCCTGCCAGCGCAGGAGACCTAAGAGATGTGGGTTCAATCCCTGGGTCTAGAAGATCCCCTGGAGAAGAAAAGGGCAACCCACTCCAGTATTCTTGCCTGGCGAACTCCATGGACAGAGGAGCCTGGCAGGCTGTAGTCTCTGGGATTGCAGAGACTCAGACACAGCTGAGTGACTGAGCACACACATGCATATGTGCCCTTAACCAGCATTTGCTTCTTTCCAGGGAGGATGCTGGAGAACCAGACTCCTGGAGCAGTTTGTCCTACGAAATCCCTTACGGAGACTGTTCTGTGAGGCATCACCGAGAGCTGGACGTCTATATGCTAACCTCCGAGTCTGAACCACACCAGGAGCCCCCACTACCTGGAGACAGTTGCACTGGACATATTTTTAAACTTATGAACATCCAACAGCAGCTAATGGTGAGGAAGAAAATTTCCATTTTGAGTCTTTGGTACCCTCACCCCTTCCCCCAGTGAGCTTTGCCATAATTAGAACATGGCCATGCGTCCCTCAGAGATCATGAAACCTGTGGAGCAGTTTTAGCTGCATTCGAAGTCAGCATTTATAGCAATAGAGCTTAGCACTGGGGTAGTA
Source organism: Ovis aries (assembly GCF_016772045.2). Classification (NCBI taxonomy): domain Eukaryota; kingdom Metazoa; phylum Chordata; class Mammalia; order Artiodactyla; family Bovidae; genus Ovis; species Ovis aries. The sequence continues at coordinate 15,790,197 of NC_056071.1, forward strand.
ACAAGAGGAGACTGGGAAAATTCTTCACTGGGTTTTGCCAGGCTTTTAAAATAATGAGACACACACACACACACACACACACACACACACCCACACACACACACACACACACAGAACCGAGACAGAGAACCGAGCAACAGCTAGAGCTAGCATTTTCTGGCTTAAAAGGAAATTTGTTTAACACTGTAAATTTGTTGGTTTAACTTTATAAAACAAAATGAGCTAAACTGTTTCTGAGATTGTTGCTAAAGAACAGGAACCAAATTTCCTAAGAAAGTCTTTCCTCAACTCTTTCAATGAGTGATGACCACGTTGCTATATTTAAATTGATAGTTGTGCATAAAAAGATCACTAAAAAAAATAAAGATTTTTATAATCCACTCAAGCCTTCAAGATAAAGTTGTTGCCAGACATAAAAACATTACAGACTCCCTGGTGGCATTTATTATGGATAATATACACGTCATGTGGATCCATCTCTCTTGGCCGTAACATCTAAAAGGCTAAGTTTAGATAATTTTTCCACCCATTTTATTTCAGAGTTGATTTGATTTGGAAAAATCTTGGCAGTAATTTCATTTAAGGTCATCTGGGGTCAGCTCACTGCCAGAGTCTTCTCTGGGAGCAGACCTTATTTCAGAGACCGGCGGGCCAAGACACTTCATGGCAGGGTTGTAGACGCACTTGCCTCTGCCTCTCCGGGTTGTGTTTATTCCAAACTAGGTGTCATTTTATTTTCCTCTGTGGAGATGGCTGAAAACTCAGGTTTTCTTTAGAGCTCTTCTACTGGGTGAATGGTAGTCCATTCAGAAACAGCAGTTTCCAGATGCCAAAGCTACCCACAAGATGTGGAAATAGTTTCCTAGAAACCATGAGAAATTAGAACTGTGAGAAGATACATGTGTTAGGAGCATCTAAAATCTTTCAAGCCATACCACTTTTTTCCTCCAAATCCCCATTCTGTCATGTTCACCCTTTGTTAAATTCAGTGACCCTTTTTCATAATTCTCTGGAGTTGGTCACCATCTCAGGAGGGAGGAAGCAAGCGATTTTGAGTTCTCGTAAAGAAGTGTAGCACGGCAGTTCAGTGCAAACCTGTTTTTCTCGTACTGTCTTATTAGAAGGATCTGAGTGAGCTTGACGTGTTTAACACTTGGACATGTGAACTTTCACGTGCGACCCAGCACCCAGACAGGAGCAGGTGATGATCCAGGGCTGGAGGCACAGGGGCCGAGTGGCTGGAGGAGTGAGACGGCAGCACATGGTGTGTGCGAGAGATTATCCTAACAGAGCAAACGATGAGTGAGGAGCGAACCAGGCGTTTCAGAAAATAGTTCTGGGAGCTCCCTCGTGGCTTAGTGGTCAGGATTTCAGGCTTTCTCAGCTGTGGCCTGGCTTCAGTCTGTGATCAGGAAGCCGGGAATCCCGCAGGCTGTGCAGTGCGGCCGAAAAATAAATACGGAGAGAAAACCACGGATTCAAAAAACAGTGTCATTCTAAGGGTTCCTGAAACTTTGATACAGAGGTAAACCCTCTCTAACGATCAGACGCGTTTTGTTTCTCTCCATTTTTTTCCTAAACTTCGTCTAACGTGTGCTTGTGGTTTTTACATAATTTTAACTTTAGATTAACTTTTATTTATTTTCTAAAACATTACAAACGTCTTTTTCCGACTTCACTGTAGTCTTCACTGTTAGCGTTTGGAATGTGTGACAGCATAGCATTCCGCACCAGGTCATTAGCCACGACTGTTCTGACCATTCCCATATGGTTGGCTGCATCTGCTTCTCAAGCTGCAAAGACCTGTTTTTGAGATGACCTATAAAATGTCCTCAAAGCACAGTACCATCTGAGAATAATGAAAAATTCCCTCTTGCTCGTTTGATATGTTATTTGTTTAATATTCAGTAGTAGAGGAACAGAGGAACTCTTTATCAAAAGTGAAAGAAAGAATTGAATCATGCCACTCTTTTGAAATTATTATAGCCCCGTAACTGAAGTAGTTAACCTAGATTGAACAGAGCCTGTTTTGGAGATTGAGGGATGCTGTGTAACTCCTAGGTAAGAATTCCGGGCATGGGAGCATGTGTCTGTTCCTTGTGATTGAAGAGAGAGTTTACCAGACTGGTCAGGATTTGTTTTTACTTGTGTATACAAGGCAGGAAGGAAGCTGCCTCTGCCCCTCTAAAGGCCCTATAAAAGGTAGCTTTTTCAACTGTGCTGTTTTAAAATAAGGTTTCTTGAGGCTCAGTTTTAATCTCCTTTCTAAAGTCGATAATATAGAAAATAGCCATATTGTATTTTCTTGGCATCTTTATCATTCTAGTGATTATGCAGCTATCAGGAAACTGAGGTCAGGGCCGAGGGAGCGTTTATTGGCATTTATTTAGGTTGGCTCATCCTGTGACTTTAGAAGGGCTAGAATGCTAGTGACTTGTCTCCCACAGAATTTTCGCTTACAGATGTCAGTGACATCTTTTCTCATGGTCAGTTTTTTAAAAAACATCTTCCATTTTCTCCTAGAAAACAAGCCTCAAGCAGATGGACAGTCTCATGCCCTCAGCGGTGACAGCACAGGAACCTTCAGGTCCCCCCCGTGACCAGGATGCAGATGGTCACTTTCTTCCCCGAGCGTCAGAGCCCACACCCAGCCAGCAGCTTGCCTCTCCTGAAGCTGCTGAGAGCTGTCAGCGCTGCCGGGGGAGCACCGTGGGGCAGACTGAGAGCTCCTGTGATGTGTCCGGCGTGGCCGAGGAGGAGGATGCAGACCCTTCCTGCAGGAAGAAGAGCACAGGTGTGGCGAGAACAGGAGGTGAGGTGGGGCCAGCACCTGTCACAGACCCTGGGGCGGCGTCTGCTCCCGACAGCTGCGTTCCGAGCGTGCCCGATGGCAGAGGAGAGGACCCAGAAGGCCTTCCGTCCTGTGGAGTCAGAGATGAAGGAACTACGTCTTTGGCGGTGGCCCCCGACGTGGGGTCCACAGGCAGCGTCCTGCAGGGGGCCCTGGCCCAGGCCTGCCCTGGAGGCAGGCTGGTGGTCGCTTCACCAGCAGGTGCCAGTGCCCCCGAGGCTACAGGAGAAAGGGAACATGGCCTCGTGCACCCCAATGCTGCCATTGAGGGGAACATGCTTGAAGTGGAAGAGAGTATGAAGAGACAGTTTGAGGACCCCAGTATCAGCACGGCTGGAGCCTCTGCCGGAAAAATCACAGACGAGCCTGTGGATGGAGCCAGCCTTCCAGACGGTGTCTTGGCCGCCAGTCCCCTGGATGCTGACAAACCTGCAGAATCGATCCTTGCAATTAGTAATGGCAAAGCTGCCATTGACCAAACTGCAGAAACCGAAATTTCTAAAAGCTGTACAGAGAGTCACACTTCAGGAGTCCAGAACCCTCAGTTAATTCCAGCTGCTGCAGACAACGAGGTTTCAGAAGGGCTCCGACCCAACACTCCCTTAGCCAGCGTGTGTGCACCAGGGTCGCCCTCTGATTTAACCTTGTCCGGGCCTCACAAAGATGTGACGCCTACCCCAAAATCAGAAGTGGAGTCATCTAGTGTTCACAGCCAAGACAGCGAATCACCCATCTGCTCCACAGCTGGGAGTGATAAACTTTGCACAGCCCCTGGGTGTCAGCCAAGCACAGGGACGTCTGGTGGCGTGTCGCTTGCAGAACACCGTGACGACACGGCCCCCCAGCCTGAGAGCATGACCACAGAACAGCTCAGCACACGGCGCCCGCCCACTGTCAGCTGCCCGAGCGGCCCGCTGGCCAACTCCACCCAGAACACCCCAGACACCCCGGAACATGTGGGTGCTTCTCCTCTCCAAGTTTCAGATAAAGAAAGCCAAGGAGAAGATCTGAAAGCGGAGCGCTCGTCAGCAGATCCGGCTGAGGTGGTTCCACACCTGCAGGCCGCTCCCCCCAAGGCTGAGAAAGAAGGGGTGTCATGCCCGGCTGTGACACCAGGCGGGACTGTCTCTCTGGCAGGCAGTCGCGGCAGTGAATCAGTAACCAAGGATGACGCACTCTTGCTCGTCCCCTCCCAGAGTGAAAAGGGAAGAGCAGCCCTCCAACCACACACAGGTGGTGGAGATGGGCCTGACGGAGACGCGAGACGTCCGGAGGAGCAGCCTCCAGAAGGCGGCGCGGCGGGCCTGGGCCCACTCCCCGCGGCCCTAGACCCACCACCCGGCATGGGGAACACCGGCCCCGGAGGACTCACTGGGGCGCAGGAGTGCCCCTCCCCCTCAGCGGCCCCCGAAGCCCCGGCCGTCGAGGGGGCCACCGCCTCCGCCCTGCTTCCTGGGGGTCAGGCCACTGCGACTGAAGGAGGAGGAACTCGGGTGGTCCCTGAGGGCCCCGGAGGCGAGGGCAAAGCCCGGACCTGTCCCACCACTGAGGATGGCGCTCTCTGCTCAGAAGCATCGCAGGAAGAGTGCAGACCACCGCCTCCTGTGCCAGAGGCCCCAGGGGTCCCCGAAGAGCCCGGCACAGCAGCTGGGGCAGAGGACAGAGCGCTGCAGCCCGGCAACTCCCTGGGCACACCCTTGGCCCATCTTCATGCAGAAGCTAAACCCAACAAGGAAGTGGCCCCAGCAGCCTCCCGGCCGACGGGAGGTGGGGCCGCACAGAGCCTGGTGCCACCAGGAGCCGGTCTGGCTGCAGACTCCAGCCAGGACGCCCCAGGTGCAGAGCCGAGCAGCTCAGCTCCAGCACCAAGTCTGTTAGCAGGTGGGTCCGAGGCGCCGAACTGCAGTCCAGCTTCCTCGGCTCCAGATGTTGAGGTGGAAAACACCCCGTCCCTGGGGAAGAGCGCTGGGTGTGAGGTGAGTGGAGATGCAGTGCTGGACGGTGACCAGGTCCGTGGTCTACAAGAAGCCTTCGGGGCCAGGACGAAGGATATATCTCACAACGCCCCAGACACCTCGTCCTGCCAGGAGGAGAATACGATCCTGGGTTTGCCTGGAGCTTCACCAGCCGCAGGCGTGACTGACCCCCAGGGCACTGCGCCCCCAGAGCTGGTGGCGCCTCCCGGTGGGGAGAAGAAGCTGGAGGGAGCAGACTGTGGCTCTGTTGGCCTGCAGGAGGCCCAGGGGGACAGTCAGGCGCATCGCGACCCTCCTCAGCCTGCGGGTGGAGAACGCCCCCCAGAGACGGGGCCCTCAGGTGAGGCAAGGGGTGCCCCCGCTCTGCCTTGCACTATCTCCACCAAAGCCCTGCATCGGCCCGAGGGTGCCGACTCCATCGAGGAGGCTGCCAGCCGCATCGTGGATTCCGTCATAAAGGCCTCCGGAGCACTGATGACAGAGGGGGCTCCCGCGCACGGGTCACTGCCCAGGCCTCCCAGTGCGGTCCCAGGGACGGAGCCCACAGCGCGTGCTTCCGCCGGGGAGACGAGCCCCCTGCAGCCTGCAGAGACCCCGCCCGTGGACAGTGGTGGCAGAGAAGCCTCTGGGAGCCTTGAGCAGTGCTTTGCTGGAAGCGAGGAGCCAGAGATTATTCTGCCTGTCCAGGGACCTGCACCAGAGACAGGTAAGCCACACAGAGTACACAAGCAACCGTTTGAGGGATAGACTCCCTTCAGAGTCTCTGGGATGTGCTGGTAAAAATACAAGTGTCACTGCTATTTGGAGGCTGTGTGTTCACTGGGTCTGTTCACTGGGTTGGTTGCCAGGCTACCAGTCAACACCATCCGGAGAGACACGTCATGTCAGACTGGGACAGATTTTGCTTCCTGTATTCCAGAGCCCTGGCTTGATAGCTCAGAACCTACGAATGCTCTGTCTGTCCCACTGGAGCAGCTGCAAGTTTCCTAACAAGTTTCCTAACCTGGAAAACAGTTCCGAGATCCCAGGTGCTCCAAAATGATAAAGGAATGGAGCAGATGTTTTGAGTGACGTGTCTTAGTCCTTTTTCTCGAGAACTGTGACACACAGTGTCGACAAAGTGTGTTTTATTTACACACCTGAAACTCCCTTTCTTTGCCCACCATCCTAGTCTGTGTCCTGAGCACATTTAGAGTCAGGGTGGTTTCAGAACAGCTGGCAGTATCTTTCTAAGCCGATGGCCCAGCATCCCACATGGTGGCATTAGGTCATTGGTGAAGGCTGGGGGGAAGGGAACGCCCTGCTTTTCCTGCCTGAGGAGCAGGCCTCCTGTCCCATTGCCGGTGGCTCTTGGGCAGCCAGCCGTCTGGGAACTGGGGACCCCGCACCGCGCAGGACCTAGGATACAGGATTTCCGCCCGAGCCTGGTCTGCCGCGCTGTCACAGGGCAGACGTGTCTGCTTATCTCGGTGAAGCAGCTGCAGCGAGCAGATTGCTCACACAGCAGCAGCCCTGTTCCGTCTGCGGGTAACCGTGTCCAGAGAGAGCAAAGAGAAGCCACTTGTGCTCGGTGGAAAGAGACCAGCCTCATAGAACTTCTTATTGGGGGTTGAGGCTGAGGCTTAAACTGAAGTTGGACTGGGTTTTGACTCTTGACGTCGTTCAAGGTCAGTTGAGTTCACACTTTGAGACCACCACCTCTTCCCAGAGATAGAGGACCTATCTCCATGCTCGCCCCCAGACTCTCGTAGGTAAGAAGCCTGTTTTGTTTTTATCGTTTGATTGTTTTTGCAGTTCCTTCTAAATTTCGAAAAACCCCTTTACTGTAGCTATGTGTGAAGAGTTGCAGGGGTGGGGCAGGAAGAGAAATGAATGAACAGAAGAAGGAAAGAAGTTGCTTTGGAAAAAGAGCTGTTTAAACACAGTGGCCATTTTTCCTGATAAAGGGTTTTTAACCGTTTATAATCTGTTTTACCAGTTGAGGGATTTAAGAAACCCATAGTAGTAGTTTTGGTGGCTTCAGGCTTTTTGTTTTCTTAATATCTTGGATTGTTAGCCATGAGCAAATTTCTATCACTGTCAATCTCAGGATTTAAATAAGAAGGTCTTTAATTTTTAAAATAAAGCACAACAACAGGTCTATTTTGGGGGCCCTGGCAGGTTGACATTTCAGAAGAACGGGAGTGGCTGTAAGCTGATGCCCAGCTATGTTCTTTTCATTTGGGTGCTGCGTCTTTGGCCACATGGGCTGGAATTATTTCTCTTTCCGGCTCAGTAGTCAGAATTTAACCCAAGTAAGTTACAGACTAAGTAAGGTTGTCTCCAGAGTACCCTATGAGAAAAGGTAGATACCAAGAAGAGTTTCAGACTTTGGTTTTTAGTAGTACACAAATATATTAAGGATGCTAAGGAATTGGGTCTGAGATTTTAAGGCTGTAGGAAGGGAAATGAGACAGAAATCAAGTTTTAACAGCGTCTGTGGGTTTGGAGTGGGTGGATGTGTGTGGGAGGGTTACTCCTGACGCCTCGAGGCGTCACATGTGCTCCATGCTAATGGCCTCCAAGGACAGGGAGAAGTAACCAGTGGTGAAGCAATGGGTGCTTTTTTTCAGAAAATAGCCAGGACTGGGGAAAGTCCCTGGTCACGTTGCCCCAGAGAAAAAGCACCCAAGTGTGATCTCAGACCAAAGGGTATTTTCTAGGAAGTTTACATTCCACTTATGAATTTAACCCTACTGCTTTGTAAGTGGGCAGACATCAATCAGTGTAACTGCTGGTTTGGAAGGGCCCACATAGCATTGGCCTCTGTTTTTATTACATACTGCTGTCAGCAGAGCCAAATAGAAATCAAGAGGAGGGAATCACATACCTTCAATTCAAATGAAGGGACGCGGCCCCGGTACGTATCAAGAGCATTGCCTGCCGTGCTTTGGGAAGTTAGTATTGCGTGATGGAGTCAGGCCAGTCCTGGGGGGGCTGTCAGCACCCTGCAAGTCCCAGTAATCTCTGTTTACTGCTGTGACTGGGTGCTGCTTGCCAAGATACATATTTTCAGGTGATGGATATTATCATCAGGATAGTAAGGATTTATGAGAAATCATATCTCCAAATAAATGAAATAAAAATCAACACCTGTCCCCCGACCCCCACCAAAAAAAAAAAAACACACAAAAAAAACTTGTCTTACTCACTTAGAAATGTTTTAATCAAGGAGTATTTAAGGGGATTACTTAGTCAGTTTTTTTTTTTTTAACCTTAATCACATATTATGAAATGGAAGACAGATTTTCGTTCTTTGGACAACAAAACATTTGCCTTTTTTTTTTTTTAATTGCTAGTAAGATCATGTAATTAAAAATAAAGGCAAAGAAAGGAAACTTACAAGTATTCATTTATAGTAATGTAGCTTTCCTAAATCTAAAGTAGAGCTTTATACATGTCACAGTGTGCTATTAGAATACAATTTCTTAGATTTATTTTTAATTGGAGGATAATTGCAATATTATGTTGGTTTCTGCCTTTTGAATCGACTGTGAGTATACATATGTCCCCTACATCTTGAGCCTCTCTCCCACTTCCCAGCCCTAGAATATAATCTTAATATACTTCATTATTGTATACTGAGTATATACTATACTATAAACTGTACTCTTTGGTGAAAGAAACCTCTGTTTGGTGCCCTCTGTTGTAGGGAGCATTTTTCTCTGCCAGAGTAGTAGTGTCACTAGATTAATAATCATAGAAAATTTTCAAGATGAAATCGAAATGATAGTTCTATTTGGTTTTGGATTATCAAGATGAGTTTTGACTGTTCAGCCATCAGAGTCCCCTTTAAAAAAAAGTGTCAAAGCTTAAATTTGTCTCAGGTATCATTTTATCACTTCCTTCCTGTATTAGCTTGACCATATGGTGGTCAGGGAACAAAACCGCTACCGTTTGGTCTGTGAAGCATCAGTCTAAAGAAAACATGAGAAACTTTTTAAGAAAAGGGCCTGCTGGTTTGTAATTGTGTTTTGGTTTGAAAAGAAATGAAAGTTAACATCTAATATACTCAGGCTACTTTAGGTGGGTGAGTGTGTGTAGTATGTTTTTAAAAGACTCTTCCCAAAGGCTTTATCTCATTCTCAGCGGCTCTTTTCTTCTTGCTGTGCACAAGTATGTCTTGCCTGTATGATAATAAGATGGACTGACTACTAGCTGTAGTTGTTAATCGGTTCCCTTAAAGCTTGTAAGTTTTCTTTTCCATGTGCAAGTAAGCACCACACTCAGAATCATCATGAAAAGGTAATAGTGAAAATGGAAGTTCAGTAGGCATTGAACAAGATCTTCCTTTAGCTACAAACCCACACAGAGGCTGGAGAAAACCACACAACCCTGTGATCAGGGCTCAGCACAGAGCCAGAAATGACACCAGCTCCCAAACAATACTTGCTGTTTAATGCAAAAAAAAAGGCAAACAAAATGCATGAAACCTGGAGCAAGTTGTGTAAACAGGCCCAGGGAATCAATTTTTCAAATGCACTTTGTAACTACCTTGCTCTCCCTAGAAATGCCCGACACGAAAGCTGAAGATGAAGTGGATTTTCTGAGTAACACTCGGGAGAGTTCAGTTTCTGAAGAGCTGGCTCTGGGAAACAGAACTTCTACGCCGGAGGTGAAACAAGGCCCAAAGACCCAGGCGGTGAGTCTGTGCGAGCACAAAATGTGTTCAGCCTGCTCTGCTGTGTCTGCTCTGTGGTGCTGCCGGGGGGAGCTCTTAAATTCACAGTAGGGTTTTTCCCCTTCTCCCTTGTTCACTAATATACAGGTGTGGACGTGGTGTGGTGAAGCTTTTACACAGCATCCTTTTAGAATGGATGTCTTAGATCCCTGCAGGGATCCCTTGGAGGCTGTAATGAAAAAGGTTTTTTCCCCTGTGAGCACAAGCCTTTCCAGTCTGTCAGGAGGTTTAACATGTCTCAAGATGGGAATTACCACGAAAAGGGATCTACTGACACTGATTAAACCTGACGCTTCTCTCTCTATAGAAACTGATAGCGAAGATGATTTTTAATTTGAAACCCAATACTGACCAAAATAGAAAGTGTATCATTTTTAATGATTAAAAAAAAGGTTTATTAGATTTTCATAACAGCTCTATTGAGACATAATTCACATAGCCGTACAGTTCACTCATTCAGGTGAAGTGCAGAGTGCGGCGGTTTTTTAGCATATTTATAGAGTTGCACAACCGTCCCCACTGCCCAACTGTATAACTTTGGCATCACGCCACAAGGAACCCCGTCTTCACTAGCAGTTCACCCCTGCCCGCCTCAGTCAGTAGGCACCAGCCTCCTTGCTGTCTCCAAGGATTTGCCTCTTCCAAAACGTCATACAGATGGCAGTTACAGAACGTGTGGCCTTCAGCAACTGGTTTCTTTCACTTAGTGTATTATTTCAAAGTTCATCCATGTTATAACATTGATCAGTATTTAATTTCTTTTTATTGCCAAGTAGTACCCCATTGTATGGATGTACCATATTTTTTTCTATATTTGGATTGTTTCTACTTTTTGGCCGAATAGTTGTGAATAGTAACTGCTAACAAACTGTCCGTTTGTATGGACATATGTTTTTATATGCTTAGTAATTACTGTGTTGACTCATGTGGTAATTCTATATTTCGTATTCAGTAAGTTTTCAAAAATGATTTTTTTTTCAGAGTCTTGATTATTGTTCTTGTTTGAAGCTATTAACTTGTAAAACAAGAGAACTTATAAACTTGCTGAACAGTGGTCTAAGCTAGATGCCATGATTCTTTTTCTTTTTTTAAAAAGCACCAAAAGCAAACAAAACTGCGCACATCTTTGGCTGGAAAATCAAGTTACTGGAGTAAATCACATTGCCAGTCAGAGAATCAGCCATCCTTGTCTAGACTTGAGGGTGTGTTTTTTTTGCTCTTCAGAGGGCTAAGTATTTTTCATAGAATTACCCCAGTTAGCTAAACAGAACGGTACCCTTCCAAACTGTTTCAAGTGTATGGAGTGGGATAAACAAGCTTCATTTTGTTGGAGTGCAGTGGTAGGGAGGTGCTGGCTATTCTCACCCACCCCTTATTACCGATAATATTCATGACTAATGCCTGGGTGGCTACTTGTACAGCAGGCATTATTCAGACAAATGTTGCTTTTGCTCCTGGGGAAAGAAAAGAGAACACGCCCTGCATGGGTAACATGTGTCTTTGTTTCCAGAAGCCCCTGAAAAAGGGAAGGAACAAACTCACATCCTTGAATTCAAATACCTGTCTTTCTTCGTCCTCCACGTGAAGTCCTGTGATTAGCGTCCTGTGTACAGCCTGAGGCTTAGCCGCAGACCCCGTGCTTTCCTGTGAGGATAGCTCTGTCCTGACTGTATCTTAACCATTACAAAGAGGAGAGCAAAACTCTGTTTTGTTTTGGGTTTGTTTTTGTTTGCTTTGTATTGGGGGTATAGCTGGTAAACAGACAGTGTTGTGATAGTTTCGGGTGACCACTGAAGGGACTCAGCCGAACATACAAAGGAATCCATCTCCCCCAAATTCCCCTCCCATCCAGGAAGCCGCATAACATTGAGCAGAGTTCCCTGTGCTAGACAGCAGGTCCTTGCTGGTGATCCATTTTAAATACAGCAGTGTGTACACGTCCATCCCTAGCTGCCTAAGTAGCCCTTCCTCCCATCCTTGCCCCTGATAACCATAAGTGCCTTCTCGAAGTCCGTGAGTCTGTCCCTGTTTTGTAAGTAAGTCCGTCTGCATCGTTCTTTTCGGCCTCCAGATGCCAGGGCTGGCGCTGGATAGGTCTCCTCCTCTGTCTGACTGACAGTTACTCCTTTCCTTGTCTCTTTCCCTCTTCTCATCTTCCCCCCAGTTTCAGAAGTTGAGAGAGAGGACACTCCTCTGGTTGGTCATCAGGCGTCATTTTACAGATAGAAGAAGTAGACCCCCAAATAGTCCCTTGGCTAGCTCAAGGTCAGGGCCTGCTAGAATGGGAACTTCTAGTTTGGTTCTAAGCTAGAATCTGCCCAGTGGGGTGCTTTCTTCCCCAGCTCTTACCCCAGGCTCTCTACTGTGGGCTTATCCTAAGGAGCCTCAGGATTCGAGAACCGTGTAATCTGTCTGTTGTTGCTGGGGTATGTCTTTGCTTTGTGTGTGCCTCCACTCCATGTAGTTAGAGAAAGTATACTTTAATGACATTTTTAGTTCATGAGGATCTTCAGGTCCAGCGTTCACAGCGTTCTTACAGGGACGTGAAATCTGACCTCTGACCTGCCCTCCCTTGCTGTGGATCGAAAGCAGGAAGCGTGAACACAGCATTTTGCATCTTCCCTATGTTGCATTTTCTCCTTTTTTCCCCATCTAACTCTGCTTGTTCTTTTCCTGGAGGGAAGTTTGCGAACACGTTTGTAAAGGACAGAGAATAAATACTTCAGAGTTTGTGGGATGTACAGTTTCTGTAACAGCTGATCACCTTTGCTGTTGCGTGCGAAAGCAGCCCGAGGCTGCCTGTAAAGAAGCATTTGACTGACAGTTCTGATAAAATCTTCATAGAAATTTGAATTTCTTTTTTAATTTTTCTTCTTTTCTTTGAATTTTGAATTTCATATTGTGAAATGATTTCATGTCATGAAATACTCTTTTGAATTTTTTCTTTCATCACTAAACAATATAAAAATCTGCTCTTTGGTGTGTTTTTTTTTTCCCACGTGCTGTACAAAAACGGATGGTGGGGGAAAAAAAAAACAAAAAACGGGTTGTGGTAATCTGTCGGTCCCTGCCTTTAGAATATGTGTGCCTCAGTGGATGAGAAGAAAGAGAAAGCAAGTAAAATTTTTTCTCTTCTGAGTGGTCTCAGCCTGCGGGGGAGCTTGTTACTAAACCGCACAGAGGAAGCAGAGAGTTTCATGTCTCTCCCAAGTGTGTCTTTTGACTTGGTATCTTGACTTTCTTAGCCTGTCTGTCTTCTGGCCTTAACCTTCTGGAGCCTGGGCTTGCAGTCTGAGATTGTGATGGTAGTCGAGGGCGGAGTGGCGTTCGTTTAGGATTATTTAATTTGGTCTCTCAGACACATGCCCAGTCTGTGTATTGCCCTTGGGAATAAACCAGTCATTGCCTCATTGACTCATTGTTTCTCTGAATCAACCTCTTCCAAATGTAAAACAGGAAAAAATCTGTGTGTCTTTGCGCTTTGCTGCTGTCTTGAAAACCTGGAACACAGTTTTGCGTAAGGAATAAAGGATGCATAAAGGAATCGGGCAGTATCAAGACTAGTACTTGTGTATGCGCAGAGAAAGCACATGGATGTTAAATGCTTCAGGTTTCTCAGCACATGATACATGGTCCTGATTCCAGAGGCCCAGTTTTAAACACAGAATGGTCCATTCCCGTTCGTCATTTTATCACCACGTTATATTCATGGTTTGTCGCTACGTATTGCCAAAGATTCAATACTAGTTACACTTTCAGTTCAGTTCAGTTCAGTTCTAGATTACCTTTTGCTGTCCTTTTTTCCCCCGGTGAGTTAATATCTATCAAGGACTTGGAGCTCGACATGCAGTAAGTACAGCTTAGCATTCTTATTATTAATTAGTTTCAAAACTTCATATTCCAGTATCCTTTTTACTCATTGAAGTAACTGGTGACTTACAGTGGTTCCTAAGGCAATTAGACTGCAGATTCTGCTTCTTGAACATTGTTATAAAAGCTTCAGGAGTAGCAGCAAGCATTAATTTAAGTTGGGAGACAGGGTGCTTGTTTTAGTTCTGAGATCTTTAGAAATTCGAATGGACCTGAAAGAGTATCCAAAATAGGAAGGAAAAAAATGCTTTCTGGAAAGTTAAGCAACTAGCCTCATTTCAGAGCTAGTTAACTCTGTACGCTTGACTGGAACTCGTTTCTGTACGGGTAATGTTTCTGTTACACTGTGGTTTTCAGAAAACTCCTCCTGGGGATATACATCTGGGCAATTCAGTTCCCTTTGATTTTTTGTGTTTTAAACAAACAGCCCTGAATGATGGATGCACACATGAAGATTCTGAAACCGTTGTGTCATGCTGCCGTGCTTTCAGTGGTAGTCGGAGGGATCCCTTTGACTCCTGTAGCACCTACTTTCATTTGCTTTAAAAGAAGCCTCGTGATCTTGTTATGATTTGCTCACCTGTAGCTAAGTACCGTCAAGATGGTATTTGTCCAGAGAGTTTGCTTTTGCTGAATAGATAAGACTTTCCAGACCTGCTGTTTATTTCCTAAAGAATGCTGTGCAGAGATGACTCTGAGTATTGAGTCCAGAACAGAAAGCCTCTGGGACCATTCACCTTGGGGATATGCTCCACAGAGGCCAGGAAGAAGTTCTGACTCCTGCTTGCCTGCCCTAGTGCTTCAAACCAGCATACTCCGTGTCTTCTGTGGATCTTTTCAGTATATGGCCAGATTAATTAGGAAGGACTGTCTGTTCATTGAGGTATTTCTATAATAATTCCTTTTCCAAATGATCGTTGCAAGAGCTTGTTAGCCACACGGAAGAGTTAATTCAGCAACAGAGTGTCTTGTCAGGATGCCCACGGTCCTGGCAGCCAAACACTCAAGAAGAAATACAGTCAAGCACAACTCTGAAATCCCGTATGCTGAGCGTTAGGCTACCGGGAAAGTCTAGTCTTCCTTTAACACACACTCCCCAGTTGGAACCACTCCCTTTAAAAATAAAAAATGAAAACTACATGGCCAAACGTGGAATTCGCTCAGTTTTCATTCTTGGTTATTTTTGCAACAGTGTTACTATCTGTTTCTTCGTGGTCTCGGTAAGGGCGGTGTCAGACTGTTTTTGGTTAAAATCTTTCTGAATTCTCCCTGTGCTTTGGTCATTTTCTGTGTTTTCTTCCTCTTGTCTCAAGGGGGCGAGCTTGCATTTCCATACCTAGGCCAGGAGTCTCTAAAAAGGGTTTTGTTTTTTTGTGTGTGGCTTTTCACAGCCTTTATGCTGGGCTACAGCAGCTCTCTCAGACTATTTGGTAACTGACTGGGCAGGTCCTAGCACTGATAACACAAGATGGCTCACACAGCCTACCCTGTTATTTGACAGTTTCCAATTTTTAAAAAGAGATTTTTGAAAATGTCTGTGCTATCATATTTACATACAGAGTTTTGTGGTGTGTGTGTCACCCCGGAAAAAGCAAAGTGGCCTTGCCAATAAGTCTCCTCTACCTATGTTTGGGATTTAGGAGAACTGGCACCCCCGCCTCCATTGCCAGTGATCTTTTTTGGGGTCCAAATCTAGAGGTACCTTTAGTCACAGGGAAACTTACTCCTCAGCTTTTTCATATAGAATTTTTAGAGATACTCTGGATGTTTCTTCTGACATGGACTTAAACAAGAAATTTTTGCAAGTATTTGAGCAAACTCTGGGAGATAGTGGAGAACAGAGGAGCCTGGCATGCTGCAGTCCCTGGGGTTGCCAAGTCGGACACAACTTAGCAACTAAACAACAACAACATATTATTCTAAAGAAGATAGTTGCCAAAAAGAAGTGCCTTGAAGAACCCCAGATCATAAAGCCACAAGCGGAAAAACCTGCAACCTCAGTGTAAAAGTATCTGTAGATAATGTTTGTGAGTTCATGTGTGTGTGCGCAGTCATGTAAGAGTACAATTTAATGATATCTATAGATAATATATGTAAGAATATTTAATGATTTAATTTAAAACAAAATAGCATAATCTTCCCCTTTTCTAAAAAACTGAGGTTCACTTGGTGTACAATATTTTAGCTGCTTAGCAGTGATTCACAATTTTTAAAGGTTTATGTTCCATTTATAATTATTAGAAACATCAGGTATGTTCCCTGTGTTGTACAATATGCCCTTATAACGTATTTTGCACATAGTAGTCTGTACCTCTTTATCCCCTTGCCCTGTCAATTCCACATATAAACGATATCATGTAGTATGTGTTTTTCTCTGTTGGACTTAGCTTCACTTAACATAATTCCCTCCAAGTTCATGTATTTTATTGCAACTGGCAAAAGCTCATTCCTTGTTATGCTGAGTAGTATACCATTGTATATGGCCATGTATTTTTAAGTGACCATTTGATCTTTGAAGGAAGAAAAGCTTAGGTCCCTGTTGATAATGTGCATAATGGGGGCAGTTATATTCTCAGATTAGATTTTGATTGTGTGTTTTAAGAAGAGGCCTTACTGGTTGGCCACCATAAGAATAAAAGCTACACACTGTATGTGGGATTGTTTACTCTAGCCAGGAAAGGGTTCAGAGATACTGATTGCTCATATCTTGGTCCTCTTCAGCTGCTCAACTTTGTGATGGGGCCTGTGGCTTTAATTTCAATTTACTTATTCATTTAGTAAGCCTTAAGTGAATGTTCCTTTCCCTCTCAAGGTATTGCATCAAATATGTAGGGAGGTAAAAAGAGGTTAGATATTGTCCCTGCCCCGAGTCCAGTTAAATAAAGCAAGCACGCAGGGCACACTCACACTCTGTGGCTGCTGTCCGTGAGATGGGCCATGACGTGCCTTCAGGGTGCTGGAGGAGAGGGTCACAGAACTCAGATGAGCTCTTCCTGAGACGTGCTTGTCTGGATGCAGTGATGTTTCCTTAGTAAAACCTTTTTGTAACATTTGTGGTTGAAATATTCACTAGACAGTAGGGATGGTTTCAGGGAACTTTCAATGTGCCCCCCAGCTTGACAGCTCTTTATTGCTTTCACGATGTGCTCGGCCCTTAGAAGATCTCAGAATTGCCAGAATTGCCCTCGTTTCCATTTAGGAAACTGAAAAGTAGCATTTACCAAAAGAAGTACAGGAGTCGGGGGAGAGAGTCGCGGGTGGTGCTGGTGAGGTGTGGGCTCAGTGACACCTGGGTCAGGAAGAGCCCTGGAGGAGGGCATGGCAGCCCACTCCAGTGTGCTTGCCTGGAGAATCCTACGGACAGAGGAGCCTGGCGGGCTGCAGTCCATGGAGTCGCAAGGAGTCTGATGCAACTGCAGCGACTTAGCACACGTACATGTATGAAGAATGGAAGTGTTCGGTAGTGTGCGAATCATGTAGGAAGTAAAGAGTAGTTTCTCTGTTTAAACATTTCCATTCTTTGCCTCTTCCATGCAGTGATATAGCCACTATTGTGCTGTTCTGAGAATCCTGCATGCCCTCATCTTGGCTTAAGGACCCAGAGAATTGTAACATGGTCTTAAGTCCGCACCACACATGTAGTCTTTACTTGCTGGTGAAAATACTTCCCATAAAGTTCAGAACAGAAAATACTATTACGAACACATTTGAAATCTTGTCTTCAGTTCAGGCCTTAATAAGAAGTCCAGCTAAGCCAAATGTTTATTATGTTGGTCTTCCTTGTCTGTGTCGCAGGTGGCATTCTGTTCTGAGCCATCAGACTTGATACACATTTAAGAGTTTTGAAAGCCTAATCGTTCTGGGGTTGGAGCTTGGAGTCGAACTGTAATATCAGTGTAAGAATGAAATGGTTTTGTCTTTGGTTCCTAGATTTCTGTTGAGATAGTTAGAAGATTTCTGAGACTGTTTGAACTACTTATGATAGGAATAATTAGAATAAGTATATAGCTTCCCAAAGTGGACATTGTGGAAAATATTTAAGTGTCTAAATTTGACTTGGAGCTTTCACTTACGTGAGATAAACAGTAGTTCCTCTTTATCCGTGGAGTGTATATTCCCAGACCCATTTGGACACCTGAAATCTTGTTTTGTTCACTCAGTCATGTCTGACTCTTTGCGACCCCATGAACTAGCATGCCAGGCTTCCCTGTCCTTCACTATCTCCCGGAGTTTGCTCAGACTCATGTCCATTGAGTCAGTGATGCCACCCAGCCATGTCATCCACTGCCACCCCCATTCACTTCCTGCCCTCAGTCTTTCCCAGCATCAGGGTCTTTTCCAGTGAGTTGTCTCTTTGCATCAGGTAGCCAAACTACTGGACCTTGGGATAGTGTCAAATCCTATATACGCTGTGTTTCTTGCATACGTACACACCTGTGATAAGGTTTACTTTATCCGTACAGTAAGAGATTAACAACAGCAACAATAAAATGTTGTGGTTATAACAATATACAGTAATAAAAGTTACATGAATGTGATCTTTCTCTCAAAATACCTTATTGTACAGATTTAATGTCTTCTCCATCTTAACTAAGCACTTACCATTGCACTATGCCTGTAATTCTTGTAATTGGAGATGAGACAGCAAAACCAGCCCTTTTTTCTTAGTTCCTGCTTCAGTTTCTCAGAAGATTCATTCTTGCCATAGACCTTAGCAACTTCAGCATATGATTTGTTGTTGTTTTTTTGTCACCCGTTATTAAGTCTGAAACTTCCACCTTTTCGGGCTTCCCTGGTGGTTCAGCTGGTAAAGAATGCTGCAGTGCGGGAAACCTGTTTGATCCCTGGGTTAGGAAGATCCCCTGGAGAAGGAAATAGCTACTCACTCCAGTATTCTGGCTGGGAGAATTCCGTGGATGGTATAGTCCATGGGGTCGAAAAGAGTCAGACGCATCTGAGCAACTTTCACTTTTTTTTCACCTTTTCCCTTAGAGCACTTTGTATCTGGTAGATCCGAATTGCTGGCATCACTACTCTTGTGCTTTGGGACTTGTGAAATAAAATAAGGGTTAATTGAACACCAGAAAGTGATACTGAGATAGTCATTCTGATAACCAGAAAAGCAACAAAGTAGCTGACGGGCAGGATTTACTGTTCTTGCTTGCAGTCTCCTTGAAGAAAGCTGCTGTTAAATTGCATCAGTTGTGTCCTACTCTGTGCAACCCCATAGACGGCAGCCCACCAGGCTCCCCCCTCCCCGGGATTCTCAAGGCAAGAACACTGGAGTGGGTTGCCTTTCCTTCTCCAATGCATGAAAGTGAAAAGTGAGAGTGAAGTCGCTCAGTCATGTCTGACTGTGTACGACCCCATGGACTGCAACCTACCAGGCTCCTCCGTCCATGGGATTTTCCAGGCAAGAGTGCTGGAATGGGGTGCCATTGCCTTCTCCGTGAAGAAAGCTAGTCCAGTAGAAAAAGGGGCTGAAGTTAGAGCCACCTCGCCACCCGTTTGGCTGGTTTGCAGACGTAGCAAGCATGGGATAATAGATGTGCAGTGGGGGTGTGTAGCGGTCCTCGCTGTTTGCACTGGGATTCTGCCTTTACAGGATCCCAGATCTTCCAGCGCACGTTGCTCTCCTGATAGAATCTTAGTGTGGGCGGCACTGTGGCCTCTGTCACGCAGTCTCTACCCTGTCGTTTGCAAGGAAGCGACTGGAGCCCAGAGCGCTCCAGTGCTCTAAGGGCTTGCCTTTGTGTGCCCAGATGGTTGGCACAGAGCCCAGCCCAGGCCCCCAAACCCTGGAGCCTGGCCTCTCCCTTCCTGCCCGCCTCTACCTGCGAGGCCACCTCGTCCTTTAAGTCAGCTCTCCAGTGTCCCACGCTAAGCTGAGGCACCCTGCCAGCCTCTCCAGGCCTGGGCTCCCTCTGCTGGGGCAGTCCTTAAATAGGACCGGCTCTCCTGGTCAGTGGCCCTCTTCTGTTTCATGGAGCCCTTGTGCCATCCCCATACACAGAGAGAAGTCACAGGACAGACATAGCTGAATCTGCACGCTGCTTCCTGTGCTGGGGTCACCCACTGCCTGTGGGGCTCTGCAGCTCCACCTTCAGGAGGCTGCCAGCTCATGTGGGTTCTGGGAGGTCCGGGCTGGGGCCTGGTGCCATAATCACAGCACCAGGCTGTCTGGACAGGTGTACGGGTCGCACCCCTGCGGCCTTCCCCTCTCCAGAGCATGGCATCTTGATTTTGATGCATGCTTGACGCACGCTGCCTTCCCTGTGATTCAGTGCAGACCATCATCTACCAAGGCAGGGGGATCTTTGGATCTAAACAAGCACGTGTGAGCTGCCCAGGACCCCACGTGGGTCTCACAGTGTGTGTTTCCTGGCTGTGCCCTGGTGGACGAATGGTGTGAGACGGGGAAGGGCCTTGGGCTCCCCTGTGCGTGCCGTGTCCTCCACTCAGGAGTCGCCCCTGCCGCCCTGGGGAGAGCACAAAGCTAGGATCTCCTTTGCAGCACCCTTCATCTTTCTGTTCTATGAAAATAATAATTTCTGGAAATGGGCTTGTGGGCTTTTTCGCTTCTGACGTCAGTTTCTTTCTTTGCCAACCTTCCTCCTTACTTGGCCACCTCAGATTCTTTTTTTTTTTAGCTCAGTCTTTTATTCTGTATTGGGGTATAGCCGATTTCACAATGTTGTGGTGGTTTCAGGTGAGCAGGGAAAGGGGCTCAGCCAAACATACACACGTGTCCATTCTCCCCCGAAACTCCCTCCCATCCAGCCTGCCACCTAACGCTGAGCAGCGTTCCCTGTGCCATATGGCAGATCCCTTGTTGGTTACCCATTTTAAATACAGCTGTGTGTCCATGACCTTCCAGAGCCCCTAACTATCGTTTCTTCCCCTCTCTGCCCTCAGCAACCATAAATGTGTTTCCGAAGTCTGTGTGTCTCCCTCTGTTTAGTAAGTAAATTCATTTGTGTCAAATTCTCACATTCATTTCCCCTTTGAATCATCTACAAGCCGAGCGCCTTGTAGGCGGTGGGGTCTAGGTGTCTTGGGACAAGGGTTTGGCATCAGCCTCCCGCACCCACCCCCCCATGCCAGGCTAGTGGCACAGGTGTCGAGAGAAGAGCCATGTCACCACCTCCGCCGCTGGCTTCTTCAGGTCGCACCAGAACCTTGTCGCATGTTATCACCACCACCACCCCCCACCCCCCGCCGTGGGCAGCAGCACATTCATTCCAGGAAGCGCGGGAGATTCTTTTCTCGTTCCACCCCTGTGAGGCCAGGGCTGGTGGAAGGCCGCAGCTTGACTTGTCAGTGGGGGCTGTGTGGGGAGACCATGTGTGTATCCATTGCCTGAGTTCCTTACTTTTAAACATTTATAACAGAAGATTCTAGTGGTAAATGAGACTATTGGGATGTGTTCCCTTTCTACAGGTCTGACTTAACTGTTGTGCATTTCCATAACTAAATCAAGCCTTCCATTGGCGAACCTCTCCTGTTCTGTGTATTGAGCTCTGTAACAGAAGCTGGCGGTGCTGTGATGGTCAGATGAGTGGGAGACATCCTACCCCTCAAGAAGCCGTGTTGGGAGAGGCAAAGGAATGAGCTGCTAGTTGGCCCCTGAGGCCTGGGAGCTTAGAGAAGGAGCCATCTTTCGCCGAGGCCTTTTTATACCCATGTCCCTGTAGTTGGCTTTGGTGCCGTTATACCTTCAGCTGTTCAGTGGAGTTCTGCCGAAATGTTTCACGTGGGGATTTTTCCCCTGTTGACAGCCTTGCTGGCCTTAAAATAAAGAGCCGGTCTTTCCATTCCAGTTCCAGAAAGTGATGCTCGTGTTGTCGCTGCTCTGCCAGGGAGCAGTTCCTGTCTCCAGCACCGTTGTCCAGCAACACGGTGGGCTGCGTTCCTTCCTCGGAGTCATTAGACTTCCCTAATGAGATGATCCAGAGGAAGAAAATAGAGTTCTGGCCCTGCTCCCTCATTAGTGCTGTGTCTGCCTCGCATCAAGCTCATTGAATTGTTTTTCTCCTTGCCTAAGACTGTTCTTTCCTCCTTGACTCAGGAAGAGGGTTGCAGGCCAGGCTCTCTTGACGTGGGACTTTAATGCATTTGCTCTTGCAGCAGAACCCAGCGTACAGGCTATGAGCAGAAATCACTGTTTCATGGTTGGCATATAACGTGGACTGTACTCTGAGGTTTGCTTTGCTTTTTAAGTCCAAAGAATGTGTCCTACAGGCCTTGAAAGAAAGTTCGCCCCTGGCACATTCCACCCGCACAGCCCCCCAGGCTCTGAGAAGCCAGGGCAGGTTCTTGAGAAGGCTGAGTGCAGATGACTGACGCCTGCCGCTCAGTGCCACTGTTTCCATGTTCCTCTACCTGTTTGCTCTGGTTTGGGTGCCATACTGGAAGCTGCTGTCTCAGCTGTCCTTGCGGGGGTCGGGGCCGGATGTGGAAGCCTCATCAATGCCTAAGAATGCTAAGTTTTCTCATCTTTAATTCCTCATGGGGAATTTTTGCCTTTATTGCCACACGTCTGTCTCATGGCATGGCTGTTTAGTAAAAGCAAGATAATGCATGCCCTTTCAACATGATAATCTTTGAATCAGTCTTACTGTTCTTTGAAACTTACTGTCCCCGTGGGTTACCACCTGTTTATTGGTGGGCAAGCATGAAGGTTGCCTGAAAGTGACTGATGTGAAAAGGTGCCTTGATCCTTCCTCCCTCAAGCTAGTTAGTGCCAACGTGGAGCGGGAAAGAGGGAGGTGGCAGAAAGGAAACGGAAGATGAAGGAGAGCTTTAATGTGGGGGCTGCGGAAGCACAAGGATGATGCAGCCTGAGTCTCTTTACGGCATCTGCGACTGTCCAAGGCATGAAATGGTAACAGCTGTGAAAAGGCCCGGGTTGTCCAGTTCTTCCAGCAGTTATGCACGTACGTTCTTGTAATTCATCACCCCAGGGTAGAGGAGATTATGAGATATTAAAGAAAGAAGGGCTGGCCGATCCTTCTTGTGTAAAGGATTTTATCACCTAACCAATTAGCTTAATGGAGGATGATAATTGCCCAAATTTAGCTAAGGAGAAAGTGGGAATTGTCAAAATATTTTTTAAAGCAAGGTTTTTAACTTTTAGATAGAAACTGGTCCTCAGAGGAAATCTCAATAGCTGTTGCTCAGTAGAGGCACTGCTGGGCCACCTTTAACGTAATAGATAGGACTTTATAAATATTGGCATCCATTTTCACCAAACAAGTATTTCTTTGGGAACTTCTTTTTAATAAAGAAAGGCTAATTAAGACATGTGACAAATACTTGTCATTTTTATAAGATGGCCTTTTAAAGAGATATAACTCCTCCTACCCCCTGTTCCCAAATGTGTGTATGCGCTGATGACCACAGGGAGTAGCAGAGCTGAGACAACTCGACTCTGGCAGGGAGAGAAAAATCTATGAAGCCTCCTACCATGTCTTTAGCAGCCATTCCTTAGAATTTTGGCTTGCAGCTCTCCATACCACCTGCCCAGGAGTGAAGACCACTGTACAGTTAGACAGTAGCTTCTCCACTCTGGAAGCTTGGACACGGGAGTCTTTTAGAAATGGCAGAGTTTTCAGATCGCTGGAGGTAAAGCCTCAAGAGTCTTTGCTGTCATGTATTTCTGAAATATCCATGTATTTGACAGGCCTGTTAAATTCTGAAAAAAATTTACCCTCTTCTTGATGGCTTGCCAGCATCATTCTGACTATCATTAAACTGTTGTGTCATAAAGGTGAGCATCACTGGACACTGGTCTCACTAGCAGTTCAGAAACTCGGGTGAAGGAGTCACTCTTATCACTTTACGGTGTGGTCAGGGGCCTCAGTCTCTCAAAAATGGAATTAGCCATATGGTCTATGAGAAAGTGCCTTTCAGGTAAATTTGGTTGCACGCAGCTCACGGGAATAGTCTTTTCCTAAAGGCTCTTACTTGCTCTTCAGAAAACCGTTTCTACTTTTCACTCCTGCTGTAGTTTCTCTCCGTTCATCCGCTTCATTCAACGTAGTAGGAAACTGTTGGTCCCTCGCTTCACATCCATAAAGCTACAGACATTGGCTTTCATGTAGTCTCTATTTTGCTTTCTTTTTTTTTTTTTAATGTATTTTATTGAAATACAGTTGTCTTACAGTGCTGTGTTAATTTCTGCTAAACAGTGATTCAGTTGCACATACGTGCATTCTTTTCCATTATGGTTTCTCACAGAACATTGAGTATAGTTCCCTGTAATAGAAAGTAGGGCCTTGTCTATCCATTCTGTGTCCCAGACTCCACATCAGGCCTCTGCCTCCTCCCCACCCTCTCCTGCAGCCGCAAGTCTCTCCCTCTGTCTGTGAGCCTCTCCCTGTTTCACAGATTAGTACATCTGGGTCATATTTTAGATTCCACATGTAAGTGATGTCCGGATATTTGTCTTTCTCTTAGCTCCTTCACTTAGTGCAGTGCTCTCTAGGCCCGTCTGTGTTGCTGCAGATGGCATTATTTTCTTGCCTTTTTCTGGCTGACTGATGCTTCTCTGTGTCTGTGTCTGCACGCAGACCGCATCCTCTTTATCCATTCATCTGTTGGTGGGCATTTAGGGTGTGTTCCGTGTCTTGGCTGTTGTGAGTGGTGCTCTGTGGCCATAGCGGTGCCCGTATCTTTCTGAAGTCTCGTTTTGCTGGGTTTACGGCCGAAGCTAGGGTTACTGGGCGAGTCTGCCTTTAGTTCTTTGAGGGACCATCATGCTGTTTTCCACAGTGGCTGCACCGAACTATGCTTCACCAGCTGTGCGGAAGGAAGGTTCCCTTTTCTCTGCACCCTCTCCAGCATTTGTTATTTGTAGATTTTTTAATGACGGCTGTGCTGACCAGTGTAAGGTGTGGTACCTCACTGTAGTTTTGGTTTGAGTTTCTCTAGTAGTTAGCCACGCCGAGCATTTTTTCGTGTGCCTTTGGCCATCTGTATGTCTTCTTTGGAGAAAAGTCTCTTTAGGTCGTGTTTTGGTTGGTTGGTTTACTTTCTGTTCTTGTTGAGTGGTAGGAGCTGTTTGCCTATTTTGGAAACGAAGCCTTTGTCCCATTGCACAAACTGTCCTTTTGTTTGTTTATGGTTTCCTTTACTGTTCAAAAGCTTGTGAATTTGATGAGGGCCCATAAGAGTCATATCTTTAAGTCTTCAAGTCTTTAAGCCATTTTGAGTTTATTTTTGTGTTTGGTGTGAGGGGTGAGGGTGTGTTCTAACTTTATTGATTTACATGTGACTGTCCAACTTACCCAACACCACTGAAGAGACTTCAAGCTAGAAAGCTTTCATCCCAGATTCCTTCTTCTTAGCCCAGACTAAAAGTTTTGGTCAAATTTACCTTGTCCCTTCAAGCTTCCGGTTTGAATGTTCGTGCCCTCATCTCTCACCTGGGCTCCTGGGTTTCCTTAGCACTCATCTCTTCCTGCCTTACAACTCAGCTGTTCTTGAACTTTTTGGTCTCAAGATTCGTTAGTAGTTCAAGAAATAATTGAGAACTCCAAGGAAATTTTGTTTATATGAGTTATATCTATAAATATCTACTATGATAGAAATTAAAACTGATAACATTAAAATATTCATTCACGGTAACATCGGAGCTTCCCTGGTGGCTCAAATGGTAGAGAATGTGCCTGCAAAGTAGGAGACTCGGGCTTGATCCCGCGTCAGGAAGATCCCCTGGAGAAGGGCATGGAAACCCACTCCAGTATTCTTGCCTGGAAAATCCCATGGACAGGGGAGCCTGGCTACAGTCCTTTGGGTAGCAAAGAGTTGGACATGACTGAGTGAGTAACACTTCCACTACTTCACTTTTCAACAGTAGTAAACTTATGACTTGTTAACATAAAGAGTATATTTTCATCAAAAAGCAACTTTTCCAAAACAAAATTAGAAGAGGTGACATTGTTTTACTGAGACTTCTGGCTCAGTAGAAAACAGATTCTGCATCTCTTACACATTTAAGCCATTGCAAAAGGGAAAAACCCAGCCTTTCACAAATACAGTGTATGAAAAGGAAGGGAGATTTTAATAGTTTCTCACAACTTAAAAAATTGCACAAGTGATTTTCCTTAAGACAACAATCATACCTCCATAACAAAAGGATTTTATGTCAACTTCCTGTTTGTCACGTAGCCTTAGAAAGATGTGTACCTAAAGCTTGAATTGAGTAATGTTTACAGCTTCCTCAAGGATGTTCTGTGTGAAAGTGTTGTTTCTTTCTGTTTTTTGTACTGTGAAGAAGTACAAAGTGCTGATCCACTTTGGTACCTCTGCCTTAGTTTGTGCTGAGGCCTGTCAGTGCAAATGTCAATACAGCAAAAGGGCAAATGACATCTTAGGGTGACTATGAAAACAGTTTTGACCCCATGGATGCCCTGAAGAGGTCTCCAGGCCCTTGAAGGTTTTGCAGACCACACATTGAGACCCACTGCTCTGCGTCATGTTAGAGATGCTTGCTGAACTTAGTGGTGTGGCAAGGGCTTCACAGTCTGGCTCCTCGGATTACTTGGACAGTCCCGTCAGCTCTGCTGTTCCACAGGCCAGCTGCCAGCCATGCCAGCCTCCTCTCTATCTACCGGGTATTTTGAGTGAAATGCATCCTGGGAACCTCCCTGGGTACTTAGTCTTTGATTCTTTGAGATGCTTCTTGGAAGGGCTGTGTCATCCTGCACCACAGACCTCTTGTGTAGCCTCCTCTTGGCTCTTGGTGGAGCTGCTAGGAACCAAGAAGCCTGGCAGTACCGCCCCTCCTGCCAGGGATGCTCCCTTAGCCGTGTTAGGGACCTGCCACAGCATCCCACACACGATGGGCGATTATCATGTTCGATGCCTGGTGGGTGTCTTGAAAGAAAGAACACAGGAAGTAGTTTGACAAGGCATATTTTCCAGTTAATTGACAGTTTTTTTGTAAGTATGACTTCACTGGACTGAAGATTATACTTCACTTATCAACATCTCTCCTTAGGGCACTGTTAGAACCTTAAGTAATTCCCTTTCTTTTGAAATTTGATTTCCTGTTTCTTTCTTTCTTTCTTTTCCTTAATTTTTTCTTGATTTCCTATTTCTATAGCAAATATATTTGATGCTTTTACATTTTGTTAGTACAGCTTGAAAAGGCTGATTTAATTGGGATGCCAGGAGTTGCAGCTAAAAATTATGTGGAGAATAGGAAATTTCGCATTGATAACCCATTAACACAAGTATTTGGGATTGAACCTCTATGTAGAATTGAGAGTGACCTCTGTAGTAACACAGAACAGATCAAGGGTTTTCTTAGGTTTATCAGTGTAAGAATGGCATAGAGCCATTAGAATTCAGACCCAGGGAAAGTCTACTTGTATGAAAGAAAAATAGTAACAGCAAGCCACGTTGAACAAATTGTGCTCCTCAGAATACTAATGCTTACTGTTGCTTCCCAAGTGGCTCAATGGGACAAGAATCCACCTGCCAGTGCAGGAGATGCAGGAGACAGGAGACACAGATCAAGTCCCTGTGTAGGGAGGATCCCCTGGAGAAGGAAATGGCAACCCGCTCCAGTATTCCTGCCTGGGAAGTCCCACGGACAGAGGAGTCTGGAGGGCTGTAGTCCATGGGGTCACAAAAGAGTTGGACAGGATTGAGCAAATGAGCACGGACACAGTGCTTATTGTCATAACATCCTCGCAGGGGAGGCAAAAGAGAAGGGTTAATAATACTCTTACATGTACAGACTGCAGGGACAGACTGAGCCAGGCCTTCTGTGTCCTTCCTGCTGAGAGCTGGGAGCTCACAAGGTTACCCTAATAGCACTTCATGTTCTTACCTGTTACTTACACTGTCTCCACGGGCTCCCTGGTTGGCTAGATGTGCTACTCTTGACACAGTGCACGGCCAGTCAGTGACGTGCGGTATTCTGAGGCGTGAATTTACATGCCTAAACACACACACACACGCGTGTGCACACCTGCACACACACATGCATATCTTTGGAGAAAGCATCACAATGCTTCCATGAAGCTTGGTCCTAAATTGACTGTTGTGTACATATATTATGTTTATATAAGTATGTATAAAATACATAGTGGGATATCAGGTGAAAATTATGAACAAATGAAATAATAACCCTTGATTAATATGTATTTAGTTAGATAAATCTCAAGCAGGGATGATCTTACAGAAGCCACCCAAACTGCAGTTGTTTTAAAAAAAATTCAGGGTAGGCAGAGGATTGTTTTTTTACTTACTGATTAATTTCTGACGTGTCCCATTTATTGATGAGGTTTAACTAACACCATCTGTTTGTGTTGAGCAGAGCAGACATCGCTTTGATACAAGATCATGTTTCTGTATCAGAAATCCATGAATTATGTAAATTTATGACTAAAGGAGCTTCTGAATCTAGATTGCCTGCCCCAGTTTGATTGGCTCCTGAGAATGCGTGACCTTCCCTGAAAGTTCCTCTTCCGACAGGTAGATACTGTTTCATTCACATAGGAACTGTTTGTTGGATGCTCAACAAACCTATAGGAAAGCCCAGGTAAACAGATCTCTTGGTCCAAGAAACTTGTACTGCAGATTCCCAGAAAGCAGTGATAATCAGTGTGTGGGTGACTCAAGTGTGGTAGGAGGGCTAGCATAGTTCTGATAGGGTCAGAGGAAGGACGGGCTAGTTTTTTGACTTGAGGGGTTCAGTGGAGGCATTGGGCTGTGGCAGCACTCGAAGGCGTCTTCCGACCGGTGTTGCTTCCGTGGGGAGGAGTGCAAGGGAAGGAGCATGGACTCAGAGGCAGGCAGGTGTCGCATCTCACCTGAGCACAGGGGGCGAGTCTTCCGGGGTCAGGTGAGGGGAGAGGCCCTCGAGGCTGGCGTGGTCCTCAGCTTTCCTCCCAGTCTCCTCCGAGAGCCGCGTGCTCTCTGTCCCAGCGGTCACTGGTATTTTGGCTGTCTGGACAGGGACTGTTCAGGGACATTTTCAGTTCAGTCCAAATTGGGCACTTGGGGATTGGCCAGGAAAAAACATCTATAAATATCTGTCTTTTTCTTCTTTCCCTTACCCTCATGTGAAGAGGCTTTTTTCTTTTTTTCCCTAAGGCTAACTCTTAAATCTGGGTTCCCAGTCCTGTCTTGACCTTAAAGTTTACAGAACCGCTTCTCCCTAAAAGCGCTCGGCTTTCAGGTTCAGATACTGAGACGTTCCTTTAGTCTTAGCTGCGGCAGCTCCCCACCTTCTCCACTTAGCAGAGGAATGAAAGCCTGACTTTTCCCTCTGGTTTGCTGTCTCATGATACACAATATTTTCAGAGGGAACTGAACGCAGTGATCTGAGTCAAAGCAGAAGCGTTGTGTTCTTTCAGCTCTAACTTGAGTGGGGTGCTCAGTTGCATGCTTTTTTCCTGTACGCACCCTCTGTTGTTACTGTTGTTCACTTGGTAAGTCGTGTCTGACCCTTTGTGATCCCCTGAACTGCAGCACATCAGACTCCGCTCTCCTTCACTGTCTTCTGCAGTTCACTCAAACTCGAGTCCATTGAGTTGGTGATGCCATCCAGCCATCTCGTCCTCTGTCTCTGCCTTCTCCTCCTGCCCTCAATCTTGGCCAGCATCAAGGTCTTTTCCAATGAGTTGACTCTTCTTTGCATCAGGTGGCCAAAGTATTGGAGCTTCAGCTTCAGCATCAGTCCTTCCAGTGAATACTCAGGGTTGATTTCCCTTAGAATCGACTGATTTGATCTTCTTGCCCAGGGGTCTCTCCAGAGTCTTCTCCAGCACCACCATTTGAAGGCATCAATTGTAAGCTGACTTAGACACCTCCTTAGAAAAAGAAGGCAAAGATGCAATGATAATAAAAATAAACTATCGTAGCAACTAGTATTTCCATAGTATTCATGCCACAGGCATGAATATACAAAATACTTACGTGTATTCTTTTTTTACTGTATGTCTTTTTATTATTTTTATCTCCCGTCAGTAGTGTTAAAAAGTAGGTTTTCTTCTTGGAGGGTTTTTCTCTTTTCCCTTTGTTTTGTCTTTAAGACAGTTGATATAAAAAGCAAGACAGTTGATATAAAAAGCAAGTTATACTTCTTCATTTTTTGGAAGGCATGACTGTACTGTGGGTTTGCCTGGGAGGGCCAAGGGACATTGTCCATGGGAAGCTGAGTCACTTTTTGGCTCGTCTGACTGACTTTGCTGGAGCTGTTCTTCATTCTGTGAAGTGAAAAATAAGAACAAGTCAAGTGATTTCCTAAAGTGACACATTTTCATTTTATGTGGGATTCAAATTTTTCCTAAAGGTATGATTATTTTGAGCACCAGTTTTAATGTCTGGCCAGGACTTCTGTCCTTTAAGTGTAAAAACTCTTCCAGATGGCTCACCTTTTGTGTATAACACTGACCAAGACTTCTTCTCTCGTTTACTAACTAAATCTGGTCAGCCTTTTGAAAAGTCCTAGGTATTATGATTGTGGATGAGAGACAGCCTAGCTCTCGGATGTCTAGGACCAGTTTTGGAGAGACTGGGAGAGATGCATTCTACCTAGAGAGCAGCGTGCAGCCACAAGGAAGAACAGAGCATGGAACTCGTAACGGCGGTGCAGCGGTCTGAGGACACCATGGTTCACAGCACAGAGTTATAAGGAGAGTCAGAGTTGGCAGAGAGCGTGACTCTTGATAGAAATGTAGGCAGGCGGAGAGACCAGGTAGGCAATTACAGAAACCACAGTTGTCCTAAGAACCAGGGTCACTGAAGTAGGAAGAACCCTCACATCCTAGTTGTGGAACCTCTAGAGACCAACCGTTTACTCACCTTGAGGACCGACAGCAAGCAAGGCTGGATGAGGATCATGGCGCGGTATCCTCTCAAGCAGGAGCCTTGATGAGGCTGGAGACTTGCACAGAGTTTCTGAGTCACAGCTCGGATGTGCCGCTCCCAGGCTGTGGCATCTTTGGCGGCTCCCTGCTGCCCCTGAGTAGCACCTTGACTCTTTAGCCGGGCACTGCCTGCTTCGGGAATCTAGGCTGTGAACGCTTGTCCAGACCGGTGTCACAGCACCGTCTTGAGTCCCGATGCCTCGGTCCTGCCTGCCGCACATCAGCACTTGTGCCTTCGATCTCTGTCTGCATCGGGGTTGCCTGCCTCCTCCCTCCCTTTTTCTGGCTTTCTGTCCCTTCATGTTAAACCACCACCTTCATGAAACTTTTCTGCCTGGGCAGCTCAGCCAGAGCTCTGTACTCCTTGCTGAAATCTGAGTTTCATTTGTACTACCCAAGTTTTCTCATATGTACATTTCATGCGCTGGTCCCTGGTTTGTTTCCTTAAGGTCCCGAAAGTGTCTCATCCATCTGGACATCTCTCGTGACACCTCACAGAGCCCTGTAACTTCAGCCGATATTTAAGTACTGTCAAACAGGTAAATAATCTTGGCCGATGTTGGCTGGTCGGCGGCTAGTCGGCCGTGACGCGCTGGTGATGACATCATCCCTTGGGAAACCAGGGTCTGCGATTGTCAGAGCTGTTTCCCTGACCTCCTTGCCTCTGTTTTATGAAATGAGGTCATTCTTATTTTCATGGATGATCATATGGAAAGGGAGTTTCTCAGCTGTTGGCCGTTCCCTTCTGTTTCCATTTCCTTGCCAAACACTGTCCACCCTGCTCTCTCCTCAAGCAGTAGCTTTTGTCCATGTTCCTGATCAAGACCCAGTGCGTGCACGCAAGGGTTCTCCTCCGGTCTCTGACACAGTCTCTCGGGCAGAACCGACATAGTGGGCATAGAACTCACCTCGTGTCAGTGGTCCATTTTCTCTGCTGATGCTTGTTTCCTTCTCAGAAAGGTTTTTACGCACGGAAGTGTTTATTCCCAGATTAGCCATCCTGTAGCAGCCATTCTTTAAGGATTCACTAAGGCACTATGTCTGAAGAGTAAGATATCTTCACAACCAGAGATAACCAGAGGAGGTGGAGTATATGACAGAGCTTAAAATTTCCCCTGTGAAATGGTAGAAATTCAAAAGAAATTGCAGTTCAGCCTTCCTCGCTCCACTATGGCCCCCGAGCTTGCTCTCCCCAGCCAGGGTCCACGGAGCATCCACAGAGCAAAGCCCAGCTCTCCCGTGACCTGACTTTTTCCCAGCGTCGGGCTCTGTTTACCACTCTTGCTCTCTGGCTCCTCAGTGTCACATCTGTCTGTTGATTTCTGTCGTCAGTGTGCCCATCCCAGCCACTCTCCCACGCGCCAGACGCCGATGTTCCATCTGAAGGCCGGTGAGCTCGTGGTAGCCTGGGAGTCCTCTATTCAGGCATTTTTCACACACATTGTTCTTACCATTTAATGTCCGTCTGGTTCTCTGTTATATTCTCAGTGCCAAACATAGGTGTTCAGTGAATATTTGTCTCACGATTGAACTAATTTCAAAAAGCTCGTTGAAGATTCAGGACAGTGACTCGTGAGATGTTGTAGCAATCCCAACAGTTTCTTCCATGTAGAATTTGTTGCCTGTTAAATGGTTATTGATACTAAACTTGGCATTTTTGGCATCCGTAGCAGTCTAGGTTTTTAAAATACTAATGTATTTTAAAGCTGCATTCTTTGGGACACTTTGAAAATTCTAAAAAATTAAATGTTTACAAAATACCTAGTACACTTTTAAGAGGAAAATGTATAAAGTGGGGTTTACAGTAAAATCGCGTGATTATAGTATGAAAGAGACCTGTTTTGATATGTCCATCGAAAAGGTGTGGGAAGTGACTTGCTTCAGCACAAGCTTACATCCGTCTAGCAGTGTGGTGTGTCTGTTGATCTTGGTCGTCCCAGGGTACTTGGCACCAGGGGGCTTCTGTCTTGGTGTTCGCATCACGCGAAGGACACCCAGTAACTGAAGGGCCCTCCGTTGGGTACCCTGTGGCATGGGAACAGTTGTGGGAACCACAAGCCAGAGGAGAAGCTTTGAGGAGGGTGGTGAGCCATGACGAGTATCTTCAGATACTCATTTAAAAGCTGCCTTAAGAAGTAACTTATGTTTGTTCCCTGGTGGCTCAGAGGTTAAAGGGTCTGCCTGTTATGCGGGAGACCTGCGTTCAATCCCTGGGTTGGGAAGATCCCCTGGAGAAGGAAATGGCAATCGACTCCAGTATTCTTGCCTGGAGAATCCCATGGACGGAGGAGCCTGGTGGGCTACAGTCCACGGGGTCGCAAAGAGTCGGACACGACTGAGTGACTTCACTTCACTTCATTTCATGTTTGTTCCCGAGAGGAAAACTGAGAACAGTACAGCCGCTCATTCTGAAGGAGACCTGGAGACCTGGAGACCAGTTGTCAGTAAAACTCTTCATCTCTTTGTTAGATGTGTGCATTCTGATTTTTGTAACATGAACATATCGAGAAGCTATTTTAAAAAATTAAACATCAAGTATTAAAATGATGGCAAATAAGTTGAGTCCATTTAGTGTAATAACACACTTTTTCTACTGGTACTTTCTAAAATTAGGAACCATTTGTCATTTTTATTGAAAAAAGTCTTTTTCTGTCCTTTTTTGTTTCTGTAAAATCAGATGTGAGAAAGCCAATGATTGAAAAAAAGAATGCCAGTGATACGAGAAGTGAGTTCTAGTTTTGTTTCCTGAAACTTTGACTTAGCGTTTTCTCCCTGAGAGTTCTTTCCTTCAGTTTAGAGGATTACTCAAGACAAAATAAGATGCATGTGGAGAGAAAGATTTCTCGAATTGAATTTAATGCAGACTCATTAGTTGTGTGACCTCTTTGTTGTTTAGTTGCTAAGTCGTGTCCAACTCTTTGCGACCCTATGGACTTTAGTTTACCAGGCTCCTCTGTCCGTGAGGTTGATGCTTCAGGCAAGAGTACTGGAGTGGGTTGCCATTTCCTTCTCCAGAGGATCTTCCTGACTCAGGGATCAAACCTGCCTCTCCTGCGTTGGCAGATGGATTCTTTACTGCTGAGGCACCAGGGAAGCCCACTTGGCCTGATGCTCCCGACTTAAACTCAGTGGTACTTTTCTGCATCTGTGAAGTGGACAGTGACATTTCACCCTTTAGCTTTTTATGAAGAGTGAGCGAAATGGTACATGTGGGTGCACGTGGCATGCAGGAAGCACTCAGTAAATTATTAATAAGTCTTGCCTCCAGAAGACCTGCCCTAGAGGTTAAATTGTCCTATCACCACTTCGCCAGACGAAATCTGGTCTGGCTGTCTGCCTTTCTCCCCTCCTCTTTCCTTTTCTATCATCAAGCTGCTGGTAGTTTTAGTAAAATTTAACATTTGTGTGCTTGTTCCATGAGACCTGTTTTCCTGTGAGGCTCACAGGTTGGTGAAGGGACGTTTTCAAAACTCTGTCGTGCTCTCTTCCATCTTAACTGCTTCTTGCTGCCGCCATCAGCTAACTTGTGTTCAAGTTTCTTCTTGGGAAAGGTGAGAAAGGATTATAGCAGAGGGACTGCCCGGTGGAATTGCTGGCTGGCTGGTCGCCGCCCTGCAGGTCTTCCTATTCCCCTTTTCTTCTTTTAACCTTCCTGCAACCTCCAGAGCAGGGTGTGGAAGAGGTGCAGGGGAGGGGGCCTCTGCCTCGCTCTCCTGGATCAGCAGCGCCTGATCAAACACCCAAGCTGAAATGGAAAAGGAAGTCCTCTGTGGGCGCAGTGCAGGTGCTATAAATACTTCTCATCGTCTCTCAAATACTCAGGTATCTTATAGGAAGCAGACTTAGTGTGAGCAGTCTGGAGTTGCTCAAGTGGAGGCTGTTCATAAGAAAAAAGCAGTATCAATGTTTTATCTGTATTTTAGTAAATTTTGCCACCAACAAGTCTGTAGCTCTTGATGACTATGTTTAAGTTAATGAAGTCATGGATTCGTGAAAATTGACGACTGTGCTCGTCGTTTCCTTCCTTTTCATTTCATGTGAAAAGTGGAGGTGAGAAATATAATTATGCGAGAATACACTGTTTTCTACAGCAGGTTTTGAGAGAACGTCTCAATTCCTTTTTCTTTCTCCCCTGCACCCACATCCTGTGAGTTATATGGCAAGTGATAAAGATTTGTTAGTCTCGGGCTGACCATAGCAGATCAAGAGGCAACTTCAGATATGACCTAGTGTCCAGCCCTTCTCACTCCCCAGTTCTGGAAACCTAGGTCCAAGAGTCAGTCTGATTATCCCAGGGTGCGCAGTGAGATGTGACAGACCCAGGAGTGGGAAGAACTTTTGATTTCCACCTTTTGCTCCTTGCAGAGACGAAATTGATCATTGGGGTGTCTTCGAGCCAGAGACAGGCTACTGCTTGCTGTAGGCTCGAACTTTGAGGTTACAGAGCAGATGTTTCAGCAGCAGCAGCAGACACCCCACCCACCAACCACGATGCTTACTGGCCTTTGTGTTCTGTTTGGGTCTTCAGTATACCCACTAGATGGTGTCCTATTTCAGAAACTTTGCTATGGGGCTTCAGGTAGGGTTCTGCCATCACTGAAAAGCAAGCCAAATAGCGCTGACTCATAAGAATGCTTAAATAATTTGGATAAGGTGTTAGATCTTGAAATTAAATATCGAGGGAAAATTTAACTCATGAACAGAAACGCTCTAGTTAAAGTAAATTTCATAAAAATATTTTTATACTTTGTTTTCTGGAATCTTTAATAAGATACATCAGGCCTGTGGTATGAACAGACTTTTAGCACTGGTTGCTTCTACTGAAGAATGTAGGCCTCCTTGTTTGAGTAAGCTCCGGAAGTTGGTGGTGGACAGGGAAGCCTGGCCTGCTGCAGTCCGTGAGGTCACACAGAGTCCCCACGACTGAGCAACTGAACTGAACTGAGGCCTCCTTGTTATGGCTGGAGTGTGGGATCGAGGGAGATATAAGTAATCTTGTGAATAATTGCTATTGTGAAAAGAAGTTGTAAATAATAAACGTATTTTACTCTTTAAGTTCCCAAAATTAAAGGAAAAAAGACATATCCTCAAAACGAAGCTTCATAGGTCTCAGCTTTGGTTTGGAAATAAAACGATTGGTTTCTGAGTTTCAAAATCCTAACAGAATAACTGCTCGGCAGTTCCAGATGTTTTTGATAAAAACTTGGAATTGTCAGATCAACAGCGAAAGCGCAGGACCGCAGACTCTGTCTTCTGTGGCGAGTATCGAACAGATCCAGAGGGACAGCAAAGCAGATTCGTGTTCCCCACCCAGGGCATGTGTTCCCTACCCAGAGGTTTTGTTCTCCAAGAAGGAACAGAACACGCAATTACAGTTCCAAATCCTCTTAACATGTTTATGTGTACCGAATAGCTAGGAAGTCTCAATTTCCAGCCTGCAGCGCAAAGCCAGCATCTCAGCAGAAATTTAAAAAAAAAAAAAAAAAAACTGTCTCAAAACCGTAACCTGGGCCATTTCAGACAGTTGTGTTACTGTGAAACATATTTCTTTTAAATTTTTTGAGGGGAGAGATTTTGTTGTTTGTTTCTTCTGTTTGCCTTTGTTGCAAGACAGTGTACATGCAGGTAACACAAAAGGCAGAGGATCTCTTCGATCAGTGTAGATTATCTGCCCTGAAGTCAGTAGTTAGACAAGACTGGGAATGGAGAGGCTGTATGGTGATTAAAGCATCTATGATCCCTAGGGAGAAGCCTGGGAACCTTGGAAGCAGGAAACATTTGATTCTAATTAAAACAGAAGGGAGCGGCACTGGGGAAGGCACTGGGGAATAAACCATGCTGAGGACAGAGGGGAGGCGGCTCTGTCTTTCTGTGGGGAGGAGGGAGAGTTCTGAGTGACAGCTTCGTGAAAGTTTGTACAGAAGAGATAATAAACCATCCATTTTTCCCTGCACCAAAACCTAAAGGATCTTTCCATTCGTATTCCTAGGCCACATAGTTTTCAAAGTCGTCGTAAGCCACCGGCCGGGTTCCCACCCTTTGGGCAAGCCTGAGTTAGAATTTTATTTACAGCTTTCTACTCTCTCTCCGGTCGTCTGTTTTCCATTGTCACTCTCATGAAAAGCAACATCTGGTTCACTGTCCACGTTGGTAGCGTCACAGCACGATGCTCGCTATGGGCGTATGGGGAAGGGGAGGGCCCGTCCGCCCCACCCCGTGGATGAGACTGGGACGGACGGGCTGCAGGCTTTGAGCTGGTTGAGACACAGCTGCCTCATGTCCGGGGGAGCAGGGAGGTGCGTCCTAGTGGGGTTCACTGCCTCGCTCTCCTCTGAGCTGGTCAGCCACTTGACAGCCTGGCCAGAGGACATGGTGACTCACCAGCCCATCTCTGCTTCTTTTATTGTTCCTGGAAAGCCTCCCCATCAGATCAGCTCTGTTGGTGATACTGATGGAAATTTCGGTATTAAATCTCTTCTCCTTTTGCTTGTGGCGTTGGAGCCCCCTCACCCTCACTGGCAGGGCCAAGCCAAGGACTCCGCCTGTGGCCCCTTGAGGGAAACGTCAGCAGCCTTACTCTCCTAGAAGGAGAATATCCTTTCAGTTTTTCCATCTCCGCTGCCCCACCCCCCCACCCCCCGCCCCCGCCTGTGTCCTCCCCAGGTCTCTCTCCTCCTTTCCCTCCCAGATCGTTTCTGACAACAGTGAGAAGACGAGTTCTGGAGCAGGTCCACCTCTGATGATCGTGGCTAGGGTGGGGCCAGAGGGCGGGCATGTGGAGTGATGGGGCCCCCGCAGGCCGGTCTCGAAAGGGGGAGAAGGCGCTCAAGGGGCTCCCCTTGGCCTCGCCAGTTCGGCTGAGTGTGCCCGCACACCGGTCCCTTCTCCTTCTCTCCTCTCCACTGGACTTCAAGCACCCCTCCTGCTCACCCACCCCATCACTCCCTTCCTCTCTGCAAAAAAAAAAAAAGAAAAACCTAACTGACCTCTCGATCTCTAAGCCTTGCTGGCCACTTCCGTAAGCCCTTGTGGATCCTGGAGACATGTCCCTGAAGTCTCAGGCTAGCATTTTTCTCACGTTAAATCACTGGTTTGCGGCTGGCAGGGCGCTGCAGCGCGCACCCGGGGTCGTGGCCACTTCCCTGACTTCGTGGGACAGAGAAGCGTGTTGTGCTCGCCTGCGGTGCGCAGGATGCTGTCCCGACCTCAGCGCGGGGCGCGTCTGGGGGTGCCCTTCAGAGCCTGTTTCATAGG
Organism: Ovis aries; assembly: GCF_016772045.2. Taxonomy (NCBI): domain Eukaryota; kingdom Metazoa; phylum Chordata; class Mammalia; order Artiodactyla; family Bovidae; genus Ovis; species Ovis aries. The sequence continues at coordinate 15,827,754 of NC_056071.1, forward strand.
AAGCAGCATGAGAGGAGGAGGAGGAGGAGGAAGCCGGCTGGAAAAGGAAGCCTTGTTTTTCTCCTCTTCGTCTGGGGATGAATCATGTTCCCAGCACTGCCTTTAGGTTTTCAAGCCTCGGCGGCTGCTGGTGCTGAGCCGAAAGGGCCAGTTGTGACGTTCCTGAGGGAGGGAGGGAAGAGGGGCCCGCGCCCCAGAAGGGAGGGAGCACGGGAGGAGGAGTGGGCTTTTTTTTTTCCCTTCCTGCTTTCACTCCGCTGTCATTTAGACTTTTCAGCTGAAATCAGAACCAAGCCCTACTGCCTGGCGATCAAGAAGCTGACTGGAGACTCTTTCTCTGGACAGAATCTCAGAATTTCAGTTCGCTTGCTTTTTTTTTTTTCCTGTGAAGGAAATACTGCTTTTCCTTGCTTTTGTTTTTTTAAGCAAGAAGAGGTTTTCATGAGAAAATTTTGTCCTGCCATCCCTGCAAAGTAGAGCTGTCTTCCCTTCTTCTCTGCTTGTCTTTTTCCCGACAAGGCACATACTGGATTTTTTCTTGCCTGCTCTGGGCTGTTCCCCGCCACGTGTGTCAGCCGGCATGCGTAGCCCGTTAAGCCTTCATTTTTTTCCTGGAGTTATCACCCGTGATGGAAACGGTCTGTGCTTCTCTCTCCGTCGAGATCTGACTAAAGTATAGCATCCAGGGGCGATTGCTGTGGACACTGTGAGTTGTGCGTGCGTCGCCCCGGGGCTCAGGCACTGCCAGGAAGCTCTCCAGCCGGTGAGGGAGTTGGGTTCCTGCGTGGTTTGACCCCCTTGAGGTTTTCTTCATAGAGGAGTCTGGACGGCAGAAACCCCCTCCGGCTCCACGCGAGAGGTTCAGACCTGGGGGCTTGCGGGAGCACCCTGACCCCCCCAGGTTACAGTGGGTCCTGCCCCTGTGTCTCGTGTCCTCTGTTCTGTGTTTGGACAAAATGTATGAGCGGCACAAGAGGCGCTACAGCCTGTGTGACATCTCCAAGGTGGACAGGACCGTGGACGTGGTGCTGCTGAAGGTAAGGGCCTCGCCGCAGCCTCCTCCTGCCTCTGAATCCGGTAGCCGGGGCCCTGGCCAGCCTGTACTGGGAGAAGAGCTGAGAGGCTGTGTGTGTGTGTGCACACAGTGGCGACTGTGGAGTTGGGTTGGTGATTTTAAGGTTCCTGGCAGAATATCTGACCAGAAACAGTGGGGACTTCAGAATCATCGAGTCACTTAGGTTTCAGCGTCATTTTACTTGCTTTAAAGTGGATTCTTCTGCTCAAGAGAACCTCCTACTCTTGTAAATCACAGGTGGAGAACTTCACCATCAGTTGCTCTTTTCCAGAGAGGTCTGTGTCCCTCGGTCCCCATCGTCCCCACCCCGGGGCCCCGTCTGTAGAGGTGTCATTATCTATCGGTCTCTCCCCTTCTGCCTCTGTCTCCTAGTCTGTCTTTTGCCTGAGGTTTTTTTTTTTATTTTCCCTTGCTCTTTCTGCTCTTTTTTGTTCTCTCACAACTCTTGGGGGGAAGATAGCATTTATTTCCTTTGGAAAGATCTCCGCTCAGTCTGTTTATCGAAGTGGCACAGTGGGCATTCTGGCTCGGTTTCACTGCTTTACAGGTCTCGCCTCTGACTGTTAATTGCTGTGTTTGTTTTCTCCCGTTAGTGATGCTGGCTGTCTCGGCAGGATGGGGGTGGGGCCCCTGGGCGGCTAATTGCTCACAGAAGGCATCCTTGAGTCTAAAATTAGTAAGAACTCCAGCCATAAGGTGGGAGTCTGAGAATGTTGGACGATTCAGGGAGCACTTTTTGGAAGTTTAGCCATTTTCTGGCAAAGACAGGGGAAACTGGAAGCCAACCAAGTGCTTCCGAGTTGCCAGAGAACCTCAGTACCTGAGCTGATGAGGGTGTGGAGCCAGGGGACCGCAGGCTCAGGAGGAATGGATGTGTTGTCCTGGTCTGGGAGGTAGGGGCGCTCTCGGATTGATTGATCAGTTCAGTTTATTACTTGAGACTCGCTCCTTTTCTCCACTGATCCATTGAGGCCAAGCATGGCTCGGAAAGCTAGACATGGATGCCAGTGAACTAAGACCACCCTTTGGGACACAGATGAGGGGCTCAGTGGAGGGGTTGCGATCATGGGGAACTGCTCTCTGTCCACCATAACCTCCATCAGCTGGTGCTCTGACTTGCCAGGCCGAGGCTCAGAGCAGTGGGCAACTTGGCATTTTGAACCTGATCCAAGATCTTAACTATTCATGTTAGTGTCTCTGACACGTGAGCTCCGCTATGAAATCACAGTGATTTTTTTTTTTTTTTTTCGTTTTTGTACTCCTTTGTTTAGAAGAGTCTAGTTGTTAGGATTTTTATGTGCTCGACTCTTTATGATATTGGGCTTCCCAGGTGGCGCTAGTAGTAAAGAACTGCCTGCCAGAGCAGGAGATGTAAAAGACGAGTGTTCAGTCCCTGTGTCGGGAAGATCCTCTGGAGGAGGAAATGGCAACCCACTCCAGTGTTTTTGCCTGGAGAAACCCATGGACAGAGGAGCCTGGCAGGCTACAGTCCATGGGGTCACAGAGAGTCAGACATGACTGAGCTCTTTGCATGCTTTATGATGTTCCCTGTCTGGGGAGGAAAGGGAAGGAGGGGAGGGAGGATAGAAAGTCTCAGTCTTAGGATCACAGGAATGTGGTGCATTGAAAGCCGTGCTGAAATACATAATTCTCTCCAGTCTCCTGGGGCATGACAGCCCTTAGTAGTGGAGCTAACTCAGCACAGGCTTGCTGCCTTCACAGATGCTGTTCTACAGTTTTAACAGAACGCTTTTATATACGTTACTTCCTTTGAGAGGATTGGTCAGGCAGCAGTGGTCCCTGCACGCCCACCCCAGACTCCTTTTCTTAGGAAGAGTTTGAGGTGTCTCCTGCGCCTGGCTGAGGACCGTGAAAGACTTGAGTGATGTGATGTTTTGTTTTTTTTACCCTACACAAGGCCACAGCTCATAAAGGACATAATTTTTTCTCTCTTGCTCTTTTTTTTTTTTTTGGATGTGCCTGTATTTGTATTCTTTTTTCTTTGCACCATACCACCTTTACATAACCAAAGAATTTCAGTAGAAGAAACTTCACTTCTCAGAAAACAGGCATTTATTACAAATAAGGAAGCACAAAAAGTCCTGAAAATAGGCTATTTCCAGTTTGAGATGAGCTGGGCAGCTTTGGTGCTGATTCTTTGCTTTGAAGACAGAGAAGGTCACGTCACTGAGAGACCTACATGAAAACAGTATTAATGATTTGTTCAGTGTCAAGCATGGTGCTCCGTCCAAGGGGCACATAGGTCTTCAAAGTTTCTGTATTGCTTAAAGACAGGCAATAGAAACAAGAAGTACACGTTACTGTAAGTGACTTGATAGAAATAACCAGTGTGTACTGTAAGTGCACATGATGGGAAGACATTTCAGGTAGGAGATCATTCTGAGGTTCTGACATTTAAAAAAACTGGTGTCCAGAGAACTAGAAGATGCCAGCGCTGCACCTAGCGAAGGCGTTCTAGAAAGGATTGGCAGAGGCCCTGGGGCGGGGAAGGATGGGGGAGGCCGAGATGATGGGAGAAAGCTGAGCAGGCTGGGCCTGGAAGAGCCAGGCCTTGACCTCCATCGGGAGGGGTTTGCTTTGCTTGGGTATGTTACTTCTCAGCTTATGTTTTCAAAAGATCCTTCTGGCACGTGGGAGTCACGCAGGCTGCCATTATGGTAGGCCCAGCGTGATGGAATGGCTTTGTGGCCTCCAGTGGACAGGCACTTAATGTTTACATCCCTAGTATCTGTTTCATCTTATGGGGAAAAGCATTTTCGGATAATCAGTACTTTTCTCACAGCTCATCCTAGGTAATAGGATGTAGCCCCAGACGTGATTCTTTTCAAAGCTCATGTTCTTTCTTAGTCCCCTAGACGTCTTCTTTGAGTTGGCCAACACTTTTATTTCGTGAATGTGTGTATCTGTATCTGTATGTATCTTTTAAAGTTTTAACTGCTGAGACTTTTTCAGTGTGAAAAGCTGATCTCATTCACTTCTTTCCCAGTGTGGGATTCCTTTTACAGCACTTTGAATTCAGATATGAATCCGTCATTGTTAACAGCCTTTCCCCCACAACTTTTTTTTTTTTAATTCATTCAGCAGTGGCCTCCTCACTTAGCTGCCATTTTGAATTTGCTTTTTTAAATCAGTGTTTTTAAAGGTGTGTTATGTTAGGTGTGTGAGCTGCTTGAGTTCCCAAGTGACCGTGTGCTATGTTCTCACTCCCCTTTTTGGTGGAAGATTTTTTTTTTTTTTAATATACCGAGGAGTTTGTAATTTTTTTAATCTATTCACTATGTCTAAGCCTCAAAACAGTGTCCCTAATTCATGTTAAATGCTCAATACGTTTTGTTAGTTGAATGAGTTAATCTGTTAAGATTTATAAGTATGGGTTCATAACGCGTAATGGTATGTGAGCTGTGCTTAGTGCGCTGGGATTGTTGGGGTAAAGAACAGAGAGAGGAGTTGTGATGGTCACCACAAAGTTTGGACCGTGACCCTGTCCTTCTGGTATCATAACATTTACAGCTCCATTCCTTCCCACTGACATCCAGACAATTCCCTGTGAATTAACTTGAAAATCCTGTCCTCTGTTATGTGCCCCTCCTTTCTGAGACTTACTCTGCATTCTGACCCATTCCCTCTGGCAGTTCTGTTCAGTGACGTTCATGGAAGCTCTTCTGCATCAGAGCCTTCCCTTGGGATTTTTCCCAAGGCTGGGTACACCAGTCTTTATCCTCACATCAGCCGTTGCTTCCCATCATCAAACCCAATAGATGCTGAAGTCTTACCTCCTTGAATTATTTTTTCTGATAATAAAGTAGGTGAAGAGTGTTCTTGGCTCCGCCGTCCCAGTACACACATACATACGTGTCACTCCTCACAGTATCCCCCCCGTGCCTGTGTGACTTCTGGCTTCCTATGGTAGGTAAATGGTTAGTAACTATGAATCATGTGCACAGAATGGGATAAGGAAGAATTTGAATCATTGGCAGACACCCTTTGGTATCAACAGGCCCATTTTCCCCAGCATCTTTCAGAAGCCTAGTTTTGTGTGTTTTGTTTGGGGGTCACACGGGGCCTTCATTGCAGGAAGAGCGCTCTTCATTTGCTCGTGCGGGATTCTCCAGCTATGGTGCGTGGGCTCTGTGGTTTGCTGCAGCTTGGCTCAGTAGTTGTGGTGCCTTAGTTGCCCCTCGGGATGTGGGAATCTTAGTTCCCTGACGAGGGATCGAACCCGAGTCCCTTCCATTGGAAGGTGGACTCTTAACCAGTGGACTACCAGGGAAGTCCCTCTAAAGCCTACACAGGTTGGTGAGAGGAGCCTTTGTCTTAACACAGTTCAGTAGCTAACTCATGATCACATTAAGAGGCTGTTCTTAACACAGGAGGACATCACACCAAGTGTCAGGGACTTGCTGCAAAACTAGCATGCCGAAGACAAAGAAGTCAGAGTCCTAGATCAGCTACTGACTTTAATCCAGGGGCCATTTCCGTTTCACTAGCTTTATTACTTTGGGTACTTGCAAAAATATTGCCTGCTAGTAACAACGTGATTCTTCTTGTTACTGATGATTTACTGGCAGCATACTTTGTAACTAGTAAGTCAGAGTAGCAGATGAATGGTGAAAACATTTGCAGCCATGTTTTGTCAACACTGAGTTGACAATTTGTACGGAGGACGACCACCCCCTCCCACCCGTGATGTTCAGGCAGGCCACCTGGCCTCATTAGGGCAGGAGCAGTTTGTCTGTAGGCCCAGTGTCATCTTCCAGGAAATACTCATTCTTTAACAAGTTTGCTTGCTCAAAGACACTTCCATGCCGCTTCAAACCAAAGACATTAGGAGGCAAAAGACGGCCAAAGGCCTATCTGCTCAGTTAGTCTGATTCCCTAAAAAGACTTCTGTCTCAAGTGTTGGCTCCCCTGTCCGGATGGTGGGGTTTCTGCTTCCTTTTCTTCAGCCTTGTAACTCCAGCTACATCTCCTGAGACATTTGCAGAGGAAGCAAATACAGGCAGTGGCTGGGAAGGCTGGGTGTAACCATGAGCTGTGTTATTAGGATGTTCAAATATAAACAGTAGCAGAAGCACTGCCAAAAACAAGGCAGCTCCCTCTCCACTGGAAGTATGCACGCTCTGTTTTCTGACTGACGGGAACACAGTTTGGGCGTGGTTTAGATCATTCCAAGGGACCCGAGGCTTCATGATAGACGTGAAAAATTACCAGCATGGTCAACATTTTTTTTGGATTAACTTCTCCCATCCCATGTTCCATGTGCACTGTGACTCGTCAGAACTTTGGATGCTCGGTACCTGTAATGTCCACAGTCTGACTGTCCTGGAGATACAGCATGGACAGAGGATTAAGTCTGTCTTTTAGCTAAAGAGTTGCAAATGGAGTCAGAGCCAGAAAGTGGTTTGGGTGGCTTATTCCTCCAAGAGTTGTGGATATTTAACGGCGCAGTCTCTGTTTTCCTCATTTCCAGCTGCTTGCTACACAGAATTTCAGAATTGTTTTGATCTACTCCTCTTACCCATTTAATCAGTTGCCAGTTTTGTATTTTGCTAATAGTTCAGAGATTCCATAGAGCAAAACCTGGATAAAGGGCCTTATTATTGTTAATTATTACCTTTGTTTTCCTCTTAAGCTCAAATTATTAGCAGTCTCAACACTGTTGTTTCTTTCTAGTCCATCTCCTAGTTCGGCTGGCAATCAGAATTTCCGGCTAAGCCTAGTCTCAGGATGGCTAAGAAGAGTGTCAGTGGTACAGAGAGCAGTCCGTCATCCAGTAATGGAGAAACCTGGGTCTTAGAGGTCACCTTTTGGAAAAGAGACTACCATGAGAAGAGATGTGTTACCATGAGTATAATCAGGGCCTGGCATTTCCTGTGGTCTGTAGCAAGCACTCTGAAGATGTTCGAGTGGAGCCACGTTGGGTGTGTGGCCTTTAAGTTACCTCATTGTATGAGTGAGAAACAGTGGAGTTGTTGAAAAATAGACCCGAGACGAGGGCCACTTTATCGGCCACACCAGTGTTTCTGAAGCCAGGCGGGAGGAGAGAGAGAGGTTTTGTAATTCAGCTTCTGCCTCTTAAACGGCTTACCTGTATGCACTCCGCGCAGTACTTGTCACGCGTGAACATGACCTGCTTGGCGCTGCTGTCACTGCCTACAGGATGTGGTCGCAAACGCTGATGCCAGTTTCGACATTCTTTCCACACCCGTGTCTGCGCGCTCTGTCCTCTGGTTAATGGCACTGACCACGACTGGTAGCATCTGGCCCAGATTACCAGCGCCGCCTCCAGCTGTGGGCCGCCTGACCGCTCTTCTCTAAACACGCTCGCTTCTCTGGAGCTACCGCACGCTCACTCTGTTGTTGCTGTCATTGTAAGGAAATACGTAGCATCAGCCACACTTGAGTGTCCAGTTCAGTGGCATTGAGTGCGTTCACGTTGCCGTGCAGCTGTCGTATCACCACCGTCCAGAACTTTTTCATCTTTGCAAACTGAAGCTCTGTACTCTATAAACAGTAACTCTGTTTCCCCTGCCCCCAGTCCCTGGCAATCACCGTTTTATTTTTTTGGTGCTAGAATTTGACTACCCTGGGTATCTTGTGTAAGTGGCATTGTACAGTATTTGTCCTTTCATGACTGGCCTGTTTCACTGAGTATGATGTTTTTGGGGTTTATCCATGTGAAAGCAGGCATCAGAATCCTCTCCTTATTTTAAGGCTGAGTACTGCTGCATTACATGTGTATGCTACCTTTTGTTAATCCATTCATCTGCTGATGGCCAGCTGGGTTGTTTTCCCCTTTTATCTATTGTGAATGGTGGTGCTGTGGATGTTGATTTATGAGTACCTGCTTTCAGTTTTTTGGGGTGTGCCCAGAAGGGGAATTGCTGGATCGTATGCTGATTCTGGTTAAGTTTTGGAGGAACCCCTGTGCTTTCTGCCACATTTTTACATCCCCAAGAGTTTACGTGCACACAGGTCTCAGTTCTCTGCATTCTCAACAACACTGGTTATCTTCTGGAGGGTTGGGTTTTTTTTTTGAGTGTGTGTGTGTGTGTGGTTTAAATGAGAGCCATCCTGACAGGTGTGATGCAGTATCTGCCTGTGGTTTTGGTTTCTTTCGCTTCGTGACTGCGCACTCGCTGCTGTGCGGGTCCTGCCTGCACGCAGCCAGCCTGCCCGGCTTCTTCGCCTGCCGCTGTGTGTCACCCGCACCGGCACCACCAGCAGCGTGTCTTCCCTCTTGGCACGTCCAGGCGGCTCCCTCTCCAATTCACACTCTTCTCACCACCTTGTACTCAAGAGCAGATGAAACTAGCTCCAGTCTTTCTCTCAATATCGATGACTTTTAAGCATCTGAAAGACATCTTGGCACTTCAGACTCAAAGAGAAGGCGCCGCTACCGTCTGCTCTGGATCTCCTGTCTGTTTCTAAGCGTGGAGTCTTTACCCCTCTCTCGTTTCTGTGGATCCTGCCTTTTGTGCCAGCTCACTGGCCTGCTGCTTCCTCGGTGTTCCACTAGGCCACACTCGCCAGCCCAGGGACGCTCCCTCCAGACCGGAGGTGCCTAGCCGCCTCTTACTGGGCTGTGTCCTGGCTGTTCCATGCTTTCCTTCCTTCTTTTCTTGTAGAAGAGAAAACCTGCTACAGTTTTCCTAGGATAATACCTATTTTTTTACTCCCTTGCTTATGTAACTGGGGTGAGGGGTTCACCTTGGTGGAGACTCACGGTTGCCGTGTCTCCCATTCTTTCCTCAGTCATACTCTGGCCACCTTGGGCTTTTCGTGCTCCTCAAAAACTTGGAAGGACAAGTCTCTACTCTGAGTTGTGAAGCCGCCTCCAGAACCGCTAACTGGACACACACATGCGTGTTTCTGGGAAAGAGCGGTCCCTGGCTTCCGTCAGATCCTTGAAGGAGTGTGTGCCACCAAAGGCCACGAACTCCAGCTCTGAAGTGTCCCGGCGGCCGTGCCCACCCTCTTTTTTCCATGGCAGGAAGGACTGTCCAGTCTGTAGTCCATGGCTGTGGAGCTATTTCGTGAGGCCGGATGATCCGTGGGCCCATGTGGGTATATGCATTGTCCTGCGATGTGGAGGCGGGTATAACCCTTGACGCTTTATAGTTAGTTTAGTTTTGGCTGTACTGGGTCTTCATTGGTGCCGGGGGCAGGGGGTTGGGGCTGCTCTCTAGTTGCTGGTTTCTCACTGCGGTGGGTTCTCTCATTGCAGAGCACGGCTCTAGGGCACGTGGACTTTGGTCCTTGCAGCACATGGGCTCAGTGGTGGCGGCTCCCAGGCTCTTGAGCACAGGCTCAGTAGTTCTGGCAAATGGGCTCAGTTGCTCTACGGCATGTGGGGTCTTCCCAGATCAGGGATCAAACCCGTGTCTCCTGCCATTGGCTGGTGGATTCTTAATCGCTGAGCCACCAAGGAAGTCCATCCTTAACATTTTAAATGGAGGAAGCTTCCTCGTACTTTTAAACTGTGGGACCTGTTGTGCAGATTGTCACCAGGGTCACGATCCGTCTTTCTCCTGCTGTACCTTGACGCTGGTTCTTGCCTAAAGTGGGCATGGTCCTCCCCAAAAGCTGGCAGGCCAGCTGTGTGGTTTAATCAACAAGGTAGCAATAGGAAGACGGCTTCTTGGGCTAGATTTACTCACCGTTTCCTGGTGAGGAAGTCTCTGATTTACCTGAAATCATATTGATTTTCAGCGTAGGTTTTAGTTGGAAGTGTTTGTGAATGAGTCCTGATTCCACAGAAGGAACTAGCGGGAGCTTGCAGAGCTGTCAGATTTCCTGAGGTTTCCTTGAGTGCTTGGAGGCGGTGAGCCTGCTCAGCAAATCGTTGGTAATTAACTGTTAGTGACTGAAAACGCAGGCTCCTGAAAGCAGACGAAGCCAAGCCAAACAAGCAAAACATTTCTTTCAATTACAGCATTTTGATGTTCCAAAAATTGGCACCCCCGGGTTCATATTTTATTTTTCGCATTATAATACTTTACTTTCTAAATATTTTTGTCTAATTTAAGCAGTGACTCTCTTTTCCAGCCAGTAATCTCCAGAGATGTTAAATGCTCCTTTGCCAGATTTTTTCAGTTTCATATTGCTATTAAAAATTGTTTAAACAGTTGCTGAATTCTGAGACAAAGTGAAGAACCAGAAGAGATACTTGCAAGGGTGGGGAAGGAGCACTGGACTGGGAGCGAGGGAAAGTGAGTCCTCACTCCACCTCTGAATGCTCTGTGCCTCCTTCAGGTCCCTTCACCTGCTGTGCCCGCCCCCCTTTCTAATGGATCTGATAAAGGGAGGCAGGGTGATCATCTCAAAGGTTCTCCCTCTAGTTCTATATAAAAATCATTGAGGATAATAAACTCAAAGATGAGTCACTAAGCATCTGCTGTGCACTCATGGGGAGATCTGTGGAATTTTTAAAGATAGGATTCACTTCTCAAGGAGCTTACGGTCTTTTGAGCAGATGCAGTTACCAATACAATATAGTTCGCACACAAATCTACCATTCCCAAATCTAGCCTCACTCAGCATGTGGCCTCGTCTCAAAAATGGCGACGTGCCTCCCAATGGGACAGGCAAAGGGTCCCATCCAGGCGACAGTAGTCTGCAAACTTGAAAGTACCATCAATTTAGAAATATAATGGGATGTTTTACAGTTTTAATTCTGGTATCACCTGTCTTGTTTCAAACTCTTCTTTCCAAAGTCGCCATAAACCTCACGGTTGCCCAGTTCAGTGACTTCTTTTTAAAAATGTATCAGTTCCAACTTCTCAGCAGCAGTTGGCACTGTGGTCCTATTTTCCGTCTTCCACCCTCTGCGTTTAACTTCCCTGAAACGCTAATCTCTCCATTCTTCTGCTTATACAGGGTGTGGCAGTCTCTGGCTCCTCCCCAACCTGTATTGCGCAATAATGCCTTGTGCAAAGTGAAAGAGAAGAGTTGTTGTCTGGCCCAGTGTTTCTGTGTGTTTCGTTTGTGACCTGGGCAGAAATGTATAAGGAATTTCAGATATCGTTTGGCGTTAGAGTGTCTCATCCAGTCTGATTCCCATTTCTACCGATCATAGGATGCCTTGTCCACACTCATCTCCGTGCCGAATGTGTGCAGAATGCTGTGGCAGAGGTATTTACTTAATTTTTCCAGGTCTCTCTCACACCCACTGAGTTCTTAGAGGACTCAGTTCTTTTACTGCTACTGCTTTTAAGGCTTGACACAAATGTTTTGATACATTGAGGATATTTAGTACTTCTTTTATTTAATGAAAGAAACAAATCTGAGGGTGTTCAGCATTATGTCTTCATAGAGTCTTCCTTTTCCTAGAAAGTAATCAACAGTTTCCATTTTAAAAGAAAAGTTGGAAGTATGTTTCCAGTGAGCAGTCATGTTTAAAGCCAGCTGAACCACATGATCATGAACTACATCATCTTTTATTTACTTTTATTTAGTTTGTCTCACTTTTTCTATTTCATATTCAGTGCTCTGATTTCAGTTAGTTTGTTTTCCAGTTTCTCCATCTTTTTTTTTAAATTTTTTTCTCAAGCCTCTATCAAGCTTAGTAGAAAAGCTTTTGTATACATATATATACATAATATGTATAATATATATATTTTTAGAAAACTTGTGAATTTTTGCCTACTGAAAAAATTTATGACATTTTGATTCTACTTAGTACGAATAGAATGCTAGATTTCTAATTTTAAAAAAAAAAGCAACCAGCAACAGAGGTTTACTGTATGGCACAGGGAACTACAGTCAGTGTCTTGTAATAACCTATAATGGGAAATAATTTCAAAAACAATACATGTGTATGTGTATAACTGAATCACCTTGCTGGGTACCTGAAGCATTGAAAGTCCACTGTACTTTGATAAAATGTATATATTTTAAAAAATGAAGAGTTGAAAGTGTATCTCATATACTCACATGAGATACCGTTCACACCTGCCAAGTTGGATACATCGAAACAGGTAAGAGCAGCAGGTGTTGGCACGGGTGTGGAGAAATTGGAACACTCGGGCACTGGTGGTAGGAATGTCGAATGGCACAGCCACTCTGGAAAAGTCTGGCAAGCCCTCAGACTTCATTAAACGTAAAGGTATCATGAGTTGACATAGCTGTTCCACCCTTCGGCGTATACTCAACAGAAGTGAAACATGTCCAATACTCGTATGTGGATATTCACGACAGGATTATTCATAACAGCCAGAAAGTGAAAGCAGCCACATGTCTGTCAGCTGAAGAATAAATACAGAAAGTGTGGGCATATCCATACAGTGTTCTGGATTATTAGGCAGTGGGCACAGTACTGATACAATGCTACAACACAGATGAGCCTTGAAAGCTAAGTGCAAGAAGCCAGTAACCAAAGACATCAAAATGTATGATTCCGTTTATACAGAATGTCCAGAGTAGGCAAATACACAGAGACAGAACGTAGATTAATGGTTGCCTGGAACTGGGAGGGAAGGGGTTTGGGGTAGGGTGTGACTGCTGATGGATGCAAGATTTCTTTTTTGTGCCATGAAAATGTTCTAAAATTAGATAGTAGCCATGGTTTCACAACTGTGCTAAGACAATAGACCACTGAATAGACTATTTAATAGACAGTTAAGTAGAGGAGTTTTAGAGTATATGAGTTATGTTTCAATTTGTTGTTGTTCAGTCACTGAATCATGTCTGACTCTCTGCAACCCCGTGGAAACAGCACATCAGACTTCCTGTCCTTCACTATCGGGAAGAGTGAAGATAGAGAGTTTAAGAGTTTGCTAAAACTCTTGTCCATTTAATCAGTGATGCTATCCAATGATCTTATCCTCTGACACCGCCTTCTCCTGCCTTCAGTCTTTCCCAGCATCAGGGTCTTTTCCAGTGAGTTGGCCCTTTGCATCAGGTGGCCAAAGTACTGGAGCTTCAGCACCTGTCCTTCTGATGAATATTCAGAGTTTATTTCTTTTAGCATTGACTGGTTTGATCTCTTAGCAGTCCGAGGGACTTTCGAGTCTTATTCAGCACCACAACTGGAAAGCATCAAGTCTTTCATGCTTAGCCTTCTTTATGGCCCAACTCTCACATCTGTAAATAACTACTGGAAAAACCATAGCTTTGACTATACATACCTTTGTCATATATTTCAATAAAGGTCTTAAAATGCAAAATTGCACACACACACACACAAAATGTAATGTGGTATGCTAGATTGCCAGCATCCGTTGGGTCATCAAAAAAGCAAGAGAGTTCCAGAAAAACATCTATTTCTGCTTTATTGACCATGCCAAAGCCTTTGACTGTGTGGATCACAACAAACTGTGGAAAATTCTTTAAGAGATGGAAATACCAGACCACCTGACCTGCCTCCTGAGAAATCTGTATGCAGGTCAAGAAGCAGCAGTTAGAACTGGACATGGATCAACAGACTGGTTCCAAATAGGGTACATCAAGGCTGTATATTGTCACCCTGCTTATTTAACTTAATGCAGAGTACATCATGCAAAATGCTGGGCTGGATGAAGCACAAACTGGAATCAAGATTGCCAGGAGAAGTATCAGTAACCTCAGATATGCAGATGACACCACCCTTATGGCAGAAAGTGAAGAACTGAAGAGCCTCTTAATGAGAGTGAAAAGTTGGTTTAAAACTAAATATTCAAAAAACAAAGATCATGGCATCTGGTCCCATCACTTCATGGCAAATAGATGGGGAAACAGTGGAAACAATGAGACACTTTATTTTCGGGGCTCCAAAATCACTGCAGATGGTGACTGCAGCCCTGAAATTAAGACGCTTGCTCCTTGGAAGAAAAGCTATGCCCAACTTAGACAGCATATTAAAAAGCAGAGACATTACTTTGCCGACTAAGGTCCGTCTAGTCAAGGCTATGGTTTTTCCAGTAGTCATGTATGGATGTGAGAGTTGGACTGTGAAGAAGGCTGAGCGCCGAAGAATTGATGCTTTTGAACTGTGGTGTTGGAGAAGACTCTTGAGAGTCCCTTGGACTGCAAGGAGATCCAGCCAGTCCATTCTGAGGGAGATCAGCCCTGAATATTCACTGGAAGGACTGATGCTGAAGCTGGAACTCCAATTCTTTGGCCGCCTCATGCAAAGAGCTGACTCATTGAAAAAGACCCTGATGCTGGGAAAGATTGAAGCGGAAGGAGAAGGGGATGACAGAGGATGAGATGGTTGGATGGCATCACCGACTCAATGGACATGGGTTTTTTCCAAGAGTTGCTGATGGACAGGGAGGCCTGGCGTGCTGCAGTTCACGGGGTCACAGACAGTAGGACACAACTGAGCGACTGAACTGAACTAGCTGATCCTGGACTGGATCCTGGAACAATAAAGAACATTAATGGAAAAAGGAATGAAATCCAAAGTCTGGAGTTAATTAACAATAATGTTCCAGTGTTGATTTCTTTCTTTAAGTTTTAATTTTTTTTTTTTTTAACACCAAAGATATTTTGTACTGGGATATAGCCAGTTAGTAGTCATTAAAGAAGATTCAGGAACCTATACAAAAGTTAGAGTGGATATTAGTTGTCTCTTTATGATCACTCAGGCACAACCACTCTATGAAACATTGAATCATTAAAGCTTTTCACCACATAGATGTCATCAGGAGATTTTTGGCCACTGCTACCTTTAAGTATATCAGAACTATTTAATATATACTAGTTGTCAACTGAACTGAACTGACTTGTCAAAACTGTGATGGGGTCTGAGATTTCACCCTACTTGCAAGCTACCAGGTCAGCCTGACAGTTTCATGGCTGCTGTCTGAAGTCAGAAAGCACCCTGAGCGTCAGCTTCTTGTTGGTGCTGCTTGCCGCCCTGCTCCCACGGGGGCAACACAAGGGGCCCGGGGAGATGCTGTGTTACAGCTGAGGAACCCCAGCCGTGGGACCCCTGAATTTTTACTGTGTGCTGTAAGCCTCCCTCACTTTTCTTCTGACTTCACACATCTGTCATCACACAGAAAGAAACAGTATCTCTGTCTGCCGAGGCTGTGTGATATGGAGACCTCGTTAACAGGACAGCCTAGAATGACAGCACAGGCAGTGTCCTTTGCTCACTAGACACTCACAGGGAGATCCTTGAGGAGCTGTCTCCCGTCACTAGTATGTTCTCGTCATTATTATTCAGACATCAGTGTGTTCCATTAAAGGGATTTGATTGAATTTTAACTTTCTTTCTTTCAATATTTATTGTATATTAAATAATACTCTGCTAACTTTTTTGTTAAGTGGTACATTATTTTTTGTATGATTTATATGTTTGTGTTATTTTGCAAAATACGTAATTCATTTTCTGTAACACACAAATGCCTAAAATGACATGAAAAGTGAAGTCAGTTCGTCCCTCAAGTATTGACAATGAAGAAAATTCTGTTTACTCATTGGCCATAGAGTAATGTCTGAAAAGGTGATGAAAACATTCTCAGATCAAGAGTTTTAACAAAGTTTCCTAAAATGTTGACCGGAGAGGTGTTGAAGGTCATGGACTGGGAGAGAGCAGTGTCCTCATAATTCAGAGTTGCTCTGCATTCTTCACTGTTGTTAAAGAGTCTGCTTTTAAAATTTGTGTTATCTATTTAAAATTTGTTGCTGTGTTCATGGAGCAAAAGTACAGTAATTATGGATCCTTGCTTTTCCTGTTGACAGAGAAACTTACTTCACTGGAAGTGAAATTTGGCTCATTTCAAGTGAGGCACAATTCAAAGTCAGAAAATCCTTCTCTAAATGAAAGGTTCTATTTTGTTTTTTAAGGAAAATTTGCTGTTTCCATTCTTTGAAAGATGGGGATTGGGTTTGTTAAGGTTACCAAATTTGAGGTTTCTTCCTCATACACACTCAAATTGCATTTTGAAAGGGGATACTTCGCATAATCCCAGGGAACCTGCTGAATATTTTTTTCCATTCAAGGATCACTTTCAAATTTTTGGCATCACTCTGTAACACACCAGGAGTTGAAACAGTGATGATGGCCCCTGGTCCCAGCCTCCATTCGTCTCTACTGGGAAAAGAGCTGAAACGAGTCAGTGATTTGGTGTTTGTTTCCTGTGGCTCTAGGTTTTGCGTAGTTCATTTGCAAGCTGTTTAATTTCTTGCATTTGCTCTTTGTCAGACAGTTGTAATTGGACAGAATGCCCCATAGCTTTCTACCTTATCTCGCTTAGCATGTTTGGGAAACCTGCTGTTCTTTCTCACCCATATACTTTAGTATCTTCTCACCAAAGATCAGAAGTTGACAAATGTAGGTCCTCCAAACCTAGTTATTCTTTGGCAAGAGAAATAATACACTTCTTCGAGCTAGTGTGGGGATTAAATGAAATGATATATGTAGAGTTCTTAGGATGAAATGAAATAATGTATGTAGAATTCTTAACCTGATACCCAACGTATAGTAATCCTTGAATAAACAGGAATTATTTTTGTATTTTTTTCTGACTTGCAAACCAGGATGTGAGATACATATTTCAACATTTGGTCCCTTTTGCCTGTTAACTTCTTTTTTTCTTTATCTTACCCTTGACCGCACCATATCTTCCTCTTTGCATGTCTTTTTCTGTTTCCGTTTTTTATGCCTGACTTTTACTCAGTCTCTCTTTCTTTCCCTCCAGATAAACCGAGAAAACTGGTGTACCATTGAGCCGTGCCCTGACGCAGCATCTCTTCTGGCTCCCACGCAGAGCCCAGGTAAGCAGGGATTCTCCATCTTCCGGTTTGCTTGAATAACTACATCCAGAGCCACCATCCCACTCTGATGCAGAATGTTGGCGATCTGTCCTGCATGAGCATTAGTGGCATAAGTGAGAAGAGTGTTACGTGATTTGTGTTTCTAGGCCTTTTATCTATCTCAGAGCTGAAAATGAAGGTGTAATTACCTAAATTTCATTTTAGTAGTAAGTTTCCACAGGTGGCTTTATAGTTGATTAATTCGTCTGTGAAGGTATATATGCTGTGCATATATGTACATGTGATAATGGCTTCTTAATATGATAAAACTATAAATATATATTATTAAGGACTAATCCCAGGTCTCTTGATTTTTGAAATTACCTGGGGAGCTTAAAAAATATACTGATGTCTGAGTCCTACCCCCTAGCGATGCCCATTTAATTAGGCTGAGGTGTGGTCTGAGCATCAGATCTCTAAAAGAGCCTTTGGTTCCTCTGCTGTGTAGCCTAGGTTGAGAATCATAATCTTTGGAAATACTGTCAGCAGTTGAGGCTTTCCTTAAGCACTCACGAGGTATTGGTGACATTAGATAAGGGTAAAAGGCCCTGAAGACCTTGGTGGTTAATGACACAGTACATGTTTTGTGGTTGTTAGGAGTCCTGACTTCTTACCCGAGTTGAGCCACTAATTCACTGTGACGCAAGGTTTGTTCCTAATGTCTGTGTTCTATTGTCTTCCATCCCTGAAGCCTACTGGCTTTCCTTAAGGGAAGAATCCAAATGACTGGTGAGTAACTCAAGTACCCTATGCCTTTTGTTGCAGCTGGTAATTTGCATTTTGGGCTCTTGAGTCTGCTTTACCCAACAAAACCTCTGTTAACCTTTTCAATTTTTCCTGACTTGCTTTAAAAATTACTGAGTTCTCATTTACTGGTCTTTTTAGAAACAGTTTAGCTGTGGATATATGGCAGTAGGAGGAAATTTAAGAACAAGATGGTTCAAATCCTCTTCCTAAAGAGAAGTTTCTTGCTGATTCTCAACCCTCTGACTTTGCTCCAAAGAAAGTGTTGGAAACAAATATGACAAGAGGTTGTTTTGGTTTTTTTTTTTTCCTGTTTTTCTCTCATACAGAAGTTAAAGAATATTATCATGCTGTTGTGTTTAGGGTCTCCAAATATTGTAAGATTGACCTTGTTCCCAGCTGTAGCTGACCCATTCCCCATCTAATCCCCTAGAATCTTCTACTTGAAAGTATACTACTCACTCTGTTATAG
Source organism: Ovis aries (assembly GCF_016772045.2). Lineage (NCBI taxonomy): Eukaryota > Metazoa > Chordata > Mammalia > Artiodactyla > Bovidae > Ovis > Ovis aries. The sequence goes on from NC_056071.1 coordinate 15,845,810, forward strand.
TTCCTTAGCTGTGAGGGGCTTTTTCTAGAAGTGCAATTGCTCTCAGCCACTCAAGCTGTGAAGTTGTCTGCCCTGTAGAGGTTGCCTCACAGTTAGAATATTCACAGGAAGGTTCTCCACGTGCCACAGTTTATTTTTACTCCTTTAAAGAGGTGAATTTGAACCCCTGAGCATTTTCCCCAGGGCATAGTCTTAAATATCGTTGACTTTCTCCATACTCCAGCCCCCTGAAAGACTTTGTTTCTTTTGAATCTTTTTAAACCTCAGTTTAACAAAATCCTGAATTATGCTCCTGAACTTGAGGCCTGAGATGATTGTAGGCATAGTTTCCTGTGAATTCTAAATATGTTCAATCATGCAGGTTTCCTTTGCTTTTAAACGCAGCTCAAGAGAACAATAGTGTTAGACTAAATAAGATAATAACCTTTATTTAACGTCACTTTGTATACTCTTCAGGCTTCCCTAGAGGCTCAGATGGTAAAAAATCTGCCCACAGTGTGGGACACCCGAGTTCGATCCCTGGGTCAGGAAGATCCCCTGGAGGGGGAAATGGCAACCCACTGCAGTATTCTTGCCTGGAGAATCCCATGGACAGAGAAGCCTGGTGGGCTAGAGTCCATGGGGTTGCAAAGAGTGGGGCCTGACTGAGTGACCAACACTTTGACTTGCTCTCATTTGTGTAATCTTCAGTCCAGGATAAACGCACGCTTATTTAAGTAGAAATAGGTGCATGGGGATTACGGTTAACGTGGTTCAGCAAAGCCCAGTGAGCGGGCTGCTGCTGAGTTTTCCTACCCTTCTTCCCTGGTGGCTCAGTGGGTAAAGTGTCTGCCTCCAATGCAGGAGACCCGGGTTCGATCCCTGGGCTGGGAAGATCCCCTGGAGAAGGAAATGGCAACCTACTCCAGTACTCTTGCCTGGAAAATCCCATGGACTGAAAAGCCTGGTAGGCTACAGTCCATGGGATCACAAAGAGTCGGACACGACTGAGAGACTTTTCCTCTGCTTCCTCTCCCTCCCCAACTATAATTTGTTTGCATATGTAAAATTTAAGCCCGAGTGACTCGGTAAGCACTTTGAAAGCGCACATGACATGTTGCTTGCTTTTAGAAAGGTGTGCACAAAAGTAAGAGATTTATTAACGGGTCATAAAATAGGACTGACCCACTGCAAAGTGTCGTGTCCTCACTGGACATTTGTCAGGTCACAAGGAAAGGGTGACGAAGTGCTAACCCCACTAGGTGTGTGTATCACATTATGCCTGCTGTGTGCTGAGGCGCAGATGCCCATTACTAAGTGTATAGATTCTCACCATCACTATAACTATTTTAGGGAGGGACATACTATCCTATTTCATTGGTAAGGAGACTGAGTCTTAGAGGTCAAGAATGACTTCTTGCCTGGCGGTCTTTTAGTAGTCAGATCTGGATTGAAGCCGTACCCACCTCAGGGATAAGGAAATGGCAACCCACTCCAGTATTCTTGCCTGGAGAATCCCATGGACGGAGGAGCCTGGTAGGCTACAGTGCACGGGGTCGCAAACAGTCGGACATGACTGAGCGACTTCACCTTCACCTTCACCTCACTCTGTCTAAACCCCGTGATGGTTCTTCCTATTTATACCTTCGTTATGCTCCACCGTATGGATTAGGAAGAAAGATTCCATCCATTTTGAAAACCTGCCAGCATATGTGAGACGAGGGTCCCCGCACTTCCATCTGTGGGGGTTTCATTAGCCTTCGGGTCCTCTTCTCTCCCGTTTGCCTTGTTTTCATCCTCTTCCCTCCGCCCCAGCTCTACAGTCAGCGTTGTATCCCATCCCAGACTCGGGTTCGTTCCCTGGGTGAGGTGTTCCTCCTGGGACTGAGTTTGGATCTTCCCTGTGAATTTTCCGTTAGAATGTCTTGAACCGCTGTGTTTTCCAGTCTGGAATTTGGACGTGGTCTGTTTGACTGCCAGCTGGACAGCGAGCAGCTCGGCGTAGTTGCTGTGACAGCCCTTTCTGCTCTTGGGCAGCCCCCTCCCCTGCTCTTTTCCCCTCAACCACAGAGTGGAGCTTTTTATTTTTCCAAGTGGGGAAAGCCGGGATGGTGGAGAGTGGGGGGAGCAAGTAGAAAAATCACAGCCACTGACTCCACCTAAGTTAGTACATACTCTAACTGTGAGGTGGGGGGAAACACCCAAAATTCTAGAATACCTGTGATTTCCAGGCTTTTAAAAGCAGGGCTATTCCCATTGAACTAACACACACAGAAACAGTTTGGACCAAGACTGAAATGGACTACTTTTCTACTTTAAACGGAAACATTTGCAGATTAATCTGTAAGCCCTACCTCAACTCCTGTAGCATGATTTATGTTTTAGTACTTCTGTGTTGAAATTGCCTCTTAATATATTCATTTCTATCCCAAGATTGTAAAATGCCCCCTACCCTCCCACACACAAACATAAGACAGCTCTTTATTTGGATAATCCCCAGTCCCCAATCAGATGCTTCACTAACAGAAAAGGTAATTTTGTTGACAAGTAATTCATGACCTGTATCAGTGCAGTGCCTTTTTGACCTTGGCTTAGATTCCTGGTTAATCCAGGGCTGATAATTTTTTTAATAAATTTATTTTTTAATTAAAGGATGATTGCGTTACAGAATTTTATTGTTTTCTGTCAAACATCGACATGAATCCAGGGCTAATAATTAATCACTTAATTAATGATCACTTATTAGTTAATTTAGATAAGAAAGCCTTTCTGTTCTCATCTCTGAACACCGACATGTACACACACAGTTACCGTCTAAGCCTATGTGTGATGTGCATGCATGCTCAGTTGCATCCGACTCTTTGCAACTTCATGGGCTGTAGCCCGACAGATTCCTCTGTCCGTGGAATTCTCCAGGCAAGAAGCCTGGAGTGGGTTGCCATTCCCTTCTCCAGGGGGTCTTCCCGACCCAGGGATTGAACCTGCATCTCTTGCATCTCCTGCATTGGCAGGCAGATTCTTTACCACTGCGCCACTTACGAAGCACACTGTCTACGCATAGACTGTAAGCATTAGGAGAAACACTAGCATCATCTCATTCAGCCTCCACTCCCTCTTCTGTGTAGACGGTTTTTTCGAGACCTCTTGCCACAGGCACGCGTTCTTTGCTCCAGCCCTTCTAGTGAATGACCCTGATGCCTGATGACTTCAGGTGTCTGTCAGCCTGTGGCCCAGAAGCCTAGGTACAGTGAAGCTCTGCTTTCACTGCGCGAGCCTTCAGCCGTCCTCATACACATTTTCTTCAAGCTCCTCTGCAGCCTGAATGTGTCTCGGGCATTTCCACTCCCGTGACCTTATTGCCATGTTTACCAGTGTTCCAGCTTGATTTGTTCAGGGACAGACACCGCCGTGGAGGTGCAGCGCTGGTGGCCCCTCTGGCCGTGGCCAGGCCGCCCGCATGCTGGACTTGGGTACACTGTCTGTTACGCTTGTGCTTTGTCTGTGAATAGGCCTGGAAACGCTCAGTGGGTTTTGTTTTGCCATCACCTTGTGCTGTCAACTCCTCTTGAATTTCCTTTCAAGCAAAGCCTCCAGGTAGAGTTCTCTTGAACTGCTTGGCAGCTGGGTTGTCTGCTCTGTCCCTCATCACTTAGTAGCACCTAAAGATTTGATAAACTTCCATATGTTTTCCAAGTCACACATCATGCCAACTAGAATGGAATCGTACCATCTTCCAAAACTTCCTGAAGGAGGCTGATATCTTCTTGGTATCACTGTGTACCAGTGTTTTAATTTCTGTTGTTACCAGGTCACATGTCCCTTTTGGATACAAAGTTAAGGGAGAGAATGAGTTAAATACTGAGCTAACTGAGGTATACTAAGCCTTTTGAATTCTTTGAGGTACCAGTACAATATTTCTGTCAAGGTCCCCCTCTGTCTGCTTCCCCAGAGTTCATATCCTAGTTGTTGAACTGAAAACAGATTCTAGATTATGTATTTTTCTTCATCACATTATTCATCCAATATCAGATCTATCTAGGACAAGTTAAATAGTTATATTTTAGTTATTGCATAATAAAATCTGTAAGTTTAATACACTGGCATGCTTATTAGTTATGCTTCCTCTTTGTCTGTCATCTTGCTGCTGCTAAGTCACTTCAGTCGTGTCTGACTCTTTGCAACCCCATAGACGGCAGCCCACCAGGCTCCCCCATCCCTGGGATTCTCCAGGCAGGAACACTGGAGTGGGTTGCCATTTCCTTCTCCAGTGCATGAAAGTGAAAAGTGAAAGTGAAGTCACTCAGTCTTGTCCGACCCTTCGCGACCCCATGGACTGCAGCCCGCCAGGCTCCCCATCCATGGGACTTTCCAGGCAAGAGCACTGGAGTGGGATCCAGAAAGAACTTAAGTCTCAAAACAGAAATTGCCTGCAAACCCTATTACATAGTTTCCTAACGAAGAATTTCAGATTTTGGTGGCAAAAGAAATACATTCTCTAATTACCAAGAGGAAGAGATATATGTTTAAATACATAGGTGTTATTACAGTTCTAAATCACTGTTTGTTTTTTTTCCTTTTTGTGCCCATGATTTATATGACAAACTCAGGTTATCAACAGAGAATTGAAAGCTACTAAATTTGTATCCTTTACAGCTTCTTAATTGAAACATGTATATTACCATATGTGAAATAGATCGCCAGTCCAGGTTCAGTGCATGAGACAGGGTGCTCAGGGTTGGTGCATTGGGCTGACCCTGGGGAGGGATGGGATGAGGAGGGAGGTGGGAGGGGCGTTTAGGATGGGGAACACCTGTAAACCCATGGCTGATTCATGTGAACGTATGGCAAAACCACTACAATATTGTAATTAGCCTCCAATTAAAATAAATAAATTTTTTTTTTAAGAAAAAATATAGAAAGGGGAGGAGATTGGGTAGTCAATCAATTTAAAAGGCTGATGGCTGGAATGAAAAGAAACTGATTTTTTTTTTTAAAGCAGTGGTTGAATGAATTTTCTTTTCTCAGAATGTGACAGCTTCCTGGATGTTGGACTAGGCCGAGAGTGTGCCTCAAAACCAGGTGTCCTTAAACGAGAATCTGGGAGCGATTCTGACCTTTTTCACTCGCCCGGTGAAGACGTGGACAGCATTGTCTTCTCCAAGGTACCGTCAGCCTCAGTGTGCGACTCCGGCTAGCCATCATCTCTTATGTGATCTCAGTGACTTGTAAAGGCTCCCTTTTGGAGAATGAAGCTCCAGGTGGCCAGGCCTTAGAAAGAGGCCTTGACTACTTTCTTTTCTATAGAATCATGGCTGGTTCCATGCAGGTTGTGAAGCTCACACCGAGCCCTAAAGAAATGGACATTCCTTTCAAGTGAATTAGAAGTCAGATGACAATGACTACTTCTCAGGGGGCAGGAAGGACCACAGGACAGACTGTAAGATGTCATGTGTACAAGCTCACCACAGAGTCCTGGCTGGTTAATGTGTTTAGGCCTGAAGCTCACGGCTGAGCTTGGTGAGGTCAGCCCTCCTCATTGCCTGCTTAATTGGAAATTTTTAGATCTCTGCTTGGGAATCCAGCTATCTCCCTGGTGGAAAGCCAAACCCATCCACATGAGTCACTTCACGTTTTCATAGTATTTGAGGCTCCAAGGCATGCTCTCTTGACTCAGGTTTGTATCTAGTTGCAGCAAGGTCCGTTTTGTCTCCCAAGAATAGAGGCCTTTCCCGTAGCCGGGTCAGTGCACAGTATTGTTAACCTGCTGCAGGAGGTTGTCTTAACCTCCTGGGGAGGGGTAGACACAGCGGCTGTGCTGACGCCCTTGTGAGGGTGCGGGAACTCGTGAGAGAAGCAGCGGGAGGTTGGGTCAGTGGCTCATCAGGTCCCCAAGGTAGGCTGATGGTGCTGGTCTAGAGCTACGCCAGGGGCCTTCTGGGACTCTGGTGCGGAACGCACGTGAGCCTCTCTGACCGTACCTGCACTTTCCCTGCCTTCTGCTCAGTGGCTCTCCTGTGTCCGCTGGGCCTCCCCTTACCCTTGGCCTCTTGCCACAGGGGGCCTTGGAAAGATTCAGGGACTTCAGCAGTCCTGTCATCATTCCTTGTAGAAGGGGGAAAAGTAAAGTAGAAAAGTCCACTAACTTGGCAGAGCTATCCTTCTCTGAAGTTGTTTACAGAGGAGAACATCAATATGATCTCTTTATTTAACCAAAAGAATTTAGGTAGTTTCCAGGGTGATTTTGAGGTTTGCATTGTAAGGACTCCTAAAAGTGTCTGCTTCTTCCCAAGGGGAATACCGTTCTCTAGGTGCCTGTCTCTCAAAAGGCATTGGTGAATACATTAGATATCATCTCTTAATCCCAGTTTTAAAATGGAATCATTGGTAATCACTCACACGGGGCCCTGGATACGTGAGGATTTGTTCAACATTTATATACGTGTGACAGTTTTCTCAGTAAAAAACTTTTTAACCAATTGTTAAGTTTCCTCCATGAAGAAACACTTGCTTGAACCTCCTAGGTGCATGCCAGCTTGCCCTGAATGTTGCCATCTCTAGGTTGAATGATTTTCCTAGCTGAGGAGAATTAGAATTGACTATATGTTACTTAATTATTTCAACCTGCCAAAACCATTTAGGTTTTGTTCATAAAAAATGGCCAGCGCTCGATTTTAGGAGTTTTTTCCAGGACGACAGCACAGGTAGCATTTTTAAAAGTTGAAGCATATCCCTGACTAAACTTTGGCCAGCACCCCGTGCTGGGGTTCCTCAGGAAGGCTAGAAATGGCGGAGACGCGCTCTCCTCTTCACGCTCCCACGAGAACGTCTGGAGGCCGGGAGTGAGGTTCGGAGGGTCCTTCCTCTTAGTGTCTCCACCCTGCCACAGCGGTTGGTGACCAGGAGACGCTTTGCAGCCACGTTTTCTCTAACATTCACAAAACCACGGGTTTACACGTGCGAGGAAAAGGAGACAGGCTAATGTTTCCAAGGTGCTTACTTCATGTGAGGCACTGAACAGAAGTTTTTTACATAGGTGATCTCATTTCGTGCTCCCAGCAGCCCTGCAAGGTGGGTGGTTTTATCCTCATTATACCCCTGAGGAAGCAGAGGCTCTGGTTGGTAAAAAGGTTGACTCAACATTACTCAGCTGGTAAGTGACAAAACTGAGATGTGTTGCTGGGCCCAACTCTGAAACCCACTCGTTGATTTTGCTCTCAGCCTCCACACGCCTGCTTTAGTAGCCAGTGCTGTGTACAGAAGCATGGCAGTGGTGGCAGACAGGCCGTCAGCTACTTCCCTAGAGGCCCTCCCCTGTGGTCATCTGCACAGCGTTTGCTGCGAAGCATCAGACCCTCCCGGAGCCTCTCTGCAGGCTCCAGCCCTCCCACGCTCCTTCTCTAAAGACTAATCTGTAGGCAAGGCATTGCACCATCCTTTTCTGTGAACCATGAGTACTGCGTTAGGTCACTTCCTGCAGCCACTTGTGTGACTTTAGCCTTACAGAGGGCTCTTTAACATCAGCCCACAGTGTTTGTCAGAACTTTCCACCTTAACCTCATGTTTCCACTTGGCATGCTGGCTGCCTGGCAAATATGACTCTCTGGTGAGTGTTGCGAGCTTCATGTTTTTTTCTGATGGATATTTGCTGGTTCCCGAGGTCTTGGCTTTTCCATAGATCAGTAGCATAAAAATTTAATTTTTGCTTTTAAAGTGAGAAGAAATCCTAGGGTTCTTTCTGGCCCTAGCTAAGAAAGAAAATGTGGTTGTAAAATACATGATCTGGGCCACTCTGTTATCCAAAAGGATAATTGAAGTCCACAGAATTATACTAATAGTTGCTGCAGCCCTTACACCTTGTTTATTGTTTTTTTTTTTGTTTTTTTTGTTTTCCAAAATCATAAGATAGTACCCACAATTGATTAAGAAAAAGCAGAGTGACTTCACCAACATGCTAGCTCTTAAAGGAAAATCCTTTTATTTCATGTGCTGTCAATTGCCCTCAAATACTTAAACATCAAGCCAAAAATTTACCTTATATTTTTTAAACTTTCAGATAAAAGTAAATATATTTACAGAATCCAGATGAGAAAACCTGGAAACTCTTAAGGCACAAGTGTTGAAATGATTGTAATTTCAGAACTGTGAAGTGGGGCTGATGCTTGCCATCAGTATAGCGCATAAATGGATTAAGTGATTGGCCCGTACTAGGCATTTAAAATATATGCTTTTATTTTCAAGGCACATGGCCAAGTGCTTGAGTATGCTATAACAGATAATAATTTATAAGTATTTGAATAAATGAGTGAAAATTAAAGGACTAGTATTTTGGAAGTGTTAAGGGTGATTCCTTCATGTGTAGTAATAAGATACAAAGTGCATAGCTATTTCTAGATTTCTGTGTGTATAAGCGTGTATAGTGTTTACACCTCTCCGTATACATATCTGTATCACACCTGCATCATGTAACTCTGGGTAAGAAAGCCAGTCAGGCATTTTTTTCCCCCCAATACTCTATTTTTAAAATTTTGAAACAGAAAAGTAGAGAGAATTCTGCAGTGAATCCCCACCACCTAGATTCTATAGTTAACCTTTTATTATCTGCTTCATTGCTTAATTGTGCATCTGTCCCTCATTCTTCCAGTAGGTCGTCTAATTTCTTTAATATACTTCAGAGTTATAGATATCAATACAGTCCACTTCTCAATACTTAGAACAGCATTTGTTTATAAGATTTTTTAAATAATATTCACATAAAATGAAGTACATGGTCTCGAGGGTACCATTCAGTGACTTTGCTCCCAACTTTATTGAGTTACAATTGACAAATTAAAATCATGTATTTTAGGTGTATGAATCCTAGCTGAGCCTAGAATCACCTGGAGAGCTTGGAAGGGGAAATAGATGAAGGAAAAAAGCCTGTCCCTCAGAAACTTGAGTTTATTATGTAACCTCACTAAGCTTCAGGTTTCTCATCAGATGCAAATAAGAATAGCTACTAAATCAAACAGTTGTGAGGATTAACAAAAATCATACATCTTAATCTCTTAGTAAAAGCCTCACAGTGATGAGTATCTAGTACATAATTACCATTCAATTTTATGTAATAGTTATACTGCACGTATATTTAAGAAATAGATTCTCTCAAGCTTTTTATAAACATCATATAAACATCATTCATTTTAGACTTCTGCTGCTGCTGCTGCTAAGTCACTTCAGTCGTGTCCGACTCTGTGCGACCCCATAGATGGCAGCCCACCAGGCTCCCCCGTCCCTGGGATTCCCCAGGCAAGAACACTGGAGTGGGTTGCCATTTCCTTCTCCATGCTCAGTCATGTCTGACCCTCAGCGATCCAATGGACTGCAGCCTACCAGGCTCCTCTGTCCATGGGATTTTCCAGGCAAGAGTACTGGAGTGGGGTGCCATATTTTAGACTTCTACGTTAACTTTTATTTGTGTAATTAGTTTGTAATTTCATTTTCCCTAATTTATTTGGCCTTAGATTAAATAAAACCTAAGTGTGATTGGGTCAGTCTGTTGGCTCAGCCCTGCCCTTGAAGCCAGAAGGCCAGTGTTGGAAAGAGCCGCCGCCCTCACACCTTTCTGTGCCCAGAGGGCGTTCTCTCCAACACCTAGTGGGTTTTTCTAGCCTGATCACCACTTGCAGATATTCATAATTTTATTAACCCCAAGGAAAGAGAAGCTTATGGTAGAGGTGATAGTTTCTGTGTGTGTTCCATCCTGCTATATGCAGGAGGAAAAGCAGTTCTGAAAGCCCGAGAGAGGACGGATTCGTGTGTCAGCCTCAGGCACAGACGTGGTCTTCATTTCCCCATTAAGCTTGCTTCCCCGCGTGCATGTGTGTTAGCCTCTCAGTCGTGTCTGACTCTGTGTGGCCCCGTGGACTGGAGCCCACCCGTCTGCTCTGTGCATGGGATTCTCCAGGCAAGGATGCGGGAGTAGGTGGCCATGCGCATACATGACTCCATCCACCCCTTCCTTCCTGTGTCTACGCTTTAGCATCTCTTCTGCTTCTCTGGGTTAGGCAGCTTTAGTTTCCTAGGGCCGCTGTAACCAATTCCCACACATTTGGTGGCTTGAAACAGTATAAAACTGTCCTTCCACAGTTCTGGAGGCAGGGGGTCCCAAAAGCCATGTACCCGAGGGGCTGCTCTCTCTTCTTACAAGGATCCTACTCCTCTGGGATTTAGGAAATATTCTCGTGTGAAGTATGACCTCATCTTAACGAACAACATTTGCAAAGACCCAACCAAATAAGGTCACATTCTGAGAAGGATGTGAATTTGAGGAGGACACTATTCAACCCAGTCCAGTGAAAAAGCTAAGACATCCTAAAAGTGTCTTCTGAAGTTGCTGTTCACGACCATTTATATTCTTCCTCTCAATGGAGAGTGGCCCCAGGAATAGAAACTGTAGGTTGCCCAGATCACTCCTCACTAACTTGAAAGGAGTCATTGACAATTTTATTTTAAACCAAAACTTACCCTATTTTAGAATCTACTCAGTATAATTTTATTTTACTATAAAATAAAAATATATGGCCCAGTGTGGCCCAGTAAAAGGAACACTGAGGATTTCTGATACAAACTCTGAGATCTTATTTCTTCAGGGTCTTTTTGTTTTCGTTTTTTAAGTCATGAAGATAATAATAGAACAGGGCATTTTTAAAAGCTGAAATCAGCTTGCATTCAGATCTTGCCTCGGCTGTACTTGGGGGAGCCCAGGAGACGGTCTGGGCCTCAGAGTCCTGACTCTCCAGCCCCTCGCATCTCCCTCAGTCTCATCCCTCACTGATTGTTTAAAGAGCAGTTAAGCTGGGAAGCTGGATTCTAGAGAGTAGAAAGAAAAACCTCCCATGAGCTAGTGAGATTCAGCCCCAAGGGTATAAAGATTACTTTGAGAAGGTAGAGAGTGCTTTTGAAGTGTTTCATTAAGACTTTAAGGAGTCAGCCTCTTTAGTATAGGAGTTATTTTCTCTTTCAAGACGAAAAGGGCTCTTGCTGTTGCTGCTAAGCCGCTTCAGTCGTGTCCGACTCTGTGCGACCCCATAGACGGCAGCCCACCAGGCTCCCCCGCGCCTGGGATTCTCCAGGCAAGAACGCTGGAGTGGGTTGCCATTTCCTTCTCCAATGCATGAAAGTGAAAAGTGAAAGTGAGGTCGCTCAGTTGTGTCCGGCTTTTTACCACCCCATGGACTGTAGCCTACCAGGCTCCTCCATCCATGGGATTTTCCAGGCAAGAGTACTGGAGTGGGATGCCATCGCCTTCTCCGAAAGGGCTCATGAGTTGCTATAATTTTTAAAATCTGTTTTGAAGAACTGTAAGTTTCTTTACTCCTAAATTAGGGAAATACTGTGAAGAAGGGGGCGGGTGGGGGGGAATCACAATATCTGTTTCTGTTTCCTGCTCCCTGTACCATAAGAACGCACAAGAAAGATGCGAAGACAGTACAGTGCCCTCCTGTGTAGCTGAGAGGGTGAGCGTGCATCTTCAGACACTTACTTATCTTCTACTTTTTGGATGCCACAATGCTCATCTTTCCCTCACCCATCACATGATGTGTTCTGGTGCTTTTCAGCAGGTAGAGATTGTCGGTCTGCTGGATCAGAATGACACAATTCCTGGTAGGCTCTAGAAGTTGGCCAGGGAGAGAGCACCATCACTTTATCAAAGACTGCAGAGGACTCATTATTTTAGGTACAGTTTGGCTTGATAAAACTCAGCCAGTACTCAGTTGAAGGAAAAAAGGGGGGATAAATTTCTTGCATTTAGGTATTTGTGGCCCAGAATTTGGACATTTGTGGCAGACTTTAGGTGGGATCATAAGCTGTTCTGCATTTTTGAAAATGCCACTGAAAATAGACTTGCTCTTTGAATATAAACTTCAGTATATCACTGTTGTAGCCAAGCACACTACCTTGTTTTTAGATAGGGCTTGTAAAAAAAAAATTTACCTTTACATGGTATGAATTTAGAGTTTTCATACATCAGAAACCTCAGAGACATAAGTTCCCTTCATTATAGTTGATAGTATTGACTGAAAATAACTGGCCGGAATTAGAGCTTTTCCTCTGCAAGAAAGGGAAGACAGTATATTTCCCATTTTGCACCTCTAGTAAAAAGGTAGAAAGAGGATGGACCTGGACTGTACCTTTACTGGAGGCTGAGTCCATCTGTGATTGTGCTTTAAGAAAGAAAGCTGTTTTGCAGCCCGCTGTGATGTTGCCTGTCCTACCCCCTGTAGAGGCACTGACTCGGTGGAGAGCAGTCGAGGCCTCTCAGTCCTGCTGTTTCCGACCATGCATGCTTTCTCTCTGCTGCAGCCCGAGGAGGAGCAGTTGGCCTGCGACACCACTGGATCCAGCTCCTCCACCGATGACACGGCGTCCCTGGGCCGGCACTCGTCTCACGGCAGTGATGTGTCCCTCCCCCGGATTTCCAGCTTGAACAGGTCCAGAGACCCGCAGTGTCTCAACGGCTTCTTCAGCCATGGGGTGGGAGCTGAGGGTCGAGAGAGCGAGAGCGAGCCCGCTGGCTCGGGTGAGATGGAGGAGGAGGAGATGGACAGCATCACCGAGGTGCCTGCGAGCTGCTCTGTCCTGCGGAGCTCCATGCGCTCTCTGTCCCCTTTCCGGAGGCACAGCTGGGGTCCCGGGAAGAACGCAGCCAGCGACGCAGAAATGAACCACCGGAGGTGAGGCGGTGGTCTGTTCGTCTCGTCTGTGTCTGCTTGCTTTTGATTTGGTGTTACCGTTAGTGAAAGTTTTCAGGAGACACCATGGTATAGAAGAAAGAATATAGGCTTTCCTATAGGAATCAGGAAAACCTGTGTGCCAACTCCAGCTCTGACACTTACTACCTGGATAACCTTGGGCAAGTTACCTGACCCTTCTGAGCTTTAATTCTCTCATCTGTAAAACACCTGCCTTTCAGAGTATTTGTAAGAGTAAAGATTACAATGAGATATATAAGTCACATAGTGAGTAAACACTGGTGTAACGTTTGTTTAGGCCAGATTTGTTCATAAAATTGAGAGGTTAGAAAATTTGAAGGGAATAATTTCCTGTCAATTTTGAATTAAGAAATAAACTTGAAATCTTAGAGTCTCAACACAAGTTTTTTCACAGTGCTTCATAGGATTTGCCATCTGTTTCTAGTGTAGAAAGTTTTGATAAAGTCTGCATTACCAGCACTTAACTGTTAAAGAGGTCACAATCATTATTGAATTGGTACTGTCTTTCCACATGTCGTTCAGCCTGGGGATCTGTTGTGGCACTCGGTGTCACCCTTTCAGTTTGCCAAGCAGGCTATGTGGAAATGAGGGTCTGGTTTCTAACCATTGGCTGCCTAGATGAGTTTAAGTTTGAAGAGCAGGTGCCATGATACCTACTCTGTGTAAAAGTGTGCCTACTCCAAGGCTGCGTTCTAAATGAGGACGAACAGCCAGGGCAGGAGGCTGACAGTTGTTGTAAAACACTGATATCAACAGTTCACCTGGAGCGGTTACTGGCTTTTTTGCTTTTTAAAAATTCCTTGACCTCCTAATATTTGGGCTCAGATTTCATAGCTGTAAGTACACGTAATCTGATTACAGTCATTCACTCGTGTATTTTTTTATTCGGCTAACATGTATTAAGCAGAGCAGGCGTTCCTAGGTTCTGGAGGCCCCGAGGTGAATGAAGACCTACCTTCATATAGTACCTTACGCCCTCCTGATTTGCTACCCTTTTCAGAGTCCTTTAATATCAGATTGTCTCATGTAATTTTCCCATCCTCTTCATGAGTCAGGTGGGATTATCCCCGTTTTTGCAGGTGAGACTGCGTAGGTAGTTTAAACCATTTACCCAGTGTCAGTGGAATCCAGGTTTCCAGTCTCCTGGTCAGGCAGTCTTTCTACAACTCCGTTTTATTCTGGAATACAGTTCAGGGTGCAAACCTTAAAAATAACATAAGCAGTTGCTCTATCTGATGGGCAATTATTATGTATTTGAAATCCTAGCAATTTGTAAAAGCTCTCCTTCCCAACTTTGTTCAAGCTGTAATTTCTTTCTTTTTTTTTTAAGCATTCATATGGGAAAATAAGGATGGGGAAATGATCCCTACAGACAGAATTCCCTTCCTGAGGCAAGAGAATCTGCTTGACGGGATACGCGTGTCCTAGATGACAACAGCATTGGGAAAGGGGGATTCCTTTTATATGGAATCTGTTTTCCTTTATAAACCACGATGGATCCCTTTGGCATGACTTTATTTCCAAGCTAGATGTGACTGTGTGCATCATGTCGCTCCAGTGAGGAAATTGAGGCTCAGATGAAAAGATTTGCCCAAGATTACACGGTGATTTTAGGACAGAGCTACAGTTAGAACCTATCACTAAATCGCTTGTATCTTCAGCCTGTATAATATCATGGACTCTCCTATTGCAGTTATCATTCAGAATTGCCTGGCACCACTGTCTGATACCTCTGGAGATACTGGAATGAGAGTTAGGGGTCATTTTCATCAGTTTAACTAATTTTTACAGTGTTAGCTGCATCGAGAATTACCTGAATTTTAAAGACTTTTAAGAAAATCCTGTTAAAGTTATTCTTGGATGGTGTTTATTAAAAGTCCTTTTGCTTTTATAACTTAATAAACCTCACTCCTGGTCACCTGACTGTTCCCTCCATGCTCCAAGGAGTTAAAGTAGCCCTTCTCAGAAATCATCAGGCCTTTTTGGCGATGATGTTTTCCTTATTCCACATTCTTTCATTCCCTTACTCCCAAACCATTTCTCTTTGGTGATTGTCTCTTCCTAGTGTGATGTTTGTGTGTTTCACGCGTTTGTATCCATTTTGTTTGACCTGGACACTGACCTCTTCCACCGTTCATTTTCAGTTCAATGCGAGTTCTTGGGGATGTTGTCAGGAGGCCTCCCATTCATAGGAGAAGGTACAGAGCTCACTAACTTGATGGACTAACTGTTTGCCTCTGAGCTTATTTTACTAACAAGCATCTCATTCTGCTTCATCCACAATTAAACAGTCTAATTTTAAATAAGTCCTGTCTGCTTCAGAAAAATAAAATACAGGTACTTATTAACTGCTGATGTCCATCCTGTATGAAATGGTTTCTCGAATTTGAAGTTTTTTCCTGTTCTGCTTTTATTAAAAAAAAAAAAAAAAAGTTAAAATATTTTTTTCCATCTTGATTTTTTTTTTTTTTTGGTATTCAGATCACTTTGATAATAGGGTAGGGTCTCCCCAACTTTATCTAAGGAGGAGTCCAGAAGTGTCTGTTGTGCATAGGTAATGGACCCTGGAGAGTACTTTTTCTTTCTTTCCCAAGAAAAGGGGGAGAGGAAGAACCGAAAATAGAAGTGTGCTCATGTATGTACCAGGCCCTAAACTATTTTCAGCACATTCTTCAATAACGTGATGAAAGCCTTTCTTCCTCAGCCACTTGGGAGTCTCCCGTGCACTGTGGATATGGCCCTGATTTCTCAGGGCTCCTCTCAGTCTTTCAGTCCCATACTGATTTTTGGTCACATAAAATTTTGAAGCTAAAAATTGCAGTGATTTATCAGCTGAAAAGTCACTTTTCGTCGAAAAGTACTGATTTGCTTTAATTTTTTCAAATGCTGAGTTTTTGTTTTATCAGTGCATTTCCTGTACAGGAGTCATGTGTGACTTTTCCCATTTTTGGAAAAAAATTTAGAAATCTGAAAACGATGGTTTGAGTATGGTTATTGTCTCATATTAGGAGATACTTGTAAAGAGAGATTTTAAACTATTAGCTGAGGCTGTCTTTTTAGGAAGTGGGCAGATAATGATCTTTGTTGCCTACCTGGTCTTTTTAAGTGGGTGTTTCCTTTAATTTCAGATTTTAGGCACACAGTTGAGCTCAAGCACAGTGTTGTCACGAATCTCAGATAATCATAAGCCTGGTTACGTTTGTCTCCAGGAGAACAAGTTATTAAAGGCCTTTTTCAGTAGAAGTATCTAAAACCTTTAGAGGTTTATTTGTCTGACTCTTCTTTAAACTCTTCAATATGGGCTTATTAAAAACATGCCCTGGATAACCCTGAAAGACGACCCGTTGCTGGATGCAGCCCAGGTTACCATGTGGACACAGCCATCACAGCCACTTCAGTGACGGCTTCATCCTTTGTCGTATTTCTGTATGAAGAACAGGAGTTCCGATTTTAAATTTTGTGTTAAGCCTTAGCTACTAAAATGGAAACATTTCAGCAAGTATTAAAAGGTAGGGCATCAGGATACTTTTTTTTAAATCTGGAACTATCTAAATCCGAAAGCTAAAGAACCATGAAATGTTACTCCCCCAGCTGAGGAATTGAGGAAATTAGGATGCTCTGAAAAATACTCTTACTGTTGTGAAAGGAGTTTCTGCCACCCTAGGACTATCTGCAGCTTCCTCACTGGATCCTTAGGTTTTTCTGATCTCCATTTGTCTCCCTGTTGTTCATCCTTTTTATCCTAAATTTCATCCCAGTCTCTCACATCATTATCATTTTCTGAGAGTAAAGGGATGTTTAAAATCCGTAGAAAGATATTGTTTAATTTTTAATGAATGATAAATTGGCATGTATATTCACTTTCTACTTTTTTCCGCATTCTGTTTTTAGTAAATTGGCCATGTAGACATAATATGCCTTTTTACTAACAGCTTAGAGGTATAAAATTAATACTTTTCAAAGAACAGACTGTGAAGCTCATGGGTGTTTGTAAACTGTATCAGGGCTTGCTTGCCTGAGTCAGTCTGGTCTTGCTTAGCAGACTTGTAGAGACATGTCTCAGCTGTGTACTTCCACTCTCTGCTTTTGTACTTATGAGCTTTGCACTATTAATATAATCTGATTTAAAATATGTTACCTTTTAATTTATTTTTAATGGTATTATTTTAAAGATTTACTTTTAGTAGATCCATAGGGTTAGCTCATATTTATTCTTCCATCATTTTCCTCGTTTTTTTTTGTTTTTTGGGTTTTTTGTTTGTGGTTTTTTTTAGCTTTCTTTTTGTTTGTTGGTTGGTTTTTTTGATGTCTGCAGATCTTCCCATTGAAGGTTCAGGGAGCAGATTAGTTTTATTGTTATCTCCCTTCCAAAAACAAAACCATGTCACTTAGAACTTTAAGGCTGAAATAGTAGCAGTGTGTATTTTTTTAAAAATAATAGCTTTTATTAATCAAAAATCCTGACCTGTGGATGCAGCTCTTTTTACAGAGTACCTGATACTCTGAGTTGGTTATTTTTTGTCTGCTCATGTTCACTTATCATTTCCAACCCCAGATTTTCTGTTCCTACTGCATGAGAATAAATATAAGTGCTGAGATAGTCAAGGAAATAGATGACCAAATGGATACATACCTAAAATTATGGAACTCTTTGGTCAATACTATAAAATTCTCTTTCAAGGAAAGACATCCCTTCATTATCATTAAAATACAGCGAAATAGGACCATTGTTATATGCTTTATCTTCAGCATCCAAGCCTGGTGAATACGGTTTGAAGGTGGATGTTGATGTTGGGTGTCATTATGAAAGATATATGAATTTTCTGGCTTAGATTCATCCTTAATGGAAACGGGGAGAAAAGAAAACCTGACTCAGTGGGCCTACCCCAGTGCAATTTGTCATCATTCCTTTTAATGAAGGATTAGAGATGCTGTGGTCCGGAGATGATCAAGTGGATTTTTTGTTGTGTTGTTATATGCTTTATGTTTAGCATCCAAGCCTAAATGGGTGGAGGAGTGGTGGGCGGCATAGAGAGAGTGTCCCCAGTAGTGGGGTTGAAACACTGCTGTGAGCGTGCCCAGCCAGGAAGCCACAGGGAGTGTGGGTACTCTGTTCAGGATTTACTAGGAGGAATTCTGGGGTTTCCAACACTGAACTTGTTAACCTGTAAAGAGTTCATGTAGTCATTTCTAACACATTATGTTGATGGACATCAATAGAAGAACTGTGTGTTTTGTTCTAGCTGTTTTCTAAATTCTAAATCAGTGTTACATTCCTAATTTTTTACTGATCAGAAAATCCATCTGTCTCTAACTGTGTCCCTTCTTTTTAAACCCAATAATCCCATCCCTGTTCCCTCTTCCATTTCTGTTTCTGCCTTTCATGTCATCCCCAGTATGAGCTGGTGTCCCTCTGGTGTGCAATACTCTGCTGCCCTGAGTGCTGATTTTAATTACAGAAGGTATAGTATTGTTATGTGTGCAGCCACCAAAGGGGGGATCATGAAGCACAGCACCGAGCTTTCAGCTTTGGACTGGCTGTGTGCGGCTGGAATGCGTATGGCGGCCTGCTTTGTGAGCTCGGTGTTGCGTTGCCTCTGCTGTGGGCATCCTATCCAGTTCAAGGGGTGCAGCCTCGGAGCTGGATGGTGTTCCCCGATGCATTCTGCGTGTCTCAAGTGGCTATAGATTCGGGTGTTTTCTGCACAGGCTTGTCTCCATGCTGCGGTAGACCACTTCTCTCTTTGTTTTCATCCATCCCAATTCCCAGCTCCTAGGAATTAGCACATCCTGAGGAAAGCAATAACAAAAACAAGGCAGCTACTAAGATGCACTCATTTCTTAATTACACTTCCAAATCCAGTCATCTCTTTAGATTCTAAGCTCACAGATTGCTCATCATTACATATTCTTCTCTCAGCTAAGCAGCCAGATTTAATCACTTTCAGGATTAAATGTTGTGGTAACCATAGGATCTGGCTTTCTCAGGCTTTAGAAATAATTCATAACAGAAAACTAAATTTCTTCTTCAGTTAGTCTGTCTTCTTACCCTGGCTATTGAAAATGAGTTTTGCGGAGACATTTACTTGGAGTTAGTCATGATTTCTGTCGTCATATTGAAATCAGAATAAAATCCATTGTTTAATTTATAGAGGCACATGGTTTCAGTTCATAATAAGTGATTCATAGGGAAAAGGGCAAATAGAAACCCTTCTGGACCGGCATACATGAACTTTGTCTGTAGCAGTTAACTTTGAGCAGAGGTAACGAAAGAGCTTCATTATGCCTTCAAACACAGCTCCGCATGCTTGTAACTGAGGGCATGGCACTCTCCCCTGCATTCTGAGATCCAGTGGTAACACACGTGATTTATTCTGGCTAGCATCCCCAAGGGTGAAAGCTGGCCAACCTTTCTCCATAGCCTCCTCCTCACAAAAAATGCTTTTCACTCTGCAAACCACAGTCTTTATTCCAGGGATCCCATTTTCCATACCAAACCTTAAGTTTGCTTTTTTCTCCCACCTTGTCAGTATCAAGGAAGAAGATATTAAACCTCTCTTAGACACAGTAACTTTCCAACTTTTGCCCTTTATGGTGTCCCATGTGCCTGTCTGCAACTAACAATTCTCAGGAAACCTGCCAGAGCGGTGCTTTTGGCGCAGGTGTGCACAGATGGTAACGCGCCTATGTGATGTGGGGTTTCTGGGGTGGACGCATGCCTGTGACGTTAAAAAGGTCACCTAGACTGTCATGGAAGGTGAAGTTACAAAGGTTACCTGGATTGTAGTCGAATGTGAAGCTACAAAGGTCCACTGGACGGCCGCAAGGGCAAGTCTGGATCTTCCCTATTTTCCTCCAGAAGGTAACTTAATGTTCATATTTTCTCTGTGCCATTTAATTATTTGGCATTGGCAGGCTTCAGAGTCTGGCAAAAATTGATCACATCAGATCAAGGGTTAAAAAAAAAACCAAACAAATAAAAGATCTATAGATAATACAGTTTATCCATATGGTATATTGAAAAATGTCTGAGAAGATGACTTGAAGTAGTTCAGCATTTGAGTAAATTGAATGAGGTTTTTTTAAAAAAACAAACCAAGTGCAGTATATTTCTCAGCCCACCAAGATCTAGGGGGAAGGGTAGGGGGCACTCATTTGGCCAGGCCCTTGCAGACAGTTTTGCCTGGTGACAGAAAGTTACAAGCAAGGGAGACACAAAAGCAGGGGCTTTGTATCCTCCTTCCTTTCTGAGTCTCAGAATGAATTAACTCTGGTGTCTTGTGTTCAGTTTCAGTCTAGAAGGCTTGACAGGAGGAGCTGGTATTGGAAACAAGCCGTCCTCATCTCTAGAAGGAAACTCTTCAAACACCAAAGAACTTAGGCACCCTTTTGGTGGCCAGGAAAGGGGTGACTCTCTGGTGTCGCTTTCAGAAGAGGATCTTGAGTCAGGCCAGAGGGAGCACAGAATGTTTAATCAGCAGGTAAGGCTGAAAGAGGTATATGTTGCTAGTTTTGGGGGAAAAGATTCGTTTCGTTTCCCTAAATATATCCTCATATTAGGAACAAAGAATGCGAGACTTATGTTCACATGAGGTTAGTAGCTATAATTACGCATATACTCAGTGTTGCAAACAGCAGTTTTTAGCATTTAATGCTACTTTAAAGTGAAAGCTGCTCAGTCGTGTCCAACTCTTTGCGATCCCATGGACTCTACAGTCCATGGAATTCTCCAGGCCAGAATACTGGAGTTGGTAGCCTTTCCCTTCTCCAGGGATCTTCCCAACCCAGGGATCAAACCCAGATCTCCTGCATTGCAGGTGGATTCTTTACCAGCTGAGCCACAAGGGAAGCCTGAGCATACTGGAGTGGGTAGCCTGTCCCTTCTCCAGCACATCTTCCCAACCGAGGAATTGAACCAGGGTCTCCTGCATTGCAGGCAGATTGTTTACCAACTGAGCTATCAGGGAAGCCCAGTGTTAATTAAAGAATACCATTAATCTGCATAGATCTAAATATTTCAGCAAAGCAAACTTTTAAAATTAAGGTATTAATTTTAAAACTAACACCTGGATGAACCTCTGAGAGTATTCTGGGATACACTTCCAAGTGAATTTTTTTCTAATAAAACAAAAAAGTTAAAATGCCAGTCTCTGAGTAGGAGGCTTTCATTTTAGGTAGAAGTATAAGGCATCGTTTCAAACTAAACAAACAAAAATTTAAACAACCTGTCCTTCGAATCAGTGACCAAGGTTTTGTGTAGAAATCTAGTTTTTTATTACATCCTGCTACGTAGCAATGAAGTGACCAAATATTTCAAGTCTAGCACTAGGTGATTTAGTGATGAATGTATCACTTACAGTCATGTGAAGGTCCAAAGGACATGAAATTGAAGGCCTAAAGGAATTTTGCCTGCTTTTGTCCCCTCTTTGTGGCTTCTTGGAAGTAAAGAAAAATAACAAGAATATGGAGAATATAATTATTGAAGTAGATGGTGTCTATTTATTCAGCCCAACAGTAACAGAAAAAGAGGGGAAAATAGGAAACAATAAATTTGGTGACTACAGAGAGCATCTCTGACAAGTACATCTGAAAAACATGTTGCATCTTATGTGTACAGAGTCCTTTGGAAATCACTTGTAGGACCAGGTGAAATACCAAAACTTGAGTTTACTTAGAGCCAGTAAATCCCCTCAAATTCTGCTTAAGCCTTTGTGTGTGAGCAAGTCAAGCCCATTTAAGTGACTTGCCTGAGGCTCCATAACTGGCTCTTAGCTGAACAGTATTAAACTCAGAATGGCAGGCTTTTAGTCTCCCTGTTACTTTGAAGTAGATGACGTTTGATGAGGAAATGAGAGCATTTCCGTTTTCTTACTCATGTTGATGTGATAACCTTCTCCTGAACTGACGTTCCTAGGAGTCTGAGTGATGGCCCTCTCTTTCCGTGAGTGGTGTCAGTGTAAGTGGCCTTTCTGAGTCTGTCGAGATGAAGTGTTGACCCTGTAGCACCTGGTGTGCTCAGCCTGCCCAGGGCTCTGTTCACCAGAGTCTTCCATCTCGTGTGCAATCTCAGAGTGGGTATATGAGCCGCTTGTATCCCTGATGTGCACAAGTCGCCAGCAGCCAGCTTCCTGCTGAAGGTCTCTGCCTTTCAACTGATGTCATTTTTCAGACCTCACAGTTGTATTTGAAACATAGCAACTGTTTGCCTCAGACTCCATGGTTACCCATGGAACAAGCTCTAAATAATGAGAAGTCTTTGGTGTAACTGAGTCAAGTTCACCCTAGTAACGGATTTTCATTGCTTCCCTTTCAGTACATACCAATTTCAGACTGCTAGGAAGGGAAGGGATGATAATTAAAATTAGTTAGCAATTAGGATGGCCTCTCTCCAAGCAAAACAAGAGGAGTCCCACCATCACTGGAAACGGGTTTTGTTGCAGGATCTTCTGCAGTGGGTCTGATTACACACTGAAGTAGCTGTGAATTCACCGAGGGAGTTGCAGTTACCCACATGCTTGCATGTAAGCAGTTTAATCTCAGAAGAGGAAGTGAAAACGATTTAGGTTTCTATCCAGATGCAGAGCCTACTTTGCTTGTGATCTTAAAACCTTTTCTATTTGTATCTCTGTTTCTAACTCTTTAATATCAGAATGATATTACTGGTATCCTACTATATGTGTACATGATATTTAAATATTCAAAGGGCAGGCAGTGTATACGTAGTCTGATATTTCCAGTGAAGTTATTTTTATCTGACTGTGCATTTAGTCAGAGAAGGCGATGGCACCCCACTCCAGTACTCTTGCCTGGAAAGTCCCATGGACGGAGGAGCCTGGTGGGCTACAGTCCATGGGGTCGCTGAGGGTCGGACACGACTGAGTGACTTCACTTTCACTTTTCACTTTCACGCATTGGAGAAGGAAATGGCAACGCACTCCAGTGTTCTTGCCTGGAGAATCCCAGGGATGGCGGAGCCTGGCGGGCTGCCGTCTATGGGGTCGTACAGAGTCGGACGCAACTGAAGCGACTTAGCAGCAGCAGCAGCAGTGCATTTAGTAGACATGTATTAAGTGCTTACAAAGTTTGAGGCGTCCTTAGGCGTCCTTCTTAGGAAGGATACGAAATGACCGTAAGCGGCAGATACTCTAATTGTTCCCATTTTACAGATAAGAACACTGAGGCTCAGAAAAGCTCGATTGCTTCTCTGAAGTTGAGCACCTGTTTTGTGGCCTACAAGGCTTGTGGTCTTTTCCTCTGTGTACTGCCTTATTTCCTTCTGCTGGGTCGGAATGTCAAGTTTTGTACTAACCTAGAAATATAAGGGCATGAACTGAGAACTCTTTTACCCTTATTTCCCTCACAGACATGTCACAGATCTAAACAACAGGGATTTAATTACTGTACAGCAGCCGTTTCTTCTCCACTGACAAAATCCGTCTCATTACTGACAATCAGCCATCCTGGGTTGGACAGTGAGTATGCTACTTTTTTCATTAAATATATTCAGAACATTTTCCCTTTCATTTATTTTTTTCCCTTTAAGACCCTGTGACATTGCCTTAGAGCATGTGCCTGACTTCCGCTGAATGAATGACTGACTGATCATTTACAGAAAAGGCGACACAGAATTCAGTTTGGAGACCTTCCTCCTTTTACTACATAAAAATCTCCTTAGCGCATTAAATGCATTGTATTCTTGGGCCTAAACCTGACAGATATTATTTTTTAAAACTATTTTGAAATAATTTCTGGTTTTTAAAATAGTTGCAAAAAACAGCACTAATACTCACCACATAGTCTTCACCTGGAGCCTCCAGAGTGTTATTTTAACACTTGTTTTATCCATCTTGCTCCTTTCCCTGGCTTTGTCACTTTCCTTAAGGATTGTTCTGAAACACAGGAAAGTAAGCTACACATGTAATGCTCTTATGTCAGAGACACTGTCTTGTATTACCATAGTACAGATACCCAAACATTATCCAATACTAATTCCCTGAGCTTTTCAAAAATGTCAAACTCATAAAGGACAGAGAGAGACTGAGATATGTTTTTAGTTAAGCAAATGTCAAAAGGATTACAGCCAAAAGTGATTACTGAAACTGTATACAGATTCAAGATCAGTGAGCTATGAAAGTTACGTAGAGACGTCTGGCATCCACAGGCCCAGAGCGTTTGCAAATCAGAGATGCTCAAAAATATACTTGAATTGGATCCAGATGTTTGCCACAGACAGGTGTCTTTGGGAAGCCCCACTTTTTTTTTTATTTTCAAAATAGATTTTTTGTTTTTCATGAGTAGTTGCAGTGTGGGATCTTGATGCAAAGATTAAAATTCTCATCAGAGTATGGTATATTACATTCCTTGCTGAGAGATCATGTATTCAGGAACCTGCAATAAAGGCTATAAAACCCTCCTGCTGTTTCTTCACCATCTCCTGATATAGAACTCATCTTAAAAGAGTGAGGACAGAAGTAGCTGCCCTGTGTTAATGGGATGTTCTGTCTCAGTTCATGACTTACTAGAGGCCTCATCTTTTTAATGTCCACAGTGGCGTTAAGGCATAAATGGATGATTGTGTTAACTTCATTCTCATTTTATATGATTAGTAGTTCAACTCTCAGCCTAGCCTTTTGGAAATAAAGGTGCCTAATAGTGACTTATTCGCCAAGATAATAGGCACAGACTCTCAGAGTTGTAACTGAAGTCATTGTTCCTGTTCTTGTTTGGATCTTGGTTTGGTTTGCTTTTGACTTGGCTTTGGGTGAGTGGTTCTGCTGTATAGAAGGGACATTATTATAACTGAACAGTTTATAGTGGCTTTGAACCCAGAGTACTAGAAATGGATAACCCGACAGTCAGTGAGGCCGTTCAGCCCCGAGTCCCTCCTCCCGGGGCCTGGGGGAGGGTCTGCGTCTCCATAGCAACAGCTACCCAGAACCAACAGAAGGTGGCCAGTGTTCAGTGACACATGGACTCTTCTTATTTTTCCTCCAAAAAGCAAAATGGTTTTTGACTGTGCTTTCAGTTGCTAGCCAGACCCTCTGAATGGTGCGGCTACTCCCCAGGAAGCACAGTCCTTGAGCGCCAGGAACTCTGGCTCATCTTATTGTGGGGACCAGGCAGCTGAGCTCCCCGAGGGCGGCTGAGCTCCGTGGCCGGTGCCCATCCCTCCCTGAGGGGTCTGAGCTCCGTGGCTGGTGGCCGTCCCTCCCCGGGGGGGACTGAGCTTCATGGCCGGTGGCCGTCCCTCCCCGAGGGGGACTGAGCTCCGTGGCCGGTGGCCGTCCCTCCCCGAGGGGGACTGAGCTCCGTGGCCGGTAGCTGTCCCTCCCTGAGGGGGACTGAGCTTCGTGGCCGATGGCCATCCCTCCCCGAGGGGGACTGAGCTTCATGGCCGATAGCCATCCCTCCCCGAGGGGGACTGAGCTTCATGGCCGGTGGCCATCCCTCCCCGAGGGGGACTGAGCTCCGTGGCCGGTGGCCGTCCCTCCCCGAGGGGGACTGAGCTCCGTGGCCGGTGGCCGTCCCTCCCCGAGGGGGACTGAGCTCCGTGGCCGGTGGCTGTCCCTCCCCGAGGGGGACTGAGCTCCGTGGCTGGTCGCTGTCCCTCCCTGAGGGGGACTGAGCTTCGTGGCCGATGGCCATCCCTCCCCGAGGGGGACTGAGCTTCATGGCCGATGGCCATCCCTCCCCTAGGGGGACTGAGCTCCATGGCCAGTGGCTGTCCCTCCCTGAGGGCGACTGAGCTCCGTGGCCAGTGGCCGTCCCTCCCAGAGGGGTCTGAGCTCCGTGGCCGGTCGCTGTCCCTCCCTGAGGGGGACTGAGCTCCGAGCTCTGTGGCTGGTGGCCGTCATGGATAGAGCTTGGAGTGAGAGAGTTCAGCCCTTTCATCAAAGTGGAGGCCACTCATTCTGATTTGTAATGTACATTTCATGTAAATTTGAATGATGAACTGGCCCTAACTACTTCCCTAAGTGAGCACAGGCTATAATTGGAGGGCTTATCCACTCTTAATGACAGTATTTCTCTTAAGTCCCTCCTCATGTACAATTGAATTAATTTCCCGACTTTTTCTTTTTTTTTTATTCTGCTCTGGAAACATTTTTTTTTTTTTTGGCAGATATAAAAATTCTGGCTGTTTAACAGAAGACTAATAAAACTTCTTTCTTGCATGCTATGCCTCTAAGCCTCAGGGTAACTGGATGGTTCTTGGTTTCTGCCACACATGCAAATCTTCACTCCACATCTCTTAAATAGCCTGCATGATTCACCTTTGGTCATGGTCTTCCCTGCTGGAAGTATCAGAATTAAAACCTACCCTGTGGTTTTAAAGCCTAAAGTGTGTGGAACCCTTCAGGTATTTTATGGTAAGCATACTTAGTGGCTGTGTGACCTCAAGTCCTTGAACTATTCGGCAGGGCTAATAATGGGGTAGGGCTAAAATGTGTATTTCTTTTACATTCGTACTAGCATGTTTCCTGGCTTGTGGGGAACATTTGTTGTCACTGTGGAATGAATGTGTTCATCATCCAGCAGTGTAGGGGTCCG
This sequence comes from Ovis aries, assembly GCF_016772045.2. NCBI lineage: Eukaryota > Metazoa > Chordata > Mammalia > Artiodactyla > Bovidae > Ovis > Ovis aries. The sequence goes on from NC_056071.1 coordinate 15,872,089, forward strand.
TTTTTCTCTGACCAGGGTCTAAGCAGTGGTGAAGACCTGGAACATGATCTCTCGCTTGTCTTTAACTGGCTGTGTCATACAAGCAAACCTGCTTGTCTGAGTACAATATATTAATACTTCCTAAACCCAGCACTCTCTCACTACTTCCCAGCTTTTACTTGTGTTCTAGATTCCCCCTTGAAGGAAGTTAGCAACTTTTCCCACAGCCTTTCCCAGCTGTTACCATTTGAGCTTTTCTGCAAACGTCCACCAAACTGTTGCCTGGACTGTCACTGGGTCACTGGCCAGATTAGAAAGACAGACAGACTCGGCATTATTCCCAAACTGGCGGGACACTGCCCTCAGAGAAGCCGCTCCAGGAAATGTGTTTGCCGCCTAGGGTTGAGTGTAGACTCCCAGCTTGCCAGGAGACTCGGATGCTTCATCATTAGAACTTAAGAATAAACTTTATGTTTGCATACGCAGAATAAGCCAGTTATTACAGACAATCCCTTCACAAGTCTGTATTTTTAAACTTGTTACCGCTTGCCCCCAGAAGATGCTTACAGACAGTAAACTCTGGGGTTGATTGGGGTTCGATCCCTGGGTTGGGCAGATCCCTTGGAGGAGGGCATGGCAACCCACTCCAGTATTCTTGAGAATCCCATGGACAAAGGAGCCTGGGGGGCTACAGTCCATCGCTGGAAAGTCAGGCACAGCTGAAGCGACTCAGCATGCACACGTGCGTGCCCTGCTGAGCATGTCAGTGGGAGAGTGGTACCCAGTGCACCGTGAGACCTCCTGGGCTTCTTACGGAGGTTTCATTTTGCCCTTCATTTCACATGGCTTGTTGTCACAGAGAACAGTGTCCCCAGGTGGCGCTTGTCCTTGGGATCGTTCTCAGACCTTCACTCGGGGTGGGTGAATTGGCCAGGTTCCTGGGCATGCTTGGACAGTAACGTTCGCTTGTAATTGACCACGAAAGCTGAGTGAGTCTTAAGAACCAAACTGTGGCATTTGATGTATAAAATGTACCAGATCTTCAACACGAAGTGACCCACATGACCAAAGATCAGAGTGGGCCTCTGGGCAGCTGGGCAGCGGTGCCAGTATTTTATCTCTGCTTTCTGTGCTTAGTCTCTCTCTCTTAACTGGACGGTGTGAGGAGACATTATTGGAATACATTTACTTTCTTAGGGTAGTTCTATTTGGAGAAGATAATATTTGACAAATTCATCAGAACAGAAATCCGGTCAAGCAAATTGACTTTTTAAAAAATTCGTGTTTATGACTGCGTGAGGTCTCAGGTAGCAAGCAGGGTCTTTTGTTGTGGTGTGTAGGCTTATAAGCTCCCTCAGAAGGTGTGATCTTTGTTCCCCAACCAGGGGTCAAACCTGTGTCCCTTCATTGCAAGGCAGACTCTTAACCCCTGGACCACCAGGGAAATCCCCAGATTGACTTTTGGTATTGGCCTTTTGATTAAAGTATGAGGCTGGAATGTATTCATGGTCATTAAATTTGAGTGCATTTTAAAACTGAATCCCTGTATTAGCAGAACATATTCTTTCCATACATGTTGGAGATACTCCTTATTCTTACAAGTAGGTTTTTCTTTAAGATCCGTGATTGTGTGACAGAAGAAGGGGATTCTCTGAGATTTGGGTAATTAAGAGAGCTTATTTTCATTTCTTATATACATGCTTCACATTTGGGAATACTGTAGAACACACATTAAAATGGTATCTTCCTTTTGCACTGGACTGCCACTGCTGACAAAGCCGATGCACGTGAATTTGTGGCGTTCTTTGCACTCTGTTAGGCACTGTGGCTGCACCCTTTGGTCTGCCATTGCTCGGCATTTACCTGGGGTGTGGAGTGTCTGTTGTGCTGAGTAGGTACAGGGTTTTTTCTTTCATTTTATTTAGGATGTTGACCTTCCAGAAAGCCTGACAAAAGGAAATTCATGTATTCATTTGTTAAATTAGTCAAAGTTACCTGTCCTTTGCCAGGCACCAGGCGAGACAGTGAAAGGAGGGGCATGGCCTCCAGGTACAATTCCTTTTCTCCCCGCACTTCAGCTCAAGGGCATGAGAACAGTTGAAGGTAGCAGATGATGGTACATGTGGCAGTTGAAAGAAACATTGGGTGCTCAGAAGCCCCTACTCAAGGGGTCAGAGAAGCCTAACTGGGTACTGTGCTGAGTCACTTCAGTCATATCCAACTCTTTGCGACCCTTTGGACTGTAGCCCACCAGGCTCCTCTGTCCATGGGGATTCTCCAGGCAAGAATACTGGAGTGGGTTGCCATGCTCTCCTCCAGGGGATCTTCCCAACCCAGGGATCGAACCCAGGTCTCCCGCAGTGCAGGCAGATTCTTTACCGTCTGAGCCACCAGGGAAGCCCTGGGGAGAAGTGATACCAACGTCAAGACCAAGAGGGGATCACTGGGTTTGTTAGCAGGTGGAAAGCGAGACTGAGGACTCTGGGCTTCTTGTCTGAGGGCAGTGGAGTGGTTTTTGTTAAATCAACTGATTGATTCTGACACTGCAGAGAGGCCTCACTGAAGACCATGTTGGGAAGGAGAGGCTGGTAGGTGAGTAGAAGGCTCTTGCAGCGTTCTCATGAGAGCAGATGCTGGCCCAAAGCAGGTGCAGACCAGTGGCAGCAGAGAAGAAGTTGATGTTCAGAGGATTCTAGAAGACAGAATTAAAAGGGCTGAGTGAGAGGCGATAAAAGGATTCAAGGGCAGCGTCCAGGTCTCTGTCCTGTATGATGAGTTAGATGCTAGGCACCACTCACTGAAGGAGAGAGTAAACGAGGAGGAACAAGTCTGGAGCAAGGGGCTGAGTTGACGTATGTGCTTGTTGAGTTTGAGCTGCTGTGGGATGTCTGCCCACAGGTAGGCAGTGAGATGAATGAGGCTTGAATTCAAAGGACAGACCAGACTTGAAAATCGAAAGCTTTGAATCATCACTGTGTCACCTGCAGATTGTACCTGAAGAGGCAACAGTGAGTGAGGAGGTTTGGGGTGGGCGGGAAGAGAGCCGATACTGAATCCCGAGGACCACCACCATGCTCAAGGCGTTTCCTTACCTTAAACAGGGTGGGGGGCACTCCAGCTGTAAATGATGGCTGTGAAAAGTAGCGCGCTTCCTGTTTTCATAATCTAACAAGTACTGTCTTTGTTGGAGGCATTTTCTTAAGCCGCATTACCTTTCTGCATATTGAAAAAGAAAGGTGGACTTGTGAATAGTTGGTGCCTCGAGGCCCAGACAGCCGCCCCTGGCATCCTTCAGGCCAGTGGCACGGTTCTCGGCACCGTGGGTCTTTGTTCTGGTGTGATCCGCAGGCGCTAATGTCTTCTGTTAACCTGTTCCTCAGCCCAGCAGCAGATGCGGCCGGCACGGCGGATCTCGCTCTCCGTCAGCATCTCACCTCTCCTCCTTAAGTCTAAAACTCTCTTTTCTCTTGGCTCTTCTTACTCCAGTGATGAGGAGGAGGAGTTGCATAGTAAGTAAGCAACTTTGGGGTCCAGTGGCTGCTCTCCAGGGCCTGACCAGCGCTGAAAATGCCGTAGGCTTCCTACTAAGAGACTGGGGGGCTTTTATCCTCTTGCATGTCACCACTGCTGCATCATTCGCCTTCATGCTTAGCTTTGAAAATGAATTTGGATAAACGAATAAAGTTTTTGTCTTGTACACCACCAATGTTGCCTGATCCAGTGACCCAGTTCCAAGGCCCAAGACGTCGTCTCAGAACAGAGATACCTGCAAAGGCATACGGGGCTCCCATCCCACCTGGTGCCTTTTATAACGCTGCCTACTGACTTCTCAAAACGCTCCATTCAGTCATGTGAATTTCACTGTCATTGTTTCCCCTTTTTTGTCTCATAGGGCAGATACCTAGATGTCCACCTGTGACATTTAAAAGTCACTGTCAGACTTCTTTCTTCTCACCTTTTTTTCCCCCATCTTTGTCCGTTTTTTCGTTTGTGGGTGGGGCGGGGGTGCTATGCTGCATGGCTTGTGGGATCTCAGTTCTCCAGCCGGGTACTGAACCCGGGCCATGGGAGTGAAAGCTCGAATCCTAACCTCTAGGCCACCAGGGAACTACCCCAGACCGTTTCTTTAAGAATATCTTTCTTTGAGATTAAACCACATGAATTTATTGGATCGAAGAAGTTCCTTTGGAACTTTTAGTTTTGAATCCTTTCACTACACTGTAGGTTTCAGATTACTATATCATTACTTAATAATAACCTAATTTAGTATTAGTTTTAGTAAACTCAGAGAAGAAATGAATGCTGACCCCCATGAAAATTACTCTTTTCAGTTGTATGAGATTTCTAGACAATTCCAGGATTGCTGCTTTTAATGGAGAAAATACTTGCTATATAAAGCTAAATAATGAATTGTTTTCATTTCATATAGATCATATTAGTCTTAGGCAATTATAATATAAATGTGATTAAGCATCCTAATTCAGCACCATTTGCTGATCCTAAGTTTGAGCAGTATTTATTTAATACTTAAACATTAAAATTTAATATTTAGCAATATCAACTTCAGGGTGACATTTTTGCATTGTTCTTAAAGGAAAGTGGCTTATGCACAAATGAGTATCTTATATGTTCAACACTTTTTCACAAGTAAGATGCCTTTGGTATAGGAACATAAGATTTTCACTCCATACCAGCTGTCATAGGAGGGAAGTTGTGAAACTCCATCCACAACTTTTGAGTTTTTACAAATTCTCAAGGCTGTTGAGTATTTGTAATATGCTTGGAAATAGGTTAGATGACAAATAAAACTAAGGTTCCAATAGTATTTCTTCTACCACTAATACAAAATTATGACTGGTTATTCAGTTAATCAGTACCGGTTACTCAGTTAATCCAACAGAATAGCATCACAAAGTATAGAAGCTCAAAGAAACCCTTGAATCAAATATCCAGCATTCCTCAAAATGTGTTCCTTAAACTCAAAAATACAGTGAGAATTATGGGGTAGAGGGATGGGGCAGTAGGGGGAAAGGGTTGATTCTTGACCATATAAATTTAGGAAACTATTTTAAGCAGGTTTCAAAGGCTTATGTGTATCTTGCGAATTTTGAAGGTAGTGTTCAATATGCTGTGATTCCAAAATGTATTAACCAGGTAAACCACAGTATGTGCAAGACAACGTGTGACGTCTCAGGAGACAAGTGTTCCATGGGTGGAACACGCTTTTACGAATACTATGTCCGCCTAACAGCTCCAGTTCTGGAATGTTACTGTATTAGGTCTGCAGGTTGTTTCATGCCTTAAAACAAAATAGGTCTCGTTGAAATATGTTATTTACTTGCAGTAGTACTTAATAGGCTAAATTCAATGACAGATTTCTTTGCTTCTGTCTGTAATTATGTTATGGAAGTAACGTTGGTTATATCATGTTCTTAGATGCTCTGAAAACTTGACACTTAGGGAAAGTCAGAAGCATTTATTTTAGAAACATTGGTGAATTAATCACTGCTTTCAGAACCATACCTGAGAGGTTATGATGAATGAATTAAAATGAATTGAAGTATCTTTTAGCAGCAAAAAAAGTTGGAAATCCTTATAGGAGTTACAGATTCTCACAGTATTTGTTGAGTTCTTAGTTTATTTGACAGAAACCTTCTGGGAGCTTAGTCTTGGCCAGGCTCTCTGCTGGTTGGTGTTTTTCTTTATGGGTTTTATTTTTGCTTGGTTCATATTACTAAGGTGGTAACTTACTAGATAATTGATTACATGTACAGCAGAATCCTGGCAGCCTGAGAGAACTTGATGGTGCTTATATCATTCGGGGCTCCTTAAGTGTAAAACTTCTAAAGCCCCCAGTCTAAACCACACTCATTTGTTTAGGTAAATGAAGGCATTCTGAGGTTTAAATGTTGGTGTTTTCACCAGATCATGCAGAGCTGGAAGATAGATCCCAGGTCTTGCTCTTCCTCTCTCTCCTGGCTGTTGTTACTGTGCATCATAAGTGAAGCAGAAGGAGAACCCCAGACAAGTAAAAGGAAAAACTATAAAAGCAATTTTTTGAAGCCTTTGAATTCATTTTGAAGTTTCTAATGCATTATTTATACATGTTAGCTACTTTTCTATTCAAAAATCTGGAACAATTTGGGAGTTCTTAAGAGTTTCAAATGTTGATAATCTGGTAGCAGAACATTTTCCAAATCTCTATCAAACTGAAGTTTCAGTAACCTCAAGGAGAAAGGCGTATTTTGTCCACATTACAACAGTAGCTACATAGAGCAACCTTTGTCTACCTGGAATCACACACAGAAGGTGTTTCTATACCTGATCTCCTAAAACTTGGAAACCGTTTGTCATTAACCTATCATAGGTAAAATAATGGTATCACTGCTTCTGTGTTTGTTTTATTTAATGCCCTGTCTTATTTAGCTATTGATGTAATGGCTCATTTCAGTTTATGGTCTGATGGTTATGGAAGGAGGAATAATATATCTGCCCTACTCATCTGATCAGTATCAATTAGAAAGACCTTTCGCATCTGTTTTATCTTCCTTATTTCAGAGATGAAGAAGTGAAGTCTGGAGATCTCACCCCAAATTAGTGGCAAACCCTAGACCTTATAAGTTGGGTCTAATGCTCTTTTCTGTTGGTTTCCTAATGCTCTAATCCATTTCTAGGAATGCTCAAGAAAATGTCAGGCATATATTAGCTAGACTTTTAATATAGACATATATGAACACAAGGTTAAACAGCATGCAGAAAATGACATGTCGTTTCCTGTTGTGTATTCCTCTCTGACAGCATCTCAGAAAGATGGCCTATGGACTCTGAACCTTCGTAAGAACAGGAATTAGACATACATTTGAGCATTTTTGTTGTTTCATTTTGGGGTTTCTTTGGTTACTTGAATCCTGGATTTAAAAAAATTTTCCCCATGAGAAATTCACTCCCAGTTGCTGCCAATTTCCAGTTCTAATTTGAGGGTTTCATTTTCAAGTTTTCCTTCTTCCAAACCCTCAGAAGGAAAAGCACCCCACACTGGCTTTCAGAGGCTACTTTTGCTTTATCTGTGTCAGTCACAAAAACATTAAACATTTTATCTGTTATCCAGGTAAGATGCTTTTGTTCTGATGTTTTTCCTGCCGTTCTTGTTTTCCAGGTTCGCGGCCCTTCCACAGCACCAGCTCTAATCTGACTGGGAGGTACTATATACGTTTATTTTGCTACCCTTTTCTCAAGATGAAATGAAGGAAATCCAGAATGTCTTAACACATTTACGCAAAATAAGTTAATTGCGCTTACTGGAATTTTACTTCCTTGGTTGATAAATTTGGAATATCGGTTTAAATTTATGTCCTGGATAGCATTCTACTTTATTCTTTGTGGCGTCCTGTAGATGGAGATTATCGGTGCACCTACTCACATAAGGATACACTTGTATTAACTTCATGAACTTTGCACTGTTTGCTTACGGGAATTTCCAAGTCCAAGAACATTGTGTTTCACAGTGTGTGTGTGTGTTGGTATTCACGCAGTATTGCTGCCTACTTAGCCCTCGGAAGCTTTAAAGCTGTTTTCTTCTGTGTAGGTTCAGACAGTACACATCTCTGTCCAGGGAAGTGACTTGGTTTTTAACAGCAGGCAGAAGATTGCTATTTTGACTCATTGTTTATTATTCAAGCTTATGAGATTAAATATTTGATTTTAAGCATAATTGGGATTCTGATTGTTGCCCTGCAGTGTCTTATAAGTTGCCTTCCTTTTCACAAAGGAATCAATTGTGACCCAGTAATCCAGAACTCTCTCTCGATATGAGTCCTCTTGTTTGCACTTAACCATATTCTGCTTACTCTTTGTTCTTTCTAGAGCAGTGATTTTCATTTCCCCTTTGTCTTAGTAACAGACTGCTTTATATTTCAAGCAGTATTTTAAATATAAATAGACTTGAGCTACTGAACAGGACCCATGTGGTCCTGCTTGTCTCTGCTCTCACAGAAGCCCTCGAGGCAAACATTACTTTTCCAATGGAAAACTTCTAGCGTAACTGTTTTGGGACACTAGGAAAAGTAGTTTGAATGGATTTCTGTATAATAGATGATGTATTATGTAACAGTTCTACGTAGTTCTTTTTGTGCAAAAATGATAATGTGTACAAGGGCCCCGCATTCTTTGAGGAACTCAACCTTTGTGAATTTCCCAGGGTCTGGAGATACCCATCATGGATGGACTTAGGACATAGGTGTCCTAAACAAGTAGGTCAGTACCTCCAGGTCTCTGTGAAAGCCCTGCAGTAGATCTTTCTGCCCTCAGTATCGGTTCTACCTACCATTCAATATATTCCCTCCTTAAATCGTGCATAGCCGACTTCACATGTTGACAGTCCAGTGTGCCAGAAACCTAAATAAAAGGTGTGACCTCTGCTATGAGGGAACTTGTACATGCATTCAGTCATAAAAACTCCTTGGTTTGCATCTGTGGGTTCCTTTTTAGACACCTGTTTAATGCAAAGAAGTTTATACATTGGGTGCTGTTTTAGGTTAAGCAATTTCAGATACAGTAATTAATGACTAATTGATCATTAATACTAATCAACAGTTAGCATCAGATCCCTGAAAACCCATTAGTGAAACACTAATAACTGACATAAGAAAATTTAGCCAAGTTTTCGCAATAGGACGTGAGCATTGTGGTATGCTATGTTGAGTTGATATTATTATATAAAACCTTTCAGCAGCCTCTGGCCACCTCTTAGCCCTTTTCTCATTTGCACATGAGCATATAAGTTGGCTGTGACTTGTAGCCAAAATAATACCTGATAGTGATGGTTACAAAGAATTATATGTAGAGTGTTTTAATTTAAAAAAAAAAAAACAACTTCTGTAATCTTTTAAAAAACTCTTCTGTTCTCTATTTAGTATAACAGAAGAGAACTTTAATTTCCTGCCACAAGAAAGCCCCAAGAAAGATTGTGAACTAAAGAGTGGAACCAAAGTCAGTCGTACATTCAGCTACATCAAGAACAAAATGTCCAGCAGTAAAAAGAGCAAGGTAAGTACTGTTGTGGGCGTTTCTGTGTGACCCCCTCAGCCAGCCCTCAGTAGGCTCCAGGCACAGCACACACCCAGAAACTAATTACATGGGGGGGTCCTGTGGAATTGAGTTGAGAGATGCTGGCTGCAGGAAGCTAATACCTGAAGAAAACTAACAGCAAGAAAAACAACAATAAGGGATAACACTATCAGTTGAGTTTTTACTGTATGCTGAAAGCTTCCCATGTATTATCTGATTTAATCCTTTCCACATACTGTAAAGTAGATATTATCTCCTTTTTTATTAGGAGTAAGGTACCTCATCTGGGAAAAACATCAGAAATAAAAAGTATCTGTAATAATTCCACATTACAGATAAAAACTCTTCTGATATTTTTTGAATGTATTTTTAGAAGAAAAAAAAGTTAACTTTCTTATACTAATTCCCATTGCTAAATCGGAAGATGTTTCAAATCAGTGGGGAAAACTTTCTGCCTCTCACTTTCCTACACTCACTCTGTTCACCCATCTAGCCTCCAACAAAATAAGCAGGAAAAAAATTGGGACTCAGTTAAGGACTTCTTGCACAGGAATCACTATATATCTGTGTGTTATATGCATACGCACAGGTACATAATTATTAAGTTTTGTAAATGAGGTAAGATCTCTTTTCTTTCAGCAAATACTAGGTTTGGTCATCACTCAGATTTTTCCAGAAAACCTGCCACCACAATTTTGTTTTCTCATTTCACCTGCCCAAGTGCAGAATGGACAGAAAGTAGGCAAACTGGAAGACTCACGAAGAGGCTAGCGAACCGTTTCTAGAATAGTCTCCTGTTTAAGCGCTAACCTCCTGCTTAGCCTTGTTTTATGATTCAAAACAGTTAAGGTTAAAGAAGGCAGAACACTTAATTATTCTTTGTGTGGCCGCAGGGCTCAAAATAGAGCCGTGCCTCTCTTACCAGCTGCCTTGGCCTCTGGTTGGGCGTCAACAGAAGGCGGCCTCCTTGAAAGAGCAGTGTTAATTGGCCAAGAGAGTCTGATGGAGTCAGCATTCTGCTAGGTGCTGACAAGCAGGTGGAGGAACCAAAGCACACGGTCTTTACCTGGATGATGTTTACCGTCTGTTCGGATGACTCCAAGTGTTTCTCTTGCCTTTTTTTGGTTTTAACCCGTGAAATCTTTTCTCCAAACAAACTTTTAACCAGAAGACCAGGGTGAAGTGGAGAATTCCCCCTTCTCCATCCACCTCCCTCGTGACGCCAGCTTAGGGGCAGAGTAGTGAATACGCCACTGATGGCTTTGGCGAGGCAGTACGAGCAGACGTGAGCAAAATGACGCGAGGCTGAACACAGAAACTGGGACCCGACCTTTCAAAACATCTCGCACCGCTCTCCTTATTTCCCCAACCGCGGCCCAGAGAAGCACGCTTCAGGTCACAGACCAGGTCATATCTTGTGATCTGACTTCTGCCGAGTAATACTGTCCAGTTCTGTTCACTCTTTGGCAAGCGTGAGCTGCACAGTGTCTCTTTCTTTTAATTTTGTTAATAACCTCAAAGGGCTGGAGTCTGCAGCTGCCTAGGAGAGGGCTGAAGAGAAGGGGGCAGGCAAAAAGAAGGAACCTCAAAGGGCTGGAGTCTGGAGCCAGCTAGGAGAGGGCTGAAGAGAAGGGGGCAGGCAAAAAGAAGGAACCTCAAAGGGCTGGAGTCTGGAGCCGGCTAGGAGAGGGCTGAAGAGAAGGGGGCAGGCAAAAAGAAGGAACCTCAAAGGGCTGGAGTCTGGAGCCGGCTAGGAGAGGGCTGAAGAGAAGCGGGCAGGCAAAAAGAAGTAACCTCAAAGGGCTGGAGTCTGGAGCCGGCTAGGAGAGGGCTGAAGAGAAGGGGGCAGGCAAAAAGAAGTAACCTCAAAGGGCTGGAGTCTGGAGCCGGCTAGGAGAAGGCTGAAGAGAAGGGGGCAGGCAAAAAGAAGTAACCTCAAAGGGCTGGAGTCTGGAGCTGGCTAGGAGAGGGCTGAAGAGAAGGGGGCAGGCAAAAAGAAGGTAGTGTCCGTGCAAGTGCAGCCTGGCGGCAGCAGCAGGCCATCTTTAGGTGACCTCTCACCTCCCAGCTTCTCCGTCAGAGTGGCTGGACTCTTTTGCAATGAGACTGCTTCCCCTTTCAGGCTCTTGGCCCCAAGATTTGGTCTCTGGCAGCTTGTGTTATCTCTAGCGATGGAAATTCTCCAAAAGTTACAAATCTGTAACCCTGGATTGCAACCCACTTCACATTATCAGGGGTGCAGGCACCCCTTTAGCCACATTATCAGTTTATTAAGAAGCTTAAGATTCACCTTTGATCATTGTTACCAGCTCACTTCAAATAAGATTGTTTTTGAAGGATAGCTCACAAAGGATAGCTCAGCTTTTGTCTATGTACCAAAAAAATAGTAAGAAACAGGAGAATTGGTGAAGTAATGCATTTTATGGTATTGTTGTTTAGTCACTAAGTCGTGTCCAGCTGTTTTTGTGACCCCATAGACTATAGTCCCGGAGAAGGCAATGGGATCCCACTCCAGTAATCTTGCCTGGAAAATCCCATGGACGGAGGAGCCTGGCGGGCTTCAGTCCATGGGGTCGCTAAGAGTCGGGCACGATGGAGCGACTTCACTTTCACTTTTCACTTTCATGCATTGGAGAAGGAAATGGCAACCCACTCCAGTGTTCTTGCCTGGAGAATCCCAGGGACAGGGGAGCCTGGTGGGCTGCCGTCTATGGGGTCGCACAGAGTCAGACATGACTGACTCAACTTAGCAGCAGACTGTAGTCCACCAGTCTCCTCTGTCCGTGGGATTTCCCAGGCAAAAATACTGAAATGGGTTGCCATTTCTTTCTCTAGGGGATCTTCCCAACCCAGGGATCAAACCCATGTCTCCTGCATTGCAGGGCAATCTTTACTACTGAGCCACCAGGAAAGCCCCACATTTATGTTAAGTTGCATTAAATACCTTGTCTGTCTTTGCCATTGTACCCACAGGAGGGCTTTTCCATTCAGAAATGTTTGATTCTCTAAAAGGATAACATAAAAATAAGTGAATATTTTCCTGGTGTCATGATGCTGGCTCTACTGGTTTTCTTACCCATTGAATAATGTTACTTCTCCATAATGCTTAAAAAATTGAAATGCTACTATAGGTGTTAGCACTAGTTTTTTAGTGTAAGCACTCTATATATAGTATGCTATATGTGTAACATAATACATGCTATATATATATTTATTTTTTCATATCTGTAGCCATGTGAGTATGAGAAATTTGGGGGAAGTTGAGTACTGATCCTTTATAGGTCCTTTCAAGAATTCTCATTAACTGGCATGAGTTAATAAATATGTTGAGTCGTGTGTGTGTGTGAAAGAGGGAGAACCTAAACAGGAAATAGAACAGGAAGACTGGCAGGCAGTTCCTGCTTTTGTGTTTCAGCATCTTTAAGAGGTAGTACTGTTTCCTGATAAGTGAGTCTGCTTGCTGCAGGCTCATAACAGACACACACACATACTGTACATACTGTGTGTGTGTGTGTGTGTGTGTGTATAGTGTCCTCATTACAGAGGGAGTGGGGTGTGACCCTCTCTAAACCACCCTGTCACATCGATTTATTTTTTTCTAAGCTTTCCTCTTTGCAGACGAGTAGGAGATGGTCAGAGATGTTTGAGATAGATTCTTAATCTGATTTGAAGTAGGCCTTTTTGGATGCCAGGATTAGATTCCTGCCCAGATGTTAATCTGCTCCCTGGCTTCATGACAAGACATTCAACTTCACCTCCCAGTTCCCGTGAAGTGTCTGAAAAAGAACTAAACATCTTAGCCTTTCAAAGGTGCCAACTAGGGTAAAGAAGTGTTTGCCAAGACTTAAACCAATGTTAGATGTCATCATCTCTCTTTTTTCTTCAGTCGCTTAATCATAGCATGTTTCACAGTTTTCCAGAGAGTTTTTTTTTAAATCATAATTACTTGTCTAAAATGGTAGGTTTAGAAGAATCAAAATATCACTTCCCCTCATAGTATCCCAGTGTAGTTGTCTCTTGCATTATCCCCATTAAATGCTATTTGTTTCCGTTTCCCCAGCACACATTTTGGCAGGAGTTAAACCTGGAAAAATCAAACTTCAGAAAACAGCCAATCACTGCCTTTCCACAGGCGACTTCACCAAAAATGTTTTCTTTAGAAATGTATGGTTTTTCAAATGAGGACCTCTGTTTAAATAGATGTGTTCCTTAACTTCCAGCATTGAGAAAAAAATCCGCCTCCGTTTTGCCAGAGCTCCCGTCTTGCCACTTTAGCACTGTCCGCACAGCGTGTGCAGGGGAATTTGTCCGGTGTCGTGCCCTGGGTCCTCTGTGCCTGGGCGGTAGGCCGGACCAGCAGCATGCAAATGGTTAAGCTTATCTTAAGGAAACCCGCAGCCTCAGCCCTCCCCCGTTCCTTTTCTCAACCAGTCCCCAGCTTCCTCTTACAGTTTCTCTAGTGGTTGCTCTAATGGCAGCTCAAAACTGCCAGGCCCTGGCCCGCCGGCATGAGCCCCTCCTCCCGTGAGAGCGTATTTCCTGGCATGGGGGTCGAATCATGTCGGCAAAATGGGGTCGGTTTCATGAAGCACCCCTCATAACAGTGAGATTCATAGGACCAAAGCATGGGGAGGTAAGCGCCTGACTTCTTTACAGCACTAGCTTCTGACCAGCACAGAGAGAGACAGTGGAGTTTGTTGTTTTGTTTTGTTTTTATCCTTGGAGGAGCTGGTTGGGATTCTCGCAAAGGATGGGGAGATTATCTGTTCAGATTTGAAGAGCATAGCAAGGTTTGGGAGAGTAAGCTAGCTGCCCACAGACCTTAACTCTCAGAGCAACTTTTTTAGCTTTCTTGAGCAAAAAGGTCAGGTGCTCTTCAGTTTAACATTTTGTATATGAGAAGCCTTTAACAAAATTTAGTTCAAAGAAAAATTATTAGAAAAACTCAGTTTCTTCATCCTGATTTTTATTAGAGTTTTAGATACTTTAGCAGTTAACGAATTTTCACTCAGAACAGTTTCCTGTTTTATAAAGTGAAGTGGTTTGTTTTCCCTCCCTTCCTCTCCTGTTGTTTTTTATAGTTCTAAAGTGTAGCAATTTGATTCTTAGATTTTTATTATATGCATGCTATTAACAAAGGACTTTACGTGAATCACAAACTTAACAAATGTTCACCATTTCAGTATAGCAGATGGGTTCTGAATACAGAGTCAGAAGACCTGGGTTTTTTATTTTAACTGCAGATCATTTGCTGTGTGACATTCTGTGAGTGCACAAACGTCTCTAGTCCTTGGAAGTAGAGTGCAGTGACCAGGAGCTGAGCTTTACAGTTGGCAGATCTGGAAGTTAGCTCCAGCTTGGGCAGTTACTGGTGTGTGGCCTCTATCTAGTACATGAGCCATCTCTCAGCCTCGGCCCTCGAGTGTTTCATGGAAATCATAGCTGGTCCTTACACGCCATTGGGTTGTTAATGAAAAATTTCACGTCAGTTGCTTTCTGCAGTGCTTGGCACATAGTGATTGTTCCAACTCTTGCCTGCTATTATCTTTGTTATTTATCTTTTCAGTTAGGAAATGGGAGGCATAACGCCCACCTTACTCACTTCAGAGTTGTTGATTCAGATGAAATAATGTAGATAGAAGGCATTGATTGAAAATAAGACCTTTGATAGTTGTCATGATACCTGACATCGGGGTATCTCTTTTTTCAGGGATTGTTTTGGATGACAGCAATAGTGTTGTTCTATGCCCTGGAAAATGAGGACCCTAAAGTTGGTGATGACCACCACTACTAAATGCATTCCTCCTGCCTCTATACATTGCAGTTCAGGGTCCAGTTAGTTTGAAAGAAAATTATTCATTTGCTGTTGATTAACCAGCCAAGTGTCTATCTAACCGTGTCTGGGAAGGACCTTTTATGAAGAGTGTATGATCAGACCACACGGTCCTCATCTCCTAAGGGTAGTGTGTACCTGAAATGCCCCTGGCTGCTTTGGATATTTTATTAAGGATCTAACACTTATTACTATTTCTTTGCATTTTTAGGGTTTAAACCCCTCCTCCTCCAGTTTGAAAACTGGGCCAAAGCTGAACCTTGAAACTTTTGATTAGTAGGAACAGCAAATGTCTGTGTGGGGGATAGTTCACGTTTCTGGCTAGAGTAGGGGAGGCAGTTATCAGATGTGTGCCTTTTCTTAAGGGTATGTGATGGATGGGAAGCAGTTGTGGGGAACCCTGAGTCGTTTTTCACGCTGCCCAATCATCTCTCCCTCAGGCTGGTCCCAGAACCATCGCATCCTTTCTTCTGCTCCCCGCCCTGCAACTGGGCTCGGCGCTGGCTGTTTCAGGAGGCCTGCAGGCTCCTCCTCCTCCAGCGCCCATGCTGGTGCCTAGGCAATGAACGTGTCTATTGGCATAGCTTCCCTGGTGACTCAGACAGTAAAGAATCCACCTGTAGTGCAGGAGATCTGGGTTCAATCCCTGGGTTGGAAAGATCCCCTGGAGAAGGCAGTGGCAGCCCACTCCAGTATTCATGCCTGGAGAATCCCATGGACAGAGGAGCCTAGCAAACTACAGTCCATGGGGGTGCAAAGAGTCAGACACAACTGAGCGACTAACACTTTGACTTTCCAAGCCAGGGACAAAACTGTTCAACCTGCCCAATCCTCCTAAGGTTTTTCTAATGCAACTCGAATGCACACAACTTGATAAAAAAATTTTTTTATGTCCAGGACAGCATTCCTAACTTTGATTCAAAACATTGACCAGCCACTGTTGACCACAGGTAGCCCAGTAGCCTTCTAGAAGGGAAGGCCTTCCAGTGTTTGGTTAACAATGTAATGTCGGTTGTTTTCTTTGGCAGGAAAAGGAAAAAGAAAAAGATAAAATTAAGGAGAAGGAAAAAGAGTGTAAAGAGAAGGAGAAGGACAAGAAGAGTGTGAACGGGCACGCTTTCAGTTCCATCTCGATCGTGGGTCCCATTGTCTGCAGCCAGTGTATGAAGCCCTTCACCAGCAAAGACGCCTACACGTGTGCAAGTAAGAGATGCGTGTGTTCTGTGCAGTAAAACGCCCCAGGCTTGGAAACGTTCGTTTCTAGTTTCCTGTCCTTCCCACCCCTTATCTGTCCCTCTTTGATGTGGAGAAGTAGCCCTTTTTCTGTCTTCCTTTAAACAGCATTGGAGACATAGATTCCAGATAAGAGAATGCGGAGCCCTTAATGTCTCTCAAAGAGCCCGATTTCAAATTTCCTCTCCTGCTGTCCCTAAGCCACTGCCTTATTCTGGAAGTCCATGTCAGCATGAAAACCATCTCATAGCCTCAAAGCCCGAAGCCGCCCAGTGGTCCCTTGTCAGTCACTTTGGCTCACTCCAGTGCTAACCATTTGCAGTTCATGGGCCATACGAAAGCAGGCTGCAGTTTGCAAACCCTTGCTATGAGGCATTACATCTCAAAATGCGGTTGCACACAGAAAGGAGTAGGGCTCATCGTGCACAGTGGGGAAGATCAGGGAGGCCGCTTGTGGTCAGACGTGGCTGATGTGAAGGGCCAGTCATCAGAAGGCGGAGGTGATGGGCGTCACGTTACACCTGTAACCAGTTTGGACTGAACAGTGACTAACCCAGTCCCCAAGAAGCACTGCCCAGACTGTGATGTCACGACCCGGTCTTGATTTTAGTCATTTGTGTGAAATATTGTGAGTGACTTGTTAACACAAGATAGTTAACTTACTGAAATTTGAAAATTTTTAAAACTGTACCTGAGCAGAGTCAAGAGTTACAATAATAATTTCCAGTTACTTGCCTCCTTAAATTTTAGAGGCAGAGTGGAGTGACAGCTGGCACAGAGCCCGTGTTATCCGTGCTGCAGCTGTTGTGACTTTTTAGACAACTGGTGTTAACCCACACGTGTTCGTAAAATGCCTTGCATGGATGTATTTTACTCCACATGTTGTCTCAGCCCTCTTTGTTCTTCTGTCCTGTTTTTCCTTAAAGAAAGCCTCTGGGGAGCTCTCGTGTCTGTATTCGTGCTCGTGGGCAGATACCACACACATGCATGCCCTCCGTCGTGTGTGACTTACCAGGAAATAGAGGGCTCCAGCACTGTCACATGTTCCGTGCGACCTCGAGGAGACAAAAGGCTGTCACTGTCCAGTATGTCCCCAGCACGTTAGTCTGCAGCTCAGGCTCTAAGAGGACTCATTCTTAGTAGACCAGTGCCTTGTCGCCAGGATAGTTTCTTAGCTGCTAGACACAGTTTCTCAGTGCTGGAGTGACTTGGTTGTCTGAGGCAGCGGTCACCAGGTCCTTTTTGATATGCTTATCTAGCATTAGAACATTCTTAGCCTACTACACATGGCTTCCCAGGTGGCACTAGTGGTAAAGAATCCGCCTGCTACTGCAGGTGCAAGAGACGTGGGTTCAGTCCCTGCGTCGGGAAGATCCCCTAGAGCAGGAAGTGGCGCCCCACTCCAGTTTCCTTGCCTGGATAATTCGTGGGCAGAAGAGTCTGGTGTGTGTGTGCGCGCGTGCACGTACTGTGTGTGCGTGCTGTGTGTGCTGTGCTATGCGTGCTGTGTGTGTGTGTCTGCTGTGTGTGTGTATACTGTAAAAAGATGACACACGTGTCCTATATTATACTTCCAGAAGAGTCTGTTGCGTGTGTGTGTGTGTGTGTGTGTGTAATAAGATGACACACGTGTCCTATATTATACTTCCAAAGAGCTCATTCTAGGAATGAGAAGTCAGCCTTGCCATTTTCTTGTTTGCTGATCAGTTACTAGTTATTTTAATATTCTCAGATGTACAGTTTCTACAGGAGTTTGTCTTTTAGTTGAAACTACATATAATTTATGAGTGATATTATTGAGCACAGGTAAATTTGCATTCATTGCAAGGTACTTAAAGTAAACACGAGGAGGACATCGCTGTTCACACCCCTGACCTACCATCCTGGCACCTCTTCCTCCCTCCAGAATCCTCCAGGATCACACATACCATGGGGCTGCCTAACAGCGCGGCAGAGTGAGCCGCCCTGAGTGTTAAATACTCCATTTCTCTTTTAAGTCTGTACCAGTGAGAGCTGTGGAAATTCCCTCCTCCACTGCAGAGAGTTGACTCCCCTGTGAAGTGCCTGTTCTCCATGACAGGAGTGTTGGCCTCAGAGAAGAACGGGGAGAGACCACGTTTCTTAGTTGGCTGCATGAAGTTCGTATCCCAGCAGTACAGCAGGCCGAACACCCGCTTTCTGCTATGAAACAATTCTTAAAAATGTCTTTTCAACAAAATAAGTGTTTTAGAAAACTCGTACACAGCTGAGCACGCAGAAAAGAACATCCCCAAGCAGTGTACATCCTTTTCTCCATTAGGAACTTGATTCATTTCAACCGTTTAATAACCGTCAGCATCTTCTGCCTGCATTTGCCAATGCTTCTTCATCACGGTTTACCTTCCTTGCATGGGATCTGGGTTTTTTCTTTTTTGTCATAAGTTCAGCTTCAGCTTCATAAGACTCTTTCCGCTCCCGTGGGAATCTCTGGAGTCCCTGTTCTGTCGCAGTGACCCTGTGGTGCCGCAGTCCTGCGTCTGTTTCAGCGGGGATCCCATAGGGTTTCATCATCGCCGGATTGGAATTCCACCAAACCTGTAGACACAGCTTCCTAACTCAGGGTTCTAGGAGATACAAATGGTGTAAATCCAGACCCTGGATTCATAGGTAACACAGAATTCTCACTCTAAGTCCAAGGGAGGGCAGGTGTACATGGCTTTTTCCAGGCCCTTTGGCGGGGCTGTTCCCGTCTTTAGTTTAAAGCTCTTGACTATATTCAGGGGTCTCAATTCCAGCCGCCACTATGTGCCCAGAGACCACGTGTCTGAGGGGGACGATCTGTGCTTCTTAGAATACCACACAACCAGCGGGTGGATTAGAAAAAGAACTGAATAAAACTAATAGTAAAAATAAAACTAATAATAAAAAATAAATAACTGAATGTAAGTAGCTCTTGAAGAATCTTCATGGAGATTTTTCATATGATTTAGTGTTCTGCATCACTGGTGGGTTGCTGTGATTTAGATTTATATACATAGAGGAGCAGTGGCTTCCATTCTGTCATCTGCTTCAGTAGTGGGGAAGAGCTGAGTGAATATTCTAGGAGATCTTGGTGACTTCAGACTGCATTTCTTTTTTTACTTTTAACTGTCAATAAGTCTGGTGACACAGACAGTAAAGAATCCGTCTACCAGTGCAGGAGACACAGGACTCTTGGTTTTGATCCCTGGGTCAGGAATAATCCCCTGGAGAAAGGAATTCTTGCCTGCAGAATTCCACGGACAGAGGAGTCTGGTGGGTTCCAGTCCATGGGGTTTCAAAAGAGTCAGACAAGACTGAGTGACTAACAGCACCAATAAGTATGCATTTGAGTTCCTTATCTTAAATGAACTTATTCAGCGAAGATCAGTTGCCTGCGATATGCAAGGCACTGTGTAATTCATTCAAAAGCTGTTTGTCAGCAAATATTCTTTGAGCAACCTGTGTGCCTAGCACCTTTCTCTTACTCTTTTTTTTCCCCATGAGTGTATTTTACGTGTAACACTGTGTAAATTTAACAGTGCCAAGTGTTAACTTGATGCATTTGTATATTATAATCTGATTGGTGTTAATGTTTCCATATTTGGCACCTCTGCCCCATCACATGATCCTTTTTAGTGGTTGGAATATGTAATTAGAAACACCTTTCTCAAGTTGCTTATTACACAGTGGCTTAGAATAAGAGTTCTCAAGGTGTGATCCTTGGTACTTACTCATTGCAGCATTATTCGTGTTGTGGAAAACTTCAAAGGAGCTAAGTATCTAACAGTAAAAGATAATATATTCTTTAGGTGGAATATTAGGCCAGTGGTAAAAATGGAATCGCTCAAAGGTCATCAGCTGTTTTTCTGTGGGGACTTCCCTGGTTGTCCAGTGGCCCTGAGACTCTGAGCTCCCAATGCAGGGGACCTGGGTTCGATCCCTAGTTGGGGAACTAGATCCCACGTGCTGCAGCTAAGACCCTGCACAGCCAAATAAATAAATAAACTTTTTTTAAAAAGTTTTTCTGTGAAGAAACTGATAGTTAGGACACTAGGCTTCGGAGGCTATTAAGCATCTGTGATGATCACCCTACTCACTTCTTATGGCAGAAAAGCAGCCACAGATTAGACATGAATGGGAGCGTGACTGTGTTCCAGTGAACCCGCTTTTGCAAAACAGGTGTGAGCTGACTTCAGCCCCCAGGCTGTGGTTTCTCAGCCAGTGGAATAGATCTGCAGGTACCGACAGATCTCCACGACATTTTGGAAACTTGAGAGGCAATAAATGGAACTGTGTGTATGATCCCAAATTATAGGAAACAGATAAGTAAATAGTAATTGTTTATGTAGCTATATGAGAATGTCTATAAGGATATACACCAAACTGTTAACAATTTGAAAAAGAGGTTAGAGGAGAGATTGAAGGGGACTAAGTTTTTGTTTTATACTTCTGCATTGTTTGAATTTTTTAAGACTGTACTTGAATATTGGCTCACTGAGTTTAAAAAAAATGTAAATGTCATCTCAGTGGTAGTTTCAAAGGTTTTTCTGCTTGTCAGCTGGTCTCTGAAGAAAGCGCAGACTATGTTGACATTGATTGAAGAGAGAAATGGCTTTAAGCAGTTGGAGAGAAGATCAGAGTCACTCTGTCACTGTCATGGTAGCACCAGCGTGGATGAGAAGCGGACCCCACCAGCTCTCAGTTCTGAGTTATGATGTGAAATACTATCAGAAAGTTGAGGGGCAAAAGAGATGGAAGATCTTGTTTAAAGACCCAAAGAATCCTTTTCTTTGTGCTATTCTCTGCTGACTCAGACGGTCAAGAATCTGCCTGCAATGCAGGAGGCCCAGCTTTGATCCTTGGTCAGGAAGGTCCCCTGGACAAGGGAACGGCAACCCACTCCAGTGTTCTTGCCTAGACAATTCCATAAACAGAGGAGCCTACACTCTGTGGGGTCTCCAAGCGTCAGACACGACTGAGCGACCAGCTGGTTGACTTTCATAGAGAACCATAGGTTTATGGTTATAGTGAGTGGATGACTCACTATGTACTTCCACGAGTAGCTCCAGAAAACTTTTCGATTTAAGTGCAGGCTGGAGAAAGTTGTCTGATGATGTCGGTATATGAAACATCTTATTACTGTCATTGATTTTTGCATACACGTTATTTTCAGGTGAAAAGAGTTGGATTACTGTTAGTCTGTGTTAGAGTACAGTGACTCGGAATTGAACCTGCGTCTGGCGTGCAACTGCTTTGTCTAGAGCAGAATATCCACTCTGGTGGAAGAGAATGCACCTCTTGTAACCAGGCATCGTAAGCCCATTTTTGTTCCCTCCATACCTTTCCCTGTTAAATAGAAATTCTCTCTTACTGTATTCACTCCATGATGAAATAGAGCTAGGGCACCTCAGACTGTTGAAGTGCCTGTACTGTGGATAATAGTGTTTACAGGATGCCCCCTGAAGAGGGGGCCCATGTAGCTTCTGGGAAATGTCTGTGGCCCAGGGACACTGAACCACCCACAAAGAGTCACCTGTGGGGGGCTGGTACTGATGGGGAACAACCTGACTCAAGAGATTTGAGGCTTGTAGACTGAAGTTCTCAGCCCCCGGTCTGTGTAGCAATTAAATAGCTCAGTAAGACAGCGGTTTTCAGAATGGTTTTTGTGGAACTGGTGTTTTGGAAGTTCCACAGATTGTGGGATTTATATATTTTTAAAACTAATTTACAGCCTACTTAAAAATACACTCTCAAAAGTGTCACCAAATTTTAACATCAACATATTAACTTTAGCTGTCTACCTACTTTGTTTGAATTTTTCCTTCCATCTTGAATTAATTGAAGAATGTAATATGATTCCAAGGCAAGCCATTTTAAAAAAAAGAAAACTACTAACATTTGTACCTACCTATCTGTGAAAACAAAGATACTGTACTCTGTATTAATGCATGAAAAGTGAAAGTGAAAGTCGCTCAGTTGTGTCCAGCTCTTTGCAACCAAATGGACTGTAGCCCACCAGACTCCTCTGTCCGTTGGATCTCCCAGGCAAGAATATTGGGATGAGTTGCCATTCTCTTCTCCAGGGGCTCTTTCTGACCCAGGGGTCGAACTCAGGTCCTCCCTCCTGCGTCATAGGAAGATTCTTCACTGTCTAAGCCACAAAAATAAATACAGACATAAATTAGATGCTGAGGTAGATACATGAACAGCAAGTATAATATCCACCTGATTGCTTATATTTTGATCCATCAGAACAGCTTCACTGTTCTCTTTCATTGCAAAAGTAAATGTTGAGATTAGAGTTCAAATATCTGTGCTAAATATTTTACATATTTGATAGCACACAATATAGCAATATTTTATTAAGGCTTTTTAAATATGGAAGATCAATAAAATAGTGGGTTGACTACTAGTTCTATGTTAACAGTGTTAATAATAGTAGGATGGAGGTTTTTTGGTCTTAATTTGTAGTTTTAATGTTGAGTCACCCAAGTTGTCTGTTTCTTCTGGAAGCAGACTGTTGCATGGAGTCCAGTGTGTCATCACAAGAGTCTTCTTTCTGGAGAATCTATCGGGGAGGAAGTGTTGTCCTGATGTCCTCTGCCAGCAGCTCTTTGACTGACGGAAGTCACTTGATCTAACTACAGATGTCTCAAGTTACCTTAAGTCTGCGTAGCACAACAAGGAAGAAGAGTTAGTGCTTTTAGGTTTAAACTGAAAGATGACAAAAAGGAACTGTTTGATAAGGCCTGGTTACCCTAGTATATACCTAGGTGCAAAAATAACATTTTCAGTTTGTATACCACCCCACCCCAGAAACTTAGGGGCTCCCAGTCTCAACTGTGGCTTTGCAGTTCACTCCAGGGTTAGTGTTGAAAGAAGCTCAACGTTCAGTGGTGGCCCTAAGATCTGTGTGTGACGGTGCAGCCTGCCACTTGTAAAAAGAGGAGGCTTGAAAGCAAAGGAAACAACATGTAGTCACCTTCCCCAAGGAACAGAGGTAATGGGCTGATTCTCTGCAGCTTCCTGAAGAACAGAGCCTGCAGCTCCTGTTTGTGGGTGTGAAGCACCATTTGTGATCTTGGCAGGAAGTGGAAACGAGTAATTTGAGGACTCAGAATCTTTCTTCGCTTCCTTCCATTCCCTCTCATGTCCGGGATCTTCCCAGGAATCTCAGGAAACAACAGCATCCCTCCAATTCCTTTACCTCCTAGGAAACCCTTGTGCTGTTAGCAGCCCTTTCCTTGGTTTAACATAATTCTGTTTGCTGACCCTGGAGCCTCAGACCCCAGGTGGCTGCTCAGTCAGTTTTGACCCGCGGTTTAGAAAGATCAGCCACCTGGTCTATCGTGGTCGGTGTGACGATGGTTGATGTCAGTCTTCGCCTGTCTTTCAGACATCTCTAAGTCACTTTAATACATCTTTCTGCATGCAAATATTGAGAGATCCAGCAGGCTGGAACTTTTAAGAACAAGTCAGCAACTCTTGACCTCACTGGAAAACACCTCGACCAGTCTGAAGTCATAGTCGTGGTGAAAGCTGAGTTCCTTTGGTGGACTTAGGTGGAAATGGTCAAGATCATAGATGCTAGAAATAGCTAAAGGGCAGGAGCAAAGCCTCCCTGAGGTTGGTTCCTCTGCAGTTTACTCCTGGAAAACAAATACACGGTGAAAGCAGAGTTCCCCCTTTGTTGGGAATAAGTAATTTAATTTAGGAGAAACTTGGCGAGTTTGTTCGTTTGTTTTAACTCCACCAAAACTCTACTCTTAATTTAGGATTTTCGTAACTTGAATAGAGAAAGGAGGAGAGCATCTTTCCATTTCTTCCCCCTTGCAGTTATGTAAAGCTCCTCTTGAATAAGTCAACTGTTTTCCAACCACCACGAATAATTTGGTCTCTGGAATGCCTGGTGGAGTCCTTCAGCACAAGGCATCCACTATATTCGGGTTTTCAGATCTTGCCAGTGGTTCCATTTTGTTTGCTTTAAACACATGCAAGATGATAACTGAGATTACTGTGGATTTATTTTCTGTTGTGTTAGCAGCTTCTGAGTACTTTTGTGGTAGGTTGCTTCTCTTGATTAGAAGAAAAGAAACAAGCAGACCAGCCTCAACCCAAGTAGGAAACATAAAGAGTTCAGACTGCTTGTGATGGTCTGGTTCACCTTGAGATTTTTGTCCTGAAAGGCAGCTCTCTGGACAAGCAGTTTTCTCACATTTAGAGTTCGTTGCTTAGATGGTGAAATACATATAACCGGTAAAGAAAAGAAGTGTGTGTTTAGGGGAAACGACGGGTGGAAGAGCCTCAGCAATAAAGCCAGTTCTTATCCAAGCAGAGCACTTTGGGTTTTGCTTTTTGTTGATTTGTTTACCAGCATTCTTACAAAAACTGCTGTTAGGTGAGCCCGCCAGCTACGGTGATGTAGCTCTCTTTTGTGGCTTTGGTCTTGTTCCGTACCACCAGCCCTGTGGTTATCACACCAGCTACTGAAAATATCTTACAAGTCATTTGCTCTATCAGTCCAGACCAGGCTGTGTCTCACAGTCCCCGGAGAATTTAAAACAGAAGTTGCAGAAATCCTTTTTGAGCATGTATTTCTAAATTTATCAGTATTTAAATGTTTTTCTGCTGTTGTTGGTGAGTGTTGACGTGATAGCAGGAAGTTGGACCTTTTTCTCCTTAAAGTTAGAAATGTGTCTCTAACCCCGAACCTTTAGAAGGATCTGAGAATTCTCCTACATGTGGATTCTGCTGCTAGGACCAGTCTCCAGGAGGAAGAGTAGTCAGAGCTCTTCAGCACAGCCCTTCCTGGAAAAGCGCTGGACGAGCCCTTTCTTCAGAACCTGACACAACTCGGGAAGGTGAATCCTTCCTTTAACAGGCAGGCCTGGAGTATTCACGCCATTCTCTAATTTCATTTCAGTTTGCCCTGGCCTCTCCTCTAAACTCTTCTTTAAAGCTGATTTTCTTAGGCCAGTCTCTCTAGTGGGTTGTTGGATTTCTCTGCTGAGGGTGAATGGGTGTGTGGTATATAACAGTTCACCAAAGCTCTGGTGGCAGTTTTGAAAAGGTGAGGCAAAAAATAGATGCGCGCTCACAGCCCTGTGAGTTTTCCTTCATATTCTTTTGTTTGATGCCTCTGTGTAGCCAGGAAAGAAACTGAAGGCTGGGCTGTTTGCTTTTTCAGAGGAGTCAATTAGGGATTGGCTCTGTTCCTGTAAACCATGGTGCTAAGGCCTTTTTGAAGAACTTTGAAGAATGAAAGCATATTGCTTACTGCTCTTAGGAAATCTTTTTTGAAAAATAAATAAATGAAAGGCCAAATAATTATTTGATCTCCCTAACAACATGGTATAGAGTTTGTGACAGGAAGCTTGAAAGTGGTGGTAGATTGTCTTCAATTCGTGTGTTCTTGGTAATTGTCTGTTTTCCAAAACAGAGGTTTTAACCTCAAGACTTCAGCTGATGTCAGTTGGGCCAAAGTTTCTAAATCGCCCACATGCACCACTAAATCCATTACTGTGAACTGAACAGCCGGGTAACAAGTTGAGTGGTTTTCAAGTAGGTTCTCGAGTGTGCAGCAGACGTGTGCAGACTGTTCATGTCTCAGGCTTGTGGCCATGTTATAAAGTATGCTGAAGCTTCAGCTGGGTTGTGGCTTTGGGGATGTGTGTCTCAGTTAACCAGAACAGTGGATTGTGTGAAAAGTTGTTTACCAGAAGCACATTTTAAAAACACTGCTTCTGCTTTTATGGTACGTCAGTTGGAGTCGTCCTTTAAATCTCAAACACTGGTCTGAGAACTTGAATATTCCTAAAATCTGTTTAAAAGTAATTGTACCATTCCCACTATTTAATTCTCTAGAGGGTGATGAAACTATGGGTTTTGTGAATTGCCTGTTCATAATCTTTATTCCGTTTTTCTAATTTGGTTCTTCGCCTTACTGTTTTATGATCAGTTTTAAACATTTTTAAGATAGAGTTGTTAGATGTGGCACTCCATTTTAATTCCATTTCGAAATCTGTGGTTTCTTTGGCCGTGATATGAATTCATTAGCTTTCCTCATATTTTTTTCACCCATGTTTCAAAGTATTATTTTGTGTAAGTAAAATGTTATGAAGAAGAGGTTCTCTCTGG
Organism: Ovis aries; assembly: GCF_016772045.2. Taxonomy (NCBI): domain Eukaryota; kingdom Metazoa; phylum Chordata; class Mammalia; order Artiodactyla; family Bovidae; genus Ovis; species Ovis aries. Next base: position 15,898,337 of record NC_056071.1, read on the forward strand.
ACACTTAGGCAAGACTCAGAGAGCAAGGAAGAATGGAGTTAAAGACAGTGTATGTGAAAGACAAGGAAGGGAGGAAGGGGAGCTGAGAAGCCTGTGCATGAGGACGCGTTGGGTCAGCAGGACTAGGCCACAGTCTCAGGCATCTGCGGAGCAAGGAGCGGAGACAGGCACGGCACAGTACGTGATGGAGGCGGGTGTGGAGTTCCAGAAGCTCCGAGATCACTGGGGGTCTGCTTCCCTGGGAGAGTCAGAGAAGACTTCAGAGAGCGGAGTCCCGCCAACCCAGTCAGGGAAGGAAGAGTGAGCAAGGGACACAGTTGCAGGAAGGAGTTTATTCAGAGCTCAGAGGTGTGACAGAACACGGCAAGGGCTGGAAGTGCACACGCACGATGGGCTTAATCAAGCTGAGTAAGGAGTGTGGCTCAGATGGTGAGGTATCTGCCTGCAAAACGGGAGACCCAGGTTCAATCCCTGAGTTGAGACGATCCCTGGAAAGGGCATGCCCACCCACTCCAGTATTCTTACCTGTAGAACTCTGTGGACAGAGGCGCCTGGTGGACTACAGTCCATGGGGTTGTAAAGAGTTGGACACGACTGAGCAACTAGCACTTTCGCTTATCCTAAAGATGATGGGGGACCACTAAAAAAGTCACTTTCTGAGAGTCTCGGAGTCTCACTTTCTGAGAAGTAAGTGGAAAAAAGTTTTGAATATAAGTCAATAAAGACAAATTTGGTCCGGCCCACCTGTTTCCTCTTTGACCCTTTCTGGAAGGCCACTGGCTCATGGGGCTTAAAGCCTTTAATGAAAGTTCAGAGTCTAGATCTGGAATGTGAGTTTCATCGCATGATGTATAGAAGGGCACAAAGGCATTGGAGTCTCAGGAGTTATTTGGATTTCTGTTTGCGATTCTTCTCTTTTCTGGGAGCAGTATGATGATTTCTTAGTCAAAAGGTATCCTTATTTCCAAATAGCAGAGAACTTGACAATTTAACAAGGGTCAGTGATTTCCAGTTCTTGAGAAAAGTATCCTCAAAAGGTTTCCTTTTTGCTGATTAGAATGAGTCACTCCCCAGGGGACTCTCTCTGCAAAGGCTTCCTTGTCCCCAGAAAGGGATATTGCTGAGAAACCCTGGCATTAATATTCAGAGATGTATAACCCTTTCATAACTGCTGACCTCTGGAGCAACTTCATGACTTAACGTGGAAGGCTTCATAATCACAAACAGTAGAAACTGCCAGGAGCACAGCATCTCTGCGGCTCCCTTGCAGCGTCATCGTGGAAGCAAGGATGGAGTTCTGACTGAGAACCCTCCAGGTTGCTTCCTCTTGCTGATTCCTTTAATAAACCTTTCCCAGGAGAGTCTCCCCTCATGCTGACTTTGGGAAATGAACTTGAGTGCCTCTTCTAGTTGAAGGGCATCAGGAAAATGACTGGAGGTTCGATTTCTCATGGGGTGAAGCTAGAAGAGGTTACTCAACAGAAGGCTCCGTAGGCCTGAGAGTGAAAGGCCCAGAATAAAGCTTCACCCCATCCCACTTCCAAACTAGTTCCTGCTCTGGCCATCCTGTTGACCAGAATAGAGTTGCTCCTGGTGGCCTCTTTCGTGGGGATCGTATCTGTCCGCCATGATTCCTCCAGTGTGAACTTGCCCCCAGCCAGGCCCTGAAGGATGGGTGTGTCCTAGTGACGATTCAGGTGACTAAGAAGTTGAAAACTCTTCTGCAGCATGAGCCTTGTAGAACATTTTGAAGTAATTTACTTTGAAAAATCATCTCTTTCAAGAGATGCAACATAAGGAGTCTTAGAGAAGCTCAGAGAAAGGAAACTGGGGTCTTTTCACTTTGGAGATCTGAGGCCTGAGGCCTATGGAGGGGCAACCGGCCTAGAGTCACAGTAGCTAACTCGGGGAGCCAGGACCTGAAGTGATGACGGCTGTGCCTCTAGCGCGCCTTTTAGTGTTAGAAGTGCGCATTTGACCTGGGATCAGGGCTGTGACAGGGCATTTGGCTTTTGTATAAAATAAGCTTAAAGTCTAAAACAGACTGTGGAATAGGCAGCATGAGGCAGGCACTGTGCTAGGGAGGCTTAATTAAAGTTTCAGCAGTAGATGGAGAGACCCTGCCCTGAAGGAACACTCACTCAGTGGAAGAGAAAATGTTAGTCGCTCAGTGGTGTCCAACTCTTTGTGACCCCAGGGGCTGTAGCCCGCCAGGCTCCTCTGTCCGTGAGAGTCTCCAAGCAAGAATACTGGAGTGGGTTTCCATTCCATTCTCCATGAGATCTTCCTGACCCAGAGATTGAACCTGGGTCTCCTGCATTGCAGGCGGGTTCTTTACTCAGTGGAGGAGAAAATCGTGGGATCGTCCAATCCTCTGTGACTGGTGGTATTAGGAAAGAGGCCTATGAATCTAGCAGATGTTGAGGAAGGAATGGAGAAGGCCCTGGGGTCTGGGATTCCGGCCTTTTCCACGCTCATATCCTCAGAACCCGGGCATATAAATCAGGAGAGCATCCTGCCCTTGATTCAAGGGTGACCATTCAAGGACCTGCGGTCCTTCCTGAGTCAGAATGGAAGTGTTGCTGCAGGGCGGTGTCTGTTGACTTTCTCAGGGAGCCTTGCCCTGGGGAGGCTCTCGCCGTGGGATCCCCACAGACAGATCACACTTGCTTTACTTCCCCTTCAGCCTCCTGGCCCAGCTCAGCTTATGACCTCATAGCAGCAGTACAAGCTGATGCTGGCCCTCTTGAGGCCCTGAGGGCTGGGTTTTTTCTGTCAGCAGCCCTTGTGGGTCTAGGAGTTGAGCTGAAAATCATGTCCTCAGCAGATCGTGGGCGCGGCTTCATCTTTCAGGAAGTCTCCCACTTGCTCTTGAGTCAGGGCTTCTGGAGGTGCTGAGGGGTAATTCTGATGACCTTTCCCCGGCAGCTCTTGACCCAGGGTTTTGCAAAAAACTCAGGGTGGATAGGAGTCCAAGTCAAAAGGACACGAACAGGTGGCTTTTCGGATTCATACCCCGCCTTTGACGCAGTTGTACAGGTTTCAAAGCCCCTGTGATGGGGGTGCCTTTCCATATCATTTGTGGGTGTTCTTACATGTTTATGTTAATGTCTGTGTGTGTGCGTGCGTGCGTGCGTGCTCAGTCGTGACCGACTCTTTGCAACGCGATGGACTGTAGCCCACCAGGCTCCTCTGTCCATGGGATTTCCCAGGCAAGAACACTGGAGTGGGTTGCCATTTCCTCCTCCAGGAAGGAATTGTATGCACATATAGTTCCGTATCACTTATGTGTTACTTGTGACGCAGATTCCCGTCAACGGCAGACACTTTCCCTTTTAGTTTCGGTAGCCTCTCGGCTTCCTGCCCGAGAAGTACCAGCTTTCTCATTTTTATTAATCAGAGATGGCACCTGCTCTTGTTTCTCCTCCTCCAAATGATGTCAGATGCCTGCTTCCTGGAGGAGGCTGCAGTCTGTCATCCTGGGTAGTCCACACCCTGCTGTGAGCAGCTTCCCCGGCAGTCCGTAGGCCACCCTGGCAGTGAAGATCAGTGTGGCCTCTAGTCGCTGTGTGTTTAACGTCACCCGGCGTTCTGCTCTCTTTTCAGATTGTGGCGCCTTGGTCCACAAAGGCTGTAGAGAAAGTCTGATCTCCTGTGCAAAGGTCAAGATGAAGGTAAGACATTTCTGCTTGAACCAATGAGATCCTAAGAGTTGGGAGTTTCTGTTTGTCTTGTCATCGTTCGGTACCTCCTTTGAGATTGCAGTAACCCAAAATGCTTCATCTCTTCTTGACACACTCGGGAATTTGTGGCTCTCGGAAGATGAAATGCTTTCAGAACTTGTCCACATTAGACACACATTTCGCTGTGATTGTAATCTGTGTCACCAGTACAGTGACTTTCTTCTTAACCATGTCTGCAGACCTGCTCTGCTCTTCATACTCCAGCCTTCCTCCTTGGGGACCATGAGGGCAGCAGGCGGAAATCAGGGGCTCTGACGTGCTGACAGCGGGGAGGGCAGGGTTTTGAGCCAGCCTGCCCGGCATCCCTTTTCTCCACAGGCTCACGTAGATCACACGACAAGGGAAGTGGATGGCGGTCCAGGCTCTGAGTATGCACGTCACATAGTAACGCCCAGTGCTCATCAGAGGCCCTTGTAGAGTGCGAGACTGGCTGCAGATGGGCGTTTAGGTGGCCCGTGTGGTTTTTCAGTGTTTCAGTCACTCGTAACTGTCTTTGTTCTTGTCAGAAGAGTGCTATCCAGCTCCATCTACACGTGTGTTCAGCGTGCTGTTTGCTTCCAGTAACCAAACACGTTTAGTGAAGTGGCTTCAGACTTGAGAGTCGCCTCGGGGGCTTGTTATAAAACAACACTGGGCCAGTGACCCCCTCCCAGAATTTCCGATTCTGGGTGGGTGGGGCCGCGGAATTTACCTTTCTAATAACTTCCCAGAAGTGCTGTGGCTGCTGGTCCGAGGACCTCACTCTGAGAAGCACTGAACTAGTGTAAAGGCGACAGGCTTCTGTGCCCTGGATCTTACTCAGCCCATGGACGTAAATTTTGTCCAAAGGCTGAACTTTTCTTCTTTTCCACAGTATTTATCGCCTTCTTGAGGCTTCCCTGGTGGCTCAGACAGTACAGAATTGGCCTGCAGTGCAGGAGACCTGGGTTCAATCCCTGGGTCAGGAAGATCCCCTGGAGAAGGGAATGGCAACCCACTCCAGTGTTCTTCTCTGAAGAAGTCCATGGATAGAAGAGCCTGGCAGGCTGTAGTACATGGGGTCATCAAGAGTCAGACGCAACTGAGTGACGAATGCAAAATATCACCTTTTTAGGGTCTGTGTGTATATTACATTTACTTTCTGTGATCTGTACCTTACCCCCACTGGAATATATGTAAGCATCAAACTTGGCAGGCAGTCTGAAGTCAGGAGCGTTTGATCCATTGGCAGCTCCTGAGCCTGCAGAACAGAATCTGGGCTGTAGGTCCTTAGATGTTGGAGAGGCGGATGGAGGTGACAGCCCACTGGGCTGAGTGGCTGCCGCCTCCTCTGGACAAGATGCGCAGGCCCAGGCTGCTGTCTCCCGCCCCTCCAACATGCCTCTCTCCTTGTCACCTGCCTGACCCCATGGGCCTTGGAATTTGTGACCTCTGGTATGAATGTCATCACTGTGACTGTGCCAAAGAAAGACAGCGACGGGGACATAGCCTGCCCTGTGTAAAAGAATGTCATTGAAGAGGGGGAGTCCCACTCCAAACAGACCCTTCTCCACTAATGATCTATCTCAGACGAATTGCTTCAACCCGTTTTCTCACATGGTGTCTCTGTTCCATGCCACAAAAAAGTCTTAAAATTAGCACTTTCCCTAAGAATTATTTAACACCTTATACATAAATGCTGGTCACTGGAGAGATGGAAATGAAAAGGGCATAGATGCTGCTCGTAGGGAACCAGCGTTGTGGGGGTGATGGACCCGCAGACAATGACCATAAATAAGGAAAGAACTCGGGGGGGGTTCGCACAGCATTCTGAGGGGTGCCAGTCGCTGCCTCATGGGAGGAGAAGACAGAAGCTCACGGTGGCTCTGCCCCCGGGTTCTGACCTTGAAACAGGAGACTGCCTGGCATGTGAAGGGAGGGGAGTGTTCCAGGCAGAGGAGACGGCTCTCACAGAGTCGCAGGCCAGGCGGGCTCAGGCGATAGCCAGCGTGGGTGGCTGTGTCTCTGTAGGACCCCAAGGACCGTTGGCAGGAACAGGAGCAGCTGGCTTTGTGTTCCAGGCCTCTTGAGACTTGACAGAAGATAAGTTGTAAAATTCATCAAAACTTGTGAAATTCATCGACATTTCTTTCCCTTGCAGCAGCCCAAGGGGAACCTGCAGGCGCACGACACGTCCTCGCTGCCCACGGTCATCATGAGGAGCAAGTGTAAGTAGTCTGCCGCCCCTCACGGCTCCGCACGGCCTCTCTGGCTCAGGACTCACTCGCACTCCTGTCGTGTCCCTTTGTTATGCTTAATCACGGTTTGAATACCTATTTTGTGGTAACTTAGAGAAGGCTGCAGTTTCGTGGACTGAAAGCTTGGCAGTCTTACCATCAGACCCTCTGGAAGATCTTAGAAGAGAGCGTGTGTGTGTGTGTGTGTGTGTGTGTGTGTGTGTGTGTGTGTGTGTGTGTGTGTGTGTGTGTGTGTGTGTGTGTGTGTGTGTCTGTGTGTGTCTGTGTGTGTGTGTGTGTGTGTGTGTGTGTGTGTGTGTGTGTGTCTGTGTGTGTGTCTGTGTGTGTGTGTGTGTGTCTGTGTGTGTGTGTCTGTGTGTGTCTGTGTGTGTGTCTGTGTGTCTGTGTCTGTGTCTGTGTGTGTCTGTGTCTGTGTGTGTCTGTGTGTGTGTCTGTGTCTGTGTGTGTCTGTGTGTGTGTCTGTGTCTGTGTGTGTCTGTGTGTGTCTCTGTGTGTGTCTGTGTGTGTGTCTCTGTGTGTCTGTGTGTGTGTGTCTGTGTGTGTGTCTGTGTGTGTCTGTGTGTGTCTGTGTGTGTGTGTCTCTGTGTGTGTGTGTCTCTGTGTGTGTGTCTGTGTGTGTGTGTGTCTGTGTGTGTCTGTGTGTCTCTGTGTGTGTGTGTGTGTCTGTGTGTGTGTGTGTGTGTGCACTCACAAGGCGGCACCTGAGTGAGTGTGTGTGTGCACCTCTGTGTGTGTGTGTGAGTGAGCTTACAAGGCAGCACCTGAGCCTTGTTTATTAAACCAAGTGACCCCCATGTTTTTTGAAGCTCCTTTTCCATGAGTCAACAGTGAAACTTGCTTTCGGTGCTCTCAACATCAAACGAGACCTTGCTTATTAAACTCCTTGACAGACTGAAATTATATAGTTTGGGGGTGTTCTTTTCTTTTCTCTTTTTCAAGGGGCACACCGATTGAGTTCATCACACTTCGTCACATCAGCCTGTCTTCTCCGGTCTGGGCAAAGCTCCACTTTGGTTTTGCAGAATGTTTTCCCCTTCTCCTTCTCCGCGCTCTCTCCTCTCCCCTCGTTAGTACACACTGTGGTCTGTTTAATGCAGACCTCTCTAGTCTGCCTTGTCTTCAGACATATGTGTACCTCTGAAAATATCTCTCACTGTTTTGTGTGTTGAATTTAAATCAGACAGTATGACTTACGCTTTTCCCCTCAATATGGTTTTGAGATCTGCGTGTGATATTATTTGAAAGCCATCATCTCAAATTGCTTCGTGGTATTCTTTCAGAAACATACACCACATTTTAATTGCCAGTTCCCCCAAAGACTTGAGTTGTCTCCACCCGCTGCCATAAATACCGCAGTAATGAATACCACGTTAATTAGCTCACAGAACCCGGTTGAGACTCGCCCCCAGGCCGTGTTTTTCAAGGCCTAGTTCCTGGATCAATTATAAGTGCCAGTTTGGGGCCCTACCCAGACGTACGACATCAGAGAGTCCAGGGTGGAGCCGGTGCTCTGTTTTAGGAGTTGCTCCAGGTGACGACAGTGTCCACACTTGAGTGTGAGAACCACTGCCCCAGGCCTGACTGTTCTGAGCGCTTCCAGACGACTCGGAACAGCCACTCAGGCTGTGCTGCCGGCGAGGGTGTGGAGTCCTGGTCAGACAAAGTCTGATTATTACCCATCTTTGCATGTAAATTCCTGGATGAAAGTTACACCAGACCGTCACTCACTTTAACCAGGGGTCCGCCTACCCCAGCGCCTTTTACAAGCCTGCTCTTACTAAATTTCTTTTTTTTGGCTCTGTGACATTTATCTCTTCTTTCAGAAATCTGCTTTCTTTCAAATCAGATGAAAAGGTCTTCCCCAAAGCTACCTGTTAGATTACCTCCAGCCCCCATGTGTAGTCTTACTCCCCTTTTACCCACCAAGGTAACATAGCAGTAAGAGTGCAGGTGGTGGGCTCAGATTGTATGGGTTTGAGTCCTAGCACCCCACTTAACAAATTACTAACCAGAGGCATATTAATACATCTTTCGTTACCTTAACATTATGACTTTATTGGTATCCACCTACCTCACAAATTGCCGGCCACACGCATTAGTTTCTGCAAAAATCCTCTAGTTAATAATGTGTTAGCAGCTGCATAACCTCAGACAAATATTTACGGCTCCCCCCACCCCCCACACCTCGCGTTCCTCCTCCGTGGAAGGATGTGGTGGTATCATCAGGCGGTCGTCGGGTTTAAGTGAGGTGGCGCCCGTGAAGCCCTTGGTGGTGGGCTTCCCTCAGTGGGAACGTCCGCCGCCGCGGCCTTCGCGGGTGAGGATGCCGGGGCTCAGACAGTGAGCAGCTTCCTGAGCGGGGAAGGTTTCCCAGCAGTCACAGAGCTCTCTCTCACCTCCCCCCACACCCATGCTGCCCTTGATGCACGTTGCCCTTGACAGTCTGGAGGGCTCTGCTGACTTGCTGCTGCTTCTCCAGCCATCTCCCTGGTCCGCATGCCCACACCCTGCCTGCCTCCTCTGCTTGTCATCTCCATTTCACATTAGCGCTGCGCGAGAACTTCGCCCTTCCTTCAGATGGCCCTCCTCTTCAGAATGTCCTCTTTTCCCGTCCGCCTGTCCACGTCCTCACGTCAGGGACTTCCCCATTCAAGGACTGATGTTCCTCCCTCCATCTGACGTGTTTTAAATAATGTCATGTATTTATCTTTGGCCGTGCTGGGTCTTTGTGGCCACGCGGGCTTTTCTGTAGTTGCGGGAAGCAGGGGCTGCTCTCCGGTGGTGGTACCCGGGCTTCTCGTTGCGGAGGCTTTTCCTGTGGAGCACGGGCTCTCGAGCACGAGGGCTTAGTAGGTGCAGCGCTCGGGCTTAGCTGTCCTGCAGCACGTGGGATCTTCCCGGACCAGGGATCAAACCCCTGTCTCCTGCGGTTGGCAGGCAGGTTCTTTACCCCTGAGCCCCCAGGGAACTGCTCCTGCATCATATTCTATCTGCTCACCAGCTTCCCTCTGAAACCCTGAGGTACTCCAGTCCCTCACACTAGAGCCTGTTCGCCTCTCGCCCTTCTTCCCTGTTGGGCGAGGCCCCCATCTCCTGGCATCCTGCATATTTCCTGCAAGCAGGGTCTGGTCATGCCGCTGTGTGGCAGGTTTCTGATGATTACATCACCTTCTTCTGAAAAGAATCTGAATGGCTTTATCCATTTTATTAAGTCAAGCACATCCTGTAATACAGTGAAGCTGTAACAGCTGCCCCAGTCATTTCCTTCAGCTCCTGACGCTCCTAGGGCTGGACGGATAATGCTGCTCACGTCTGGGACAGGAGCTTCGTTACCACGGAAAAATCATCTGTTGCCCAGATGTCAGTGTGACTCCCTGACCCGAAATCAGAGCCCCAGTGTCCTCTTTGGGCGTGTGCAATGGCCATGAACTTGGGCAAGCTCCGGGAGATGGAGAGGGACAGGGAGGCCTGGCATGCTGCAGCCCATGGGGTCACAAAGCGTCGGACACGACTGAGTGGCTGAACAGCACAAGAAGTAGTTATGAGGACAGCTTAGCTGGGTGACATCGATCACAGATTGCGTTTCCCTCCCCTGTAAATTAGAGGAATTGGTCAAAATCTGTGTTCTCAGACATTGCACAGAAGAAACTCTTGGGAAGCTGGTAAAAAACATCTTAGACTCCTAGGTCCCACCCACACAGGACAGACAGGGCTGGGAATTTGCATAACTATAAAGCCCCTCACAGGAAAAACACTGGCCTAGGTCATCTCTGAGGCTGCTTGTGTCCTTAAGATTCTTTCAGTCTCCTTTTCTCTTTGAATTAGTTTAAAGTTTTAAACACATGGTGCTTTCTTGTGATTCTTATCCTTATTGCCTCATTTCCATCACACTCCACAGGTAACTCCATTTCTTATGTTTATCTTCTCCAAGTTTTTTTCTTAAAATGAAAGCAGACACCAGTTTGGATTAAACATAGACATGGTCTGTGGCGCACTTTATTCTGCACTTCAATTTTCTCTTCCCCCGTAATATATTGTCGTGCACTTTTGTGTCAGTTCGGGCAGGGTGTCCTCATTTTTATTGTAAAGCTTCACAGTATCCACCAGTAGGATATACCGTGATTTATTAACCGACCTTATTTTGGTAACTCACTTTGCTTTTACTGAACTTTGCACTGAATACCTTTGGTCGTATGTCATTGCAAGTGTAAACAAGTAAATCTTGTGACATGAAGACGTCCTGAAGGAAACCACTGGATCAATAGGTATAGGCATTCACAGTTTCAGTAACTGTCGCCACACTGACCTCCGTAGAGTTTTTGTCTCCAGTTAACACTCCCAGGGTCTGTCTCTTTTAAAGCGGTCTGTTCCTGTTTGATACTCGTCAGGCGGGTCCGTGGTGGAGGGCCCGAGTCACTGACACTTTGGCGGTGTCCTCTCCCGTGCAGCCTCCCAGCCCAAGGAACGCCCTCGGTCTGCTGTCCTTCTGGCCGATGAGACCACTACCGCCCACATGTTTTCCAACAGACGGTCCCAGCAGAGCGTCATGCTTTCCAAAAGCGTCTCCATTCAGAACATCGCTGGGTAAGTGGGGGTGTGGAGACAGCACAGGTGACATCTAGGCGATGAGAGCATCATAATTTATACCATTTGACAGAAAGATGCTCTTGGGAAAGAACGTGTAACTTAACGAGTCAGTGCTTAGCTGAGACAAGCAGGGTGAGGGTTACATTTGATGCAGCCATTCTATAACAAGGATCCCCGTTGAACACCGTCTCAAGTAAGGTTTTGTCCATGATCAGTCCTGCCTTTAAAGAACCTGCCTTCTAAGAGGATGATTTTTTAGATCAAAATAAGAAGTGGAAATGGGGGGGGGGGGGGGGGAAGGGATTTAATGCTGAATGTTGGCCTGCAACCACTTACATTTTCAGATGTCACATTTCCCTATTGGTCAAATGAACCTGGGAGGAGAGGGTAGTTCTGTTTTATCTTTTTTTTTTTTTTTTTTTTTCCATCCTTGCATCTTGCCTCTTCAGTCATGAGTGAGTAATGGGCCGAGGATGGCAGTAGGCTCCCAGCCCCTCCTCTGCCCTGAGCTCCTATGTTGTCCCTGTGGAAGCTGCCATAGCCCCTGGCTGTGGAGGCTCCGGCTGTGTGTGGTTAGTACAGGGCTGATTGTGATGTGGATGGTTGTTCGGGGTCAGGTGCCTGCCTTTCTACCAAGTAAAGAAGTCACCTCAAATATAGGGCTCAAAGCGTCCCTGGCAGCTCTCCTCACTCAGGCTGGAGGAAAATTCCCAGCTGAAGGATGCAAATCTCCTTTTGTCTGTGTTTCCTAACCTCTGTGCTGGATAGTGCTTCCTCCTCCTTAAGGGAAAAAAAAAAAAATCCAGGTATTTTTATATCATTCTGTCTCGGTGGCATGATTATCTTCTTTTCAGAGTTGTTAAGTTCCTCTCAATTGGTTTATATTATGACTTTTAAAAGTTGGCCTTTAAATAAAATTTAGTTTTAAGTGACTCTGGCTTACCTCTGTGCCATACCACAAACATAAACCAGGTGCCTGATGTGCTCGCTGGGATCGAGAAAAGTCCAAAGAATATGGTTTAGTGTTGAGTGCTGGCTCTGTAGGTGTTTAGGGAACACAAGGAAAAGGTGTTGTAGTTAGACACGAGTTTCAAACAGAGAAATTTCATTTATAATGTGTACCCAGTTTGAAAGAAGAGCATTCTTCTTGTTACTTATGGTTTAAAAAATAAAACTGCAAGGTTCAAAAAGTTCATGGTTGCAGCTGTATTTCAAAGCCTCTGACCTCCTTCATAGTTCATGTTGCACGTTGCCAGGTACCTGACATAAGTAATTTGCCTTCCATGTTGTCATTTTTGTAGTTTTTCAGAGCTTCACAAACCATGGCTTCTCAGAATACACCTTACATACGTGTTTCCTTCTGTCCCTAGAGTTGGCAACGATGAGAACATAGCAAACACCTGGAAGTTCCTGTCCCACTCAACAGACTCACTGAATAAAATCAGCAAGGTCAACGAGTCCACAGAGTCCCTTACTGATGAGGGTAAGCGGAGGCCACAGCCTGTGTGGTGGGTGTCTGCAGAGACTGTGCCGTAAGCTGGAATACAGGCACTGATGGAGTAATGGTGCCTGCTGTCCTGGCTCCTGTGATGTGTCTCTGAACTGCCTGTGCAGCATCAGATGCTTTACAGTGAGCTGGTGAACCTGCTTATCCAGTTGATGGGTACTCGTCCACTGAAGGACGTCATTGAGTGATGTGGTCTGCCTCGGCCGCAGCCACTGCTTCTTGTCCTAGCCTTGAGTACACGTTCAGTTCACAGTTGTAAACCTACTCTCTTAAACAAGGAAAGTCACCAGGGCCCTTCTAGCTCTTGCTTCACATAGGAATCATGTCTTAATCACCTTAATTTAGGTGACTTTTTCACCCTTAACCAAAGTTGAATATAGTGTACGTCACTCTTGAACAGAAAATGCTCCTTTCTAATAGAATATATATATATACTGTGAATATCACTGTCTTAGTGCAGAGTGCATAGTCGCATGAAGTTATCACCCCAAAGAATGTCCAGCAGAGGCTTTTTAGAGGTCACTGATGCAGGACTCTGACGCCAATTTTTTTCTTTTTCTTTTTTATTTTGAGGAGTAGGTACAGACATGAATGAAGGACAGCTAATGGGAGATTTTGAAACTGAGTCCAAACAGCTGGAAGCAGAGTCTTGGAGTCAGATCGTGGACAGCAAGTTTCTGAAACAGCACAAGAAAGATGTCGTCAAGCGGCAAGAAGTGATTTACGGTGAGACTCCTCATCTGCTCTGCTGAGATCCGATTCACATTGTCTGGTGGGTGGTTTATTGCACTTTGGCAAGTCAGTTTTCAAGTATGTATTATAGCCATCTCCAAGATTTTCTTTAAAAGGTTTGAGGTATAGAGACATGCTCTTATTTCCGACCTTCCCTCTCTGTAAAATGATCTGCTTGACTTTTACTGAACATTTTATTGAGTGTGAGTGCTCTTTCATGCAGTATTCTTAGAGAGCCCCTGTGGCAGCACAGTCTAATTCCTCAGCTGCAGCATAAACTAGACTAAATACAAGTCCTTTCTGGGAAATGGGAGCACGGTCAGTTACGGAAGGTCCTGAATCCCAGTGAAGATAACTTTGGAAAGCACCATTTGAGGGGGATGGAGTCCAGTTTGCCTGTCAGAAAGTAGTGTGAGAGGTCCCGTGAAAAGCAGGAACAGGACGAAAACTCTTTGGGGAAAAGGCAGCTCTTGACCCAGCCTTAAAGTTTAAGTTGGGCCGTAAGCAGCCTTTAGACAGGCCCGGGCTCTCAGGAGCAGGGGAATCGGCGAGGGGGGCATCCCTGACAGTCCAGCCCTGTCGCCCCCACCCCAGAGCTGATGCAGACGGAGTTCCACCACCTCCGCACCCTCAAGATCATGAGCGACGTCTACAGCCGGGGCATGATGGCCGACCTGCTCTTCGAGCAGCAGATGGTGGAGAAGCTCTTCCCCTGCTTGGACGAGCTCATCAGCATCCACAGCCAGTTCTTCCAGCGGATCCTCGAGCGGAAGAAGGACTCCCTGGTGGATAAAAGCGAGAAGAACTTTCTCATCAAGAGGATCGGAGACGTGCTTGTGCAGCAGGTGAGCAGGAGCAGGGCCCCGGGCACTTCTCTGTCGTACACACGCACGCACACAGACACACGTGGGGACTGGCAGCCGTGTGTTCTCGTCCCGGAACTGCCTGTGATCTCTGTGAGCTTGGGCGGGTGGTTCCATGTCTCCAGCCCTCAGTTTTCCCTTTTTGAAATTGAGGGCAGTAGGTTTTCTCTTCTAACGCTATTTCAAAATTTAAAAGCCATGTGTATACAAAGTGCCCAGCGTACATGCTAGGTAGGCAGTAAAAGTCGGGTTTCCTTGCCTTTGGAGGGTGTTTGCTTTGTGATCACTTAAAACATCTCTGCTTTCAGCTTCTCTGGTGGTCAGGGGGAAAGGAAAGGCTCCCCTGAAGCTTTGGGGTGAGGATCAAGCCTTACTGACTCCAGAGGCTTCGTTCAGCAGGAATGGCTGCTAGCGTGTGTTGTAGGGACCACTTACAGAAACTCAGCGGCTGCCCCGCAGTGAGCATAGCTTCAGATGAGGTAGCACACATGGGAATGATAGAAGGGCCACGCAGAACTGTTGGGACTGCTGCCCCGAGCTAAGCAGGATAAACAGCCCTAGATAACTTACCATGGCTTTCTGACTTACCAAGGAGACATTCTTAAGCCTGCTTCCTCATGAAAGACTTCTAGTGAGTCCCTTTGTTTTATTGCTATTTTTATGACAAATGGGAGTTAGAACACGTTTTGCACAGTACATGGATACTTCTGTGTTTATTATTTTTTGAATATCCGTATCAGCTTTATTGAACTATAATTCATAAGCCGTGTGATCCACCCGTGTAAAACGTTCTGTTCAGTGGTGTTTAGTATATCCATGGATTTGAGCAGCCGTCACCAGGGCCAGTTGTAGAACGTTTTTATCATCAGCACCCGCCCCAGCTTCCCCGACTTCCCCCACCCTAGGCAACCACTGATGTACTTTCTGTCTGGATTTGCCTGTTCTGGACATTGTATATAAATGAATAAAACAGTATGTTGTCCTTAGTGATTGGACTTTTCATATGTGAGTACCGCATTTTATCCGTTTATCCTTTGATAGACACTAGGATTAGTTCCCCTTGGTTGGGGGCTGTTGTGAGCAACGCTGCTGTGAACATTCATGTGCCTGTTCTTGTGTGGACATGTTTTTATGGCCAGGAGTGGAACTGCGGGGTCATATGGTAACTCTGCATTTAACTTCTCGAGGAACTGCCTGTCTTCCAAACCTCCTGCACCATTTCAGTCTTCTGGGGGAAGTTATGAGGAAGATCCCCTGGAGAAGGAAATGGCAACCCACTCCAGTATCCTTGCCTGGAGAATCCCATGGACAGAGGAGCCTGGCGGGCTGCAGTCTGGGGTTGCACAGAGTCAGACAGGACTGAGCCCCCGAGCCTGAGCGCAGTGAGGAAACCCTCCTGAGTCACACAAGTAGCATGGGCTCTTGGCACATGGCGGTAACACGGGTTTAGCGCGCCGAGTGACGGCGTAACTTTGCTTGCTCTCCTCCACAGTTCTCGGGGGACAATGCCGAACGCTTAAAGAAGACGTATGGCAAGTTTTGTGGGCAGCACAACCAGTCTGTGAACTACTTCAAAGACCTCCACACCAAAGACAAGCGCTTTCAGGCCTTTGTGAAGGTAGTGGCGTGAAATGTAGAATTGCCCACCGTTGCCCAGAGCCTGGCGTCCCCGTGAGGTTTAGCCCGAGCCTTCCCCTCTGGGTTGTTCCTGACATTTGGTCTCCTCCCTTGCAGAAGAAGATGAGCAGTTCTGTCGTCCGGAGGCTGGGAATCCCCGAGTGCATATTGCTTGTAACCCAGCGGATCACCAAATACCCAGTTTTGTTCCAGAGGATACTGCAGTGTACCAAAGGTGAGTCTCTCTCTCGAATCAATCTTAGTTGCCAGTGGCCTGTTCCCTGTCTGTCCAGCAGAGGCCCCGTTGAAGGACTCTTCCACATCCAAGAGGACTAAAAGAGAAGCCTGTGTTTTCTCTTAAAAATGGTTTTCTTGAGTGCAAACGTGAAATGTCACGTCACCAGACTTAGAGTGAATGCGAGCGAGAAGGGAAGGAACCACTGGGTGACCCCAGCCGAGCGTTCAGTGGCCTGCAGAGCTGGTCACTTGTCTCTCGGCTGGGAGAGGACACTCCCGCCTCCCCTGCAAGTGCAGGGATCGCTATTGTTTCTCAGTGAATCAGTCCCTGCTTATTTTCTCTCTGCTGATCCTGCTCCACCACAGTTACATTAAGGATTAGGTAAAACAAAGACACAGATTAAGAAACTGGAGGCTCCTCTCCCTGCCTAAAGATGTTGGATTCCTTCCACTTTAGAAGGGAGCTTGTGGGATTTCCCTGGTGGTCCAGTGGCTAAGACTCCTCCCTCCCAGTGTACGGGGCCCAGGTTTGATCCCTGGTCAGAGAGCTAGATCCCACATGCGTCAACTACAGGTCCCATGTACTGCAACTAAGACCTGGTGTGGCCAAGTAAGTATCTGTACAGCTATATATGTATATATGGGGCTTCCCTGGTGACTCAGATGGTAAAGAGTCCACCTGCAATGCAAGAGACCTGGGTTCGATCCATGGATGAGGAAGATCCCCTGGAGAAGGGCATGGCAACCCACTCCAGTGTCCTTGCCTGGAGAATCCCCATGGAGCGTGGGGTCGCAAAGAGTCGGACAGGACTGAGCAACTAAGCACAGCACACATGTGTATATAGAGAACGTAGCTCGGGATTGCGCGTCATCTGTCCCACTGAAACGTCTAACCTTATTTAGAGTTAAATTCTGACTGAGCCAGAGGACAGGGCGTGACCGCAGCGTGTCGGCCTCGCTCTGCCCGCAGAGCACGGACAATGCCGTGGGGCACGGAGGCAGGGCATCCCCCTCCTGCCCGGTAGGGACTGAGCTCTCCTCTCCTCCTCAGACAACGAGGTGGAGCAGCAGGACCTGACGCAGTCCCTGGGCCTGGTGAAGGACGTGATCAGCGCCGTGGACAGCAAGGTGGCAAGTTACGAGAAGAAGGTCCGTCTGAACGAGATCTACACGAAGACCGACAGCAAGTCGATCATGAGGATGAAGAGCGGTCAGATGTTTGCCAAGGAGGACCTGAAGCGGAAGAAGCTGGTGCGAGACGGGAGCGTGTTTCTGAAGAGCGCAACCGGGAGGTTGAAAGGTGAGGCCTGCTCATGTCTGAGGCTCCACGCGCTCCAGGGGCGAGCAGGCAGGATGCAGGTGTCCCCAGACCACTTCCGGGCACCCTCGTCCGGATGCTCCCCAGGAGCAGCCGTCGTTCAGTCCTTAGTCTTGTATCAGAAAGGCCTGGGCTGAGCTGGCTCACAAACCACGCCGAGTACAGTAAGGCAGCAAGGACCTGGTGCAGCCAGGGGCATGAGAAGATTTTTAAAAAGCAAAGAGTCAGCTTCATACTCAGATGCGAGCTCCTAAGGCAGATGTAATCCCCCATGAGAGACGGCAGCAAATTTGGGGTCGGGGTTTCTGGCAAAACCACTGCCAGGAGGGAAGCACCATCAGCTGCCCCATTCATAGGTTCTCTGAGATTAAAAATACATCATCGATTGTTCTGAAGAAATGTTAGAGGAATTCTTAGTTCCTGAGACCTTAGAGAAACGTTTAACTCACAACTCGACTTATTATTAAAATTTGTTGTTCATATCTTTTATTTTTCTCTAAGAAAAAGAGATCATGAAAGATACTCATTTCCTGTTTAATCTTAGTTTTTTTGTTTTTTGTTTTTTTTTTTGATCAGCCCCATCAAGTTAAGGAAGTTAGGAGGTCTGTTCATTCATCTGTGCATCTGGTCTGTTGGGTTTTTTGTTTGGTTTCTTTAATAATTTTCCTCATCAAACCCGTATCCTCTGGGTCTGTCTCATAACTCTTAACCTCACTAGTAGCCTTGAGTACCCCCAGCATGCCTCCCTGCCCTCAGTGAGCTGAGCACACAAAGCCGCCCCACTGGCAAAAAACTCAGGGGAGTGAACCAGCCACGGGGTCAGTGATGCCGTAGGCTGCCGACAACGCCTAAGCGTCCTTAGCCAGCTCGGGTCTGCCCCTGCTCAGAGCGAGGCACGCAGGTAGACGACGCAGGACACCCTGCTTAGAAGTTGGGCTCGGACTGCAGAGGCGTTTAAAGAGGTTCTTGCCCTGTGGTGTGATGGCTGCTGGAACAGAGGCCTGAAGGGGCGACCAGGAGAGGGGCTTTCAGGTCACGTCTTGAAGGAGGGAGAGAAGGAAGCGTGAGAGCGTGGAGCCCTGGGAGGGGCGGGCGGGCGGCGGAGAGAGGAAGAAGCTGGGGGTGGACATGTGCTCAGGCGAGGGGCTGACCGGGATCCCCGTGGTGGCAGGGGCTCACAACGGAGGGTTTGAGCAGGACAGGGGTGGAGTCAAGTGTGGGTGGTGCACTGCTGGGGGTGGCCGGAGAACAGCCGGAGCCCGGGGGGACTGCCGACCTAGCTGAGGACGGTCCCTGGTGCCAGGACCCGGGGGAGGGTCCTCCAGGCAGGGTCACTTCAGAGAGAAGAAACACCCCTTCCAGCCCCCAGCCAGCTCTGCATCTCCCTGCTCCGTGATGCATTGCGTGGTCCCCGGAGCTCCCTCCTGTGACATCCTGAGACCACAGCCAGGGACTCTGACCTCCCCACTGCAGCGAGGCCGCCTCCTGGTCGTGAAGTGCCAGTCCTCTTGTGAGAGCAGGCTTCCTAGAGCGGCCACTGCCTGGAGCCAGCGCCCTGTTCCTTCTCTACACAGCAGTTGATTCATTCATTCCCGAAATAAAAAATAATCGATTCCAGCTGTTGGGACGAAATCCTGGTCCAAGCAATGGCAGAACGATAGGCTTCCTGGCCCAAAACGTCTCCAGCCGGAAGAGGAGTTGGTTTCTACTCATTTTCACCCCCCCCAGTGAACTTGTGCCAAGAACAGCCAGTCCTGTGTCGAGTAACCCTTGAAAGAGGATGGAACTGTTTTTCTCTCATCTGCTGACACTGGTCACATAAACCGTAGGATCAAAACTAAAGTTGAAAACTTACGTGTTAGGACTTTTTTTTTTGGCAGACACCTGAACTGTTTAAACTTTAAAAAAAAACTAAGCTGTCAAAACTCATAGTAGTGCATGGAAAATTACTGTGGTCTGTGCTGAAAACTAGACCTCCCCAGGACTCGGGCCTGCTTGCCTCTGTTCCTTGTAGCTTTGCCGTGAATTACACAGGGAGGCAACCCCGTCTTGGCAGAAGTGTTGGAAAAGGGCCTGACCACCCAGGAGGGGGCTGCAGAAGTCAGCCTGTTGTTTTCCCCAGGGAGTCATAGGCGCCCCAGCCCTTTTCCTGGCTGAAGGTGGTACAGATAGGGGCCATCCTGTGAGGTCTCGGTAGACGGCTCGCCTCCAGGGATGTCCTACCTTGTCCTTAAGGGAGTGCTGGGAAATGTCACCACATACGCCTTGAGAATTAGAGCAACTGTTGGTGGCGTTCTTTTGATTTCTGGATCCAACTAGAGATGTTATTTAGTTACTAATTTTGAACACCGAAAAGCATCTTATATTGGGATACAGCCAGGTGGTAGTTTCAGGTGGACAGCAGAGAGACTTAGCCACTGCACGCATGCATGCATTCTCTCCCGAACCCCCTCCCAGCCGGACTAGCACAGCACGTTGAGCAGCGTTCCCTGTGCTAGACAGCAGGTCCTTGTTGGTTATCCGTTTTAAATACAGCATTGTGTACATGTCCATCCCAAACGCCCTAACTGTCCATCCCCGCCCCTGGCAAGCATAACCAGTTAGAGATGTTAATTTGCCTCTTGCTGCATCTCAGTTGAGAAGAGCAGGCCGTCTCTGTGGCACGGAGAGGTTGAGGTTGCCAGCGCCGTGTTGGGCCGAGCAGAGCACGGTGCTCAGTGTATTTGAGATGGTGTGGGTGTCAGGGGCCCCCTTGTCCTCCAGGGCCTGTGGAAGAAGCCTGCCTTTCATGGCGAGACTGAGATAGTCCTCTGCATCACCTCCTGGCAGCCTTCCTGTCTGCTGCCCCACGCCTTTCCCCTTACTGTGGTCAGGAGCTGAGAGACAGTGTGAGCAAGAGCATTTTGAGGAATGTGTTTGCTGTAGCCTGCTTCCCAACTTTTAAAGTGTTTTATTCTTAAAGACCTTGTCTTGTGGGTTCCGTCTTTCCAGCACTTAGTGCTCAGACCTTCCCTGAACAGGGTTTTGGTGATCAATGCCATTTCAGAATGCCTCTAAGAAATCTAGTGGCCAGATGTGGACCCTGTGGAGGTGTCAGACCCTGGCCCGGGAGGAGCGTGGTAAAGCGCCGTGTCGGTGGGCTGCTGGGTTATCGTCTGGTTGCGCGCCCTGGAGGTGCTTCCCTGCCCAGTGACTGTGGTGCTCTCTCCCCTCACCACTCTGCAGAGGTCCAAGCGGTCCTGTTGACTGACATCTTGGTCTTCCTTCAAGAAAAAGACCAGAAGTACGTCTTTGCGTCATTGGTAAGCAAGTGGCTCATCTCTGCTATTCGTAATTAACAGTGTCCACCACAGTGAGGGTGGGTGGTGAGTGCAGTTCAGGGTTACCGCTCTGGCGCCGTCTCAAAATTGACTAGGGCAGAGGCTTCTGGGTCTTTTCTCACGTACCCTTGCAGTTTTCTGCCCACCTCCCTCCCCTCCAGTTATGTTCCTGCTCCCTCAGGATCCTTCTGAGAGCCTGCGGCATTTGATCCCAAAAGAAGCCTGTCGCTGTAGTATTTCTCATGCATTGTGTCTTACAGATTGTCCCCCTTATAGCCTTGCCAACCAGAGTCTATGACAAAAACCAGAAAGGGCTCGAACCTTGATAGCCTTAAATTTCTGTTTCCTTTTTAGAAATCATTTTCTGTTGGATAAAATGTGAGTGAAATAACCAGCTATTTGGTTTTTCTCCCAAATCTGCCATTGTTTGTTAAGCCATGTGCTTTTTTTTTTTTTGAGAGAAAAACAAGATATCATGTATTAACCCATAGGTTTGGAGTCTAGAAGATTGGTGCTGATAAACCTGTCTCAGGGCAGGAATAGAGACACAATGTGGAAAGTGGGCTTGTGGACGCAGTGGGGGAAGGAGAGGGTGGGTGCGTGGAGAGAGCGGCGCTGGCGCATATCCGCCGCCGCGAGTCAGCCGCAGGCTCCTCGAGGGCATCTAGCCCGCCCTGAGATGGAAGCTGTCTTGAGAGTTGGGTTGCTGCGTCCACGTCTTTCTAGATGCACTCTCCCCACTTTCCAGGACCAGAAATCGACAGTGATCTCTCTGAAGAAGCTGATTGTGAGGGAAGTGGCGCACGAGGAGAAAGGCTTGTTCCTCATCAGTATGGGGATGAAGGACCCGGAGATGGTGGAAGTCCACGCCAGCTCCAAGGAGGAGCGCAGCAGCTGGATTCAGATCATCCAGGACACGATCAACACCCTGTGAGTCACACCCCACCCTCCAGGATCACCTGATGGGCGGGCCGCCGTCGGGGTAACGGGCCTCTGAATAGCGCGCTGTTCTGTTGTGTCAGGAACCGAGATGAAGATGAAGGAATTCCTAGTGAGAACGAGGAAGAAAAGAAGATGTTGGACACCAAGGCCCGGGAGTTAAAAGGTGAAGCTGGTGGAAGTGGCCGAAGGGCCTGTCGGGGCAGGGGGTTGTGGGGGGAAGGGGGTGCAGGGAGAAGGGGGTGCCGTCACACAGAACCCCTGTAGATTTTTGGTTGATCCCACAGCTGGCCGGACAGGCATGAGCCAGGGAGGGGGATAGCTCGTCACAAAAGAGAAACCAGGTCTGAGCCGACGCAGGTCGTGCAGGAACCCTGTACAGTGAGCATGGCCCGTGGGAACGTGTCTGATGCTAGGTCATGGGGATGTTGGTTCTCTGACTCGGCTTTAGCGTCCGTGGGCCCTGGTGAGTCTCGGTACTTTGTAACGGAAGAAGTTGCTGGAATTCACAGGCACATCTAAGATTAAAACAGGAAGGAGAGAAAAGTGCTTAAGGGAAATAATTTCCCAGTTAATCCATTTATCAGTCACCCCCACCACGGTGCCCTGCTTTCCAAGTGTGGCCCTGGGTGGTTCAGGGCGAAGTGTGCTTCCGGGTGGGGTTTGACCACTGTCTGTCGAGGCTGCTGTCTCGTGCGAGCTTGTCTCCACCCCTGCAAGGCTGTACTCTAAGCAGGTGAGAAAGCCGGGCCCACGACCGCAGAGCGGCCCAGGGCCTCACACCCCGCTCCCTGCAGAGCCGGGTTCTGCTGTCTGCTGAGCTGCTCGTGTGTCTTCCCCTTTGGTGCTACTAGGTGGTTCTGAAAGAAGCATGTATTGTGCTCTGGAAAGAAGTAAGGCCAGGAGTCAAGTACATGTAGGCTCCTGAGGAGTTCATTCTCTGTCAACAGTGAGATGGAAAAAAAACGATGGACAGATTGAGACTGGAGCCAGTGTCTTGTTATCGCTTCCTGTGAGCAGGATGGCAGAGATGAGACCCGCCTGCTTTTTAATTGAAGGACGATTGCTTTACAGTATCGTGTTGGTTTTCTGCCGTGTACGTGAGCGTGAAGGGAATAGCCTTGTCTTCACTGAGGCACCTGGCCAGCCACAGTGCTCGGTGCTGGGATGCAGTGATTCCTGAACTGGAGTCCCTGCCGTGGGGGGGACGTACATAGATGCCTTGTGGACCACAGGCACGTAGAGAGTGTGTGGGGCCCGGGAATCCTGCCTGTAGTCAGTCTCACAAGAAACTGACACATGACCCACATCTGGGGGGAAAAAAACACCAATTCACCAGGTGAAGAACAGTTAGGTGGAAAACGAAAAAGGAGTGAAGGTCTAGTGTGTCTGGGAGTCAGGGCTGAGTGGCGGGAGGCTAAGCCTGGGGGCCACCTCAGGTTGAAGTTCAAGCAGGGAATGATACAGTTTTTTAGCAAAATGTAAGCAAGTTTTTTAAATCTATATTGATGCCAGTTGGGAGAATTGCTTGCAGGTGCTGAGAGAGCCCACTAGGAGTGGGCACGCCAACTGGGGGAC
This sequence comes from Ovis aries, assembly GCF_016772045.2. Lineage (NCBI taxonomy): Eukaryota > Metazoa > Chordata > Mammalia > Artiodactyla > Bovidae > Ovis > Ovis aries. Next base: position 15,920,994 of record NC_056071.1, read on the forward strand.
TCTCCAGATAAGTTGGGTGAGAAGTGGGCTGGAGGCGGGGTGGAGGCAAGTGAGAGATGAGGAACCACTGGGGGTGGTGGGACAGAGTGTGGAGAGAAACCTCCCCCCGGTATCCAGCCTGGGTAACCGGGGGGTAAAGGTGCTGTTGACCGAGGAAGAGGCCAGGGCTCCAGGGAGGAGGTGGATGGGGTGGGGGCAGAAGCAGAGAACAGAGGCTTCTGACCTGCAGAGAACCAGGCGTCTAAGTGGAGGTGCCACTTGACAATGAGACTCAGCAGTCTGGTGCCCAAAAAGTGAGTCGAACTTGGGTGTCTTGTGTGAGTTAATGGGCTTCCCTGGTGGATCAGACAGAGAATCTGCCTGCAATGTGGAAGACTCAGGTTTGAGTCAGGAAGATCTTCTGGAGAAGGGAATGCCGCCCACTCCAGTAGAATCCCATGGACAGAGGAGCCTGGCGGGCTACAGTCCGTGGAGTCGCAAAGAGTCGGCCACGACTGGGCGACTAACACGTTGAGTTATCAGCACTTGAGAAGTAACTGAAGCCGTGGGAGTGGATGAGATCCCTGAAAAGGAAGTGTGTAAGCTATGGAAGGCAGTCCAGGGGGAGCAAGGGCACCACGCGCAGGTCCGTAACATGCCAGAGGAGTGGGAGGAAGAGAGCCAGCCTGGCAGTGTCTGAGGGCCTGGGGCGGGCAACAGGTTTACATGTCGCTGGAGAAGAGGAGATGGAAGACTTGGTTGGATGCAGGGGTGAAAGCCCCCTTGGAGAGAGCAGATGCAGCGACGGACAGAGCCAGAGAGGAGTGCAGGGGCTGAGGAACAAGCAGGGTGGTGGGAGAGTGGGGCACAGCGCACACTTGTTACCTCGGAAATTCTCAGGACAGATGAAGATCACCCTCAGGATGAAACAGGAAGGGGGCGTAGGGGAAGCCGCGTTCCTTGCTGTCCCGGGCGTTGCCACGAGGTGGCGCGCGTGTCTTAGTCACCACCTCTCGCTGACCTGTCAGATGACCAGATCCCTTCTCCAAATGCCCACAGAGCAACTTCAGCAAAAGGACCAGCAGATCCTGCTCCTGCTGGAAGAGAAGGAGATGATTTTCCGGGACATGACTGAGTGCAGCACGCTCTTGCCAGAGGACTGCTCCCCAACCCACAGCTGTAGAACCCTCTTCCGCTCCAACACAGAAGAGGCTCTCAAAGGAGGACCTTTAATGAAAAGTGCAATAAATGAAGGTAATTTACATTCAGCATCGCCCCCCCCCCCCATAGTGGTGTGCACGCTACCATTATCTACCATTGAGCACTTTTTTTGTTGTAAAATGAAGCACAAAATACAGAAAACAACCCAAAATATGTTTTGCTTTAGTAAATTATTATCAGGTGAGCATCCTTCTAACTATTTCCCAGGTCCAGAAATAAAAATGTGGCCAGATCCCTAAAAGCCTTTCTGCATCTCCTGTCCCCATCACAGCTCTCTCCCTCCCTCCCACAAGCCGTAGGTATTATGACTTTTAGAGTAATTACTTAGGTTTCTTTATGGTTTCATGTGGCCATGTAAAATCGTACGTGTGGTTTTCGGCATGTTGATAGACACTGTGATTTAGTTGTGTCTGTGGTTTTTGATACTCATTTTTAAGGTTCTTCATTTACAGTCCTCCACCCGCCGCACTGTCCCTCTTTTCCACACAGTTTATCCTTGAGCTTTCTGGCCTGCAGGTTTCTCTTTTTTGAACTTTATCCCTGCAGCAGTTCTGTTCTTCAGCCTTCTGGTTCCTTCAGAAGGTGCTCAGCTGGGTTTGGGGGCTCAGGTGCTCAAAGGTGAAACGCCTTTGGCAAGCTGTATTCCTATAGTATTCCATCTGGAGACACAAGCTGTCTAGTTGTCTTTTTTTATTATTTTTTGTAACATGTAGGTTTCCTCTATTATTTACCAGCTTTCAAAATAGTGAACTGACTTATGGTCATTCTCTGAAAGTGACCAGTACTTTTAAAAGATTATTATAGACTCATTTAAATATATCTGATGGTCTTTGAGCCATTACGCTTCTTATCCTTATTGAAAAAGTTTAAAAGGGCCTCACTCTCTGCCAACGTGTACCTTTTCGTGTTACCTTTGAACCCTTTTGACATGACCCCAGTGGTCTTTGAGAGCCTCTCTGCTCTTTGTTAAAATGTTCCGGGCTCATCTTGTTTTCTGCACATGTCTGGCATTAGCCTTTCTCTGAGAAGCTGTGGTTTCTTCTCGTGAGAAATGATGTCTCAAGACCACTATCTAGGTGCTGGGGGTGGTTGTCACTGCTGGGGTTTTCACTGTTAGTAGTTTGGGCCTTTTCAGTGGACCTCTTGGCTGGTAATGAATCACACCAATATATACTTAGTTCCCCTTGTGAGCTACAGTGCTTTTACTTCCATGCTCAGTTCTGTCTGACTCTTTGTGATCCCGTGGAGTGTAGCCCCCCCCCCCCCCCCCGGTCTATGGGATTATTCTGGCAAGAATACTAGAGTGGGCTGCTATTTCCTCCTTCATGGGATCTTCCCAACCCAGGGATCGAACATATGTCTCCTACATTGGCAGGTGGATTCTTTATCACTGAGCCACCTGGGAAGCCCTGTTTTTACTTAATGTCTTCTGTAATATACTTGTATCTCTTTTCCTCCATACTGTGAATCCTCATTCTTAAGGGTACATTATGAAGTATCCTATATTTGCCCTAACACACAGGCACTAATACTGCTGTCACTAAATAGGACTCTTAAAAGTCTGTTCTACTGGATATAAAATCCTTGGTTCCCAGTTTCTTCAAGTACCCTAATTCTCAAATGTGTTACTCATTTTTCTCTGACATAAAACATTCCAGAGTCCAGTCATAATTTGATTTCCCCCATATATATGTAAGTCACATGCTCTTTGCCTTGATGCCCAAAGGATTATTTTTCCCTAAATCCAAGTCGTTTTACTAGAATATGCCTTAGTGATGGTGATTCTGGAATGATGTCCTCAGGTTTACAGCATTCTGTTTTAATTTATAGTCGCAAACTTTTCAGATTTCAGAGATGTGTTCTTATAGCTCTTAGTGTCTTTCCTGTGCGCTGGCTTTGATTTTCTTCCTCAAGAACTCCCACTCTCCATATTATTGGATCACCTTTGCCTGTCTGCAGCAATTCTTGCTTTCCCAGAGTGCTTTTTTTATATCTTCATCTTTTTAACATGTAAACATATCCTTTCACCTTCTGTTTTCTTAAGTCATTTTCTGGTGGGTTTACTTTCTCTCAGAGTCTAGTTTAGTTTTCAGAAAGGGGTATTTTTTTCCCTTTTGTTTCCAATTATTTGAGTTTTGCCGCCTCCCTTCTGTGTCTCTTCCTTCTGACTGGGGTCTTCCGCATCTTGCGTTTTTTTTACCCTATTACTCACTCTATAGATGCGGCCTTCTGATGTGCTTTTATTATGTGTAGGGCAGCTGCACCCCTTTTTCTTTCTCTCTCTCTTTTCTTAACTTTGCGTGGGATTTGACTTTGATACTTTTCTGTCGCTCATTTTCGTGTAACAATTCCAATCCCAAAGAAAAGCAATGCCAAAGGATGTTCAAACTACCGTTCAACTGCACTCATCTCACACACTAGCAAAGTCATGCTCAAAATTCTCCAAGTCAGGCTTCAACAGTATGTGAACCATAAACTTCCAGATGTTCAAGCTGGTTTTAGAAAAGGCAGAGGAAACAGAGATCAAACTGCCAACATCTGTTGGATCATAGAAAAAGCAAGAGAGTTCCAGAAAAACATATACTTCTGCTTTACTGACCACACCAAAGCCTTGGACTGTGTGGATCACAACAGACTGTGGAAAATTCTTAAAGAGATGGGAATACCAGACCACCTTACCTGCCTCCGGAGAAATCTGTATGCAGGTCAAGAAACAACAGTTAGAACCGGACATAGAACAACAGACTGGTTCCAGATTGGGAAAGGAGTACGTCAAGGCTGTATATTGTCACCCTGCTTATTTAACTTCTATGCAGAGTACATCATGAGAAACACTGGGCTGGAGGAAGAACAAGCTGGAATCAAGATTGCCGGGAGAAATATCAATAACCTCAGGTATGCAGATGACACCACCGTTATGGCAGAAAGTGAAGAAGAACTAAAGAGCCTCTTGATGAAAGTGAAAGAGGAGTGAAAGAGCTGGCTTAAAACTCAGCATTCAGGAAACTAAGATCATGGCATCCAGTCCCATCCCTTCATGGCAAACAGATGGGGAACAGTGGAAACAGTGACAAACTTTATTTTGGGGGCTCCAAAATCACCGTATATGGTGACTGCAGCCATGAAATGAAATGACGCTTGCTCCTTGGAAGAAAAGCTATGACAAACCTAGACAGCTTATTAAAAAGCAGAGACATTAGTTTGCCAACAAAAGTCTGTCTAGTCAAAACTGTGGTTTTTCCAGTGGTCATGTATGGATGTGAGAGCTGGACCATAAAACTGAGCACCAAAGAATTGATGCTTTTCAACTGTGGTTTTGGAGAAGACTCTTGAGAGTCCCTTGGACTGCAAGGAGATCAGACCAGTCAGTCCTAAAGGAAATTAGTCCTGAATATTCATTGGAAGGACTAATGCTGAAGCTGAAACTCCAATGCTTTGGCCACCTGATGTGAAGAAAAGACCCTGCTGCTGGGAAAGATTGAAGGCAGGAGGAGAAGGGGACAACAGGATGAGACTCGATGGACTTGAGTTTGGGCAAACTCCGGGAGTTGGTGATGGACAGGGAGGCCTGGCGTACTGTGGTTCATGGGGTCGCAAAGAGTCAGACAGAACTGAGCGACTGAACTGAACTGAAACTTTTAGGCTCAGATCGGTTTCTTCACTTCACTGGCCTCTTCTGTTGTTTTCCTGCAGTGTTTTCAGAAGATGACAGTGACTTTCCTTAGATTCCTGGCCTCTTTTCTCCTCCTCTTTCCACATGGACCTTCTTTTTCCTTCATCTCTGCTGCATCTCTCGTGCTCATTTTCTGTTCCACGTTCAGCTCTTTGTCCTTTCTGTGGAACACTGCTGCTCTAGAAAAGAACCGTGGCTGGTCGGGTTTGATAATTCAGATGCTCAGACTTCCTGTCCCCCTGACGTCACTACAGGAGGGGCAGAAAGCCTGCCACTTTCCACTGCTGTTCTCAGATTGGCACACCTCACTTCCTGGAGATTTCTTTTTGGCTGCTTCTGGTCTGACTGCAGGAGCCATGCTCCTTCCAGTAAATTACTCTGCCTTCCCTGTATCGTGCTCACTCAGTCATGTCCGACTGTTCGTGACCTTTTGGACTATAGCCTGCCAGGCTCCTCTGTCTATGGGGTTTTTCAGGCGAGGATACTGAAGTGGGTTGCCATTTCCTTCTCCAACCTTCCCTGTACCTTTTTACATTTCCTGGATCTCACGTGAATAAGGCTGGAGGTTTAATCTCTGCATTTCCAACAGAATCCAACTACAACACCTGTCCTTAGCTGAGAGCTTTCTCCAAACAAAGGAAGTCTCGTAGTCAGCTCTGAGATTTTCTGATCATCTTCCCTATGCATATAGTGTGTTAATCAGGAGATTTTCTTCTTCACATTGTAAGAAGAGATGTCAGTGTTGTGTGTTTACTCTCTTCCAGTGGAGATCCTGCAGGGTCTGGTGAGCGGCAGCCTAAGAGGCTCGCTTGGGCAGGTCGTCAGTAGCCCTGCAGAGCAGGAGGGCGTGGTCGGCCCTGTGTCCCTGCCCCGGAGAGCGGAGACCTTTGGAGGGTTTGACAGCCATCAGATGAATGCTTCAAAAGGTCAGTGGGGTGGCGGTGGTGGTGGTGGTGGTGGTGGTGTTTTAATATGATTGTATTTATTTATTTTTGGCGGTGCTAGGTCTTTGTTGCTGCATGGGGCTCCTGTCTGGTTTTGGTGTGTGGGTTTCTCACTGGTTTCTGCGGAGCTCCGGCTCTCAGGTGCACGGGCTCAGCTGCCTCGCAGCATGTGGGATCTTCCTGGATCAGGGATGGAACCCAAGTCTGCTGCACGGGCAGGTGGATTCTCGGCAGGGAGGCCCCTCGGTCAGCGGTGTTGAGCTCATGTGCTCTTCTGGGCAGTCCTTCATCACAGCGAGAAACCCTCTGTACTCAGTGGCTCCATCGCCTCTGTCCCGCTCAGACAGGAAAGGTTTTAGTGAGTTCCTAAGTATCCAGCTGCTGGAACTCAGGGACCTCCATCTGCGTCGAGTTCATTTTGAGTAATAAAAGATTTTCCTGGGATCTCAGCTAAGCTATAGCCAAAGAGGCAATAAGACTGGTTTTTTCCTTTCTGCTCCTAGTTCTTCTGTGTCAGTAAACCTGTTTAACAATCATGCGGCTTCCCTTCTGCCAGCATCACTGGGGTTCGGGAGTATTTTGCACCGAAGCTGTGCATATAGTATTTTCTTGACTAATCTGTTTTGCGACTTGAAACAATACTAATTTGTTTGTGTAGGAGGTGAGAAGGAGGAGGGAGATGATGGCCAGGACCTCAGGAGGACCGAGTCGGACAGCGGTCTGAAAAAGGTATTTCTTCCTAGGAGACCCTCCTTCCCTGCGTCCTCCCGGGCCCTTCCTCTAAGCGCGGCATCTTGAATTTAGTCCACCGTGATTGTGTTTGGACGCCCAGTTTGCCCTTTTAATTTCCTGCTTCATCTTGAGAGGAAAGCATGTTTCAAAGCAAACAGCACCATTCTGGGCCCCGTGTTCTTGGCCGTCAGGCCTCTCTGGTTCTGGACATCGCGTTCCGGCACACAGCTCTGCCGGCGGACCGGTTCCACTGAGAGCCCTGTTTAAACACACACCGCCCCCACCTGAACTCATCGCAAGGCTTCCGCAACAGTTCAGCGTCCCCTCTTCACTGCCCTAATGTAGAAAGAACGAACATGGGACGTCACAGCATAAGTTAGACACACAATGACTATAATTTTTGCCTCAATCTTCATTTTCTTTACGTGCACTTTTTTTATTGTTTTATAGGGTGGAAATGCTAACCTGGTATTTATGCATAAGAGAAACAGTGAGGTAAGGACACTCTGAGCTCTTCAAAGAGTAGGACTTTGTTGTAGTTGCTGGGTTGAGCCTGTTCGTTTCTGCTTTGCTGGGGTGAGCAAACTGCTGTCGTCGGCCCCAGGGCATCGTCCTGTCAGTTTTTTGCCAGAAAATCGCTGCCTCCTAAGCCAGCCTCTGCTCCTCTGTCCTTGAGAAGCCCGTTGCTTTCTCTGAACGTGGGCCGCGAAGCTCCCACCGTGGCTTCTCCATCCACTCACGCTGAGCAGAATTTGTCGCCAGCCTGGCTGTAACTTTAACCTGGCACCAAAGCTGCAGTGTGAAGCGTGGCAGAGGAACTTGTGAGTGATTCTGCCCAGTGACTCCAGTTGAGTTTTCTTCTCTGAGCACTGCTTCTGACTCCATATGTCACTTTAAAAAGTAGCCCAGGCGTCCCCTGGCAGAGACCAGGTTCCCTGCCTTCCACCGACCCTGCAGGGTAAGCCAGGTCTTTCACCATCTCCCCATCTCCTTGGGTTCCTCTGAGGAAATCCTCCTGAAGGCTCCAAGCTTAGTTGACTCTGCACATGTGACATTGTCAGCAGGCTGGAGCTGGACCCGGGACAGGGAGGGGCAAGGGTGTACCTCGCAGGCTGTGCTCTGCGCTTCTCTCTGCTTTTCATAGAACACCGTAAAATCCCTGAGGGGCTTCGTTTCAGAATTTCAGATGCAGGGAATCGTTCCTTTTTCCCCTAAACACAGACGGCTGTTTGTCTTCTGTGTTGGCCTCTTAGTGTGCACACTGTGGCACCCTGAAGGAAGCCCCTTCAGTGAATGAAGTAAACCTGCTTTCACACAGACTGCCCCACTCCTGTGCTGCTTAAAAAGCAGCCCTTTAGTTGTTTTTTCCACTTACCAACTCCCCCCACCCCACCCCACATTGAGTAAGAAGAGTTGGGTAAGAGATCACAGGAGATGAGTGGTTTCCAGGCATTCCAGCACGGACTGCACACTGCAGGTGCTCAGCCAGAGTCAGCTGGCCGGCTGGGACTTCTCCTTCTCTCTGTTAATTAAGAATAAAGTTAAATGAGGGGCAAAAAGTATTCTCCGAAGAGCTAAGCCTGATAATTAAGTTTTTGTGTTTTCGAATAAGATAAAAGGAATACATGGTTCATGGTAGAAGACTGGAAAACCATCCAATAATGTAAAACAGGAAAACAATAAGTAAATAGCCTACCCCTGAGAAATAGCTACTATTATTAAATGTGTGGTGCTCTATTTTCAGCCTTTTCTTCCACAGGACATGTATTTATGTGTCTAAGTTTCTGTGAGTGTGAATTGCATAAAAATAGTTTGGCACAGTTTGTTTCAATACTCCCTGGAACTTCATATCCTGATTTTTTTTCTCTTAACACTTGAGAAGCATTTTCCTGAGACGTTTGTACAAAACATGCTATTTAACAGCTGTATATTATTATGCTAGTTGCCATAATTTAATCTTTCCAACGGTCAATTCTTTCTCTGCTTTTTTGCTTTGTAAATGATGCAGCCAAGAGCATCCTCATACCTTTTTTTTTGGCAAGGCTATATTATTTCCTCAGCATGCCATCCTCTCCCTAAAAAGGTTATACTGCATCCAACCGTGTCAGTACAAGAGGATTCATCCATTCTCATCATGCTTTCACCAACACTGGGAATTCTTTTTTAATTGACGTTTTGTTGGCTTGATAATTTCAAGTAGTTACTTCTTAATTTTTGCATTGTTCTGACTTGAAATAAGGTTGACTCATTTTCAATGTTACATCTTCGACCATTTGTATTTCTTTTGTGAATCGCAGGTTTATGTTCCTTGCCTGTTTTTCTACTAGAATGTTTTTTCTTTTGCTTATTAATCTGAGAGCCTTTTTTAAATCAAAGATTTTGTTTGTTTGTTTTTGCCTCATTCTGTTCACTGTCTTCTTTGCCAGATTTTTATTTTATATTTTTATATAGTAAAAGTTGAAATTTCGTGTGTGTGTGTGTGTGTGTGTGTGTGTGTGTGTTCTTTCTTGTTGCTGTCTTTGAAAAGCCTTCCCCGTTTCAAAATGAAAAACATTCTCATATTTTCTTATAGCTCACTGAATTTTTTTTTCTGTGAGGCTGGATCCCAACTTAAGTTCTTCCAAAGATTTACCCAGTTTCCTCAAAATAATTGACTGATATTCTTTCCTTCTCCATTGACTAGAAATGCTTCTTATCTCCTACACTAAATGCTGTGGTTTGCTTCTGAGCTTTCTGCTGGGTTAAATTGGGATGTATGCCATTTTTGTACCAGTCATTTTAAATAATTGGAGCTTTATGATACTTTTCACTGTACGTAACTCCTCCCCCACACGGTTGCGCTTGTCTGATCTTATCTTGTTTCTCTTGGCTACTTGGGCACTGGCTTACTCTGTGTGGCACTTCCAGTTTGAAAGTGCTTGATTGAGTCGCAGGCCCCTTGCTGTGGGGTAGGGTGGCTTCCCGTCGGGTGGCGCACAGCGTGCTGGGGTCTGAGGTGACGGCTTGCTGATTCCTTTTGCAGCAGGTCATCCAGAGCGTCGTCCATCTCCACGAGCTCCTCAGTGCTCTGCAGGTACGTGCCTTTTCTCCTTTGTCCCTTCACTTCCTAGTTGAGAGGGAGACCAGCAAGGGTGTGGCTGGCCTGGATCTTTGAGGTTTATACATTTCTTATGGGTAAATACAGCCCTCAGACAAGAGAGACTAGCTCTCATGATGAGAAAGCTTCCAAAAGGCAGTGGTTAAGATCCCCTGGCGGAGGCACTGGCAACCCACTCCAGTATTCTTGCCTGGAGAACTCCATGGAGAAAGGAGGCTGGTGGGCTTAGTCCATGGGGTCACAAAGAGTTGGAAATGACTGTGCAACTTACACTACACTACAGAGTCTCACTGATCTTCTGAGACTAGAGTTGCTGAGCAGATGGTGGATGGCAGGTACCTGGAGCACAGTTAACAGCCATGCCCCAGAGCGCAGGGGGTGCAGGCCTTCACAGAGGAGATGCTTCCAGTCTGGACGGCCTTTGTAGGTGTCCGACTTTTTGCACCAGTGGTAAAGAACCCGCCTGTCAGTGCAGGAGACACAAGAGAGCAGGGTCAATCCCTGAGTCGGGAAGATCCCCTGGAGAAGGGCATGGCAGCCCACTCAGTATTCTTGCCTGGAGAATCCCATGGACAGAAGAGCCTGGCAAGGTCCAATCCATGGAGTTGCAAGGAGTGGGACGCTGCTGAGCACACATTCACACACAGTATCCTCAAATTCGGGTCACTTCCTTTCTTAAAGATCTAACCAATCCACTTCATACCTCCTCCCACCTGTAAAGGCACACTCCACCCCAGACAAGACCTCTGACTGCAAAATCGAAGTCTTGGCACCATTGACCTTACCCCTTGGTTGCCGCCCAGGGTTATCCTAGAGCACTTATCCTAGAGCAGCTTAGAAAGCAGGGGAGGGCTGGAGTCTGGGTGTGGGTGCCAGCCATGCTCCAGGCGGGCTAGGCACACAGCCCCTCGTGTGGGCATCGTACCCCCTCGTGGGCATTGCCCCCCTTGTGCTCATCACCCCGTCGTGTGCATCGCCCCTTCATGCGTCTCCCCGCAGGGTGTGGTGCTGCAGCAGGACAGCTACATTGAGGACCAGAAGCTGCTGCTCAGCGAGCGGGCGCTCACGCGGACGGCGTCGAGGCCCAGCTCGCTCATCGAGCAGGAGAAGCAGCGCAGCCTGGAGAAGCAACGCCAGGACCTGGCCAACCTGCAGCGGCAGCAGGCGCAGCACCAGGAGGAGAAGCGGCGGCACGAGCGCGCGTGGGAGGCCCGCGAGAGAGCGCTGCAGGAGCGCGAGGCACGCCTGGCGCAGCGCGAGGAAGAGCTGCGGCGCGGCCGCCAGGACCTGGAGCGCGAGCGCGACGAGCTGCAGCAGCGGAAGGATGCCTACCAGGGGGACCTGGAGCGCCTGCGCGCCGCCCAGCGGCTGCTCGAGCGCGAGCAGGAGCAGCTCCGGCGGGACTCGGAGCGGCTCAGCCAGGTACCCGGCGAGGACCCTCGGAGTCCTGATGACCTCGAGGGCGGGATGCGGGGCCACAGAGGGAGGCCCGACAGGGCGTGGATGTGTGTATACATATGGCTGATTCGCATTGTTGTACGGCAGAAACTAACTGCATGGTAAAGCAGTTATCCTGCAATTTAAAAAATTACCCTCTGTGTGCCCCGCACGGGGGAAAGTAGGCAGATAGAATATATAGTATATAAAGGCTGATTTTATTCAATCTGTTTATGCATCAGCAGAGGGGCAGGTGAGGAAGTGAGTCTGTTTTCTCCTTTTTGTCTGTAAGGGGTCGAGAAGTGCATGAAAGGTTGTAGTTTGGCCAGGCCACTGAAGGAGGGGTACCTGGGAGGCCCTTGCCCTGAGCCTGGCCCGTTTAGGCTGGGGTAGCCTCAGTGTCTGTGAGGGTGGCGGTCAGCCATCCAGGATTTGGGGAGCAACCCCTCTGCTCTGTGCCACGTGAGAAATCAGAACCTAAAGGACCTCTTAGCGAAACAGAGACAACTCACTGTAGGTACCAGACACACGGTGCCTGAGCTCACAGAGCAGTAAGGGCTCTGATGCCCGGGTTAGTGAGAGAACGCACGTGGCGGGGTCAGTGGGCCTCAGCTACAGGGCCGGGCCCATCCCAGCCACAGAGGGGAAAGAGGACATTCTTGCTCGGGGACACTCAGACATCTGGGCTCTGCTTCATTCCCGATATGTCTCGCCACTGTGGATGAAGCCTTTTCCTGCAGCCACTGCTGATTAAGGAAGGCCTTCCATATGTGGGGAGCACACTGACCCCCAAGTTCGCTTCAGTGATAGTCCCTGGCTATTCTAGAACAGGGAAGCCAGAGCCTCCTGGGTATCCTGATACCCACGTTGCCATTCATTTGATCGATTGACCTTGAACAGTGAAGGAAAAGGACATTGCCGTCTTCCAGAGGCGGGCAATTAGGCTTCGTGCAAAAGGTTTCCAGGTGTGCAGGGAGCACAGGAGCTGGGTGTGCTTCGTGTGGCCTAAGAATGGGTTCCCCAGGGAAGGCTACCCAGAGAACTCAGAGTCTATCTCTTTTAATCTTCGGTTTGACCTTTGACCAAGATCTTGGTGTAAGCACATCTCTACCTGCCCTCTAACCTGAACAGACCTCTCTAATCTCATAACACTGAAATAATTATCCATTCCCTCATTTAAATCAGTCATGGGGTAAGCAGCTCTTCCTGCCTCTCCAGGGGATAGGAATTGCGAGCTGCCTCATCCAAGGTGCTACTCATTCTTTGCAGTGCTAGTAATAGATGTAGTCAAGGTATCAAAGATGGTCATTTAGCACTTTCGTAGATACCACAGGGAGTGGGGGCGGGAAATGAAACTGAGAAGTTCAGGGTATTGATTTCAAGCTCTCCAGAGTCCAAGGCAGTGAGTGTGCACGGGTCTGACACGCCAGCATCCCCAGTGCCCTTGTGCATTGCCCACTGAGCAGTTACTGAGGATGCTGCTGGTCCCCCAAGTCACATCCCTTCTCTCAACCATGCACAGGTTTCATATCAAAACACCAAGCTGCTGCGGATCCCATCCTTCTCTCCAAACCCCGAGGAGACCCCTTCGCCACCTGCACCTTCAATAGCCAAATCAGGGTCGTTGGACTCAGAGCTCTCAGTGTCCCCCAAAAGGAACAGCATCTCTCGGACACACAAAGAAAAGGGGCCTTTTCACATGCTGGGTTCCGCCAGCCAGACAAACAAAGTACCAGAGGCTCAGAGCCAGACCCCCGTGTCCACGTCCACGTCCACGTCCACCCGCCTGTTCGGGTTAGCTAAGCCAAAGGAAAAGAAGGAGAAGAAGAAGAAGGGCAAAGGAAGCCGCTCACAGCCCGGGGGTAAGTCGCACACCAGGTCTCCCTCTGGCTGCGCCGCCCCGGGGGGCTCTGGCAGCACAGGAGGGGTCAGAAAGGGGCGCCTGCCTTTCGGGCGCATAGAGGCTGACCCCCATACGTCTCACCAGACCCACTTGCTCTGCCCATAGAGGGCTGTTGGGACTTGACGCTGAGAACCGAAATTCAGGGAGCCTTTAGGGACCCACTCTGTGCGGTGCGTGGGCAGAGTGTGGAGCACGGGCTCCTTTCTCACGCTTACTGTCCAGATGAGGAGCGGAGACTCTGAATCAGTTACAGGCCTCCCTGCCTTTCGGCCTGGTCCAGTAATAAGCTACTTCAATGGAAAGCTGAATTTGTTGAAATCTCAGAAGATTCTTTACCAGTCACTAACTTTTTTATTTAAAGACACAAGTTGAGATACTTGTATAAAGAAATTTCTACTGTAAAGGAGGATGATTTTTTTTAAAGATTCTATATATTCATATGCAAGTACTTTCCCTTACCACATAAATATATTTAAACATAAAAGATGCAAATTGCTTATGTGCTGTTGTAAAGTTTAAGGGTTTATATAGCATTTCAAAAAGCAATAAAACTGACGCTGTCTTCCAAAAGACCCAGGAGGAAAAAGAAAAATAATATACTAATAGGTGCTTGGTGAGCATTTTCCAAGGGCAGCTTTAATCCTGCAGGAGATATGAGGCAGGTGTTTTTGACCCCAGACACCCAGGAACCCTGCAGCTCGGGATTAGCTGACGTGCCCGCCGGCGCAGGGCGTGCGATCAGCTCGCACGACATGAGGTTGAGTCCTTCTCATCAGGGTTGGCCTCTCCCTTCTGTGCAGGAGAATGTAGAGAAATCCCTGTTTCCAGGCTTGTCTTCTGTCGAGTTCAAGGATCTATAGGCAGAGGACATCATTGAGGACCTCATTGACTATATCAGTGGAGGGGGCGCCGCAGCAGCAGTCATCATCCACCTGCCCAGCGTCTGTTTGCATCCCGGGGGACTTGTGTTTAGGGAAGACAGGACAGAATTTACCAATGAAAAGAGCATTTTTGTCTGAATTTCTCTCTCCCTCTTGGCTTCCTTTTTCCAGACGGCCCTGCATCAGAGGCGCCTGCGGAGGGGGAAGAGATTTTCTGCTGACCGGTCCCGCTGCTGTCCTGCCCGGTGACTGTCCTCCCCCACCATCCTGTGTGCACTCCCCCCCACCGATGCCCACACCCGGCGGCCCTCCTCGCTGCCCCAGGGCCTGGGCCCAAGGGACAGACGGTCCTGGGGGTCAGGGTGGGGAAGGAGGCCCAGGATTGCCACCCAACCACTGGCCGACCCTGCTGAGGTCACATCACAACAAGGATAGTGGCCCCGGAAGTCCAGGCGATGGTTGTGGACATGTCAGGAATGCCTCGAGGCCGAGAGGGTGTTTCCGAATGTGGTCTGAAGCTCTGGCTGCCTTTTGATTTGGGAGAGCAGAACCAAAAATCAAACAGCAGGTAGTTTGCTCTTCGTCTGAACGCGTATGGTACCCATCTGTATAGACACGTGGAATACGACGGGACTGTGCGTGCTCTACACCAGACGCCTGGAGGGCTCAGCTCAGCTCCACACAAGGGCGCTGCCCGCCACCACTTGGTGGGTGCACTCCGAGTCTCAGCCGCTGGTCCCCCCAGGCTGTCTCCCGGCAAACCCACTCATGCACACTTCACCCCCTACTTCTGCGTGTATTTCTCATTCAGAAGGGACGGCAAACAGTTGTGAAAACCAGTGAAAGAAGGCTCGCTGTCTTTAAAAAGCAAATGACCCTGAAACACCTTGATTTTGGTGTTTTGGTCACTTTAGGGGGAACAAAAAAGTAATGTCATCAGATCTAAAAGAAATCCTGTATTGGCTTTCCAAGATGTTTGCCCACGGATTCTGAGCGCAGAAGAAGTAGAGAGGCCGCCTCCCCGTCACCCCTGCAGAGTGACACTTTCTGGTCTTCCTGGCCATTCGCACGTGACCACGACCCCCAGGCCATCCCCCTGGGATCTCGCAGTGGCTCCCCAGGGAAGCCGCTCTTGCCTGCGCCCCCGCCAGGGGAGAGGGTGGCCCCCCGGTGCTCCTCCGCCCGCCCTGGGGCTGCCCGCCTCTCCCTCCAGGGTGGGGTGGCCGCCCTATCCTAGACAGCTGGCCGAAAAGCAGGTGCAGGTAGGTGCGTTGGGCGCATGAAGTGGTTCCTTCCAATTCAGACCAGGAGAAGAGCTGGCCCAGAGGGCACGGCCTGGGAGAAGAGCTGGCCCAGAGAGCACGGCCTGGGAGGGTCTCCTGTCAGGAGGCCTGGCACAGTTTTGATTTCTCCAAGTTTTGCAGTCTAAAGTTCTGATGGTTGCTGTACTCTGTCCCTTGAGGATGGCACAAGTGCCGTCTGCTTGTTCTTTTTCCTCCTCTCTCTCTTTTTCTGTGTTTTCATCTGTATTCCTGCAGGCTCGTCGCCAGCCGGCAGGTGCAGGGCATTTCCCTGTGAGGCCCCCGCACCTGCCACGCTTGCTACCCCCTTATTGCGGTGGGGAAGACCCTGGAAAATTTCTGTGCTTTCCATGTGGCCTTTGATTCCTGCCTTTCGCCCCTCAGGAGCATGGGTCTTTGAACATAACCTTTTTAAAAACAAACAGATCTGTACCTTGGTGCTTGTTGATGAATTGCAAGCTGGCCTTGCAGATGGAGATATCTATCTTTCAGTTTATTTGAAAGAGGTCTGGTTTAAAAGTTTTAGCTCTAGATTTATTTATTTGTGTGCCGAGTGCGTGTGTGTGTGTCCGTGTGTGTGCGTGTGTGTGTTAAGGGTGAACACACCAGCCCAACGGTTTTGACTGTGTCCCGTCAAGCAGCCCACGCTGCATCCTCACTCCTCCAGGTCTATCAAAGTGCCTTGAAGGCCCAAAGGAAAATTAAGGGTAGGGGGCGAAGTCCCTTTCCTTCCCTCCTCCCACTCCAACCTCATTCTTTGACCGAGAGAAGTCTTCTTCCTTTCTTGAGAGTTAAAAAAACTCGCCACCCATGGGCTTCATGTGCCTCGTTTTATCACGGCGATTTCTTACCCTTCAGAAAGGCTTTGAGAACCAGCTGATTTTCTGCTGAACCTCGATATGCCCCGCCCCAACCCCCCGACCAAAGACCCTGAACATCAGAAGGTTAGGTTGCCTCCGCCGCCAGTCCCTACAGCTCCGAGGATGGCTGGCCTGCCGTGGCCTTGCTTAGACCCCCAGGGAGCTCAGCGCTCCATCCTGGTCACTGGTTCGGCGGGCCCACGTCCTCCTCCTGGCATCCATGCCCTCACACAGGCTCTCCACCAGAGGTGCCCGGACAGCTTCTGTCCATCGCCACACAGCTGTATTTCAGTTTCAAAGTGTCCTTTGTTCCCACCTGGTTGTGAAGTTGCAGTTGCCTCGGCTGTTTGGTGGCAGTTTTCTGAAACGATTAGCCCTCCGCCTGCCCCCCGCCTGGTCAGGTTGTGGTTGGACGAGTTTCGAATCTGAATCCAAGGGTGTCTCCTGCTGGCCCAGACCCGTGCTTCTCCGTGCCTTGGTCCCCTCTCCCCGTCTGGTGTGGGTTTGGGGAGCCACCTGGGATTGTTGCTGCTCCTGCTTTTGCTTCTGACCTCGAGGCCGCCTCCTACCTGGAGGCCTCACCTGGTCGCTGAGGTTTCTTTCCTGTGAGAAGGGGCCGCCTCTCAGGGCGACTCAGACTCGGCTCTCCGCAGCGTCCGCAAGCTGGGAAGGCAAGCTTCTCAGCTTAGGGAATCGGGCCTGACCTCCCTTGCATTCAGATTTGGGGGGGCAGATGGAGACACCACCCAGGGTCCCAGAATTGAGTGAGTCACCTGGAAGGAGGCTGCGCCTTCTCTCAGGACTCCCGTCATCTCAGTGGTCGCTGTCCTAGTCGGGCGACGTGTGCACTTTAAACGCTCCCCACGGTTGGCTTCACTTCCATGACAATCAGCTATTGACTGTTTGCTTTGAAAATGGAAAGGGTTAACAACAGCCCAGTTGCCGTCATTCAGCCTTTGCCAACATTCCCCCCTCTACCGCCATGAGAGCAGTCTGTGGGGAGGAACTCCTTAACGAGGTTTTGGTTTTTATTTGGAAAGGTACGAACCTTACCTTTTATCCTCTCATGTCTCAGGGTAATACCACTAAAAGTTGTTTTTGGCAGACATTCTCCTGTTACTTGTCTTCCCGAGCCCCTAGTTGCCGCAGTAGGGAGCACGCACTGTAAGACCCTTGGGACTTGTTGTCCCTTTGTTTGGAGGGTGGGTGTTAGTGTGTCTGGTTTATAAATAGGCCCCACCTTAACTAAAAGGTGGCCAGACCTCCAGCCCGGAAGGTGTGGTTCACAGCAGTACTCTGTAATTCATCCCTCGGACCCCGAAGTTCTTTTTCCATAGCCGGTTCTTGCTGCCGAGGATCTGGTGTCAGCTTGGAGCTGCGGTTGTTGACGCAGCACTGACGGAGGGCCCGGTGTGCCCCATGGATGGCCATGTCCAGGGGCTGGGCCGGGGAGGAAGTTGGGAGAAACGGACTGAAAGTGGGCTTCAGCAGCCAGAAGAGGGTGGTTCGGAGGGGACCCCGGCCACTGCCAAGGGCTCTGGACATGCTTGGACTGCAGACGCCCAGAGAGAACCCTCCGTGTCGCAGTGGCGGTGGCTGAGGCATGGTGCCCACCATCCCGCAGCGGAGCCCTGGGACACGCTCACCGGCGGCCCCGGGTCACAGCCCCACCCGGCGCTGCTGCTCCGATCGACCCTCAGAGACAGGAAAGAAGGCCAGCGGCTCGTTTTGGTTGGCTTCATTTTCTTTCTTTCAGTGTAGCGTAACATTCCTAGCTAACCTGCGCTTTGAAATCTGCCTGCTGGCCAGGTTTTAAGACGAGAAGTCTTTCAGTGCTGCCATAAGAGGGAAAAAACAAAAACAACAAAGGCTTCTTTCCGTGTACCAGTCGAATTTGTCAGAAGCTTAGCCGGCCTTGAGTTCCTTCTCCATCTTGCGAAGGTTTAAAGACGGGCAGACCCAGCTGGCTGACGTGTCTCCTGCCTGGGCCGCGCCGGCCTCTGCTCACCCCGCCCGGACCGCCCCGGGCTCCAGGGCTCCGACGGGCCACCGCGGTCTCCATTCCGTCTGAGGTTCCGGGCGTGTCACCCCACCTGACGCGCAGGACACCCCAGGACATGCAGGAGGCCGGTTCCCAGACACCTGATACCTCTGCTGTCATTTCGTCATTTTCAGATGCTGAATGGACATTTCTGTGCTGAATCCTATTAAATAAAAAGGGGTTAAAACCCAGATGCTGTATATTAATTTGTAATTATGTATAAAGTAAAAGCAGTTTTAAACTGTAAAGATTTTTTTTCAGTGTGTTTCCTGGAATTTTGCCACAACATACTGGCTTTGTATTTTATTTATCTTCCTTTCTAGTTATCGGCTTCAGACCCTTGTAAAGCCCCCTTCCACCTTCCAAAAAAAAAATAATAATAATAAATGTCCTTTAAGTCTCGATGGTGACTCTGATTTATTCCTGTCCAGGTGGGCCTCCTGGAGTGAGTCCCAGGGTACTCTGGTTCCCAGCAAAGGGCCTGCCCCCTTCCCCAGCTGTGAGAGAGCCTTCGACCCAGTGAAGCCTTATTTCTGTACCTTCAGGAAGGACCACCCCGGAGCACAAAGTGGTTCCTGGGGAACTCAAGTCCCCCTGGAGCCAGACCCTAGCCTGAAGGCGCCAAGAGTCAGAACCATTTCCCGTCAGATAAGTGCAGTGAAAAACGTCCTTGTTACAGATCCTACTATGTAATCCTTTACATAGATCCTACTGTGTGAAAAAGATGAATGTCAGTTTACTTCTCTCTACTGACTTTTTTCCAGCCCGTCCCACCCCCAAACAGGGCAATTGCCAAAAAAACGAATTCAGGGAGAAGACTCGTTTGCATGCAGCTCTGAAGGCATTTACTGGGTCTGATCCTCAGAAGTTGCTGGAATGCACAGTAGGAGCTGCTGTTCCCAACCCTAACCCGCCTGTAGGCGCCTGTGCTGCAACTCCTGCACCGCTGGCGCCTCCTGGAGCCGAGCCTGCCCTGCTGTTCCCGCGAGAAGCCCCTGGGTGCAGCTGGTCACCCAGTGTGATGCGGGAAACAGAATCAGCCCAATTCGCAGCTCTGTGCTCCCAAGCTCCGCGCCCCTCCCCACACAGCCACAGCCAAAAAGAAGGAAGTCCCGCCGGGTTGCCAAGTGCCTTCTCTCATTCGGTGAGCTTGGACGCGCCCGGATTTCTAAAGAGTCTCGTAGCCCTGGCAATAGTTGCTGCCCCAGAAGCCAGGGAACAGCGGTCCCTTCTCTCCGCCGCCCGCCGCAGCCATCAGGGCAGCTGCGGCATCTGGACACCCCCAGCGGGGTGGGAGAGTGGTTCCCACGGCCCTGAGCTCCTCTGCTGCCCTGCCCCCACCAGCTCCTCGCCTGGGTCTGAGCCAAGGACAGGCTCCCATCGCCGGAGGCAGGAGGCAGGAGGCGGGGGGTGGGGAGAGGTGGGGTGGGGGGCGGGGAGGAACCATCCTTTGTTCCAGGAGAAGCCAAAGGCACAAAGCTGGGCAGGCTCTGTGAGGACCAGCCAGTCAGCCAGGTGCAGGGTCCCCGCCTGCTCCTGAAGGAGAAGGGGCCACTTCTGCCCAAGGACCCCCACCCCCGCACCCGACTCAAAGGGCAAGCCAGCCGTGCACCCAGGAAGCAAGTGCGCTAACTGATGCCGCAGGACAGAGACAGTCATGAATGAAGCCAGCAAGCTGCAGAAGAGCCTGCTGGGCAGGGAGGAACAGGGCCCCGGTTTTGTGACTTCCTTGGAACCAGAAATAGAAGCAGATCCAAGGTCAAAAAGGGGATCAGAGTAGCTTCCCCGGTGGCTCAGGGGTCAAGAATCCGCCTGCCCACACAGAAGACGCGGGTTCCAGGTTTGTTCTGTCCCTGGTCTGGGAAGATCCCACCTGCCGCCAAGCAACCAGTAAGCCCGTGCACCCCGACCATTGAGCCTGCGCTCTAGAGCCCAGGGACCGCAACTGCTGAGCCCGCTTGCCACAGGTGCTGGAGCCTGTTTGTGCCTGGAGCCCGTGCTCCGCAGCGAGAAAGCCATCTCAGTGAGAAGTGTGCACACTGCACCTCCGCTCACCACGACCAGAGAGAGCTGCTGCTCTGAAGACCCAGCACAGCCAGAGACTTCAGTTAAAAATCCGAGCCCTCCCTCTGGCACTACACTCCTGGCTCAGCCTGGGGCCGCGACCACCCTCCCAGCAAATCCCCCTGCCTCCCCAGCCACCCCTCCCATTCCAGGCTCCGTGGGAGATTCCTTCTTCCTTGGGCTTCCCTGGTGGCTCGCTGAAGAATCTGCCTGCAGTGCAGGAGAAGTGGGCAAGTTCCCCTGGAGAAGGGAAGGGCTACTCACTCCAGTATTCTTGCCTGGAGAGTTTGCACCCCTTCCCCCCCACCCCCATTCCTTCAGGGGCCCAGAGGCGGAACGATCCAGGTGGACCATGTCCTCCTCCTCGGAGGCCCTGAGAGGAGTCCCCAGCGGACAGGGGTGGAACCCGGTGCGCCCCAGAGGCTGTGGGCCCTGCCGGCCTCCCAAGTCCTCTGGTGTCCCAGTTAACCCGGGCCGTCCCCAGGTCCCTCTGGACTATTGACATCGCTTCCTCAGACGGCTGCAAATGGTCCTACTCAGGTTTGGGCTGCTCCTCCCTCCAGGAGCTTTGAGAGACTTCCTTTCTTCCTGGGAAAGAGTCTCTGGACCCTCGGGATGGAGGTGGGAGGAGGGGAGAGGAGAGGGACCCAAGAAGGGGAAGGGCCTTGAGTGGCGGGACTCAAGTGGGGGCACGGGGGAGCAAGGGAGCGGCAGGCTGGCTCTGCAGACCCGCTGAGAACGGGCCTGCTTCTGTCTGCCTCTGTCGGCACATCCCCTCCAGGGCCTTGAATTTCCCACCCCACCCCCACGGTTTCAGCGTTGGAGCTGGGTGGTTGCCTGGACGACCGGGTTCCCATCCTGGCCCCATCCCTGTGTCCAGAGTGGTGGGGCCCCAGTCACCTGAAACAATGCTCCCTCCACCCGCAGGAGCCTGGCAGCTGCAAGGAGCTGGGGACGGGGCCAGGCTGGGGTCCCACGCCATTGAGGGGACCTGGACTGAGTCTGGGGGCCACAGGGTGAGCGGGAGAACAGGCGCAGACTGCAGAGTCTGGGCTCAACGTCCAGTCTCGCCATCTGATGGCCGAATAACCTGGGACAGGTTACTGATCCTGTCTGCCCCCGTTCCCTCTTCCATGCGGCAGCAGCCACGGTGTCGCTCAGACTTGCTGTGACAGTTTCACGAGAGGCTAGATGCTGGTGAGCCCCGAGCCTGTCACCCGTGGCTGCAGGAGGAGCCTGTCCCAGCAGCTGCCGCACCGGAATCCCGTCCCCCACCCCGTCTCCACATCTGGAGGTGAGCACCTGGAGGCGGAGACCACCTTCCCATCACCCAGCGTGGCTCAGGGCTCCTTGTCTCTGGGCTTCTGGTTTGGAATACCTGTCCCCCCTCCCGTCACTTGGCTCAAGTGAACCGTCACTTCCTAGAGGAAGCCTTCCCGGACACCCAGGGCAAGCCCAGCCCCTCCTTCCTGCCTGTCCCTTAGCATCCAGAACCCACCTGCCGATAGAACAGTTAGGCACCTGGAATGCCCAGCCTTAGGCTAGCGTCCCCTCCCCCTGGCTTGGACTGGGCGAGCAAAGAAGCCAGGTCTGGAAATAGATCCCCTCGAGTTCATGCCCTGGTGCCCTACTCCTGTGTGTCCTGGGCCAACTGCTTAACCTCTCTGAGTGCAGTTTGTAAAACAGGAATGAAGGCACCTACCTCCAGCCTTTTATTGTAAAAAAAAAGCATGTTCTTTCTTTTTACTTGGCAGGAAGAGACAAGATAAAGGCTTGGATCTTGGGATGTGCAGACAGTGGGCCTTGGCAGGAAGAGACAAGATAAAGGCTTGGATCTTGGGATGTGCGTCATGTGGGCCTAGGTGGAAGTATTTACTGTGACGCCAGGGCCCCTATAGTGTTTCAGGTTCTTCTGGGTCAATGAAGCTTTGCCAGTGTCTCGTTTTTGCTTTGGATGACCTCCCCGTGGAAGGCCCAAGAGTGAGGGGCGCTCACTGGCTGGAGACCCACACCCTTGATGCCTGAATGGGGTCCAGGTCCCCCATGTGGGGATGATCACACCAAGGCTCGTGGAATTAGACCAGCCCAGCCAGAGCCAGCGCCAGGCCCATCCTGCCAATGTGCAGATACAAGGTTCTCCCTTAAGCCCGAGCTCCTCAAACCAGTCTTTAGATCCCTGTGTTTGAACTAGCTGTCTGTTAAAAATGCACCTCCCTGGGCCTAACCCAGGTTTAATGACTGAGAGTCTCCAGGGAGGAATCTGGGGAATTTGCAGGGTTCACGAAATCCCTGGGGATAGTTCAAGAGACCCCAGGTGCACACCCAGACTCCCCCCCCCCCACCCAGGAGAGGTAAGTGTGGGGAAAGGGAGGTGAAGAAAGAAGCACCCATGTCCGACCCTTCAGAGCAGCGAGGTCCTCTCCACTCTCCAAACAGAACTTCCCTCCATGGAATCCCATTCTTGCTCTGCAGGTAATTCTCTGTGAACATTCTGGCTGTCGATGAGTCTGTTGACAAGTCGTGGGAGCTGCTGCCTGACCCTGGGCTGAAGAGACAGGCTTCAGTCTCTCCATCTGCAAGGTGGGACCCCTACAACCCCGCCGAGCTGCTGAGATGACGGGGCAGCACAGAATCACGGCGCCGGAGATTCCTCCTCCCGTTGCTGTGTGCTCAGACCTTGTCACTGGAGGGCTGGGTCACATCCACAGAGCAGGTGGTGGACTAGATAGAGCTCTTCTCTTGGCCTTGCGCAAACTGGACTCATCAGCAGGTGGGTGGGGAACCACCCCGCCCAGAACCTTGGAGATGGGGGTCTGAGCACCCCAACATTTGAGCAGTTCTGGTTGGTTCCTATGTGTGGCTGAGGTTGAAAGGCTGGTTGATCCCCAAGCTTGATCCCAGAGGTCAGCTGTGCTCTGCAGACGAGGCTGCCTCCCTGGGTGTCTCCAGGAGCCACTGGCATGGACGGAGCTGGCTCTGGCTCTGCTGAGGGTCTAAACGTTGAGCGAGCAGTCGGTGCTCCAGGCCGGAAGGGGGACAGCTCTCCCCTTGGGCCTGTGACGCCCGCCAGAGGCTGCCAAGGGCTTCCCTGGTGGTTCTGCAGTAAAGAATCTGCCTGCAATGCAGGAGACTCAGATTTGAGCCCCGGGCGGGGAAGACCCATTTGGAGGAGGAAATGGCAACCCACTCCAGAATTCTTACCTGGAGAATCCATGGAAAGAGGAGCCTGGCGGGCTACAGTCCATGGGGCCGCACAGAGTCGGGCACGACGGGGCAGCTGAGAACATCACGCAAACAGGAGGCTGAAGTGCTGCCCTGGGGAGCACAGCCCCAGGGGCCAACCGGCGGCCTCCAGAAGTAGTGAAAGTTGGGGGCAGGGAAGACAGGGCACCCAGCCCACTCTGGGGGCTGAGTCAAGTGCCGCCTACAAGCCCCAGCTGGTGCCCACCTCCAGCTGACTTTCCACCAAGGATTCTAGACCATAGGGCTGCTTCTTCAGCCCCACCTGCCCTTCAAGAGCTTCACCCACAGCCTCTCCACCTACCCTCTATCCCAACCTGATAGGAGCCACTCCTCTGCAAGGATGCTGTCTTAATATTTGGGGGCAGGGGGTTCATTGTTAGTTATTATAATTCATATTCTCTAAAACATGTGGGACATATTGAGATTTATTTTTAAAATATTTTTAAACACCTATAATCCCATCAGCCAGAAAAGAAACTATCCACTAATGTTACAGCATGTTTCCTTTGTACTCATTTTTTTTAATTGAAGTATAGTTAATTTAGAATACTGAAAAAATTGAAGTATGGTCAATTTATATGTAAATCAGGTGTACATCGTAGTGATTTGGGGTTTATTTGTTTTGGCAAATGATATTCCATTATAGATTATAAGATATTGGCCCTGTTCAGTTCAGTTGCTCAGTCGTGTCCGACTCTTTGTGACCCCATGAATTGCAGCACACCAGGCCTCCCTGTCCATCACCAACTCCCGGAGTTCACCCAAACTCATGTCCATCAAGTCGGTAATGCCATCCAGCCATCTCATCCTCTGTCATCCCCTTCTCCTCCTGTCCCCAATCCCTCCCAGCATCAGTCTTTTCCAATGAGTCAACTGTTCGCGTGAGGTGGCCAAAGTATTGGAGTTTCAGCTTTAGCATCAGTCCTTCCAAAGAACACCCAAGACTGATCTCCTTTAGAATGGACTGGTTGGATCTCCTTGCAGTCTAAAAGGGACTCTCAAGAGTCTTCTCCAACACCACAGTTCAAAAGCATCAATTCTTCGGTGCTCAGCCTTCTTCACAGTCCAACTCTCACATCCATACATGACCACTGGAAAACCATAGCCTTGACTAGACGGACCTTTGTTGGCAAAGTAATGTCTCTGCTTTTGAATATGCCATCTAGGTTGGTCATAACTTTCCTTCCAAGGAGTAAGCATCTTTTAATTTCATGGCTGCAGTCACCATCTGCAGTGATTTTGGAGCCCAAAAAGTAAAGTCTAACACTATTTCCACCGTTTCTCCATCTATTTCCCATGAAGCGATGGGACCAGATGCCATGATACTGTGCAGTCAATCCTCAATTGCTATCTGTTTTATTTAATCTGTGTGTATGTGTCAGTCTCTCAATCATGTCCAAACCTTTGTGAACCCCATGGACTGTAGCCCTCCAGGCTCCTCTGTCTATGAGATTCTCCAAGCAAGAATACTGCAGTGGGTTACCATTTCCTCCTCCAGAGAATCTTCCTGACCCAGGGATCGAACCTAGGTCACCTGCACTGCAGTCAGATTCTTTATCATCTGAGCCACCTGGGAAGCTCATTACTTGCCTGTTTTATGTATAGTACTTCGTATCTGTTAATCCCATACTCCTGATTCCTCCCTCCCGCCAGTCCCATTTGGTAATGTTGTTTGTTTTCTATGTCTGTCAATCTGTTTTGTCTCTAGATTCATTTGTAGTTTTAAAATTCCACGTATAAGTGATATGGTATATAGTATTTGTCTTTCTCCATCTTACTTCACTGAGCGTAACATTCTCTTGGTCCATCCGTGTTGCTGCAGATGGCACCGTTTTGCGCTTCCTTACGCCCGAGTGGCAGCGCACTGTGTCCGTGTACTGTGTCTCCCTAAGCCAGCCGTCTGCTGGTGGGCACTGGCCGTCTCTGTGTCTTGGCTGTTGTAAGCTGCGCCGTGTGAACGTTCGGGTGCGTGTACCCTTTTGTTTGGGGGCTCTTTTAGTGGCAGCATCCCAGATCTTTTTCGTCGTGGCATGCAGGATCTTCAGTCACAGGCGTGTTGCAAGGATCAGTTTAGTTGCAGGGGTCTGATTTCCTGATCAGGGATCAAACCCAGGCCCCTGCATTGGGAGCACAGAGTCGTTGCCACTGGACCACCAGGGAAGCCCCACATGTATCGTTTTAAATTAGAGTTTTCGTCTTTTCTAACCACACTCCCAGGAATGGGGTGGCTGGATCACATGGTGACTGGTTTATTTATAAGGATCCTCCACACTGTTCTCCATAGTGGCTACACCAATTTACATTCGCACCAACAGTCTTTGTACACATTTTTATTTATCAGAGTTAAAGCCACGTTCTATATAGACACATATCTTACTTACTTCTTTTCACATTTTCATATGAACACTGGGTACCTAATATCCCACTGTATACATGTCACTGTTGGGACTTCAGGTGTTTCCAACTTTTAACTCTTACAAATAACATGCAGGGCTGGTTTATACCACCACTTTCCCCCCTATTTCAAAGTAAACATGTGTTTATTAGAGACAATGTGGAAACTATTAATAAGTAGAATAAATAAATTAAAATTATGGTAGGAAGCTCTGCCTCCAACCAAGATGGAGTAATATCGACCAGATTTACTCACCTCCTACAACAACCAAAACTCCAGACGAAATACGTGGAATGACGGTTTAAAGGACGCTGGAAATCAAACAACAAAGTACAGTTACCCCTGAGAGACCAAGGTCCTGTCTGAGCCCACCTTAAACCTTGCAACTGCCCTGAGCTTCCCAGCGGCAGCCAAGGATGAAGACACAGGTGGAATCTGGGAGACTCCCCGAGTTGCAGGGATGGAGCTGAGAGCTATGAGATGGAGCTGGCAGGACAGGGGGCTTCCCCGGTGCTCCAGAGGTTAAGAGTGTGCCTCCCAATGCAGGGGCCACGGGTTTGATCCATGGTTGGGGAACTAAGATCCCACATGCCTTGGGGGCAGCTAAGGCCTGACTGCAACTACAGAGCTCACGTGCCACAGCTAGAGAGAAGCCCGCATGCCACCACAAGGAAGCAGAGGGCCGCGATGACAGATCCCAGCAGGAAAACCCGGTGCAGCCAAGTAAATGGGCCCGTGGCGCCAGTGTAAAGAACCCACCTGCCAATGCAGGAGACACAAGGGAAAAGGGTTCCATCCCTGGGTCGGGAAGCTCCCTTGGAAGAGGGCATGGCAGTCCACTCCGGTATTCTTGCCTGGAGAATCCCACGGACAGAGGAGCCTGGCGGGCTGCAATCCATGGGGTCGCGCAGAGGCAGGCACGACTGAGGCGAATGAGCACAGAGGATTAGAGTCAAAGTGCCTGTGTCACCCTGGACCAGGCGTAGGGCCTGTTCCCACCAGCTGGCCTGGTAAAACCATTCCCAGGGCACAGGGCAGAGGCCCCACAGAGGCTCTTTCTTAGGAAACAGGGACTCATTAGCCCTAGAGGGAGCACTGCTCCAGCTCTACTGAGTCTTGAAAAGCAAGGCCTGGGCTTCTCAGATGGTGCAGTGGTAAAGAATCTCCCTGCCAGTGCAGCAGATGCAGGTCCGATCCCCGGGTCAGGAAGATCTGCAGGAGGAAATGGCAAGCCAGTCCAGTATTCTGGCCTGAGAATCCCACAGACAGAGGAGCCTGGTGGGCTACAGTCCACAGGGTCGCAAACAGTCGGACACGGCTGAGCACACACACGTGCAAGAGGATCCAGCTGTTCCCAAATAACTTAGCCATGTCCCAAAACAAAGTTCAGGAGTATCCAGGCAAACAGCCAGCACACAAGAGTTACAGTCACAGTGTCTGGCATCCGGGACAATGACTACACATGTCAGGAAACATTTAATCCATAGTGAGGATAAAAGTTCTGTAACCTGACGCAGAACTGACACAGATGTTAGAATTACCAGACAAGGATGTTAGAAGTCAGTGTAACTGTGTTCCACAAATTTAACAGAAAGAAGTGAAAAACTGATACTCCAAAGGCAACAACATATTGTTAAAAGAAATAAAAGAAGACCTAAGTAAGTGAAAACACATCTGTGTCCATGGATCAGGAGACTTACCATTGTTAATAGGCCAGTATTCCCCAAATTAATCTATGGGTTCACATGGTCCTTATCAAAAGCCCAGCAGCAACTGGGATTCCCTGCAGACACTGACAAGCTGACCCTAAACTTCGTATGGGAATTCCAGCGATCCAGAACAGCTACAACAGTCTTGAAAAAGAAGAGCCAAGTTCGAAGACACACACTTCCCAGTTTCAAGACTCACTACAGAGTTATGGTTATCAAGACAGGGTGTTACTGGCTCAAGGACAGACACGGAGATCTGTCCTTAAGCCAGCAGAGTAGAATTGAGAGTCCAAAACTGGGCTGTCACGCTTATGGTCAGTGGATTTCTGAACCTTTTTTATTTCTCTGCTTTGGCTGTGCCGGGTCTTCGTTGCCGGGCACGGGCTTTCTCTGGCTGCGGCGGGGTAGGGGCTGCTCTCGGGTTGTGGCGCATGCCTTCTCATTGCAGTGGCTTCTCTCGTTGCAGGGCACAGTCTCTGGAATGCGTGGGCTCAGTGGTTGTGACACATGGTCTTAGCTGCCCCGCCCCATGTGGAATCTTCCCTGACCAGGGATCGAATCTGTGTCCCCTGCATTGGTGAATTCTTGGCCACGGGATCTCCAGGGAATTCCAGTGATCAACTGATTTTTGACAAGGCTGTCAGGACTACTCAATGTAGAAAGAGCAGTCTTCTCCATAAATCATACTGGGACAGCTGAATACATACATGTGAAAAAAATTGAAATTAGACACATACTACCCCCACACACACACCACACATAGTAAGTAACCTGGGCCCTGTGGCTCAGATGGTAACGAATCTGCCTGTAATGGGTTCTCCGTGGGTCAGGAAGATCCCCTGGAGAAGGAAAGGGTACCCCACTCCAGTATTCATACCTGGGGAATCCCATGGACAGAGGAACCTGGTGGGCTACAGTCCATGGGGTCACAAAGAGTTGGACACGACTGAGGGACTAACACTACTGTAAGAGCTAAGGAAAAAACAGGGTCAAATCTTCATGCCTTGAGGTTAGGCACAGCCTTCGTAGATATGAGGCTAAAACCACAAATGGCAAAAAAAAATAATAAGATGGGCTTCATCAGATTTAAAAACTCTTGTGCCTCAAAAGCTACCGTCAAGAAGGTGAAAAGACAGCACAGAGAACGGGTGAAAATATTTTTAAAAACTGTTCATCTGACACAGGAGTTTTATCTAGAATATATTAAGAACACTTTCAACTGAATAATAAAAGGACAAATGACCAAACTTCAAAATGGGCAAAGCCATTGAACAGACGTTTCTCCAAAGAAGAGACATAAATGGCCAATAAGCTCATGCAAAGATGTTCAACATCATTAGTTATCAGAGAAATGCAAATCAAAACCACAGAACATGAAATATCAATTCACACTCACTAGGAAGGCTATAATGGTTAAAAAAAAAAAACAAAACAAAAAACAGATAACAAGTGTGCAGGAGGGTATAGAGAAATGAGAACCCTTGTGTGCTGCTCCTGGGAATATAAAGTGACGCAGCCACTTTTGAAAATGTTCTGACAGTTTCTCGAGTGGTTAACCATAGTGTACGGATACTTGCTACAAGGATGAGCCTGAAAACATCGTGCAGAGTCAGAGCCCAATCACAGAGGACCACATACTGTTTTATTCCGTTTATACAAAACGTCCAGAGTACAGGCAAAGGCAGGGAGAGCCTCAGTTGCCTAGGACCGCGGCAGTTGGCAGGGAAGGAGAGTGGCTGCTCATGGGGATGGGGTTTCTTTTGGGATGAATGAAAATACTCTAACATAGACTCTGATCAAGGTCACGTAACTCTGCGTACACTAACAGCCCCTGGGTTACACCCTTGGTGTAGGGCTTTCTTGGTGAAGGATGTGGCACCACAGTTGATGACTGTGATGATTTCATGGGTATATTCGTATCTCAAATGGTATAAAATTGTACAGTTTAAGTATGTGCAGTTTATGGCATATCTATTACACCCCATAAAACTATTTCTAAAAATCACCTACAGTGAGCATCTAGAAATAAGCACACTTCACAGTTTGATATATTCTTCCAATCTCTTTTCAATGAACGCAGTTTATTTTACAAAATGAGATAAGCCTGCTCTTTCTCCATTTGGTAATGTGTCATGATCGTCATTCCACGTCATTAAAAGCTTAGGAAATATTTGATGGCCACATAGCCTTTTACGTTCAATAATGCAGTACATTTTTTGTTATTTATCTTTTTTTGGTTGTGCGGGGCCTTCACTGCTGTGTCTGGGCTTTCTCTAGTCGTGATGCATGCATACGTGCTTAGTCGTTCAGCCGTGTCTGACTCTTGGGACCATAGCCTGCCAGGCTCCCCCGTCCGTGGGCTTCTTGCTGTGAGAGGGGGGACTGTAGCCTGCCAGGCTCCCCCGTCCGTGGGCTTCTTACTGTGACGGGGGGGACTCTAGCTGCGGTGTGTGGGCCTCTCATTTTGGTGGCTTCTCTTGTCGCTGAGCACAGGCTCTAGGGTCACAGGCTCCGGTAGTTGCGGCACGCAGGCTCAGTATCGGTAGCTCATGGGCGCTAGAGTACAGGCTCCATCGTTGTGGCACGCAGGCTTCAGTCGCTCCGAGGCATGTGGGATCCTCCGGGCCAGGGAACAAACCCGCTTCCCCTGCACTGGCAGGCGGACTCTTATCCGCTGTACCACCAGGGAAGTCCAATAATGCAGTAAATTTATTCCAATCAGGGGAATCCAAAATGATCCTTCTGAGCCTTTCTGGCTTCAGGGGCTCTTCTACCCCAGGGGGCCCAGAAGGCAGAGAGAAATTCACTGGGCCCGTGCCAGCACAGGGCGGGCAGCCCAGGCAGGGATCAGCAGACTTTCAGGGTCGTATGTCCTGAAAATAATTGCAGAACCACATGCCCTTCTTGCGTTTTTAGGTTGATCTCTAAAGTGATGTCACAAGTTTAGCAGTTACAAAGTTTAGAAGTTGTCACAGTATTTATGTGCTTTGAGTAGATTCAGGGCTGAAGATTTAAGTTGTCTGCTTCATAGAAGTCTACCACGTAACCTAATCAACGAGGCCAGTCCTTACTGGCAAACTGGCCAATTTGGAATTTGTTTCCCCGGAAGAAATTTGATTTAAAAAAAAAAACAAACAAACAAAACTGATTTATTTATTTATTTGGGGCTTCCCTGGTGATTCAGATGGCAAAGAAGCTGCCTGCAATGCCGGAGATCCGGATTCAGTCCCTGGGTCGGGAAAATCCCCAGAAGGAAATGGCAACCCACTCCACTATTCTTGCCTGGAGAATCCCACAGACAGAGGAGCCTGGCGGGCTACAGTCCATGGGCTCACAAAGAGACACGACTGAGCGGCCAACACATTTATTTATTTATTTGGCTGTGCCGGGTCTCAGCTGCAGCGTGCAGAGTCTTTAGTTGCAGCTTGAGCCCTTCCTGGAGGCACTCAGCCTCCGGAGGAGAAAAGCCTCTGCGTCAGGAGCCAGAGTGGGTTCCTTAAGACTCTGCTTGCTTTCCAGGCAGGAGCCAAGGTCCTATGACTGTAGGAACCATTGGCTCCTGAAGTGAGCTGCGGCAGGAGGAGGAGGCGTGTGTACCAAGACGTGGGAGACGGTGGCCTCAGTGCTGAGGCTCCCAGGCGGCTCTGGGCTTCCTGCAGCCAGGGTTCAGGGGCAAACGTGGATTTCTGATGGAGTTTCCTCTGACCCTTCCCGCACCCCCAGAATTCTGGAGTGCTTTCTCCTTTCTGATAATGCTTTTCCTAACACGTCCCCCAAAATGACTCTGTTGGAAACGTCTCTGGGGGCACAGGACACTGTGGAAAGAGGTCTTTATTTTCCTGAGGAGTGAGGGAAACTTCTGGATAAGGGTACCCACAGACAAGGGGGGCTGCAACCTGGGCCCCCGCTGCCCTGACTCCCAGTGCACCCCTAGACCACCTTGCGCCGCGCACCCTGGGGGCTCAGGTATGGGATGGCACACACCACCTGTGAGGCCGGAGCACAGCTCAGCCTCCCCCGGGAGGGGCCGGGGGCCAGGGGTGCCGTGGCCCGCCGGAGCATCAGAGCACAGCCTGGAGAGCGGGGGAGCCAGACCCCCAGCCGCACTCAGCAGCCCGGCCTCTGGGGTACCGTCTCTTCGCTCGTGTTAAACTCTGATGTCTCTCCCTGAGAACTGGGGCTGGAGAGGGGAACAGACAAGACCCTTGTAGGACCACAGCACCAGCGTATCCCCTCTGCGGACATGGGTAGGCTTGTCTCAAAGATATTGCGAAGCTGAAATGAGCCACCGAGAGGGAGAGAAGCCACCCGGTCTCAGCCCGCTTTCCCCTCCATGCTGGCCTTCGGATTAATCTTGGGGACAGGAGAGCTGCCCGTCTTCCTCCTCTGGACCCCCACCCCGGAGGGTGCTGCTCGGGTGGGACCACCCTGGGTATCACAGGTCTACCTGGAAACAACTTTACAATCATGGGGGTCTGGCTGGGGCGGAGGGGGGGGCAGGCAGGCAGAGGTGTGATGTGAGCACATGAGTGGGCCTGTCACCCACAGGGAGGGGAGGACCCCGGGAGGGGAACAGGCCCCCACCTGGAGCCAGTGCCCTGTGTGGGGTGGTGCCCTCTGCAACAGATGAATTAGTTGTGCAGTACCGGGGTGTCTGGAAGCTTCTTCTGGGTTCCCAGAGCAAGGCCCTTCCTCTCTCTTTGTTGCAGAAAGGCCAACACAACTCCCTTCTTAACCAGTTCAGCTCAACAAGCCAGTGACTGAGCGCCTGCCTTGGGGGACCGCCCCGGGTGCGTTCAGACAGGAGTGTGGGTAATCAACCCCGCAAAGCAGCGACCGGTCCTCCTGACAGACGTGGGACCGGAGAGGTGCTGGGGTCCTCCCGTGGCCCTCACGTGGCCGGAGGCCCGAGAGCCCCCTCCTCTGCTATGACCCCAGGGCTCTGACCTCCAGCTGCCGCGCCCAGGTCAGCCACAGTCCCAGAGCCAGGCTTCCTTGGCTCAGGGGGCCTGGAAGGCCAGGGGTCGGCAGAGGGACCTCGGGAGGAGCGAGCGACTATTCTGGTCTCCAGGGGGCTTTCCCACATCCTGAGACCAGGACATGTGGTCGTCCTGGACACAGGCACAAACACCCACTCTCTCTAAACCAAATGCTCCCCAGAAAATCCCATCCCACCCCACCCACTTGGTGCTGAGGCTCCCTGGTACCACCCAAGTCCTGACCACAGTTATTTCGCTCAGCCTTCTTCTGAAGGCCTCCCCTGCATCCCCCCCACCTCCGCGCCACCCCCTTCTGCAGCCCACCTAGAAAAAAATGCCCTAAGCTAGACAGGACAGATACCTGAGCTGACAAGCAAGGTCCCTGATGCCTGAGGGCCCAAGGTCTGCATCCCAAAGGGATTGAAGCCCCCTGCAGAGCCTGAAGCTGGAGGACCATCCCCTCCCCTCGCCCCCGACAACCCCCAGATTTCTCCCAACCCAACTCAATTTTTAAGGAAAGAAAAAAATACGCATGTTCTTATACAAAGCCCCTTAGCAATCTTTCCAGGCTCCCTGGTGGCTCAGCAGTAAAGAATCCTTCTGCAATGTAGGAGATGTGGGTTCGATCCCTGAGTTGGGACGATCCCCTGGAGGAGGAAATAGCAACCCACTCAGAAGAGCCCGGTGGGCTACAAAGAGTTGGACACAATTTAGCAACTAAATCACCACCACTACTTCCACCACCAATGCTTCCAGGTAGGTAAAAGGATTCTTCTTTATTTTACGAACGAGAAAAACGAGTCTTAGAGAGTCTCTTGCCCAAGCCCAGGCTGCTGAGGGCGATGCCAGAGATCAGTCCGGATCTGCGTAGCTTTGAAGCTGCACGCTTTTCCGGTGCAGACCCTCCCTTTCACCTCCGGGCCTGCGTCTTTTCCATGAAAACTGCGCGGCACTCTGACCTCTGGGTATAACATGGCCTGGAGCATCAACAGAAGAAAGCGTGATGTTCACAAAAATACCTGTGGTGATCCAGCTGATAACCCCTAACCTCGAAACCGCAGGTGATGTACACGGATACGTGCGTGGGGACGAGCTGGGGTCTCAACTCAGGGAAAGGTGCTGACCAACAGGAAGCTCACGGTAAGAGTTAACAATGGCTCACCTTTGTGGGGCTTCCCCCAGAGCTCAGTTGGTAAAGAATCCGCCTGCAATGCAGGAGACCCCGGGTTGATTCCTGGATCAGGAAGATCTGCTACAGAAGGGATAGGCCACCCACTCCAGTATTCTTGGGCTTCCCTGTTGGCTCACGTGGTAAAGAATCCACCTGCAATGCAGGAGACCTGGGTTCGATCCCTGGGTTGGGAAGATCCCTGGAGAAGAGAAAGGCTACCCACTCCAGTATTCTGACCTGGAGAATTCCATGGACTATACGGTCCATGGGGTCGCAGAGTCAGACATGACTGAGCGACTTTCACTTTCACCTTTGTGGAGTTTCCTGAGTGCCAGGTGCGGGTCTCAGGACTTTGTCTAAGACTCACATGTCTTCAGTTCTCCTAAGGACCCGGTGAAATGGCCAGTGCAGGAGACATAAGAGATGCGGGATCGACCCCTGGATCAGGAAGATCCCCTGGAGAAGGAAATGGCAACCCACTCCAGTATTCTTGCCTGGAGAATCCCATGGACAGAGGAGCCTGGCGGGCTAAGGTCCATGGGGTCACAGAGAGTCGGACACGACTGAAGCGCCTCAGCATGCATGCAGTTGAAGCACAGGGACCTGGAGTGTCTGCGGCAAGGCCCAAGTGTGTGATAGCCACAGGGTCCTATCTGTCTGGAGCAGCAGGACAGGGGGACACACAAAAGCCAAGCAATACAAAAGCTGGTGCTGGAGGGCTATCCCCGAGCCTGGCGTCAGATGCACGTGCATCTATGAGGGTGAAGAGCACCTGGTGCGAACTTCTCCACTGGATCCTTCACAGTCACTTCTTACAAAGTGGCCAGGAGGCCCTGGCCTGGACAAGCACCTGGCGGCCAGGTGAGTGGGCACAGGAAGATGGGCTGCAAGGACCCAGCACTATCCCACCTGCAGGCTCTGCCCCGGCCCGGGGGAGGGCTTGTGGCTCTGACTGGCCCTCACGTCCTTCTCAGGATCAGGGAAATGGGATCTTGGCTTCGTGGACCTGTTACAGATTCACACGCTGTGCTCAGGGGGCCCAACAGGCACAGCTGGCACGTCTCCCAGCCAGGGTCCAGGGCCTGCCTGCTGCGTCAGGGTGCATAAGGCTGGAAGTGAGCCCAGGAGCGGCTTCTGCAGCCGTGTCCCCCGGGGAGCACTGAGGGTCAGGAGAAGGCTCAGCGAGTGAGTGCTGCCCTGGGACCCCTGGACGGGGTTGCCGGCACTTGGGCACGTCACCTGAGGTCTGGCCAGGGCCCCTGGAGCAGGGCCACACGAGCCGGCGGGGAGGAGAGGGACCCCAACTCCTGCCCAGGCCTGCCCACCCGGGCCCTGGAGTGGACCTCAAGGCCGGGCGGCCCCTGCCCTTCCTGTACCGGGGCGGGAGGGTTGCCAGGGGGGCTGGGGCCCTGGCTGGCCCTGAAGGAGCCTGGGCCATGGGCTCCTGTCCCATGGGACCTGCCAGCTCCTTCTATAATGGAAAAGGAAATATATTTGAGGTCTCGTATATATTTGAGAACAGGGCATCAGAGGATGAGATGGCTGGATGGCATCACCAATGCAATGGACATGAACTTTGGCAAACTTCGGGAGATGATGAGCGACAGAGAGGCCTGGCGTGCTGCAGCCCACGGGGTCGTAAAGAGTCGGCCACTACTGGGAGACTGAACAATATACATCTGGGCTTCCCAGATGACTCAACGTAAAGAATCCTCCTGAAGTGCCAGAGCCGCAGGAGACGTGGGTTCGATTCCTGGGTTGGGAAGGTTCCCCTGGAGGTATCTTCAGTATTCTTGATGAATATAATACGCACTCAGTATTCTTACCTGGAAAATCCCATGGATGGAGGAGCCTCGTGGGCTCCAGTCCATAGGGTTACAAAGAGTCGGACGCGACTAAAATGACTCAGCATGCACACAGATAAAACACATGAACGTGTAACTGAATCACTTTGCTGTGCATCTGAAACTAACACAATATTGTAGATCAGCTACACTCTATTTTCTTTTTTTTAAGGTCCTTCTTTCCTGACTATAATCTACAGGCTCAGGTGTGCCAGGATGCATGTCTGGTTCTTTTGCCCTACGCGTGTTTCCTCCAAATATTTCCACTGCATGACTAATTGGCCATAAAGCAACTTTGTCCAAGGAGATAAAATAATGAAAAATAAGAGGGACATTAAAAAGGACATAGTAAAGCATGAGAAATGAATAACAAAATTAAAAACACTTTCTTGTGACACACAGAATATTTGAATATATTTAAAATATGTGTAGGTTCATGGCAATAGTGCAGAAATAACTGACTTTGTGAGTTGTTCCAAAGACAGAAATGGTCTGGGCCTGACAGAAGCAGAAGATAGTAAGGAGAGGTGGCAAGAATACGCAGAAGAACTGTACAAAAAGGATCTTCATGACCCAGATAATCACGATGGTGTGATCACTCATCTAGAACCAGACATCCTGGAATGTGAAGTCAAGTGGGCCTTAGAAAGCATCACTACAAACAAAGCTAGTGGAGGTGATGAATTCCAGTTGAGCTCTTTCAAATCCTGAAAGATGATGCTGTGAAAGTGCTGCACTCAATATGCCAGCAAGTTTGGAAAACTCAGCAGTGGCCACAGGACTGGAAAAGGTCAGTTTTCATTCCAATCCCAAAGAAAGACAATGCCAAAGAATGCTCAAACTACTGCACAATTGGACTCATCTCACATGCTAGTAAAGTAATGCTCAAAATTCTCCAAGCCAGGCTTCAGCAATACGTGAACTGTGAACTTCCTGATGTTCAAGCTGGTTTTAGAAAAGGCAGAGGAACCAGAGATCAAATTGCCAACATCCGCTGGATCATGGAAAAGCAAGAGAATTCCAGAAAAACATCTATTTCTGCTTTATTGACTATGCCAAAGCCTTTGACTGTGTGGATCACAATAAACTGTGGAAAATTCTTCAAGAGATGCGAATACCAGACCACCTGACCTGCCTCTTGAGAAACCTATATGCAGGTCAGGAAGCAACAGTTAGAACTGGACATGGAACAACAGACTGGTTTCAAATAGGAAAAGGAGTACGTCAAGCCTGTATATTGTCACCCTGCTTATTTAACTTCTATGCAGAGTACATCATGAGAAACGCTGGACTGGAAGAAACACAAGCTGGAATCAAGATTGCCGGGAGAAATATCAATAAACTCAGATATGCAGATGACACCACCCTTATGGCAGAAAGTGAAGAGGAACTAAAAGCCTCTTGATGAAAGTGAAAGTGGAGAGCAAAAAAGTTGGCTTAAAGCTCAACATTCAGAAAACGAAGATCATGGCATCTGGTCCCATCACTTCATGGCAAATAGATGGGGAAACAGTGGAAACAGTGTCAGACTTTATTTTTTCAGGCTCCAAAATCACTGCAGATGGTGACTGCAGCCATGAAATTAAAAGACACTTACTCCTTGGAAGAAAAGTTATGACCAACCTAGATAGCATATTCAAAAGCAGAGACATTACTTTGCACTAAGGTCCGTCTAGTCAAGGCTATGGTTTTTCCTGTGATCATGTATGGATGTGAGAGTTGGACTGTGAAGACAGCTGAGTGCCGAAGCATTGATGCTTTTGAACTGTGGTGTTGGAGAAGACTCTTGAGAGTCCCTTGGACTGCAAGAAGATCCAACCAGTCCATTCTGAAGGAGATCAGCCCTGGGATTTCTTTGGAAGGAATGATGCTAACGCTGAAACTCCAGTACTTTGGCCACCTCATGTGAAGAGTTGACTCATTGGAAAAGGCTCTGATGCTGGGAGGGATTGGGGGCAGGAGGAGAAGGGGATGACAGAGGATGCGATGGCTGGATGGCATCACTGACTCGATGGACGTGAATCTGAGTGAACTCTGGGAGTTGGTGATGGACAGGGAGGCCTGGTGTGCTGCAGTTCATGGGGTCGTAAAGAGTTGGACATGACTGAGCAACCGAACTGAACTGAACTTACCTTCCAAGTCATAGTATTTTATACATTTTTTGACTTACTCATTTGTTTTGCCGACATCACACTTTTTCATTCAACTTTCCTCCTTCATTAAGAAAGGTATTAAATATCTGTTTTCCAAGCACAAAGAGCATATTCATAGGTGAGCTCTGTGTTGTGTTGTGAAAACTTCTTTCACGACTGTTTCTGGCGTTTTGTCACATGTCCACTGATAGATGTTCCAAAGTTCTACTGGAAATGTAGCTTCAGCTCTGCGTCTTCAAATCACAGAAGGGTTTGCAAACTGCTGTCACCATTGCCTAGTACAGCAGGCAGTATGGCTTCACTCTTTCACTTCCCACCTCCAGTAAGTTTCGTCGCGTCCATATTGCGTGTGTGCTCGGCTGCTCAGTCTTTTGAGCCCCGTGGACTGTCCATGGGGTTTCCCAGGCAGGAATGCTGGGCTGGGTTGCCGTTTCCTCCTCCAGGGGGTCTTCCCGACCCAGGGGTTGAATCCACGCCTCCTGCTTCGGCAGCAGATTCCTTACCAATGCGCCACCTGGGAAGCCTTATCATGGCCACATCAGTTCAGTTGCTCAGTCGTGTCCGACTCTTTGCGACCCCATGGACTGCAGCACGCCAGGCCCCCCTGTCCATCACTAAGTCTGGGAGCTTACTCAAACTCATGTCCATCGAGTCGGTGATGCCATCCAGCCATCTCACCCTCTGTCGCATATGTCGTGGCCATATACGTAGTGGTTTTATCCACGATTAAAAATATATGTATTTATTTGACTGTGCCGGGTCTTAGTTGTTGCATCAGGCTCTTTAGTGGAGACATGTGATCTCTTGGCTGCAGTGTGTGGGGTCTAGTTCCCTGAGGAATCCAACCCAGGCCCCCTGCATTGGGAGCTCAGTCTTGCCACTGGACCACCAGGGAGGTCCGTCATCCACCATTTTCAGACCCCCTACGTCTACCTGTCACTGCATACGTGGTTATGAAAATGCTAAATGCCAGTGGTTCCTGAAAGTTCCTAAGATTTACGTGATATGCAGATAGGAGGATGGCACCAAGGGGCAAATGAAGCCAGTTGTGAAACTGTCAACCAGTTATTTTACTTTCTACACCAACACGGCCTTATGGCCTATTAGGCCGTGAAAATGCTGGGGACAAAGATGTTGATGGCGAAGATCCTTATGGAGTAAGTTTCTGGAACCTCCGGTAGGGCCCCCTGGCCCAGGAAGGCCTGGCTGAGGAGCAGGGAGGGGAGGCAGTGGGCAGGGGGCGCCCCTCCTCACCCTGGGAAACTCTGCAGCTCCAGAGACACTGACCCTGCTGTTGGAGGGCGTTTAGTTTTGTCCTTCATCTCTCATGCTTTGTCATGCCCTTTCAAACATTGCTCTTTGTTGTCAGTCACTCAGTCGTGTCCGACTCTTTGTGACCCTGTGGACTGCAGCACGCCAGGCCTCCCTGTCTTTCACTGTCCCCCACAGTTCACTCAAACTCATGTCCATTGTGTCGGTGATGCCATCCAACCATCTCATCTTCTACTATCCCCTTCTCCTGCCCTCAGTCTTTCCCAGCATCAGGGTCTTTTCTAATGAGTCAGCTCTTCTCATCAGGTGGCCCAAGTATTGAAGCTTCAGCATTAGTCCTTCCAGTGAATATTCAGGGTTGATTTCCTATAGGATGAACTGGTTGAATCTCCTTGCAGTCCAAGGGACTCTCAAAAGAGTCTTCTCCAACACCACAGTTCGAAAGCATCAATTCTTCAGTGCTCAGCCTTCTTTATGATCCAACTCTCACATCCATACCTGACTAGTGGAAAAACCATAGCTTTGACCAAACAGACCTTTTCTTTTTCATTATTTTTTATGGCAAAGGTGCCTTATGGCCAATTAGTCCTGTCCTCTTTCCTGCCTTGGAAGCCACAGCCCTTGAAGGCCCTGTCGGTCCTTTTGGGTCCGAGGTTCCCAGGACCCCTTATCCCATCCCAGGTGGGAGGACTCCTGCTCGCATCCCAGAGTCTGTCTGGCCCCTGGGAAGCCAAGGAGCCTGGAGTCAGGCCTGCAGGGCACAGACTGGGCGCATATCCCGCCCACTGCGATGGCAGTGGCCATCCGACTGTATCCAGGGCTCCCTGGTGTTTGGTGCTTTACAGAGCTTGACCTCAATCCCTTCTGCTAACCCCGCCTTCGGTAAGCCTCTATGAGAACCAAATGGTTTATCCAAGCCTGCACACAGATGAGACAGCTGGGACCCAAACCAGTGGGCTTAGCCCCGAAGGCCACCTTCTGCCCACTGCAGGCTGGTGCCTCCCACCAGTGTGAGCCTGTGACGAGCAGCTTTAACCTCTTGGCCTGTTTCCTCGCCAGCAGGAAGGGGACAAGGATGCCCACCGCTAAGGGGGTCACTGTGAGGATTAAAGGAGGTGAGGTAAAGCACTGGTCAGGGGGCAGCAGAGTTGCAGCTGACGGATGCCAGCACATGCAGGGCCAGGCTCTGCAAGGGGCCGATAGCTGGACTCACATGTCCTGTTCAGAGAAGAAGCAGCAGGTCCACATAGGCAGGTTCCACTGCACACCAGGCAGGTAGATGGAGATGGTATTGTCCCTTGGTAGCCTCTCTCCCCTTTGTTCAGTAATACAGGTTTACTGACACTTCCCAGCCTTCCTTGGGAGTGTGCAGAAATTATGTGTCCTTAAAGAGGCTTATGTGTCCTTATGTGTCCTTAAAGAGGTTTGCTGGTTATAGCATAATCTTCCCCTCCCAGTGCCTGGAATGCAGATGAGATGGCAGGGCCTAGGTGGCCATATTGGGCCAGGAGGTAGAAGCCTCAGTGCAAGACAGCAGATTCACCAGACAGGAGGTTGGGCCCAGCCCTGTGCAGCCACTCTGGTCTTGGCTTCTTTACATTCACGGCACAGCTGCATAAAGCAGAAACACATCTCTGCTTCCTGTCGGCCTTTTCTACAGCAGCCTGACCCAAGGCCGATCCCAAGTGTCCAGATACCAGGCCTGGGAGGAGAAGGTGCTTGCCTTGGCTGGTCTCAGCACTGCGGCAGGAGTGAACAGTGTGATGGGGCTGGAGTGTCCTCCCGGGGGTGGCGCTGGAGGCCGTGCAGGGCAGCTGTTCCTGGCTATTCTACCAGCACTGTACTTTTGAGATCACTCACTCACTCAGGTGATGATTAATTTTATGAGAAACGTGCTGTAATACCTCAGCCTCAGCATCTGAAGCATTACTTCACAGTGTTAAAGCCCAGTTTGGGCTCTGGAGGCCTGGGCATCCTGAGGTTGAGAGCAGAGGTGCCCTCACCCTGCCACCAGGGTGCACCATGAGGTCAGGTCACCCACAGCGCCCAGTGGTGTGTCTTGCCTGTGCCCACAATTTTTTATTAATTGAGGTATAGTTGAGTTATAATATTGTGTTGGTTTTCGGTATACAGAAAAGTGACTCAGCTATGTGTGTGTATATATATATTTTCAGATAACTTTCCATCATAGGTTATTATAAAATATTAAACATAGTTCCCCGTGCTATACGGTAAATCCTTGTTGCTTATCTATTTTATGTATAGTAGCTTCTATCTGTTAATCCCATACTCCAAATGTATTCCTCCCCACCCCTCCCTTTCCCCTTGGATGACGACGGCAAGTTTGTTTTCTCCTCTGTGAGTCTGTTTCTGTTTTGTATACAGATTAACTTGTATTATTTTTTTTAGATTCCACATGGAAGTGGTATCCTACTTGTCCTTCTCTTACTTCACTTAGTGTGATCATTTCTGGGTCCGTCCATGTTGCTAAAAATGGCAATATTTCATGATTTTTTACAGCTGATTAATATTTGTTCATATAGACCACATCCTAAGCCAGTCGTCTGCTGGTGCACGCCTCGGCGGTCTCCACGTCTTGACTATCATAAGTAGTGCTTCTATGAACTCTAGGGTGCGTGGATCTTTTTAAATTACCTTTCACCTTCTCTGGATATGCGCCCAGGGGAGAGACTGCTGGATGATATGGTGGCTCTATTTTCAATTTTGAAAGGACCCTCCGTACTGTTCTCTGTGGTGACTGTACCAACGTCTCCACACCCTCTCTAGCATTCATTTATAGACTTTCTGATCATGGTCCTGACCCTTGTGAGGTGATACCTCACTGTGGTTTTGGTTTGTATTTCTCTAATGGTGATGTTGAGCATCTTCTCATGTACCTATTGGCAATCGGCACTGTCTTCTTTGCAGAGATGTCTAGTTAGGTTTTCTGCCCTTTTTTTTGACTGGGGAGTTTGTTCTTTTCCTATTGAGTTGTATGCGCTGTTTGTATATTTTGCATATTAACCTCTTATCTTTTGCGTTGTTTGCAAATATTTTCTCCCATTCCATACGTTGCCTTTTCATTTTGCTGATGGTTTCCTTTGCTGTGCAAAAGCTTTTAAGTTTAATTAGGTATCATTTATTTTTTATTTCATCTTGGGAGACTGATCTAAGAAAATATTGCTACAACTTATGACAGAATGTTTTGCCCATGTTTTCTTGGAGTCTTATGATGTCATCTTTTATTTTGGCCTTTGTCTTTTTGTATATGAAGTGTTCTAATTTCATGTGTTAATACATGTAGCTGTCCAGCTTTCCTACCACCACTGAAGAGACTTTTCTGCGCTGTACATTCTGGCTTTCCTTGTAGATTGACCATAGGTGGGTGGGTTTATTTCTGGGCTCTCTATTCTAGGCCTTAGGTTTGTGGGGAGTTTGACCTCTTCCTTTCCAATTTGAATACCTATTATTTCTTGTTTCATTCACCACAGCTGGGACTTTCAATCCTGTGTTGAATAGAAGTTGTGAGTGGGCATCCTTGTCTTGCTCAATTTTAGCAAGGTTTTTATCTTTTCATCACTGACTGTCGTATTAGCTGTGGGGATGTTATAAATTCCTTTTATGATGTTGAGATATGTTCCCTCAACACCCACTTTGGTGAGAGCTTTTATCACGAATGGATGTTAGATGTTATCACCTTTTCTCTATTGAGGTGATCATGTAGTTTGTGTCTTTTGTTAGTGGGGTGTATCACATTTGTTGTGGATGTTGACCCATCCTTGAGACCTGAAATGGAATTCAACTGGACTATGGTGTATAATCCTTCTTATGTACCGCTGAATTGTTTGCTAATCTTTTTTTTTTATAGGACCATACTATGTGGCATGTGGGATCTTAGTCCCCCGACCTAGGATCGAAACTTTGTCCCCTGTATTGGGAGCAACTAGGGAAGTCCCTCAGTCTGCTGATTTTTTTAAGTATTCCTATATTTTTATTAGTCTTATTTATTGACTTTTTTTCATTCCAGCAACAGTGGAGGATAAAAAGTACTTTCTTCATGCACAAAGGGTGTCCAAATGACAGAAGCTGCTGTAGGAAGGACGTCTTTCTGTTGGTGAAAATTTCTGAGTGCTTGGGCTGGCTGAGGGTG
The DNA here is from genome assembly GCF_016772045.2 of Ovis aries. Taxonomy (NCBI): domain Eukaryota; kingdom Metazoa; phylum Chordata; class Mammalia; order Artiodactyla; family Bovidae; genus Ovis; species Ovis aries. Next base: position 15,964,043 of record NC_056071.1, read on the forward strand.
GCCCCAGCAGGATGCCTGCAGTGAAACTCCAGTGTCTGGAACCAGCCCGCACAGCCCAGGAGACAGGCTGGAGAGTAACCCACCCTGTCCACCCTCACCTGGCAGTTTTGCCTGGCCCAGGAACATTCAGTAAAAGGTAGCCAAGTCCCTGTATCCTGGTCCCCAGCCCCAATCCCAGGCCAAGAAATGCACACCAGAAAGATATGGAGCAGGCCACATGCCAGGGGATCGCGGTGTGATCCTGATACATCCTTCTCACTAGACTGCTGGTTGTCAAGGTTTGCTAATATTTTGTCGAGGAATTTTGCATTAATATTCATCAAAGATATTTGTCTGTGAATTTTTTTTTTTAGTGGCTTTGTCTAGTTTTGGTATCAGGGTGATGGTGGTTTCATAGAATGACTTTGGGATTGTTCCCTCCTTGTCAGTCTTTTGGGAGGGTTTGAGAAGGATCAGGATAAACTCTTTGGTAGAATTTCCCAGTGAAGCTGTCCAGTCCTGGACTTCAGTTAGCAGGGAGTTTTTGCAACTACAGATTCTGCTTCACTTCTAGTGATTGGTTTGTTAAAGTGACACTTCTTCTTGACTCAATTTTGGCAGCTGTAGGTCTCTATAAGTGCGCCTGTGTCTTCTGTTGTCCAATTTGTTGCTGTCTAACTGTCCACTGGATTCCCCCATAGATTAGTCAGTAAAGAATCTGCCTGCAATGCAGGAGACCTGGGTTTGATTACTGGGTTGGGAAGATCCCCTGGAGAAGGAAATGGCACCCCACTCCAGTGTTCTTGCCTGGGAAATCTCCTGGACAGAGGAGCCTGGTGGGCTACAGTCCATGGGGTCAGAAGAGTCGGACACAACTTAGCGACTTCACCAGCACCAGCTGTTCCTAGTATTCTAGCATGATGTTTGTGTTTCTGTGGTACTGGAAGGTATTTCGCTTCTTCCGTTCTTATTTTGATTATTTGGTTTTTTTCCCTGGTGAGCCTGACTAGAGGTTTGTCAATTTTATTTTTTTTAAAGTAGCTTAGTTTCACTGTTGTTTTTTTTATCCCCCCATTTGGGGCTTCCCTGGTGGCTCAGACAGTAAAGCGTCTGCCTGCAATGTGGGAGACCCGGGTTCGATTCCTGGGTCGGGAAGATCCCCTGGAGAAGGAAATGGCAATCTACTCCAGCACTCTTGCCTGGAAAATCCCATGGACGGAGGAGCCTGATAGGCTACAGTCCATGGTGTTGCAAAGAGTTGGACACGACTGAGCGACTTCACTCACTGTTCCTTTTAAATCTGTTTTCTCTCTGAACTTTTTATTCCCTTCCTTCTGCTGACTTTAGCTTTGTTTATCCTTTGAAGTTGCTTGAGAGTCTCTAATTTCTTCAGGAGGCCGGTACCACTGTGAAATTCCCTGTTAGGACTGTTGCGCTGCGCCCCACAGGTTTCCTGCGCTTGTGTTCTCATCGCTTTGTCTCGAGGTGTTTCCTGATTCCCTCTGTGATGTGATCCTTGAGCGGCGCTTCTTCAGTAGCCTGTTGTTTAGTCTCCATGTATTTATTTTTTCCCCATTTTTCTTTCTGTGGTTGATCTTGAGCTTCATACCCACTGTGTTCAGCAAAGATGCCTGAAGAATAATTTCTATCAATAACCTTTCTTAATGACTTTAGCACTTCTCTTACCGGCTCTTTGAACTTGGGGTCTGGCAGACTGGTGAGGTCCGCTTCATTACTGGTACTTTCACAGGATTTCCTGTTCTTTTAATGGGGATCAGGTCCTCTGCTTTTCCATTTTACTTTCGTGTCTATAAATTTAGAAGGAAGAGTTACTTACTGTGGTTCTGAAGGGCGTGTTTTCCTGTGGGAGCATCCTTGTGTAGACTGTGTTGAGTCCAGTATTTTAGGTGTGAGGACCACTGTTGGAATGGACGCCAGCCTCATCCTTCCCCAAGGTGTGCTGGCCACTGTCCCCTGGATCAGGGGTGTGTGTGGTGTCCAGAGCCTGCGGTGGGACATTGTGCAGGGCCTCCTCTTTACTCTGTGGTCGTCACAACCCTGTCTGTCCCACCTTCTTGAGTTTAGAGAGCCTAATAGCTACGAAAATGTGTGAAAGGAGCGCAGGCAACCTGGGCATTAGTGTCGTAGCTGATGCTAGACACTCGAGTAGTGATGCCTCCCTTAACACTGCTTGTGTTATTTTCACACAAAGTAGCATTAACTGGGGGCTCACAGCACACAAACGTGGCAATCATCTTTAAGCTGACACTCATGCAGGGGCTTTTTAGGGAAGGAATATTCGGCAAACCACTTGAGAATCAGTGTAAGGCCTGTGGTGCTGAAATGACCTGAAGACAGGAGGCCCTGTCCTCTGGGTGCCTGTGGGTCTCCCCCAGCACAGCAGGCCGGGAGCCCTGACCGCTGCAACAGAGATCAGCCTGCTCACGCCTTGCGTCCCCCAAGACTGGCCTCGGCACCCCAGGAAGGCAAGATTTCTCAACTCTTTTATTAAGTTAGAAATGGGTAAAAACACAACTTGTGGAGAAAGCACCACTGTGAGGTCCTTTGTGCTGTCAGACCTGTACTTAGCGCGGCAATCCAACAGGCCGGGGGCCCCTCCAGGCAGTAGGGATGCTGGACCGGGGCTGCCTCCTCCCCGGCATCTTGGGCTGAGCCATCTCCTGGGACCAGGCCCCTGGCTTCTGGGTGGCTGAGAGGAAGTTCTGACAAAGGCGGGGGCCGTGGGGTCCCAGGAACCTGGAGACATGCCTTCTGACTTTCCCCTAGGGGAAGCTGATGGCCTACGGCTGGTGCATATCTGTGGGCGAATCCTGCCCTAAAGATGCCCTCGGGGCCCCAGGAGACGCCCACAGGCCCGGAGGTGGCACAGAGGTGTCCTGTAAGGGGGCAGGGCCAACTGGAAAGCAACCGGCCCCATGAGTACTACAGCCTACTTGGGAGCGCCAAGCCACACAGTCCGCATAGCAGGCGGTCTGGGAAACCACCCGTTCTGGCCCCCACGGTGCACCGGGGCAGGCAAGGAACAAAGCCACACCCTCTAACACTAGGTGACGGGGGCCGCTGATAGGAGCCGACCTTTCCAGAAACCCGAGGCTGCGGCTGGACCTGTGAGGTGCCCGATACTTGGGAGGTGGGAAAATGAACAAACGCTTGGCAGTTCTCTCACGACCACTGTCACGTTTTGAGCTTAGGGGACACATGATCCAGACCCCATCACCAGCTGGAAGGTTGAGAGGCCAGCATCATGGGGCTGTGTCATCCTCCAAGCTGAGTCCAGCCCTTGGTGGGGTCTGTCGTGGGCACCCTGGAGTCCCCCACTCACATCTGCTCCTGACCTGGGCAGGTAGGGTCCCTCTCTGGGGGCAGGGTGCTCCTGGCAGGAAACGGGGTCATCTCTGCCTCTTGGCTGGGCTCTGAGGGGAGGTACTGGGCAGCCCCATGGGCACGTGCCGCCCGGGGCCTCTGCACACCTGTGTCTGCACCCGGGGCACGGCTGGTCTGACCGGAAGATGGTGAGGTCGCTGGGGGTGAGGCCCAGCTCTCGGGAGCCTATTTAACACTGGTGTTGAGAAAGCCTGGTGGCTGTCACTGAACGGTTCTCTCCCTTAGGACTTTCTCCACAGCACAATCCAGTCTCAGCCCCGATGCACCCATTCCCAGGGGCGTCCCGTGTGGGGAGGCTTTACAATGTTGCCAGGGAAGCCTGGAGCCCAAGACTGTGCTGCCCTCCTGCCCCAGTCCAGGATGCCCTCAAGGCCTGGCAGACGTGTCTTTCTCCTCCAGGCTGAGGGAGTCCTGGTGTCTGTCCACGCCCCCTGGAAGGTCCTCTACCCCCCAACCCCGCAAACCACCGCAAAGCAGGCAAGGCCTCAGCCAGACCCACAGGACGCAGAGACGGCTCTTCTTCCCTGAAGCTCGGAGCAGCCCCCGAGGCCACCGCTCCCAGGACTGGTGGGCCAGCTTCTGGCAGCTCAGAGCGCTGGGCCGGGTGGAGCATCCCACAGACAAGGTCAGGGCCACGTGCATGAGTGAGGGCCGCGGCCGTGGGGCGGGGAGAAACACGTAGCGTCTGTAGAGGAACGAGAGAGAAAAGGTGAATCCCCACCACCCTCTGTCCTTACCTGGAGCCAGACGTGATCACAAGGCCACAGGGAGGGGCTGGGGCTCACCGGTCTACAGCAGTGAGGCCCGGAACAGGCCCGTCACCTCCCTGAGCTGTGCTTTGCTCACCTCCATTCAGCTTCTCCAGACACACGCTCTGCACACCCTCAACCCAGCAGGCAACTTGCCAGGCCCAGAGACACAGCTACCGTCTCCGTGGATCGTGCTCCAGTGGGAGAAACTGCAGGCTTGTACAAACAAATATATACAGCCAACACACAGAGAAATGCTATATGTGGGGGAAAAAAACAAAACTTAAAAGAGATTAGAGAGCCATTTTGCACCAGGAACTGCAGTCTAAAGTCCTGGGTGAGAGCCTTGTGCATCTGCAACCTATGAGCAAGTGAAACTGAGCTCCACTCAAAGGAAAAAAAAAAAAGCCAATAAAACATGGAAGAAAGCAAGTGCATAAAACAGTAGCGGAGACACAATGGCAGAGCAGAAAGATGTGCGCTCACCCCTTCTTACGAAGACTCCGAAATTACAATTAACTGCTGAGCAGACATCAACAACAACAACAAAATGCTGGAACCCACCGAGAAAGATACGCTACGTCCACGACGAAGAAGCCACAGTACGATGGCAGGAGGGGTGCAATCTCGATAAAATCAGATCCCGTACCCGCGAGGAGGGCAACTCACAAACTGGAAATTATTACAGAAGTTGTCCAGCGGGAGTGAAAGTTCTGAGCCCGCTGTCAGGCTCCCCAGTCTGAAATGGGAGGAGGCATCTCAAGAGAACCTGGCTTTGAAGGCCAGCAGGGTTGGACTGCAGGAATTCCACTCTGGGAGGGTGCATGGAAGGTCATATGCACACGAGGACCCAGTTAAACAAACCAGTGACCTCATAAGAGCCTAGGCAAGACCTACCTAACCTGCTGGTACTGGAGGGTCTCCTGTGGAGGTGGGGGGCAGCTGTGACAGACGGCGGGGACAAAGACATTGAAGATAGTTGTTCTGGGGAGTACTCACTGATGTGAGCCTTCCTGGGAAAGCATCATTTCCTCACCAGGACCTGACCCCACCCAACAAGCTGTGGGCTCCATGCTGGGATGTTTAGGCCAACAGGGTGGGAACGCAGCCCCACCCATCAGCAGGCAGGTTACTTAGACACATCCTGAGAACACAGCCGTCTCTTTGTGACCCTGTGGACTGTAGCCCAGCAGGCTCCTCTGTCCACAGGGTTTCCCAGGCAAGAATACTGCAGTGGGCTGCCATTCCCTTCTCCAGGGGATCTTCCCACCAGGGGTTCAGGGATTGAACCCACAGCACCTGAATCGACAGGAGGATTCTTTACCACTGAGCCACCTGGGAAGCTTCACACTACATTTAAACTGATAAAAAAATCGACAACAAAGAATACTCTACCAGCAAGGTTCCCATTCAGATTTGATGGAAAAATCAACAGGTTCACTGACAGACAAAAGCTAAGAGAATTCAGCACCACCAGACCAGCTTTGCAGCTAATGATAAGGGAACTTCTCCAGGTGGAAAAGAAAAGGCTACAACTAGAAACAAATTACAAATGGGAAAACTCACTGATGAAGGCAAACATACAGTAAAGGTAGGAAATGACCTCCACACAAATATGACATCAACTGTGAGAAGAGGAGAATACGAATGCAGGATACTGGAAATGCATTTGAAATTAAAAAACCAGCAACTTAAAACAAGCTTGTTTATATATAGGCTGCTATATCAAAACTTTAAGGTAACTGCAAACCAAAAATTGACAACAGATAAACATAAAAGGAAAAAGGAATCCAAACATAACACCACAGTCATCAAATCACGAGAGAACAAAATGGGATGAAAAAAGATCTACAAAAACAAATCCAAAACAATTAACAAAATGGCAAAAGGAGAGGATACATGCTGCCCACAGGAGACCTACTTCAGATCTAGGGCACCTACAGACAAAGTGAGGGGGTGAAAGCTGGAGTAGCAATCATCATATCGGACAAAATAGACTTTATCAGGTCTGTTACAAGAGACAGTTTTTCCTTATTGCAAAGTTTGGACTTAAATTGAGAAAAGTAGGGAAAACCAATAGGCCATTCAGATATGACCTAAATCAAATCCCTTATGATTATACAGTGGAAATGACAAATGGATTCAAGGGATTTGATATGACAGAGTGCCTGAAGAACTACGGACAGAGATTCCTAACACTGTATAGGAAGTGGTAACCAAAACCATCCCCAAGGGGAAAAAAAACAGAAGGTAAAATGGCTGTCTGAGGAAGCCTTACAAATACCTGTGAGAAGAAGAGAAGCGGAAGCCAAAGGAGAAAAGGAAAGATACACCCATTTGAATGCAGAGTTCCAAATAGCAAGGAGAAATAAGAAAGCCCTCCTCAATAAGCAGTACAAAAAAATAGAGGAAAACAATAGAATGGGGAAGACTAGAGATCTCTTTAAGAAAATAAGAGATACCAAGGGAACATTTCATGCAAAGACAGTCACAATAAAGGACAGAAACGATATGGACCTAACAGAAGCAGAAGACATTAAGAAGAGGTGGCAAGAATACACGGAAGAACTGTACAAAAAAGATCTTCATGACCCAGATAACCACGATGCTGTGATCACTCACCTAGAGCCAGACATCCTGGAGTGTGAAGTCAAGTGGGCCTTAGGAAGCATCACTATGAACAAGCTAGTGGAGGTGATGGAGTTCCAGCTGAGCTATTTCAAATCCTGGAAGATGATGCTGTGAAAGTGCTACACTCAATATGCCAGCAAATTTGGAAAACTCAGCAGTGGCCACAGGATTGGAAAAGGTCAGTTTTTATTCCAATCCCAAAGAAAGGCGATGCCTAAGAATGTTCAAACTACCACACAATCGCACTCATCTCACATGCTAGCAAAGTAATGCTTCCAATTCTCCAAGCTAGGCTTCAATAGTACATGAACTGAGAACTTTCAGGTGTTCAAACTGGATTTAGAAAAGGCGGAGGAACCAGAGATCAAATTGCCAACATCCACTGGATCATAGAAAAAGCAAGAGAGTTCCAGAAAAACATCTACTTCTGCTTCATTGACTATGCTAAAGCCTTTGACTGTGTGGATCACAGCAAACTCCGGAAAATTCTTAAAGAGATGGGAATACCAAACCACCTTACCTGCCTCCTGAGAAATCTGTATGCAGGTCAAGAAGCAAGTTAGAACTGGACATGGAACAATGAACTAGCTCCAAATCGGGAAAGGTGTACGTCAAGGCTGTATACTGTCACCCTGCTTATTTAACTTGTACATCATGCGAAATGCCAGGTTGGGTGAAGCACAAGCTGGAATCAAGATTGCCGGGATAAATATCAATAACCTCGGACACGCAAATGACACCACCCTTATGGCCGAAAGTGAAGAGGAACTAAAGAGCCTCTTGATGAAAGTGAAAGAAGAGAGTGAAAAAGTTGTCTTAAAACTCAACATTCAAAAGACAAAGATCATGACATCCGGTCCCATCAGTTCATGGCAAATAGATGCGGAAACAATTGGAAACAGTGAGAGACTTTATTTTTTGGGCGCCAAAATCACCGCATATGGTGACTGCAGCCATGAAATTAAAAGACGCTTGCTCCTTAGAAGAAAAGCTATGACAAACCTAGACAGCATATTAAAAAAGCAGAGACATTACTTTGCCAACAAAGGTCTGTCTAGTCAAGGCTATGGTTTTTCTAATAGTCATGTATGGATGTGAGAGTTGGACCATAAGGACAGCTGAGCACCGAAGAACTGACGCATTTGAACTGTGATGTTGGAGAAGATTCTTGAGAGTCCCTTGGACTGCAAAGAGATCAAACCAGTCAATCCTAAAGCAAAGTAGTCCTGAATATCTTTGGAAGGACTGATGCTGAAGGTCCAATACTTTGGCCACCTGATGTGAAGAATTGACTCACTGGAAAAGACCCTGATGCTGGGAAAGACTGAAGGCAGGAGGAGAAGGGGACGACAGAGGATGGATGGTTGGATGGCATCACCAACTCAGTGGACATGAGTTTGAGCCAGGCCCCAGGAGTTGGTGATGGACAGGGAAGGCTGGCATGCTGCAGTCCATGGGGTCACAAAGAGTCAGACACGACTGAGCAACTGAACTAAAAAAAAAGAATTAATGCCATTTGCAGCATCATGGATGCACCTAGAGATTCATGCTAAGTGAAGTTAGAGAAAGAGAAATATCATAGGATATCACTTATAGATAAAATGATACAAATGAACTTATTTACAGAATAGAAACAGACTTGCAGACTTAAGAGAATGAATTTATGGTTACCAGAGGGGAAGAGCTGGGGGTTGGCATAGGTTGGGAGTTTGAGACTGACATGTACACACTGCTATATTTTAAAACGATAATGAGGGGCTCCCTGGGGGCTCAGTGGTAAAGAATCTGCCTGCCAATATAGGAGACTCGGGTTCAATCCCTGGTCTGAAGACCCCACATGCTCCAGAGCCCACAGCTACTGAGCCTGCATGCCCTGGAGCCTGTGCTCCATGAGAAGTCGCTGCAGGGAGCAGCCCGCACACCGTAACAGAGAACAGCCCCACCTCCCCAAGACTAGAGCAACAAAGACCCACATAGACAAAACGTATGGCAGAAACCAGCGCAATACTGTAAAGCAATTATCCTCCGAGAAAAAGATTTTTTTTAAGTAATAAAAAAAGTTAAAAGATAACCAACAAGGACCTACTGTATAGCACAGGGAACTCTGCTCAATATTCTCTAATAACCTAAACGGGAAAAGCATTTGAGAGAGAATACGTACAAGTATGCATACAGCTGAATCACTTTGTGGTACCCCTGAAACTAACAACACTGTTATCAACTACACTCCAATATAAAAACCTTAAAGATAATAGTAAAAAAAAAAAATTAGAGATTAAAACAAGAACTTTTACTGTGGCAGAGGGTGTGGGAAGGACACCCCTAGACCTGCAGGACATAGGAGTTTGCTCGAGAGGCAAGGAGCAGCATGTGCAGAAACCCTGGGGTGGGAGTCCAGCACGTCTGAGGCTGAACGCAGGCCAGTGGGGTGGAGACGCTAAGGGAGGGCGGGCGGACAAGGCCAGAGAACGGGGGCAGGCGGCGCGCAGACGTGCCACAGCTAGTCACGCCGCCAGGAGGAACAGCACGGCTGCGGCAGCAGGCAACACGCTCACTCCTGCACTCGACCAGTGTTCACTGCACTGCCTGTCCACCCGGACCCCGCAGGACGAGCTGAGACGGTAGCAGAGCTCACACTCCAGTGCCAGGCGCTCGGTGGAGCAGCTGCGCTGAGCTTCACGTTTTCCTGTGGAAAACAAGGCGATACCTGCCTCCCAGAGAAGGATGGAGCCATCTAACGCACGTGAAGGGTCTAGTGTAAAACGGCCTGGGAGCAGCGAAGAAAACCCAGCTAGCCAGCACGGTCAGTTTCTAAAGCCCAACCCGCAGTGACAGCTCGGCGTAATCTGGCCCAACTCCAAGCAGGGATGTGGCCGTGTGTCCATCCAGGAGGTGGGGTCCCTGGCTGGAGCTCAGCTCCTGGGCTGCTCACCTCGCGGAGAAAGGACACAGCAGGCCCAGGAAGGAGCTGGAGTGGGTGCGGAGCGGGGAACACTCGGGACAGCGACGTAGGGCTGTCCACCTCCGTGCAGTTCTAACAACAGTTTCTCTGAGGACTTCCCCAGTGGTCCTGTTACTGAGACTCCATGCTTCCAAAGCAGGGGCCCAGGTTCAACCCCTGGTCAGGGAACTCGAGCCCGCATGCCACAACTACGAGCTGGCATGCTGCAACAAAGATCAAAGATCCCACGTGCCGAACCTGAGGGCCGTCCTGCTGGCTCAGAAGGTAAAGAAACCAAGACCCGCGCAGCCAAGTACATAGACATTTAAAAAACAAAAACAGGCTCTCTGGAGTGCCGCCAAGGGTCTTCCCCACCCCGACGGTCCACACCCACCCATGAGCCATTTCCACGCTGATGCCACTCGTACTCTGGCCAGCTGAGCGCCACGGGCTCAGAGGTGGCCCAAACCAAGGAAGCAGGCTTGTGCCAGGAGACACAGATGACGCCGCCTCCATGACATCCAACTGCTGGAGGGGGCTTCACAGAGACTCCAAAAGGAAAGAGGAGGAGGCTCCCCGCCGGCAGAGCCTTGGTCCCCAGCGGCCGCGTCCTCGGTCTTACAGATCTGGGCGTGTTTCGCCTGTGTGGCTGTCAGCCTGACATCAGCTGGGAAAGAGCCACGAGGGCAGGGAGCTCACGTCTAGCTGTAAGTCTGTACTTGCTTAAGTCACAGGATCATGAACACAGTTCCAGCTAGCGCAGGCACCTGTGGGCCCTTCTCCTTCAACGGGATGCAGCCCTCGCTCCCACGGCTCTGAAGGCGGACTCCGGCTCTGCCAAGCTGCTGGAGCCCAGGGGTCAGCAAGCTCCCAGAAGGGTGCACCACCCACGCCACATCTGGAGAGCCCTGACTCTGGGAAATTGGCCTGAGTCAAGTCAGCGCCCTGCTCCCTCCACACACAGCCCTGAGCCACTCCCATGCGCTGGGCAGGGCGACTGCTGTTTTCTCAGTGGGGCTGGTGAAGGCCCCCCAACCCCTCCAAGGGCCTCACTAGCCAGAGCTCCGAATGGGCCCCTAACACCCGGAGATGCTCTAAGGTGGTGAACCCAAAACTTGGGGGCCTGGGCCCCCCACCCCCGCCCGGCACACAAGACGGACATGGACTTCCCCTCAGGGCAGGGCGCCCCTGCTGCCCCAGAAAAGGCTCTGACCCGGGGGAGCCCCTCTAGGCTGTCCTGAGTTGCTGAGGAGGCAGCAGAGGAGCTGGGGGGCGGCACTGCCCAGGCCCACACTCACTCTGAGGTCACTCAGGGCGCCCTGGTCTGGGCCGCCCGGAGTTTTGGCAGCCGCCTCTCTGGGACCTAGTTTCCTTATCTGTGAAACGGGACTACATTAAAAAAACAAAATGTTGCCTGCCACATCAGTAAACAAAAGCTGCTGCAGCCCTCAGCTGTCACAGCCTCCTCGGACTGTGCACCCAGGAGACTAGGAGGGAAGGCAAGGGCACCGGCCCCAGGAGCTGAGGTGCGCATCAGAGGGGTGGCCTCAGAGAGTCCGGACTCCTGCATCTTCCCGCACAGAGGAAAGAGTGCTTGTGATGTCTGTGCTCTGCTTAGTCGCGTCTGACTCTCTGGGACCCTATGGGCTGTAGCCCGCTGGGCTCCTCTGTCCATAGGATTCTCGAGACAAGAATACTGGAGTGGGTTGCTAGTTCCTCCTCCAGGGGACTTTCCCAACCCAGGAATCAACCCCAGGTCGCCCGCATTGCAGGCAGATTCTTTACCATCTGAGCCAGCAGGGAAGCCCAAGAATACTGGAGTGGGTAGCCTGTCCCTTCTCCAGGGGATCTTCCTGATGCAGGAATCATACCAGGGTCTCCTGCATTGCAGGCGGATTCTTTACCAGCTGAGCTGCTGGTTTTCTTTAATCACCAGTTATCTTTTCATGTTCGGACTCCCTGGTCTTTGTTGCACAATCTCCTATATACACTGGCTTCCCCTCTGACCTCTTCAGAGAGGTCCCTCAGAGCTGAGATGCTGTGGTCTGGGCTTAAGTGCTGAGTTTTGTCTGCTGAACAAAACATAATTCTCAACCCTTAGGTTATGCACTGTTTTTCCAGTCAACAGGACCCGTGTCCACCTCACAGAGCACACGTGGGGTCAGCGGTCACCCCACCGCCGTGCACAGCACCCCCCGCCAGCCCTGTGACTGCCCAGTCCTGAGGGTCATCCACGGGGGCCCTGGCAGGCAGCCCACAGCCACCAAGGCCATCCCGGCTCGCACGGGGCCACGCTGTGCAGATGGACGGACGGACGCGGGGTGCTTCATCCCCCTTCAGCCCAGCCCCAAACCCTGAGCTCTGGGGTTTCCTCCTGGCCGCCACCTCTTTAAGGCCAGACAGAATGTGCTGAATCTACCCTCCTGTGGTGGCGGGGGGATCACAGGCTCAGCCTCTCCCAGAGCGGGACTGGAGGGAGTGCCTGCCCACACCCACCCCCTGGGGCTGGTCCCCCACAGTGCCCAGGAGGAGAAGACAGCTCCAGGCAGGCTTCTGATGCTCTAAAGACCACAGGCCAGAGGCAGGCAGGGTCAGGGCAGGAGAGAGAACGAGAGGAAAGGACGACCACGCGTGGCCTACACTTGGCGGGCAGCCCAGAGAGGTGGGCGCCCACCCCAGCTCCAGGAGCCTCCTGGCCACTGTCATCCAGAGACAAGGATCAGACTGAGACCCGGGAGGCGAGGGCTGGCCCTGGAGATCTTGCAGACGGTCAGCTTCAAAGAGCGTCCCACCCCACTGCCGGGCAGCACTCCGGTGGGCTGCAGTGGGCAGCGACTGGTGCCAGGGTGCAGACACGGGGATGCTCGGGGCCTGGGTCTCCAGAGCCACCTGCAGGCCTGGGGCCCGGCCAGGGTTCAGATCCCGCTCCGGCCCTCACCAGCTGTGGCCTCACACCAGTCACCCAACCTGGGTCTCGGTACCAGGAGCACCTCCAACAGACACTTCCGAGCGGACGGAATGAGCTCATGGCCGAGAAACAGAGCACTCGGGGATGACCAGGGGAGTCACCCGGGGTGGCGAGCGGGGCTGCAGAGCGTGGAGCTCTCCAGCTGGTGGTCCCTGGAGTCTCTGGTTCGGGGACCAGAGAGGCACTGCAGGCTGGACCCTAGGCCAGTCCGATGCCTGCAGGAGGGGCTGGAACAGCAGCGCAGGGAGGGGGCACTTGGGACACGCTGGTACAGACCCCCTTCTCTGGCCCCGGCACTGGGGGTTCCCGGCTGGCAGCCAGGCTGGGTGCGGGGGTGGTCCATGCTGGAGGGGGCGGGGGCACCAGGGGCACTAGTCTGCTCATCCCGGCCTCCGTGAGCCTTGCCAAGGGTGCTCGAGCCCAGCCCCTCACCCACCGCTGCTGTCTGGGGCCCCTCCCACCCCGTCCACCGGCCACAACTGCACCATCCACCCAGAGCCCAGGGCGGGCCAGGCACACCCAGGCATCACTCTCCGCCCCAGCGCCCCTGCCGGGTCCCTGTCCGAGACCACAGCACCTGCTGCGGGCTGGGGAGTGCTGAAGAGGCAAGGCCTGTGCGTCACTCGGCCAGGGGCACGGAAAAGGCAATCCTGACCGTGCGGGAGGGACCCTTCCAGAAGGAGGGGCTGGCCCAGGGACACCCCAAACCAGAGGCCGTGGCTGCCTAAAGCATTCTGAAACCATCACCACCATCCTCGCCTCATCACAACCTCGAAGGAAAGCTGACTCTGAACCTGGACCCTCACCTGATCTCTTCTACTCAACTAGTGTGAGGAATACAATTTTTATCCCCATTTCCCAGATGGCAAAGCTGAGGCTCAGGGAGGTTGAGCAACTGGATCAAGCAGCCAGCGAGTCAGAGCTGAGGGCCCACGCCTGCTTCCATTCCCCAGTCCCTGAAACAGGGGGAAGTCCTGGGAAAGTAGCAGGCTCATGGGGTCCTGCTGATCTCCCCGCCCCCCCGCCAAACCCTCTCCTGCTTGGGAGGAACTGCCCTCCAGGGCCCCGAGGACAGGCCAACACCAGACAAGGTCACAGCCCCTGGCCCTGGGTGGCCTGAGGTGGGATGAGGCGTCAGGGCCTACAGACCACAGGTTTCCAAGAAGGAGACACCAATGTTCTCTTTAAAGCCTGCTCCCCAGGGGACCAAGGTCTGTGGCCGGTCAGAGTTTTCTCCCAGAGAGAAAGAGAGCAGATTCAACAAACAAAGCAGAGAAACCGTAAAGGAGAACAAAGCCTGTTCCCACCAGTTCGCTCTTTACGACGCCTCGCACCCTGTATGGATCTGACGCCTTTGCGGGGGCCAGCTTCGCCTGCCTGCTGGGGATGGAGCCCTTTAAGGGCCTCGAAGGCCTGGCTGGATCTGACTTAGCAGCTGAAACATCAGATTCCATTCAGAAGCCACCCAGCCAAGTACGACTGCCTCTGCCTGCCTCCGCTGCATGGAGTTTTCAAGATTTTTGTCAGCAGCCGCCAGGCCAATGAGGAAATGAATTTTCAGCTCAGGCTGGCCCCATACACTGTTCCTGTGACCTGAACAGCATGGGGCCAACGGCTGGCTCCTCCGATCTGCAGGAGCATGGGGCAGCAGCTGTGGGCAGGGAGAGGCTGGAACCCAGGACAGCCTGGGGTGGGCATCAAGGCACCCCTGGCATGACCTGGCATCTGATCCCACCCTCCCCTGAGCTTCCTGGAGCCCCCAGGACCGATGCCTTCTGCCTTCCACCCACTGGGGGTCCCGGGACCTCACCACCCCAAGGGACGAAGATCCGAGGCGAGCTAAGAGGCGGGACCTGACCATGGATGACCTTCTCCAATGCCCACCAGTCTACACCCCGTCCCAGCCCCTGTGCCCCTGCCAGGCTGGCTCAGGACACCCAAATCCAACCTCAGAGCAGGCTGGATCACCCCAGAGGGGCTGTAGGAAAGCGTCCCCCCCAAAGGGCCCCGCCAGGACAGGCTGGCCCCCTTCCCTTGACTCCATTCATTCTGCACCCTGGACAAGCCCCTCCTGCCAGCCCCCTGCCCCTTCGATGCCCACAAGGAGCGCCTGACCGTGTCACCTCGCCCCTGGCCTCCACTGTGTCCTTTCTGTTTCACGTGGTGACTTCATGGAATGATGTCACTGAGATCAGAGAGTGTGGTAACCCAGGGTAACCAGGGCAGCCCTGCTGGGAAGGCCTCCTCTCCATTTTGTGGAGGGATGGGAGGAGACGAGAGGCTCCCTCACGTACCGGGGAGCACACAGCTGCCCACAGGAGAGGCCAGGCTGAGCCCACAGCCGGGCCCAGTGCCCTGGCCCCAAGCCCACCCGAGTGCCCCGTCCACTCCCCTCCTGCTGCTCCTCACAGACCGCCTGGTGGGGCACTCACCTTGACTACACTCTGGACTCTCCCAGAGCTACCCCAGCTCTGAGCCCTGGGCCCCAGACACCCTGACTGCAGTGGTCTGGGCTGAGGCCTGGGCTCAGCATTTGCGGAGGACAGAATTGGTGGCCTTGCCCAAACAGAGGGGCTTCCCTGGTGGCTCAGACGGTCAAGAATCTGCCTGTAATTGACCCAAGTTCAATCCCCAGAGGTCCGCTCTTAGCTTCTGGGAGGTGATCTGTGTCATACCTGACAGGAGGGTCTTCGTTTACAGTGACGTCCATGTGACCTAGGGGGCTTTGGGTCATGCTGGACTTTGGACCAGCTGACTTGAGAGTAACTGTGTGGCCAGTCAGTCACGCCCACACAATGGGGCCCTGATAAAAACTCTGGACACTGACGCTGTGTGAGCGCCCCTGGTGGGCAGTGTGTGTGCCGTCACTCACAGACGCTGTTAATCCACGGGGTGTGGGCGGGGTGCTCCGCGTCTGGACCCGCGTCCAGGGCTCTGCCCCAGGCATCTCCGCCCTGGATTAATCCGCATCCTTTCCCCGTAATTAGACTGTAACGGGGGATATATACGTTCAGCACATCCACGAGCGCCTCCAGTGCTGGATCTAAGCCGCTTCTGGGGAACCCTCACCTCACAGCTGGTGGCTGTGGCAGTGTCGTACACCCACACATCCTTGGAGACCCCATTCTCTGAGGGTGCCCCTGCATGGAGACTGTGCCCCCAGACTGCGAAAGTTAGCCTAAACGCCACATACGATGTGTCCACAGACCCCCAGCGACTGATTTACAGCCAGGCCCCAGGAACCAGTCTAAGATGGTTGCCCCCATCTGGCAAAAGGGTTACATGCTTTGCTCAAGATTAACTGTAAAAGGGGCGGGGGGGTTGGGGGGGGGGGCTAGGTTCTGGCTCCAGAGTAGAAAAAAGGAGTCCCAGAGGGCCCCCCAGTCACCTGCTTCCTGGCTGGCCCAGCCTCCCCTGAAGATGCAGGCTTTGCCCCGAGTGGGTTCGCGCGGGGGAGTGGGGCTCACCTGGCTGGCTCCGCGCGCCTCAGGCGGGCAGGTGCTTCCAGGTGCTGACGAAGGCCGTGGGGATGAGCGAGTAGGGCACGGTGGTGACGCAATTCCACGTGTCCGACGTGGGGTCGTAGCAGTCCAGGGTCTTACACCGCTGGGTGCCGAAGTAGCCCCCCACCACGTAGAGCTTGTTGCCCGACGCCAGCGCGTGGCAGGACATGCGCTTGGCGGTCATGTCCCCGATCCGCGTCCACTGGTTGCTCTCGCAGTCGAAGCGGTAGGCCGAGGCGGCCGTGAACTCCGTGTCGCCGCCCATGATGAAGATCTGGCTGCCCAGCACGGCGGCCGCGGTGTACCGCCAGGGCTGCGGGCACTCGGCCTTGATGCTCCACCGGTTCTCCGACGGGTCGTAGCACTGGACCTTGGACACCATGTCCCGGTGGATGCTGGTGCCGCCGAACACGAAGAGCTTCAGCTTGGCGCTCACCACCGCGGCGTTGCTGACGCCGTCCCTCAGCGGCGCCACCATGGCCCACTTGTTCGCCCCGGGGTCGTACCTCTCCACCTGCTTCAGCGAGACCGACGGCGAGGCCGGGAAGACGCCGGCCAGCGACGTGTGGCCCCCGACCACGTAGAGGCAGTTCTCCAGCTCGGCGGAGCCGTGGCCGAAGCGGGCGATCAGCATGGGCGCCGCCTTGGACCACTCCTCGTGGGCCGTGTTGTACACCCACACGTCCTTGGAGACCCCGTTCTCGGAGCCGCGGCCCCCGGTGACGTACACCTTGCAGCCGATGGCCGAGGCGCTGAATTCCTTGCGGGGGCTGGGCAGGTCCGCCTTCGGGATGATCTCCTTGGCCTTGTGGTCCACCTGGTAGATCTTGTCGCACATGAAGGTCTGGCCCCCGAGGATGAGCAGCGTGTGGCCGGCCCGGCGCGGCCGGGCGCAGGGGCTGGTGACCACGCCGTCGTTCTGCAGGATCCGGGCCTTGCAGCGCAGCGCCTCGTCCACCAGCAGCCGCGTGCGCTCATCCGCCATGAGCAGGGCGTCGCCGGACGCGGCCTCCTTCAGGCAGTCGGAGGGCAGCAGGGCCAGCCGCACGCCGCGGAGGAGCTCGGGCAGGTGGGCCTTGCGCTGCTCCAGGTCGTGCCGGACCCACTGCAGCACGGCCTCGAAGACCACGCGCTCGTCCTCAGCCTCCAGCTCGTCGCTGGAGACGAGGTCCAGCAGGGTGTCCTTGGAGAGGCTGTTGAAGTCGTCGCTCTGGCGCACGGCCTCGAAGTGCACCAGGCACATGCGCCAGGAGAACTCGTAGAGCCGGCGGCACTGGTGGGCGTCCGAGAGCAGCATCATGCCCAGGCAGTTGGATGGGAACAGGTTCTTCTCCAGGAACTCGGCGGCCGCGTCCCGCACGTCGTGGAACTGCAGCATGTCGCCCGCCTCCAGCAGCGACTCGGCATTCTCCTCGTTGATGACGATGCGCGACGAGTAGGCAAAGTCCAGCAGCAGCTCCAGCACCTCGGGGTGCAGGTTGTCCTGGAAGTTGACCGTGTCGTCGTGGCTCTCCCGCAGGCCGTGGCTGAACATGGCCTCGAAGTAGCGGCTGGAGGCGGCCAGCACGGCGCGGTGGCAGGGGAAGGCGCGGTCGCCGGCCCAGAGCGTCACGTCGGTGAACATGCGGTGCTTGCGCAGCGTGTTGAGGTGCGCCAGCACGCAGTCGGGGTGTGAGGCCTTGTGGAACAGCGTGATGTTCATGGAGCCCGTGCTGCTCCGCGACTTGCGGGTCTCGTGGACGCTGACCGACATGCTGAGCCGACCTGCTGGGTGGGGGGGAGGGATGGGGCCACAGGTGAGAGGGGCCAGGCCCCAGGCCCCCGCAGCGTCCCCCAAACCTGGCCGGCCGGCCCCGCCCCACCCCTGCTCAGCTCTGCCACACCCAGACCAAGCCCCGCCCCTCAATCTGAAGGTCAAAGGATGGCTCTGGCGGTAAAGCCTGAGGTTCATCTCTGGATAGGAGCCTGCCCAGGTGACCTTAACCTACAGTCATCTCCCATGGTTGCAAGAACATGCCACGGTGTCCCCAGCCCGGTTAAGAGGACAGCAGGTGGGCTCGCGTCCCTGGTGGCTCAGTGGTAAAGAATCCCCCTGCCAATGCAGGGGACATGGGTTGGATCCCTCATCTGGGAAGATCTCACATGCTGGGGAGCAACTAAGCCCGTACACCACAGCTACTGAGCCTGTGCTCCAGAGCCCGGGAGCCTCAACTACTGAGCCCATGCGCCACCACTACTGAGGGTGACGGGCCCTAGAGCCTGTGCTCTGCACCGAGGGGCCCCCGCAACGAGAAGCCCGGGCACTGCGACTGGGGAGGAGCTCCCGTCTGCTGCAACTGGAGAAAAGCCTGCACAGCAACGAAGACCCAGCACACCCAAAAATAAATGAATCTTAATAAAAAAGAGGACAGCAGGGCAGGGCTAAGCGGCATGCGCTCGGGATACATTCCTCGGCTCAGGGATGCTGCTGCATGATTCTGCAGCCAGGGAAGCCAAGGCTCGGAGAGGCGCCCGGCTGCCTGACTCCCACAGCCAGGATTCCCACGTGGGCCATCCAGTTCCAGCCCAGCAGCCACCCCGTTGGCCAAGGAGACTTACATTCGTGCAGGGGGCCTTTTGCAAAACATCCCCAAGGAGCCACAGAGCCCAGGCAGAGCCTCATGCCCCTGCTATGCTCCCAGCAGGGCTCTGTCCTGAGCCGGGCTCCACGCAGCCGTGGCCACATTCCTCATCATCCTTGCCCTTAGAAAGCTCACCATGAGCCACTGTCACAGCCTAAGCGCTCAGTGTAGACATGCTCTGCAAATCCAGGGCTCTCTAGAGGCCTCTGGACCCAGCTGCAATGAGGCCAGCTGGCCTGTGGCTCACTCCCTGGACACCTGCTCCATTCTGAATCCCAGTGGGAAGCCGAGACAAAGCCCTGGGTGACAGCGGGACACTAACGCAACCCGGATCTGCCTCAACCACAGCAGCTGGAACACCTGCAGCCAGTGGAGTCTCCCTGGTTCTGACAGGTGACTCCGGGCTCCTGGGCCGCAGCGAGCGCCCCACATGCCCCAGTCTGCCCATCTCTGCTGGGCCAGGGACATGGGGCTCTGAGTGCTGGTCCCCGGAGCAGACACGAGCTTGAATGCAAGGATTCCAAAGCACTTTAATTAATAAAGTCTGGTCAATGACACGACCTCAAACCCCACTATGGTGCTGTGGAAACGAGGCTCAGCCAACACGAGGCAAAACCTTAGGCCTCGAAGTGGCCAAAAGCAAACTGCATGCAGCGTCCTGACCCCAGAAGTCTGTGCTTCCAGCTGGTAACAAGGCCAGAAAAACCCCCTTTTCATTTTTACTTTCAAAAGTGTGTAACTCCCCCCGACCCCTCCTCACTCCAGGTCACTTTTGTACTGAAGCAATGACCTGTTGACTTTATTTTTGGGGGCTCCAAAATCACTGCAGATGGTGACTGCAGCCAAGAAATTGAAAGACACTGCTCCCTGGAAGAAAAGCAATAACAAACCTACATCGTATCAAAAAGCAGAGATATCACTTCATCAACAAAGGTCCGTATTGTCAAAGCTATGGTTTTCCTAGTAGTCATGTATGCATGTGAGAGCTGGACCATAAAGGCTGAGCATCGAAGAACTGATGCTTTTGAACTGGTGCAGTGTTGGCAAAGACTCTTGAGAGTCCCTTGGACCGCAAGGAGATCAATCAAGTCAATCCTAAAGGAAATCAATCCTGAATGTTCATTGGAAGGACTGACGCTGAAGCTCCAATACTTTGGCCACCTGAATTGAAAAGCTGACTCTTTGGAAAAGACCCTGATGTTGGGAAAGATTGAGGGCAGGAGGACAAGGGGGCAACAGAAGATGAGATGGTTGGATAGCATCACTGACTCGATGGACATGAGTCTGAGCAAACTCCAGGAGCTGGTGAAGCACAGGGAAGCCTGGCGTGCTGTAGTTCATGGGGTTGCAGAGTCGGACACAACTGAGCAACTGAACAACGACCTGATGACGGAAGGCTGTGCTCCAGCTTCGGTTGTCAGTCAGGATCCAAGTACACGGCTATCTCCCTTGCTCCCTCCTCTCCTGGCAAAGAACCAAGGAAGCCACAGTGACGTGATCAGAGCTGCCCGGGCAAGGCCCCAGCTCCCTGGCTGGGTGGGGAAGACAGCGGGGCTGGGCCTGGCCTCACTGCTCTGGCCCCCAAGCTCCAGGCAGACCATGGGCCAGTGGCCCGCCAGGAACACTGCTGCGCAAACCAGCCACTGTGGCCCACAGGGCTCAGGTGAAGAGCTCAGGCTCAGGGGTGTGTGCCTGTCCGTGTGCAGTCTGCAGGAGTGGGAAAATGCAGGACCCCACACCCAGACTGCACACAGTGGTCCCCAAGCTACCGCCCACCCAGGGCACCACTCTCTCTGCAGCTCAGTCTCCTCTTTTGTAAGACAAAGCCCCTGCCCTGTTCAGGCCTCCTGAGAGCCCCTCACTTGTTGGCAATTATTTACAGAGCTTGACCTCTGAGCCTGGGCCTGGGACCCACAGACGACAGGCTGTGCTGACCTGGCCTCACAAGCTCAGCAGCAGCAACCCCCAACCAGGTCTGAACTGCCCACCCTCGATTCCAGACCACACAGCACGGTCCCCACACCTTGTGTGACCGCTTAATCCTCATTCCTGCTACTGCCCCTCAATTGTCGGACACCTTCCCAAACGTGGCCATCCACCGGGGCCTCCCAGATGGCTCAGCGGTGAAGAATCCACCTGCCAATGCAGGAGACGCAGAAGACCTGAGTTCAGTCCCTGGCTGGGGAAGATCCCCTGGAGGAGGAAACGGCAACCCACTCCAGTGCTCTTGCCTGGAGAATCCCGTGGATGGAGGAGCCTGGAGGGCTACAGTCTGCGGGGTTGCATAGTGTTGGACACGACGGAGCACACACAGGCGTGCAACTGGGTGATGCCATCCACCACGCCCCCGTGTGCCGAGGCCTTTAGAGGGACGTGGCCTCTGATCTGGGGGCGCCTGGGGGACTGGCTCCAAGGCCTCTGATTCGGGGCCCTGATGGTAAGGCTTGACCTCAGTTCCTGTTGTCCCATAGCCCCACCTGCTCTGGGTCCCTGAACACCTCTGCCCAGTGCCCCACCCAGCCAGGAAGCCAGGCTGCTTCTGAGCCCCACTGGAGTGTGGTCTGGAACGCTGTGGGTATGTAGCTCCTCCCGGACTCACTTTACAGACAACGCTGGAGTGTAATGCCAGCCGTGTGACCAGGATGTCACCAGTACCTGCTCCTGCGGGGGGGGGGGGGGGGGGGGGGGGGGCTCGGAGGCTGCTGTGCACAGGGCCTGGCCCCAGGGCCAGCCAGAGAGTGGACAGTCCTGTTCTCCCCACGCAGTGACACATGGACACACACACACTCTAAGCCGCTGGGCGAAGGCCCTCTCAGGCTTTCTGGCCCCGTGCGGCCCGCCTCCCTCCATCCCTGGCCCAGGTCCACGCTGGGGCAGCCAGCCCGGGGGCCGTGGGGTTGGGCTGAGCCCGCCTCCACCATGGGGTGCTGTGCATGGGACCACCCTGGAGGGATCCAGGTGGAGACACCCTTGGCGGGGGGTGTTAGGGGCAGGACAGAGCAGGACTCCAAGATAAGAAAGTGCCCCAGAGCACGGCAGACCCCGACAGAGTAGCCATGTGTACCTGGAGAATGGGGTCAGGTGAGCTCTCCAAGGGCAGCGCTGAGTGGGCGGCCAGGGCCCAGAGCTGACTTCTGTCCCTCTCGGCAGAGGATGCCTGCCCGCTAATGCCAACCCCCTCCCAGGCCAAGATCCTGAGACGCCCAGATACCCCCAGCAGGTTCCCACCCCCAGACGGCGCCCGGCCTAGCTCCACGAAGAAGAGCCGGGAGCAGGGGCGCCTGCCAGGCCAGTCGCTTCCCCGTCTGCCCCACATTGTCTCAGGAGATGCCGGGACCTGAGCCAGCCTTTTAGCAACAGCCCCGAAGCCCCAGGATTCTAGGAAGCGAGAGACCCACTGGCCCCAGTTTACTGACAGGAATACTGAGGCCCAGGGGACCTTCAAGATGAGAAAGTGGTCCAGGGAGAGGACCACAGTGTCCACCCAAGCCCACAGGTACCCAGGACTGCCCTTCAGCTCTGGGCCAGCAGTGTGGGAGGTCAGGCCTGGGAGCCGGGGGCCCCCAGGGCTGTGTACCCCACCCTGGGCTCCCTGCCTCACAGCTACAAGATCCCCAGAAGCCGAATTGTTCCCTCCACTGTGACATGTCTGGGAAAGTTCTCAGTGTTCCCCTAAACCTGAGAAACAGCACCAACATGCTCCCTCGTGCTCAAATCCCACCCCCGACTCCCCCCCCACACCAGTTCACAGAAGCCCTGTGGCCCCACCTTCTACACGAGTCCCTGTCTGACCCTCCCCACCACCCCGATTCACAGAACCCCCACACCAGCCTCTGCTTCTGCTCAGGTCTGAATCCACCCAGAGACCAGAGTTATCCTTTAAAAAGCATCACCTTGATCACACCACACCCAGCTCTAAACTCTGCAGGGACGTCTCAGCAGTCTTAGTAAAATCCCAGGTCCCCACCGTGGCCTCTGGGTCCTTACATCCTGCTATTTCCCAAAGAGCTGCCCCTCCAGCCGTGCTGGACGTGTCCCTGGCCTCAGGACCTTTGCACAAGCTGCTCTTCTGCCTGGAATGCTCTGCCGTCCACCTCACTGTCCCTGAATGGCTTGCTCTCTCTTCTCCTGACTGTGGCCACCTTGCTGAGGTCATCTCCTCCCCACGCCTCCCCCACTTACAGCACTTGTCACAAATTACAATCACCGGCTTATCTGCCTTCTGTATCTCCAGCCCCTGAAGGCAAGGACCGTGTGTGGTGATAACTGATGGGACCTGGCACAGAGTGGAGGCTCAGCCGGACTGGATGACCAGGACGAGCTGCACGTGGCACACGAGCCTCTCCCTGCTGACATCTGCTGCAGTGCTCACACAGCCGTGCTCCAGGCCCAGAGAAGATGCAGGCGAGGCAGCTGTGGATGCTGCCAGGCCGACTGTGACAGCGGACCCGAGTGGGAGACCCTTGAGCCAGCAAGGCACCCCTCCTGCTTACCCCGACACCCGCCTGTTCTCAGGAACCACTCTCTTCCCGCTCCAGGCTGTTTAGACACGGGATCCAGGGCTGGACAAAGCGGCGCATCCCTGGGGTCCCGGCACCTGCCCAGCCATGGTGACAGGCCCCACACCCAGGAGGAGCCTGGAGACGAGTCTGCGGTGGTGACTCAGCTGTGGGGTGACATGGCATCCATCCCCGGGGCCGCTGAGAGGCTGAACACAGGCCGGGAGCACAGCGCCACCCCATATGGGAGCTGTGCACAGGAGGAGCGTGGGGGCTTGGTGATCGCCGACCTGAGGCCCTCTGCCCCTTCCTTCCTGTCTCCGGCCACCGGGAGTCCCAGCGAGTGCAGGACTCACTGGGACTGGGGGACAGGATGCTGGCCTTGCCAGGGGCTCTCAGCAGGGGGAGTCCTGCCACTCCTCCCACCACCAGGGGAGGTCACCCCATTCACCAAGAATGGGTTTCACGAGATGATTTCCAGTGACACATGCAGCCCTGTGCCGGGGCTGGAGGACCCGGAGCCGGTGTGAGACGGGAGGTTCCCAGCGGCGGGAGGGGTGAGCGCCGAAAGCGTGGGCCAAGTCCAGCGAGGTGGGTGCCTGCTGAGCAACACCACGGCCGTTGCTGCAGCCTGGACCACACGTCTGACCTGAGGGATGCCCAGTGTGCCTCTGGTCACTGCCACGTGGGTGAGGGCACGGAGGAAGGAGCATTTTCTGGGGCCCGTGAGGATATGGCTGCCCTTGAGGAGGACCAAGAGGGGCTGGCGTGGATTGTGCTGGAAGAGGGAGAGGAAAAGGGGGAGGAAGACAGACTACCAATCCTCTGAGCCCTGCAGCGTGCCACGCTCAGAGCTTCAGCTTCAGCATTAGCTGACAGGTGTGAAAACTTTCTGACGGGACTGTCTTCACTTTCAACTGTGATCATGTATTGCTTCTCCGTGAGTACCTGTAAGACGTCTGTCCTGTCTCAAAACTAAAGATTTTAGGAAGGGGCGGGGGGAACAAGAGTGTTTGCCAAGTCAGTCTGTCCTGGCTCTTGGAAGCCTGTCTCCGTGGCCCACCTACCTTCGGGGGCCCCAGTAAGTCAGACCCTCTCGAGCTGTAGGCATCTCAGGATTATTCTGATGACCTAAGCGTCACCCTGGGCTTTGATGGATACAAGGCACATCAATTACCTGCACGACACTGCCAGGCTCCCGAAGAGCGATTTATCATCCCGCTAAGAGGTATCGATCCCGCTCCTACAACAGCTCTGCTCCTGTGACCACAGGCTTTCCCTGCAGGGAAGCGGTTAAAATGCACCACACAGAAGGGACGGGACCGATGGTGGGGGACCAGCACGGGGCGCTCACCTGCTCCCGCCAAACACTGACAGTACACCTGCAAGCGGAACGCCTCATGCAGAACACCTACTGAATGCCGCCGTAAGGCCACAGACTCCTCTAAGGGAGAGGAAGCCTCCATGTAGCCACACAGGACCCAAGGACAAAGAAAGGAATGGAACAGGGCCCGTGCCCCAGGGAGGGAGCTGTCGAGGAGGAAAGGTCCCTCAAGCTGGGGAGTCCTCTCACTGGTGGGGAGACCAGACTAGAGGGCTTCGGCGCTGAGGAGGAGGAGAGCATGGCATCTGGCTTGCAGAAGGCACTGCAGAGAGTAACCTGCCCGGGAGGTGGGCACCACCTGAGTCACTCATCTGCTGGTGCAGGGGGTGCTGGGTGCTGGCTCAGGTTTCAGAGGTCAGAAGAGGACAGGGGCCGGCTGCGTGGAGAGGCTGGAGTGTGCAACTGAGGGTGTGCTCAGGAGCAGCGAGGGCCCGCCAGAGAGGTAGGCACCGTTTATAGGGGGCTGCCCCAGGAGAGGGCCAGACCATCATAAGAGCGTCCTTCCCTGTGATTGCTCCTAGGCAACGGGACACCATCTGCAGGAGCTCTGGGGGTGGGAGCGAGTTGCTGCCGTAATACCCGCAAGTAGGTGCCAAGCGCTGTGCCCGCTGTCCTGGGAGTACACAGACGGCAGCTGCCCCCAGGAGACCCACGTGGTGGTGGTGGTTTAGTCACTCAGTCATGCCCGATTCTCGTGACCCCATGGACTGTAGCCCGCCAGGCTCCTCCACCCATGGGATTCTCCAGGCAAGAACACTGGAGTGGGGTGCCATTGCCATCTCCAGGGGATCTTCCAGACCTGGGTGTCCTGCACTGCAGGCAGATTCTTTACCAACTGAGCTACCAGGGAATTCCCAAGGAGACCCACAAGCAGGCTCCAAGCCCTGCTCCCACCATCGCAGGAGCGGCATGGACAGAAGCTGCCGCTACGAGACGCCAAGCATGCCCACGCCATCCCGACGGTGCACAAGGGCCTTTGCGCCTGCACACCCCACGCCAAGGGGGGAACGGCCAGCACAGGTGAAGAGGCAGCACGCATTCGATGAAAGAAGGCTCTCGACTGGAAAAGACGGCAGAGCAGAAGGACTCGAGCTCACCTCCTCTCACAAAAACCTCAAAATCACAATGACCTGCTGAACGACCATCAGCAGAAAAAGACAGGAACCTGCCCTCCCCCCCCAAAAAAAAACATTTTCCATTCAAAGATAAGGAAGCCACCACGAGATGGTAGGAGGAGTGCTTTCATGACACCATCAGATCCTGCAGCCTCCAGGTGAGCGACCCACAGGTTGGAAAGTAATTACATCACAGAGATTCTCCCACCAGAGGGTCCTGAGCACCTGGTCAGCTCCCCAGCCTGAGGGTCTGGCGTCGGGACAAAGAGCCCTCAGAGCACTTGGCTTTGAAGGCCGATGGGGCTGGAGTGCAGGAGCTCCACAGGATGGGAGAAACAGACTCCACTCTGGGAGGGCACACAGGGTACACCGAGACCCAGCCCAAAGCTTCCCAGGAGCCGGGGCTGGACCAGCCTGTGAGTCCTGGAGGGCCTCCTGGGAAGGCAAGGGTCGGCTGTGGCTGACTGTCCGACAGAACACTGTGGCAGAGCCCCGGGAGAACACTGATCCACGTTAGCTCTCCCAGAGGCTGCCGTTTTGGCATCAAGACCTGGCCTTACCCAGTAACCGACAGGCACCAACACTGGATTGCCACAGGCCACACAACAGCAGCACATGAACACAGCCCCACACGTTGACAGACAGGCCGCCTAAAGCGGTACTGAGCTCACAGTCACCTCTACACACACCACTGGACCCAGCTCTGCCCACTACAGGGATAAGACCCAGCTCCGCCCACTACGGGGACAGTTCCCAGCTCCGCCCACTATGGGGACAGGACCCAGCTCCACATAGCAGTGGGCAGACACCAGTCTTCTCCACCAGGAAGCCTGAACAAGCCCCAGGACCAGCTGTAAATGGAAAGTAACCTTTAAAAATTGTATAAAAATAACAATAAGTAAAAAATCTTTAAAGATTAAAAGCAAAAAGAAAGGACCACAAAATGCATCTCTGTAATAGAATGCTGTACCAAAAAAATTAAAATTAAAAAATTTTTTAACTTAAAAAAATACACTAGAAAGAATTAATAGCAGAATAACTGAGGCAGAAGAACAAATAACGGAGGTGAAAGACAGTGTTGAAAATCACTGCAGTGTAACAGAATGAAGAAAAGAGAATGAAAAGAAATGAGGTCAGTGTCAGAGACCTCTGGGGCATTAAACACACAACAATGGCATTGTGGGGGTCCCAAAAGGACACGAACAGACCTGAGAAAATATCTGAAGACATTAGCTGAAAACTTCCCCAACACAAGAAAGGAAACACTCAAGTCCAAGAAGCACAGAGTCCCATACAAAATTAACCCAAAGAGGAAAAGAATGAGACATATATTAATCAAACTGAAAAAAATTAAAGACAAGGAAAAATTACTGAAAGCCCAAGAGAAAAGCAACAAATAACGTATAAGGGAATCCCCATAAGGTAACAGTTGGTTGTTCAGAAGGAACTCTGCAAGCCAGAAGGGGGTAGCACAATATATTTAAAGTGATGAAAGGAAAAAAAAAAACCTACAACCAAAAATACTCTCTCCAGCAAGGTTCATCATTCAGATTTGATGGAGAAATCAAAAGCTTTACAGACAAGCAAAACCTAGGAGAATTCAGCACCGCCAAACCAGCCTTAAATCCTAAAGGAACTTCTCTACGTAGAAAAGGCCCAACTACAATAGAATCAAGAATATTACAGATGGGAAAACTCATCAGTAAAGGCAAACACGAAGTAAAGGCAAACGAAGTACACTGAACATCTACACATTAAATATAATATCAAAGCCAGCAACTGTGAGTAGATGAGAATACAAATGCAGGATACTAGAAATGCACTGGAAAGAAAGAGGCCAGCAACTTAAAACAAACTGGCACATAAATACCAAACCCGCAATAGCAAAACCTCCCAGGAACCACAAACCAAAAATCTACAGTAAACACACAAGCAATAAAGAAAAAGCAATCCAAATACAACACTAAAGACAGACACCAAATCAAAAGATTGCAAAAGAAGAGAGGAAATAAGACCTACAAATTAAAACAATTAAAATGGCAATAAGAACATACATATCAATGACTAGCTTATATGTAAATAGATTAAATGCGCCAACCAAAAGACATCAGCTGGCTGGATGGATATAAACACAAGACCCGTCTATGTGCTATCTGCAAGGGACACACTTCCAATCTAGGGACAGAAACAAAGTGAGGGGATGGGAAAAGATACTCCATGCAAATGGAAATCAAAAGAAAGCTGGAGCAGCAATACTCGTTTCAGACAAAACAGACTACAAGGGACAAGGAAGGCCACTACACAGTGATGAAGGGGTCAGTTCAAGAAGGAGATGCACCAACTGTAAATTTCTATGCACCCAACAGAGGAGCGCCTCGACACACAGGGCAGACACTAACAGCGTAAAGAAGAGCTTGACAGGAACACAGAACAGGGAGGGACTTCTCTGACAGATGCCTAGACAGAGAGCCAATAAGGAAGCAGAGGCCTTAAACGACACATTAGACCCGATGGACTGAACTGGCATTTATGGAACTCTGCGTCCAAACAGCAGCAGAACACCCTCTCCTCTCAACTGCACAGCATACATTCTCCAGCGCAGTCACATCTCAGGTCACAAGTCAAGCCTCGGTAAGCTTGAAGAAAACCGAAATCATATCACCATGCTCCAGGCACAATGCTGTGAGATTAGGAACCAATTACAGAGGCAAAAAACTATGAAAAACAAAAAACCCAGAGGCTTAACGATATGTTACTAAACCATCAGTGGATCACAGAAGTCAAAGAGGAAATCAAAAGATGCCTTGAGACAAATGAAAACACAAATATGATCATCCAAAACCTATGGGACGCAGCCAAAGCAGTTCCATGAGGGAAGTTTACAGTCTTACCGAGGAAACAAGACAAATCTCAAATAACCTAGCCTTATACCCAAAGCAACTACAGAAAGAACCAAAAAATCCAAATATCCAAAGACCCAAAGTTAGAAAAAAAGAAATCATAAAGATCAGAGTAGAAATACATTTGATCGTAGCCCAAAGGCCCAGAAATGATAAAAACAGAAATAAATGAAATAGATAAGAAAATAGAAAAAAAAATCAATAAAACTAAAACTTGGTTCTTTGAAAATATAAACAATTGATAAATAAATTGATAAATTTTAGTCAAACTCATCAAGAAAACAAGAGAGAGGGCTCAAATCAATAGAAACAGAAATGAAAAAGGAGAACTTAAAATGAACACCACAGAAATAGAAAAGATCATGAGAGACTACTACACCTATATGCCAGTAAAATGGACAACCTAGAAGAGATGGATAAATTCTTAGAAAGATACACACTTCCAAGACTGAACCAGGAAGAAATAAAAAGTATGAATAGGCCAATTACAAGTACTAATATTGAAACCATGATTTAAAAGCTTCCAACAAACAGAAGTACAGGACCAGGTGGCTTCACAGGCGATTCTTTCAAGTATTTGGAGAAGAGTTAACACCTACCCTTCTGAAACTCGTTCAAAACACTGCAGAGGAAGGAACAGATCCCAAGCTCCTTCTACAAAGCCACCATCACCCTGATACCAAAGCAGACAAAGACATCTGTCCCCCGCCCCGCCACCGAAAGAAAATCACAGGCCAGTATCACTGATGAGGGGTTTCCCTGCTGGCTCAGATGGGGCATCATCTGCAGTGCAGGAGACCCAGGTTCAGCCCTTGGGTTGGGAAGATCCCCTGGAGAAGGGAATGGCTACCCACTCCAGTATTCGTGCCTGGAGAATCCCATGGACAGTGAACGTAGACACAAAAGAACTCAACAAAATACTAGCAAACTGAATCCAACAATACATTAAAAGGCTCATACACCACCATCAAGTGGGACTTATCCCAGGGATACAAGGATTCTTCAATATTACACGCCACATTAACAAATGCCACCACACTCTTGAATGTTATATACCACATTAACAGACCAAAGAATAAAAACCACATGAGCAACTCAATAGAGGCAGAGAAAGGTTTTGACAAAATTCAACACCCACTTATGGTAAAGACTCTGCAGAAAGTGGTCACAAAGAAAATATACCTCGACATAATATAGGCCATATATGACAAACCCACATCTAACATCGTTCTCGATGGTGAAAACCTGAAAGCATTCCCTCTAAGATCAGGAACAAGCCAAGGATGTCCACCCTCACCACTTTTATTCAGTGTGGTTTTGGAAGTCCTAGCCACATCAATCAGAGAAACAAAAAGAAATAAAAGGAATCCAAAGTGGAAAAGAAGTAAAACTGTGATTCTTTGCAGATGACATGATACTACTATACACAGAAGATCCTTAAGAGGCTACCAGAAAACCACTAAAGCTCGTCAGTGAATCTGATAAAGCTGCAGGATACAGAATTAACCCAAAGAAATCTGTTGCATTTCTATATGCTAGCAACAAAAGATCAAGAAGAGAAATTAAAGAAACAATCCCACTGACCACTGTATCAGAAAGAATAAAATACCAAGGAATAAACCTACACAAGGAGCCAAGAGCCCCGTAGACTGAAAACTATAAGACACTGATGAAAGAAATCACAGAGGACACAGAGATAGGAAGACTCAACAGTTAAAACGGCTATACTACCGAAGGCAATCTACAGACCCAATACAATCCCTAGCAAATTACCAAGAGTATTTTTCACAGAACTAGAACGAAAAGTTCTTAAGTTTGTATGGAAACACAAAGGACCCTAACAGCGAAAGCATTCCTAAGGAAAAAAAACAGAGTGAAGGAATGAGACTCCCTGACCTCAGACTACACTACGAAGCTATGGTCATCCAAACAGTACGGTATTGGCACAAAAACTGACTAGATCAATGGAACAGGATAGAAAACTCAGAAATAAACCCTGTACCTGTGCTCAATTAATCTATGACCAAGGAGGCAGGAATAACAGTGGAGAAAAGATAGGCTCTTCAATAAGTGATGCAGGGAAAACTGGACAGCTACACGTAAAAGAATGAAATCAGAACATTATTTAATGCCATACACAAAAATAAACTCAAAATGGACCAAAGACCTAAACGTGAGGCCAGACACTATAAAACTCTTAGAAGATAACAGAGGCAGAACACTCTTTGACATAAATCACAGCAAAATCTTTTGGGGTCCACCTCCTAATGAAAATAAGGACAAAAATAAACAAGTGGGATCTAATTAAACTTAAAAGCTTCTGCACAGCAAAGGAAACCATAAACAAAATGAAAAGACAACCCACAGAATGGGAGAAAATACTTGCAAACAATGTGACCAACAAGGAATTAGTCTCCAAAATATACAAACAGCTCCTGCTGCTCTGCATCCAAAAAACAAACAACTCAATCAAAAAATGAGCAGAGGCTCTAAACAGACATTTCTCCAAAAAAGACATACAGATGGCCAACAAGCCCATGGAAAGATGCTCAACATAGCTTATTATTATTAGACAAATGCAAATCAAAACTATAATGAGACATCACCTCACACAATAAAAAAGAATGAATATATGTGTATGTCTAATTGAATCATCCTGCTGTACCCCTTAAACTGACAACAATATAAAGCAACTATACTCCAAAAAAAATAAAAAATATATTAAAATAAATGTTTTAAAATTGCCCGCTCCTCCAAAAAAAAAGGCACCAAATAACAAGGGGTCCAGCTCATCCCTTCCCTGCTCCTTGGAAAGTTACCCAAATAAACAAGGAAACAAGCCAAGGGGCAAAACATTCAGAAGAAAACTTGCCAAGCTCTCCAAAGATTCCAGTGCCACTCTCAGAGAAAAAGGCAGCGGAGACCAGAGCTGCATTTTGAAGGCCACTCTTTGGGAGGCCCAGCTCTGTCCTGGATCACTCACCCCTCCCCGCTTCCATCCCCAGCTAGGAGTCAGCAATTTTCTGAATGAGGGTGTCGACTGCATCCTTCCAGGCCAGAGGGAGCTGGAAAAGCCCAGGGCCCAGCTGAGGGGCTGCAGGTAATGTTCTCACCAGCTCATCCACCACAAACTTTCTGAACAACTCCCACGTGCCAGGCAGGGAGCCAGGTTCCTGCCCCAGCGGGGCTGCACTGTGGGGTTGGCAGTAGGGAAGGGGGCAGACAAGACGTGGCAGCAGTCAGCACACGAACCAGGGAACAGGACACTTTCACGGCCTCAAAGTTCTATGAAGAAAATAAAAAGGCAGTGGGCCACCAGGCAAGAAGACGACGGTGGGTTCTTTCAGGCCCCTTTGAAGAGGGGACGCTTGGGCTGAAACTTGAGTGATGCGCGGAGCCAGGATGTGCTGGCAGGGAAGGGAGGCTTCAGGCAGAGAAGCGGCAGGTGCAGAGGCCAGAAGCCGCCGGCCCTGCAGGGAAGAGCAAGGCCAGGGACGGGCCAGGGACACCATCACACGGGGCCAGGGACTTCCGAGGCCTGGAGCCAGACGTGCGCGAGAAGAATTTGCCGCGGACGTCCCAGCTGGAAGAAGCGGACCCCAGCCCAGAGAGGGGAGGGGCAGCATGCATTCTGGAGCTGGATCTCCCTCCCGCACAGGAACAGGGCCCCTGGAGACAGCCCAGCCCTTCCTGTGTGACCCTGGGAAAGTGAGTTCACCTCTCTGGGCCTACTTTTTCTCAGCCACAAAAGTGATGATGAAAGCAGCTGTGGCCTCATAGGTTTGTTAGGATAATTGCATGGGACAAGCATCGGGCCGGCCGTGCCCTCTCCTTCTCACCCAGTCAGCTGTTTTATTACTGCTGCTATTACCACTGTCACGGAATAAACACAGAAGACATTCCCCTAGCCTTGCTCCAACTACAACCTTCACTTCTGAATAAAGGGCTTTTTCACTGTCCACTCTGTTCATTTTTAAGTTGATTTTTGTTTTTTTCTTAACAAGTATGCAGTATTTTTGTAGTCAGGAGAAACCCTGAAGGTTTTCTTCAAGCCTGCTGGGTCTGGGTTACTTCTAGAGCTGTGATCACGAAGGATTCCAACGTTATCAGATAACACATGCGTGCAGAGCCGCATGCTGCAGCCAGGGTCCCGGGGGGGGGGGGGGCTTCCGAGAGGACGCCCCGTGATGCTGCAGCCCAGATCCCCGCTCTGCCCACACCTGGAGGACGCACACACCTCGGGGAGCTCTTGGGGTGCAAGGGCAGCCATCTGTTCAGGTTTCAAGTAGAAAACAAACTAAGTACCTCATGAAGCAGGCAGATCTCACTGCTAATTGAGAGTAAAATCAGTATGATCGCTGCCACAGAAGTAGAGCCACAGATCATCCTAGATACAAGTGAGCTGTCAATGGGGCCTTTCCCTAGATACTTCTGCTTTTCAATGGCCCTTTCTTTGAAAAAAGAGAACCAAAAAAAAAAAACCAAAAAACAAACTATATATCTCTTCAAAAACTGGACATACCTGCAACAGTTTTAAAACTGTTGATATTCTCCACTATGCGTTTATTATTTTGATCTCATTTTTCAGCTTGGGATTGTGAAGGTTTCAAACCTGCAGGCAAGTCCCGGGAATTGCGTAAGGCATGCCTCCTGGTCTCATGGGGTCATAGCGTCTGCTGGGTGCTGCTCTGCCTCGCCCCAGCCTGCGGCCTCACCCCATCCTGGCCTCCTGCAAGCCCCGGCCCTCCTGCAGGGCACTGGGCTGGCCCTGGGGGCAGTTCTAGAGCACAGTGAGCCTCAGCCAAGTGGTGAGGCTGTCTGCCTCATACACAGCTCGGCAGTAAGTGGGGCTTCTCTTCCGGCAGCACAGAATGTCCTGTGTCAAACAGCAACCCAGAGAGAGGGGCGGAGGCCGCCCCTGGGGTCATCCCCACAGACGGAAGCCCAACCCTTCCACACTCTCTGACGAGGCACCCTGTGGGGCAGCCAGGTACCCACCTGCCGTCCTGAGGTCGTGGGCAGCAGTGCCACCGCAAAAGGGTCTCACACACGTGCACACACTCACACACACTCCCAGGCGGGCAGTGACCCCGTCCGCCCACACCCAAAGTCAGGAAGGGAAAGGGGGTCCCAGAGCACCCAGAGGGGCGGGCAGACACCTCAGGGCCTGCTCCGCGTGCCCCGGCCTCTTCACTTGATGCACACGACCATTAAGCACACTTGCGGTGCAGCCACTGAGCTCTCAGGAGTGACACAGCCAGGCCCCAGGCGGACGCGGTCTCTGTCATCAGGACTATTATTCTGAGTTGATAGATGCTGTGTGGATGGACACCAGCCCCACAGGGGTGGGTGGGCTGCCCCCGGAGGAAGGGTCTGGGTGGCACGCTGCCCTGGCATTTCCCGGGCAACAGGCTTTCTTCCCAGAAGAGGCAGAGGACAGGAGGCAAGGGGTCAAGGCCTGTGAAAGGCTGCTGAAAAATGAAGCAACACCTGTTGCAAAGAATCAGTGGGGAATTTGGTTGGGAAGGGAGCCAGATGGAGCGCCTGACTACCATGTACCCACACTGTGCTGGGCATCTTACATGAAGATCTCATCCTCATAGCCAAGCCTGACAAGGTGATGACTCGGTTTTAATCAAGATGGGCTGGGCTGTGCTGCAACAACCCACACCCCCGAGTCTCAGTGGTGCTGGGGGCAGAAATATTCCTTGCTCATGTGACGTGCTCTGTGGGTCAGCTGGTGGTGGGGGCGAGGGGGCGGAGAGTGGTCTTCTCATCAATGTCACTCCCGGCCACCCAAATGACACCATATCACCAGTCACCGTGCCACTGGGAAGGAAGAGAAAGCTCTGGCAAGTGTGACACTGGTGCTTGGCTTCTAAGGACACACATCACTTCTGCCCCCGTTTCACTGGCCAAAACTAGGCTTCCTAGGTGGCGGTAGTGGTAAAAGAACGCACCAGCCAATGCAGGAGACTTTAAGAGACCTGGGTTCGATTCCAAGGTTGGGAAGATGCTCTGGAGGAGGAAATAGCAACCCACTCCAGTATTTTTGCCTGGAGAGCTACAGTTCATGGGGTCGCAAAGAGTCAGACACACCCCAAATGACTTAGCACACAGTCACGTGGCTTCACTCACCTAGAAGAGCATCAGAGGTGGGATCCTACCATACGGCCTCTCAGTTCTGTAATTTACAAATAAGGAAACGGCAGCTCAGAGACGAATGGCGATGCCAACAGTACTACTACCAATAAACCACAGTGATGAGCACCGACTATGTACTAGGCTCTGTACCGAGCGCTTTGGACAGGCTGGGCCACTGGGCAAGATGTGGAATGACGCCCTGAAATGACTGCCACATGTCCAGCCCAGCAGATGCAGCCACGGACGGCTGACACCCCTGCTTCTGCCCAAGACCTCCTCCACTGGGTGTGAGCTCCACCAACCAAGTGAGGCAGGCCCACAGGCACACCCCAGAGCTCAGTCATTGTTACTGAAAAGACAACACAAAATACAAAAGATGAAGATCCCCAGGAATCACAGCCCCAACACAGACGTCCTCATGGGGGTGAGGCAGTCAG
Organism: Ovis aries; assembly: GCF_016772045.2. Classification (NCBI taxonomy): domain Eukaryota; kingdom Metazoa; phylum Chordata; class Mammalia; order Artiodactyla; family Bovidae; genus Ovis; species Ovis aries. Next base: position 15,999,319 of record NC_056071.1, read on the forward strand.
CAGGTGGAGGGAGGGAACACTGTCCTAAGGAGGCAGCCACTGGCTCTTGGAGGACAGAAAACACTCTTACGTGTTTCGGGTACGAAGCACAGACACACATACTGAACACAGACGTACAGCGTTAGTCACCAGGTCGTGTCTGACTCTCTGCGACCCCGTGGACTGCAGCCCTCCAGGCTCCTCTGCCCATGAGATTCTCCAGGCAAGAATGCTGGAGTGGGTTGCACACCCTCCTCCAGGGGATCTTCCCGACCCAGGGATCAAACTCTCCTGCACTGCAGACAGATTCTTTACTGTCTGAGCCACCAGGGAAGGTTAAGTATATCCATAGAGTATACTTGGTATTAAAATTTATGCGGGGGAAGGGCAGGGCTGAATGCAATTAGGAATAAAAGGTCCAAAACGGTTTGTGGTAGGGAAGTGATTAAGGCTGAGAAATACTGAAAAGAGTAACTATTTTCACTTTGCCTTCTTATTCTCAGCCTTTATCCCCAAACATTTTATACTGTTGCAGTTACAGAGCACTATTCTACATTGTTTTACCCACTCACATAGTTGGCATGCTCCATTCATCACTGAACACAGACTGACTGGGGCCTCCTGCGTGCAAACACTGGATGAACCTGCGCAGTCTCTCTGCCTGGCTGTAATGTTTAATGTCTGCGCAGTAGAGAACCACCCTGACTCATTCATTCATCCATAGTTTTGGATTTGTATCCAACAACCGTCTTTGTGCTATGGTGTGCCTGGTCGCTCAGTTACATCCGGCTCTTTGGCGACCCCACGGATTGTAGCTCACCAGGTTCCTCTGTCCACAAGATTTCCCAGGCAAGAATACCGGAGTGGGTAGCCATTCCCTTCTTCAGGGGATCTTCCCAAACCAGGGATTGAACCCGAGTTTCCTGCACTGTGGCCAGATTCTTTCCATCTGAGAAACCAGGGAAGCCCCCTCCCCCACTGCCTTTGCTTGCAGTGAACTGTGAATTACGCTCCTCTCTTGACGGCTTCCCTGACAGCTCAGTAAAGAATCCTCCTGCAATGCAGGAGACCCTGGTTGGATTCCTGGGTCAGGAAGATCCCCTGGAGAAGGGATCGGCAACCCACTCCAGAATTCTTGGGCTTCCCTGGTGGCTCAGCTGGTAAAGAATCCAGCTGCAATGCGGGAGACCTGGGTTCAATCCCTGGGTTGGGAAGATCCCCTGGAGAAGGGAAAGGTTACCCACTCCTGTATCCTGGCCTGGAGAATTCCATGGACTGTATAGTCCATGGGGTCACAAAGAGTCGGACGTGACTGAGCAACTTTCACTTTGAGATAAAAATCTTTGGAGGATTATTACAGACATTTGATGTCAGATTGTCCTAGCAGCTCTGTTTACCCTGCTTCATGAAAGCAACCTGGCAACAAAGAGGCTTCTTTCAGCTTAGACAGGGATGGCTCAGATGCCTCCACATTCGGTGGGGCAGAGAGAAGCTGCCACCTGAGCTCCAGTGCTGTGTCCTGCTGCTCCTCAGCTCGGTGGAGACCCCCAGACCATCTCTGGCCCCGAGACTGGGGGTCTGCAAGCCCAGCTGTTGCTGCAAACAGGAGCAGGGCCAATGAAACGGACATCCCGGCTCTCAGAGGGGACAGAGAGCTCGGCGCTCAGGTTCGCCCATCTGTTGAAATCGCTTGTTTCCTTTCAGTTATCCAGAGCAAGACAGAGAGGAGAAACAAAGCTGGGGGCAGAGAACAGCCCCCGCGCAAAGCACACATCGCCACCCAGTCCCGGGTTCCTCCTTTGCCAGCAGGGCTGGCTAGGCCCTTGGCAAACAGAGGTGGTGCGGGGGCTGGGGACGGGGAGGGAGGCTGTCTCTCTTCCTGTCTGGCCCCCTGAAAGATCTGCAGCGGCCCAGAGATGGAGTCATTAAGAGCACTCTGGCCTAGATATCACTTTCAGCAAGCCACCTGGAGTGACAGCCTGGGAGGAAAATGAACATACAGAAAAGGCCAGAAGAGAGGAAAAAAAAAATAGTCAAGCACCAGCCACTTACTGGTCATGAGCTGCTTTCTCTCGGTGTTCCAGAAGCTTCTTCTAGTTCAGGCTGGCAGTGTCAAACCAGAATGCGAAGGTGCCTCAAGTGTCAAAGCCCAGGACACAGCTCTGGGTCTCCCCTCCCATGGGGAGGGCGGAGGGCAGGGGCGTGTGGCTAGACAGCGCTTTGGCAAGATGTTTCAAAAGGACAGAAGCACGTGCCCTCTGCCCCAGCCTCCCCACACCCAGGACTCCTGCCCTCTGTTGCCTTTTGGCTACAAGCAAAAGATTGCAAATGCCTCGATGTTTATGGGTGAGAGGCCCAGTTAAAGAAACAGTGGCTCATTCATACAGTGGAGTACTACAGGACTGTATTATATATATACACACACACAATAAACTGGCTTTCTCTGCTAAAATGAGAAGCGCTGTGAATAGGAGGCTGTCTCTTACATCTGTTAAAAACCGACTACCTAGTCACTCACACAGACCCGTAGTACACACACACCTGCTGGGTTTGCACAGACTGTCTCAGTAGGCTGAGCAAGAAAGCCAGCTGACAGTAGGTACTGCTGGTGAGAACGGAGAGGAGACTGTCTTCACCTCACAACCCCAAGAACCTGCCGGATGCTATGCCAGACCCAGGGTCACTTTTTGTTTTTAACCCTGCTGTGAGCGAGTGTTTCTGCCAAGCCCTGTACAAGCCTTCTTTCACTGTATTCTTATGGCACCTTTTCGAGGCCATCATTGTCCCCATTACACAGATGGGAAAACTGAGGCTCAGAGAAGGTAAGAAATGTGCACATGGCCTCAGTACCCAGAGCTGTTTTGCTCCAGAGTCCCTGCTCACACAGGGCACCCAGTATGGCACGCTGTGATGACCTAGACGGGTGGAATGGGAGCGGCAAGGGAGGCTCAAGAGGAAGGGGATATATGTATATAAAATTGTGACTGATTTGGGTTGCGGTGTGGCGGAAACCAATACAACATTGTAAAGCAAGTTTCCTCCAATTAAAAAATAACAAAGAAATAATAAAAGAAAAATCCTAATGAACTTTTGGGCCAAACTAATATCTTTTTCAGCAAAGAAAGGACTAAGGTTTTAACGTGAAATTTTAGTCTTGAGAAGTTAGCAGGCTTAAAGAATTGTAAAGTTAGCTTCCAAAACATCATAACTGTTTCTGCGCTCTACTAAGTCCATTTAATAATACATTTCTATCTATACAATATTCATGAAAAGTGGAAATGTTAGTTGCTCAGTCGGGTCCAACTCTTTGCGACCCAATGGACTGTAGCCCACCCCTGTCCCTGGAATTCTCCAGGCAAGAATACTGGAGTGGGTAGCCATTCCCTTCTTCAGGGGATGTTCCCAACCCAGGGATCGAACCCGGCTCTCCCACACTGTAGGTGGATTCTCTTATCATCTAAGCCGCCAGGAAACTGCTGTACACATATCACTGCTCAGTAACCAGCAGCACTGTCTTCTCTGTATTTATCCAAGGGAAATGAAACCATGTTCACTCAAAAACCTGTATATAAATTATTACAGCAGCTTTATTCTAGATTATTAAAACTTGGGAAAAAACAAACAAACCAAAAAACCCACCAAAAAAACCCCAAAGCCCTGCTCAAACGGCACCTCATGGGCTGTTGAGAAAGAAGAAACTTTTTGGCTGCCAAGGCTGGGTGTGCCTGACCAGGAAATGCTGTTTTTAATGAAAAGCACTTGATTTCTCAAGTGCCTCGCTGCCACCTGGCAAACCTGAGCCCTCCTTCCTGGGCCTCCGGAGAAGAGGCAGGGTGAGGATGTGTGCTTGCAGTTGGCCAGGCCCCAGGCCACCCTGAAGAATGCGTGATACATCTGACGGTAATGTGAGGACACAGACTCGGCCTGTGTTAACAGGCTCTCTCTTGGGCGTCTGCCTTCCTCTCTGCCTGGGGAGCAGGGACTTGGGTCTGGGACCTCCCCGCTGGCGGGCGCTGCCAGCAAAGCCACCTCTGTCCTGCAAAGCTTATGCCAGGTATTCAGACATTCAGTGCCTCAGCTTCTACATCTGTAAAATGGGTGTGAAGATAATCAGATCAACCTTGCAGGATCCCTGAGGGACTGAAGGGGAAACAGATGAACAGAGCTGGGTGCTGGGCTCATATCCGGCCCCCAGCTCGCAGGGGTTTTGCCTTGTACAGCTATTCTCAAATGGTTTGGTCTCAGGGTCTTTTCACAACTTCAACATGACTGAGGGCCCTAAGGGGCTTCTGTTATGTGGTTCAATCTATTGACATTTATTACACACAAAATTAAAATTGAGACAAAATTGAAATGTATACTAGTTAACTGAAAAATAATAATAAACTTGCTATATGTTAGCATAGATAAGTTGTTTTTCATAAATCTAATTTCAAAAATTTTTTTTTATTAACAGTCAGATTCTCTATCTGCTTCTGCATCCAATTTATTGTTAAAGTGTTTTTTTTTAAAATTGAAATATAGTTTATTTACAATCTGGTACTAATTTCAGGTGTTCAAAGCGACTGTTACATATATAAATATTAGATTATTTTCTATCACAAATTATTACAAGATACTGAAAGTAGTTCCCAGTGCTATTAAGTAAATCCTCATTGCTTACTTTATATATAGTAGTATGTATCTCAGAGAAGGCAATGGCACCCCACTCCAGTACTCTTGCCTAGAAAATCCCATGGATGGAGGAGCCTGGGGGGCTTCAGTCCATGGGGTCGCTAAGAGTTGGACACGACTGAGTGACTTCACTTTCACTTTTCACTTTCATGCACTGGAGAAGGAAATGGCAACCCACTCCAGTGTTCTTGCCTTGAGAATCCCAGGGACCGGGGAGCCTGGTGGGGGTCGCACAGAGTCGGACAAGACTTAGCAGCAGCAGCAGCAGTATGTAGCTATGAATCCCATACTCCTAAACATTGTAAAATATTTTCATTGAAGACTAGAAGAAAATACAGCCTCACCTGGATAGGGGGTTGGTAACGGGAGGAGATTTTAAGAGCCTCTCCAGATTACTGTGGATATGCCTCTTTGACAAAACGCTAAGACTTGTTGAGCAGCACTTGCTCTGCGGCCTGTGGGATCTTCCCAGAACAGAGGTCGAACCTGTATCTCCCGCACTGGCAAACGGATTCTTTACCACTGAGCCACCAGGGCATCCTGAACAGCAGTTTCTTAAGGATCAACTGCAGTGTGGGACCTGAGCCGCGTGGTGAACATACATACTCTGACCTTCCCATCTTCCAGTCTGTCTTGCACTCTGGCTCATTCACCCACGCATGACTTGGTAGCTTCGTGCAATGGTTACTTGGAAAACATTGGTTCACGGGGTTTTGCACTTGGAGAGAATGGGTGAAAAAGGCAAATAATATCTGGATGTTACTATGAAAACAGCTTTGATGCCATGGACCCCAACAGATTCCCAGGGACTTTCTAGCACCATGCTGTGAGAAGCAGAACTTCCTCACCCTCCACGTGAACCATGGTTTTAAAATAAGAACTCGGAAAAAGAAACTGCCATGGAAAGTGCTGGGCAGTGACAGGGCAATCACCTGCCCGGAGGGGCTCCTGAGAGCTCCTCCCCGGCGTGCGGGCACCGGGCACACCAGAGCCGCCCTCTGATCCCCACTTGCCAGTCTCCCCTCGTGGCACTCAGGCCCCTCTGCTCCTCCCTCCATCACCAGATGCTGTCTTCTCGCCACAGGACCCCTCATTTCCCCCCAAATAACAGTCCTTGGCGGTTTGCAGAGGGCAGGGCCTGAGACAGCAAACTACAGGGGCTGGGCGTGGGCTGCTGCCCTTGGGCTTTGCAGCTGATAATTCTTGGTCTCTTGAAATTACACATGTAATGTGTATTTATAGCCAAATACATGGGTGCCCAGAAATTGCAACTCATTCATAGATACATTTTTAGCATATCGTTTGGCCCCACCAAGTTCCATTAAATCCTGCTTCCCAGGTCCCTTGTGTGGCTAGTTTTTCCAGAAACAAGGGGAGGGCCTGGCCACTGTAGGCTGGGCTCCCCCTCTCCTGGCACTCCGGTGCCAGACACTTGGTTCTGGACCACCTGCTCAAAAGCCTTCAAGGAGGCTCTGACGTCCAAGCCTCGTTCACTCTGTTCCCTAGCCCCTCGCCCCCGACACTTGCTGGGGCACATGCTGGACTTTCAAGCTCTCTCCTCCCCCGTCTTCCTGCTCAAGCCCCACTCCCTCTCTCCGTAAGGCTCCTGGACTTGACATCTGTCTGGCATGTACAGGACCTTGGACATAGTATTAGGTCAGCCAAAAAGTTCACTCAGGTTTTTCCATTCCATCCTTCAGAAAAACCCAGACCAATGTTTTAACCAACCCAACAGATACCTTACAAGTAACTTCTGGGCGCCTGCGAGCTGCTGGGCCCTGGGCTGCACCAGGAGCACAGCAGAGAGTCAGGAGAACAGTTTTCGTCTGGTGTCCTGCTATCAGGGCTTCCCCAGGGGCTCAGCAGTAGAGACTCCCTCTGCCAGTGTGGGAGCCCCAGGTTCAACCCCTGGGGCAGGAAGATCGCCTGGAGAAGGAAATGGCAACCCGCTCTAGCATTCTTGCCTGGAGAATCCCAGGTACAGAGTAGCCTGGTGGGTTACGGTCCACGGGGCTGCAAAGAGCCGGACATGACCTACTGACTAAACAACTATATTTCCTGCAATTAACGTTCTATTTGGCCTAGGCAGCAGCGCTGTGGCCGTGCTTCTCTAGCAATACCTATTCCTTCAGAGTATCGTGTACTCTGCCTTTATTTTTATCTCCAACTCATTGAGGACGGTATTCTGTGTCTTCTTTGCTGCCTGGAGTACATCAGATGTTCAGTAATACTGCTGAGCAGGGAAGAAGATGAACCACAAATACCCACTGCAATAAGGTTCAAAAATATCCAAGCGAGTGGCCGTCAGTATCTGCTGGGCTAACCTGAAGTATGATAGGCATGTTTCACACTGAAGTGTTTTAAAGGTTGGATGGGAAAGAGCAACCTTCCTCTGTGTTCTAAAGGGTGTTCTACCAATCACAGGACTTAAACCAGAGATGCTGGCCACAAGCACCTGATGGGGTGGTGAGATGCTAAAGCCCTGATTTCGAATCCCAGCATTGCTGTTTCTACCCATATGACTGGCCCAAGGTCCTTACATTCTCTGAGCCTCAGTATTTCCATCTGAAAAATGGGGGGGGGGGGAATGAGAAATAACTGTTCCTATATCAACAGCTTTCCTGAGAATTAAATAAGATAGTCCAGGGTCTTCCCTGGTGGTTCAGTGGTTCGGAGTCTGCCCTGCAATGCAGGGGATAAGGGCTTGATCCCTGCTTGGGGAACTAAGATCCCATGCGCCACAGGGAAAGACCACACACCACAACTAAGACCCAACACAGCCAAATAAATAAAAGACAGCCCATGTAAAGAGCACAGTGAGACACACAAAATTCATTCCATTCAAGAGAACAGAAGTTACTAAGGCTGCTGCTATTGTAACCCATTGGCAGGAGCCCTTAGCAGAAAAATTCAAAGATGACTCTCTCCACCCCTGTGACCATGTTACCTACATGGCAAAGTGAGTTGCAGACATAACTGATGATGTTACTAACTAATCAGGAGTCCTTAAAATAGAGAGATGCTCTGGGTGGCCCTGACTTAATCTCATGAGTCCTCTAAAGCAGAGTCTTCTCCAGCTGACTGCAGAAGTGGACGTCAGAGATCTGAAGCAGGGAAGGACCTGAGGGTCCTGCTGGCCTGGAGGTGGGGTGTGGGGGAAGGGTATCTGGCATGGAGTTAAGGAGCCCACTTACTGACAGTCCTACAACCACCAGGAACTTGATTCTCCCAACAACCTGAATGAGCCTAGAAGCAGAATCTCCCTCCCACCCCCCACCCCGGGCCTCAGGATAAAAGCCCAGTCCAGCTGGCACTTGACCCTGGCCTTGTGACAGTCTAAGTGGAGAGTTCAGTTGACTCAGCCCAAGCTCCTGACCCAGAGAACTGCGAGCTAACAGACAGGCACTGTCTAAGCCACTAAGTTAGTACTCATCTGTTAGGCAGCAACAGAAGCTAACGTAAGCCCTGCCTGTCCTCCAGCCATAACGCATATACATTAAAAACATCAGGTGGGGACTTCCCTGCTGGTCCGGTGACTAAGACTCAGCTCCCAATCTAGGGGGCTTGGGTTTGATCCCTGGTCAGGGAGCTAGGTCCCACATGCTGCAACTAAGATTTCTCCTGCTGCATCTAAACGTCCTGCATGCCACAGCAAAGACCGAAGATCCCGTGTGCCACAACTGAGGCCTGGTACAAATAAATACATATTTTAAAAAATCAGGTGCTGTCCAACTCGGACAACTGGCACTTTCTGCATCCTTACTGCTACACGGGTGATGCAAGGTCTGTCTAACCCACCTCTACCCCTAGCACTCAGCAGTGTGGCTATCACGCAGTAGGTTCTAAATAATTTCATTTGATAAGACTTCAACTTCCCGGGCAGTCAGGAACAGAAAGGCTTACAACTGTCCAGGCTGGCTTCACCACCGTAAGACCCATCACAAGGTCAAGGTGCCCCAATCAGGGCACCAATCTGGGCAAATCCCAGGAAAGGTCTCTTTCTGGCCTGGAGGAAAAACCCCAGACACTGCAGGCAGTTCAGAGGAAGTCACCCAGCACCCAGGGTAGGTATGTGTCCACAGGCAAATGAGGCTCACTTTACACATGCACGGACCGTGCTGCGGTCCCAGCCTCGAGCTGAGGCAGCCTCCCAGGGCTCAGCTGACCAGCCAAACCCTGACATTTTGCTTGTATTGTAATTGTACCTTCCTGTAAAAAGTCCTAGTTGGAGCGGTAAAAATAGCAACTGCAACTTCCTGCGACACGGACAGGCCAGTCCATTCTACTGCCTGAAACTGAACCTGGGGACTCCATCTGACTGTGACTCCACAAAGCCCCTCTGAGCTGGGCTGGGCATGCAGTGAGGGGGCACCTAGCCAGAAAACCCTGCCCTGCCCCCACTGACGGCCAGCTCCTGCGTGAGATGCTCCCCTCACTCCCTCCGTGAAAAAACCAGCCCAGTAACTGCAAAAAGATCTCCCCTGGTGGCTCAGTGGTAAGGAACCTGTCTGCCAATTCAAGAGACGCAAGTTTAATCCCTGGGCCTGGGAGATCCTCTGGAAGAGGAGATGGCAACCCACTCCCTTATTCCTGCCTGGGAAATCCCACGGACAGAGGATCCAGCCGGCTACAGTCCATGGGGCAGCAGAAGAGACGGGCATGACTTGGTGACTGAACAACAACAAATACAGGCAGAAATGCGTCTGCAGCCACGGTCGCCGCCTGCTCTCCTCCTGCTCACTGGCTGCAGAGCTAAAAAGGCAGGACACCTCCTGACCAGGGCCCTCTGGGAGAGCCACTGCCCCCTCGTTCATATGCTGTCATGCTCCCCAGTTCATCTTCCTGTCCGCGGCCCTGCAGCCGTCCCAACCAGGTCAGGCTGAAGCCTTCATCAGGCCTGAGGTCCCACACTGCTGCAGGGGAACTGTAGCCAAGCCTGGATGCTGCTTGCTCCCCCAAACAGGGGCTCACCATGTCACAGTCCACTTGGGGAAGGACAGGAGAGCCTGCCTGTATGTCCCCAGGCTCCTGAATCCCAGTGGAGATGAATTTCTCCAGGGACTCCTGTCCACCAGGTTCCCTACCTCCCCCACTATGGGGCCAGAGGCCCCAGGTCCCATCTTTCCTTCAACAGGCCCCACAGTTTCCCGCCTGTTACCACATCAAGTACAAAAGCTCTTAGGTCAATCTTTTGCTTATTTTAAAGCCTCCCATTAAAGGAAAACAGACAAGGACTCCCAAAGTAATAAACATGGCAATCCACAAAGTTCTAGGAGCCCCAGCCTTTGGCCTCCAGAAATAGTGACAGACTTTATATTTTCTGGGGCTCCAAAATCACTGCAGATGGTGACAGCAGCCACGAAATTAAAAGATGCTTCCTCCTTGGAAGAAAAGCTATGACAAATCTAGACAGCATATTAAAAAGCAGAGATGTCACTTTGCCAACAAAGGTCCGTAGAGTCAAAGCTATGATCTTTCCAGTAGTCGTGTACGGATGTGAGAGCTGAACTATAAAGAAAGCTGAGTGCCAAGAACTGATGCTTTGGAACTGCGGTGTTGGAGAAGACTCTTGAGAGTCCCTTGGACTGCAAGGAGATCAAACCTGTCAATCCTCAAGGAAATCAATCCTGGATATTCACTGGAAGGACTGATGGTGAAGCTGAAGCTCCAATACTTTGGCCACCTGATGCAAAGAGCTGACTCATTGGAAAAGACCCTGATGCTAGGGAAGATTGAAGGCAGGAGGAGAAGGGGACGGCAGATGAGACGGTTGGATGGCATCACCGACTCGATGGACATGAGTTTGAGTAAGCTCAAGGAGACAGTGAAGGACAGGGAAGCCTGGCGTGCTGCAGTCCATGGGGTCTCGCAAAGAGTCAGGCACGACTTAGTGACTGAACAAAAGATAAAGGAGGGGTCAGTCTGTAGTTATCAATGCCCCTTTCTGAGCCTTTCCCTGGACCAGCTAGAGAATTTTCTCTACCCTCCTGGGCTGGATGAGGCCTCCTCCATCTCAGGGATGCAAGGCAGACGTCCCACCTAAAGCCATCCGGCCCCTCCCCTGGACACACTAGCTGCTTAGAAACACTCACATCCGTTCAGATGTTCCAGGCTCCAGATAGTCACCTTTCACTAGTAAAACCCATGATGTCTGCAGAGCTTTTCAGCATAAAATGAACTTTCCGGAATGTTTCCCCATGCACAACACGGAGCAGCCTGGCAGGGGGCAGGGATTAAAAGGGCCTCATTTCACAGATGACCACACAGGGTGAAGGCTGAGTCCCCAGCCGTGGTCAGGAGACCAGCAAGAGGCAGAGCCAGCACTCGCTAAACCTTGATCTTCTGGAAAAAACAATGATGGATTACAAAAAACCTGGAAGCCTGAATAAACTGGATCACTTTTTTTTTTTTAAAGGAATATGAGATCATTTTTACCAATCACATTAGCTAAAAGGGAAAATGTAGATAATAGCAAGTATGGGTGGAGAGGTGGGTTCCCAGACACCATCAGTAGGACAGTAAACTGGCTTATTAGTCTTTGCAAAAAGCATTTAGTTTGGACAACGAAAATTTAAAGACCAGGAAGATACATGATCAAGACGTACATGAATTCATGGCTTGTATGGAGGGTTTAAAAAAAAATCAGACACAAGTCAAAAGTGCCCTGTTAGGAGACTAAAAGAAAAAAAAAAGATAGCGCTTTGGCCATGCTGTGGAATATTACACAGCTGTGAAAAGGGAACAAGATCCACCCATGCACTAAGTGATAGACACTGGAATACTGAGTATGATCCAAATTACATAAGGACAAAATCTGTATAAGAAAAGGGGGACGAGAAGGCTATGCCCCAAACTGAAGACAGATACCAAGGACCAGGCTGCTTTCACAGCAGGTTCCACATCTTCTAATACTGTTTGTTGATAAAGGAATCCACCAACGTATGATTAACATTAAAGATAATAACACATCTTAAAAGGAACATGTTTTCTTGGCCTTTGTAAAATCAGAAAAGCAGCTTCTCCCTGGGTCTCGTCTCAAACCCCTCTCCAGCACACGATGTTCACAGCCTGTTCATTTGTTTGACACCCTCTTCTTCAGATCCTCCCATGGCTGCATCTTGCTGTCCTGGAGGTCTCGGCTCAACGTTGTCAGCCTAGAGGAGCTCAATGTTGTCAGCCTAGAGGAGCTTTCTTTAGGCTCCCTGGTCTAAGCGGATGCCCCACCTCGATCCTTTTCCTCACGCTGCCACCCCACCCCACCCACCTCCTGCAGCCCAACCTAAGCTCTATTTATTTATCTATCTGTTGCTTGCCTCCTCCAGTTGAATGGGGGCTCCAGGATGGTGAGGACCTTGTCTTGTTCTCTGCTGCGCCGCAGAGCCTGGCAGAAAACAGCTTGCAAAAAAACACTCATTGGGGATTCCCTGGTGGTCCCATGGTTAAGAATCGGCCTGCTAACGAAGGGGACACAGGTTTGATCCCTGATCGGGGAAGATCCCCCATGCCACAGAGCAACTGAGCCCAAGAGCCGCAAGTACTGAGCCCGTGCACCGAGAGCCCATGCCCTGCAAAAGAGAAGCTACCACAGCAACGAGCTGAGCACCGCAGCTAGAATCATCCCCACTCTAACTAGAGAAAGCCTGTGTGCAGCAAGCTGAGCACCGCAACGAGAGTCATCCCCACTCTAACTAGAGAAAGCCTGTGTGCAGCAGCAAAGGCCTGGCACAGCCAAAAGCAGACAGAATTTTAAAAGTTCACTGGCCACGTGAAGAATCGGGACACCAACGACAGTCTGTTTCCTCATGTGTCCTGTGGCTCCGTCACATCACTCACAGCCTAGCGCTGAGCCATAACCACCCGGCTAGTTGTCTGTCTCCCAAGCCAGAGGGTGAGCGGAATTCCAAGGACAACCCTCTTTAAAGCTGACTTTCCCTTCCCAGTTTCTAGTCTGGGGTGAGCCATTCAGAAGGTGCTAAATACATGCTCGCTGCCTGAATGGAGCTGTACCTCTTGCTTTATCCGATTTCCAAAGCTGCGAACAACACAGGCGCTCACTGGTGGATTAAGGGACTTGCTGCCCAGGGTCCCGCAAGCCCAGCCGGGACACAGCAGGACTTGAACACTGGATGGAGGGTACAATCACCATAGCTTTTGAGAAAAAAAGCTCTCCCGTCTCTCGGCCCTCACCCCAGCCCAGATGAAGCGGACAAGTCTGACCTGGCCAACTGCAAACCTGGCAGGCAGCTAGTCCAGGAGTTGGAAGGGGCCGCGCCTTCCTTATCTTAACTAGGAGATCGATTCTGGTCAGCCCAGGTTGATCTGTGGTCGGCCTCTCCTTCAAGGAGTAGGCAGAAACCCAGCCAGGCTCTGTTTCCACCCTATCCCTTGCATGCTACTCTGAGGGGCAGCCGCCAGTCGGAGGCGCCTTCCCGGCAGACAGAAGTGGGTGGGGAGCCTCACCGTAGCCAATGTGGGCCTCCCTCTGGCGGTGTCTGACACAGTTCTCCCACGGCCCTGCTCAGCCCCCGCAGCCTGCCTCCTCGCATAAGGAGCCATCAGGCTGGCCTTGCAGGCACCTCCTTGGCAAAGTGTGGGGAGCATGGTATCCTCTGTGCCCCCAGACTCCCTGGTGATCCCACTAGCTCCTGGGAGCTCTGTCCCACTTTTCTTTGGGAGGTGTCCCCTGGGAATGCCCAGGGGACATTCCCAGGGGACATCTCCCAGGCTAGATCTCATTCCATCTGTTCCAGAGTGGAGGGAGCAACTTCAGTTCTCCCACACCTGCTGCCCTTCACCCCTGGGCCCCAGACTCCAAGGGGCCAGAGGCAGGGAATAGCCCTGTCCCTCTGGAGTTATCGGCAAAGTCTGACTCAGTTTCCACTCACCCAGAAAGAAAAGGAAGTGGGGCGCTTGCCCTCACTTCACTCTACAGATGGAAAAAATGAGGACCCAGAGAAGGAAGGTGACATGCCCAAAGGCCCAGCACCCATCGTCAGCGGCAGAGCTGGGAACCAGGATGCCAGGCTCCTGTCTTCTAATTCAGCTCCCTCCACTCTACCAGCTGCCCCTCGCCCCTCCTGCCCAAGAGAGCTATGCAAGTAACTCGTGCCTTATAAAACGACGTGATACCAAAACTCTCTTTTGAGATTTAGCAGCAAGATATTTAACAGAAACACTGTACAGAAGAGCATCCACACAATTTGCAGAAGAGCAAATTGAGGCCCAGGGAGGTAAGCAGACCTACGGGAAGTTACACAGCCAGGCAGGGGCAGGGCAGGACCCCCAGGCCCCACCATCAGGGCTTTATCTGCCGACACCTTCCAGGGGCGAGGGTTCCAGTTGTGAGATGGCCGGTGAAGAGGTGGCCTTGGTCTCGGTCACATTGAAACAAGGTGAAGCCCAGAGACCCTCTTCTAAACTCTGTCCAGCCCAGGGGTGCAGGAAATGATAGTGGGGAAAGGAATGGCTTGGGAGATCGTTGCGTATTTGCAGAAAATGCAGTGGAATTTCCCAGCTTAACTGGGTTTCTGAGACGACAGAGCTGGCACTTCTAAAAACAGGCTGATGAGCCACACGCGCCTACCGTTTTTCATCCAAAAGGGTAGTGACAGGGCTGGGAAGGAAAGGTTTACCAGTAAGAAAGAAGAGAGTCTCCTGGCACTAAAGGGAGGGGGCAGGGTGGGTGCAGGTGGTGGGGGCCCCAGGAGAAGGTCGGGTTCAAAGAGTCCATGCTCTTCTCCCCCCTCCCCAACCTGGTGCTGAAGAGACTTCATAACAGGGAGCCCTCCCAGCCCTGAGTCCCTCTCTGACCTCCAGCCCCACATGCCCCCTTCCCTGCTCCTAATGAACAGTTGAGGGACCCGGAGTCAGGCTGGCCAGGTGAGCACCTGAAGTTGACAGGTATCAGCTTCAGCCAATCGGGGTGGGAGGACAGTGTGGCTCAGGGGCCCGGGGATCCCGGAAAGGGACTGGAGCCTGCTGGGAGGCGGGACTGACTCCATCACCTGCAGACAGACCCAGGTTCCTAAGGGGAAAGGCCTGCTGGGAGGCGGTGTAAAAAGCTGTGGACACACACTCCCCATTGCTGCCCCCGGACCCCAGATGTCTGGGAAAACTAAGTGTTTTCTGGCTGGGAAAACGCTTCAACAGCCTGGGCTGCCTAAGGCAATTCAATTATGAAATTTACCACATTAGATGAAAACCAGCATCTCAATCAGCCAATTCATTTGTGTCTGGTCACCCTGTTTTCTCGTGCCAGACCTGCTGGCCTTTCACGGGCCACACCCACACTGAGGCCTCGTCGGTCCAGAGCTACTAAGGGCTCAGGGGACGGGCTGGTCTTGGGGGTTCATGGGGTGGGACCTCGCAGGATTCCCTGCGCAGAGAGGCAGCATCCAGAAGCGCCCCCCTCATCTTCCTGGGGGACTCCTGGGCCAGACCACCACAGTCCCAGGTGAACCTTTCCACTGCCTCCCACCTGCCTGCTCTCTGCCCTCAACCTGCGACGGCCTGGAGGCTGGCAATGAAGCGGCCTCTGGGAGAAGTGTGAATGGGTCCGGGGAGGCGGTAGCCCAGGACCTGCCTTTCTCATCTTTACCCAACCAGAGCATCCTCTCTCCAGGAAGCCTTCACCACCTGTGCTCCCCTCCTGTGCCCCCCTTAGATCCCCTCGCTATCTCTGTCACTGGGGGTACCGTGGGCACCTCCTAACCCCACGTGGCAGCACATCCTGGTCCAAGGGGGCTCCCGGAAGGTGTGGGCTCAATCAAGCCCCTTCAAACATCAATTAACACATGAATGAACACACCACCCACTAAAGGACACTCCCTCTGATGCCCCTAGCCCATCACAGTGAGAGATGGAAAGAGCCAAGCCTCCTTTCCCTGCAGCCCAGCAAGTCCAAGGCCCGGGTAATGTGGTCTTTCTTCCTGCTCTCCTCTCCCACACGGAGAGCCTGCAGGTCTAAGATGCTATTGAGGGGCATCAGGCTGCAGAAACCGCCTCCGAGGGGGAGTGTGCAACTAGCCCCCAGCTCCTCTCTGGGCACTGCAAACATAAAACCAGCTGCAGCCCCAGGACCAAGGTGTCTACCATTAACTACCTTCCTTTTAACAACCTCCGCGGAGTCACTTCCTGACAAAGGGAATGACTCAAGGTGGAGACAGCTGCCCGGCCTGTAAGAAGACTGACTCGTCATCCTCAAAGGCAGGTCTTGGGGATTCGAGGCCCCCGTGTTAAGAATACCAAACCTGCCCCCTGGTTGGGGTGGGCTTTGGGTCCTGCTCCTCCCAGTCCTCAAATGCAAGCCTTCAGCAACATCCTGGAGCAATCAGAACAGCACCTGGGCTCAAGGAGCATCAGACCCATCTGTGAATGGGGCGACTGAGGCCCTGGGTCCGAAAGGGCTTGACCCCAAGTCACAGTCACCGGAGTCTGGCTCATGACAAGCCGCTGAGGTTCCCGCCTCCTCTCCCACGGCCGCCGGCAGCTTCCCTCCCTCCAGCACGCCGCCAGAGTGAAACCAAAAGGCCCAGACACCTGGCCTTCTCCGCCCTGAATCACCAGGGAGGGCCAAAGCTCAGGGAGCCTTGACCCAGCCCCAAAGCAACCCAGCAGGAACAAGAGCGGCCGCACTAAACCTGCGGGGGTCCTGGGTCGATCCCCACAACAACCCCTTTGTCAAGGTCTCTATAAAGATTCCTCTGCTC
The DNA here is from genome assembly GCF_016772045.2 of Ovis aries. NCBI lineage: Eukaryota > Metazoa > Chordata > Mammalia > Artiodactyla > Bovidae > Ovis > Ovis aries. Next base: position 16,015,680 of record NC_056071.1, read on the forward strand.
AAAGAGAGCAGAAATCAGTTTGGCGGGGGCGGCTTTGAAACAGCAGCGCAGAAGTGTAGGGTGCCCCTGAGGGGCACGGACTCCCAACCCGAAGATCCCTCAAGCAACCACAAGGGGGAAAAGGAGTGAGGTGTGCCCAGGTGCAGCGAGGTCCCGGAGCCAGGGCGGAATGGGGTGAACCAGACAGCCGGGCCAAAGGAGGCTCGCTCTGCACCCGCTAGGGTGGCGGCCACCCCGGGCGGCGGGACTTCGGGTGGGTGCCCATTCCTCGGCGGCTCCAAGCTCTCAGCACAGGACGAGGGGCCCTGTCAGGTGGGACGCAAGCGGGGCCCGGCTCGCGTGGACGATCTTTCCCGTGGGGAAGCCCCTCGGCTGTCTCTGCACGAGGCAGGCAGCCATCTGGCCCCTCGGCGTCAAGTGCGCGGGGACTACCTCGCAGAGCCCGGGCCGTTCACATCCTCAAAGACAGGCAGCCTCCTCTTTCCAGGATCGATAGTAATTTTTTAAAAAGAGAGTCTGCGGACTCAATGAATCAAGCACTCCCGGGGGCTGGGGGGTGGGGGAAAGAGTTGCAGCTCCCGCGCGCAACATCCTATTTGTAAAACAATTCATTCCGTCGCTCTGAGCTTTCAAGCAAATAACCTCGTCGGGTCCCCAGGCACGCTCGAGGCCGGAGGAGCGGAGCTGGGAGGGGTGCTTCTCTCCAGACCTCCACTCCCCACCATTGTCCCCGGCCCCGAGACCCCGTGGTGCTCTAGGGGGTTCCGGGGGTTCGAGCCCCGGGGCGCTGTTCCCCAGGCAGGCGGGCCCGCGAGGCTCGCTCTGCCCGTTGGCGCGGGAGGAGGGGGTTGGTGCCCACACGGCGGGGCGCGCAGGACCCGGCGCCCCCGGTCCCGGGGCGGGGTGGGTGGTGACAAGTGCCACCGCCGGGGCCGCAAGCGCAGCTACACCGACTCTCGTCCCCAACCCGGCCCCGGTACTCACCGCTCGGGGCTGCTCCGCCCGCCGCGCTCAGAGGCCGCCCCCCCGGCCGCGCGCGCGCGAGGTCCCTCAAGCCCTCGCCGCTGCCGCTCCCCTCCCCCCGGCTCCCAAACGCCGCGGAGCGCGCCGCCGCTTTGCGGTTCAGCCCCGGCGCCGCCAACAAACTAGTTTCTCCGGCCTTCCCGCCCCGCCTCCCGACCCTCAGCCAATTAGAGGCGGCGCCTCTGTGACGGACGGGCAGTCGAGCCCGTAGCTAAGCCCTCCGGGGGAGAAAGGGGTGGGCGCCGGGCCGCGCCGGCTCCGCGAGGGGGCGGGGCAGGCAGAGGAAAAGGACTTCGACCAGATTCTTAAAGGGGCAGGCACCGGCCCGCCCCGGCGGCCGGCCGAAGTTGGTGAACAAAACCGACGGGTGTTCCGGGGCTCTCCTAAGGAGCGAGCTTTGTGGACTGCGAATACATTTTCTCTGCCTGCTCTTCGGAGACATACTTTTAGTCATGAAAGCGTTAAACAAACGTTTCTCTTTTATGCTGAGCTTGCCTCAGTGTTTGAGATTTTCTTCAGCCACTGAACCCCGTCTGTACTTGGAATAAGTATTTTTCAGGGTACTTCAGATCTCTCAGTTCTCCTCGTTTCTCACCGAGTTCCTTTTGCAAGCTGACCGGCAGGCATTCATTCATTCATCCGTTCATTAATTCACTCCACTAACATTCGCTGGATGCCTGAGCGATGAGCTAGGCTCAGAGTGGGGGCGGGGGCGCGGGGGCGGGAATTATAATTTCTCCTTCTTGCTTCCTGGGTTTGCACCTCTTTAGGCTGCTGTGTATCCAGCGTCTTCACCTGTAAAGCGGCGGGTTAAAAAGTCCTCGTAGGGTTATTTGAGGAATGAAAAGAAACAAACTATAACAAAATTAAGTGCACAAAAAAAAGTCCTTTCGTTCCGCCCTCTCACTGAAAATGGATCATTCAGGTATGTCACTTAAGGATACCAAAAGCTCTGGTGACGTCCAGAAAATGCGTTGTAAGAGCCACGCATGGGGTGGGGAGAATTCCCAGGAAGCAGAGTTCACACGGACGGAAAGCACAAGGAAGTTTATGGCAGAGGGAGGGAGACTGCACAAAAGATTTGGGTGAGGGGTGGAATTGTGACTGGTAGACACTGGGAAGGAGACCCCAAGGGCAGGAAGCCATTTAGATTGAACAGAAGAGATTCCAGGCTTCAAAAGCTATTAGAGGACAGGGGGAGACACAAGGCATTGTGGGACAGAAGCCTTACGGTGTAGAGCAAAGGGTTTGAATCCCGGCTCTACTCTCAAGAGCTGCTGAGGACTAGAGACAGAGTGCTCAGGCTTTCTGAGCGGTGGATTCTTATTGGTGAAAGGAAGATTCTAGAACCTATTGTGCAGGGTTATTTGTAAACAGATGCGAGCACACGTGCAATGGGCCTGGTACTCAGTGCTCAGTATATCACAGATTTCGGCTTCCCAGGTGGTGCAGTGGTAAAGAATCCAGATGCCAATGCAGGAGACAAGAGAAACTCGGGGTCTATCCCTGGGTAGGGAAAACCCCCGGAGGAGGAAATGACAGCCCACTCCAGTATTTTTGCCTGGAGAATCCTATGGACAGAGAAACCTGGTAGGCTACAGTCCATGGGGTCAGGACAAGCCTGAGCAACTGCGCAGTTACAGCACATATGTGTAATAGGTTTACGTCTCCACTGGGCCTCGATCTGGAGATAGGTCAGACACAAAAGTTCTGATAGTCAAGAGCAGTCTTGGCCAGAGGTAAGAAGTTAGCCAAGTGTGTGTTAAGGTGCCTTCCAAGGGGAAAAAGAGGCATCAAAATAGCTGGTCCATTAAAGAAATGACACAGATCACATTTGTAGTTTTAGCCTCCTGCCAATTTTCTAGAGCTTGTGTCTTTATATAATTGTCAGTTGGATGAAGCTCCACATACCAAATTGATTCTTAGCAAGTTCATAACCATTGCTTATTATTCCATCGAGGTTCTCTGTGAAATTATAAGTGCAACCATCTAAAATCTGGTCCACATTATCATTTTTCTCCCCCCTCCTCAACTCCAAGCTCAAATTAGGTACTGGAATAAATTAAAATTAAATGTAGGCAATGGAACAAAAATCAGACCAAGAACACGTGTTGAGTCATTGCATTTAGATATGATTTGAAAGGAGCTGAGAAGATGGAACTTGCTCTGCCATCTGTCTCAGTCCTCACTGCAGACCCCGGAGCAAACCCACCAGCATAGCCCCTACCAGCCAATGCTGTTATGACCCAAGTAACAGAGGTGTACTGGTCAGTCCACTCGACTGTGCACGGAGTCCTGGGAGAGCAGGGGCCATGACAAACTGCAGACAGCTTGGTTCCTCACACAAGTGGCCCACATAGTTTAGAAATACTGTGACTAAATCTCATGTCAGAATGGAATTTTGCTACAGTATAACAGAAAACCTAAAATAACTGTGAATTTTAAACAGATAGAAGTTTGTTTCTTTCTTAACTTAATCTAAAGTTAAGTAATCTATGACGCGTTGCCAACTCCACAGTTATGAGGATTATGGGTTCCTGTACTTCCATTCCGCCATCCTCAATGCTTGGTCTCCATTTGCTGAGCCCTCATGATTCAGGATGGCTGCTGGAGCTCCGACTATCACATCTATCTTTCAGACAGCAGGAAGGAATAAGAGTAGAAGAGCAGGTGTGTGCCTCCCAACCGCATTAGCTCCAATGAAGTGAAGTGAAGTGAAGTGAAGTCGCTCAGTCGTGTCTGACTCTTTGCAACCCCATGGACTGTAGCCCACCAGGCTTCTCTGTCCATGAGATTTTCCAGGCAATAGTCCTGGAGTGGATTGCCATTTCCTTCTCCAGGGGATCTTCCCAACCCAGGGATCGAACCCGGGTCTCCTGCATTGTAGACAGACGCTTTACCATCTGAGCCACCAGGGCAGTCCAACTCCATTGAAGCAGGCTGCAAAAGTCCCACATGATGCTTCCGTTTACATTTTATGTAGACCCTTATATGGGTACACTGCCTCTCCAAGCAGAGCCATGGTTCTTTTATCAAGAAAAAGGGAACAAATTCTTGGTGTCAGCCAACAGTCTTGGCTCAAACCTCTTTTCCTGACCTGGCAATGCCACCTGTCCAGTATTCCAGTAGTTCAAAATCTAAAGTCTTAGAAATTCTGAGATGATGTGCAGAATTCAATACATATTTGTGAACAGAAGGCTAAACTCTTGGTTCTTCTACCTCACTGGATGATAGTCTGGTGATAGTCTCCTCTGGTGATTCCTCCTCACTTCCCAGATGTCCAAATAATTGGAGTGCTTGGGAAGTGAGTGAAGATAGACAAAACCTCTTCCCTAAATATGCTCAGATCTATGTGATTTCATCCAGGGCCATGCCTTATATTCACATAAACACTGGCAGCTCTTGAATCTGTCTTCCCACCAAACTTCTCCAGGAACTTCAGGCCTACAGGGGCATCTGCTTACTCAATGGCTGGGCTTGGATTCTAGGGACACCTCAGCTTGGCACACCCCCTCCCCCATGAGCTCCTGATGCATTACCTTGCAAAAAACATTTTGCTCCTTCAGGGGGCTTCTCCATCACAGGAAAAGACAATTCAATCTTTTGCCCCAATGAAAAATCTTGACACCATTCTGTTTTACCCCACCTCTAAATCTGTGTCCAATCTGAGCAATTCCTACCACTTTTTCTGCCAGGCTTATCCAAACCACCATCATCTCTCCTCTCCTGAGCCATCTCAGCAACCCCCCAAAGCATCTTCCATCTCTGCTCCCTAGAGTCCATTCTCAACACAGCAGCTGGAGGGGGCTTTTTATTTATCTTCTTAAACAGGTATACTAGCATATATGGGCTCCTCAGTGGCTCAGATGGTAAAGAATCCACCTGCAATGCAGGAGACCTGGGTTTGATCTCTGGGTCGAGAAGATCCCTTGAAGAAGGGAATGGCCACCCATTCCAGTATTCTTGCCTGGGAAATCTCTTGGACAGAGGAGCCTGGTAAGCTACAGTCCATGGGGTTGCAAAGAGTTGGACAAGGTAGAGCGAATAAGCGAGAGAGAGCTTGACGGACAAGCAGCCATGGCCCCAGGAACTGGCCCTGCATGCACAGCTAGGCTGTGCTGTTTTCCAGTTGAAGGTAAATAATTTGGCAGAACATCACCATCAGACAAGGTCTCTCTGTGACCGCACTGGGTCAAGACAAAAACAAGACCATAATCACATCTGAACATTGAAAACATGAGCACCATCCAAGCCACAAAATACTCAAATCTGTATCTCCTGGTTAATCAGACTGACCTCTGTTTCTTTATGACTTACAGCTTTGGCCTCCACCTGGTCTCCTTCCTTTTAGATGAGGTTTACTAAGATACACCATCATGGACTCATCACTGCTTTCTGACAGCACACAATACAGATCAATGCCTCCACTTCCCTGGGCTCTCTCCCAAACTACCCAGCCAAAGCCCAAATCCTACTCTAGGTTCCACCTAACACCCTTGGGCCAAGATGCCCTCCATTCTCCCATGGTATGTGGGCTCCCTCACTGCAACAAGTAATAGACTCAACTTGTTCATCTACAGGTATTCCTGATTGACCATGCAAACACACAAATACTGGCAGTGCCGCCCCCCGACACACACACACTTTACTTGGCATGGGGCTATCTAACTAGCTGCCTGCTCTCCCAGGATGCAAACTCCCTGAGAACAAGGGTTTGTATCGCTGCTTCATTTCTAGGCCTGAAGAGTGCCTGCCTACAGTAGGCTCTCCATACATCTGTACTGAATGAATTCAGAATGAATTGAATGTAGCTTTAGCAGCAGTATTAGCCACCATTAAGTCAGTAGTTGCTGATCTCAGTGTTGGATAAATTCAATCAGGCCTTGCATTATTGGTCAAGCTCCCCCAGAATGGAACTCCTGGTCAGGTGGGCCCCACCTAGGGCAAGGCTGTGGCAAGAGATGGCTTTGTCAGCTTTGGTTCCCAAGGGAGGGGCCAGGAGGGAATGACGGCCCTTCTAGGAGAGCAGCAGGGATCAAGGTCACTGATGAGTCATCATTTCAGCTCTGGGAGTACAAAGGAGCTGGGCAGGGCTGGAGCTGGCAGGACAGAGGCTACGGGAGGCGGGACAGTGTCCTGCCCTCACTGGTGGCAGTGTGGGAAGGCATGAAGAAGAAGGACTCTGGGTTTCCTGTTCCTTCCAACCCAAGATGCTGTAGCCATTTGGCAGTCTCCATTCAGCACTGCCCATAAAGCCCACAAAATTGATGCTTTTGAACTGTGGTACTGGAGAAAACTCTTGAGAGTCCCTTGAACTGCAAGGAAATCAAACCAGTCAATCCTAAAGGAAAACAACTGTGAATATTCATTGGAAGGACTGATGCTGAAGCTGAAACTCCAATACTTTGGCCACCTGATGCAAAGAGGTGACTCACTGGAAAAGACCCTGATGCTGGGAAACACTGAAGGCAGGAGAAGAAGGGGGCGACAGAGGATGAGATGGTTGGATGACATCATTGTCTCATGGACATGAGTCTGAGCAAGCTCATGGAGTTGGTGATGGACAGGGAAGCCTGGCAGGCTGCAGTTCATGGGGTCGCAAAGAGTCGGACACGACTGAGCGACTGAACAACAAATGAACCCCATTTCTCACAGGCACTCTCCTCACACTGCCAGAAAAGCCTCTGTTACTTAACAGAGTGGGACACTCGAGCTTCTGTATCAAGCAGTGCATCCTGGCGGTGTGGGAAGGGCAAAGGGAGGAATGCCTTTGGTCAGGGGGCACATGCAAAGACACTAGGGAAGAGGTGCAGACATCCAGGGACCAGCAAAGGAGAAGCCAGGCCGAGGGGCTGGGAATGAACCAAAGGAAGGAAGATAAAAGAACATTTCAGAACAAACGCCTCCTTTGAGAAATGTTGGCTGGGGCCTTCAACCCACTCCCTTCCTTCTCAAAAACCAGAGGCAAAACACAGCATGGAACAATGGTTCATAAACAACTGTTGAAGACGCAAGACAGTGTGCAGCGCGTGCTATCTCTGGGCCTGAAGTGGGAGGAATCAGAGAGGGCACTTGTCCATGCATGGATGCAAATGAAGATGCTCTGGGAGGACTTGGAAAAATGAGCCCAGTGGGTGAGGAGGGGAGGTGGGGCTGGTGCGGGGTAGACGTGTTGACAGTCCTGGAGTTTGATTTCTGAGCCGTGGGAATCTATTGCCTCTCCAAAAATATCATTTAAAAACTAGTCATGGGCTTCGAAATGAAATAGACCACGTGTTTCTATGCTCAGATTAGGATGGGAGAAAAAGTGGTAGTCACTCAGTCATGTCCAATGCTTTGTGACCCTATGGACTATAGACCTCCAGACTCCTCTGTCCATGGGCTCCTCCAGGCAAGAATACCGGAGTGGGTTGCCATGCCCTCCTCCAGGGGATCTTTCCAGCCCAGGGCTAGAGCCTGGGTCTTCATCATTGCAGGCAGATTCTTTGCCATCTGAGCCACCAGGGAAGCCCCAGGATGGGAGAAGAAGGGTAAAGGACATTTGTACTCTAGGTATATGGCCTGGAATCAGGTTTTCTTTGTATGATAAAGAATCATGTTTAACAAGAAGGGAGAAAGAAAAGGGAGGGAGGGAAGGAAAAACAGCATTTGGAGACTGCAGACTCACCTGGGCTTGTATCCCGGCTCTGCTACTTATTGTGTGACCATAAGCAGGATATTTTGCCTCATCTGAGCCTCAGACTCTCCATCAATAAAGTGGGAATGGTACTACTAGCACCGCTTCTAATTCCTATTACAGCAAGGGTTCTTGCTATGCCATGCCATGCTAAGTCACTTCAGTTGTGTCCAATTCTTTGTGACCCTACGGACTAGCCCACCAGGCTTCTCTGTCCGTGGGATTGTCCAGGCAAGAATACTGGAGTGGGTTGCCATTTTCTCCTCTAAGGGATCTTCCCGACCCAGGGATTGAACCCACATCTCCTGCGGCTCCCACATTGTAGGCAGATTCTTTACTAATGAGCCAGACGGGAAGCACACGTAGGGTACTTAAAAAGGTTCAATTAAGAAGAAAAGAGCACCTAGCCCAGAGTCTTGGACCTAATAAACCATAAATGATTAGCAGCTGGGATTTGTCAAATGCTGAGCAATGTTTGTGGGTGACTTACCCTAAGTACTGAATCAATTGTAATTTTCATTCAGGAATACTAAACTCTGCAGGTGGTTTCTGGTGACTCCCCAGCTGGATAGGTGGGAGCCCTGTACCTCTCACTGGCCACCCATGAAAATCTGTTCCAATTAGGGGTGTGATCCCTCCCGGTTATTCGGATGGGGGCCTTCCACCCCTCAGGACCTCTCTCAAACATGCACAAAAGCAGTGCAGGGTGTGGCCAGGACTGGACTGCAGGATTCCTGAGTCTGGCTCCAGAAAAGTTTCTCCAGGAAAACAGCCAGTGTGCCCTGTGGGATTTTATTCCACACTCAAATGAGTCCCTGCATAGCTGAGTGGGAGTGGCCTGTAGAAGTTGTTTAAAAGCTGCAGGCTTTGTTCATTGGTGTGCTGCTTTCAAAAATGTCGATCAAGCACCCAGCAGGTTCTAGAACAACACTGGGAGCTGAGTAAATCTGAAAGGAGATGGGGCACAGAGGTCAATAAATCATTGTACTTGTCCTTAAAAATAGCACAAACCAGACCCAATGGGGGCAGAAAATGCACACATAGCAAAATGAAACTGGCAATTCCACAGAGATTCAAGTGAAAGACCGTGGCAGAGCTGAAGGGGGGAGATGAATTTTGGAGACAGTGTTTGCCCCTTGCAGATGTGAGAGTTGGATCACAAAGAAGGCTGAGCAGTGAAGAACTGATGCTTTCAGACTGTGATGCTGGAAAAGACTCTTGAGAATCCCTTGGACTGTGAAGAGATCAAACCAGTCAATCCTAAAGGAAATCAACCCTGAATATTCATTGGAAGGATTGATGCTGAAATTCCAATACCACAGCCATCTGATGCGAAGAGCCGACTCACTGGAAAGGACCCTGATGCTGGGGAAGATTGAAGGCAAAAGGAGAAGGGGGCGGCAGAGGATGAGCTGGTTAGATGGCATCACTGACTCAATGGACATGAATCTGAGCAAATTCTGGGAGACAGCGGAGGACAGAGGAACCTAGCATGCTGTAGTCCACAGGGTTGTGAAGAGACAAGAGGCTGAACAACAACATTTGCCCTGGCTGGCTGAGTGAGGAAAATTCCACAGTGGTAGAGAAAGCTTCCCAAGGTATAAAGGCCTGACATGTAAAAACTTTGGAGAGAGATTTCAGAAAAGAAGAGGAGTCCCGGGAGGAGTCTGGAGTTTTATGGGAGGGCAGGGAGAAGGGAGATGGGTGGTGGGGTTTAAGGAGAAAACACCAGAAGGCAGGGAAAAGCGTGACTAACTCCCAATTAACTGTCCTGCATCAGAGCCTACTCAGGCCCATAACAATGAAAATTCAGGACAGGAAAAACCAGGCATGAGAGCGGATAAATTGTTCATGTGTATTCAGACAAAGGGTTACTGCACAGCACTTAAAGGCAATGAGGTATCTTTATGTGTTAATATGGATACATCTGGATAACATGATGCTGAGTGAGAAAAGCAATCTACAAACGGATACATAGGGTGCAATCACATTTATGTATATTATAAAACCTTCCAAAGCAATGCTATAAAGTATATAGTGTTTGCACATTATTGTTTATGCTATGTAAATATAGAAACGCCATGTATGCATATACACATAATATGCTTTGGGATAACAAAATGTTTTGAGAACCTCAATGATGTTGAAGGTTTTCTGGGAAAATATAAGTTATTAAAAAGACCTTGAAGAGGTATAGAAAACAGAAAGGGCTCAATGGCAACAAAAGGGGTTTGAAAAGTTCCTAAAAAGGATCAATCCACTAGGAAAATAGAATATATATACCAAACAACAGACCCTTAAGATAGGTAGAGTAAAAACTAATAGACCTGGAGGGAGAGACAGACAAATCCACAGTTATAGTCGAGGACTTCCCTCTCAGCAACTTACAGAAATACTAGCATTCTTGGGACCTCCCTCGTGGTCCAGTGGGTAAGGCTCCAAGCTCTCAAGGCAGGGGTCCCCAGTTCAATCCCTGGTCCGGGAACTAGAACCCACACTCAACTAGAGATCCCGCATGCCACAACTAAGATCCACCACAGCCAAATAAGTAAATGAATAAAAAATGACTGTTAAAAAAGAATTACTAGATGCCTGGAGAATTCCATGGACAGAGGAATCTGGCAGGCTATAGGCCATGGGGTCACACAGAGACAGAATTACTTAGTGACTCAACAACAACTAGAGTTGTAACCAGCCTTAAAATCAGAGATACAGGAGGTCTGAACAGCATAATCAATCATCAGGCTCTAATTCATAATTATAAAACGTTCTGCCCACCAACAAAATATAAGTTCTTTTTCAAGCGCCCAAGAAACATTCACCAAGATAGATGATCTCCTGAGACATAAAATAAACCTCAAAAATTTTTTTCAAAAACAAAATCACTTTAATAAAAACATAGATAAATAAAATGAAATCACACAATGTTCTCTGACCATAATGGAATCAAACTAGAAATCAATAACAGACAATTAGAACATTTCTGTACATGTAGGAATTAAACAACTCAGTTCCAAAAATCCATGGATCAAAAAAGAAGCCTTCATCTCAGGGCAGGGGGCGGTGGTGGTGGTGGGGGGAAGTGGGCAGGAGGCGGGGGTGGGGGGGGCGGGGGGGGGAATAGAACACACACACAATCAATCTCAATAAGACATCTTTTCAATATTAAAGGCCACAGAAGTCCAATTCCCTGTAAAACTATTGTAAGCAGAGAAAACGAGGTCTTAATAAGAAGCTTTTTGGCATAATGAACAGAGGATTGAATTTCACGTACACCATCTAGTAATGCCTCATGTTTTCTCCTCACAGGAGCAGAGCCAGTCTTCAGGAAGCTGAGCAGGTCTTCAGGAAGCTGAGCAGGTCTTCAGGAAGCTGACAGATGGCTGGACTGACTGTCTACTACATTCACTTCTTCCCACATAATTTCTTTCTGACTCTCCTCTAAGGCCAGTGTGATACCTTTGAATTGCTTCCAGATGCACACTTGAGTTTGAGAGCATTTCTACTTTCTTGGTGTTTTTCTTTTTCACACAGGACATAGCTGAGATCTGTCTGTAAACTGAAGTTTTTTGTGGTGTCATTGTATTAAGAGTGGGTCATGGAGAATGAATGAAACACACTCTATTAAACCGCAGGGGACTGAATGAAAACAAAAAATACAATGTATCAAAATATGTTGGGATGACACAAAAGGAATGCTGAGAAGGATTCTTCCAGCAGTGAATGCTTATATTAGAAATGAGGAAAAGTCTCAAGTTAATAACCCAGGAGTCTACTTCAAGAGTCTAGAAAAAGAAAAGCAAAATAAGCCCAAAACAAGAAGAAGGAAGGAATAAAGACAAAAGCAGAAATCAATGATATGGAAAATAGGAAAATAGAGGAAATCAATGAAACAAAAATCTGGTTCTTGGGGAAAAGATCAGTACAACTGATAAGGCTGTAGGAAGACTGATGAAGCAGGAAAAGACCTAAATTAACAATTAAAAGAATTAAATAGAGGATATCTCTACAGATTCTGTCAATTTTTTGTCATTCAATAGAGTAATAAACTTTCTACCCCTTTTTGTTAAAAGGAAAAAAAAAGGGGATGATTTTCCAAAAATCAATGTAGACTGTTACAGGAATAAACATTAAAACGTTAAAGAAATAATTTAATAATTCATATAATTTAACTAAATAATTAAAGTGTTAAATAATTATCACAGAAGTTTATAAAGCTTGGTTGAGGCACCAGAATAATAACAACTTTAAAAAATCACTGATATCATCCTTATAGGATACACGCCTTGGTGTGCCTGTGAACACAAATTTTAATTTTTAGTGCCAAACAATTCCAAGATAAAAAGATTTTGAATTATGGCAGTGCCATATAATACAAGGTGCTTGTTAGCATTTGTCATCTTTAAACTGCATTCCACAATCTATAATTATTTTATAACATACAATAGAGTAACAAACTCTTTGTTTTTCTGTTTTAAAAATGAGGGGGCATTATATATCTTTTACTACAAAGGTAATAAGGTTATACTATACTGAATAACTTTACAGTGATAAATTTGACAACTTAGTGAAAAAGGACCATTTCCTCGAAAGAACCCCACAACCTACCAAAATCCAAACAAGATGAAACAGACAATCTGATTAGTCTTGTAACCACTAGAGTAACTGAATTAGTCATTTTAAAAGTGTTGAAAAAAAAAATCCATCCTCAGATAGATCCACTGGAGAATTCTACCAAACATGTAAAGAAGAATTAATATTCTTCTATATAATTTCCACATGATTCTATGTAATTATAATTCTATAATTTCTATATAATTCTATATAATTTGTATATAATTCTATATAATTTCTTCAGAAAACAGACAAGAAAGAAACACTTCCCAACTCATTTTATAAAGTTACTATTACCTTGATACCAAAAACAATACCAAAAACGAAAACTGTAGACCAGCATTCCTCATGAACTCAGACACAAAACTCTTTGACAAAATACTAGCAAGCGGAATTTAGCAAAATATAAAAAGAACTATATGCCAAGGCCACGTGAGATACATTTCAGGTAGGCAAGCCTGGTCCAGTGTTCAAAACCACTCAGTGAAATCCACCATCTCAACAAGCTAAAAACATTACTCATATGATTATAATTTGTGCTTAGTCACTCGGTCGTGCCTCACTCTTTGCGACCCCATGGACGGTAGCCACCAGGCTCCTCTGTCCATGGAGTTTTCCAGGCAAGAATACTGGAGCAGACTGCCATTTCCTTCTCCAGGGGATCTTCCCCACCCAGGAATCAAACCTGTGTCTCCTGCATCTCACTGCATCAGCAGGCTGATTCTTTACTGCTGGTGCCACCCAGAATCATGACACAAAAGCATTTGATAAAATCCAGATCACTGCAGATGGTGACAGCAGCCGTGAAATTAAAAGACGTTTACTCCTTGGAAGAAAAATTATGACCAACCTAGATGGCATATTCAAAAGCAGAGACATTACTTTGCCGACTAAGGTCCGTCTAGTCAAGGCTATGGTTTTCCTGTGGTCATGTATGGATGTGAGAGTTGGACTGTGAAGAAGGCTGAGCACCGAAGAATTGATGCTTTTGAACTGTGGTGTTGGAGAAGACTCTTGAGAGTCCCTTGGACTGCAAGGAGATCCAACCAGTCCATTCTGAAGATCAGCCCTGGGATTTCTTTGGAAGGAATGATGCTAACGCTGAAACTCCAGTACTTTGGCCACCTCATGTGAAGAGTTGACTCATTGGAAAAGACTCTGATGCTGGGAGGGATTGGGGACAGGAGGAGAAGGGGACGACAGAGGATGAGATGGCTGGATGGCATCACCGACTTGATGGACAGGAGTCTGAGTGAACTCCGGGAGATGGTGATGGACAGGGAGGCCTGGCATGCTGCGATTCATGGGGTTGCAAAGAGTTGGACACGACTGAGCGACTGAACTGAGCTGAACTGAACTGAATACCCACTATGACAGAAACTTTCAGCAAGTTTGTGACAGAAGGGAAATTCTACAAATTGATAAAGAACCTCTACGAAAATCCTACAGTTAACTTTAAACTTAACTGTGAAAGACTGCCTGCCTTCCCTCTAAGATCTGGGAGTAGGCAAAAGGTGTCCACTCTCACCACCCTCACTCAGCATGGTACTGGAAATGCTAGCCAGTCCACAAACCTAAGAAAAAAATAGATGAAAGGCATGCAGATTAAGAAAGAAAAAAGAAAACTACCTTTATCTATAGATGTCCTGACTGTTTACATAGAAAATCCCCGCCCCAGCCCTCTGAGAGCTAATATAGTCTCACAATGCCATTCAGTCAGCCTAATGAAAATGAAATACTTATATTATACACTTAACCAAGCATGTAAAGGATCTGAATGCTAACAACGGCAAAATGCTGATGAAAAACATCAAAGAACAACTCTGTAAATGGGAAGACATACTGTGTTATAGATTGGAAGACTCAATAAAGATGCCAGTTCTCCCCAGACTGACTGATAGGCTTAAAACAACTCTTGTCAATATCTCACAAGGTTTTTTGCAGATGCAGATAAGCCTTTTCTAAAGTTTATATGGAGGGCTTCCCTGGTGACTCAGTAGTAAAGAATTCGCCTACCAATGTAGGAGACACGTTCAATTCCTGACCCGGAAGATCCTATCTGCCATGGGACAACTGACCCCATGTGCCCCAGCTACTGAGCCTGCACTCTAGAGCGTGTGCTCTGCAACAAGAGAAGCCTCTCCAATGAGAAGCTCACGAACTGCAGCTGGAGAGTAGCCCCCGCTCACATGGAGAAAAGCCTGCTTAGCAATAAAGACCCAGCACAGCCAAGAATAAATAAACATTAAAAAAATAAAATGTATATAGACATACAAAACAAAATAGATAGCCTAAATAATTTTGAAAAGGAAGAATAAAGTGGGAAAAATCAGCCTACCTGATTTCAGGACATTGCGTAGCTACAGGGTTCAAGGCTGTGTGTTAATGACAGAGAGATATACGCAAGGTCATGGGGAACCCAGATTCAGACCCAAACAACCATCCTCACCTGTTTTTTGAAAAGGTGCAAAAAAAAAAAATTCAACGGAGGAGAAAATAGCCTTTACAACAGATGGTGCTAAGACAACTGAACATCCACAAAGAATCTCTTTTCACCTAAATCTCACACCTTATACAAAAATTAAGTCAAAACAGATCATAGATACAAACATAAAGCAAAAAGAACAAAAATCTTTAGAATTTAGAACTAGAGACAGAGTTCTTAGACTTGACACACAAAAAAATGTGATCCATAAAAGGAAAAATTGATAAACTTGATGTCACTGAAATTAAAAACTTTTGTTCTGAAGAGGAAAGATTACACACTGGGAGAAAATACTTGCAAAGCATATTCAACAAAGGAGCAATTTCTAAAAGACAATAATTAGAAAATGGGTAAAAGACATGAATAGACACTTCATTGAAAAGGGTGTAAGATGACAAATAAGCGTGTGAAAAAGTCTTAAACATCATCAACCATCATGGAAATGCAAAATAAAACCACGATGAACACCTGAAATTAATAATTATTGTATACAACTACATCTCAAAGGGAAAAAAAATCCACAATGAGCTATTACTACCTACGTATTAGAATCACTGAAATAAAAAGTAGTGGCAACACCAAATGCTGGCAGGGAAACGAAGAAACGAGCTCACTCTTACACTTGCTGAAGTGAATATAAAATGCTACCATCACCCCCGGGAAACAGTTTGACAGCTGCTTATAAGGTTGGATATGCAGTTACCATACAGCCCATCAATTGAGCATTTATCCCAGAGAAATGAGAACTTACATTTCCCTAAAAACCTGTATGCAAATATTCATAACAGCTTTATTTGTAATAGTCAAAAACTGGAAACCATTCAGATGTCCTTCAGCAGACAGATGGCTAAACGAACTTCGGAACATCCATACCATGGAGTACTACTCAGCAATGAAAAAGGAACCAGCTGTTGCTACATACACTGACTTGAATGAATAGCCAGGAAATCATGCTGAGTGAGAAAAGCCAATCCCAATCCTGAAAGGTTACACACTGTACGTTCCATTCAAGAAACATTTTTTTGAAGTGGAAAAAAAAACCGAAATGGAGGACATAATATAGGTTTCCAGGGATTAGAGAAGGGCGGAGTCAAGGGGGGTCAGGAGGTATGGGAGTGATTATAAAAGGGTAACATGAGGGGTCTCTGTGGTGCTGGGACTGCTGAGTGGCTGACGGTGCTGGTGGATACATGAATCTACCCAGGTGAACTTACATAAACCTACACACACACACAGTATAAGTAAAACTCAGGAAATCTGAGTAAGACCCTGGATTACGGAATGACAATATTCTGGTTCTGATATACTGTAAGTTTGAAAATGTTACGAATGAGGTACATTGGCCAAAATGCACAGGGAATCTCTCTGGACTATCTCTTATAACTTCGTGCGAATCTACACCCATTTCAATAAAAATGTCAAATTAAAGAGTTGCTATTCCTTTTTCTATTTCCCTTTCTATTTCTATTCCTCATCCTCAGATATACTTGGGGCCTCTATGGAAACTAAGGGCCATACAGCTCACTGTTTGAAAATCATTACTATTGTAATGCCCTGATTATTGAGAATCATATCTGTGAAAACTCCAAACAAAACACTGACAAACAAAATTCAACTTCAAACAATTATATGCTGCGCTGATGAAGTAGGGTTTGTCATAGGGGGGTAAAATGGCATAAAAATAAAAAATGGTTTAATAAGATATAGCATACCAGTTGATCCAATAAGAATTCCACATGCTATTTAAGATACTAAAAAATAATAGTAAACTTAATACTTACTCCTGATTGTAAAAATTATTATGGAATCGAGGTATGCTGTGCTGTGTTGCCTCAATCGTGCTGACTCTTTAAGATCACATGGTCAGTAGCCCGCCAGGCTCCTCTGTCCATGGGATTCTCGAGGCAGGAACACTGGAGTGGGTTGCCATGCCCTCCTCCAGGGGATCTTGCAGACAGAGGGATCAAACTCAGATCTCTTATGTCTCCTGCATTGGTAGGTGGGTTCTTTACCACTAGTACCACCTAGTCCAGAGAGATTTCCTGTGCATTTTGGCCAGTTGGGAAGCCCAACTGAAGTACAGTTCATTTCCAATACTGTGTTAGTTTTAGGTATACGACAATGTGATTCAGTATACAAACATTCAGCATATATACTTCTATAATATCTATGCATATACACATATACATACACACATATGTAAACACACATATGTATGTACTTTTTCAGATTCTTTTCCATGACAGGATGCTAAAAGATATTGAATATCTGCTATACAGTAAATCCTTACTCCTGATTTTTTAAAATTGCTAATGAAAGAAAATTTCCTTACCCTGATAGACGATCAGGTGAGAACTATCCCCAGCTCTTCATGACATGAACTTTGGTTGGGAAAACATCAACTTTTGGACTGTTTGGTAGGGACCAGTGTGGATAGGGCTCCAGGTGTGGGGACCGATCACAGGCAAGGATTCAGAGCAGGGCTGGCCAGAAAGAGGTGCGTCACAGGAGAGGAAATTAACACTGGCTTTTGCCATGAAGATAGAAGAGAAATTGAAAGTGACTCCAAGGTTCAGAGGGTGAATCAATGACCAATTTCAGACTCAGAAACGGAGTAGAGGAGGAAGAGCAGATTCGGGGGGTAGGGAAGAAAATTCCTGATTCTGTCCATCTGTCTGTGACTCCACAGGTGATGCGCAGTGTGGGGAAATAGTATCTCCTCAAAGAGCCCTCATCGCTTTAGACTCAAGGTCTTCTAACACCCCAGGGGATTTTTTTAAACCATGAGCAAAACTTAGATTAATCACACATTCTCTAATAAATGCTATAGTTTGAGAATATGGATTCTAAAGTCCAAGAGGCTGCTGGAGAAATCACAAAGTGTGGTCTTGCATCCCTTAAAAACAACTCTACGACACAAAAATTATTAGTATCATAATTATTGGGCTTCCCAGGTGGCGCTGATAGTAAAAAATCTGCCTGCCACTGCGGGAGATACAGAAAATACAGGTTTGACTCCTGGGTAGGGAAGATCCCCCAGAGTAGGAAACCCACTCCATATTGTTGCCTGGGCAGTCCCACAGACAGAGGAGCCTGGTGGGCTACAGTCCACAGGGTCGCAAAGAGCCTGACACAACTGACACACACACCCACACGCACATCATCATCACCACCATCCCCTGCCCATGAACTAACAATAATGTGAGACAATCCTGGTTTTGCTGAGAAGAGCTTTCAAACTCAAAAGATAGGGAGGAAGAAGGAAGGAAACGCCCCTTTGCTTCAATCCTGGGGGACTGAGCATGAGAACTAAGTATGTTGGAAACATTTTAGGGGAAAAGGGAAGGGTTCCGGGAGGACAGATGACAATGGGCTGGGGCAGGGAACCCCAGCCCCCAGTTCACAACCACACAGCAGGAGGTGAGCAGCAGGACAGCTTCATCTGCCTCTCCCCACCCCAACTATTGCTTGCATTTCCGCCTGCACCATCTCCCCACCACCACCACCAGACTCCATTCCCCATCCATTGAACAACTGTCGTCCACAAAGCCTGTCCCTGGTGCAGGGCATTGAGGAGACCCCAAATTTGTCCCTATTAATCTTGGTTCCCAAATCTTCCTAAATCAATTGCTGATACCTAAGGCATGGGTGGGGCTTCCCTGGTGACTCAGATGGTAAAGAATCTGCCTGCAATGCAGGAGTCCCGAGTTCCATCCCTGGGTCAGGAAGACCCCCTGGAGGAGGGAATGGCAACCCACTCTAGTATTCTCGCCTGGAGAATCCCATGATCAGAGGAGCCTGGTGGGCTGATGGTCACGAGGTCACAAAGAGTTGGACACGACTGAATGACTAACACTTTTTTCACTTGAGGCACGGGTGATGTGACATTGTGAGCCTGTGAGCCTTAGAAAAACCATGTTTCTCTGGGGCACAAGAAATGACAGAGCGAAGTTTTCTTTACTTGAAGTTTGTCTAGGCTTGGGTGGCAGATTTAGAGTGGGCTTGGGTTAGTGGAGGAAACAGAAGTAGGAGTTGGGGATGGAAGAGGCCTGGGGAATCGTGACTCATTCTCTAATATCAGAAAAGCAGAGGATAAGAAGAGATCCTCAAAGAGCCTAAAAAAACATTTACTGGCATTTATGCAGATACTTCTTGTTCTTTCAAAGTAGTTTACTTTCTATGATCTCATTTAATCTTCAACTTGTGAAGTTCCCCTGCAAGCCCACCTTGGAAATTGTGGAGGCCCATATATAAGACTCCAGCCTTCACTGATGGCTCAGTGGGTAAAAAAATCCGCCTGCAATGCAGGAGACCTGGCTTCAATCCTTGGGTTGGGAAGATCCCCTGGAGAAGGAAATGGCAACCCACTCCAGTATTCTTGCCTGGAGAAATCTGTGGACAGAGGAGCCGGGCAGGCTATAGTCCATGGGGTTGCAAAGAGTCAGACACAACTTGAGACCACCATATGAGACTTCAGAAGGCCACTGAGTGCTCCAAATTTTAGAGACAGCATCTTCCCCCTAAGCACATTAAAATGTATCCATGAACCACGCTAAATGTAATTCACACAGAACCCAGGAAAGGCTGAAGGGAATTGAAATTGACTAGCTGCTTAGGTTCCATTTTGTGAACATTTAAATACATATTCATACTGATATTTTTAAAGAGAAAAATTATTTTGGCCACATCACTTGGCATGTGGGGTCTTTGTTCCCTGACCGGGAATCTAGCCCTGCATCGGGAGTGTGGAGTCTGAACCACTGTACTGACTTTTTGTGTTTTAGAGTCCATGCGTTTCCCCTGGCTTCCAACATGTCAAAAGGTCATTTAAACCTTGTCAGCTTTAGTTAAGGAAACCAAATTGCCTTGTGGTGAACCGTCCAGGAGCTCTAACGTGCCAGCACAGGCTCCTGAAGCCCCGGGAATGTCCTGGCAGAACGTGACAAAGAATGAGGGACTGAGGGTTGCAATATCAGGCTTGGAAGGCTTATCTCAGGCAAACAAACGAAATGGTGCTGTGGGCAAAACGAGTGGAGGGTGAGACGCAAGGGGCTGGGGCTTTGGGTGGGAAAGTGGGTGATATATACAAGTAGCTTCCAGCCAACCCCAGGAGCTTCCCTCGTGGCTCAGCCTGCAATGCAGGGGACCCAGGTTTGATCCCTGGGTCAGGAAGACCCCCTGGAGGAGGGAACAGCTACCCTCTTCAGTATTCTTGCCTGGAGAATTCTATGGACAGAGGAGGCTGGTGGGCTACAGTCCATGGGGTTGCAAAGAGTCAGACACGACTGAATGATGAACACTTTTTCACTTTTCAACCCCAAGGGAGCTTTGGCCCAATTCCTCGAACAATGGACAGGTTTCTTTTCCCATGTGTGAGAAAGGCTCTTCTCCCACTCGACTGACACGGGTGTAGAGCAGAGTCTCCCAATGCCACGCCTGAGTGGAGGGAAAGGAGAGCCAGAGGCTCCATCGCACAGTTTGTAAAGTTTCTGAGCTCTTCTTTCAGATTTCTGAGTGGAAGGAAAGGAGAGCCAGAGGCTCCATCGCACAGTTTGTAAAGTTTCTGAGCTCTTCTTTCAGATTCTGGCCTCCAGGTACACTGCGAGAGTCAGATCCCATCCAGGGAGTATCTTTGCCTTTTCCCCAGAAGGCCTTCAGAGTGGTCTGGTGGCATTCAATCTACCACTCATATTTATCTTTCAGTTTACAGAACAGGTCTTATCACCTTTTCAATTACGCCTCCCAGGGAGGAATACTACTGGAGACAGGACCTGGGCTAGGCTGGAGGCAATGAACAAAATGAAACAGAAATGGAAGTTAACAGCTCAGAGCCCATTCGGGCATTGAGTGTTTTTACTTCATTTTATCTTGACTTGCTTTTTTGCTTTTCGGTAATTAGTGTTGAGCTGCTCATCTGTGGGCTCCATAGTTGAGCAATATTTGGTGTTTTTGGTACTTTTGTAAATGGTATATGTTTAAATTTTCATTTTCTATTGGTTTGTTGCTCCCATGTGGAAATAAAATGGATTTTTTACATGGACCTTTTTCTCCCATTGTCCCTTATAAATTCACTTATTAATTCTAACAGTTCATCTATAGATTTTTTGAATTTTCTAAGAATACAGCCTTATTCTCTGTGAATCAGAACAGCTTTATTTCTTCCTGTCCAATCCTTATAGCTTTTCTTTCCTTTTCATGCTTTACTGAACTGCCCTGAAGGGTAACATTGTAGACAGGAACGGTGCTCTTAGCAACCTTGTTTCCTTTCTGACTTCAAAGGGAACGCATTTGATACTTCACATTTAATGCACTACTTATAGGGTTTTTCCTTTTTGATGGTGAGAACTTCCCATTTTATTATTTTAAAAATCAAACTATAGTTGATTTACAATATTATATTAGTTTCAGGTGTATAGATAGCACTGTGGTTCAGTATTTTTGCAGGCTGTACTCCACTATAAGTTATTACAAGATAGCGGCTATAATTCCCTGTGCTATACAGTGTATCCTTGCTGCTTATCTATTTTAGATATTATAGCTTGTATCTGCTAATCTCACGCTTCTAACCTGTCCCTCATGCTCTCCCTCTCCCTGTGGTTACAGCTATTTTGTTCTCTAGATCTGTGAGTTTGTTTCTGTCTTACATGCACATACAATAGTGTTATTTTTTAGATCCCCACATATAAGTGATATCATTCAGCATTTCACTTTTCTCATACTGTTCTCCAGGTCCCTCCGTGCTACTGTAAAGGTGGGACTTCATTGTTCCCTTTCTTTCTAGTGGTTGGGTGGTGCTCACTGTATATGCATACCACCTTCATCGGCATCTTGACCCATTCATCTGTTGATAGGCTCTTGGACTGCTTCCGTGTCTTGGCACTAGTAAACAACGCTGCTATGAACATGCATGTTTTTGACTTTCTGTGTTCATTTTCTCCGCAAATATATACCTATGGGTGGGATTGCTGTATCACATGGTGGCTCTATTTTTAATCTTACGAGGAATCTCTGCACTGTTTTCCATAGTGGCTGTGCCAATTTACTCTTTAGGTTTGGCAGATACTTTGTATCAGACCCTTCCTATGGACCATCTGGATTCTCGGCCTCAGACGTCCTTTCCCAGCTGTTGCTGCAAGAAGCCTCTTTTCAGGGGCTTTGACTGCCGTCACACGCCTTGACTGCGCTTTCCTTCACAGCTCCCATGTTGTACGATTCTAGTCTTGAGCCAGAGGGCTACCCCACTGATGCTGAGGAGGGCGACTTTGTGATTCCCTGCTGGTGTCCCCACAAGGACAACTCTAGGGCCAACCTTTGACTGGTGGAGATGGAGCCAACTGATCAGTTCTTCCCTTTTTCCCCCTCCTAGACAGACTGTGCTGAGAAGCGGGCGGTCCCACAGGGCTGTGCACATTAATAGGCAATGGCCAGCTGGCAATACACCCTTGTATTGGCTCTTTCTCTCTCCTGCCTCGCTTCCCCTCCCTTCCCTACAGTGCACTCTCCTTCCCACCCGCCCCCACCCCACCTCCAACACACACACACTCCAGCTCCTTCAGATGGCCTCAGGCTTGGCTGTCTGGGAGGCTCAGACAGAGACAGTCATAACAGGTGTGACCCCTAGAAAGCAGACAGATGTTTGGAGCTGGATTACTCACCAACTGAAGCCTTGAGGATCCCGTTATTAGTGACAAGAGGGTGTGATGGACACCTGGCATGCAGCGGCATTGCGATTATTAAGCCTTTAACCTGTGGTTAATTGGGGTAAAATGTGGGTGGAAAGCAAGGCATCTGCTGCTGCAGTGGCTGTGAGAGCTGGATGGTAGGAAGCGAAGAAAAGCCTGAGGATCGGGGAGCACACTGGCTATTGTTAACAGCAGAAGTCTTAGAAAAAAAACCCCGATAAATCAGGGCAGCCAGTTGTCAACTCTAGGCACGCTCTCAAAGTGACAAACGAGAAGCTTACCGCCTAAAGCTGCAGGGATCTATTAGGAAAACCAGTTCTCTCATATTTTATCTCATGTATCTGGGAGCTATGTTACGAGCTGTATGCACAGGTAAGACTGTTATATTTTCCTGATGAACTGACCCTTTTATTATAACAAAATGCCCCATTTTGATCGTTAGTAGAGTTCTTTCTCTTGAAGTTTACCTCGGCAGCTCTTTTCTGATTTACCTGTCTGTGCCAGGCCTTATCCAAAACGGGGATCTAGTTCCCTGCCCAGGGATGGAGCCTGGGCCCCCTGCATTGGGAGTGTGGAGTCTTAGCCACTGAACCACCAGGGAAGTCCCTTGCCTATTTTCAGAGTCACGCCAGCTTTCTTATGCTTAGTGGTTGTGTGATAGATCTTAACCTATCCTTTTACAGTCAGCTTGCCTCCATCTTTATGTTTCAAGTGTGTTTCCTGCAAATAATACAGTTAGGTTTTGTTTTTATTGAGTCTGTCAATTTCTGACTTTTAAGTGAGGTGTTTAGGTAAACGGTTTTTACAACTGGTTTTGTTTTATCATGCTATTCTTTTTAAAAAAAGTGTCTATATTCACATTTCTTTTCTTATGTAGAAGGTAACATACTCTAAATATTGCTCTGTACTTTGCTTCCCTGCCCCCCACCCCTGTTAATGTGATGACCTGGAGGGATGGGACTGGGGGGAAGAGAGGGAGGTTCTGGAGGGAGGGGATGTATGTATAATTAAGGCAGATCAGCACTGTGGCGGGACTTCCCAGGTGGTGTTAGTGGTAAAGAACACCCCTGCCAAAGCAGGAGATGTAAGAGATTCGGGTTCGATCCCTGGATTGGGAAGATCCCCTGAAGAAGGAAATGGCAGCCTGCTCCAATATTCTTGCCTGGAGAAACCCATGGACAGAGGACCCTGGTGGGCTACAGCCCATGGGGTCTTAAGTTTATAAGCAACTTCCTCATTTCTCTTTGTGGGTGTAAAGCTTCCCATTGTTTTGAGGTACCATTGTTTCTTTTTCTATAAAGTTTTCTTTTTTTTAATGTGGACCATTTTTCAAAAAGTCTTTATTGAATTTGCTACAATACAGTTTCTATTTATGTTGTATTTTTTAGGCCCCCAGGCATGAGGGATTTTAGCTCCCTGACCAGGGATCGAACCCCAAACCCCTGCACTGGAAGATGAAGTCTCAACCATCGGACCACCAGGGAAGTCCCTTGATGTACCAGTGTTTATTCAATCCATTGCTATGGACGATATTTGGGCCCAGTCAGTTGCTATTACAGAATACCCTTGTGCACGTGTCTTTTTCATGCTGCTTCAGTAGATTTGCAGAAGCTGACCTTCTGGTCAAGAACACACACAGCTGCCCTCTGCCTTGGAATTGCTAAATTCCCCTTTGGAAGGATTATGCCCTGTTGCATTTCCTAGGTGAGGCTTCTCAAGAAAGATGATCAAGAGATCTGTTGTTCATGATCCGGGGTGCCTAAACGCCAGAACACAGAGCTTCTTTCCACTGGAACATTCCATTTCTTTAAGGGGAAGCTGTCTGAGGGTTTGCGTGGGGGAGGTATGTATTGCTTCCAGGCGTCAGTGTTTCCACATGTGCGTGTGTGAGGCGGTGAGTCCACTGGCTCCCTGGGCACATATTCTATAATTTTCTGTGTCAGCCTCACATTTCACTTGCACCAAGCATTTCTGAATCCTGAGTCTCTCTGTCTGCATGACATGCTGGGAGCCTCAGAGTGTAATAGCATTTAGGATATTCCTGGCTGGGACTTCTCACCCAGTAGTTACTATGGTGTCTCAGTGGGCTCACTATCTTGCAGGACTGTGCTGAAATCTCTTGCCTCTTTGTATCCCATCTCCTCATCTTTTCTTTTTTTTTGTATTTTTTCCATCTCTTTTCTATTGGGTGTTTGTACCTTTAAAATTAATTTAGTACCATTTTATTGGCTTGAGGCTGGAGAGGAGATGCATTGATGATATGATTTCACCACTTTGATCCAGAAGTGCACCAAAAATGTATAGAAGGTGATGCTGAAAATTTGCAGGATATGAGGGAGAGAATTAGGAAAAGAGAGGATTTTCTAATAAGGGCTTCTCTGGACCATGTGTTAAGCTGTACTTTCTGGTTTCTGAGAAACACGAGTGAAGGATTTGACTTTTTCTGAAATTGCTTTTGGTTCCCAGATGGATATATCATTGGCTGGGCCACCCAGCTTTTTAGCACATAAAGAATTATGAACAACTGAGTTAATTCTGAAAATTATTATAGCAGATCACATGCTTAAAATTTGGGTCCTGCTAAAATATTTGATTCAGTTATCCTGTCTCCTGACACATAAAGGATGCTTGAAATTTATTACAGAGCAATAAAACAAAAGCCTCCCAAACAAAAAACCACAAGGAATCTGCAGAATTCTGTTACACTTCTGACAATTTACTGGGGCATCTATGCATGCCCTAAGCGTTCTCAGATAACTTGCTTCTCCAAAGGCTAAGAGATGAAATGCACATTTGTTATTACAGACGATACACGTCTCATTCGCAGTTAACGATCTAACTACCATCTATCCAGGATCATACTTGTGTCAGCTGCTCTGCTTGGTCCTGAGAACAAGACGGTCCTTGTTGTCAGGGAATTTACAGTCTGGTGGGGGAGGAATGGGAGACAGGCCACAAAGAGATAATTATAAAATGTTGTGATATATGCTATTATAGTAAAATGTACAGAGGAGTCCAGGATTTAATTATCATAGTTAACAATGTACATTTTTATACACGCTTACTTTGACAGTGCATACATTAAAACTGGAGAAGTACTAAGAAAATTGGCTAGGTTCCTGAGCAGAGATGACTTAAAAACTCAGGCAGTAGCCTGTTGTAGTGGAAATTCGTCTGTACTTGGTCTCCAAAGGTCTGGGTTTGATCCCCATTTATACCTTTTGTTTCTATTACAAAGTCCCTTAACTGTCTCTGGGTGTCAGTGTCTTCATTTTTAACAAGGGGGGAGGTGGTGGACTTCCCTGGTAGTGAAGTGGGTAAGAATCTGCTTGCCAGTGCAGGGGGCACAGGTTCGATCCCTCGTCCGGGAAGATCCGCATGCCTCGGAACACTGAGCCCACGCCACAACTATGGAGCTTTCACTCCAGAGTCTGCGCTCTGCGGCTAAAGAAGCCACTGCAATGAGAAGCCCACACACTTCAACGAAGAGTGGCCCCCACTCTCCCTAACTAGAGAAACCTGGGCAAAGCAATGACGTTCTAATGCAGCTGAAACTAAATAAATAAAAATAAGGAGGGGAGGGCTACTTCCCTGGTCCACTGGTGAGGACTCTGCGTCCACTCCACTCTCCTCAACTAGAGAAACCCTGGGCGAAGCAATGATGTTCTAATGCAGCTGAAACTAAATAAATAAAAATAAGGAGGTGGGGGGGGGGGTGCTACTTCCTGGTCTACTGGTGAGGACTCTGCGTCCACTGCAGCAGACATGCGTTCAATTCCTGGTTGGTATGAAAACCCCACATGGCCAAAAATAAATAAATAAATTAGAATAAGATAAAAACAAGGGGAACGTTAAATGATGGCTGAGACCCTTCCATGATGAACATCTCAAGGGGTGAATTCCAGCTCCTCCCTGATGTGAACCCAATAGACTAATGTGAATGTCAGTGACTGCATTGCTGAGCTGGGCTGGATGAGTCCACGTAACCAACCAGGGTCTTCGTTAGGTGGCAGTGTTAGACGTGCAACGTACCTTTTGGGAAACTAAACTTGACAAGTTTAATGGCAGTGGGGCTACACTGCTCCTCATTTCTGAAACCAGAGTTGCAACGCTGCCAGGACCTTACACGCAGAGCAGAGAAAGCGCACACTCCCAAATGTTCATGGGCTAGGGCAGCTTACCAATTCCAGCTTAGGCTGGGGAATCAGAGGCTACTGTAAATTTGTGGATGGTGGCTCCAAGAATTGTAGGGAACCTGGCACTCAATATGAATTAGTTACTTGAATGAGAAAATGTTTATTTTGGTTCAATAAACATTTTTGAAAATTGAGCATCTATGTTGCCCAGCCAAGTTCATGCTCAGGTCTATGGGAAACTCAGAGGTGAACCCAGGTCTCTTTTGCATCAAAGTATTAGCATTCTACCCTCTGTCTCGATGAACTGACCTACTCTGGTTACTTGCTGTAAGGAGAATCACACAGCGTTTGTCTTTTTGTGACTGTCTCAGTTTCCACACTGCAACTGAGAAGAGAAAGACCCGCAGAGACAAAGACTGAAGCAAGCACCATTTTCTTCGACCACTTCTTGAGATCCGCAGAGCTGAAGGCCATCAATTTGCCATTCCAGGCAGACAGCACGGGGGAAGGACCATCAGATTATTTACTTTGTAAGCTGTGCCATTAGTCCTTCCAGATCACTGGGGTCCTTCCTCTCTTTGACATTGCACATTGCCAAAGTCTTCCATTGGTCAGCCTAGATTTCTGGCTTTTTAAGATTCAGTGTTTTTTCCTCCTTTTTTTTTTTTACCCCAGTTTTCATCAACAGATACACACGGACATAATAGGGACAGATGAACACAGTCCAGAGACGCCAGCATTTATGGAATAATGACTTAAGGGTGTCTGCAGTGAGCCCTTTTTACCCTAGAAGTTCTCCTTTATCCCATTTCCCATCGTCATGGCAACTTTGGGAGCTAACATCCGGTGCTACGTCACTCTCTGTGGCCATAGCTGATTGGTCTAGATTTCTTTTCTTTCTTTCTTTCTTTTTTTTTTTTTAGTTTTTTGATGAGGACCGTTTTTGAAGTCTTTGTTGAATTTGTTACAATACTGGTTCTGTTTCATATTGTGATTTTTTGGCTACAAGGCATGTGGGATCTTGGCTCCCCATCCAGGGATGGAACCTGGACCCCCTGCATTGGAAGGCGAAGTCTTAACAACTGGACCACCAGGGACGTCCCAGTGGTCCAGATTCATCTTGCAATAAGCTGGGCTAATTCAAGTTCTTTCCCAGAGACATCTACTGGGGAGGTAGAAAGGGACGACTCTTTTTTTGAAGCTTGATTGACGACTACCCATTCTGCAAGCTCGTGGTGGCCTGGTGGGTTACGTTGTAGAGGGGCTGGTCCGTAGCCAGAGGGAAAAGAGAAACTGGCATAAGCAAGAAGAGGGTATATTTGTTTCCAAGGGCTGATGTAGCAAATTACTACAACCCATGGGGCTTAAAACAACTGAAACTGTGCATAGTTGGAGGCTAGAAGTCCAGAATCGAGACGCCAGCCGAGCCATACTCCATCCGAAGTCTCTAGAAGAGGATCCTTCCCTGTCTCTCTTGTAGCTCCTGTTGGCAGTCCTTGGCATGTCTGTAGACACATCACCTCGATATTTCAGTGTGTGTCTTCACATCTTCTTTCTGCATCTGTTTGCATATCTTTTTTTTTAAAGAGAGATGTTGGTTTTGTTTCTTTTTGTCTGCACGTGGGCTCCCTTGTTGCAGCGCACGAGCCTCTCACTGTGGGGCTCCCCTGCTGCGGAGCACGGGCTCTTGGCCTCCAGCAGTTTCGGCTCAGGCTTTAGAGCACAGGCTCAGTAGGTGTGGCTCCTGGGCCTGGTTGCTCCCTGGCCTGTGGGCTCTCAGTTCCCTGATCAGAGAAGGAATCCACATCCCCTGCATCGGGGGGTGGATTCTTAATTACCAGACCACCAGGGAAGCCCTCTGCATGTCTTCTTATAAGCACACCAGTCATTGGATGAAGGCTCAACCGAGCCCAGTGTGACCTCACCTTAATTTTAACTAATCATACCACAAAGATTCTATTTCCAAATAAGACTGCATTCTGAGCTTCCAGGTCAGCATGAGTTTTGGGGGACACTACACAACCCAGGTACAGAGTGGGTGGCCCGAGGGCATCTAGAACCTTGATTTCAATGTGTTCTCAAGGCCAAAACCACATTCCAAGCTTTGTGTGTTCTCAGACAGGCCCATGTTCTGACAATAAATTCTCATTTGTGTTTAAACCTCCTTCAAGTTAGGTGACTACTGTTGTTTTTGTTCAGTTGCTCAGTTTGTGACCCCCTCCCACTCACCTCAACTAAAGAAAGCCCACGGGGCAATGAAGACCCAGTGCAGCCAAAAATAAAGTGAATATTTTTTTTAAAAAAGAGATTTTTTTTTTTTCAACTGCTTACCACCTGATTTCATGAGGTTAAACCAAATGGCCTGATTGGAATCACCCTCAGGCTCTTTTCCCAGCTGAAAACCCAGGGATCAACCCCACGTCTCCCGCATTAGCAGATGGTTTCTCTATCGCTGAGTGACTGTTACAGACAACCAAAAGAATTCTTAAAATGCATAAAATGATACAGACCCCAGTTGTCACAATTCTATTAGCTGCCACTATAAATAAATATCTTTTTTATTGGCCCCAGTAGGGGTGGGTGCCATATTAATCAACTTGATGCAGCACACACCGTGTGTCACGCAGGTATCTACATGGCCAACCTCAATTAAGCCAGCATAACAGGAGGGTCATAGGCAGGACAGCAGGGGACACTTTCTCCATGTGTCTGGACCATTCCTAGGCTGAGGGTCCCTGCGTGGTCAGAGGGTGGCTGAAGCAGGTCCAGGTATCATATTCGGGTACAAAGTTCTGAGGCAGGGAGTGTCCCTCTCTCATTTATGTCTCTTTATAAGGGCAAGGAGAATTGTGCCAGGAGGCCCTACCGGGGACAAGGTTCCCACCCCCAGCCTGCCCCTCTCCCAAGTGGCTTCCCTTACCCCAGTCCAGAGGCTCCTGCCCCAGCCCTACAGATCACAGGAAAACTGGGCTGAGGCTCCCCCTTGCAAGGGCTGGGTTCAAAGGAGATTCACTTCCTGCCGCCAGAGCACAATGGCTTTCCACAAATTGACCTAACAAGGCCTGGGGTACCACCGTGGTAGCTCCTTTTAGAGGCTGCTGTGGCTGGAGACTAACGGCAAAGAACACATTTGGACTCCCTTGATGGTACAATGGATAAGCCTCCACCTGTCAATGCAGGGGACACAGGTTCGATCCCTGGTTTAGGAAGATCCCACATGCTGAGGAGCAGCTAAGCCCATGAGCTGCAGCTACTGAAACCCGTGTGCCTAGAGCTTGTGTTCTATAAACCGGAGAAGCCACCAAAATGAGAAGCCCGTGCACCACAAAGAATAGCTCCCACTCAGCTCCACTAGAGAAAGCCCATGGGGCAATGAAGACCCAGTGCAGCCAAAAATAAAATGAATATTTATTTATTTTTTTAAAGAGACTTCTTTTTCAACTGCTTACCACCTGATTTCACGAGGTTAAACCAACTGGCCTGATTGGAATCACCCTCTCAGGCTCTTTTCCCAGCTGAAAAGGTAGTGGATGGGATTCTTTCCTGTGGAGCTTACATAGAGGGCATCCGAAGGGCTCTAGCCAAGAAATGCAGCAGGGGTGTGCACAGTCCAGGCCCTGGTCCGTGGACTTACAGCAGGGAAGCATGCCCCGCCTCTCACAGGTCTCCTAAAGCCATCTTTCAAAAAGCCACTTCCGAGTTTATGCAACCAGCAGGAAAGCCGATTGAGCTGTTTTTCACCCTTTGTGCTACTGACGTCAGAGGCACAGATCAGAACATTGGTGGGATGCTACCTTCTGCCACTTTCTGCCAAACTTTGCCTACAACACATGGAATGGGTGTTTAGGCGTGATCTGAAAAAATCTGGTGGAAAGAGCCCTACAGCCATGTGGGATCTGGGGACCAGGAGTTTGCCAGTTGCCCACTCGACATTCATTTCTCGCCCACCCGGCTTTCCTCTCTGGATCAGAACACCCATCTGTCCTCCTTCAGTCAGCTTTGGGCTTCGAGGGGCATTCATCTCAGTCCCAGCCTGAGGGGAACAATCCTGATAGATCCAAGTCAGTCATGGAGGCCCAAACTCTTTGCTGGTGGTGGATGTAGATAAGGGTATATGGCGTATTTCAGGCCAACCAGCCTTGAGAGGACATCTGTTGGGAACTCCTGGGACAATTAGAAGAAACAGAAGGGAGAGATGGGACCTTCCCAGGTGGCTCAGGTGGGAAAGAACATGCCTGGCAGTGCAGGAGATGCAGGTTCGATCCCTGGGTGGGGCAGATCCCCTGGAGGAGGAAATGGCAACCCACTTCAGTATTCTTGCTTGGGAAGTCCCATGGACAGAGGAGCCTGGCGGGATACAGTCTATGGGGTCACCAAAGAGTCAGACACGATTTCATGACTAAACAACAAAAGGAGAGATGGCCTCTTTCTGGCTTACACCCCCTCCAAGACACTTCCTGCCTCCCAGAAAGGGGAGAGAGACTTTTCTACTGATCTCATGGAATCATTGAACAGCTATGACCACACCCGATCCACCCGTTTATATTTAAGGAGCGTGGGGTTCAGACAGGACAAGGAGTTCAGTTCTCACTTCCAGTGAAGGGTTTCAGAGCCCAGGCGGGTCCTGAGAGGACGAAAAAGGAGACGATCTTGCGGTGGAAGAAGAAAGTCAAGGGAGCCCCGGACCCTTGCTTAGGAGGGCAGGCTGAGCAGTCCTGGCAGGAGGGGACTGAGTGGCTGCACTGGTGTTAGCAGGAGGCTTTGCGCTGGGTGGACAGGGGCCGGGGGACGGGAGGTAACCAGCGCCCTCTGACGGCCACTTGTGGGAAAACACGGCACGACCGAGGCCGCGCTCTCCCACCAGAGCAGCAGGGCGAGCTTGCCGGGTGGCAGGTGGGTGGGGCCGGTCCTTGGGAAGGCGGCTGAGAAGTGGGCAGAGCCTTGGTTGCATTTACCGATGCGGGGCGCAGTCCCGGGGAGGGGAGGGCGAGTTGTGCAGGCGGGTGGGTGGGGGTGAGGGAAGCTGGGCACGGTCAGGAATCAGATTGAAGGAGCGAGGCCAAGGAGAGACTGGGGAAAAGCTACAGTGAATTGGAGGTCCTGATGAGGGAGAGCTGGACCAGCTACCAGGCCACGGGGTGGAGGGTGCCTGAAGACCCCTTAGGACTCTGAGGATGCCCGGTAAACTGCAGCCTCGAGGGGAACCCCCTTTGCATATTTAGTGTGAAGAAGTCTCCTGATCTGGGAATCCGATTCTCCATTTTATAGCCAACTCTAGGGTAGGGTTGCAAAGAATCTGACACGTTTGAGCGCGCGCACACAAATTTATCCGGGGTGGGGTGGTGTTACGGTGGGGTAGAATCCCAGGGGCGCCCCCAGGTGGAGATGGCGTGTGCGAACATGAGCCTGGTGCTGGTGCCGTCCCTTCCCCCACGTGGGAATCAGGGAGAGCTGCGGGGGACTTTGCACGCAAGAAAGCCGGCTTCCCTCCTGTTTGAAGCAACAAAGAACCTCTGGGCCAGATGGAAAATCAGTTCCTTTTCTGGTGCGGCCTAGGGATACCTTTAATTGAGAGTTGCAAGACCGGCCCTTGATGGAATTTGCAACGAGGCCAGGGCCGTATGGGAACATTTCTTGATGGAAATGAGCATCTGCTCTCTATAAGAAATGCAAATGATGCCTAATTGCGCCTTCAGAGAGCTGTGTCCCATCCCCAGTGCGGTGCCCGCAGGCGGGTAAACCAGACCACGCTTCAAAGTCCTCAGCTTTCTACCCCAAGACGGAAGCTGTGCCGAACCACACTGGACCAGGCTCCAGGCAGCCATCCGAGGGCGGGGGGCGGTTGGGGGTGGGGTTGGGGTGGGTGGTGCAATGCCTGCTGGGTTCCAACATATTCCAGGTCCTGGGCAAATTGTTATCATTTCATTTGATGTGGGCAAAACCCATTATGGGATCTGCTGCTTTACAGGCAAGGAAACCAGAGCTCAGAAAACTGATAGCGTTTGCCTGATGTTGTACAGTATAAGGTGGGTCAGAGGCCCCCAGGATGAATGACGGAGTGAAAAGCCTGAGTTGTCCTCTAACGTTTACTGAGTGCCTAGGTCACGTCTTCAGCAGACTTTCTCTTATTCTGTCTGTCTCCCTCTCTCCTGTGACTGGCTGAAGAAAAGGGGGCTGCCTAGGCAAGCAGTATTCCTTCCTGATGAATATGCTGTTTCCTTCCCCAAGTGTCAGGGATGTCTTATCACAAAAAGGACTTATAGTAGGACGGGCACCCTGGCATAGAAAGCAGTTGAGACCAGCAGTCCCCAACCTTTTGGGCACCAGGGACCTGTCTCGTGAAAGACAGTTTTCCCATGAACTGGGAAGGCGGGGGGTGGTTTCCGGATGATTCAAGCACATTCCATTTCTTGTGCATTTTATTTCTAATCTAATGCCACCGCTGATCTGATAACAGGTACCAGTCTGGGGGCCAGAGGTTGGGGATCCCTGGTGTAGAGGAAGCAGCCATTCCCTCCAGGAAGAGGAAGTTGAAGAGTTTCTGCATCATCATTACCATCATCATCAGATTTGATGGCCCTGGAGTCAGGATTACTTACCTTGTACTTCCGCAGCTCGTGGGAAAGCTCAGCATAGGTCCTGGCTCCAGAGTCAGCTCGTATAGAAGGGAAGTGACCTTCCCCTCTGTGCTCGTCTTCTCATCTGTAAAATGGGATTATAGCTCTCATCTCAGGTGTTTGCTGCTTGAGTTATGTGCTCCTGTTTTCAGAAGTGCACTTGGCCTGTAACCACTGCCTAATAACCATAGCTTTTATTAGTTTTCAAGATCTCACAGCCCTGATAAGGGTTTGAGAACTCCCTGCAGGTCCTGGGAGTGTGATGTGGGTTCCTGCTCTTGCTTCTGCAACCAGAGATATCAGAGTTTTTAATCTTTTTTACATAGTAAGATAGGTCGCCTACAATATATTTGAAAACTGCCTTAGATGATAGGGTTTCCCAGGTGGCGCTAGTGGT
This sequence comes from Ovis aries, assembly GCF_016772045.2. Taxonomy (NCBI): domain Eukaryota; kingdom Metazoa; phylum Chordata; class Mammalia; order Artiodactyla; family Bovidae; genus Ovis; species Ovis aries. The sequence goes on from NC_056071.1 coordinate 16,049,310, forward strand.
AAAGAACCTGCCAGCCAGTGAAAAAGACAGGGGTTTGATCCATGAGTTGGGAAGGTCCCCTTGAGGAGGGCATGGCAACCCACTTCAGTATTCTTGCTTGGAGAATCCTGTGGACAGCGGAGCCTTGACAGGCTACGGTCCATAGAGTCAAACAGAGTCAGACACAACTGAAGTGACTTAGCATGCATGCACGTGCTTTAAAGATAGTAGTCATAGAACCTCTTTGAGCTCCCAGATGGTAGAGAATTTTTCTTACTTATTCAATGTTATGGGCTATTTGTATCCCCCACTCCCATAAAGCCATATGTTGAAGCTTTAACCCCCAGCATTTGGAATGTGGCCATATTTGAAGATGACATCTTTAGAGAGGTGACTAAGTTAGAATGAAGGCTGGACCCCAGTCCAGTGGGGTTTCCCAGGCGGCACTAGGGGTAAAGAACCTGCCTGCCAATGCAGGAGACGCCAGAGACACCGGTTCAACCCCTGGGTCGGGAAGATCCCCTGGAGTAGGAACTGGCAACTCATTCCAGTACTCTTGCCTGGAGAATCCCATGGACAGAGGAGCCTGGTGGGCTACCATCCATGGGGTCGCAAAGAGTTGGACTCGACAGAGTCACTGAACAACAGACAGAGCAACTGAGATTTAGAGTCATTAAGTGACTTGTCCAGGGTCACATGGCCAGGAATTTCAATCAGCTGGATGAAACCTAAGTCTGGGCAGTTTTTGTTGTTTTTCTAGATACAACATAGCATCACAGACCCAGAGGTGTATATTGTGTTTCTCAGGCTAAATAGATAAAAACTGCTCATGGAGTGAATGCAGACCCATTTCCTCCCCACTTGGGTCTGCTCTGGGGATCCCTAGACTGCCTCATTGTGAGGATCCTAGACACTGAGCTCTCTGGACACAGAGGTCCCGTGAAATACAGAACTCACAAGCCATGGGGCCACGTCTGTGACTGTGACAGCGGCCACATTTACCCTGATGCCCAAATGACAGAAGCCCCAAGCCATTTATCTCTCCAAACAAGAATGTTACTCCCCCGACGTGTCCTGCCCCATCAAAGCACCTCTGCTCATTCTGGGGAGGCCTCAAAGGGAGCCTCATACATGCCCAGGCTGCCTGGGGCACCCTCATCAGCGCCCACCCCTTTCCCTTTTCCTGTGTTCTGGTTTCTATTTGTCTCCTCTTCATAGCTTTCCCACTGTGGATTATTAACCATGTTCTGGTTATAACCACATTATTATTAATCATGAAAGTGGACCATCTCAAGAGTGATGTTCATGCCAATGTCTGTGCCAGTGAGGCGCCCCCAGTGCCCGGAAGGCCCTCATTCATTGATGGAATCTCACAGTGACCTGCAGAGATTTGGAGCTCCCACCCAGAGATCCTGTCCAGAGGGGTAGGTGGGCACAGGTACTCTGCCCTTCTCCACTAAACTCCCACCTCCTGATGCCATCTAGCCACAGCCGCACTCCCTCCCTCCCCTGGCAGATCAGTGGATGCACAGAAATCTTAGTGGCCAAGTTGTTATTCTCTACACAGGTCTCCAGAGGTTTTTTTTTTTTTAATTGCACAATCCTAGCACTACATCTGGGGCCTCCCTGGTGGCCCAGTGGTAAAGAACCCACCTGCCGATTCAGGAGATGCAGGTTTGATCCCTGAGTCAGGAAGATCCCCTGGAGAAGGAAACGGCAACCCGCTCCAGTATTCTTGTCTGGAGAATCCCATGGACAGAGGAGCCTGGTGGGCTACAGTCCATGGGGTCGCAGAGTCGGACACATCTTGGCAGTTAAACAATAGAAACAACGTCAGTCCATCTAAGAATCATGGGCCCCGACAAGATGCGCATCTGTTTACTCGCGTCAGACTGAGCGCGCGCACGCGTGCACACACACACACACACACACACACAGCATTGCAGTTATGCATAAACGTGCGTTAAGACCGTGCACAAACTAAGAATGTACAAGGGTGATGTTTCTTCACACGCTGGAAACACCCGTGTGTTTCTGTATTACACTATGAACACCGTATGTAAAAAGGGACAAGTCCTGGGAAGATGTAGAATAAACGTATACAGAAGCTAGCTTTTCCTCCTCCTCTGCCACCCCATGCATCTGCTCCCCTCTACCCCAGGCACGCACCTCATTTTATCTATTTTTATTTGGCCACGCCGGGCCTTAGCTGCAGCCTGTAGGATTGTAGTCGTTGCATGCAGGATCTTTAGAGGTGCCGTGTGGGACCTAGTTCCCTGACCAGGGACTGAACCTGAGTCCTCCTGCATTAGGAGTGTGGAGTCTTAACCACTAGACCGCCCGGGAAGTCTCTATCTCATTTTAGAGATTACACTCTCTGTCCATATCTGCACACTTATTAGATGTCCATTTCACACACATGATTCACTCCAGCTTCATGGCTGCCCTGGGTGGGGTTTCTCTCTGTTTTATGCATCAGATCAGGAGACAGGCTCAGAGAGGCTGAGTGAGGCGTTTGGTACCCAGTAAGGGGGTCTGGAGACTTCCCAGAGGGCACTAGTGGTAAAGAACCCGCCTGCCAGTGCAGGAGATATGAGAGACATGAGTTCGGTCCCTGGGTTGGAAAGATCCCCTGGAGAAGGAATTGGCAACCCACTCCAGCACTGTTGCCTGGAGAAGACCATGGACAGAGGAACGTGGCGGGCGACAGTTCATGGGGTCACAAAGAGTTGGACCCTTTGCGTGCTACTGAGCACGCATGCATGGAGGTTTGGAGTCTGAGGCTGACTCCTGCTCAGGCTGCTCTAAGAAAAACCCGCTCTAAGGACCCAGGGGCTTAAACAACAAACGTTGATTTCTCACCATTCTGGAGGCTGCAAGTCCAAGACCAAGGTGCTGGCAGGGCTGGTTTCTCCTAAGACCCTTCTCCTCGGCTCTCAGAGAGCCGCTCCCCCACTGCGTCCTCACAGGGGCTCTTCGCTGTGCCTGTCCATCCCGGAGGTCTCTCCCTCTTACAAGGACACCAGTTAGATGGGACCAGGGCTCCACCCTGGTGGCCTCATTTAACCTTCTTACCTCATTAAAGTGGACTTCCCTGGTGGCTCAGAGGGTAAATCGTCTGCCTACAATGTGGGGACCTGGGTTCAATCCTTGGGTCAGGAAGATCTCCTGGAGAAGGCAATGGCACCCCACTCCAGTACTCTTGCCTGGAAAATCCCATGGATGGAGGAGCCTTGTGGGCTATAGTCCATGCGGCCGCAGAGAGCTGAACATGATTTTCATCTCTGGTCCTGTTTCCAAACACAGTCACACTCCATGGGGTCAGGAAGAGTCAGATGCGACTTCACTCACTCACCTCTCTAATGGGCTTCCTTGGTGGTTCACATGGTAGAGAAGCCGCCTTCAATGCAGGAGACCCAGGTTCGATCCCCGGGCTGGGAAGATCCCCCTAGAGAAGGAAATGGCCACCCACTCCAGTATTCCTCCTGGAGAATCCCAGGGACAGAGGAGCCTGGTGGGCCACAGTCCATGAGGTTGCAGAGAGCTGAACACGACTTTCACTTTTATCTCTTTAAAGGTCCGGTCTCCAAACACAGTCACTTTCTAAGGTTCTGGGGATGACGGATCTGCGGGCGGTTCAGCCCACAGCTCCTAGGCCTGTGCCCTCTGAGTCACCAGGCGGCCCTGCCTGACCGGTCTGGGTGGCGTGGGCTGGGAGCACTCAGCCTGAGGGGGGCCTCGCTCTAAGCCCCCGGAGCAGGGCTCCAGCAGCGGCTCCCCGCCCCCAGGGGCTGCTCCTCCCTGCCCAGCACCCCTTCCGCCTGGAAGACCCTTCCTCTGCTCTCATGCCCCCTGCCCCCCACCTCCCCATCTCCACCTGTCCTACCTGTCCTTCCAGAAGATTCCACGGCTTCTCCGCCATGAAGCCACTCGCAGAAGAGCCGGCCGAGTCCTGACCTGGAGTGCCTAGCAGAGGGGGAGGAGAGGGATGGGGTTTAAAAGCCAGCTTGCTCCTCGTTTACGCCAGACTTCCAGCCTATCCCGAGCCCACGCTCCTACCGCTCGCTGCGTCAGCCTGGTAAACCGAGAGCCGAGTTACTGGAGCGAGCCACAGTGACTTTACCGGGAAAGCCCAGCTGACTGAGCAGACCGCAGACCAGCGTCCCAGAGAACCATCTTCCCTGAGTTAGAATTCAGGCTTCATTTATACTTAAAAGCGGAGCGGGGAGACCTGGTTCAGACCAGACTCTGGAGAGGAAGGTGGTGGGGTAGGGATGTGTTAATGCCTTCCTGCCTACAACCAATCCTGGGTGGAGCTGGTGGAGATGTTTCTTGTGAGCTGAACAAAGGTGTTTTAGCTTAATGCTCATTGCCTGGGAGGCAGGGTTGCCAGAGATGGGCCATTATGTATAATTTATGCTTATAGGCACTATCTCTTTAGTGATTAACTTGTATTAAAGGTTCTGCCCCATGACAGGACCAGGGCGCTGAATCTGTCAAGGTGGACTCCTTTTTTTATTTTTTTTCGGACTCCTTCTAATGTACACCAGACTCTATGGGCCAGGGTGTGTGTGTGTGTGTGTGTGTGTGTGCGTGCGCGTGTGTGTGCGCGCGTGTGCGCGTGCGCGCTCAGGCATATCACACTCTTTGTGACCCCATGGACTGTAGCCTGCCAGGCTAAGAGACTTCAGGAGTTGGAGACATCCCTTAAAGAAAGGAAATAGGCAGAGATGTCCTGGGATGGGATCCTTGGTGGGAGCACACGCACCTCGGCTTTTCTGGGAGTTACTAGAAATTGCCCCCAGCTGATAGCTTCTGGGAGTGAGAGAGGAGAGCCAGAGAGAGAACTGCACTCTGAGTTAAGAGAAGTGTGTTAGAGGTCCCCCATCACTCCCACCCTCCTCTATGAAACGAGACAAAAATCAAACCAATGTCACTGACTTGGTTTAAGTCATTGCAATAGGCAGGATACTCCAGATTTGAAGATTTGAGTGTTTTGTAGGGGAGAGTAGAAGAGTCCTGGAGCCCACCCTGCTGGTCCAGTGGGTAAGACTTCACTTTCTAATATACAGAGTGCGGGCTTGATTCCTGGTTGAGGACATAAGCTCTCACATGCCTCCTGGTGGAAAAACCAAAACATAGAAGCAATACTGTAACAAATTCAATAAAGACTTAAACAATTGTCCGCATAAAAAAAGAATCTTAAAAAAATACCTTAAACTTGTCTAGGGAGGAGCAGACAAGTTATCGGTAGGGTGGTTGTACAACTGGACTTGTTTTTGTAATCAGGGGGGCGGCTCAGTCAGCCAGACAGGAAGTGTTCCCCTCTGTGACTATTAGTTTCAGGCAGACCAATAGTTTGTGCAATCACAAAGAACTTGAGGTGGGAGGGACTGTGTCTGGCCTCATCATGGGTAATAAGTGGGTATCTGAGTCATGAGAGAGCCTGACAACAAGTCTTATCTAAGTCAGATGGGACAGTCCTTTGTGGTATGCTTTCTGTTTTCCAGAATGCATAAGGATGGAAGGACTTTGGAACATACAAGTTTCGGGGGAAACATTTTAACCATCTTTGTTTGCTGGAAGAACGGGGCTTGGGTAAAGTTCAACATTGTCCAAATCTCCCAGTGACCTTGCCTGATGGATGTTATCAGAGTAATTTTATGACAGGCTTAGTAAGACAAGATGCCCTCAATCTTTGCTCAAAAGTGCTGGGAAATCACTCTAACTGGGAAAAAGTAGCGACAAGGGGGTGGGGGGGGGGTGGGGAACTTGGGTCTCAAGACACTGTTGTTCTTTTTTTTTTTTTTGGCTGTGCCAAATCTTAGCTGCCGCTTGTGTGATCTAGTTCTCTGACCAGGGATCAAACCTGGGTCCCCTGCATTGGGAGCGTGGGGTCTTAACCACTGGACCGGCAGGGAAGTCCTGGTATCAGTGTTCTGAAGGATCCTTTTCTCTCTGCTTCTGAGCAGAGGGTGCTAGAGGGTGGAGAGTTCTCGGTGGTGTTGGACACAGAGAGGAGAAGGTGTCATTAGGAGCAGACTATGAAAGAGGGGCGCTGGAAGAGGGCATGGCGACCCACTCCAGTATTCCTGCATGGAGAATCACTATGGACAGAGGCGCCTAGTGGGCTATAGCCCACGAGGTCGCAAAGAGTCGGACATGACTGAAGTGTCTTGGCAAGAACGAAACTGCAGGTTGATTTATCTGCCCATTTGTTTGAATCATCCATTGATTTCACACTCTGTAGTGTTTTCCTTCGTTAGCAAATAATTTTACTGAGAAACCAAGTGAAATTTCAGTGCAAGGAATGATTTCTTGCTAAAGGGCATCTAAAATATTAATAAAAAGAAACTTCAATTAAAATAGAGTCGGAAGACCAGATCAGGGAGCTCTCAGGCTCTATAAAGAAGAACGAACTCCCTCTTAAGGGGACACAGGAACTCAGCCAATGAGAGGCCATCACAACCCAGCCAATGAAAAGCCACCGACTACGTTACAGCCCGCCCACTTCCTTTCCCGGCTGTAAGAGCGCTCTTCTTGGTTTTCGCGGGGGTTTGCCTGTGGCTCATCATGGTTGCAGACCCTAAATTGCAATTCTTTTCTGATCCTAAATAAACCCATGTTTGCTGGAGAAATAACTGGCAATCTTTGTTTTACCTCAGGGAGCCTCAAGTCTCTGAATCTATATCAGATTTGAGATTAAGGGAGGATTTAAAGTGGGTTAGAAAGAGGCTTATAAAGGCCATTTGTCATCAGGTATCAGAAACCTTGGAAATGTGCCTATCCTTCCACACAAGACTTCCATTTCTAGGAATTTATCTGAAGGAATTAGTCAGGTAATGTTCAAAGATATTCAAATTGAAGGAAATGTCCCTGTATTGTTTATACAAATGAAGAATTGGAAGTCCAGTAACAGTTTGCTAAATAAATTATAGAAATATCAACATAATAAAAATATGTGACCATTAAAAAGAAAGCAATAAATGACAGAAATGGTATGGACCTAACAGAAACAGAAGATATTAAAAAGAGGTGGCAAGAATATGCAGAAGAACTATACAAAAAGATCTTCATGACCCAGATAACCATGAGCTGTGATCAGTCACCTAGAGCCAGACATCCTGGAGTGTGAAGTCAAGTGGGCCTTAGGAAGCCTCATTATGAACAAAGCTAGTGGAGGTGATGGAATTCCAGTTGAGCTCTTTCAAATCCTGAAAGATGATGCTGTGAAAATGCTGCACTCAATATGCCAGCAAATTTGGAAAACTCAGCAGTGGCCACAGGACTGGGAAAGGTCAGTTTTCACTCCAATCCCAAAGAAAGGCAATGCCAAAGAATGCTCAAACTACCGCACAGTTGCACTCATCTCACATGCTAGCAAAGTAATGCTCAAAATTCTCCAAGCCAGGCTTCAGCAATACGTGAACCATGAACTCCCTGATGTTCAAGCTGGTTTTAGAAAAGGCAGAGGAACCAAAGATCAAATTGCCAATATCTATTGGATCATCAAAAAAGCAAGAGAATACCATAAAAAAAATCTACTTCTGCTTTATTGATTACACCAAAGCCTTTGACTGTGTGGATCACAATAAACTGTGGAAAATTCTTCAAGAGATGGGAATACCAGACTACCTGACCTGCCTCCAGGGAAACCTATATGCAGGTCAAGAAGCAACAGTTAGAACTGGACATGGAACAACAGACTGGTTCTAAATCGGGAAAGGAGTACGTCAAGGCTGTATATTGTCACCCTGCTTATTTAACTTATATGCAGAATATATCATGAGAAATGCTGGGCTGGGTGAAGCACAAGTTGGAGTCAAGATTGCCAGGAGAAATATCAATAACCTCAGATATGCAGATGACACCACCCTTATGGCAGAAAGCGAAGAACTAAAGAGCCTCTTCATGAAAGTGAAAGAGGAGAGTGAAAAAGTTGGCTTAAAACTCAACATTCAGAAAACTAAGATCATGGCATCTGGTCCCATCACTTCATGACAAGTAGGTGGGGAAACAGTGGAAACAGTGACAGACTTTATTGTGGGGGGCTCCAAAATCACTGCAGATGGTGATTGCAGCCATGAAATTAAAAGATGCTTGCTTCTTGGAAAAAAGCTATGTCCAACCTAAATCAAGCCGCTCAGTCGTGTCCCACTCTTTGCGGCCCCATGGACTATAGCCCACCAGGCTTCTCCGTCCATGGGATTTTCCAAGCAAGAATACTGGAGTGGGTTGCCATTTCCTTCTCCAGGAGATCTTCCCGACCCAGGGATTGAACCCGGGTCTCCTGCATTGTAGGCAGATGCTATACCGTCTAAGCATGGGAAAGGGGAAATAAACACAGAAAATATCTGAGTCACTCCTAGGTAACAGACCGCAAGAAGCAGACATGAGCGTTTCAGCTCCCTTGCGTGGCCACCAGGTTAGAATAAAGCTCTTCGCCTAACGTCACAGAGCTAGGAAGACGTGTCTAGCTTCTAGCCCACACTCCTCTAATTGTACTGCCTCTAAGGTAGCTATGGGTTTCCAGGCACTTTCCTGTCTATCCCATAAAAAGAGCAACATGAGGCTAGCATGTCCTATTTCCTCAACAGTTTCTAGCTATAAACCACGCAACACGCTGGTCCATATTTTCCTGAGAAACAGTGTTCCACATGGAAGATTCTTTACCAAAGCTGAAGTTACACAAACACCAACCAGGGATGCTGGAGAAGGTGTTACTTCACCAGCTAATGAGTGGAATTAAATTCCCTCTAAGTCTCTTTCAATTCTCAGAGTCCCTGAGTACATAACTCTGTGACTTAGTATCAAGGAATGGAGATATGACCAGGAATGCCCCAAGAGGAAAAATCCAACTAGACACACAAAGGGGTTCCCACAGAATATAAATATAAAATATGTAAGATACAAAGTCTAGTACTAAAATCTGGTTTTAATAGATTTTTCAGTAGATCCTCTATCTCCTTTTTCTCCTAGAAAGTGCTTCGCAGGGCAAGTAGAGGCCATCCAAAGCGCTCCATGATGAGACACACTCCAAGCTGGATCGTTCCTTTCACAACTGACTGCAGCTTGCAGCATCTAAATATTGAAAGAATTTGAACTTACTGGGTTTCAGGAACAAAAGACTGTGTCCAGTCACACTCAAGCTCTTGCCTCCTGGAGGAAGAGCAAGTTAAGAGAGGAAGTGTGCAAGGCCAAGGAGGGGGTCTAGGACCCGCCAGGCTCATTCACCATGTTATGGGGCTGACTGCCAGGGAGGAGTCTCAGAAAGCCTGAAAGACCAACCGGCAGGGCCAACCCTCCTCCACCTCCCCCTGCATTTACGAACCAACAGCACCCTGGGGCCCTGTGGTGGAAACCACTGAATTGAGGACGCAATAAAGTCCCAGAGAAGTGTTTCTGCCAAACGGGCTGAGTGGGAAGGACGCAGACACCCGAGTCCTGGCCACCCACACATCGAGTTCCCCCCACACAGATGTCCAGGCAAGAAGCCCCCGGTATACGTGCCTCCCCAGCATGCATGCATGCCCTGAACCCCATCACTCCATTTCTGAGACTCAGTCTCACAGAGACACAAAGGGGACTATGCACAAAGGTGTTCACCACTGTCGTCCTCAAAGTTAAACACCAGAAATAATGTATGTGTTCAACAACAGGAAATGGTCATATATCACACTAGAGTTTCATCATCAGAATATCCTGCAGTCATAAAAATAACGTTTACAAAAACTAAGTGTCTGCCCCGTGAGTGTAGGTGGCAGGTTACTAATCGCAGCTTCCCCTGACCCTCCAGGAAAGGGGTGCTCTGGCCACTCTCTCCTCCTGGAACCCACAGTCCACACTTCAATCATAGAACCTAATACACACCTCCGCTCTTTCATATTATGTGTGCCTACGCCGTCCCAATCGCTTGTTTACACTCTTGGGAGACAGAGGCTGAGATTTTTTTCATTTCCAACATGCCTCTGAGATGTTATGGCTCATGGCAAGCAAGAAACAGAGCAGGTGCTCCATAGAGGTTCACCTGAACAGAGCCCATCAGTACAAGTCACAACAGTATAAAGTAATGGCCAAAACTTACAGAAAACATTGGACTTACATTTATTTCCATAAACGCCACTTATGGAAATGTTACCTACTTACAATGGGATACTATTCAGCCTTAAAAAAGAAGGAAATTTTGACGCACAGTACAACACGGGTGACTCTTGAATACATTACGCTAAGGGAAGTAAGCCAGACACGAAAGGACAAATACCGTGTGATTCACTCACACGAGGTACCCAGAGTAATCAGCTTCATAGAAAGAACGGTGGCTGCCAGGGGATTGGGGAGGGGTCAACAGGGAGTTACTGCTTAATGGATGCAGAGTTTCAGTTTGGGAAGATGAAAGAAATTCGAGATGGACAGTGGTCATGACTGCATGAGGATATGAATGGACTTAATGACACTGAACTGGATGCTGCTGCTAAGTCGCTTCAGTCACGTCCAACTCTGTGCGACCCCACAGACGGCAGCCCACCAGGCTCCCCCGTCCCTGGGATTCTCCAGGCAAGAACGCTGGAGTGGGTTGCCATGTCCTTCTCCAATGCATGAAAGTGAAAAGTGAAAGTGAAGTCGCTCAGTCGTGTCTGACTCTCAGCGACCCCATGGACTGCAGCCCGTCAGGTTCTGCCGTCCATAGGATTTTCCAGGCAAGAGTACTGGAGTGGGGTGCCATTGCCTTATCCGGAACTGTATGCTTAAAAATAGTTAAAAAGGAAAATTCTGTTGTGTGTTATTTATCACAGTTTCTAAAAATATTACCTTTTTTTTTTTTCCTTTTGAAGTTTTTGGCCATGCCGCACAGCATGTGGGCTCTGCGCTCCCCGACCAGGGACTGGACCCCCACCCCCTACAGTGGAAGTGCAAAGTCTTGATCACTAGACTCCAGGGAATGCCCACCACCACTTTCTGAGTAATAATCTCATGGATTATTCTGGAGTGGTATCCTCATGGGTTGATGGCACTATTCTTTTTGCCCCTTTCTAGTCTCTAAATTTCATGAGGAGCACTACTGCTTTGACAAATAAAAAAATAAATTTGAACACAAAGCAAAAAGAAAAACCCTTACAAGTCACTTTAAAGACACTGTTAAAAAAAAGTGGTCCACAACCACACCAAATCAGGGAGATGCTAGGCCCTCAAGGAAGCAGAGCAGAACCTTAAACGGGGCTGTGCAGGTGAGGTCAAGAAGGCAAGTCCTGGGTGAGCCAGAGGAGGCCACCCCTCTGCACAGGCCACCACTCTCCCTGCTCGGGTCAGAGCCTGACCAGATGAGGCCAGGGAACGGAGAACTGGAAGGTGAAAGCTGCCCTCGTGGTCGGCACACTTCCCGCTGGAAGAGAAAGAAAGGTTCTAAAGCACAGCCACCCTGTCGCAAGCACAACACGTTGGGGGGATCGTCCGCACAGGCGCCCGGCCTCTCGCACTGCAGACCTGTGTGCATGGTGGCATGATGACTGCACACGGCATACAGGTCATAGATGTAGTCCTCAGGGTCCCTCCCGAGTCCGTAGGGCCGTCTCCATGGAGACCAGTGGGATGGCAGACTCCAGCTGCTCTGGCTTCGCTTAACCACGTGAGGTGTCATGTCCAGGCCAGTCAAAGGGAACTTGACCATGTTCTGAAGTTTCATACGCTTGTCTCCTTCCTGTTGAAATCTCTTGACAGCATAATTAAAAAGGAGAGATATTACTTTGCCGACAAAGGTCTGTCTAGTCAAAGCTATGGTTTTTCCAGTAGTCATGTGTGGATGAGAGAATTGGACTGTAAAGAAAGCTGAGCACTGAAGAATTGATACTTTCAAACTGTGGTGTTAGAGAAGACTCTTGAGAGTCCCTTGGACTGTAAGGAGATCCCACTAGTCCATCCTAAAGGAGATCAGTCCTGAATATTCACTGGGAGGACTGATGCCGAAGCTGAAACTCCAGTACTTTGGCCACCTGATGCAAAGAACTGACTCATTGGAAAAGACCCTGATGCTGGGAAAGATTGAAGGGAGGAGGAGAAGGGGGTAACAGAGGGTGAGATGGTTGGATGGCATCACCGACTTGATAGGCATGAGTTTGAGCAAGCTCCAGGAGCTGGTGATAGACAGGGAGGCCTGGTGTGCTGCAGTCCATGGGGTCACAAAGAGTCGGACACAACTGATTGACTGAACTGAAATGAAAAAGAGAGCATGGACATACTTGGTTGCTCTGTCTGAGGCATGTGGGATCTTCCTGGACCAGGGATTGAATCCCTGTCCTTTGCATTTCAAGGCAGATTCTTAACCACTGGACCACCAGCGAAGCGCCTGGGTTAACTGATTCTGATTCTATGGGGTTCCTCACACTTCATGGCCTTCGGGTTATTTTATATCCTCACAACAGATAGCCATGCAAATAATTTTTTACAGACATGCAAATATATTCTGTCCAGTGGCGGTTCATTTGACTAGCCCCTCTCCAGTGGAAGAACCTACTTTCGCATTCATTTGTAAATCCATTTCAGTATTTCTCATAAATGTCTCTTTCTTTTTAAAATCACTTATTTATTTTGGCTGCGCTGGGTCTTTGTTGCTGCATGAGGGCTTTCTCTAGTTGTGGAGAATGGGGGCTACTCTCTACCTGCGGTGGGAGGCCTTCTCTTTCCAGGGGCTTCTCTGTTGTGGAGCTCAGGCTCTTGAATTCGCAGGCTTTAGTAGCTGCGGGTGGTGGGTTTAATAGTTATGGCACTTGGGCTTAGTTGCTCTTGTGGTGTGTGGGATCTTAGTTCCCAGATCAGGGGTGGAACGTGTTCCCTGCATCGGCGGGTGGGTTCTAAACCACTGTACCACTGGGGAAGTCCCTGTCTCTGCTTTTGACTTCTTTGTTACCTCTTAATGGTTCCCTCATTAGTAACGAATTAAATAAAATGTTAAACATGTGTTCATTTTACATATGTAGGAGAGTCACACTTTCATCATTAAAAAATTATCCTTTAACCATTGAAAGCTACTCATGATCATTATTAAATAACAAAACAAGCTACAAATAATGTACCTTATATTTTTAAAGCAAAATGGCATGTGTGTTAATAGATGCACAGAAATAAAAAAGTTCAGTGCAGTATATATCAAAACGCAGGACTGTTTATTTCAGTATGGGTTCATGGATGAATTTAATTGTCTCCATGCTCATCTTATTTCTCAGGCTTAACATGTATTATTCGTGAATACAAGTTTTTAAACACCAAAGAAGCGCCAGTTGAAATCTGGGACATACCATCCTTTCTAATCAAATTTCCATGGGATTCAGAACTCCTCTCCTCCCAATCTGGCAAGTCTAAAGTCAGGAGGTGACTTTTCTGGCAGAATCCCTCTTCCTTTCTAGGAGAGGATAAGGTGGCTGACATTTGAGAAGCCCCACTGGGCTTGGAGCTTCACACCCAGAGGCTCTGGGTTGGTCTGTTGGGTGGAGAGATGGGGGCATGGGGTAGAGGCTTCTGAGGACTGTATTTGAGACTTCAGGTCTTCCCAGATGGCGCTAGTGGTAAAGAACCCACCTGCCTATGCAAGAGACTTGGATTCCATCTATGGGTCGGGAAGATCCCCTGGAGAAGGGAATGACAACCCACTGCAGTATTCTTGCCTGGAGAATCCCATGGTCAGAGGGCTGCAGCCTGGTGGGCTGCAGTCTATGGATTCGAAAAGAGTTGGACACGACTAAAGTGACTTAGCTCCTAACTCAGTAAAGAATCTGCCTGCAGTGCAGGAGACCTGGGTTCGATCCCTGGGTCGGGAAGATCCTCTGGAGAAGAAATGGCAACTCACTTCAGTATCCTTGCCTGGAAAATCCCATGGACAGAGAAGCCTGGTGGGCTGCAGTCCATGGGGTCGCAGAGTCAGGCACGACTGAGTGACTAACACTCTCACCTAAGCAACTTAGCACCCATGCAGGCTCTGGTTACACAAAAAAGAAAATTTGAGCAAACTACTGGTTTGTATAGAGTGGCTTTGAGTAATTATGACTTAAAAATACTGAGGTATTGATAACTTAGGTCTGAATCTCGGTAACTAGGGTACCAGATAGATGGGCTCTGAAAGTGTCTCCATTAGATGAAGCTGTGGGAGAGTTCAAGGTTAACATTCATTTCTCCACCCCTTCCTCCCTCCTTTTCCCTCTTCCTGCCACCTGAAACCCCACATGAAGAAACCCCACGGGCAGACCTGGGTGGGGTGGGTAGCCTCCTTGAAGATGCTGGGTGAGGCAGAGATGCTGGGTGAAGCCACCACGAAGTGCTCTGTCAGCCATGTGGACGCAGCTACTCTGAGTCCCTTTGTGGAGGGGTGGGGGTTGGGGAGAAATGTCAGTACCCCGAAAAAAGCTGCTCTGCCCGGGGAAGAACCTGGGAGTCTCTGCCAGGAATGACGTCTATACCCTTTGCGCTTCAACACCCGTTCTGTTTTCAGACTGATTCATAACTATGCATGCATGCATGCATGCTAAGTCGCTTCAGTCGTGTCCGACTCTGTGCCACCCCATAGACGGCAGCCCACTAGGCTCCCCCGTCCCTGGGATTCTCAAGGCAAGAACACTGGAGTGGGTTGCCATTTCCTTCTCCAATGCATGAAAGTGAAAAGCGAAAGTGAAGTCGCTCAGTCGTGTCTGACTCTTAGCGACCCCATGGACTGCAGCCCACCAGGCTCCTCCGCCCATGGGATTTTCCAGGCAAGAGTACTGGAGTGGGGTGCCATCGCCTTCTCCAATTCATAACTAAAACGACATAAAAATGATGGAAGGCATCTCGCACTGTCTGACACTTGCTCACCGTTACTTTGCTCCCTCCGTCCCTTCATCAGGATCTTCGGGGAGACCATCCCGATCGAAGGGCTGTTACCTGTAGGTCACCTGGTCGGAAGGGCCGTGGGCTCCAGGGGAGGAGCAAGGCTTCCCTCCGTGCGATCCTCGCGGCCCGAGTGCAGGACGCCCCGAGCGCGCCCTCTGGCGGCGGCAGTCCCGCACGTTCTTCACCGGCCAAGGCTCGGTTTAGCCAGGGGCTTCCCTGCAAAGCCCAGAGCGTTGTCACCTTGAGGTCAGCGCACAGCGGGGGCCACGACAAGCCTAGGTGGCTATCCCGCTTCGGACCGAATCACTCGGCAGGACTGTAAGGTGACTTGCTAACGCCATCAGACAAGAAAGAAACTGGAGAGGGAGGCGACAACATTTGCAAATTCTTTAAAAAAAAAAAAAGTGGTACCTCTTCCTTCCTCAAAATTTATTACTAAAAATTTCAAAAATAGCTAAAAGTGCAAAGAATTTTACAGTGGATAGACATGTATCTATCACCCGGACTCATCCATTAAACTTTTATTCTACTTGTTTCGTTGCACACATACCCATCCCCCACCACACTCCAGACCCATCAAAACAGTTTATTTTCTGATGCATTTCAAAGTAGGTTGCAGACAACCTCCCCCAAAACATCTCAGGCTTCAGTTTCTAAAAAAACAATGGAAGAGGTTGCTAATATTTTTTGGAGGGCTGCAGTGTGCATTTCCATTGTCCTGTTTTGTCCTTGTAACCCTGTGAATGAGTTATTTATTAAGTTCACATAATTGACATATAATGTTACTTTAGTTTCAGGTGTACAACATAATGGTATTTGTGTATTTGTATATATTGTGGAATAATCACCACACCAAGTCTAGTTAACCTCCATCACCATAGGTAGTGACCTTTTTTTTTTCTTGTGATGAGAACTTTTGATATGTATTCTGGATGGAATTCTCCAGGCAAGAGTGCTAGAGTGGCTTGCCATTTCCTTCTCCGTCTATTCTGGTAGCAGCTTTCAAATATACGACGTGGGATCTTAGTTCCTCGACCAGGGATCGAATCCATGCCCCCTGCAGCGGAAATGAGGAGTCCTAACCGCTCGCCCACCAGGGAAGTCCGGAGGTAGGAATTTTTACCCCCAGGTTACAATTTTCGTTCGGTATCATTTTATTCACTTACTCTTGCCTGCGGCGGGCCTTGCTGGGTACTGGCTTTTCTCTGGCTGCAGTGAGCAGGGGCTGCTCTCTGGCTGAGGCGCTCGGGTTCGCCATGCACTGGCTTCCCTCGTGGGGCGCGGCCGCTGGGGCACACAGGCTCAGCAGCTGCGGTGCGGGGGCTTGGTTGCTCCCGCCCCCTGTGGAGTCTTTCCGGGTCAGGGATTGAACCCGTGTGTCCCGTGCGCTGGTGGGTAGACTCCTAAACAGTGAAGCACCAGGGAAGTCCCTTTTTAATCCCATTTTACAGCCATGGAAACTGAGGGTCTGGAAAAGGGATCATTTGACAAAGCCGTGATTCAATCCGCATCTTCCACATCAGATGTCCTTTGATGGCTTTACATTTTTCTTGGAATTTAGCAGAACTCGAGCACAGGGCCATCCAGGACCAGCATCATCTGTCCCCTCCCGCCCTGTCCTCCCCAACACCATCCACCCTACCAGGAGGTGCTTTCCCAGACCGCTGCGTGTAGCCTCTGCCCCCAGGGATGCTGCGCTCTCAGCACCTTTTCTTTCTTGCTTAACACTGTTCATCATCAGGAATTACAGTGTCTTAACATTGTTTTCTGATCGTTATCTGATTCTCCCAGGGATGGAAGGATCTCCAGGACCTAGAGCTGGGCTCAGCGTGTGTCAGTCCTGAAGGAAGTGGATCAGCGAAGAGCTCTCTGCTCAGCTTCCTGAGTCGCTAAGTCTCTAAGATGTGAGACCTTGGGACGGACATTCGAGTGTCAGTCTACGAGGTTCCCAGGTGGCGCAGTGGCAACGAATCTGCCTGCCAGGGCGGGAGATGCAAGAGACACAGGTTGGGGAGATCCCCTGGAGGAGGAAATAGCAACCCATTCCAGTATTCTTGCCTGGAGAATCGCATGGACAGAGGAGCCTGGTGGGCTATAGTCCAGGGGGTTGCAAAGCGTTGGACATGACTGAGTGTGCTCACACACACGCAGACCACAAACACTGTTGCCATCTTGCTTCTTGTCTAAAGACAGAGCAGCTCAGGAAAGGGCACACTTGAGCAGGGGGCCTGACTAGACCTCCTGGTCCCCACTGTCCTTCAGAATTTGCAGTTTTGTGAGAGTGTTTTCTGTTATTTGCAGCTGAAGGCACACTGTGTGTTTAGCTGTTCACTTAGCTTGCACCCTCACTTTGCTTAGCATTTTATTTCATTTAATTTAAAAATTGTCAGTGTGTCATTAACGAATTTTGGTTTAGTTGCCCTGGGTCTTAGTTGTAGCACATGGGATCTTCGACCTTTGTTGGACATTTGGGATCTTTAGTTGAGCATGTGGGATCTAGTCCCCTGACTAGGGATTAAACCTGGCCTGCATTGGGACTGAGGAGTCCCAGCCACTGGGCCCCCAGGAAAGTCCCTGCTTAGCATTTTAGAAATAGTATTTCTAGACTGAGTGACTAAGAACTGATGGTTTCAAATTGTGTCGCTGGAGAAAGACCCTTGAGGGTCTGCAAGGAGATAAGCCAGTCCACCCTAAAGGAAATCAACCCTGAATATTCACTGGGAGGACTGATGCTGAAGTTGAAGCTCCAGTACTCTGGCCACCTGGTGTGAAGAGCTGACTCACTGGAAAAGACCCCGATGCTGGGAAAGATTGAGGGCAGGAGGAGAGGGTGGCAGAGGATCAGATGGTTGGATGGCATCATCGACTCAGCGGGCGTCAGTTTGAGCAGACTCTGAGAGTGCAGGACAGGGAAGCCTGGCGTGCTGCAGTCCACGGGGTGACAAAGTCTGGGACACGACAGCAGCAACAACTGAGCAGACACAGCCAGTGGCCTGCTCACCTCCTCCCAGGACGGCCCTGGTGAGGTGCAGCCTGAGCCCCATTACAGGGTAGCAGAGGCGCCACTGTTCCCCCTTCGCAGTGAGGAGGCCCAGGCCCAGAGCGGAAGTGACTAGCCTAAAGTCCCAAGGTTCAGCCCAGGCAGGTCTGGGAACCAGACTGTGTCTTTCAAAAGCTCACACCAACTTTTAAAAACAATGCGTGCTTTTGACGTTAAATGATATATTTGCATAGAATGAAATCAAACAAAGAAAACATTTGAAACTGAGTTCTGTTGGTGGACTCTCTCTTTAGGCAAAGCGCACCAAAACGTTTCAGCATTTTTGGGAGGGGGTCTGGCTTTGACAGTAGATGAAGCGTGGAACGTGTCACCGCGTCCCGCTTGCACAGGGACCGTGGTCATCTTCCCCGTATCGTTCCGAGTTTGGTATGTGTGTGGCTGAGGCGAGCACAGGATGGTGGGTTTTCTTTAGAGGCTTATTGAGATGTCATTCACACACCGTACAGCTTACACATTCCAAGTGGACAATTCAGAGGATTTCGAATATTCAGAGCTGTGCAGCCACCGTCACAGTGGGTTTTAGAGCGCTTCATCGCTCCTAAAGTTAGCCTATACCCTTTGGTGCATCTCCCCTCCCCGGGCCCCTGGCGGCTGCCCACCTGCTTTCTGTCTCTGCAGAGCTGTCGGCTCTGCACGTTTCTTGCACGGGGTCACGTGCCACTCGGTCCTTTGTGACTGGCTTCCCTCGAGTAGCAGAAGGTTTCAAGTTCGTCTGTGGGTAGCGTGTATCAGTACTTCATTCCTTGCTGTGGCTGAATAGTATTCTATTGTATGGATACATCACCTCTTATTTTATTCATTTACTGGGTTATGGGCGCTTGGTGCGTTTCCACCTTATGGATAACGCTGCTATGAACGTTCACGTACAAGTTTTTGTGTGGACATACGTCTTCGTTTCTCCTGGGTATGTACCTATGAGGAGAACTGTTGGGTCATATGATAAATCTATGTTTAACCATCTGAGGAGCCTCCAGACAGTTTTCCCAAGTGGTTTCACCGTTGTGTGTTCTCACCAGCAATGTCTCAGGGTCCCAATTTCTCCACATCATCACCAACATTTCTTACTATCTGACTTTTTAAAGTTTTGTTTTTTTTTTTTTTTGGCTGTGCCTCTCGGCTTTTGGGATCTCAGTCCCCAACCAGGGATCAAACACGGGCCAAGGCAGCGAAAGCTTAGAATCCCAGTTGCTAGACCACCAGGGAACTCCCTACTATCTGACCTTTTGATGACAGCTTTAGCAGTGGCTGTGAAGTGGTAATCTGGTTGGGGCTTTGATTTGCATTTCCCTGATGGCTAACCATGTTGAGCATCTTTTCATGTGCTTAATAGCATTTGCATATCTTCCTTGGAGAAATGTCTTTTCAGATGCTTTGCCCAGTTTTTAATTGGGCCATTCATCTTTTTATTATTGAGCTGTTTCAGTGTGGGTTTTAGCAAAGGGATGTGGGGCTGGCTGAATTTGCTCGCTGTCTGAACCATCTGGAGACAGGTTGATCCAAAAGCACTGTCTCTCATCTTAGAAAATCAGGTATTTCTTTTTCAAAACATTTTTATTGGAGTACAGTTGCTTTACAATGTAGTGTTAGTTTCTGCCATGCCGCAAAGTGAATCAGCTGTGCTGTGCTTAGTCGCTCAGTCGTGTCTGACTCTTTGGGACCCCAAGGAGTGTAGCCCGCCAGGCTCCTCTATCCATGGAGATTCTCCAGTCAAGAATACTGGAGAGGGTTGCCATGCTCTCCTCCAGGGGATCTTCTCAACCCAGGGATCGAACCCAGGTCTCCCTCATTGCAGGCAGATTCTTTACCATCTGAGCCACCAGGGAAGCCCAAGTATCCTGGAGTGGGTAGCCTATCCCTTCTCCAGGGGATCATCTTGATTGAGGGATTGAACTTGTGTCTCTTACGTCTTTTGCACAGGCAGGCTGGTTCTTTACCATCAGCACCGCCTGGGAAGCCCATATATTTCATAGTAGTGGATATATGTCAATTGCAACCACTGATCAAATAGACCAAAGTTCAAATAAGGGGAACTGGAGTAGGACATGCCTAGCCATCGCCACACCAAGGAAGAATTCTTCCTGGCTGTGTGACCTTGGGTGAATGACTTGACTTTTCTGAGCCTCAGGTTTGGGTCTGTTGTTTAGGCTGGTCCTCTCAATGTGTGTGCGCTAGAAGATTCTCTCCCTCAGCGCTCTTTCTGCGGCAGGTGCTGCAGTAAGTGCCGCTCCAGGATTGATGAGACTAACGCTGCTTCCCGTCTTTCCCCGCCTGTCCCAGCTCAGCTCTGGTTCTCAGGGCTCAAAGGCTCAGAGCACTTGAAGGAAAGTCACACTTCCCTGGGGGCTTCCTGGTGGCTCAGTCAGTAAGGCATCCCCCCACAATACAGGAGATCTGGTTTCAATCCCTGGGTCGGGGAAGATCCCCTGGAGAAGGAATGGCAACCCCCCAACCGTATCCTTGTCTGGGAAATCCCATGGACAGAGGAGCCTTGTGGGCTACAGTGCGTGTGGTCGTGAAGAGTCGGACATGACTGACACGATGGAGCAGACACGCGCGTGTCCTCAGGTTACAGAAGAGAAAGAGGAAAGGCAAGGAGTTTAAGGGATTTGCCAAAACGCACCTAGTGAGTCGTCAAGTCGTCCAGACCCCTTGCTTGTTCCACCGCACCATGCTGTCTCAAGGTGTTACCATGGGAGTCTGTGTTTGTGGATTACACAGTTGACCTGGCCCTCGATGAATTAGGAGTCATGAACTCTCCTCTGATAATTCAAGCCATGACATAGTCCAAGATAAGATAGGAAGGGGTAGGGCCCTTACTCTGCAGTCGGTGTGTATTTGATCTTCACTGATGTGCCCAGCACTATTAATCCCTTTGTGATAAATACAGTGAGCCCTATTCGGTCCATGAACTCAAGCTGCCCTGAACATCATTTTGACTGTTAGCTACAGTTGGGGTTTCTTAAGCGGAACAGGGCAAAGCCCTGAAGATGCATGTGACCTGACTCAGCGGCTCAGTCGATAAAAACAATCACCCAAAGAGGAAGAGTTATGCCTCTGAAAATTCACAGTGGTCCTTCCACTGCTTTGGCCACGCTCTTCAAAGCTTCAGAACTGCCTTGATTCCATTTTAGCATTTAATTTCCCACCTTTCTCCACAAGGGCTTCCCTGGAGGCTCAGACAGTAAAGAACCTGCCTGCAAAGCAGGAGACCCAAGTTTGATGCCTGGGTCAGGCAGATCCCCTGGAGAAGGGAATGGCACCCACTCCAGTATTCTTGCCTGGAGAATCCCATGGACAGAGGAGCCTGGTGGGCTACAGGCCATGTGGTTGCAAATAGGCAGACATAACCGAGCGACTGACACTTTCACTGTCCCTTTTCTTCACAGAGACAGCTGGAGTCAAGCGTGCGCTCTCCCCCGACTCCTGCCACTTCATCTCTGCCCTGCCCAAGTGCATCTCCGCTTGTTCTTGCCTCTGCCTCTGTAGTCAAAGGGGAAGAAGTATTCCTCTTCGCAGATGCGTCAGGCAGGGTCCAGACAGGAAGTGGAATTCATTCAGATGATTCAAACGAGGAGACTTTTAAGGAAGTGTCTAATTATAGAGGGCGGGCTTCCCAGGAGGCTCAGTGGGACCAGGGAGGCACGAAGACTCAGACAAGACTTACCAACTAAAAAGCAACAAAGCAAATTATAAAGGGTGCTTGTGGATGGGCTTTAAAGAAACAAATAAAAGATGTTGACACTCCCAGAGCTATCAATAATGAAAGTCACCACCACTCTGGGGTTGAAGACACAGTCTGGAGGTAGATCAAGCGGCCAGCGAGGCTACATTGCTCCTGGTGGCTTCAGAGGAGACTGTTACTTGCCTTTTCGAGCTTCTTGACGCCGCCTGAGTTCCTTGGCTTGCGGCCCCTCCCTGCATCCCTCTAACCTCTCTGCTTTCACCACATTTCCTACTGTTGACTCAGGCCCTCCTGCCTCCTCTTGTAAGAACCTTTGGGGTGGCACTGGGCCCATCCTCATCATCCAGGATCATTTCCCCTCTGAGGACTCTCATCTTAATGCCACCTGCCCTAGGTGTTCACAGACAGGTGAATGGATAAAGAGGCTGTGGTATGTGTATACGATGGAATATCACTCAGCCATATAAAGGGATGCATTTGAGCCCAGTCTAATGAGGTGGATGAACCTAGAGCCTTATTATACAGGGTGAAGTAAGTCAGAAAGTAAAGGACAGACATCATATATTAATGCGTATATATGGAATCTGGAAAGATGGTGCTGATGGACCTATTTGCAGGGCAGCAGAGGAGATGCAGACATAAGGAACAGGCTTGTGGACACAGCAGGGGAAGACAGGGCAGGACAGATAGAGAGGGTAGCGTGCACTACCTCATGTGAAACAGTGGGAATTTGCTGTGAGACACAGGGATCTAAAACCTGTGCTCCAGGACGACCTAGACGGGTGGGATGGGGTGGAAGATGGGCGGGAGGCTCAAGAGGGGAGGATCTATATGTGTGTACAGCTGATTCACTTTGTTGTACAGCAGAAACCAACACTGATTACACCCCAATTAAAAATA
The DNA here is from genome assembly GCF_016772045.2 of Ovis aries. Lineage (NCBI taxonomy): Eukaryota > Metazoa > Chordata > Mammalia > Artiodactyla > Bovidae > Ovis > Ovis aries. The sequence continues at coordinate 16,071,785 of NC_056071.1, forward strand.
AATTTGAAAAGAATCCCTTCTGCCGAGTTTCCTTTGCCAGGTAAGATCACGCGGCCACAGGTTCAGGGGATTAGTCGCTGAGCATCTCTGGGGGCCCTTGTTTGGCCCCACTGAACCAGCATCTTGCCAGGCTGGCCGCACTGGCACTGTAGGCATTGTCTAACCCTCCCTGCTTAGGGCACTGTAGGCATTGTCTAACCCTCCCTGCTTAGGGCACTGTAGGCATTGTCTAACCCTCCCTGCTTAGGGCACTGTAGGCATTGTCTAACCCTCCCTGCTTAGGGCACTGTAGGCATTGTTTTACCCTCCCTGCTTAGGGCAAGGCTGAATGCAAAGTTGGTCCTTCATGTGGTCTTGCATGGAAAGTGAAAACTGCTAGTCACTCAGCCCTGTTTGACTTCTTGTGACCCCCATGGGCTATACCCACCAGGCTCCTCTGTCCATGGGATTTCCCAGGCAAGAATACTGGAGTGGGAAGCCATTCCCTTCTCCAAGGGATCTTCCCAACCCAGGGATCGAACCCAGGCTGCATTGCAGGCAGATTCTTTACCATCTGAGCCACCAAGGGAAGCTGGCCACATGGAAGGGAATTCACAAAGCTGGAGTCTTCCTCCCTGGAAGCTTTGCTCTTAGCGTCAGGGGACAGCCCTGGGCACTCTCCGTGGGCCACAGCGCAGTCCCCCTGAACTTGAGTAGATGCTCCACCTGACTTCTGACCCGGTTGGGGTGGCGGGGAGGGAAGCGTGGCAGAAGGCTGGACTTTACATCACCTCTTTTCCTGGGTCTAATCACTTTCATTAAAATCCACCACACGTTTCCAGTGTATTAAAAATATATTTGGTGTTAGGCTGTGCATGTCTTCAAAACCTGAGAAAAAACCCATGCTGAACCAGTAATATGGTTTTACATTCCCCTCGTTTGCAGGAAATAGAGTTCTGAGCAGTTCAGGCTGATTTATCCAACCTCAGAGAACAGACATGTTCCAGAAATATCCCCTCTCTGCTGGCCCTTCCCCTGGCTCTCTGAACTGCCTTGGCATCTATTTACAACTCTAGGAGTGGCTTTGCCTGCTAATTTCTGAGGAGGCTAGGAAGGCAGGAGCCGGGGTCAGCTTGCCAAGGCTGCTCAGAGGTTGGCCTGCCCCCTAGTCCAGGCAAGTCCTTTCGGGTCTTATATTCTGGGTTTTGGATCCAGCCTTTCTGAATAAAGTGGGGAAAGATACGCTGAAGTGGAAACCACATTTAGTGACAGAGGAGAGATGAATGTTCGTGGAAATGTTTGCACGCAGTGCCAAATGAACGTGTTTTAAAAGATTTATGTATCAGTTAAATATTTTGACAGTGAAGCAAAAATAACTGTGGAGACCCCCTCCATCTGGCTTCCCCCCACCCTGTTTACTGCATGAATATTTACACTGCTGCTTTGGAAGTTTCACCGATTCGAGGATGAATGTACAGAAAAAGATTCTGTCTCCTGGCCAGAGTAGGAGACAGCTTTTTAATCCTGAGAATTGAGGATGAGAGAAAATACAAGCCCAGGCCACCCTTGAGGGGTTTCGTCTCCTCTCCTTTTGTGTCCGAGACTGAAGTCATACCCTCCACCCTCCCCACCAAATTCCTGATGAATGCTTTGCTGTTATTCTTACTAGCGGCGGATGCGATTGTACTTGCAGGGGTGTGAGTGGCTGCGATCGAAAAACTTTGAATAGCAGCTAGTGCCAGGGAGAGAAAATGGTGCTTGTACTTAAGGAATTTGAGCGGCTTCCCTCATGGCTCAGTGGGTAAAGAATCCACCTGCAATGAGGAGACACAGGAGACGCGGGTTTGATCCCTGGGTTGGGAAGGAGGAGAAAACGGCAACCCACTCCAGTATTCTTGCCTGGAGAATCCCATGGACAGGGTTGCAAAGAGTCAGACGTGACTGAGCAACTAAACAGAGACAGAAAGAAAGAATTTCAGGCCCATGGATCAGAGAAGTAACACATGGAACTTTTTACTGGAATGTCAATGTAACTTACATAGGGCAGGGTGGGTGGTCAGGGAAGGCATCCTGCAAAGTTTTGAGGCAGAGCTGAAGAGTTGAGGAAGAGCTGGCTTGAAGGTTCCAGAATGCGGACCCCTGTAAGATCCCTGACACACTGGGTAGCCCTCACCGGGGTCCCTGTACCTGCCTCCCACCATCTACAAGGCTCTCCGGCCAGGTCTCACTTCCCAATGTCATCTCCAACAAAAATGCTGAGAAGCAGAATTTTTTCCTTTTTTGAGGCTAAACCTCATTTGGTGGCAAATCCTGCCTGAGCTCCCATGAAGCTCTGCATCATCTTTATTTCTCTTTTACTCCTCCTCCTGAGTTTCGCTACAAAATTCTGGGTGAGGTTGACTACAGATGACATCCCAGACCCTGCTGCAGATAGTAGGAAATAAACAATCTTTAGACTGATTACTTTCCTAAAACCCACAAATTCAGAGTTCCAGACCCATCTGGCTGCTTTTTGAGACCCCATGGACTGTCATCCACCAGACTCCTCTGTCAGTGAGATACTCCAGGCAAGAATACTGGAGTGGGTAGCCTTGCCCTTCTCCAGGGGCTCTTCCTGACCCAGGGATTGAACCCAGGTCTCCTGCATTGCAGGCAGATACTTTACCGTCTGAGCCACCAGGGAAGCCCTCTGGCCCAAGCATTTTGACTAAGGGATTGTGGACCCGGGTCTTTCTTGCAGTAAATGCTCTGACTTTGTTGAAAAGTCTGTCTCCTCAGGAGCCCATGAGCTTGCGAGAGGAGCCTAGTTTCATCTTTATATGCCAGGGCCCTCGATTGGGTCATGTCCATAAGCATGAAAACTATCTGTCGACAGATTATTAATCGGAGCTGTTCACTGAGGGTGTCCCTCTTCTACTGTACTGAGAGGATGACAGGGCTGAGCTGTACGGGGTGGCTTCGACCATGAGATGTAGCACGGCTGGACCAGGCAGATGTGGTACACTGTGCCTTGGGGCGGGGGGTGGGCAGTCATAGCCCTAAATGGGCAGGAAGGTAGGCGTGTGGACCCTGAAGACCCACCCCTCCCCTGCCCCCAGACTCAGGATAAAATGGGGGCAGGAGAGCTTGAATTTATTGATACCAACTCTCTGCTCCACAATGGAATGAGAAAGCTTGAAATGGAGCAGGACCCTAAGTCCTTGCCCTCCCCCATCATATCCTCTGCCTGCCTTTTGTCTGTGGAAAACTTGAGTCAAAGAATAAGTTTAATCAGAGAAGTGAGAAGTGTGGGAACAAAGGAAAACAGTCAGAGGAGACTCAATGATAATAATGTAGCCACTAAGCACAGGCATGCATTGGAGAAGGACATGGCAACCCACTCCAGTGTTCTTGCCTGGAGACTCCCAGGGATGGGGGAGCCTGGTGGGCTGCCGTCTCTGGGGTCTCACAGAGTCGGACACGACTGAAGCGACTTAGCAGCAGCAGCAGCAGCAAGCACAGGCAAGGACCTTTAGTTCTTCCTCAAGGGCTATAGATAATACTCTGAGCCATATCCTGTGAGCTGTCTTATAGATACTAAAACACCAGGTGGAAGAAGTTGTCTACATGATGACCAGATAGACTGGGAGAGCCTAGAGATCTCTTCAAGAAAATGAGAGATACCAAAGGAAAATTTCATGCCAAGAAGGGCTCGATAAAGGACAGAAATGGTATGGACCTAAAATAGAAGCAGAAGATATTAAGAAGAGGTGGCAAAAATACACAGAAGAACTGTACGAAAAAGATCTTCACGACCCAGATAACCATGAAGGTGTGATCACTCAGAGCCAGATATCCAGGAATGTGAAGTCAAGTGGGCCTTAGAAAGCATCACTATGAACAAAGCTGGTGGAGGTGATGGAATTCCAGTAGAGCTCTTTCAAAATCCTAAAAGATGATGCTATGAAAGTGCTGCACTCAATATGCCAGCAAATTTGGAAAACTCAGCAGTGGCCACAGGACTGGAGAAGGTCAGTTTTCATTCCAATCCCAAAGAAAGACAATGTCAAAGAATGCTCAGACTACTGCCCCTTCCCTCTGTCTGTAAAAGTTCTCGTTCCACTGGTTGCCAAGTGGTGGGGGAAGTCGGCCTTTGCACAGATGTCCCCAGTTGCCCGCATCTGAAACAAAGCAAACTTGCCTTTCCACCAACCTGGGCTGTTTACTGGCTTTTCAGCGGCAAACAACTGGATCCCAAACACTCTTTGGTAACAAGTTCATTTAGAGAAAAACAAAGAAAAAAGGCCCTACACCCTGCACATCTACATTAGTGAAGTAGAAGCCACATGGGCTGAACAAATGAATAAAGTGATAAAGGAGGGCTTAATCTTTTGTTTTAAATCCCTGATGAGTTTTGCTCTCCTACGCGTCAGGCACTGGTTTATCTTTGTCACTGTACGTGACATTCAAGGGACCTCCGTGGCTGCTCCTGACTTCTCTAGAGTCAGTATGGAATAGAAGGGCAGAGCATTCAGGAAATGAGGTAGGATGCTTGTGCCAGGTCTGACATCAGACACTATTTCTGCATGGGGGAAGCAAACAGCTTTGAAAAACTTGGTTGAACGAGTAAACTCATAGGAAAAGTGATCAGCTGAGTGGTTACCAGAGACAGGAGTGGAGAGAGAGGGAAGTAGATGAAGGTGCTGAAAAGGTACAGATTTCCCGTTATAAGATAAATAAATGTTGGGGTGTAATGTACAACATGATAGATATAATTTATATGTAATTAAGATATATAATGATGTATGTTACACAAAAATCGTTAAGAGAGTAAATCCTGAGTTTTCATCACAAGGAAAAATACTTTTTTCTTTTTATTTAATTTTCTACTTATATGAAATGATGGATGGTCACTACATTTATTGTGATAATCATTTCATGATGGATGTGAGTCAGCCAACACCTTGAACTTACATAGTGTTTTACGTGTGTCAATTACATCTCAAATAAAACCAGAATGAGAAAACCTTTGGTTTAAGTAGATATTTGTGGAAACATCCCTAGAAATCTTGAAGGGGAACACTCAGTTCAGTTCAGTTCAGTAGCTCAGTCGTGTCCAACTCTTTGCAACCCCATGAATCGCAGCACACCAGGCCTCCCTGTCCATCACCAACTCCCAGAGTTCACCCAAACTCTCGTCTATCGAGATGGTGATGCCATCTAGCCATCTCATCCTCTGTCGTCCCCTTCTCCTCCTGCCCCCAATCCCTCCCAGCATCAGAGTCTTTTCCAATGAGTCAGCTTGTTGCATGAGGTGGCCAAAGTACTGGAGTTTCAGCTTCAGTATCATTCCTTCCAAAGAACACCCAGGGCTGACCTCCTTTAGAATGGACTGGTTGGATCTCCTTGCAGTCCAAGGGACTCTCAAGAGTCTTCTCCAACACCACAGTTCAAAAGCATCAATCCTTCGGCGCTCAGCCTTCTTCACAGTCCAACTCTCACATCCATACATGACCACAGGAAAAACCATAGCCTTGACTAGATGGACCTTTGTTGGCAAAGTACTGTCTCTGCTTTTGAATATGCTGTCTAGGTTGGTCATAATTTTCTTCCAAGGAGTAAGCGTCTTTTAATTTCATGGCTGCAATCACCATCTGCAGTGATTTTGGAGCCCAAATATATAAAGTCTGACACTGTTTCCACTGAAGGGGAACACTAGAGAGTGAAAAAAGAAAACAGGAAAAAAGAAGAAAAAAATGTCATCCAATAGTGTGGTTGGGGGACTGCAGGATAACCGATAACCCACTAGGTGGCACTGCGGATCCACCCTTGAAACACCCGGGGCCTGTCTCTATGGTAACAAGTTTACAAATTTATGGAGAAAATTGGCCTCGTCCTCTGGGTGTGTGCGTGGTGTAAGAAGCAGTTTTGAGTGTTGAGAGAAGTCAGCTCTGTGCAGCAGGGACTGTTGATATGTAGGTGTCAAAGAGAGACAGAATCACGGAAACTTTATCATACTGTGCAAGGCGATGAGGAACGTGAGAGCGGAGAACTCGCTCCTTCTAATACATTTACAAGTCGCTCCTTCTCATACATTTACAAAGCACCTTCTTACGGCTTTCCCTGACTCTGATGCTCTTTAATGCACGCGACTTGGAAGCAGGGATCCGAGGCAGGCTGGGAGCCTGAGGGTGGGCGGCAGGCTGGATTTGCTTTTGCGCAAGATAACACTGCAGGAGGTCAGCCCCGAGGGGAGCTGGGGTGGCTTGAACTGTGGGTGTTCTAGGGTTTTCTATTACATAAAATATTACGTAAGCCCAGACAGCCAGTTCTACGTGTTATTTCGTGTCTAGGCGTTTAAGATCGTTCTCTCTTGAATGTGGGTATCCAGGCGTTTATGATCACTCTCTCTTGAATGTGGGTATCCCAGCTCTTTGTATTAAACGTTACCAGAATGCGGCTCTGCTAACCCTCCAGACCCCTCTTGCTTGATCATAAGCCCAGCTCCCTGGTCTTTGTCTCCCTGGTGCTGTAGTTTCTCACCGGCGAGGTGCCTGGGGCTCCCTATTCACTGCGTGCTGACTTAGATTCTGGGCCAAGAGGGCGGCAACTCTGACACCTGCAGGGCGGCAGACATACTTCCCATGCTGACAGCGAGTAAATCAGAACGCTGCTCCGGAGAAATTCCCTCCCCCCAATCCAGTTACTTAGCAGCCAGAGAATGTTTCTAAACATATATACACATTTATTTAATATTAATTGATTGATGATTGCTTTGCAATACTGGTTTGATTTCTGCCATACATGAGAGAGAATGTTTTGAAGGTGACCAGCTTACACCTTCAGAGGGCTTGCCTTGGTGTAGAATTTGTGTTGGTTTTCTACAGTGACAGGAGGAGAAGGGAGCCACAGAGGATGAGATGGTTGGATGGCACCACTGACTCAACGGACATGAGTTTGAGCAAACTCCAGGAGATGGTGAAGGTCAGGGAAGCCTGTAGTGCTGCAGTCCATGGGGTCACAAAGAGTTGGATATGACTTAGCAACTGAACAACAGTGGAGCCAAATCATTCTTTTTTTTTTTTTTTTTTAATCTTTACTACTGAGCCACCAGGGAAGCCTCCCAAATCATTCTTTAATTTTTGTTTTCATGGAGAGAAGGGAAAGAGGAAAGAATGAAAACACAGGACCTGAGTGGTATTTTTGCAGACCTTTCTTTGTAAGAATATGCTCATCTCAGAGTTTTACCTGGATAGCTGTTCTGAATATTTCACAGAATATTTTTAAAATTGAAAATATTTTGAAGTAATTTCAGAGTTAGAGAAAAGTTATTTAAAAAGTACAAAGAATTGCCATGATGGCGGTGGTTTAGTTGCTTACTTGTGTCTGAATCTTGCGACCCCACTGACTATAGCCTACCAGGCTCCTCTGTCTGTGGGATTCTCCAGGCAAGAGTGCTGGAGTGGGTTGCCGTTTCCTTCTCGAGGGGATCTTCCCAACCCAGGGATCAAACCTGCATCTCGTAAGTCTTCTGCACTGGCAGGTGGCTTCTTTACCATTAGCGCCACTTGGGAAGCCCTCAAACAAGGACATCTCAGAAAACCACAGTACAATTACCCAAAGCCAGAAATTAACATCAACACAATACTGTTATTTAATCAATGCGTGCTTAGTGGCCTCAGTCATGTTCGACTCCCTGTGACCCCATGGACTATAGCCTGCCAGGCTCCTCTGTCCAAGGCATTCTCCAGGCAAGAATACAGGAGCGGGTAGACATTACCTTCTCCAGGGGATCTTTCTGACCCAGGGAGTGAACCGTGGTCTCCCACATTGCAAGAAGATTCTTTACAGTCTGAGCCACAAGGGAAGAATAATGAACTTTATTAAAATTTTGTCAACTTTTCCACTAGTGTTTTTCATTTCATTTTCATTTAATTTCATCTCAAACATTTTCCCACAGTTCAGGACCTAATCCAGGATCACATATTTCGTTTAGTTCTCATGTATATTTGTGCCTTTAAAAAAGAGTAAGTTTGTTTTTTACTTGATTTTTTCCTTTTCTTGCTATTGTGAGTCAGGGCCTTGTAATTGAAAGTTTTTCTGCTTCTGGGAATCATGGCTGTATCTTCAGTGGCTGGCAGACCTGGTGATGGAAAATATATAAATCCAGTAAATTCCCTGGTTGTCAAAGGGTTAGGATCACGCTCTCAGTGAGGAGGGCCCAGGTAGTCAGGGGATAAAGTTCCCACAGACTGTGGGGCATGGCCAAATAAACCCCATAAATTGACACAAACCTGAACTCAGACCTGCCAGTTCCTAGCTGTGTGACTTTGGGAAAACTGCTTCACTTCTCTGAGCAGCAATTTCCTCTATAAACTATAGATCATAATCTGAGTCTTGGAAAGTCAGTATGAGGATAAATGAAATAGATATTATCCAATGAAAACTTATCCACTGCAGGGCCTGGTGGAAGAAGCTCTATATGCACTTTCTCCTATTAAAAGTATTAAAGAATGCTCAAAATATTTGAAACTGTGTTTTCATTTTCTTAGATTTAAACCACAAAGTAGTTTAAGTAAACTTTTAAAGACTGTTCATTACCTCAACTTTTTCAACCATTGTAAACATTTAAAAAATCTCTATAACATTTTTTGGGGGTATATGTTAATTCCAAACTCCTAATTTATCCCTCCCTCTGCTTTCCCTTTGGTAAACGTACGTTTGTTTTCTAGATCTGTGAGTCTATTTCTGTTTTACAAGTTAATTTGTATCACATTTTGATTCCACATATAAGTGATATCACATGATGCTTCTCTTTGACTTATTTCATTTAGTGTGATAATTTCTAGGTCTATCCATGTTGCCGCAGATGGCGTTATTTTATTCTTTTTAATGGCCGAGCAATATTCCGCTGAAGCGCATCTTCTTTATCCATTTACCTGTCAGTGGACATTTAGGCTGTCTCCATGTCTTGGCTACGGTAAACAGTGCTGTGGCGGACATTGGGGTCCATGTCTCCTTTTGGATTAGAGTTTTCTCTGGATATATGCCCAGGAGTGGGATCACTGGATCATATGGTAACTCTCTTTTTAGTTTCTTGAGGAAACTTTATACTGTTCTCCACAGTGGTGCTTTTTTTTTTTTTTTTCTTTTGTCTACACCATATGCCTTGTGGGATCTTAGGTCACTGACCGGGACTTAAAACCAGGCCCTCATCAGTGAGAACACAGAGTTCTAACCACTGGGTGAAAGAATTCCCAGTGGTGCTTTTATAAATGAAAGTTTTTGTTTTGAGATAATTGTAGATTCACGTGCAGTTATAAGACACAATTCAGAGAGAGCTCATGGACTCTTTATCTATGTTGGCCCCTTGGGAACTTCTTGCAAAACACTGGTGCAGCGTCTCGGCCAGGATACTGGCACTGATGCAGCTGAGATGCAGGACATGCCCATCGCACAAGCGTCCCTCCTGCTGCGCTTCTCTGGTCACATCTGCTTCCTTCTTTCCTTCATCCCGTCCATCACCCGTCAGCCACGAATCTATCTTCCAGTTCTCTAATTACACTATTTCAGAAATCTGATATATGTAGAACCACACAGTATGTAACCTTTGGGGACTGGCTTTTTGCATCCAGCATAACTCTCTGGAGATTCATGTTGCCTGAAGAAATGGTTATTTTTGTTTATTGCTGGCTAGTAATAAACATATATTGCATGGTGTGTCACGCTCTATAGCTTGCTTTCTAGAGCTTAGCTGACTTCAGTTGCATTAAATTGGTCACACAGTTCAGTTGGCATCACCAACTCAATGGACATGAGTTTGAGCAAGCTCCGGAAATTGGTGATGGACAGGGAATCCTGGCGTGCTGCAGTCTATGGGGTCACAAAAAGCCGGACACGACTGAGCGACTGAACTGAACTGAACATTAAGCTGGTCACACAGTAGGACATACAAACTTTTCCAGGCCAGAAAGTAGTCAGACTGGTCTGTATTTCCACTAAAAGAGCAATACTTGAGAAAAAAAATTTTTTTTCTTGGAAAACCTTTTCAAAACTTGAAATCAGAGATTCTTATTTTCCGATAGTGAGAGTATTAAAAATAAAACAATTCTCAAGAAACAAGATTATTGAAATATGAAAAATTCCCAACAATTGATAAGATACTCTGGAGCAGGATCTCTAACAACACACAATGTTGAGGCATAATGATTTTCTCATAATTGCCAATTCTGTAAAAGTAAGAAAAACAAATCCAGGAGGAATTGTTTGGCAAGTTTCATGAATCTGGCTTAAGTTTTGCATTTTTGGTGCTCATACCTTGCACTTCCTTCAGTTACAGGACCTAAGAAAGGCGGCATCAGTGCCAAGTGTAAGTGACTATAGAGGAGCTGTGATTGGCAGATGCGTGAGGGGCCGTGAATGAGCTACGGCTCCCGCTGCGGACTTAAATGATGACACTCGATGTGAAAACTCGAGTTACGCCAGGCAGGACACTTAGCACAAAAGTGAATAAATGAACTGTTTATAAACTGACATTTGACTCTTCGTTCCACATCCCCAGAAAGTTTGGGTTTTCAAGTTGACCCCCACACTTTTTTTAAAATAACATATTCTCACTAGGAAAATGGGAGATCACTTTGCATTTGGCTGTCAGGGAAAGTTTTCCGCCCGTCTTCGCTGTGGGGTAAGAATTTAACTTTGTCTCCTCTGGCCGTTTGACTTCCAACACAGCCAAGGCAGCGCTGATAGAAATAAATGTGGAAGCGGGGCCGCAGGTTGGGAGCTGATGTGCATTAGAACTTCCCTGAACACCTCGAGTTTGCAGTTTTTAGGATGCCCTGAGTTGACCTGCAGGAAGGTAATTTAACTAGTTTGCTACCCATTTAAGCCTCAGGCATGTTCAAGGTATACGTTTTTTTCCCCCATCAGGATTCTAACAGTATAATTTATTTTCTCCATTAGTGTTCACTCCTGAATGCTGGTTCGGATGCTTTTTGGGAAGACATGGAGCCACTTGACAGTGTGGGTTTTGGCTTTGCTAAAATTAATGAAATTAAATTAGTGGCTCCAGGCACTGGATGGTGGTCTTTTAAATTTTCTCCTTCGTAAGCAGGAAGGTAACTGACTGTACACTTCAGTATCACTGCAGGTGAGTGAGTTGGCACAGGTGTGGCAGGTGTGTGTGGGTCTAGGCTGACACAGGTGATGGCACACGTAGGTGGTAGCTTGGCACAGGTGTGTCCTGGGCTTAAACAGAGTCCCCGGAGGTTGACCATCTGCCCTTTGCCTGCAGACCTCGGCTCCCACCCTGGGCTCTGTCTAGCCCTCCCTCCCGCTGAAGTGGGCTCACTGGATGATGGAGAAAGAGCTTATGTCTCTTGGTGTTAGTTTACCATAGTGTTAGTCGCTCAGTCGTGTTTGACTCTGCGACCCCATGGATGGAGCCCACCAGTTTCCTCTTGTCCATGGGCTTCTCCAGGCAAGAATCCTGGAATAGGATGCCATTCCCTTCTTCAGGGGATCTTCCTGACCCAGGGATCGAACCTGGGTCTCTGGCATTGTAGGCAGATTCTTTACCAGTTGAGCCACCAGGGAAGCCAAAATCACATCCCACCGTCCCTGGGTGGGCTTGAATCACCATTTTGTTTAACAGCTGAATGTATTAACCAGTTGTGCCAGAGTTCCCATCAGGACGCCTGTGTGCAGGGGTGGGGAGGGGTGTGTGTGTGTGTCTAGCGGCTGAGTCCTTTCCTCAAAACCCAGTCCTCTTCTCCCCAGACTGGCAGACAGGTGGGGACTGTGGTCATCTGGCCAGCCTCTCTGCACCTGGCCTGCCCACTCTGGCGTCCCGGCCCTGCTCTCAGCTGGACATCTCGGGCACCTGGGTTCCTTTCTGCCTTGAGTCCAGAGGTCAGCCTCACCTAGGGGGACCTGCAGCCCAGAAGAAGCTCTGTGGAGGTCTGAAGCCCATATGGGAGACAGGCTCAAATCTTTCCCTGTAGGATGCCCCCAGGCACATCCAGGGAGTGGCTGCCCGGCCTTGTCTGCAGTATTCCGTGCCAGTCCCCAGGTGGCCGCTAGGGGGAAGTGTGGCCCGCCTCCTGCTGCCGCCTGATGCCGCGCGGCCCGGCCCCACTGGTTGAGCAGCGCCGTGTGCGGCAGCTCAGAGCCACAGCCACGGCTGTCGTCACGGCCGACACCCGCTGCTTCTCCCTCTCGACCACAGCCGCAGGTCAGAAACCCTTTCTTGCCTCTGAGTCCCGGAACGTCTCCTTCCTGGGACTCCTGGGGGCTGAGCAGCCGGAAATCTCACTTGGCTTGTGGCATATTCTGGCATTTCTTGCAAGTTTTGTTTTTAGTGTAACATTTCTACATTCAGTTTTACATTTCCTGGGGGAAGGAATGTATCTTCAGTTTTCTTTGATTTATCCCCTTCTCTGCTAGCCAACAGCTCCCCACCCCCACCGCCTCCCCCACCCCTCCACCCCCTGCCAAGCAGTCCTTAGCTTGGCACTAGGTCCAACAGGGGCTCGCCGTGTACGTGTCGTGATGGGGTGATGCTGGCCGGGGAGGGATGCAGAAACCGTACGTGAGGCCCAGGCCTGCTCGGTGCTGGGTATTTCTGGGTGTGTGTGCGCTCAGTCGCTTCAGTTGTGTCTGACCCTTTGCAACTCTATGCACTGCAGCCCACCAGGCTCCTCTGTCCATGGGATTCTCCAGACAAGAATACTGGAGTGGGTTGCCACAACCTCCTCCAGGGGATCTTCCCGACCCAGGGACTGAACCCATGTCTCCCACCTTGCAAGCGGATTCTTTACCACAGAGCCACTGGGGAAGCCCCATTTCTGGGTACACCCAGATATTCCTAAATCCATGGCCCTCCATCCGGTCTCCTCAACTGTATTCCTTACCCTCTGTTTCCTTACATACATATTTGCCTCACTACCCACAAAGGATATGCTGTTTGTTGTTTAGTTGCTAAGGCACATTCGACTTTTTGTGACCCCATGAACTGTAGTTCGCCAGGCTCCTCTGTCCATGGGATTCTCCAGGCAAGAATCCTGGAGTGGGTTGCCATTTCCTCTTCCAGGGGATCTTCCCGACCCAGGGATCGAACTCCTGTCTCTGCCTCTTGCATTGCAGGTGGTTTCTTCACCATCTGAGCCTCTGGGGAAGGACCCATGAAAATGACATGCTTTCCCCATAACCTCTTCAGGGGCTGGAGGATTAAAAGAACAAACACAGCAGTCAGGAGCTGAAAGCCTAGGAGGCAATCAGGCATCCCTTTTGAAAGCCTCTCGTCTCGGGGATGACCACTTTGATGACATCACGAGCTGTGTATACAGCATGGCTTCTTGGCATGTTGGCTTCAGGGGGCTTCTCGGGGTCACTGACGGGAGTGATGACCAAAGGGGTTCCATGAGGACGAGGCCGCAAGGATGCTGCGGGCAGCTCATTGCCCTAAACCTCCGAGCTAGGTTGTGGTTCTTTGACCTTGTATTATGTCTCTGTTTTATGCTTTTCTAAACCCTCTCATATATTTTTTCCCCATTAGTTGGTACCCAGCCTGTTGTGGCAGCTGGGACATTTGTTGGGGAGACAGTCTGGAGTCACTGAGCTGAAGTCAGGATGGAAAGGGGATTGTTCTCTTGACACCTTCTGTCTTCTCACTTTCACTCCTGCTCGGAAATGGATGCTGTTGGGAACTTCCCTGATGGTCCAGTGGCTGAGAGCGCTCCAGTGCAGGGGGCCTGGGGTTCGATCCTTGGTTAGGGAACTAGATCCCACATGTAACAATTAAGAGTTCACATGCAGCAACTAAGACCCGGCACAGCCAAATAAATGAATAAATAAATATTAAGAAGAGAAATGAATGCTGTCTTCGGGGCAGGAGGGCACCATGAGGCAGCGCCTTGGGCACCCTGGCAGTGCCATGCCTGTGTTCCTGTCACCCGCATGAGTGGCCAGTCACTGCATCATCTGGTAACTTCTGAACTGGCCTCGGTTACTCAAAGTGTGGTCCGCGGACCAGCAGCATCAGCTGGAGCGCGTTGGCGCTGCAGCATCCCAGCCCACCCCAGGGCTGCGCCTGACCCCAAGGGGGCTGCTATCCTCCCCACGAAACCTGTGTGGTCAGCGCGGCCTGTTGAGCGAATGGTCCTCAGTCATGGTATGCGTGTCAGTGGTTGAGGGGTCCTTCCCAGGTCCTCAGTGATAGATATAGGGACCCCCAGGTAGGCAGCTCTCTGCTCTGAGCTCAGGGGTCAGATTCATGCATTACAACCCCCAAGGGCCTCCTGGAGACCGCTGGACTGACTTTAGGCCCACGTGGAGGTCACTGAAGCCCAGCGGGGCCCACAGCCTGAGGACACTGTGTCTGTGGCCTCTCCCCTCTCACAAGGCCACTTCTGACCCTTCATTCTCCTCCAGGTGGGCAGTCTTCCCCAGCGCCAACCCAAGCCAGACACTCAGCAGAAACCCTAGTCATTTCCTCTAATGCGAAGAGAAAGGCGCCCACTTCAGTAACAACATAAATCCCAGAGGGTCTGCATGAGTCTTAATTCCTAAGCACGGAGGGCCCACGTGTTCATAAAAATGCTCTGAAGAGGCCCTGGGAACTCCTGTACCACCCCTGGTAGCATCCTCCTGTAAACACACCCGTGTCCAGGAGTGGAGCACGTTGTCTTAGAAAGAATGGTGTCAGCTGGAACCGAGCTGAATGCAGCCTAATGCAAAATTCATGCCAAAGGATGGATGGCAAATGAAAGCTTATTAATCCAGCTTATTCAGGGCTCCTAAGAAACAGTCGGGTGGCAGAAGCAGCCCATGAATATTCTCGACGCTAACTGGGACGGTGCTCCGGGCCTCTGCTGGGTGGAGGTGGGAGGAGGTGGGGGTGGGCGGTGTTCACAGCCCCCTTTGGGAGCCGAAGAGTTGGGCCTGGCTGCGAGCGGCCACCTCCCAACTGTGGCCCGGCTAAGGGAGCCGTGTCCATGCCCCATCTGGGCAACTGGATCACGGCCGTCAGTCTGTCCCCCCAACTCCTCCCTATGGCTGCGCACGCGTGGGTGGAGCAGGATCTGTATGGAGACGCTCCTGATGAGGAGTCAGGGGCGGGGGGCGCACTGCATGGGCCGGGGCCTGGCGTCCCAGCTCTGCGCCTACCAGCCGCGTGGCTTCAGGGACACCTCCTGCCCTGCTTGACTTTAGCTTCCCCTCTTCCCCGTATTCTAAGGGTTCCACGAGTCAGGTGTGCAGAGTCCTGGAAGGGGTCTGGTGAGCTCTTGGTACACGGCAGCTGTGCCACGTCGATTCTCACGGTGGTTCCCACTGACCTCCATCCCCTGAGGGTGGCCTGGTCTACTGACTTGCTTTAAAAACATTTTTAAGGACTTTTAAAAAATGTGTGTGCTCAGTCGCTTCAGTCTTGTCAGACTCTTTTCGACCCCGTGGACTGTAGCCCACCAGGCTCCTCTGTCCATGGGATTATCCAGGCAAGAATACTGGAGTGGGTTGCCATGCCCTCCTCCAGGGGATCTTCCTGACCCAGGGGTCAAACTTGAGTCTCTTACGTCTTCTGCATTGGCAGGCGGGTTCTTTGCCACTAGCACCACCTGGGAAGATCCATTTTAGATAAATATTTAAGAGTTGTTTTTAAATTTTCAGTTATTTGGCTGTGCTAGGATTTAGTTGTGGCCTGTGGGCTCTCATTCCCTGACTGGGGATCAAACTCAGGCCCCCTACAGTGGGGGAGTGGAGTCAGCCACTGGCCCACCAGGGAAGTCCCTAAGAGTAGCTTTAAGGTCTCAGAAAAGCTGAGAGGGAGGTGCAGAAACTCCCATAGACACCCTCACCCTCACCACATGCACCGTCCCCCACCAGAGTGGTGTCTTTGTTACAATGGGTGTTCTTGCACTGATGGATCATTGTCACCCAAAGTCCATCGTTTACATGCGTTCACTCTCAGTGTGGTACATTCTGTGGGTTTGGACAACTACGTAATGATACGTATCCATCATTGTAGTAGCGGACAGGGTATTTCTTTTTTTCGGTTGTGCTGGATCTTAGTTGCAGCAAGCAGGATCTTAGTTCCCTGACCAGGGGTCGAACCCGGGCCCCCAGCAGTGGGAGCACAGAGTCTTAGCCACTGGGCCAGCAGGGAAATCCTGCACACACCCTATTTTCACTGCCCTAAAAACCCTCTGTGCACCACCTATTCGTCTCCCTTCCTTCCTACCCTCACAACCACTGAAAGGACCTTTTTACAGTCTCCACAGTTTTGCTTTTTTGTGGAATGTCAGATAGTTGGAATAATACAGTACGTAGCCTTTTCAGATAGACTTCTTTCACTTAGTAATAGGAACTTAAGGGTTCCTCCTCGTCTGTTCATATCCTGATGGCTCATTTCTTTTTGGTACTGAATACTATTTCATTCTCTACGTGTATCACAGTTTTTTGTTTTTTCTTTTAATCCATTCACCTACTGAAGGATGTCTTGGTTGCTTCCAAGTTTTGACAATTATGAATAAAGCTGCTCTAAACATCTGTGTGTAGGTTTTTGTGTGAACATATGCTTTCGACTTCTTGGGATGAATGCCAGGGAGAGTGATTGCTGGATCATATGGCAAGAGGATGTTTAGTTTTGTAAGACTAAAGCTGTCTCCCAAAGTGGCTGTACCATTTGTGTTCTCACCGGCAGTGAGGGGACATCCCTGCTGCTCCGCAGTGTCACCAGCATTTGGGGTAGCCGGTGTCCTGGAGTTTGGACATTCTAATAGGTGTGCGGTGGCATCTCATGTTGTACAGTGACTTGATCTAATAAACAGCACTGCAAAGGTGATGGAGTACCCCCTCTGTGATTAGATCACAACCACCACAACTTTCCTATTGTTAGCTCTATCTCTCTCTGGCCCTCTGCTTGCTCCCTCTGTTTACCAGCTCCATGTGGCAAGGATCAGGAGAAGGTCTCCAGGCAACAGCCAGTGAGGAACGGAGGCCCTCAATCCAAGAACTTGACAGGAAGTCCTGCCACCAATCACTTACGTGAGTTTGGAATCAGATCCAGCCCCTGGCTGACTTACTGCTGAGTGCAACCCCAGTGGTACTTTCAGTGCAGCATGGGAGAGACCCAGACCTGGAGGGCCCAGCTAAGTCACACTTGCATTCCTGACCCACAGAAACTGTGAGAAAACAAATACAGTTTCTCAGACAGAAACTTTTGGGATCTTTTGTTATGCAGCAGTAGCTAACAGGCACAGTAGCCCCCAGAGTATGTTTATTATTTTAACTGTCCTAACTCTGGTTACTGATATTAACAGGGTGCACAGCTAAATCACAGAGAAGAGGAATTTCTAGAATACTGATTTTTCAGCCCCCATGCTGACTTAGTTCACTTGGGTTGAGCCCCAGAGGAGGCTGACATGCACCCCTAGCAGGAAAAAAATGTTATTACAGATCACTGACTGACTATTGGAAAGAAGCAGGGAGCTTTGAAAAAATGCTGAGTTCTGTACTTGTTGTAGAAGATTCTGATTCAGTAGACTGAGAGTTAGACCAGGGATCTGAAGTTCAAAAAAACAACCTCAGGTGTTTCTCACAATCATTTCAGATTGGGAACTCCTGGGTTAGGTGATATTTGCATTATTTAGCTAATGTTCCTGCAGTGTCTGGCTAATATTAAAACAGTGGCTTCTATTCCTGACTGCACACTATGATCACTGGGGGAGCTTTTAAAAAAATACCTTACCTGGTGCACCACCCCAGGCCAATTAAACCAGGGTCTCTGGGGTGGGGTGGGGAGGGGGAGCTCTGGCACTAATATTTTTAAAAGCTCCTCTGTTAAATCTAATGTGCAATGAAGGTTGAGATCTTCTGTTTTAAACCTTTAATGAACACATAGAATTTACTCATCATCTGTGTTTGGAGGCTGTGTTTGATTATTGTCTGTTTTTAGACTTTCATAGAACTAATTTTTTATTCAAGATGTGAGTTTTCCAGTGTAGCCCAATCTGTGTAAACCTGTTTGGATCTGTATCTCCCTTTGAGCTGAAGGCTAGAATTCCACCAAGGTGGCTGAAGATGGCGTTTGCTTTAAATAGTTTTTTGGGCAGCTTCACCTATTATTGGTTATTTCATTGGGTTTGTGGAAGAACTGAATCTTCAGGTCTTTTCCACACACACTGCTCTTGAAACAGTCTCCTCTATTAGGTATTTTGCTGGTGATTCGTTTGATGGTTGTGACCAGAGAGGCAGTGAGCCTGGGTCCTGGAGAGCTGGTAGGGAGACCCTTTCAGTTCAGTTCAGTCGCTCAGTCGTGTCTGACTCTTTGCGACCCCTTGAATCACAGCACACCAGGCCTTCCTGTCCATCACCAACTCCCGGAGTTCACTCAGACTCATGTCCATCGAGTCAGTGATGCCATCCAGCCATCTCATCCTCTGTCATCCCCTTCTCCTCCTGCCCCCAATCCCTCCCAGCATCCGAGTCTTTTCCAATGAGTCAACTCTTCCCATGAGGTGGCCAAAGTACTGGAGTTTCAGCTTTAGCATCATTCCTTCCAAAGAACACCCAGGGCTGATCTCCTTCAGAATGGACTGGTTGGATCTCCTTGCAGTCTAAGGGATTCTCAAGAGTCTTCTCCAACACCACAGTTCAAAAGCATCAATTCTTCGGTGCTCAGCTTTCTTCACAGTCCAACTCTCACATCCATACATGACCACAGGAAAAACCATAGCCTTGACTAGATGGACCTTTGTTGGCAAAGTACTGTCTCTGCTTTTGAATATGCTATCTAGGTTGGTCATAACTTTCCTTCCAAGGAGTAAGCGTCTTTTAATTTCATGGCTGCAGTCACCATCTGCAGTGATTTTGGAGCCTGAAAAAATAAAGTCTGACACTGTTTCCACTGTTTCCCCATCTATTTGCCAAGAAGTGATGGGACCAGATGCCATGATCTTAGTTTTCTGAATGTTGAGCTTTAAGCCAACTTTTTCACTCTCATCAAGAGGCTTTTTAGTTCGTCTTCACTTTCTGCCATAAGGGTGGTGTCATCTGCCTATCTGAGGTTATTGATATTTCTCCCGGCAATCTTGATTCCAGCTTGTGCTTCTTCCAGCCCAGTATTTCTCATGATGTACTCTGCATATGAGTTAAATAAGCAGGGTGACAATATATAGCCTTGACATACTCTGACCCTTTAGGGTAGGTCAATAAAACAAATGGGCTTCCCTGGTGGTTCATTGGTAAAGAATCTTCCTGCCAATGCAGGAGACGTGGGTTCGATCCCTGGGTTGAGAAGATACCCTGGAGAAGGGAATGTCAACCCACTCCAGTATTCTTGCCTGGGAAATTCCATGGACAGAGGAAGCTGGTGGTCATGACTTAATGACTAAACAGCAACAAATCCATTCACAAATGCTGTGAAGTACGTTTAGGAGGAACTTTGCTGCGTGCTCTTAGAGACAGCCTCAGTCTCAGAAATGCATGCGTCAACACTGGAACAAGGGTATGTAGTGTGGAGTGGGGTGAGGTGTCAGGCAGACGTTTCATTGCCTGTCAGCTACCTACTAGGTGTTTGCCTGATTTTTGTGATGATTAATCCTTTAAATATTGGTTCCCAAAATATGCTACCAAGATCAGCAACATCAGCATCACCTGGGACATAGATAGAAACGCACATTCGGACTCCTCAGTTGTAAAAAATAATGAAAGAATGCCATTTTTAGCAATCCATGGACCTAGAGATGATCATACTAAGTGACGTAAGTCAGAAAGAGGAAGACAAACACCATATGATATCACTTATATACAGAATCTAAAATGTGATCCAGACGAACTCATCTACGAAACAGACTCACGGACACAGAGCACAGACTTGTGGTTACCGAGGGCTGAGGGATGGGAGAGGGATGGATTGGAATTTGGGGTTAGCAGATGCAAACTACCATTGACAGAATGGATCAAAAACAAGGTCCTACTGTACAGCACAGGGAACTATATTCAACATTCTAGGATAAACCATGATGGGAAAGATTATGGAAAATAATGTATATATGTATATGTATGTATGTATGTATGTATGTATAAATGATTCACTTTGCTGTATAGAAGAAATTAATACAACATTGTAAATCACTATAAGATGCACATGCGTGTCTGACTCTTTGTGACCCCATGGACTGTAGCCCACAAGGCTCCTCTGTCCATGGGATTTCCCTGGCAAGAATAATGGACTGAATTGCCATTTCTTCCTCCAGAGGATCTTCCCAACTCGGGGATCAAACCTACCTCTTGTGTCTCCTGCATTGGCAAGGATATTCTTTACTATAGTGCCACCTGGGAAGCTATACTTGAATAAAAAAAAAAAGAAACCACTCCTTCTTATACCTTAATCTTGGACTTCTGGCTTCCAGAAATGAGAAAGTAAGTTTCTGTGGTTTAATGTCCCCCACCAAAAGAAAGAAAAGAAAAGAAAGAAAAAAGAAATGCTCGTTTTCGGGCCACCTGGGACCTGGTGAATCCGAAACTATGGAGGTGGGCCTCAAAGTGCATGTTTTAAGCCCCCAGATCTTCAGGTTTGAGAAGCACTGCCTAAAAAATCTTTGGTCCTTTCAATAACCCAAGTGTTATCATTCTCACGTAGATAATGAACCCTTAGGAAGGTGCTATCTCCAAGCTGCCTCAAACAGGAAGTGGCCTCACAAAACTGAAATACACACCCAAGTCAGCCCAACCCCAAAGTCCCCAGAGGTCGCACCACATCCATCCTGCCTGCAAAGAAAACCCAGAGTTCACTTTTATTTCTTAACACTCCTCCTAACACTCCCTTTTCCCCCCAAGGCAGCCCACTCCTTCTCCCTTTTGTGGCCATCTCCCAGTCAAGGGAGCCTTCTCTGCCTTGCTCTCTGAGTTTTGTCTGTTAGGAGGTTTGAAGAGGTGGTATCAGCAGTTGTTGCTCAGTTGCTCAGTGGTGTCTGACTCTTTGTGACTCCATGGACTGCAGCACACCAGGCTTCCCCGTCCTTTGCTATATCTTGGAGAACGCTCAAACTCATGTCCATTGAGTCGGTGATGCCATCCAACCATCTTATCCTCTGTCATCCCTTTTTCCTCCTGCCTTCAACCTTTTCCAGCATCAGGATATCAACAGTGCCTGGTATCATTCTGAGTAGTCTTTGCAAACAAGAAAACAATGCCAGCAAGTCAATCTTCTGTGCAAACGGCAGTAAAATCCCACTAACTGGCTCCCTGGCTCTGGGTTTATAGAATAAAATCAATGACAGTTCTCTTAGTCTTGGTCATTTTAAAGGCAAAAGACACTGAGCATCTGGGGAGTGGGTTCAAGGATGGAGGCTGTGTCTCACTGATGCTCAGTCCGGAAGGAAGTTAACAGAAGTGTTTAAACCTTTAGTCTCCAGCGCCTCGGCCACCAGACCACCGGGAGGAGGAGGGCAGCTCATTAGCATAAGGTGAGCCTGAAGTTCTGGCTTTCAGCCGCTCCAAGACTCTGCGAGCCACGAGATGGCAGCAGCCACTAGAGTATCACACACATTGTCCCTGATACTCGGGGGATTTCCAAATTAAAAAAAAATACATCCGCAGTCTGGAGAAGACCATGAAAATCCTTCATGCCAGCCCTGCCTCCATCCTTCCAGAACTGTCTGAGCCTGAATCACTGCGAGCGCCCTGGTCATAGAGTGATCAGGGAAAGGAGCTCCTCCAATCTCTTGTGTAATCGAAGGACTCATTTGTTTACATATTTCCCATCCTCCCAGTTATTTTTTTATTGCAGAATAATTACAACCTCCTAGTTTTTTATTCTAAAAAATTCTAACCTATAGACAAGCAGGAAGATGGATACCTGCTTACTCTTCACTCCAATCGGTCGATTACTAACATTTAACTACTTTTATCTCTGCTCTCTCTCTCTCTCCCTTTTTTGCTTGAACATTTTAAAGTAACTTGCAGACATTCTGCTGTTTCACCTCCCAGTGATTCAACATGCATCTCCTAAGAGTGAAGACATTTTCCCACACGAGCACGACATCATTGTGACCCTCAAAAAATTGATCAATACTTGAATATTGGTAGCTCAGTTGGTAAAGACTCTGCCTGCAATGCGGGAGACTCTGGTTTGATTCCTGGGTTGGGAAGATCCCCTGGAGAAAGAATGGCAACCCGCTCCAGTATTCTTGCCTGGAGAATCCCATGGACATAGGAGGCAGGTGGGCTACAGTCCACGGAGTGGAAAGTCAGACACGACTTAGTGACTAAACGACCGCCGTGTAATATATGGTCCTGTGATCCCAGGTATGGTCTTCTTTTGATTGGAGTAGAGTCGCTTTACAATGTTGTGTTAGTTTGTGCTGTACAACAGTGTGAGCCAGTCACTTGTGTACATATATC
Source organism: Ovis aries (assembly GCF_016772045.2). NCBI lineage: Eukaryota > Metazoa > Chordata > Mammalia > Artiodactyla > Bovidae > Ovis > Ovis aries. The sequence goes on from NC_056071.1 coordinate 16,094,147, forward strand.
CCCCCCGCCCCCTCCCGCTCTCCCTCTGGGTCATCACAGGGCCCCGAGCTGGGCTGCCTGGGTTCTACGGCGGCTTCCCACCAGCGGTAGCCGTGACACACGGCAGTGTCTGCCTGTCCACGCTCCTCTCCCAGTTCATCCGCCCTCCCCTTGCTCCCCCTGCCCCAAGTGTCCACAGTCTGTTCTGTGTGTCTGAGTCTCTGTTCCTGCCCTGGAGACAGGCTCATCTGTTTCTACATTCCACATGTGTGTGTTAATATACCATAGTTGCTTTTCTCTTTCTGTTCTTTGCAGGGATTTTCAGTCCTGGTCCGGAGTCCATTCAAGAACCATGCACTGCATTTAGTGATCATGTCTCTTTAGTTGCCCCCCCTTTTTTTTCTAGAACTGTCTTCCCTCTTTTTGGGGGAGAACTTTCTTCCAGGATTTTGAAATTCTTTTTGACAGTCCTGTTCATTTGGCTTGTAGATTGTCCGTCAGCCTGGATCTGTTTTGTTGTTCCTGTATGTTCAGATTCAAAGTCAATGTTTTGACGAGAATTTGATCAGGTGTCCTTCCTGTGGCATCACCGTAGCTGGCGTGTGTTGTCACATGGCTCATTCCTGGAGATGCTGAGCTGGGGCCCCTGGCTGGGGTAGAAGACCTGAATTTTGGGTCCCGCTGTGCGACTGCAGACCAGACACTTAACCCCCTGAGCCTGAGTTTCCTCCTTTGTCAAGGGAAGGGTTTGGACTTGAGAATGTGTGGATTCCTTTGACTCCAATACTCTCTGAGAGCAAGATCTACTCTTTGTGAGACGCTGATCCTAAACAAACCTGCTCCCTTTGTGCCTCACTCACCTTGTCTGGAAAATGGAACCAATAACCCCTGCCCCATGTAGTGAATTGAAAAGCAGGTGTTGTTAGGGAGAGTAGTGGTATGTGTGTGTGTGTGTTTGTGTGTGTGTGTGTGTGTATGTGTGCTCAGTCATTTTGGATTCTGTGACCTCAAGGACTGTAGCTCCCCAGGCTCCTCTGTCTGTGGAATTTCCCAGGCAAGAATACTGGTGTGGGTTGCATTTCCTCCTCCAGGGGATCTTCCCAACCCAAGAATTGAACTCGCATCTCCTGTGTCTCCTGCATTGGCAGGCAGATTCTTTACCACTGTGCCACTGGGAAGCCCCAGAACAATGTGGAATTCCCTTAAAAAACTGAAAAAAGAATTTAAAAAGCTGCAAACCACAGATACAAAAATAAGGAGTTGTTCTTACTCAAGGGCAAGGAATTATTATTCCTGAAATGAAGGAATCTAAAGATTGTCTGTGTCTTCAGAACTTTCTTTCTGCAGCTACTCCAGCAAGAAAAAGTAGCATTTTAATCCAGACTGCTTCTCTGGAAGCCTCAGTGTTTTGAGCTGAAGGGTCATTAAAAGACCAGATGGCAGAGAAACCTTTTAGGCTACTGTTTCCAGAAGCTCCATGGTTCAGTTAGAAACCTCGGTGCCCTGGCAATGCCCTGCAGAAATGAAGATCAATGGTACCATGTGGTATCAATGCATCTGTGCTTGTCCTGGGCACAGCTGCCCACCTGCTTTGGAGATGAGGAGCAGAAACAAGGCTCGGACCAGTCACATGTCACCATAGCAACTGCTGTATGTGTGCTTTCTTGCTACCCACCAACCAGCTGTGGGGCAAGGGTAGTGCCAGGGGCCCGTGGAGGGGGCCAGTGAGGATGGCAGGGAGATGTGGGAGGGTCTGGAGCAGAGTGGCAACAACTTCTCCTTCTATTTTTCTCTCATTTTAATTTTTTTTATTGAGACATAATTCAAATGGTATGCTGCTGCTGCTGAGTCACTTCAGTCATGTCTGACTCTGTGTGACCCCATAGACAGCAGCCCACCATGCTCCCCCATCCCTGGGATTCTCCAGGCAAGAACATTGGAGTGGGTTGCCATTGCCTTCTCCAATGCATGAAAGTGAAAAGTGAAAGTGAAGTTGCTCAGTCGTGTCTGACTCTTCATGACCCCATGGACTGCAGCCTATCAGGCTTCTCCGTCCATGGGATTTTCCAGGCAAGAGTACTGGAGTGGGTTGCCATTGCCTTCTCCAATGCATGAAAGTGAAATGTGAAAGTGAAGTCATGTCCGACTCTTCATGACCGCATGGACTGCAGCCTACCAGGCTTCTCCGTCCATGGGATTTTCCAGGCAAGAGTACTGGAGTGGGGTGCCATCGCCTTCTCCGAATTCACATGGTATAAAATCCATCTAAAACAATACAGTGGTTTTTGGTATATTTAAAAATAGTGAAAGTATCACCCTTACCTAATTCCAGAACATTTTCATCACCCCAAATAGAAACCCTGTAGCTGTTAGCAGTCACTCTCCATTCCCACGTACCCCTCCATGGATTTTCCTATCTGGGGCATTTCATATGCATGGAATCATGTAATATTTGCCCTTCTGTGCCTGATGCAAATATGGCACAATATTTTTAGATTTCATCCCTCTTGCAACATGATCAGTCCCTCCTTCCTTTTTTAGGGTTGAATACTATTCCAGCAGGGCCTTCCTAGTGGCTCAGTGGTAAAAGAATCTGCCTGCAGTGCAGGAGACCTTGATTTGATTCCTGAGTCGGGAAGATCCCCTGGAGAAGGAAATGGCAGCTCACTCCAGTATTCTTGCCTGGGAAATCCCATGGACAGAGGAGCCTGGTGGGCTGCAGTCCATGGGGTTACGAAAGAGTCAGAGATGACTCAGTGACTGAAGAACAATATTCCATTGTACGGATGTACCATACTTGGCTTATCAATGCATCAGTTGATGGCCATTTGGGTTGTCTCTACTTTTTGGCTCTTGTGAACAACATTGCCGTGAACACTCATGTTCAGGTTTGTGCGTGGACAAGTTTTCATTTCTCTTGGCTACACATCCAGGAGTGGAGTTCCTGTGTTCTCTCGTTTTTACTTCTGCCAGCCTGCAATATTCTCCTGTTGCAACCCAGGCACATGAAAAGTATGTAGGATAGAGAGGCATTTGGGGCCTCTGCCCACTGAGGGTCCTACTTTTTTCCCCTTACAGTTCAGGATTTTTACTCTCTTTATTCCAATCTGAAAGTGGTTCAATCAGGGTGGCAGCAATGGAGGTGGTGAAATGGTCTAATTCCGGATATGTTTTTAAAGTAGAGCCAACTGAATCTGCTGATAGATTTGATAAGGGTGTGAAAGAGAGCCCGCAATGATTCACAGGGAATGGGCTCCAACAGCTCAGGCTCCCTGGTTCTCACCAAGGGACCTTCTCTGGGTGGAGCAGGCTGGTGCTTCAGCTGAACCTAAGTACCTTTCTCTTTGGGATTTCCCAGGTCGTGCTAGTGGTAAAGAATGTGCCTGCCAACACAGGTTAGACATAAAAGACTCGAGTTCGCTCCCTGGATCAGGAAGATCTCCTAGAGGAGAGTACGGCAACCCACTCCAGTATTCTTGCCTGGAGAATCCCATGGACAGAGGAGAAGCTGAAATCCATACAGTTGTACAGAGTTGGACAGGACTGAAGTAACTTAGCCTGCACCCACGAGGTATTTGCCATCCCTGGACCAAGGTTTGGGATTCCACCTGCAGCCTCCCAGTGGTGGCTGTGCTCAGGCTGTGCTGGGGTAGAGATGTGGGATGTGTGAGGTCAGCGTGTCCCCAGCTAAGGCTGACATGTGGTGGCCCCTTAGATGTGGCAAGTGAGATTTGCTATAAGCGAGGAGGTGGCTGACCAACATTTGGAAAATGAATCAGGATCTATAAGATGGGGGTGAATAGGGTGGACAGTATGTTAACTGGAGGCGAGGAGGAGGAGGGCAGGGGTGGATGGAGGACCGGAAGCAGGGGCAGACAGGCACTGGCCATCAGTTCCATTGGGAAACAGTCTCGAGCTTTTCTAATCACAAGTCAATGGAATCATCATTGGGAAGGAAGGCTAATTTCTTGTCTAGCTCTGCTGTAAGTCAGAAAATGAAATCTAAACACTCATTATGGTCCTTCAGGGATGGAGACAAGCTCTCTCATTGGCCATTCACGATTAAAAGAGAATGGCTCTATCCAGAGAGTCAGATATCAGGCTTGAGTCCCTTTCTCTAAGTATGAAAGAGTTATTTTTTCTTGGATCATGAAAAGTAAGTGCCCATTTTTCTTAATCAAGTCAGCACGAGGGATCTATGGATGAAAGATTGCTGTTCTTGTGATGGAGGATTTTTTGAATTTTCTGCAGCCAAATATTTCCAAGGTTGTTTCTACATGATTGGCTGGAGAAGACATTGAACTGGTGGTACAATGGGGGTTCTGTGGAGGGCCACCTTCTCAGTGGTGTGGGCCGGTGGGGAAAGGGTGCAGACCCTAATGGGGATCTGGAGTCAAGGGGCCAACATAGAGTTTATTATCATCAGGCATGTGTGTGCTAAGTCGCTTCAGTTGTAACCTTTGTTACAGTTGAAATCTTTGCAACCCTTGTTGTTCAATTGCTCAGTCATGTCTGACTCTTTGCAAACCCATGGACTGCTGCATGCCAGGCTTCCCTGTCTTTCACCATCTCCCAGAGCTTGCTTAAACTCATGTTCATTGAGTCAATGATGGCATCCAACCATCTCATCCTCTGTCATCCCCTTCTCCTCCGGCCTTCAATCTTTCCCAGCATCAGGGTCTTTTCCAATGAGTCAGTTCTTCACATCAGGTGGCCAAGGTATTGGAGCTTCAGCTTCAACATCAGTCCTTCCAGTGAATATTCAGGGTTGATTTCCTTTAGGATTGACTGGTTTGATCTCCTTGCAGTCCAAGGGACTCTCAAGAGTCTTCTCCAACACCACAGTTCAAAAGTATCAATTCTTCGGCTCAGCTTCCTTTATAGTCCAACTCTCACATCCATACATGACTACAGGAAAAGCATACATGGCTACTTCAACTTTATGGACCTTTGTTGGCAAAATAATATCTCTGGGCTTTAATATGCTAATTTGTCTAGGTTGGTCATAGCTTTTCTTCCAAGGAGCAAGTGTCTTTTTAAAATTGTGACTGTAGTCCCCATCTGCAGTGATTTTGGAGCCCAGGAAAATAAAGTTGGTAATTGTTTCTACTATTTCCCCATCTATTTGTCATGAAGTGATGGGATTGGATGCCATAATTTTCATTGTTTTGAATGTTGAATTTTAAGCCAGCTCTTCCACTCTCTTCTTTCACTTTCATCAAGAGGCTCTTTAGTTCTTCTTTGCTTTCTGCCATAAGTGTGGTGTCATCTGCATATACCTGAGGTTGCTGATATGTCTCCCTGCAATCTTGATTCCAGCTTGTGCTTCATCCAGCCCAGCATCACTATGTACCTGCAGTTGTGTCAGACTCTGCAAATGCCTTCTTTCATTTGAGTTCTCCTGGCAGCCCTGCGGGGCATCTTACAAAGGAGGAAATATCAATGCAGAAAATTAAGTATCTAAAATACAGATCTGAGATTCAAACACGGTTTTATCTGGTTTCAAATCCCAATTTTGGAATTAACTTGCTATCCTAGTCTGCCTTTAGTAATCATAAGTTTGATTTTTAGATCTGTGGGTCTGTTTCTATTCTGTAAATAAGCTCATTTGTATCATTTTTATTAGATTGCATATGTAAGTGACATTATATGATAGAGTTCTTTCTCTGTCTGACTTCCTTCTCTTGGTATGACAATCTCTAGGTCCATCCATGTTGCTGCAAATGGCATTGGTTCATTTTTTTGATGGCAAAGAAGACATACAATGGTCGAAAAACTGTGGGGATAGTGGGTTGCTTGAAGGGGTGTTTTTAGAAGCTCTCCAGTGGGGGAGAATAATGCTGGGCTTGATTTGGGAAGGGGATAGAGATAAGAGGAACTGCCCTGTGGGTGGGCCAGCCATGGGATAGACTCAGGCCCGGGGAGCCTGGCTGTGTCTTGAGTATCCATTGCTTTGAAGCAGCAGCCAGTGACAGAGAGTACTGGAGAGAGTGGGGAGGGTGTCTGGGCACCAGATAAGAGCGTGCAGCGCTAGGACTCCTTCCAGTGGGAACTGAGAATGCAAACCCGGAAAGCAAGACAGAGACTTGCTTGAATAGACTTTTCAACAGCAAAGGGATTATTAAAACTGAGAATCCTGGGATGTCAAGGCTTCAGCTTGGGTCCCCAGACAACGGGTCTATGACCGTCTGATTTGTTCCAGACAAATATCCAATTGTCCTTCCTGCCTTGATAAGGCCAGACAGGGGCTAGGTGCCTGTAGACAGGGTTGGTTTTCTTCCCCAAGTATTGTGAGCGGCACTCCTGGCCTTTGGAGAGCTCTGCTAGAACTCGCCATAACGATACTCTCCTTCAGCCGTCTGTGTGGGGCCCACTGGCAGATCGTGAACTTGGATCCATAACAGTGATTGGAGACTGAACTGACTCTAATGCATACGAATTGTGTGACCTTGGGTAAGTTACCCATCAGGCTTATTTATAGAAATCGACAAGCTAATTTAAAAATGTATACAAAAAGCAAAGGACCTGACATACTAAAACAGTTTTGAAAAAAGAAAATCCACTCAAAAAAACAAAGTTAGAGGACTCCCCCACCTGATTTTGAGACATACTATAAAACCACAGTAATCAAGACCATGTGGTATTGGGAAAAGGATAGACACATAAATCAATGGGATAGAACAGAATCCAGAAATAGACCACACATATACGGTCAACTGGTTTTGACAAAGATGTCAAGAAGTTCGATGGAGAAAGAATGACCTCTTCAACAAATGATGCTGGAAAAAAACTGGATATCTCGTATGCCAGAAAAGAACTTTGAACCATACTTTCACCCTATGCAAAAATTAGCTAAGATGAATCATAATAATTGTAAAACTTAAAACTACAAAACTTCCAGATGAAAACATAGGAAAAATTCTTTTGTGACCCTGCATTAGGCAAGGATTCCTTATACGGGATACAAAAAGCATGAACCATAACAGAAAAGAAATAAATCGGACTTCATCAGAATTAAAAACTTACGCTCTTCAAAAGACACTTATTTCAAGAAAATGAAAAAACAAGATAGTTTGCAGACAATATTTGCAAAACACATTTGATAAAGAACTAGTATTCTGGTATTAACTTTGTGAATGAAGAACTTGAATAAAGAGCTCTCACAATTCAAAATAAGAAAACAAGCAACCTAGTTTTTACAAAATGGACAAAAGAGCAGATACTTAACCAAAGAATATGTATGGGTAGAAAATGAGCCCATGAAAAAATGCTCAGCATTAGTAGTTATTAAGGAAATGTAAACTAAAGTCACAATCAGCTATGAACTGCATCTTTGCCCATTCCTCTGTTGAAGGACATTTAGGTTGCTTCCTGTACTGCCTGTTGTGAATAAATAGTGCTGCAGTGAACTCTGGGGTGCATCTATCTTTTTCATATTATGGTTTTCTCTGGGTATATGCCCAGGAGTGGAATTGCTGGATCATATGGAGGCTCTATTTTTTAGTTTCGAAAGGAATTTCTACAGTGTTCTCCATAATGGTTGTCCCAATTTACATTTCCATCAGCAGCGTAGGGTTATTCTCCACACCCTCTCCAGCATTTATTGTTTATAGATTTTTTGATGATGGCCATTCTGACTGGTGTGTAGTGATACCTCACTGTAGTTTTGATTTGCCTTTCTTTAATAATTAATGATGTTGAGCATCTATTTGTGTGCTTTTCGGGCATCTGAATATCTTTCTCGTAAGAAGAGTGAAATAATGCCATTTGCAGCAACATTGATGGACCTAGAGATTATCATATTAAGTGAAGTAAGTCAGATAAACACAAATATCATATGATATCACTTATATGTGGAATCTAATAAAATGATACAAATGAACTTATTTACAAGACAGAAACTGTCTTACAGATCTTGAAATCAAACTTATGGTTACCAAAGGGAAAATGGGGGGACGTGATGAATCAGGAGATTGGGGATGGCATATATACCTACTATATTTAAAATAGATAACTGATAGGACTTTATTGTGCAGCAGAGGGAACTCTACTCAATATTCTGTAACAATCTATACGGGAAAAGAATCTGAAAAAGAATCTACCTGCCAATGTTGGAGGCGGAGGAGATGTGGGTTCAGTCCCTAGGTTGGGAAGATCCCCTGGAGTAGAAAACGGCAAATCACTCCCGTATTCTTGCCTGGAGAATCCCCATGGACAGAGGAGCCTGGGTGGCTACAGTCCATGGGGTTGCAAAGAGCTGGACACGACTGACCAGACATGCATGTATATATCATAACTGATTCACTTTGCTGTACACCTGAGACTAATACAACATTGTAAATCAGCTATATTCCAGTACAGGTTTTTACAAAATTACCATTGGCTGCCACACCATGCCTATTGGAATGGCTGACCATCCCCACTCCCCACTAGTCTGGTCATTGTTGGCGATGATGTTAGACTGGAGCTCTCAGAAGGTTTGATTTTTTTTCCTTTTTCTAGCTTGTGGGATAGTTCCTTGCCCAGGGATTGAACTTGGGCCATGGCGGTAAAAGTACTGAGTCCTAACGGCTGGACCACCAGGAAGTTCCCTTAGAAGCATCTGGTGGGAATGCAAAGTCGAACAATCACTTTGGAAAGTAGTTCAGTCATTTCTTATAAAGTTGAAAACACATATTTTACCACTCAGGAGCCCCTGCTAGGTGTTTACTCAAAGGAAATGAAAAGATTCACCCATGCAAAAACCTATTTGCAAATGTTTATAGTGGTTTTATTTATAACCACCCCAAATTGGAAACAACCCTGTTGTCTATCCACTGGTGAAGGAATGAAAAAAAAATGTGAATCCATACACTGGAATTCTGCTCAACAAGAAATAGGAACAGACTGCTGTACAGACCCAGACATGGATACATCTCAAGCATATGATGATGTTTGAAAGAAGCCAGACTCAAAGGTTACCTATGGCATGATTGCATCCCTATGGCATTCTGTAGAAGGCAAATCAACAGGAATGGCAAACTCATCAGTGATTTCACCCAGCTGGGTGTGGTGGGGAGGGGACTGACTGCAAAGCTGCATGAGGGAACTTTTGGGGGTTCTGGCAGGGTTCTGAATCTTGACTGTGGGTGTGGTTATTGACTGTGTTTTGCCAAAACTTAGAGAAATGTATTGGGCTTCTCTGATGACACAGTGGGTAAAGAGTCTGCTTGTAATGCAGACACAAGAGAGTCGGGTTTAATCTCTTGATTGGGAAGATCCCCTGGAGGAGGAAATGGCAACCCAGTATTCTTCCCTGGGAAATCTCATGGAGAGAGGAGCCTTGCGGGCTACAATCTAAAGAATCCAACGTGACTGAATTATGATGCGCACATGCATGCATAGAACAGTCTATTAAAATGCTTAAATTTCACTGAGTATCACAAACCTGACAAAGGACTTCCCTGGCAGTCCAGTGGTTAAGACTTGGCCTTCCAATGCAGAAGGTGTGAGTTTAATCCCTGGTTGGGGAGCTAGTATCCCACATGTCTCGTGATTAAAACATTAAACGGAAGCCATATTGTAACAAGTTCAATAAAGACTTAAACAAAACCGGACCAAAAATTAACACTTCTTGAAACTGTACTTTCCATCAATCAAAAACAATCAAATAGCTGCAATTTCATGTGATGTGATATGTGACACGATAAATCACACTAGCGAGATAATAGACAGCAAGTCTGCAAGGAACTTACTTAGGGGAGGGTGTTTTGCGGTCCATGGTATAAGAAGGATGATGCTGGTTGAGCCATCCGGCTAGAAGGGAATTCTCTGTTCATCAGAGTGACAGGGAAGTGCTGTCCAGGGCGCCGAGTTTTCCTGAACTGAGCCTGATCGTGCCAACACATCTCCGAGTCCTTTTTCTGAAGCCAGGTCCCTCTTCTGGACCTGGCTGGAGTAGGGGCAGGACTGTATTCTGGACACCATCATTCCCGCTGGACTCCAGACCTCACACCTCAGGGCCCTTCCTTCCGCCAGCTGCCTCAGCTGCCAGTGAGCACAGCCGTTTCCTTGGAGCTGACAAGTCAAGAGCCAGTAATTCTCCGTCAGGCCGAGGCTGCTCTCACAGCACACCACGGAATGGCCATTTCAAAGGGGTAAAGCGCAGGAAAGATCCTTAAAGCTGCCTTGACAGGGGAGATTTAAGGACAGGAAAGGAATTGTTGGGCTGTCCCATTACTGGATGAACATTCAATGACGGGTATTACCTGATTAGAGGTAAAAATCCCCAGTATCTTCGTATTTACCTCCTAGTGGATATGATCCTTCCAGGGCAGACAAAGTCCTTCTCAGGAACCGCTTCCTTTCATGAGGGTTCATTGCCTGGAGAGCGTATGCTTTTGTCTTCAGAAAAGTAGGTCCATTTTTGAACTACTTTCTTTAACTTTGATAAAGGGAAAAGCCCTTTTATCTCCCTTGAAGTTCTTTTCTGCTTGAGGCTCACCTTAGTTGGATTTGCAACATTCTCTGACCCCACCAAAAGCAGGCTGCCTCTTGAAGAATCTCCAACAGAAACTTAGCATTAAGGCAAAGCATAGACACAACCTCAAAAGCTCTTCCCATAATAAAGGAGTCTTTCTAAACTCATAAAATTATCTGATGGAATATGGTCTCAGGAAATAGAAATTTGTTTTGGGAAAACATCTGCTTTTATCATATTTTAGGGGAAAACTGAGGAAGAGAAGGAATTTGCTTATTGCTTTCCCTTTCCATGGCTTCTGTTAATTTTTTGCAAGAGACTTAGGATTTGAACTAATGTCTTATAGTTCCTTTTCCACCAACCTGAAAATTTCTCTGAGGTTTGTTTTTCTCCGGCTTCCCAGTGTATAGCAGTGTTTGAAATGTAGTAGGGAGAAGGAAGGAAATTACTACTTACTGCGTGTCCATCCATTATACAGTTAGTTCTAGGGAGGTACTTTATGAGTGTGTGTATGTACTTGTGTGTGTGTGTAGATATAAGTGTATTGGTTAGCTATTGCAACAGTAATGCTATATAACAAACCATCCCAAAGTTCACCAGTTTAAAAAAGCCTCAATTTTTTTTTTCTGTTGCAGGGATTTTTTCATTTATTGACTAATTTATTTTTTAAATTTAGCTTTTATTTTCTTTGGAGTATAGTTGACTTAGTATGTTGTAGTAGTTTCTGGTGTACAGGAAAGTGATTTAATTATACGTATATACACTTCTGTTCTTTTTCAGGTTCTTTTCCCATATAAGTTATTACAGAATATTGAGTAGAGTTCCCTGTGGTATACAGCAGTCCTTATTGATTATCTATTTTATGTATAGTAGTGTATATATGTTAGTCCCAAACTCTTAATTTACCCCTCTCCCTCACCTTTCCCCTTTGGTAACCATAAGTTTGTTTTTGATGTCTGTAAGTCTATTTTTGCTTTGTAAACAAGTCCATTTGTATCATGTTTAGATTGGATTACAAGTGATATCGTATATTTGTCTTTCTCTGGCTGACTTACTTCACTTGGTGTGACAGTCTCTAGCTCCATCTATGTTGCTGTAAATGGCGTTATTTCATCCTTTTTTATGGCTGAGTAACATTCCATCGTATATATGTACCATATCTTCTTTGTCTATTCCCGTGTCAATGGACATTTAAGTTGCTTCCAAGGAAGTTTATAGTAATACAGTCTTGCCTCAGGAAACAAGAAACATCTCAAACAAACAACCTAAACTTACTCCTAAAGCAAGTAGAGAAAGAAGAGCAAACAAAACCCAAAGCCAATCGTTTGTTCCTATTCATACTGTGCAGGCTTTGGCTGATCTGAGTTGAGTGGGGCTGGGGGTGGTTAGGTGGTTCTTGCCGCAGGTCTGTGAGTTAACCAGGATGGCTCTGCTCTGGGCTCTGGTCACTGAGGTGGCTCTTCTCCATGTGTCTCGCATCCTCTGGGAGCCGGAGTCCAGCCAAGGCATGCTTTTCTCTTGCCTATGACAGAGGGACAGGGGGCCAGGTGGAAACACACAAGACCTCCATGGCCTGTGCTAGGAATTGGCACACTGTGGTGCTCAGCTCGTTCACTCTGTCAGAGCAAGTGACGTGGCCGAGTCCACAGCCAGGGGATGGTTAGACAATGCCTACAGTGCCAGGAGGTGGTGGGCCGGGAGCGGGGCGCATCAAACCCACCAGGCAAAGCTTGAGCGAGGAGCAAAGACTGAGGGCAATGATGCAGTCCACGGCAAGGCTTCACCCTGACAACAGCCCTGTGAGCTAGATATGCATGGCTCCCATTTTACTAACGCGAAGACTAAGGGAGAAGAAGGCCAGACCCGCCTTCAAAGCTGTTCTCAAACAAACCGAAAAACAGACAAAAGAATGCTATTGAGGATCTGCATTTAAAATAGAGCACTCGTTCCTAACTGTACATACACGTACACACACCCATCAGGCAGCATGTATTTATATATTATGGAAATAATGTAAACATATGCATATTTATAGTATTTCTACATCACACAATACATGTGTATAAATATTACAGTTATACAAATATTGTAATGATTATGATTATATAATATCTACATCACGTTATAAGTATATATAGAGAGAGACTTTCCTGGTGGCTCAGATGGTAAAGAATCTGCCTACAGTGCAGGAGACCCAGGTCTGATCCCTGGGTCAGGAAAATTCCCTGGAGTAGGAATGGCTATGCACTCCAGTGTTCTTGCCTGGAGAATTCCATAGACAGAGGAGCCTGGTGGGCTATATAGTCCATGGGGTCACAGAGAGTCAGACAAGACTGAGTGACTAACACTTTCACTTTTTACGAATACATATATAGTATCAATTTATTTATTATGTAGTTTATGACCACCTCGTTAAACTGTAATCCCTTTGCCCAATAAATATTACCATTTGAGGAAAAAATAAGTTTGTTTTCTTTGTACCATGCCATGTTATCTCTTCCTGGTGTTTCCTGGAGCTCCATGAACTCAAAGCCACAAGCCCAGCTGAAAGTTGAAACAGTTTAACCAAGGGCCTCTGTCCTGAACCAAGTGGCTGTTTGTCTGCAGTCTCGCTTATGCACTTACCCTGGGTCTGTGTCATTGCCACGCGCTGGTAGAGTTGAGTCTTTGACCAGCTGGGTTGCTTTCGATGCTCGGTCACGCCCGGCTCTGCATGGAGCAGTCAGACCTGAAGACACGCTCACCAGGGGCCTCCACCGCAGAAGAGGCTCTCTGTCCACTCTCTTTCTTCTTGTCCTCTTTGCCAAAATGACCCTGTTTGCTAGAGGACAATTTCAAGCCTGCTCTGGATGGATTTCTTAATCAAAATGGATTATGCCAACATAAAGTAATGTGTCCTTCTAGGTTAGCTGCCAAAGGCCCCAGCCATTCCACTGAACTAGGGCAGTCAGAAGGACTCCTCTGTGGCTGTCAACACCAACCCAGCATCTCCTGGTGGCCCTTGGTGGTGGTCTCACTGAAGAGCTTGTCAGGGTCCGAGGAGGAGATCTGGGGGGTGGCAAGGCCAGCTGGCCAGGGCAACGCTGGTGACTCAGAAGGTGACATTCTCCTCTCTGAGTCACCGAGGAGCTCCGTGAAGGGCCCTGTGGGGGTCTGCATTTTGCCAGATGCAGACATTGTGTTTTTCCTGACAGCGAAGTTGTTTTTCTGCCTACACGGGTCACCAGCTGGCTGCTCTCAGCGTACATGCCCACAGAAAAATGAACTGAAGCAAATGGTCCCCACGGCAGCTCTTAAGGCTCACAACGCACCTCAGCTCTGTGGGTGAGAAGCATCTGGAAGTCGGGGGTGGAGGTACCTCACAGGGTGCCCTGTCTGTCTGGAGACTTCTTGCATGTACCACTCACAGCCATTTCAAAAGTTTCCTTTTTAACTTTTCATTTTTTTCATTTATTTATATTTTCTTACCACCAAGAACATTTCGTATTGCGGTATAGCCGATTAACGGTGTTGTGGTCATTTCAGGTGAACCGTGAAGGGACTCAGCCGTATATATACGTGTATCCATCTCTCCCAAACTCCTATCCCACCCAGGCTGCCACATAACATTGAGCAGAGTTCCCTGTGCTATAAAATAGGTCTTTGTTGGTTATCCATTTACAATATAGCAGTGTGTACTGAACTTTTTATTTGGTATTGGGGTACAGCTGACTAATAATGTGATAGTTTCAGGTGGAGAGTGAAGGGACTCAGCCATACATACATATGAATCCATCTCCCCCAAATTCCCCTCCCACCCAGGCTGCCACGTTGCACTGAGCAGAGTTCCCTGTGCTGGACAGTAGGTCCTTGTTGGTTATCCGCTTTCAATACAGCAGCGTGTACATGTCCATCCCCAACTCTCTAACTATCCCTTCCCTCCATCCCTCCCTCTGACAACCATAGTTCATTCTCTTAAGTCTGTGAGTCTCTTTCTGTTTTGTAAGTTCATCTGTATCATTTCTTTTTTGATTCCGCATATATGGGATGTTGTACAATATTTCTCCTTCTCTGTCTGACTTATTTCCCTCATGTGACAATCTCTAGGTCCATCCATCTTGCTGCAAATGGCCTTGTTTCATTACTTTTAATGAACCATTGTCAAAGTTTTGAACAGTTACCTCTGACATCCTGGCTGGATCTCAGGCAAATCCTCATTTCCGGTCTCTTCTGACCCTCTCCACGTGAACATTGTTCCCAGCCATGTCTCTGAGGCAGCTCAGTAGAAGGAATGTTTTTCATCCAGGATGGGGGAGAGGGCTGGGGGGAATGGTGGAGACATCATTTCACAGATAAACCAGCAAAATGCTTGTTTCTTGGGAGAGGGATGGGTTTCGGTTTTGGAAAAATTTCTGAGCGACTTTGAAAATGTTGGTGGATGAATGGGGCTATTGTAATGCCAGTCATCTTTATACACTTATTACTCACCACTGCTTGTAATAATCCCTCAGAAGCTGGGGATGAAATTGGTTTCTCAGCGATTCCTCTTTGCACTCCGGATAATTCCTATATGATTATTTGCAAGTCCTCCAAACTTTGTCAGAGTTCACTGGTGACACGCTTCCGGGGGAGGACAATGTAATTTTATTTCATTACGAATGTACTGCCTTCTGGGCTTCTCAGGTGGCACTAGTGGTAAAGAATCCGCCTGCCAGTGCAGGAGGCAGAGGAGAATGGGGCTTGACCCCTGGGTCCGGAAGACCCCCTGGAGGAGGGAATGGCAACCCACTCCAGTATTCTTGCCTGGACAATCCCATGGACAGAGGAGCCTGGCGGGCTACAGTCAATAGGGTTGCAGAGAGTCGGATACAAGACAGCACGCACGCAGGGATTGCCTTCTAGGCGCTGGTTTAATGGGACAAGGGCAGGGAATGAGGAAGGAAGGAGGGAGGGAAGAAAGGAACCAGCGCTTTTTGAGTGTGGACCAGATATTTGATACTTACAGGGCAATGGCCCCATTTCATTCTTCCCACAAATCTTTGGGGCGGGTACTTGGATTCCCATTTCACAGATGAGGAAACTGAGACTACATAAATGGAATTAGCCAATAATCTGGAAAATAACAAGCAGGGAGTCAAACCCAAGTCTTTCTGAATCCAAACCAAAAGCGAACCAAATGCTTGCTGCCACTCACAGAACACTTATCCTCCTTACCAGTCTCCCTAGGTAATGCTTTCCTTTCTTCCATCATTGAAACAACCAGAGCCTTACCCCATCACCTTCTGGACAAATAGCTATGACTTTCTCTCCATCTCATCTGTGCTTTTCAATATTCCACTCCTCAGACTTCCCCAGGGGTTAGATTTGGCTTTAAACACACACACAAAATAATGATTTCTCACTGCATGTGGCTGAAGACTCTTCTCGACTAGCATCACCTTCTTAGCCCCTCACATGGTTCCTTTGGCTGCTTCCAGCCCTTCATTGCTGCTGCTGCTAAGTCACTTCGGTCGTGTCCGACTCTGTGTGACCCCGCAGATGGCAGCCCACCAATCTCCTCTGTCCCTGGGACTCTCCAGGCAAGAACACTGGAGTGGTTGCCATTTCCTTCTCCCAGACCTTCATTAGCAACATCTAAATGACGCTATACACACAGTTCATATGCTGAAACAGGGCCACACACAGCCTTTTAACCCATAAGGTGGAGCACCTGACCTTGGAGAACTTTCTGTCCAGGGCAGCATGAGTCCCAAAGCACCGGCCATAGGTGCTCGACTCAAGCAAAGAGGCAGGAATGTGGAAGGCAAACAAAACCTTTATGCCTGTTCAGGTGAAGGGGTGGAACAAGTGGCGCTTATTCTGGAAATAAGATCCCAAAGCTGGCCTTTCATACACATCTCCCCAACCCCTCAGGGGAGTGTAACAAGAGAAAACGGAGACATTGCGTTAGCACGGATTTTTAGAGATTAATTTTTACTGGAGTATGGTGGCTTTACAGTGCTGTTGGTTTGTGCTGTTCAGCAAAGTGGATCAGCTATACGTGTGCACGTATCCCCTCTTTTTTGGATTTCCTTCCCATTTATATCACCCCAGAGCACTGAGCAGAGTTCCCTGCGCTACACAGCAGGTTCTCATCAGCTGTCTATTTTATACACAGTACGCATAGTGTATATATGTCAACCCTAATCTCCTGATCCACACGTTTGCATCACGAACATAGAGATCCATACGTTTGGATCTCTTGATATCCATACATTTATTCTCTACTTCTGGAGAGCACCAGTTCCCTTGGCAAACTGGCCTTTGACCTGGCTCATTTTTCTCCATGCCCCATGTTTGACTCTATCGTAACTTGTTCTGTTCCAGCTCTTTTCATAATGAGAGTGCCCGGAGGTCTGGTTCCTGAGCTGACTCTCTGATGGCCAAGGTGGCCCCCAGGATGTCTCGCCCTCGTCCTGTGGGTTACCTTCTGGTAACTACCTTCGTGGCTAGTGCCCCGATTTCTACCGTCTTGCGTGGATACCAGCTCTTCCTCTTCCTCCCTCCACACTGAGACACCAGTGCTGTCTCCTCCTCTTCCCAGCTTTCTGTTTTTCCCATCTTCCTTCCACCGCTCCATTCTCATTTCAGTGGACGACTTGAGCTGGGGGACTGTTAGTGTTATTCTATCGGCCACTGGGAGCTGTTGAAGATTTGTGAGCACAGAGCTGGCTCCGTCAGTGGGGACCTGGAGGTGGTGAGTAGAATGGGGACCCAGTCAGGGACATCATTCATGACGTTGTAATTGTGGAGGAAAGGATAGTGAGGGTCCTAAGCTAGGATGCTGGTGTTGGGAATGAATATGAGAGCAGAATTACTGAAGGAGTTCCTTTCCCCCGGGACTCCTAAGCCCCTAGACCTTGGAAGGGAACTCTAGCCTTTACACTGAGAATATCCAAATTTTGACTTTTGAGTAAAGCTTGCCTTGGAAAGGATTCCCGGGTGAAAGTTATAAAATTCTTGGCAGTAGTGTGGGTAATGGCTAGCTCTGTACAAAATAAAAGAGCTAGGAAAGAGGTTTTGGTCTCAAACAAAGGAAGGAGAGAAATAACCTGAATTAATAAAAACAAAAGAAGAGGTCTCAAGTTAGGTTTCAGAAAACAAGACAAGGAAGGAAGATCAAGACTTTTCCAGTGAGGGAACAGGAAGGAGGAGGGGCTGTGTGCTTTAGTAGAGCAAAAACTCATGCTTTTTATCTATTTGTCTCTTAGCTGACACTAGAATTACTGTTAGGAAAGAAAATATTTTATTTAGGAAAATATCCTGCTCGGTATAGAAGATGAGGTAAGGAGGGCATACTTTAGTGTGTGTCAAGAGATAAATTTCTCTGCATTGTAAATAAGCAACAGTGTGGTGATGGGGTGGGGCAGTGGGGAAGAAAGGAGCAGAGAGAAGATAGGAAGGGGGTGAAAAGAGACAGGAAAGGATATTAGGATATCGTGGTAGGTGCTGGGACTTTTAAGAATGGGGATAATAGGGACCCTCTCCCCGGTGGTCCCATGGCTAAGACTACACACTCCCAATGCAGGGGCCCAGGTTCCATCCCAGGTCAGGGAACTAGATCCCACATGCTGCAGCTAAAACTTGGTGCCACCAAATAAATAAATTAATTAAAAGAAAGAATGGGGATATGTTACTTAATTGGAAATGATTTGCTTTTCTGAGACATGCTTCCCTTTCCCCTTTCTCAGGACCTTTGGAAAGTCTGCTACTTCCAATGGGAGGTGTTTTTTTTAATCCACAGACACCACAACTGTGCTGGGTCCATTGCCCAGGTTGGTGCTCTGGGAATTAGGGGCTTCATGGAGAAGGCAATGGCACCCCACTCCAGCACTCTTGCTTGGAAAAGCTCATGGATGGAGGAGCCTGGTGGGCTGCAGTCCATGGGTCGCTAAGAGTCAGACACGACTGGGCAACTTCAGTTTCACTTTTCACTTTCACACATTGGAGAAGGACATGGCAACCCACTCCAGTGTTCTTGCCTGGAGAATCCCAGGGACGGGGGAGTCTGGTGGGCTTCTGTCTATGGGATCGCACAGAGTTGGACACGACTGAAGCGACTTAGCAGCCCCATTCAGGGGTAAGTGAGGTTATCCACCTGCTGACCGGATTTAGCTACAGGAACCTGAACCTGGAAGGGACCCTTAGATTATGCAAACTTTTCAGGAACAGCCAGAAAGCTTAGGAGAGGAACCTGGATTTCTACAAGTCAAGGACCGACAAAAGTTCCAGCGGGTCATATCTGGTCCTTAAGGGCAGGGAGACCCTAGTTAGATTACCTATCTTGGCTCTTCTGGTTTGTGGCCAGAGTGGGGGTGGTGAGGAAGGCGGGTCCAGATTGCCTGAATATGTTACACTAATTTGGAATGACCAATTCTGGATACAGAGACCTTCGGACCAGCTCAGATGTGAAACCTGGGAATCTCGGCTCAGTGGGGAATATGAGGATTGGGGAAGTGAGGATTCTGGATCTGATCTCTGTGGGTTAGTGTGTCAGGAGGCTGCAACAGCAGCAGATACAGCCAACTGGAGCTCATTTCCTGGGTCTTCCAGCCACAATAAGGATGGCTTTCTTGAGATCCTTCCAAACTGCCTCGTTCTGAGATGTATAAGCTATACTCTGAATCAGGCTTCCCTGGTGGCTCAGCATTAAAGAACCCGCTTGCCGATGCAGGAGATGCAGGTTCAGTCCCTGTGTCGGGAAGATCCCCTGGAGAAGGAAACGGCAACCCACTCTAGTATTTTGGCCTGGGAAATCCCATGGGCAGGGGAGCCTGGTGGACTGCAGTCCATGGGCGGCAAAGCGTCAGACATGACTGAGTGACTGCACAGCTACAATGTTCTGAATCAGCGCTGCTCCAACTCTGATGTGCCTCAGGGCTGCCTGGATGGCTCGTTCAGACGCTTTGCTGAGCCCCATCCTCAGAGGCTGGGAATGGAGCCTGACAATGTGCATTCCTCACAAATTCTCCAGTGCCGCTGGTCTGGGAACAACACCTGGAGACCCACCACCAGCATTTCTGGTCCTCCACCAGCATTTCTCAAACTTTACTGTGCGTGGGGATCGTCTGGAGATCTTGTTAAAAAGCAGGTTCTGATTCAGTAGGCCTGGGGGTGGGGCCTGACAGTTTGCATATTGACGAACTCCTGGGTGATGCTGATGCTGTTCACTAGGTGAAACACAGCAGGACCTTGTGGTCCTTGTCCCCCGTGTCCTCTGCCTGCCTTTTGTCTGTGGAAAAACTTTAGTCAAAGAAGAAATTTAACCAGAGAAGTGAGAACATGCGGCAACTAAGGAAAACAGTCAAAGGAGACCAAATAGTACTAAGGAAGTCATTAAGCAGAGTCAAGGACCTTTAGATAATACTCTGAGCCATGTCCCGTGAGCTGTCTTGTAGATACTGAAACCCCCACTGGGTGGAAGACGTTACCTGCAGGATGACCAGACTCGACCCAGGACATGAATGGCCACAGTTCCCAGAACTGGCCTCAGAGGAATGGAAGCAAACCACCCTGGCACTGAAGATGAACTGTACCTAAAACAATCAAGACGACACTGGTCATACCACCGATGACCAATCTGAAGCTGACTATCAGAGCTGACTGTGCTGGTTCCGCCTGTAGCCCCCTCCGTCTATAAAAGCTCTCACTCTCTGCTTATCGTGGGGGGCGGGGGTTGCGGGGCAGTTGGCCTTCAGACAGATGTCCACCCTCCCCACCCAGTTGCTGGGATCTGAAATAAAGTAAGCTTTCTTGTCCACAAGCTGGCCTGTTTTATTGGCTTTTGGGTGGCAAGCATCCAGACCCCACATTTATGGACCACTATTTAAGTAGCATTGCCCCTCAGGGTTGCCTTAACCTCTGGCCGGCTGCAGGCTAAGTGTTCCTGTTCACCTAGGAATAAATGCCTCTGTTCCCTACCCGGGCGACTCCGCCCCGTGTTCCTGTTAGGACCTGAGCTGCCCAATCAGCCGTGGGAACACCTGTTCATCCCAAGCTCGGCCCTAGAGGGACAGTTAAGCCTTGTCAGGCTCCAGCTCGCTGGCTTCTGCAGGGTTGTGGCCAGACGTCTGCACCCTCCCGCTCCCCAGGGCCGGCTCTGCCCTCACCCGGCTGGCAGTGGCCACCTCCAGTCCCAGCTGTTCCTTTGCCCTTGAAACCAGCCCCTCTCAACAGCTCTCCTGTTTCCCACTGTCCCTGGCCACTCCCGAATGACTCCAGGCTCCAAAATGGGATTGCTATAGCCAGAAGCCAGCAGCTGCTAGAGCTACACGGCAGAAGGACCTGGGAGGTGGTTCCAGTAAGGAGAAGATGAAAAAACAGAAATATGCAGGCAAAGGAGAGAGTAGCAAGTGTTAATGCAGGCCTCATGCATTGATTTGTTGTTTGTAAGATTTGTTACTTGCAGAATTGGAATAACAAGGACTTCAACCTAATAAGCACAGTGATGGATTTAAGGGAGGGTTTCTTGTGGGGTGAGGCTGTGGGAAGGGAACTTGTTTGGGGTTCAGAAGACCCAAGTTCTAGTGCTAATTAAGATCCCCCTCACCCCCAGCTTCACTGTTCTCATTTACAAGAGAAGGTTGGATGAAACCAACTCAGAAACCAAAATCTCAAAATCTCATGTATAGAGTGAGTCTAAAGTGAGTTCCTCATTTTTAGAAGGATTGTCAAGGAAGGCTGGGAAAACCCTAGGCTCTGGAATTTGCAAAACCTGAACTTAATTAATTAATTAATTTTCAATTTTAAAAATGGAAGTATAGTTGATTTACAATGGTGTGAAATTTCTGCTATACAGCAAAGTGATTCATATATATATATGTGTGTATATATATATGGGCATGTTTTAAAAGATTCTTTTCTGTTATTATTTATCATAGTATTTGTCATATGTTTATCAAAGGATTTTTTTTCACTATTTTTAAAAATTGTGGTAAAATAGAAAATGAAATACTATTATAACTGTATTTAACTGTACAGCTTCAGTGACACTGAGTACACTCACATTTTTGCACAACTCTCTCCATCATCCATCTCCTGGGTTTGTCACCTAACTAAACTGAAGCTCTGTCCCCATTAAACACCAACTCCCCTTTCCCCCCTCCCCAGCCCTCCCACCTCCTGGCCCTGGCATCTACCAATGTACTTTCTGACTCTGTGAATTTGACTATCCTAGGTACCTTGTAAAATAGAATCAAACAGTATTTGTTTGCACCTGGTGTATATTAGAATACACTTTTAAGGTTAACAATATATATCATAGGATATTGAATATAGTTGTCTGTGCCATACAGCAGTCCTATAGGGTAGGACTTTGTTATTCATCCATTCTGTATATAAAAGCTTTCATCTACTAACCCCAACCTCCCACTCCATCCTTCTCCCACCCCCCACCCTCCCCCGGCAATCCTCAGTCTGTTCATATGAAGAAAAACCTGAATTTAAATCCCTGCTTGTCCTACTCAACATCTGGGAGGCAATGGACACATCTCAGTCCCAGTCTGTGTTGCTTCTTCACCAGTGAGGATTAAATGAAATAACAAATAAAAAGAACCTAAAATAGCCGCAAGTACCTAGTGAGTGAGCACACCAAGAAAAGATGCTAATATTATGACAGTCACTGAAAACGTGAAAACCCTGCATGTTTCCACTGTGTTCCATTTCGTTAGACTGAAATGCTCAAACATGCATTACTTCTCCCCCTCTCTAGAAACACTTCAATTCTGTGCTCCCCACACTAACCCCTAAGGTAGTCTGTGTTTGCTCAACTCAGTCTCCCAAAAATATGTTCCAAACTCTTGCAAAAAGAGGGTAGTGACGATCAAAGCAGCATGTTGCCCTGCTTAGCATGTGTTAGTGCATTATTTAACACTAAATTGCAGGAAAACTGACTGATACATAACCCGGGCCCACAGCTGCTGTAGGCCCTGTCCCCCGAAGAAATGTTTAAGAGCAGGGCGGGTCGTACAGGACAAAATGGTTATTGATTGTCTCTCTCTCTCTGAAAATGGTTGTGATGAGATGCTGTACCCAACGGGTGCTCATTTGATGGTTCTTCATTCAAAGAAGGATGTTCTAGAGACTTAACTGTTCTACCCGCTTAAGATTACAGCATAAGCTGAGGGTGACCATTGCTTCCATTTGTACCCTGATGGTCTGGTTATTTAGTTCTAATTTGGGGCCCCCTCGGAAGCAGGTGTTTGGTTGCAAGCACCTGGACTCAGAAACCGAGTCCGGCTAATGTCGGTGGCTATATGGGGTTTACCCGTGCCTGGGGAAGCCTGGAGAGCTGGGTTAGTAGACAGTCAGAATCTAGGACTTACTTGAGAGGCAATTCCATGGGGGTGAAAGAACTGAAGGTTTTGTATGTTTTTTTTTTTCTCCCGTTTAATTCTCCTCCTCTCCTTTTTCCCCTTCCCCCTCCCCTTTTCCCTCCCCCTCCTCCCTACTCCTCCTCCTCCCCACTGCTCCCCTTCCTCCTCTTCTCTCTTTTTGAATGTTTCTTATTAGTTAACAAAATATGTCTGGCGTTCCCAAAGGTGCCACTGCCTTGGCGTCAGCTCCCAAATATAACCTTCCCCTCGCCCCAGGACTCTGATAGCAGCAGCTGACCACAGGCAGTGTCATATCAGAGGGCCAGTCTTTTTATTACCCCACGCCCAGCATCCTTACAAGATATAACAGACATAAGAATGTTCATTCCTGCGAACCTTAATAAGTTCACTGTTTGGCCCAGTGTGTGGTGTTGCCTTCAATATTAATCTATGAGTATTGGGCAGTTAATTTCCCATCACACCTGGTGCTTTTGTTTAGTTGTTTTGTGCCTAATACATTTGGCTTTTGTAGCTAAGTGCTTACTTAGCACAGTGTATCTGCGAAGAACCACCTGTGGGCCATATGATAACCCCACTGGCCAAACCACTTCATCTGGCGACAGAATTTTTTCTGTGGTCTGCCGCACTCATGTCAGAATCCAACCAGGGTGCTGTGGTCTCCTGGATCCCCAACTATACTGTGAAATGGGCGCAACAGATCCTACATGGTGGGTTTGTTGTATTAGATTATATGATAGTCATCACACCTTATGTAGTAGGAAGAAATATAAAAGACAAAGATTATAACTTTTATATTTCTTCTGTGGGATTATTCCACTCCCCTGGAATAATCAGTGACTAAGACTTTGTTTGGAGAAGGCAATGGCACCCCACTCCAGTACTCTTGCCTGGGAAATCCCATGGATGGAGGAGCCTGGTGGGCTGCAGTCCATGGGGTCGCTAAGAGTCGAACATGACCGAGCGACTTCACTTTGACTTTTCACTTTCGTGCATTGGAGAAGGAAATGGCAACCCACTCCAGTGTTCTTGCCTGGAGAATCCCAGGGACAGAGGAGCCTGGTGGGCTGCCGTCTATGGGGTTGCACAGAGTTGGACACGACTGAAGTGACTTAGCAGCAGCAGCAGCAGCAAGACATTGTTGGTTTATATAAAAAAGTTTAGTGACTTCCCTGGTGGCCCAGTGGTTAAGACTTCACCTACCAGTGCAGGGGGTGCGAGTTTGATCACTGATCAGGGATCCCAAAGCCTCCTGGGCTAAAAAAGCAAAACGCAAACAGAAGCAATATTGTAACAAATTCAATAAAGACATAAAAAATGTAATACATTAAAAACATGTTTAAGGCATGAGGAAGGTGAAAGAAGGGGAAGGTGGCCATATTCTCAGCTACTTTATCTCTCCAGGGTGCAGAGCTGAGTCCTTGGTCACTGGTGCCCCCCTCAGCCCCTGTCCATGCTTCTGGGATCACAGTCCCCTTAACAATTTCCCTGCTGGCTCCGGAGTGATGTGGCATTGCTGTTTTATTTGACATTATACGTTATTTTGTGTGAAAAGTATAAAGTAGATATTCTTTTTAATAAAAGTCTAATAATTGATTTCTTTCCTTGGATCCCTCTGCTGGATATCAAATCCCTAAAGAGAGAGAGTTAGTTTCATTTGTCTGGCCTTGATGATGGCCCCAGCCCTTCAGCCAGGGGAGAGGATGTCAGTCTTGTTGACAGTTCCACCAAGCAAATTAGGGCAAGATGATGTTCATGAAAGGAAACTGGGTCACAGTTGCCAGGAGTACACAGAGCCCATGCAGCGGGTGTGCAAAAATTCCACATCTCCACCACAGGGTGTGCACTGTTTACTCCCATGAAAATGATAGAGCCCAATAAAGAGACTTCTCCAAAACGGCAGTTCAGATTTGGACCTAAAAACTCATAAGAAATAGCACAATTTAATCATTTGTCGTACATAGATACACACATATATACATACATATGTGTTGCATACACACATGTATGTATATGTGTATTTGTACGTCTAGTCATATATGTATACACATACATGTAACTGGCTCAGTGGTAAAGAATCCACCTGCCAGGACAGAAGACCCGGGTTCGATCCTTGGGTTGGGAAGATCCTCTGGAGAAGGAAATGGCAACCCACTCCAGCATTCTGGCCTGGAAAATCCCATGGACAGAGGAGCCTGGTGCGCGACAGTCCATGGGGTTGCACTGAGTCAGACACAACTTAACGATGGAGCCCATACACAAGGAGGCAGGGTTAGTGTAGAATATTTTGAAGTGACACGATTCGCTAACATTACCCGTTTCTAAGAGATGCTAATTTGTTTATAGCTCTCAGCCTCCTGCCCAGCTCTCTCGCCCTCTGAGTCAGCCAGTCTGTCCGGCTTCTGCCAGGTGCTGTGCGAGGTTCTGACTCTGAGATGGAGTCCAGGTACCGGCCTTGGTGGCCCTTGTTGCCAGGGAGTCCCAAATTGATGAAGAGAGACCGACGGATGGGTGGGCCAGTTCCTCTTGGCTGGTGACCTCGAGGGGGCCAGTGTTTGGATTTGGGGTGCTGACTGCCAGGGCACCAGGGGCTGAGATACTTGCTGTATTCCATTCTGTAGGACTCCTGGGACTTTTCTCAAACCTGGTACTTCATTTCTTTCTTTTGGAATCCTGTGTCTTACTTGCACAAATCCAGAGCCAACTGGCTGGACCCACGTGTGCCATGAGGATGCTATGGGCTGTGGACACAGGATGCCGGGCTCCCTGGGTGCCCTGTCCCCTGGCCAGCTCCTTGTTGGGATGGAGTCAGGGCTACCGGGAGTGAGGTGGTGCTTTCTCCGCCCCGCCCCCTCTCCACCTGCAAGTCTGTCAGAGGACTCCAAAAGTTCCTCTCCCCAGCTTCTCCGGAAAACTCGCCCTTTCCTCGGAGGGTGGACATTGTTTCTGGTCACTAGGCACTCACTGATGACCATCAGTTTATCTGAGACTTACCAGTTAGACAGTATGAAAGGGCCAACACCATCCTTGCTCCCTCTTTCCATCCGCTGTTGCTGGAGAGAGACCAACCAGAGGACGGTGGAAGGGGTTTTATTTAATTTCATTTCTATTCACTTTCAAGCCTCCAAAGCAGTGGGATTGACTCCTCTGCTTTTGGATTAGGATCAGAAGACTGACAGAAATCTCACTGACTCTGAAAACATTGGGGACGCATCTTCTGAAGCTCTGCTTTGATTTTGTCACTTGTCTGCTCTCCCCTGCCCAGGGGACAACCCAAACTCTTCCCCCCGGCATTTGAGGCCCTGTATAGAAAGCGGGATCACTAGCCAGTTAAATCTCCTGTGGTCCATGCCTCCTTCCCCATCCTCTGTTTGGGCCACAATGGGCTCCACTGCATCCCCCAAACCTGCCTCCTCTTGCTTGGCCCATTCTGGCCCATTACCCAGAATGTTTTGCCCTCCCATCAGCTCTTCACATTTTACTTTGTTTTCAGGTTCAGTTCAGGGGTCACTTCTGTTAGGAAGCCTTCCTGATTGGAGGGAGTCTTTCCTTCTCTCCCCTTTCAGGGGCTTTTTGGTGGTGCTCTCTTATTTTTCCCATTCTAATTGGCCTTCTGGATAACCTGCCCACTTTCCTCACTACATCCCATTTCTTATAGGTGACCAGACACTCAAGACAAATTCTGAGGGAGGGGATATTGGGGAGCCCCCTTGGCATTACTTCTCCCATTCCATCAAGCAGCAATTCTGCTGATTTTAACCTATGCAATATTGCTTGAGCTCATCCCTTCCTCTCTGGTGTGATGCCTGGAGCTTGAGTCCTTGTCACTGCTCCCAGAGGTCTCTGCAGCAGCCATCCAGCTGGGTTCTTTGCTGTGGCCCACTGGGCTCAAACTCAGCGTCCTCACAGGGCGGAGAGTTTTGTGTTTCTCTCCCTGTTAGTCTATCAGCTTCCCCAGTAGCAACCGCATCATGGTTACGAAGGCCTGGGGCCTATTAGATGCTTAATAAACTTTGAATGAATGAAGGGTGGATAAGTGATGCAGTTATGGAGTTGGGAGTAGGAGTGCACAAATCAGTTGGGATGGGAGGTTGCTATATGATCATGGGTCCTTGACTCGTATAAACAGCCTGTCTTCCATCCCTGACCCCATTTTACTCATCTGTAAAATGACAGTGATGGTCTTATATTTGAGGTCCAATCAGGGACCCAGTTAACCCCCAGTTTATGTACATTTGTCTTATAATTAAATGCCTTAAGTTCAAGTGATTCAAAGGTTACTTTGTAAGAGATCATCCTTCCCTCAAGGGACTTTTTTTTTTTCCTGTCCTTGTCACTTGGCATGTGGGATCTTAGTTCTATGACCAGGGATTGAACCCATGACCCCTGCATTGGAAACTCGGAGCCATTGTTTATTTTTTTTTAATTGAAGGACAATTGCTTTACAGTGTCGCATTGGAGAAACTAGAAGTCTTAAAGGGAAGTCCCTCACCCTTCCTTCCTGAAATAGTTTCTTCTGTTTCAGCTTGCTCCTGAGATCAGCTAAATGTTCACTCCCGTTCAAATTGGACATGAGCTATGGCTGAGGTGGCAGAATACAAGGGAAGAGCTTTCCAAGCTGGTGTGACTCTCTCTCCCTTTCACGGCCTGGCTTGGTCTCTCAGGTTCCATGTTTCAGATTCAAGTTCAAGTTGTTGTTGTTCTGTTATTAAGTTGTGTCTGACTCTTTGTGACCCCATGGACTGCAGCAGGCCAGGCTTCCCCTGTCCTTCACTATCTCCCGGAGTTTTCTCAGTTTCATGTCCATCGATGATGCAGGGTGATGATGGCATCGGTGATGCCATCCAACCATCTCATCCTCTGTCACCCCCTTCTCCTCCTACTCTCAATCTTTTCCAGCATCAGAGTCTTTTCCAATGAGTCGAGTGTCTGAAAAATCCACTTAGACATAAAAATCAATCAAAGAAAAGAAAGCAAGGCTGATTTCAAGCTACCTTTTATATAATTCAGAGGGTGAGTACACATGGCTTTCTCTAAAAACTCTGGAAGGTGGAAATCTGAAGTGTTAATCCAACAGTTGAAGGAAATGACAGTAATGATTATGCCAGGAAATTTCTCCCTGTGTAATGGCTGGGAAAGTGTGTTCAGACCACAGACAGAGCAGTTATAAACTTCAACTTTTTTTTTTTTAACCCCTGAGGCCTCTCCTGAATTCAAATATTCTGGCTTCTTGCTCCCAGAAATATATTTAATGGTCAGTTCAATTGGGATAATATGGCCATTGAATGAACAGGTCTTGGAAAGTTTTGATAAATTCATATAAGCTTGTGTTGCCTTATAGGTAACATATATAGGTAAATATAATGCTAATAATGTCTGGAACTTCTTAAATTCCTCCTATAAGCATATTTATAGTTTCTTAATGGGGAAAAAATTATCTCATTTGAAGGCCATCAATTCTTCCAAGCTCCAAAGCCACAATTTTCCTAGAAAACAGAATCTTCTCACTTGAGAGCTTCTTTCTTTCTACATGAGACTGAGTCTACTGAGTAGTGAGTAGCCACGGGAGAGAGATGGCCTGTTGGTTAGGGTGAAGGCATATGAACATCGGTAAGGTATGTTTGGACAAAGGGAATTGAGTGGTGCACTGTTCACCTAATTATTTCCACCAGGGAATAAAGTAAGAGCACTGCTGTTTGGAACAGAATAACATGGCAGACCAGGGGCCACCTGAAATACTGGTTCAAAAAGTGTCATATGTGGAGACGACCCTTGAGAAGGTAGAAGGGGGTCGGAGTCTGCACTCTATGTGTTATTTATTATCATTATTATTTTTGGCCGTGTTGAGTCTCAGTTGCACCATGCAGGGTCCTTTGCTGCAGCTTATGGGCTCTGCAGTTGCGGTGTGTACACAGGCTTAGTTGACCTGCAAGGCATGTGGGGTCTTAGTTCCCCCCCTGGCCCGGGGATTGAACCCACATTCCCTGTGCTGGAAGGCAGATTCTCAACCGCTGGGCCATCAGGGAGTCCCTATGTGTCGACTCTTCTGCAAGCTCTTTTATCTTCATTCCCTTTACCCTTTTGTAGCTCCAGCTCCTCTACTCCTGAATCCTTCCTTCACCATCCAATATCTCCCCTTACCAGCATTTTACTAATGCCTGTGTCATGGAGGATACCAACTAATCCATAGGACGCCATACAATCCCTGCTCAAGATGGAATGAGTGAAGATCAGGCATATGAATTGATTTTGATCAGGAGGGTTAATCCACGGAGTCAGAATGTTGGGGGCTCGTACGATGGACAGGGTCAGGCATCTGTCTGTCAGGAGATGAGAAATCAGAAAATGACTGAGGTCAGGGTGGTGTCTGGGTCTGAAAAGTGCCTAAGCACCTGCCCCCTCGGCCCCTGCCTCACCCCCCTCTCCTAGTAGCCAGGAGGTCAGAGGATATTTACAGGGTTAGGGACCACCAAGTGGCAAACCAGAGACATAGTCTTAACGCGGTAGAGGGGGACTCATAAGTAACTCATTGTAGCAATAGTGAAAGAATCAGTACTTATCCATGTTTCAGTAAATTGAAGTAGATTCAAGATTATGTCTACAAAAATGTACTGACCTGTGTTCTGATGTGCATTCTTTTTTTTAATAATTAAAAAAATATATTTATTTCTTTGTTTGGCTGCATCAGTTCTTAGTTGCAGCATTCGGGACCTTTGATGGTCTTGGTGGCATGTGAACTCTCAGCTGCAGCGTGTGGGATCCAGTTCTCTGACCAGGGATTGAACCCGGGCCTCCTGCATTGGGAGCACAGACTCTTAGCGACCACCAGGAAAGTCCCAGTTTTTTTTTTTTTTTTAATGATTTTTAAAATTTATTTTAATTAATTTATATATATGTATATTTAAACTGTGGCTGTGCTGGGTCTTTGTTGCTGCATAGGTTTTCTCTCTAGTGGCTAGTGGAGGCTACGCTCTAGTTGGAGTGAGCAGGCTTCTCACTTGAGTGCCTTTTCTTGTTGCAGAGCTGGACTCTAGGGCTCGCGAGCTTCAGTGGTTGCAGCTCCTGTCTCTCGAGCACAGGCTCAATAGTCGTGGCGCATGGGCTTAGTTGCTCCTCGGCGTGTGGGATCTTCCTGGATCATGGATTGAACTCGTGTCTCCTGCATTGGCAGGTGGATTCTTTACCACTCAACCACCAGGGAAGCCATGATAAACATTCTCGAATTGGAGAAAACTGGTCAGGGGTGCAGGTCACACACAAGGAACTGTGGGGCTGTCTTCCATAGATCACTTCCTGCAATGAAATTTCTTCTCATAGGTGCAACAGTAAAATATTGCATAGCATTTTATTTCCACAAATGTTTTTTTAATGGATTTCATCAACATATGAGAGGCATGTTGCATTTGGAAATAATAAATGTCCCGCGTGATGCTTAAGGGAAAAGATTGTGATGTACCAATTTAGAGTCCTGAACTGTGGTGGTGGAGGCAGACCGGGATTGGGTCGGGAGAAGGTGCCTAAGTTCTTGGCTTTCAGGATTTTGGAGTTCAACTTTGGTTGATATCTGGGTGAGGAAGGTCAAGCACTGCACTCCTGCTTTCTCTTCCGGAACATATGTCTCTCACCCCTTTAGCACTTTCATGCTCTAGGCACACCTGGTTTTCAGGTTTGGTCACAGCTTCCTTCTCTGTGGTCTGACATTTTCTCGTTGCTGCTCCTTGACGCAAGCACCCTGGCTGAGATCAAACCTGGAGCCTGGCCAGCCCTTTCTTACAGTAGTTTCTCTCTGGGCTGCTGCTGCTGCTGCTAAGTCGCTTCAGTCGTGTCCAACTCTGTGAGACCTCATAGACGGCAGCCCACCAGGCTCCCCCGTCCCTGGGATTCTCCAGGCAAGAACACTGGAGTGGGTTGCCATTTCCTTCTCCAACGCATGAAAGTGAAAAGTGAAAGTGAAGTCTCTCAGTCGTGTCCGACCCTCTCTGGGCAGCTGTTCCCAACTCCTTTCCGCCCTTCACTCTGCCACACTACTAATCTTCCTAAACTGTCTCTGGTTTCCTGATGCTTTCCTTGTTGGAAAAATTCAGCAGAACACAGTGAGATGGAGCGAGCCCCCACCAGGTGCATCCCTGGTTTCTCTCCCCTTGACTTCATCACGCCCTGTCCCTCAGCAGGTGTTTACTATCTTGATGTCTCACCATCCTCCTCTGTGATATGAAATGATGTCATTCAGTTCAGTTGCTCAGTCATGTCTGACTCTTTGCGACCTCATGGACTGCAGCACGCCAGGCTTCCCTGTCCATCACCAACTCCTGGCGCTTGCTCAAACTCATGTCCATTGAATTAGTGATGTCATCCAACCATCTCATCCTCTGCCATTCCCTTCTCCTCCCGCCTTCAATCTTTCCCAGCATCAGGGTCTTTTCAGATGAGTCAGTTCTTCGAATCAGGTGGCCAGAGTACTGGAGTTTCAGCTTCAGCATCAGTCCTTCCAGTGCATATTCAGGGTTGAATTTGTTTAAGATTGATGAATCCCTTCCAAGGGACTTTCAAGAATCTTCTCCAACACCACAGTTCAAAAGCATCAATTCTTCAGTGCTTAGCTTTCTTTATAGTCCAACTCTCACATCCATACATGACCACTGGAAAAACCGTAGCGTTAACTAAATTGACCTTTGTTGGCAAAGTAATGTCTCTGCTTTTTAATATGCTGTCTAGGTTGGCCATAATAACATTTCTTCCAAGGAGCAAGCGTCTTTTAATTTCATGGCTGTAGTCACCATCTGCCATGATTTTGGAGCCCCCCCCAAATAAAGTCTGTCACTGTTTCCATTGTTTCCCCTGTCTATTTGCCATGTAGTGATGGGACCAGATGCCATGATCTTAGTTTTCTGAATGTTGAGTTTTAAGCTAACTTTTTCACTCTCCTCTTTCACTTTCATCAAGAGGCTCTTTAGTTCGTCTTCGCTTTCTGCCATAAGGGTGGTGTCATTTGCATATCTGAGGTTATTGTTATTTCTCCCAGAAATCATGATTCCAACTTGTGCTTCACCCAGCCCAGTGTTTCTCATGATGTACTCTGCATATAAGTTAAATAAGCAGGGTGACAATATGCAGCCTTGACATACTGCTTTCCTGATTTGGAACCAGTCTGTTGTTCCAGGTCTAGTTCTAACTGTTGCTTCTTGACCTGCATACAGATTTTCAGGAGGCAGGTGAGGTGGTCTGGTATTCCCATCTCTTCAGAATGTTCCACAGTTTGTTGTGATCCACACAGTCAAAAGCTTTGGCATAGTCAATAAAGCAGAAGTAGATGTTTTTCTGGAACTCTCTTGCTTTTTCGATGATCCAGCGGATGTTGGCAATTTGAACTCTGGTTCCTCTGCCTTTTCTAAATCCAGCTTGAACATCTGGAAGTTCATGGTTCACATACTGTTTAAGCCTGGCTTGGAGAATTTTGAGCATTACTTTGCTAGGGTGTGAAATGAGTGTAATTGTAGTGCGATACTTTGAGCATTCTTTAACATTGCCTTTCTTTGGGATTGGAATGAAAACTGACCATTAGTGCAATGTTAAGAACCCTGATTCTTCTGCTTAAAAACTCTCTGAATCTGCCTCACTGACAATTTTTATACAATATTGCCGTGTTTTTTTTTTTGGTCTTCAAAAAACAAACTATTCTTCTTTTTTCAATATAATCATGATTAACTTGCAAAAACAGGTATTTACATCTTCCAAGCATTTCCTTTTAATTGGAAACTTAGTTTCCAGAATACAAGCACTAAAATGTTAAAAAGTTCTATTTTGTTGTCATTATAAGACAAAAGAGAATCTAGCATAAGTCAAGGAAATCCTTTCACACTTTAGGCCCTTTTCTAGGAACTGGCATTGTTGTTTCCATTTAGGAAAATTTGATCTAATTTAGTAATTCTTCTTCCCTCTGGTGCGACTTCAAACTCAGTGACATTTCCCAGAACCATAGTGCCAAAGCCATCAAATCTCTGAAGTGTGTCAACAGTCTCCTTGTCACTCTTCATCACAATGTGAATTCTTGATGCTGCACACTTGTTTACAAGCTTTGGAGGGAGCAGCTGAGATGGGTTAGTGGTTGACTTAGCTGCCATGGCTATGCTGGGAGTCACCTGTTATTTTTTTATACACCTTCATGTGTTTGTCAGAGAAATTTTGGAAATGTAGATGGACACAGAGAAGAAAATGAAGGTCGCTATAGTTAGGAGGGAAATGCTTGCTTTTTGTCTAGGACAAGACACCATCTTTTTGTGAACATTTCTTCCCTTCTTCTACCTTCAACCCCACTTTAGCTTTCAGCTCCCTTTTGGTGCTCCCCTAGGTGCCTCTTGGAGGATGGTACTGTTATGGGAGACTGAGTATTAATAATACGGTGGTAATCAAATCAGAAAGGGCTGGGTGACGCTTAATGTCATCATGGCCTAGTTGACCCTTGGGGCTTCCCTGGTGGCTCAGTGGTAAAGAATCTGCCTGTCAGTGCAGGAGATGCAGGTTTGATCCCTGGGTTGGGAAGATGCCCTGGAGAAGGACATGGCAACACACTCTAGTATTCTTACCTAGAGAATTCCATGGACAGGGGAGCCTGGCGGGCTACTATCCACAGTGTCACAGAGTTGGATACTACTGCAGTGAGCACAAGGTGACCCTTGGTGACAATGTTTCTAAGTGTCATTTACTCATTTACAAAATGGAGATAATAACAGTACCCTTCTCAAAGCCTGGTGAGGAATTTACCACATGGCCTGGCGCCTAGTAATAACTAAACAAGCGTTAGCTCCGAGTAAGGTCCTGCTTAAGTCTCTCTCTCTCTCTCTTTTTTAATTATTTGTTTGTTTTGGCTGCGCTGGGTCCTACTGGAGTGGGTTGCACATGGGGCTTTCTCTAGTTGCCGTGAGCAGGAGCTTCTCTCTAGTTGTTTCGCCCAGTAATATTTTTGGAGCAATGGATGTTAACACCACTTAGACGATGCCACGGTATGTCTCCCAGTCGTCACTGAAGTCATGCTGAGCGGCCTTCCCTGGTCCAGTGGTTAAGCCTTCCCTTCCAACGCAGGGAGTGTGGGTGGGTTCGATCCCTGGTCTGGGAGCTGAGATTGCACATACCTCCAGGCCAGAAAAACCAAAACATAAAACAGAAGGAATATTGTAACAAATTCAATAAAGACTTTAAAAATGGTCCACATGAAAAAAAATCTTTAAAAAAAAAATCATGGTGAAATTGTTCTTCCCTGGTCATCATTCTGTGCCTGCTACTATGCAGACACTTAATCCTGATGGACACTTTATCCTCTGACACCGAGGATCACTGAGCTTCGGGATTCTGTGACTCCTGAATCGGTTGCCTGCAAGGTCAGAGTTCCCCCCAGGCTCTCTCCCTTGGGGCCAGGATTTGCCCACATTCTTCCCACTCATGGTGAGTTTGCAATGGCTGTCCAGAGGCTCCCTGGAGGAGGAAATGGCAAGCCACTCCAGCATTCCTGCCTGGGAAACACCATGGACAGAGGAGCCTGGTGGGCTACAGTCCGTGGGGCCACGAGGGGACATAACTGAGTGACTCAGCATATGCAGAGGCTCAGGAATGGAGAGGCTGTCCTCAGAGAAGCTGGTGGGGCGGAAAATGAAAGTGAAAGGGAAATTTGCTCAGTCGAGTCAGACTCTTTGCAGCCCGTGGAATTCTCCAGGTCAGGGGCAGAGGTTGACTTTCCAGCACTGTCTGAATTGATTGGCGTCCGTTGTCCACCATGGCCACGTGAGGGTATGATCATACATACTCTCACTGCTCTCAGCACACTGTGGGGAGACCCATCCCCATGGGCTTTAACTTTGGAGAAAAACCTCAACATTACATGTAAAATCGAAAAGTTTTACTTATCACGGTGGTGTTTAGTCGCTAAGTCGTGTTTGACTCTGGGACCCCATGGACTGTAGCTCGCCAGGCTCCTCTGTCCATGGGATTTCCCAGGCAAGAGTACTGGAGTGGGTTGCCATTTCCTTCTCAAGGGGATCCTCCGCACCCGGGGATGGGACCCGGTGCTCCTGCATTACAGGCGTGTTCTTTCCTGCCTGAGTCACCCGGGAAGCCCTAACCGATATTTGTATGCTGTGTGTGCTGAGCTAAGTCGCTTCAGTCGTGTCTGGCTCTGTGAGACCCTATGGACTGTAGCCTGCCAGGGTCCTCTATTCGTGGGATTCTCCAGGCAAGAACACTGGAGTGGGTTGCCATTTCCTTCTCCAATGCATGAAAGTGAAAAGTGAAAGTGAAGTCGCTCAGTCGTGTCCGACCCTCAGCGACCCCGTGGACTGCAGCCTACCAGACTCCTCTGTCCGTGGGATTTTCCAGGCAAGAGTACTGGAGTGGGGTGCCATTACCACTAGAGCGACTGTATAGAGAGTACCTATTTGGGGACTAATATTGGAAGGAAGCAACCTCTACCCAACTCCCGGTGTGTAAAATGTACTGGGAAGAGGACACAGCAGGAGCAGCTTGGTCTGTAATTAACTCTGTAGCCTACCGGTTCTCATCCTAAAGGTAGGCGGTAGGCAAGGTGAGGGCTCATGTATCTGTAATCGGAGGGCAGACTCTGGGCCTGCATTTTGCAGCAGTGGCCTATGCTCCACATTTTCTTTGCATGGACAGTCCTTCTCTTGGCTTTCTGCCTCAGGATCACCCCAAGGGTCTCTTCCACATGTCCTGATTTTGGGTGTCTGGGCAGAAGTTGACCCCAGGCTCATTGAAGCAGGAGGCTGCCGGTAACTCTGATCTGTTTCTCTGACTGCACAGTTCTGCTCCCCCCCCGGGCAGGTTGGAGTGTGTCATGCATTTCATTCCAGCTCATCAGATGGGCTCTATTTTCAGGGCCTGTCCATCACCCCGGCTTGCCATGTGAACCTAGCGTTCTCCAAATCCCAGATTGCAACTGTCATGGTGTATTTTTGACGCTGCTCTGTGTGTACCCAAAACACAGGGAAGGAGGCTACCCAGAAAACTTTGGAGAGCAACCAGAATGCATGGGGAATTATTCACATCTGAGATGGGGGTGGTGAGACTTTTGCTAGGGGACTGAGAAGAATAGAACCAAGGGACCTGAGGGATTTGGTCACTTCGAGATCCCCCTCCAGCTTTGTGGTGTTCTCAGTCTAATTCTTGCCTGGAGAATCCCAGGGACAGGGGAGCCTGATGGGCTGTCGTCTCTGGGGTTGCACAGAGTCGGACACGACTGAAGCGACTTAGCAGCAGCAGCAGTCTAATTCAGAATGAGAATGAGAAGGGTCAGGCTGAGTGAGCGGAGATTTGCTCCTGTTTATTAGAAAGAACAGAAATTCAATATCACATATATGATAAGCATGTTCTCAAATGATAGTGGCCTTACCTAATCAGGCAGGGAATGGGGCATGGAGAAGCTGGGAGGCTGTGAAAGGCCTGGGGGTGCTGGGACAGTGGAGCGGCCTGAGGGTGGGTAAGCCAGAGCTGACTCAACACTGATGTTACTGCCAGATGTGGGCTCTAAGACACTGGCACTCATTCTAGATGCATCTGCTGGAAGGTCTGAGGCCACCTGCCTACCCATGTCCTGTTAGGGCTCAGCTCAGGACGCTGAGTTTCTGGAGAAGTTAGCAGAGGGGGCTCTTGTCCCCTGGATTAACTCATCTCTGGGTGGACAGCCGCCGTTCGTCTTATGCAAAGTTCCAATCATCCTGAGCACCCCTCCAGTCCTCCTCGATGCCACTTTCAAGGTTTTAATGATCCTGTTAGATAAGACAGTAATTTCCTCCACCACCCTGTCTTGTTTGGATCATTGGATTTCCTTGTCCATGGAGGGTGGTCGTGTGAAGAAATGCTTGCATCTGTTGCTTGAATGTATTGGGTTGACCAAAAAGTGCATTTGCGTTTTCCCCGTAAGATATGGAAAACTCGAATGAACTTTTTGGACAACCCAATATATTGTCATATAAAAAATATCTACCTGCTAATGCAGGAGATTCGTGTTTGATCCCTGGTCAGGAAGATCCCCTGGAGAAGGAAATGGCAAGTCATTCCAGTATTCTTGCCTGGGAAACCCCATGGACAGAGGAGCCTGGCGGGCTGTAGTCCATGCAGTGGCAAAGAGTCAGACACGGCTTAGCGACTAAACAGCAACAACAACAATAATACTTGGTGCGGGAATGTGAGGTGCAAAGTTATTTCCTTTGATATTTTGCAGCAGTGGTATTAGCATAACACAGCAAGGGACGTCTTAGAGAAGGAGGACCCCCAGATTCTGATAGGTCCTCACTGAGTTGCAGTGAGGCACCATGACTGGTAGTCGAAGTGAAGAACGTGGCGGGGGAATATTGCTTAACCACCTCTGGGGTTAACTGGGTATAAGCCCAGCTATGCATCATCTCAGATGCCTCTAGGACATCCTGCCACTATGTCCATCCCTCACTTAGAGGCCCAAGAATGAACAGACTCCAGCATCCAAATAAGCAGGAAGATGGCCCAGGACATCTTTTTGCTGCAAGAGTAGGAAGGCTTGAACTGAGGTCTCAGGTGTCAGTTCTTGTTTTTTTTTTTTTTTTTAATTAATTAATTTATTTTAATTGGAGGCTAATTACTTTACAATATTGTAGTGGTTTTTGCCATACATTGACATCAATCAGCCATGGGTGTGAGGTGTCAGTTCTTGCCTCTCAAGTGATTAAACATTACTGATAACTCTTGGGTATTTTTGCACAATTCTCATAATATGGAGGCTGGTATAATTTTCTATAATCCTTATAAATGTGTGACAGGTCCAGTTAGCCTTGACTTCTTACATTTGGAGACCGAGACTCAGAGCAGAGAAGTGACTTTCTGAAGTCACACGTTTCACACTGGAGAGTCTGGGGCATGAGTATCTATTTCCTGATTCTCCAGGTACATGCTCTTTGTTTTTTTTAGACTGCCTGTGTTAAAGAACTGAGACTCTTTATTCGGGAGCAATGAGGGATTCCAAAAACAGCCGTAACAAATTGGTGCTTAACAAATTGGAACGACCAGAGGAACTGAGGCCAAAGGAGATTGAGATAGGTGAGGTTTTTCCTTGTATAAGTTTTCATTAACTTGGTTAAGAGCAGTTGATGCTGCCTTTATATGTGTCTATGTATTAATTAAAAATACAATTTGATACAAGGTCAAAAATGACACATTGCATTTTCTCTCAAAACTTGTTAACTGCAAATAAGAATCTCACGGTGACTATGATTTTGCCAAATTGATTGGATGAAAAGAAGTGCCTCCAAGTGTCAAAGGCTACATTAGGAATGGTTGCTAATGAGCTTGACTGCTCAGAGCTGCCTGGCTGGGGGCACAGTAGGTTCTAAATGAGTGATGATGGATGGCTGGATTGATCAAGTTCTCAGTTGGCTTTCCATCCCAGGGAGCTGTGGTGCTTTAATGTGTGAGCTAAGATGACATTCTAAAAATGTATCAGCCCATATATTTAAAGATTCATTTGGAAAGGTTTCAAACTTACAAAAGGTAAGACATGAAAAGTAATGTTTAATCACTTGAGAGGCAGGAACTGACATCTCAAGACACCTGAGACGGCAGTTCAAACCTTCCTACTCTTGCAGCAAAATGATGTCCTGGGTCATCTTTGTGTTCATTTGAACGGTGGAGTCTATTCATTCTTGGGTCTCTAAGAAGACAGTGAGGGGTGGATATAGTGGCAGGATGTCCTAGAGGCACCTGGGGTGATGTATGGCTATTCTTACACCTGATTAACACTTTGAGGTGGTTAAACAATAGTCCCTTGTCATGTGAGATTTCAAACTTACAAAAGGTAAAGAGAAGAGTATAATAATCCCTGAGGTATTCTTCCCCAACTTCAGGATATATATATATATATCCATATATATACATAACTATAGGGGCCTCTCTGGTGGGTTAGCAGTTAAGAATCCGCCTGCTAGTGCAGGGGTCACGGGTTTGATCCCTGGTTCAGGAGGATCCCACATGCCATGGGGAAGCTAGACCCGTGCACCACAACTACGGAAGCCTGTGTGCTTGAGAGCCCATGCACTGCAATAAGAGAACCCACCGCATTGAGAAGCCTGAGGGCCACAACTAGAGAAAGCCCACTTGCAGCAATGGAGACCCAGCACAATCAAAAACAAATAAATTAATTAAAAATAGATGACCACAATATCATCATAGAATAATAATCGTCATATCACTCCTGAGTATGTATGTGTGCATTGTCAATAGATAAAGATTAAAAATATATGTGCTGGATCATGGAAAAAGCAAGAGAGTTCCAGAAAAACATCTATTTCTGCTTTATTGACTATGCTAAAGCCTTTGACTGTGTGGATCACAACAAACTGTGGAAAATTCTTAAAGAGATGGGAATACCAGACCACCTGACCTGCCTCTTGAGAAACCTATATGCAGTTCAGGAAACAACAGTTAGAACTGGACATAGAACAACAGATTGGTTCCAAATAGGATAAGGAGTACATCAAGGCTGTATATTGTCACCCTGCTTATTTAACTTCTATGCAGAGTACATCATGAGAAACCCTGGGCTGGAAGAAGCACAAGCTGGAATCAAGATTGCCGGGAGAAATATCAATAACCTCAGATATGCAGATGATACCACCCTTATGGCAGAAAGTGAAGAGGAACTAAAAAGCCTCTTGATGAAAGTGAAAGAGGAGAGCAGAAAAGTTGGCTTAAAGCTCAACATTCAGAAAACTAAGATCATGGCATCTGGTCCCATCACTTCATGGGAAATAGATGGGGAAACAGTGGAAACAGTGGCAGACTTTATTTTTTTGGGCTCCAGAATCACTGCAGATGGTGACTGCAGCCATGAAATTAAAAGACGCTTACTCCTTGGAAAGAAAGTTATGACCAACCTAGATAGCATATTCAAAAGCAGAGACAGTACTTTGCCAACAAAGGTCCATCTAGTCAAGGCTATGGTTTTTCCAGTGGTCATGTATGGATGTGAGAGTTGGACTGTGAAGAAGGCTGAGCACTGAAGAATTGATGCTTTTGAACTGTGGTGTTGGAGAAGACTCTTGAGAGTCCCTTGGACTGCAAGGAGATCCAACCAGTCCATTCTGAAGGAGATCAGCCCTTGGATTTCTTTGGAGGGAATGATGCTGAAGCTGAAACTCCAGTACTTTGGCCACTTCATGCGAAGAGTTGACTCATTGAAAAGGACTCTGATGCTGGGAGGGATTGGGGGCAGGAGGAGAAGGGGACGACCGAGGATGAGATGGCTGGATGGCATCATGGACTTGATGGACATGAGTGTGAGTGAACTCCGGGAGTTGGTGATGGACAGGGAGGCCTGGCGTGCTGCGATTCATGGGGTCGCAAAGAGTCGGACAGGACTGAGCGACTGAACTGAACTGAATGGAACGACAATATCATCATCACAACAAAAATACAATCACTTCTTAATATTAGAGACTACCTCTTTTGTGTTTAATGTTCCGTGATTGTATCAAAATCCTCTGATTCTTCTGGATCGATTCTTCAAATCAGATTTCAGACAATGTCTTCACACGGCATTTGGTTTTTCCAGCTCTTATATCTCTTTCAATCTGTAATAGTTTCTCCTCTATTCTAAAAAAAAAAAAAGAATTAGGTCTAGAGGCTTGACTAGATTCAGGTACTTAAAAAAAAATACTGCATGTATTAAACATTTGCACTTTCTTTAACCAACATTTTGAAAAAAATTCATAGTGTTGCATTTATGATAAATTTTCATTATGATAAAATTTTAATAGTATTGCATAATGTTTCATAAATATGCATTTATTCCCAGGTCCTCATTCTTGGACAAAACTGATAATGTGAAGAATGTTTTGGGAAGATGCCCTGGTCTTTTATCACGCCAGATGAGTCAGGCTTCAGGAAGTCCCAACACAGCTGCTGGAAAAGGGAAGTCAGCTACTGGGGACCAGATGTAACTGTCACAAAGTCTCTCAGGAAGGATTTTAAGGCTGAGAGGAGGTCCCAGTTCAGGGCCTCTTTTCTCTTGCTTTACACACAATTCTAAGAAACTTCATTTTATTCTGGCAACCCACAGTAAGTATGAAATGGAAAATTAAAAGGAGCAGGTGGTCAGGAGACATGAAAAGGGCTGGATGACAGCTACACGATTGAAGGGAAAACAGAAGATAAACGAGAAACCAAAACCGGGGACTTCCCTGGTGGTCCAGTGGCTAAGACTCGGTGCTTCCCGCGCAAGAGGCACAGGTTCAGTCCCTGGTCACGGGACTAAGATCCCACATGCCGTGAGGGCTGGCCAAGAAGACAACCAACAAAAACCCCCAAACAGACAAAAACTGGAGAAGGCACAGAAT
Organism: Ovis aries; assembly: GCF_016772045.2. Taxonomy (NCBI): domain Eukaryota; kingdom Metazoa; phylum Chordata; class Mammalia; order Artiodactyla; family Bovidae; genus Ovis; species Ovis aries. Next base: position 16,135,303 of record NC_056071.1, read on the forward strand.
CCAGGAAGAATTGAAATCGAGGCCAAGGAGGTTCATCTTCCTTCCAGTGGGTACATCATCAGTTCAGTTCAGTCGCTCAGTCGTGTCCGACTCTGCGACCCCATGGACTGCAGCACGCCAGGCTTTCCTGCCCATCACCAATCATACTTGTCTGTTGATTTGCGTTGTCTGTTTTAATCGTCACACCAGCTTTCTGAGGTAGGTGCTATAATGTTCTGTATTTCACCGATTTTAAAAAAATGAAGAAATATTCCTAAAGTCCCCCAGCTGGGAGGGAAAGCCTGAGGAACACTGTCTTACTGCTCCGTGACGAAGCATAGAACATGCAGAGATAAACTGACGACACTGCAGAAGGAAAACGGAGGTCCTGCGTCTCCTGGTGAGGCAGGCAAGAGGCCACATGATGTGCTTTAAAATGTGCTGACTTCCCCACAAACTGGGAAAAGTTAGAAGTGCATAGTCGCTTTAAACAGCTTCAGGTTTCTAGAAAATTTGAAGTACAAGTGCAAATGTTTAGAGCTAGGTATTTCAAAAAATTTTACAAACCAAAACACAGAGCTGGTACAGCAGTAGTTAAATTCAAGGACTGGTTTATCTTTAAGTGTTACTTGGTAACTTCAGTGATATTGATATCATCCATTTCTCCATCAGCATAGACATTTCCTGTGGTTTGCTGGAATTTTCAGTGAGACATTTGATTGCCAGCCTTCCCAGGTGGCTCAGTGGTAAAGACTCCACCTGCCAATGCAGGAGACTCAGGAGACATGGGTTTGATTCTTGGGTCAGGAAGATCCCCTGGAGCAGGAAATGGCAACTCATCCAGTATTCTTGCTAGGATAATCCCATGGACAGAGGAGCCTGGTGGGCTACAGTCCAAGGCGTTGGAAAGAGTCGAACTCGACTGAACTACTGAGCACACACACGTTGGTAAGCTCTAGTTGAGAATCTGATTTTGTCTTTTCTCTTCTGTATAACTCAAGATTGGATTAGTTAGGAATGGGTTTCCCCATCACACCATATAAACGCTGGAGACTATTAAAGACATGATTACTGCATTAGTCTCTTCTTGCAAAAAAAGTACATGATTGGAGCCTTTGGTTTGGGTACATTCTACATGACCCAAATCTTAACCAATTCTCACTGGAGGTCAGGAATTTGGGAAAGGTAAACGCATCATCATCAGAAATGACACCTTGGAAGTCACCTCAGCAGCATGTCGACTGTCTAAGACTCAGTCGACTTTGAGAGTCCACCTGAGAGGCAGGAAACAGAGAGCTCAGTTTGAGGTCACCATCAGGCAAAATCCATAGGGCTTCCCCTGTGGCTCAGCTGGTAAAGAATCCACCTGCAATGTGGGAGACCTGGGTTTGATCCCAGGATTGGGAAGATCCGCTGGAGAAGGGAAAGGCTACCCACTCCAATATTCTGCCCTGGAGAAGGGAAAGGCTACCCACTCCAATATTCAGGCCTGGAGAATTCCGTGGACTGTATAGTCCATGGGGTTGCAAAGAGTTGGACACGACTGAGTGACTTTCATTTTCACTTTCTTTCATCAGACATATCCAGCACCATTTGCAGCAACTCAACGAAAGGACAAATAATCCCCTGAGGCAACAAGTTCCTAGACCTTCAGTAAGTAATTTGTGGTGTTCATAGTGATGCTTCTGAATCAGCAAGCCACATTAATAGGGAAATAGTTAAACTAAAAACCAAATGCTTCCCTTCAGCTCTCTGGAAAACTTAGTAATCCAGCAACGATTCATTTCCTGATCATCCCAGCTAACCAAACTTTTATGCGATGGTGCTTTAAAAAATAAAGAAGCTTCTTTTGTTTTACCAGCAGAGAAATTCTGAACTAATCTCACCTGACATGACATTTTTCTGTGACATCTTCTGTGCCTTTGACAATTTTCACAGCATATGGATTCATCATTTCATTGTCAGACACATCAGTTAATTAGCTAATTTGGGTTTTGATTCACACGTATTGAACACCACCTTTCTCTGAGCACATAGAAACCCCTTTATGTGAAATAAGTGGCATTATGTCCAAAAGAATGGTGTTAGATTATCTTTTGCTTTGGAGGAAAAGGAGGTAATTAGTTTGATATATATTTTTTCATTTGCTGACTTTAATGTCATTTTCACCACAGAAGGAACTGTGAATGGCTGTGACCAGTCACTGCTCCTGGTTTTTGTGGCCCTGACATTATATTAAAGGAGCATGGGGAAATGAAATAAAAGAGCCTCTGTTGAATCTGTAGATAAGTAGTGTTCTTAATACTTCAACAAAATCTAAAAGAGTTTGCAATTCATATGGCTTTTCTGAAAGGCTGCCAAGAGGGATATTTTCAATAGATTGGTGAAATGAGGGATTAAATGCAGACTTTTCTGGAAAAGATTGGAATTTAATATGACATTGGAACAGGTTAAATTCTCAACAAAAAAATGCCGGACAGAGAATGAGACTGTTTGATTTCCAGCGCACAGAAGACACATGGCATTGCTAGGAATGATGAATGCAGCGTAGGCTGTTGTTTCAAGCTCCTGTGTTCATTTTCAAAAACAGCCTGGGAAATTTCTGCCATCCTTTGGAATTCAAGGCAGTGGCAAAGCTGCGGTCTGATGTGATGGATTACACGGCCAATCTGCTTGAAGTTTGCGGTTCATTAATCCAGCTCTTTGAATTTCAAAGAACGAGGTGATGTCATTTGGAATGTACATCACAGAGCATTAATGGGATTCCTCAGTCAGAAGGGAGAACTAAGACAATGTGATGGGGATGAGGGGGATTGATGTTACTAATAATTGAGGAGTGGGAGAGTCTGCCTAGCTTCCTCGCCCCCCAGCTCCCTTGTAGGCTCTGTGCAAGGGTCAGCCTTGCAAGAACGGAACACAAAGCTCTGCTTGTTCAAGTGGTTCCCAAGAATTCAGCAGCATCAGAAGCGGTTAAAAAGTTTCAGTCTGTCTAATTCAATGCAGCAGAACTGACTGGTTCCTCCTGTCTCCAGTTCCACAGCCCACTGCCCTGTCTGGGTCACGTTGGCAGGGCTGGTGGGAGCCCTGCCCATCACAGTGCTGTGCTGACAACTGGATGCTTCTCATGATGGGCTGGGCTTCATCCGTGTGAGGCCTGAGGCAGAAGGGAGATTGAATCACTGCCAAAGAGGCGGGCTGGGAACCTGAGCCAGGAGGGGGTCCCAGGAAAGATCCAGTGAAATAAGTGAATGGGAGGGGAAGGGACATTTAAGGAGCCTGCACTCTGTCAAGCTGGGTGCTAGGAGGTATCACAGTTCATAAAAGCATTACAGCAACTGTCTAGGGTAGCCATAGGAATACAGCACCTGGTGCTGTGGTTAAGAATCCACCTGTCAATGGAGGGAACACAGGTTCAATCCCTGGTCCAGGAAGATTCCATGGACTACAGGACAACTAAGCCCGTGCACCAGAGCTACTGAGCCCAAGCTCTGGAGCCTGAGAGGTGCAATTACTGAAGCCTGCTTGCCTAGAACCTGTGCTCAACCGCAAGAGAAGCCACCTCAGTGAGAAGCCCATGCATGGCAACTGGGGAGTAGCCCACTTGCAGCCACTAGAGAGTGCCTGGGCAGCAACAGAGACACAGTGCAGCTGAAAAAAGAAAAGTCCTTATCAAGAAACATGTCCCCTGGTGCAAAGTGGCTGCTCAAAACCTTGAAAACAAAAGCACAAAGCAGATGAACAAAAACCCTGAGAACTACTCAAACCTCAAAACTGTTCAACTGGGGGATAATATTGTCCTTCCTTTTCAAATGAAGAAACTACGGTTCAGAGACTTGCTCAGATAGTAAGAGAACTTTATTCTTTGTAAGCCACAAAAACGCACTTTAAACGTTAGCTCTCATTACTGTATCACAATTGCTGTTCAGTTGCTAAGTCGTGCCTGACTCTGTGACCCCATGGAGACTGCAGAATGCCAGGCTTTCCCTGTCCTTCACCATCTCCCTGAGTTTGCTCGAATTCATGTCCGTTGAGTCAGTGATGCCATCCAACCATCTCATCTTCTGTCACCCCCTTCTCCTCCTGACTTCAGTCTTTCCCAGCATCAGAGTCTTTTCCAATAACTCGGCTCTTCACATCAGGTGGCCAAAGTATTGGAGCTTCAGCTTTAGCATCAGTGCTTCCAATGAATATTCAGGGTTGATTTCCTTTATGATCAACTGCTTTGATCTCTTTGCTGTCCGAGGGATTCTGAAGGGTCTTCTCCAACATCACAATTCAAAAGCATCAATTCTTCAGTGCTTAACCTTCTTCAGCTCTCACATCCACACTTGACTACCGAAAAAACCATACTTTTGATTGTATCACTGAGCAAGCCCATTTCCTTACACTCTTTGCCTGTGGCAGTGCCTGAAGCATTATAGCGATTCAATTCCTATTTGCCAATTGAAAGACTCCTTGACCATTGGGTAAGATGGGCTGAAGATATCTGAATGAAGCTGTCTTCTCCCAGAAAGAAAGATGAGGATTTCTATACACATGTACCATCCTCTGTGTGGAGTGTCCAACACTGTGTAAGAAAATTGAAATTAGTCATCTATTTAAAAAGATGAAGTGAAATTTCTCAGGATAATTTAGGAAACCTTAACTCTGCCTTCAGTTCAGTTCGGTTGCTCAGTTGTGTCCGACTCTTTGCGACCCCATGAATTGTAGCACGCCAGGCCTCCCTGTCCATCACCAACTCCCGGAGTTCACCCAAATTCTTGTCCATCAAGTCAGTGATGCCATCCAGCCATCTCATCCTCTGTCATCCCCTTTTTCTCCTGCCCCCTATCCCTCCCAGCATCAGAGTCTTTTCCAATGAGTCAACTCTTCACATGAGGTGGCCAAAGTATTGGAATTTCAGCTTCAGCATCAGTCCTTCCAATGAACACCTAAGACTGATCTCCTTTAGGATGGACTGGTTGGATCTTCTTGCAGTCCAAGGGACTCTCGAGAGTCTTCTCCAACACCACAGTTCAAAAACATCAATTCTTCAGTGCTCAGCTTTCTTCACAGTCCAACTCTCACATCCATACATGACCACTGGAAAAACCATAGCCTTGCCTAGACGGACCTTAGTCGGCAAAGTAATGTCTCTGCTTTTGAATATGCTATCTAGGTTGGTCATAACTTTCCTGCCAAGGAGTAAGCGTCTTTCAATTTCATGGCTGCAATCACCATCTGCAGTGATTTTGGAGCCCCAAAAAATCTGACACTGTTTCCACTGTTTCCCCATTTATTTGTCATGAAGTGATGGGACCAGATGCCATGATCTTAGTTTTCTGAATGTTGAGCTTTAAGCCAACTTCTCTGCTCTCCTCTTTCACTTTCATCAAGAGGCTTTGTAGTTCCTCTTCACTTTCTGCCATAAGGGTGGTGTCCTCTGCATATCTGAGGTTATTGATATTTCTCCCGGCAATCTTGATTCCAGTTTGTGCTTCTTCCAGCCCAGCATTTCTCATGATGTACTCTGCATAGAAGTTAAATAAGCAGGGTGACAATATACAGCCTTGATGTACTCCTTTTCCTATTTGGAACCAGTCTGTTGTTCCATGTCCAGTTCTAATTGTTGTTTCCTGACCTGCATATAGATTTCTCAAGAAGCAGGTCAGTTGGTCTGGTATTCCCATCTCTTTCAGAATTTTCCACAGTTTATTGTGATCCACACAGTCAAAGGTTTTGGCATAGTCAATAAAGAAGAAATAGATGTTTTTTGGGAACTCTCTTGTTTTTTCGATGATCCAGCAGATGTTGGCAATTCGATCTTTGATTCCTCTGCCTTTTCGAAAACCAGCTTGAACATCTGGAAGTTCATGGTTCATGTATTGCTGAAGCCTGGCTTGGAGAATTTTGAGCATTACTTTACTAGTGTGTGAGATGAGTGCAATTGTACGGTAGTTTGAGCATTCTTTGGCATTGTCTTTCTTTGGGATTGGAATGAAAACTGACCTTTCCCATTCCTGTGGCCACTGCTGAGTTTTCCAAATTTGCTGGCGTATTGAGTGCAGCACTTTCACAGCATCATCTTTCAGGATTTGAAACTCTGCCTTAGAACCCCTGAAAACTCCATTAGGATCAAAATGTAGGAGTATTTTTATTGGGTGATTGATTATATAATCTGAAAGAGTGAGAAGTTTTCTGTTTGACGGTGCAGATGAGGTTTCTATTTCATATTAATGGTCAAATCTAATAATATGGATAGTAGTTTTTGTTGCCTATATGTTTATTAACATTTGAAGGTGATTTGAACTTGATAGCATGTTTTATTGCTTTCTCAAACAGTAGCAACTCTTTCATTTTAAATATATTTATGATTTACACATATATTTCAAGACATAAAGTAAATTTGTAAAAAAGATAGAAAAATCTTTATACATTCTTATTTCTAGGCTTTACTTTCTCGTAGAGTCTGATAGGCTTGATGTAAGCATGCTCAGTTGCTCAGTGGTGTCTGACTTTTTGCAATCCCATGGGATGTACGTAGCCCACCAGGCTCTTCTGTCCATGGAATTCTCCAGGCAAGAATACTGGAGCGGGTTGCCATTTCTTCCTCCAGGGGGTCCTCCCAACATAGGGATCAAACTTGTGTCTACTGTGTCTCCTGCACTGCAGGCAGATTCTTTACCGCTGAACCATCAGGGAAGTCCTTGATGGTCTTGGGCATAGCCATTAAAAGTTGGTCAATAAACTGCAGTTTTTAGAACCCAGAGAGAGTAAGTTTTAAACAGGGACCTCAGGATTCTGTGTTCATTCACTCCTGGTGCCATTTTCCTGGGGGAAAACTCAGATTTTCTCTATCCCATTTGGATTCCCATTTCTTGACTGGAGTTCAGATTGTCAAAAGCTCTGATAGAGTAGAAACTCAGCTGTAGGTAGAAAGTCTCTGTACATTTTTCAGAAATTAAAAACATTGATGTGGAAAATTTTGACCAGTATGAGATATAGAGAGAGTTAAAAAAATTTAAACTGAAGCATAGTTGATTAACAATGTTGTGTTAATTTCTGCTGTATAGCAAAGTGATTCAGTTATAAATATACATTCTTACTTTTAAAATTTACAGCCACTTAGTTTTTGCAGTGATTATATACATATATAATTTTAAAAAATTATTCCCTGATGGCTTAGTGGTAAAGAATCCACCTGAAATGTAGGAGATGTAGGTTCAATCCCTGGGTTGGCAAGAGCTCTTAGGAGAGGGCGCAGCAACCCACTCCAGTATTCTTGCCTGGGAAATCCCCTGGACAGAGGAGCCTGGTGGGCTACAGTACATGGAGCCCCAAGAGTTGGACACAACTTAGCGACTATACCACCACCACCATATCTTTTTAAAAATTGAACTATAGTTGATTTACAATATTGTGTTAATTTCTTCTGTAGAGAGAATAGTTTTTCAAACCCCCTCATACCCTTGGCCAGATCCAGCATTATCACCATTTTGCTCGTTATTTTATTTCTTTTCCCCATTTATTTTTTTCTGCATTATTTTAAAACAAATTCCATATCATTATCATTTCACCTGTAAGCAGTTCAATATAAATCTCTGTTAAGGACTGTTAAAAAACTGCCTTACAATGATCACACCCAGAACAATTAATGGTTCCCTTAGCATCTAATACAATGCCCATATTAACATTTCCCTGATTGTTTTAAAGATGTCCTCTGTGGTTGCTTGGTTTGAATAAGGATCCAATTACTGAATGTTTTTTCTGAAGCATAGCTGCCTCCCTTGGGCTGCCTCAACTGCCTTCGTAGACTGGGAGACCAGAACTAAGGTAACTAAGGTAAACGTGGGCTCTAAGGCAGATGGTGCCATCTGCTAGTTAGGGCCGAGTGCAAGTAGAGCTAACAACGGAGAATTAACCTGGCTTCTTGGGCTTGGTTGGAAGAGGGTCCCTGATTGACTGGCCACAATCCTCAAGGGGGAGGGTGGTCTCACTCCAAATTCTAGAAGTGGACTGTGCCGGGTCATTCCATCCTCTGGCTTCCAACACAGCAGTGGAATCCTTGAGAACTTGGTGGGAATAGCAGTCATTCCAGGAGAGTCACCACAAGAAGACAGAAAAATGTCAGCTCTTGTGGGATGCGGAAGATGGCTTCAGGTCCCCAGCTCAATTAGGAGTATTTGTAGGAAGTAGAAGAGCAGGCAGAGAATGAAACGGCAGGGACTGAGTTGGAGACAGTGGGGTCAATCTACGTTGGAGGGAAGAAAGTGTGTAACTGGCTTCATAGCTCTCCTAGGACATTAATTATCACATATGTTCAGAAACAAGACTCTTTGGTTCATAAGGTAGGAGCCCAGCAGTGGCATCTGGCCATTGGATCCCAGTTCTGGAAACATGACTTCATTGCAAGTCCCATGGGGTGTGGGTGGGGGGAAGTAAGCAATCCATGCATACCCTGACCATTCTGAGATTGCCTGGGAACATGTGTGAGCCTGCCACATAAGCAGAAGAGGGCATGCAGGTAAAGTTGACATAAGGTGGTATTTGGTACAGAGATACACGTTCCCAGTTACCAGAAAAGACAGGTTACCAGTCTGAAAGAATTAGAACTGTCTCCTCAGATACAGCGATAGTCTTTGTCCATGCATGCATGCATGCTAAGTCACTTCCATCATGTCCGACTCTTTGCAACCCTGTGAATCGTAGCCTGCCAAGCTCCTCTGTCCATGGGATTCTCCAGGCATGAATACTGGAGTGAGTTGCCGTGCCCTCCCCTAGGGGATCTTCCTGACCCAGGGATTGAACATGCATCTCTCAAGTCTCCTGCATTGGCAGGCTAGTGCACCTGGGAAGCCCAGTCTTTGTCTATATTATTGATAATATAAGTAACATCCCTAAGGGTAGAAATAATGAAACCTGACATCTGAATATTATTTCATAGTTCTCAAAACATTTCCGTAAGCATTGCTCCTTTCATCTTCACAAAACCCTCGTCCACTTAAAATTGATATTGATGTTTAGTGAGCTTTGACTATGTATCATAATCTGTGCTGGGTGCTTTTATATCTTGTGCCATCATTTCTACCTATCTCTTTTTAAAAGATAGGGATTTTTGTCTCTAAAATCCCTTGTTTTATTGGACAGAGTTCATGTCAAGAATCAGGATAAATATATAATTCATGTTCTGCAGGGATGTGGCTTCTGCAATTAAGGACACTGGACAAGCTGTCTCTGCAAGGCTGTCTCAGTCCAGGGAGGCACCAGTCAGGTGGTCAAGAAGGAAAAATCACAAGCAGGTTGGAACCCCATGTGCACAAGTTGAAATCCCATAAAGATGAACTGAACTCTCCGTCTGTTCTTGTTACATTTGACCTTGGAAATGAAGATAACCTGCAGGAGGTAGAGCACACACATGGAGCTGAACACACACGTCCAGAAGGCAGAGACAGGGAAGGAATATTTAGAAGGAGAAGAGAACAATGACAAGACTAGCTGCCGCTTCACCTCAGAGGCGAATATGCTGATCAGCAACCTCTGTGCTACAAAATAGCTGCTGCCTCCCTTCCATCTTCCAACTCTCCTGAGAGACTTTCTCTTGGAGCCCGCGCTAAGAGGAAACACCCAAGGAAAGGGAATTCTGGGAAATGTAGTGCAGCCTAACAGCTGGCACAGAGCTGGCATACCTGTTCTAAGATGTGCACAAGGTGAGGTGGCTCAGTGTGGGAGGCAGGAATAGGGCTTTTTGGGGCAGCCCTCAGTAGGAGGTTGAGGTAAATTAGACCTTAGTGACCATGTTAAACTTTCTACTACTGCAGAAGGTGCTTCATGTTGTAGGATCTGCTTTCCTGATGTTTTCCACTAGATTTTGTGTGAAACGGGGCAGCGTGTCCTACACTTGAATGAAAGTGAAAGTGTTAGTCCCTCAGTCCTATTCTTTGTGACCCCCTTGGACTGTAGCCTGCTAGGCTTCTCTGTCCATGGGGATTCTCCAGGCAAGAGTACTGAAGTGGGTTGCCATTTCCTACTCCAGGGGATCTTCCCTACCAAGGGATCAAACCCAGGTCTCCTGCATTGCCAGCAGACCCCTTACCGGCCGAGCCACAGTTAGCAGAAAAGCATGGCATGCTGGATGACTTAGGGTAAAGTGTCTTCCATTCATTCATTCAGCAACTAATTGTTGGCTCTGGTGGTGTTGCTCTGCTCTCTGCTTCTCAGGGGACCATCCAGGGTGCCATGGAAAGACAGCTTAATCCTTCAGGGTCCCAGCTGGAAGCAGCTAATTGTCACTGACCCCAGCAAGTCTGTGCCTGGCAGACTGTTCACTTCAACTGGAAGGGCACCTGGCCTGTCACAGCATCTTCCCACAGCCACGCGGACACTTGGCTGTGGGAAGAGCCTTCCTGAGCAAATGTGGGCTCAGGTAAAGGACATACCAGGGCCCGTTCAGCTCTCACCCAGCTTGGCGCTCGGGCAACATGCTCTTGGGGAATCTGTCACTATGCACCCTGCAGGGCAAGAGGAAGGAACTCTGTCTCGGCTGCTGTGAAAGTGTGAGGAGTGGGGAGTTGCTAACATCCCCTTGTCTGTCTTTATGGGATTGGTGATTTGGAGCCAACTTTTTTTGTTTTTGAGTTTCAGATGTTCCATATACATTAAAACATTATTTATTTATTAATGGCTGTGCTGGGTCTGATCTCGGGTGGCCTCGGCCTGCAGACGGCTTGGAGTGGGGCTTGGGTTCTCAACCAGAGATTGAGGCCAGGTCACAGTGGTGAAAGCACCAGATCCTAGCCACTGGACCCGTGGTCAGTGACCAGGGCCCTGGCCCTTCAGCTTTGCAGAAAAGAATTTCCACAGATGGGAAGTAGTGAAGCAAGTCAAGCATTTATCAGGAGGAAAAAGGATTACAGTATGTGTGGCTAGACACACGGGCAGACTCAGAGGGAGAGTCCCTGAGTTGCTGAGTTGCACCCTGGTGGCAGTTTGAATTACTTCTATGGGGGGCATTCCTTCTGGGCTTCCTTTGGCCGGTCTTTCTGACTTGCCTGGTTCACAGTCCATATCTGCTGCATCTCAGGATCCTCCCATGTGTGTGAATGTAGTCAAGATGGATCCTACCACAAAGGCCTATGGGTAGAACATCCCTTGACATGACTCCCCTTTGGCTTCCAAGGAGCCTTTTCTGTGCCATGTGTGGTTGGGGAGGTCTCTTGACTTTGGGAATGAGAAATATGTGGTCTGTGCAGGGTCCAGCCTCCTCCCTTAGTTGCCCTGCTCTTCTTGTCTTGGAGTTTCGGTCAACGGACAATGAATCCCCAATTGCTTTTTGCTGAGGGGGGCCCATCTGCCTCCAGCCTCAGGTTTTCATTTCGGTGCCTGGGCTTCTCATTGTGGTGGCTTCTCTGGTGGCAGAGCAGAGGCCCTGGGATGCTCAGACTTCGGTAGTTTTAGCTCGTGGGCTCCAGAGCTTGCTTTCAGTAATTGCGGTGCATGGGCTTAGTTGCCCCAAGGCATCGGGATCTTCCCAGACCAGGGATCGAACACATGTCCCTTGCATTGGCAGGCAGACTTTTAACCACTGGACCACCAGTGAAGCCCTGGAGCTGCCCCTGAAATCAAGAACAGAGACTAAGTGGCCTGGTGGGTGTTTAGACGGTCCCTGAGGATTTGCGCAGGCATATTTGCATCCCAGAGCCTATTACACAGCACTGGAAGAAGACCTGATGAGCTGGGCCTTGGGGCCAGGTCAGCTCTGAGCACCTGGAACAGGACTGCAGGTCCTGCTTATGCGCCTGGTGCGCCGAGTGCTGATATCGCGGTGCTCCCTGGGTGCTTCTTGCCATTAGTAATCTTTGTTCTTTGATCTTTGCTTAATGGAAAAGAAAGCTTTGCGTGCTCACTGGAGGCTTTGGTGTCCCAGGCTGGGAAGTGGAGCTCAGGCAGGCAAATCTGAAAGGCAGCGCTGATCCGGTCAGGGGCTGCAAATTAGTGTATTCTATTAATACTTTGCAGGCTGGTTTTATTCATTGGCCTTTGGTGGGTGATGATTTTCTATGCTTTTTGCATTAAGTCTAGGTAATGGTATCTAATGTCTTAACTCTCTCTCCTATCACAGAGGAAGGTACAGGGGGACTCTCAGAAGTTCAGATGTGTTTTTCATGCTTAGTCGCTCAGCCGTGTCCAACTCTTTGTGATCCCATGGGCTGTAATCCACCAGGCTTCTCTGGCCATGGGATTCTCCAGGCAAGAATACTGGAGTGGGATGCCATTTCCTCCTCCACATGGGTGCTTCAGGCACTGACAAATAGGCTGAATTTTTATGTCCAAGAAGTGGGAGCTCCAGACACAGATGGGGCTCTTGGGAGGCAAAGGCATCATCTGGGACCTCTTCGGAGGCCAGGCCCCTCTGTCCACGGTTGGCATGCCCTCCTCCTGGGGACCTTCCTGACTTCGTGTCTCTTACATTTCTAGTACTGGCAGGCAGGTTCTTTACCACTAGCGCCAGGTGCTTATGCAAAGTTGATTTTTCATGGAGAATTATGAAATTTGCTTCCTGTCAACATCAGGCTCAACCTGAAGCTGTATTTGCTGAAATGATCATATATACATCATATGGCACACATCATCGCCACCCGAGTAACAGGAATGGTAGACAGACGAAAAGGGAGACCTTACTTTGACACAGGCTATATTCATTTGGGGCTGCCTCCATGGATGGGATGGGTTAAACAGTAGGTAATTTATTGTCTCACAGTTCCGGGGGCCGGATGTCCAAACTGAGGTCTTATCAGGATTGGCTGCTTTGGAAGCTGGGAGGAAAGGATCTGTCTCTTCCAGGCCTCTGGCTGTGGGTGGTGGAGCCTCCCCGTGTCTCTCCATGCTATGTCTTTGTGTCCAATTTCCCTCTGGTTATAAGGATATCAGTCATATTAGGTTTATTTCTACCCTCATGAACTTACTTTTAACATGATGGCCTCCATAAAGATCTTATGTCCAAACACAGTCATATTCTGAGATAATGAATGTCAACAATAATGAATTTTTATGAGGGGAGAGGACACAATTCAGCCTATAACAGCCCGCAATTAGCTATTCTCCCCCATTTTTTACAGACGAGAAATGGGGGCCCAGAGAGCCTTGGGGCAGCATGGTTCATCAGTGGGGACCTGGGAATGGATCCCAGCTTTCTACTACCCTTGCAGGGCTCCTTCGGAATCCAGGTGTATGAAGGGGCGACTGTACCCCAAATGGGCATGGAGTTGGTGTCATTATGTAGGTGGCGAGCCTGCTCTCAGGTAATGTTTCAAGTGGACCTGTTGCTCAGCTTGAAATGAGGCTTCTCCCATCTTTTTTTAAAAAATTAATTAGCTCATTTTTGGCTGTGCTGGGTCTTTGTTGTTGTGTGCAGGCTTTCTCTAGTTGCAGCGAGTGGGGGTTGATCTCTAGTTTCGGTGCACCGGCTTCTCATTGCAGTGGCTTCTTTTGTTGTGGAGGACAGGTTCTAGGGCACACAGGCTTCAGTAGCTGGGGCACATGGGCTTAGTTGCCCCGAGGCTTATGGAATCTTCCTGGACCAGGGATCAAACCCATGTCCCCTGCGTTGGCAGGTGGATTCTTATCCACTGTACCTCCAGGGAAGTCCAGCTTCCCTCTTCTTACTTCCCTCTTCTTACTTCTCTTCTCTCTTCTTACTTTTCTGCTTTTAGGGCTATGACGGTGCTGACATCTGGCAAGCACTGTATATTTCTCCAAGCCTGTTCACATGCTTTATCATTTTGCATCCTTACCATCACCCTATGAGTTAGGTTCAGGTTTGTAACCCCTTATCCAAGCCCCTGGGGCTAGATATATTTCAGAATTCAGAGCCTTGCAGACTTGTGAAAAGCTACTGCCGTGCATGACCTGTGTATAACACAGCAGCCCCTGTGGGGTCTGGGGCAGCCTTTGAAATCAAACAGCAAGACAGGTACATATTCACACAAAACTGGGTCAGATCAGGGAACTCAAACCAGGCTCTGTGACAACTAGAAGGGTGGGATGGCGTGGGAAGAAGGTTCAAGAGGCAGGGGACATATGTATACCTATGGCTGATTCATGTTGTTGTATGGCAGAAACCAACATGAGATTGTAAAGCAATTATCCTTCAATTAAAAATAAATAAATTTTTAAAAATAAAATGAGAGGGGGAAAGAAAAAACACTGGGTCAGTGAGGATAAACCATACGCTCCGATCCATTCGGGTCAGATTCTGCCGCTGTTCAGTTCAGCTCGGTTGTTCAGTCATGTCTGACTTTGCAGCCCCATGGACTGCAGCACGCTAGGTTTCCCTGTCCTGCACCGACTCCCGGAGCTTGCTCAAACTCGTGTCCATTGAGTCAATGCTGCCATCTAACCGTTTCATCCTCTGTCACCCCCTTCTCCTCCCGCCTTCAATCTTTCCCAGCATCAGGGTCTTTTCCAATGAGTCAGCTCTTCACATCAGGTGGCCAAAGCATTGGAGCTTCAGCTTCAGCATAAGTCCTTCCAATGAATATTCAGGACTGATTTCCTTTAGGATCGACTGGTTGGATCTCCTTGCAGTCCAATGGACTCTCAAGAGTCTTCTCCAACACCACAGTTCAAAAGCATCAATTCTTTGGTCCTCAGCTTTCTTTATGGTCCAACTCTCACATCTACACTTGACCACTAGAAAAACCATAGCTTTGACTAGACCTACCTTGGTCGGTATAGTAATGTCTCTGCTTTTTAATATGCTGTCTAGATTGGTCATAGCTTTTCTTCCAAGGAGCAAGCATCTTTTAATTTCATGGCTGCAGTCACCACCTGCAGTGATTTTGGAGCCCAAGAAAATAAAGTCTGTCACTGTTTCCACTGTTTTCCCATCTATTTGCCATGGAGTGATGGGACCAGATGCCATGATCTTAGCTTTTTGAATGATGAGTTTCAAGCCTGCTCTAGTTAAAGTTGAGTTTCAGGCTCTGCTGCTGCTGATTCTGGAAAAGCCCTCTGTTTTTGGAGCTTCTTGCATTTCAGGTGTGTGGCTAAGTGACCACCAGCCTGTTGTTGCTATGGTCCCTGTTCCCAGATGAGAAGGTGAAGTCTAATACCTGCCTGCAGAGGTGACTGCATCCGGGCACCCTGCAGGAGGCGACTGGCGGCGGGCCTGTCTAGGAGGCTCTGGGTGCTGGTTCTTGGCTTCAGTGTTTCCTCCTGTGTCTCCAGACACGTCCTTCACCCTCCCTGTGGCTCAGTTCCTAGTCTGGCTCTAATATGCCCACCTCGTGGTACTGCAGTGGTAATGAAACAGGCTAAAGAGGGGACAGGAAGGGGCCTGGGTTTTGTGGGACTTGAAGCGGGTGAGATTTTGCAGGTGCTCTTAATGAAAAAGGACACACAGTGACAGACATAAAATTAGACACAAAGATTTTTCTTTAGGATGAGAAAGCACATCAGATTACAAATTTTAAAAAGCTGCCAGATAAACTGGAGGTGGGAGAGTGTGTGAGGGGGAACTCTTTGTACTTTCTGTTCAATTTTTCTGTGTATCTAAAACTAACCGCCCCTGCCCACCCCCTCCCCCTTGCCAAAGTCTATTAATTAAAAATACAAAAGCTGCCAAATAGCTCAGACATCACACAATCTAGAAAGGGAACATGATCCATGTTTTTAAATTAATTACCTGCCCACTCTCTATCACACTTTTTTTCCCTCCAAGATTTTGCTGTGGATCCTTTGGTTTCCTTTTCACTTAATGATTCTGTAATATTTTTATAGAGAGCCTTTAACAGTCTAACGTAAAGATGATATAGTTGTCTTTCTACTATGGTTGATCAAGTTGACTTTTCATTATTATTTTTAAAGTTTTATTTTATTATTGGAGTATAATTGTTTTGGACTTCCCTGGTGGCTCAGTGTTAAAGATTTCGCCTGCCAGTGCAGGAGACACAGGTTCGATCCCTGGGTCGGGAAGATCCCCTGGAGAAGGAAATGCAAACTTGTCCAGTATTCTTGCCTGGGAAATCCAAGGCAAGCTACCAGAATAGTATCTGGCATGGAACTGATACTTGGGAAATTTAAGGAAATGAATGAATGAGACATGGAGGGCCAGGCCAGCTTTATTGTCAAAGGGCATCTGGGAGCTCTCTGAGTGATAGGCATAGATGCTTCTGAGTTTGACAGGGGAGGATTTGACGGCTAAGTACGGTATGTGGGTATCCATGTATTTTACTAGGGTTGTTGTAACAAAGTGCCACAAATTGCGTAACTTATAGAAGAAAAATTGATGGTTTCACAGTTTTGGAGGCTAGGGGTCTAACATCAAGTTGTCTTAAGTTTATGGTGCTTCTGAATCCTTCCTTGCCTCTTCCTGATTTCTGGGGGTTTCCTGTCAATCTTTGCCATTCCCTGGCTTGTTAATGCACCACTTCAGTCCTGCGTATTCCTAGGACGTTCATCTTGTGTCTCTTTATCTCATCTTCCCTCTGTATGTGTCTATGGCCAAATTTCTCCCTTTAAAATTTTTTATTAAAATTTTTTTACTGACATATAGTTGATTTACAATATTGTGTTAATTTCTGTACAACAATGTACAACAATGTGGTTCAGTTACATGCATATATAGATTTAAGGGCCTAGATATGATAGATAGAGTGCCTGATGAACTATGGAATGAGGTTCGTGACATTGTACAGGAGACAGGGATCAAGACCATCCCCATGGAAAAGAAATGCAAAAAAGCAAAATGGCTATCTGGGGAGGCCTTACAAATAGCTGTGAAAAGAAGAGAAGCGAAAAGCAAAGGAGAAAATGAAAGATATAAGCATCTGAATGCAGAGTTCCAAAGAACAGCAAAAGAGATAAGAAAGCCTTCTTCAGCGATCAATGCAAAGAAATAGAGGAAAACAACAGAATGGGAAAGACTAGAGATCTCTTCAAGAAAATTAGAGATACCAAGGGAACATTTCATGCAAGGATGGGCTCGATAAAGGACAGAAATGGTATGGACCTAACAGAAGCAGAAGATATTAAGAAGAGGTGGCAAGAATACACAGAAGAACTGTACAAAAAAGATCTTCATGACCCAGAAAATCATGATGGTGTGATCACTCATCTAGAGCCAGACATCCTGGAATGTGAAGTCAAGTGGGCCTTAGAAAGCATCACTACGAACAAAGCTAGTGGAGGTGATGGTATTCCAGTAGAGCTATTTCAAATCCTGAAAGATGATGCTGTGAAAGTGCTGCACTCAATATGCCAGCAAATTTGGAAAACTCATCAGTGGCCACAGGACTGGAAAAGGTCAGTTTTCATTCCAATCCCAAACAAAGGCAATGCCAAAGAATGCTCAAACTACCGCACAATTGCACTCATCTCACATGCTAGTAAAGTCATGCTCAAAATTCTCCAAGCCAGGCTTCAGCAATACGTGAACCGTGAACTTCCTGATGTTCAAGCTGGTTTTAGAAAAGGCAGAGGAACCAGAGGTCAAACTGCCAACATCTGCTGGATCATGGAAAAAGCAAGAGAGTTCCAGAAAAACATCTATTTCTGCTTTATTGACTATGCCAAAGCCTTTGACTGTGTGGATCACAATAAGCTGTGGAAAATTCTGAAAGAGATGGGAATACCAGACCACCTGACCTGCTTCTTGAGAAATCTGTATGCAGGTCAGGAAGCAACAGTTAGAAATGGACATGGAACAACAGACTGGTTCCAAATAGGAAAAGGAGTACGTCAAGGCTGTATACTGTCACCCTGCTTATTTAACTTCTACAGAGTACATCATGAGAAATGCTGGACTGGAAGAAACACAAGCTGGAATCAAGATTGCCGAGAGAAGTATCAATAACCTCAGATATGCAGAGGACACCACCCTTATGGCAGAAAGTGAAGAGGAACTAAAAAGCCTCTTGATGAAAGTGAAAGAGGAGAGTGAAAAAGTTGGCTTAAAGCTCAACATTCAGAAAACGAAGATCATGGCATCTGGTCCCATCACTTCATGGGAAATAGATGGGAAACAGTGGAAACAGTGGAAACTTTATTTTTGGGGGCTCCAAAATCACTGCAGATGGTGACTGCAGCCATGAAATTAAAAGATGCTTACTCCTTGGAAGAAAAGTTATGACCAACCTCGATAGCATATTCAAAAGTAGAGACATTACTTTGCTGACTAAGGTCCGTCTAGTCAAGGCTATGGTTTTTCCAGTAGTCATGTATGGATGTGAGAGTTGGACTGTGAAGAAGGCTGAGTGCAGAAGAATTGATGCTTTTGAACTGTGATGTTGGAGAAGACTGTTGAGAGTCCCTTGGACTGCAAGGAGATCCAACCAGTCCATTCTGAAGGAGATCAACCCTGGGATTTCTTTGGAAGGAATGATGCTGAAGCTGAAACTCCAGCACTTTGGCCACTTCATGCGAAGAACTGACTCATTGGAAAAGATCTGATGCTGGGAGGGATTGGGGGCAGGAGGAGAAGGGGACGACTGAGGATGAGATGGCTGGATGGCATCACGGACTCAATGGACGTGAATCTGAGTGAACTCCGGGAGATGGTGATGGACAGGGAGGCCTGCGGTGCTGCGATTCATGGGGTCGCAAAGAGTCGGACACGACTGAGCGACTGAACTGATAAATATACACACACTACACACACATACATGATCCTGGACTTGATCCTTGATTTGGGAAGATCCCCTGGCGAAAGGAATGGCAACCCACTCCAGTATTCTTGCCTGGAAAATTCCATGGACGGAGGAGCCTGGCGGGCTATAGACCATGGGAATGCAAAGAGTCAGACAGGACTGAAGAACTAATACTTTCACACTTTCAAAGAACCATACACTCCCTGGCCTGCCAAGCTCCTCTGCATGAGAAAACATGCTTTTAAGAGGATCATGAACTTGGCCTCAAAGGGAAGTGAGCAGACAGCTGGTGGAAAGCATTCCTGTGCAGATTCAGCCTTAGTTCCAATGCCGGTGCAGCCTGCTTCTGCTGGTGAGGAAATGGCTTCATGCAAAGGAAGAAATAACCTGTTTCCTTCAACCCTGAACCCTGGGAGTAATCCTGAACATCCAGCAAGGTTCCCAGGCCATTTTCCTTTCAGTATTTATATGAAGCAGTTGCCTTTTGCTCATGAACACCCTTGCTCTCAAAAGAATCTTAAAATGGGACTCAACTCGTTTTCAGCTGGAGTTCAGTAAAACCAATAAAGGCCAACTATTCTCATATTGCAAAGGAAGGTGATAGCAGACTGACAAAGGAGATACTTGGAAACTGGTGTTGGAACTTGAAACCCTTATCCACAGGAGAATATCAAAAGGGACATAAAGACAAGATATGTGAAGTTAGAAAGGTAGGGGGGAGAGATTGGAAATTGAAGCATTACTTTTGGAAAGCGCTGTCCCGTGATTCTTTTTTAAAAAATATGCATTTTCTCATTATTTGGCTGTGCCAGGTCTTAGTTGTGGCATGCGGGATCTAGCTCCCTGACCAGGGATCGAACCTGGACCCCCTGCATAGGGAACATAGAGTCTTAGCCACTGGACCACCAGGGAAGTCCCGTGTGCAGTGAATCTTACCCTTGATGGCACAGGTGCAGGGGACACTGTCTTTCTGATCCCACATCTTTTGAGAAGGATGCTAGTGGGAATTCTCTAAGATCTTGACACATATCCCCTGGTTCTTGAAAGCCACAGTGGACTGTCATCTGTCTCAAATTGGGGAATCTACAGAGCAAACAGCTGCAGATCAGAGAGAGAGAGAAAACCCTGATAAGGGACTGTCACCCAGAGGAGTGAAACGACCTCAGAAGGAAAAGGCTGAAGATGTACCACGGGATGCCCAGGAGTCAAGGGAGAAATTGTAAGTGATCAGCCACAAGAGATGCATTTGCCCACTGCAAGAGCACTGTAGCAACTTTAAACAGGATCCTTATAATAATAATAATTCATATGTGTATAGAGGTTACTAAGGGCCAAGTGTTCTAAGCACTGGCTTAATCTTCAGTAACACTATGAAGTAGATACTCTTTGCATCTCTGTTTTACAGTTGAAGAAGCTGAAGCACGGAGAGGTCAAGTGACTTGCCCGAGGTCACGCAGGTAAAAGTGGCAGAGCTAGGATTCAAATACAGGCAGTCTAGCTCAAAAAAGTTAATGAATTAATCAGTCAGTTTCTGGCTGGGCTGGCTCTTTGTTGCTGCACGGGCTCTCCTCCAGTTGAAGCCAGCGCGGGTTACTCTCTAACGGTGGTGCCCAGGCTTCTCATTGCGGTGGCTTCTCTTGTTGGGGAGCACGGTCTCCAGGGCTCATGAGCTCAGCAGTTGCAGCTCCCGGGCTCTAAAGCACAGGCTTCCCTAGTTGTGGCGCACGGGGCTTAGTTGCTCTGCGGCACGTGGGATCTTCCTGGACCAGGGATCACACCTGTATCTCCTGCATTGACAAGTGGATTCTTTACCCATCAGCCACCAGGGAAGCCCAAGAATTCTCTTTTAGTCAGTACACGGATGCTGAGTGTTCTAGTAGCAACGAAGCCATTACACAGTTCTGCTGGAGGAAAGGGTTCCATTTCTTGACCAGAACTCCAGGAAGGTGAGCTTACCCTGGTTGCCTTCTGCTCCCAGAGTACCTGACTCATCCTTCAACACCCCTGCTCCCCCACCTTCTCTCAGCGCGTTTCCCTGAGGGGCAGTACCAAGGAAGCTGTTATTATCCTTCCTCCTGGTCCCTGGCCAGCTCTAACCTCAGGTGTGTGCAGAACTCAGCACACGCTCCAGACCTTCCTCTGAGCCTCTCCACCTACTCAAGTCCAGTCTCGCAGAAAGCTCCTGGGAATTCTAGCTTCCTAACACAGAAGCTATAGGATCAAGTGTAACGCTTTTTGGTGCTTAAGTCAGGGGAAACTCTTAGCATCTTTCTACAAACACGTTCTCTTCCTCCTCCACTGGCTCTGAGCCTTCAGGAGCCTGAGGCAAGAGACAGCTCTGCTTGGAGGGAAGATGCTGTCCCTAGAGAGGATGACCTGAGCTCTGTGCCTGGTGCTCAGGTGCAGGCAAGCTGTGTCTCCTGGAACCACTGCCCCCATGCAATGTGATACCTGCTGGAGGCCCTTGGACAAGAGAAGTACTTAATGAAAGCATTTTTGAGAAGACAGAAATCTTAAAAGAAAAGAAGCATATATATATATATAATATATATACAGAATTTGCACTTATGTACAGATTTGTATTCATTTATATATATGTCTATGAGCACATATATGTCTATATGTGTATATACATTCGTATAACTGTCTCTAAATCTTCTTTCCCTCTCCCTCCATCACTCCTCAGACTCTGCAAGGTGAAACAGAAAATTTAAAGTTACAAGTGGTCCTTCCTAGAGGGTGTCAGACAACAAGTGAAGTAATTCAGACAGAGAAGGAAGCATGTCTTTTGACATCCCTTATATGTGGAATCTAGAAAGAGATGATACAAATGAGCTTACTTACAAAATAGAGACTCACTGACTTAGGAGAGGAACTTATCGTTGCTGGGGGAAGGATGGGGGAAAAGGCTAGTTAGGGAGTTTGGGATGGGCACATACACTGCTATGTTTAAACTGGATAGCCATTAAGGACTTGTCGTCTAGCACAGGGAACTCTGCTCAATGCTATGTGGCAGCCTGGATGGGACGGGAGTTTGGGGGAGGATGGATCCATGTACGTGTATGACTGAGCCCCTTCACGGTCCACCTGAAACTCTCACAACATTGTTTGTTAATCAGCTATACCCTACAAAATAAAAAGCTAAAAAAAAAAAAAAGTTACAAGCGGTCCTTGGAATTGTAATCCAACCTCTTGATGAATGAGTGAGAAAACAGACCCAGAGATGCCAAGTGATTCGGCGGGCACTACCAGGGCTCGAACTTGTCTAGGTGTCCTGTCTGTTCCCAGTACATGGCTCTTCCCCCCTCACCAGCTGCTTCTGTTTCCCAAGCTCTCAGTATGTGCTAGAGATACTAGGCACTTCTCCAGTACTGCCTCAGCCAGCCTCTGTTTTTTGTGTGTGTGTGTGTGTTTTTTAAATTATTCCTGTTTATTTTTTTAAATGTTTTAAATTTTATATTGGAGTACAGTTGATTAACAATGCTGCATTAGTTTCAGGCATAAAATAAACAGATTCAGTTATACATATACATGTATCTCTTCTTTTTCAAATTCTTTTCTTATTTAGGTTAATACAGAATATCGAGCAGAGTTCCTTGTGCTGTACAGCAGGTCCCTGTTGGTTATCTATTTTGAAAAAAGCAGCAGTGTGTACACGTCCATCCCAAACTCCCAGTCTGCCCCTTCCCCTCTTCCCTGTATTAATCATCCATTCATTTTCTAAGTCTGCGAGTCTCTTGCTGTTTCGTAAAAAGCTCATTAAGATTCCATATATAAGGAATATCATGTGATATATGTCTTTCTCTATCTGATTTATTTCCCTTAGTATGATAACCTCCAGTTCCATCCATGTTGCTATAAGTGGCATGATTTCAGTTTTTTTTTAATGAGTCAGCCTCTGTGTTAAGGGGAGGATACTGAGGGGCAGAATCATCCAGGGACCTAGTCATACAATGGTCCACGATAGAGCTTCCAGGTCTTTCTAATTCCTAAATCTAAGTGCTCCACAGGACACACGAGCCTCTACCTTGCATGCCAGTTCCAGCTGACTGGTGGTGGCTGCATGGAGTGCTCGGGGGTTGGGCTGATTCAAAAGTGGCCTTTAGTCTCTGGGGCCCTCGTCTGTATCCTGGTTGCCCCACTCCTAGCAGGGAGCCCTTTGGAATTCTCAACTAAAATGCTGCTTTCCCCAGGCCTTGCTGCTTGTTGGGCCCTAGACTCCAACTTTACTCCTCTGAAGCCATCAAGATGCCTACACTTTGTTCAGCCTTTCAGCCGCCAGTCGCTGCACTAGACCTGGCAAATGCTGCAGGGGTCTCAAGTGGGGGCTCACCCTGTAATTCTCTTAACTCTGGGCTCTTGGTCCCTCAAGTCCCTGCTTCTTTGGCAGCCCTCTTATGTCTTCAAACAGGTATTTTAAATATCTTCTATTCCTCCAGTAGTTTTAGCAGGAAAGTCAGCTGGCTACATGCTAATCCACCTTTACCAGACCTTTCCTAGTCTAGGATGTAGGGAAACCAAAACTGGAATAAAAAAAAAATTAATCAACTTGGCCCTGTCAAGTCTTAGCTTCTGCACATGGGATCTTGTGTTGCAGTGTTCAGGCTTCTCTCTAGTTTGGCGCTCGGGTTCAGTAGTTGTAGCCAGTAGGCTTAGCTGTCCCCAGCATGTGGGATCAGGGTTCCCTGGCTAGGGATCAAACTCAGGTCCCCTGCACTGGAAAATAGATTCTAAACCACTGGACCACCAGGGAAGTCCCCCAAATCTGGAATTTTGATGCTGAGTCGTTTGGGAAATTGGCTTCCTCCCAGCAACCCTTCCCTGAATGCAGCCGTGACTCTGACACCTCTCTACATTTCAGCTGGGTTACTAGGGCAGTTCAGTGATGGAGCCTGGGACAGGCAGCATTTTCTTTACATGAAGGACAAGGGGCACAGTTTCTCTGGTATTGGGGCCTCTAGCCAGTAACGCTGGTTGAGTTATACAAGGCAGACTGCAGGCAGAGCTGGCTATCTAAGAGAGTAATTGCGTCCCCTTCTATCATGTCCAGTGTGTTCTCTTGACAAAATTCTGTTAGTCTTTGCCCTGCTTCGTTTTGTACTCCAAGGCCAAACTTGCCTGTTACTCCAGGTATCTCTTGACTTCCTACTTTTACCTTCTAGTCCCGTATGATGAAAGGGACATCTTTTTTTTGGTGTTAGTTTTAGAATGTCTGATAGGTCTTCATAGAACTGATCAACTTCAGCTCCTTCAGCGTCAGTGGTTGGGACATAGACTTGGATTACTGGGATGTTGAATGGTTTGTCCTGGAAATGAACTGAGAGCATGCTGTCATTTTTGAGACGGGACCCAAGTACTGCATTTTGGACTCTCTTGTTGACTATGAGGGCTATTCCATTTCTTCTAAGGGATTCTTGCCCACAGCAGTAGATGTAATGGTCACTTAAATTCACCATTCCCATTCATTTTAGTTCACTGATTCCTAAAATGTCTTGCCATCTCCTTTTTGACCACTTGCAATTTACCTTGATTCACGGACCTAACATTCCAGGTTCCTATCCAATATTGCTCTTACAGCGTCGGATTTACTTTCACGACCAGATACGTCCACAGTTGAGTGCTGTTTCCACTTTGGCTCAGCCTCTTCATTCTTTCTGGAGCCATTTGTAATCGCCCTCCTCTCTTCCCCAGTAGCATATTGGACACCTTCTGACCTGGGGGGTCATCTTCTGGTGTCGTATCTTTTTGCCCTTTCGTGCTGTTCATGGGGTCTCTTGGCTAGAATACTGGCGTGGTTTGCCATTCCCTCCTCCAGTGGAGCACGTCTTATCAGAACTCCCCACTGTGACCCATTTGTTTTGGGTGACCCTGCACAGCATGGCTCGTAGTTTCATTGAGTTCCACAAGCCTCTTCGCTACGACAAGGCCGTGATCCGAAGCGCTACATCCCTGGTTCATAGGCAGGTACCCAGTGGCCACAGCAAGGCTCAAATGAAGCCCATTAAGTCCACTTGGGCACAAGTTGACCAGGCAGGAGTGTGAGCAGATCTGTGGATGATAAATATCTGCCTCATCATTCCACTGTCACCTGTGACATCTTCCGAGAAACAGACGGGGCAAGGGGGCCTGCTGCTAGCTGTGAGCTGTGCTTCTATTCTCAAACAGTTTGCTCTGAAATGGTCAGAATAGGTAATGACGTGTAAAAGGAATGAAATGGTGGCAAAAGCAGACCTGTTTGCAAAGTGCTTGGGCAGTGCTTATGGCCCAGATACGCCATTCAGTGCTGTATTTGGAGAGCGACTGATGGCCTGGCAACACACGGACTAACGCCCAGTGCTTGGCTTTGTAGGAGTTGGTGATGTGTAGAAAGGGCACATCCTTTGCCTTTGGGAGGGGCCAGGATACCTTTCCTCTCTGGGTGGCCAAGGGCAAAGCCTCCTGGGCTGAGTCCCTCGCTTGTTTTTCTTGTGACTTGGCACCTTTGTAATTTTGCAGCATCCCTTCCTCTCCCTCCAGCCCATGAGGCATCCTTAGCGCAACCACAGCAGCAGAAAACCAGAGGAGAGCAAGATGTGATCTGGGCAGCGTGAGGCTTGATCACAGCTGTGTCAGTGGGCAGCAGGCAGATGGGAGGAAGGCCAGGGGCACTGTGAAGTCAGACCTCTCTGGGTCGAAGCCCGGTTCTGTGACTTTCCTGTCCTTGGCCCGTCACTTAGCCTCTGAGTCTCTCCTTCATCATCTGTTAAAGGAGGCCAATTGTGCCGACGCAGCAGCTTTGCTTCCCAGTGGAAATAAGACACTGTCCATGGAGGGTAACATGTCCTCAACCCGGCTTCTCAATTTCTCCACTTTCCAACCACCACCGGCCTTTTATCACATGGCGTCTTAGCCACCCCTGCCTTACTTGTGCCCTGCATCTTGTCACCACCAGAAAAAGCAACACATCAGAATCTCAGTTCTGAACGTCACAGTCTCCAATGCTTCCGCTTGCTCAGGGCCCTCACTGCTGTGGTTCCTCTACTGAATCTAGACCTCCCATCAGCATGGACTTTGCCCTGGAAGATGGCAACAAAGCAGACTTTCTGCTCCCATGCCTATACCCCTACCCTCTTCTCTCCAAAGCAGATAGAGTGATGTCCTCAAATTTTAACTCTACCATGTTCTTCCTCTGTTTAAAGCCTTTCAGTGATTTCCCTAAGTGGTAACCAACAAACCAACCAACCAATTAACCCACAAATGCTGATGAGCACCTGCTTGGGACTGGCTGCCACGATGGATGATGTCAGTGTAAAAGATACGTGCAGAGCCTGCTGTCAGCTCCTCCATACACAGTGATGTAAAGTCGCCCACCATGTGTCTGGAACTATCTTGTTTAATCTTTACCACAAACATCATTTTCTCCCTTTGTCAGCAGGTGGAACTGATCCTCAGAGAGGTTACAGAACTGCCCGAGATCACACAGCTGGGATGTGATCACACCAGGAGTAGAACCAGGCAGCCAGGCTCGTCAGCCTGTTTCTGCCATGTTGTCCTGCCTGGGTAGCTCTAGGGCCACGGCTTAGCCCCATCACTTACTCATGAAACCACCACCATTATAAACCCCATGCCATAACATCAATAACTTGGAGGGCACCCCGCATCCAACACAACCCCTTTGTAGAAAATCTTAGGCGATTTCCCAGGCAAAAACCTATGTTCTGTGTTCGCTCATTTTCTTGTCTCTTCCCAGTATCTGTATTCCAGGCTTTTGGTCTTACAGTCTCTTCCTTCTCACTGTCAACAGCAATTCTGCATCTAACATCTGTGACATAGATGAGATCTTATCCTCATCACCATTTTGGATGAAGAAGACAATCAGGCTCAGAGAGTTTCATTTACTTGCTGGTTCCCAGTTAGTGATAAGTAGAACAAAGCTTTGGTCCCAGAATTTCTGCTCAAAAAAAAATTCCATCCTATTATTCCTCGTGAGTCATGTCACTGTTGTTTCTGCCTGTGGAATTCTGAAGCAGGAGGGGCCAAGAGTGTGTGCTTAATGCTGGCTGATTTCAGCAGTTTCTTACAGCTTTGTGTTGGGAAGGGCTCTGTGGTTGCATTTAGACTCACCTGTAATGAGCATCCTGATTAGTTAAGAGTTGTCTGCTAAGTGTGGGGCTGTGTATTGGTTGTTCTGGAATTTTTTTTTAACTTAATTTTTAAAAGATTTTTTTTTCCTGGTGTGGACCAATTTAAAAAGTCTTTATTGAATTTTTGTTACAATATTGCTCCTGTTTTTTATTTATTTTTTTGGTTCTTTGGCCTCAAGGCATGTGGGATCTTATCTCCCTGACTAGGGATTGAACTGGCTGTCCCTGCATTGGAAGGTGAAGTCTTAACCACTGGGCCACCCAAGTTCCCCTTGAACATCTATATCGTCTCTTAGGTAACATAATGCGGCAGCATCTAGCAGTGTCTGGGATGAAGCTGAAGCTCAGAAAGTGTGAAATTTAGTTGGTAGAGTTGTTTCTAGGGAGAAGAGTAGCAAAGAATATGAATTCTTTTAAAATAGCCTGCGTCTGCTTTTGCATTAGATGGGGTTCAGAAGGCGGAAACACTAGACTAAGGGGTCAAGGTGGTGTAGGTGGTGGTGTAGGTGAGGTGGTGTAATATAAAGAACTGGGACTTTGGGGCTGGCATTCCTGGGTTTGAAATTCCTCTCTCTCGTGGTAGCTGTGTGACCTTCAGCAGGTCGCTCCAATGTCACAAACTCCATTTGTGGAGGTGGTAATGGTACTGATCAAATAGGGTTGTTGAGTGGATTAAATGAGATGATGTACAGAAAGGTGACACACAGAAAGTGTTCCAGAGACAACGGGATATATAGACAGTGTTCCTGACATACAGGCATTGTTCCATAGATGTGAACCATTAATAGTATGGGGCGTGAAATCACAGCATGGTTCCTGACATACAAAAAGCACTCAAAGTTTTCCTTTCCTTCCGCCGCAAGAGACCAGGCAGAATGTTCTCTTCCTTCCGCCCCAGATCCTCTGGCTGCAAAGCAGCCTCTGCTAGCCTCATGTTCAAGTTCTCCGGGAGCCATGGAGATGACTGTAAAGTTTGCAGTTGCCCAGAAGACAAAGGCAAAGGAAAGATCTGGTCTGCTCTCAAATTAGGACCTACTTCTTCCAGGGGAAAGCTACTTACAGATGGCCTCTTTGGGAGGGGCTGTGAGAGGCTGCAGCCTGGGCCCTGAGGTTATTTGCAGCAGTTGCAGATGGACTACCAGTGTGCACTGTCAGGATACTCTGCTGATGCTAGGCATCTCTTGGTCCAGCTCTGCATTCTTACCTTCTACCGATCATCTGGCAGGCAGTTAACTCAGGAATGTGCTTTGGGCAGAAGAGGAAGTCTAGGCACAGTGGATGGGCATTAATACAGGTGGTTAGGACATCCCTGGTGGTCCAGTGGTCAAGACTCTGCACTCCCAATGCAAGGGGTTCGATCCCCAGGTCAGGGACTAAGATCCTGCATGCCACAGGGAGCAGCAGGGGGGTTAATTTCCTGGATGCAGAGTCTTTCAGGAAGTGTCTGGAGAGTTTGAAAAATGCTAGACCGATGGACTCAAAAAGATACCTGAAAGACTGCTTAGCTCTGTCTTGCTAGCCTTCCCCTCTTGAAGGTGATCACAATTATTTCCCTGTACTTGTTCTAGCCTTTTGTTTTTGGGAGTTCTTATTTGAAACTAAATTTGTTTTGAGAATTGTGGGGCTTACTGTTGAAAAGCACAGGTTTATCTACCTACCCCTTCAGATGTGGTCCAAATCCTGACGCTATTACTCTCTTGCCTCAGAGTGATTAGCTTACCCTTCTCTCTTCTAATTTGTAAAGTGGGATCATGACACTTTCCTTAGGGCTTATTTGGGAGAAGGAAATAAAGGAATGAATGGAAAGCATACATCATGGAGCACAGCCTAGAGTAGGTGATGGAGCTTGTCATTGGCATCACCGACTGATCAGATTTTTGGGGCAGAGAGGGAAGTGTTCTTATTTAGGACTCAGAACATTCAGTTTCCCTGCAGGTTGAATGTGCAGAGAAGTCTCCAACCTCCCTAGGCCCTGTGGAGATAATGTCACTTTGCCTCCATTACCAAGTTGTTGTAAACTACAACAAAGCAATGGATGAGAAAGGCATGGTTAACTGTTAAGTATTATCCAAGTGGGAGGTGATTTTGGAGGGAATCAGGATTATTAAGGAGTAATTCACATGCAGTAAAATCCACCCCTTTTAAACTGTACAGTTAGTTAAGTTTTAATAAATGCCTTCTGTGGTGTAGCCATGATGATGGTCAAGATATTGAACCATTCCATTGCTCAAAAAAACAAAAAAATAATATTCTTGGCAGTAAATCCCCCTCTCCAATACCAACCCCTCGGCAATTACTGAGCAGCTTTCTGTTCCTGTGGTTTTGCCTTTTGTAGCTGATTGTTAAGTAAGTGGAATCAGCCAGAGTGTCTGGTCTTCTGTCTGGCTTCTTTTATTTAGCACAGTGATTTTAAGATTCCCCCGCATGGATGTGTGCATCCCTAGTGCATTCTTTTTATTCAGTTCAGTTCAGTCACTCAGTCGTGTCCGACTCTTTGCAACCCCATGGACTGCAGCATGTCAGGCCTCCCTGTCCATCACCAACTCCCGGAGCTTGCTCAAACTCCATTGAGTCGGTGATGTCATCCAACCATCTCCTCCTCTGTCATCCCCTTCTCCTCCTGCCTTCAATCTTTCCCAGCATCAGGGTCTTTTCCAATGAGTCAGTTATTTGCGTCAGATGGCCAAAGTATTGGAGCTTCGGCTTCAGCATCAGTCCTTCCAATGAATTTTATTATTATTATTAAATAATTTTAAAATTAAAATTATTATTAAATTTTTATTGGGGTATAGTTGCTTTATAATGTTGTGCTAGTTTCTGCTGTACAGTGAAGTGAATCAGCTATATGTTTACATATATCCTCTCTCTCTTGGATCTTTTTGTTATTGAGTGGTATGTCATTGTATGGGTTCCCTGCTGGCTCAAATGGTAAAAACTTTGCCTGCAATGCAGGAGACCTGGGCTCAGTCCCTGGATTGGGAGGATCTCCTGGAGAAGGGATTGGCTACCCACTCCAGTATTCGTGCCTAGGAAGTCCCACGGACAGAGGAGCCTGGCAGGCTACAGTCCATGAGGTCGCAAAACAGGAAGTACTGAGCAACTGAGCATGTATGGCTGTATGCCAGGCAGTAAGCAAGCTCTCACCAGGACCCAGTCATGCTGACACCCTGATCTCAGACTCCTTGCCTCCAGAACTGTGAGAAAATAAATTTCTGTCTTCTAAGCCACCCAGTGTATGAATTCTGTTATGGCAACTCAAGCTGATGAAGACATGTGGATAGAATTTCTTTAAAAAAGAAATTGTGGAATACTTCAAATATTTACATTTCTCACATTAATTCCTTTGACACACACCAAAACATTTGAGTATAAATATGCTGTAAAAAGATCAGTACAACCTTACAAAGTATGAATGCACAGTTCTGTATCTTAAGATGTAACATTTCAAGTGCTGCCACCGCTGTGACATCTTTGAGCCTCACAGGGCCCCAAATACCTCACCGGATGTGCCCCTATCACAGCAGGGAAGGGTTCCCACCCAGTTAGTTCCCCTACCGGCTGATCAGCTGTGCCTTATAGGGTCCTTGAAAGTTGCTCAGTCATGTCTGACTCTTTGCGACACCATGGACTGTAGCCCATCAGGCTCCTCTGTCCATGGGATTCTCCAGGCAAGAATACTGGAGCGGGTTGCCCTGCCCTTCTCTAGGGGGTCTTCCTGACCCAGGGATTGAATTCAACGTCTCTTGCCTCTCCTGCATTGCAGGCGCATTCTTTACTATCTGGGCCACCAGAGTCCTTACTTCCCTACCAACCCAAGGAATTCTTCAGACAAACTGATCACATCTTCTCACTGGAACCAACGGTCACCTTTCAGTTGAAGATTCCCAAAGAATATTTCCAACCAGACCTTTCCTCTGAGCCCTAGACTCACATTCTGAACTGACCGAATTGTCACTCAAATATCTCATATTTCAAACCCTACACGTCTGTACGGTGGCTTCTTTAAAGCCTGTCCCCATGCCCTCTGGCCCCACCTGTCAATGGCACCACCAACCACCCAGTAACTGGAGTCTCAGTCATGCAGGATACTGATTCCTCTTTTCCCCGTCACAGTCCATCCCCTAAGTTTATCGCATGGCTCAGTTCATTCATGTTGCCGCTTCCAATTCCCTCTACCTTAGTCCAGGAAAAGCCTCTTCGGAGGAGCCTGCAAAGCCGCCACTCAGCTTGTGTCCCCTCCCCAACTCTTAGAGTCCATATTTAATGCAGCAGCGATGTAGTTTTAACTTTGCGTATACGATCATGTCACTCTTCTGCTAAAACTTTTCAATGGCTTCCCACTCTATTGATAATAAACTTTCAATCGCTGAGCATAGACTGCATAGGTGTAAGTCACTTGGTTGTATCTGATTATGTGATCCTGTGGACTGTAGCCCACCAGGCTCCTCTGTCCATGGGATTCTCCAGGCAAGAATACTGGAGTGGGTTGCCATGCCTTCCTTCAGGGGATCTTCCTGACCCAGGGACTGGACCCAGGTCTCCTGCATTGCAGGTGGGTTCTTTGCCCTCTGAGCCCCAAGGAAGCCAAATCCTAATCTGTCTCTCCCTGTTATCCATGCCACTGCTCCTAACCCTCTGGCCGCATTAGCTGCATTTCCATCTTGGGACTGCAATATTTGAATCCTTTCCCAGCTCAGATTTTCTCATGCTCTCCTTCTTCTGGAAGGCTATTTCATCAATTTTTTTTCAAATAAGGTTTTTTCTCATAGTGCAAATCTCAGCTTAACTTTCACCTCTGTGCCTCTCTTTCTAAAAAAGACCCTACCCTTCATGGTCCTCCTCCTAACCACCTAGATTATTTCTGTCACAGCACTGTGCTTTGTAATGCTTTATACATTTTGGGGGTCCAAATCCTCCATTGCAGTGTCATCTCCTTGAGAGCAAGGCTGTGTCTGTGCTGCCCCTTCTCATGTTCCTGGAATCCTGAGTGTCTGGCCCAGAGCAGGTACTCACACATCCTTTAGGAGTTTGCAATTAGGGGCAGTGCTGGGGAGGCAGGAGAGGATTTGGCAGGAGGTCTCCCTTCCTCCAGGCTCTGTGCTGGAGGGCTGTGTGACCCTGGGCAAAGTACTTCCTTTTTCTGGGCTTTTTACACATCTAAGTGTATGAAGTGAAGTGTTAGTCGCTCAGCTGTGTCCGACTCTTTGAAATCCCATGGACTGCAGTGCTCCAGGCTTGTCTGTCCTTGGAATTCTCCAGGCAAGACTATTGGAGGTTGCCAGTCCCTTCTCCAGGGAATCTTCCCAAGTGAGGGATCGAACCTGGGTCTCCCACATTGCAGGCAGATTCTTTACCACTGAACCACCAGGGAAGCCCTCTAAGTGTGTGGCAGGCACATAACAACATATATTCTATAGAATTAAGCAAATCCCAAGGAAGGGATGAGTCACTCTTTAATCTCCTCGACTCCCCTGGCATAATAGCATCTGAGAAGTTGAAACATTTACTGCACTGATGCTACAGATATTCTCAGATACCATATGGAAGAGATCTGTGAGGCCCTGTAACACAGTCATCTGTTCTCCCGTTGGATACACTGGGGGCCCTCCCTCTGCTCTTATTGTAGTGAATTGCTAAGAGGATATTTGTCATCTTTGGGGACTGGCAGAAGTCACAAATATTTGTGCTTGTCTACATGATTCCTGGTGGTAATCAGCAGAAAACCCTTTGCAGGACTCAAGGCCTCAAGTCCAAATGCATCAGTCTCTTCGTGTTTATTAAACTCGCCTCTTTAATCATCACTAATTACAAGGCACATAAAACTGATGGAAAGTTTCAGGGACAAGAAATTGGAAAAGCCAGAAGGACACCAAATAATACCATTGCTTAGAGAAAAGGACGGATAATGTTCAGAAGTCTCTAAGAGAGAGAATTAGGAATCAGGGCGAAAAAGACTTCGACTGTTACAGCAAACGATTTTAATTGAACCCATGGCTTCAGATATTCTTATTTCCGCTGGAGCTTATCAAGCTAAAGCAAGATGTTAAGCACATTCTTTAAAATTTATATAAGAGCTAAGCTTCCTTTTAGATTTTTTTTTGGGGGGTGTCATTGAGGATGAATGGGGTCAAGGAGAGGAGGGGTTTGGTTAAAAAGATGGGAGAGAGAAGTGTGCGTGCTGAAAAAAAATGGGATTAAATATCAGCCCAGGTTTTTTTCTATCAACCCAACAAAGATTATCCCAGAGAACCTCAGTCTAGAGTTAAAAATGGGGTCATGGGAGGGAGGGAAAGATGGCGGAGGAATAGGACGGGAAGATCACGTTCTCCCTCACAAATTCCTCAAAAGAACATTTCAACGCCGAGCAAACTCCGCAAAACAACTTCTGTAGGCTGGCAGAGGACATCAGGCAACCAGAAAAGCAGACCATTGTCTTCAAAATCAGGTAGGGAAAAATATAAAAGACGAAAAAGGAGACAAAGGAGGTGGGGAGGGAGCTCCGTCCTGGGAAGGGAAGCCCGTCCCGGGAAGGGAATTTTAAGAAGAGAGGTTTCCAAACACCAGGAAACACTCTCCCTGCTGAGTCTGTGGCGAGCCTTGGAAACACAGAGGGCAACATAACAGGAAGGAAAAATAGATAAATAATTAAAACCAAGAGATTACAAGCCCACCAGTAACTCCCCCAGCGGAAAAGCAGCACAGACGCCTGCATCCGCCATTGGGAAGTGGGGGCAGGGCAGGGACGCGCGGGAGGCGCGGGCTGCAGAGCTTTGTAAGAATTGGGCAGGAACGCCCCACGCGCAACCAGAACGATCTAACTTGGGCTAGCAAACCAGACTGTGGGATAGCTACCACGCGAAAAGCTCGAACATAAGACACCGCCAGGACCCAGCACAGAACAAAGGACGGAACGGAAAAAGCTGGCTGCAGACCATTCCCCGCCGGGGACAGGCAGCCAGAGCCGTAAGGACTGGAAAGGGGCAATTGCAGACCCGGAGAGACTTTACTTACCTAACTGCAAGCAGGCTCCTTTGCTAAGACTTCTGGGGGTGCTGGACAGTCACAGTCTGCCTCACGGGGTGTGCCAGCGGTCCACCCAGAGAGCTGAGCAGCAGCGGCGGAAAAGGTGACAAGCCGCGGCAATTGCGCTCGCCGAACTCCTGAGCTACTCGGACCTGGGAAGGGCACAAAGCGCAGTCCCAGCTGCATTTGTGCCTCTGAGGGCTGCCTGAGGGCCGAACCTGAGCGGCTTGGACCGGGGAGTGCACGCAGCCTAGGGCCGGCCCCAGACGGTTCCCGGCTGAGCATCGTAGAGCCGGAGCGGTTTGTGCGCCGCGAGGAAGGACAGGTCAAGCGGGGCAGAGATACTGTGTACACACGACAGTGCTATTTGTTTGGAGCATCCCCCCTCCCCACAGCGCGACTGAACTAGTGAGCCTAAAACCCAGCAAACAGAAGAAGTTAAACAGAGGGAACCACCTTGGAAGTGAGCCCACACGGCCCATAACATCAGAGAAGAGCCAGATATATTTTTAATTTTTAATATTTTTAAAATCATTCTTTTTTTTTGCCTTTTGCATTTTTTTCTTTTTTTCCGAGCTTTTTTTAATTGTTAAATCTTCTATTTCTCCTCTAATTTTTATTTCTATAACCTAGTATTACTATTTAAAAAAAAAGACTTTTTTTTTTTTTTTAAGGCAAACACCATATATACTCTTTGGATGGTTGTTGGTGTTTTGTTTTGTTTTGTTTTTTTTAATAATTTTTTTTTAAATTTCTTCCTTTTCCTTCTGCTTTTCTTTAATATTGTATCTTTGAAAATCCACCTCTACTCCAGATTTTTAATCTTTGTTGTCAATTTTGTACATTTAAAAACCCAAACTTCACTACCCAAGTTTACCTGAGAGCAAGATTACTGGCTTGTCCACTCTCTCCTCCTCTGGCCTCTCCTTTTTCTCCACCAGGTGGCCTCTGTCTCTTTTCTCCCCATCTCTTCTCTATCCAACTCTGTGAATCTCTGTGTGTTCCAGACGGTAGAGAACACCTAAGGAACTGGTTACTGGCAGGATTTGTCTCTCTCCTACTCATTCCTCTCTCTTATCCTCCTGGTCACCTCTGTCTACTTCCTCCCTCTCCTCTTCCCCGTATAACTCTGTAAATACCTCTGAGCGGTCCAGACTATAGAGCGCACATAAGGAAGTGACTACTGGCTAGCTTGCTCTCTCCTCTCTTGATCTCACCACATCTCATTCCAGTTACCTCTAACTACCCCCTCCATCTTCTCTTCTCCTTGTAACTCAGTGAACCTCTGAGTGTCCTCAAGGTGGAGAAACTTTTCATCTTTAACCTAGATGTTTTATCATCGGTGCTGTATAGATGGAGAAGTCTAGAGGCTACTGTGAAAATAAAACTGAAAACCAGAAGCAGGAAGCTTAAACCCAAAGCCTGAAAACATTCGAGAACTCTTGAATTCAGGGAACATTAAGCAATAGGAGCTCATCAAAGCCTTCATACCTACACTGAAACCAAGCTCCACCCAAGGGCCAACAAGTTCCAAAACAAGACATACCACGCAAATTCTCCAGCAACACAGGAACACTCCCTGAGCCTCAATATACAGGCAGCTCAAAATTATCCCAATACCTTTGATGTCTCATAACCCATTACGGGTCACTCCACTGCACTCCAGAGAGAAGAAACCCAGCTCCACCCACCAAAACTCCAACACAAGCCTCCCTAACCAGGAAACCTTGACAAGCCACTGATAGAACCCCACCCAAAGTGAGGAAGCTCCATAATAAAGAGAACTCCACAAATTATCAGAATATAAAAAGGCCACCCCAAACGCAGCAATATAACCAAGATGAAGAGACAGAGGAATACTCAGCAGGTAAAGGAACAGGAGAGTTGCCCACCAAATCAAACAAAAGAGGAAGAAGTAGGGAATCTACCGGAGAAGGAATTCCGAATATTGATAGTGAAAATGATCCAAAATCTTGAAATCAAAATGGAAACACAGATAAATAGCCTAGAGACAAGGATTGAGAAGATGCAAGAAAGGTTTAACAAGGACCTAGAAGAAATAAAAAAGAGTCAAAATGTAATGAATAACACAATAAATGAGATCAGAAACACTCTGGAGGCAACAAATAGCAGAATAACAGGCAGAAGATAGGATTAGTGAAATAGAAGATAGAATGGTAGAAATAAATGAATCAGAGAGGAAACAAGAAAAACGAATTAAAAGAAACGAGGACAATCTCAGAGACCTCCAGGACAATATGAAACGCTCCAACATTCGAATTATAGGAGTCCCAGAAGAAGAAGACAGAAAGAAAGATCATGAGAAAATCCTTGAGGAGATAATAGTTGAAAACTTCCCTAAAATGGGGAAGGAAATAATCACCCAAGTCCAAGAAACACAGAGAGTCCCAAATAGGATAAACCCAAGGCGAAACACCCCAAGACACATATTAATCAAATTAACAAAGATCAAACACAAAGAACAAATATTAAAAGCAGCAAGGAAAAACAACAAATAACACACAAGGGGATTCCCATAAGGATAACAGCTGATCTGTCAATAGAAACTCTTCAGGCCAGGAGGGAATGGCAAGACATACTTAAAGTGATGAAAGACAATAACCTACAGCCCAGATTACTGTACCCAGCAAGGATCTCATTCAAATACGAAGGAGAAATCAAAAGCTTTACAGACAAGCAAAGCTGAGAGAATTCAGCACCACCAAACCAGCTCTCCAACAAATTCTAAAGGATATCCTCTAGACAGGAAACACGAAAGGGTGTATAAACCCGAACCCAAAACAATAAAGTAAATGGCAACGGGATCATACTTATCAATAATTACCTTAAACGTAAATGGGTTGAACGCCCCAACCAAAAAGACAAAGACTGGCCGAATGGATACAAAAACAAGACCCTCTATATGCTGCTTACAAGAGACCCACCTCAAAACAAGGGACACATACAGACTGAAAGTGAAGGGCTGGAAAAAGATATACCACGCGAATAGAGACCAAAAGAAAGCAGGAGTGGCAATACTCATATCCGATAAAATAGACTTTAAAACAAAGGCTGTGAAAAGAGACAAAGAAGGCCACTACATAATGATCAAAGGAACAATCCAAGAAGAAGATATAACAATTATAAATATATATGCACCCAATATAGGAGCACCGCAATATGTAAGACAAATGCTAACAAGTATGAAAGGGGAAATCAACAATAACACAATAATAGTGGGAGACTTTAATACCCCACTCACACCTATGGACAGATCAACTAAACAGAAAATTAACAAAGAAACGCAAACTTTAAATGATACATTAGATCAGTTAGACCTAATTGATATCTATAGGACATTTCACCCCAAAACAACGAATTTCACCTTTTTTCAAGTGCTCATGGAACCTTCTCCAGGATAGATCACATCCTGGGCCATAAATCTAAACTTGATAAATTCAAAAAATCGAAATCATTCCAAGCATCTTTTCTGACCATAATGCATTAAGATTAGATCTCAATTACAGGAGAAAAACTATTAAAAATTCCAACATATGGAGGTTGAACAACACACTTCTGAATAACCAACAAATCACAGAAGAAATCAAAAAGAAATCAAAATATGCATAGAAACTAATGAAAATGAAAACACAACAACCCAAAACCTGTGGGACACTATAAAAGCAGTGCTAAGAGGAAAGTTCATAGCAATACAGGCATACCTCAAGAAACAAGAAAAAGTCAAATAAATAACCTAACTCTACAACTAAAGCAACTAGAAAAGGAAGAGTTGGAGAACCCCAGAGTGAGTAGAAGGAAAGAAATCTTAAAAATTAGGGCAGAAATAAATGCAAAAGAAACAAAAGAGACCGTAGCAAAAATCAACAAAGCCAAAAGCTGGTTCTTTGAAAGGATAAATAAAATTGACAAACCATTAGCCAGACTCATCAAGAAGCAAAGAGAGAAAAATCAAATCAATAAAATTAGAAATGAAAATGGAGAGATCACAACAGACAACACAGAAATACAAAGGATCATAAGAGACTACTATCAGCAGTTGTATGCCAATAAAATGGACAACGTGGAAGAAATGGACAAATTCTTAGAAAGTACAATTTTCCAAAACTGAACCAGGAAGAAATCGAAAATCTTAACAGACCCATCACAAGCACGGAAATTGATACTGTAATCAGAAATCTTCCAGCAAACAAAAGCCCAGGTCCAGATGGCTTCACAGCTGAATTCTACCAAAAATTTCGAGAAGAGCTAACACCTATCCTACTCAAACTCTTCCAGAAATTGCAGAGGAAGGTAAACTTCCAAACTCATTCTATGAGGCCACCATCACCCTAATACCAAAACCTGACAAAGATGTCACAAAAAAGAAAACTACAGGCCAATATCTCTGATGAACATAGATGCAAAAATCCTCAACAAAATTCTAGCAATCAGAATCCAACAACACATTAAAAAGATCATACACCATGACCAAGTGGGCTTTATCCCAGGGATGCAAGGATTCTTCAATATCCGCAAATCAATCAATGTAATTCACCACATTAACAAATTGAAAATAAAAACCATATGATTATCTCAATAGATGCAGAGAAGGCCTTTGACAAAATTCAACATCCATTTATGATAAAAACTCTCCAGAAAGCAGGAATAGAAGGAACATACCTCAACATAATAAAAGCTATCTATGACAAACCCACAGCAAACATTATCCTCAATGGTGAAAAATTGAAAGCATTTCCCTAAAGTCAGGAACAAGACAAGGGTGTCCACTTTCACCGCTACTATTCAACATAGTTCTGGAAGTTTTGGCCACAGCAATCAGAGCAGAAAAAGAAATAAAAGGAATCCAAATTGGAAAAGAAGAAGTAAAACTCTCACTGTTTGCAGATGACATGATCCTCTACATGGAAAACCCTAAAGACTCCACCAGAAAATTACTAGAGATCATCAATGAATATAGTAAAGTTGCAGGATATAAAATCAACACACAGAAATCCCTTGCATTCCTATACACGAATAATGAGAAAGTAGAAAAAGAAATTAAGGAAACAATTCCATTCACCATTGCAACGAAAAGAATAAAATACTTAGGAATATATCTACCTAAAGAAACTAAAGACCTATATATAGAAAACTATAAAACACTGATGAAAGAAATCAAAGAGGACACTAATAGATGGAGAAATATACCATGTTCATGGATTGGAAGAATCAATATAGTGAAAATGAGTATACTACCCAAAGCAATTTACAAATTCAATGCAATCCCTATCAAGCTACCAGCCACATTTTTCACAGAACTAGAACAAATAATTTCAAGATTTGTATGGAAATACAAAAAACCTCGAATAGCCAAAGCAATCTTGAGAAAGAAGAATGGAACTGGAGGAATCAACTTGCCTGACTTCAGGCTCTACTACAAAGCCACGGTCATCAAGACAGTATGGTACTGGCACAAAGACAGACATATAGATCAATGGAACAAAATAGAAAGCCCAGAGATAAATCCACACACATATGGACACCTTATCTTTGACAAAGGAGGCAAGAATATACAATGGAGTAAAGACAATCTCTTTAACAAGTGGTGCTGGGAAAACTGGTCAACCACTTGTAAAAGAATGAAACTAGATCACTTTCTAACACCGCACACAAAAATAAACTCAAAATGGATTAAAGATCTAAATGTAAGATCAGAAACTATAAAACTCCTAGAGGAGAACATAGGCAAACACTCTCAGACATAAATCACAGCAGGATCCTCTATGATCCACCTCCCAGAATTCTGGAAATAAAAGCAAAAATAAACAAATGGGATCTAATTAAAATTAAAAGCTTCTGCACAACAAAGGAAAATATAAGCAAGGTGAAAAGACAGCCTTCTGAATGGGAGAAAATAATAGCAAATGAAGCAACTGACAAACAACTAATCTCAAAAATATACAAGCAACTTCTGCAGCTCAACTCCAGAAAAATAAACGACCCAATCAAAAAATGGGCCAAAGAACTAAATAGACATTTCTCCAAAGAAGACATACGGATGGCTAACAAACACATGAAAAGATGCTCAACATCACTCATTATTAGAGAAATGCAAATCAAAACCACAATGAGGTACCACTTCACACCAGTCAGAATGGCTGCGAATCCAAAAATCTGCAAGCAATAAATGCTGGCGAGGGTGTGGAGAAAAGGAACCCTCCTACACTGTTGGTGGGAATGCAAACTAGTACAGCCACTATGGAAAACAGTGTGGAGATTCCTTAAAAATTGCAAATAGAACTACCTTATGACCCAGCAATCCCACTTCTGGGAATACACACCGAGGAAACCAGAATTGAAAGAGACACATGTACCCCAATGTTCATCGCAGCACTGTTTATAATAGCCAGGACATGGAAACAACCTAGATGTCCATCAGCAGATGAATGGATAAGAAAGCTGTGGTACATATACACAATGGAGTATTACTCAGCCGTTAAAAGAATTCATTTGAATCAGTTCTGATGAGATGGATGAAACTGGAGCCGATTATACAGAGTGAAGTAAGCCAGAAAGAAAAACACCAATACAGTATACTAACACATATATATGGAATTTAGGAAGATGGCAATGACGACCCTGTATGCAAGACAGGGAAAGAGACACAGATGTGTATAACGGACTTTTGGACTCAGAGGGAGAGGGAGAGGGTGGGATGATTTGGGAGAATGACATTCTAACATGTATACTATCATTTGAATTGAATCGCCAGTCTATGTCTGACGCAGGATGCAGCATGCTTGGGGCTGGTTCATGGGGATGACCCAGAAAGATGTTATGGGGAGGGAGATGGGAGGGGGTTCATGTT
Source organism: Ovis aries (assembly GCF_016772045.2). Taxonomy (NCBI): domain Eukaryota; kingdom Metazoa; phylum Chordata; class Mammalia; order Artiodactyla; family Bovidae; genus Ovis; species Ovis aries. Next base: position 16,175,919 of record NC_056071.1, read on the forward strand.
TGGGAATGCATGTAAGAATTAAAGATTTTAAAATTTAAAAAATAAAAAACTAAAAAAAAAAAAGATTTCAAGGAGATCTTCCCCAGGGGATCTCCCACTAAAGGTTGATTACAAACATAAAAAAAATAAAAAAATAAAAAAAATTAAAAAAAAAAAAAAAAGATATGCTCTGAAGGCAAAAAAAAAAAAAAAATGGGGTCATGATTTCATTATCAGATGGTATTTCCCTGGATCTGCCTTCTGCTGCTAGATGGGAAATCCAACCCCTCTTGGATTTTTCCAAGTGGTCAAATGGCTACCTGAGGTGTTCACGTGTGCCCTGGGGAGCTGTTTGCTTGATTCCATGGGGGGGGGCATCTGGCATTTTCCTCCTCTTTTGCTGAGGTTATGCTTATGGTTGCTACACGTAAAGGAGGCTGAGACCCCAAACCGGTCCATCCAGGGGAAGCCGTTAGCTTTCTCAAGTCTTTCTAAGTATTCGGGGTGGTTGGGCTTCCTCGGTGGCTCAGCGGTACAGAATCTGCCTGCCAGTGCAGATGATGCAAGAGTCTCATGGGTTTGGTCCTCGGTTGGGAAGATCCCCTGGAGAAGGGCATGGCAACCCACCCCAGTTTCCCCTGGAGAATCCCATGGACAGAGGAGCCTGGTGGGCTACAGTCCTTGGGGTCACAAAGAGTCAGATAAGATTGAAGTGACTGAGAATGCCTGTGGCCAAGACATGATCTTATAGGAAGAACACAGTTTTTCAAGTAGATAGACCTGAGTTCAGTCTTGAATCTGCCTCTGACTAGTTGTATAAGGACCTTGAGCAAGTGACTCAGCCTTTCTGAGACTCCAACGAACCTCTAAGGGGCTTGTCACCTCTCCCCACCAAAGAGGCTTCTCTGTTGCTGATTCTCATGGAGATGGAAAGGAGCCACCTCTCCCTGCCTTACACACTCCTTTATGGCGGCCTTTGTGTTCCAGGGCTCACGCCCCCCTAAGGGGGCTGGATGACTGTACCGTCTGGTGGGCAAGTTCAAGACATATTTCAAATCATTTCCCTTGCTTTGCCTCTTTCAAGCCTGCGTTCCTGCTCACTCTCTTCTCTGAGTATTACGTCATCCTAGAAGGTTCCCCAGCCCCTTATAAACCCTGGAGGTGCTTCCTCCATGGTTCTTCGGAACTCTTGAGTTCATTTGAAGCCCAAGTAAACACTGCTTCAGTTCAAGTTCAGGGCCCCTTTGCAGTAACACTTGTTTTTCCATTTCATTCTTTCTAAGTGTCCTCAAAAGCTTTACTGAGCAAAGAGCCATAATGCAGGGATTGAAAGGGCAGAGAGCAGCCGTGGTCACCTGAACTGGAGCTTATGTGTTCACGGGCCGACTTTGGAGCTGATCTGAAGGGCAAACGAGGTCAGGATCCAACATAGTGCTTCCTCTTCAGTGATGCTTGGGTATTGGGTTGGAAAGACCCCAAGGAGCAAGAAGGAAAGTGGAGAAAGGAAAAAAGGGTTTTTACATAAAATTTAAAAGGCTTTCAGGCACTTCAAGTCCACTCTGCATGCTCACTGCTGAGTAGCACAGAGTCTTGAATTCCGTTGGTCCTGCAGGCCAGGCACCCAGGAACCCGGGAAAGTGACAAGAGAGCCTTGCTTATCCAGGGTGTCACTGAGCTGAGTGACTCACCGCAGGAAGAAGGCAAGATATTTCCCCCCTTTGTTGGCTTTCCTGGTGGCTCAGTGGTGAAGAATCTGCCTGCCAATGTGGGAGATATGGGTTCTATCCCTGGGTCAGAAAGATTCCCTGGAGAAGGGAATGGCAGCCCAGTCCAGTATTCTTGTCTGGAGAATTCCCTGGACAGAGGAACCTGGCAGGCCACGGTCCGTGGGGTCGCAGAGTCAGACCCGCCTGAGCGACTTCACTTTCACCTTTTGTGCTCTCTGCACATTCTGGGTCTTTCCACTGCCTGTGTGTCATTGCCTCCACTCTCCAGCCCGCCTCCCGTTCTGCAAGGTTTGGCTCACCTGCCCTCCACACACTCTCTCACCGCACACACAGTATCTGCAGACGGGTCCCGCGCCCCCGCCCCTTTCCCTTTATCATTACCCTGTTGCTCTTCCCTCATGGAATGAACGCCTTCCTCCCACTCTGTCTGTCAAAGTCCTACTCATGCAGCAGGTGGCCCAGTGCAACAGCTTCTGCACCAAAATGTGTCTGTGCCCCAGAGTTGTCTGTCACGCTTCTCTGTCCCCCACGCAACACTCTGTCCTCCTGCCAGAGAACCTGTTTTCATATGTCAGAGTTATTAGTTACGTGTCTTGTGTTATCCTCCAGTTGTAAAGTCCTTGAAAGTAGTTTTTGACCTTATTCATTTCTTTAAATTGAAGTTTACTTAATTTACAGTGGAGGGTTAGTTTCAGGTGTACAGCAAAGTGATTCGGTTCTTCCTTTCATCTGTCTATCATCTATTTATCTATTTATTTCAGATTCTTTTCCATTTAGGTTATTATAAGATATTGAATATAGCTTCCTGTGCTATACAGTAGGTTGTTGTTTATTTTATATATAGTGTGTATCTGTTATCCCCAAACTCCTAATCTATCCCTCCCTCTCCTTTATCCCTCTGGTAACCGTAAGTTTTGTTTTCCATGCTTGTGAGTCTATTTCTGTTTTGAAAATAGGTTCATCTTAACAATTTTTTTTAAGATTCCACATAAAATCGAAGTTAATTTGAACAATTATTTTTGATTCCACAATTAAGTGATACGATATTTGTCTTTCTCTGTCTGACTCACTTCACTTAGTATTATCATCTCCAGGTCCATCCATGTTGCTGCAAATGGCGTGATTTTATTCTCTTTTTGTGGCCAAAGTATTCCATTGTAGATACGTAACACATCTTCTTTATCCATTCCCCTGTCGATGGACATCTGGGTTGTGACCACGTCTTGGCTATTGTAAATAGTGCTGCTGTGAGCATCACCACTTGGGAAGCCAAGCCAACTATTTGAAATGGGGACAGAGGTAACTGTTCAACCAGCACCAGAAAAAAATGTGGTCTTGTCTTTCACTGATGAACTCCGCATGCAAGTTATTCATTTTATTTTAGACTTTTTTTGATGTGGACCTTTTTAAAGTCTTTATTGAATTTGTTACAGCGTTGCTTCGTTTAATGTTTTGGTTCTTTGGCCAAGAGGTATGTGGGATCTTAGTTCCCCCACCAGGGAAGACGATAACCATTGAGGCACCAGGGAAGTTCCCAAGTCATTCCTTGTAAAAGGGCCAATCTTGGTGCTAAGAACGCTTCAGGGGAAGTTTGACCTTCTTACACTTTTATCTGTAAGTGCTGAGGCTGGGAATGAGGATTGAGGAGTCTAGTCCTAGGACGACAGGCTGTTGGCCAGAACCTAGGCTGAGGAAGGGACCAGGCAGATTAACTATCCTGGTTTGTCTGGGACTGACGGGGTTCTCAGTAGGCAGGACTTTCTGGGTTACACCAGGGGAGTTCCAGGCAAACTGATACAAGTTGTCACCCTCAGGGACTCACAGAGCCTAGCCAGCTCTAGGGTGGAGGGACATGACCCTTGGCCAAACTGGGAGACCTTCTTTTGTGGATGTAGGAATTGGTTGGCTGTAGAGCACAGTGGACTCAGCCCCATTTTCCAGAGAAAGTTGTTTATGTCTCATCCTTGAAATAGTTCTTATCGGCTTATGAAATGCGTTGTTTTTGGATTTCTTCCTCTGGTGGGATGGATTCAGCCGACAAGATGCCTGGTGCGGCATCCCTAAACAAGAATCCCCGTCGTCTCTCCCTATCTGGACAGATTGTCCCCCTCATGGCATTGCTGTCTGTCAGGCAGAGTATTTCTGACTTTATCTCCCCTGACCTCCAGGTATTTACTGAGAACATCTGTTTAAGCCTTGCTGTGCTGTGCTAAGTTGCTTTAGTCGTATTCAACTTTTTGTGACCCCATGGACCATAGCCCGCCAGGCTCCTCTGTCCACGGGATCCTCCAGCCAAGAACATTGGAGTGGGTTGCCATTTCCTCCTCCAGGGGATCTTCCCTCCCCAGGGAAGGAACCCACATCCCTCATGTCTCCTGCATTGGCAGACGGGTTGTTTACCACTGGTTTCACCTGGGAAGCCCTGAAGATAAAAAGAATGTCCTTAATTTATTTTCCTTGCCTTCCAGATGAAAAGGGGGTATTGAGAGAAAAACAGCTGGGGGAGGGGAGGGGAGAGAGAAAAGCGAGGTCAAGTTCTTCTGATGAGAGATGCGCATAAACAGGGAGCCTGGCGGGTCAAATCCACATGCAAGGAGATATCGGAAGGCTGTTCAGGCATCGTTTTTCTGCCCTAAAAATTTCTTTTCTTTTTTTTTAAGAGCCTTTAACTTCCTCTCCCTTCCTTTTCCCTTCATTTGTCAGCTGTGAGTATTTTGGTTTGACTCAAGAGAAACAGACAGCTGGTGGAGCTCTCATTGCTTCAATAACACCAGGCTGTTTATGTTCACACTTTCCCTCCGGCGAGGGGAGTTGGTGTTTAGGAAAGCAGCTTCATGTTCTCAATCTTTGCGCTTTGGGGGCTGGGCCATGGTGGAAATGAACTTCTCTGAGTTCAAGGTCAAATTGGTGAGCCCTCAAATTGGTGAGCCCTCCGTGCCAGTGGTGAAAAGAGTGCGTTGTAGATAAATGTATTTATGTTGCTAATGGGGAATCCAATATTATGAATATATATATAAAAAGGGAGCATTGAAAAAGGTATGTAAAAGAAGTATGAAGAAAAGGTATAAAAAATGGGCCCTTATACATAGAACTTCCGTGGAGGCTCAGTGGTAGAGAGTCTGCCTGCCACTGTAGGAGACGCAGGAGACTTGGATTCAGTCCCTGGATCCGGAAGATCCCCTGGAGAAGGAAATGGCAACCCACTCCCACTCCAGTTGGAAAATCCCAGAAGGGCCAGGCGGGCTACATTCTATGGGGTGGCAAAAGAGTCGGATATGACGTAGTTGGCAACTAAACACCACCAGACCTCTAAGTGCCAAGCACAGAAAGCCACTAAATAAAATCTTTGCAGTTGTTCTCTGTGTGTGCATTCATATAGTAAAAGCAAGGAGTAGCCGGTGCCTTTGCATTGAATTATGCTTTACAAAGAGCACAGCGCTCTCATCTGAAAAGAAAAAATTGGGAAGAGGACATGGGAGGGTGGCAGATGAGTGAAATAATTTGATTCCTGACACCATGCCAGTTGGCTGCCTTCAAGGAGGCCAGGCCACCATGATTCTGTAGGCGGGAATAGGTGGTGAGGGAGGGTAATGATTTGGGGGAAACCTGCAACAAGGATAACGTCGTTATGAAACTCACCATCTCAGCAGCAAATGGAAACCCGGTTTTCTCCTCCTCACTGTTCTCAGGGCCTCTCCTGACCCTCAGAGCATTGTTCTCAGCCTTGGCTGCACGCTTGGAATCACCTGGGAGCTTAAATAACTACTGATGTCTGGGCTCTGTCCCTGAAGGTTCTGATTTATTTGGTGTGGGGTGAGGGCAGAGCATCAGAATTCTTAAAAGCTCCCTAAGTGGCTGTAATGTGCAGCAGAATTTGAGAACTATTGTCTTAGAGTCTCAAAGTGTGGCTCCTCAGCCAGGATCCAGCATCACCTGGGGACTAGTTAGATATGGAAGGTCCTAGGTCCCACCCCAGACTGAATTAAAATCTGTATTTTAATGTGATCCTCTGGTGACACTTGTGCCCAGTAAAGGTGGGGGAATGTGTGGGATTCTGTGTCTCTGGGCAGGTGGGACTGGCCAACAGGTTTGCTGAGATGTTATTTACAAGCTATAGAATGGTTAAAGCAAGGTTTTTGAGGTCAGCTATACCAGGCTTCCTAGAGAAGGCAATGGCACCCCACTCCAGTACTCTTGCCTGGAAAATCCCATGGACGGAAGAGCCTGGTAGGCTGCAGTCCGTGGGGGTCGCTAAGAGTCAGACATGACTGAGTGACTTCACTTTCGCTTTTCACTTTCATGCATTGGAGAAGGAAATGGCAACCCACTTCAGTGTTCTTGCATGGAGAATCCTAGGGACAGGGGAGCCTGGTGGGCTGCTGTCTATGGGGTCGCACAGAGTCGGACACAACTGAAGTGACTTAGCAGCAGCAGCAGCAGCATACCAGGCTTCCTAGTTTGCTCAGTGGTAAAGAATCCGTCTGCTGATGCAGAAGAGGCAAGTTTGGGAAGATCCCCCTGGAGTAGGAAATGGAAATGCACTCCAGTATTCTTGCCTGGAAAATTCCATGGGTAGAGGAGCCCGGAGGGCTACAGTCCATGGGGTTGCAATAAGTCAGACACAACTAAGCAACTGAGCACACACACACTTGGATTCTTCTGTTTAGCAGCTGTGAGCTATTGGGCAAGTCAATGACCACTTGGTACCTCAGTTTCCTCACCTGTAAAATGGGGACAACGTGTACACCCATCACCTGGGATGGCTGTGACGAGAAGCTACCCATAAGGTGCTTTCCGCACTGCTTGGCACAGAGCAAGTGCTGTGTCTTTATTAGCTGTCATTGTTACTATGAAGATGTGCTGACTTGTTAGAACTGAGGATTTTTTTTTTTAATCAAACTCAAGTTTCTTGGGGAATTATACAGTGAGTGGATGGGAGAGAGGGTCCACTTTAGTTAAGCTATAGTAATATTTTGTTTTGATTTTATGATCATTTCTGGATTTCCGGCTGGCAGTTGTTTTAATTATCCGAGACTGGCAGTGAATAAGATGTAACATTTTTTATTTTTCCTTGCTAGTTTCAGAGATGTTCTGGGAACCGGGTGTTAGGACATCAGAGACAAATCACTTCCTGTGGGCTCTTCAGGTTATAGCCCCCTGGTGAACCCATTTCCCCATCCCCAGGGCCAGCCAGCTTCTGGGAAGCTGCAGACATGCTTTGACTATATGGGAGCAGGCCAGGAGCCAGCCTTGAGGTTCTTGGCCCAATAAAAAGAACTCAATCCTCAGCAGAGCCTGGCCTCAATGACTCACTGCTCTAAAGAATATAACTCATATATCTAGATGAGAGGCTCATATATTTGCTGGACACTGTTGCAATGAGTGGAGTGTTACTGAGAGCCAATCAGGATCATTAGTCAAAAGTATGACCTCAATTCCAGCCAATCAGGCTGCTCCCAAAAGACCTGGCCCTTCCATAGGTTTCCTGTTATTTGTAACTCAGTCAGAGGACATGGGTCAGGGACACAGGTAGAACCACCTGCTGGGGACTCCAGTTTCTTTTGCATTGTAAATCCAGGGCCATAACTGTTTGGAAAAGAGCTCTGCAAAGTAGAGCCAGGCAATACAACTTGGACAAAGTGTTTTGAGGTTGCAGAAGTTGAGGACTGTCACGTATTACATCCTTTTCATGGAGACCTAGCAAGCAACTAGCATACTACAGACTTGCAGTGGTCATGGTATAAAGAAAACTCTGCAGCTTTGTTTTACTCAAATCTTTATGAGGATGTGTGCTATGGATTCATATTTTAAAATAATGTCTATTGAACATCTGGCTAAACTAGTGTTTTAGGGAACAAATTTTGGGAGCTGCTTAGAGAATCCTAAAACAAGCAATGCCCGCAACTTACATTGTGTTCGGTCAATCAACCATCAACCACTTAAGTTAACTCTGGGTTCTGGGGCTGCTTTAGAGGTCATCATTAAGGGAGGTGATTTCATTTTCTGAGGAGGTTGCACTTAAGCTGAACCGTGAAGAATGAGAACAGCCTGATGAAGAGCTGTGGAGGAGCTCTGCAGCTGGAGGGATGGAGTGAGCAGAATGGCAGACATGCAGGCAGAAACTGGAATATGCAGGGCCTTCTGAGCTCTGGTCAAATGTTCGAATTCCCTCTCCACCCCTGCTTGTGTGATGAGAAACCACTGAAGGATTTCCAGCAAGAATCTGACATGGCTTGGTTCGTTTTAGAAATACAATTTTGTCTACTCCACTGAAGATGGTTTATAGAGAAACAAAACTGAAAGGGAGTAGGACAGATCATGTGTTTCAAACCTGGCTGCAAACAGTACCTTCAGTCTTACTCTCCTAGAATCTTCACAAGGTCTTCAGGAGAAACTGTCTTCTCCCAAGAACCTAAGCAGGGTTTCCCTTGTTTGTGTTCAATAGACGGCATCAGGGGAAGTCCGACTCCTCTTCCCTCCCAGGCAGCCATACTGTGAGGAAGCCAACGCATGAGAGAAGCTCCATGTAGGTGCTCCAATTGGCAGCGTCAGGCTTTTTCTCTCAGTCCAAGTGCCAGACATATGAATGAACAAGGTTTTAGATGATTTTGCTTCCCGCTGCCAAGATATCATTGGCCTTTGCATCCTCCCAGCTGAGCCCCTGACATCAGGGAGCAGAGATAAGTGTCCTTGCTGTGCCCTTTCCAAATTCCTGATCAAGGAAATCGTGAGGAAATGAAAGTGGTTGCTTTAAGCTGATTAGTGTTGGGATAATTTGTTACATAGCAGTAGTAAGCAGAACAGGGGACATAGGGAGGAGGCTGTTGCAGTGGTTTGGATGGGGGGAAGATGCTGTCTTCAACTGAGGATTGTCAATTCCCATCAGCCGTAGCTCACCGCAGGAACACAGCTGTTGATTTAAAAATGTAGATTGATTACTTGCTGCCGCATGGGAGTTTGCCCACCATGGAGGATCATGAACAATCTCAGAATAGAGCAGGTAAGGTACCCTGGGCTGCAAGGAGATCAAAACAGTCAATCCTAAAGTAAATCAGCCCTGAAAACTCATTGGAAGGATTGTTGCCGAAGCTGAAATTCCAATACTTTGGTCACCTGATATGAACTGATTCATGGGAAAAGCCCCTGATGGTGGGAAAGATTGAGGGCAAAAGAAGTGGATGGCAGAGGATGAGATGGTTAGATAGCATCACCAACTCAATGGACATGAATTTGAACCAACTCCAGGAGATAGTGGAGAACAAGGGAGCTTGGCGTGCTGTGGTCCATGGGGTCACAAATAGTTGGATACGACTTAACGACTGAACAAAAACAAAGGTACTTGGAAGGTTTTGGAGGCTAGAATTAGCTGTAGATGGTCTCGGCAGGAATTGACCAGAATTTCATTATCTTGGAAGCTGCTGCAACGGTGAGTGTTTTTATCTTTAGAACTATGAATCTGTACACAGAGAGTGTTCGTTTGTCTCTAAGATCAGTATCTGGCCTTGGAACATATGGATCTGAATGGGCTGGTGTTAGAAGGGCTTGTGGTTTACACAGTCTGGGATGCACCTCCTGGCTTGGTCTAGCACAGATTCTCTGTTTGTAAGTCAGGGTACATTTGGCAAGTCGTGATTTCTGTTTCAGTTCCAAATTCCCCTTAACAGCTTCGTGGCCAGCTGTTCATTTTCAGAGTGAAATTGTGATTATGTTTAAAAAAAGAGACTCCTGATCTCTAAGAGATCTACAAAGGGAAATATTGACAGTGAAAATTAGCAGTTCTCAAATGTTTTGGTCTCAGAATATCTATCTACTGAAAAGTTACTGAGGAGGACTTCCCTGGTGGTCCAGCGGCTCAGAATCTGTGCTCCCAACACAGGGGGCTCGGATTTGATCCATTGTCAGGAAACAAGATCCTGAATGCCTCAACTAAGACCCAGCACAGAAATAAATAAATATTTTTTTAAGAAGCTACTGAAGAACCCAAAGGGCATTTAAACAATGTGGGTTATGACTATTGACGTTCACTATATTAAAAATTAAAACCTAAAAAATTCAGTGTTTAATTAATATTGGCAGCAGATAATAATTTTTTCCAAAATTCTACTCTTCACTTTAAGGTTTGAATTCTGCTTTGGCAACAAATGCTGTCAGTTATTTTGCCTTGAAAAGACAGGCTCATTTTAATTTTTAGAGAGTGTGTGTCGAATACCTCGATCTGAATAACCAGAGTTTGTCTGTTAGTCAAACTTTCAAGTAAAAATGGTGTTCCTTGAAAAAGTGGCTAGCTTAGCTACCCACCTGAATCTTTGCCCACGTGCTTTTTCCGAGGCCGCTGTTATACTCTAGTGCTCAGCATAAGCAGTTGATGGATGCTTCCATTTTGCTACATGCAGTATTAAAAAGATGTGAACTCAAAAGCTGAGGCTTAATGAAAGTAATAATTATTACCATTTCATCGAGGACATCTGAAGTGCCGCTGGTGTTTGTCTTAATGTGGGTGAATACAGTAGAAAGGATACTACTGTCTTACTGACTTGATTCCTGCTAAGGCACCAGCAGTTGACCCACCGTTGCTTTTGTACCATTAGCACGAGTGTCAATACAGTAGAAATGGCAAGTAATGTTTCAGTATCATAATAAAAATAGGTTTGTATCCTCAGATTTCCTGAAAGGGTCTTAAGGATCCCCAAGAGTCCATAGAACACACTTTGAGGTCTGGTCCATGCTTCAAAATAATAATACAGGAGGAAGAAAAGGGATGATGAAATAAGAGTGACCTTGAGCTGATCAGTGTGAAAGTTGGGTCATGGATATACAGAGGTTCAGTATGCTAGTCTGTCTGCTTTGGTATGCATGTGAACTTTTCCATAATGAGAAGCTGAGATGAAAATGATTGAATCCTAGGACTCTACTTTTTAGTAAGGCTATTTATTAATGAGGAAGACTTGGGGAACAAAGACAGGTTTGGATGGGGTAATTTAAGAGTTCTGTTTAGGACATATAATGTTTGAGATGCCAGTGAAGAATCCACTTTAGATTTGTGGATCTGAAGCACAAAATCGCCAGCATATAGTTTATATTTTAAGGCAGGGCACTGGCCTAAAGGGCAAGAGTGTGGGGAGAGGGGAAAACCCAGTTGAGCAGCCTCCTTCAATGCATGGATTGGGGTAAATTTGGCACTGAAGGGCTAAATCCCATCAACTCAGAGCCTGCCTAGGGCTTCCTCTGCTCTGGACACTTGGCACTGCCTTCTTGCAATTCATCCTTATCCTCTGGTGCTGTGATTATCTCCTGGGATTAGGGGGCATTAGGAAGGCAGAGGAGAAGAAGGCAGCTTCTGGATTTCCTTGAAAAGCTCTAGGATGACCTCATCCTCTCTCTGACTGTGATGCTGGGAGTTATCAGGAGGGGCAGGGATCACGAGAAAGTGTAAATTCACAAAGACTCTTTAAGCCTAAGTTTTTTTTTTAAGGGTTTAGTTATTTATTTATGGCTGTGCTGGGTCTTCATTGCTGCGCCCAGGCTTTCTCTAGTTGTGGTGAGAGGGGGCTACTCTTTGTTGCCGTGCATGGGCTTCTCATTGCAGTGGCTTCTCTTGTTGCAGAGCATGGGCCCTGTGGCATGTGGACTCAGAAGTTGGGGCGTGAGGGCTTAGTGGCCCCTTGACCTGTGGGATCTTAGTTCCCAGACCAGCGTTTGAACTCATGTCCCCTGCATTGGCAGGAGAGGAGGATTCTTAACCACTAGACCACTGGGGAAGTCCCTAAGGCTAATTATGATGAATGTTTGTAAACTCCACCCACCAAAATATTTGCTGGACTGTCCAGAGTTTAGAAGTTGTCATGTCTGAGGCTACTCTGGTGGTCAAGAAGTTAATTCCATCATCCTGGATTTAAATCCCTGCTTCTTCCTCTTCCTGGTTGTGTGTGCTGGGGCATATTGTTAACATCTTCCAAGTTCTAATTTCTTCAAGTCTAAGATGGAGAGTAATAATTAAAAGAAAGAATACCAAAACAAAAAATGGAGAGTTAAAAAAAAAAAGCACATTATTCATTGGTTTGGATGGGGGACTATTGAGGCAATACATTCAAAGGATTTAGCACACAGCAGATAGGTGACTAACTTCGGTTTGTTTTCCCCCCTTGACTCTGTCCTTGCCCCCTCTCTGGTGGACTTGATGTCAAGCATCATGATGGACTGAAGAGAGGAAGCAATAACTCATGCAGGTGATCAGATGGCTTTATTAGTGGCTGTTTTTATTGGTCTTGAATCTTCCTCATCATTCCTTCAGCCAAGAGTTCCCAGACTCACCTCTAAACGACTTATTGAAGAAGAAAACCAGATCTATCTGGAGCCAAATGAGGTTCTTCTGTCTAGAACATCTGGGAGCCCCTAGTGTCCTGAAAGTCTTCCCTGGTGGCTCAGACCGTAAAAGAATCTGCCTGCAACATGGGAGACCTGTTCAACCATTGAGTTGCGAAGATCCCCTAGAGAAGGGAATGGCAACCCACTCCAGTAATCTTGCCTGGAGAATTTCATGACAGAGGAGTCTCATGGGGTTTCAAAGAGTCAGATGCAGCTGAGCAACTCTCTCTCTCTCTCTCTCTCTCTCTCTCTCTCTCTCTCTCACACACACACACACACACACACACACACACACTCACACACAGTCCTGAAGAGCTGCATTACTTTCTAGGGACACAACAGATAAGTTGAGACAGCCCCTGCTGCTCCCTACCTTGCTCAGTTTTGCAGAGTTGGCAGGCTGATCCAGACCCTTTAAGTCCTGGCTCCTGCCCGTCATTAGAACTGCGCTACTGAGGCCTGCCTCATACTCAGCATGTAGCCCTCTGCTCTGAGTCATTATTTTGGGGTCATTACCACTAAACTTTGCCACACAGGGTAACTAGACGTCTGTTCAGCAGGGGTTGGGGAGACCTGTACCAGTTAATTTCTTGGTGCCTCAGTGGTCTTTTGTCCTGGCATCTTGGGATCACCAGGTGTGCATTTTGGGGTGTGTCTGATTCAAAGTCCTTTACTCTGCATTTCCTGCTGGTCATTGTTCTGCAACAGGTATGTTCTTGCACTCTATTTCCAAGACCTAAGTCCTGTGGTTGCCCTGATCCTGGCTGGCATATGAAGGAGTGGACTGATCATTGAGAAAACATCAAGGAAGACACTGGCTGAGTAGCTATGTTTGGTCAGACAGTGGCGGGTGTGAAGGTAACTGAAATTCAAGTTCACCTGGGATCACATTCCCCACAGTTGAACCATGATCCCCTGTACCATCCCCAAGTTATCCTTTTAATTTTTGATTGTACCAACTCCTAGTATACCTTTTTCTATATCTCTGTTTCTCCTTGCTAAGAATATACCTTATAGGGAATTCCCTGGTGGTCCTATGGTTAAGAATATGCCTTCCCAGTGCAGGGGACTTGGGTTTGACTCTTGGTCTGGGAAGATCACATGTGCCATGGAGCAACCGATCTGCAACTACTCAGCTGATGTGCTGCAACTAACTGCTGCCGGCCCTCAGCAACTGCTGCCAACACTCAGCAGCAAGAGAAGCTGCTGCAGAGAGAAGCCCGCACACTGCAACTTGTGAGCAGCCCCTGCTCGCTACAGCTAGAGAAAGCCCCAAAGCACAGCAAGAAGACCTGGCACAGCCCCAAATACATAAACACACGAAACTTGACAGATGTCAATGTGATCACTGAAAATACAAAAGTGTATGTCACATTCCTGCTCTTCCAGTGTTCTTACTCTAGGGGGATGAGCAGATGGAGGAAGTTTGGAGTAGGTTCAGTTCAGTTCAGTCGCTCAGTTGTGTCTGACTCTGCAGCCCCATGAATCACAGCATGCCAGGCCTCCCTGTCCATCACCAACTCCCGGAGTTCACTCAGACTCACGTCCATCGAGTCAGTGGTGCCATCCAGCCATCTCATCCTCTGTCGTCCCCTTCTCCTCCTGCCCCCAATCCCTCCCAGCATTAGGGTCTTTTCCAATGAGTCAACTCTTCGCATGAAGTGGCCAAAGTACTGGAGTTTCAGCTTTAGCATCAGTCCTTCCGAAGAACACCGAGGGCTGATCTCCTTTAGAATGGACTGGGTGAATCTCTTTGCAGTCCAAGGGACTCTCAAGAGTCTTCTCCAACACCACAGTTCAAAAGCATCAGTTCTTCAGTGCTCAGCCGTCTTCACAGTCCAACTCTCACATCTATACATGACTACGGGAAAAACCATAGCCTTGACTAGACTGACCTTTGTTGGCAAAGTAATGTCTCTGCTTTTGAATATGCTATCTAGGTTGGTCATAACTTTCCTTCCAAGGAGTAAGCGTCTTTTAATTTCATGGCTGCAATCACCATCTGCAGTGATTTTGGAGCTCTCCAAAATAAAGTCTGACACTGTTTCCACTGTTTCCCCATCTATTTGCCATGAAGTGATGGGACCAGATGCCATGATCTTCGTTTTCTGAATATGGAGCTTTAAGCCAAATTTTTCGCTCTCCTCTTTCACTTTCATCAATTACTATTCAAATAACTACATGCATGCTGCCCAGTTGCTTCAGTTGTGTCCAACTCTTTTCAATCCCATGGACTATAGGCTGCCAGGCTCTCCTCTGTCCATGGAATTCTCCAGGCGAGAATACTGGAGTGGGCAGCCATTCCCTTCTCCAGGGGATCTTCTCCACCCAGGGACAAAACCTGGGTCTCCTGAATTGTAAGCAGATTCTTTTTTTTTTTTTAATTTATTTTTTATTGAAGGATAATTGGTTTACAGAATTTTGCTGTTTTGGAGAACACATGTACACCCATGGCTGATTATGTCAATGTATGGCAACAACCACTACAATATTGTAAAGTAATTAGCCTCCAACTAAAATGAATAAATTAATTAATAAAAAACACAATTCAACATGAATCAGCTACAGGTAGAAGAGGGGAGGAGAGGGTGAGATGTATGGAAAGAGTAACATGGACGCTTACATTACCATATGTAATATAGATAGCCAACAGGAATTTGCTGTATGGCTCAGGAAACTCAAAAAGGGGCTCTGTATCAACCTAGAGGGGTGGGGTGGGGAGGGAGATGGGAGCGAGGTTCAAAAGGGAGCAGGCAGATTCTTTACCATCTGAGCCATCAGCTGTCATTTGGTCTCCCAGTTGTGTCCGGCTCCTTGGGACCCCATGGACTGCAGCACACCAGGGAAGCCCTTCAGTGTCTACAGGGGCCTATTAATAACAGGAGAGTGAGCTGGGGCCGGTGCTAGCAATACTGTTCTCTTAACTGAGAAGGAAAACAACAGTATGAGTACAGTGATGCATGCCAACTGCCTGCCCTCCTCCATGTTAGGAGACAGTGAGGGTGCTGACCTGCAGCTTCTGAAAAGCCAGGAGTTCACTTCTCTCTATCAGCAGGACCCAGGGCAGGCAAGCTTATCGGAGGCAGTCCATAACTTTGACTGATGAATGACCAAGTGTTGGATGGTGGTGAACTGGAGAGCAAGTGCCCTGTTTAAAGGGACCAACTGCAACTCAGCTCCAGTCCATTTTGTAAGGTAGGAATGTGGGCCCAGTGTTAGCAGATTTTCTGATTTTTTTTTCCTCCAAGAAAAGCCAGAGATCTTGATTTTTCTTTCTTAGGTGAAATCTCCAGGTTAAAAAATATTGACAAAATTAAAATACGCAAGCCATACAGAAGGGATGGGACAAATAAATTTATCTGGAGGCCAAATGTAGCTTGCAGACTATTCCCAGGCTCTGCAGAGATACTTCTGCAACTAAAGCGCCAGCAAGAGAGGTGAGAATAGGAGTCCCCACCCCAAGCTGGGGTGATCCTTGATCAGGATTGAGAGAAGCCAAGGTCATATCTGGTCAGAGACCACCCACAAGAAAAAAGGATCTTTTTGTGTTATTTGCCTTTTTTGTTTTTGCTTTTTTCTACTTTAAGCCCCATTTTTAATGGCAAAAGACACCAAAGAAGCATTCAAAAAATGCATTTTCTTATGATTTCAGCTGCAGGCTTATGTGTCTCCGGCCTGAGCAGGTGCTGCCAGGTTCAGGTCACGTCCAGATGTGTTCCTGTTGTTGTTGTTGTTGTCCAGTTGCTAAGTCATGCCTGACTCTTTGTGACCCCATGGTGAAGGTGAAGGTGAGGTGAAGTCGCTCAGTCGTGTCTGACCCTTTGCGAGCCCGTGAACTGTAGCCTACCAGGCTCCTCCGTCCATGGAATTCTACAGGCAAGAATACTGGAATGGGTTGCCATTTCCCTCTCCAGGGGATCTTCCTGACCCAGGGATTGAACCCAGGTCTCCCGCATTGGAGGCAGATGCTTTAACTTCTGAGCCATGTGACCCCATGGACTGTAGCAAACCAGGCTGCCCTGTCCTTCACTATTTCCAGGAGTTTGCTCAAACTCATGTCCATTGAGTTGGTGATGCCATCCAACCATCTCATCCTCTGTTGCCCCCTTCTCCTGCCTTCATTCTTTCCCAGCATCAGGGTCTTTTCCAATAAATTGGCTCTTTGCATCAGGTGGCTAAAGTGTTAGAGCTTCAGCTTTAGCACCAATGAATATTCAGGGTTGACTTCTTTTAAGATTTACTGGTTTGATCTTCTCACTGTTGAAGGGGCTCATGTTTCTGTAGCATTTTGTAATACTCCTCACAAAGGAGGAGATGCTTAGAGATGGTGCCCACAGTGCCAAGGAGGCAGGAAGAAAATCATAAAAATGCAAGCTGACCCTGCTTCCAGAGCCCTGAAGTACTGAGCCCAGAGTGCAGATCAGCTCCAAGTGCTGAAACCAAGTAGCGTGTGAAGAGCAGGCTGGTAACGGGATGCTGGCTGGCCAGGTTCTGGCTGGCTGCCCCGAGGGAACTATATTTACACCAGCCCCCATCAGGCAAGCTCTGCAGTGCCACAGGACGAACTGTGGGGGGGTGTCTGAGGTCGTCGGTCCTTAGCTGGGTTCACAGGAAGGAGCGTTTGTGCCTTCTGCTTAGTATCAACCATCTGCAGGAAAGAGGGACACAGAGCCTGTGCCCAGCCTGAGGTTCGAGAATGGAAATCAATGCAGTGCCAATATTCTGGGTTTAAGAAAGCTGATGATGCTCTTGGGATCTTCCTGAACGTGATGCTATGTTAATTTCAGACAGCATGTGACTTAGAATGGCACAGCCCTGGAATGATGGAGGTGTTCAAATTTGTCTCCTCTTGCTGCCTAGGAAAAGGGCAACAAAGAAGGGGCAGAAGCTGTCTGTGTTCTCAGTCTGCAAGTGCTGCAGAGATATCTTCATCTGGGGAGAGGGCAGTGGAATAAGGGCCCCAGGGACGGCTCCTCTGACCGGGTTTGGTGAGGATGACAAGTTTTTGGCTGATGTGTTGGTCCGACACCATCAGGGAGGGAAGACCCTGATGTTGATTCCCATCTTGATGACAACTTCTTGGGGGCTAATATTAGATGCTCAACGACTTTCAGCCTTTTCTGCCTCAGTGCCTCAGAATCTGACAGTTTTTATTACTAAGGTGCTGAGCACAGGATCACAGTGATTCTGCGATGTTAGAGGGAAAAAGAACCATATTTAGTGCTCACCATACAGCAGGACTTGTGGTTGCCATGGCATGTGGCATCACTTGTCTCTAATCTGCTCAGTGGTCTTTGGAAGTAATTGTTATTAATCCCATTTTACAGTGGAGGAAACTGAGGCTCACAGAGCTTAGACATGCTTTCATTGTAGTGACAATTTTGAATTTTACCAATCCCAGAAAATAGCAAAGATTCAAGAAAGCCTCTTGAAAGAACTGCCTTTTCTCTGATTTACTGTCTGATCAGGACACCTTCCCCCAAGTCAGGTGGTGCTGCAGTAAGGTAAAAAAATCCACTTGCCTTATTCTGGGAATATTAATAAAAACTATAATTATTTGAAAAAAATAATTTGTGACTCCTGACCACTAAATGCAGTGGGAGATTCTGAACTGGATGGTTTTACTTTAAAGGATATTATTGGGATAACTGGTAAAACTTGAATTTGGTCTGAAGATCAAGTAATGGTAATGATCAATCTTAACTTCCTGATTTTGAGAATTCTATTATGGCTATGCAGGAGAGTGTACTTTTGTCTAGGAAACTCAACACAAAAGAATTTGGAGAGGATGGGGCTTTTGATCAGCAGCTTATCCTTGAATGGTTTAGGAAAAAACTGTACTTGCAACTTTTCTGTAGGTCTGTGATTTTTTTCCAGATAAAACATTATTTAAAAATTTACCAAAAAAATATTACAAAGAAGAAAGCACGAGGCCCTATATATAGGACATCAGACACTGAGTTGGAACTGCAGACACGCAGTTACTTCAGTTTCATCCGTCTGTACTTTGGGGCTTCCCAGTTGGTGCTAGTGTTAAAGAACCTGCCTGCCAATGCAGGTTAGATATAAGAGATGCGGGTTGGAAAGATCCCCTGGAGGAGGCCACGACAACCCACTCCAGTGTTCTTGCCTGGAGAATCCCATGGACAGAGGAGC
Source organism: Ovis aries (assembly GCF_016772045.2). Lineage (NCBI taxonomy): Eukaryota > Metazoa > Chordata > Mammalia > Artiodactyla > Bovidae > Ovis > Ovis aries. The sequence continues at coordinate 16,194,146 of NC_056071.1, forward strand.
CTGGCAGGCTGCAGTCCATGGGGTTGCACAGAGTTGGATAGGACTGAAGTGACTTAGCATGTCCTCATGCACAACTTTCTCATTTCCCTTCCTTATTTACACTCTCGTCCCAGCAAACAAAGCTCACATTCGCTAGTCTGACTTTGACAGTTCTGCATCATCATTCCTCAATCTGTTTTTCCAGTCTTTTTTCCCCATGTAGCTTGGACATCCTTGCTCATCTCTATCTTGCTCCTTTTTTTTTTTTTTTTTTTGGCCACATGTTGGGTCTTGGTTCCCCAACCAGGGATTGAACCCAAGCCTCCTGCATTGGAAGCACAGAATCTTAGCCACTGGACCACCGGGGAAGTCCCATCCATCTCTCTATTTTTGCTCCTAACCCTGCCCTCCTGGGAAGCCCTCTCCCCTCATCCTCATTGGTCAAAAGCTTCTATCCTCTAAGGCTGTGTTCCAGGGTCACCTCCTCAGGGATGACTTTCAGATCTGGATAATCACATCCTGGAAGTGAAAGTTGCTCAGTCATGTCTGATTCTTTGTGACCCAATGGCCTATACAGTCCATGGAATTCTCTAGGCCAGAATACTGGAGTGGGTAGCCTTTCCCTTCTCCAGGGGACCTTCCCAACCCAGGGATCAAACCCTGGTCTCTCTCCTGCATTGCACGCAGATTCTCTACCAGCTGAGCCACCAGGGAAGCCCAAGAATACTGGAGTAGGTAGCCTGTCTGTTCTCCAGGGGATCTTTCTGACCCAGGAATCAAACCAGGGTCTCCTGCATTGCAGGAGGATTCTCTACCAGCTGAGCCATCAGGGAAGCCCCAGTCACACCCTGGGTGGGTTCAATACTCTGACCACTTGAACCTTTTGACAGTCATTTAACTATTTGCGTTGGTCTTTGAAGATTTTGGGCTTCCCTGATGGCTCATATGGCAAAGGATCCACCTGCAATGCGGGGGACCTGAGTTTGATCCCTGGGTCAGGAAGATTCCCTGGAGAAGGGAATGGCAACCCACTCCAGTATTCTTTACTGGAGAATCCCACGGACAGAGGAGCCTGGCAGGCTGCAGTTCATGGGGTCACAAGGAGTCAGACATGACTGCACGTGGGGATTTCATTATTTACATTAGTTGTTATCCTTTTCCAAACAGTTTTATAAGATGGCTGAGTCCAGGGCCCAAAGCTATTAGAATACAGAAGTTCTGTTAAGGGTGGAATTATTCGTCTCATTCACTGCTGAACCTCAGAACCCAAGAACACTTGCACATAGTAGATATTCAATAAATATGTATGAGTTTTACATAAATGTCGTACAGTTCATTGCATGTCTCACAGCAAGAAGCATAATGTTCGGCAGATGGGTGCTTAGAACATGCGTGTCTAACAAAGTAATGGGTGGATGGATGAACTGGTCAGTATGAACATCACCAGTTACCATGGACAGACTAGTGTCTCTACTGCAGGAAGATAAGGTGGATCAGTAACCACACTTCGGTAGTACTAGGATATTGACTATCAGTTTCCTGCAGAAGGGTTGGTAGAATTTGTGGCTTAGATGACGCCCTCATTGCAGTATTTATGGGCCTGTCACATACCCTCCCTGGCTGGGTTTCCGTAGAAGTCATTTGTACATGATTAATTTCCTCTCCTTGAATAAGGCATCATCTGGCCTTAGTGCTGGCCTACCTGAAGAGACATCCATCCCACAGGACCATGGAAGGTGAAAGGATGAGCAGACAAGCTTAATGGGTCTATCAGTTTCCCCCAGGGCCAAGGTCAAGATAAAGACTTTTAATATTAAAATCTGACATGGGGCCCTGATGCAGTTGTCAGAAAATCATCTCTGTGGAAAATGACAAACTGATTAAATATAGGTGAATATAGATGAATTAAAGAGACAAGAATTTGGATTTTTGAGCACCTGTCGTATTGAGTCGGAAAAGGCTATGGCACCCCACTCCAGCACTGTTGCCTGGAAAATCCCATGGACGGAGGAGCCTGGTGGGCCGCAGTCCACGGGGTCGCTGAGTTGGACACAACTGAGCGACTTCCCTTTCACTTTTCACTTTCATGCATTGGAGAAGGAAATGGTAACCCACTCCAGTGTTCTTGCCTGGAGAATCCCAGGGATGGGGGAGCCTGGTGGGCTGCCGTCTATGGGGTCGCACAGAGTAGGGCATGACTGAAGTGACTCAGCAGCAGCAGCAGCAGTCATATTGAGTGCTATGACAGACTCTTCACATACATTCTCACAAAAACGTCATAAGCCAGCAATAAGCTACGAGCCATGTGCTCCTAACCTCAGGCATTTTGTCCATACTTACTGTCCCCACTTTCTCACCTCCCTAGTATTTCCTTTGTTCCTTCTAATCAGGTTTTGCCCTCCATGGCTTTCTTATAAGGTTTCTATTAAAGTCACCAATGATATAACTTAGAAAGCTAGTGCCCCTGCTTTATGTAACTCCATTTCTCAGCTACATTGGACCCAGGTAACAACTTCCTTTTTGAAATCCCTTCTTCCTATGCTTCTCACTATCTCGCTGGACATTCCTTCTCAGCCTTTGCTGGTTCCTCCCTTTGTCCCTAAACTCTAAATATTGGAAACACCCTCTCCAGTATCATTCTCTCCCCAAGGGATCTTATCCAGCCCCATCTGTTTATTGATGACTGCCAAGTTTATTTCTTCTACCCAGGCATCTCCCTTGAGCTATAGACTTACATATTCAATTGCTACTTGACATTTCTGCCTGGACGTTGAAATGATGTCTAAAACTCAACATAGCCAGAACAGAAGTGCTGGTTTCCACATTGTTTCTGATACCCTTCCAACAGGGAGTAAGAAGTGTTTGATCAGCTTTCACCACTTCTCTCCTGTTTATCTTCTTCCCTGCTGCTCAGAGTCTTTCCCCACCCCCACTCCCCCACCCTGTGTGCAGTATGCTTAAACTTCCCCAACCAGGGACTGAACTTGTGCCCCAGCGTTGGAAGCACAGAGCCCTGACCACTGGGCCTCCAGGGAAGACCCCCTTGTGCTCACTCAGTAAGGGGGGTTGTGCACTCTAAACTTCAGAATCCTGGAAGTGGCGTGGAGATTTGCTACTTAAATGCCTTCGTTTTACAGATGAGGAAACTGAGACCCAGGGAGGGGCATTGATGTGGTCAATGTCCTACAGTTATTTAAGAGCTGAGGCTGGAAACAAGGTTTTCTGGCTTGTTTTATGACTTAGCGAGTAAGCAACAAGTTTTCATTTTATTGATAGTATATTTTCCACTTTCTCTTTCGAGCACCTTGCAGGGAGGGAAAACATGATCTTTGACTGCTTACTTGTTTAGGTGTCTTTTGTTCCCACTCATTTCTTCTCCCCAGCCCCACCGATTTCCAAACTTGACCTTATGTGTGGAATCCCGCAGTCTAGATCAGACATGACAACCATCACGTGCAGTCATTTCCTCAGCAGGGCCCAAAGCAGACATCATTAATCAATCATGATACTTTATCCTGTTGAGCCCCGATACAGCCTCAGGAGCCTTTGCGATATGTTGCTCCAGGCAGCTGCTAGCAACTGATTGGAGCTGACTTTGAAGATGAGACCTACTTGTTATTCATCACTTGAATCTTTTCCTTTCTTTGATTTCAAACACAATCCATTAGTGTCTGGTCTTGTGTTTCACCCTGGATTTGTCTTTGGATGCTAGGTAATTTAACATGTTAGAAAGTTCTAGGGAGCTATTAAATTTTAGCAGCAATATCTGGAAACAACACTAACCCAAAGATATAGCATTTTAATGGTAGAAGCGTGAAGGCCTGAGACAGCTGTATGTCTCTCCAGTTACATCAGGCAGACATATGGCCTGTGAGTCCAAGTTCAATGCAACTCACCAGCAGGGTGACTTTGGATGAGTCACTCAATCTCTCTGAGCTGCACTTTCTTCATTTACTAAATGTGAGTAACAGTTTCTGTGTTGTATGTGCTATGTTACTTTAGTCATGTCCGACTCTTTGTGACACTATGGACTGTAGCCCAACAGGCTCCTCTGTCCGTGGGATTCTCCAGGCATGGATCTTCCCGACTCAGGGGTCAAACCTGCATCTCCTGCGTTGCAGGCACATTCTTTACTGCTGAGCCACCAGGGAAGCCTGAATAACAGTTTATAGAAAGTATTATGGCTGGTGTAGAAGGTTTAGTCATCCCAGGAAGTCATTAGCTTTTCCAAGTCTCTCAGGCCACTTGGATGCTGGCCAAGACATGGTGCTATAGCAAAAACACAGCTTTTTGAGCCTCAGATAGACCTGAGTTCAGTCTTGCATCTGCCACCAAATAGTTGTATAATGACCTCGGGCAAGTGACTCAGCCTGAGACGTCACTGAACCTCACAGTGTCCATAAAAGATTTCAGTGCATGGTGGCTGGCATGTGGTAGATGCATAACCAACAAATGAATAAATAATGATTGGATGAATAAATACAATCCAAATAATATTAACTGAGCATATACAACAGGCCTGGTGATAAGGCAATAAATAAGCCAGACAGAAGAAAATCCTGTCCTCATGGAACTTATGAGGCTTATCTTGATTTGGGGATGGTCTCTCCCAGGCTGAAACAGAACTCATGCTTTTCTTAGGGCTTCAAACTCTCCCAGCAGGCTCTGCCCCGGGGTAGGTACCACATCTGGGAGAGAAAAAGCGTGATGTCTACCTTTCCTCTGAAGTACACTATCACAGAAGTGTGGAGGAATTCACCCTGATTCCCTAGTGCTGGACTGAGGCTGGGCTGCCGAGGCACCAGCCCAGTCTGGCTAGAAGCCCAGGCCCAGGAGGCCATGTTATACCCGTGCACAACTTTGGCTGTTTCTTGGCTTCCTTGGAAGCACATGGTGCCGGGAGTTTCTGCCGACTCATAATCCATCGAAGCAAAGGGCAGAACTTCCCAGGAATGGCTGTAATTTCTTGGTGGGTAGTTGAATTGTATGGTGACAGTGCCAGGTTCTGCGGAACGAATATCATGTCAATGCTATTTAATAACATGGTAACCGCTGACCATTTAATTACATGGTAATTGTCACTTAGTGGCTGGGTAATTGCATGGTAAGTACCATCTAATTTCAGGGTAAAGGGTAAATACATGATTATTTCGGGCTCCTTAGGCACAGTATAGGTCACTCAGAAATTAGGTTTGGATTGGCTAACTATAAATTACCTAGAAATCTGTTCTTGGGTGATTACTCCTGTCATCCTTTCTGACAAAGCTCCTAATGGTTACCATACAATTAAACAGAGATTCTGGGGTCTCAGGAACTTAAAGAGACACTGACTCATTTAAAATCAATCATTGTCTGCTGTACAAGAGATGTTGCTTGATTAGAGAGGAGATGGAGGAAAGGGTGCTTAAAATTCTACGCGTTTCTAATTGGCAGCAGAATTTTCATCCATTTGAGGTGGGCAATTCAACACTTGGTGCTGAAACTTGGGACCAACGTCATCAGAAGATATGAACCCAATGTGCACTTCCGTGGCCTCTGTGTTGGTCATAGCTGGTGGTACTGCACAGTGGGGAGAATGAGAGCACTAGCTTTGGGGTCAGTCCATGGTTTAAATTCTGGTGGTACCACTCATTCAATGGGCAGGTGGCTTAAGTTTTCTAAGTCTCACTTTCCCTGTCTTTGAGGTTGCGATGATAAAACTTACACTGTAGGGTACTGGTCTGCTGAGATGATATGTATATAAAATAGGAAGTGGGAGTTTGTGCTCAGTGAAGTGTAGCTCTTATTTCTACAGGGAATATGCAGGGCAGTGTGGGATAAGCAATTCCTGTGTTACTGTGAACATTCCATAGACGTTTGGAAATGACCGCATCATAGACCATCAGATAGATGTGGCAGAAACAAAACTGATGTTGCCAGCTGCGTTGCCTGCCCAGGGTCTCTTAATGAGCTTGCTGCTAATTGCACTGGCTACTTGCATTCCCTACCCATGCCATGAACCTACAATTTGGGAAAGCATAGCAATCGGTGACCCTGCCTCCACACTTTGGGTACCTTGAGCTCTCAAGTGTAGATAAACAAGTGCTTGGAGGCAGAGAATCAGGCCACCAAACAGCTCGTCTGAGATTGCATCTAGATTTCTGATCCTACAAGACAGAACTATCCAGCCAATAGGAGGATTAACCGATAAAGATTTAAAAAACCCTCCCTAAGTAAAAATAACGCAAACCATTCTTCAGGAGACCTCCTGAGTCCTTGTTGCATTTACGTGCTGCAAGTGAGGTCAGGTTTATTTTTATAGGTTTTGAGGCATTTGCTCCCATAACCCTTCTCATTCCTGTAACAACCCTGCCTGCTTGGTTACCTGTGGTGTTCTGCATACTTGCCCTTCTGTCTCCCAACTGGACTATGTGGAAGATGCCATTACTAAGGGCTAGCGGTCCCCAGGAGCTGACTGTCCATGGCACCTTGGCGGACAATTCTGATGTGTGGTGTAGCATCTCAACGGTTTATCTTGCTATCAGGGATGGTAATGCTCTGGGGTATAGTCATAGAAAAAGAATATTTCCTAAGATAAAAATAAGCAATGGAAAGCTTCCTTTATTGTTTTTTTTTTTTTTTTTCCTACCACATAGGCATTTGCTAAGACTTTCAACAAACTTCCTTGTTTAATCATCACAGTGCATTTATGAGGCTGGCCTTGTCATCCTCATTTTTCTAGGCCACCTGAAACCTAGAGAGGTCCCCTGACTCAGTTAGGAGCCTGATGGCTAAGAAAGGGAGGGTAGGGATGCAGACCAAACCCTGTGGTGGTTGTTCAAACCCTGTGGTTGTTGTTCAGTTGCTAAGTTTTGTCCAAGTCTTTGTGACCCCATGGACTGTAGCACGCCAGGCTCCCCTGCCCTACACTATCCCCAGGAGTGTCCTCAAATTAATGTCCATTGAGTCAGTGATTCTATCTAACCATTTCATCCTCTGCTACCCTCTTCTCCTTTTGCTTTCAATCTTTCCCAGCATCAGGGTCTTTTCCAGTGAGTCGACTCTCTGAATCAGGTCACCAAAGCACTGGAGCTTCCGCTTCAGCAACAGTTCTTTGATGAACATCCAGGGTTTGTTTCCTTTAGGATTGACTGGTTTGACCCCCTTGCAGTCCAGACCCGGAGTCCAGTGCTCTTCCAGTCCACTGGGCACATATGCAGGGGTGGGTGATCAGTCACTTTAGCTCCGGAGCACCATCTTTTTGGGGTGACGGGTTAAGTGGTCCCCTATATCTGCACACTGAAGGAGCCCATAAAGGCTGGGAGTTTCACCTTGGTTACTCTTCCGTCCAAGAGTTATCAAAATCTGCATTAAGGGAAACATGTCAGGAGGCTTGCCTGAGGATATGCCTATTATCATCATCTAGATGAGAGTGGTTTTTAAAATCGGCTCAGCACCAGAAATGTCCAGTGAATCAGATTCCCAGGGGTGGGGCCCAGTCATTTGTCTGTTTTTTTTTGCCACACTGCAGGGCATGTGGGATCTTAGTTCCCCCACCAGGGATAGAATCTTTGTCCGCTGCTGTGGAGGCGTGGAGTTCTAACTACTGGACCACCAGGGAAATCCCCCAGGTGTATCTTTTTGAAGGTGATTCCCAAGTGATTCTGATGTATCTAATCTGTGGGTTAGCATTGTAGATTTAATAAATCTACAAGAGATAAAATATTGCAGATTTTATCTCTGGATTACATTTCATCATTGGAAGCTGTAAACCAATTGACATCCATTTAGCTTTGAAAATCACAGCTTTTATCATCCTACATAGTCGTTGGTTAAAATTCAAAGACGTTATAAACTACAGCCCTATATAATTTAGAACTAGACAGTGTGTTTATGGGATGAAGGATCTTGCTAAGGACATAAATTCAGTAATCAGACAACTCTCTTAATTAACTTTCTCTTAGGCTTTAGTATCAGAAATAGCATTGCTTCTCCTGATAACTATTCTTCCTTCTGTGCATGTGGAAATTGTGCTGTGTAACTGATGGAGCTTCTTTCTTTAAATTGGTCACTAGGAATCCCAGAACAAAATTTACATCCCTTTAGCAAACCATAAAGACTTTTGTATGTTTTATTTCTAACTTTACTTCTGGATTCTTTTTTTCCCCTGTGTTTTTCTTTCGTTCTTAAAATCCCCATGTTGCCTCACTATATATACACATATATATATGTAGTCTGCATTGTTCACTCATTAAACGGAGCTTCCTTTGGCACTTTTGTTTATATGAACATAGTCTGCGTTTGTTCATTCATTAAATGGAGCTTCCTTTTGCACTTTTGTTTTTCAGAAATTAGGGTAGGCCCTACAGTTAATGCACATATTTAATATGATAGTGTATTCATTTCCTAGGGCTACCATTAGAAGGTATCCAAAACTAGGTCACTTAAAAGACAGAAACTGAGACTTCTCTGGTAGTCTAGAGGCTAAGAATCCACGTGCCAGTGCAAGGGACACGGGTTCAATCCTTGGTCCTGGAACTAAGATCCCACATGCCGTGGGGCAACTAAGGCCCTGAGCTGCAACTACTGAAGCCCTTGAGCTCTGGAGCCCGTGCTCCGCAACAGAAGTCCCTGCGATGAGAAGCCCGCACGCCACGCCTGGAGAGTAGCCCCGGCACACCGCAACTGGAGGAAACTCTTGCACAGCAACAAAGACCCAGCTAGCCATAAATAAATAAATTTTTTTAAAAGACAGAAATTTATCGTCTCACAGTTCTGGAGGTTAGAAGTCCAAAATCAAGGTGCTGGCAGGGCCATTCTCTCTGATGGCCCTGGAAGAAGAATCCTTCGTAGATGCTTCCGGCATTTTCTGGAAATCCTTGGTGTTTTTGGCTTCAGTCATAGGGCTGTTCTCCCTGTGTCTTCAGTTGTCTCCCCCACGTGAGTCCTGTTTCCCCTTTCTATAGGCACACCAGTCATTTTGTATTATGGTGGTCTATTGCTGTGATCTCATTTTGACTACTGCTGTAAAGACCCAGTTTCCAAATAAGGTCATGTTCTGAGTTGCTGAGGATTAGAACTCCTACATACCTTTTTTTGAGGGGGCACAACTGGAGTAGGTAGGCATTTCCTTCTTCAGGGGATCTGCTCAACCCAGGGATAAAACCTGGGTCTCCTGCATTGCAGGCAGATTCTTTACCACCTGAGGCACCAGGGAAGCCCTAACATTTTACAGTTTAACTCATAGCATACTGTTCCCTTTCCCTTTCACGTTTTCCTGCTCTTTTCGTGATCATTTTCCTAGTGGTCACTTGGTAGGAAGAGACTGTTGGGTGTCAATATCATTTTAAAAGTTAAACAAATTTAATTGCCCTGACTTTTCCTGGCCCCCTATGGCCTGAATAATTAACTGTACACATATCAGAGCCATATTAGAGATTGGAAAGAAATTGAGTGGGTCAAGTACTTAGCGATTATCCAGAAAGGAAAATGGGACAAAAATCACCAATTATTCTCGAGGCTCTTCCAGTTTTTAATCTGTCTTCAACAGCTTGGGATGATATAGCAAAATACTGTGGATTGGATGGCTTAAATAAAAAACATTTTCTGACAGTCATGGAGGCTGGGAAGCCCAAGACCAAGGTGCTGGCAGATTCCATCCTTGGTGAGGACTCTCAGGAAGACAGCTGCCTTCTTGTACTGCATTCCTTTTCATGGATGTGGAGAGATCGCTCTCTCTTCCTTGCTTTACATGAACACCAAGCCCATCATGAATGGCCCATTCTCATGACCTTGTCTATTCTTGATTACCTCCCAAAGGCATCACCTCCAAATACTCCAAAGAGTTAGGGCTTCACCTTGTGAATTTGGGGGGAAGGCACAAACATTCATCCCCTGACATTATCCTTTCAATGCTGCTTGCTCAGTGACTTCTGCAGATTATCCCTATAACACAGTAGTTCTCACATGTACCATTTTTACAACCAATGGGGAAGTAGCTTGATTTTTTTTTTTTTTAATTAGGCTGAAGAGCCAGGCAAGAAATGGAGTTGCTTGAAAATTTCAAGCTCCCTCTCCCTGCATGCTTTCTGATGCTAAATAAAAGTTACCTTCACTGCTCACAGCAGCATATGAACAAGTGTCAACCATCTTAGCAAAGAGGCGTCATTTGATTTAATTGCAAATTTAAAAACATACACCACTTTCAATGTGGAACTAATGTTGCATCAAATCAATACAATAATTGCACCAGGGCAATTGAGAGGCATGCAGAGTTTCTGTACCTTGAATACTAAAAGAAGCCAGCCACTAAGAGGGTTGGTAAGTTCTACTGAATGGTGGATGATCATGGAAAATTACACTAGACTGGCTGAGATCTTCGTTGTCTAGGGCAACGCCGAGGGATGTTCTTTGTCCTTGAAAAGCGGCTAATAGTTCTTTTTGTGTCTTGGGTTGGAGACGTTCTTAACAATTTCATACTCGAGGGAGAAAAGGAAGTGCTCCTGGGTCCTTGCAATGCCATGTGTTAAAGCTGATTCTCTCAGGACCCAGCAACTATTTCTTTACAGACCTGACATGTTACGGCTGGTGAATGATGCCAGTGGAATATGTCTGATGGACAGATCCCAAGTCAGTGGTGCTCTGTTGAGCCTTTCAGGTGACACTGGCATTTTGTTTAACCCTAGTGCGGCTCAGTGGTGAAGAATCTGCCTGCCAGTGCGGGAGACATGAGTTTGATCTCTGGGTCTGGAAGATCCCCTGGAGTAGAAATTGTCAACCCACTCCAGTATTCTTGCCAGGATAATCCCATGGCCAGAGGAACCTGGCAGGCTATAGCTGTCGTGGGCTGGACAAGACTGAAGAGATTGCGCTTGAGCAGGCAGAGAACAGACACTGGCAGATTCCATTCCAAGTTGCTTTTATTTCCTTGAAACAGTCTTATTCCGGGGATGACCTGAGATGAAAGATGGGTGAAATGCATAATCCCTTTTGTCATGGGATTTGAAGGGTATGGAGAAGGTCTTCCAGCCCAAATAGCTCTTCTCTCTCATCCTGTCACAGTCCTGAAATAACTTCCCATAGACATGCATTCCTTTGAGTGTCTGAAGTGCCGGTTAACAGGCAGTCACCCTTGGGAAGGATGAATAAATTAAACAGTTAAGAGCTATTAATACTGCAATGTCAAGCTGATTCAAGAGGAAACCTTCAATGTGCCCCCATGAGGTGTTCATGAAATAATGCCCAGTTGTGCATCTCAATTAGTTTATCAAATTACCCAGTCACCTGGCAAGAACCTGAGGGAATGGGACATTCCATGTGCATGGACTGGAGGGTGTCTTAGTTGTCAGCTCCTTGGCTTTCTTTTCTTCCTGGCCTTTTGGGGGAATACACTCTCGCTATAGCCTTGCCCTTTCCAGTAGGCACTAATGTATATGTGCTTGTGGAGGCTGACGGTACCACCATGCCCAGGAGCCTCAGCTGTTCCCCCCGCGTCTGCCCTCTGTGCCCCGGGTGTGAGCCGGGTCTGCGGTCCCTTCTCTCACCTGTCCCCCATCCCTCCTTCTGGTCTCGTCTCATGTGGCTACACCAACTACTTAAGTATTGGGTTGGCCAAAAAGTTCATTCAGGTTTTTCCATAAGTTCTTACAACACAACAGTGGGTCTGGACAAATGTATAATGACATATATCCATCATTATAGTATCATACAAAGCATTTCAGTGCCTTTAAAACCCTCTGTGTTCTGCTTATTCATCCTTCTTTCCTCAAACCACGCTTTTTCATTTAAAATTTTTTATCTTGGGGGTCATTCCATATCAGCATACAGAGAGCCGTCTCATTTGTTTTTAATGACTACATAGTATTTTATGGCATGGAAGGACCATAAAATATAGGCTGCTTTCAGTCCATTGCTTGGATAAACAATGTTGTCATGAATACCCTTTTCACATAGACCAGCTGTTTAGGGAGAATATCAAGAAATAGAATGACTGTCCAAAGAGCATAATGACTGTGCAAAGACTGTCCTCTGAACCTCACGATTTTTCAATGCTGAGCACGCCAAGCCCACCCATTTCCAGACTAGACTGACATGCAAGTCATTTCATTGCATCTTTTCTTTTTCCTTTTAAATACTTATTTATCTATTTGGCTACGTCAGATCTTTGTTGCAGCGTGCAGGTTTCTCTCTAGATGTGGTGCGCGGGCTCAGTAGTGGCTGTTCATGGGCTTAGTTGCCCGGTGCCACGTGGGGCACTGATTAGTTCCCCAATCAGGGATTGAACCCATGTTCCCTGCACTGGAAGGCAGATTCTTAACCACTGGACCACCAGGGAAATTGCCTGCCTCTTTTCTTTTTTGGCTGTGATTACCTTATACCTGTGGCTGAATCCATGGCTCAGCAGGCAGACAGGTGATCTCTGAATAGAGGACAAATGTTTCCCCAATATGAGGAAGAGATGAGTCAAGAGGGGGAGGTTGCAAGGCATGAAGGAAGAGGAAAGAGGAACTAGGCTCACTGAGTGTCCACCAGAAGCTTCCCCATGAATCCCACCAGAGTGTTACAGCAGCTGTGGGAAGTGGATCATAGCACCGTTTCCTTAAGCTAAGAAAACTGAAGCTCAGAGAGGTTAATCAAGTTAATTGAAGTCACTCAGCACTGTGGGTTGAAAAGCACATGCTGAAGCCCTAGATCTGCTCCCCAGCCTCCCCCAGCACCTCAAGTGTTACTTTGTTTGGAAATAGGGTCATGCAGATATAATTAGTTAAGACAGGGCTCCCCTGGAGTAGAAGGCGTGAGGTGTGCGTGCTCAGCTGTGTTTATCTCTCTTGCGACCCCATGGACTGTAGCCCGTCAGGCTCCTCTGTCCATGGGATTCTCCAGGTAAGAATACTGGAGTGGGTTGCTATTTCTTCCTCCAGGAGATCTTCTCAGTTCAGGGACTGAACACACATCTGCGTCTCCTGCATTGCAGGCAAATTCTTTACCACTTGAGCCACTGGGGAAATCCTGATGTAGAGTGGGCTCTAAAGTCAAGGTCACAGTTGTCCTAGGAAGATTTGGACACAGACACAGAGGGAAGACATTCGTGTGCAGATGGAGACAGTCTGGACTTTTGACTCCCTGGGCCAGAGTCCTCCTCAGCTACCAGGAACTTGAATAGGGATAAAAGGAGTCCACCCTGCCCCAGAGTTTTGAAGGGGGCATTGTCCACCAACATTTTCATATCAGACCTCCAGTCTCCAGAACTGTGAAAGAATCCATTTCTGTTGTTTCTGGGACTTTGTCATGACTGCCCTAGAAAACTAGTAGAACTATCATAGTAAGTAGTCATGTGTGGACGTGAGAGTTGGACCATAAAGAAGACTGAGCACCAAAGAATTGATGCTTTTGAAGTGTGGTGCTGAAGAAGACTCTTGAGAGTCCCTTGGACTGCAAGGAGATCAAGCCAGTCAATCCTAAAGGAAATCGACCCTGAAGATTCATAGGAAGGACTGATGCTGAAGCTGAAGCTCCAGTACTTTGGCCACCTGATGCAGAAAGCTGACTCATTGGAAAAGACCCTGATGCTGGGAAAGATTGAGGGCAGGAGGAGAAGTGGGCAACAGAGAATGAGATGTTTAGATGGCATTACCAACTCAGGGGACATGAGTTTGAGCAAACTCTGGGAGATAATGAAGGACAGGGAAGCCTGGTGTGCTGCAGTCCATGGGGTCACAAAGAGTCGGACGTGCCTTGATGACTGAACAATGATAACAATTACAGTAAGTGGCCAAGCCAGGAATCAAACCTAAGCCAGTCTGTATTCAAACCCCAAGCCCACTCAAGCCTGTCACTCGGTGATTCCTGTTCATGAAACATCAGTGGACTTGGAGGTCAATACCTTCCTCCCAGCTGTGCCCTTTGGAACTCCGTGACTCAGAAGTGGGTGAAGTGACTGGAAACCAGGGTCCCATTCTGGCCATTTGGTGGCTCCTCAGTTCATGGCAGGCGTATTTTGTGCAGGGTCCAGGACAGTGGGAGGCTACTCTGTTTCAAATTTCTTCTTGGGCAGGACAGGACTCTAAATAAATAAATCCACCTGCTATGTGAGGACATCAGGGTTTTCAGACCTAATCCAGGCCTTGCTAACATGATATGAGAGCGACGAATGGCCAGCTGATTCCCACTGCCAGTCTATCAAGGGGAGGCTGTGCCCTTCACCAATGGGCCTCGGGACGGACAAGGCTGTTCTATTACTCGTTACAGGGTTGCCAGTGGAAGGAAACAGCTGCAGATTTTCACATTTCTTTGGCAACAGGAGGATGTGGTCTGACTTCAGAGGAAGTTGTTGCCTGCAGGCATCCCCTCAGGAATGCAGAAAGAATGAGGGCTCTAACCTGGGCTGCTTGTTGAGAGGCAGAACTCAGTCCAGGAGGGGTCCTCAGAAGACGGAAGGACAGGACCAGACAGAGAAAGCAAAAGAAACCAACTTCTGAAATCCTGGTACCTGATTTCAGCTGATTATTGGCATGTCAGAGATCATCCCAGCTTTTAAAGGGAGAGAAAATGGAATCTTGGAGAATAGCATCTGGTTTGAATGCCTCTAGAACCATGTTTGTAAAACAAGTCTTTAGAGGGAAAGAAGGAAATCATAGAACTTTGAATTAGATCTCTGTCCCATTTCGTACTTTAACATTTTTACTTTTTGTATATGCTTTATAAAATGTGTAATGTATCAATAAACTCAGACATGTGAAAACTAAACCAGCGGTATATTGGCTGGCATACTCAGCTACTCTATAAATCAGTACTGAATCAGACCTCGGAGACAGACTTTTGGGTGAAGTAGAAGAGGATAGCTTTATTGCTTTGCCAGGAAAAGGGAACCATGGAGGGCTAATACCCTCAAAACTGTGACGATAATGAGATTTATAGCAATTGTCCAAAGAGGATGTGATCAGCTCATGGATATTCCTCTGATGAATTGGTGGCCAAGAGTCATCATCATCAACCCTCATATACAATTGGTCTGAGGTCTACAGGCTGGTGGGCAGCCTACCATCATTAATCATCAACTTCTTCCACCTGGAGGGGGTTTCAGTATCTGAAGAACAACTGAAAGATATTGCTATGTGTATCCATTGATGAGGAACTAGGATCTTGCCCCAAGGCTCCTCTTGACTGATTCTCCCTGGTCTCGCATCCCCTCCCTTCCCTCATTAACAACTGCTTGAATCTGCCTATTGGAACCCAGGGAAGGTCATGCAGGCTGAATGAAGGTTGTTTCCTGTAATCAAAGGGATGTGGGACACAGAAAGCCTTTGTGCCTGGGAGCCCCACAGGGTCCTGCTCAGTATCATAAGTTTTATTTTGTTCCTTCAGTTACCCAAAGGTGATTACATCCTGAGAGGCCAGAGGCACAGTTTTTGGAGATGCCACAGATGGAGATAAACGTCGGGTTTATTTCTATGAGGGACAATCCAGTGACCAACCAGTCAGCCCAAGAGCAGCCCACACACGAGGACCATTTTCATTGTTACCTTGAGTCCTTCATGATGCTTATAGGGCCCCATCTTAGAAATTAGTGACCAAAGGAATTATAATATTGGAAAAAGCAATGGGCTTTTTTTTTTTTTTTTTTTGCCATTCTGTGAAGGATCTTGGTTAGTTCCCTAACCAAGGATTGAGCCCCTGCCCCCAGCACTGGAAGCACGGGGTCTAAATGACTGATCCACCAGAGAGTCCAGCAATGGGCTTTTTTTATCTTACTGATTAGACGAAACATTAACAGATAGGATTTTGCTAGCAGAAAACGATATCTTGGCTCAGGCCAGTGGTCCTTTTGGAACCTGTTTAAATTAAGCTAAAATCCAACTTTGCAGCCCGTCCTCTGATGAGTACAGTTTTCACGGCTCCTTGCCATGGAACCTTCAAGTCTCGATGGCACAGTGTAATTTGTGGGAGAAGTCCTGGTTTTTGGCATCACATTACAGCTGCAAGGTCTTTTGCTTAAATCCTCGGGAGTGGGACATTCATTTTCCACTTTTTCTGCCCTGCTTCTGTGTCTCTGAGCACATCCTTTATGCCATCTATAATTCCCTCCATTCTGCATCACGTTGACTCCTGTTTGTCCTTCCAAAGTCAGCCAAGGTGCCTCTGCTCTGTAAAGCTTCTTGACCCTCCAGTGTTCCCCTCTTTCCACCCCTGTGTCCCTCTAGAGGACTTCCCTGGTGGCTCAGAGGTAAAGAATCCGTCTGCCAATGCAGGAGACAAGTGTTCGATCCCTGGGTTGGGAAGATCCCCTGGAGGAGGGCATGGCTACCCAGTCCAGTATTCCTGCCTGGAAAATCCCATGGACAGGAGCCTGGTGGGTTACCAGCCATGGGGTTGCAAAATAATCAGGCAGATCTCTATTTTAGCATTTGTTAATCTCTGTCTGAGCATCTCTCCAACCTACTTGTTAGTCCCTGAGGGCTGGGCTGGATCTTGTTCTTTCGAGAAGGATTTTCCAGATCAGATCCTTCTCTTCCGCACTCACTCTTTGCTGGGCAAGATGCCTCTTCTCTGGGTTTTCTCTCAACTCTACTGACCCTGAATCGGAATCATCTGTTCAGGTGTCTCTTTCCAGACTGCACTTCCTTGTTTCTCTTTGTATTTGAAAGCAAAAATGTTAGTCTCACATTCGTGTCCAACTCTTTGTGACCCCATGGACTGTAGCCCACCAGGCTCCTCTGTCCATGGGGATTCTCCAGGCAAGAATACTGGAGTGGGTTGCCATGCCCTTCTCTAGGGGATCTTCCCAGCTCAGGGATTGAACCCGGGTCTCCTGCATTACAGGCAGATTCTTTACCATCTGAGCCACCAGAGAAGCGCCTTGTATCTGAGCACCTAGTATTCTAATGCTCAACACTGCTAGGTGACTGGCTCATCCTGGTTTGCCTGAGACTTTCCTGGTTTTATTTATTTGAATCGTATTTATTTATTTGTCATTGCTGGGTCTTAGTTCTAGCGTGGGACTTCCCTGGTGGCTCAGGAAAGAATCTGCTTGCAATGTGGCTGTGGGATCTAGTTCCCTGACCAGGGGTTGAACCCAGGCCTTCTGCCTTGGAGGGCTTCCCTAGTAGCTCAGGTGGTGAAGAATCCGCCTGTGATGCAGGAGACTGGGATTTGAGCCCTGGGTCTGGAAGATTCCCTGGAGAAGGAAAGGGTTACCCACTCCAGCATTTTTGCCTGGAGAATCCCATGGACAAAGGAGAGTGGCAGGGTGCAGCCCATGGGGTCTCAAGAGTCGGACAGGACTTAGTGACTAAACCACCACCACCTCTGCATTGGGAGCTTGGAGTCTTGACCATTGAACCACCGGGGAAGTCCCACTTTTCTGGTTTTAAAATGGAAAGTCCCACAGTTCCACTCCTGGGTTTACACCTGAAAACATGGGATGTGTGCTCAGCCACTCAGTGGTGTCCAGGCTCCTCCGTCCATGGGGTTCTCCAGGCAAGAATACTGGAGTGGGTTCCCTCCTCCACAGGATCTTCCCAACTCAGATGGATCTCCTGAACTGGCAGGTGGGTTCTTTACAACTAGCACCACCTGGGAAAACAAGGAAACTGGAACTCAAGCACGTACATGTACACCCAAGTTCATAGCAGCACTACTCAGAAGAGTCAAAAGGCGGAAGCAGCCAAATGCCCATCAGTGGATGAGTGGCTAAACACGTGGTCTGTCTGTGCCATGGAATATTACACAGCCACAAAAAGGAATGAAATACTAATACATGCTACAGTGTGGACGAACCTCAAACATATCATGCTAAGTCCAAGCAGCCAGATACAAAAGATCACGTCCTATGATTCCATCTCCATGACCTGTCCAAAATAGGCAGGTCCACAGAGACAGAACACAGTCTGGTGATTACTTGGGGCTGGGAGAAGGAAAGAGAATGGGAGGGATTGCTTACTGAGGAAGAATTTCCTTTGGGGGTGGTGAAAATATTCTGGAACTAGGCAGAGGTACTGGGGGCACCACGTTGTGAATATACTGGAGGTCACTGAGGTTTTCACTTGAAAATGGTGAATTTTATGTTATGTGAATGTCATCACAGAAAATAAAAGCCAACCAAGCAATCAACCAAGCAACTCTTGGAACCCCTAGCTGCAGGGGTTCTATGTCTCTCTCTTAAAAAAGAGGTGAGGAGGAAGGACTGCTGCTTCCTCAGTGAAGTCAAACTCTAGACTTTCCGAAGTTTTTCGAGAAGCATCTGCTAGCGGGGGAGGAAGATCATGGCACCCTGACCCTCTCCACTGGGCACCCTCCTGACTGGTGCTGTGGCCTCCATCCTGGGTCCCCAGGGGCCTCAAGCCTCCTTTCACACTCAGGCCCACAGCCCAGCCAAGCAGCTTGGGTCTTTAGAGATGAGCAAAAGGAAACAAACACCAGGAGTACAAGAGGGGTTTGTATAGCACAGGCTCCTGCTCTTGTAGTTACCTTCCTGGGGCTGAGCTTCAGGCTTATGTCTGCCCCATGTTATCCCAGGAAAATGAGGTCATGTCCTGGAAATTTCCAACATGGAATCCTTTAGTATTAGAATAAGCAAATTAGAGAAAAACAAATATCACATATCAATGCGTATATGTGGAATCAAGAAAAATGATACAGATGGATGTATTTGCAAAACAGAAATATAGACACAGATGTAGAGAACAAATGAATAGACACTAATGGGGGGGTGCGGGTGGAAGGCATTTGGAGATGGGGATTGACATATATACACTACCACGTATAAAATAGGAAAGATGATGCTGTGAAAGTGCTGCACTCAATATGCCAGCAAATTTGGAAAACTCAGCAGTGGCCGCAGGACTGGAAAAGGTCAGTGTTTATTCCAATCCCAAAGAAAGGCAATGCCAAAGAATGCTCAAACTACTGCACAATTGCACTCATCTCACACGCTAGTAAAGTAATGCTCAAAATTCTCCAAGGCAGGCTTCAGCAATACGTGAACCATGAACTTCCTGATGTTCAAGCTGGTTTTAGAAAAGGCAGAGGAACCAGAGATCAAATTGCCAACATCCGCTGGATCGTCGAAAAAGCAAGAGAGTTCCAGAAAAACATCTATTTCTGCTTTATTGACTATGCCAAAGCCTTTGACTGGGTGGATCACAATAAGCTGTGGAAAATTCTGAAAGAGATGGGAATACCAGACCACCTAACCTGCCTCTTGAGAAATCTGTATGCAGGCCAGGAAGCAACAGTTAGAACTGGACATGGAACAACAGACTGGTTCCAAATAGGAAAAGGAGTACGTCAAGGCTGTATACTGTCACCCTGCTTATTTAACTTCTATGCAAAGTACATCATGAGAAATGCTGGACTGGAAGAAACCCAAGCTGGAATCAAGATTGCCGGGAGAAATATCAATAACCTCAGATATGCAGAGGACATCACCCTTAAGGCAGAAAGTGAAGAGGAACTACAAAGCCTCTTGATGAAAGTAAAAGAGGAGAGTGAAAACGTTGCCTTAAAGCTCAACATTCAGAAAACGAAGATCATGGCATCTGGTCCCATCACTTCATGGGAAATAGATGGGAAACAGTGGAAACAGTGTCAGACTTTATTTTTGGGGGCTCCAAAATCACTGCAGATGGTGACTGCAGCCATGAAATTAAAAGACGCTTACTCCTTAGAAGAAAAGTTATGACCAACCTAGATAGTATATTCGAAAGCAGAGACATTACTTTGCCGACTAAGGTCCGTCTAGTCAAGGCTATGGTTTTTCCAATGGTCATGTATGGATGTGAAAGTTGGACTGTGAAGAAGGCTGAACGCCGAAGAATTGATGCTTTTGAAGTGTGGTGTTGGAGAAGACTGTTGAGAGTCCCCTGGACTGCAAGGAGATCCAACCAGTCCATTCTGAAGAAGATCAGCCCTGGGATTTCTTTGGAAGGAATGATGCTAAAGCTGAAGCTCCAGTACTTTGGCCACCTCATGCGAAGAGCTGACTCATTGGAGAAGACTTTGATGCTGGGAGGGATTGGGGGCAGGAGGAGAAGGGGACGACCGAGGATGAGATGGCTGGATGGCATCACTGACTCGGTGGACGTGAGTCTGAGTGAACTCCGGGAGATGGTGATGAACAGGGAGGCCTGGTGTGCTGCGATTCATGGGGTCGCAAAGAGTTGGACACGACTGAGCGACTGAACTGAACTGAATGAGCACCTACTGTGCTGCACAGGGAGCTCTACTCAGTGCTCTGTGGTGACCTAAATGGGGAGGAAGTCCAAAAAAGGAGGGTGTATATATGCATGTAACTGAACCACTTTGCTGTACAGTAGAAACAAGCACAACATTTTAAAGCAGCTATGTGAAAGTGAAAGTCACTCAGTTGTGTCTGACTCTTTGCGACCCCATGTACTATACAGTCCATGGAATTCTCCAGGCCGGAATGCTGGGGTGGGTAGCCTTTCCTTTCTCCAGGGGATGTTTCTAACGTAGGGATCGAACCCAGGTCTCCTGCATTGCCGGTGGATTCTTTACCAACTGAGCTATCAGGAAGCAACTATACTCTAGTAAAAATTAATAAAAAGAAATCAGAAAAATAAATTGAGCAATAAAGATGTTAAAGATGAAACATTGAACAATAAATAAAGTAGAAAAGCTTCCCTTTTCTGGCTGGATTTCCCCCATCTTCAGGAAGCAAGACCCTGAGGAGTAAAACCTCTAAGGCCATTGATGTGTATATATGGGGTGGGTGGGATCAGGAGTGGTGGTGTGTGAGGGCACTGATGGCTCTTTGGACATCTTTGAGACCCCCAGGGAGTTCTGGGGAAGGAGCCTCAGGCTCTCCTGAAAGAAATTTTAAAATCTTACTTTCCAGGTGGTTGGATTGTCTGGGAATAAGCAATGAGAACCCTGGCGTGAGGACCAACGTGAGCCTGGTGGGTTTTAGAAGGAACCTAACTTAGTCTGAGAAGAACTGGGACCTTCAGGTTGGGATGGTTCCTGCCTGAATGGAAGACTGACTGGTCTTTCTAAATTTAAAATAAAATTTTGGCTGCACGGGTCTTTGTTGCCGCCCTCTGTGTTGAGGTTCATGGGTTCTGGAGCTCAGGGTCTCAGGAGCTGCAGTGTGTGGGCTTAGTTGCAGCATGTGGGATCTTAGTTCCCTGACTAGGGATAGAACCTGGGCCCACTGCACTGGGAGTGAAGAGCCTTATCCACTGGACCACCAGGGAAGTCCTCTGATTTTTCTGTTCCTGGTAAGGTCATGGGCACAGAGTCCTCTCTGACCCTAATGTTGAACGAGTGCCAACCTGGCCTGCCTTGTCAGACACTGGCTGACGAGCACCCACCTCTCAGGGCTGCCTCTGTTCAGGGCTCTGCCGCAGCCCTGACTTAGACCCCATGAGCAGCGGAGGGAAATAAAAGCATAGGCAAAGGAACCCAGGAGCTGGGAGGAAGGGCTCTGCAAAACAAACAGCAGAGGGATTTGAAACAGGAGACTGGAAGAGACAATTTCAGCAAAAATGATGACCAAGTGTAGTAGTTTGTGATGGCTGAGCTAAGAAATGAACATAAACATGGCGGCTTGAAATAATAGGAATTTGTTCTCAGAGCCCTGGAAGCCAGAAGTTTAA
Organism: Ovis aries; assembly: GCF_016772045.2. Classification (NCBI taxonomy): domain Eukaryota; kingdom Metazoa; phylum Chordata; class Mammalia; order Artiodactyla; family Bovidae; genus Ovis; species Ovis aries. Next base: position 16,215,718 of record NC_056071.1, read on the forward strand.
AATCAAGGTGTAGAGGTAAAGAATCTACCTGACATCGCAGGAGATGTAAGCCACGCAGGTTTGATCCCTGTGTTGGAAAGATTCCCTGGAGAAGTGCATGGCCCCAGCATTACTGCCTGGGAAATCCCATGGACAGAGAAGCCTGGTGGGCTGCATCCCTGTGGTTGCAAAGAACTGGACATGACTGAAGTGACTTAGCACTCACATGCATGCTCACATGCACATCAACTACTGGGCATATACCCAGAGAAAACCGTAATTCAAAAAGATGCACACCCTCCAGGGTTCACTGCAGCACCATTCACAATAGCCAAGACATGGAAGCAACCTCATTGTCCATCAACAGAGGAATGGATAAAGATGTGGTACAGATATACAATAGGATATTGCTGCTGCTGCTGCAGCTAAGTCGCTTCAGTCGTGTCCGACTCTGCGACCCCATAGACGGCAGCCCACCAGGCTCCCCCGTCCCTGGGATTCTCCAGGCAAGAACACTGGAGTGGGTTGCCATTTCCTTTTCCAAGGCATGAAAGTGAAAAGTGAAACTGAAGTCGCTGTCGTGTCTGACTCTTAGCGACTCCATGGACGGCAGCCCACCAGGCTCCTCCCTCCATGGGATTTTCCAGGCAGGAGTACTGGAGTGGGGTGCCATCGCCTTCTCCCACAATAGGATATTACTCAGTTATAATAAGGAATGAAATTGGGTCATTTGTAGAGATGTGGATGGACCTAGAGACTGTCATACACAGTAAAGTAAATTCAGTTCAGTCGCTCAGTTGTGTCCAACTCTCTGCAACCCCACGAATTTCAGCACACCAGGCCTCCCTGTCCATCACCAACTCCTGGAGTCCACCCAAACCCATGTCCATTGAGTTGGTGATGCCATCCAACCATCTTATCCTCTGTCATCCCCTTGTCCTCCTGCCCTCAATCTTTCCCAGCATCAGGGTCTTTTCAAATGAGTCAGCTCTTTGCATCAGGCGGCCAAAGTATTGGAGTTTCAGCTTCAACATCAGTCCTACAAATGAACACCCAGGACTGATCTCCTTTAAGATGGACTGGTTGGATCTCCTTGCAATCCAGGGGACTCTCAAGAGTCTTCTCTAACACCGCAGTTCAAAAGCATCAATTCTTCGGCCCTCAGCTTTCTTTATAGTCCAACTCTCACATCCATACATGACCACTGGAAAAACCATAGCCTTGACAGGATGGACCTTTGTTGAAAAAGTAATGTCTCTGCTTTTGAATATGCTGTCTAGGTTGGTCATTTCCTTGCAAGGAGCAAGCATCTTTTAATTTCATGTCTGCAGTCACCATCTGCAGTGATTTTGGAGCCCCGAAAAATAAAGTCAGCCACTGTTTCCACTGTTTCCCCATCTATTTGCCATGAAGTGAAAAAGCTGGCTTAAAGCTCAACATTCAGAAAACTAAGATCATGGCATCCAGTCCCATCATTTCGTGGCAAAAAGTAAATTAGAAAGAGAAAAACAAATGCTGTATGTTAATGCATATATGCAGAATCTAGAAAAATGGTATGTATGCATGTTAAGCCTCTTCATTTATGTCTGACTCTCTGCAACCCTAGGAACTGTTGCCCACCAGGCTCCTCTATCCATGGGATTCTCCAGGCAAGAATACTGGAGTGGGTTGCCATGCCCTCCTCCAGGGGATCTTCCCAACCCAGGGATCGAACCTGCGTCTCTTGTCTCTCTCATTGGCAGGTGAGTTCTTTACCACTAGCACCACCTGGGAAGCCCGGAAAAATGGTATAAATGATCTTATTTGCAAAACAGAAGTAGAGACACCAATGTAGGGAGTAAAATGTATGGCTACCAAGGGGGAAAGGAGGGGTGGGATGAATCGGAAGACTGAGATGGACATATATACTCTATTGAGACCATGTATAAAATAGATGACTAATGAGAACCTACTGTGTAGCACAAGGAACTGAACTCGGTGCTCTGTGGTGACCCAGATGGGAAGGAAATCAAAGAAAGAGGGGATGTATGTATACGTATAACTGATTCACTTTGCTGTACAGCAGAAAGCAGCACAACATTGTAAAGCAGCTATACTCCACTGAAAAGTAACTCAAAAAATAAAATCAAGGTGTCAGCAGGGCTGTGTTCTCTTTGAAGGACCATATAGGAGGATTCCTCTCTGCCCCTTCAGCTTCTGGTGGCTCCGGGCAATCCCTGGGGCTTTGGGGGTTCGGGATGTATAATTCTGATCTCTCCCTACACAGGGAGAGTCATATGGCTTTCTGTCCTGTGTCCTCTCTCTCTCTCTTTTAATGAGGACACTGGTTCTTGGAGTAGGGCCCATCCTAATCCAGCATGACTCATCCAAACTAATTATATCTGCAAAGACCCTATTTCCCAATCAGGTCACATTCTGAGGTTCTGGGAGGGCATAAATTTGGGGAACACTGTTCAACCCACTAAAGGAGATTTAGGTGTAGCAGGAAAAGACTTCTTGGCACTAAAAAAAGTAGAGGTTGCCAATGAAGAAATTGAAAAGATAAACTGAATGAGAAGATTAGTGGCCTGGGAGACGGAGAGGAAGAAATAACTTGAACAGAGTGAAAATGCAAAGAGAAGGCATTCTCCTGGGACAGGATACAAGCCTTGGAGAATGGACTCAGGACGGCATTAGTTCCACAACGTGAAACAGTAACAGAAGGAGGATTTAGCATAGTCAGTGAAGCAGAAATACGTGTTTTTCTGGAATTCCCTTGGCTTTTTTTTTTTGATCCAGTGGATGTTGGCAATTTGACCTCTGGGTTCCTCTGCCTTTTCTAAATCCAGCTTGAACATCTGGAAGTTCTTGGTTCATGTACTGTTGAAGCCTAGCTTGAAGGATTTTGAACATTACCTTGCTAGAATGTGAAATGAGTGCTAATTTACGGTAGTTTTAACATTCTTTGGCATTGCCTTCCTTTGGGATCAGGATGAAAACTGACCTTTTCCAGTCCTGTGGCCACTGCTGAGTTTTCCAAATTTACTGGCATATTGAGCGCAGCGCTCCAACAGCATCATCTTTTAGGATTTTGCATAACAACAAACTGTGGAAAATTCTTTAAGAGATGAGAATATCAGAACACCTTACCTGCCTCCTGAGAAACATGTATGCAGGTCAAGAAGCAGCAATTAGAACTGGACATGGAACAATAGACTAGTTCAAAATTGGGAAAAAAGTACATCAAGGCTGTGTATTGTCACCCTGCTTATTTAGCTTTATATGCAGAGTGCATCATGCGAAATGCTGGACTGGGTGAAGCACAACCTGGGATCGAGTTTGCTGGGAGAAATATCAACAACCTCAGATATGCAGATGATACTGCTTTAATGGCAAAAAGCAAAGAGGAATTAAAGAGCCTCTTGATAAAGGTGAAAGAGGAGAGTGAAAAATCTGGCTTAGAACTGAAGATTCAAAAAAACTAAGATCATGGCATCCAGTTCCATCACTTCAAGGCAAATAGATGGGGCAAAAGTGGAAACAGTGACAGATTTTATTTTTCTGGGCTCCAAAATCACTGTGGATGGTGACTGCTGCTACAGAGAAAAGCTATGACAAGCCTAGACAGTGTATTAAAAAGCAGAGACATTACTTTGCCAACAAAGCTCCATACAGTCAAAGCTATGGTTTTTCCAGTTGTCATGTATGGATGTGAGAGTTGGACCACAAAGAAGACTGAGCGCCTAAGAACTGATGCTTTTGAACTGTGGTGTTGGAGAAGACTCTTGAGAGTCTCTTGGACTGCAAGGAGATCCAACCAGTCAGTCCTAAAGGAAATCAACCCTGAATATTCATAGGAAGGGCTGATGCTGAAGCTGAAGCTCCAGTACTTTGGCCACGTGATGCAAAAAGCCAGCTCATTGGAAAAGACTCTGATGCTGGGGAAGATTGAGGGCAGGAGAAGTGGGGTGACAGAGGATGAGCTGGTTGGATGGCATCACTGACTCAATGGACATGAATTTGAGCAAACTCTGGGAGACAGTGGAGGACAGAAGAGCCTGGTGCTGCAGTCCACGGGGTCACAAAGAGAGAGACATGACTTAGCAACTGAATAAAAACAACAGGAGGAAAATGTGAAAGAGAACAGATAGTACGAAAGAAACTACTACTTCCATGGATGGACCTAGAGGCTGTCATCTGAGTTAAGGAAGTCAGACAGAGGAGAAATATCATATGATATCCTTTATGTTGGAAGCTAGAAGGAAATGATATAAAGGAACTTATTTACAATACGGAAGCAGACTCGCAGACTTAGAGAACGAACTTACGCTTATCAGGAGGGAAGGGCTAGGGGAAGTATAGTTAGGAAATTTGGGATGGACATGTACACACTGCTATATTTAAAATGGATAACCAGCAGGACCTACTGTATAGCACATGGAACTCTGGTTTTTGTGATGGTGGTAGCCTGGATGGGAGGTGAGTTTTGGGGAAAACTGATACAAGTATATGTATGGCTGAGTCCCTTTGCTGTCCACCTGAAACAATCACAACATTTTTAATTGGTTATACTCCAATGTAAGATAAAAAGTTAGAAAGAGAATAAATAATACAAAATAAAGCACTGCTTACATGGATGGAAGAAAAAGAAAAGAAAAAATGAAAAGAAAAAAAAGTATGGGCAGCTTGTCAGACTGAAAAGAAACAAAAAGAGAAGCAAAAACACATCTTCAGTGAAAGCAAATCCTTTGACTCTTCAAATCGAGAGGTTTCAGTGAACTCCAAGCAAGATGGTAGAACTGAAACAGACTGATGCATAATCTAGGGAATTTCCTGGTAAACTTCAAGGATAAAGAAAAATTCCACAAGCTAATGGATCCAGGCATTCAGCCCAAAGACCATTTCTCAGATATTTTCTATTCCTCTATTGATTATTTTAAGCCATTTGTTATTAACGTTCCGTGTTTCCTTGACAAGCTTGCAAGTTCTCAATAGTAAAGATGGTGTTTTATTCATATTTCTATCTGTCTTAACACCTGGCCATCCTAGAAAATTGACGCTCAAGAAAGGAGAGCTAGAGTATCCTAAAATCCTACTGATAATAGTCTCTGAGGTCCATAGGCAACATTCAGAACCACAGATATGGCTGGTGGTCTTGCGCTTTTGTAGCGGCCCAAAGGGGGTCTCGGGGCTTCCCTAGAGGCTCAGTGCTAAAGAACCTGCCTGCCAATGCAGGAGACGCAGGTTCAATCCCTTTGTTGGGAAGATCCCCTGGAGGAGGGCATGGCAACCTACTCCAGTATTTTGGCCTGGGAAATCCCATGGACAGAGGAGCCTGGTGGGCTGCAGTCCATGGGGTCACAAAGAGTCAGACACGACTGAAGCAACTTAGCACACACATAAATAAATCAAAGTAGTAGTGCAGTTATAGACACACAGCAAGGACTCGACAAATGGTATCCGTTTATTAATAGTATTTGTTTTTGCTCCTCCTCTCCTCCCTCTTCCTCATCCCCGCCCCCGCCCCCATTTCTTAATGACAAAGCTGCTTCTATAGCTCATCCCGTGGGCTAGGATGCCTCCTTATCCTTCATTCAGGTTGGGGCTGACTCAGGCCTGAATTTGAGGTTCAGGTCACATAGGAAGGATTTGGGGAAGGGTCAGCAGGGTCTCACAATGGCCCATTCCTCCAAAAACACCCTCATTGAGCCTCACCACAGAGCAGAGAGAAGAGCTGGAATTGACTCTTCATTTTTGGCTCTTCATTTTGAAATCATGACACTGATCGTCATCTTCTCCAAAGTTTTTATTCCTTGAAGATCCTGGCAAATAATTTTCTCATCATCTCTCTTTTTCAAGAATATAAACCTCACAAGAGATGTGTGAAATTGCATGTCTTTTTTTTCCCCATGCAGAATGTTAAAGATCTCAGGTACCAATTTTAGTTTTCTTTCTTTTTTTTAAAATCCATGTATTTATTTAATGTGCTCAGTCACTCAGTAGTGTCTGACTCTATGTGATCCAGTGGACCGTAGCCTGCCAGGCTCCTCTGCACATGGAATTTTCCAGGAAAGAACACTGGAGTGGGGTGCCATTTCCTACTCCAAAGGGGATCTTTCTGACCCAGGGATCAAACTGGCATCTCTTGCATCTCCTTCACTGGCAGGTGGGTTCTTTACCACTAGCACCACCTGGGAAGCCCAATTCATTTAATAAATGCTGAATTTTTGCCCTGTGAAATACGCTGAAGTTAGTTTTGTGAAGACCCCAAAATAAGTAAGGCATGATCTTAACTCTCAAAGTATTCACTGATTAATAGGGGGAGATAAGAGACACGCAGAAAGAAAGTGGTGATAGACTGATTGATGGATGATAGATAAAAGGCTTTGAAATGTACAAATATGTTGCTAAGGGATACATGAGGCAAAAGCCATCCCCTGCAGCTAAAGATAATCAGGTAGCTGTGTCTGGTATTAATACCTGCCATAGGCTTGTTGGGCTAGAGGTTGGGCAGTTGTTGTTGCATTTATTATCCCTTTGTTTACCATAGTAGCCCCAGGAGGTAGGTCCTAAAACTAAGGCTTAGTGAGCTTAAGATGCCCCATACAAGCACATATCACTTGTATGGTACTGACGAATTCATGCCCAGGGTCATGTGCCTTCTCTTCCAAAAATCGTCCAATTGTGTCCCTAGGCACTCAAAATAGAATTGAAATGCATGTCCCCATCCGCCCACTGTCTACAAGGTCCTACGAGGCCAGGCCCCTCTCAAGCCTCACTTGCCCTGTCTCTAGCTTGATATGCTCCAGCCACCCTCACTTCCTTCCAGATTCTCAGGCTCACTAAACTCATCTATTCCCTAAGCCTTTGTTGCTTGTCTTTCCTTGAAATGCTTTTTCTTCTGAAGAGCAGGGGGTTGTCTCCTTGTAGGTCTCAGCTGAAAGCCCCCTCTCAGAGAGGGCTATCAGGACCACCTGAGCTTCCCAGTCATACTCTGTTGTCTAGATCGTGTTTGTTTTCTTCCTAGCACCTAGTGTCTGTGGATATCTTCTCCCACTATCTCCTGCTAGGAATCACTGCCCCATGAGGGCAGCACATGGTCTGTCTTGCACATCATACTTAGGACAGTCCCAGCTCATGGTCAGCTCTCAATAAATAGATGCCTGTTGAGTGGGAAAATAGTATCAAGTCCGAGAGTTGGATGGGGAGGGCATTTAAGAGCAGAAAGAAGGGGTCAGGGGGATGCTAAGTAGGGACAGACACAGAGAGAATTTACAGGGAGGATCAAATCTGCTGGAATACAGCAGCAGAGCTTGAAAAGTACCTTTGAAACAGGGGGTCATCTCTATTGCTCTCTAAGCCTCAGCTTCTAATGTCAGGTTCAAGAGTTTGAACCTGATTCACTAAAGAGCCACTTGGGCAAGGAAATTAAACTTGTAAGAATAGGTTTACAGCATTTAGGCGTGGGGATAACTGCTACCAGTGTTTAAAAAATATGTTATGAAGGGCTTCCGTGGTTGTCTAGTGGCTAAGACTATGTGCTCCCAACACAGGGGTCACAGGTTCGATCCCTGGTCAGGGAACTAGCCCCCACATGCCACAGCTAAGAGTTTGCCTGCCTTAGCTAAAGAGCCCATGTGCAGCAACTAAAACCTGGCACAGCCAAACAAATAAATAAATATTCAAAAAATGCGGCATGAATCTTGACTGGAAGGACAGTTTTGCTTTTTTAAAAAAGACAGTTTCATGGATCCTGCACAATGGCCTTCTCTTGATGGAAAAAGCAGGGCAAAGAGGAGGCTAGATGTCGTCTGGTTCCCATGAGACAGACTATTTGTGATGGACTGTTATGCTGCTTATGGTGCCCAGGCCAAAACCCTAGCACTGAAAGCCACACTCCAGGGAGGGCACCCAAGTTTGTCCTGGTCCTCCAAACCAGGGAGAGGGCATCTAGAGTTTAGATAATAGGAGCTAAAGTCAAGATCTGCCGTGAAGAGGAGACCAGATTATTCCTGGGGGTCATGGAACACGTGGGAAACTGTATTGACTTTGGAACACGTGCTGGTTATGCGAAAGAAAGGCCCACAAGTCCCTGGGAGGGGAGCAGGCTTTCTTTCTTTTTTAAATTTATTATTTTATTATTATTATTAATTTTTTTTTTTAGCCACACTGCATGGCATGGAGAATCTTAGTTCCCTGACCAGGGATCAAACCTGCATACCATGCATTAGAAGCACAGAGTCTTAATCACTGGCCTCCCAGAGCAGTTCCTCTTTTTTTTTTTTTTTTAATTGCAGTATGATTGGCTTACAATATGAGTTGGTTTCAGGCATACAGAATAGTGGCTCAGTATTTTTGCAAGTTATACTCCACTGTAGTTTATTATAAGAAAATGGGTATAATTTCTCATGCTATACAGTAAATCCTGTTGCTTATCTATTTCATGTGTGGTAGTTTGTATCTGTTAATCCCATACCCCTGTTTGGTCCCTCCCCACCTTCCTCTCCTCTTTGGTAACCCAAGTCTGTATTCTGTATTTGTGGGTTTGTTGAATTAAGAAGATGTGTTATATGCAGACGATGGAGTACTAGTCATAAAAATGAATGAAATACTGCCATTTGCAGCCATATGGATAAACCTAGCAATGACTTGCTTATAACTGCAGTGCGCATTTCCTCCAGAAAGAGTCTATCCTCCTATCTTGATTTGTAAACAATTCTTCTGGACTGTGCCAGAAAGATGGCAGCCCTGGCCTTGGAATTATTTCCCCTAAATCAACATTTCTCAGACATTTCCATCAAAAGGACCATCCATCTCCTGGGAAGAACACCATGCAGTTCACCCCTAAGCACAGAATTTCTTAGAATGCTTTTGTTTTACTTGAATTTTGCATTTTATAGTCATGTCTTTTTTGATATCAAATAATGCTTTAAATTTTCATCAGGTAAGGTACATAACTAGGGCTTCCCAGGTGGTTCATTGAGTAAAGAATTCTCCTGCAGTGCAGGAGACCCAGGTGACATGGGTTTTATCCCTGGGTCAGGAAGATCCCCTGGAGGAGGGCATGGTAACCCACTCCTATATTCTTGCCTGGAGAATCCCATGGACTGGGAGGGCTACAGTCCACAAAGTCACAAAGAGCTGGACACGGCTGCCTGAAGCAACTGAGAACACATGGGCACACAAGGTGTATAACTAGCTGTGTTTTTTTTTTTCTTCACAAATCATTGAATAAATATGCTTTGCACGCACAGAAGCTTTGTGACTCTGTATTTCACGGGAAGAGTTGGGGTGGGGGGGCCAGAAGAATGACTCCTAGCAGCTGTTGGCTCCGGAGGTCCACAGAGCTGGGGGATTTAGGTTGCTAGGACTTGTCCATTGTGTCAATGAACAGACCGGAACCCTTCCCAGATGGAGCGGGCTCATTTCCTGGGAGCTGAGAGCCGTGAACTGGCAATGGGAGAAACGCTGGACCAAGTTGACTCCCATCAGTATCTTTGTTTATGAGTCTAGATGGGGCTGGCAGATGCCTCGCATTAGCATTACTTAGACATTAAGAGATTCTAATTGGAGACTCACATGTGTCCTCATCACGGCTGACCTTATTTATGGAGAGGCTGACATCTGAATGTCAAATTTGCATCCGTGAATTCTCTCCTCTAATAACCACTTTAATATGTAAATAAACTGATTTGCAGCAGGGAAAAATATACGTGATATTTTGATGATTGCTCAGAATATGTGGCTTCCTTCCGAACACGGAGGCTGAAGGGTCGGTAGGTTCCTCCCTTTAATTATGAGACATTGGTGGAAAGATTGAGCCAGAAGGAAAGATATACTTTACCTTAAGTCAGCAATCCATAAAGAAGCCCTACTTGGTTGACCTCCTTGGCTAAGTGCTGAGAGAGGCCAAGCTGAGGGAGATAGATCTGTCCTCAGAGAACTGGAAGCTGTTAGAAGGTGGAATAAGAAAGGTGCACGAGTTTGTGCATTTCATATGATGAGGTCATAAGGGAGAAGCGTAAGTAACACTCCTCTGCCATTCTCTCATTTGCAAAGGGCTGGCAGACAGACCTGGAAGTTGTTTTTAACAGGGATTATTAGCTCCAAAACCCAGCAAGCCCCATGACGGTGACTTAAGTGAACAGGCTGGAGTTATCTCAAGCCATGAGAGGTCTTGGGTAGGCAGTCCAGGCAGGCATCGGCTCTTTCTGCCTTTTCCACTTCACCACCCTTTGTGTGAAAGATTGCAAAATGGCTGCTGTGTCTCCAGACCTCAAGTCCACATTCTAAACAATAGGAAGGAAATGGGGGGGGGAGTGGGCAAAGAGGATAAAAAGCCCTTTCCTTCTAGATTTTTTTTTTTTTTAAATTTTGGAAGAGAAGCCCTTCTCTGCAGACTTGTGACTATGTCTAACTTACCAGCCTTTCGAAGGCACGAACAGAGTGGAACTGTCGTCGGCTGCCCTCAGTTGGAAGGCACCCAAGGAGGAGAGGACTATGGGTGAGGACTGGGATGAACAGAGGCGTCTGCCCAGGTGCCTCAGAGGAAACAATGATGTTATGCTACAGGTAAAGATTCTGACGGATGTGTGTGTGTGTGTGTGATGGGGCGGATGTGCAGAAGAGAAGATAGGAAAAAAATGCGATGAATAGTTTAAAAAGAGATCGGTGGAGTTAGGGATGAAGTAGATGGCAGAGCAGGAGCTAGCTGACTTTGCAGGGCCCTTTGGGGTAGAAAAGGAAATGGGACTGCTCTCTGCTGAATTCATAGTGCCAGGAGAGGATATGTGGGCAGATGGGCTACGGAGCTGGGTCAGAGGGTGCTGCCATGGTCTGACTTGACTTGATCACAGGCAGTGGTCTAAAATCTGTCTGGAGAGATTGACTGAGATTGCCTAGTTTGTGTGTATGGTAGCAGGGTTTCCACACAATTATCACACCTTGTAGAGAGAGAAAGCTCCCACCAATTTGCATCTTAAATATCATTATTACCAGAGAAATGGGGCAGAACAAAATGAACAGTATCAAGAGAATAACTCACACAGCCATAAAAAGGAAAGAAATTGGGTCATCTGTAGACACGTGGACGGACTTAGAGTCTGTCATACAGAGTGAAGAAAGACAAAAACAAATATCATACAGTAACCCATATATGTGGAATCTAGAAAAATGGTACAGATGATCTTATTTGCAAAGCGAAAGTAGAGACACAGACGTGAACTCCACTCGGGGCTCTGTGAAAGTCGCTCAGTCGTGTCCGACTCTGCAACCTCATGGACTATACACAGTCCCTGGAATTCTCCAAGGCAGAATACTGGAGTGGGTAGCCTTTCCCTTCTCCAGGGGCTGTTCCCAACCCAGGCATTGAACCCAGGTCTCCCGCACTGCAGGCAGACTCTTTACCACATTGCAGGCTGAGCCACAAGGGAAGCCCAACTTGGTGCTCTGCGGGGACCTGAATGGGAAGGAAATCCAAGAGAGGGGATACATATATATACATGTGTGGCTGACTCACTTTGCTCTACAGTATAAACTAACAGCACTGTAAAGCAACGATACTCCAATAAACATTAATTTTAAAGGAGAAGAGAAAAACACAGATCTGGGTGAGTTGACTACCAACATACTCAGTTGTTTAGCAATATTTCTGTGCCTACTGTATGCACAGCACTGGGCTTGGTGCTAAATAAGTGACTCTGCTTGCCAAGGGCTGTCGTTTCTGATAGGGAAGACGACAGAATGAGGAGCATACGGGGCAGTGTGGGGTAACTTCCTCCCATGGGTGAGTCTCACAGAATGCGCACACATGGGAGTTTAGGAAATTGGATCACCGTGTCAGCTGGCACAGTGAGAAAGTCCTCGGGCAGGAGGAGGTGACATTTCATTTGTGGATCTTGGAAAGGTGGTAGAATTTGGATGAAAAGTGGGCAGGAGGGGAGCTTTCTGGGACAGGGAAGAAGCTTAAGGAGGTGATGGAGGCCCAGGCCATCACTCACATGGGGGAGTATGATGCACTGCTCCGGCTGAGTGCTGGGGAGGGATGGGATTGAAAGAATACGGGTGTCAAGCTCTAAGTCAGGTCTTGAAGGGAAAAGGAATGGGCTGAAAGGGTGGCCCTGGGATTGAATACTGTCTCCATGAGCCACCCACCACTTGTGTACTTTTGACAGTATGACTGATTGATCTTCTCAGAAGCTTGGAAGTATCTGTAAATAGAAGGGATACTCCTGACCTAGAGGGTGCCTGTGTGCGTGCTAAGTCGATTCAGTCATGTCTGACTCTTTGTGACCCTATAGACTATAGCCTTCCAGGCTCTTCTGTCCGTGGGATTTCCCAGGCAAGAATACTGGAGTGGGTTACCATGCCTTGCTCCAGGGGATCTTCCCAACCCAGGGATCGAACCCAAGTCTCCTGCATCATAGGCAGATTCGTACTGTTAAAAGTGTGTTAAAAGAGTTTCTGTAGCACTTGGCTAAAGAGTTATATTTGGGAGGCAGAAACAACACTGAAATAAAGAGAGATGAAAGAAAATAAAAAAAGAACACTAAGAAAAAGAAAGGTCAACAAAGTCAACCACAACTTAAAATTGTAATTTTTTTCATTTATGGTATTTTTTTCTACTTTGACTTCTGTCATGGGAAATTGATGACATTCAGCTGCTTTGACCTGTAAAAAAGGAACTCTTATATATGATTCCACATAATACATTACACATTGTATATAAAATTTTATGGCCTATTCTGCAAATACTGTTATATCATAAACATTTCCTTATGTTATTAAACTTTCTTTGAAGGCATAGTTTTTAATGGATGTCTTCTAGTAAATTGGATGTGTGGCCATAATTTCTTTAACCATTTATTTCATTATAGGATATTTGAATTTTTCTCTTTCCTTCCTCCCTCCTTTCCTTCTCTTCCTTCCTTCTTTTCTCTTCCCCACCTTCTCTCTCTTTTTGTTGCTATTATGAATAATACTGATAAAACATTCTTTTAACCATATTTATTTCTGTGCTTATCTCTGATTATTTCCTTAGGATACAAGCTTAGAAGAGGAATTATTTAGGAGAGGGTTTGAGCAATTTAAAAAAATCTCAATACCTTAATGCCAAAAGGCTTTACCGAAACTGTGCTAATCTATCCTCTAAGACTCTTGAGAGTCCCTTGGACTGGAAGGAGATCAAACCAGTCAGTCCTAAGGGAAATCAACACTGAATATTCATTGGAAGGACTGGTGCTAAAGCTGAAGTTCCAATACTTTGGTCACCTGATGTGAAGAGCTGACTCATTGGAAAAGACCCTGATGCTGGGAAAGATTGAGGGCAGGAGGAGAAGGCAACAGAGGCTGAGATGGTTAGATAGCATGACTGACTCAATGAGTTTGAGCAAACTTTTGGGATATAGTGGTGGAGGACAGAGGAGCCTGGTGTACTGCAGTTCATGGGGTCAGAGTCTGACATGACTTGGCAAATGAACAACAACAAAGCCTCTAATAAGCAACATACAAAAGTGTAGGTTCCACTGCAAAATTGTCACCAATGAATATTGCCTTTTATCTTATTTTTATTTTCTCCAGCTGCAGTGGAGGAAAATGGTAGCATTAGAATAAGTTCGTTTCACAATGTAAAGATTTGCAACGATGCATAGAGAGAAAAGGGGCTTCCCTAGTGGCTCAGTAGTAAAGAATCCGCCTGCAATGCAGGAGCCACAGGAAACACTGATTTGATCCCTGAGTCAGGAAGATCCCCTAGAGGAGGGCATAGCAACCCGCTCCAGTATTCTTGCCTGGAGAATCTCATGGACAGAGGAGCCTGGTGGGCTCACAGAGTCTGACACGACTGAAGCAACTTAGCACTCACGCACACAGAAAAAAATGAAAACAGTTTCTGTCTGAGCCTCTATCTGGCCATCTGCGTTTGACTTCCATGCTTATCTCAAAAAGATGGGACAGAGCCCAAGTCACAGGCATATAGTCTAAAGCCCCACGACCCACCCACCTTCCATAACCTTTCTGCCAACAGTGTATCAATGGGTGGCCCTAATAAGTGAGTAAGCCTGCGCCCAGGTGGCTGCTTATTTTATTTTATTTTATTTTTGCCATGATTGAGCTGAATCACTATCATTTGGTGTAGGTGGCTCAGCCATGCGATCATAACACATTGTCAGGAGCAGAGAGAACTGGTGTGGGCGTCTTGTAGGCCTTGGGCACAGGGCCTTGTCCTGGTGCAGCAGCTTGCTGGTTTCTATTTCCAACTTTAATCTATGACTTCCAGCATTGCCTAATCTGACTTTTTGTTTCCACCTGTGCCTTGGGGGTGGGTGGGGAGGGGTGGGAGGAAAGGCGGGCAGAACAGGAGGACTGGGACAGCAGTGTCATTCTAGCTGGCAGGACAGAGTGGGAATATGGTTGGTGGCGGAGGGAGGAAGGATGAGATGACAATTCCTCCCCTCACTTCTGATCATCGAAGCTAAAAACTCAAACTAAACATGTGGGAGCCTGGCATTGCCTTGGTTCTGCCACCAGGGAAGCATAGCAGCAGCTGATGGTGCATTTAAGCCAAAAAAGTGTAGGACTGTGAGCTTTTAGTGAGGAAAGGGGTCATCCAACCAGACTTCCCATCCCCTGATGGCCCAAGGATTCACAAAAGGAATTTTTTTTTTTTTTTTTTGCAATGGCTACTTGGAACTTCCCTGATGGCCTAGTGGTTAAGAATCAGCCTTCCAATATAGGGGATGTGGGTTCAATCCCTGGTCAGGGAACTAAGATTCCACATGCTGTGGGGCAGCTAAGACCGCACGCCTTAACAAAGTCCTGACACAACCAAAAATAAATGGCTAGAAAATAGGGCTTCCCAGATGGCTCAGCAGTAAAGAATCTGCCTGCCAATGCATTAGACGTAGGAGACAAGAGTTCAGTTCCTGTGTTGGAAAGATCCCCTGGAGGAGGAAATGGCAACCCACTCCAGCATTCTTGTCTGAAAAATTCCAAGGACAGAGGAGACCAGCAGGTTATAGTCCGTGGTGTCACAAAGAGTCGGACACAACTAAGCCGTGAACATGCACACACTTAGCTTGGGTCCTCTGATCTCTGTCCTCTGGTTGACAGTGGCGAGTGCTTGCTGTTCTCTGTCATAATCTGGGTGGGGATAGTCTGGCTAGACCTTGCTTTGGTGATGTGAGCCTTAGCTACAGAGGCGGTCACACTGGGTGACTCTAGAGGCACTGGCTGGGTAGGTGAGCTAATGTCTCCTTGAGCTGAGGGCGGTGGTCACATTATATGGCCTCTGTGAGGCTAAGATACCATGCTTCTTTAAAGCCTTTTGGAAATAAGGTCTAAATACATTATATTTTTTTATGTTTGTGTTTTATTGTGGTAAAATATACATTATGTAAGATTTATCACCTTAATCATTTCTAAGTGTACAGTGCAGTGGCGGTCAGTACATTCATATTGTACAACAATTACCACCATCCATCGCCGGGACTTTTTGTATCATCCGAAACTGGAACTCTGCTCCCATTAAACACTAATTCCCTCTCTATTCCCCATTCCCTCCCACTTACCACACTGCCCAGCCCTGGTAAAATTCTTATTT
This sequence comes from Ovis aries, assembly GCF_016772045.2. Taxonomy (NCBI): domain Eukaryota; kingdom Metazoa; phylum Chordata; class Mammalia; order Artiodactyla; family Bovidae; genus Ovis; species Ovis aries. The sequence goes on from NC_056071.1 coordinate 16,231,274, forward strand.
TATATTTTATGTATTACTGCTGATGCTGCTGCAGCTAAGTCGCTTCAGTCGTGTCCGACTCTGCGACCCCATAGACGGCAGCCCACCAGGCTCCCCTGTCCCTGGGATTCTCCAGGCAAGAACACTGGAGTGGGTTGCCATTTCCTTCTCCAATGCATGAAAGTGAAAAGTGAAAGTGAAGTCAATTCTATGATTACTTGATGTACTTCACGTAAATGAAATCACACAAGCTTTGTCCTTTTGTGCGGCTCCTTTCATTTAGTTTGATGTTTTCAAGGTTTGCCCATGTTGTAGTGTGTATCAGAATTGCTTTCCTTTTTAAAGGCGGAACAATATTCTACTGTATGTATATATACCCATTCTGTTCTCCGTTTATACATCGATATACACAGGGATGTTTCCACCTTTTAGCTACTGTGAATAATGCTGTTATGAACATGGGTGTACAAATCTCTGTTTTGAGTTCCTATTCTCAATTCTTTGGGGTTTATACAAAGAAGTGGAATGGTTCAACCGTATGGTAATTGCGTGTTTGTAAATACAAATGTTTATAAAATGAGATGTTAGGACAGTGTGTTGTTTGGGCTGCTATAACAAAAACAGCCTAGGCTGGGCGGCTTATCAACAGAAGTTTATTTTTCAAGGTTCTGGAGCCTGCAAAGTCCAAGGTCAAGATGGCACCAGGTTCAGTGTCTAATGAGAACTTGCTTCCTGTTCCATAGGTGGCTATCTTTGTGCTGTGTCTTCATATGGCAGAAAAGGCAAGGGGCCTTTCTGGAGTCTCTTTTATAAGGGCCCTAATCCCATTTATGAGGATGCCCCACTCATGACCTAATCGCTCCTCAGAGGCTTCATCTCCAAATACCATCACATTAGGGATTAGGTTTCAACATACGAATTTTGATAGGGGGACACACACAGTCTATTACAGGCAGTGAAATTATTCTGTATGATGCCATAATGGTATATATATATGATTTTATATTTTGGTTCAAACCCAGAGAACTGTACAACACAAGGGCTGTGAAGAGTGAACCCTCATGTAAACTGTGTGTGTGTGTGCCCAGTTGCTCAGTCATCCCTGATTCTTTGTGATCCCATGGACTGTAGCCCACCAGGCTCCTCTGTCCACGGGATTTCCCAGGCAAGAATACTGGACTGCATTGCAATTTTCCACGCAGGGTTTCGTCTCAACCCAGAGATCAAACCATTGTTTCCTGTACTGGCAGGTGGATTCTTTACCGCTGAGCCACCTGGGAAGCCTCATGTAAGCCATGGGCTTTAGTTAGTACTGATGTCTCAATATTGGCTCATTAACGGTGCAAATGTAGCACATCAAAGCAAGATATTAACAAAGGAGGAAATTGTGGAGGGGGTGGGTGGGAGGTGGGGTTTGTGGGAAGTCTCTGTACTTTGGGGTCAACTTTGCTGTAAACTTAAAATTGCTCTAGAAATAAAGTCCGTCACTTCCTGGAGTAGTTCCCATGTAAGTGCCTGCTCCTTTTCCCCTTGCTCTTTCTTTTCTTTGCAGTCTCACTGCCTTGTCTGGCCATTAAATGTCCTGGGCATGACCTTCTTCTGAGAGCCTGTGACAGGAACTCTCGTGACAGGACAGCCCCCCGCTCACCTCCTCATTCTGTTGGGGCCCACTCTCTGGCACCCAGTGTCCAGCTCTGGTCCATAGCTCTTTGTTGGACCTCTCTTCTTATTTCCAGAGACTTCTCTCAAGTCCTTCCTGTTGTTCATGTCCCGGAGGGGAGGAGCTTTACTCATTAGGGAGGAAGACACAGGTCTCTAGAGAATCCTAGTGAGCTCCTCAGTGTCTCAAAGTATTTTCCAGAACAGACCCAGGACTGTCTTCAGGGCTCCAGGTGCTGATTTCAAATAGACGTTTTCTACTGAACATCATTCTGAGTGAAGACCCCATGGAAACTTCCAGGCTCCCTGTTTTCCTTTTGAGAAAAATCCAGCATGATCTGTGATGGTTTCCAAGTCTCTGTTTGGAGTTTCCAGCAATGTGGTGCCAGTTTGTTTGCTCTAAGACAGATACTCTGCACAAAATAAGACGATAGAAAGTGACTGTGCTTGAAAGAAAAGAAAGGGCGCCTCCAGGTGCCATAACACAAAATGTGAGAAAGTGTCATCACTCAGACCTATCCAGCTGTTTGTGACCCTGTGGACTGTAGCCTGCCAGGCGCCTCTGTCCATGGGATTTCCCAGGCAAGGACACTGGAGTGGGTTGACATTTCCTCCTCCAGGGGATCTTCCTGACCCAGCAATCGAACCTGGGTCTCCTGCATTGCAGGTGGCTTCTTTACCGTCTGAGCCACCAGGGAAGCCCAGTTTGTTTGCTATTAAGACACAGATATTCTGCACAAAATAAAGCAATAAAAAGTGACTGAGCCCTTCATAAATCCCAGAGCCTGAGAGAGCCCCTTAGGAAAGGTTAAAGTTACTGAAAGAAAATTAAAACTTCAGATTTGCATCCAAACTGGGTGTGGGGTCCAAATTTGCTGAAACTCAAGAGATTACTCTCAAAGTGGTCCAGGGACTTCCCTGGTGGTCCAGGGGCTACGACTCCGCTCTCTCAAATGCAGGGGGCCCAGGTTCGATCCCTGGTCAGGGAACTAGATCCCACATGCTGCAGCTAAGATCCAGTGTAGGCAAATAAAAAATAAATAAATAAAATACTTTAAAAAATGGTTCAGACCACTTCCCTGGTGGTCCAATGGCTCAGACTTCACTCTCCCAGTGCAGAGGACCCAGGTTCTATCCCTGGTCAGGAAACTGGATCACACATGCCGTAACTGTGAGTTTGCATGACGGAACTGAAGATCCCACATGCTGCAGTGAAGATCAAAGATCCTGCACACTGCTACTAAGACTTGATGCAGACAGATAAATAAATAAATAAAAATGAATATTAAGAAAAAGTGGTCCAGACCATTGATGCTCCCATAGCCTAAAAAAAAACAAACCCAGAGCTACCCTGTAACAATGTTTAATGACCCAGAGTACATTGAAATCCCAGATGGTATACAGCACTTGTTGAAAGTGAGCTAACAATAACAACAACAATAATAATAATAATAATAATAAAGACAAGCCACACAAGGAAACTAACCAATAAGGGGAAGAATGCTAAAACAACAGACAAAATTAGTACCCCAAGAGATAAAAATGATAGAATAAGATGAAAAAAAAGCCCAACCCTGTAAAATAAATTTTAAGAAATAAGGAAAAAATAAGGAGCAACAGGAAAGAAGAGAATCATAATATATGAACACAACTTTCTGTTTTTTTTCCCACCAGGTCTGAGCACTTTGAGATAAGGTCTCATCTTATTTCATTCTCTCTGTGCTCCCAGAACCCAGGACCCAGTAAGACTTTGTGGACATTTGCTGAATGAATGGATGTCTCCTCATCACTGCCTTTGGAGGAGGGTGGCTGAGCATACCTGTTATGTATCTAGATCCTGCCTCTTTCTATTCTGTGTAAGTCAAGGTAGGCCTGGCAAGAGGTCTGCAGGAAACAATTCTAGGATCTCCTATCTGCAGACCTTTGTCTTTCTCTGCCTTCAATGGTATAAGGCAGAATCCAACATATGTCCATTTTGTAAGTTGGCACAAGTGTGAAAGAAAGAAAGTGACTTTTCTATCCAGAATGACCTTTGGTACGGGAAGCCCAATTTTCTTCTCAAAAGACAGAGAACCTTGCAGAATTCCATGCCCATGTGCGCACAGAGCTCCCAGCAGTCTCTGTCTCCCTCCAGCTCATGCTATGGGCAGCCTGTTGGTGGAAGGCTTTGGACTTGTACCAAGTGGCTTGGATTAGAGTTATGCCCCCAGGCATCATTAACGTGGTCTTTGTGTGAATCTCTCAACTTCTCTTGAGCTTCCATTTACATCTTTTGTTGAACGCAGTGGATGAGACATGACCCACTGATCTCTCAGGGCTGCTGGGAAGTTGGGACAACTGAGTGGAGACACTTTAAAGCTCAAGGGCTTTGCTGGTGGCTCCGTGGTGAAGAATCCGCCTGCCAGTGAGGGGACATGGGTTCGATCCCTGGTCTGGGACGATCCCACACGCCGCAGGACAACAAAGCCCATGAGCCACAACTACTGACCCTGTGCTCGAGAGCCCAGGAGCTGCAACTACTGAGCTCATGTGCCGCAAGTACTGAAGCCCACATGCCTTCGAGCCCATGCGCCACAACAAGAGAAGCCACCGCAGTGAGAAGCCTGCACACTGAGCTGGAGCGCAGCCCCCTGCTCAGCATAGCTAGAGAAAAGCCTGCACAGCAATGAAGACCCAGCACAGCCAGAAATCAATAAACAAGTAAGTTTTAAAAAAGAAAAAGCTCAATATACTCCTAAGGAAGCAGATCCCTGCCACAGAGCCAATGCTTCACTCTAGCATCTAGGATGCGAAGGTATAAGACTGCAGCCATGGGGCACTGTGATGTGTAGCAAAGGCTCCCAGAAGGAGGTCACATATCAGGCAAGATGAAATGGAAGACTAGAACCAGCCAAGAAAATGGGGGAAGTGGGGAGAAAACCATTGTTGGCAGAGAGAAGAGCATGCACAAAGGTCTAGAGGAGAAAATACATGGTATTCAGGAAAGAAGACCAGTGTGGCTGGATCATGTTCTGTTCTCCCCGGGTGCCTCCCTGAAGTCTGTGCACGGAACTTTCTAGATCCTGCACTTTGTCACCTTCATTCATTGAATCCAGATATACCCAGATCTGTGTCTCTCCCCTTCTAATACTGCCCCATCTCTCCCAGATGCCCCCAAAGTTTCTATTCCTGGCTCTCTCTATGATCCTATTCCCCATTCAACGATCTGCTTCCCAGCTGCCATTTTATTTTAAATGACTGATGAGCTAATGTCAACCAAGGTTAATTTCACAGCCAATCAGCACAACACACGTGGCAAACATCTGTGAAAAAAGGCTTGGAAAAGGACTTCCTAACATCAGACTTGGGAGCATTGGATCTAGAAGGAGACAGAGACAATGAATCAAAGCAGGATGAGAAAAAGGTCCTGAATGAGCCAGTCGACATGTTTTCTTACACATGAGGCACAGAGCTGGAGGCTGAAGGAGACACTAAAACGCTTCAGATATGGTCCCTGCCAGAAGGATGTTATAATTTATTTTGGAGCGATAAGAGGAAATTAGAAAGAAAATGGAAAGAGCAAACTGCCAACCTTTTAGACAGTTTATTAAAGTCCCTTTCATGCACTTGACTTCAAGCTAAAGAGATTATTTTCCCTCAACCCTGCTGCTTAGCTTTGTTCAGGAAAGAGTTGACTAGTATGTCATGGGCTGTGTTGGCAGTGTAGACTCACAGACGCCATTGTGTCGCGTCAACTTAAAAAATGCACGACGTGAATGCACAATGCAAGTTAAGTTTTATTTGGGGGCAAAATGAGGACTGTAAGCCCAGGAGACAGCATCTCAGATAACTCTAAGAAACCGCTCCAAAGAGGCAGAGGGGAGGTCAGTATATATGTGATTTTGGCGAATATCATATCTATATGATATGATATATATAATGTATGATATTTATCATATATATATATATATATATATATATATATATATATATATATGCTTGATTGCATGTACTCCCTTCGCCAAAATCACATATATATACTGCAGAAAGTTTCTGCTAGTACCGAGGAGCAGTCATCACCATGAAGGGTTTCGAGCGCTTTTCTAGATCTGGGGAGATACAGGAACTGGGCTCACAAAATCAGCTCCTGAACATATCTGACTCTCTGAAGACCTGTCCTGCCAGTCTTTCCTGAGCACAGAGTGCCTCATTTCTGCTCTCCACCTTGAATTTCTTTTAGGGGGTGTTGAAAATCAGCAGCTGCAGCAGCACATGCTTTAATCCTTGTAGAGGTAGATGGCAAGCACCAATATATAGTTAACAGGATGGTGCTCAGAAAGCCAGGACAAGAGGGGGTCTGGGGCTGCGGTGACTGGATGATCTCACTTCTTTGGAGTGTGGTGGGTAGGCTTCCTTACGATCATCTGTGGGAAGATATTTACAGTGAGAGAAACTTGGAGTTTTAAGAGGCATGCAGTGTAGCCTCCCATCTAAGGATGAAATCCTTTCCGTGGTGACAACCCTCTCAGGAAAACTTTGGATTTCCAGAGAAAAAACTTTGGGTTTTAGAGTTACATGGATCTGGCCCAAGTCCCAGTTCTATCTCTGATTAACTGTGTGACCATGGGTGAGTTCCTAAAATTTTCTACATCTGGAACTCTTGAACAATCAGGATTCTTGGTTACAAGTGACAGAAAATCTCACTGGAAGGACTTTGCATGGTGTTTTCTTCTGCAGTCAAACATGAGACGTTTTTCTGTGCCAACAGCCAATTCTCCAATTCTATGACACCAACTGAATGTACAGGATGATCTGTTAGAATGATTCACAGAACCCAGGTAATCACTTTGCTTATGGTTACTGGTTCAATAGACAGTGAAAGTGAAAATGTCACTTGCTCAGTTTTTTCCAGCTCTTTGCAGCCCCATGAACTGTAGCTTACCAGGTTCCTCTACCCATGGAAATTTCCAGGCAAGAATACTGGAGTGAGTTGCCATTTCCTGCTCCAAGGGATCTTTCAGATCTGGAGATTGAACCCAAGTCTCTTATGTTGCCTAAATTGGCAGGAAATTCTTGACCGCTAGTGCCACCTGGGAGGCCCCTGGTTTAATAGAAAGGGGTACAATTCAAGAAGTCATATATGGATGTGAGGGTTGGACCATAAAGAAGACTGAGCACTGAGGCATTGATGCTTTTGAACTGTGGTGTTGGAGAAGACTCTTGAGTACCTTGGACAGCAAGGAGATCAAACCAGTCAATCCTAAAGGAAGTCAACCCTGAATATTAATTGGAAGGACTGATGGTGAAGTTCAAACACTTTGGCCACCTGATGCAAAAGGCTGACTCATTAGAAAAGACCCTGATCCTGGGAAAGATTGTAGGCAGGAGGAGAAGGGGATGACAGAGGACAGAGGATGAGATGGTTGGATGGCATCACCGACTCAATGGACATGAGTTTGAGCAAGCTCCAGGAGATGGTGAAGGACAGGGAAGCCTGGCATGCTGCAGTCCATGGGGGTCTCAAAGAGTCAGACAGGACCGAGCAATTGAACAACAACAACGATTCAGGAACAGCTAAATGGAACAGGTGCAGTGTGTGTGTGCGTGTGCATGCGTGTGTGTGTGTGTAGATTCCATGTCCTCTCCAGGTGTGTCATCCTCTACCACCCTGATGTGTTCACTAACCCAGCAGCTCCCCCAAGTCTTGTGGTTCAAATCTGTTCTTTTCTTAAAGAGTACAACCTCCAGCCATTCCTCTAGCTCTGAAGGTCAGTGGTGGGAGCTGAACGTTCCAACTCTCTAATCTCTTGGTCTTTCTGGTGCCCAGTCCTATCCTGGGGCCATTTAGATGTCCTGTTCCACATCATCCCACTAGCAGAAACTCAGGGGTGACCAAGAGGGAAGCCAGTACGACAAAAATCACTATTTCTCAAGAAATGTCAAGGACTTTAGGAGCTGTCTGAAGGAATCAGGGACAGAGACTAAATGTACATTTTCAGTATTTGTTGTTGTTTAGTCACTAAGTCATGTCTGACTCTGTAGGACCCCATGGACTATAGCCCACCAGGCTCCTCTGCTTATGGAGTTTCCTAGGCAAGAATACTGCAATGGGTTGCCATTTCCTCCTCCAGGGAAACTTCCTGACCCAGGGATCAAACCCATGTCTCCTGCATTGCAGGCAGATTCTTTACCACTGAGCCACCTGGGAAGTTCATATCTTTATTATACCACAGGGTTTAATTATGACAAGGAGTTTTAGGAAGCTGGGGCTTATGTAATTGAACTATCCATTGCTTGTGCTCGCTAGGGACTCATCTACTTTTAGAGTTCACTTCCTCCATTTCTCAGCTTCAGCTCACCCTTGCATGGGGTACTTTCTTAGGTAGACTCTCAACAAGAGAAAGCAAATGGGTTGCTGATAGCCTGAGACGTGTCTTCTTAGAGCTTAGTAACTTCCCCAGGCAGAAACCTTTTCCTTGTTTCAGAAAAAAAATAAATCTCAGAATTTCTCTCTTTGATCTGACATGGGTTAATCACATGGCCAGGGAATAACACACTTTGATTCAAGCACGCATCCCTGAAATTAGACTTGGGCTTCATCCAAATTACAGGAACCAAGAATGGGGAGTGAGTGGCTTCTTGAAGGAAAGTGGAGCTTCTCTCACCAGTGGGGAGGGAGGATGTGGTGACTGGGCAGGAACAGCTACCCAGTCTCTTCTCGTCTGTAAAGTGCTGTGGTGTATGTGCGGCTTGGAAAGCAGTTTCCAGACATGAGGCAGAACGAGAGGGGAATAGAGCTTATTAGAGCTGGAAGCATTGTTAGAACAGCCGGTTGGCTCAAAGAAGAATCTCTGCCTTTCATGGGCTAGTAGCCGATGTTTATAGCAGCCGGGCAAAGAAAATTCCTGCTGGAAGGGTAGCATTAGGTGATTGGTTAGGATGCTGCAGGGTGGATATTTTACCTAATAAGGAGTGAGGGAATGGCTAGTTTTGAGTCCCCAGTGGGGGGCGTGGGAGGCTCAGCGCAACAGCTGCTATGGGGTTCTGGAGACTTTTGTCCTGTCACCTGGTACAAGGATCCACACCTGTGACCTTGGTGTAGGGCTCCACGTAAAGGAAGGATACTCATCGCTGCCCTCGGCTCTGTAGTCTTCTCCAATTCCTCCTCTACGATCATTTACACCTTAGACTCTGCAGCATGTGTGGGGTGTGTTCTCTGAGTCTTTGTCCAGCTATATGAAGGGCTTCTCACATGGCTCAGTGGTAAAGACTCCACCTGCCAGTGTGGGAGACTCAGGTTCAAATCCCTGGGTTGGGAAGAGCCCCTGGAGGAGGAAATGGTAACCCGCTCCAGGACTCTTGCCTGGGAAATCCCATGGATAGAAGAGCCTGGTGGGCTGCAGTCCGTGGGGTCTCAAAGAGTCGGACACGACCGAGTGACTGAGTGTATACATGCACACCAGGTGTACGTAATAAAGTGAAGTTGCGCAGTCATGTCTGACTCTGTGCAACCCCATGGACACCAGGCTCCTCCGTCCATGGGATTTTCTAGGCAAGAGTACTGGCGTGGGTTGCCATTTCCTTCTCCAGGGAACTTCCTGACCCAGGGATCGAACCCCGGTCTCCCACGCTGTAGACAGACGCTTTGCCGTCTGAGCCACCAGGGGAGTCAGTATGTAATAAAGCCTCCAGCAATTCCTTCAGGGAGATGAAACCAGAGTCTCATAATGTTTCTCACGGGATAAAATTTGTCCATATTTTTCTAGACTTGCATGTGTCCCTTTCCGCTCCTGGTTATACCCTGAGAATTCACAGAGTACAATATTCTTCTCCGGCCCAGATCATCTCAGTCCTTGATGTGTTTTTCATTTGAGCCCATATTTCATTTGAAAATGTCAAAATACTGCCCACACATGGCCAGAACCCAGCTGAGAGGAGAGAGTCACTTTATAAAACCTGCCAAATGGGGTTTGGTGCTTGTCTGATCATGAATCATGAATGCTTTTAGGACAGATGGTGTAATCATATCCAAGAAGAATGCCCTTTCGAGGGGGGATGCTAATCAGATCACATGACATGAGAGCCTCCCATCTGTCACGTGAGCAACCACACATGGCAGACAGGGAGCTTTCTTAACCTGCGGCTTGTTTCTATTCTGGAAGTGGTTAGCGTTTACTTAGTGTGTTCAGGAAACCCTTGCAGGGGGCTAACCACATTGGCTGACTGATTGACCCACCTAGTACACATACTCTCAGATCCTTCTGTGTGCCAGGCATTGCTATACATGCTTCCATTCTATGAAGATTTCCTTCTAGTTGGGTGGTTGGTTAAGCCACTAAGTCGTGTCTGACTCTTGTGACCCCAGGGACTGTAGCCCGCTAGGCTCCTCTGTCCATGGGATTCTCAAGGCAAGAATACTGGAGAGGGTTGCTATTTCCTTCTCCAGGGGATCTTCCCAACCCAGGAACTGAACCCAGATCTCCTGCATTGTAGGCAGATTCTTTACCAACTGGGCTACAAGGGAAGCCACTCTAGTCGGGAAAGGCGAATAATTAGTAAGTGTAAGAGTGTTTGCTAAGTCGATTCTAGTCGTGTCCGACTCTTTGCGGCCCCATGGACTATAGCCCACCAGGCTCCTCTGTCCATGGATTTCCCAGGCAAGAACACTGGAGTGGGTTGTCATTTCCTTTTCCATGGGATCTTCTAGTCCCAGGGATTGAACCCCAGGCCCCTGCACTAGCAGGCAGATTCTTCACCACTAAGCCACCTTAGGGAGGCCAGATTTCCTCTTCCTCCAGCCCCAGTGACCCAGAGATCATATCTGGGGCTGCCTTAGAGTCTTCAGCCATGGCCCAAGTTCACAGAAGCTGGATGGCTTTATTCTCTGAGAGTTCTGCACTCACTAGTCTTCTGAACATGCCAGGCTCCTGGCCCCTCAGCCCTCTTACGTGTGCTCTTCCCTTCTGTCAAAGAACTCTCTAATCTATTTCTGCCCTCCTCCTCACCCTTGAGGTCTCATCTCAGCACCTGACTCTTCTGGGGAGCCCTCCTGACCACCCAGCAAAGTAGCCCACAGCCCTGCTCCTTTCCTGGGTTCCCATTTTGCTTCGGAGATAATTCCAGGTTGGCAGTTATTTTGAACTGTAGCAGTCCTCTGAGACTGCAGACTTCTCAAGAGTTGGACATGTGTGTGTGTATTAATGTATGCACACATGCCCGTGTGTATGCCCATATTTGTTTGTGATTGTGTGGTTGTATTTTTATGTGGGTATTTGCGTGCAGTTAGAACACCTGTCATATATGAGCCAGGACTCCAAAGGAGCTTTTAGCTTTCAAACAAAGAAGTCCAGGGAGATCAGTAAAGGAAAAGAGAGAGGAGAGCCGTCAAGATAAAAGTTATACTTCAGCATCGATAAGAGGAGCTAAGATGGCTTCACTGTGCCCTTGGTTACCCAGGGAGGCAGATATGTGAAAAACCAGAGGAAAGACATTAACCCTGATGAATCTGGCTCTTTCTCCGGGCGAAATCCTTGCACACTGGCAGGTCAGGTCTTCGCTTGCATAGTAGCTCACTGTGAACAGGCTTTTACAGTTGAAATATTCAGTCATTCATTTTGTCTCTGTTATTTTCCTTCCCCGGGGCAAATTTACCTTCACACAATAATTACCTTTTTTCAGATTCTTCCAAAATGTCATTGGGTTTGAGAGCTGCCGAGCTTGAATTTGCACTGCCTTGTGTCAGCATCACTGAGCTCCTTCACCTGGGCAGACAGCAGGACTGTGCCAGTATTTGCTTTCCATCATACACAATGGGCAGCTCAAAGGAGGATGGGGAGGAAGCACGCAGGCTTGGGGAAAACGCCGGTTACTTGGAAAACATAAAATACGTGTGTGTGTGCTAAGCCACTTCAATCCCGTCTGACTCTCTGCGACCCCATGGACCGTAGCCCGCCAGGCTCCACTATCCGTGGGATTTCCCAGGCAAGAATACTGGAGTGGGTTGCTATTTTCCTCCTCCAGAGGATCTTCCCAACCCAGGGACCAAACTCCTCTGTCTCTAATGCCTCCTTCATTGACAGGTGAGGGTTTGTTTTTTTTACCACTAGCGCAACCTGGGAAGCCTGCATATAAAATACTCTTGTAAATAGAACTACACAATTAAAAAAAAATTATTATTTATTTGCCTGCATTGGATCTTAGTTGCAGCACACAAGATCTTCACTCTTTGTTGTGGCATTCTATCTCTTAGTTCTAGTTCTTTGACCAGCGCTTGAACCTGGGGCCCCTGAACTGAGAGAGTGGAGTCTCAGCCACTGGACCACCAGGGAAATCCCAGAGGTGCAAAAAAAAAAAAAAAAAAATTGAAGGAAGGAAAGAAAGAAGGAAGGAAGGGAGAAATAGAAAGGCTGGCAAGTAGATTGGGAACCTGCTCTGTTTTCAGAGGCAGTGACTTTGGGTGCTTTGTTTTCCATTCCTGATCTCTAGTGAATTCAGAGTGTTATGAGTGTGTTTTAAAGATCTCTTCTGATTTAAACATCCTTTGAAACAATGTGATTGTTCAGTATTTATGTATTTACTTTTTTGCCATCAGATGAGTAGAATAAAATAAGATTTAGATGGAACCATAGTTACTGATTTAGATCAATCTAATAAAAAAAACTAAATGCATTCTTGCTCCAGGAAGCTGGCAGCAGTAGGCTCCTGCAGAGCTGGGGCCCAGGGGAGCAGACCAGGAGAGGAAGCCAGGCTGCCGGAGGCTGCATCCATTGCCCAAGCTCCCCACACCTGGGGGAAGGCCTCTCTTTGGTGGGCAAGTTTTGCACCATGAAGCAGCACATTCCTGATTCTCACTGTGTGATGTGAAAGTCTATGAAATGAAAATATAAAGGAGCCATTTATCAAAATCGTCAGCGTGGTTAGACCAGTGAACTGTGCATCAGTTCATTTGTACTTATTAAATATTGAAAGGACAGCAACCAGTGATTTTCATTGTATCAGCCCAGCCCCATTAACGTGGAAAAACAACAAAGTTTCCTTAAAGAACACTGCATGGGCTGGTCCACTGGGTGGTGCAGGGTATATATCAAGATTTCGAGCCATTGGTTCCGTATCTTTTGCTCTGGATTAAGGCACTGTCTTCCAGGCTGCAAATTCAACATCCTTGTTTGGGAGAGAGGTCAGAGGAGCTGGTAGCCTTGATTGTCAGGAGAAACTTTTCCTCCTGTCCAAATCCTTCCCTCAACCAGGAAGGAGAACAGAGCTGGGCTAGAGCTGAGAGTCCAGCTGTGATGGTTTATTTATTTTTTTTGCAATTAAAAAAAATTTACCTTTTGTCTGTGCTGCACAGCTTGTGGGATCTTAGTTCCCTGACACGTGCCCCCCTGCATTGGCACCCAGAGTCTTCACCACTGGACCACAAGGGAAGTCCCTGTGATGGCTGATTTTGTGTGTCGACTTAGCCAATGGTTCCCAGTTGTTTGGTGAAACACTAGTCTAGATTTTGCTGTGGGGGTCCTTTAAAAATGTGATTGACATTTACATCAGTAGACTTTGAGTAAAGCAGATTACCCTTTGTGGATGGGCCTGATTAAATCCCTTGAAGGCCTTAAAAGTAAGGACTGAAGTTTCCTGAAAAGGAAGGAATGCTCAAAACTGTAATATAGAGACCTGCCCAAAGTTCCCAGCCTGCTTCAACATCAACTCTTAACTGAATTTCTAGTCTGTTCTAGAGATTTCAGACTTGCCATCCCCACAGTCTCATACTTCAATTCCTAACATTTTCTTTTTCTCTTTACAGATAAAATCTATATCTATATGATTCCCACTGATTCTGTTTCCCTGAAGAATACTTCTGACTAATATACCAGCCCTGTTTCCACACTCCCCCGCCACTGAAAGAGTTTTCTCCCCACTGTCAGTTTCCTCACCTGTGGAATGGGTATAAAGTAACATCCCTATTAAGTCCACTAAGAGTTTTGAAAATATATTCCATTATCTCCTGTGTTAGAATCTCTTCCCAGGCTGCACTTCAGAATTAGCTTTGTATTCTCTCAATAATATGAATGCCTGAGCCCCTTCTCCTGAGATTCTGGGTCAGTAGAAGATTCACAGTCTTTAAAATGTATCCCAGGTCAGTCTGATGTACCTGAAGTTGAGCACCATTGGCGTGGTGATAACACCCAACCTCCTTAGCATTCAAATATTGTCACAATCTGATAACTTTCACCATTTCTTACCCCTTCATACAAAAGGACCCTTCACATCTTCTCCTGGTATTATTTTTAAAAAGATTTTTTGATGTGGACCATTTCTAAAGTCTTTATTGAATTTGTTACAATATCACTTCTGTTTTATGTTTTGGTTTTTTGGCCCTGAGATCAGGGATTGAATCTGCCCTACCTGCTTTGGAAGACGAACTGTTAACCACTGGACCACCAGGGACGACCCTCTCTAGGTATTTTTGCACACACTCTTTCATCTGCCTGAAATCTACCCTGCCGTAAATGCAACCTCAGTTAAGGCTTAAGTCCTTAACTTAGGGGCTTCCCAGGTGGCGCTAGTGGCAAAGAACCTGCCCGCCAGTGAAGGTAGATGTAAGAGATACGGCTTTGATCTCCGGGTGAGGAAGATCCCCTGGAGGAGGGCATGGCAACCCACTCCAGTAGTCTTCTCTGGAGAATCCCGTGGACAGAGGAGCCTGGCGGGCTATGGTCCATAGGGTTGCACAGAGTCGGACACAACTGAAGTGACTTATTAGGCACCCACATCTTAACTTAGCTCCTGTTAGGGAGACGCTTTTCCAGGCTTCCAGAGTCCCTGCCCATATGTGTGACATCTCTGGTGTGATACTGATCACATTAAATGACTATCCAACCATGCTTCTCTATTTGACGGCAAATTTCAAAGCTGGGCCTCACATCTTTGGGTCCTTATTACCTAGCACGATCCTGACATATAAAGCACAATAAATGTTTGCTTAATTTAAATTACAAAGCAAGCTCCTCTTGTATGGATTCCATACTCACCAAGCAACCTTTTGATAATCTGGCTTCCCTGGTAGCTGCCGCTGATGGAGCAAACGCATGTTCCGTCAGATGGATGTGAGTGTCTGGGCCACATGACAGTGCATTCATTTCTAGCAGTAAATTAATAAATTGGAGTCCTGGTTTACACATACAAAGTTTGTGGAATAAATGGCTTGCTTATGGTCATAACTCAATTATCTAAATACAGATGATCCTCCTAGCCTATTATCTGCAGACTGGGTTTTATTTATTGTCTTGAATTTGCTCTTTTTCTGGCCCTAAGCAGGCCCCTTTTCCTCCCTTGTGTGGATAATTGAAAGCTGGCACTGAATGTGACCCCCATCAGAGAGACAGTTTTATAAAGCATTGGTGTGGTGTCATTATTAATGTCCCTGATGGTTTGGATTACACAGCTAGGATGGAATTAACCAGATGTTGGCATTCCTGATCTACTGAGGCTGCTCAAGCAAAATCTAGCTTCACGCAGCAGCTGTGTGAGCCTGTCAAGAAGGCAGGGGTCCTCACTTCTCAGCTGGAAGTGGGGTGATGGGGAGTGAGTCAGGCTGACTTGTAAGTAGACACTGATCCCTCTTACATTTAGGTTAGACAGATAGATGGGCCACTGAATGCTGTACATCCTGAGCACCACATACTCTAAATAACTACCTAGGTCTTCTCTTCTTTCACTCTCCCCTGGGCCAGAGGAGCATGCGTCATCCTTTATTCACTTATAGCTTCCAGTACTCACTTTTGGGCTTCCCTGGTAGCTCTGATGGTAAAGAATCTGCCTTCAATGCAGGAGATGTAAGGGATTGAGACATGGGTTCGATCCTTGGGTTGGGAAGAGCCCCTGGAGAAGAGAATGGCAGCCTGCTCCAGTATTCTTGCCTGGGAAATCTCATGGACATAGGAGCCAGGTGGGGCTACAGTCCGTAGGATCACAAAGAGTTAGACAGGACTGAGTGACTAACACACACATACACACACGCTTGCTTTCACACACAGTGTTGGGGAAAGCCCAAGAACTCTGAAAATACTTAATAACTGATGCAAGGCCAGGGGATTAAAGGCCACAGTAAATACACACCCAGATGCACAGATGCTCACACGTCCTTTGTTATACAAGAGAGAAGTGTACATTGCTGGAAAATGAGAAAGTGCCAAGAAGAGGAAAAACAAAATGAAAAACACTTATATCCACTCCTTACCATCAAAAACTGTCAGTTCCAGTTGTGTGTATATTGTGTGTGTGTGTGTGTGTGTGTGTGCGCACATGTCCATCAAGAGATGAATGGATGGAGAAGATGTGGTACATAGAGACAATGAAATACTACTCAGCCACTAAAAGGAATGAAACTGGGTCATTTGCAGTGATGTGCATGGACCTGGACTCTGTCATACAGAGTGAAGTCAGTCAGAAAGAGAAAAAAAAATATTGTATATGAATGCATTTATGTGGAATCTAGGAAAATGGTACAAATGAACCTTTTTGCAGGTCAGGAATATAAATGCAGTTGTAGAGAACGGATGTGTGGGCGCGGGGAGGAAACAGGATGAACTGGGAGATTGAGACTGATGTACGTGTGCTGTCATGGGTGATCATGTCATGGGTGAAACAGACAGCTAGCGGGGAGCCTCCTGCATAGCACAGGGAACTCAGAATCGTGCTCTGTGGCCACCTAGATGGGTGGGAGGGAGGGCGGCGAGGGAAGGGATATGGGTTTGTATATAGCTAATTCATAACATTGCAAAGCATCTACGCGTGCATGCTCAGTCATGTCCAGCTCTTTGTGACCTCATGCACAGTAGCCTGCCAGGCTCCTCTGTCCATAGGATTTTCCAGGCAAGAATACTGGGACTAGTTCCCATTTCCTCCTCCAGGGGATCTTCCCAACCCAGGGGTCGAACCCAAGTCTCTTGAGTCTCTTGTGTTGGCAGGCAGATTCTTTACCACTGTGCAACCTGGGAAGCCTGTAAAGCAAATATACCCCAATTTAAAAAAAAAAGCAAAAAAAAAAAGCAGAATCATATCTTTGTGTTCTTTTATAACTGTGTTTGAAATATAACTGGATGTCATCAGTAAATTTTATTCTTTTAAAAATATTAATGTAGCATTACGTCCTAAGCAAAGATTTCATTAGGAAATCATTATCAAAAGTATCTCAAAGATAAGCTCTTGGAATCCAAACTGAGAAATTTGGGCTTTTCCCCTCCGAATATATATTTGACATTTATGTACATTGGTACACATCCTCAAAACACATCATTAAAAATTAAATATTTAATTTGAACACAGAGATTGTATGTACTTTACATGTAGACTCATGTATATATACATACAGACATGTACTTTGCATCATCTCTCGGCTCAGAGTGAGCAGTCTTTCTTTTCTTTATGCCCCACTTCTCTGCCTGTATGACTACCCCCTAATCCTACAGTAACATATTCCATGCCAATAAATAGGAAAGTGTTTTTGCTACATGTCACTGAGCAACAAACCTCTGCAAAACTTGGTAGCTTAAAATAACCATTTCTCATTTCTCATGGTTCTTTAGATCAGCAATTCAGCCTGGGTCCTTCTGCTAAGCACCTGTAGGGTTGTCAGATTTTGCAAATAAAAATACAAGACACCAAGTTAAATTTGAATTTCAGATACACAAAGAATAATTTTGTAGTATAAACACGTCCATGAGATATTTGAGATGCAATTATGTAAAAACATTACTCTTTGTTTATCTGGAAAGAATATTTTAACAGGGTGTTCTGTGATTTAGTTTGTAACCTTACTCCCCTGGGGTCACTTGTTTGGCAGTAAAAAGAGCATTGATTATCCTCCATGAGACTCTTGTGCCCCAGTAAGCTGGATGTGACTTCTTCACATGGTGGGCACAGAACAGCATCTCAAAAGGGCAAAGGTGGAAGCCACAAGGTCTTCTGGGACCTGGTGTTGGGCACCTTATGACATCACTTCCTCTTCATTCTATTGGTCAAGCAAGTCCCAGGGCCAGCTCACATTCAACAGCCAGGAAACAGGCTCTGATTTTTGATGGAAGGACCAGCAACATGGCAAAGGGGCATGCATCCAGGGAGGAGAGGAATTGCTGCAGCCTCTTTGGCAACCAGAGAGTCAACATTCTTCTCTGTCAATTGAAAACACTGCCTTTTATTCTGTTGTAACAATAATTTTTACCCATGGTCCATACTCGATATTTAGATGATTTCTTTTTATGCTGTCATGAACTTTGTTGCAAAAAACAAAGATTTTTGTGCAATTTGTCCAAGTTTGTATACCGTTTTCATTTAAGAGTTAGAAATAACTGCTTTACCTCTTACCAGCTCTGTGTCCAGGGGAAAATCACTTAGCATCTTTGTCACTCATTTTCTTTATCTGAAAAATGGAGACAAAAATATGACTCATCTTACCTCTTACTGGGGGGTCCCAGGTGTTGCTGTGGTAAAGAATCTGCCTTCTATGGAGGAGATGCAGGAGACACAGGTTTGATCCCTGGCTTGGGAAGAATCCCCGGAAAAGGAAATGGCAACACACTCCAGTATTCTTGTCTGGAGGATCCCATGGACAGAAGAGCCTGGTGGGCTACAGTCGATGGGGTCCCAAAGACTCAGACATGGCAATTGGACACATATGTACATGCACCTCTTACTGGGAAGTTAAGTAGATTCTGAATACAAAATGATCCAGAACTGTTGGTCAATCTTAATCAGAGAAATTCCTAGGAGTGAAATTATTTGGTCAAGAGGTGTAGAGATTTACTATATGCTAATAAATTAAAAGAACTGTGTTTTGAATTAGGAAAAACAAGTCCAAGTTCTACAGCCTAGTGATTAAGACATAAGACTTTAGGATGCAGAAACCTTGTTTCTGTAAGTAAGATTTTACTGGAATGCAACTATGCCTTTTTGTTTATATAACATCTATCATTGTTTTTGAACTAGACTTGAGAAGTGCGGCAGACATTAAGTGGCCCACAGCACAACAGAGATTTACTATTTGACTCTTTATAGAAAGTTTTCCAACCTGTGACTTGGAGTAAGAGAGGTCTGGGCAGGAATCCACCCGCTTCCCTGCACCCTCTGTGTTGGTAGCATTATGCTTAGTGAAGGATAACACTTTAATTTTTACCTTCTACAAATATAGTGGTTTCTGGGCAAGGAGGCAGTTGACACCACTTTATCTACATCCAATGAAAGGGCTCCATAGAGTTGCAGCTACTTAACTACAATGCCTTATGTGTGCACGTGTGTATGTGTAAGAGTATATGAGTGCCTCTGTGTGGATGTCTGTCTGCATATGTGTGTATTCATGGGTATGTATATGCATGTAAATATATACATATACATGTGTGTGTATGTATATATAAGTGTGTATATATGTGTTTAGCCAGGGAACCAAGGGAGTGGTCATTCTTCATGAGCAGTTTAGAAAGTTTTAGGCATTTTAGCAATATTTATTTACTTGGCTGCATTGAGTCTTAGCTGTGGCGTGCAGGATCTTTTGTTGCAGAGCACGGGCTCAGTAGTTACAGCACCCAGGCTTAGCTGTCCTGCGCCATGTGGGATCTTAGTTCCCTGACCAGAAATCAAACCTGTGTCCCCTGTATTGGAAGGTGGATTCTTATCCACTGGACTACCAGGGAAGTCCCAGTTTTCTGCATTTTTAATACAGTAAGTCCCCTATTTACTGTACGGACGAGTTCCATTCCAAGATTGAATTCAAGTCCAATTTGTTTCTGGGTCCAGCGAAGTTAGGCTAGGTACCCAACGCATACAATGGGCTATACACTGCTGCCTTTGATCTGGCTTCCAAATATCCTGGACTTGAAATAAAGATGTTGTACTGCTGTCCTCTCTACTGCACTGTACAGTAAAGTACACAAAAACACAACCTCTTGTACAGGCTACACACACGTGACAATGTATGCCAGACACGTGACCCAACTGATGTGATTGGGTCTTTGAAAGTTTGCAACTTGAAGCTCTGTATGTAGGGGATTTGCTGTAGTGCTGTTGACAGGGCTGTTGCTGAGCGTTGTTGAAAGCTGCCAGGAGAAGCGGTGTGAAAGCCTGACATGGGAAAGATATAAAGAGGGTTATCATTGGCAGGAGTCTTCCAACGAGCCTACAGCCAGCAGTGCTGGTCCTCTCTGTTGGTCCAGGTCCCTCGCAGCAGACAGCTCCACTGCCGTCTCCCCACTCCAGATGCTGGAACGGATCTTTCTTCTGCACTCATCACTGCCTGAGAGGAATCTCCTGACCACGGACCATAGCAGGGATAGTTGGTAGGTTCTCAGCACTACATTCTAAGCTGAGCACGGCTAAACTTAGAGATTCAAGGCATGATATCTCCTTTCATCCCTACACCAACACTGTCTAGCCGGTCTTCTTATCTTCTGTTTATAGATTCAGACCCAGAGGCTCAGAAAGTTCAAACAATTTTCATAAAGCCACACAACCATGTAAGGACAGGAGCTGGGACTTGACCAACGTGACTCCAAAAGCTTGTTCTTTCTACTGCACTAGGGAGTCAACAGTCTAGCAGAAAAGATGTAATGGTACAAATATTATAATAAAGTCAGGATGAGATATATTCCATATAGCGCTAGTAGTGCTAACTACTTTCACTCATGTCTGACTCTTTGTGATCTACTGATCAAAGCCTACCAGGCTCCTCTGTCCATGGGATTCTCCAGGCAAGAATACTGGAGTGGGTTACCATTTTTTTCTCTAGGGGGTCTTCCTGATTCAGGGATTGAACCTGTGTCTCTTATACCTCCTACATTGGCAGGCAGGTTCTTCATCCCTAGTGCCACCTGGAAAACCCATATTCCATACAGGCATTGACCTACCTGTTTATATTCCATATAAGAGGTATATCAATGCTATAAGGGTTCAGAAGAAAAAAGGGAAATATTCTATAGAAGGAAGACTTTGAACTAGATTATAATTCCATATGACTAAGAAAAAAAAAATGTTTTCCCTTCAAATCCCAGGTAGAATTAGGGGAAAAAAGAATTTGTACTGGGTCAAGATTTGGGAGGTAATTGACAGTCTTTACTTACCTACAGAAAAGAAATTGATTTTTGAGGTAAGTAAGGGGTTGGCCAAGTATGATCTTTGCTGCAGGACTCCTCTCTGGAAGGGCCCACATGTCTTAGGAGGTCACCTTTGGAACAGGTCCATCCTGGGCCCAAGAAAATGTTTCAGGAAGATGCAGCATCACTTTAATCGGGTCCTTTTCCTTGGTTCCTTATATTGACCCAGTCTCTCTTTATTTGCTCATGATGGAACCAGTCGAAATAGCATGGTTGGGTGTTGGGGGCCCCTCTGCCCTGATCAGTCTTGTAAGAGAAGAACTGTTACTCTGCACCACTCCCAAGAGGGTTTCACAACCAGGGTCAACAGTACTGACATGGTTACAAATTGTCTGTAGACAGTGGTTCCTAACTTCCACACCTGTTTTTTTTTTTTTTTAACTTTTTATTTTGTACTGGAGTATAGCCAATGAACAATGTTCTGACAATTTCAGGTGGACAGTGAAGGGACTCAGCCATACATAAACATGTATCCACTCTTCCCCAAACTCCGCTCACATCCAGGCTGCCACATAACATTGAGCAGAGTTCCCTGTGCTAGACAGTAGGTCCTTGTTGGTTATCCACTTTAAGTAGAGCAGTGTTTATTAACCCAGGCTTCCTGGACCCACTCCTCTGGTCTGACTCAGATGTGATGGGACATTTCCCCCTGAGCATCATGACAGATGCTGAGAGGCAGGTCCAAGGGCCCAGCCCAGGAGGTAGTGTGGAGGAGCTGAGGGAGGATCTGTCCAAGGAAGCAGAGTGAAGTTGTGAACACAGCTGAGCCTCTCTGTCCTTACTGGATGAGCTCACTCCTGTGCAGGTTTGGAGCATGGATTTCCCAGGTGGTTCAGTGGTAAAGAATCCGCCTGTGGGAGACACAGGAGACTCCAGTTTGAGCCCTTGGTCAGGAAGATCCCCTGGAAAAGGAAATGGAAACCCACTCCAGTCTTCTTGCCTGGGAAATCTCATGGACAGAGGAGCCTGGTGGGCTTCAGTTCCATGGGGTCACAAAGAGTCAGACATGACTGAGCAGGCATGCATTTTCAAATTAAGATTCTCTGCTTGGGTGTTCCAACTGGAACTAGATGATTGAACACCCTTCAGCTCAGCCTCAGAGAGTCTGATTTTATTGGTCTGGGAAGGAGCCTGGCAATAGTGTTTTTTGAGTTTCTTTAAAATAAACATTTTTTTTTTTTATGCCGACTATTTAAAACTGGGCTGGGCCCTTGGACCTGCCTCTCAGCATCTGTCATGATGCTCAGGGGGAAATGTCCCATCACATCTCAGTCAGACCATTCTGCTTTACGTTCTGGCTTTTTGGCTGAGAGTCATGTAGAAGCTTAGTTCCCAGGGATGGAACCTGCTTTCCCTGCATTGGAGGGTGGAATCTTAATCACTAGACTGCCAGAGAAGTCCTGGCAATAGTGTTTTTTAAAACACTCCTGAAGTGATTTTGAAACGCTGTCAGTAGTGAGAATCTGGGTTGTAATCGAGTCTGAATTCTCCTAATTTGCATATGAGGAAACTGAGGCCCAGAGACAGGCTGGCTATAGAAAGCCTTCTGTCAAGAGCGGAATTGCAGAAAATCTGTTTGGTTAACTGCACACTTCTTTCATTTTGCATTCTTCATCTTCCTCCCTCTGAATATATGAGAAGGAATTGAATGGGCACCTGCCATCCGGACTAGATACCTCACCCGGACAGGCCCCGTCCTTCCCTGGACCCTCTGAGGCCCTGCGGCTACTTCCTGTCCACTCTCTGTTTCCTAAGTGGCTTGGGTTCCCTTTGGTTTTATTTGATACAAAGTCCCTCTTGGAATGTCATGTCTGTTTCTTCTGCTCTTCCTCCAGGAAGCAAATGGTAAAGATTTATGGCTCCTAGTAAAACCCCAGCCTTGTTTAGAAATTGCTTGTGATTGATTATGTAATAAAAATGCTTTTAAGACAGGGAGGTAAATCTCGTTGCTAATTGCTCTGTGCTTTACGTTAGAACCTTGTTACACTGCCTCCTGCTCTCCAGGTCTGGACCACTTGGTAACTTCCATCAACCAGAAAAGTCACATTGACATCGCTGTGTGCAGCTTTTTTCCCCAGGACTGATACAGATAGATAATGAATGGGTCAGTGTTTTCCAGAATTTTCTGAACCATTCTAGGAAATGATCAAACCTAGAAAAGGTTTGTTTTTTGTTTTTGTTTTTTTTTTTAAAGAAACCGTAGCCACAGAAACGTGGGTCACCTGGGGCCCCGAGACTTATAACTGGCATCTGAAGTGAGGGCTGTCTTGAGGGGTGGAGCTCCTAAACCTCTGGTTGTTGTTCTTGTTAAGTTGTGTCTGACTCTTTTGCAACCCTGGACTGTAGCCTGCCAGGCTCCTCTGTCCATGGGATTTTTTTCAGGCAAGGACACTGGAGTGGGTTGCCATTTCCTTCTCCAGTGGATCTTCCCGACCCAGGGAGCAAACCTGCATCTCCTGCATTGGCAGGCAGATTCTTTACCCCTGAGTCACCTGGAAAGCCTCTGGCATGCTAAGTTGAAGCCTCTGGGGTCTCCGTCAACTTTGAGTCATTAGTGTCAGAAATGAAATGAGTTGTAGGACACTCAGTGTCCAGACTGCTGGAGGATTCGTTGGTCTGAGATGAAAACTCCACGTTTGGCATCAGAAGTGTTATGAGTTAAAAAGAGCTGAGAAGGGTTTCTGAGTGTGAGGAACTGTCCAAGGGACATGTGGGCCAGGAGACACTTCTTGTCTCACTTCGAGCCAAGGTGGGCTCTGCTCACTGTCCCCCTGCTTCTGTAGCACCCTCATTTTCAAAGCAGATAGAAGGGGAGAGCCCATCACACAACATATTCTGCCTGACATAGATGTTACTGATAGCAAGTGATTGAGAGAAACAAGAGGAGGACTTCGCAAAGGTCCACAGATGAACTCGGGAGGTCCCTGGGTGCTTGAAAATTTATGTGCAGCCATGGCTGACTTTATTTTTGTGGGCTCCAAAATCACTGCAGATGGTGATTCAGTTCAGTTCAGTTCAGTTGCTCAGTTGTGTCCAACTCTTTGTGACCCCCATGAACCACAGCACGCCAGGCCTCCCTGTTCATCACCAACTCCTTGAGTTTACCCAAACTCATGTCCATTGAGTCAGTGATGCCATCCAGCCATCTCATCCTCTGTTGTCCCCTTCTCCTCCTGCCCCCAATCCTTCCCAGCATCAGTGTCTTTTCCAATGAGTCAACTCTTTGCAGGAAGTGGCCAAAGTATTGGAGTTTCAGCCCCAACATCAGTCCTTCCAATGAACACCCAGGACTGATCTCAGCCGTGAAATTAAAAGACACTTACTCCTTGGAAGGAAAGTTATGACCAACCTAGACAGCATGTTTAAAAGCAGAGACATTACTTTGCGAAAAAATGTCCATCTAGTCAAGGCTATGGTTTTTCCAGTAGTCATGTATGGATGTGAGAGTTGGACAATAAAGAAAGCTGAGCACCGAAGAATTGATGCTTTTGACCTGTGGTGCTGGAGAAGTCTCTTGAGAGTCCCTTGGACTGCAAGGAGGTCCAATCAGTCTATCCTAAAGGAGATCAGTTCTGGGTGTTCATTGGAAGGACTGATGTTGAAGCTGAAACTCCAATACTCTGGCCACCTGATGTGAAAAGCTGACACACTGGAAAAGTCTCTGATGCTGGGAAAGATTGAAGGCGAGAGGAGAAGGGGACAACAGAGGATGAGATGGTTGGATGGCATCACTGACTCAATGGATGAGTTTGGGTGGACTCTGGGAGTTGGTGATGGACAGGGAAGCCTGGTGTGCTGCAGTTCATGGGGTCGGAAAGAGTCAGACATGACTGAGCGACTGAACTGAACTGAACTGTGAGTACTTGTCTGGGGAGCGCATCCACTCCTTCATCAGAGTTTTAAGAATTCACCATCTGAAAATGATTAGAAAAAAGAAAAAAACCCAACTTAAGTTGCATTAAAACTATTAGAAAGGCAGTAGGAGGATTTATTCTGACTCAGAGGGTCCCCAGTTTTTCTGGAGAAGCTTCCATGGAAAGTCATTCTGTTCTATCAAGTTACTGAGGAGTGATTGACTTCCCAGGGAAATTTTTCAGGTTTTGACTGTCATCCACTGGAAAATTTTACCTGTCTTAAGGGCTGTGTGTGTATGTTTAGCCATTCAGCTATGTTTGACTCTTTGGGACCCCACAGACTATAGGTTGCCAGGCTCCTCTGTCCATAGGATTTTCCAGGCAAGAATAATGGAGTGGGTTGCCATTTCCTTCTCCATCAAGCTTAAGACATAATTGCAAACAGACAGGGAGCACCCTACCACCTATGTATACTCCCTTCTGATTCTCCTGAGGTCACAGGGGGTTTTGAGTTCTTTCCGGGTGGGGAGCGAAGCTGTCATCAGCATGCCCTGCCATGGAAGGCAGAAATTGA
This sequence comes from Ovis aries, assembly GCF_016772045.2. Lineage (NCBI taxonomy): Eukaryota > Metazoa > Chordata > Mammalia > Artiodactyla > Bovidae > Ovis > Ovis aries. The sequence goes on from NC_056071.1 coordinate 16,256,455, forward strand.
GGAGAGTTGGCTTCCCTGGTGCCTTAGATGGTAAAGAACCTGTCTGCAATGCAGGAGACAGGTTCGATCCCTAGGTTGGGAAGATTCTCCTGGAGAAGGGAATGAGAATCCAGTCCAGTTTTCTTGCCTGGAGAATCCCCATGGACAGAGGAGCCTGGAGGGCTAGAGTCCATGGGGTTGCAAAGAGTCGGACATGACTGAGTGACTGACACACACCAAGAAACAGAAGGGCTTTGCCTTCCAGGTTCCAACTATCAATATGTCCATGTCCAACAGAGTGAAGAATTCTAGTCTAATAAAAGAAGTAGTTAACAATTACTGTGTACATACGAGGGGTCACTGAGCTGCGTGTCCAGTTGTCAGCTGGATTATCTCATTGAATCCTCTCTGCTACCTTGGAGATGAGGCACGAGAACTGTCCTCACTTTAGAGAGAATTGAAGATTGGAGAGGAGGAGGATTACCTTGCCCAATGTTCTACAGTCCGTGACTGAGTGGCAGACCCCAGCCCCCTGCCATCATTGGCATGCTCAGCCACTGTGCAGCCTACTGCTTCCATAGTCCATTGCTGGTTGGCTTCAGGCTCCTGTGCAGAGGGCAGCATGAAGAGAAAAGGCTTCTAGGTGGCTGTTACATTAGATAAAAAGTGGTTATTAGAATAGGTACATCTGAGAGGTCTGAGTTGATGCAAGGGAAAGCAGAAACATCACAACCCATGGAGAGATGGTCTGGGCAGCAACCAGTGAGGTGCAGGTCATGCTCAGGTGTCTTACATCCATGCCCTGCTATAGCCAATAAAGTTAGTCCCACGAGCCCTGGGTTTCTCAGTGGATGTGTTAAAGCATAATAATGTTCCAGAGCTCAAGGCCACAGCTCTTCCTGCAGTTGCCTTACTACTTCTTAAGAAATAATTGTAGATGGAAATCAGTTGTTGTGTTTGGCTGAAGAGTAAATACATTTTTGGATTCTGATAGCTAAAAAACTGTGGGGCCCTAAATGGGAAACCTTAAAGATGGGTTAGCTTTGTGGTTGGAAACTAAGATGGCGCCTGGTGGAAGAGAGAGGGGCGTGGTCTGTTACAGTTTTTGATTGGCTCTCTTGATTTCCGTGGATGTGGACAGCGCGTGATCACCATAGACTCCTGTTATAATGAAGGCACGTGACGATTTCACCTTTAAGGAGATTGGTGCAACTATGGCATATTATGATTTCACCTTTAACGTGATTGGTGCAACTATGGCATATTATGATTTGACCTTTAACGTGATTGGTGCAACTATAGAAAGTCCCTTGCGAAACCCCCCTGCTTGCCTATATAAACCAAGAGTGTGTGGCAATAAAGCGGAACTGCTTAGACAGAACCCATGTCGGGTGTGTTTGTCTGTCACTCGCCGAGGGGCTGGGTTGGTGGACAGCAGGCTCACCTCTCTTCAGGACCCCTCGGCTTTGCTGAGGGAAGTTCCACTGCCTCTCTCTTTCTTCGGAGTGCCCACCCCCAAAAACGAACTAAAACCCCCCAAAACCTTGGCCAGGGCCCGACTTTCCGCCAGCTTGTTTGGCTTGCACTCTGCAAGTTATTTTCAGATCTTGTTCCCTGGTAGAGAAGAAGCATCCAGTTGGAGATCCAGGTCCTGTGGGCTGGGAACGACAGAAAGTGGTTGACCACTTGGGGTGGACAATACTGTAGACTGCTGAGTGGGGCTGGAGCTGACAGAACCTGTTTTTGATGAGGTCATGTTCCTCTGGAGGGCAGCTACTTCATCTCTGCCCATCTTTCTAAAATGTCAACTAGGGGCCAGAACCTGCATAGACACAGAGCTATTACAAGCACCACCACCATATCAAGGAACAATGGAAGTTTCCTTTGTTGGCCTGAATAGGGTCAGGCAAGCTTCTCCCTTTCTCTGTCCAGATGTGGCCTGGGACAGAGTTGTGGCACTGGGTGAGTGGGCCCAACGGGGTGCAAATGAACAGCAGAGCCATCAAGCCGAACACCCAATGGGGCTACCACTGGGAGAGGCCCAATTATTGGCCTTTCCTTGCATCCCTGAGATCTTTCTGGGAAGAATTTCATGCTTATTCCTTCCAAGTTCTGTCTGTGGGCATCCCATTGTGTATCAGAAAGCCAACATGTCTATCAAAAGTGTTACCTTAGAAGAGTGTAAAAGAAATGATATCACCCCCAATGGAAAGAGGAATATGGCAGAAATATTTTTCTACTCATATGTGATGTGTGCAAAAGATTAGTCCCTGAAAGTGTGTACACGGATTGAGTCATTTACAGCAAATATCTGCAGCGTGTCCTTTCTGTGGTGATCTACTGAAGGTGTGTAAACAGGATAATGATATGACTTGATTTGTGAATTCTTTGTTCAACAACCGAGGGTTATAATGAGTGCTTTCTGCTTGATTGCGATGTCCTTGAGGATGAGAAATGAGGCCTGCTTTGCTTTTGCATCCCAAGCATCAAACAAGTGCCATATACTTCCTTGCTACTCAATAAATCTTGACTGAATGAATGAACGTGAAGGAAAGTATTTCCAAGTGTTGGCAGGGGTAAGGTTGGAATTAGAGGTTGTGATTTAGAAGCTGGAAGGGGCTAGAGTCAGGGGGAGAGGCCAGAAGACCTCAGACACAAGGTTGGGAGTGTGTGTTATAGAAAGGGGCTGTGGGAAGGGAGAAGAAGGGGTGGATGGGGACTGTATTGTGCAAGCAACGTGGGTGCTTATTTCTATGGTCTTGAGGGACCTATGGTGCAGCTCAGTGCTGTCCAATAGAACTTTCTTTTTTACAAAATTTATTTTATTGAAGTACAGTTGATTTATAATGTTGCGTTAATATCTGCTGTAAAACAAAGTGATTCAGTTGTGTATTCTTTTAAAAAATTTTAAAGCCATTTAGCTTTTGCAATGATTTTTTATATATATACATATATTTGCAAATACATATTTATCTTTTTAAAAATTGAAGTATAGTTGATTTGCAATGTTTTGTTAGTTTCAGATACGCAGCAAAGTGATTCAGTTATATGTAAACATATAGCTGTTTTTCAGAGTCTTTTCCCTTATAGGTTATTATACAGTAGTGAGTAGAGTTCTTTGTGCTATACAGAAGGTTCTTGTTTGTTATCTGTCTTATGTATAGCAGTGAATTGATGTTAATCGCAAAATAGGGATGGAAATGTCCCATATTTACATTGTCTAATATGGTAGCCATTAGCCAGATATGGCTACTGGGCACTTGAAATGTGTCTAAAGTGACTGAGGAACTGAACTTTTAGTTTAAAAAAAAATGATGATTACATTTAAATAGCCACATGTGACCAGTGGGCTTCCCAGGTGGCTTGGTGGTAAAGAATCCTATCTACCTATGCAGAAGACGAGGGTTCAATCCCTGGGTTGGGAAGATTCCCTAGTGAAGAAAAAGGCAATCCACTCTGGTGTTCTTGCCTGGGAAATCCCAGGGACAGAGGAGCCTGGCAGTTTACAGTCCATGGGACTGCAAAGAATCAGACACGACTTAGTGACTAAACAACGGCAGCAGTGTGGCCAGTAGCTATCATGCCAGGCAATACACTCTTTTATCTCCAAATCACAAGGAAAGGTTTTGTGGGTCCAGGAAAAAAATGGGGGAGAAATTGGAGGGAAGAATCTTTGCTTTGCCAAGTGGCAGTTTTGAAGACAGCTGTAATAGCAGAAACTTCTTCTGTGAAATCCCAGGTTTGGACTGTTCATTGTAGGTGCAAACTTGATGGACAAGAAATAAAATTAGAATATCCCAAAGATGGCCTCTGACATCCTTGACATATTAACTGACTCACAGATGGAGTGAGCTTTATGCGTGTGTGCATGCTTAGTGGCTGAGTCGTGTCGAACTCCTCACAACCCCACGGACTGTAGCCCACCAGGCTCCTCTGTCCAGGGGATTCTCCAGGCAAGAATACTGGAGTGGGTGGCCATGCCCTCCTCCAGGGGATCTTCCTGACCCAGGGATCGAATCTGGGTCTCCCGTATCTCCTGCATTGGCAGGTGACCATTAGCTTTAGGGTCAATACCAATGTAAGGTACCACAAATGCTCTGCTTCTTTGGCATCCATCCTGGGTCAGGTGAGGATACTGTCCACTTCCCCTCTGCATCCTTCATGCAGAGGCTTGGGGATGAGTGATCCCAGGGGAGGAATGATCCAAATCAGCCAAATTTAGCTGGGCTTTTCACAAGCACTTAGAGCAGTTTAACCTGAAGTTGCTTTGGCAGGGGGTGGGTTTTATTTTGCTGGCATCATGTAGTTGTAATAAAAATGCCCTTTTGAATAAAAATCAATGACAACTCTAAATACACAGTAAATGCTGTAACATTAATAAACCATACTATGCATTAAACCCAGCTTTACTATGCAACACACACTATTTACAACTTGCATTTCAGGCCCGATCATGCTTCCAACGGAGGATGAAATGGCCTAAAACAGCTGCCAGATGGTGTGAAATGAACATGGATATAGGGTAAATGAAACTCAAATGAACCCTGGATGTTCTTTCTCATCAGTCACCAACCCTGGGTAACTGAGGCTGAGTGCGTGTCACCCTTCTTCCCTTTGTCTCTCTTTCCCTCCTTTACTCCTTCCATCTCTCTCCTTTGTCCTTTGCATATGTGTAGAAATTGAGGAATATAAAAGAAATTATAGGCAACCTTTGCTTTCTAGGGTTTAATGTATCATTAGGAAATTAATTATTGACTATACATAAAATACAATTTTTCACTGGCTCCCTGATTTTTAAAGGACAGGGATTTCTAATTCATTCTATGTGCTATTTCCTTTACCAGAATTTCTTCCCTTTCCTTCATCACAAAGAAAACTCCTACTCATCCTTCAAGACCCAGGACCCTCCTGGGGACCCTCCTCTGTGAGACTTCCTTGAGCCCCCAGGCAGAGTCCATGACTATATATTCTGTGCTCCCACACTGCTTTTCCACTTTCCAGTAACAGTGAAGATCACACACACTCTTCAATGAAACTTCTCATCTTTATTTCTGTGAGTCCCATTGTGAGAACTTTAAGGGCAGGAACTTTGGATCTGAAGATTTTTGTGACTTCAGTGTCTCACATTGCCTTGCACATGGAAAGTGTAAATAGAAAGTGCAAATATTTCTTTCATATGAATTTGGTAACAAATATAGGGCACTGTCAATGTAACTGAACTAGGTATGGGAGAATTTAGAAGAAATGTATTGGGTATTATGTCTGAAGTACTGTTCAGCTAAAAATCTTAAAATAACCTTATTATTCAGAGTGGTGGACCTCGGTCAGCCAAGCTCCTTCTGTCTTGGTGGTTCCATAATTTTTAACACCTAGCTTCCAATGTCATCTGACTTGACATTTCCTACCTGATGGGAAAGACCCTGGAGGATTGCTAGGTGATGGTGGTGTTGGGGCGGGGGGAACGGTTAGGGGGATGGTGGAAGGGAGGGACAAGTCCATATCACTTTGGTTCACATTCTCAGTCATTTGGCCAGACATGATTGCAAGAGAGGCTGGGATCTACGGTTTAGCTGTGCACCCAGAGGAAATGAAGTTTGGTGCCCACATAGCCAGTTTCAAGAAACACAAAGACCTCCAGTTCATATCCAGACACTCTCCACGTATTCATCACACTCAGACACACTGGCTTTCTGGATTTTCTTTTGCCAAGTGAATTTCCTCTTTTGCTGTTCCCTCTGGGTGGAATCTTTCCCTTTGATGTCTTTGCGACACAGTATTCACTGTAGTTATATTATCATTTACCTCCTATAGGTTATTTGTTCCAGGAGTGCACTCCCATTTTTGCAATAGACCGGTGGCTGCTCTGGGTGCCTCTTGAAGTTCAGTCCTTGGAGTCAGCAACTGTTTTCTTTGGTGGGCAACCTGACAATCCACCCTCCTTCACAGGGATGAATCTCAAAGAAGGATCTTCCATCTTCTACTGGGTTTAAAGAACAATTAACATGGGGTGGGGATGAGGTGGTGGAGATGTCAAAGGATCAGCTTCATCCTGGATGCAAAGTAAATACACGGTCTGCTCTGTAAAAATGACCTGTAATGAACTCTGTCCTGAGTGGTCAAAAGGGAAATGGAGGAGATTTTGGAGTCTAGCTACTTTTTAGCTCATGTGACCTCAGGAAATTACTTCCTTGGTTGCGGTTTTTTTGAGAAGGAAATGGTAACCCACTCCAGTACTCTTGCCTGGAAAATCCCATGGATGGAGGAGCCTGGTGGGCTACAGTCCACGGGGTTGCAAAGAGTCGGACACGACTGAGCGACTGACTTCACTTCATTTCTTGCAGTTTTGAGTACAATGGGCATAAAGATGCTGATGCAATCCCCTTTATGAAGCAGTGGGGTAACACCTGACCTGTACTAGGAACTCAGTATGTTCTCCTCTTCCACCTCCCCTTCCTCTTCCTTTTCCCTCTGCTTTATCTTTTTCTTCTTCCTCCGTATTGTTTTCATGTCGAGGGACTTGCATGAGTATCTAGTTGCTTTCATTTGCTTCTCTCCATGGATCAAAGCCCACAGACCCCTCCCCACCCCCCAGGACTCTGGCATAGCCTTGCTGGGCTGCCCTTCCAGTACTGACCAACTTTCCAACACATGGAGTTAATAGTTTTCAAGGGACCCAATTTGGCCCATATTTAGAATGAAATAATGACTTGTGGTTTCATTAGTTTTCCCTCTTCTGGGGGCTATGGGAACATGAAAAGTGAAACTGTTATTTGCTCAGTCGTGCTCCACTCTTTTCAACCCCGTCGACTACAGCCCACCAGGCTCTTCTGTCCTTGGGATTCTCCAGGCAAGAATAGTGGACTGGGTAGCCATTCTCTTCTCCAGGGGATCTTCCTGACCCAGGGATTGAACCAGATCTCCTGTGTCTCCTGCATTGCAGGAGGATTCGTTACCATCTGAGCCACCAAGGAACGTGATTTCCTTGAATTCTCAGTAGGACCTATGATTAGAGTAACCATTGAATTCTGCTTCAGCTAGACTGAACATGAAATGTCTTTCTAGGACAAACACAGGCCTCTCTGCTCTTGCCCACAAGCAGGGACACAGAATTCTCCACGTGCCTGCTGAACATCGAATCTGATCTTGAGACAGACTCTTTCAGTTGAGCCACTGATAATTCTTCGTTAGGTGTCCATGCCAGAGTGGCTCTTTGGAAAATATAAATACTATACAGATAAGATTAAAAATTTTAATCTGATTACTATAGCTTGATTTCAGTGAGTAGTAAAAAGATGATCATATACAACACTTTGGGGAGTGACTTAGAGGATTTCCTGCTTCCTGAATATCTGAAGGGACACAAACATGAGTATTGATTCTCATGTAAGCATCTTCAGGACAGTCTTTTTTTTTTTTTTGGCTGTGCCTGATCTTAGCTGTGGCATGCATCTTTTAGTTGTGATGTGCAAGATATTTTGGTTAGGTTTGTTTTGTTTATTTTTTAGTTGTGGCATGCTAAATCTTTAATTACAGCATGTGGGATCTAGTTCCCTGACCAGGAGCCAAACCTGGGCCCCCTGAATTGGGAGCTTGGAGTCTCAGCCGTTGGACCCCTAGGGAAGTCCCTGGGCTGATGTCCTTTTTACCTCTACCTTATGGAGCTGCCTATTGTGTTTTGGGTGAACCAGAAACTTTGTTCAGGTTTTGTTCATAACATCTTCTGGAAAAACCCGAAGGAAACTTTTAGTCAACCCAATAATAGATGCCCAAAACGCATTTGTTGAAATTCAGTGAAAAAATTCTCAGGGCATTATTTAAGATGAGAAAGGGCTGCTTGATGTCAACAATACAGCTTGGTTAACATTGTTGTTCAGTCACTCAGCTGTGTCTGACTCTCTGCGACCCCATGGACTGCAGCAGGCCAGGCTTCCGTGTCCTTCACCATCTCCTGGAGTTTTCTCAAACTCATGTCCATCGAGTCAGTGATGCCATCTAACCACCTCATCCTCCGTCCTTCTCCTCCTGCCTTCAATCTTTCCCAGCATCAGGGTCTTTTCCAATGAGTCTGCTTTTGGCATCAGGTGGCCAAAGTATTGGAGCTTCAACTTCAGCACCAGTCTTCCAGTGAATATTCAGAGTTGATTTCCTTTAGGATTGACTGGTTTGATCTCCTTGCTGTCCAAGGGACTCTCAAGAGTCTTATCCAGCACCACAGTTCGAAAGCATCAATTCTTCGGTGCTCAGCCTTTTTTATGGTCCAACTCTCACATCCATACATGACTACGGGAAAAACCATTGGATAACATATTACATATATTTTCTTTATGTCTTGGTTTATGTCCAAATCTCTCCTCTCCTTTTGTGTGCTGAGTGTACCTAGATTGTATTATTGAGAGAGATGGAGAAGGGGGAAGAAGACTCATGTTTTCTTTTTTGTTTTGATTTTTTTGGAGTGCCTACTGGAAGCCGGCCCACTTTGCCAGACATTTTCACAAATGTTGCTCTGGTTATTCTCATGTATAGATGTGAAAAACGAGGCCCAGAGAGGTTAAGAAATATGTCAAGTTCACACATCTGAGCCAGTATTAGACCTATGGTTACCTCTTTCAAAAGCTGATGCTGTCTTCACTAAATCCAGAAAGGTTGAGGCAGGAAGGGGATGGCAGGAAGTGATGGTAACTGGGGTACCAACTGCTCAGATCCTGCATGCCACCTGGCTCAAAGAGTGTGGAAATCTCTCGAGTTGTCTTTAATGGATGCTTCTCTCTCTCCTCCCTGTCTTCTTCCAGCAGCCTCCAGGATTCACATTCCAGGTGATGTCATGGAAGGTGCTGGGAGAGTTTAGCTTTTAAAATCCCCTAGAGAGCTGCCTTAGCCTAGAACATGGATGGACCTAGTGACTGCCCCCCTCACGCTTAGAGACCCAGGGCTTAGGAGGTCAGGGAAATTCTATTAGGATGAAGGAGGCAAGAGGTTTAGATTCCTCTCCCCCTTAGTTGCTTCGAGACCAGAAGTGGTGGTGCTGACTCTCTTTGTCTTGCTTTTTAAAATTTATTTTTAAATTGGAGGATAATTGCCCTATAATTATTGTTGGTTTCTGCTGTACAAGAGTGTGAATCTCTGTGTATATATATCCCCTCCCTATTGCACCTTCCTCCAGGCTTCCCCCATCCCACTCCTCTAGGTCAATGCAGAGAACCCAGCTGAGCTCCCTGTGTTAAGCAGCAGCTTCCCACTAGGCGTCTAGTTTACACACGGTCGCGAATATTCTCCACAAGCCTCTTCTTTAAGTCTGTGTCTCTATTCCTGTCCTGCAAATAGCTTCATCAGAACCATTTTTCTAGAGTCCATATATAATATATGCACTAATATATGGTATTTGATTTTTTCTTTCTGACCTACTTCACTTTGTATAGGCAGACTCTAGGTTCATCTACATCACTACAAATGACCCAATACAGCCTCGGGCTTAAGCTCCCCAAGCACTTTGAGAATAGAGCACCCATTTCTGCTCTCGTGAGTTCCTCCAATCCTCTTGACCAGAGGTTCTGACAGTCCTTTCACAAGAACTCACGTAACCTGCAGTGGTCTTTCTTGGGATTCCGTCAACCTTCTCTGGGTCATTAACGTAACATCAGACCTGGACCATCTGTAGCTTTCTGGGTCTGAAATTTGGTCCCACGAGAGTGATCACTGTCTTTTAGAAGAGATAGTGTGGTTCATGGGGAAGTGCATGGACTTTGGGGTCAGACAAACCTGGGTTTGAATCTAACCTAGATCACATTTTACAGTGACCTGAAGTGTCCGTGTCAGCTTTCTCATCTAGGAAGCAGGGAGCTTGAGTCCTACTCAGCAGAGTAGCGATGCCATGTGTATACAACTTCTAGCACCATGGAAGGCCCTTGGTCAATATGATGATTTCTGAAAGACTAAAAGCCCAGGCTCTGAGGTCAGATGGACCTTCCCATTCCGAATCTGTTACTAACCAGCTGTGCAAGCTTGCATAAGTGTCTTAACCGCTCTGACTCTCAGATTTCTTACCTGTAATGTGGTAATAACTACTCATCTACCTATAACACCTATCTTCTAGGGTCTATGTGAAGATTAAATGAAATGACCTGTGAGAGGAGTTAGTGCAGAACTTGGATACAGTAAGTCTCCTACATAAGAACCTTTCAGTTGCAAACTTACAAAGATGTGAACATGACTTCCATCGACATCGGACATGAGTAACACTGCAGCGTGCCCTCCGTCTCTTGTTGCTGACGACCCTTCAGCTCTATCAGCTCCCACCTCCTCTCCCTCCTGCATTAGGAACTCTTGTCTGTTCACTTGATGCCAGCCCCTGTGTGCCAGCTGTTGGATTGTACTCCTGTACCTTTCAAGGTAGTGTTCTGTAAGATTAAAAATGTCTCCTTTAATATTTTGTGTTTGTTTTTAATGTATTATTTGTGTGAAAGGTATTACAAACCTGTTACAGGACAATACTATATGGCCGATTGTGTTAGTTGGGTACCTAGGCTAACTTTGTTGGACTTGGAACAAGTTGGACTTACAAGTGCTCCCTCGAAATGGAACTCATTCATATGTTGGGGACTTAATACACGTGGAGGGGAGTCATAATTTTTCATTCATTAGATATTACACTATTGCAAGTATTGTTGCTGTCTTGTAAAGTTTGTTTTTCGTAGTTTAAGTATTCGCCTGTAGTTTATTTTGGTGTTTCTAAATATGCTATCACATCTGTAAACAATAGGATTTTGTTTTGGCCTCAACCCTCAATCCCTAACAACTTTTTGTTCTCACATATTGGCTAGGGCTGTCGTCAGTGTCGTTCAGTCGCTAAGCCATGTCCTGGACCCTTTGCGACTCCATAGCCCACCAGGCTCTCCCGTCCATGGGATTCTGCACGCAAGGATACTGGAGTGGGTTGCTGTTTCCTTCTCCAACCAGTAGCTTTCGTAACGATGCCCTGCTGCCCACTCCTCATTTAGGAATGAGGGTCTCAGCCCTCCGCTGCCAAGACTCTGGGCTACAGAGAGCTCACAGAAGCTCCTGCTGGTCTCGGAAGGGAGCTGAGTCGCCCAAGGTGAGTCCTCCTCCCTGAAGCACCTGGCAATCAGTGACTGATCCATGAGGATACAAAACTCAGCCACCTCGTCTCAGTGTGAGACAGCTCTGTGGGGCCCTCGGAGCTCCACAGCCCTGTGGCTGGGTCCTCGGCTATGACTGCAGCTTAACTTCCCTCCCTGCTCTGCCCAGTGCTGCTTACCTCACTCTTGACAAGCACTGACAATTCTTTCCAGTCAGGCTCTTCTGAATCCTCTTGCCTCATAGACTTCGACTTTTGGACTTCTGTGCTCATCTCTGTGTTTGTTCAACTTGGGCAAGAGTCCTGCTACGTCGGTTTAGTCAGAACCCCCATGTCCCTCATAGCTGATCACCTTTGATATCTGCTTAGGTCCCTCAGCCTGTACCATCCCTCCAAGTGATGTCTGAACTTCCTGGCCTGCCTTCAGAATCCTTCCTTAACCCTCAGGTTTCCCCTGAATGATTTTCCATCCACCCACCCTCCATTCTACTCCTCCACAGTTCCCACTTTCCCTGCTCGAATTAGGAGCTGAGCCTCATCTCTCATCTTCTACAAAGCCCCATTGTATTGTAATAGCCCCCCTTACATCAAATCTTAGTGTTTTTTTTTTTTTTCTTAAGATTTTTTTTGATGTGGAGTGTTTTTAGAGTCTTCATTGAATTTGTTTTTTGTTTTTATGTTTTGGTTTTTTGGCTGCAAGGTATGTGAGATCTTAGCTCCCTGACCAGAGATCCAACCTGCAGCCCCTCTCCTGCCACCTCATGTTGGAAGATGAAATATTAACCACTGGACCACCAGGGAAGTTCCTGTCTTACTGTTTTCAGGGTGTCCCCGATAGCTCAGCTGGAAAAGAATCCGCCTGAAATGCGAGAGACCTGGGTTCAATCCCTGGATTGGGAAGATCCCCTGGAGAAGGAAATGGCAACCCACTCCAGTATTCTTGCCTGGAGAATCCCATGGACTGAGGAGCCTGGCAGGCTATAGTCCATGGGGTCGCAAGAGTCAGACACGACTTAACAACTAAATCACCAGCAATGTCATGAATTATTTGTCCTTAATAGTACCATTCTCTAGCGTACCTCCAGTAAGGCTTTTGTATGAAAATATCAGAATCTCAGAATCTTTTTCCCCCTCAAGACTTCTTCCATTCACATCTGAATCTTCTTTTCAACAGAACAAACCAATTTCCAAACCCTCATGAGACAAGGAACTCTCTCTACCGTCTATAAGATCCAAAAGCCTTTGCAGACAGTTCTAATAATTAGAAAGCTTTAAAAAATAATACCCAACATTTATGTAGCTCTTTATTCTTTACAGAGTGTATCTATAGATCTTATTTCTCCTGAGCCCCGCAAAATCTTGCTAAGGCAAATCTTATTAACATCCCCCTTTTATAGAAGAACAACTCCAAGAAAATCAAAGGAATTAAGCAACTCGCCCAAGATTACTTAAAAAATTGAAATTAGAGATATATATCACTGAATTGGCCCAGTGATTTTATATATATATATATATATATATATATATATATTGGGGCTAATGAGTGTTTAAGAAAACTGAGTTTGGATAACTTTAGTCTTCTTTATCATGTCACTGTATCCTTTTATTTTATTTTCAATGGATCGCTTCACACTTTTCAGTCACTTTTCTGGCCCCAGGAGACAATTTGACTTCAGGACAACTCATAAATGGTAGAAACATGCTTACTTTGGAGTCCTTGGGTATTCTGGTATACCATGCGTGGACCTAAAAAATATCCACAGCCTAAAAGTTGAGAGTTATGTTGTATTCTGTGGGGATTTTTAAGACTGGAAGCCCGGGAGACAGCCTCAAATAACCCTGAGAGAAATGCCCAGAGGAGGTGGGGAGGAGATGAAGGGAGGAACCAGGTTAGACAGAGGTTTTGTAACAAGGGGGAGGAAGTCTGAACATCAAAAGATTACTGTGAATTAGGGAAAACCAGATATCCCAAGTTAAGGGATTTAGTGCTTTTCTACATATGATAAGATGCAAGAGTCTGGACTCACTGAAACCATTCCTTTCATATGCACCTCCCCTATCTGGGCCAGTTTCCAGTGTTTTTCACATCCTGAGTGCCCTTGGGCTCACTGTAGGGAGCAGCTGCCGTTGACGGCTGCTAGACGGCAAGTGTTCTTTCCTTCCCAAGTTCCCTCAGGCTCAACAGCTAGTGCTGGAGCGGGGACAATCTCTTGTTTACTGATATGGAAGGAAATATTCCATTTCTCACATGCCGTTTGTTTTTTAATTCTTAACTCTGCCCTATATCTAGGTCACGCCATGAGTCAAAATATCTACCTTACGTGATAACCTGTTATTTATTCCAGAACACCCGTCCCCTGCAACTTCTTTCCCCAGGTTACACTTTCCAATCCTTCTATCATTCTTTCCGGTTGTGTGTGATGCTGTGATTTATAAAAAGCAGTGTGTATTTGGTCTTTGTTTCCTTTCTGGCACAGAGTTCCTCAAACCTTCGAGATTTCTTAAGTGATGAGAACAATAAAGGTGTCTTTTGTTATGTTAATGAGGTACTTTTGGACCACACCTGGTTGCCAGGAGGACAAACTCTGTGATTAGACGATTGGAATTTCCTCAAGGGGGAGGAATGATGGGATGGAGGTAAAGTCCACTGCCAATGGCCAGTGATATAATCAATCATGTCTTTGTAATAAGGCCTCCAAGAAAACCTGAAGGACAGGGTTCAGAGAGCTTCTTGCTTGATGGACACAAGGAGATTGTTGAAGAGGGGAGCCTGCAGAGAGCATGCAAGATCTCTACTTTCCCCCCTCACCCTACCTCCCCCCAGCAGATACCCTCTGCCTCTCTCTCACTTGTCTGTTTCTGGGTTACATTTTTCTTATAACAAACCACTAATCTAGTGAGTACATTAAAATGTTTCTCTGAATTCCGTGAACTGCTATTGCTGCTGTTCAGTCGCTCAGTCATGTCCAGCTCTTTGCAACCCCATGGACTGCAGCACACCAGGCTTCCTGGTCCTTCACTGTCTCCTGGAATTTGCTCAAACTCTTGTCCATTGAGTTGGTGATGCCATCCAACAATCTCATCCTCTGCCACCCCCTTCTCCTCCTGCCTTCCATCTTTCCCAGCATCAGGGTCGTTTCCAATGAGTCAGTCCTTCGCATCAGGTGGTTAAAGTATTGGAGCTTCAGCTTTGGCATCAGTCCTACCAGTGAATATTCAGGGTTGATTTCCTTTAGGACTGACTGGTTTGATCTTGCAAACAAGTTAAACCCAAGGTGGGGAGGAGTGGTGTTGGTAACTCTGTCTTTAAGCCAGTTGGTCAGAAGCACAGGTAACAAACTGCACTTGGGATTGACATCTGGACTGGGGATGAGTTGGGACAGGCTTGTGGGACAGAGCCCTGTGGGATCTGATACTATTTCCAGGTAGATAGTGTCAGAATTGAGCTGAATTGGAGAAGGAAATGGCAACGCACTCCAGTGTTCTTGCCTGGAGAATCCTAGGGATGGGGGAGCCTCGTGGGCTTCCATCTATGGGGTTGCACAGAGTCAGACACGACTGAAGCGACTTAGCAGCAGTCAGATGTCCAGCTGGTGTTGGAGAAGTGTGTGGTGGTGGGGGAAGAATCCCCTCAAGTTAGAATAAAGTCAGCATCATACCGTGGTTACGTGTTTGTGTATTACATTGGGTCCACTGACCTGGATGGACTCCATGCATGTGTGCTGCGTCACTTCAGTTGTGTCTGAATTCTGTGCAACCCTATGGGCTCCTTTGTCCATGGGATTCTCCTGGCAAGAATACTGGAGTGGGTTGCCATGCCCTCCTCCAGGGAATCTTCCTGACAAAGGGATCCAACCAGCAGCTCTTAAGTCTTCTGAATTGGCAGGCAGGTTCTTTACCACTAGTGGCAGCTGGAAATAAATTCCAGTTTGGTAATAATGCTCTTAAAAATGATTCTAGACTCAACCCTAAAAAGGAACAAAATTGGGTCATTCGTAGAGACATGGATGGACCTAGAGACTGTTATACAGAGTGAAGTAACTCAGCAAGAGAAAAGCAAATATCATATATCAACCTATATAATCTGTGGAATCCAGAAAAATAGTATGGATGATCTTATTTGCAAAGCAGAAATAGAGAGATAGACGTGGAGGACAAACATATGCATCTCAAGGGAGGAAGTGGTGGGGTGGAATAAACTGATAGGGAGATTGGGACTGAGGCATATACACTATTGATACTATGTATAAAAGAGATAACTGATGACAACATATTGTATAGCACAGGGAACTCTGCTCAATGCTCTGTGGTGACCTAAATGGGAAGGAAATCCCAAAAGAGGAGATACATGTATACATATGGCAGAATCACTTTGTTGTACAGCAGAAACTAACATAGCGATGTAAAGCAACTGTTCTCTAATATCAATTAATTAAAAAATTAAAAAGTCTGTTGTTGGAGCCCACAAACAAACAAAATGTTCTGGAACTTAAGATAATCTGGATGTGATCTGATCAGAGCAGAGTAGTTTAACTAAAGCCCGCTGAATTCCAAATCCCCACAATTCAGGTTTTATGTTTGGACACATAACTCCACAGATCTCTTAAGTGTTTAAGAATTCTACTCAACCAGGATAAAAGAGGCTCATGAGAGAGCGTGTTTCTACTTTATTATCTCTCTTAAAGTTTATGTCTTCAAATATGGTCTGGTTATGAGTTAACAATACAAGAACAATCAATAACAGACTCTGAAAAGGAGAGCTCGCAACATGTCTATAAAATGAAATTAGCATCATAAAACCATTATGGATTCTGTTTTACTTATTTATTTTGCCTTGGCAAAGGGTGTGGTTATCTTTGTGCACCTAAATTAAAATTGCAGTGTTTTTGGCGTCTGAGTGAATTTTTGGAGGGGGCTATGCAGAATTCTAGCATTATTTGGGACCAGCTGTACTGCATCTGTTTGCAGGAAGATCGTAACAAGAGCTAACGAGTGTCTGGGACTTCCTGTGTGGCAGTAACTGTGCAGAACCTGATACAGATATTTTCTTCTTTCATCCTCAGGACAGCCCAGAGGAGGGAGATACAATGACTGAGTCTCTTGCCCAAGGTCACACATCTCTTTGGAGGGATGGCCAGCAAGTGAGCCCTGGCAGTGAGCTTTAAGAATAACGTGACTGTTCGCTCTTCACTCTGTCTGGTGTCTGAGCTTATCACCCAGTTGGTTCTGAACTTGAGCAGGGAACAAAGAGAACCTTTTTTGATGTGGACCATTTTTAAAGTCTTTGTTGAATTTGCTACAATATTGCTTCTGTTTTATATTTTGGCATTTTGACCAGGAGGCATATGTGATCTTAGCTCCCTGACCAGGGATCGAACCTGCACCCTCTGCATTGGAAGGTAAAGTCTTATCTGTTAGACTGGTCAGGGAAGTCCCGAGAGAAACTGTACTTCTCCAAAAACTCACACTCTCAGCAGAAAAGCCTGGAGAGGAGCACAGGTTAGGGATTTATGTCTGTCTGTCCCCTGCAACCCCATAACTTTCTGTTTCCTGACTGAGATCCATCCTAAACTCCAGACCATTATGAACACTACTGCCCCCCTCAACTAAAGTCCCAGAATAAGCATTATTGTTGTTGTTTAGTTGCTCAGTCATGTCCAATTCTTTGCAACCCCATGGACTATAGCCCCCGGGCTCCTCTGTCCATGCGATTTCCCAGGCAAGAATATAGGAGTGGGTGGCCATTTCCTTCTTCAGGGGATCTTCCCCACCCAGGGATGGAACCCAGGTCTCTTGCATTGGCGGGCAGATTCTCTACCACTGAGTCACCAGGGAGAAACATTATTAGCTGTTTAAAAAATTATAGGGAAAGAAGAGGAAGAGGGGCGCCGACTAAGGAAAATATTAGCAATCTAACTTTATAAGACTTATTTTGTCACCTCATTAAAAAGTTTTCTTTTGAGGCACAAATTCAGGAAATCTGGGCAGAGTCTCAGTCTTATAAAGGAACATGGAAAGGCCATTGATTTTTTTTTTTTTTTTTAATATCCCATGTATTTCTTAAATAAGGTAGTGACCAATTTTGTCAACTGCCTTAGAGGATGTGGCCGGGCAGACTGTTAGTGAAACGTGAAGTGATTCTTTCAGAAGTACATTTTCAAACACCTTTCATAAATATCTGCTGAGGCTTCAGTGGGCTCGTCAGTTGTAAATGCTTCCAGTGACTTTCCTGTGGGAGACGCCTTTTATACTGTCTTGTGGCCCTAATGGAGAACCATTTGGAGGGATTCTTTCCCACACATTGACAACTTGGCTCAAGGAGGAAAGGCCAGAAACCATTTAAAGCGTTGACGTAGCTTTTTTTTTATGGAACTAATAATACTTGCTCTTGAAATGTCATTGCATATAGTTTCCTATAGACAGTGATTATACACCTAGTATGTGTACAGGTGATGTGATCTGGGGAGAGTCTCCATGGCGCCTTCTTCTCTTGGCCATTGTGATTTTCCAGTTGCATTTCCAGAACGTCCTGTTAACCATTTTCCATCTCCTTGTTCACACTTCTTGCGAAGTGTGAGAGGGCGGGTGAGCACTGTCTTTTATGGGCCAGCAAAGCATGGTATTCCTTTGAGCTCTTGTGTCCTTCTTGTTCCCTGTGATCACTGGTGACTCCTTGTCAAAAAGCAGTTTGTGTTTGTTTCCCTAGGAGATCTGGGATGAAGGCAGAGGGCCCAGAATAAAGTTCAGGCGCTGGAGAGAAGTGGAATCTGACTGGGTCTCACTGTGATTCTGCAGGAAAAACAGGACAGAGTTGCTCTAGCAAGAACCTGAATTCTCCTGCTCCATCCACTCTTTTTAAAAAATTCATTAATTAATTCTTGGTTGGGCTGGATCTTCGCTGCTGTGCACCTAGTTGCCGGGAGTGGGGCGAGCTCTAGTTGCGGTGCGTCGGCTTCTGGTGGTGGTGGCTTCTCCTGCTGCAGAGTACGGGCCACATGGTGCTTGGGCTTCAGGAGCTGTGGCTCTCGAGCTTAGCTGTTTCTCTGCATGGGGGAACTTCCTGGACCGGGGATTGAACCCGTGTCCCCTGCATTGGCAGGCGGCTTCAACTTAACCACTGGACCACCAGGGAAGTCCCTCCATCCACTCTTACTTCCATGGTGAAAACCACTGAGAAGCCATGGCCTTCCTGTCCCCCTCCAACGATGTGCATGGGACCTAAGTCTCTGATTCCCTGCTCTCATCTTACCGTGGTGGCTGTGTGCAGGGACCCCGGACTCTGATGGTTCAGGTTCGAATCCCTTCTTCTACTTCCTATTGTCGCACTTCAGTCCCCTCACCGTAACCTCTCTATTCCTGGATTCCTTCATTCACAAAATAGCAGTAATAGGTCTAGTGTTAGAAAGTTCTAAGCCAGTAGTGCCGTGAAACCAGACAGACCAGAATTTGAACGTTATCACTGCCAGTTACTAATTTTCTAACCTTGAATATACTGAGTCTGTAAAATATTAATAATATTAATATTAATTAATAATGTATTAATGACAATATTATCGATTCTATAGGATTTGGGTTGAGGATTGATGAAGATTATCTATGCTCTGTACTTAGGACAGTGCTTAGCAAATGGATACTCAACAAATAGTAATATATATATATATATATATATATATAACTTTTTATTTTTATTGGAGTATAGCTGGTTAACAATGTTGTGATAGTTTCAGGTGAACATCAAAGAAACTCAGTCATACATATACATCTGTGTCCATTCTCCCCCAAACTCCCCTCCCATCCAGGCTACCACATCACACTGAGCAGAGTTCCCTATGCTAGACAGTAGGTCCTTGTTGGTTATCCATTTTAAATACAGCAGTGTGTACATGTCCACCTAAACTCCCTAACTATCCCTCCCCCTCAGTCTTCCCCTACAACAACCTTAAGTTCGGTCTGTCACTCAACAGATGATAATTTTTTCTTTCTTTTTGGCCTTACTGCATGGCTTAGGGAATCTCAGTTCCCTGAGCAGGGATGGAACCTGGGCCCACTGAGTCCTAGCCACTGGACCACCAGGGAATTCTCAAATGGAAATTTCATTTAATGATCAATATAATCATTGTTAGTTTATTTATTTATTTAATCTAAGAGCATGGTGGCGGTGGTTTAGTCACTAAGGCGTGTCTGACTCTTGGGATCCCATGGACTGTAGCCTGCCAGGCTCCTTTGTCCATGGAATTTTCCAGGCAAGAATACTGGAGTGGGTTGTCATTTCTTTCTCCAGGGTATCTTCTGGACTAGGGGATTGAACCCAAGTCTCCTGCGTTGCAGGCAGATTCTTTACAGTCTGAGGCACCAGGGAAACGCACTAGCATGGTGGTGGCATCCAATTTGACACCAGGGAGCTTAGTGGTGGAAGATCCACTAACTTCAGTCAAATAGAGGGGCTGCTGGCCTTTGGGGAAAACAGGGGAGGGGACGCAGGGAGAAGGGGAGGAGCAGCGATCACCGAGCTGAGCAGTATCTGGGGAAGCTGCCGCCAGAATGTCTGCAAACAGGCGGCCTGTGTGCGCCACTTCTAGCCCAGGGACGTCTGAAAACCACAGCTAATCATCGACCTCCACTGCACAGTTCCAGGTTGAAACGTGAGCCCCGTAGGTGCGTAGGTGCCAAGGTCATGTTCACAAGCCCCACCGGCCCCCGGGGGCGCGGGCTTGAGGCCAGAGCCTGCACAGACTGTGAGAGCAGCTCGCACGCTGTGACAGAGGCAGCCTTAACGCGCATCCCAGGAAGGAGTGGGAGTGTGTGCGCGCGCTGGGATACACACCGGCCGGCTCACGTTTATAATGTGCCACCGTCTGTCTTTCCAGGAGGAATGGATTAATAATTTACGTAAGGCATTTAATTAAAAATAAGTCATCACCTCATTAATGTCTTCTCCGAGGATGCATCATTATTCTCTTTCGCTAATACAAGTGATGAGCCCGCCCGCCCACGCAGCCACACGCTCGCCTGTGGCTGCAGGTGCGAAAGGAGGGGGCGGCCTGAGAGTGGGGAGGGGCTGCTGTCTACTGGCCCCGGTAGGTTCTACTCCAGTGTGCCAAGGAGGACTACCTTCCCCTCCACTCTCCCTGTTCGATTTATTTTCCGAGCTCAGCCTTGTAAGGGTCAGACCCTGGCCCCCGTGGTGGGGAGTCAGGGTCCCGTCGCCTCTGACGCCCTGGGTCCTTACGAACAGCATCTCTCCACTAGCTCGAGAGAGGGTGTGGAAGCCCCACAGCGGGACAGTCCCCAGCCCCACGTTTCCTTTCCACTGTAAGTACAAGGGAGCAGAAAGGAGCACAGAGGGGCCCAGAAGAAGGGCCATGAATTATGCATCTCTCAGTCTGGGCTCACAGCGCCTCCTCTTTTCTATCCTGAAAGGCAGCCAGTGGGAAAGGCGCCTTATTCACTGGGTGAATTGCTGCATCTGAATGGCTAGGGGATCCATTTCAAAGCCGCTGCTTAGAATGTGCCTATTAAAAAAAAAAAAAAAAAAGCAGTCCAATTTATTTCAGAAGCTCCACTAGAAATGAATGAGGGCTCTTGCCTCTCTGCTGGCTATTAAAAAAGCTTCACTTCTCACAGAGCAACTGTTTTAATTAAATCAATAATTATGTTTTATTGAATTCAGTGCTCTTCCACAAAAAAATCAGCACAGAGCCTCTTGCTTTTTGAAAACTTAATTTAGGCCAGTAGTGGCTTGCTGGAGGGAGGGTGACTGGGGAGGGAGGGGTTGGGGGAGAGAATAGGAGCAGAAAGGGACTCTTTCCTTTATCTGTTACAATGTACCCTTCCACTTCCCCCGACCCCACTCCCTTCCCCCTCTGATTTACTCAACCAGCAGTTGAGAAAGGCACCCATGGGAGTCCCCTTTCGGTTCATCCAAGAAGGAGGTAGATTTCACGGCCTTGAGACAGCTAGCAGAAGTGTTCCCGTCTTCCGTCTTCGCTCTTGCTGGCGGCTTCTAGCTGAAGGCTGCCTCTAGCTTATTTTGCCACATTTAATAATGGGTAGAGCTTTTGGTGCCTGTTTTTTTTTTTTTTAACCTACACGTTTAGGCTAGGTTAGGGTGGCACTAGTGGTAAAGAACCCTCCTGCCAATGCAGGAGATTGAAGAGACTCAGGTTCAATCCCTGAGTCGGGAAGATCCCCTAGAGGAGGGCATGGCAACCCACTCCAGTATTCTTGCATGGGAAATTCCATGGACAGAAAGGAGCCTGGTGGGCTACAGTCCGTAGGGTCGCAGAGAGACAGACACGACTGAAGTGACTTTGCACAGGGATTATTGCAGTAGCCTCCTAACTGGAGTGTCTTCCCTGTGTCCTGGTATCTCCCTTAACTTCAGACACTCGAGTTAAGCTGTCTGAAAAGTAGATCTGATCCCATCAACTTTCTCCTTGTCGACTGCAACCCCCCTCCCCCCAAACTGCACAATGCAAAAGTTAAGAGTTAACGTCTTATTTAGTGGACATTTTGAAAACTTCAAGCTTGGAAAAACTAGACTCTCATATCACTCTAAGGGACTGCTCCAAAGAGGCAAGGGGGGAGCCAGGATATATAGGAGATTTTGGAACGAAGACCAGGTAGTTGGGAACATCAAAAGATTGCTGACAAAGAAAACTAGACGGCTCAAGTTAATGAATTTAGTGCTTTTCTGTAGGAAGATGGAGGGGCTTCCCTGGTAGCTCAGCAGTGAAGAATCTGCCTGCAGTGCAGGAGATGCAGGAGACTTGGGTTTGATCCCTGGAGTTTGATCCCTGGGTTGGGAAGATTGCTTGGAGAAGGAAATGGCAACCCACTCCAGTGTTCTTGCCTGGGAAATCCCATGGACAGAGGAGCCTCGTGGGCTACAGTCTTTGAGGCTGCAAAGAGTTGGAAATGACTGTGTGATTGAGCACATAGAAACACAGAAGAGTCTGGGCTCCCTGAAATCATTCCTTTGATACGCACCTCAGCTCTCTGGGCCAGTGTCCAGTGTTTCCTCATCCTGAGTTTCCTCAGTGTGCACTGTTGTGGGGGTGGCTGCAGCAGCTGACTGCTAGATGGGGAGGGAATCAACAGGCATCCTGCCTATGGATTCCATCAGGGCTCACCATCAGGGTGGCTGTAACACAATGGCTTGATGGCTGCAAATCCTTTGGTTATTGGAGTGGCAGGCAATGTTTTTCATTTTCGTTTGTCATCTCTTCTGTGACTGCCCGTTGTTCTAGGTTACAAACTCATTTGCTTAATCCAAGCTGGGCAGGTAACATAAATGAATGAGCAGGCAGCATGGGGTCTGTGACAAGCTGGAGAGAAGCATTCCTTGGTCCAAAGGTGTGGCCGAAGGTCAGACAGTTCAGTTGTGCAGTCGTGCCCAACTCTGTGACCCTATGGACTTCAGCATACTGGGTCTCCCTGTCCATCACCAGTTCCTGGAGCTTGCTCAAACTCATGTCCGTTGGGTCAGTGATGCCAGCCATCTCATCCTCTGTCATCCCCTTCTCCTCCCGCCTTCGGTCTTTCCCAGCATCAGGGTCTTTTCCAATGAATTAGCTCTTTGAAACAGGTGGCCAAAGTATTGGAGCTTCAACTTCAGCATCAGTCCTTCCAATGAATATTCAGGACTGATTTCCTTTAGGATGGACTTGTTTGATCTCCTTGTAGTCGAAGGGACTCTCAAGAGTCTTCTCCAACACCACAGTTCAAAAGCATCAATTCTCTGGCACTCAGCTTTCTTTATAGTCCAACTCTCGCATCCATACATGACTACTGGAAAAGCCATAGCTTTGACTAGATGGACTTTTGTCAGTAATGTCTCTGCTTTTTAATATGCTGTCTAAGTTTGGCATAGCTTTTCTTTCAAGGAGCAAGCATCTTTTAATTTCATGGCTGCAGTCACCATCTACAATGATTTTGGAGCCCAAGAAAATAAAGTCTGTTACTGTTTCCATTGTTTCCCCATCTATTTGTCATGAAGCAATGGGACTGGATGTCATGATCTTTGTTTTTTGAATGTTGAGTTTTAAGCCAGCTTTTTCACTCTCCTCTTTCATCTTCATCAAGAGGCTCTTTAGTTCCTCTTCACTTTCTGTCATAAGGGTGGTGTCATCTGCATCTCTGAGGTTAGTGATATTTCTCCCGGCAATCTTGATTCCAGCTTGCACTTCATCAAGTCTGGCATTTCTCATGATGTACTCTGCATATAAATTAAATAAGCAGGGTGACAATATACAGCCTTGACTGTACTCCTTTCCCAATTTGGAACCAGTCAGTTGTTACCATGTCCGATGCTAACGGTTGCTACTTGACCTGCATACAGGTTTCTCAGGAGGTAGGTATTCCCATCTCTTTAAGAATTTTCCACAATTTGTTGTGATCCACACAGTCAGAGGCTTTGGCATAGTCAATGAAGCAGAAGTAGATGTTTTTCTGTAATTCTCTTGCTTTTCCTATGATCCAGGCAATTTGATCTGGTTCCTCTGCCTTTTCTAAATCCAGCTTGAACATCTGGAGGTTCGCGGTTCATGTACTGTTGAAGCCTAGCTTGGAGAATTTTGGGCATTACTTTGCTAGCATGTGAGCGTTACTTTGCTAGTTAAGCTCCCACTAGGCAGCTAAGCTGCCCTGTGGAAACAGCCTTATGTTGCCAGCTGTTTTTTTTTCCCCCAACAAAGCCTAGAAATTTTGACTTTTCTGTGAAATCTGTCAAGTTTTAAATATTGTCTACTATGTTAAATAGAATAATTTGTTCAAAATATTCACTATCCCTTCTTAACCAGGAAGAGCTATATTAACAAGCCCATTGACATGGGACTTTGTTACATGCCATGGCTGCCCAGTGAAATGAGGGTGAATTAGACATATGTCATTGTTGGCCAATGAAATGAGAGTGAAATTGATGTGTGTGGCTGAGCAGCAGCTTTAAGAACCGTTGCCGGGATTGTTCCATCATTCTTTGTCCTGCGCTCCAAGAATGCACACCCCACCCAGACAGGCTCTGCTCCCCCAGCCTGTGTGTCAGAATAACAGTCTGTGGAGTTAAGCTGGCGTCAACCTTCAACAGACATGGTCATGAGCAAGAAAGAAAGTGCAATGTTGTTGAAAGTCACTGAGATTCTGGGTCCTTTGTTACTGAACGCACACTAAGTGATGCCTTGACTAACTGAAAAACTATTTTGAAAGCCTGGTGAGAACTAACGACTATAAATCTATGTCATCAATTTTCAACCTGTGCTTTACAGGACAAAGTATACTTTATGATCATGACATGTGGAGCCGTTTCCTAGCTCGGCAGGCTCAGCTGCCTTGACCTTGGCCCTGCACTAGCTGTCAGCATTCCTTACAGGTCACTTTGCACCATGGGTGTTTTGCATATGCGTGCACATGCTGTAGTCTTTGTCCCAATTATCCTCCTTCTTTTTGGCTAAATCCTCACCTTTAAGATGCAGCTCGATTTCTACGCTCTTTGAATCCACTGTCTTGCCCTTACTTCACCCTATTCTTTGGTAGAATTATTCCCCTTGCACTCACTTGCAGAACACACTGTTCATATTTCGTATCTCTTATGACTCATGATTGTAATTATAGTTTTTCCTTTTTTCCTTTTTTTGATCTATCTTCCCCCACTAGAACTGTGAGTTCTTTGAGGGCAGGATCTGTGCTGGTCTTGTTTACTGCTGACCCCCAACAGTGTTAAGTGAGTGAATGAAAGTTTCCCAAGAAGCAGAGAAAGGACCAGTGTGGTGTCTATCAGGGTTCACACCATAACTGCGTATATTCTGAGTATAATAGCTTAAACCAAATCTTCAAAAGGAGTCTGAAATGTTCTTAGGCTTTGCAAGAATAGAACTTTAGGTCAACCCAGACACATGTTAGGAGAGTAGTTAGAATTTTAATTCAAACGGGGTGCAGAAGTATTCTAAAAGTTTGAAGTGCATAGACCAATATTATCTCCCTTGGCCTGCAGCAGCTTGAAGCAGGGTTTCAGTTCCCAGCCAGAGATTGCATTGAGAGAGCTGAGTCCAAGCCACCAGACCAGAGGTCAGTGACAAGGCCCTGGCCCTTTGGCTCTGCAGAAAAGATTTCCCACAAAGATGCAAAGTGGTGAAAGACGTAAAGTGCGCGGCAGGAGGAGAGTACAGTGCGTGTGGACAGACACGTGGGTGGACAGAGAGAGGGAGTCGCGTCATCATGGTAGTTTAAATCACTTATTCGGGGTGTTTCTTCAGGGTTTCCTTTGGACAGTCATCTTGCTTTGCCCGTTCTGAGTCCATATTTGGTTTATCTCAGAATCCTCCTGTGTGTGTGCATGCATCTCTCAGCCCAGATGGATTCCAGGGAAGAGGCTTGTGGGTAGACTTGACATCACGCCCCTTTGGACTTCCAAGCTTTCTAGTCAGGAAGATGTCCTTAACCTCGAAAATGAGAAATATGTGGTCTCTCTTCTCTTATCTGAGCAGGGCCCAGTCTCCTCTCTTGACTGTTCTGCTAGTGATACTTTGGAGTTTCTCTCCACAGGGAATCAACTTCAGATGCTTTCCCTGGTGGGGGCCCATCTACTTCCTCCCTCAAAGATAACATGGCTTTTATGCCCCTTCAGAAGTTCACACAAAGGATCATAATGAATAGATCTCATAAGTGGGAGAAATATCATATGTTCATAAAGAGTCTTACTTTTCAGGACAGGAATAAGGGTAAGCCAGTGACTTGTGAGGCAAAATGAAAAATAATTTACGTGTGAGAAGCAGATACCCCAAAGGAATGGTTTAAGACACTTCTTAAACTAGGTAGCTCTTCTGGCTTCCACTGGAGTAGGAAATGGCAACTCACTCCAATATTCTTGCCTGGAAAATTCCACGGACAGAGGAACCTGCGGGCTACAGTCCAAGGGGCCGCAGTAAGTCAGACACAGCTAAGCAACTGGGCGTGCACACGCACACTTGGCTTCCATCCTGAACTCTTGAATGTCTCTGTTAGGCAGGCAGGTGGGACCTTTCTTGGTCTGATTAAGGCTGCCCCTTCCAGTGCCTTTAGTAAGCAGAGCTGGTCCTGGGGAGGGGTGGACAGATGTACGTAGGAACCACAGGGGTCTTCTAGGGACAAAAGGGAACAAGATGTGTGATTCTTCTCCTGGGAGGTTCTGCAATCTTAGAATCTCTCTTTTTAAAATTATTATTATCATTTTAATTTTGGCTACACTGTTAGACTTGCAGCATTTTAGTTTGCAGACCAGGGAGTGAATCCAGGACCGTAGCAGTGGAAGCGTGAAGTCCTACCCACTGGACTTCCAGGGAATTCCCTGGAACATCTCTCTTGACTTGAGAAAGTTTCTACAGAGATTATTGGAAGGAAAACACGTAGGGGCCCCATAGTATAGCTTATCATGAGGGCTGGAGCCAATAACCAGGGCCTAGATGTTTATTCCAGGAGGGTGGGTCTCTGAAGCCTGAAGCTCTTCTGGGCTTAGCCACCCAGATGAAGTGATATTGTTTTGAGCTCCATGGCTCAGGGTGTTCTTAAAAAAGCTGTAATCTTGGATATACAAATCTGGGACTATTGCAGAGTCCCTGGATTGACCCAAGGACATCATTGCAGCAATGGATAAGAACGCATCTTCTGGAGAGAACCCGTTTTCACTAGTGACACTGTTCAGAAACTGTAGGAAAAAATGACCACCCCTTATTAACACCTGCTACAGAAGGCAATGGCACCCCACTCCAGTACTCTTGCCTGGAAAATCCCATGGAAGAAGGAGCCTGGTGGGCTACAGTCCATGGGGTCACTAAGAGTTGGACACGACTGAGTGACTTCACTTTCACTTTTCACTTTCATGCATTGGAGAAGGAAATGGCAACTCACTCCAGTGTTCTTGCCTGGAGAATCCCAGGGACGGGGGAGCCTGGTGGGCTGCTGTCTATGGGTCACACAGAGTCGGACATGACTGAAGTGACTTAGCAGCAGTAGCAGAGAATTGACCACTGATTATCTACTTCCTCCACCTGGCATTTGGAACAAGGGTTGATTGAACTTTCTGGACTGAATGCCCTCCTAGTTCTCAGCTATTTCATGGGAAGTGATGTGGGTGTGTGATAAGACATTGATTTTCTTGTTAATATTTGCCAGACATGATTCCAGACATGTTTCATGTAATTCTTGGGCTTCTCAGGTGGTTTAGTGGTAAAGAATCTGCCTGCAACGCACGAGATGCAACACAGATGTGGGTTTGATCCTTGGGTGGGAAGATCCCCTGGAGGAGGGCATGGCAACCCACTCCAGTATTCTTGCCTGGGAAATCCCATGGACAGAGGAGCCTGGGGGCTACAGTCCATGGGGTCGCAAAGAGACAGACATGACTTAGTGTCTAAACAATAAGAACAACATGTATTTCTTATCATAATTCTATAAGGGAGGTACTGTCATAATTCTTATTTAACAGATGAGGAACTGGAGGTACAGAAAGGTTAAATAACTTGCCCAAAGTCACACAGTTGGTAAATTTCTTTTGCACAAGCCTTCAAATCTGGGCATTAACTGGGAAAATAAAAGTAGCCATGTCTGCCCCTGAAACTAATGAAAAGGGTCATGTGGGTTACATTAAATGTGAAATGCAATTCAATGATTCAGCTCAATCCAATCCAATCCAATGAACAAATTTATACTGAGCAGCAACTCTTTTTCTATTATTACAATGACTTAGGGATTCAAAGAACAAACTACACCCTTTTGTTTTTGGCCAAAAGCAGTTTTAGGCTTTGTTTAGACAGCAATCTGAAACTGGTGGGAAAACTGCTCTTATTTAAGGAAGTACTATATTCTGTGTGTTCAGTTGTGTCCGATTCTTTGTGACCCCACGGACTGTAGTCTGCCAGGCTTCTCAGTCCATAAGATTTTTCAGGCGCAAATACTGGAGTAGGTTGCTATGCCCTCCAGGGGATCTTCCCGATCTAGGGATCCAACCTGAGTCTCTTGTGTCTCCTGCATTGGCAGGCGGATTCTTTACCACCGAACCACCTGGGAAGCCCCTTATTTTAAAAAAAAATTGCATTAAAAAAAAAAAAGAACAGCCCTTATGATGCCTCCCACATAAGAAAACAAGTAACAACCTTACTGCTGACAGGCACCTGCATAAAAGGAAGCATATGACAGGGTAGGGCCAGGCACCGCTGCCAGGGAGCGCTCTACAGGCGCATGTTTAAAAGCTCCCTCATTAAGGTGTTTTCAAACTGTGACCACTGCTGAGAGCTCTCCTGCAGCTCAGAATTCTTCCTTGATGCTAAGTGGGTGCTCAGGAAAATCAGGCTGATTTGCTATCTTTATGGAGTAGTAAGTATATATGTGTCTTTAATCTGCTTGGTCTGCTCTGACAGACTATCAGAGACTGGTGGCTAATAAACAACAGACTTTGTTCATTTCCTTCTCTGTAACCGGGAAGCCTGGTAAGCTCAAGATCAAGCTGTGAGTAGATTTGGTGTCTGGTGAGGACCCACTCCCTGGTGAGCAGACAGCTGTCTTTTCACTTTGTCCTCACATGGCGGAAGGGGTGAGGGAGCTCTCTGGAGTCTCTTTTACAAGGGCACTAATCCCATTCACGAGAGCTCCAACCTTGTGGCCTCACTGGCTTCCAAAGACCTCACCTCCCAAAGCTATCACCTTGGGGTTAGGGTTCACCATATGAATTTTGGTGAGCAGGTGAAACATTTGGTGTGACTTCGGTGGGCTTTGAGGAGCTCCAGTACCACAGTGATAACACAGAAAGAATTCAGTGAGAGGCAAAGTGATAGAAGATGTGATGTTTTGGAATAGGATGCTTGTAAGGCTTATAAGCAGGTGGGCAAGAGGATGCTGTGCTCCTAGAACTTACTGGCTTACAGTTTTATAATCAAAAAGTGGGGAGGGGGAGAAGAATTGTCTTTCTTGAGAGGATGTCATGCTTCCATCATCAACTCCTTCTCCAGACTGAGCAGGGGAGTTTTCTTGTCCCTATGTGGTTGAAATAAAACATTGGAATAGATCTGATTCTTGTTTATGGCAATAACCAGTTCAAATAATTTAAGAAGTATCACTGATGAGGGTAAAAGATCATTTTTATATGGTTCAGCCTAAGAAGTCAGCAGGGCTTCCGAGGTGGCTCAGTGGTAAAAGAATCTGCCTGCCGATGCAGGAGACGCAAGAGATGGGAGTTCCATCCCTGGGTTGGGAAGATCCTCTGGAGAAGGGAATGGCAGCCCACTCCAGTGTTCTTGCCTGGGGAATCCCATGGACAGAGGAGCCTAGTGGGCTGCAGTCTATGGGGGTCACAGAGAGTCAGACATGCCTGAGTGACTGAGCACACGCAGATGGCTGTTTTTCATGTGCACGGAGAGCGTGTCTAACTTGCTGAGCTCACTGGGAAGGACGTGGGTCTCCTGCCACCGTTGTTCTATTGTTTTGGGGGCACGTGTCGTGCTTCTGTTGCATGGTTTTGTTGCTAAACGAGCCTGTTGGGTTTTGAGGTTAAGCAAACATGGTCTTTGGGGTAATTATTAACTTACAGGGGTCTCCCTTTTTTTTTTTAAAATTTATAATGTTCTAGTGGCATTAACTAAATGATTATTAATCACTTACTTTGTCCCTTTACTCTGTCCCTATCAGGGAGACACAACTATCCAGTCCGTAGCGGTGTGTGTGTGTGTGAACCAGAGTGAGAGACAGACACAGAGTCACCCTCCTAGGGCAGCACTCTCTCACCTGCATCTTCTGGAAACAATGTAGCTTAGCTTCCTGAAGTAGTGCCTGGTTTCATGGTGAAGATCCAGCTTATTAGGGTCATTTCAGTTCAGTCGCTCAGTCGTGTCTGACTCTTTGCGACCCCATGAATTGCAGCACGCCAGGCCTCCCTGTCCATCACCAACTCCCGGAGTTCACTCAGACTTGCGTCCATCGAGTCAGTGATGCCATCCAGCCGTCTCATCCTCTGTTGTCCCCTTCTCCTCCTGCCCCCAATCCCTCCCAGCATCAGAGTCTTTTTCAATGAGTCAACTCTTCGCATGAGGTGGCCAAAGTACTGGAGTTTCAGCTTCAGCATCATTCCCTCCAAAGAAATCCCAGGGCTGATCTCCTTCAGAATGGACTGGTTGGATCTCCTTGCAGTCCAAGGGAGTTCAAAAGCATCAATTCTTCAGCGCTCAGCCTTCTTCACCGTCCAACTCTCACAACCATACATGACCACAGGAAAAACCATAGCCTTGACTAGACGGACCTTAGTCGGCAAAGTAATGTCTCTGCTTTTGAATATGCTGTCTAGGTTGGTCATGACTTTTCTTCCAAGAAACAAGCGTCTTTTAATTTCATGGCTGCAGTCACCACCTGCAGTGATTTTGGAGCCCCCCAAAATAAAGTTTGACACTGTTTCCACTGTTTCCCCATCTATTTCCCATGAAGTGATGGGACCAGATGCCATGATCTTCGTTTTCTGAATGTTGAGCTTTAAGCCAACTTTTTCACTCTCCACTTTCACTTTCATCAAGAGGCTTTTTAGTTCCTCTTCACTTTCTGCCATAAGGGTGGTGTCATCTGCATATGACACCACCCTTATGGCTTATTAGGGTAGAGGTTCACACATCACTTTTTAAAGAATCAGATGCTAAGTATGTTAGGCATTGCAGGTCTTACAGTCTCTGTTGCAACTACTCAACTCTGCCATTGTACTGTAAAAGCAGCCATAGACAATATGTCAATGAATGAGCATGACTGTATTCCAATAAAACTTTATTTATAAACACAGACAGTGGGCCAGATTTACCCATAGGCCCTCATTTGCTGATCCCTACTTTAGATTCTTCAGCTCCAGGCCTGTCAGGAATTGGGGAAGAAGGATCCAGAGCTTCATGCAGTGGTGACTCAAGAAGAGTGATAGTGGGAAGATGAATGTGATATAGGGGGTTAAATTTTATTTCTTGAGTACCTGGAATTAGCCATATACAGGGAAGTGAAGGTATCACTTGCTTTTATACATGGGTTTTGGACAGAGTTAGGGAAGATATGGGTATATAAACAATTTTTTATTTTGAAATAATTTTAGATTTACTGAAACATTACACAGATGGTGCCGAGAGTTCCCTTATACCTGTACCCACTTTCCTTGGATACCTTTGATTTAAGCATTTTATTTTTATTTTCAGTTATTGTTTGATAAATATGACACGTCATAATTTAAGGCATGCAGCATGGTACTTTGATATATCTATATGTTGTGTAATAGTATGATTGCCATTGAAGCAGTATTTATCCCACTACATCATTATAGTACGATGTTGTTGTTGAGTCACTCAGTTGCGTCCGACTCTTTGCAACCCCATGGACTGCAGCACACCAGGCTTTCCTGTCCTTCATTATCTCCCAGAGTTTGCTCAAACTCATGTCTGTTGAGTCAGTGATGCCATCCAATCATCTCATTCTCTGTCGTCCCCTTCTCCTCCTACCCTCAGTCTTTCCCAGCAGCAGGTTCTTTTCCAATGAGTCGGCTCTTCACATCAGGTGGCCAAACTATTGGAGCTTCAGCATCAGTCCTTCCAATGAATATTCAGGACTGATTTCCTTTAAGATTGACTGATTTGATCTCCTTGCTGTCCAAGGGACTCCCATAGTCTTCTCCAGCACTAGAGTTCAAAAGCATCAATTATTCAGTGCTCAGCCTTCTTTATGGTTGAACCCTCACATCCGTACACGACTACTGGAAAAACCATATCATTGATTATGTGGACCTTTGTCAGCAAAGTGATATCTCTGTTTTATAATATGCTGTCTAGGTTTGTCACAGCTTTTCTTTCAAGGAGCAAGCATCTTTTAATTTCATGGCTGTAGTCAATGTCTGCAGTGATTTTGGAGCTCAAGAAAATAAAATCTGACACTGTTCCCATTGTTTCCCCATCTATTTGCCATGAAGTGATGGGATCTGATGCCATAAATTTAGTTTTGTGAATGTTGAATTTTAAGCCAGATTTTTCACTCTCCTCTTTCACCTTCATTAAGAGGCTCTTTAGTTCCTCCTCTTTGCTTTCTGCCATTAGGGTGGTATCATCTGCATACCTGGGGTTATTGATAATTCTCCTGGCACTCTTGATTCCAGCTTATGCTTTATCCAACCTGGCATTTTGCATGATATACTCTGTATAGATGTTAAATAAGCAGAATGACAATACACAGCCTTGACATACTCCTTTCCCAATTTTGAACCAGTCTGTTGTTCCATGTCTGGTTCTAACTGTTGGTTCTTGACCTGCATCCAGGTTTTTCAGGAGGAACGTAAGGTGATCTGGTATTCCTATCTGTTGAAGAATTTTCCACAGTTTGTTGTGATCCACACAGTCAAAGGTTTTAGCATAGTCAATGAAGCAGATGTTTTTTCCAGAATTCTTTTGCTTTTTCTATGATCCAGCAGATGTTGGCAATTGATCTCTGGTTCCTCTGCCTTTGCTAAATCCAGCTTGTACATCTGGAATTTCTCTGTTCATGTACTGTTGAAATTAGCTTGAAGGATTTTGGGCATTACCTTGCTGCTGCTGCTAAATCGCTTCAGTCGTGTCTGACTCTGTGCAACCCCATAGACGGCCTCCTACCAGGCTCCTCTGTCCCTAGGATTCTCCAGGCAAGAATACTGGAGTGGGTTGCCATTTCCTTCAATGCATGAAAGTGAAAAGTGAAAGTGAAGTTGCTCAGTCATGTCCGACTCTTAGCGACCCCATGGACTGTAGCCTACCAGGCTCCTCCGGCCGTAGGATTTTCCTGTCAAGAGTACTGGAGTGGGTTGCCATTGCCTTCTCCAGTTACCTTGCTAGCAGGTGAAATGAGTGCAATTGTGTGGTAGTTTGAACATTTTTTGGCATTGCCAAAAATGTTTGGAAATGGAATGAGAACTGATCTTTTCCAATCCCGTAGCTGCTGCTGAGTTTTCCAAATTTACTGGCATTTTGGGTACAGTATTGTTGCCCATATTCATTAAAGTGTGTATGATCTCTATGACTTATTTACTGCTCCCAGCAAGTTTGTATGCTTAAACACCATCAATCTTATACCCCACCACGCTCCCCTGGGAACCACTTTTTTTTCTTTTTTCACAGATTGGACTTTTTTTAGATTCTACATTTAAGTAATAATAAACAATATCGTCTTTCTCTGGTTCATCTCACTTAGCCTAATATGCTTCAGGTCCATCCATGTTACTGCAGGTGGCAAGATATCCTTTTTTCTGATGGCCAAATTATATCCTATTTTGTATGTACATTGCATCCTTTTTAACCATATGGTTTCCATATCTTGGCTATTGTGAATAATGCTGCTATAAACATGGTTGTGGTATAAACATCAGTCCTTTTTTCATTTCCTTTGGGTATATACTGAGAAGTGGAATTGCGGGAGGGCACGGTAGTTCTATTTTGAATTTTTTGAGTAGCCTCCATGTTGTTTTCCATAGTGGTTGTACCAATCTGCAGTCCTACTGTGGATAAAAGTTCCTTTTCACCTCATTTTTGCTGGCACCTGTTGTCCCTTATCTTCATGATAGCTGTTCTTATTGGAGTGAGGTGATATCTTACTGTGATAGTGGTGTTGAGCATCTTTTCATGTATCTGTTGGACATTTTGATGTCTTCTTTGGATAAAGGTCTATTTAGTTCTGTCCAGTTTTAAAACTGGATTGTTAGTGTCTTTTTCCCCCTGTCATTAGGTTGTGTTAATTCTTTGTGCATTTTGGACTTTAACCCCTTATCTGACATATGACTTACAAAAAGGTACTCTCCTTATTTAGGCTGTCACTTTATCTGGTTCATTTTTTCTTTTGCTGTGCAAAACTTTCTTTTGAGTTTGATATTGTCCTGTTTGCTGATTTTTGCTTTTGTTGCTTGTGGTTTTGGTGTCATGTCCAGAAAATCATTGCTGAGACCAATATCCATGAGCGTCTTCCCTAAGTTTTAATCTAGGCATTTTATGGTGTCAGGTCTTCTGTTAAAATGTTTATCCATTTTGAGTTGGTTTCTGTGCAGGGTCTGAGATAGCAGTCCAGTTTCACTCTTTTGCATGTGTTTCTCTAGTTTTCCCATAATGTTAATATGTTGCATTTCCAAGGCGTGTTTGTCAAATCTAAGAAAATTAAATCAGTACATTAAAAAAAAATTGTTTATTATTTATTTATTTAGGCGGTGCTGCATCTCCGTTGCTGCTCAGGCTTTTCCCTCGTTGTGGCGAGCTGGGGCTACTCTGCAGTTGCGGTGCTCGGGCTTCCCACTGCAGCGGCTCCTCTTGCTGGGGAGCTTGGGCTCTAGGGCACAGGCTCAGCAGTTGTGGGTCCCAGGCTCTAGGGCACAGGCTCAGCAGCTGTGGGTCCCGGGCTCTAGGGCACAGGCTCAGCAGCTGTGGGTCCCGGGCTCTAGGG
The DNA here is from genome assembly GCF_016772045.2 of Ovis aries. Lineage (NCBI taxonomy): Eukaryota > Metazoa > Chordata > Mammalia > Artiodactyla > Bovidae > Ovis > Ovis aries. The sequence goes on from NC_056071.1 coordinate 16,290,953, forward strand.
CACAGGCTCAGCAGCTGTGGGTCCCGGGCTCTAGGGCACAGGCTCAGCAGCTGTGGGTCCCGGGCTCTAGGGCACAGGCTCAGCAGCTGTGGGTTCCGGGCTCTAGGGCACAGGCTCAGCAGTTGTGGTGCACAAGCTTAGCTGCTCCATGGCATGTGGGGTCTTCTGGGACCAGGGATCAAACCTGTGTCTCCTGCATACACAAGGTGGTTTCTTTACCACTGAGCCACTGGAGAAGCCCACGGGCACATTTTTAGTGATGTTATAAAGTGTATGGTTTTTGTCTTTAGTTTCTGGTACAGAGTCCCTAAGAATTTCTTGAGTGAAAGGACTGTCATTTGTAATTCAGAGTCCCTTTATGAGCTGTACTGAGGTTTATGCAGATAAGGTGGCTAATTGGTGGTAGTGGTGGTTGGTGACTGGGACTTGGTAGTTTAAGATGGAACCTGGTTGCCAGAAGAACTAAGCAAATGATTAAAGAGCTGGAACTTTCCATCTCTCCCATCCCCTGCTCCCTGACCCCTCCCCTGAGAGAAGGAGCTAGAGATTGAATTCAGTCACCAATGACCAGTGATTTAATCAATCATGCTTACATTATAAAACTTGGATAAAAACTCTTTTAAAAATTTCTCATTCTGGCTTTAGATACCCTTTCATAATACTTAAAAAAACTTTTTATATCAAAGTATAGCTGATTAACAATGTTGTGATAGTCTTAGGTGGACAGCTAAGTAACTCAGCCATACATATATATGGATCCATTCTCCCCTAGATTCCCTTCCCATCCAGGCTGTCACACAACACTGAGCAGAGTTCCCTGTGCTATACAATAGGTCCTTGTTGGTTATCCATTTTAAATATGGCAGTGTGTATATGTCAGTCCCAAACTCCCTGACTATCCCTTTCCTCTTCCCCTCCCCCTGGCAACCATAAGTTCATGCTCTAAGTCTGTGAGTCTGTTTCAGAAATAAATTCATTTGTATCATTTCATTTCAGCTTCCCCATGTAAGGGATATTGTGCAATATTCTTCTTTTTCTGTCTGACTTCACTCCGTATGACATTCTCTAAGTCCATCCTATGTGTGTGCCTGTGTGCTCAGTCGCGTCCAATTCTTTGTGGTTCCATGGACTGAAGTCCACCAGGCTCTTCTGTCTGCGGAATTCTCCAGGCAAGAATACTGGAGTGGGTTGCCATTTCCTCCTCCAGGGGATCTTCCTGACCCAGAGAACAAACCCAAGCCTGCTGTGTCTCCTGCACTGGCAGGCAGGTTGTTTGCCACTACTGCCACCTGGGGAGCCCTCTAGGTCCATCCACGTTGGTGCAGCTCTTGAGCAACACAGATTGGATTGGAGGAGAGCAACGATGTGCGGGGAGAGGGACTTGCCTGGTAGTTCTGAGCAGTCTACCCCTGCCCAATATTTGCCCAGTGACATTCTTCCACTTGGCTGTTTCTGAGTTCCGTCCTTTATCATAAACTAGTGTTTGTAAGTAGAGTGCTTTCCTGAGTTCTGTGAGTTATTCTAGTGAATTTCAAGCCTGAAGGTGGGTGTTTTAGAATCCTTGAATTTTTTATTGGTTGGATGAAGTATGTGTATCCTGGGGACCCCATTTGGAGCTGGCATCTGAATTGGGGGCTATCTTTTAGGATTAAATATTAAATTCATGGAGTCTGTGCTAACTCTGGGTAAACTGAAGTGAACTGAATTACAAGACACCTACTTGGTGTTGGAGAATTGGTTGTTGCTTGAAGAAAGCACATACAGTTATTTTTAACTAAATTCCAGATTTTATTTAGATTTCACTCACTTTTCCACGAATGTCCTCTGTATGTTCTAGTATCCAGTTGAAGGTTTCATGTTGCATTTAGTTGTTGTAACTATCCAATATTCTCAGATTTGTGACAGCTTTTCAGTCTGTTTTTCATGAGTGTTTTGAGGAATCAAATATTTTGTAATATGTCCCTTTATTTTTTGATTACTTCTATATGATTATGGTTTTATATTAAAAACCCTTTCACAATATTACAATATAAATTTTGCATATGATATAGTTCATAGTAAGAGATCAGAAACAGACTAAAGCCTCCTTCCTCAGAGTGAGGAATTCTTTTTCCTGCAGGAGGACACTTACTTATTTTTTCCTTATGTTTTCCTAATGATTAGACTAGGGTTATGAATTTTTAAAAAGAATCCTGCAGAGGTGAAGTGTCCTTATCACATCACATCATATCAGGGAGTATCTGATACCCATGTGACATCACTGATGATATTCACTGTGTCTACTTGGTTAAGATAGTATTTGCCAGATTTCTCTGCTGGAAAGTTACTATTTCTTCAAGTTGGCATATTTTTAAAGGATTTTTAAAATAAAATAAATTGTAAAATCATAAAATAACCACCAGTTAGTAAGTGCTTACTATAGTAAAAAAAATACATTGTGTGAGCAAGAAATAGACCTTTGTGATTGAACAAACTAAGCACAGGGGTTGTTTACTATTCCAGTCACATCTGGGGTATCCTGTCTAAAAGAGTATAATAAGACTCAGAGTGGTTAAGCAACTTGACTAAGACCATAGAGCTAGTAAGGGGTGAAGCAAGGCTTTGGGCTTTGTCTGTCGGATCCCAAACTTGGCTTGTTAGGCTAGGCTAGGTTATGCTGCAGTAACAACTTATTCCAAAGTCTTAGAGGATTAGCACAACAGAGTTTTATTTCTTACTTATGTTAAATCCTTTGTGATCTGTGAGTCCTCAGAACAGTGTTGTTACCGAGTGCAAGCTTGCTCTGTTCGCCACATGAAAGCCCAATCAATCTGAGAGGTGAGTGTTGAGGCAAGGAATATGACTTTATTTGGAAAACAGGCAGACTGAGAAGATGGCCGACTAATGTCTCAAAATAACCCTTATATTGGGGTCTGGATATCAGGTTCTTTTATAACAGAGATGTGAGGAGATGAAAAACTGAAGTAAAAAGGCCATTAGTCTTGCAAATATCTCCTGGAATGACCAGTATCACGGAGGGAATGTGTTAATTTCTTCCTTCCTATAGATGTCCACAGGTGGACAGGGTCCTGAACAAAAGCGCTTTGGTTTAAGATCCAGGCAGAGGAGCAGGGTTCCCTGAGGGAGGCCATTATTTATAAACAGTGTCCTTTTGGTGAATAAAAGTAAGGGGAAGTGAAGGTTAAGTAAAAGAAACAGATTCAACTTGGAATCAAAACTGGCTCCTCTCTGTAACAGCGTCATTCATATGGTGTCTCAGCCAAGTCAGGCCACTGTGATCTGTAGAGTTTTGCCATCTCATTGTGAGACCTTCATGCTCACAGCGGCAGGAGGACAGGGAATTACATAGAGAATTTTCATTGCTCTAGCCGGGAGGATTGCATGTCACTTCTACGCACATCCCCTTGTCTGCAACTAGTCATAGGGCCTCACCTAACTAAGGAGCAGTGAAGTGCCATTTCCTACATGTGCATTAAGGAGAACAGATGCCGATGATTTCTTTCCATGAGACTGTGCTGCTGCTTCTAAAAGACTCAGAACAGCCCTGGGTGTGGGGGAAGGTTAAGAAGTGTGGAGTGTTAGGCTTTACAGAGGGAATTTTAATTAAGATCAAGACATTCTCTCTCTTCGTCTTCCCCTGAGACCCCAAGTGTTTGTGGGGGAACACTGCACAGCAGAAACCTTTCAATTCCAGATCCGATTTCAGGACACCCAAGGGCCCTCTCCTGTTCTTTTACCAGCCTTTACCCTTCTTATGAGGCAAGTTAATCAGCAGAAGCGTTCACCTTGACTTATTAACTTTAATGTTCATAAAGGAGGAATCTAAGCGTCTTGGGGCTTAAGTCATTCTGCATTCAAAGGCACAGAGCTAAAGAGTGAGTCTTATCTTCACTTGTGCCCTGTAGGCATGAAAGGCATCTGAGTACATAATCCACAGCAACTCATCTTGCAGTATCCCAACCAGTCCTCTTCTTGGGATGCTTGAGGTCCCAGAAGCCTCAGCCTGCTCTGCAGTGTCCTCTATGTTTGAGTTCTTGAAAGCTCTCCTCCCCTGTCTGAGCATCACTACACATGATACAACCCCTTGTCACATTCTCCCGCCGTGTTCAGCCCTGGGGGGTTCTGATGGCTTTACTCTTGAGAATTTGTCCAAAAGCTTTGATATATTTTCCTCTTTAGTGGAAGGGAAGGAAGCTAAGCAGGCAATGCCACACTCTCTTTGGGTACCAGGTCCCATGGGATGTTGTGTGGAAGGATTAAGTAACTGGCTCAACATCACACGGTTGGCAAGAGGTGGGGCTGGAGTTCAAGTTCACAAGAAGCCTATAAGGAAGCCAACCTAATCACCCCCAGGGGAAACTAGACAATCAGAGACACACAGATTAAGTCATTTTTCCAAGCTAGTAAGTAGAAGAAAGTATTGGCCCTTAGGTCTGTCCAACTCTAAGTCTTACATTGTCTGGGAAATTAAGTCTTACCCTTCTCTAGGGAGGCTGATAGCTTTGTCACAGTTTGTCCTCAACATTTTTTTAGTCAATTCTGCCTTCTGCCAGCCTCTCCAGAACAAATCCTCTGCTCCAGTCACGTGACTTCACTTTACATCTCTAATGGGAATGGCTCATTTGGAAACTTCTCATAGATTTCCATACCCTGCAACTCTTGCTGCCCTAAGGCTTTCCATTTTGGAAGCAACAAGCTTTGGTGCCTCAGAGAGGACAGATAACCCCTGGAGTAGTGAAGCCTTTGCTCAACTTCACCTGTCAGATTAGATTTCTGTTTTAATTAGAATCAAGGAAATAAGCTCCATCCTGCTGTTGCAGTGCTGGCAGTTTTAGCAAGCATGAGCCAGTCCTGGTTGCAGTGAGTTATATGTAAGAAGACTCTTAACGAGGCGAGGGAAGAAGGGAGATGCATCTTCCTAGTATAAGGGATTATGGAAATAGAGAGACAGTAGGGAAAGCAGGGGTTGTAACCTTGGATTTGGATCGCCTTAGTGGGGATGAGTTCGGATTGGAAGGGGAGCTCTGAGGGTAGGTTTGCTGCACTTCACCTTTGGGAGTCTGAAAGGGCTTTGCCTCCCAGGTTGCCCTGCCAGACTCTGTAAAGGAAACTCGCTGGTCCTGTGTGGCTAGACTTTTTTATAAATTAAAAATATATATTAATTTCTTTATTTGGCTGCATTGGGTCTTAGTTGCGGCACATGGGATCTTTAGTTGTGGCATGCAAACTCTTAGTTGTAGCACGTGGGATCTAGTTCCCCGATCAGGGATCGAACCCAGCCCCCCTGCACTGGGAGCATGGTGTCTTAGCCACTGGACCACCAGGGAAATTTCCTACCTAGAGTTTTCTTGAGCTGTCCCACGTGCCATTGGTGGATCCCCAAGTTGCCATATGTGCTATGGAGTGTGGGAGCTGGAGAAAGTAATTGTGTTGGCCACAGCTTGACCTCCATCCGCTCATGGTGAAGAGTGAGCAGAGGCACATGGACCAAGCGAGGCTGGGACAGATGGCGGATGTGGCAGAGACTCAGAGAGACGGAGGGAGGCATCAAGAACTGAGGAGAGGCTGAGAGGGGCAGGGAGCCCTGTGCACGCTAGTTCCTTATATATGAACCTTAAAGTTGCAAACTTTCAAAGATGCGGCTGTGCGTTCGCGTGTCCAGTCAGGTAAGCTAGTTCACGTGTCTGGCATACATTGTCATGTGTTTGCATCCTATTTAAGTGGCTGTGTTTTTGTGTAATTTACTATACAGTGCTGTATAGAGTACAGTAGTGCGTGCTCAGTCTTGTCAGACTCTTTGAGACCCTGTGGACTGTAGTCTGCCAGGCTCCTCTGTCCATGGGATTTCCCAGGCAAAAGTACTGGAGTGGGTTGCCATTTCCTCCTCCAGGGGATGTTTCTGACCCAGGGATTGCACCCCTGTCCAGTACAATAGTAGTACGGTATCTTTATTTCAAGCCCAGGATGTCTGGAAGCAAGTATAAAAGCTGTGGTATGTAGCTGGTTGTGTCAGTTGGGTACCTAGGCTAAATGTGTTGGACTTGGAATAAATTGGACTTATGAAGCTCTCTTGAAATGGAACTCGTTTGTATGTAGGGGACTTACTGTATAGAGTTCCTGCCCAGTGCAGGGGGCTGATGAGAATAAATCAGATCAATTGTGTCTGAAATAAACTGACTTTCTTTGCTCATCTGGTTTTTTTGTGTACCATGCTAACATGTAGAAGCAGAGTCCATGCGTGCAAAACTATTTGTCACGTTTCAAGGGAACAATGCCTCCTGCCTGTGTTGGGGAGCCAGTGCTTTTGGCCTCACTGATGGAGGGAATGGTTTTTCTATTAACATCAACCTACATATTCTTCAAGGGTTGTCCGGTGGAACACCAGTCTGTGTGTTGAAATTTTGCCAGGTCCCATTTAGATTGCCCTGAGGGGGACACTCCCCACTTTCAATGGTCAAACATTCTTGAAAGAAGCCCTCTGAAGCTGAGATAGCTTAGTAGGAGTTGCTGATAGGCAGGAATGCAGCCCACACTACATTTTCCAGAACTGCTTGCATCCAGGTCTAGCCACATCAGAACCAATGGTGAGGGGCTGGCATGATACGTTTGGAAGCTCTCCGCTCTCTTTTTTCACCTGAAGACTGGCTGCAGAGGACTCTGATGCCTTACTGGTTGGCAGGACTTGTGTTTCTAAATTACCCATCAAGGCATGGGTCCATCGGGAATTATTGCCCAGGTTGCTCAGTGGTAAGGAATCCACCTGCCAATGCAGGAGACTCGAGTTCAATCCCAGTTCCAGGAAGATCCCCTGGAGAAGGAAATGGCAACCTACTCTGGTATTCTTGCCTGGGAAATTCCATGAACAGAGAAGCCTGGCGGGCTACTGTCCATGGGGTTGCAAAAAAACTGGACATGACTAAGTGACTGAGCAGCAATAATTTAAGGTAAATGACTCAGTGAGTTTGAGGATAACTGAACCCTTGAAACCACTGCCATGTCAAACCTATAAACATATCTATCACCTTACAAAGATTTCTCCCACCCCTAGTAACATTTTTTTGGTGTGTGTGGTAAGAACACTTAAAATAAGATCTACCTTGTTAGCTAATTTTGAGTATACAACACAGTATTGCCGGCTACAGGTACTATGCTGTATAGTAGATTTACAGAACAGAATTATCTTGTATTATTGAGATTTTGTACCCTTTAACCATCACCTCCCCTTTCCCCCTCTCCCTAGTCCCTGGAAACCACCATTCCACTCTCTGCTTCTGTGAATGTGACTATGTTAGATTCCACGTATTCTGTGTGAGATTATACAGTAACTTTCTGTGTCTGGTCACTTAGCATAATATCCTTAAGTTTCATCCATGTTGTTGCAAATGGTAGGATTTCCTTCTTTTTAAAGACTGAATAATTTCTACTGTATATTCATCTATCTATTTATCCATCCATCCTATCTATCCATCCATTCATCTATCTTATCTATTTATCTTTATATCTATCTGTTTATCAATCCTATCTGTCTTTCTGTCCATTCATCTATCTGTCTAAGTGTCTGCCTCACATTTCTTAGATTACCTGTGGATGGACACTCAAGTTGCTTCCTTGTTTTGGCTGTTGTAAACGGTGCTACTGTGAACATAGGATTTAGGAGTGCAGGTATCTCTTTGAGATTCTGATTTTTAATTCTTTTGATCAATACCCAGAAGAAGGATCACTGGATCATGTGATATTTCTACTTTTAATTTTTCTAGAAACCTCCATATTGTTTTCCATAATGTTTATACCAATTCACATTCTGGACAAAATTTTTAAGATTATTACTTTTGTTATAATTTTCGGAGGCATTCAACTTAGTTTCCGTAGAAATAAAACCTTTTTGCACTCGTATTTCATTGGTTTAGATCCTATTTAATAAAATGACACAGTTACAGTCACTGGCAAACCAGTCTTGTGAACAACTGTGCCTGACATTTGGTGACCACAGCAGTGAGTAGGCATGCCATCTGCGTGATTCAGTGGGACTGTAGGCTCAGGATGGGCATTTAGCAGAGGAAATGGAGAACATCACTTAATCCAAAAAATGATTTTAAGACCTTCCACCCTCCATGGTGGCTAGCCCATGGACACCTGTTTCTGTACAGTGAAGTATCCTGCCATGTGTAAGGCGTGATGAATGGATCTCAGGCAGAATTTCAGCCCTTGCTCCTTCCCTCAGTCAAAAATCTTTATGTAGAATACAACCTGATGTGATGGCTCAGTCTATTTTATCTGTGAAATTTAGAAACAGCACCGAGATGCAGACAAGTTTCTGAGTATCTGAAATCACCAAGAGGGGAAACTGGGACTCCTACCTAAGCCATAAAAACCCAATCCAGCGTAGACGGAATCACCTGGGCCAGGTGTTTGGACAGCACATCACGTCTTGTCTCGGTCATTAGATAAGAGCGCCTTCAATCTTGTCCCAGCATGTAATATACATTGTCAAGCCATGTGCATGGCTCCTCTGCCCACGTGGCTTTCTCACCTAGTAGGACCTCAGCCCCTTTACTTGTCCTTTAAAGACCTGCTCAACCCCACCTGTCCATAAAAACCCTTTCCTTCTCACATCTTCTATTGCTACCGTAGTTCTCAACTCTGGATACATGTTTGGGTTGACATTTTAAAAATTCTCATGTCTGTATCCTATGGCCAAGCAACTCAACCAGAATTTCCATGGATGGGGCCCAGGTGTTATGCAGGTGACTGAAGTGTGCACCCCAGTTTGAGGACTACTGAATTAGAAGGGTCTGAATTGCACGGTCCATTTCCTGATTATGTTCTTTGTGACTAGGTGGTTAACAATTCCATCTGTGTATTCCTCACCATGTCGCCAAGACAACTTAGATAGGGGAGCTGGGAGTTTACTTTTGCTGCACACGAGGGCTTCCTAATTTCTACTTGTTGTGTGGTCTTTAATTGGATTTGTGGATTTGTGGAGAAGACCTGCTTCCTGGAGGAGCTCCATTGTATACTTTCAATGGATAGAAGTGTTGGTGCAGGCAAGAGATGGCACAGGTGAATCAGGGAAGGGAAGCAAAGCTCTCTGTCACCAAAGTACGTGCGTGTGCAGTTTTGTAATATGGTGGGAGGAGTCTGTGAATAGACAGCTCATTTAGAGACGAATGACCAGACATTTTGCATCATTCCTAGTGGCTCAGCAGGTAAAGGACCTGCCTGCCAATGCAGGAGATGCAGGAGACACAGGTTTGATCCCTGGGCTGGAGAGATCCCCTGGAGAAGGAAATGGCAACCCAAGCAACCCACTCCAATATTCTTGCCTGGAAAATCCATGGACAAAGGAGCCTGGAAGGCTGCAGTCCATGGAGTAGCAAAGAGTTGGATACTACTGAGTGGGCATGCGCACACACACACACACACACACACACACACACACACACACACACACCTTTTTGACCACAATGTCAACTTGAGGTCTACAGAGTAAGGTTCAGATTTCTTTATCTGGTCATTATGATCTGGCTCCAACCTACTTACGGTTTCAGCCTTCCTTTTCCAAAGCATCACCCTACACCTTGTGCTGTGCTTAGGTTCTCAGTCATGTCCAACTCTTTGCAACTCCATGGACAGTAGCCTGCCAGGCTCCTCTGTCCATGGGAACTCTCCAGGAAAGAATACTGGAGTGGGTTGCTATGCTCTCCTCCAAGGGACCTTCCCAACCCAGGGACTGAACCCAGGTCTTCCACACTACAGGCAGATTCTTTACCATCTGAGCCACTAGGGAGGTTCTTGTTATAACTGCGTGATGCTTCTCTTTCTCCAAATCTTGTCCTCTACACTTTCTTTAACTCTCTCATTTTCAGATTCTCTGTTAATCTCCTTTGCTGGATTCTTTGCCAAGCTCTTTATGCCTTGCTCCTATGCTAGGCAGTCTTCCCATTTCCTCCCTGCCGACTCTCTACCCAAAGATTTGGCACCAGTATGAGTTTGTTTCCATCACTGGATTGAGATACCTTCTCTTGGGAGGATCCTGGGGAAGAGAAAGAGAGCTTGAGAGGCGCTTGTGTTAGAAGGAGCTCCATAAGTGAGGAGAAGTTTGTAGAAGAGGATGCAGTAAAGGAAAGAGTGAAGTCCCTACATACGAATCTTCAAGTCGCCAACTTTCAGAGATGTGAACGTGCGTTTGCCTGTCCAGTCACATACGTTAGTTCATGTGTCTAGTGTACGTTGTCATGTGCATGCATCCTCTACAAGTGGCTGTGCTTTTGTGCACTTTACAATACTGTGTAGAGTACAGCAGTGCAGCAGTTTATTTCAAGCCCAGGATGTCTGGAAGGAAAGCGTAAAAGCAGCAGTGACGTAGCTGGTGCTGCCAAGAAGCAGCAAGTGACAATGGTGGAAACAAAAGGAACATAATTGAGAGAGTGGAGCAAGATAAAAAGATGGTAGAGGTCACTCATTCTTATAAAGTGAATCATTCAACCATTGGCACAAAAGAACAGTGACAAGATCATGGGACATGTGAAGTCCATTGTACCAATGATGCTGACAATAATATCAAAGAAGCGTGGACAGATGATGGAGGAGATGGAGAAATTCTCAGTGTGTGGATGCAGGATCAGCATCAGGGTCAAGTCCCACTCAGCTAAATTCTGATGCAAGAGAAAGCTAAAAGCCTTTACAAAGACTTGAAGAAGAAACACAGTAAAGAATCAGAGGGTTCATCTTTTAATGCCAGCCGTTTGCTCTTCCCTGGTGGCTCAGATGGTAAAGAATCTGCCTGCAATGCAGGAGACCTGGGTTCAATCCCTGGGTTGGGAAGATCCCCTGGAGAAGGGATAGTATACCCACTCCATTATTCTGGCCTGGAGAATTTCATGGACAGAGGAGCCTGGTGGACTATAGTCCAAGGGGTTGCAAAGAGTCAGACATGACGGAGCAGCTTTCACTTTCACTGATGGCTGGTTTCATTGGTTCAGGCTAGAGCTAACATGCACAACATAAAAGGAAGTGGCACCCCTGTGGGTGCAGATATGGTAACTGCCTGGGAGCTTCCTGAAATGCTTCAGGAAATTATTGACGAAGGCATGTATTTACCCAAGAGACGGGACTATTCTAAAAGAGGATGCCAGACCAAAGTTCCACCAGTAAGGACGAAAAGTTGATGCTAGGCTATAAAGCTGACTCTGTTGTTTGATGGCAATGATTCTGATGAGAGGAAGCTGAAGCTTCTCTTAGTTTATCATTCACAGAATCCCCTTAAAAACATAGCCAAGGGCTCTCTTCCTATTGTGTGGAAGAGTAACCCCAAGCCTGGGTTACATGGGTGATCTTCTAGGACTGGTTTTTCCACCACTTTATCCTAGAGGTAGAGAAATATTGCTTGGAGAAGGATGTCCCATTCAACATTCTTCTGCTGCTAGACAATGCTCCAGGCCACTTGCCATTCATGGATGACTTTCACCTCAACATCAAATTACTTCCACAGCTAGAGTCTAGCCCCTGCTCTCCACAACTGTAGGAAACCCCTAACAGCAACGAAGACCCAGTGCAGCCAAAAGTAAATACATAAATAAATAAAGTATGGGATCTGCCACTGAATACTGCATCACTCATCCAGGCTATGGACCAGGGAGTTAGATCAGCTTTCAAGAAGTGTTGATGTCGCACTTTTTGTCAGGCCGTAGAGGTGTCTGTACAAATCAGGAAATCAGGAACAACCTTGTGACAATTGTGGAAGGACTATAACATCTTCAAGGCCATAGAAGGCTTTGACTTTGCTTGGCATGAGGTTACCACCATCCCCATGAAAGGGGTTTTGAAGAAACTTTGCTGGTGATTTGAGCAAGTGGATGAATCCAAAGAGGTCTTTAGCAACTTAGTGACCCTCCTTGAGAAGCTGGAGTTAGATCTGCAAGAGGATGGCTTCATTGAACCCCTTGCTGTGCAATGTGGAAGAGCTAATGAAAACCTGATGGAATTGGAGGCCCAGAGAAAGAGATGAGAGGAAGAAGTAACTGAGGAACCGAAGAGATTCACAACACAGGAAATAGCAATGGGATTTTCTGTATTTGAGGAGGCATTTCGTTTTTGAGGCTCAGGACTTGAACATTGAATGCTACAGGAAGATTGCCGCAGCCATTCAGAATGCAATCCAATTGTACTACGTCATCTATGATGAGAAAGTGAGAGCTACTACCCAGACATCTGGATCCAGCAAGGAACCAGGACCTGTGCCATCAACATCAGGCGTGAGTGAGATTGCAGCTTGTCTTCCTTCTCCTATCACTGGCGACCCTTCAGCTCTACCATCTCTGCCTCCTCTCTGTCCTGCATCAGGAACTCTTGCCTGTTCTCTCTTGATGCCAGCCCCTGTGTGCCAGCTATTGTACTGTGCTTCTGGACTTTTCAAGGTATCATACTGTAAGATTACAAATGTTTTCTTTATTTTTTGTTTATTTTTATGTATTATTTGTGTGAAAAGTATTATAAACCTATTACAGTACAGTCCTATATAGCTGATTGTGTTAGTTGGGTACCTAGGCTAACTTTGTTGGATTTACGAACATGCTCTTGGGACAGAACTCATTCATATGTAAGAGACTTACTATAACCAGGACAAAGATGAAGAGGAGAAAAAGGCAAATCCATTCAAGAGACATGAGCCAGGCTACCCACTCTTGGTCAAGCCCAGGGGCTTGGAGGCTGGGATGGCGACCCCTGTCTGGCTGTTGAAGTACTGTTGTTAACTCAGCAAGTATCTTATCTTCTTAGAGTGTCCATTTTCCTATCCTGAAGATGCTGACAGCCGAATAGCCCACTTCATGGGATGATGGAGAGATGCTTATGGGCAATAAAGCTGCTGGGGTGTGGAAACATCACCTCGGAGTCAGCGGATGGGTAATTTCACAGAGAAGACAGTGAAAGTCCTGTTACTGGCACCCTTTAATCCTCCCATCTGGAGGGCAGGTTTTGACGGGCTTCCTAGACTCTCTCCCAAGTGTTCCTGCTCCTCTTGAAACGGGCTTCCTCTGAGGGATGTCTCCAGCATCTGGGAGTCCATGGAGTTGGCTGCCTCTTTTGTGTGGTTTCAGAGCATACTTTTTTTTTTTTTAATGTTCTAATGAGTGCCTGTTTATTTCCATTCTTTTAAAACTTATTTATTTTTTTTAATTGAAGGATAATTGCTTTACAGACTTTTGCTGTTTTCTGTCAAACCTCAACCTGAATCAGCCACAGGTATACATATATCCCCTCCCTTTTGAACCTGCCTCCCATCTCCCTTCCCATTCCACCCCTCCTAGGTTGATACAGAGCCCCTGTTTGAGTTTCTTAGCCATACAGCAAGTTCCCGTTGGCTATCTATTTTACATATGGTAATATAAGTTTCCGTGTTACTCTCTCCGTACATCTCACCCTCTCCTCCCTGCTCCCCATGTCCATAAGTCTGTTCTTTATGTCTGCTTTTCCATTACTGCCCTGAAAATAAATTCTTCAGTACCATTTTTCTATATTCCATATATATGCATTAGAATACAATATTTGTCTTTCCCTTTCTGACTTACTTCACTCTGTATAATAGGCTCTAGGTTCATCCACCTCATTAGAACTGACTCACATGTGTTCCTTTCTATGGCTGAGTAATTCGCCATTGCATATATGTACCATAACTTCTTGGCTTCCCAGTGGTGCTAGTGGTAAAGAACCCGCCTGCCAACGCAGAAAACACAAGAGACACGGGTTCGATCACTGGGAGATCCCTTGGAGGAGGGTATGGCAACCCACTCCAGTATTCTTGTCTGGAGGATCCCATGGACAGAGGAGTCTGTGGGCTATAGTCCATGGGGTCGCAAAGAGTCAGACATCACTGAAGTGACTTAGCACACACACACGCATGCAACCTCAGCTGTCCTGGGAAGACAAAGTGTGCTACCCTTGTTTGCCAGATATTTTATTCTGATTCTTAATGAGTTGATTTGATAAGGTAATATCACACATAGTTATGGCTCTTCTAGATGACAAAAGGGCTGGAATGGGAGTTAGAAGAGATTCTTAGTCTACAGTGGACCAGCTGAGTGACTTGTGGCAAATGACTTACCCTCTTTGGGCCTCAGACAGTTCTGAGTAAATTATCGCTAAGGTCTATTTTGATCCTAATATTTTATGGATCTAAGAAGACAATATTGTTAAGAGAAAAAAGTTCATGTTTCACAGTCAGATGGGCTGGATACAGAGTTACAGCTTGAGCTATATCAGCTGTGTGCCCTTTGGAAAGTTATTTAGCCATTCTGAGCCTCAGTGTTTTCATATATAAAATACGAAATACAAGAAAGTGCTTAGAATAATGCTGTTTTATTTTTGTTGTTGTTGTTGTTGTTGTTTAGTCACCAAGTCGTGTCCAACTCTTTTGTGACCCCATCCCAGCAGGCTCCTCTGTCCATGGGATTTCCCAGGCAAGAATACTGGAGTGGGTTGTCATTTCCTTCTCCAGGGGACCTTCCCAAACCAGGGGTTGAACCAGGGTCTCCTGCTTAGCAGGTGGATGCTTTACCACTGAGCCACCTGGGAAGCCCAATGCCAGGTAGATATGTGTATTTAATAAATGTTGGTTCCTTTCTTTCCTTTTTCCTTTCTCCTTTATCTCTTGCAACCTAAGGAAGCCAGTGCATCTTCAGGTAAGTCTTCCTGTCTCTCTTCCCGCTTCCATCCTTTCTCCTTTTCTTCTACATCTGCTTCTTGAGCATCTCCGTTGTTCCAGGTCCTGAGTTAGGCACTGGAGATAGACAGATGAGTGTGATCTGGTCTGGGATGCTAAGCATGGTACAGAGCGGTGTTGGAGATTGTGATAAATTATACAATGCAGAGAGGACACGCTTCTGAAGCTGCAGAGGGGAAGCAAAGGTCTCTTTTGCCTCTGGGAATGCTTTGCATAGGCGTTGACTCTTTGGCTGGTTTCTGATGGAACTTTGTGAAGGCAGAAGGAACAGAGTACGTGTGCCTGGACATGTGTGCAAGTGGAAGTGGGGCGTTTGTTTTTTATTTTATTTAGTTATTTATCGGCTGTGTTGGGCCTTAGTTGCTGCACCTTCTCTGTGGCATGAAGGATCCTTCTTGCAGCATCTAGGATCTAGTTCCCTGACCAGGGATTGAACCCAGGCCCCCTGCGTTGGGAGCTCAGAGTCGTAGCCACTGGACCACTGGGGGAAGTCTTGGAGATGGGGGGCATTTGTGATGGGGCTTTGGGCAAGGGATTAGAGGAATGAGAACAGGCAGGTCTGTTCTGCCAAAGGCTTTGCAGAAAGAGTTGGCGAGACCAGGCTGAAGTTAACACATGACCTTCTCCTTTTTGTTTTTGTTTTTTAAACTATCTTTATTAAAAGGAAAATATACAGTAAAATGGGCTTCCTAGGTGGTGCTAGTGGTAAAGAACCCACGTTAAGAACCTGCCTGCTGATGCAGGAGATAGTTAAGAGACACAGGTTCAATCCCTGGGTTGGGAAACTCCCCTGGAGAAGGAAATGGCTGCCCACTCCAGTATTCTTGCCTGAAGAATCTCATGGACAGAGGAGCCTGGCGCGCTACAGTCCATAGGGTCACAAAGAGTCAGGACTGAAGAGACTTAGCACGCACTTATGCAGTAAAACAGGGCTGGAAGGTGGTGGGAGTGGATGATAAGGAAAAACTTAGTCAACCAAAAAAGCTGCCCAAATGTGACTTCCTGCTGTGGAGGAGAGTGACTTGTCCCTTACCTCACCTGTCTTTCCTGATTCAAAGAAAACTGTTCCTAGCAGGGCTGGGCCCAGGGAACCCCATTTTCCAATGAAAATTTGGGAAAGTTTGGGTTTCCAGTGGGAATTTGGGAAAGGTTGTATAGTTCTCAGGCTTTTAAGATATGAAAGTATAGAGAAAGGAGGGATGTTACAGCCCTTTATTCCAACGTCCCAGCCCCATCTCTCAGTGTTTGCTGATGCCAAAGAAATGAATGAACTCCATGGAACTTGGGTAGCAGATGGTAAGCAGTGAGGCTGTGCTGATGAGGAAGTGAGCAGCATCATAACTTCTTGTAGAAGCTGACCAGAAGGTGTAGTACAATGGGAGAGACGCTGAGGAATTTTTGGGAAGAGGTAAATCAGAGCCCATCATCCATCTCTTCCTCATTGCTGAGCCTTTCTTTGGCCAGGGGTCTCTTTCCTCATATGTAAGAAGACATACAGAGCCTGCCAGCTTCCGAAGTCTGTCCAGCTCGGGGTGCGTCACTTGCTTGCTCTTGATGCTCAGTTCATGTTCACGTTTCTCAGGGAGGGCAATGGGGCTGCATGCTTATAGATTAATGTCTCAGCATAGCTGGTCATAATACTATAAAACAAGGCACAATATCTAATCTATATATAGCACATAATACTGGGCTTCCCTGGTGGCTCAGAGGGTAAAGCGTCTGTCTGCAATGCTGGAGACCCGGGTTCAGACAGTGTATTAAAAAGCAGAGATGTCACTTTGTCAACACGGGTCAAAGCTGTGGTTTTTCCAGTAGTCATGTACAGATGTGAGAGTTGGATCATAAAGAAGGCTGAGCACTGAAGAATTGATGCTTTTGAACTGTGGTGTTGGAGAAGACTCTTGAGAGTCCCATGGACTGCAAGGAGATCAGACCAGTCCATCCTAAAGGAAATCAACCTTGAGTATTCATTGAAAGGACAGATGCTGAAGTTGAAGCTCTAATACTTTGGTTACCTGATGCGAAGAGCTGACTTATTGGAAAAGACCCTGATGCTGGGAAAGACTGAAGGCAAAAGGAGAAGGGGGTGACAAAGGATGAGATGGCTGGATGGCATCACTGACTCAATGGACATGAGTTTGAGCAGACTCTGGGAGACAGCAAAGGACAAGGAAGCCTGGCATGCTGCAGTCCATGGGGGTTAGACACGACTTAGCAACTACACAGTAGCAACAATAGCTAGTCCAGGTGGGGCTACGTGGGACCCCAGGAATCCCAAATCAGACCATGTTGTCAGTAGCAGCATATCTGGTTTGGAAAATGCTGGTCATTCCTAGCAGGGTAATTTGCTGCTGCTGCTGCTAAGTCACTTCAGTCGTGTCCGACTCTGTGTGACCCCATAGACGGCAGCCCACCAAGCTCCCCATCTCTGGGATTCTCCTGGCAAGAACACTGGAGTGGGTTGCCATTTCCTTCTCCAATGCATGAAAGTGAAAAGTGAAAGTGAAGTCGCTCAGTCATGTCCGACTCTTCATGACCCCAAGGACTGCGGCCCACCAGGCTCCTCCATCCACGGGATTTTCCAGGCAAGAGTACTGGAGTGGGGTGCCATTGCCTTCTCCGAGCAGGGTGATTTAGGGGAATCTATTGTCTTGGCATCTCAACTTTGCCTCTGCCTAGCCCTGGCCACCATGCCTAGCCTTGAGCGCTTGGAGAGGTGAACTGATGGTGTGTGTCCCCAGTGGAGGTCAAGAGGCATCGCAACAGACTTGTAACCCTACCCAGGACTGGGGTGACAGAACCTGAGCCCCCAGCTGAGCCAGCCCTTTCCCTTTTGTGTGACATCCGAGCCCCTGGCTCACTGCTAAATAGTAGTAACCTAAGGACCCGGGAGGATGCACCTGGTCCAAGTGTTTACTTTCTTCTGCTGACAATCTCCCCTGTCTTGGGGCTGGGTGCTGGGAGCTATTCTTTTCCCCTGGTTTAATTAACTCTTTTCCTTAATGATGTACACTGGGGCAGTCCCTGCTTTGGGGGGGATGTAGCATTAAGTGGGAGGGTTAATGGATTTTGGTTTTTGTTGCTACGAATATGCTCTGTTATCTACTTGCATATCAGAGTTGATGAAAGCAAGCAAGAATCATTGCCTTGAAGCCACCCCCCATTCTGCTCATCTAAATGTTTGTCATTTTAAACCTGGACAGTAGTTTTATTTCATATGTAGGAACATTTCTCCTCTTCCTCCTCTTTCTTCTTCTTCATGATGAAAGGAGATTCTTCTCCAAGATGGAAAGTATTTGCTTCATCTGCACTTAGAGGTCGTGGCTTTTATGTTCCCAAGCAGAAGGTCCCTGGGAGGGGAAGGGAGGGGAGGGTAAGACCCAGGAACCCATCGCCTGGAGCTGGAAGCCACACAGACTCAAAGGTCTCCATCTCCCAGTGGGGATTTACGCTCTGAAAGGGACAGCCCATCTCTCCCAGGGCGGCGGGTTTTATTTTCCTCTGAAAGCTCAAGCTGCAGAAATTGATAGTTTCTCACAGCTTTCCTGACAGGTACAATTGTCGCCAGAAACGGAATAAAGAGACAATGCAAAATAGCTCCTCTAAGCTGCATTTAATTGGCTCTTACAGTCATTTCCCTGAGATGGATTAATCACACCAAGACACCATGTGCTTGCGCAACTCATAAACCCTGTTTTTCTCGATCGTTTTCCAGGGTGAGGCGGTGTTCTGTGCCACTCTTGGTCCTTATGTCAAGACCTGTTATTAGATTTTATAGGGGCTAGTCAATGGAAACGCCCATTCAGGTTCTGGCACTCCAAGTCCAGGGGACAGGTGTGGCCTAATCCCAGAGGAGGCTTTCTTGCCATCTTGAAGATCACATCAGATTCCTTCTGCTTGTGGAAAATGACAGACTCCAAAACCACCATTCTGCCAGTCCTGGCAGGGGCGTATGGGTCTTATGCAAGCTCTAGCCCTGGGATCTGCAGAGCTTAACATTAAAATGCACTCTTATCCTTCTTCTTCTTCTTTTTTTTAAATAATTGTCTTTATTTATTTCTGGCTGTGTGGGGTCTTTGTTGCTGCGGGGGCTTTTCTCTAGTCGCGGTGCGCAGGATTCTCATAGCGGTGGCTTCTCTTGCTGCGGAGCACAGGCTCTAGGCACCTGGGTTCAGTAGTTGCGGCTTCCAGACTCTTGAGTACAGGCTCAGTAGTTGTGGCACAGAGGGTTAGTTGCTCCATGATATGTGGGATCTTCCTGGATCAGGGATGGAATCCATGTCCCCTGCATTGGCGGGTGGATTCTTTACCATTGCACCACCAGGGAAGCCCATGATTTCTTATTCATCTGGGCATCTATGTGTATTCATATAGGCATCTATGAGTATTAATGCTGCCATTTTTGTGTCTAGAGAGCATCCCAAGTGTCACTGGGCAGGCCCCTTCTCCAGAGTTAGTGAACTTAGTGAAATACACTGGATGAGGCAGGTCTTTGCAGTTTTGTTTTAAAGCTCTGTTACTTGGGGGCAGAAAACAGTGGAGGCTCAGCTTAAATCAGTGAAGAATTTAAGGCTGAAATCAAATGAAAACTTGCACAAGTTAATCTCAAACACTTAATGGTATGCAAATTTGAGCTCCTATTCATGTAAATCACTGGTAATGAGAATTGGTTTCAAGCAGCCAGATCAATTTTTCTCTTCTTGCTTCCTTGCGTGTCTCAGTGTGAGTGATGTGCAGGCGTGCGATTTCCCTGGGATTCCTGTGTGGTGGGAGAAGACTGCTGGAGGGGTGGGGCTGAAGGACAGATGGGAGACCAGCTGGGCTGGAGGGTCTGTTCGCGACCGTGGCTTCCTCTCCGAGGCTTCAGTTTAATCCTCAGGCTGCCAGCATAACGGTGAAGAGTGCGGGGGCTGTAGTCAGGCTTGTGGCCGCGTGTCAGAGCTTTGGCTTCTTGCTGGAGTCTGCTGGAGACTGCCCACGGTTCCTTGTAATACAGGCTTCTCCAGCTTGGCCGTTTATGTCATCAAAGCCAGCAAGGAGAGACACTGCAGCGAGTCTGCCAGCAAGGTGGAGTCATACAATGAAACATGATTGTGGGAACACCCTCTTACCACCTTTGTCATGTTCAGGGTCCCTTCCACACTCAAGGGAAAGGGATTTGTTACACAGAAGTGTGACCTTCAGGAGGTGGGGGTCGTGAAGTGGGATGTGGCACCCTAGAGTCTGTCCATTCATTTCCTTAAGAATTCTACTTCAAGTATCCTAAAATGGTGTTGCTCAGTCACTAAGTCATGTCTGACTCTTTGTGACCCCATGGACTACAGTACACCAGGCTTTGCTGTCCATCACCAACTCCTGGAGCTTATTCAAACTCATGTCCATCGAGTTGGTGATTCCATCCAACCATCTCATCCTCTGCCATCCCCTTCTCCTCCTGCCTTCAATCTTTCCCAGCATCAGGGTCTTTTCCAATGAGTCAGCTCTTCACATCAGGTGGCCAAAGTATTGGAACTTCAGCTTCAGCATCAGTCCTTCCAATGAATATTCAGAACTGATCTCCTTTAGGACTGACTGGTTGGATCTCCCTGCAGTCCAAAGGACTCTCAAGAGTCTTCTCCAACACCACAGTTCAAAAGCATCAGTTCTTCAGTGCTCAGCTTTCTTTATGATCCCAACTTTGACATCCATACATGACTACTGGAAAAACCATAGCTTTGACTATACAGACTTTGTTGGCAAAGTAATGTCTTTGCTTTTTAATACACTGTCTAGGTTTCAGATGTTTAATAATTCTTGAAAATGAGCTTGAAACAGAAAAGAAGGACACAACCTTTAAAAGAATGACATAGCCATAGGACATGATGAAAACTGGTTAGAACCAATTAGGTCCAAGGTGGCAGAAGATTTGACTTCTAGTAGGTCCTGAGCCTCATTATATGCTCATTTTAATACATTAGCATAAGCTAAATGTCACACCCACCAGCGTCATGGCAGTTCCGAGGTCAACAATAAAAGGGTAAGAAGTGGGTGGTGGCCCAGTTTCTGGAAATCTTCACTCTTTCCCCCAAATAATTGGAATAATCCTCCCACTTATTAGCCTATGAAATTACCCCGTCCATAAAAGCTATATTTTTAAACACTTAGCTCTTTCCTGGCTGACATTATGTCTGGAGTATGTTTCTTTCTAAATAAATCTTACTTCTTACAAATCACTTTTCCTCCAGATTCTTTTGTGATGAAGCAGGAACCTCAGATTCACTGGCAGCAAGCCGATGTCTTCTGTGGCTCTAAGCTGATGGAAGATAGAAGACTTAATCTCAGATGCTCCTCTGAGGTTACTCGTGCCTGGTTACCGTGGCCATTGTGGCTAGCATCAGATCATCACTTATTAGTATGAGAGAGGAAATATAGTCAAGGAAAGTTTCTGCTGAAAGAGGGACGGGATAAAAAGTAATAAGGGGGACAAGGGACTTTATCATTTCCATGGCTTTTGCTTCCTTCTTACAGACAGTCAGGCTGTGATAATGGGGTTTCAGCTCTGAATTTCTGCAAGTACAGATGGCTCAGTGAAAGCCTTGGATAATGACGCAAAAGGAAAATCTAGAATCTCTGCTCTGTTCACAAAGTGATGGGTATCCCAAGATAATTCTATCAGAAGTTGTTAATCAATTGTTAACTGATAAAGAGAGCCTTTCATTGTAACGAGCTTCAGTTCAGTTCAGTTCAGTTAGTCAGTCATGTCCAGCGTTTCGTGACCCCATGGAATGCAGCACTCCAGGCCTCCCTGTCCATCACTAACTCCTGGAGTTTACTCAAACCCATGTCCATTGAGTCGGTGATGCCATCCAACCATTTCTTCCACTGTTGTCCCCTCCTCCTCCTGCCTTCAATCTTTCCCAGCATCAGGGTCTTTTCCAATGAGTCAGCTCTTTGCATCAGGTGGCCAAAGTATTGGAGTTTCAGCTTCAACATCAGTCCTTCCAATGAACACTCAGGACAAATCTTCTTTAGGATGGACTGGTTGGATCTCCTTGCAGTCCAAGGGACTCTCAAGAGTTGTCTCCAACACCACAGTTCAAAAGCATCAATTCTTTGGTGCTCAGCCTTCTTTATAGTCCAACTCTCACATCCATACATGACTGCGAGAAAAACTGTAGCCTTGACTAGACAGACCTTTGTTGGCAAAGTAATGTCTCTGCTTTTTAATATACTGTCTGGGTTGGTCATAACTTTCCTTCCAAGGAGTAAGGTGAAAGGGGAAGTCGCTCAGTCGTGTTCGACTCTTTGCGACCCTGTGGACTGTAGCCTACCAGGCTCCTCCATCCATGGGATTCTCCAGGCAAGAATACTGGAGTGGGTGGCCATTTCCTTCTCCAGGGGATCTTCCTGACCCAGGGATCGAACCCAGGTCTCCCACATTGGAGGCAGACGCTTTAACCTCTGAGCCACCAGGGAAACCTTCTCCAAGGAGTAAGCGTCTTTTAATTTCATGAGCTTATAGGATACTATCCTGTAAAGATGAGAGAGGGGATTTGGGAAGGTCTCCTGAATCACAAAAGACTTATTTCATCTTCCAGTTAGTGACCAGGCTTATAATTGTCCCTTAGTAAACTGTAAGTACTCCTGAGGAAGCATTGCATCATGCCTTATCAGTCATTCACAATCTAATGCGAATGATAACAAAGAAAATTGAATTTGCCACATCCTTCACTTCACATGGAGCAGGAGAAAGCTCACATTTCCACGGAAGGAGAAGAAATGTAAACATGAAAATGAACTTCACTCATCTTGCTTACAAATTTTCATTGGGATCCTACCCCACACTATGGAAAGCAAAGCTATTTTATCTGGTCTGAGTTACCTCCATAGCTTCACTGTGAGGGCTCTATCAGTTTTATAACTCTCTTACACAGGTATTCCCTTTACATGCTCTTCTATCGAGAATTCCCCTTTGCTTTCTTCCACCTGGAAGCCCTCAGAGGTCCAGTGCTAGGGCTATGTTCCTTGGGAAAATTTCCCAACTTCTTCAAGGAGGAGACTTGGAGCTTCCATTAAGCATCTGCTTGGTCAAATCACACTGGAAAAGGTTATGTGAAGGTTAATCTCTCCCACTACCCAAAGAGCTCTTTGAAGGCAGGAATTTAAACATCTTTAAGATATTTTTTCACCTTAATCTCTTTGATGCCATCCCAGGACCTGATGATAACAATTAATACCTATCAAGCTTTATTATATGTCAGACACTGACCAGCAAATTTTAAATGTGTTACTCATTT
The DNA here is from genome assembly GCF_016772045.2 of Ovis aries. Classification (NCBI taxonomy): domain Eukaryota; kingdom Metazoa; phylum Chordata; class Mammalia; order Artiodactyla; family Bovidae; genus Ovis; species Ovis aries. The sequence continues at coordinate 16,313,948 of NC_056071.1, forward strand.
AGTGCTCACAACCCTTTGTGTTACTATCACTGTTTTAATGATGGGAAACTGAGGTAGAGAAAATGTATATAACTCATTAAAAATCATGTAACTAGATTTGGCAGAACCTATAGGTAAATCAAAACTGATTCCAAAGATTTTGCTTTTAGTTACCATGTGATGGTACACTCCTCACTGTAGAAATCCGACGAACACATGTTTGTGGAGTAAATGGCTGAATGAATGTGTCACAAGCTGGAATGTGGCCTCCTTCACAAGGCCTCTCCCAGTGAAGCCATGCCCCTGCCCAGTTCGGCATTGGATTCCTCTAGTCCTGGCTTGCAGTCTCTCTAGCCTTCACTGAAGCAAAAGGAAGCATCTTGACTGGTGGCATTGATGGCTGATATCTCTATTTCTCCCCCACCTCACTCTGGGCAGGCTGACCTTAGGAGCCCTTGGTTCCAGCTTGCTTGTGACCTGATACTTCAGCCTGAGACCCAGAGGCCACAAGCCTCTGGACTGGCCCCAACGCAAGAGCCTGATGAACATTCCACACCTGTCAGCACTCCAGGTCCGGTCACTGATGGGACTAGACTGGGCGCAAGGGTAGAGATTATCTTGGCCCTCCCTTGGCCCTCATCTGTAAGATGTACATGGCAACATCACCTCGGGTGGATGCTGAGCAGAGCTGGATCTCAGCTTCACAGAACCAAGGATACAGTGTCCTTTGAACTGCCACTTACTGACAGGGCTGGGATACTGGCATGTAGCTAGTCCAAAGGTGGACTAGTAACTCTGTCCTTCACTGGAGGCCACTGGAGCCTGGCAGTTTCTTGCCAGCTACTATGTGCCTGGCATTTTGTTGGGTGTTATGAATATAGACAGCTTCCTTGGCCACTGAAAGACTACAAGCCTAACAGCACAGCTGTCCATAGAAACTAATTACTGTAACACATCTGCCTGCAATGCAGGAGACCTGGGTTCGATCCCTGGGTTGGGAAGATCCCCTGGAGAAGGGAAAGGCTACCCACTCCAGTATTCTGGCCTGGAGAATCCCATGGACTGTATAGTCCATGGGGTTGCAAAGAGTTGGACACAAATGAGAGACTTTCACTTTCACTATCATCAGTGCTATGTTATGTATGCATGTACTTTGGAGATACAGAAACTGGAGCATTTAACAGGAAGAGTGGTATTAGGATAAGCTGCCAAAGGAAGGGATAGTATAGGGTGAAATTAAGTAAAACTCTTGCACAGTAGCTAGTACACAGTAGTGTAAGCGCAGTACTTGACAAATCTATCCTTGAGATGCTCAAGGATATCAAATATCATTATCAGCAGCAATAGCAGTAGCATCCTTAGATCTAGAAAACAGGTGATTGATCTTTAGGCACAGAAATCAGGAAAGAGCTAGCAAAACTTTAAGAGGAGAAAATGTTATTCCCAAGGATAAATTTTTAAAACATTGAAAAGGCAGCATATTTTCAGGTTGAAAACTGGGAAGACACTGAGTCTCAGCTTGGGTAATGTAGTTTCAATTGGCCATGACTATCTGTGTGCATTGGGCAAATCATTTTCCCCATGGGTTCCTTTTTATAATTTGTAAATGCATAAAAATGGGTTAGGTTATCCAAGAGTCCTTCTAATAGCAGAGTCTACAATCTCCACAAGATCTCAAGGACAATGTCTTGCAATCAATAAAATATTACTAGACACTTATACAGACTGGTTCCAAATAGGAAAAGGAATACATCAAGGCTGTATATTGTCACCCTGCTTATTTAACTTCTATGCAGAGTACATCATGAGAAACGCTGGACTGGAAGAAACACAAGCTAGAATCAAGATTGCCAGGAAAAATATCAATAACCTCAGATATGCAGATATGCACCCTTATGGCAGAAAGTGAAGAGGAACTAAAAAGCCCCTTGATGAAGGTGAAAGAGGAGAGTGAAAAAGTTGGCTTAAAGCTCAACATTCAGAAAACGAAGATCATGGCATCCAGTCCCATCATTTCATGGGAAATGGATGGGGAAACAGTGGAAACAGTGTCAGACTTTATAATTTGGGGCTCCAAAATCACTGCAGATGGTGATTGCAGCCATGAAATTAAAAGACGCTTACTCCTTGGAAGAAAAGTTATGACCAACCTAGACAGCATATTCAAAAGCAGAGACATTACTTTGCTGACTAAGGTCCATGTAGTCAAGGCTATGGTTTTTCCTGTGGTCATGTATGGATGTGAGAGTTGGACTGTGAAGAAGGCTGAACACTGAAGAATTGATGCTTTTGAACTGTGGTGTTGGAGAAGACTCTTGTGAGTCCCTTGAACTGCAAGGAGATCCAACCAGTCCATTCTGAAGGAGATCAGCCCTGGGTGTTCTTTGGAAGGAATGATGCTAAAGCCGAAGCTCCAGTACTTTGGCCACCTCATGCGAAGAGTTGACTCATTGAAAAAGACTCTGATGCTGGGAGGGCTTGAGGGCAGGAGGAGAAGGGGACGACAGAGGATGAGATGACTGGATGGCATCACTGACTTGATGGATGTGAGTTTGAGTGAATTCCAGGAAATGGTGAGGGACAGGGAGGCCTGGCATGCTGCGATTCATGGGGTCGCAAAAAGTCAGACACGACTGAGTGACTGAACTGAACTGAGACACTTATAGAAACTGAAAGATGTATTCCATAGCCAAGAGAAAGAGTGGTTAATAGAAAGTAACTCTGAGATATTGGAATGAGTGGACTAGGACTTTAGAGCACCTATTTTAAACATGTTCAAGAAATTAAAGAAAAACACGGTCATAATGAACAAACAGATGGGTAATGACAGAGAAATGAAAAGTGTAATAAAGAACTTGATGAATCCTTTACAGTGTAAAACTAAACTACTTGAAATTTTAAAATGATGACAAGTAAGTGAACTTGGAAAATTAATAGAAACCATTTAATCCAAAGGGCAGAGGCTTGACAAAATGAAAAGAGCCCCAGGAACCAGTTGTACCAAGTCAGTTTATCTAACATATATTAAATTGGAGTTGAATAAGGGGAATAGAAAGGAGAAGGAAAAAATATTTTTTAAAAAAGAATGCTTAAAGTGTCCAAGTTTGGTAGAAAGCAAAAACTACAAATTCAAGGAACTCAAAGAAATCAAGCAGAATATGTATAAAAGAAGCCACATTTAGGTATTACATGTTAAATCTGCCAAAAGTCAAAGAGAAAGAATTGTTTAAAACAGCCAAAGAGATATGACACAAAACATACCGGGAACACTGATACACATATGATGGCTGCTGCTGCTGCTGCTAAGTCGCTTCAGTCGTGCCCGACTCTGTGCGACTCCATAGACGGCAGCCCACCAGGCTCCCCCATCCCTGGGATTCTCCAGGCAAGAACACTGGAGTGGGTTGCCATTGCCTTCTCCAATGCATGAAAGTGAAAAGCAAAAGTGAAGTTGCTCAGTTGTGTCCGACTCTTAGCGACCCCATAGATGGAAGCCCACCAGGCTCCTCCATCCATGGGATTTTCCAGGCAAGAGTACTGGAGCGGGGTGCCATTGCCTTCTCCACATATATCTGAGTGAAAACAAGAAGATAACCGAATGACGTCCTTAAGGTGCTGAAAAGAAAACAGTCAGTCCAGTATTGCAGAATTCTATATTCTTTAAAAACAATAGCAAATGAATGCGTTTTCTAAAAAATAAAAATGGAGAGTACTTGTTGCCAGTAGATTATAACTTCAGAAATGCTGAAGAAAAATTGCCAAGCTGAAGGAAAATGGTTCCTGAAAGAAAATCATATCTACAAGAAGGAATAACAAGCAGGGAATAGTAAGTCTGTGAATAATAAACAGGGACTAGTAAGTCTGTGAATAACTATAAAAGACTGTATTTTTTCTTTTCATAATTTCTTTAATAGACACATGACTATCTTAAGCAAAAGAAATATTGTGTAGGATTTATAACAAATATAGAGTTACTATTTATGACAACAATATCAAAAGGATGAGAAGTAAAGGCAAGTGGAGATATCTGTTACATAGTTATCATATATTACATGAAGAGGTACTATGAAAACTCCAGCCAGACTGTGGGCAATGGTTAAGGATGCGTAAAGTAGTCCTTTGAACGAGCACTAAAATACAATGCATAGAGGCAGAGCTGAAAAGTCAATCATAGAATTAAACACTATAAAATATTTGATTGACCCCAAAGAAGGCAAAACGGAGGAGAGGTGGATGAAACAAAGGAAGTGAAGTCGCTCAGTCGTGTCTGACTCTTTGCGACCCCATGAACTATAGCCCACCAGGCTCCTCCATCCATGGAATTTTCTAGGCAAGAGTACTGGAGTGGGTTGCTGTTTCCTTCTCCAGGGGATCTTCCCCACACAGGGATCAAACCCGGGTCTCCTGCATTGTGGGCAGACGCTTTGCTGTATGAGCCACCAGGGAATCCCAGGATGAAACAAAAAAAGATGGCAAAGAGAAAAACAATGGCATTATGATAAAACCAACTATATAAAAATTAAACTAAATGTAAGTAAATGGAACGCTCCAGTTAAAAGGCAGGGATTGTCAGAATAAATGAAAAAGTCGAGACCCCACTGTATATTTTTTTTGTACAAGAAATGATGTTGTGTATAAAATACAGATGTGCTGTGCTCAGTGACTTCAGTCGTGTCTGACTCTTTGCGACCTATGGACTATAGCCTGTCAGGCTCCACTGCCCATGGGATTCTCCAGGCAAGAATACTGGAGTGGGTTGCTGTGCCCTCCTCCAGGGGATCTTCCCAACCCAGAAATTGAACCCATATCTAGGGCATGCTCCTGCGTTGCAGGCAGGTTCTTTATCCACTGAGCCACCTAGGAAGCCCTCTCTTCTTCCTACTTAACCTTGATTATTTAATGATAGTAATACATTGCAATAAATTCTCATCAGTAATATGCTAAGTAGTAGTGGGATGAGCCAATAGAGATAGATTGAAAATAAGGGATGAAAAAAGCTATATCAAGTAAACTATAGCATAACAAAACTGGAATAATTTTATTAGTATCAAACAAAATAGACTTTAAGACAAACAGTATTTTCAAAGACAGAGACATTTCAGTATGATAAAAGGGTCCATTTATCTGAAGGACATTTCTATGTCCTTTAAATGTGTCAGTTCAGTTCAGTTCAGTCACTCAGTCGTGTCCGACTTTTTGCAACCCCATGAATCGCAGCATGCCAGGCCTCTCTGTCCATCACCAACTCCCGCAGTTCACTCAAATTCACATCCATCAAGTCGGTGATGCCATCCAGCCATCTCATCCTCTGTCGTCTCCTTCTCCTCCTGCCCCCAATCCCTCCCAGCATCAGTCTTTTCCAATGGGTCAACTCTTGGCATGAGGTGGCCAAAGTACTGGAGTTTCAGCTTTAGCATCATTCCTTCCAAAGAACACCCAGGACTGATCTCCTTTAGAATGGACTGGTTGGATCTCCTTGCAGTTCAAGGGACTCTCAAGAGTCTTCTCGAGCCCCACAGTTCAAAAGCATCAATTCTTCAGAGCTCAGCTTTCTTCACAGTCCAACTCTCACATCCATACATGACCACTGGAAAAACCATAGCCTTGACTAGATGGACCTTAGCCGGCAAAGTAATGTCTCTGCTTTTGAATATGCTATCTAGGTTGGTCATAACTTTTCTGCCGAGGAGTAAGCGTCTTTTAATTTCATGGCTGCAGTCACCATCTGCAGTGATTTTGGAGCCCCCCAAAATAAAGTCCGACACTGTTTCCGCTGTTTCCCATCTATTTCCCATGAAGTGATGGGACCAGATGCCATGACCTTTGTTTTCTGAATGTTGAGCTTTAAGCCAACTTTTTCACTCTCTTCTTTCACTTTCATCAAGAGGGTTTTTAGTTCCTCTTCACTCTCTGCCATAAGGGTGGTATCATCTGCATATCTGAGGTCATTGATATTTCTCCCGGCAATCTTGATTCCAGCTTGTGCTTCTTCTAGCCCAGCATTTCCTCTACTTAGTCCCTTCTAATTTAGCAGAAGTCCAGGGCATCGGTACTTAATAATTTCCACCACTCATCACCTTACATTAGTCACTTGCACATATTTTTGCTTATTTAATCCTCCCGCCAATTACTTGAGGTAGGAATTCTTGAATCTTTAACAAAGGCAATCACAATAGTATCAGTAACATCTGCATGTGCAGAGGGCTTACTAGATGACAAACACTGTCCTAAGAACATGGTGCTATTTCAATGACTCCGCCCAGCAACTGATGAGTTGGGCGTTATCATCACCCCATTAAACAGAAGAGAAAACTGAGGTATGGCGAGTTTAGGTCTCTTCCCTATAGTCACAGAGCTAATAGGCAAGGGAGCGAAAGTTTGATCTCAGGGGTTCCATGTTTAGATTGGAGAGAGGCTTTTCAGAGGGCTGGTCCCAGGCTGAGTGATGGAGGAAGTCTGTTTCCAGACCTGCTCTTCTACTGGAGGTACATGCCTTTGTGTGCATCTAAGTCACTATGTCTTTCTAGACTCCTGCAGGTGGCACTCACAGCCTCATTGCAGGGTATGCCCTCCTGTTCCCTTCAGTTGCCTCTATCTTCAGGAAAGAACCTACATTTGTCATTTATGAATGTATCGGGTTGGCTAAAATCTTCTTGAGAATTTCCCTTCCAGGGGCTTCTGCACTTGCCCCCTCTCTTCTCACTGGTGGGCAGGACCATGAGGGCTGACAGATCCAGGATTAAATCCCTGCTCAACACCCTCATGTAGTTTAACATTAATGTTCTCAACTGGAAGTGGGAATAGTGTCTGACTCAGAGGGCTAGGACAGGGTTCCATTAAATCAGGTACACACAACACCAGCTCTTGGACCCAGATTTCTTTCCCTCTGCTCCTCTGCTCCCACCCACTCCCATTAGGAATTTCATGCATCAGGAGAAGGTGGGGGAAATCTTCTGAGAAGCATAGGGACAGCCAGTCAACTATGATGTACTGTCAAGGCAGACTTTTTTTTTCTTTCTGTAGTTGTTATATTTTATTTTCCAAGTAACACTGATATTTATACACCAACTTTTAAGTCCACAGTTTAGTAATGTTATTTGTAGCATATTCAAAAGCAGAGACATTACTTTGCCAACAAAGGTCCGTCTAATCAAGGCTATGGTTTTTCCAGTGGTCATGTATGGATGTGAGAGTTGGACTGTGAAGAAAGCTGAGCACCGAAGAACTGATGCTTTTGAACTGTGAGTCTGGAGAAGACTCTTGAGAGTCCCTTGGACTGCAAGGAGATCCAACCAGTCCATTCTAAAGGAGATCAGTCCTGGGTGTTCTTTGGTAGGAATGATGCTAAAGCTGAAACTCCAGTACTTTGGCCACCTCATGCCAAGAGTTGACTCATTGGAAAAGACTCTGATGCTGGGAGGGATTAGGGGCAGGAGGAGAAGGGGACGACAGAGGATGAGATGGCTGGATGGCATCACCGACTTGAAGGATGTGAGTTTGAGTGAACTGCAGGAATTGGTGATGGACAGGGAGGCCTGGCGTGCTGCGATTCATGTAGTTGCAAAAAGTCGGACACAACTGAGCGACTGAACTGAACTGAACTGACTGAAAAGAAGGCAGCCTTGTTCTGATTGGCAGAAGGTTGTGGACAGTGTGTGTCTGTGTGTGCAGGCACTGCTATGTATGCACAAGTGTGTTCTGGAAATGGGGAAGGAAAGCAAAAATGAAGAAAACCAGAGCATGAAATGGAAAGTTTTAAGACAGTAACATTATATGCAAATCATGATAGACTGGTCACATGTATGGGCTTGGGTAAATCTTCTTATTAATCAGCTTATTATGTGTCCGAAGAAGAAGGGTGTTAGCTAGTATTTGAGAGAGATTTAGTCCCACTATAAGATGAGAGAAAAGATAATCTGAGCTGAGTATCAGACAGGAAGCATGGAGCAGTGTGATCCTTCCATAATTTTAGCTATTGACCTCCGTCTAGATTTTTGCTGTGTCTGAGAGTCACATGTACTATTATTCCCTTAATGTTTTTCTTAACATTGACTCACTTTTTAAAAAAACTTTATTTTATTGATAGTTGATTTACAATGGTGTGTTAATTTCTTCTGTACAGCAGTGATTCAGTTGTTCACACACACACACACACATACACACATATTCCTTTTCATATTCTTTTCCATTATGGTTTATCCTAGGATATTGAATATAACTTCTGTTCTATACAGTAGGACCTTATTGTTTATTCATTCCATATATAGTAGTTTGCATCTGCTAATCCCAATACATGGCCCAATCCATTCCTCCCCTAGCCCCCTTTTCCTTGGCAAACACAAGTCTTTGCTATGACTGTGAGTCTGTTTCTGTTTCATAGATAAGTTACTTTGTGTCATATTTTAGATTCCGCATGTAAGTAATATCATGTGGTATTTGTCTTCCTTCAGACTTACTCTGTCTGGCCTACGTCCCTTAGTGTGGTAGTCTCTAAGCCCATCCGTGCTGCTGCATTGCCTTATTTTGTCCTTGTCTAACAGCTAAGCAGCATTGCACTGTCTGTGTGCACCACGTCTTCTTTATCCATTCATCTGTTGATGGGCGTCGAGGTTGTTTCCATGCCTGCCTACTGTAAATAGCGCTGCTATGAACATCAGGCGCATATAGCTTTTTGAATTAATGGTTTGCCCAGGAGTGGGATCGCTGGGTCATACGGTAGCTCTGGGGCTTCCCTGGTGGCTCAGTTGGTAAATAATCTGCCTGCAACGTGGGAGACCCAGGATGGTAGATCTATTTTTCGTTTTTTTGAGGAACCTCCACACTGTTCTTCTTTTGAAGAAGGAATGAATGAATACCTGAGAAAACCGTTTTATTGTGCTAATTAGGTATTTTTTTCTCATACAGGCTGAGATACAACCTATCCAACAAAACATAAACTGTTTATCCAAGTTCCACCCAGACCATCACATGGCCACCTGGGAGAGTGGGCCACACTCTAAAGGGAAGATTCAAAGGGGGAGTTTGTTCCAGCTCTGACATCTCCTGGCAGTGTGACTTGGAGCCAGGGAGTACCTCTCTTTCTCCCTACCTCATCAAGTCACTGAACATAAAGCCTGTTAAGGTCACGCAGTCCTGGAATGTCCTCTGGAACCTTCTGACCAAATGCTCTTTTGGTCCCTGCTGGGCAGGGAAATAACCCCTTGTGGTGGTTTGAACCCTCTCGGGACAGTTCTGCATCTGCCCTACACTGGGCTCCTGGGAGCTCCTGGGAGCTCCCCACTTCACTTCTGTTTCCTGCCTTCCTCTTCACATCCTTTCCAGCCTGGGTGGCAGTTGTCGTGCATCTAGAGGCCAAGTAGTGTTGAGCAGGACCAGGGTCTCCTGTGTTGCGGTTAGGAGTCATCCGTTGGTGATGTCCATAACGTAATATCCAGCTCTCACTGATGGGCACGTCCTCTGTGCCAGGTGCCTTTCTGAGCTCCTGCACAGGTGGGACCTCAGTGTAGCCTCACTGCCATCCTGGTTACAGGGACAACTTTCACGCCGCTCAAAGATGATGCATTGGACTGAAAAGACACTTTGGGAATCTGAGGTCAGGCTGACACGCATGTGGTTCTCCCCTCTGGCTAACCTCCCGAACCTTTCCATGGTCAACATTGTTTTGCCACGTCTCTTACCTTACTGTTGCAGAACTGGTGTGGAGGATCCAGGGGCAGGAGTGTCCATCTGGCTCTGTTATATTTCATCCTGTGGGATCCGGTCCACTTACTCAAGGCTGCTGAAATCTATTTGGATCCCAACTATGTCAGCTGACATATTTCTGTCTTTCTCAATCGGGTGTCATCAGAAAATTTGGTAAGCTTGTAGTCTTTATTTTCATCCCAAGTCATTGATAAAAATGTTGAATAGGAAGAGCCAGGGGAATTCTCAGAATGCCGTTAGGAAATTCCCTCTGAATCAGCAATTTATTAATTTGTCGCTCTTTGAATACTGGCAGTATACTAGCTATTGGATCCTCCTATTTATACAGACCTGTGCTTATTTCTCCGGCTTATTCACAAACTATCAGGAGATTCCTGGGGCTGAGATTATGGGATAAGAGGGAAGGTGTGCAGTAAAGGGTTAACCTTGTCCAAATAAAGTTCTGACTCTTGCTCGGCTCCAGAGAGGTGATTTCTAAGTCCTTTGAATATGCTGTCTGAGAGTGTCTGCTTACCTGGGGACCTTGGGCCATGAAGATGTGTGCGCTTGGTTGTGTCTGACTCTTTGCAATCCCATGGACTGTAGCCTGCCAGGCTCCTCTGTCCATGGGGATTCTCCAGGCAAGAATTTGGAGTAGGTTGCCATGCCCTCCTCCAGAACTATGCAAACAATATCGTTTAGGGGGGGACCTTGGATCATGGTGTGATCTTGACCTCTGGAGGGGCTGGAGACTAAAGTCAGCTGTGTCTATGTGACCAAACCCCGGTATTTGGTTGGTAACAGAGCTGGCAACACTCTGCGCAGGTTGTAACCCACTGTTGCTGGGAGAAGTAAGCACTGCCCACACAGTGGCCCGAGTGGGCATGCCTGGTGTCTCTGGGACCCTGCTGTGTGTGCCTCTTCCTTTTGCTGGTTTTGATCTGTCTCCTTCTGCTATAATAAATCATAACTGTAACAGGGCTTTCCAGGTGGCACTAGTGGTAAAGAATCCTCCTGCCAATGCAGGAGGTGCAAGAGGCTTGGGTTTGATCCCTGGGTCAGGAAGATCCCCTGGAGTAGGAAATGGTAACCCCTGCCGGTATTCTTGGGAAATCCCACAGACAGAGGAGCCTGGTGGACTCCAGTCCATGAGTTGCAAAGAGTGGGATGTGACTGAGCACGTGAGCATAACAACGTTGCTGAGTTCTGTGAATACTTCTTGGGAATCACGGGACCAGGAGGTGGGGTTGGACACCTCTGGAAACTACAACAGCAATCTCTGGATCACATTAAATGTATCTTTCTTTGAAGCCAGTGGACTGAGTTCTATCCAGGTTTCTCTAAATGCCTTCTGCAAGAGGTACGAAGTAATGAAGGAAGGCCTTTCTCCTCCGCGCACAGTAGCACCCTTGCTAGCCTTCGCCGGGGTCTGACTGCCCTGTGTGGGCAACGAGCACTCATGTCAATCTTCTCTGGTTGCTACTTTGCCCAGGAGGACTTCAAGCTTGGGTATCTCCTCCTGCCTTTTAGGAAAGTCTCTGCTGAAACTCAAATACTAATGGGGGCATGCACACTAAGCTGCTGTCACCCATTTATACTCCAGCCGAAACTAATCAGCCCGCTCATGGAACTAGAGCCTCATTTGGACAGAATCCAGGAGAGGGATTCAAAAGGGGGTCAATTTTATGTCAGTGCGAACATAAGGGCCCACGAGCACAAAAATACCTTCAGTTCAGGTCCTCAGGGTTGTTTGTGTGAATTCTCAGTACAAAGTGGCTTTTTCTCTTTTATTTAAAAATGTTTTATTGGAGTCTAGTTGATTTACAATGTTGGGTCAGTTTCAGGTGGACAGCAAAGTGAATCACTCCTACACGTATATCCACTCCTTTTTTTTTTTTTAAGATTTTTTTCCCATTTAGGCTATTACAGAGCATTGACTAGAGTTCCCTGTGCTACACAGCAGGTTCTTATGAGTTATCTGTGTTATATATAGTGTGTATATGTCAATCCCAATCTCCCAACCTCTTCTTCATTCACTCAGTTTTGGCTGCACTGTGTCGCTAATGCTGCGCATGGGCTTTCTCCAGTTGCAGTGAGCGGGGGCTATTCTTTCCTTGCAGAGTGCGGGCTTCTCATTGTGGTGGCTTGTCTTGTTGCCGAGCACAGGCTCTAGGCACGAGGGATCAGTAGTTGTGGTGCATGGGCTTAGTTGACCCCGAGGCAAATGGGATCTTTCTAGACCATGGGTCAGACCTGTGTCCCTATATTGGCAGGTGGATCCTTTACCACAGGACTACCAGGAGAGTTTGGCTTTTTTCTTTATTTTTGAGATATATGTTGGTAGGGAGGACTTATTTTTCCTCCACCCCTTTGCTTTATCCTACAACCAAGGGGCATGAATATCTGCCTTTAAGGTAATGGCATGGGACAGTGCAGTCCTTTCTGCATCCCTGGACCTTTAAGGGACCATAGAATGTGTGCCTTGAAAAGCTCCACTCCTTATAGAAGATGGAAATCCTTGCTGTTGTTTAGTTACTAAGTCATGTCTGACTCTTTGTGACCCCTTGGACTATAACTCGCCATGCTCCTCTGTCCATGGAATTATCTGGGCAAGAATATTGGAGTGGGTTGCCATTTCCTTCTCCAGGGGATCTTCTCAGCCTAGGGATCAAACCCACATCTCCTGCTTGGCAGGCAAGATTCTTTATCACTGAGCCACGTGGGAAGCAGGGGGCCTTTATTTCTTCTCTCCTGTCATCAGAGGTGGGGTAAGTAGAGGGATAAACTGTCCCCCTACCCCCATGCTTGATTAATGTGAGATGTTATAGTCCAGTTCCTACATGGAAGGTCTTTATATTTAAAGCCATTAAGAATGGCTTTTGGGCTCCAAAATCACTTTGGACGGTGACTGCAGCCATGAAGTTAAAAGACACTTGCTCCTTGGGAGAAAAGCTATGACAAACCTAAACAGTGAATTAAAAAGCAGAGATGTCATTTTACAAACAAAGGTGTGTATAGTCAAGGCTATGGTTTTTCCAGTAGTCATGTACAGATGTGAGAGTTGAACCATAAAGAAGGCTGAGCACTGAAGAATTGATGCTTTCAAACTGTGGTACTGGAGGAGACTCTTGAGAGTCCCTTGGACTGCAAGGAAATCAAACCAGTCAATCCTAAGAGAAATCAGTCCTGAATATTCTTTGGAAGGATTGATGCTGAAGCTGAAGCTCCAATACTTTGGCCACCTGATGCAAAGAGCTGACTCATTGGAAAACATCCTGTTGCTAGGAAAGAATGAGGGCAGGAAGAGAAGGTAACAACAGGGGATGAGATGGTTGGATGGCATCACCGACTCAATGGACATGAGTTTGAGCAAACTCTGGGAGACAGTGAAGGGCAGGGAAGCCTGGTGCTGCAGTCCATGGGATTGCAGAGTTGGATACAACTGAGCGACTGAACAGCAACAAGAGTGGGAGTTTCTGGAGGGCAGAAACCACATGAATTTCATCCTTGAATCTGAGGGTGTGGCCTGGCCTAGCATGGAGGGGAGTAACTGACATGCTGTCTGTCTCCTAACTTGAGAACGTTTCAGCCAAGTAGGATTAGGAAATACAGAGTCCCTTTCCTTGGTCACCACAACGGGCTTGGGCAGCTGCCAGCTGGCTGCGCTGATGCTCATGAGAGCTCCCTGAGCTCTGCACGGGGCTGTTGGCTGTGAGCCCAGGCCCTCCTGCCTAGCTGGGCTCTTGGTCAGTCATGAAGTTCAGTGAGTTCACTCTCCAATTTCACACGTGCAAATTGTGCTTGGAGCTTGCTGGATGGAGATTGGAGACAAAAGCTGTCAGGCATCAAACCCACGGGCTCTCTGTGGCCATGTCGTCAATGGGGTCAGAAATGGGGCTTCCTGAACGTTTACTCCTCTTGTAATGTTGTCAATCAGCTGTGGATCCCCTGGGAATCTTGTGAAAATGCAGCTTCTGATTCAGGAGCTCTGGGGTGGGGTCTAACAAGCCACCAAGTGATGACCCGACCACACTCTGAGAAGTCAATATCCAATGGACCATAAGACACATGGGTGTTGACATGGTGGGGCGGGGTTTAGGTGGCCAACTAGCCACTAAAACTCTTAACACATTCTGAGCAGAAGACATAGAGAGAAGTGATGGATCCTGCGTTGGTCTGGAGGAAACCAGCCACCAGGGCATCTACTCTCCCTGAGGCAGGGGACAGGGCTCCCAGCCCACACTGTATGACTTTGATCAATGCATTTGCAGAAGCAAGAGGCAGGATGGTGTAATGGCTCCTGCTCGTGGTTTGGTGCCAGTTCACCTTGGCAGGTTGGGCAAACACTCCTAAGCTCTGTTCCTGTGGCCCAGAGTTTTCTCTGTGCCCGAGTTTTCTCATTTGTAAAAGGGAGGTGCAATCATAGTATTGCCCGGTGCTAGTGCTAAAGAATGTGCCTGCCAGTGCAGGAGACACGGTTTTGATCCTTGGGTTGGGAAGATCCCCTGGAGTAGGAAATGGCAACCCGCTCAAGTATGCTTGCTTAGAAACATCCATGGACAGAGGAGCCTGGAGGGCTACAGTCCATGGGGTTGGAAAGAGTCGGACATGACTGAGCATGCGCTGTCACTATAGGGTCACTGTGAAGGCTGCAGATTATATAAGGGACTCGGTTGATAAAAAACGACCCGGAGTTGTTCTTTTCCTTCTCAGCCAGAGCTCCAGTCCCTCAGCCTGGGACCTCAGGGGGCCCTGGGCTTCTGTGCCCTGCAAGGCCACGGTTGTGCAAGCGCTCTCGGGTCTCTTGTTACCCAGGAGCCGGCAACAGACCAAAATAAAGTTGAGGGGGGGACCGGCGGGGAGGGCCGAGCGAGCCTCTGTAGGGAGTCTGACCAGGTCAGCTGGGAATGCCTGTCAGCCGTCCAGGGTGGCTCCTGCGTGGGCCTGGAGGTGGGTGAGTGACTCACGCCGGGGGCCCTCTCTACCCCCATGCCCAAGTGCTCCTCCCCTCCCGGGCCGGGGCTCACCTAATCCCCGCAGTGGGTGTCGGGGGGCACCCGCACCTGGGCCGAGGGCTAGGGTTGCAGTGTGCTCACTTCACACTCGGCAGTGTGCAGCTGAGGCCCTCTCCCCGGGCAGCGAGGTCAGCTTGGCAGACATTGCCTCTCTAGCCCTGATCTGAATCTGGCCGCAGGCAGCCGATTCCCCCGGACCCGACGAGGTGATGGCCGAACAAGAAGCCAGTGGGCTGCAGGTCCTACTGCAGACGCTCCAGGTAGGCAAGAGGCCGAGGGCCGCCCAAGCTAGCCAGCCGGATCTTAGCCGCGCCGGGCCTGCTTGGGAGCCGGGGCTCTCCCTGCAGTCTGTTCTGGCCCTAGTGGCCTGGTTTGCTAACCAGCAGTAACACCCGAGTCAGCAGCAGCTCTCACCTTGAGGCTGACCTAAATGATGCTCTGGTGTTTAAATATTAAACCTGACTGTGTTGATGAGTGTGCTGCTTAAATTATTGAACCTGGTGGGATTAGAGGCTCGGGCTAAAGGATCCAGGTTTGCTTGAGATGAGAAAGATGGAAAAAAAGGCTGTTTGGCAAATGCACGCCTGTTTAACTTCTCCCTGAGCAGGACAGTAGACCCCGGGGTGGGGGCGGGTGTATAGAGAAGGAGGAAGGGGGGCATCAGGGAAGACCACTCCTCTGGGCTTCTGTTGAATGGCCATTACCAGGTTCCCAGAGAGTGGTCCTCATCAGAATCACCTAGGATGCCTGCTCACAGCGCATCTTCTCAGTGGGATCTGCCAGAAGGAATTACTGTCATCAGGGGCGGGGGCCTGGGAATCTGCCTTGCCTCCTATGTGATTCTATTCACTCCTATTTTTGAGACTTCTCCCAGGGCATGGTTTTGCTATCTTGTCTGCAGACTAGAAACTCCCAGAGGGTGTTAAAAAAATGCGGATACCCACCCACCCAAATTCAGATTTAATTGATCTGGGGAGTAAACTGAGTATTGGATCTTTGAAACCCTCCCCTCCCAGGTGGTCTCAAAGTGCAACTAAAGTCAATGAATCACTGCTCTGTAGACTTGGGTAGATGCTTGCACTTAACTGGATGCAGGGAACGGCAGACCTCAAAGGGGCCCAAGAGATCTTCTATTCCAGGATTTTAAACCTGAACTTTATGGACAGGTGGCACAAGAGAATGGGCTTCAGGGACTCCATGACCCCCACCCACGGATTTAGAATGTAAATATTTTGCACTTATTTCTTCCCAGCTTTGAAAAGTTTCGTTTTCCTTGGATTCTTGAGAAAAGCTATATTCCTAAATATAGATTTAGAGTTTGAGCAAACTCTGGGAGATAGTGAGGGCCAGGGAAGCCTGGTGTGCTGCAGTTCTTGGGGCTCTCAAAGAGTCGGACATGACTTAGCGACTGAACAAAATATCCCCAGAAATTTGAAGAACCGGGAAATCCAACCTTCCAGTGCACAGTTAAAGCAACTGAGTTTCAGAAGAGAAATAGCTTCCCAAGGTCATGTAACCACTTAATAGGGGAGCTGGGACTAGCACCAGAGAACTTCAGTATCCCGTGGACCAAGTGTCTTTGACTCATTCTATCCGGTGCAACAAAGGCAAGAATGCATCTGGGTTAGGAGTGTTGGCGGTGGAGTGGGCCTGAAAATAAATTTGCAGTTGGCCTGGAAATCACTGCAGGATAAACTCAATCTCCTGTCTTTCTACTGTGGGGATTTCTGATTGATATTTAGAATGATTGTTCTGGATTCTCAATCATCAAAGATAGACTGAATTAAATTCATTATACCCCATGTGTGCTAAGTCACTTTAGTTGTGTCTAGCCCTCCATAACCCTATGGACTATAGCCCGCCAGGCTCCTCTGTCCATGGGATTTCTCCAGGCAAGAATACTGGAGTGGGGCCATGCTCTCCTCCAGGGGTTCTTCCCTACCCAGGGATCCAACCTGTATCCCTTGCATTGCAGGTGGATTCTTTACCACTGAGCCACTGGGGACTCAGTATGCACTACTTATTCCCAATTAACCAAAACACTAAAATAACCAGAACATGTTTGCCCTGTGCACTCCAGTTGATCTCAGAATCTGGTGGTGGAATTGACTTGGGTTCCTGGCAGAGCCCTGAGTCAGCCCTCTCTCCAGGTGTCTGCCAGAGTCTGGTTTCAGTTTTGAGGGTAGAAGTTGGAACTCTGGCATATTAAAAAAGAAAAAAAAAGGAGAATGAGAATCCAGAATAGATATCCCGTGGAATAATGTTTCCTGATGAGTCTCCTGCCCTCCTCATTCTCATCCCCATGGACTAGACCCTGAACAGTTTCTGAAAAGAGCTTAGCTGGTGTGTTTTTGATGGAGGGTCTCAGAGGTCTTAGGGGTTCAAGCCAGTCCTCCTTGTGCACAAAAGTGAGAGACCGAAGGGTTTGTACCACTTCTCAAACCTCTGCAGAAAACAGCGGTTATGTCTGAGTAGAATGTGAGTTCTCCAAGTCTTTCAGAAGCACTCAGAACATTGCCAAGGGAAGAAGAAAGAGAGACCAGATGGCCAGAAAGACAAAGCACAGGGGTGACCATGTCCCCATGATATGATGGGGACTTCTGCCTCCTCGGGCAACTATGACAAAATCAACTAGATCATTAAGAAATACTGGTTCTCCAGGGACTGCCTTGGTAGTTCAGTGGCTAAGACTCCAGGCTCCCAATGCAGGGGACCCGTTTGATCCCTAGTCAGGGAACTGGATCCTGCATGTTGCAGTGAAGACCTAGCACAGCCAAATAAATACATATCAAAGAAATATCAGTGTTCTACCTGTTACCTTTCCCTCTACAGTTGGGAAAGGGCTAAGTGCTTTTTTCCCTACCCCAGTTTCAACACAGATTTATCTCTGCCCTGAAAGGCTGAGAATCGGATTTCTACCCAGACATTTTCCAAGTGCCTGACTTTTACCGTATGAGTTGAGACAGAAAATCATGAGATTGACTCACGAGGGCCTGGGTGAAGGGGAGGCGCCACAGAACGCAGGTGCGAGAGACAGGAAGAACTGGCTTCTGCCCCATTCCTGGCACTTACCAGCTGTACACCCTTAGGCAAGCCCCTCAACCTCTCTGAGCCTTCGTTTCTAGATCTGTAAAAGTGGGGGGGGGCAATAAAACTTTCCTCAGCCCTTTGTGCCAGGATTAAGAGAACCCATTTGAAAAGTGCTTATAAGCTATAATCAGCAGTTCAAGTGGCTCTGGTTTTTATAATTTCCCCAGCTGAGGACACAGTGGAGAGGCTGGGAACATTTGCCTAGGCTTTTCATCATCCCGTTCTGCTTATTTCCTGGATGGGCTCCAGAACCCTTGGAAAAAAAGGAAGATGTCTCGTCCATCCTGCTCTCGTTTCTCTGTGTGGTTTGAGCTAATGGGGAAGATGGGGAGCTGCCGTGGTAACAGGATATGGGCGCCAGGCCAGCCCCAAAGCTGGGAGCCCTCACCCGGCGATGTCCCACAGGATGCCAGCTCTGACACACTTTGAGCTGTGATATGGGCACGTTTTTTGCTATTTGCATTTGCACTTTATTATTTGATATTATAGCTGCTCAGACCGAATGCCAGGTCTGCATCTTGGCCGAAAGATGCGTAGTGAAGCTCCTTTGCTTGGCTTGGGCTCTGGTATCTACTATGGATTGCGAATGAGGTTGCTGCATGCGTGGTTTCTGGTCTTGGGTGAGCATCAGGCTCAGATAATAGAAAGCCTGGAGGAGGTGGCAACTGCACTTTTCCCTTGGACTTCTTCCTTCGAGGATTATTTCTGAGACAACAGGTGATTTCAGCCTCTGGGCTGCAAAGAGGGGATGGATGGAAAAATGATGACTGATATGTTTCATTCATAGCACTTGGGGGTTTTGTTTCTAAAACATATGTTTAAAAAATTCTAGAATTCTCCACAGAGGATGTAGAAATTTCCATCTATCGTACATCCATAGGACCAGGTGTGGCGGAAACTGAGCTTTCCCCTTGGACATCAACAGAAGGGTTTGGAAAAATCATGAGATGACGTTTCCTTTTAGATAGTAAGCATCGTGTCTTCCCTGAATATCCAGTCAGGAGGAGTCTTTTCTCCCAAATTCCTTACCGTGGCATTCATTACATACAAACTTGCTCTACAAGTATTTTTATCTTCCCATTGTTCATCTAGAACATTGTATTTTCATTGAAAAATGGGTCAACTTTCAGCAGAAGAAATTGGTGCAGTTAAGAGGGTGATGAGGGTCCCCAGGGATCTTTCTCATGGCAGCGAAATGTGGAGAGTATTCAGTATTTGCTATGACACTGAATTTGATTAAAGCGGAACATCTGAGAAGGGGAAGAGAGGAGACTGACATGGGAGTTTGCTCAAATGCTTGAGTCTTGAGTGGCAAGCTTCAGATCTAATCATGCCCTTGGCAATGGCTGCTTATCCATAAAGGTAGATGATGGGGACTCCAGGACATTCAGCCAAGGTAACAGTGGTACAGATCTTTGGATGGGGACATTAGCCATGACTGTACCTCTGCTTTTTACTGCCAAGTAATATGATGTGTAGGCGTCCCTGGTGTCTCAACAGGTAAAGAGCCTGCCTGCCAATAGGAGATGCAAGAGACTCAGGTTTGATCTCCGGGTCTGGAAGATCTGGAGGAGGGCATGGCAACCCACTCCAGTATTCTTGCCTGGAGAATCCCATGGACATAGGAGTCTGGCAGGCTACAGTCCACGGGATCGTGAAGAGTTGGATATGACTAGGTGTGCAAGCACGCGTGCATGCACGCCCTGTGATGTGTTACACACAACCTCCCCGTCACTGACCTGACTTTTATCCTGGTCCTCTTCTTATCCATCCCTTCCCTTTAGCCCTTTCTTGTCACTTAACTCAAACTTGCATCTCACCCCATCCTGAGCCACTGTGCATCTATCTCTAATCCCCCTCCAGGGGGAAGGTCAGAGATGGATTATGGCTCAGGGATTGGTGAAGTTGCACTGTTTAAACTTTTTTTTTTTTTAAATTTGAAAGGAACAAAAGTTATTTTAGAGGCAGAGTTCAGTGTCCTTGTGTCAAAACAGTTCTGATAACACGGCATTAAAAGGGCCAGTGCGTGCTAAGTCACTCAGTCGTGTCCACCTCTTTGTATCCCATGGACAGAGGAGCCTGGTAGGCTGCGGTCCATGGGATTCTCCAGGCAAGAACACTGGAGTGGGTTGCCATGGCCTCCTCCAGGGGATTTTCCCAACCCAGGGATCGAATGTGCATCTCTTACCTCTCTCATTGGCAGGCAGGTTTGTTACCACCAGTGAGTTGAGTCCAAAAGTCCCATCCTCACTTTTGTAATTGAGAGCTCCCCGCCGCACTCCCACTGAACCCAGACTCTGGATCCAACTTCCTCCCTGAGCATCTACCTCCCCAAGGCAGCAGGTGAGGGACAGAAGGCCTGCATGGCTTTGAGGTGTAATTGAAAATTTGCCCTTGCTGCTGACATGTTGAAGGTAATGGCTAACAGAGAGACCCACGTTTACTCCACAACTGGCAACTTTTACTGGCAACATCGCTCCACAATTTACTCAGTTACGGAAATTGGAACCCCTCTTATGAAAGTCAAACACAGTCTGGGTTTGAGTTCTGGGAGCTCGGAAAGCCTGCAACCAGGGAAGAGAAGCTGGTCTGGGTGACTGATCACTGTACCACACCTGGAAGTGTGGGGGAAGGCAGCTATGAATGAAACAGACAAGGTGCTTCTTCATATTTCAGAAATAGGCACTTGGAAATGCATCTTCTTGGATGTGAGCTCCATATCCTTTTGCCAGACCTGAAATGAAGGAAGTTGAAGGTTTGTGGGATCTGTGCTTTTCCACAAAGAGAATACTGCATGGTTCCTTCAAAGCAAGGGTTCTGCAAATCAGGTTCTTGAGAGAGAAAAGGATGTGTAGGGTGAAGGAGAAACCGATTTCAGAGATGCCAGGAGTACAAGAATGAGGAGAACAAACGGTGTGGAAGAAGACAGAGCATTCTGGGTCCTCTACACCTTGCCCTAACTTGCTTCATTCATATTTGTTAGTTGAAAATGGCTTGAGATGCTTTGCGCTGTAGTTGTTGTTCAGTTGCTAAGTTGTGTCCAACTCTTTGTGACCCCACGGACTGCAGCACGCCAGGCATCTCTGTCCTTCACTATCTCCCAGAGTTTGCTCAGACTCATGTTACGTCAGTGATGCCATCCAACCATCTCATCCTGTCGCCCCCTTCTCCTTCTGCCTTCAATCTTTCCCAGCATCAGGGTCTTTTGAAATGAGTCGGTCCTTTGCATCAGATGACAAAGTATTGGAGCTTCAGCATCAGTCCTTTCAATGGATATCCATGGTTGATTTCGTTTAGGATTAACAAGTTTGATCTCCTGGCTGTTCAGTGCTTTTGAATTGTGGTGCTGGAGAAGACTCTTGCATGGAGAGATGTTGTCAAATTCAGGTTTTTATGTGTCTAATTTCCTCTATTTGGTCCCTTGAATCATAATAGTTAAAATAATAATGAACACTTATTAAACAGTTTCTACATGTAAGAAGCTGTGCAAAGTCCTTCGCAGGCACCGCCTCATTGAATCCTTACAACAACCCTGTGAGTTGGGTGGCATTAGTGTCTGCATTGTAGAGCTCTCAAAGGGAAGGTTGGAGATGTTAGTACACTTCTCATAGTCACACAGTGAGTGAGTGGCAGAGCTGGAATCTAAGCAGAGGGAATCTGACACGAGTGGATGTGTCCTTGCCAGGTGTATTAGCTCCCTGAGGAGAAACAGGCCCATTGTGAAGATTCAGAACAGATTTTCCCAGGTGGTAGGTAACTGCAGAGGAGAAAGGAGGCGACGCCCCCCCCCCCCACCTTTGGCAAAACAGCAGCTGTGCCCACAGTCCTGGCAGGACTGGCCGAGAGGGCGGAGAACAGGTGCCTAGAGTGGGTGTTTGCAAACTTCGAAGGGTCTAATACAAAGCTTTTAGGCTTCTCAGGCCACACGATCTTCGTCACAGTTGTTCAGCCCTGCTGCTGTAGCTGTGGACGGCATCGGAAAGCATGGGCGCTCTTGCAGTAAGATTTGTGTACAAAAACCAGGGAATGGGCTGGCCTTGGCTGTTGTGATAGACGGTGGACCCCTGGCTGGAGGTCCTTTGGGCCCAAGCAGGGTGGAGGTGAGGGTGGGAGAGGGGACAGACAGCGAGAGGTGGAGCATCAGGGGCCTGTTGGACTGTCTGCTGCCAAGTGGGAACTTCCTTTATGTGCGTGGACGCTCCTCCTCAACTTCCAGGCCGCCCTCCTTGCAAAGGCAGCACAGAAAATGATGCTCTGAGTTCCTCTGGGGGCAAGTCTTACAGAACCTGAAACACACACTTCAGAATGTCATTTCCTGCTGCTGCTGCCTCCAGTTTTTTAAGTACCAGTGGAGACAGTCATTGTGTCTATTAATCCTCCAAGGAGAGCTTTCAGGGCATTTTAGCAGCACTTAACATAAATACTGCTGGTTTGATCCCTGGGTCAGGAACATCCCTTGGAGGAGGGCATGGCAGCCCACTCCAGTATTCTTGCCTGGAGAATCCCTTGGACAGAAGAGCCTGGCGGGCTACAGTCCATGGAGTCACACAGAGTTGGACATGACTGAAGCTGACTCAGCACATTGCACCGGTGTAATAGGTGATTGTCTTGGAGATATTGTTTGGATTCAACAGCACTTCCAGCACAAGACATGTTTAGTTAAGCACTTCTTAGACTGGCTTCTACAGAACACCAATGAGATGGGATGCCAATGAGTGTTCCATTCACAAAAGTTCTTGTTGACAGATGGATTGGAAATGTCGGGGTAAATAAACCTATTAGAATTGCTTACTGGAAGATAATCAATCTTTTGAAAGCTTTTCAAACACTTGTGTCCTACAGCTCTCAGTTTAAATGCCTTTTCCTTGGAGAGGAATACTCTGACACCCCAGTGTTCCTGACAGCCCAATGAACTGGGCTCTGAGTCCCATCTCCCTAGTTTGACTTTGCGTAGAACTTGCCACTTCCTGATGCTTGTCTGTGCCTTCTCTCCCTTCCTCCACCAGAGCGGAGATGTCATCTGTCTTGTTCACCTTTATCCCTACTACCTAAAGCACTCTCTAGGACATAGTAGGCACTCAATAAATCTTTATTGATTGAATAATAAGATGAATGTGTGTGGTAAATTATCAAGTTGGGGATATAATATATAGCATTTCTATATCATCTTCAGTTCAGTTCAGTTGCTCGGTTGTGTCCGACTCTTTGCGACCCCATGAATTGCAGCACGCCAGGCCTTCCTGTCCATCACCAACTCCCAGAGTCCACCTAAACCCATGTGCCTTGAGTTGGTGATGCCATCCAACCATCTCATCCTCTGTTGTTCCCTTCTCCTCCTGCCCCCAATCTTTCCCAGCATCAGAGTCTTTACAAATGAGTCAGTTCTTCACATCAGGTGGCCAAAGTATTGGTTTCAGCTTCAACATCAGTCCTTCCAATGAACACCTTCAGGATGGACTGGTTGGATCTCCTTGCAATCCAAGGGACTCTCAAGAGTCTTCTCCAACACCACAGTTCAAAAATCATCTTAGAGATGGGATTTTTAAAAACTTTTATTTTGTATTGGAGTATAGCCAATTAACAGTATTGTGAGTTTCAGGTGGACCGCAAAGGGACTCTGCTGTGTATATACATGTATCCATTCTCTCCCAAACTCCCCTGCCATTTTCAGGCTGCTGCATAACAGTGAGCAGAGTTCCATGTGCTACGCAATAGGTCCTTGCTGGTTATCCATTTTAAACATAGCAATGTGTACCTATTGACCCCAAACTCCCTAATTTTCCCTTCCCCCAGAGATGCAATAATTTTTTTATAGCAAATGCCCACCAGTATTCCATCCCACAGAACATTAGATGTTTCTTTCTTTCTTTCTGGCTGAACCACCTGGCATGTGAAATCTTAGTTCCCTGACCACGGGTCAAACCTGAATCTTCCTGCAATGAGGGAGACCCAGGTTTGATCCCTGGGTCGGGAAGATCTCCTGGAGAAGGGAATGGCAACCCACTCCAGTCTTCTCACCTGGAGAATTCCATGGACAGAGGAGCCATGAGGTCTCACAGAGTCAGACATGACTGAACAACTAACATTTTCACTTTTCTTTCAGTTTCCCTGTGGTGAAAGCCCAGTCTTAATGACTGGCCACCAGGGAAGTCCCTCATAGGACATTAAGAATCCATGGAACACGTTTGGGAAACAATGGCTGTAGACCCAGGCCATGTTATGTCACTGCTTTGAGGTCTTTGAGGGTTGAATTTCTCCAAATCTGGAAACTGACTTCTGGCATGTCGAAACATTTTTAACCCAAGTTGATATGAAGTTAGTACTGTTGGAGACCTAGGGTCATTCCTCTACTTGGTGAATTCTACTAGCTGATGGCTATCCAACCTGTCTGTAGGCCTTGAGTGGACATGACTTCTAATCCTTACTTGATTGGGAAGGAGAATACAAGTGACAGATGTGGAGGTTTAGAAAAAAGGTTCTTCCCAGAAGCTCATGAGAGCCATTCTGCTTCTGATCAGGAGGCCAAATGGTGATAAGTATGGCATTAGGTTTCAGATGAAAGGCAGGGTCAGATTTCAGAGTCAGGCTATCTGATGAAACTTTCCCTAGGGCACTTGGAGAGACAGCAGCTTCTTCAATAAATGGTCAGTAATGAATTCTCCCTCTAACCTTAAAAAATCCTGAATCCAATGTGTGTTAACATCTCTATCTTTGGATCCCACCCATCAGTACAGCCCAATGCCCTACATGTCTGGCCCATAAGCACCCTTATCCTACCCCTCTTAAAACTCAAATTAATCCCAAAACCCCATGACAATGCAGATATTTTTTTACATATCACAATACATAGATTAAGAAGAGGCTATAAGAACATCCTGTTTTCTCCTTTACCTTCATTATTAAATCATAAAATATATATTATATGTCCTAAAGGAAAAGAAATTCCCCAAATGATAGCTAAAATTTTAGATGAAGGAAGAGGCTAAAATGATATTTGAAAAGGTATTATTTGAAAATGGACATTAAAATTCAAGAAGTGTTTTTGCCATGAGCTGCTCACACTTGTTGAGCACTTACTATGTGCCAGTCTAAGCATTTGACATGTGTTATCTCATGTAGTCGTCACAGTGATCCTATGTGGTAGGTCTGACTGTTATCTCCGTTTATAGATGAGGAACCCAAGGTGCTCAAGGTCACACAGCCTTTAAGTAGAGGGTCAGGATGTGAACTCAGGCACAGTCTGACTTTAGTTTGCTTACTGCTCATTGCTATTAGGCATCAGGCTGCAGAGTTTCTTTCCCTCTTACCTGCCCTTTTCACCACTAAATGTTTTTTTTCCCTGATTAAAGAAAGTAATAAAAGCTCATGATTATAAAATTTTAATTAAAATACAGATATAAATTTTAGGGAGTAAAAATCATCCCCTCAAATCCTGCCCTCTAAGCCAACCACACAAGGGTCTGCTGTGTATTCTTTCTGTGTTTGCATACACATAGCGATATATGTATTTGTATAACTATGTCTATAGGTGTGGATCACTTTAGCACACTGTTATTTAATTTGCTTTTCCTACATATCAGCATAACTGTACATCTTTCAAGTCAGCATGTATGACCCAACTCAATCTTTTGTGATAGTTGCATAGAACTTCATTATATGGATATACTATAGCTTAAATAGAAGAACATTTTCTTCTAGTGTTTCACTTAAATTTGACTTGCTTTCTGTTTTGTTTTTATTTTTGATGTTGTGTTACATTTTAATCATCAACTTTATCAAACTTTTCAAACTTTCCTTTCATGAATTTTTTTGGCCATGGAACATTTCCCCCAGGATCTGTTACACTTAGTGATGTTTGACTTTAACGCCATGCCATTCCCTTTCTTGTAGGTCTCGTTGCTTTCACAGGGCTTCTCTGCCATACCACACTTCACCAGGATGTGGCAACAGTAAACAAATTTATCTCCTTAAAATTTCTTTTACTGGAAGATGCCAGTTCTGTAACATCTGATAGAGTTCTGCTGGATAATATTTGAAAATTTTGCATTTGACATAAATGTTTATTTAAGATAAACATGTGTAGGTTCCTTGGCAGGGCTTCAGGTGGCCAGAGTTGATTTTGGACCCAGCCACTGTCTTTCTGTTTGCCTAGAGTCCCTGGGCCAGCATCCTCTGTTTTGTTTTCAGACTTAAGTGCTAGGAGACGTGCCCAGAAAATATCATCCGTTTCCTTGGTATTTTACGGCTCTCTTGTTAATGGTTCATTCGTGTATTAAATGCTTCCCTTGTGCCAGAGGCTGTGCTAGGTAGTGGGTGGCAAGGTTCAAGAATCTTATTAGTCAGACACTTTCCTACTGAAATTCTTCCAAATGTTAATGACTAATGTCAGGAAGAAAGAGATCCGGAATACTGCAGTCACACCTGCCCTCCTTTCCTCCATGGACCATTTTATTCTGTGGTGACTGGCTGAGAACACAGTATTATCATTACCCCGAGTCCCTGGGGGAAGAGCTGAAGGTTCAGCAGCTGTAACATGTTTAGCTACGCCTATGTACTAATGTTAATTCGTATGTGGTCATTAAAAAAAAAAACCAACTGTGGGGTGATAATTCTAAACCTTTTCATTCCTTTTTTTTCTCTTCCAGTGAGTAGGGTGTCACAGATGCCCCCCTTTGTTTTGGCTGCTCCCCACAGAATCTAGGATCTTAGTTCCCTGGCCAGGGGTTGAACCCGTGCTTCCTGCAGTGGAGTCTCAGTCTCTGGACCACCAGGGGGGTTCCATAGTTTCCTTTTTGGTGCCATGAAAGCTAAAGGACACTTTCCCCAGCTAAATGCACACACCAATTTTTGTGAACAATTTCAGTGTAATAAGCTACACCATAAAGTTTCACTGTCTCAGGGTATTTACTTGTTTTTTTTTTTTTTTTTCATGGAATGGAGCTTTTTAAGGCTGGAATAGTAGAAGTCAGTTCTTGTCACATAAGGCAAACCCCACATATCTGTCCAGTTGTAACTTATCTTTTATGCCTCTAACCTGGGCACAATAAATTCTTTTTCTGTGAAATAATAAATTACCATACTTTGCAAGCCACATATTATATCTGTTTACTGTATGAAATAATGTATGCATTGATTTGCGGGCAGGGAAAAAGACTCTAATGTATGTTTTCTAGACTTTGAATCAGATTCAGTTTTGCTTACCAAGTTTCTATTCAGAAGAGAAGAATGTACTCTTTGTTTTCCCTCTTTGGACTTGACTGAATTTATTTCATTTTATTTATTTTTAACTGGAGGATAACTGCTTTGCAATGTTGTGTTAGCTTCTGCTGTAGAGCAACATGAACCAGCTATAAGTATACATATGTCCCCTCCCTCTTGAATCTTCCTGCTCCCCCAGCCCCGTCCCACCACCTCTAGGTTGTCACAGGGCACTGGGCTGGGCTGAACTCCTGTGTTACGTATCAGCTTGCCACTGGCTATCTGTTTTACGTGTGGTAATGCATATGTTCCAATGCTACTCTCCCAATTCATCCCACCCTCTCCTTCCCCTGCTGTGTTTACAAGTCTATTCTCTATGTCTGTGTCTTTCTTTATTCCTGCCCTGCAAAAAGGTTCATCAGTACCATTTTCTAGAGTCCATATATATGCACAAATATATGATATTTGTGTTTATCTTTCTGACTTACTTCACCTTGTGTAACAGTCTCTAGGTTCATCTACCTCAGTTCAAACTGACTCAAATTCATTCCTTTTTGCGGCTGAGTAATATTCCATTGTATATATGCACCATGACTTCTTTATCTATTCGTCTGTTGATGGATGTCTATGTTGCTTCCATGTTCTGACTATTCTAAGTAGCACTGCAATGAACACTGGGGTACGTGTGCTTTTTGGTTTTCTCAGGTGTATGCCCAGTAGTGGGATATACAGTAAGGAATCAGGCGATAAAGAAAACTGCCTGCAATGCGGGAGACCTGAGTTCAATCCCTGGGTCAGGAGAATCCCCTGGGAGAAGGAAATGGCTACCCACTCCAGTATTCTTGCCTGGGGAATTCCATAGACAGAAGAACCTGGTGGGCTACAGTCCATGGGGTCACAAAGGGTCAGACATGACTGAGTGACTAAAAACAGCAACAGCAAAGCGGTAGTTTTATTCCTAGTTTTTAAAGGCCTCTCCACACTGTGCTCCACAGTGGCTGTATCAATTTAGATTCCCACCAAGAGCTCACGTTTTCTCCACATCCTCTTCAGCAATTATTGCTTGTGGATTTCTGATGATGACTATTCTGATTGGTGTGAAATGATATCTCATTGTAGTTCTGATTTGCATTTCTCTAATAATGACTGATGTTGAGCATCTTCTTGTGTTTACTGACCATCTTTCTTCTTTGGAGAAATGTCTGTTTAGGTCTTCTGCCCAGTTTTTGATTGGATTGTTTGTTTTTCTTATATTGAGCTGCATGAGCTAATAAAGTATTTTTATCTCCACATTCCAACTTTGTCTTGAACATCTTTCATATCTGATCTATACTTGTGAAAATTATAAGTACTTTTGATGGATCAACTGTTATTTTTCAAAGAAAGCTTCTTTTGATAAATTGTATAGATGATACTTCCCTTTCTCTTCTGAAGTAGTATCTAAGAATTTATACCTCTCTCTTAAATCATCCATGCTTTGCTTTGTCATGAGTTGTTCTTTATTTTTCAATAGACTTTTACTGGGTAGGGAGAATCCCAAAATAAATATGACATGGTCCTTGTCCTCCCAGAACTCACTGTATCGAGAGGAACCAGACAGACACCGAGATTCTCCTGAAAATTACAGACCCTTTCTTTAGATAATCATACATATGCAATTTAACTAAGCATTTAAATCTTAGATTTGCCCGCAGTTTGAATATGAATCTATGCCATGTGATTGCTCAGTTCGACATATCAGCAAATAATTACAAAGTACTATTATAAATGAAGATATAGCAACATGCCCAGGGAATTCCCTGGCAGTCCAGTTGTCAGGACTCTGCTCTCACTGCCAAGGGCCTGGATTGAATACCAGGTCAGGGAACACAAACAGAGCATTGCATCCAAAAAACAAACAAACAATACCAAACCAAAAAATCACAAACAAACAAAAACAACATATGAAGTGTGTTATTCTGGAAGAAAAGAAATTTCAAACAATCTCCAGTCTCCTATGACCTTCTCTTCCTAAGTAATAGATTGATTAGATAATTCAGACCAACCCTTGAGTTGGAGACAGTTAAAAAGACATATAAAATATAAATAATTTTTAAATAAAAAGCATCCATGTTCTAATGAAATAATGAACATTTAATGATCTGGAGTCAGAAGAGGTGGGAAATCCAGAGAGATGAGCGAAACTCTGGCATGTCTGCCCTCGAGGCATTTACTATTTTGAAGGCATGGCTTGAAAAATTAAGCTGTATGTTCTATAGTCTTGCATGTCTAGGAGAACAGGAGTTGGAATATAGGGCTTACCAAGAAGAGGCATTCTGGTAAACTACTCTCTGCTTTTGGGCTGAGACCTGAAGGGATGCTCACTAGAAATAAAGGCGAGTCATACATAAACTAACCTTCACATTGAGCTATTCCTCAACCCACCTGGGTGGTCCAGAAAATCCTAAGACTTGAACAGGCAGTCTCAGATTCCTGGAGCTTCCAGGTGCCTGGGAGTAGCAAATTAAAATCCCCATCAGTGGAAGAAAATATCATACTGGGCTTTACATTAATTCTACAAATAATTTGGAAGCCAGGGACAAGGGAAGATAAATCAATGTGAGTAACCACCAGCAGAAACAGGGAATTGTATTCAATATCCTGTGATAGACCATAATGGAAAAAAAATTAAAAAGAATGTGTATATGTGTATAACTGAATCGCTTTGCTGTAGAGCAGAGATTGGTACAGCATTGTAAATCAACTGTACTTAAATTAAAAAAAAATTTTAGAAAAGGAATACAGGGTTTCTGTTGCACTGCAGAAATTAGAATTATCAGACACAGAATTAGTTGCAGATTTGAACCATATAGTGAACTGAGAACTTGATAGATTTAACTGTAGATTACACAGACCACATAAGAAGCTATCTAGACAGAAGCATCATATGCTATGCTGAAGGGCTTAGCATGTATTAAAATTTTAGGACAGAAGAGAATTTTGCTGCAGAATTAGAATTATTTCAGCAGAAAGAAAGTGATCTAGAAGTGGTTGACCAAGCCCCAATATTTTGTCCCCATATGATTTAACATTGATCTATAAGTACCATATGATGATAGTTGAAGTTTGCAGAGAAAGGAATCCTAATTTTTGTAAAGAAATCCATGAACATGGAAAATCATATAGATAAGTTTTAGGTCCATCATGTCATCTGCAAACAGAGTCTAGACATGAAGGAAATGCAATGAGGCAGTCAGAAATATCTGCTAAATGCTGAAGGGCAGGTAAGAGATAGAGAAGGTAGCATTATTAAAATCACTGTTATAATGGACATGGAGATGAAGATGAAATAAGCAAGTACAACACTCAGTTGAATCAGTTCAAGAATTATACAATAGAGCTTCTGTATATATACTTTTGACTCCATTCTAACATGAGAATTCATTCCTTTCTCAAGTCTGTGTTCCTGTAAGTACTTAGCATGACTTTATTAAATGTTTGTTGAGTTTGTTAGGTGAGGAAATGTCCCTATTATTTTCTATTTCATTTTATATTTTTGAAATTATGTCAGAAGTTCTTTTAAAATAGTATACTCTTTAAAACAATTCTATAAGATTACTGTCTGTTGTGGATATACATCCAAATATTGAAATTCCCGTATTTGCAGTTGTCACTTTAAAATTGAGAACTAAATTTATGATTGACATGCCAGTTGAAGATTAAACTCTCATTTGCAAACTGATGATTCATTTTTGACCCTCCGAATCCTCTCAGACTCAGGTTGTGCTGTGCTTAGTCACCCAGTCATGTCTGACTCTTTGCGACCCCATGGACTGTAGCCTGCTAGGCTCCTTGGTCCATGGGGACATCCAGGCAAGAATACTGCAGTGGGTTGCCATGCCCTCCTTCAGGGGATCTTCCCAACCCAGGGATCGAACCCAGGTCTCCTACGCTGGCCGCATTGTAGGCAGATTCTTTACTGTCTGAGCTGCCAGGGAAGCCTCAGAATCATATATGATGGTCATACTATGATTATACTCCTATGATTATACTCCATTTCCCTTCTTGCTTTTTAAGTTTGACAGCAGCCTTTGGAAATGAGTTATAAAATTGTAATCTGGTCACACCAGTTAGTATATTACATTCACTTGTTGTTGTTCAGTAGCTAAGTCATGTCTGATTATTTGCGACCCCATGGACTACAGCACACCAGGCTCCCTGTCCTTTACTATCTCCTGGAATTTGCTCAGACTCATATCAGTTGAGTCAGTGATGCTATCCAACCACCTTATCCTCTGTTGTCTCCTTCACCTCCTGCCTTCAATCTTTTCCAGCATCAGGGTCCTTGCCAATGAGTTGGCCCTTGGCATCAGGTGGCCAAAGTATTGGAGCTTCAACTTCAGCATCAGTCCTTCCAGTGAGTATTCAGGGTTGACTTTCTTTAGAATTGACTGGTTTGATCTCCTTGCTGTCCAAGGGACTCTCAGGAGTCTACTCCAGCACCACAATTGAAAAGCATCAATTTTTCAGTGCTCAGTCTTCTTGATGGTCCAACTCTCACATCTGTACATGACCCCTAGAAAAACCATAGTATTCTCTTTAATGATATAGTATTCTGATAAGAAACTTCATTTATTCCCTTTAAAATAGAGAAGAAAGATGACGTCTTATAGGTTCTCTGGGAAACAAATTTGCATTCTGGAAATGTACCAGGGAGGGCCTCAGCTCCACACGTGAAGGAAGGAAGAAAGTTTGGGCAGGGGGAGGGGATGAAGTGCAAAGTGGTCTCAACAAAGACTCAAGCTGATCCCAGCAGGGGTCCCAGAACTCAGATGGTCCTTTAGCAGTTGTCTCCTCCCATGAGCAGGGGACTGGCCCTTTATGCCTCCTGCCCCACACCACTGACCAGTCATTCGTGATAGGCTGCTTCTAAACAGGGGGCATGACCTTAGAGAGCTCTACTTGACAGTAGTTCCCAAAGTGGGGCCCAGGTGAGAGCTGTCAGTCACTGTCGTCATTATCTGCGATTTCCTGTGGTTGGGTGCGTGAGTGTCTCAGTCCCAAAGGGGAGACCCAAGAGGCACACCTGTAGCATCCACTACAGGTGATAACTGATAACACTGGGTATCAAAAAGCTTAGGTTCAAATCTTGGCTTTGGAATTTGGAACCATGCGGTCTTGGGCAAGCCATATAACTAACCCTCTGGGTCACAGTTTCCTCATCTTTTCCTTTCTAAAGGAGTAGGAATGAGATCATATTTTCCTCACAAAACAGTAGTTTGAATGTTACTTTCATGAGTTCTGTTTCATATTTTGAATCAACGATACTATTGTTTACTTGGCATGATTTATTTCAGTAAATTTATTCATTTTAAATTAATGTTACTTAAGGTGACACTTTATATAGGACCATAAATATAGCAGTAGTGGAGTGAAGTGAAGTGAAAGTCACCCAGTCCTGTCCGACTCTTTGTGACCCCATGGACTATACAGTCCATGAAATTCTCCAGGCTCTTCTCCAGGGGATCTTCCCAACCCAGGAATTGAACCGGGGTCTCCTGCCTTGCAGG
Source organism: Ovis aries (assembly GCF_016772045.2). Lineage (NCBI taxonomy): Eukaryota > Metazoa > Chordata > Mammalia > Artiodactyla > Bovidae > Ovis > Ovis aries. The sequence goes on from NC_056071.1 coordinate 16,346,460, forward strand.
CAGATTCTTTGCCAGCTGAGCCACAAGGGAAGCCCAAGAATACTGGAGTGGGTAGCCTATCCCCTCTCCAGCGGATCTTCCTGACCCAGTAACTGAACTGGGGTCTCCTGCACTGTAAGCGGATTCTTTACCAACTGAGCTACCAGGGAAGCTATCATATTCAGTAAAAATAGAAAGTAGCCACAAAAATAAATATATTGAATCTTTTTCTTTAAAAATTGTTTTGGATTGGAGGATAATTGCACTTTACAATTTTGGTTGGTTTCTTCCGTACAACAATGTGAATCAACTGTAAGTATACGTATTTTGCCTCTCTCCTGAGCCTCCCTCCCACTCCCCACCTCCATCGTCCCCCTCCAGGTCATCAGCACATCAGGCTGTGTATAGACTCCCTGTTATATATCTCTTCCTACTATATATTTTATACATGCAAGATGTATAACTGCCATATGTAAACATATATTTAATATAAGCAATGTGGTGCTGTTAAAATCCAGCTAGACTCTTGCCTGTGGAGTCTCTGAGCTGAGGCCTTCTCTCTGCTCTCTAACATGTAAGTGTTAGTTGCTCAGTTGTGTTAGACTGTTCGTGACCCCATGGACTGTAGCCTGTCAGGCTTCTCTGTCCATGGAATTCTTCAGGCAAGAATACTGAAGTGGGTCATCATTCACTTCTTCAGGGGACCTTGTTGACTCAGGGATTGAACCTGGGTCTCTTGCATTGCAGGCAGATTCTTTATCAACTGAGACAACAGGGAAGCCACTACTTTCTAAAAATATTAGCAACTGTTGGAGAAGAATGGGAAATATACTAATAACTAAGACTTTAACAGACATTTCTCCAAAGAACAATAAGCATTTTACTGGAAATAAACATTTTTCTCTGAGTGATTCAGTGAAATTCAACGCTCTGTCTCTTGTGATGCCTAAATCCAGGTCATATACTCTCAGCAGAAGATTTGTGACCTTCCAAGAAAATACTGAATTAGGTAGCCTTTAGGGTGAAATTGTATTATTCCATGATTCTCTTCTTGTGGGAAAGGAATATTAAAAGAGAAGATATTTATGAGTTATACTTTTCTTAAGGTCATACATCTATTAGATTGAATACCAAGTGGAAGCTTGAGGAATTAAATTTATTGGCTAGGGTTCCTAAAATTATGAGCACACCGTATCTGAAATGTAGGCATGATGATCTCCAATCAGAATGCAATGCTTCAGCTCTCCTGATACCCCTGGGAGAAAGAGCCTCTTGTAAATGGTAGACACTCCTTTCTCGAGTAGCTTAGCACAGCTCTGTGTGCTAACTTGCTTCAGTCATGTCTGACTCTTCGCGATGCTATAGACCATAGCCCATCAGGCTCCTCTGTCCATGGGATTTCCCAGGAAAGAACACTGGAGTGGGTTGCCATGCCCTCCTAAGGGGATCTTCCTGACCCAGGGATCGAACCTGCCTCTCCTGTGGTTCCCGCACCGCAGGTGGGTTCTTTACCACCTGAGCCTCCAGGGAGGGGGGAGCTACCCTACACCTAGTTCCTCTCCTCAGGAGAGGCTGATCTGAAGTATCACAGCACATGGTCCCCTTATCTGGAGATCACCATTTTCTCATTCAGTTGCTGTTTCCCTGCTGACGAGGAGTTAGCCAGTTTATCCCTGGACATTGACACATTAATAGGAGGGGCCTAGAAAATTCTACCTGTGATATCTTCCAGATATCAGGCCCTATACCGGGTTGACCAAGCCTACTGGCCTGCTTTCAGGGTCCTGCCACCTCTGCACATGCTGTTCACCATCAGGAGTAGAGATGGGGGCTTTCTCTGCATTTCAGCTGTATTCTAAGCTTACCTAGGGTTACTACTCACCATTCTTTATTCAGCTATGGTGATAGATAGTTCCTCCTAATCTTGGCATCTGTTCACCCCCAGATGTCAGGATTTGGCATCTCTTATTGACTTCACCTTTTGCAAAGAGCCAACTCACTGGAAAAGACCCTGATGCTGGGAAAAATTGAAGGCAAAGGGAGAAGGAAGTGGCAGAGGATAAGATGGTTGGAGGGCATCATCCACTCAATGGACGTGACTTTGAGCAAACTCCAGGAGATAGTGAAGGACAGGGAAGCCTAGCATGCTGCAGTCCACCGGGTCACAGAGTCAAATACGACTTAGCGATTGAACACAACACAGTTTGAATTCAACTATACTGGCCAACAAGAGGATGACCAGAATTCTATGTCTGTACCCATTTCCTCCATAAACAAGTGAGGAAAATTATCTGAAGGCATTCACTTTACTGGGACCATCTCCTTCACTCAGTTCTACATTCTGAATATATTCCCAAAGAATTGAGACTATCAGGCCTTTTTTGCTTGTATCATAAAACAAATGTGTATCCATATATACATCTATAAATAATGATGATGATGATGACATTATCTTAATATCAGAGGAGGAAGAAGACAAGTTGGAAGAGGAGGAGATGCAAGAAGAGGAGGGAAGCAGAGGGGAGAGACCCTATAGCTCTCTAAAACCTTTCAGCTTTTGAATACAAATGCTTCCATGTGATGAATTTATCTCTTACGTTTTATAGCTCAAGTGCGATTGAACAAACTAGTACGTCTTATTCTCTTCTGGACCAACCCCATCTTTGCTCTTTTTATGGCTCTTTCTATCTCTTCTTGGTAGAGAGTCAGTCCTCAGACCCCATTCAGGGAGGTCTGTTGAAGTGAGTTAGTTGTATATATACAGTTTTATTTGGTGTGACTATGAGTCACTCGGAGTGTCTGAAGTTAACACTAGTATTTACAGAGTGGCCTGCCAACTCAGCCCTCTGTCTCTTCAGTTCTCTCCTGAGAATCCCTTTGTTCTTTGCTTCTAAATGTCTTGCTCCCCATGCTGTTATTTAATTCTGGAAACGGCACAGGAACCAAATTTAAATGATAATAATGTACAAATAAATATGTCTTTGACCTGATGTATGGATAACTTCCCTGGGACATTGCTGTGTTTGTCAATTGCTGGAATCTGCAGAGAGAATGGGATAGTTCACTCTGCAGTGAATTTGGTGCTTATATTACATGTACTTGGCCTTTGTGAGATTTGGTTCAGTGAGATGTTTTCAGGAAAGCTAATTTCCCATTACTCAGGACAAAAATGTGCTTGGATGCATTCCAAGCCACCCATGGTTAGAGCAGTTTTCATGCATGGTATGTTAGGGGTGCATGGAGATGAAACACTGATTCAGTGCAGATGACCTCTGGTCCTGTCTTGAGCCCTGATCAGCACTAGGAAACCTCCAGTTGATCTGGGATAACAACTATCTTTTTGGTTGACTCCAGTGATTGTCAACTAGGAATAATTTTGCCCCAGAGGGGACATTTGGCAATATCTGGAGACAACTTTGATTGTCACAGTTGTGGAAGATTTTACTGGTTAAACATCCTATAATGCTTTGCCTCCTAATGCTGTTAAATGTCCTACAACACACAGGATCCAGCCCCATCCAAAGAGTTTCCCAGTCTAAAAATGTCAACAATGCCAAGATTATAGCCTTGCTCTATTCAATCAGCCCTTTATTCATTTTACTAATTGAGGCTGAAAGTGAAGATAGCTCAATACCAGAGAGCATGGTGTAATTTGGTCCAAATAATACTTTCTCTGAGAAGGGTAGTGATGCTCTCCTTGTTAGTTCTTGAATTTGCTTATGGAAGAATCCTGCTAGTGAATCTCAGGACAGGCATTTTCTCTCCAGACTCACCTCCTCCTCACTCCCACGGGCAGTGTGCTTCTGAGCCCTGAGAACCAGGTGGCAGTGATCAGTGCAACTTGCTTTGATGTCTTCCTGAGGCTGGAGGAACTGTTGAACTCTGTGAGTGACACATGCCTGGAGGCAAAGTGTATTATAATTCACAAATGGGAGAAGGAGACCAATTAGAGTTGATTAAAAATAGAACACACTGTGGGAAACATGTGGGGTCCAAAATCATTCAGGAAGCAAAGGTATGCTCGCCAAGATCTAGCTGTGCCAAAAATGAAGATGGCCAGGCTGCCCTATGATTTATGCGTGTGCATGTTGAGTAAGTTCATTCGTGTCCAGCTGTTTGTGACCTTATGGACTGTAGTCCACCAGGCCCCTCGTCCATGGGATACTCCAGGCAAGAGTACTGGAGTGGGTTGCCATGCCTTCCTCCAGGGAATCTTCCCGACCCAGGGGTCGAACTCGCGTCTTGTAGGTCTCCTGCATTAGCAAGTAGGCACCTGGGAAGCCCCCTATGGTTTACAGTTTATTATAAAATAGGCTTTTGATGATTTCGTGCAACTATAGGCTAATATAAGTGTTCTGAGCTTGCTGAAGATAGGCTATGCTCAGCTATGATGTTTGGTAGGTTAGGTGTATTTAATGCATTTTGCACTTCTGATGTTTTCAACTTAGAATTCCAGGATGTAACCCCATTTAAGTTGAGAATGATCTGTAGATGTCTGATGAATATTCATCCATCTTCCCCCACTGCTTCCTGTGGGTAGGAGCTCACAGGAGAAGATAAAATAGAAAGGTTTTACAAAGAACTGTGGTCCTCTGTGATTTTTATCCTGTTCTTACTTTTTCTGCATGACGGTTAGACTGTAGAGCTTAATTTTGATCTGCCAGTGAGGCCAGATGTTGAGTTTAACTCCAGAGAGAGTTGAATTTCCATTCTAGTTCTACTACTCATAAGCTGTGTGCTCCTACGCAAGTTGTCTAGCTTCCTTAAACCTCAGTTCTCCCTTCAATGTGATGCAGAAAATGCTTTCTATCTGCTGTGAAAATGAAAGGTGATATCGTTTGTAAACCTACTAGCACAATTTTGGCACATATAACAAGTGGCCCCTGACTTACAGGGATTCAATTTGTGATTTTTCAGTGTTATAATGGTGTGAAAGCAATATGCATTTAGTAGAAACCCCACCTTGAATCTGGATCCTTTCCTGCCTAGTGATGTGTGATATGATACTCTCTTGATGCTGGACAGCACGCATGCACCTCAGCTCCCAGTCTCCTTGTCAGCCACATCATCATTGAGGAGGTAACACCAGGTATACTGACGACCATTCTGAGCCCAGATAACCATGCTGTTTACACTTTCAATAAAATATTCAATAAATTACATGAGCTGTTAAACAATTTATTATAAAATAAGCTTTCTATGATTTTGCCTAAGTGTAGGCTAATGCAAGTGTTCTGAGCATGTTGAAGGGAGGCGAGGCTAAGCTATGGAGTTTGACGCAAACTCCAGGAGATAGTGAAGGACAGAGGAGCCTGGCGCTCTGCAGTCCATGGGGTCTCCAAAGTCGGACATGACTTAGCTGCTGAACAACAGCAACAAATATGATAATCAGGAGAGAACCCAGATTTTGTGGGGCTTGAAGCTTATATAACTTTGGGGTTCCTCATTAAAAAAAATAGTTGTTGTTTATTGTTTAGTTGCTAAGTTGTGTCCAACTCTTTTGCAACCCGATGGGCTGTCCATGGGACTGCCCTGGCAAGAATACTGGAGTGGGTTACCATTTCCTTCTCCAGGGGATCTTATAAACCCAGGAACTGAAGCTGTGGCTTCTGCCTTGTCTCCTGCATTGTGGGCATTTTTTTTTTTTTTTTTTTAATCACTGAGCCACAAGGAAGAGAACAAAATTACAAATACAAAATTAAACACGAATGAGAATATTTATTTAGAATAAGAAACCTTTACAAAGTAATGACTTTTTAGAAAGCTGACAAAAAATGCAGGCCTCATGAAATCCAGAAAAATAATGTATTTTTTAATTGACTTCCTGGCATTTCTTTATAATCCTTTTAATCATAACTTTTTGGGGCTGACTGTTCTTTGCCATATTCACAGGACATTTTACTCTATCCTCTTCCATAGAGAATAAGGACAGTTCAACCTCTTCCTGGCATGGCCGGTCAAAATTTATTTTTCACTGTTGAGAATCAAAGAAAATTTTCTTTCCGTGTCCTAACTTTGTTTTGGGGTCATGTCAGGTAAATTTTTAGAATTATTGTCAAATTGGGGAAAGCTTCCACTGAGTTTGTTTTAACAGAGCTGTAAGTTCTGAAAGGACGTGTTCTAGACCGAATTCTGGCTGGGCACCCCTGTGTCCTGTTGCTCCTCCATCCCTGACATCCAGGGCTGGATGCTGTGGGCGACATCTCCATAATGATGAGGCCTTCATGTCATGATGGTGGGGAATCTGCATATGTGGGAACATTTCTGGAAGCCCTTGTTGTGCCAAGATGACTAACAGCAACTTAAGTATGCAAGTGTGCGTGCGAGGTCGCTTCAGCCACGTCTGACTCTCTGTGACCCCATGGACTGCAGCCGCCCAGGCTCCTCTGTCTGTTGGATTCTCCAGGCAAGAATACTGGACTGGGTTGCCATTTCCTCCTCCAGGGGATCTTCCCGACCCAGGGATCGAAACTGCATCTCCTGCAGTTCCCGTATTGGAGGCAGACTCTTTACTACTGAGCCACCAGGGAAGCCCAACTTAAGTGTACACAAGAGTTACTATAAATCATAGGGATAAATCCAGCTAAACCCAGGTTACCTAGGTTCTCAGCTCAATTCCAGTGTCACTCAATTTGCAGGCAAAGTACTCATGTTAATAGGAGGTTGAAGAAGAAACAAATAGGGGTCTTTATTGTAGTCAAAATATTTTCCATCTGCAAATTATACAAAAACATATGACAATGTAAACATGTAGCTAGGACCCCTCCCAGTTCTTGAAAGAATTCCATGGAAGTGAGGGACTCTGAAGCTTAAACTCCATGAAGTTCATGGTTAATCTACCACTGATAATAATAAATAACTCTGAGAAGGGAATGAGTGGACTTGGGAACTAGCTCTGCAAACTTGGGTAAAATCACTTCATTTTTTTATGAGCTTTACCCCCCCCCCCCATTTTTAAAGTGAAGATGGTGATGTTGTAAGGTCTCAGATACCCATAGCAGTGGGCGACTCTGAGAACTGTTTTGGAGCAAGCCTAGAGGGGCCAGGGAGGATTGTGAAAGAGCAAGAAGAAATAGTCACCACATTAAGACTGTCCCTTCCTCCCTCTCTCCTGCAGCAAAGGTTTGCTTAGCAAAGGAATCCTGAGTTTCCCCAGCACAGCAGAGCTATGAAAACTGTGCCACTGAGTATTGCTACGATTACTGGCTGTGACAGACCTATCTTTTATTTCCGTGGGAGTGAGATGTAAGGAATGAACTGAGCTGTCAGAATGACTTACCCGGACATCCCTCCTTTGAAAGTCATCAGGGCAGGAGGAGAATTGTCTTGGAGGCAGCAGGCCTCAGGCCAGTTCCCTGGGTGGTCCTGAGAAATTCTGGTTTCTGACAGTGCCTAGGAGTCAGATCAGACTGTGAGTTTGGGCGGGTTCCAGTGCTTTCTTGCTTCACCTCTTGACCTTTAATTTCTCTCATTTGATGAATGGACTGGGAGTGAGAGAAAAGAGGGTGATGACTAGTCTTGCCTGGACAATATACATTTTGAATGTACTTTTGGTATTAAAACTCATTTTTTAAAAAAAACTTAAATTCATTCTGATCTTAGCCAGCTTGAACATACATAAAATTCTTTTTCCAAGATTCCTTTTCCACAAGGCTACAGCTTTTTGATATATGTTTAGTTCTTGTCCTGTATGTTTTCTCATTCTGGAACAGCCAGTCCCTTTACACGCTTTTGGTGCTCACTTGTTCCTTTTCACCCTTTCTTTTCTAAGTGGTTTTGCTTATGTACATTGATGAAACTTCTTAACCCTTGGAATCCTGTATTCCTAGTGAAAACTAAGAAGTAAGCAATACAGACTGTCTGTTACATAGCATTCTATGCACTGGCAAATGTATGAACATGTTTCATAATTTCTGGTACTTGTACATTCTTCCTCATAGTGAAATTTTCAATACAGCACAATATGTGTTTACTTAAAGACCCATTTTTGTTACTCTGTAAAAGGAAGCCAGAAGTGGATAAACCTATGGTCAATAATTAATGTTTCAGAATTTCAGCTTGTTTGGAAATGAACTAGAAATTCAATGGACATTTAATATTTAACTTATATCAGTATAACTTTCAAGTTATTTTTAAGTAGACATACCATAAAACATAATTATTGTTGAAAAGTTAAATTATAAACTTTTATCCATGATCTATTTACTTGTTTCTAACAATTATATTATTATAAAAATTTCATGAGACATGAAAGAGCTAACCATCACCTTTATCTTTTTTGCTGACAAATTCTATAACACGAAAAACGTGAGCTTGTTTGATTTTAGTAAAGCTAGGTAGAATAAAACATTTATATTTAATGCTGATAATTCTACAGATATACCTGTTTTAATTAAACCAACAAGCTTAAACTAGCTTTTATTTACCAAAAGCTTCCCAGTGGCTCAGTGGTAAAGAATTCACCTGTCAGTGCAGGAGCTGCAGGAGACGTGGGTTCAATCCCTAGGTCGGGAAGATCCCCTGGAGGTGTGAGAGGCAACCCACTCCAGTATTCTTGCCTGAAAAATTCCATGGACAGAGGAGTCTGGAGGGCTACTGTCCTTGGGGTTGCAAAGAGTTTGGCACAACTGAGCAACTGAACACGCATACACAATCCTACACCAAGTGAATCTGAGCCACATTTGGGTTAGTTTCTGTGTTTCTGAGAATACGCATTTTTAAATTTATAATGCTTGTTTGTCTTTGAAAGTGTGAAAGTGTTATTTGCTCAGTTGTGTCTGATTCTTTGTTTTTAAGCAAATTAAAACAAATTTTAAATTTGCTTATCTTTAAGCATATTAAGTAGAGCTCTTTAAAAGTTAATTTTGGTGATATATTCTGGAGGCAGAAACAAAATAACATGCCTGTGACATACATCCTTGGACATCTGGGCAGTTGCAAACGGAGATCTTACGTCTTTCCTGAGACAGGTATGATAATGCAAAACTCACTGGTTTACGAAAGAACAGAGAGATCCAAACTATTTTTCTGGCGGATGGAATAAGTTAAGGTTACCTACTCAGATGGCTAAAGCTTTTTACTAATATTTATGAAAGAGACTTTTAAATTCTTCATAGGCCTAATTTTCAAAATTGGCTTTCCTTTTTTTCCCTTCTTCTGATAAGAATTACCTTAGTTCCTGGAGAAGACCAAGTAGATACTTGCATTTCAAAAGGCACAGAGAAAGAAGACAAGTTTTACCAAGAAAGATTTTTATTCCCTAACTTCAGATTTTTTACAGTATGTGCAAGCCTTTTGGAAGAAATAGGGGAGGTTTGGGCATTAGTAGAAGGATCCGTGGGCTTTCAATTTTTCTAAGGTCGCATTTCTGTTCTTGTAAAACTCCTTCTGTAAGTTGTTTTGAATTCCTTAGATAATTGAGCTGCAATTCTTGAATAATATCAGAAGCTGATCCACCCATACAACTATATTTTTTTCTATTTGCATTTTATATTAGGGAGAAGATCTTTGACTGAGTTGAAATAAAAAATTTTTATGTTCCAGGTTTAGAATTGTGTATCTTTGGAATGTTTTCCCCAAATCCTTCCACAAAGCCTGCAGAATACTTTTCTTTCCCTTTGGGTACATTGTTTCATTTTGGCTTAGGGAAGGAAGCCTAAAGAAATATTCCAATCTGACTCTGAGTATCAGCTTTCAATCTGGTAAACACTTGTCCATAGAGCTCCTTAAAACAGTTTCTTCCAAATATCTTATCAGATTTTGACCAGAACAAACACTGAGTATTTTTGTCAATACTGAGCAACACTGTGAATGCAAGAGGCATCCCCAAAGAGGGCTCCAAGGATACTATCAGCCCGATATCCAGAGCCATGACACAGTATAACCAAAAGAAAGAAAGAAAACTCCCCTGAGAACTGACAACAGCTGATAGGGCCCCAGTTAGCTGCAAATGGGGCACAACCCACATTTTTGTTTGGCCATATTTTGGGGGATCCCAACCTGACAGTTTCCAAGTCAAGTTCTCAGGACACAAAATGAGACAAATGAGGGTGTCCAGTGGTTAAGAATCTGCTTGCCGATGCAGACTACACGGGTTCGATCCCTCCCTGGTCCAGGAGCTAAGATCCTATATGCTGCAGAGCAACTAAGTGTGTTTGCTGCAACTGCTAAGCCCATGCACCTACAGCCTGTGCTCCGCAACAAGAGAAGCCACTTCAGTGAGAAGCCTGTGCCCCACAGCGAAGAGTGCCTCCATCCCCTGCAACTAGAGAAAGCCCAGCACAGCGGCAAAGACACAAAAACACATAAAGTGAGACAAACAGGAAAGCAATAATGTCCCCAGAAGAGAAAGAATCAGCCACCCATGGATACCCGAAAGCAAATTCACAGGCCGCAGTTGAAAGACCTAGTTCTTACCTGTGTTTTTTTAGTCTGCCAATCTGATTTTGGAAAGGAAGAGACAATGCAAAATGTTTCTTCCTCTTTTGACCAGGCATCACACATGGTGATCTGACTTTGTTAAGGATTCTTACCCTCTGTTGGCGTCTGGTAGTTTTCCCAAGATGCCATCTATGGCTTTTGAAGCTAGTGGGGGGTGTCCCAGCAGGTCTCATCCTGGTTATCAGACACTCTAGAGGAGGAGAAACAATTTCTTCTCTATACTTTATGGTGAGTGACTGGCTGAGAAGACTTTTGCTCTAGGCTATACCTCCTATGTGGATAAGCTTATCTAAGTTACATTTTCCACTGTGGCCACTGTAACTAAAGATTAACTTTGGAAGGTTAAACTGCTTGCTTAGCCTCAAAACAAAATTTTATCTACTTGAGACCTCACACTCAACCCAGCCCAGCTTAAGTCAAATCTGGCTCAGCTCACACTCAGTCTGACCTGGTCCAGTTGGCTTTAAGGTCAGACCCAGCCCAACTCTGGCCAGTTTCTGAATCCAGCGAAAGGAAGTGCTCAGATAATGTCTGAAGGCTCATAACACAAAAGCTGTGGGGCTGGAATCTGAGAGGGGCTTACCCATTACTTCCAGAGGCAGAGAGAAGTCAGCAGTCCTAAGAGGCTCAGCAGGTACTGACCCCTGCTTCTTTGTTGCTCTTGGAAGCTGTTGGACATCACCTTTGATTCCCACTTTTGACACCAAAACTGTCAAAAGATAAATTGAGCTGGGTTAAAAATGAGTTTATTTGAACAAAAATTGATTCCCATTCGTCAGTATCCAATCCAGCAGATAGAAAGGAGCTTCTGAGGAGCTGTATAAAATGAAAGATTTGAGTAGGCAGAAGGAAGCAGGAACAAGGAAGCCATTCTAGGCAAAAAAGCTGGTTGGTTATTGCAAAGTTACTTTCCTTTAGGGGATGGCAGGGGTCTATCAGGCAGATGACCCCACTCATGCTGATCAGAGCATTCCTTACTGACCAGCTTAAGCTTCCATTTTTGCGAGAGCTAAAACTATAATTGAATCTTGGTTTCGTGACATGAGGCTTAGCAAAAGCAACTCCATTTTGGGCCTGTTGTCTTGTTTTTAACAAGTTACATTTTGAAGACTCGGAGACGTTTCCTAGGAGATCAAGACACTGTTGAAGGGCAGAAGGCATGCATTGAATTGTCATAGGCAAATAAACACTGTCCGTGGATGAAAAGGTTGAGAACAATGTATGGGTGTGTATATCTTTCCAGATCATTTATCCACATATATGTGTGTGTGTTTAAACAAAAACCAGACATGCTACAAAAGTATTCTGTGCATTTATTGATATAACATGAATATCTTTTTGCATTAATACAAGTGTCCTACAACAACATCATTATCAATGGTGGAATATTATTCCATTGTATTATGGTAATTCATTTAATGTTAGACATTCAGAGTGTTTTTCATGATTACCAACAGTGATGAAATGATGAAGATCTTTGCACATAGATGTTTGTCTCCATTCCTTAGAAATAACTGCAGTAGAATTGTTGGGTCAAAGGGTCTGTACGTTTTAAAGGCTTTTGATTAAGTATTTCTAAATTGCCCATCCAGGAAGGTTGGAGCAATTTAAGTCTCTTCATTACTTTAGAAGAATGCCCATTTCCTTCTCACCCTCGCTAGGACTAGAATTTTATCATGCTTTTAAATCTTTGCCCATTTGAGAGGAGAAAGATGGTAATTTATTTTAATTTGCATTTGTTTGATTACTAATGTGATTGAGCAGTTTTAAAAAATAAGTTTATTAGCCATTTGCATTTCTGCTTTTGTAAATTGCCAGTTTATTTCTTTCAGGCAAGAGAATCTTTTCCTTTAGGAAATTATCTCTAAGATACTGCTGCTGCTGCTAAGTCGCATCAGTCATGTCCAACTCTGTGCGACCCCACAGACAGCAGCCCACCAGGCTCCCCCGTCCCTGGGATTCTCCAGGCAAGAACACTGGAGTGGGTTGCCATTTCCTTCTCCAGTGCACCAAAGTGAAAAGTTAAAGTGAAGTCGCTCAGTCGTGTCCAACTCTTCGTGACCCATGGACTGCAGCCTGCCAGGCTCCTCTGTCCATGAGATTTCCCAGGCAAGAGTACTGGAGTGGGTTGCCATTGCCTTTTCTGCCCTAAAATACTAGGATCAATTATATTAAAAAACATCATCTTTTGTTCTCATACTTCAAAAACATGCCTCCTGTTGGAAAAAGGAAGAGACAGCCTAAAGAAGGAAATGGTGTCCCTGTTAGCAAATGATGAGTCTAGCCATGGGGGTCAGGGGCAGAATTTAGGCTTGTTGCTTCAACTCCTAGCTCTTGCCTCAGAGTTACCTTTTCCGTTAGTTGAATTCTATTCATGGCTATCTATTGCATCTTTTTTAGGGGGTAACCAAAGGCTTTCTGGTAGTCTAGATCAGTATTCCCCAACCTTTTCAGCACCAGGGACCAGTTTCATGGAAGACAATTTTTCCATGGACCAGTGGCAGGAGGATGGTTTCAGGATGATTCAAGCACATTACGTTTATTGTGAACTTTATTTCTATTATGATTACATAACCTCCACCTCAGATCATCAGGCATTCAATGCTAGCGGTTGGGTACCCCTGGTCTAGATATTTGAGTATCTATATCAAATAGATATATACTATGATGTATTATATAGTATAGTTTATATTAGGTAGTTTATGTTACGGGGCTTCCCCCGTGGCTCAGCAGTAAAGAATCTGCCTGCAATGCAGGAGATGTGGGTTCGATCCCTGAGTCGAGAAGATTCCCTGGAAGAAGGCAGGGCAACCCATTCCAGTATTCTTGCTGATAGAGGAGCCTGGCAGGCTACAGTCCATGGACTTGCAAAGAGTCGGGCATGACTAAAGTGACTGAATTTATATTATGTTGTTATGTTTCATTATTAAACTGATAATAGATGAGGGATTACCCTGCCCTATGCTAGGTTATAAGCTCCTAAAAGACATGGGCAGTTTCTTCTTCATCTTTCTGACACAGTGGCTTGTCCATAAAAGCTGCTCTCTCTTGTGTGATGCCTATGGATAATGCCATATCCCAGTAATACCATTTTAATTCTAGCAGATTTTGAGTTTTCTGGTCCTTTTGCAAACTTGGCATGTAGTCTTAGAAAAATGAGCTGAGTTTATAGAACTTCTCATTCTCCATAACCCAAAGGAAGACTGGTAATTTTGTTTATAAGGTTCTCTGTGTTATATTGGTTCTTTGAAAATGCTGAGAATTATTAGAGTGGTAAAAAAACAATTAAGAGAATTCTACACATAAGTCATTAACTATACTTGAAATAAGATATGTGAGTTACCACTGACATTTCATGGACTATATTTGCTAATAACTGAGCCTTGACAAATTGAAATTATTTACAAACTTGGCTGAAATGGGAATCCAATACTGCCTCTAGTCTTGTTGAACAATCCAATTAAGGGACTCTATATAGAACATGCATGCCATTTTTTATTTGAAATGTTATGATGATGTTATATTTGAAGTCAGAAACTGGTTTTTAGACAGTGGTTTGGTCTCTTTGAACTTGAACTTGGAGGGGTCAGGGGAGGTGAGGGGTGGGGAGAAGGGGGAGCAGGTTCACACTTAATCTTGGCCACTTGCTTTTCTTCTGGTTCAGAAGAAAGAGCTCAGAGGCACCAGTTTCAGTTGAACCTGGAGGGACTGGCCCCCATCCTCCACCCCTGTCTGCTTGTATGTGCTTGGTCTGCAGCAGACACTCCTTACTGATGATCCAGTGGGATTCCTGGAGCCCAGCTTTGGTGACAAGTGATAGGAACTTAGTTCCTTATGGATCACATTTTTTTTTTAATTGAAGTCTAGTTGATTTTCAATGTTGTGTTGATCTCCAGTGTACGGCAAAATGATTCATTTATGCACACACATATATTATATACATATTCTGATTCTTTTCCCTTATAGGTTATTACAGAATATTGAGTACAGTTCCTGTGTCATACAGGTCCTTGCTGGCTATGCCTTTTATATGTAGTATATCTGTTAATCCCCAAATCCTAATTTATCCCCGATACCCGCTTTGGTGCCCATGTTTGTTTTCTATATCTGTCAATTTGTCTCTGTTTTGCATTTAATTTCATTTGTATTACTTTTTTAGATTTCATAGCCCAAATGTTGACTTGACCTCAGTGTGGCAGAGATATCTTTCTTCCATGATGAGCGTTCCTTTATATGAGCTCAACCTTTGAAACAAAGAGAAGATTGGAAAGTTCCAGGAGGGGGCTGTTCTTTTCACTGATGCATCTGAAATCTTATTGATTTTGCTGGTTGAGGGATTGCACATACGGAGATATGGTCAGTAAGATACCGTGTCCCAGTTGAGTTTGGTATAAATGGCAGCTTGTGTCTAGCATGCCCGCTTTAGGATGAGTTAGGCCTGCCAGTTTATTCTGTCAGCAGTCCATACCAATGCTGGGATCCTTCAAGAAGTCCTTCCTCAGCGAATTCATGTGAAATATAGAAAGAGTGGTCAGAGGTTTCCATGAATTTGTCTTTTTTGTTGTTCAGTTCAGTTCAGTTCAGTTGCTCAGTCATGTCCGACTCTTTGCGACCCCATGAGCTGCAGCACGCCAGGCCTTCCTGTCCATCACCAACTCCCGGAGTCCACTCAAACCCATGTCCATTGAGTCGGTGATGCCATCCAATCATCTCATCCTCTGTCGTCCCCTTCTCCTCCTGCCCTCAATCTTTCCCAGCATCAGAGTCTTTTCAAATGAGTCAGCTCTCTGCATCAGGTGGCCAAAATATTGGAGCTTCAGCTTCAACATCAGTCCCTCCAATGAACACCCAGGACTGATCTCCTTTAGGATGGACTGGTTGGATCTCCTTGCAGTCCAAGGGACTCTTAAGAGTCTTCTCCAACACCACATTTCAAAAGCATCAATTCTTCAGCGCTCAGCTTTTTTTATGGTCCAACTCTCACATCCATACATGACTACTAGAAAACTGATAGCCTTGACTAGATGGACCTTTGTTGACAAAGTAATGTCTCTGCTTTTTAATATGCTGTCTAGGTTGGTCATAACTTTCCTTCCAAGGGTAAGCATCTTTTAATTTCATGGCTGCAATCACCATCTGCTGTGATTTTGGACCCCAGAAAAATAAAGTCAGCCAGTTTCCACTGTTTCCTTATCTATTTGCCATGAAGTGATGGGACCAGATGCCATGATCTTAGTTTTCTGAATGTTGAGCTTTAAGTCAAATTTTTCATTCTCCTCTTTCACTTGCATCAAGAGGCTCTTTAGTTCCTCTTCACTTTCTGCCATAAGGGTGGTGTCATCTGCATATCTGAGGTTATTAATATTTCTTCCGGCAATCTTGATTCCACCTCGTGCTTCCTCCAGTCCAGTGTTTCTCGTGATGTACTCTGCATATAAGTTAAATATGTCACCCTGTATGCAGGGTGACAATATACAGCCGTGACGTACTCCTTTTCCTATTTGGAACCAGTCTGTTGTTCCATGTCCAGTTCTAACTGTTGCTTCCTGACCTGCATACAGGTTTCTCAAGAAGCAGGTCAATTGGTTTGGTATTTCCATTTCTTTCAGAATTTTCCACAGATTATTGTGATCCACACAGTCGAAGGCTTTGGCATAGTCGATAAAGCAGAAATAGATGTTTTTCTGGAATCCTCTTGCTTTTTGGGTGATCCAGCGGATGTTTGCAATTTGATCTCTGGTTCCTCTGCCTTTTCTAAAACCAGCTTGAACATCTGGAAGTTTACTGTTCGCATATTGCTGAAGTCTGGGTTGAAGAATTTTGAGCATTACTTTACTAGTGTGTGAGATGAGTGCAATTGTGCAGTAGTTTGAACATTCTTTGGCATTACCTTTCTTTGGGATTGGAATGAAAACTGACCTTTTCCAGTCCTGTGGCCACTGCTAAGTTTTCCAAATTTGCTGACATATTGAGTGCAGTGCTTTCCCAGCATCAACTTTTAGGATTTGAAATATCTCAACTGGAATTCCATCACCTCCATTAGCTTTTTTGCTGAGCTCCATGATAGTCTCCAATGTTGTTACCAAGCTGAACTCACATCCCAACATGCTACTAAATTGGGAGATGAGTTGTTGGGGCAAAGACTTTAATTGGAAAGCTAGCAGACTGGGAAGTTGTCAGATGAGTGTCTCAAAAAACCATCTTCCCAGGGATTTTTCCTGGTGGCCCAGTAGTTAGGACTCCATGCTGCCCATGCAAGGGACATGGATTTGGTACCTGACTGGGGAGGCCATGTGCTGTGTGGTGTGGCACGCCCCTCCCCCCCAAAAAACGAAATCATCATCCCTCAGTCTGAATTCAGGCTCCTTTTATGCAAAGGAAGGGGGAGGGTCCATTGCAACTAACGGCTGAGCAGGACCCCTATGGGCCACTGGCTAACAGGCATGCACCTGCCCCGCCCCTATCACACTGCGAAAAGGGCAGGACAAATTGCGCCACTTTCCGCTCACTGTTCACCGTTGGGTGATGGGTAAACTCCTGGCTGGCTTGGGGGATGAGAAAGAACTGAGGTATTAGTCTTGACTTCTAAAAAATAGCTATTGCTCTCCCAAAATGACACAATGTGGCTATTTTTTGCTTTCCTGAAAATGCCTTTCGTGAAGGATGCTTAAGCCATTCTCTAGGTGGTTACTGCTGATCTCGTGATCCAGGTGAGCCCTATGACGTCACAGCAGGGGACGGGGACTATGAAGGTTACAGTGGCATCCACTCTGCCCTTGCCTAGACCTGCCTGTGAAACACACCACCACTAGGTTGTGCTAGAGTATAAACACAGCACTGTCGTGCATGTCCTGGTAAATCTTTTCTTCACCGGCTACTTCTTCCGTTAACAAAAAATTCCTTCTGTTCTTAATGGCTCAGGAAATATGTCAGAAACATCACTGTGATCACTTTTGTTTGAAATGAAGGACCTTTGAGTGACTGTGCTGTGATTTTATAAAAACCTGAGGCAGTGAGATGCTCAGAATTATTTATGCTCGTAAGCCTAGATACCACTTGAGTGAATGGATGAATGTGGGCACGCTCAGTCGTGTCCAGCTCTTTGCGAACCTTTGGACTGTAGCCCGCCAGGCTCCTCTGTCCATAGGATTTTCCAGGCAAGAATACTGGAGTGGGTTGCCGTTTCCTTCTCCAGGGGATCTCAGTGACCCAGGGATCGAACCCACCTCTCCTGCAGCTCCTACATCGAAGGTGAATTCTTTACCCTCTGAGCCCCCGGGGGGGGGGAGCTAAGATTCCACCTAGCCACTTGCCCACATTGGCGCTCCTCCTCAGTTGCTTACCAGCTGCTCATTTTCTACCTGACTTATCAGTGCTAGAAAGCTCAAGGCTCTAGCTAGGTTCCTCGATGTTCTTTTCTCTGTATACTCACCTAGATTTTCTTCCTTAGTCATATACCAAAATTCTTTCTCTTCCATACAGGACGACCAAACATTCCAGCTTTCTGGAACAGTACTGGTTTATACTTGTTTTCCTCTTATTAGTAAATCCCATCTCTCTCAAAAGCTACCATTTATGTCATCCTACACGTCTCTTGGAGAAGGCAATGGCACCCCACTCCAGTACTCTTGCTTGGAAAATCCCATGGACAGAGGAGCATGGTAGGCTACAGTCCATGGGGTCATGAAGAGTCGGACGTGACTGAGCGACTTCACTTTCACTTTTCACTTTCATGCATTGGAGAAGGAAATGGCAACCCGCTCCAGTGTTCTTGCCTGGAGAATCCCAGGGATGGCGGAGCCTGCTGGGCTGCCATCTATGGGGTTGCACAGAGTCAGACACGACTGAAGCGACTTAGCAGTAGCAGCACACATGTCGAATGTTGAGCTTTAAGCCAACTTTTTCACTCTCCTCTTTCACTTGCATCAAGAGGCTCTTTAGTTCCTCTTCACTTTCTGCCATAAGGGTGGTGTCATTTGCATATCTGAGGTTATTAATATTTCTCCCGGCAACCTTGATTCCAGCTCGTGCTTCCTCCAGCCCAGCGTTTCTCATGATGTACTCTGCATATAAGTTAAATAAGCAGGGTGACAATATACAGCCTTGATGTACTCCTTTTCCTATTTGGAACCAGTCTGTTGTTCCATGTCCAGTTTTAACTGTTGCTTCCTGACCTGCATATAGGTTTCTCAAGAGGCAGGTCAGGTGGTCTGTATTCCCATCTCTTTCAGAATTTTCCACAGCTTATTGTGATCCACACAGTCAAAGGCTTTGGCATAGTCAATAAAACAGAAATAGATGTTTTTCTGGAACTCTCCTGCTTTTTCAATGATCCAGCAGATATTGGCAATTTGATCTCTGGTTCCTCTGCCTTTAGATGGGAAAACAGTGGAAACAGTGTCAGACTTTATTTTGGGGGGCTCCAAAATCACTGCAGATGGTGATTGCAGCCATGGAATTAAAAGACGCTTACTCCTTGGAAGGACAGTTATCACCAACCTAGACAGCATATTCAGAAATAGAGACACTACTTTGCCAACAAAGGTCCATCTAGTCAAGGCTATGGTTTTTCCAGTGGTCATGTATGGATGTGAGAATTTGACTGTGAAGAAAGATGAGCGCTGAAGAATTGCTGCTTTTGAACTGTGGTGTTGGAGAAGACTCTTGAGAGTCCCTTGGAATGTAAGGAGATCCAACCAGTCCATTCTAAAGGAAATCAGTCCTGTGTGTTCATTGGAAGGACTGATGCTAAAGCTGAAACTCCAATACTTTGGCCACCTCATGTGAAGAGTTGACTCATTGGAAAAGACTCTGATGCTGGGAGGGATTGGGGGCAGGAGGGGAAGGGGATGACAGAGGATGAGATGGTTGGATGGCATCACCAGCTAGATGGACATGGGTTTGAATGAACTCCAGGAATTGGTGATGGACAGGTAGGCCTGGCGTGCTGTGATTCATGGGGTCACAAAGAGTTGGACACGATTGAGCAACTGAACTGAACTGAACTGAACTTGAATATCTTTTGGTGGTGGTGATTTAGTCGCTAAGTTGTGTCTGACTCTTGTGACCCCATGGACTGTAGTCCTCCAGGCTTTTCTGTCCATGGGATTTCTGAGGCAAGAATACTGGAGTGGGTTGCCATTTCCTTCTGCAAGAGGTCTTCCTGATTCAGGGATGAAACCCAGGTCTCCTGCATTGTAGGTGGATTCTCTAGTGCTGAGCCAGAATCTCTTATAGGCATCTCCATTACCATGTCTGAAACTAGGCTCTTAAATTTCTATCTAATTCCCATATATTCCCAGTTAATGGAATCAACATCTACCAGTTGTTTAGGCTTGTTATCTAGTACTTTTCACTGATTGTTTAATTTCTCTGATCCAATTAGTCAATAAATTCTGCAGGCTCTCCATTTATAACACATTCCAGACCTACCCAATCCTATCCTCTCTACTTCAATTTGAGTCCATCCACAATCATCTCTTACTTGGATGGATCTTAAAATCCATTCTCCATATGGTAACCAGTCTGGCATTTAAATAAGACCATGTTTTCTTGCCTAAAATCCTCTTGGAAGATGGGAAGTAGCTAATTGGGAACAATAATAGAATTTATGATGCCACTAAAACAAGCAGGGAGCCTAGATTTTATTTAGCATCATTGTGCTGGTTTATTTGCCTTTATTCTCTCATCTCATCTCTGTTTCGTGGGTATTATTCTAGTTTATTTCAGCCAAAACAAAGCAAAATAAAACAAGCAAAGTAACGAAAAAGAAAAGTGAGGCTCAGGAAGACAAAAATAACTTGCTGAACATCACACAATTGCTAAGTTAAAGCTGGATTTGAATCTTGGTTCTCTCCAGTGCTGAGCCAGGGATTACCTGTTTGTTTTTTCTAGTCACTTTGTTGGCAACTAGTCATCTTTCTTCCTCTGGCCTCAAGAATGCTTTCTGAGAAGTTTTTCTATTACTTGGGCCATTTGCTTGATGATTTATCAACTGCCATCGTTACAGTCTTATTGAAGATTACCCCTTGGTTACTGTATTGATTAAGATTAGGCTATGGATAATAAAAAACTAAAAATCACTGTTTTATCCTATTTCACATTAAAGAAGTCTGAAAGTAAAAAGCAGCCCTAACTGTTATGGGGTTCCATTCTCATCATGGCCCTGACTTTTTTTCTGCCCTACTATTGCAAAGCATGATTACTTTCCTTAAGAACACCCTATGATCAAAAACTGTGGCTGGGAAGTCCTACTAATATTTGCTCTGTTACTAAGGAGGAAGAATAGAAGTCAGCCGTCTCTGCTGTAGTGACTGACTTTGCTTTCTTTTATTTTCAATATTTGGCAAATCGTCCAAATGTATAAAAAATAAAGTGTGGAATAAAGTTGATTTGGCATCAGATTCACCTGGCTACAATTTTCAGCTTTCCCTGGGACTAACTTTGCTAATTGGGCAAGCTATGCAACTTCTCTAAGTGAGACGTTTTACACAATCGTCTCATGCTTTTGAACTGTGGTGTTGGAGAAGACTCTTGAGAGTCCCTTGGACTGCAAGGAGATCCAACCAGTCCATTCTGAAGGAGCTCAGCCCTGGGATTTCTTTGGAAGGAATGATGCTAAAGCTGAAACTCCAGTACTTTGGCCACCTCATGCGAAGAGTTGACTCATTGGAAAAGACTCTGATGCTGGGAGGAATTGGGGGCAGGAGGAGAAGGGGACGACAGAGGATGAGATGGCTGGATGGCATCACTGGCTCGATGGATATGAATCTGAGTGAACTCCCGGAGTTGGTGACGGACAGGGAGGCCTGGCGTGCTGTGGTTCATGGGGTTGCAAAGAGTCGGACACAACTGAGCGACTGAACTGAACTGAACTGAACTGAAAGCCCCCACTATCTCTGTTTTACAGATGAGAACACCAAGACTCAGAATGTGTTAGTGCACATCCAATAATGATCAATAGGCAATGATTAACACTTCACATGGCACACAAGGTATCCAAAACACTTATTTACCTTGTTTTAACCCGAAGTTTTCCTCTTGACTATCAAATAGGACCCTTCATCGTTTTCAATTTATTAAGGTTTTCACAGAAAAAAAAAAAAACAAAACCCACCTCAAGTTAAATGTGATCAGAGATGATAGGAGAATGTCATTGTTATTGTCCAGTTGCTCAGTTGTGTCTGACTCCTTGCGACCCCATGGACTGCAGCACGCCAGGCTTCCCTATCCTTCACTGTCTCCCACAGTTTGCTCAGACTCACATCCATTGAGCCGATGATGCCATCCAACCATCCCATCCACTGTTGCCCCTTCTCCTCCTGCCCTCAGTCTATCCCAGCATCAGGGCCTTTCATAGGGCTTTAAAAAAATGTATTTGTTTATTTGACTGCCTTAGGTCTTAGTTGCAGCATGTAGGATCTTTTGTTTCAGCGCACAGACTCTCTACTGCTGCTGCTGCCAAGTCACTTCAGTTGTGTCCGACTCTTCGCGACCCCATAGACGGCAGCCCACCAGGCTCCGCTGTCCCTGGGACTCTCCAGGCAAGAACACTGGAGTAGGTTGCCATTTTCTTCTCCATTGCATGACAGTGAAAAGTGAAAGTGAATTTGCCCAATCACGTCCGACTCCTAGCGACCCCATGGACTGCAGCCTACCAGGCTCCTCCATCCATGGGATCCTCCAGGCAAGAGTTCTGGAGTGGGAAGCCACAGGCTCTGCATACGGGCTCAGTAGTTGCAGTGTGTGGACCTAGTTGTACCGTGGCATATTGGGTCTCAGTTTTCTGACTGGGGATCAAACCTGTGTCTCCTGCTTTGCAAGGATGATTCTTAACCTCTGGACCACAAGGGAAGTCTGTGTCATAGAGCTCTATAAAAATTCGTACGTCTGAAATCCAACTCTAGGGACTTCTGATTCAGTAGGTCTGGATGGGCTTGAGATGTCTGTTGTTTAAAAACAGACATGTTTGATGTGTATCCATGGGTGAGCTTCTGACACAAGAAGAATAGCTTTCTGGAAATGTGCTGCTGGCCTTAATTTGGTATCTTTTTGGATAGAAAAATCTTTGCCTGTTCCAGTGTTTGTGCTGTCATATTAAACAGCCATCTCTAAATTTCTTATCACATTGACATTGTTACCACCGTCCTCAGGAGTGTCAATGCAATCTTTCTTCTCATATTTACCCACAGGAATTCTTTTAGAAGCGGGCTCTCCCCTTGTTCGGGGTGGGCTCAGTTCTCTATCTAGGGGTGCTGCTTAGGCTGTATAAGAGCTGCTCTTAATTGAGGTGTTGGGGACCCCCTGTTCATCTTGCCCCTCCCTCTTGTCTTCTTTATGGGGTGAAGTCTGGCAGGGGAGAATGAGAAGAAAGTCTAAACACTCCAGATTGGAAGGTTGGATTTCAAGGAACAAAAATAATATTCGAGGCATCTCTCCCCTCTGTTTACGCTGACAAAAGGCTGTCTTTGTAAGAACTCTGTGGCATCACACACACTGTTGGCCCTCTGCAAATCAGCACCAATGACAACATTATAATTACGTTTCAAAAACAAAGGCAGCGAGAAACTGCATTTTAAGTATCCTTTATTTGGTTGCTCTGGGAGTGTTTGTGTAAATTCAGTGCTAGAGAGCAGGTTCAGAGATTAAAAATACACTCAGGGGAATATCCGAGCAGTCTGATGTGGTTCAGACTCTGTGCTTCCAATGCAGGGGACATGTGTTCAATCCCTGGTCTGGGAACTCAGATTCCACCTGCTGTGCAATGCGGCCAAGAAAATATTTTAAAAAATGTATTCGCTCAAAAAAAAAAAAAATCTAGAACCCAGGGCCTTGCTTTCGGTCATATCCATCTTGAACATTAATGGTTTCCTGGAGGCCTAGACATTAAGGAGGGGTGATGAGGTAGGACACGAGAATTCCTCTTCTTTTGGGTTCTGTAATAGCACAATAAACCAAGGACAAGGAAGACTAAAGCTTTTGGGGGAGGGGTGGAGCTAGAAAGCAAATTTGTTCTAATAACCAATGACCGATTTCTCATGTACTCAGAGCGCTAAGCAGCTGTGTAGAAAGGGTCTTCCAGGGTAGGCACAATGGTGTGTGTGCTCAGTCGCTCAGTTGTGTCCAACTCTTTGCAACCCTGTGGACTAGAGCCCGCCAGGGTCCTCTGTCCATGGAACTTCCCAGGCAGGAATACTGGAGTGGGTTGCCATTTCCTCCTCCAGGGGATCTTTCCGAAGGCATAATCATAGCAACCCCCACTTTAGCATCCACTATTTGCAGGCAGGCTTCCAGGTAGTTTATTGCCATGGTTTCTCATTCCCACATGAAGATGCTGTGAGAATACCGTGTCATACTCTGGGAGTCTCTGAGAGGGCACACAGAGGGGAGCCGTGCACAGCCAGTAAGTGGCAGGACCGAGATCCAAACCTGTAGGCTCTGAAGTCTTCGCTAGTTGCTCTAGGTGGCATCTCACCTCTGACTTGATGAGGGTTCATTTCTTAAAATTGGAGTATGACTGCTGTATAAAGATGTGTTAGTTTCTGTTGTACAGTGAAGTGAATCAGCCATGCATACATGCTAAGTCACTTCGGTCGTGTCCAACTCTTTGCGTCCCTGTGGGCCATAGTCCGCCAGGCTCCTCTGTCCGTGGGATTCTCCAGGCAAGAATACTGGAGTGGGTTTCCATTTCCTCCTCCAGGGGATCTTCCTGATCCAGGGATCGAACTCTCATCTCTTATGTCTCCTGTATTGGCAGGCGGGTGCTTTACTGCTAGTGCCAACTGGGAAGCTGGAAACAGCCTTGTGCGTACATACACCCTCTCCCTTCTGGACCTCCCTCCCACCCCAGGCTCCCATCTCACCCCATCCCCACATCCCTCCCCTCTAGGTCATTACAGGGCACTGAGCTGAGCTACCAGTGCCATACAGCAGCTTCCCACTAGCTATCTGTTTAACATGTGGCAGAGTCCGCCTGTCAAAGCAGGAGATGTGGGTTCAATCCCTGGCTCAGGAAGATCCCCTGGAGGAGGAAATGGAAACCCACACCAGTATTCTTGCCTGGAGAATCCCATGGACAGAGGAGCCTGGAGGCCTACAGTCCATGGGGTCGCAGAAGAGTCAGCCAGGACTTCGAGGCCGCACAGCAACAGCAACGCTTCAGTTCGCTCTTCCTTCCTGTGATCAATGGGTCTCTCCTGGCTCTTTCCTGCTGACTCTCCTCACATACTGCCAGGAGTTCTGGAGTTTAACACGAAAAAGTCATGACACCAGAGAGAGATACCAGCTTTGACAGCCCAGAAAAACAGATTGACTGGTCCAGCTGAGCCAGCAGGAAGGTTACGTTGTATAAATATATGGCTGAATCCACAGTGGCCAGGGGTTAGGAATCCCACGGAAAATTGGAATAGGGTAGAGGAGGCCTGTGAGGACTGTGGCATGTGTGAGCATGTATATTTGAGTGCACAGTGCATGGATGTCTGTATGTAGAAGCTGGGCAGACAAGAGATGCAGGCAGAGGTGCATCCGGACAGGCTGCAGGGGTCTTCTGATTGTGCGGATCCTGGAAGGGGCAGAAGTTTGCCGCATGACCCCCTTTTGGAAGGATTTTTTTTTTTTTTGATGTGAGCATTTTATAAAACTTTATTGAATTAGTTATAATATTGCTTCTGTTTCACGTTTTGGTTTTTTGGCCACCAGGCATGTGGGCTCTTCGTTCCCCAACCAGGGATGGAACACACACCCCCTACATTGGAAGGTGAAGTCTTAACCATTGTGGGGGAAGCCCCTCACAATACCACTTTTAATCCTCTCACCAAGGCTGGCTCCCCTCAAGAGATAAGAGAGTAAGGGTTTTGGCAATGGTTGAAGGAAAGCCACGGAAGAGAAGAGTTTGTTCATGACCTGTTCTCAGCATCAATTCTGAACATCCGCTAACTGTTAAAAAACCGAAGCCTACTTTTGCACATCATCGTTTACCTTCCCTTGTGTATCGTTGGAACTCTAGTACAAGTTCCAATGTCCTTTTGCCCTTCATATGATAAATGAACGTTCATATGATAAGTGTCCATTCGTATGATAAATGAACTCCATTTTGATCTCAGCAAGACAGCAGTGAGCAGTGGTGTGAAGTGAGATCCTAATTCCCTGCCCAGGAATTGAACCTAGGTAGCCTGGCTGAGAACCAGGAATCCTAGCCACCAGACCAGCAAGGGCTAGAGGCTAGAAGCTATTTTTCCCTGGATCATTGTCCCCAGTGAAAATGCATTTCTCACGGAGGCAGAAATTGTAAATGCAGGTACAAGGTTTATTATTAGGGGCAGAGCCCAACAACAAGTGGGACAGCACACAGAGAAATGGTTTCATTAGAAGCAAGGCAGAGACGCACACCCAGAATAAAATGCTGCGGGCGTCCCCCTAGTGAGGAGAACAGTGAAGAGGTGCTTAAGTCATTTATGTAGATCAGTCCTTCTGGCTCTTTGCCTTCTTTCAGGCCAATTACCTGCTTGCTTTTTCCACACCCGACCTACCCTGGGACCCTCCCCTGGGTGTGCACACTCCCCTCAGCCAACATGGGTCTGGAAGTGAAGGCTTCTGGGAGGAGCAAGACTCATTATGGCCTGGTGTTATCCCTTGACTTTTGACCCACAAGGAGCCTTTCTGTGCCTGTGTAGTGTCTCCTTTGTCCCAAAAGGGGGAAATGGAGATCCCTTAATCTTTTACTCAAACAGGGTTTTACCCCACTTTGTCCCTGCTATGACTGACTGTTACCTTAAGGTGTTCACAAGAGACAAACACTGGCTGTTTACCCTGTTTGTGTTGTTACTTCCATTTCGGAGGGCAAACAGGAGGCTGATTGTAAATGTCTTAACTGGAGCCCACTTATCTCTTGTCTCAGAAAATGCTAACATTTGTAAATATCCAGCCCGAAGCCCATTTCTTCATGGCCTGTGAAATACAAACAGGAGGCCAGCTGTAAATGTCTATCTTGGAGCCCATCTATCTTCTACATCAATTGGCTTCAAGGCAAAGTTCTAGCATCATCTCCCTAAAGTCTTCTCTGTAACAGCCTCTGTTACTCCTAAAGCTAAGCTAAGTGATGTTTCCATACTACTTAGTGGCCTAAGTATTATGGGCTTAAGTCTTCAGAAAGCAGCAGGAAAAAGCCAATTTTCACCCCAAGTTGGATCTGTTTCTTTGACTTTAACCTTTGCTTTCGGTTGTTCTTTGTTATTTTAGTCTACACAAAAGAAAAAAAAGTACACTGGTGTGGAATATTTTGAAAACAAATTTAATCATTCCTTTTAAGTAGAGATTCGGGAGACATATACATTTGTCAGTCACAAAGAAATACCCCCAGTCTAAGGATTTGTTGTTTTTCAGTCACTAATTTGTGTCTGACTCTTTGTGACCCCTTGGACTATATATAGCCTGTCAGGCTCCTCTGCCTGTGGGATTTCCCAGGGAAGAATACTGGAGTGGGTTGTCATTTCCTTCTCCAGGGGATCTTCCTGACTCAGGGATCAAACCTGCATCTCCCTGCATTGACAGGTGGGTTCTTTACCACTGAGTCAGCAGGAAAGCCTGACCCTAAGGATGACCTTCTTTAGAATTAGAATTTCAAACAGTGGTGTAAGCTGCTTTGGGAGATGCTGGATTCCTTATCTTTGGATGTATTAAAAAACAGAAAAAAAAGATGAGGAAATTTCTCATTTGTGTGTTGTATGGGTTATTTTGGGCTTCCCACATGGTACTAATGGTAAAGAGGCTGCCTGCCAATGGAGGAGACTTTAGAGATGCAGGTTTGATCCCTGCGTTGGGAAGATCGCTGGAGGAGGGCATGGCAACCTATTCCAGTATTCTTACCAGGAGAATCCCCATGGACAGAGGAGCCTGGTGGGCTATTGCCCATAGGGTCGTGAAGAGTCAGACCCGACTGAAGAGACTTAGCACAGCACAGCACATAGGCTGTTTCATGGATTTGACAATAGTCAGATTAGAGAGCTTTTAAAGTCTGAGATTCTAATCTGATGGTAGAATTCTCATGGATTTCAGGGGGAACCCACTTTTCTAAAAGCATCTGCTATGTTGAAAGCCAGAATGCACTTTTCTGCATCCCTGTTTCAGCCAGCCTAAACCTCAAAGGCAGCCTTTCAGAGGTTAATCTTTGAATACATTGTTAGGCTTACTTACACTTTTCAGGTTGACAGATGAGTTTTTGTTCCACAATGTATCCAGCGATGCCTAATGTAATCACTGCACAATCAGCATTAAATTAGTTATAGGATGAAATGAAACAAATTTGACTTTTTAAAAAGGGGGATTTTCCTACAAGGTCTAACTTGAGAGAAAGAAAGCCAGAGACCATTTCAACTCAAAAAGCAATTTACTTATAAAAGGAAGTAGGAAAATTGCAGCCAATCGTACCTAATTACTGGACACATTTGTGCTTGAATGCGAGCTGTCTCTCCAAGGAATGGTCTCTGAGTTCCTTACACTTCTCTCAGCAGCCAGAATCCACTGCTGATGGCAAAACAGTCATTGGAGCAACACGATCTTGCCCATTTCCTGACATGGTCGAAGGAGGTGCTGACCGAGTGCTGTAGAAAGTCTTGATCTAAGTGAAGTAATGGGCCTGTGATGATGAAAAATAGGATGGGACAGAATGTAGATATTCCCATGAAAGCTGAATGCGTTGAATGGATTTCTCCCTCAAGGTCAAGGATTCAGTTTTTGTAGATACTACCCCTTCCAGGAAATGGAGCTTAATTTTACCCTCTCAGCTTGTGTAGGTTAGACAGTGACTTGCTTTTCCAAAAGGTAGTTAGAAAGGGAACCTTAGTAACTTCTGATTGGAGAAAACTGACAAGTGTCAGTTTATCCAAGTGTTGAATCATGTGGTTATCATACACCTCTGATAGATGATGGGAAGGGCAGTTCCCCTCTGAAGACTCATAAACCCGGCTAATGAAGGGGAGAAAAATGGAACAAACCCAGCCTGGGGGCTGAAGAATTGATGCTTTCAAATTGTGGTTCTGAAGAAGATTCTTGAGAGTCTTTTGGACTGTAAGGAGCTCAAAACAGTCAATCTTAAAGGAAATCAACACTGAATGTTCATTGGAAGGACTGATGCTGAAGTTGAAGCTCCAATACTTTGGCCACTTGCTGCAAAGAATGGACCCATTGGAGAAGATCCCAATGCTGGGAAAGATTTGAAGACGGGAGGAGAAGGAGGCGACAGAGGATGATCTAGTTGGATGGCATCACCGACTCAATGGACATGAGTTTGAGCAAACTCCAGGAGATAGTAAAGGGCAGAGGAGCCTGGTGTCCTGAAGTCCATGGAGTCCCAGAGAGTCAGACACAACTTAGTGACTGAAAAACAACAAAAGATTGGGGGCCATTCTAGAGGACAGCCTTTCAGTACTTCTCAAAACTGTCAAGGTCATGGGGAAAAAAGGAAAGGTTGAGAAACTGTCACGGACCAAAAGAGAATGGAGAAATGACGACTAAATGCAAGTGATAACCTAGTTTGGGACTTGGCACAGCATGAAGACATTGGTATAAAAATGGGCCAAATCCAAGAAGATCTAGAGGCTAGTTGATAATGTACCAATGCCAGTGTCTTAGTTTTGACAAATGTGCCACATTATTATAAGATGTCAGCAATGGGCAAAGAAGGTGACAGGTATCTCTGCAACTTTTCTGCCAATCAAAATTATTCTAGGGGGACTTCCCTGGCAGTCTAATGGTTAAGACTGTGCTTCCAATGCTAGGGGCACAGGTTCAATCCCTGGTCAGGGAACTAAGATCCCAGATGCCCTGTGTTATGGCCAAAACATAAAAAGAAAAAAACCCAAAACAAAAAACCTCAAAATTATTCTAAATTTAACAGGTTTATGAAAAATTTTCAAGGATTTTATTCTCTGTGAAGATTTCACTTCCATTTCATTAGTGGACTTCATCCATGCCTTTGATACTGGCTCATCAGATTGTTTTCAGGAAATCAATGTATTCCTCACAAAGGATGTCTGCATTTCTAATCCTATGGCTCAAACACCAGACTTCTGAAATGAATTTCTTATGAGTAAAAGATTAGACTGATCATTCAGCATCTAATGCTTGACAATTGACCATGGAAACTCTGAAAATCGCGCAGAAGAAGGTCATTAATGCTTAATCTAATTATATATAAACTTAAAACAGTCTATAATGACAAGACACAGTTATAACTACCCTTGGTAAATGGGCATAAAACTGGTTGATGTTCAAATGATAGACTTTATTTTATAGAGACTAAAAGAGACTTTGGAACTAATTTGATCAAACATCCCTCCAAAGTGCAATGATCCCTTTATATAAACTGATTGATTGAAGACTCCTTGATTTTGCTTATCCAGTGAATTCATGTCTTCCTGATGGGAGAGAAAAAAAAAAAACTTTGATTTTTAATCATGGCAAATCTGGTGCTTTATTTGCACAATTGGATGACTTCCTTCAAGAAGATTAAAGCCAAAACTTGAGACAGAGTTAGAAATAATTCATCAGGTTTTAAGAAGAGATTTCCACCTTGAAATTGCGATAGTCATGGCTAACCAAAATAAATGTTGCTTCTATTTAGAAAGAACTTCTTACCTCCTCAGTGTACATCTCTATCATTTCTCTTTTTAGCAGATGTATTGATTTATTGGTATCTGGCTGTGCTGGGTCTGTGTTGCTGCACGCAGGCTTTCTCTAGTTGCAGAGAGTGGGGCTGCTCTCTAGCTGCGGAGCATGGGCTTCTCGCCATGGTGGCTTCTCCTGTCGTGGAGCATGGGCTCTGGGTGTGAGGGCTTCAGTAGTTGCGGTCTGTGGTCTCGGTAGCTGGGGCTCAAGGCCTCTAGAGCACAGGCTCAGTAGCTGTGGCACATGGGCTGAGTTACTCCAGGGCTTGTGGGATCTTCCCGGACCGGGGATCGAACTCATGTTGCTTGCATTGGCAGGTGGATTCCTAACTGCTGGACCACCAGAGAAGCCCCCATTTTATTTTCATAATGAAAATTTCCACAATTACCTTTTCTCCCCTTCTCACACACTTTTCCCAGAACTCCTGTTAGTCATTCTCATATATTGAATTCAGTATGGACGTGGACAAAATGTCAGTATTTTTGTGTCATTTTGGGCTTGTTTTGCAGTTGGGTTGAGAACTCCTGCACTGGTGGCATCCTTGAATCCTCCTCATCCATGGCTTAATGTATTAATGTATACCCAATAAATTGAATAAACAATTGAATGGATGGATGGAAGGACAGATAAATGGAGATTTTTTTTCTAGTTACTGCTTATGTAGGAAGTCATGTCTCTCTGTGACTGTACTTCTTGGTGACTTTCAAGCAGTAATTTTCCTTTCATTTCTCTTCAACCTATAGCTTCATTTAGTAATGTGTCAAAGAGAAATTCCTACTGGTGGGAAATGAACCTTCTCTGGAAGGCAGGAAGATGCCACTTCATCTCTGTGAAACTGTACCAGCTTTGTCTCTCAGATTCCTTGAAAGGATGCAGTCAAAAGCAACTTCCATCATCACGATATTTGGTAATTCAACATAAAGCTGAGTTCGAGAAAGGCGAATTGAAACAAATGTGCCCTCCTTAAGAGGGAGCATTTAGCTCAGAGCTTGCTGAGTATCTCCTTAGTTCTTGGAATTCAGCCCTGGCAATTACAAGAGGGTTGCCTGATGTCCTCTTTGTGGTTTATGTGATTCTACACAGCTGCAGACACTTTTCTGGACTATTAAAATTGTGACTTAACTGACTACTTGCCAAATATTCAGGGCCTGTTTGCTGAATCTTTTGATAGACCATTTTTCTCCCACTGGCCTTTTACAGTCTCTGACCCTTGAAGTCTTGAAGGTGGAACCATCACCTCTACCCTTTGTAGCTCTTTTTAAAATTATCTTTCCCACTTATTTAACCTCTCAACTCTCATCAGTTTTTATAACCCAGCCTGCTAACATTGTTTTTCCAGAATCTTCTGGTTGCTTGGACATGAATGTGAAAAAAATAAGATGTCATTTTGTATCAATATCTTCATCTCACCTTACCTCTGACCTGCTCCCTTGACTTCATGAAATGTAAGTGAGGTTCATGAGGTTTGAGTGCTTGAAGAATCTCTTGCGAAATTATGAACAACCGAGAGGAGCGTTCTTCAAGTGGGCACCGTGTCCCCGGTAGAGTTCTCGGGTGACGTCAGTGCATCTTAATAACTTCAGTGTGATTTCACATTTCTAAAGAGGCCTCCAAGATATTCCACAAATAGATGGGAGAGTCTGTGTGAATTTAATCATGTGTTAAGGAGAAATTTCTATTGGTAGGGAATGAACCATCTCTGGGAGAATGGTTTGCAACATACTGTCACTGATACATGTTACCTAATGATTACATTTTGAACCTCTTCACTCACCAAAGAGATCAACAAGATCTGTGATAGAGATACAGATGAAAAATACATTATTAACTAAGTGATCTTTAAAGTGAAAGTGAAGGTCACTTAGTTGTGTCTGACTCTTTGTGACTCCATGGACTGGAATTCTCTAGGCCAGAATGCTAGAGTGGGTAGCCTTCCCTTCTCCAGGGGATCTTCCCAACCCAGGGATCGGGCCCAGGTCTCCCACATTGCAGGTGAATTCTTTACCAGGTGAGCCACAAAGGAAGCCCAAGAATACTGGAGTGGGTAGCCTATCCCTTCGCCAGGAGGTCTTCCTGACCCAGGAAGTGAACCAGAGTCTCCTGCATTGCAGGCGGATTCTTTACCAACTGAGCTATGAGGGAAACCTAAGTAGTCTTTTGGTGTCCTGAAAATGAAGCTATAGAATATTTGGAAAGATAAATAGGATTACTGATTTATTTCAAAACTGCTTTTTGTTGAGCAGTTGCATTGGGGTGAGGGGGGTACTTCCCAGGTAGCACGGTGGTAGAGAATCCCCCTGCCAATACAGCAGACCCAGCTTTGACCCCTGGGTTGGGAAGATCACCTGGGGAAGAAAACGGCAACCCAATCCAGTATTCTTGCCTGGAAAATTCCATGGACCAGGGAGCCTGGCAGGCTATAGTCCATGGAGTTGTGAGGAGTCAGACACTACTGAGCACACACACATTTGTGGCTATAATTAATATAACAAATCTTGAAACAGACTCCATTGCAGCTGCCCACATAGCACTGAGATTCCTGGATATATTTGGTTGGAAGCATTTTGCTTTGAAGATGAGAATGACTAGAATGGAAACCACAGTTGAGGTTCCTCAGAGGTGTTTGGCCTGGGGCAGCTGGTCCAACAGGCTCATCATGATGTGGCTTGAAATCCTTCTGAGAAGTGCCTCCTGTGATGAAGAGGGTATGCTATTTAGATAGGATGAGTAATCGCTTTTCATAGAAAGTTAAAGCTGAGTATTGACAGGCATTTTCTGAGGTGCTCACCAGCACTCTGGCCTCCAAATAAGGAAACAACTACTGGAATCCTTTTTTAAAAAATATATTTATTAGTTTATTTGGCTGCATTGAGTCTTAGTTGTGGCATGTGGGATGTTCGCTGTGTCATGCAGGATCTTTCCTTGCTACTCAGGGACTCTTTAGTTATGATACATGGGCTTAGTTGCCTCTCGGCATGTGGGGTCTTAATTCCCTGATCAGGGATTGAACCCAAGTTCCCTGCCTTGCAGGGCGGAGTCTTAATTACTGGACCACCAGTGTAATCCCTACTGGAATTCTTAATGTTCAGCCTTTGGTATTTTTGCTTTTAGCTGTTGATGACTATTTTCTATGTTGTAACTCACCCAGAAGTGTAAGGACTTTGTGATTTCAACTTTGGTCATAGGTTATTTGATATACTGACTCCTTTTTGTTGTTACTGTTTCTATTTTTTCTTATAAAAAATGTGCTTATCATTGAGTTTGAACTTTTGGTTCTTTGTGAAAGGTGTATTGAAAACCAGAGTCAACCTTTCATGAGTCGGGTGGGTCCTCACACAGGAACTAAGAATTGGAAAATTGCCTTTGATGCAGGATGGAATATCCAGTGTCTCCTGATCTTGCTTATTTTGGTCTATAGTTAGCAAGTTTAGACAGAGTGGAGGGAAAGATGGCGTCCACTAGCAGGAGGCCAGCCAAGGGCATGATGGGAGATCATACCTGTTGGGAAACCGTAGAGGAGGATGAGGAGACTGCACTCTGCCAGAGCCCAGCTAGCCATCTACCAAATCTACTTCCTCTTCCTTTAATACAACTGCTGGAGTTGTGTGCACAGTTTAGGTCCTGATTCTGGAATATGCTATCCTAGCAGCTTGGGAGGGAGGTGAATACCCATGAGCAGGAGAATTACTCTTAGAGTTGCAATTGCCCCTCTCCACGTGATGGTCCCCAACCCCTCCTTACAAGCTGAACTTACAGATTTGTGCCTTATTTTTATTAATGGGGGCAGGGTGTTTTTATATAATTTATGCTAATTCATCCATATACCTTTTTCTTATCTCTTTAAGCCAAAGAGTTCATCTACTAGAGATGAGGAAGCAATTTATACTTATACAGCAGAATGAAAGGAGTATTAATTTTACTCTTACAAAACTTTAGTTAAGCAAACTTTTCATAGACTGAGGGAGCTATGAGAGCTGAGACCTTATTGGCCTCCCTGGCATGTTTACAACCCAGTACATGTCTTCTGATTATGTTAGTTTGCTGCTTTGAGCCAACCATGGGCAAATCAGGAAAAATATTGGAAATAAAGAAGAAATCTTACTTTTTACCTATTAGAATGCACTAGGTGTTCTCTTTCAGTATAACAGAATCAACCATTTTACACAGAGGATAATTATTAATCATTCAAAAATAGATGTAATGTCCCATGTGAGAGCAAAGCCATGCCTTTGTTTTAATTCTTGGTTGATTGTCTTAGTTTCCAGCAGGTGAGTAGCTGGTGGCATCCACTATAGAATGAAATCTGCTAAATTCAACTAGCTTGCAATTTAACCAAATGTGTGTACGTGTGTGTTGATTGATCTTACCTGTGATCCAGAACTCTAATGCTGGCTGTGAATGCAAGAAGAAAGCAGATAGCTGTCTGGGAGAAGTAATTTGTGGGGTGACCAAAAGGATCCAGGACCCTATGTATCTTGGTGACTTGGCTTTTCACTGATCCTTGAAACAAGAAAAGCTTTATTTCTTTGGTTTATGTTATTCTCGTTAGATATACTGGGAGGGATATTGTGTTACATAGGACTTAGCCACTAATTCATTAGTAGAGTGGTTCTTGACCAGGGCCAGTTTTGAATTTGGCAGTGTTGTTCAGTTTTCACGACTAGGAGGAGGGGGAGTTGGGTGGGCTACTCATTGGCATCCAGTGGGTACAAACCAGGGGTGCTGCTGAACATCCGATGATGCACCTCTAAGAAAGTTTACAATTGGGCCCTGTACCGTCCCACATCCTCCGTAGCTCCTCTTGAACAACTTTTGTCCATAATTATTAAAGTATTCATATGTTTATGATTATTAAAATTGAATATTTAAATTAAAAATTTTTTTCTTTTCTCGATTATTCAACTTTCAGTTCTTAAAGCTGAGTAAGTGACATCACTATTCCTTGCTGTGGCACAGGTTATAAACTTAAATGGAGTTTACCTGCACCACCGAATGTTTCAACTTTAAAAAAGTAAAAGGAGAGTACAAGTGACTGTTTAGTTCTAGAAATTTGTGCAACGTGTTCGTAACAACGGCTGTGGTTGCCAGAAAGTGTGTCGTTTATGCTTCTCTGGTCGCAGCGAGCAGGGGCTCCTCTTCATTGCAGTGAGAGGGCTTCTTATTGCGGTGATTTCCCTTGTTGTGGAGCACGGGCTCTGGGGCACGTGGGCTCAGTGGTTGTGGCACATGGCCTCAGCTGCTTCTGTGAGCCGTGTGTCACACTGGGATTCGTGACCTCCAGAGGGGAGGATTTCCATCTGGGGTCAGAGATGAGGCTTGACTACTTGGAGCTTTTTGTGCAGCAAAGTTTTATTAAAGTATAGTAGAGCTAGGGAAAGCTTTTTGACATAGACATCAGAAGGGGACAGAAAGAGTGCCCCCTTGCTGCAATGAGTTTAACAGACAAATTTTTAATATATATACTCTAAATGAAAACAGATTGAACTTTTGAGCTGGTAGGGTAGAAGGCAACTCTGCCAACAGGGCAGTTAAAGCCCCCACTTTAGTGCACATTCCCACTGTCCCATTTGCACGCATGACACATTAACAGGACCTGGTCAAGGCTGTGGTTTTTCCTGTGGTCATGTATGGATGTGAGAGCTGGACTGTGAAGAAGGCTGAGCACCGAAGAATTGATGCTTTTGAACTGTGGTGCTGGAGAAGACTCTTGAGAGTCCCTTGGACTGTAGGGAGATCCAACCAGTCCATTCTGAAGGAGATCAGCCCTGGGTGTTCTTTGGAAGGAATGATGCTAAAGCTGAAACTCCAGTACTTTGGCCCCCTCATGCGAAGAGTTGACTCATTGGAAAAGACTCTGATGCTGGGAGGTGTTGGGGGCAGGAGGAGAAGGGGACGACCGAGGATGAGATGGCTGGATGGCATCATGGACTCGATGGATGTGAGTTTGAGTGAACTCCAGGAGATGGTGATGGACAGGGAGGCCTGGCGTGCTGTGATTCACGGGGTCGCAAAGAGTCGGACACGACTGAGTGACTGAACTGAACTGAACTGAGCTGAAAAGTAAATGAGAGTTCTCTGGTGGCTGAGTGGTGAGCAGTCTGCCTGCCAGTGCAGCAGACACAGGTTTGATCCCTGGTCTGGGGAAATTCCACGTGCCGAGAAGTGAGAGGGTAACAGGTGGGAAGGCCAGACACCCCCAGGCGGCAGGAGGAGATAAACTGCAATTGGCCGAGTTTGTGTTTTTTTCCCTTTACTGTTGATGGAACCAGTTCTGCCTCCAACTGACTTTTTTCTTTTCTCAAACGTTGGGCTAATAATGGATCAACAAACCAGTATTTGTGTCAATTGTTTTATGGCCAGGGATGACACACCTTGTGCCATCCTATCTCAGAAATGCATACTGTGGGAGAGGGGTCTGGTGAAACTCCCTCAGCCTTGAGGTGTCTCTTTTATCTGTTTTCATTTAGAGTATATATATTAAAAATTTGTCTGTTAAACAGCCTGACTCTGATTTAGCCTCTTCAGATACTCTTGAGCTGTGCAGCAATGGTTCTCTCTGTAAATGCTATGTATTTTGAGAATACACAAAAAATTATGCTGTGTACAGGATAATGTTTCCTACCAATTAGATGTCCGTTTGTTACTGTGTTTGTTAAAAACTCTTTATCTCTTGTTGTTATGAAACCCACTTAAAACTGAAAAAAAAAGGGGGCTTCCCTGGTGGCTCAGTGTTAAAGAATCTACCTGCCAATGCAGGGGACATGGGTTTGATCCCTGGTCCAGGGAGATCCCACATGCCAAGAGATGGCTAAACCCATGCACCACAGCTATTGAACCTGTGCGCCCTGGAGCCCATGCTGTGCAGCAAGAGAAACCACCGCCTTAAGAAGCCTGCACACCGCAACTAGAGAGGAGTCCCCACCTGCTGCCAACTAGAGAAAGCCCACGTACAGCAACAAAGACCCAGAGCAGCCGTAGATAAATAAATAAATCTAAAAAAAATCCTACAGCATAAGTCGGCACTCCAACTTCACCTCAACAAATAATTATCTGGCCCCAAGTATCAATAGTTTCGAGTTTGAGAAACCTGACCTTAGTGTAAGCTAATTCATTGGCAAATCCTTTAGAGAAGATAGTTGGCAGAGTGGAAGGTTTTGAGGCAGAATGGGCAGAGTGTACATTAAAAGAAAAGTGTGAAAATGGGAGGTAATGTTGGGATTCATCATCACCCAGATGTCGGCATCTGTGAACTGAGAGGGAAAGAATCTCTCCCTGGGAAAAATGCCAAATGTAAGAGATTTTTTTTTTTTTTAAATGGCAGAGTGCTGTCTTAAGTTCACAAAGGTGAGGAGAGGTCTTGGGAGGGAGGGCACACGCAGGAGTGGCAAGAGCAGGGATCCTGGACCTGAAGTTAACACTGGCCTCTTTCTGGATTATTCTGGACCTGGAGGGATGTCTCTGAGAGCGCATCATGCACTGCTTGAGGCCTCCCAGGGCATATCTGTCCTCTGAGACCCTTGAGCGTGCTTCCAGAGAATGAACAGATGCCATCTCTCGCTCTCTCATCTCTCATTTTCAGTGCGATCCACGTATAAGCAGCCACTCTTGGCCCACAGCACCAAAACTAGAAAGTTTACCTGTTAGCCTGAAGATCTTCTCTTTGGCCCAGTCTGACATCATTGAATGCCACAGGGTCATAATGTTGGGAGGGAGGGACCGGAGCAGTCACCTCCTCTTGTTCTCTTAGTTGAAGAATGAGGAAAGCAAGTAAAGGCCAGAGAAAGTAAACGGTGTCTCTAAAGTCTTAGAGGAAGAGTTGGGTGAGAAGTAGCTCTACTGTCTCCACGTCTGACGTCTTCTCTGCTGTCACGTGGTCTCTCACAAAAACCAATGAGATCTTGTAAAATCTTTGTGATATTTCACAGTTTAAAAGGTCTAGGTCCTTCTCATTTTCTTTTACTGTCATGCATTCCAAATCCTG
The DNA here is from genome assembly GCF_016772045.2 of Ovis aries. NCBI lineage: Eukaryota > Metazoa > Chordata > Mammalia > Artiodactyla > Bovidae > Ovis > Ovis aries. Next base: position 16,384,522 of record NC_056071.1, read on the forward strand.
GCTTTTAGAAATCAAACTTTCATCGCATTTTTTAATTGATCTACTTTTCAGATGGGTTTATGTTTCAGTTACTATTACTGCATAATGAACGATCCCAATATCAGTGGCTTGAAGCAAACATTTCATTTTTCTCACAGTTTGGAAGGGACTCGGCAGGGTAGTTCTTGCTTGGTGTCTATTGTGTGTTGTACTGGAAGCTGTCTGGGGATGCAATTATCTGAAGGTTCAACTGATCTAGATAGCCAAGATTTCTTGCTGCTACAGGCCACAGCTGATGCTGAGTGATCCCTATGAAGCTGTTTAAATTGGGGCTGTCTATCACAGCTTCCCTGCTGGCCCAGTTGTAAAGAATCCATCTGCCAATGCAAGAGACACAGGGGTTTGATCCCTGGATTGGGAAGATTCCTCTGGGGAACAAAATGACAACCGACTCCTTTATTCTTGCCAGGGAAATCCCATGGACAGAGGAAACTGATGGGCTACAGTCCATGGGGTTGCAAAGGGTCAGACACAATTTGGTGACTAAATAACAACAACAACAACAAGGGGAGGTGGATCATTCCATGTAGTGTGGGCATCCTTACATCATGGCTGCTTTAGGGGATTCAGTGCTTGCACATGGTGGGTGAGGGCTCCAGATGCCAAGATCCCAGTGACCTAAAGTAGTATTTCATCACTTTTTATGGCTTAGCCTTGGAAGTTAAGCAGTGTCACTTCTGCTACAATCTACTTGGTAATAAGGGAGTCACTTGGCCAAGATTCAAGAATATGGGCCATAGATTCTACTTGTTAGTCTTTCTCTCTCTTTAGTTGCTAAGTTGCATATAACTCTTGTGACCCCCATTGACTGTAGCCTGCCAGGCGCCTCTGTCCATGGGATTCTCCAGGCAAGAATACTGGAGTGGGTTGCCATTTCCTTCTCCAGGGGATCTTCCTGACCCAGGGGTTGAACCTGGGTCTCCTGCATTGCAGGCAGATGCTTTACCAACTGAGCTATGAGGGAAGCCCACCTCTTGGTCGTAGGTGTGATAAACCACTTACAGCATGTTTTAAAATTGTCAGTTTGTTCTCTAGAATCAGAGAGTTGCCACTAAAGAAACATTAATTTAGTTACTTTGAAAGTGATTTATTTTTCAAATTTAGTAGCTTTCAAAACTCAACTCAGAAAATAAGAAGAAAGGTTACTCTTGCTATCAAGGAAATTATTCCTTTGGCCGCAGTCTCCTCACTAGTACAGTAGGAATAAAAATATCAAAATTACAAGATGATTTCAGGCAATTCCCTGGTGGTCCAGTGATTAGGACTCAGAGGTAGCACTGCAGACCTGCAGGGACCATGGGTTTGGTCCCTGGTCAGGGGACTAAGATCCTGCATGCAAGTTGCAAGATGGTTTTCAGGATTAAGGAGTAAGTGATATCCGAAGCGAAGTGGGCCCTCAGTGGCAATATTCACAGCATTGCGGGCTGTGCGTGTGCTCAGTTGTGCCTGACTCTTTGCGACCCTATGGACTGTAGTTGCCAGGCTCCTCTGTCCATGGAAGTTTCCAGGCAAAAGTACTGGAGTGGGTTCCATATCCTACTCCAGGGGATCTCCCTGACCCTGGCCCTGAACCTGAGTCTGGCAGGTGGATTCTTTACCCCTTGCGCCACCTGGGAAGCCCCATTATGGGCTATATGGGATGTCAGTTCATAACCTGATGCCTAGTTCTGAACTCTCAAACTACAGAATACCTCTGAAAAGCAGCTTTTCAGAGTGGGTTGGGGAAGGTCATCATCTACTAGGTTAGAGAATAGCCAAGTGGTGGAGCAAGACTACAAAATGATGGGGTCCCTGAAATGGGAGACATGAGGACCCCAGAGTCAAACTTCTGTTGCTTCATGACTGTGCTTTAGATCAGCTGGCTAAGAACTAGCTGGGTGGAAGGACCCAGAAAAGGGCTTCTTCTTTGTGTTTTTGGAAACTGCTTGGTTCTGTGGCCTTTCAGTGGCAGAATGGAGCCTCCCTGTCCCTGTGCTTTTAATCTTCCCTGTGTGCTTGGGAGGTTGATGGATTCAGAGAGGATCAAGGTGGTGGGTGGCAGCTGCTGGCTGAACAGGAAGGAGCCCTTGCTTCGTCCACTGTGGTGCTGAACACTGGGTGACAGGCACCTGGACATGTTACCTACTAGCTCTGTTTAGAATCCATTCAGAAAAGCTGAAAACAGTTTGGCGCTTCTTTTCAGCAGTCCTTAATTCTAACTTGCAAGTTTCGTGCTCTTGTTTGTCAGCTGTGCTCTGGAGCGACTTCACAGCCTTCCTGGAAATGGAGACAAGTCTGCTCTCCGCTGACTGTCACTCAAAAGAGATCAGAGAACATCTCAAGGATGGGATGCTGTTGATTGCTGTTGTAATGATTGTGACTCAGAGTCTTTACTGTTTACCAAACCCAACAAGTGCGCTGGACATAGACAAAGCATAGGGTTATAAACTGTCTCTTTTCAGAGGACACAACCTCACCATTTTCGCTTGTTTTGGTTATTTTTCTCTCCTCCTGAAGAGTATCCTGCTAAATTGAAAACATCGTGATCTGGGTGTAAAATTGATCCAGGGAGATGCCTTTCTAAAGATCTTCAGGTCTGTTTTTAGATGACTCACATTTTGTTAGGCATGCTCATGGCAATGTTTATTCCCCAACAGCCAACTGAACATCTATTGTGACTTAGGCAGACGGCTAAGGGTTTAGCATCCATTCTGGTATTTCTAACCCAATTGTATCCTTCAGCTGGGGTCAGTGATTAGTCCAATAATGTAGGAAAGAAAGTAAGTTGTGCAACGGTTTTGGTGACCAAGGTCTATTTGAATTAGAAGTGCATTCTTCAAACACCCCTGTCCCTTTCTCTACCCTAACTTCACTGGCCTTGTTTATCTCCCTTATCTCTGCGTGTTTCTACCAGCTATGAAACTGTACACTACCCCTATTTGCCTGGTTTCATCCTGAGCATTCTGTATGTGCATTCTGCCCTCCAATCTTCTCCTAGTTAAAATTAGCTTATTCTTTCACTCTCAGCTTGTGCTACTAGTTTTTTTTAAAAAGAAAAGGAAAATTTTATTATTCTTTTTTTTTATTGGAGCATAGTTGCTTTACAATGTTGTCTCTACATAGCAAAGAGAGTCAGCTATACCTATCCATATATTTCCTCTTTTTTGATTTCCTTCCCATTTAGGTCACCACAGAGCAATGAGCAGGAGTCCCTGTTCTACACAGTGGGTTCTCATTGCATGTGCATCCTAAGTCCCTTCAGTTGTGTCCAACTTTTTGCAACCCTATGGACTACAGCCTGCCAAGCTCCTCTGTCCATGGGATTCTCCAGGCAAGAATATTGGGATGGGTTGCTGTGCCCTCCTCCAGGGGACCTTCCCGACACAGGGATCGAACCCGCGTCTCTTATGTCTACCTGCATTGGCAGGTAAAGTGGTTCTTTACCACTAGCACCACCTGGGAAGCCCCCTTTAGTTATCTACTTTATAGGTAGTATCTATAGTGTATATATGTCAATCCCAATCTCCCAATTCATCCCACCACCCTCTTTCTCCCCTTAGTATCCATACATCTGTGTTGCTATTTCCACTTTGCAAATAAGTATGTTATTTCTTAAGGAAATCCTTTGCTGATTCACATTAAATAACCTTATTTTATGGTCACATGACAAAATAAACTTGGGTACTTATCCTCAGTTGCAATTCTACATTTCTTTGGGTGACTATTTAGCTATCTGCCTTTCTAACTGGCTTGAAAGTTTGATGAGGGCAGGGACTGTGTATATTTATGCTATCAGTGTTATTCCTGGCACCTAACACAGTACCTGGTACAAAGTAGGTACCTGACAATATTTGCCAAATAAAAAATAGACTGCACTCCAACTTTACCCGAGGCTGAACCATGTATGCCCCTTTATTTGAAGGGAAAGCATTGGTACTCTTTGTTGTTGGTCAGTTGCTTAGTCATGTCCAACTCTTTGCAACCCCATGGACTGCAGCATGCCAGACTTCCCTGTCTATCATTTCCTGGCGCTTGCTCAAACTTATGTCCATTGAGTTGGTGATCTCATCTAACTATCTCATTCTCTGCCATCCCCTTCTCCTCCTGCCTTCAATCTTTCCCAGCGTCAGGGTCTTTTCCAGTGAGTCAGTTCTTCAAATCAGGTGGCCAAAGTATTGGAGCTTCAGCTTCAGCATCAGTCCTTCCAATGAATATTCAGGACTGATTTCCTTTAGGATTGACTGGTTGGATCTCCTTGCAGTCCAAAAGACTCTCAAGAGTCTTCTCCAGCACCACTGTTCAAAAGCATCAATTCTTTGATGCTTAGCCTTCTTTATGGTCCAACTCTCACATTCTTACATGACTACTGGAAAAGCCATAGCTTTGTTGGGAAAGTAATTTCTCTTCTTTTTAATATGCTGTCTAGGTTGGTCATAGCTTTTCTTCCAAGGAGCAAGCGTCTTTTAATTTCATGGCTGCACTTACCATCTGCAGTGATTTTGAAGGCGGAGAAAATAAAATCTGTCACTGTTTCCATTGTTTCCCCTTCTATTTGCTATGAAGTGATGGGACTAGATGCCATGATCTTCATTTTTTCAATGTTGAGTTTCCAGCCAGCTTTTTCACTCTCCTCTTTCATTTTCATCAAGAGGCTCTTTAGTTCCTCTTCACTGTATTCTTAACAATTAATTATGTAAGACCCAACATATGACTAGAGCATTTGTCAAATTCTGGAGCCCAAGAATTATGAGGAAAGATCCTAGTGGGATTGTTCATTCTTTTATCGGTAGTGAAGTATGTTTAAATTTTTATGTTGATGTGTGGCAAAACCAATACAATATTGTAAAGTAAAAAAAAATTATAAAATTAATTTAAAATGGAGTATAGTTGCTTTACAATGGTGTGTTAGTTCCTACTGTCCAGCAAAGTGAATCAGCTACTATGTATACATGTACGTATATATATACATATACATACGTGTATAAGTCCCTCCCTTTTGGACTTCCTTCCCATTCAGGTCACCACAGTACATTAAACACAGTTTCCTGTGCTACACAGTAGATTCTCACTAGTTATCTCTTTTATACATCGTGTCAATACTTTATATCTGTCAGCCCCAATCTCCTGATTCTTTCCTTCCCCTCCTTTCTCCCTTGGCATCCATACATTTGTTCTCTACACCTGTGCCTATGATTCTGCTTTGCACATAAGATCATAGACACAGTTTTTCTAGATTCCACATATATGAATTTAATATAGTATATTTGTTTTTCTCTTTTGGACTTACTGCCCTCTGTATGGCTTGTTCATTCTAAAGAGTCCACCTAAGACAGAAAACATTACATACCATTTCACTGTATTCTATTGTGTCACGGTGTTTATTTTTTAATATTATAAAACCACATCACCCAGCTTCTGTAATTATGGCAAGCTTCTTGTTTCTTTCCTATTTCCAGCCCAACATCCATTGTATTGAGAAAACTCTTATTTCTCCACATCTGTGTCTCCTTTGTTGCCCTGCATGTGGGATCATCGGTTCCATCTTTCTAGATTCCATACATATGTGTCAGTATATGATATTTATCTTTCTCTTTGTGATTTCTCTTTCTCTTTGTGATTTAATTCACTCCATATAATAGGTTCTAGGTTCATCCACCTCATTCGAACTAAGGAGAGGGTGGGATGATTTGAGAGAATAGCACTGAAGCTACATATATATGTATATATATGAAGCTACATGTATACATTATTATATGTAAAATAAATAACCAGTGGGAGTTTCATGCATGAAGCAGGGTACCCAAAGCAGTGCTGTGTGGCAGCCTGGAGGGATGGGGCGGGGAGGGAGAGGGTGGCTGGAGGGCTCAGGATGGAGGGCACAGGTGTATGCCTATGGCCGATTCATGTTGATTTATGGCAAAACCATCACAATTGATAATTATCCTCCAATTAAAATAAATAAATTAAAAATAAACTATTTCATAACCATCTGGTGGCTCAGACAGTAAAGAATCTACCTGCAATGCCAGAGACCCGTGTTCAATCCCTGGAGCTACAGTCCATGGGGTCGCAAAGAGTCGGACATGATTGAGCCACTAACTCTTTCACACTTTTGTAGATATTTCAGTCCATACTCATTTAAAACAACTCTTTTTAACTCGTCTCAGCCTTGACAGGAAGTTTTCCCTTCTGCCCCAACTAAACTTCTAACTATGCAGCTTCTTCCTGTTTCTTCTTGTGTGAAGACAGAGAGCTATTGGTCACCATTTCTGGTATAATAACCATTTTCAGTCATTGAAGTTTGTGATCAGTACCCTCTTTCATCACTCATTACCAGCTCCAAATTTAATAATGTCTTTTCTTTAGCCAATGGACCATTTCTAGTGAGTGTTCAAACTGCATGACTGAAGAGCAAATTTATTTTTGGCAATATGGTTTTCTTGGGCTACGAGCTGTGTCCTGTGCTCTTGGCTCATGAATTTGGAAGAGGTTCTGTCTTATTCTTTAGAGATGAAGAATTAAAATTTCATGGGCTTATTCTTTCCATCTGTGGGAACAGAGGAGCAGAGTGTAAGCACTCTATTTCTGTGATATCAGGGGTGTTACAGAAAATGGGATTGGGATGGCCTTTTTTTCCCCCTGTTCAGTAAAGTTGGGTGTAGACTTGAGAAAATTTCAGAGAGGGGCACAGGATACTTCTTTTCCCTCCACATTGTCTGGGGTGATATTGATGTTCCCTATTCATTAACACAGGTCTTGGCACATGATACTACATCACGTCAGTCATGTCCTACTCTTTGTGATCCTTTCTCTGTCCATGGGATTCTCCAGGCAAGAATACTAGAGTGGGTTGCCATGCCCTCCTCCAGGGGATCCTAGGGTGTGTGTGTGAATCTTGCATTGGTAGGTGGGTTCTTAACCACTAGCGCCATAACAGGCATCCTATAGTAGGCACCCTATAATTGTTTGTTCGGTTGCTGGATTCATAGAAAAGTTGATCTGTATACCTTGTCATAAATTTGTGTAAGGATGTTTTCACTGGAATATGCTTTGAGGTGAATCCTGTCGTCAAAGAGAATAGGGTAGCAAGGCTCTGGCAGATTTCATATTATTTCCATTCCATTCCATTCCATTGTATCCCATTCCATTCCATTTTATCCCATCCATCCCATCCCTTCCCAAGCCATTCCATTCTATTATTTTCCATCCTATCTCATCCCATTTTATAACATGTGGGATGTTTACTGAATATCTACTTTATGTAAGATGCCACATGGGGAATGAGATAAAATACTTGTTCTGGAGAAGCTCAAAGTCTAAGGAGAGGGCGGGAGATTAAAAATGGCTGCAACTTTTTTCTACTCCTCCAGTTGAGAGGTAGAGAGTAATTCCATCCACGCAAATCTGGGCTATCATCAGTAACCTGACTGGCCAATAGGATGCAGCGGAGGTGATGGTTAAACTGAGGCTAAGCCAAAAGAGGCCTTGCAACGTCTACTCAGTTCTCTTGGGATGCTTGATCCGCTGTGTAAGAAGTCCAAGTTCCTTAAGACTAACATGTTGGAAAGGCCACATGGAGGCATTCTGGTTCATAGTCCACGATAAGCCCAGTCCTTCAGCCTGCCAAACAGAAACCCATCTGTGCCAAGGTATCAGACATACAAATGAGGCCATCATAGATCCTCCAGACCAGCCACTTCATTTGCAGCTGAATGCCACCCAGTGGCCTTAGTTAACACCACGGCAAGTAGAAGACTCTCTCAGTTAAGCCCTGCCTAAATTCCCTGTCCACAAAATCAAGAGAGAAAATAAAAAGGCTATTGCTTTAATCCAATAGGCGGCAGGGTGGTTTGTCACCCCTGCAATAGACAACCAAAACACAGAGGCAAGAAAGTACCCAGGATTTAGTAAGAATTCTAATCAAAGGAGGGGCAAAGTGGATTGTGAGAAATCAAGCACTTAGAGCAAATAATTCTGTTCTTGGATGGGCTGGGCCACTGCACCATCCCACTGTAGAGGGCACTGATTATGTGGTAGTCCTTGTGAATGGCATGCCTGGTAGTTGTACAGTGCCCAACGTATGCATACGTGGCAGTTTTGGGTAATGAGTGCCAGGAAGGTAGGTAATATGGAAAAACTGTAGAAAGGGAACTTGAGCTTGGAATTGAAATACAAGTAGGTTTCATGGGCTAAGTACAAGTAGGTTTCATGCTCTTCATAAGGAGAAATAATACTCCATCAGTGGAAGCAATGTGAGCAAAACTTTGAAGGCATAGGAGCCTGTGATGGGCTTGGGGCACAGGGACTGGTCCTTTGTGGCCAACATACTTGGTACTGGGGTTGGCGGGGGGTAGATGGAGATGAACCCCTGAAGCTGAGTGATGTGAAGGGTCTTATATCTTCATGGAGAGTCAGGAGGAGGAAGGCAACAGGGAGACAAAGATTTCAAAGCAAGTGAGCAACAAATTCAAAACAGTATTTCAGAAAAATGTAGTTCAAAACCCCACAGACTGAAAGACACTGTTTGTTCTTTCAGCTGCCTGCCTCTACTAGAAAGCTTGGCAAATCCTTTTTCTTTTTTTTTTTTAATGGGAAAGTCTTAAACAACAGGGAATTACTCAATGATTCATTTAAAAGGATCATTAAAGGAAAATGGAGGCATGTCGCATCCTGCCTTCTCTAATTGCTCATTTATTATTACTGTGGGTGAGATAATGGTTTTGTGTTATTCTTCTAAAGAGTGTAAAATATTTATTGGTAAATATAGCAGTGCATATATTAATGCCAGTGGAGATTTGGTGGAGTGTTTTTTCCCTCCACTGATAGCCATAATTTTTACTTAAAGAAAAACAACATTGTGCTGATTCATTCTAGCTCAGAGCTGAGCAAGAACATTATGAACTAAACATCTCTATGACAGCACTGTCTTAGTGTCAGTGGAATAGCAGGATTCTCTGGGGCTGGCCATAGTTTGTGAAATCAATTTCTTTCCTGTTTATTAACTCATGATTTGGAAGAGGACAAGCAGAGGTGTAAAAATTTTCTTCTCTCCCTCTTCATAACAAACTACCTGATTGAAAATAGCTTTTATAAGTGAGGATGCTTACCATTTCATATGCCTGAAAGTCTATGAAGGACAGGGAAACCTGGCGTGCTGCAGTCCATGGGGTCGTGGGGTCGGACACAGCCGAGCAGCTGAACAACAACGAAAGTGTATAGGTAGGTGGTTTCATAGAGCTGGTTCACAGCTTAGCAATGTCACCAGTGACCCCGGGTTGTGTCCTCAGACAACAGTGTCCCAAAAAAGAAACAGAGTGTTTGTCTTTTTGCTTTGTTTTGGTTTTTCATGGTTTCTCTTTTTAAATCTTGGAGAAAAATCTTTTCTGGAATCTCTCAGTCGACTTCTATTTGAGTTTCCTTACCCAGATCTGGGTTCATGGTGGTGTGGTGGTTTAGTCCCTAAATCATGTCTGACCCTTTTCGACCCCATGGACTGTAGCCCACGAGACTCCTCTGTCCAAGGGACTTCCCAGGCAAGAATACTGGAGTGGGTTGCTATTTCCTGCTCCATGGGATCTTCCCCACCCGGGGATTGAACCCACGTCTCTTGTATTGCAGAAATTCTCATGCAGTTGCAGGCAGGTTCTTTGCCGCTGAGCCACCAGGGGAAGCCCCTATCTGGGATCATACTCACATCTCAACCAATCATAGGAAAAGGAGAAAGACAGAGGAGGTGAACTGTGGCCCATTCCCCAGGCAGGGGACAAGTAGAGTGTGTATCTTTCATCAGCAGGCTGCTGCCCCGGGTTTGAAACAAATGGGATTTTCTGGGAAGCAATTATAGCAGAGCGACTGGAGTGTGTGCAGCCAACTGTGCTGGCCACGGGTCAAACCAATTTAGGGGTGGTGATTTAGTAGATTCTGTGTGCCCAGATCTATCTCCCTGCTGGAAGGTGCCGCAGAAGCCTAGGAGAGGGTGCTTATTCTCAGGGAGCATTAGTGGGCATTGAACTAAAAGCGGGCAATCTCTTAGCTGGATAAATGGATCCAATAAAATATACCGATTATCTATTGCACCTCAGGACACAGGAATGCAGAAATGAGTGAGGCCTAGTTCTTGTCCACAGACTTTCACAATTCCCTTCACCATCTGCTTCATCCCGGAAGCAGCTTCATCCCGGAAGCAGCTTCATCCCCCAAGGTTGCCACACTCTGTCATGCTTCCCTCTAGTAAGTAGGGCTGTGGCACAGCTGGAACATTCCCCTTGATACGGTGCAGGGCCCTGTGGGGCTCCCAGGCACAAGGCCTTACTGTGTCTCCCATTTCTTTGATTACAGGAAACAGCCTTCATTTATCCTCCATGACCTTCCCTGAGTTCCAAGGGACAGATTCAAGCAGTTGTTAATGAGGGAAAGGAGGGGATGCGAGACCAGGGAGAAACAAACAGTCAAGAGCCACCTTGGGGCAAGGCCCTGTTACCCCATCAAGGGATACACACAATATCTTTGAGCTGTTTGCAGATACTGAAGAGCTTCCCAAGTGGTGCTCGTGGTAAAGAACCTGCCTGCCGATGCAAGAGATGTAAGAGATGCGGGTTCTATCCCTGAGTCAGCAAGATCCCCTGGAGGAGGAAATGGCAACCCACTCCAGTATTCTTGCCTGGAGAATCCCATGGACGGAGGAGCCTGGCAGGCTACAGTCCATAGGGTCACAGAGAGTCGAACATAACTGAGTGACTTAGCACGCACGCAGATACTGAAACCCCCTCCAGGTGGGAGAAGCTAATGATTGGTGATGACAGGTGGCCCACAAGCATGTAGACCCCAGACTGGTTGGACCCGAAGGCTGCTGATGCTGACTCCTGCTTACCTCACTGTCAGCCCATCAGAAGAATGCCTGTGAGCTGATCACACCCTCTATGAACAACCGTTATAAAACGCCTCACTCTCTTCCCCAAGCTGGGGACACATGGTTTTGAGGGCATTAGCTCGCTGTGTCCCCCTTTGCCTGGCAAAGCAGTAAATCTATCCTCTACTTCACTCAAAACTTGTCTCTGAGATATGATTCAGCACCGGTGTGCAGAGAAGCTGAGCTTTCAGCATCACTCCTGCCCCACTTCTGCCCGATTTCCCAGATGCATCACTCATGGACCTGGCTGGGTTGCACACCCCATCCCTGAATTCTTCTAGCATCCCTGTTTACCTTTGTCACAGTTCTTAACCATCTTGGGTCCTAACTGTTTGCCAGCTGTTCGTCTCAGCCAGGCCTGGAGCCCTGTGAAGGCTGAATGTGTTCCCATCTGTTTGTATCCCAGCCCAGTGACTGGAACATACATGATTTCCAGGGAGCATTTGTGTGGCGAATGCATGAATAATTGAATGAAAGGAAATTAAACATGGATCTTTTTATCCCTCTTCAATCAGTTTCCACTTTATTGGTTTTCCTCTTTCCCTTTTCTCTTCGCTCTTTCTCATCACCCTGTTTCCTCTCTTATTTTCCTTTTTGCTCATGATTCACAGTTAACTGATGAATCCTGCATTTATACCAAGTCACACGATATTGCCCAGCCTTGCTTTTATGGCTTATCCCCTTCCCTCTTTTCAGAAAGAAGAGCAGTTACGGGGGTTTCTGCTGGTGGATCCAGACACATCATTGCGGAGAAGAGACTTTGTTTTTTTTTTCTTTTACCATGAGCCATCTTTGGGCCCATTTTCTTTTTTCTTTTTTTTGGGTCCATTTTCAAAGGGCTGGATATTTTGTGATTTATAGTAAGAAGTAGATATTTGGTCTTCCTCCTGTTTCTGGCACAGAGCTCCCCAAACCCTTGGAATATCCTCAGTGATGAGAGCAATAAAATTGTCTTTTGTTAAGTTAATGGGTTGACTTTTGGACCACAGCTACAGATGGAAAGCTGACTCTGAGGAGAACCGACCATGTGATTGGAGGGTTGGGACTTTCAGTCTGACCTCCTGGCTCCCCAGCACACCTCGAGTGCCCTTTACCTCCAGGGAAGGTAGAAGAGCCAGAAGGTGAATCTATAGACTGTGTAAGGACAGGGGAACTACCTTGGCAGTCCAGGGGTTAAGACTCCACGTTTCAAGGCAGGGGCGTGGGTTCAGAAAACTAAGACCCCACATACTATGGGTGTGCCCTTGCCCCCAAAATTAAAAAAGAAAGAAAATAGGAAACTTGAGAGATGAAGTTTAGAGAGCTTCCAGGTTGGTGAACAGGGGGAGAAGCTGGGAGAGTGATGCTCCCGGAGAAGGCGTGTGAGCTCTGTGCCGGTTCCCCAGACCTTGCCCTGGGCACCTCTTACATCTGGCTGTTCCTGAGTTATATTGTTTTACAATAAACTAGCAATCCAGAAAGTGAAATGTTTCTCTGAGTTCAGGGAGAAGATTTAACCAATTAATCACACCCAGGGAGGAGATCGATTATGGGAATCTTTAATTTATCGCCAGTGAACTGGAAGGACAGATTAACAACCTAGATTTGTGATTGACACCCTGAGTCAGAGGCGCTTATTGGAACCTTTGATTTATAACGTATGTTGGCCAGAAGGAAGGGTCACAACCTGGACTTGCCACTGGAGTCTGAAGTGGGGGTGGGCGATCTTTTAGGACTGGCCCCTCAACCTCTGGAATCTGATGTTATCTCTGGGTAGATAGTGTCAGGATGGAGATGAACTGTAGGGCAACCTGATGGTGTCCAGAGTACTGTTCGTGGATGTGGGGGAACCTCTCCTACTAAGACTGGCAAATTCCCTGGGATGATATGTCGCTGGCTTCCCTGATCCCTGGTTCTTGTTCCCAGATTTTGGAAGACCAAAGGGTGGGAGGGGGCAGGGACAACTGACAGGGAGCACAGCTGTGCATGACATCTGTTGGAGAGGACTCAGAGTGACGCCTTCTGTCAGCGTCCAGGGTAGCTGTGATGGGAGGCATCAGAAAAGTGATGCTGAGGCTGCCTTCTTTAGGCTCAGCTCCCTGTGGAGAAGCTCCCAGAGCAAATCCAAGTCTTTTCCTTGGTAAGTGTATAAACCTCAAATGCCCAGGGAACCCCAGGTGTCTCATCACACCTGGAAGATGAGTTAAAGTATTAAGTTTTGGTATTTTGTCCATAATGGGCCTTTTTTTTTTTTTTGCCTTGTTGGTGTGTAAAAGCATACCTTTACAATAGTATCTTATCAGTGTTCAATGATGACTTAAATGGGAAGGAAATCCAAAAAAGAGAGGATACATGTATACAGAGAAGGCAATGGCAACCCACTCCAGTACTCTTGCCTGGAAAATCCCATGGACGGAGGAGCCTGGTAGGCTGCAGTCCATGGGGTCACTAAGAGTCGGACACGACTGAGCGACTTCACTTGCACTTTTCACTTTCATGCAATGGACAAGGAAATGGCAACCCACTGCAGTGTTCTTGCCTGGAGAATCCCAGGGACGGGAAGCCTGGTGGGCTGCCGTCTATGGGGTCACACAGAGTCGGACACGACTGAAGCGGCTTAGCAGCATGGCTAATTCACTTTGCTGCACAGCAGAAACTGACACAGCATTGTAGAGCAACCATACTCCAGTAAATTTAACAAAAAAGCTTAATTGTTGTTATTTAGCCATTAAGTCATGTCCAACTCTTTACGACCCCATGGACTATAGCCCACCAGGCTTCTCTGTCCATGGGATTTCTCAGGTAAGAATACTGGAGTGGGTTGCTATGCCCTCCTCCAGGGGATCGACCCAGTGTCTCCTGCATTGGCAGGCGGGTTCTTTACCACTGAGCCACCAGGGAAGCCCCTTGTGTGTGAGTATTTCCTCCCATTCTGTTGACTTTTCTTTGTTGATTGTTTCCCTGGTTGTGCAAAAGCTCTTCAGTTTAATGGAGCCTCACTTGTTTATTTTAATCTCATTGCAGGTGCTTTTGGTGTCTTACCAAAGAAAACATTGCCAACACTAATGTCAGAGATTTTTTTTTTCTCCTGTGATTTCTTTGGGAGCTTCATGATTTCAAGTCCTAGATTTAAGTCTTTGACCTATTTTGAGTTAATTTTTCTGAGTGGTGTAAGATAAGACTCCTGGCTTTATATTCAAAAGAAATATCAAAGAAATCTTTATATTCAAAGAAATATTTGAAAGCAGTATCTGGAAGAGACATCTGCACACCCATATTCACTGTAGCATTTTTCATAACAGCCAAGATATGGAAGCAACCTAAGTGTCCTTCAACAGATGAATGGATAAAGAAGATGTATATACATACAGTGGAATATTATTCAGTCACGAGAAAAAGAATATCCTGCCATTTGCGGCAACACAGATGGACCTTGAAGGCATTAGGTGCAGTGAGATAAGTCAGAGAAAGATGAGTACTGTGTGATACCACTGACACATGGAATCTAAAAAGCCGAACTTGCAGTAACAGAGAGCGTGATAGAGTGATGCTTATCGGGGTTGGAGAGTGGGGGCTTTGGAAAGGTGCTACTTATGGGTGCAAACTTGCAACTTATAGGTAAAGAAGATCATAAGAGCTAGAAAATTAGCATATTACCATGCAATGACACTTCCCCTGTTTTTGGGAGCCTGGCCTGGGCTGTGCTCTGGGTTTGGCTTTGTGGATCACCACAGAGGTCTTGATTAAATCCTCCCTCCCTCTGAGTCTTGGTGTTCTCTCCTGTGTAACAAAGGGGAGCATGTCAAGGATTACAAATATCCCGTAGAGCTATATCATGAGATGTGTTGTTACCCCAGGTGTCTCTTAAGAAAACAAAACTTCATCCTTGGGAGTCAGGGAAGTCTTTCCATCTGAACATGTTACTGGATTTTGGTTTCTGCTCTCTGCCCTGGATTGAACAATAATCTAAGTCTCCTGAAATTAGTGAAGGCTTTGCTACCTTGGCCCACAAAGCCCCTTTTCATTTGCCCTTTCTGCCTAAACTATCAATGTTTTCTTTTGCCCATTTTGCTGATGTTGCTAGTTTCTGAAGGCTAAATATGGAGGAAGAGCCCCTGAGATGCTTCACTCAGTGAGTCCTTTTCAGTTATTATTTAAGGAGCAACCATGCCATGATTTCTTCCTTAAAAAATATTTATCTGTTCGGCTGTGGGTCTTACTTGTGGCAGGTGGTCCTCTCTCTAGTTGTGGTGCATGGGTGTGGTTGCCCTGAGGCATGCGGGATCTTAGTTCCCAGGCCAGGAATCTAATTCAAGTCCCTGGCACTGGAAGGTGAGTTCATAACCCTCAGACCACCAGGGGAGTCTCCCTTCAGCCATTCCTTATTGTAGAAAGTCTTTCTCAGCAGAAGGAAGCTGCCGTTCCCATGCATACCCTTGACCATGCCGCCTCCCTTCTTTTGCCTTCTTTCTTTTTAAAAGTTTTATTTTCTGCTTAGAGTATAGTTGATGTATGAGCTTCCCAGGTGGTGCTAGTGGTAAAGAACTCAACTGCCAATGTGGGAGATTTAAGAGATGTGGGTTTGATCCCTGGGTCAGGAAGATCCCCTAGAGGAGGGAATGGCAACCCACTCCAGTATTCTTGCCTGGAGAATCCCATGGACAGAGGAACCTAGTGAGTTACAGTCCATAGAGCTGCACAGAGTCAGACATGGCTGAAGCTATTTAGCATGCGTAGTTGGTTTATAATGTCCTGTTAGTTTTAGGTATATGGCAAAGTGATTCAGTTACACATACAAGTGCATTATTCTTTTTCAAGTTGTTTTCCCATTTAGGTTATTAGAGAATATTGAGTAGAGTTCCCTGTGCTATACAGTA
The DNA here is from genome assembly GCF_016772045.2 of Ovis aries. NCBI lineage: Eukaryota > Metazoa > Chordata > Mammalia > Artiodactyla > Bovidae > Ovis > Ovis aries. The sequence goes on from NC_056071.1 coordinate 16,400,305, forward strand.
GGCCCTTGCTGATTACCTGTTTTATATATAGTGGTATGCACATGTCAACCCCAAACTCCCATTTCCCTCTCCCCACCCACCTTTCCCCTTTGGTAATCATGAGTTTGTCTTCCATATCTGTGACTCTGTTTCTGTTTTGTCAATAAGTTTATCTGTGTCATTTTTAAAGCTTCTACATGTAAGTGATATCATATGGTCTTTGTTTTCTCTGACATATTTTACTCAGTATGACAATCTCTAGGTCCATCCATGTTGCTACAAATGTCCTTATTTCTTTATTTTTAATGATTGAGTGATAGTCCACTGTATATATGTATCACATCTTTGGGCTTCCCCTGTGGCTGAGTGGTAAAGAATCTGCCTGCAATGGAGGCAACTTGGGAGATGCAGGTTTGACCCCTGGGTCGGGAAAATCCCCTGGAGGAGGGCATAGCAACCCATTCCAGTATTCTTGCCTGGAGAATCCCATGGACAGAGGAGCCTGGCAGACTAAAGTCCATAGGGTCGCAAAGGGTCAGCCACGACTGAAGCGGCTGAGCACGCAGGCATACACCACATCTTATTTAGCGATTCATCTGTCAATGGACATTCAGGTTGCTTCTGTCTTTTATAAATAGTGCTGCAATGAACATTGGGATGCATTTATCATTTCAAATTAGGGTTTTCATCTTTTCTGCATATATGCCCAGGAGTAGGATTTCTGGGTTTTATGGTAGTTCTACCGTATGGAGACCCTCCATACGGTTCTCCACAGTTGGCTGTACCCTCGCCTTTCTTCTTAAAGACGGCAATCTGCTTTCATTGCAGAGCTCCTTAGACCGGGAGTCCATCCTGGCTATCCTCCAGCTCCTCGGAGATCTGCTTTCGGTCGGTGAGTAGGTCCTGACCTCACTCCTCCCGTGGCGGACATGGGGGCATGCAGATGCCGTGTCTCCCAGGAAACTGTGTGGCCTGGGGTTTGATCCAAGTTTGCTGTGCAAGACAAAATCGCCATAAGATGGATGTACTTTGGGCTTTTCAATCAAGTCACCTGCCCTACAGTGGCCCAAATTTAGGAGGCATTTAGACTCTGGGTGGCTATTCTGTGACATCTCATCTCTGGGGCCAAGGACCTCCAGCCCTCAGTGGTTTGACCTCTCGCCTCCCCATCTTCCCTCATCATGGCCCATTTAGAGAGCCAGGTGTCGGCAGCTCTCTTATGTAAGTCAAGTGGAGACAGGAAGGCGAGGCAGGAGCTAGGCTTAGCAGTGTGGTCAGCCATTACATTTTGAGGGATAAGTGGGCAGAAGTCACTAAGATGGCATCAACTGAGTTAACTGGGTCCCACCTCTATCAGCTCTTTTCCACCTGAAGTTCTTGGAAAATACAGCTTCTTGAGCATTCCAGCATTCACTTAGCTTTCTCTCCTATGAAGCCAGCCACATTGCATTAGAAAGACATATTCATACCAAATAGAAATGCCACAAAGAATGTCGCTCCAAAGCCCAAGACCCTCAGGCTACAGCTTCAGAAGGAAGTGCCCCGCTCATATCGAGGTTTACCCTCAGGCTGTGCTGTGCTCCAGTGGCAGGGTGACATTTCTTCTGCATCAGGTGCCCTCTGGAGGTGAAGCCCATTTGTTCTCTGGGATAATTCTGCCTTCGGTTTGTCCAGTGGTGTCTGGAACTCTTAGAATGAAACCAGAGTTCTCCTTCTGAAATAGTTACTGATTATTGCTCCTTTAGTAGAGGATGAAAAATCAGAGTCTTCTTTGATTATAATCTCCCACCCTGTTGACCACATTGGTTCAAGTGTGTAGAGAATCATGTGAGTCCCCTTCCAAGTTGAAACGTAACCGCTGCCTTTGGGCTTATCCTGGGGTAAGATGGGGGAGGTCCCTCTTTAAAACTACTCTAAGGTAGAAAGACCAACATATTTTACCTTAGTCCAGACCTTCTTCAAAACTCCCTAGATATATGATTAGGTGTTTGTTTCTCAAAGGATTACTTTCCTTGTTTCCATATGTACCTCACATCAGTTACTGAAGGCCAGCACAAAATAATCATTAATACCACTCATGAAATTATTCTAGATAGGCCATCAAACTAAACCTTCTTATATTAAGAGATGATTTAAACCTAGTAGCTGAGGGATACTGATATTCTCACTTTAATCAAGTATATGATTATCAGTTCAGCTCAATTGCTCAGTCGTGTCCAACTCTTTGCGACCCCATGAACTGCAGCACTCCAGGCCTCCCTGTCCATCACCAACTCCCAGAGTTCACCCAAACCCATGTCCATTGTGTCGGTGATGCCATCCAACCATCCCATGCTCTGTTGTCCCCTTCTCCTCCTGCCCTCAATCTTTCCCAGCATCAGGGTCTTTTCAAATGAGTCAGCTCTCCGCATCAGGTGGTCAAAGTACTGGAGTTTCAGCTTCAACATCAGTCCTTCCAATGAACACCGAGGACTGATCTTTAGAATGGACTGGTTGGATCTCCTTGCAGCCCAAGGGACTCTCAAGAGTCTTTTCCAACACCACAGTTCAAAAGCATCAATTCTTTGGTGCTCAGCTTTCTTTATAGTCCAACTCATATCCATACATGACTACTGGAAAAACCATACCTTGATTAAATGGACCTTTGTTGGCAAAGTAATGTCTCTGCTTTTGAATATGCTGTCTAGGTTGGCCATAACTTTATACATCAGCCTACATGCATATTTCCTTGCATGTGATACGAGGCTTTCCAGGTGGCTCAGAGGTAAACAATTTGTCTGCCAGTGCAGGAGACGCATGAGACATGAGTTTGATTCCTGGGTTGGGAAGATGCTCTGGAGAAGGAAATGGCAACCCGCTCCAGTATTCTTGCATGGAGAATCCCCACAGGCAGAGGAGCCTCGGAGGCTATTGTCCATGAGGTTGCAAAGAGTCGGACACGACTTAGTGACTAAACAACATCAACAAATGCATGAAACACCAGTACCCACATACACTGAGACTTCATAGAGTCTTCGGAAAGTAGAGTTTAGGCTCTGTTTATTATATCTGCTGCAAGTTCTCAAATATTTTATTATTTCTCCGTTTCTCCCCCCTCCCCCCCCTACCCCTGGCCCCTTACCTAATAGCACAACTTTACACAAGATGCTTCATGAACTGTACACTTACTGTCTCTGAGATGAGATGAATCAACGCTTGCTCATTCTCTAGCTGTGAGATCTGCTTCCTGCTCCAAGGACAGGAGGGTAGTTACGTGAGACTCAGGGCCCCTCTGCTCACCCCCGCAGGCACAGACAGGAGGATCCGCTACATGATCAGCAAGGGTGGGAGTGAAGCCCTTCTGCGGACCCTGGTGGACACGGCCAGGACGGCCTCTCCAGACTATGTCATCCTCCTGCCGCTCTTCCGGCTGCTGGCCAAAGTTGGCCTCCGAGGTACCCACGCCCCCAGACCCAAGGATGGCTGGAAGGGTATCTGGGGATGTTATCATGGGGATGACTGGGGAAGCTTTTATGGGAGAACAGAGAGGAGGCAGTTCTAGAGCCTCGGTGATGATGGCAGGACCAGCCCCGCAGGCGAGCACATCCCAGGTGCCTGGGGGCTCAAGACTGGACCCAGAGCAGGAGTGGACTGCTTGGGGCATGAGACGTATGGAGGATGGAGGGGACCTATTCCATGGAGGTTTTCAGTCACTGTATTTAAAAACTTTATTTGTTTATTTTTGGCTGCTCTGGGTCTTTGTGCTGTGCAGGTTTTTTTCTCTAGTTGCAGCAAGAGGGGGCTATTCAGCAGTTACAGTGCATGGGCTTCTCCTTGCGGCGGCTTTTCTTGTTGCAGAGCATGGGTGCTAGGTGCTTGGGCTCAGTGGTTGTGGGGCATGGGCTTAGTTGCTCCGTGGTATGTGGAATCTTCCTGCAGCAGGGATCAAACCCATGCCTCTCACATTGGCAGGCGGATTCTTAACCGCTGGACCACCAAAGAAGCCCTCCCTAAATCCTCACTGTGTTTAGGGCATGCTCAAATATATATGACCTTACTTAGGTAATTGAGTCTGTGGAGACTGTTTCCAAATAACATAACATTCTGAAGTTCCAGGCAGACATGACTTTTGGGGAGCCAGTTATTTTTTTTTTCATTAATTTTTTAAAATCATTTGTTAAGTTTATTAAGGACTTCCCTGGTGCCTCAGACAGTAAAGAATCTGCCTGCAATCCAGGATATTGGTGTTCAATCCCTGGGTTGAGAAGATCCCCTGAAGAAGGAAATGACAACCTGCTCCAGCATTCTTGCCTAGAGAATTCCATAGACAGAGGAGCCTGGTGGGCGACAGTCCATGGGGTGGCAAATAGTTGGACACAACTAAGTCATTGCTTAAAACAATTTTTTATTGGAATATAGTTGTTTTACAATGTTGTGTTAGTTTCTGCTCTGTAGCAAAGTGAATTAGCTATATAGATATCACCTCTTTTCTGGCTTCCCTTCCCATTTAGGTCACCACAGAGCATTGAGTAGAGTTCCCTGTGTTGCACAGTAGGTTCTCACTATAATCTATTTTATACATAGCATCAATAGCATATATACATTAATCCCAATCTCCCAATTCATCCCACCCCTCCTTTCCTGGAAGGACAGTTTTCAACTCACTAGTGATATAGTGTATACTGTTAGTTGCTCAGTCGTGCCCAACTCTTTGTGACCCTATGGACTGCAGCCCACCAGGGTCCTCTGTCCATGGGATTTTCCAGGCAAGGATTCTGAAGTGGTTTTCCATTTCCTTCTCCAGGGGATCTTCCCAACCCAGGGATTGAACCCAGGTCTCCTGCGCTGCAGGCAGATTCTTTACCAACTGAGCTACTAGAGAAACCCAAATAAGTCATATAGAAGTGGTGCTTCCCTGGTTAAAGACGAGATGGGGGTTTAGAATTCTTTTCACTTATGCTCCACACCCATTTCTATTTCCACATGGAAGACCCTGAAACACCTCCCTAAAACCCTAGGACCTTTTGGAGCACAGTTGAAAAAGCCTGGGCACCCAGGCTGCATGTAAATGTTACAAATTAGTCATAACAGTTAGGATCTATGTGTGCAGTCTTAGACCACAGGGCATCCCTGGTGGCTCAGATGGTAAAGAATCTGCCTGCAATGCAGGAGACGGGTTCGATCTGTGGGTTGGGTCAGGAAGATCCCCCGGAGAAGGGAATGGCTATCCACTCCAGTATTGCTGCCTAGAGAATTCCATGGACGGAGGAGCCTGGCGGGCTACAGTCTGTGGGGTCACAAAGAGTCAGACACGACTGAGCGACTAACACAACACTTTACGCAGACCACAATCGAGAAGCTCAGCTCCTCTGAATGTTGTGAAGGCAGCAGCCGCTGAAGGCACAGGGCTCTAGGGGTACTCTTTCCTTTCAACGTTTCGAACTCTGCTTTGAGTCCCTTCAACATTTCACAAACAATGACTGAGACCCAGGCATCAGCCAGCACCTGCAGGATCATGTTCCAGACAAAACACATAGAATTCACCCACTGATGACTCAGCAGATATTTACTGCATATCTCCCGGGGCTGTGCACTGTTCTAGGCACACGGGAATCCCACTGTCACCAAGACAGATAAGGGAGTCTGCTCTTGTGGGATTTACATTCAAGAGGGGAAGGGCAGAAAGTACCTAATTAGCTAGATAATAGCAGATGGTGATAATTAACTAGGTAGTAACTGGAAGGAAAAGAAAGGGTGATATTCCTCTAAGATGGTGTAGACAGAGAGAGGGGACATTTGAGCCTAATCTTAAAGGATGAGAGGAAGTGAATGAAACCAAGAGTGCGCTAAGTGAACTACAGGAAGACAGAATTAATATGAGGTACACCCTAAATGGCAGAGGCTGGGGACTCAGACTTGGGTTTTAGGCTTGAAAGTGAAAGCGTTAGTTGTTTGTTGGGTCTGCCTCTTGTGACCCCATGGGTTATAGCCCGCCAGGTTCCTCTGTCCATGGAATCCTCCAGGAAAGAATACTGGAGTGAGTTGCCACTCTCTTCTCCTGGGAACCTTTCTGATCCAGGGATTGAACCTGGATCTCCTGCCTTTGAAGTGGATTCTTTACCATCTAAACCACCAGGGAAGCCCTGGCTTGATGCTTATTAGCAGTGTGACCTTGGACAAGTTGCCATTGGGCTCTCATCGACAAAATGGGTCTCAGTATATAATTCTTGGGTCACTTGCTGTAAGGATTAAGCAAGGTTGTATGTCACCTGCTTAGACTGTAGGGTCAGAGACTTGACAAATAAGAGTCATGTAGGTTTTATAGGAGAAAGAGATGAACCAGGGAAGTGATTTTCAAGTTATAGACCCCAATACTACCATTGCCATAATTACATTACCACACCTTCTGCCATCAAAGACTGTAATCCTAGATGTTAGCATTCAAGCTGTCAGGGGCTGAGCTGAACAGAACAGCAATGAGGTTGGCTGCTCATGAATGGAGCTGGACAGATATCTTTCTCTTCTGATAAAGGGGATGGGTCATATGAGCTCAGTCACAGTCTCTTTGCCTGGTGTCCTTTGGTCCAGAGATAAATACTGGTAATTGAGGCGTAGGATGTTACCTGTTTTACTCATTTCTACCTGTGATGAATCTGATAGTGACTGTATTCTTGCTAACATAAACATGATTTGGGCATTGCACTTTGGAAAGGACAGAGATAAATGTGACAGGTGGCATAGTCATTTGTTATCCTGTGAAAACCAAGAGCATAGAATAAAAAGTACTTTCTATTTATTTCTTATCCTTATTCATTATTATTAAAATAATGATGACTCACCCACAAGTCTGAATATCAGGTTTATTTTGATCAATATTTTCAAGAAATCTGGGGAGAAAATTTTATTTTCCAAAATTATGTTTTCACTTTTTATTTTAAAGTCCTTTATCATATAGAATGAAGACCTCTTATATACCTATCACTCAGATTGAACCATTGTTAACATTTTATCATATTTCCTTAACATATTTATTTTTGTTTGGAATGTTCTAAGGAAAATTAGAGATAGCATTTTACTCCTAAACACTTTTGAGTGAATTTTTTGAAGAGAGACATTTTCTTATATAATCACAATACCGTAATCACAAATCTAGCAAATTAACAAGACATGCACATTTATATTCATTCCAGTTTCTCTAAAATGTTCTCAGTGTGCCTTTTACAGACATGCTCAGCGAAGGATCCAATCAAGGTCCACATACTACATTTGAATTTACGTAACTTGTTGTTTAGTTGCTAAGTTGTGTCCGACTCTTTGCAACTCCCTGGACTGTAGCCTGCCAGGCTCCTCTGTCCATGGGGATTCTCCAGGCAAGAATACTGGAGTGGGGTGCCATTTCCTTCTCCAGGGAATCTTCCCAACGTGGGGCTCAAACCCACATCTTCTGCAACACAGGCGGATTCTTCACCACTGAGCCACCAGGGAAACCCAAGTTATGTCGCTTAAGTATCCTTGATTCTAAAACTGTCTTAGAGAAATAAATTTATACCCAACTAACATCTAGCTCATGTTTGAGAACAACCAGAAGTATTCTTACATACAGGGGATAAGAGTCATACAACCCACAAGGCTGCATGTAAATAATACTTGAAGAATAATGGACCGTATGAGTGCCCTTGATGGGCTCTTTTGAGCCATCTGGTTCTAACGGAGACGTATTTATTAGCATTTTCTACTAGATCTGAAAAGTCTCGTTGCCATGCCAATCCTCTTCCCTCCACCATCTTTGCTGTCTTCTCCCCCACGTGGTATACAACTGTCAGAATTGATGTGCAACACAACTAAGATGGATTGATATGTGTTCACAGATAAAAAGTTTGGACAGAAGGCACTGGAATTGGAAGCACTTGATGTGACATTGATTCTGGCCAGGAAAAACCTGTGCCACAGCCAGAACCTCCTCCACTGTCTCTGGGCTCTGCGTGTGTTCGCCTCTAGCGGTAAGCAACTCAACTGTGGCTCTCTGGGGTGGCTTCCAGATCTGGGCCGGAGCACCTGGAAGCCATTTGGGAGCATGGTTGAAAGGAGGGCTTGGGAGGAGGACAGATGTAATCCCAACAAGACAAATAAACCGTGAGGAGCCTCACATTCTAGAGACTGTAGAGGTGAGAAGTGATTTCTTTGTCTCCTCCTCAGTTGTGGAAAACTCTTTTTTCCCCCTTTTATTTACTTTTAATTCAAGGATAATTGCTTTACAGTAGTGTGTTGGTTTCTGCCAAACATCAGCGTGAATCAGTCATTAGGTATACATATGTCCCCTCCCTCTTGAACCTCCCTCCCACTTCCCTTCCATCCCACCCCTCTAGGCTGTTTTAGAGCCCTGGTTTGAGTTCCCTGAGACACACAGCAAATTCCATTGGCTATCTATTTTACATATGGTGATATATGTTTCTATGTTACTCTCTGCATACATGCCACCCTCTCCTCCCCTGTACCCCGCACCCCGTGTCCATAAATTTGTTCTCTATGTCAGTGTCCATGGAGAACTTTTGAATCAGTTCTTGAAATGAGAGGTCCATAATGCTTTCCCTTGGGAGCTACTCATTTTAGCACTCTACATCTCTCTGTCAGTACTACAAGGTGAAAAAGACCTATTCCAGGGGAAGGCAGACTTTATTGAGTCCTTATATCCAAGGCACAGTGCAATGTGTTACAGCTGTCAAGAGCAGCCCTCACATCACAAATCTCTCTACTATGTCCCTGAAGTCACGCATGGATCATGACATCCTTTACCCAAGTTTATCTCCCAATGTGTCTTAAAATGGTCCTTCAGGTAATTTGATATATCATAGCAGAAGTGTTGATGTTATTTGCCATCTCCTAATTTGGATTATTCCTGAGTATCGTAACAATCCTGTATGTAGACTTAGCGTTTGATAGCTAAGAAGAAGAAAAGGAGGCTTAGGAGAGTGAAGAAATTGCTTGAGTTCATACAGATAAGTCATGAGGGCTGAGTTTCTAACTGTAAAAGTCATGTTTATTCTACTCTCCTCACGGAGACAGTTCTTAATAATAGATTATATTCTGTACCACCTATTTCAGGATAATGAACATAGACTTTTATTTCTCTTTTCTAAGCTCCTTTCCTGCAGAAAGAAAGTGGCAATTATTTAGATGTAATACTCTCTAGAGAAAAGAATGTGAGCTTAGAGCCAAGAAGACCTGAGCTTGACTCTGATTTCATTTCTTAAGAGTCAGATGACATGGGCACTTAACTTGTTTAACCTCCGTTTCTTCCTTTGTAATGTCAGAGTTGTAATAAGACCTCATAGACTTGGTGGATGAGTGAGTAAGATCATGTTCGTGGGTAAGCTCATCACATAACCGTTGCTAAGTAAGTGTTTTTCTTCTCTGCTTTCCTGTTTTCCCTCAGTCCTATGAGATAATAGGAAGCAGGCCCATACAGGGAATTAATAGGTAACCTTTTCTGTAACTATCCTCCGAACTGCCAAAATAGTAGGGACATGTTTTATTGGTTAATTTCATGAATAAGCATGGTGTGTGTGTGTACTTATGTGTGTGTGTATGTACTTGTGTGCATATGTCTACTTGTGTGTGTGCTCAGTCGCTCAGTTATGTCCGACTCTTTGGACTGTGACCCACCAGGCTCCTCTGTCCATGGAATTCTCCAGGCAAGAATACCAGAGTGCATTGCTATTTCCTACTCCAGAAGATCTTCCTGACCCAGGGATTGAACTCTCATCTTACCACTGAAACACCTTGGAAGTGAATAAGCATGGAGGACCCATCAAAAGACAATATTTCTGGGGAAAAATGAGATAGATGCTTGACGCCATGTTCACAGGCAGACTCTCCATTCACACGCATATATGTTGACCAGATAATCAGACAATATTTCAGAGAGGTTAAAAGAATATATCCGAATCAATTTCTTAAAAAAGGAAATTCTAAGTGAGAGGCTGTGGCTTTGCATAAAGGACAACTCTTACTGATGAGTAGGCAGAAGGTATGCCATTCCCATTTTGAGCTTGCCAGCAGCATGAGATTTGAGATACCTTATTTTGGTTTTGTAGCAGGGGTTCCCAACCTCTGGGATCTAACGCCTGATGATCTGAGGTGGAGCTGATGTAATAATAATAGAAATAAAGTGCACAATAAATGTAATGTGCTTGAATCATCCCCAAACCATCCCCCACTCCAGTCTGTGGAAAAATTATCTTCCACAAAATTGGTACCTGGTGCTGAAAAGTCTGGGGACCACTGTTGTAAAGAATAGTTAAACTGAACAGCGTACTCTCATTATATACATTGATTATAGAGATCTTGAAGAATTCCTTCAGCAGGGAGCTCTGAAAAATGCAGAGATTTGCCTATGGATATGAAGAAGTGGCCATTTGTCTCCTATTCCAAGACAACATTTATTATACAAACTATTTCATAAGATATTTTAAAAATATATGATCAGTCTCTACACATTAACTTTACTGATGAGAGGCAAGCAGAGTTCATGAAGCCCATGGATTTCTGTCTCTTTGGTGAATTGTTAGCCACTATCAAACGTTCCAGCAAGTTTTCTAAACAGTTCCTATCTGCAAAAGAAGTTGGCTGGAACCAGAATGGCTCTCTGACAGCCAACAAACCCTTCAGCATCTTTCACGTGGCCAATGTGGATGTTTATAGACCTGCCAGAGGTCTAACCTTGGGCAGTCATCCAGCATGGAAGAAATTAGTGAGGATTTTTTATTGTTATTCTCTCCCAATTCCAAGTTGAAAGCCTTCCATGCTAGAATTCACGCTCTTAAAACTACTTCCCTAACTGTACTTAATACTAGAGTTTTGCTGAATTATTTGCCAGGAGTTTATTCCAGCATGTTTTCCCAATTTAGAAGGAAAGGCTGAGTAGCCATGGGAGCGGAAGATTGATGGACAGAACTTGGACGCCAAATTCTTGAATTTTGATCCAGGCAATGGCTGCCTGTACTAGCCTCAGGAGGAATGGATGCATAGTGGATGTTCCAGGAATACACACTTCTCGTGGTAACTGAGACATCAGCCTCAGTCTCTCTCTGGTGGACTGTACTGGGATGAACTATATAAGAGACTCCAGTTTTCCATTTTTTCTCCTTTCCTGAGGCTTGGAGCAAGCCAGGATAAGCCTCCCTTGATTCTCTCTCTCTGCTTCTCCATGACCCCCTTGCTACCATTCATATTTCCTGGAACAAAGCTGGCCCCAAGCACAAGGCATTCCAAGGTCTCTGTTTCAGTATGTTACTGAAAATGGGGTCCAGCTGCTTGCCACTCGAAAGCCATAAGAGACCGGGTTGGGGGAAAGGAAAGTTTGCTTCATTTTGGATGCTGGCAAGCAGAGGGGGAGGGTAGATGCCAGTCCAGCGATCAACTCCGTGCCCTCCTCCACACCTAGCACCCTGACAATCAGGGGTCAAGAGCTTTTATAGGCTGAGGGAGGGGGCTACATGCAGAAACAGCACGGTAGGCTCTAACAGCCCTCTTGAAACTGGTCATCAGCGGTCTCACCAGCGTCACCTTGATTAAGTGCAGCTAATCTTTCGTTGCAGGCTCAGTCTCAGTTCCAGGTTGAGTTGCAGTTCCATTTCTTTGAGGCCAGCTCCGGGAATTGTGGCAGCTCATGTCATGGTTGCAGTCTGTTCACCATGTACTTAACTTCTTCCACCTGGTGGGAATTTCAGCATCTGCAAGACAGCTTACAGGATATGGCTCAGTATATTATCACTAGCTCTTGAGAAGGAACGAAAAGTCCTTGACTTTGCTTATGGACTGAACTATTATTATTTGGTTTCTTTTGATAGCTTTACTTTGCTTCTGCATTTTCTCACATTTCTGATTAAATTATTTTTGGTTAAAGTTTTTCCATAGACAGAAGAGTGGTGGTCGGAGGGGGCATGGCAAGGACCATAGGATCCTGCTCTGTTTCACTGCAACAGTGCAGTAAAAGGAAAAAAAAAGTCACACCTTGGAAGATAACCTTCTTTCCTTCTCCTAACTGAACATTTTGCCCCCAGCCAAACTGATTCCATTTTGTATCCTGTGGATTCCTCTTATTTTTTGATGTGACCAGAGCTCTTCCTAAAGTGAGCTGAGTGGAGTCGGGTGCTGGGGATATTGTGGAGAAGCTGGAGCAGCATTGGAGATGAGAGTGGCATCCAGAGGTTTTGTATCCAAAATACTTACCTGAAGCTGCCAGGTTGACCAGATGCCCCTTTGAGTCTCTTTCTGTTATTCAGATCTCTTACTATGTTTCTACAACCATCCACTTGGACAAAAAGGCAAAGATTTCTGGTAATTACCTCTAAGCAGGACCAACTAATGGATAGAAGCATAGTCAAGCCACAGCCTCAGTGTTGGGAGATCCAAATGCAAAAGTAGGAGAACTTGGATTTGGCATGGAACAGAAAGGCTGCTATCTTTTTTAGTAAGTTGTTCCTTAAAGTTTTAAAGAAGTGAATCCACGTTGTACTCACCCTTAACCCATCCACTTATGACTTTTCTTCATTGTAAATTCTCCAAACAGTAAAATGTATCCAAGAAACTGTTTCTTAAGATGCTGGCTGTGTGTGTGTGTGTGTGCACGCATGTGTGAATGTCATTTTGTCTGTGTGTGCATGCATATATGTGTCATATGGGAAGTTGGTAGTGGGTGAAACAGCTTGATCTGAAGTTGCCAGAAAGCCAAAGGTCTACTTAAGGAGAAATCTTCTGCTCAGCAATTACCTTGACTATTCTGATTAAAAATACAATGGATTTCACATATGTGCATTAATACACAATATTTGTTTTTTCTCATTTTGACTTACTTTAGTCTGGATACCAAGGAGGAAAAGGGGGTGGCATATATACACTACTATGTATAAGGCAGATAACTAATGAAAAGTGACAGTACAGCACAGGGAACTCTGCTCGATAGTCTGTGATAACCTAGATGGGAAGGAAGTCCAGGGAACGGGGGATATATGTATACGTGTGGCTCAGTCACTTTGCTGTATGGCAGAAACCAACACAGCATGGTAAGGTAACTATACTGCCCGCCCCTCTGAATACAATGGTGTAGGGCAATGGGCCACCAGAAAATGAAAAACATAATTTCATGGCTTGGGCCCCCTTTGAGAAAAAGATAGTATGAGAAGATAATGTGTGCTTTTCAGGTATCTTTAACTTCCAAGCCAGGGATGAAAGACCATAGACTTTCTCTACTTTACGTTGCCTTTGGCAGGAAAGGTAATGGACCTCATCTTTCTTTTAGGCTCAGTCTGTGATGCTGAAAATAATGCTTGGTTCAGATGGGTCAATAACTAGTGTGCTTTTGTTTTTCTCAGTCACCACAGGAGCCATGTTGGGAATTAACGGAGCGATGGAACTGCTTCTCAAGGTCATCACCCCTTACACCCAGAAGCACACCCAAGTAATCAGGTACTGAGCACTTTTTAGTACTTTTTCCCTCTTTGAGTAGATATAGAGATGGGGATGGTCCCAAAGATATTCTCATGGTGACTGGTTGACATAGCTATTATGTCCGCCTTAGATATGGTACAGTGACCTTATCCTGTGTCAACTCCCATCCACCCATGCACCACTTCCTCTGATTGTCACAACAAACCTGAATAGATATGATATAATGGGTATAACACCATCCTCATTCTCAGATGAGGAAACTCAAATGTGAGAGAGTCCCTAAGATCACAATGCCAGGAAAAGGCAGAGTTGGGATTTGAATTCAGCCTGATCTGTCTGACTCAAAAGTCCTTTTTTTTTTTTTTTTTTTTTTTAACCTGAAGCCTTCAGGTATCTCTTTTAATCACAGCAACTCTACCATAATGAGTACAGCCCTCTAAAGACAGTCCAGAAAAGACAGGGAAATGAGATGTTCTCAGGGTCTCTGAAAAGATGGCCAGTTAAATCTCCGATATGAAATTCTGGTTGCGTGCTAGCTTTGAGATGTGCTTTTATGATTGGAAAGTGAAACTCTGCCTGTTCTCCCTGGTCCTGCCTGCTGGAGTGGAGTGAATCACAAACTAAAAAAAGGGAGATGGCCAGACACGCCGGCTTTAGAGATATTCAGAACTATTAAGATCCATCATTTATGGGAGTGACTCAGCAAGGACCTTGAAAGAATATTAGAAAAAATTCAGCCAATTTCCAAGATATATGGGGTCGTTTGGCAAAGGAGCATTTCCATGCCCAGCCATGATATTTTCCTCATCCCAGCATCAATCTTCGGCTCATCTTCCACCTGATTATTTTTCTCTTGGGTCACCAGACTAATGCCATTATCATCCATTCTCACCTGCATCTCTCTTCACCAGCAATTCCTAGAGTGAAAAGCATGATATCTCAGTCAGAAAAAATTACTCATCAAATATATTGAGAAGTACTGGGTTAAACCAAGCTAGGTACATTTCCTTACTCTAAGACTTCTCAGAGCTTTTGTAAAGCCAACACATAATTCAGAATATTCAAGATGGGTATGTAGTGTATTCATTGTTCTTAGTTGCTCAGTCATGTCTGACTTTGTGAACCCATGGATTGTAGCCCCCCACACTCCTCTGTCCATGGGATTTCCCAGGCAAGAATACTGGAGAGGGGTGCCATTTCCTTCTCCAGGGGATCTTCCCAACCCAGGGATCAAACCCGAGTCTCCTGTATTGGCAGGCAGATTCTTTACCACTGAGTCACCAGGGAAGCTTCCAGGTAATATATACCCTTTTCCAAAACTGATTTGGCTAGGGATCCATTTTTGTTTGGAGACCACCTCTTTTTTGGGAGTCTGTGTTACATGTACCTCATTTGAAAACTCTCTGAAGTGCAAATGTATTGCAAAATGAAATTCAACTAAATTCTATCAAAGGAGCCTCGTTTAGTTAAGTATGAAACTTCAGAGTCACAAGCTCAGTGACAAAAAATTAACTTTCTTGATTTCTCTGTAATTATTGAATACATTTTATTTCCCTCTTAAACTTCATTATTCAATTTGAATATGTTTGATTTGGATATTTCGGTTTTTATCATGGTTTTGTAGGCCTTTGCTGCTGACATATGCAGTCTTAATGTGGCCTTTGGTCAATAATCCATGAGCTGTATCTTTTTGCACTATTCACCAGAACTCTTCTATTTCCCCCCCTTCCTTTTAAAGATTGCCTTATTTTTTTTCTTTTGATGTGGACCATTTTTAAAGTCTTTATTGAAATCGTTGCTATATTGCTTCTGTTTTGTTTTGATTTTTTGGCTGGGTGACATATGGGATCTTGGCTCCCTGATCAGGGATCGAGCTTCCTTCCCTGCACTTGGAGGTGAAGGTTTAACCATTGGACAACCAAGGAAGGCCCCTCCAGGACTCTTCTAAACTGCTGTTGTCTCCATGCATCTCTTTGACAGCTCAAAGATATTTGGTACTTATCCTATATCATGTGAAAATCTAGCAGCATCTCTTGGGCCCACCCACATACCAGTATCCCTCAGTACTCACTCAGGTACCATGTTGTTTAGAGAGCTTCTCTAGGTGAGTCCTCCCTGGCTTCTCTTGGCCCTAGGCCCCTCCTTTATGGGATCCTGATAGTTTTATATCAAACTGGGGGATGGAGAGTAAACGACAAAGCACCAAAGCCCCCTTCTCAGAGACTCATGCTAGTTGCCCTCGCTATTGCTCTTTTTCTCCTGGAAAAGGAGTAGAATTCAAGCACAGTCCAATCAAGGTGTATAGAAAAATGGGAAAGTAACCCCAGGGATAAACAGTCGTGGATGTTTCCAATGACACAGACTTTTTGGGGACCTTGGCATATTCTTGCATTTCTGGTCTGTTCTGTAAAAGACAAAATGATTTCTCTTCTTGATCCAAATGCCAAATTAAAACTGAACCTCCATAGAGGAGAGGCTATTCCACCAGCTATTTCAATAGAGCTGTCATTGCCGTGCGTTTATTATGTGCTCTGCCCTGTGCTAAACTCTTAGCATGCATTATCTCACTTGATCCTTTCCCCTTAGAGGCAGGTGCTATTACTGTCCCCAGTTCTAACAGGGAGAAAAAAATAAAAAGGAAGCTGAAAGAAATTAAGTAACATGCTGGGATTTAAGTGAAAGAGCTGGAATTTAAACCCTGTCTGATACATGAGCCTTTGCTCTTAAACCACCATTGTCCAGCATTTGATTTCTAAAACCACCATAGGTAAGACAATCATAAGCATTTAAAGTTTGTTTAAATTTCAGTGACCCTCTAAACTCATGGACCAATTTGCTTAATTTGCCTTTCTCTTCAGCTGAGTGACTATTTCCTCTCAAAGGCTAAAAGGTCTGTTCTCTCTGCTTTTGAATTCTTTCTTAAGGCTACCTCATTTTCTGCCTTGCCTCCAGCCTCCAGCAGCATAATGAGAAGAAAGGTGCTAAAATCAGAAGACCTGCCTTTTAGCCTTCCTTCTAGCTGATTCCTTGGCAGGTCCTTTATCCTTTCTCAACTCAACTCTCACATTTCTCAAAGTGTGAATATCAAGTCCTACCTCCTAGGTTTGTTGTGGGCATTAAGAAAGAAGGTGCCAAAAATCTCAGAAGCTTTGCTGGGCTTTAATGTTGTTCCTCGTTAGGAATATAAATGCTATTGGATACTTGGCCGCCTGCTTCAGATCAGTCAGCAAAGCTAGAGGCAAACGCGCAGGCGGGAGGTCTCTGCCATCACTCACCTTCTCCCATGAACTCCGTGTCCCAAAAAGTAACTAAGGCATGCCCCAGTGGGTTCGACTCTAGTCCACTGGGATGCCAGAACCTGGGGCTTTGAAAGGGTCTTCCAGGGATGCGGGAACATGTCAGGGGGTCTGAATAGCTCTACTGAGGGTCATCTCGCAAGTGCTGGCAAGCTCTGGGAGAGTTATTCTCAGATGCCTCAGTGAGAACAGATGCTCAGCGTTGTTTCTGTGACTCCTCCCTGCCCTGGAGATTAAACCTGCCCTATTTATCCAGTGCAAACCTAAAATTAGTTATGCAGCTGTCCTCCAATAAAACCCTGTCTCCAGATAGTACTCAGGGTGAGATTTACGACAGAGACACAAACTGCACACCTTCTAGAGAGAAGGGGCAAGCCGAGCAATGTCACTCACCCTCTGTGGCCTCTTGCCAGCCCTCACTCCCAGGGAAGGTGGCTGCTCCAGGCCTCCCTCACTTCCCAAATACCCTCCGTGCTGGCAGAGTCTGAGGGCCATAGATTTGTGTCAGCTTGAACCTGTTTCCTCCTGACCGTCGCTTTACTCTGAGCCATTTTTAATCAGACTTAGATGGCTCCTCTAGCCTTCCAGTTGGCCTTCCCTAACTTCAAAGCAATTAAGAATGTGTCCTGGGAGATTTCTCTGGTGGTCCAGTGGTTAAGACTGCATGCTTCCAATGCAGGGGCTGTGGCTTTAATCCTTGGTCAGGGAACTAGGATTGCACATGCCATGAAGTGTAGCCAATGTGTGTATGTGTGTGTGTGTGTGTGTGTGTGTGTGTGTGTGTGTGTGTGTGTGTGTGTGTGTGTGTTTAGTTGCTAAATCATGCCCGACTCTTTCTGACCCCATGGACTGTAGCCCACCAGACTCCTCTGTCCCTGGGATTCTCCAGGCAAGAATACTAGAGTGGGTTGCCGTTTTCTTCTCCAGGGGATCTTCCTGATCCAGGGACTGAATCTGCATCTCCTGAACTGGAGGCGGATTCTTTACTGCTGAGCCACCTGAGAAGCCCATATATATGTGTGCGTGTGTGTTAAGAAATATATATATATGTATATATTAAAAAACCCCAACATATCCTGATCTCCGTCTCCTTCCTTCCCTTGCCCTCCTCTCATCCCTCTAGTCAGCTGCCCCTGCACGTGGGATTCCCTGTCCTGCTCCAGACCTTTTCCTCAGGTGCTTCCCTCCCTCTGGAAGGGCATCGCTGTCTTACTGGATGGGAGAAACTCCCCCCACTTTTCAGGCACCTCACAGGAAGGAATTTTCCTTCCTCCAGCGCTTTTTCACATTTTCCTTAAACACATATCAGATTTGACTCCCGTGTTGGCTTTTCCGGTGGCTCAGTTGTAAAGAATCCCCGTGCAGTGCAGGAGAGGCAGGAGAGGTGGGTTCAATCCCTGGATGGGGAAGTTCCCCTGGTGAAGGAAATGGCAACCCACTCCAGTGTTCTTGCCTGGGAAATCCCAGGGACAGAGGAGCCTGGAGGGCTGCAGTCTGCAGGGGCGCAAAGAGTTGGACGCAACTGAAGTGACTGAGCATACACACACACACACGTTGGTTTGTGTTGTCTTTTCTCTCCTCGAAATTCTCAACCTTCTGAAGGTAGAAGTCAAATTATATTTATTTTGCTGTTCTCCATTGGCCCAAGTGCCCAGACCATGGTATACTCTTAACTGAAAAGAACTTCATAAAAAAATTTTGTTTGAATAACCTATCTGATGATTAATAAAAGCCAACATTTACTGAGTGGGTGCTATTTCGTGTGTGTGTGTTCAGTCGTGTCTGACTCTTTGTGACCCTCTGGACTGGATAGCCCACAAGGCTCCTCTTTCTGTGGAATTTTCATGCAAGAATACTGGAGCAGGTTGCCATTTCCTCCTTCAGGGGATCTTCCTGACCCAAGGATCAAACCTGCATCTCTGGCATTGGCAGGTGGATTCTTTATCACTGGGGCACCTGGGAAAGCCCGGATGCTATTGTAGGTACTTCCTATTTATTATCTTACTCCTTGATACCAAGAACTTCACATGTGAGCTTCTATCATGTCTAAACATGTCTGGGAAATGATGTGGTAGATCTCCCTGAAGTCTCTTGCATGAGAGACTGAGGTGCCTGGAGGGAGAGGAATCGTGCTAAGAGAGTGAAGGCAGCAACCGTCAGCTTGAGAGAGAAGAGAGTCTCACTGGAGGGGAGGCGCACATGGCCTCTTTTATCTCTTCCTCAGATTTGTCTAGAGGATTGCCTGAGGTTGGCAGAAGAGAAAGATCTGAGTGTGAGGGGACGTGACAGGCAGCATTCACATTCAGGCTCTGCTTCCTATTTGAGACGGAGCTAGGCTTCCAGTATTTGGTTTGATAATCCATTCAGCTGGAATTTATGGGGCTTTGGAATTTATGGGGCAGCTTTTTATAGAATGGTGGTGGGTTGGGCGGGGGAAGGAATGACCCAAGGCCCGGGTGAGTTCACTCTCACTAGCTGGTTCCCCTGTGAACAAGTTTGTTTGTCTGCACCAAAGCTCTCCTTGAGCTTTCCAAGTTTGCTAAGTAGGAAAATTTATTGAGGCAAAGATGGACTGCTGGTCTGGCTCATCTTATGACTTTAGAAGAGCCTGTGTTTGTTCCATGTCTCAACTCGTCCGGTACCTTTGTGCCCTCATTTCCAGGGTGGACCTATGGTTCTGTAAAAAGAATGGCAATTTCTGCTGTTAGCATCAGTTTATTTTTCAGGACTTTAAACTCTGTTGACCTCTCTTGCCTTAAAAACATCAGTGTATGGGACTTCCTTGGCACTTCCCTGGCACTTCCCTGGGACTTCCCAGGACTTCCCAGTGGTTAAGACTTTGCCTTGCCATGCAAGGATTGCAGGTTTGATCCCTGGTCGAGAGATCCCACATGTCTTGTGGCCAAAAAAAAAAAAAAAGAAAAAAAAAAAAAGAAAATGCCAAAATCCTTCACTTGAAATTTCTCTGGAGCTTTTCCAAGAAGTCAGGAGGTCAGGAAATGTGTTGTTCAGGACCCTGCTGGTCTAACCCTCATTGAGGACATTTTCAATATTCCCATCCCATCCATGACCTCTCAGGCTTTCAGCAGGATTCTCATGCTATAATTGATGCTCTTCAGGCTCAGGAGTTCCTGGGGGCCTAGCATTCTATGGGGCCATGGTGTTCAGAGACCATGTGCTTCACCCGGGCACCAACACTTTGACAAGAGGAGAAGATGAATGTGTCGGGTCTTTAGCAAGCCTCATAAGCAAATTCTCCAGCTTAGCCTCCTGTTGTCTGTGCTTAGAATAGTTTTAGGTGATCTTCTCCCTTCAAAGGCCTGATCTCACAGCATCGCTGGCATTTGGGCTTTGCCTGAGTGCAGGATTACTAGGCATTGCTTCACGGGCAGTTCTTTACGATGATTTTATCTTCAGTCTACAAGCTCTAAAAAATGTCCCTCTCCTCCTTTCCCTCCTTGCAAAACTCCCTACATTTTTCTTTTTTTGCAGACCCAGACCTTCTGGAATTTCCCCAAGTATCCTACCATTCCACTTTTCAGAGTAGCTGAC
This sequence comes from Ovis aries, assembly GCF_016772045.2. Classification (NCBI taxonomy): domain Eukaryota; kingdom Metazoa; phylum Chordata; class Mammalia; order Artiodactyla; family Bovidae; genus Ovis; species Ovis aries. Next base: position 16,420,560 of record NC_056071.1, read on the forward strand.
AGATGAGTGGAGACTCCACCAAAGCTCTTGGGTTCCCTGAGATCATGAGCGATTCGGTGACTCAGCTACTTTGTCACTGAGACAGAGCAGCAAATTTTCCTGGTTTTCAAAATAGCTACCGAATCTCTCCCTGGGTGTTCTTTCCCCCTTACTCTCCCATGAATGGCTTTGTGGCTTTTGCTGGTCTCGGTTTAGTGTAATTAAGACCCTGTGGTCTCCAGGGTTTGGGCTCACATGGCCGGTTTAAAAAAATGTGTGCTCCAGATCACTTGGACTCAAATACCCTGGAACAGGAACAAAAAAAATTCCACCCCAGCCCTACAAGTGCTTCTTTTGGGAGTGGGCCACACAGGCTCAACTTACTGACAGAGTGATTAGTGTCTTTGCCACTTGACTCCAAGCCTGTAGCTGATCATGGAATGAATAGTTTCCTACATGTATTAAAGCCTTGGTGACTAGGTTTGCTGGTTGAAATCCCTGTCATCTTTTTGGGAAGCCAGTGATCTCTCCCTGATTAGGGCCAGTTGTAGACATTCAAGTCATAGGATCTGAAGTTGGAAGTGCCTTGAGGACCTGCTGGTCCAATTCCTTTGTTTTAAAATGAGGCAGTTAAAACCCAAAGAGGTCAAACTCAGCCTTCCATCCTGATGTCAAGACTGTTTCCCTTAGATCCTCTACTGTGTGATACAGATCAAACCTGCCCTGAACTAGGACTTCTGATATTTATCTGAGAACGTTGTAAGTGTCTATCTTGATTCTAGGCAGGAGGGTTTGAAAATAGCAGAAGGTGAACCCTGTCTTCAGATTATGGCAACCATAAAAGTACAGGGTGGAAGGCACTTCCTGACCCCAGTGCTGGGCTTGTGAAATGGACAGATTTCCTGTTTTGTGGAAATGTCCTCATCACGCCTTTATCTTTAGAGCTGAGCCAGAAAGCCCTCCTTGTGCGGACCTGGATTCTCAGGAGGCTCAGGACTTTGGAGAGCCTTCCTAGAAATGTGTGGGTCCTGCTCTGGGCCTGAGGTGGGTTTTGGTTGGCTGTGCATCCACAGGGCTCCTAGTCTCTTTCTTGCTCCTAGACACCCTGATACTTGAGTGAGGTGAATTGGATACCTTGAGGAGGAGGAGGAGCTCTAAAATACATGCATATGGGGTTGTCCGGGGACCCCATGGCCAGTCCTTGATTCAAAGAAGATGATCTGGCAATGAGATCTCTCCTGTGGTATGGTATTTTGTCCTCAGCATGACATGAGATGGGGCAGATGGAATATTGGTAACATGCTGATTTTGGATATGTCCAGCTGTTTGTATAGACAGAGGCTCCAAAGCAAAACAGAATAAAACTTGGTGGACCTGTGTACCTGGGACGGTCCTACATGGCCCCTTGACTCTGTGAGTGTTCTCTACCGACACTCCATTCCCATCTTTATGTGCTGAAACCTGTTCTGCCCATACCTCTTCATAGATTTGGGCTTCCCAGGTGGCTCTAATGGTAAAGAACCCACTAGCCAATGCAGGAGATGTAAGAGGTGTGGGTTCCATCCCTGAGAAGATCCCCTGAAGGAGGAAATGGCAACCCACCCCTGTATTCTCGCCTGGAGAATCCCATGGACAGAGGAGCCTGGCGGGCTACCATCCTCAGGGTCACAAAGAGTCAGACAGGACTGAATGATGAAGCACGTGTGTTTCATGGATTTGCTCCCATTTCCCCTCTGGAGTTTGGAGGCAGGCTCTTAGGAATTTCCACTTTCAATAGATTATTAATCTTCTAGCCCAGGCTGAATGAGCAAGAAACTTTTGCAAAGAAATTTGTTTCTTCCTGTAAATCATGCCTTCCTCGCAATACTATAACTGCTTTCAAATATGTGGGTGAGGGGTTTTGAAGAGCTGATGGGAGGTTCAGAAAGACCTGTATCAGGAAAGACTCTTTTGACCTTTGCCTTTTGCTTTGAGGAAGAGTTGCTTTTATTTTACGTATTATTGGCTTGGCCATGCCCAGTCTTGGTGGCAGAATGTGAGGTCTTTAGTTGTGGCATGTGGGAATCTAGCTCCCTGACTGGGGACTGAACCTGGGTCCCCTGCATTAGGAGCGCAGAGGCTTAGCCACTGGACCACCAGGGAAGTCCCAAAGGAAGAGATGCTTCTAATAGGCCATTACCAAATTCTTCAGAGGTTGATTCCACACTCAGGCAAATTATGAAGCATATGGGGTGAAGGGAGCACATTCCGCTTTCCCTATGGGGCTGTGAGTGGGTGCTGGGTCTGAGATATGTTCATTAAGCAGAGACAGGCCAACTCAATCAGCTAGAAAGTGAAGGTCAAAAGAAATCTATTAAGCAGATGTATAGCCTTCTATAGCTAGCTTCTTTAAAGAATTTACACAGAGATTGCAGGATGGGAACAGATTGGAAACGTTCTAAGTTCAGTTATAGTGCCATTTTAATATTAGATCACATGTGATCGTTAATTATATTTAAAAGAGCCAATGAGAAGAATGGCTAGAAAACAATCATTTGCCGTTTCAAAGAAGTTAATTATTAAAAAATTAGGTTTTAATTTCAAGTGGCAGATAGCAGGTATTCAATAACTATCGTCTGAAAAAATGAACATTGTTGTTTGCGATGCACTCTTTTAACCATTTATTATATGTGGAGATGTGTGGACTTTGAGATGAAAATATACAGCCCTTGTGCTTTGCTGCTGCTGCTAAGTTGCTTCAGTCGTGTCCGACTCTGTGCAACCCCATAGACGGCAGCCCACCAGGCTCCCCCGTCCCTGGGATTTTCCAGGCAAGAACACGGGAGTGGGTTGCCATTTCCTTCTCCAATGCATGACATGCACAATATGGTAATATAATGGCAGGATGTTTAAAGAAGGAGGATCTTAGTCTACCCAGGAACTGTCAAGGAAGAATTCACTAAAAAAGGCAGCTTTTGATTTCAAATAGGAAAGGGTTTTCAAAGTCGTTAAGGTTATAAAAGAAGAACCCTCTAGGCAGAGGCAAGTGCAAAAACAACAGCAACAACAAAAGGAAAAACAAGAAAGGATGGTGGGTTCATATGTGACTGGGGTATATTGCAAGAGAATAAGGCCAGGGAGCCTAGCTCGGTTGTTTTGGAGCACTCCAATATCTTAATAGCAATAAAGAATGGAAATACATAATTCACCAAGAGGAAATAGAAAAACCAATAATCCCATGAAAATATTCAACTTGCCAATAATCACGGGCACACAATTTATATCAGGATGCCAATTCCATAAATCAGAGTGGCAAATATTTAGAAAAGTAATATTGTTGGTGAGGATTCAAAAGATGCACTCACATATACTCTGTTAGGAGTGTAGATTGATAAAATCTTCCTGAAGACAATGGGATGATGTACATCAGGTTTTTTTTTTTGGTCACGTTCCCATCCCTTAAACTAATTTTTTCACTTCTTGAAATTTGTCCAGAATATCACTGAGACAGGCAGATGAATATTTGTGTACAAAAATATCAATCATGATATTATTTAGAACTGGGAATATTATAAGCAAAAAATGTGATAACATGGGTGAAAGTTAATCGCTCAGTCATGTCTGACTCTTTGCATGGGATGCATTGTAAAATGGATATATTTATACATCATCATATCATGTAGCAACACTCAACAAATACATTAAGAATGCTGTTAGTCAGTAGTATGAGCTTAAGATAAAATATTGACCACAGCAAGTAACGTCAAAATCCAGAATGATCTCAGCTATGTATAAGAACATGCAGACGGTTTCTGTTCCCAAGATGGAAGAACTGGGATCAGGTTAATCTTCCCATCTGAAAAAAACTACAGATAACATATATTTAAAAATTATTTTAGAAGATTTAATTGACATCAGGTAATGAAGAACAGTGATCCATGGGAGTTGTTCAGTCGCTCAGTCGCGTCTGACTCTTTGTGACCCCATGGACTGTAGCCTGCCAGGCTCCTCGGTCCATGGGTTTCTCCAGGCAAGAATACTGGAGTGGGTTGCCATTCCCTTCTTCAGGGGATCTTCCCCACCCAGGGATCAAACCCGCATCTCCTGCATGGCAGGCAGATTCTTTACTGTTTGAGCCACCAGGGCTAAATGTTAACTTTAAAAGTGTTTTCTGTAATTATTAGGCATTGCTTTTGTAATGATGAAAATTAAAGCTAAATGAAAATAGTTACAGTAATGTTTAGTCTGCAAAATGTTGTATTGGATTGTCTGGCTATGGATACATGCATTGAAACTAACAAAACCATTATTGATCATTAAAATGTTCATTTATTCATTCATTCAAAAAGGACTTTGAAGAGTTTTGATTAATGGGGAGGATTTAGCCCATTAGCATTGGGAATGGGGAATGGAGGGAACAAAAGCAACATGTGTTTTTGTAGGTGGAGAGAAAAGCACAAGAGGATGCATAGAATCAAGAAACAGACTAGTTTGGGTGGAGTGAACAATTAGTTGGATATTAATGTAGGTGAAGTTTGAGATGGGTGATCCTGGGAAAGGAAGATATGAACCTAGATGTCCATCAGCAGATGAATGGATAAGAAAGCTGTGGTACATATACACAATGGAGTATTACTCAGCTGTTAAAAAGAATACATTTGAATCAGTTCTGATGAGATGGATGAAACTGGAGCCGATTATACAGAGTGAAGTAAGCCAGAAAGAAAAACACCAATACAGTATACTAACACATATATATGGAATTTAGAAAGATGGCAATGATGACCCTGTATACAAGACAGCAAAAAAGACACAGATGTGTATAGTGGACTTTTGGACTCAGAGGGAGAGGGAGAGGGTGGGATGATTTGGGAGAATGGCATTGAAACATGTATACTATCATGTAAGAATCGAATCGCCAGTCTATGTTCGATGCAGGATACAGCATGCTTGGGGGCTGGTGCACGGGGATGACCCAGAGAGATATTATGGGGAGGGATGTGGGAGAGGGGTTCATGTTTGGGAACGCATGTACACCCGTGCTGGATTCATGTCAATGTATGGCAAAACCAATACAGTATTGTAAAGTAAAATGAAGTAAAAAAGAAAAGAAAAGAAAAGAAAATATGAACCAGGGCAGGATCTTTATATCTTGGCTTCTCTCATTCTTCTCTCCTTCCCCTTCTCCTTCCTTTTGTTACCTTAGTTTGTTTATATGAGTTTTTTTTTTTTTTTTGCATTTTAGGGAAATTCTTTGTGTTTGCGTTGAACTTGACTAATTCAGTTTTCTGCTATAGTCTGTCTTCTCTTCACTGCTTCTGACAAAGTTTTGCATTCATAACCATGTATTTAATAGACATACCCAGTTTGTCTTTTTTTGAAATTTATAATTTCAGTCTTACAGAGATACTTTGTCTCAGTATTTGTTTGTAATCAGTAACAGTTGAGTGGGGACTAAGGTGGAATTTGGTATAGGTCTCTACTCAAATATTTCAGAGCAGGATCTTTAAAGTCAGATTAAAGAGAAAGAAAGGAAGGGAGGGAGGGAAGGAGGGAGAGGAAGGAGGAAAGAGAGAAGGAAATCCGAGTGTTAATAGTTACTATTTTGCCAATTTAGAGATCTGGCAGCCTAAAGAAGGAATATAGTGGAATAGAGCCACAGGTCTTGCTCTTATTTCAGTATCACTGAGATAATGCTCTGCACCATGGTTAACTTTCCAACGTGTTTGATCAAAAGCGAACCTTGGTGGCTTCTCACGTGCAGGTGTCTAGGAGAAAGGTGACCACACCTTCCCAGAGATTCCCACGCTGCTATCACCTCCAGTTCGTACTCTCTGGGTGGGGTCTTTCTCTAAGTGTTTAGCAGAGCCTCTGTCCATTTTCTTCTTTCACAATTATGAGAGCTTTTCTAAATATTATACTTTGGGAGCATCTCATTCCTGTTTCTCAGAACTGCTAAGATTTTTGCAACCTAAAGATTTCTACAATATTTTTTAAAAGGATGAAACAATTTTAGACTCTCTGACAGCAGTGCTTTTAATTTTCATAGCCTCTTGAAATATTGTATGCAGAAGGGAAAGTAGAGGGTACTCATTTCAGTACCCCCGGCTTGATAAATAGAGACTGAGTTCAAAATAGGTGATTTTCCTGTAGTTTATACAGGTTGTGGGTAGAAGAAGTAAGGTAAGATCCCAGTTCTTTTGACAGGAATATCCAAGCGTAGTTTTGCCCTACCTTGCTGTAACACGATGACCTTTTCCCTCGATATATAAAAGTCATTCGAATATTAAATGACTTGAAACAGTAAACACAGGTGGTGTACTGTTTGACTAGAGCCTGAGGACTCTGAAAAGGAAAGAGGGAACCTCACATCTCTGTTTCCTATGACTGAAATAATTTGTCTCTGAAAAGGGCCCACACTAATTATAGTGATCATCATCCACACGATAAAATCCTATATTATATACCATACTGTGGCTTGTGTTATATAGCATGTTTTGGCCCTTGTTATATAGCATGTTTGGGGTCAAATGAACCCCCACAAAATGCTTTTCAGATTTAGTACCGAGGTCTGCTAGTTATAGGATGCTCTTATGAAATTAAATAACGCACTAGCAGAATTATTTTTTAAATAGTTAATTTCTGGCTGTGCTGGCTCTTCGTTGCTGGGCAGGCTTTTTCTCTAGCTGCTGCGAGCGGGGGCTACTCTGTTGCGGAGTGTGGGCTTCTCAGTGGGCTGGCCTCTCTCGTTGTGGAGCAGGGGCTGTAGGGCGCTTGGGCTTCAGTAGTGGTGGCACATGGGCACAGTAGTTGTGGCTCCTGGGCTCTAGAGCACAGGCTCAGTAATTGTGGCCCACAGGCTTAGTTGCTCTGTGGCATGTGGGATATTCCTGGATCAAGGATTGAACCCATGTCTCTTGCATTGGCAGGAGGATTTTTTTTTTTTTTTAACTATTGAGCCACCCAGGAAGCCTGACACCCGCAGAATTATGATTATAAGGGGTAAGAAGGAAAGTGGGAAATGACCAGGCCATAACAGTGGAAGGGAGTTTTTCTGAAACAATATCAAGAATCAATGAGGCAGAGAGGGCCCGCCACCCCAACAGTATTCATAGCAGCACTATTTACAATAGCCAGGACTTGGAAGCAGCCTGAATGTCCACCCACAGAGAGATGGATAAAGAAGACGTGGTACGCACACACAGTGGACTATTACTCTGTCATACGAAGGAATGAAACCGTGCCATTTGCAGAGACATAGGAAGCTCTAATGTGGTTGTACAGAGTGAAGTGAGTCAGAAAGAGAAAAACAAGTATCCTACATTAATGCATATATGTAGAATCTAGAAAATGGTATGGATGAACCTATTTGCAAAACAGAAATAGAGACACAGACAGAGAGAACAAATGTTTAGATACCAAGGGGGGAAAGGGGAGGTGGGATGAATTGGGAGATTGGGATTGACATATATATACTACTGTGTATAAAACAGATAACAATTTTAAAAAAAGTCATAAGGCAGAGAAACAGGAAAGGCAGTTCCAGACGTCAGCAACCCACCAACCCTGAGCACGTATATAGACCACTGCCATCCCTTGTTAGTCATGGGTATTACATTTCCAAATTACCTCATATACAAGCTGGCATATTAAGATGTTAGTATAAAGTGTTGCAATGAAATGACTTTATATTTATAGACATGTTATTTCCAAGTCTCTCAAAGAAAATAGTTTTTTGAGAAATTCAATTTATTATTTTATTTTTTGTGCTGTTTGGAAAACCCAAATATTGGCTTCCTGAATTTTGTTTGTGATGGCAGTAAATGTTCATCACAAGTGAGTTTTTTATTTTATTTTTTTTCTGGTCAGAGTTGACAGTGAAGGCTGAAATGAGTTCATCAAACAGTTAGTCACTGGATCAATATGAGACTGTGTTTTGAAGCAGAAGTATAAGAGCATATTTTGGAAGCCAACTGTTGAATGGCTTTTGATTTTCATGAAATTTTGTATATATTCTGTTTTTGTATTTTTGGTTTCATAAAGGCAAGCAGCTTAAAAAGGAGTTATAAAGTAATTTTTGGTGTCTTAGAAAAGAGTTTTGAAAATAACTATGTTTTCTCTTCACTCAGGGTCAGCTTCTGTCCCTGAAAATTACCCTTTGAGGAGTTCCCATCAGGTGGAATTTCATAGCTGGAACTGGTTTATGGCTGTTCATGGCTTGGGCAACCCAATTGACTCAGATCTTGGACAATTTGTTTAGTGAGAGGATGGTGCATTTGACACATCTTAAGATGGATATGAAAGTATTTATTCCAACACAAATATCAACTGCATATCATGACCACTAAAAGGGAAAAACAGGTAAATTAATTGCAGTGTAAAGATTACTCTTTTTGCTGTGGGTGTTCCAAGGCCTTCCAATCCACCACTTCAAGTGTAAGGCTAAATGTGAAGGCAAATGGCTATGCAGACTTGTCAAAATGTTTCCTGTGGAGCAGAATTTTAATCTCAAGAGCCAGTCTGACGTGGAACCATGTGGCCTCCACAAAGTCCTCAGCAAAGTAAATGTCACAGAGTGTATCATTACTATAGTCTGTCAAGAATTTGAATCATTAGTATTAATAAAAATGAAGCATTAATTGGGAACCTAATACATGTCAGATGTTTTCACAATATACAAAATCACTGTGAAGTTGGCATTTTTGCCTCCATGTTACAAAGAAGGAAACAGAGTCTGAGAGATGTTTAGCAACATATCCAAGGTTATACCAGATTGAGCATTCAGGTCAGAGTCAGATTCAATCTGACTTTAAATCCCAATCTGTTTTCATCATAGAATGCATGGAAGTGAAAGCCTCTCAGTGGTGTCTGACTCTTTGCAACCTCATGAACTATGCAGTCCATGGAATTCTCCAGGCCAGAATACTGGAGTGGGTAGCCATTCCTTTCTCCAGGGGATCTTCCTTTGATCTCCAGGGGATCTTCTTTCAATCTCCAGGGGATCGAACCCAGGTCTCGCTGTTTAAATTCTTTGAGCCCTGTCTGCATGCTAAGTTGCTCAGTCGTGTCTGACTCTTTATGATCCATGGACCATAGCCTTCCAGTCTCCTCTGTCCATGGAATTATCCAGGCAAGAATACTGGAGTGGGTTGCCATCCTACTCCAGGGGATCTTCCAACTCAGGAATCAAACCCTCATCTCGTATGCCTCCTGCTTTGGCAGGTGGGTTCTTACCACTAGCGCCACCTGGGAAGCCCATAAGTCTATGCTTATTTCTATCTATAATCTGAGGTTCTCTGGGCCATCATTGATATTAAATCTATATTAACTAAAGCTAAAGCATTTATGTCTGCATCTACCTTTTTGCTTCTCAACAAAAATATCTAAACTGTGCTGTAAACTCACACTTTCCTATGAAAACCAATACCTACCCATGTCTACAGATTAATTATTGTGGTCTTACAGTGGATCTGTTATAAGAAAGGATATGGGGAAAGGAAACAGACAGTTTTACATTTTTAAAGTCTGATTTCTTATGAGATTTTTCCTTTTATAAGTGAAAGATTCCAGCCCCCTTTCCAAGTGGATGCTTATGTGGAACTTCAAAATACGATACCGATAATAGCTACCTTCTTCGCAGAGTTTGAAAACCTCGAATTCTGCCTGCTCTTTGTACCTTCAACTTCTTTCCCTCATCATGCTCCTGGGATGCCAGGACTTGAAAGAACGTATAGTATAAACTTGCCAAACTATTGAAATTAACAATATGTCAGCAATCATGGATTAGGATTCAAAGGTTGGCTTTCCTCTTTATAAGTGACCTTAAAGTCACTTAAACTTGCTTAAGCAAGTTTCTCATTTCAATTGAGTCTCAATTTGCAGTCTTTAAGAATGAGTATCATAGGGCTTTGTCTCAGGAGGCTGTTGAAAGGGTTTAAAAATTGGCTTTTATTGGAGTATATTTGCTTTACGATGTTGTGCTAGTTTCTACTGCGCAGCAAAATGAGTTCACACATGCATGTTGAGAGATTTAAATGGGATAATATACAAAAGGGCCCGGAACAATGGCTACAGCATAGCTTCAATGAAGGACAGTTCCCATCACTGCTTATTCCCAGTCCCTCAAAAGTCCTTCTTTGTAACTGTCAAGATTATATGCAGGGCACATGTGACTAAGAGCTTCACTGCTCAACAAAGGCACTACCTCAAAGTGTATCCAATCCTGTCTTTTGTTTACAGTACAGCTGTCCGTACTGTCATCTGGATTCACCATCTTCTCTAAGCATTTACCCAAAGTGACTTCATTGTAGACTGCTCTATCTCCCGTGACTTCCAGCCTTCCTTAGTGAATAATTGTTAATGGTATTGCACTTACTCATTACTAGTCTACTTTCTACCTCTATGGATTTACCTATTCAGGAGATTTCATATAAATGGTATCATATAATAAGTGACCTTTTGTGTCTGTTTTTTTAAATTAGCATAATATTTTCAAGGTTCATCTGTGCTGTAGTATGTATCAGTGTTTCCATTCTGTGGCTGAGTAATATTCCATTGTATGGATATACTACTTTTGTGTATTTATTCATCACATGATGGACAGTTGGTTGTTTTTGCCTTTTGGCTATTGTGAATAATGCTTCTATAAATGCATGTGTTTCTGTTTGAGTGACTGTCTTCCATTCTTTTGGGTATATACCTAGAAGTGGAATCACTTGATTATACGTAATTCCATGTTTAACTTTTTAAGGAACCACTAAACTCTTTTCTGCAGCAGCTGTACCCTTTTATATGCCCACCAGCCATGCATTAGGGTTCCAAAAATTTTTATTTATCCTTCAGTTCAGTTCAGTCGCTCAGTCGTGTCCGACTCTTTACGACCCCATGAATTGCAGCACGCCAGGCCTCCCTGTCCATCACCAACTCCCAGAGTTTACTCAGACTCACGTCCATCGAGTCAGTGATGCCATCCAGCCATCTCATCCTCTGTCATCCCCTTCTCCTCCTGCCCCCGATCCCTCCCAGCATCAGAGTCTTTTCCAATGAGTCAACTCTTTACATGAGGTGGTCAAAATATTGGAGTTTCAGCTTCAGCATCAGTCCTTCCAAAGAAATCCCAGGGCTGATCTCCTTCAGAATGGACTGGTTGGATCTCCTTGCAGTCCAAGGGACTCTCAGGAGTCTTCTCCAACACCACACTTCAAAAGCATCAATTCTTTGGCACTCAGCCTTCTTCATAGTCCAACTCTCACATCCATACATGACCACTGGAAAAACCATAGCCTTGACTAGATGGACCTTAGTCGGCAAAGTAATGTCTCTGCTTTTGAATATGCTATCTAGGTTGGTCATAACTTTTCTTCCAAGGAGTAAGTGTCTTTTAATTTCATGGCTGCAATCACCATCTGCAGTGATTTTGAAGCCCCCCAAAAATAAAGTCTGACACAGTTTCCACTGTTTCCCCATCTATTTCCCATGAAGTGATGGGACCGGATGCCATGATCTTCATTTTCTGAATGTTGAGCTTTAGGCCAACTTTTTCACTCTCCACTTTCACTTTCATCAAGAGGCTTTTTAGTTCCTCTTCACTTTCTGCCATAGGGTGGTATCCAACACATTATTTTTCACTTAAAAAATTGTTATTTTAGCCATCTTAGTCTGTGGGAAGTGGTATGCGTTTGTGCTTTTGAGTTACATTTTTCTAATGGCTAATGATATCAAGCATCTTTTTTTATGTGCTTATCAGCCATTTATATATCTTTTTTGGAGAAAGATCTATTCAAGTTTTTTTTAAAACCTATTCTGTAACTGAGTTGTCTTTTTGTCGTTGATCTTGCCAGACTTTTAAAGTGTGCACAGAGTATTCAGTGATGGACTCCACCCCACCTTTGTTAAAATTAGTGCATTGTTGCCATGAAAAGGAGAAGTAGATACTGGGTAGAAACAGCAACAAATCTCTGCCATATTAAGAAAATTACACCAGGCAATTTCTCTGACGAACCCTAGAAGACTTCCCATAACCTTGCACAGTAGTAACTCTGTAACCCAAACTCGTCAGTTTTACTTAATGCTTTTCTTTTTTCTGGCTGTGACGTCATTACATCGGCTGCTGGGGAGAAGTAGGTGAGGTGGGAGAAATGAAATCCTGGAGTTGATGATGTCTGTGAGGTTCCACCTTCTGTCAGGGATAATTGAAAGCCCAAATATTCTTTCCATGTGATTAATATATGCCTTTAGTCAAGGGAGATGAACTCTGTCACCAGAGTTCTAAGAAATTTCATAAGAAAGGTGAACAACCATTCTAGTCTGTTTGTGACCGTCTCAAACTTTGCATGAAAATCTAAAAATCTTGTGTCCTGGGAAACCCCTCAGTGAGATAGGAAAGGTCTTGATTTCTGGTGATGGGTATGGAAAGTTGAGGGAAAAGTACAAAATTCACATGCTGCTGCTGCTGCTAAGTCACTTAAGTCATGCCCGACTGTGTGACCCCATGGATGGCAGCCCACCAGGCTCCCCCATCCTTGGGATTCTCCAGGCAAGAACACTGGAATGGGTTGCCATTTCCTTCTCCAATGCATGAAAGTGAAAAGTGAAAGTGAAGTAGCTCAGTCGTGTCCGACTCTTCTTGACCCCATGGACTGCAGCCTACCAGGCACATGCACAGATATGGCATAGATGGATAAATGGGTATCTTCTGTAGTCACCATCATTTTCTCTGACCACTGATGTTAACAGTCATGAGTCGTGGTTCATAATAAAGGACTATTTATTGGACTATTTTGGGTGATGAGACTTAAGTGTGAATATAAGGACATTGTAATTGTGAACGTTAACAGTCTGTGTTTAATTTAAACATTGTGAACACTGTGACCAGATTTTCTGAGAGTTTGGATAACAAAATGAGCATGATCACAATACTTTACCAGCTTCAGCATGACCTAGGTATCACTGAAGAAGAAAGTTAAATGACCCTGCAATTTTTTTAAGTATAGTTGGTTTACAACATTATGTTAATTTGTGCTGTACAGCAAGGTGATTCAGTTATACATATATATGCATTCTTTTTAAATATTCTTTTCCCTTACCATTTATCATGGGATAGTGAATGTAGTTCCCTGTGCTATACAGTAGGACTTTGTTGTTTATCTTCTATATATAACAGCTTGTATCTGCTAACCCCAACTTCCTGCTCCATCCCTTTTCCAACCTCCTCTCCCGCTTGACAGCCGCAGGTGTCTTCTCTATGTCTATTGAGTCTGTTTCTGTCTCATAGACGGTTTCCTTTGTGTCACATTTTAGGTTCCGTGTATAAGTAATATCCTATGGTATTTATCGTGCTCTTTCTGACTTCCTTCACTTAGTATGATGGTGCCTAATTGCATCCATGTTGCTGCAAATGGCATTATTTCATTCTGCTTTACAGCCGAGTAGTACTCCATTGTGTGTGGTGTATGTATCTTTATACACCCCATCTTCTTTAAGTACTCATCTGTCGACGGACATTTAAGTTGTTTCCGTATCTTGGCTGTTGTGAATAGTGCTGCTATAAACACAAGAGGGCATGTGTCTTTTTGAATTATAGTTTTCTATAATTATAGACTTCCCTGGTGGCTCAGATGATAAAGCATCTGCCTACAATGCGGGAGACCCAGGTTCAATCCCTGGGTTGGGAAGATCCTCTGGAGAAGGAAATGGCAACCCACTCTAGAACTCTTGCCTGGAAAATCTCATGGACGGAGGAGCGTTGTAGGCTACAGTCCATGGGGTCGCAAAGAGTCGGACATGACTGAGCGACTTCACTTCACTTTTGAATGTCCAGTATAATATTAACAACAGACGGAGGGGTACCTGTAACTGGATTAGGGAGATTGATAATCAAGCCAAATATACTGTACAACATGCAGAAAAAAATTGGGATCTTGCATGTTGAACAAGGGATGTGAAAGCACATATGGAGACTGAATCTCACAAATCTGTAATGGGACAGTCAAGTAATTCTATGCCAATTTAAGTGCTTTTCCTCTACTGAAAGGCACTAGGGCTCAGCTGAAAATAGTGGCCTCTCGTTGATGTATGACAGAGACTACTACAACACTGTAAAACAGTTAAACTCCAATCTCAAAAAAAAGTAAAGAAAATAGTGGTTTATGAATTGGCTTCAACATACTTGATGAATGGAGACACATTATTGTCTTCTTGAGCGTCTGTGAAACTATTACTTTTCTTGATTCAGATATTGCAATTAAAATGTTCTGTAGTTAAATTAAGGGGAAAATTTGATAGTTGACCTGTTGGCCCTTCCCACTGTAGAGTTCATTCTGTTAGCTGTTATTGACGATCAAGTTTTCTGTAACATTGATTAAGAGGGGAAGTAACAGAAATTTAAAAAAAAAAACAACAAAAACCAGTTCTCCTTAGGTTATAGGTAATTTGTGTTGAGAAAATGAAGCATCAAACTATCTTCATGATTTCGAAGAAGATTCTAATGAAGTTGCAGACGATATAAAACAAAAGGTTGTTGGTAATCTTGTCTAAATGCAAATTAGACAAATTATATTTTGCTCATCGGTCTGCTTATTTGTTAGATGATGCTAATATAAATTCTGACAAGTTCTATTTAATCTCTAAACTTTTTACCAAAGAAAAGGGTAAGATCTTACCTTTTAAGTGTTCTGTACACCTCGTACACAACATTGCTAAAAAAGGATGTGATTTGCTTATCAGTGTTATTCACAGTGAATTTTCTGTCACTTTCAAGTTCCTCAAAACAATCAGAAGCAATTAATAAAATTTTGACTTTATAGAAATGAAAGGAAATAGCGTCCTACTGCATGGTATATCTTGACACATTTTTCTTGGCCATTAAAAAGAAAAGGTTTTAAAATGTTGGCCTGCTATAAAATATTTTCAAATGTGAGATAAGAAGAATCTCCTTCACTAATTTGGAAATACCTTGAGGATAAAAATGGGGAAAAGGATTACTTTAAAAGAGAGATTTATATAATGTTTCTTCAAAGCTTTTTGGTGATTTTTAAAGAGATATTAAGGAGTTTTAGAAAAGGATGAACTGACTGCACTTGAAATATTTTAGGTTGTGGAAAACACTTATATGGAAAAAAAGAAGTCTTATTTTTGGAAAGAAATAAAACTGTTTCAGAATTCATAAAAATGCCAACAGAGTGGGCAGCCAAATTAAACAGGACTTTCTCAATTTATTTACTAAAACTGTAATGTATTTGGAATGCAACTTCAATTCCACAAATTCAAACTGCTTCTTGGCTTTAAAGCCATTTTCTGTGAATGAGGTTTAACTTTGGATTTTTTTCAAGATTATGGACATTGTAGACACAGAAAATGTATTTGATAAATTTAGAGATGCAAAGGAACTGATGGACAGACGACTGATCTACCATAACAAACCAGTAGATGTGACGTGGTTGAGCATTTGTAAAGAACTGGAAACTAATTCCTAGAAGTCTAAAAACCTGGCGTTGCTAGTAAATAAAATTGTAAGTATTCTATGTATGAATGCTTTGTGGAGAGGATGTTTAGACATCATCAAAACCAGAAATCAGTGTGATGTGGGCTTAATAAGGGCAGAGCTGGCAACACAAAATGAATTTTATATTTGCCTGTTGTCAGCATCACTACTACATTAAAAAGGATGTCCTCAAGGCTGCAGGAAATTCAGAGAAGTATTGTTTGAGAAGGATTTAGAAAGATTACAAGTAGCTTACTGTGTCATGGGACCAAAAGAAACATATTTTATTTTAAATTAAATATGGATAATACCTGCTTGACTAGTCCTATGTTCTCTTTTTTCACAATGCATTATATTCAAATATGTTAAGAATATATATTAATATAGCATAATGTAACCGAGCATAACTGTTATATTCAATGTGTTTAAAAGGTTTAAATAATTGCTCTATCAGAGGGCAGAAAGAAATATTATAAAAATATTAAACATTTCTCACACATATAATTTGCTTAGATCTAGTTGGAAGGACTGATGCTGAAGCTGAAACTCCAATACTTTGGCTATCTCATGAGAACATTGGAAAAGACCCTGATGCTGGGAGGGACTGGGGGCAGGAGGAGAAGGGGACGACAGAGGATGAGATGGCTGGATGGCATCACCGACTGGATGGACGTGACTTTGGGTAAACTCCGGGAGTTGGTGATGGACAGGGAGGCCTGGCGTGCTGTGATTCATGGGGACACAACTGAGCAATTGAAATGAACTGAACTGAACTGATTAGTAAATACTACTAAGTACTACCTTGTCTTATTTTTGTTTAAATATTAACATTTGTATAGAATACAGAATTATGATTTCAAATAAACATCTACTTTTCATATTTTGTATTAATGAGAAGTGTTAGTCACTTAGTTGTGTCCGAGTCTTTGCAAGCCCATGGACTATAGCCCACCAGGCTTCTTGTCCATGGGATTCTCCAGGCAAGAATACTGGAGTGGGTTGCCTCCTCCAGGGGATCTTCCCCATTGAGAATTCAAACCCAGGTCTCCTACATTGCAGGCAGATTCTTTACTGTCTGAGCCACCAGGGAGGCCCAAGAGATATGTAAATTAATTGTTGTATTTTATTATGATTTTTGTTTGTTTGTTTGATGTGGCCATGTCCTGGCTTGGCTTTCTAAACGGTTGTTAATTCTACCCAGATAAATGCAGGACACTGACTCTGGTCCAGCTGGGGCTCCCCCATCCTCTTCCTGTAGGATACACAAAAGCAGATGTGGCTTACTGAGGCTGTGCAAAAACATAGCTGACTGACAACATTCAGACCTCCAAGTGAAACGCTGAAAGGAAGATAGTGATGTGCCAAATGGTGTGAGGGTGGACTAATGGGTAATTCAACCTCATTTTTACAGAGCAAATAAAATGTATAAAAAAAGGACTCTCCTAGTTAATGGGCTTCCTTGATGGTTCAGCAGGCAAAGCATCAGCCTGCAGTGCAGGAGATGTGGGAGACACGGGCTTAGTCCTTGAGTTGGGGAGATTCCCTTCAGTAGGAAATGGTTACCTACCCCAGTATTCCTGCCGGGAAAATCCCATGGACAGAGGATCCTGGTGGACTGTGGTCTATGTGGTTGCAGAGAGTCAGACACGACTGAAGCAAATGAGCACACACACACTCTAGGTAATATGAAAAGCAACATTGTGGAGGAAGACCCATCTAAAAGGTGCAAGAAAGCAGATATTAAAACAAACAAACAGAAAGAGTCTAAGCTCAAGAAAACCCAACCCAAGAAATAAAAATTTCCTGTAAGTACTTTTCAGAGTAGAACTTAAAGTGAACAAGAATTTGGTGACTCAAGAGCTCAAAGATAAATTGCTAAAACAACGGAGTGAGCTGAAAAGGAAGATTACCGAAGGAGGAAAATAATTTAAGGTACAAACTCTCTTTTAAGTGGAAGAAACTGAATAGGAATAGAGAAGACCCAGCAGAAAAGTGAATGCATGACAGAGCAAAGGCTTGTGATAATTACCCTGAATACTGGAAAAAATCAAAGGGATTAATGGAATTAAAATGGCAGTGATAGATAAAAAGGTAAGAGATGATATTTTAAACTAAGAATAATTGGTCTTCTTGAAGTAGAAAGTGAAATAAATAGAATTGTTATGAATGAAAGAAAACCTTACCAGAGTGGTCTCAGAAATCCTGGTAGAATGACAACCCATGTCTTTGGGAATTGGGCTTTCTTTCTGCTCCACTGTCTTTGAGTGCATGCAGAGTTGCTTCAGTCGTGTCCAGCTCTGTGACCCTATGGACTGTAGCTCACCAGGCTCCTCTGTCCACAGGATTCTCCAGGCAAGAATGCTGGAGTGGGTTGCCGTGCCCTCTTCCAGGACATCTTTCCAACCTAGGGATCAAACCTGCGTCTTTTGCATCTACCTGCATTGACAGGCAGTTTTCGTTTTGTTGTTGTTTTTTTTTTTAACCGCTAGAGCCCTCTGGGAAGCCCTCTTTAGTGTGTGGCCACTCTCCCTTCGTGCACTGTTTCCACATTCCGGGCAGGAGCATGGATGAAGGACAGGGGGCCAGTTGCTTCTGCTAGTGAGAGTTTGTGTTTTTAAGACAGAATAAGCTCTCCCAGGGACATCTGACTATATCTCATTGGTGAAACTGTGTCACATGACCACACCCCACGTCAAGGGCATCTGGGAAGGTATTCTATATTCTTCCTCTATAGTGGAGGAAGGCAAGGGGTTAACTGTGGTGTCTGGGAACCCAAGCCAGAGCCATCTCCCAAAACAGCAAGTCCATAGGCATTGTCTAAATTAGATAACTCAATAAGCAGCAATGTCAGTGTATTTTTTAGAAGATTGGTGGTAATTACTGGAATAAACTGCAGAGATATTTGAAGAGTTTGCTTCAGGGAGCAAAATGTAAATATACAGAGAAGTGTGGTGCTGTATAGCTATTTTCACATAAGCCCTTTAATTTTACCTGAATTATAACCATATATTTGTATTTAAAAATGCAAGTATCTTTGGGGAAAATATAGGGAAAAAAGGAAAATAGAGAAAATCATTAGGTGACTTCCCTGTTCAACTCCCCATCTCTTACCACCAGAAAATAAAAGGTACACGTACAGAAAAATTACAAAGAGAAAAAGTGTTTATAAGTAAAATTCTTACTAAATACATAATTAATATATAATTATGTATATTTAAAGTTCAAGGAAAGTAAGGGGGAGAAGACAAAATTTTAGTCCATAGAGGGAAAAAAAGGAAGCAAAGAAATTTTAATCAATCAAATGAAAGGCAGGAAAAAAAATGAAAAGGAATCAAGGAGAAAGAATATAAGTGGGAAATACAAAATAAGGCAGCAGAAGTCCATCTATATTACGACAAATCTGAATGAGCTCAACAAGGGCAACAGAGATTAAGATCCAGCTACGTGATATTGACAGGAGATATTCTGAATACAAAATGATGTCTGTAACCTAAAAATAAACACACGAATACGGGTAGATCGGATCCTAATGATGATGACTATAGGCACAGTAGCATCAACAGCAACCACAAAAAACAAAATGATTTCCCTCCCCACCCCACCAAAAGTACCTATCGGCCGTTTGTATGTTTTCTTTGATAAATGTCTATTCAAGTCCTTTGTCCACTTTTTAAGCAGCTTTTTAAATTTTATGTTATTTTTTCTCTTGGGTTGTAGGAGTCCCTGTAAAATTTTGGATATTAACCCCTTATCAGACAAATGGTTTGCAAATATTTTCTCCCATCACTCTGTCAATTGTTGCCTTTTCTGTCTAGAAGCTTTTTGGTTTGATGCACTCCTGTTTGTCTGGTTTTGGTTTTGTGGCTTGTGCTTTTGGTCTCATGACCGAAAAATCATGGCCAGGACCAATGTCCAGAAGTTACGCTGTTTGTTTTCTTCTACTAGCCTAATAGTTTTAGGTCTTACATTTAAGTCCTTAATCCATTGTGATTTGACTTTTTTCATTTCACTGGAGTTCAGAATGATGCAACAGAGCCACTGAACCACGTGTCCGCATCAGAAAGTGGCAAACTGTAGGCGTCACTCTGGCCTCTCGCGGCGTTTTCTGATCTCAACCCACAGCTCGCTGGAGGTGGGACCATCCCTTCATTCTGAGCTGCTTTTGCTTTATGGCACAGCTGAGGTGCTCAAGGCCTGCATGCAGGCACAGAAAGGGGGCCTGGCTCCATGGATCTCTCTGGGGGAAAAGCTTGACAACACAGAGGAGGAGTAGTAACGTCAGAATAAATCACGGACTGTGTGTTTCAACACAATGGGAAGACCAGTGTGTAAAGAATGGTGCCTGGAACTTGTCTGGCAGTCCAGTGGTAAGGCTTTGCCTTCCAGTGCACAGGGCTGTGGGTTCTATCTCTGGTTGGGAAGCTAAGGTCCCACATGCCAAAAAACTAAAACATAAGAAATCCCAGAAACAATATTGTAACAGATTTAATAAAGACTTTAAAAATGGTCTATCTAAGAAAAAAGACTACAAAAATATTTTTTAAAAAATAGATGATCCTTGACATACTCTTAATCCAGGCTTTTAGCTAGATTTTGAAGGTTGTTCAAGACCTGTTCATTTTGGAATATTTTCTCTGTTTATTCTAACCACAGTCCTATTGTAAACACAAAAGCTGTTTGCATTAAACACTTGCACGAATTGGCAATGACAGGGTCCTTCTGACAAGTCCATCAGGCCCAGGGAGCGACACAGTAGAGAGGAGCTGACATCTGCTTCCAAGTCTTCTATCTGGAGGTGAGACCTCTGGGCACAGGGGGAGATCTTGAGAGAATAACACATTCTCTTGTGAGGGATTTTTGTCCTGACACTGGGTCTTGATTTCCCCATCTTTTACATTTCTTCCTTTTACTCCTACGTACATCCTATGAGAAAAATTCATTTTGTTCCTAACCTGCTCTGGGATTGGCTTCTAAGTACAAACCAGAAGTACATCTGTACTTTCTCAGCAAACTCATCGTTTGGCTGGGTCGCTTCATAATTAGGTTTTTCAAAAGCCGCTCTCCTCATATATCAATGATTCTGCTTCCTTAATCATCCTCCTTAGTTCTCCATGAGCCTACTCATTTGTCAAACTGTCTGGGTCTACAGGGCTTCGGCATTTACAGAAAAAGGAGTGACACCCGCAACCTGGGTGCGATGTCTACTTGGCTGTGGTCTTGGGATCTTTCTCCCACGTTTTCCCCCTTCTGCTCCCCATTTGCCCTGCCAGATGATAGCATTGTTTCCCGTATCCAGAAGAGAAGATCTGTCCATTTAGTGAGCTTTTGGATTTCTGCAAAAATGCTTTTAGAAGCAGAGCACTCTGGAAATCGAGGCTTCCTGTTTATGTCCTTTTGTACTGGGAGATCTGACTTCCTAAAGCACTAACCAGCTTTATAGCTAATTAATCTCTGATAACCTTGGTGATAACCCAAGAGGCAGGACAAATTATCGTATGAGTTCCTAATCTCATATTGGGTAGATAGTACAAAGGGAGTATGTTGGCAATATGTGGGCAAAGAACAGGCAATCCTGTTTCATCAGGAGTATCACAGCCTGAAAAGTTACTCTATGGCAATTTAATCCTGTCTGTCCAAATAGACATGAAAGGAACAAGCTAGCAAGGTCTCAGGCAAGATACATATTTCTCTTATTTGTCACTGGGGTTTTTTCTGCAGAACCTGATATGGATATACTGTCTTTGATGTGTTCTCTTCCACTAGGAGACATTGTTTTACGATGGGAATGAATATGTTTTTTATGAGAGTCACTAAGCATGAAGTGTTGAAAGGATTCGCTTCTTCAGCTGATCTATGAAGGTCTTTAAGTATCTCTGATGGATTCATTCTTTCTTCACACAGTTACTGGGAGTTTACTATAGACTGAATACCGTGTAGGCACCTGGAATGGGATGGTGAGTCGGAATAGATAGGCCTCTGTCCTGATGGGTTTTATAAAGTAATAGGGAAAGACAAATGTTAACCATTATAGCACAAAAATACTTGTAAAATCCCTGAAGTGATAATTGATCATTGGAGGGTATCTCAGTGAAAGGCATATGGGGATAGGATGTTCTGGAGTTCTGATTGGTTGAATTTGCTTGTGGTCATCCTGGAACTAATGAGACACACATCTACAGACACACCCTTTCCTGTGAGTACTCTGAAGGTGAGGTCATGTGGCATTGTCTATTTCTTTGTTTCAGAGGATTTGATAGTTTTTATTTGCACTTCATACCTAGTTAGTATCACTTAGTTCATCAGATTCATCAGACAAAATGTCTCCAAACATAATTCCATCACAAAAAGGATACCTAGAAAAAAATTTTACATATTGACCTGGAAATCATCTGGCTTGCTGGGATCACATGTTCTTCAGATTAAAGTGAAATTCAACTCCAAATCTGGTGGGAAATCCAGTAGCATTTTACTCCCAGCATTCACCTGTAAATGCTCACCTCGCAAGATTTACTGGAGATTTAGGGCATAACGTGGTTGTGATGGTAATGAAACCACACAGCAGCACAACAGAAAAAACCTGAATTTTGGATGTTCCAGATTTTAAAAGTCCCTCAAGCATTTCCTTCCTTAGGGGATTTTTGCCCCTTTTTTTCTTGAGCTCAGCTCTGTCATTTTTTCACATTTCTAAGTTTATCCTAGCAAAACCCTAGGGGTATCTTTCAACAGCTATCTTCTTTTGTTGAGGGCAATAGGATTTACTGAAAAGAATATAAAAGGATCCCATTATCAAATAAATTTGGGGAGCTCCAGTTGAAATACAATAGGAGCTTTTTAACTCTGGGATTTATCAGAGTCTTTAATTCACTAATATATGTTGTAAATTGCTAAGAGACATTTTTGAAAGTCTTTCACAGGATATATTTTTATTATTTCTCAGAAACTGCATCGTTTTTGATAATTTAGGCTCCACGTAGTACAAGATCTATGACTTATAATGATTTGAGCAACAAGAAATGTGATGTTTTCGCGTGGCTGGAAGTACAGATATTGGATGGTTGGTTCTGTGGGTCAGTGATGACGCCAAGGGCTCAGGCTTTTCCCCTCTTGGCTTTTGCCATCGTCAGAGTTGACTCTGTATTCAGACTAGCAGCAGAATGGCTGCTGCAGGCATGCTCAGTGCGCCCAGTTGCTCAGTCATGTCTGATTCTCTGGGACCCCTTGAATTGTAACCCATCAGGCTCCTCCATCCATGGGAATTTTCAGGCAAGAATGCTGAGTGGGTTGCCATTTCCTTCTCCAGGCTGCAGCAGGTACAGGCTTTACGTCTATAGTGGCAGTATCCTTAAGAAAAGGAGTGGCCATTTCTTCCTAGAGCTTTTTCTTCGAGAGAATCGCCTTGTTTCAAAATCTACCTATAGACTCTCTCCCACAGGTCTTTGGCTGGATTGGTTCTTAGCCTTATTCCTAAACTAATTCATAGCAAGGAGGATGGCTGAGCCTCCCTTAAGCATCTGGCTTCGCATGGGATAGGTAGATACCCGCACACAACTGAGGTTCTTTTTGGAAGGTGTTAGGTGGGAATAAGTGCGATCAAGCCACTAATAATGTCCATTAAAGAAACACATTGCTATGGACTGAATTTTGTCCCCCCTAAAAGTCATAATTGAAGGCCTAACCCTCCTTTTGACTGATTAGATTTGAGGATAAGGTCTTTATGAGTAATTAAGGTTAAATGAGCATCATGGACTCAATGGACGTGAATTTGACGGAGGAGCCTGTCTTGCTGCAAAGAGTTGGACATGACTTCATGACTGAACAACATCTGAGGTCATACCGGTAGAGCTCTAATGTGGTAAGACTGGTGGGTTTATAAGAAAAGGGAGAGAGAAAGTACAAGCACCAAGGAGGTGAGGACATTGCAAGAAGGCGGCTGTCTGCAAGCCAGGGAGGGCGCTGTCACCAGAAACCAACCCTGTCAGACCTGCATTTGGGACTCCCAGTCCCTGTAACTGGAAGAAAATACATTTTTTTTTTGCTGTTAAGCCACTCAGTCTGTGGGGTTTTGTTAATGGCAGCCTGCACTGACCGATACACACCTCAGTGTGACAAGAGCCTAAAATAGTACAGAAATTTCTAGAAAAATGGTGAGATATCCTCCTCTATGCCAACTCCATTCCTCGCTAGCGATTGCTGCTAAAAATGATTTGCAATATGCTTTTCTAGTCTTTTTGAGGTTGACCAGTTGTACATATATCTTCATGGGCTATAAAGACACATATCCTTGTACACACATACATTTTTGTTGTTGACTTTATTTTTTAACATTGACAGTTCACTTACAGTTATGCAAATTTATTTATTCATTTATTTTCATTCTCAACAAAAGATATAGCCCAATGTCATTCCTCATGAGGGTTGCATAGATAATTCTGTGCAGATGAATCATAATTTCTTCAACTATTTCAGTATGGAAGGATGCTGTATGAAGTGGGTCCCACATGTATCTGAACATGGAATATCTCCTGAGATTTGTGTTCAGCACATTTGTGGACCTGCTGCTCCAGAATTACAGGTTCTCTCTCTTTCTTGTCCTAAAAGAAGACGATGTCTTGAGGCTTTTATGATGTTTAACCATGGAAGAATGTAGTTGGCTGATGGTACTCAAAGGACTTGATGGCACAGGGCACTAATGAATGACTGCATGTTGGATAGTTCTCTTTTTTGGCCCCTGTGCTTCTAAAAATGCTAACTTCTCATTCTTTAGGGCACCAGACACTTTGTTCTCTCATGCATGACATTGTACTTAGAAATTGTGACATGACTCAACCACTGACTTATTCCATCTTGGATGAACTCTTCCTCAGGTCATGTAGCTTCAAGAGAGTAAATATGACTAATAAATTTACAGGCAGGATTTTGGCAACATATATAAGGTTCTGGCCTCCTTAGAAAAGTTTAAACAATTGGTCTAATGTTTATGAGGAAAATCATTTCTTGTTATGTAGGTTATTTGAATCTAATTTTAATGGTCAAAAGACACTCTATAAATATAGGAAACCCACCCTAGTAAAGTCATTTAGTCTTTAAGCCCATTTAATCCTACCAATGGGATTGTTAAAATAAACATGGGTGATTCTAACATGCCGGGGAGTTTACACAACCGCCCTGTTTGCAAGAGCCAAGATATTATTGTGTTTATCATAGACAAAAGATGACCTTCACTTGGGGATTGGATTGAGTTCCAACAGAAAGATTATTCTGTAAACCTAATCCCCAAATGAATGTGGGTAATTATTAAACACATATCTCAGTTTGTTGACTCAGTTGTTGGAAGGTCTAGATGCAGTGTTTTGGAAGATTTGTCTAACAACGTAATTTTTCATTTCTTCCTTTATACAGGCTCGTCTTGGCTTAGATCTATTTTAGGTGACAGCACATTTAAGTAGAGGAAACAAGAAAGAACTAGAGTCATTAAATTGATGGATCAGAAACTTAAATTTTTTTAATGAACTTTCTCTCTTGATTTCAAAGGAATTATAAGAAAAAAATCTTTCCCAAATCCACTTAATCTTTAGTACCTCAGTTTTGTCATCTGCGATGTTTTTCTAGACAAGGGTGACTTACAGTTCATCCAGATTTCAGACTGTGGTGGCTAAGAGAGTTCCCATGTTTCATTATTTAAAAGTATTTATTTTACAGCACTTTTTTGTTTCATTATATTATCTTTTTAGAGTAGTGGCCACCATTTTTTAACTTTAAAAGTGTTTTAAAATATTTTTCTTTTTTTAAAAAAATTTGTTTATTTATTTACTTTTTGGCTCCTAGACAGGTACTTGAACCCTGGGCCCCCAGAGTAAAAGTCTGACGCTCATCCAGCTGGTCTACCCAAGCAACCACTGGTTGGTTTCCATCACAATATTGCTTCAAAGAATCATGGATTCTTTAAATTAGAAAACAAAAATCATATTCTATTCAAACTCCCATGCATATACTTTAAAAACATTTTTTAACTGGAAGATAATTGCTTTACACTGTTATGTTAGTTTCTGTCATGCAGCGATTCAAATTAGCCTTAACTATATATATCCCCTCCTTCTTGAGCCTCCCTCCCACCACCACCCCATCCTACCCCTCTAGGTCGTCACACAGTGCCAGTCTGGGCTCCTTGATTTGCATAGCAGCATCCCACTAGCTATCTATTTTACACATGGTGGGGCATACACTTTCATATCTTTAAAGCATGTGACGTCTAATGCTGGTTTAAGAAGTATAATTACAATACTACAAATAATCAAAAGCATGTTAAAAAAGTATATCTTCAATTATATAGCGTATATGAATACTTGTATGTGATATTGTATTCATCCATCCATCCATCCATGCATCTATCCTATCTGCAAAGATGTGTTCAGCATAGATAGGAATGATTCAGTAAATCTAAAGGCAAAAAAAAAAAAAAAAAAAAAAAGGCTGTGCAAACAGAAGAACTTCTTCACCTTGCAATCTAAGCAAGCCATTAACCTCTTCATGGCACTTCTGGATTGAGATTGAAGGGCGAGAGTCATAGAACATGAGGGGTCTGGGAAGAGAGCCAGTGTCTCTGTAAGGGAGATGAAAGAAGCAGGTGGCCTCTGCTGGTAGCTCTGGCAGCTCTGCTCTGGGCTTGCTGACCCGCCGAGAGGAGTCCCTGTGCTGTCCGCCACTCGGGGTGAAGCTGAGCAGGGTGCCCTGTGCCGCATTCCCTTATGCCCTCAGTGCGCTGCTTGCCCCCTGCCTTCCTCCCACCACAGCAGTTCACTCCTGGTGATCTTTTTGTTTGTTTGTTTAATGGATTAGTTTGTTTTGGGCTGTGCTGGTCTTTGTTGCTGTGCACTGGGCTAGTGGGGGCTGCTCTAGTTGCAGTGGGCTTTGTATGGCAATGGCTTTTCTTGTGGAGAAGGGTGTGCAGGCTTCATCAGTTGCAGTGCATGGGCTCAGCAGTTGTGGTGCATGGACTTTCTAGTTGCCCCAACTAGCATGTGGGATCTTCTTGGAATGGGGATTGAACCCATGTCCCCTGCACTGGCACATGGATTCTTAACCACTGGACCACCAGGAAAGTCCACTCCTGGTAATCTTTAAAAAAAAAAAAGCCCTTTTTTTTTGGGTGACAGTTTCTTTGTGGTTTCTGGAGCTAATGGGAGGTTAGTTCAGTTCAGTTCAGTTGCTCAGTTGTGTCTGACTCTTTGCGACCACGTGGACTGTAGCACTCCAGGCCTCCCTGTCCATCACCAACTCCTGGAGTTTACTCAAACTCATGTCCATTGAGTTAGTAAAGCCATCCGACCATCTCATCCTCTATCATCCCATTCTCCTCCTGCCTTCAATCTTTCCTAGCATCAGGGTCTTTTCAAATGAGTCAGTTCTTTGCATCAGGTGGCCAAAGTATTGGCGTTTCAGCTTCATCAGTCTTTCCAATGAATATTCAGGACTGATTTCCTTTAGGATAGACTGGTTGGCTCTCCTTGCAGTTCAAGGGACTCTTGACTGGATAATTGTACTCAAATCTCATATTAACCTATAGTGGAAAAGAATCTGAAAAATAATACATGTATATATAAAATCGACTCTATATATGTAATTAAATACGTATATATATATAAAACTGAATCACTTTGCTGTACACCTAAAGCATTGTAAATCAGTTATATTTCAATTTTTGAAATGTACCATTTTAACTGTCCTTAAGTGTGCAATTCAGTGATGTTAATTACATTTTCACTGTTAGGCAACAGTCACCACTATTGCATTATTTTAAGCAAAAGTTTTCATTTGTTTCATTTAAACATTTGAAAACTTCTAAACAAGTAAAAACTCTTGTCATAAACTGACATTTTCATTACTCTAAGCAAAAACTCTGTGATGATTAAGGAATAACTCCCCATTCCCCTTCCCCTCAGCCCCTGGTACTTCTAATCTGCCTGTATTCCTGTGCATCTGCCTACTCTAGCTGTCTCGTATCAGTGGGAAGAGTCTTACCATATTGGTCTTTTGTAAATGACAACCTTTGGAAGCGCTGGTTGTGTTGGTTGCGTTAGTGATGGGAGCTTTAAGCCTTGGTACCAAGTGTGTTGCTCTGTTACATCTAAACAAATAGGTCACGTAAGGATCAGGCCTGTCTCTTCTTTGCTGTTCAGCAAGAGTAAGATCAGATACATTTCTGTTCATTCATCAAATCAGCAAATATCCACCAGGTGCCTGTTCTGTGGTTTGCATAGCTTTTTGTGCTTCCAGATATTCAAGATAGGATGGTCTCATACACGCATTTGTCTTAGAAGATTTCAACTAAATACAGCAATTATTCTACTACAGTAATACAGAAAACATTCTGTAACACTTTATTTTGCATATATATGCATAATTATATGCTGTTCTCATTATGTATTTATATATACATACATAGAAATTTATATGCCTACACACATATATTTATATGTATATTTTATATACACATGCATATTATACATTTATTATACATACATTTATATACAGGGTCACAGTCACTCATCCATATATATTATACTTTATGAATAATTTAAGGAAACTCAAACATTACTGTCACACTGAGTTCTAACTCAAGAGTCAAAGAGACCCCCCTGTTTATGAGAGCTTATTAGAATCCACACTCTGCTCCTCCCTCCCCTGAGTTAACCTTTCCTATCCTGGTTGTGGGGATTCTCAAAAATTTTTATCTGAACCCTAGGTCCTGATGCCATTGCCCGTGGATTTGGAAGTACTTCCAAACCAGTTCCCCTTTGCAGAGCTGCTGCTTGGGACCAGCCGGGCAGGGTCCTCCCAGCCTGGACTGTGGTGCTGTGCTCCTGGTTCCCCGGCTCAGGCCATAGACCCTCCTCGGTCACATCCCCTCAGTTCAGTTCAGTTGCTCAGTCATGTCCAACTCTTTGTGACCCCATGGACTGCAGCACGCCAGGCCTCCCTGTCCATCACCAACTCCCAGAGTCCACCCAACCCTTGTCCATTGAGTCGGTGATGCCATCCAACCATCTCATCTTCTGTCATCCCCTTCTCCTCCTGGCTTCAATCTTTCCCAGCATCAGGGTCTTTTCCAATGAGTCAGTTCTTTGCATCAGGTGGCCAAAGTATTGGAGTTTCAGCTTCAACATCAGTTCTTTCTGGACACCCAGGACTGATCTCCTTTAGGATGGACTGGTTGGATCTCCTTGCAGTCCAAGGGATTCTCAAGAGTCTTCTCCAACACCACAGTTCAAAAGCATCAATTCTTTGGCGCTCAGCTTTTCTTTATAGCCCAACTCTCACATCCATACATGACCACATCCCCTACTGATGTTCTAACAAACCTGTCTGAGATTAGGGTTTTAGTTTCTCTTGTAAAAATTTCCCATGACAGATGATGGTTCCCACAAGGTGTCTTTGACAGCATCTGGATAGTGTTGGGGAGGTACTTTTTCTTTTTCTTTCTCCAGAACGAAATGGACAAGTTCCACACTGGGCACAGGATCTGGTTAGACCTTTGCACCGTACGTCCATGGTTTTTCTTTTCTTTCACCGTGTAGGAGTTATCTCAGTTTCCATTTCTTTTTTCTCCTCTCTTTCTGAAAATAGTGATGAGAAAGATCCACTTGTCATCTGTTTTCCTTGGTAACTGGCCGTGTGTGTGTGTGTGTGTGTGTGTGTGTGTGTGTGAGCTTTTACCCATCATGCTCTTCCTTCTCCAGCCAGGCAGGAGGCTGGGATGGTACCAGATGGTGTTCTGGATGTCTGTGTTCTGCAGGCAACATGTTCTGTCTCTTGTAAAGGTCCTCCTGCTTTATCCACCTGTTATTTTAAATAATTCTTTTTTCCCCACCACTTTCTGTTTCTGTTGCTACAACCCCGCATCCCATGGCCAGCTCTTGAGAGAATCTAACATTAAGTTCTAGGGCTGCCTACTTTTTTCTTTCTGAAAGCTATCTGATTTATAGATGGTTTGGTCTTGTATATAGAAAGTCATAATGAATCCATTTAAAAAAAGCTATCAAAACAAATAAACAGATTCTGCAACGTGGCCACAATAAAAGGTCAGTATTCAAAAATATTGATTAATATTCAAAGATCAATATTCAAAAATATCATCCTTGTTCATTGCTAGTTTACTGAAATACAGTATTTCTGACCCCAGGGCTGCTGGTGTTGCTAGGTGTCTGGGGTAAGTGCCAGATGTTGGGGTCATACAGACTCGAGGCCAAGTTCCTGCTCTGGTGCTTTCTAATGTTACTTCTGGTGGGTTAATTGACTGTGAATAGTCCCTTCATCTGTTAAGTGGGAATTGTTATGAGATATACATCAGGGCTTCCCTGGTGGCTCAGTAATAAAGAATCCGCCTGCGATGCAGGAGCCGCTGGAGACATGGGTTTGATCCCTGGGTCAGGAAGATCCCCTGGAAGAGGAAATGGCAACTCATTCCAGTACTCTTGCCTGGAGAATCCCATGGACAGATGAGCCTGGAGGGCTGCAGTCCATGGAGTCGCAAAGAGTCGGAAATGACTGAGGCAATTGAGGACACACCCATGCATGAGAAATAAGTTAATGTTACTTTTCCTAGTCGTGGCCAAGAAATTCTGTCAGCTCCAAATTCAAAACATATCCGTGTTCTTCCTGAGAAGATCCCTCTAGCTCAGTGGTCCCCAGGCTTTTTGGCACCAGCGACTGGTTTCATGGAAGATAATTTTTCCATGGATCAGGGCAGGGATGGTTTTGGGATGATTCAAGTGCATTCCATTTGTTGTGCATTTTATTTCTAATCTAATGCCACTGTTCATCTGATAGGAGGTACCAGTCTGCGGTCCACAGCTTGGGGACCCCTGCCGTAGTTATACCCTGAACATTTTAAAGGGGACCGCCAGCCTAGATAGCATATTCAAAAGCAGAGACACTACTTTGCCAACAAAGGTCCATCTAGTCAAGGCTATGGTTTTTCCAGTGGTCATATATGGATGTGAGAGTTGGACTGTGAAGAAAGCTGAGTGCCAAAGAATTGATGCTTTTGAACTGTGATGTTGGAGAAGACTCTTGAGAGTCCCTTGGACTGCAAGGAGATTCAACCAGTCCATCCTAAAGGAGATTAGTCCTGGGTGTTCATTGAAAGGACTGATGTTGAAGCTGAAACTCCAATATTTTGCCCACCTGATGTGAAGAGTTGACTCATTGGAAAAGACTCTGGTGTTGGGAAGGATTGGGGGCAGGAGGAGAAGGGGATGACCGAGGATGAGATGGCTGGATGGCATCACTGACTCAATGGACATGAGTTTGGGTGAACTCCGGGAGTTGGTGATGAACAGGGAGGCCTGGCGTGCTGCGATTCATGGGGTTGCAAAGAGTTGGACACGACTGAGTGACTGAGCTGAGCTGAACTGAACAGTGACTATGGATACATCAATGCTGGGGCTACAGCAGTAGTTAAGAGACAGCTGACATTTAGGTAGTTTCTTCTTTTTTAAAAAAAATTTTATATATTTATTTACTCTCTGTTTTTATTTCATTTATTTATTTATTTTACAATACTGTATTGGTTTTGCCGTACATTGACATGAATCCGCCACGGGTGTACGTGAGTTCCCAATCTTGAACCCCTCTCCCACCTGTCTCCCCATATCATCTCTCTGGGTCATCCCAGTGCACTAGCCCCAAGCATCCTGTATCCTGTATCAAACCTAGACTGGCAATTCATTTCTTATATGATATTATACATGTTTCAATACCATTCTCCCAAATCATCCCACCCTCTCCCTCTCCCACAGAGTCCAAAAGTCTGTTCTATACATCTGTGTCTCTTTTGCTGTCTCACATACAGGGTTATCATTACCATCTTCCTAAATTCCATATATATGTGTTAGTATACTGTATTGGTGTTTTTCTTTCTGGCTTACTTCACTCTGTATAATCGGCTCCAGTTTCATCAACCTCGTTAGAATGGACTTTAGATATTCTTTAATTTTTTTTTTGTTCAAACAATGTTTTCTAGCTTTCCATGTAAAGACCTTGGGTTTCTTTCTTAAATTTATTACCCAGAATCTAATTCTTTTTGTAGCCATTATCAATGAGATTCCTATTTTAAACTTCATTTCTGAACTGTTTGTTGCTAGTTTACAGAAATGCAATTGAGTTTTGAGTATTGATTGCAGAACTTTTTAGTTCTAATAGTTTTTCTGTGGATTAATTTACTTACTATATGTAAGACCCAACCATCTATAGATAGGATAGTTTTACTTCCTCTTTTCCAATTAGCATTTCCCTCCTTTCTTCCTTCCCTTCCTATTAAATGCTCTGGGTAGAACTTCCAGTACAGTGTTGAACAGAGGTGGTAAAAATGAATATCTGAATCTTGTTCCTGATCAGAGAAGGCAAGCACCCAGTCTTGTTTCTCCATGAAGTGTCATGTTAACTATGGGTTTTAAGAGATCGCTTTATCAGAGATAAGAAGATCCCTTTATCAGATATTAGTAAGTTATCTTCTATTCCTAGTGTGTTGAGCATTTTTATCATGAAAGTGTAATGAATTTTATCAAATGGTCTTCCTGTGTCTATTAAAATGATAATATGATTTTTGTATTGTATTTTGTTATTATGATGGATT
This sequence comes from Ovis aries, assembly GCF_016772045.2. Taxonomy (NCBI): domain Eukaryota; kingdom Metazoa; phylum Chordata; class Mammalia; order Artiodactyla; family Bovidae; genus Ovis; species Ovis aries. The sequence goes on from NC_056071.1 coordinate 16,452,632, forward strand.
AATTGGTTGATTTTCAGAGGTTCAACCAACCCTGCATTCCTGCAAGTGGGTCAAGAGAAATCCCCCTTGAGCATTGTCTATAATACCTGTTAGTGATTGCTGTATTTGGTTTGCTTCACACAGTTCTCTACTGCTTTCTACTCTGGTTGGTCTCTGGTTTCTACTCTGGCTTCCCTAGAGTCCTTTTTTCTTTTTGAAAATAGAGCAGCCAGAGAAATCTTAAAATACGTTATATCATTGCTCAAAATTCTCTAGTGAATTCCTCACTTAGAATGTAGGTGAAGCCTTTACAGTGCCTACCAGGCCCTCTGTTACTCCTTACTCCAGCTCCTACTCTTCTTTCCCCATCCATTTTGGCTTCAGCAGCCCTGTCCAACTTTCTGTTCCTTGAACAGATCAGGCCTATTGTCATTATAGAGGGTCTGGGCATGCTTCCTTCTGACATGCAGAGGACAACTTCCATCCCTTCTTTGTTCAGGGGTTGCCTTCTCCATGAAGCCTATACTAGTCAAACTTTAAAATTTTGCAAACTGGCCCTGAGCATCTGATCTCTTTACTCTATTTTTAATTTTTCTTTTTTTCTCCATGGCACTGATCACAATTGAGAATACTAATTTAATATATTCTTCAAAAATAATTATTGTCTATTAATTATTTCCTTAACCTTATCCCTTTGGAGTGTAAGAATCTTTGTTTTATCAGTTTATCTCAGCATACGGTAAGTTCTCAATAAATATTTGTGGACTGAATGGACAGTGTAAATAAAGCTCCTAGACCAGTGCCTGAGTTTTGGAAAAGGTTCAGTGAATATTTGATGGTGTTCTGTAATCAAGCACTATTAAATGGTGGGGGTAGAATATGGATCTAGTGGTAAAGAACCCATCTGCCAATGCAGGAGACATAAGAGATGTGGGTTCGATCCCCGGGTCAGGAAGATCCGCTGGAGGGCATGGCAACCCACTCCAGTATTCTCGCCTGGAGAATCCCATGGACAGAGGAGCCTGGCAGGCTATAAGCCATGAGGTCTCAATGAGTCAGACAGGAGTGAAGCAACTGAGCATACAGTCACACACAGGGTAGAGGGTGTTTTGGAGTTTGCAGACTGGAAGGGAAGACAGACATTAGTAAAATAACCATGAAAGGAGTGAAAAATTACAAACTGAACTGAGAAATTTAAAAGTGGGGAGGGGTGAAGGATGAATATACCAACAGAGGACCTGGACCTCGGCTGCTGCTGCTGCTGCTGCCGCCAAGTCGCTTCAGTCATGTCCGACTCTGTGCGTCCCCATAGGCGGCAGCCCACCAGGCTCCCCCGTCCCTGGGATTCTCCAGGCAAGAGCACTGGTGTGGGTTGCCATTTCCTTCTCCAGTGCATGAAAGTGAAAAGTGAAAGGGAAGTCGCTCAGTCGTGTCCGACTCTTCACGACACCAGTGGACTGCAGCCTACCGGGCTCCTCCGTCCATGGGATTTTCCAGGCGAGAGTACTGGAGTGGGGTGCCATTGCCTTCTCCGAGGCCTAAGCTAGGGGTCCTGAAAGTCTTTCCTGCAGGAGTGACACCTGAAATGGGAGGTGAAGAAGGAGGGGAAGGCCACGGCATTTTAGGCTGTGTCATTGGCAAGGACGGAAGACAAGTTACAGGACATGTTTCAAAGCCTGGCAGAAGGTCAGAGGGACAGAATTACAGAGCATGAGAGGCTGGGCTGGGGCTGGGCTGGAGCGGGTGGCAGCTCCCAGGCTTGGTGGGGTCTCCAGGAGCATGTTTCAGATTTGGGTGTTTTTGCAAGAGTGAAAGTAGTTGTGGGAGTTGCAATGTGATGGTTTTCTAATCAGATGATCTTGAGAAGATCATTTCAGTTGCAGCCTGAAGACCAGTTTGAAGGGGACCTGGAGTAGATATTTCCTGGGAAATTCCCTGGACACAGAAGCATGGTGGGCTACAGTTCCTGGGTTGCAAGGAGTTGGTTGTGATTGAACACACACACATGTTAGAGTTGATATGGTTAGATTCATTCTGGGGTTATCATAGTAGGTAGGTGAGAGATATTTGGGTGATTTAAATTTCTTCCATTTACTCATGCACAACTCTATTTTCTGATATATCTAACGCGATTCTGCAGTTCATATACATTTATTATACAGAAAATAAAATGTAAATTTCAACCAAGGACCAATGACTCTAGAAATTACATTTTTCCGTGAAGTACCAAACCCCCATGTGCTTGAACTAGGGTGGAAACAACAGAGGAAGGGGCAAATTAAGACCATTCTAGAAGTTAAAATGGGGGAGTGTGAGCACGTGGGGTGATCTGGATGATAAGGGCATACAGAGAGAAGGACGGACGCTCAGTTTCTGAGACAGCAGTAGTTCTATTCTGTGGCAAGGGGAAGACCAGAGAGGGTCATGTCTTGGCTAGGAGAATATCAGGGTCCTAGACAATGGCACCCCACTCCAGTACTCTTGCCTGGAAAATCCCATGGACGGAGGAGCCTGGTAGGCTGCAGTCCATGGGGTCGCTAAGAGTCAGACACGACTGAGCGACTTCACTTTCACTTTTCACTTTCATGCATTGGAGAAGGAAATGGCAACCCACTCCAGTGTTCTTGCCTGGAGAATCCCAGGGATGGGGAGCCTGGTGGGCTGCCATCTATGGGATTGCACAGAGTCGGACACGACTGAAGTGACTTAGCAGCAGCAGCAGCAGCATCTAAATATCAAAGCTTGCAAGAAGCTTTGGGTGGTGTATAGACTCTAATGTAGCCCCCTAGCCCGTCACCTCTGTCTCCTGGTGTTTATGCATTTGAATAACCCCCTCCCCTTGAGGGCCTTCCCAGGTGATGCTAGTGGTAAGGAATCTGCCTGCCAATGTAGGAGGTGCAAGAGATGTGGGTTGGATACCTGAATTGGGATGATCCCCTGAAGAAGGAAATGGCAACCCACTCCAGTGTTCTTGACTGGAAAATTCCATGGACAGAGGAGGCTGGCGGGCTACAGCCCATGGGACTGTGGAGAATTAGACAGGACTGAGTGACTGAGCACAGCTCTCCTTGAGAATGGGTAAGATCCAAGGCTTGCTTCTAGACAATAGAGTTTGGCCAAAGTGAGAGTGTGTTACCCCCATGATTGCATTGTGTTCTAGAAGACTTTATCTTGTTTACATACTGCCTATAAAAATGTCATGATTGATGAAGTTGGTAGACAGGTTTGTTGGCATAGCATCTAGGAGCTGAGGATGGTCTTCAGCTGACTAATAGCAAAGACACCAGGGTCTTTAGCCTCACTGTTGCAAGGAAATGGATTCTGTCCACGATCTGCTGGAGCTAGGAAGCAGACCCTTCTGCAGCTGAGCTTTCAGATGACAAGGATGCATTTCTGGCTGACACCTTGGTTGCAGCCTTGAAAGACCATAAACAGAGGATCTAGTAAGCCACGAAGTTCCTGCCCCGGAAAAACTGAGAGATAGAAAGTGTTGTTTTAAGCTGCTAAGTTTGTGCTAATTTTTCACATAGACATAGATAACTAATATAGATCACGATCATTATATCTAGACCTTTGGAATTATAGAATATTTGACCTCCCTGAAATAGTTTGACTATTTTATTTTTCTCCAAGAGGGAGAAACCCATTTTTTCTCCAGGGGCCTCTCCTGACTAGCTTGTGGCAATCCTGCCAGCGCATCATCTGTGAACACATGCAGGGATGAACCCTCACTTCCTTGCTTGGTAGTGGTTCTATTAGAGATACATGCAAGTTCATGGTATGTTCCAGGGACTGTGCTGGATTTTAATTTATTTTTTCCTTGATCTCCTTCTTCACACTACGGTTATCAGTTAGACCCTATTAAATCTACTTCGCTGGTGAGGATGCTGTGAGATTTGGAGTGATCCAGTAAACCCCAGGACACAAGACCACAAAACCGGCAGATGCAAGCTTCAAACCCCAGCCTTCTAACTCCTAATTCAATGACTTAGACCCAGCATTCAAAACCTCTGTGGGTTGGTACCCGATAACTTCTCCATCCTTGTCTCCATGACTACGTTTGAACATCTACATCCACTCAAGCTTCAGCTAAACTGTAAAATGCAGAGCCATGAATTAAGCCCCGGACTCAATGCAAAGAAGCTGTATTGGCTCTGTGACAGATTAATCGTCTGACCTTGTGCTAGTCACCTTCATTGAGAGATGTTTTAGATTTCTTCTAGCACCTTGCTTTGCAGTGCCCAAGATTAGCTGCCCTGTGGCATGTGGGATCTTAGTTCCCCAACTGGCGATTGAATCCCCACCTCCTGGATTGCGAGGTGGATTCTTAACCACTGGAACACCGGGGAAGGCCCTTCTGGTATGATTTTAAAAGTAGAAAGAGCTGTATGTGATTAGATCTGGAGAGATGTGGACTACTATTTCAATGCTGCCTCTTACTAGCTGCTGGAACTTGGGCAGGTTATTTACTTCTGTGAACCTCCCTGCTGCATGTGTAGGATTAGAACTAGTCATTTAACCCTCCAGTATTCCTGGGGAGGTTACATATGATGGGTGTAGGACACTTAGCATAGCACTGGACATTTATGGGGACTCCCCAAATTATGGTGGTAATTATTAAAGACTATTGTAAAAGCTCTTAAAATTTATTTCATTTTGAAGACGTAAATTAAATTGTTGCAATTCTGTGGCTTCTGCTAACTCTTGGCAAGGGAATACATACAAATTTTGCAAAGGCTTAAACTTAGCTTTTTCTGAGGAGGAGAACTGAAGTGACCTGTGACCTCAAGAGGGCTTCCCAAATGGCGCTAGTGGTAAAGAACTGGCCTGCAAATTCAGGAGACGTAAGAGATGTGAGTTAGATTCCTGGGTCAGGAAGATCCCCTGGAGAAGGAGATGGCAACCCTCTCCAGTATTATTGCCCGGAAAATCCCATGAACAGAGGAACCTGGTAGGCTGTGGTCCATAGGGTCGCAAAGAGCTGGACACGACTGAAGCAACAGCACACCCGCACACACGTGGCCTCTAGAATCTGGACTGAGTTATCCTCCGCATTGTGAAATGGATACGGTGGAAGCCATCCCGTTTCTCCTTTGCCTGTTGTAGTTCTCTGGGAGCAGGATATTCTGCAAACATTTATTAAATGACCCATTCAGTGATTACACTCAGGGAGAGTCGGCAGAGGAGGAAATTTTGGCATTTCTAGTTTTAATCCCATGAGGACTGAGTTCAAACCACATGGGATGATGATATGGGTTTAAACAGAATAGTGGCATCTCAAAAATCTTTATAGAACCAGTGAAACTATCAGAACCATGGGCGCTGAATGTCCATGTCCAGCAGGGGGCAGTCTAGAACACCAAGTCATTCATTGAATGCTGTGGGCTTGATTTCTTAGCATGGAAGTAACTCACTTTCACTCATTTTCTTACTTGTTTAAACTTTAGCTGCTTGCATTTTTGCTTTATTGTTTGTTTAACCATTGGTTGACAAAATAGCTGGGTTTATGTTCTTAGTGTTACACCAGGGGATCAGGAGAGAAGCAGAGCACAGTGTTCAGACATTTATCCCCCAGACAGAGCGAACACACAGAGGCTTTCGGTGACATTCACACGGATGCCTGGATCTCAGCGCCACGTGGGGGACCAAACGCTTTCTGTTTGCTCATTAGTTCATTAGCTGATTCCAGTTGTTTGCTCTTGTTTAGATCTCATATGGATCCTATACCTTAACCTGCATCTTTACAAGCTTAATTTTTTTAGAGGAAATTATTTATATTATCTTCCCAGTAGGCACACGATGTGTATATGGGCCTTGAAATAAGGTTTCCCAGATAACTGCTAAGCTTTGCTGCGTGAGATATCTCTGATATATATTTTATTCCATTTTAATGTATTCATTTTCATTAATGAAGCTAGTTTGTTAACTGCTGAACTGATTTTACAGTTTCTATTGGGCCACAACCTACAGCTTCCCTGGTGGCTCAGATTGTAAAGAATCTGCCTGTAATGTGGCAGAAACCGAGGTTCGATTCCTGGGTCAGGAAGATCCCTTGGAGAAAAGAATGGCTATCCACTCCAGCATTCTTGCCTGGAGAATTCCATTGACAGACAAGCCTGATGGGCTACAGTCCATAGAACGTCAGAGTCAGATATGATTTAGTGACTAAGAGCAACAAATAATTGGGTCACAACCTACAGTTTGGAAAACATTGTGCCTGGAAAATCTCGTGACTTACAGTTTTAAGCTGAGCCCCCTCTATTTCCTTCTCCTTGACTGTGCGTTATCTGAGTTTCTTAAGGGTTTCCTTCCCCGTAGTTCAGATGCTTCCCTGGAGCAGTTCTCTGTTCAGCTCTTGATTGAATTTCTTCACAGATATCCCCTGTTTCTGTGGCTACAACTGGTGTTGCTACTGTAGTGATTCATAAATATACCCAACTCTGGCTGTCCTCCAGAATCCTCAAGCTGTGTTTCCAGTAGCATTTTGAATAGTTCTGTGTAGCTTTGTCCCCATCATCTCGAGCTCAGCAAGTCTAAAATCAAACTCAACATCTTCTCTAAACACCTCAATCTCCCTCCTTCCAGGGTTAATTGTTCTCCCAATTACCTTGGCTAAAAATTCCAGGCCATCATTGACTCTTCCTTTTCTGTTGCCCTTTATCATTGGCCTGTTTATCATCAAATCTTATTGATTCTGTTCCTGGTGAATTTGAGGTTCTTACTTTATAAGAAGTCTGGAGACAAAGTGATAGGTAAGAGTGGATTTATTTAGAGTGAGACATACTCTACAGATGGACTGTGGAGTCTCACAGAAGGTGCGCGAGAGAGGCCTTGAAATATGCTGTGGTTAGCTTTTATGAGCTGGGTAGTTTCACAGGCTGGGCTTCCCTGGGTTGAGAAGATCCTCTGGAGGAGGGCATGGCAACCCACCCCAGTATTCTTGCCTGGGAAATCCCATGGACAGAGGAGCCTGGCGGCCTACAGTCCAAAGGGTTGTGTAAGTCAGACACGACTTAGTGACTTAATGACAACAATAAATTTCACAGGGCAGGGAGGATCATTCTTATTTCACGGGAGGAGTGAGATTTCGAGAAATTGGACCGCCGCCCATGTTTCGCCTTTTATGGTTGGCCTCAGAGCTGTCATGGCACTGGCGGGCGTGTCACTTAGCTAATGAGACTCAAAGTCTATTGGAAGTTGAATCGCCTGCTGCCTTGGATCTAGTTGGTTCTCACCAGCCTCTGCGTGTCTGGTGGCTGTGCCATTCCCTTAAAAGTTGTGCTCTGCCCCCTCTCCTCCTGTTTCAATTCTGTGCTCAAATTCTTCCTCTCGCTTTTCCATCCTTGACACCATACCCTCTTGATCGAAGAAATGGAATGGCTTCTTATTATCTCTGAAATTGTATCTAAACTTATACTGGATTTTGGCCTCAAACCGATGTGCTTCGTTGCTCTAAATGTGCCCTTTGCTGTATCACAGATTGCTCGCCCAATTAGAAGGACAAAGTATTTGTAAAGAAAGAAATATTTTCTGGTTCCTCAGGAATCAATCTCCCATCTTCGACTAATGCGACACTTACCCTGTGTTTTCTGCTGTATCCGTCCCTGTTTGGATTCGTGTTTATTTATTGTGTTATCACATGACTGGCTTCCCTGGTGGCTCAGATGGTGAAGAATCTGCCTGCAATGCAGGAGACCCGGGTTCAATTGCTGGATCAGGAAGATCCCCTGAAGAAGGAAATGGCAACCACTCCAGTATTCTTGCCTGGAGAATCCCATGGACAGAGGAGTCTGGCAGGCTACAGTCTGTGGGAGTCGCAAAGAGTTGAACATGACTGAGCAACTAACACTTTCACTTTTCAACGGAGCAGTACCCGATAGGTGATCCCCCAAACAAACATGCCATGCAAATCAGAAATGCAGAGTTGCCCCAAGACCTGGTCATGATCTAAGACTGCTGCTGCTACTGCTGCTAAGTCGCTTCAGTTGTGTCCAACTTTGTGCGACCCCATAGACGGCAGCCCACCAGGCTCCCCTGTCCCTGGGATTCTCCAGGCAAGAACACTGGAGTGGGATGCCATTTCCTTCTCCAATGCATGAAAGTGAAAAGTGAAAGTGAAGTCACTCAGTCATGTCCGACCCTCAGCGACCCCATGGACTGCAGCCTACCAGGCTCCTCTGTCCATAGGATTTTCCAGGCAAGAGTACTGGAGTGGGGTGCCATTGCCTTCTCCAGATCTAAGACTAGGCTAGACTTTTTGCTTGGGATGCCCCCATTGTTTCTTTTCCTGTTTCAACAGTTCCCTTCTTCTCTGCTAACCCCCTTTGATGAACTCAATATGGCTACTCTTCTTTTGAACCCCCAAATACTGACTTTCATTTTGTCTCAGCCCAAGCCAGGCCTTCTGTACTGTGGCTCATAGAGTTTCCACACTGGCTTGGGATCTCAGCAATGCCTGCAAAGTGCCTCTTTTTAGAATCCCTAAGGTTAGGGAACCATTAGCTGAAACTGCCCGCCTTGGCCAGGCACTTGCATGAGTTATCTTGAAATAAGAGGTCCTGATAGTGAACACAGTTCATTATGCCAAAAAGTAACCAGGAGACTTTGGGAGGGGCTGGAAGGAGGGCGGAGATGCCAGTCCACGTGCCCTGCCGACATCCCAGAATCTTTCTAGACAGAATACATCTTGGCTGAGAGATGCACACACCGCCAGGAAGGACCCTGAGGCAGACTGGATATGAGTTAAATGAGATGATTGGCCAGAGACAGCCTAGAAACTAATCCCATCACCATAAAACCCGAGACAGCAAGCCTCATGGCAGAGCAGTTCCCTGGGTCCCCCGCTCTCCACCAGGCACCCCTTCCCAATAATGCCTTTTGTTTTGTCAGTACACGTGTCTCCTTGGACAGTTCGTTTCCAAATGTTGGATAAGAAGGTGTTCCCCTTCCTGCAACACCACTATGTAGACTTAAAAAGAGGGTGACTGAGGAAGCTGCAAGTTGATTCAAGGAAACTGTGGTTAGGAAGGAGAAATGACGTAGTCCGTTGGTGAAAACTAGCCTTGCTTTCTTTACAAGTGTCTTGAAGCTGGGTGGGTCTCACTGGGCTGGGGTCATCCCAACCATGGATTTGTGCCTTTGGGTATCAGACCACTGCTTTACAGGATTCTCTCACAGGTTATGGGGAGCAATCATGTTTCAAGCACCTAATTTCTATTTTAGTTTAGTTTACTTTTGTTCATTGCTTTGTTATTATTATCTTTCACTGTCGGCTCTATTGTTCAGTGTGAAAGTGTTAGTTGCTCGGTCATGTGTGACTCTTTGTGACCACACAGACTGTAGCTTCTGTCCATGAAATTCTCCAGGCAAGAATACTGAAGTGGGTAGCCATTCCCTTCTCTAGGGGATCTTCCTGACCCAGGGATTGAATCTGGGTCTCCTGCATTGCAGGTAGATTCTTTACCATCTGAGTCACCAGGGAAATAATACATAATATATTGCAAAGAGAATTGTTCTTTATCAACTATGCAGAGACCAGAGCAAAGGAAGTGCAAGATAAGCTCTGAAGACCAATGGATGTGTAGGAAGCAAAGATGGAAAGAGAGATTTCTGGATTTGGGGGGTCAGTTCTGCTCCCGTGTCTATGAAATCTTGGAATAGTGATATATTTTCTTTGGCTCGTTCCCCCAGTTCTCAGAAGGGTGCTGGGAACGTATCACTGGGTTTTTTTTGTTGTTGTTGTTCACTTGTTAAGTTGTGTCCAACTCTTTGTGACCCCATGGACCATAGCATCCTAGGCTCTCCTGTCCTTCACTATCTCCTGGGGTTCGCTCAAACTCATGTCCACTGAGTTGGCGATGCCATCCAACCATCTCACCCTCTGTCCTGCCCTTCTCCTCCTGCCCTCAATCTTTCCCAGCATCAGGGTCTTTTTCAGTGAGTTGGCTTTTTGCATCAGGTGGCCAAAGAATTAGAGCTTTAGCTTCAGCATCAGTCCTTCCAATGGTTATTCAGGCTTAATTTCCTTTAGGTTTGACTAGTTTGCTCTCCTTGCTGATCAAGGGACTCTCAAGTGTCTTTTCCAGCCTCACAATTTGAGAGCATTACTGTTGAGTAGGCTTTAAGGATAAGTTAGTAGGGCTGTGCAGAACACTTTCTTTTTTTAAAAGCAAACCCACTCTACCTCCCAGAATCACACCACAGAGTCCCCAGTGCCACGAAGTTTCCCTCTGCCATATGAGTGGGTCTTTGTGTGACCTTCTCAGGCACAGGGAGCAGACGGAAGTTACTCAGCCTTGGGCCAAAGGCATTTTCGTCCTCTGGGCCTCCTCTTGCTGTTACAAAGGCTGTCAAATTCCTTTATGGAAGAAAACAATGAATTTGGAAGAAAAATGCAATATGGCCATTTTCTACCCCAAGGAACCAGCTTCATTTTCCAATGTGTGGATGTTTTCCTGTGTGTTCCCTGGGCCCTAAGTATTGCAAGAAGTTTGCAGTGAACTGTTGTACTCACCCAGCCTCCAAGGCTCACCCCCTCCCAACTCGTTCCATAGAGTCCCCAGGGTTTCCAGGTATAAATCAAGGGCCTGTAAGAGCTCTGGTTGAAAGGAGCGAAGTGTGAGGAAGGTGGTGTGGGGGAGATGGAGAGACTCCCAGCAGCAGAAGGGACTCTTGAGACCCATTTGCAAGACAGACGCTTCACTCAGCACGATTTCTACATTCCTGGCCCTTTAATGGCCAGCAGTGGAATCCGTGGAATGCCTGCTACCTGGTTCCTAATGGGGCAGTTAGGTGGCAGCAATGAGCAGGCTGGCTGTGGGATCCCTGGGCTGACAGAAAGACCACGGAGCCCTGATCTGACCACTCTTCTTTCTCTTTCCCCAGGACAGCCGCTGAAGTTCTGGCAGCGTTGCTGAAATCCAGTAGGTGCCTCTTTTGGAACATGTGCTTTCTTTCCCCTCTGAGTTCAGTGAAAGATGCTTCTGTCTCCACGGCTCATTTTTGACCTGGAAGGCAGTTGAGCCATTCCTGGCTCTTTGGGGCGAGGAGAGGGGGTACTATGGCATTTCCAAGCTCGGGGCTGCAAAGAGAGATGCATGTGGATGTGCCCGTACATAATACTGCCGGCACGAGCCACTCTAATGGGGACACGGTGCCTGCCACAGACCCGAGGAACTCTCCAGCTCCTAATGGGACCAGCAGCCTTTAAGAACTGTTGGAATAAAATGCAGTTTCCAGTCGGATTGTCCTATGTATGAAAAGTTTATGAGAGAGAGTGGGAAGCCTGACTCTTCCCTTTGATTCACGACTTAGCTTGTGACCATATTCTTAGGCAGATGGGGTATTGTAATAGCTTGGCCAGTATAGATACTGATAACAAATTTATATTAAAAAGTTGGCTCCTTTCTCAGTTACTTGAGTGATTGCAAAAGCATAGCTCTGGGGGTCTGAATAATTTGAAATTTTTCTTTCTTTTTTTTTTTTTTTTTTTTGCCTCGTAGCTCTGGTCTAATTACACTGGGAGTCAGTTTCCTGTGAGCGATATGGTAGAAGGCACCATGCGCTTGGGAGGGAAGAAGTCTCAGCTTAATGTTTGTACTCCCCCTCCCCCTTACCTCTTCATCTATTTTAATTTGGTACCTTGGAAACCAACTGCTTCAATTGTGATAGTTGTTTCTCTGTAGGGAGCCCGAGGCCTGTGGGTAATAGGTGAGTTTTAATAAAACCTATAAATAAATAAATAAAAATCACCTCCCCGCCCCCGCCCACCACACATCTGTCTCAGCTCCAAGTGCAGAGAAAGAGTCTTATCACATAATGCTTCCCTTTGTAGACTGAAAAAGGCATTGAATCTTGGATTCATTTGGTTTATTGGAACTTGATACAGTGTTCAGGTCTATCCACAGGTGCCTGACCTGAAGGGAGAGGGGAGGTGGTCAGAGCAGCTGAGGGAGTGAAGAGTGAGCGGTTAGACAGCCCTCCAGGCGGGAGGGGATGAGAAAGTGTTACCTGCAGGCTATGGGGATATTGCAGAGAAGAAGCCAATTCTATCTCCATATTGGAATATGTTTCTTTGACTTGCTTTTCATTGTTTTTGTTATTATGTTGTTGTTCAGTCACTCAGGCGTGTCCGACGCTTTGTGACCCCAGGGACTGCAGCACGCCAGGCTCCTCTGTCATCTCCTGGAGTTTGCTCAAACTCACGTCCATTGAGTCAGTGATGTCATCCAATCATCTCATCCTCTGTCACCCCCTTCTCCTCCTGCCCTAATCTCTCCCAGCATCAGAGTCTTTTCCAGTGAATAGACTCTTCACATCGGATGGCCAAAGTACTGCAGCTTCAACCTCAGCATCAGTCCTTCCAATGAAATTCAGGACTGATTTCCTTGAGGATGGACTGGTTTGATCTTCTTACAGTCCAAGGGTCTCTCAAGAGTCTTTTCCAGCACAATTTGAAAGCCTCAGTTTTTCAGCACTCAGCCTTCTTTATGGTCCACCTCTCACATCTATGCATGATTACTGGAAAGTGATGTCTCTACTTTTTAATATGCTGTCTAGATTTGTCATAGCTTTTCTTCCAAGGAGCAAGTGTCTCTTGATTTCACGGCTGCAGTCACAGTCAGTCTGCAGTTGATTTTGAAGCCCAAGAAAATAAAATCTGCCACTGTATCAGTGCAAATACTGACTGATACAAATTTGGAGATTAACTGGGTTTCAAGACACTAGTCGAGCTTAGCAAATGGACTGGGCTGTCCTAGGGGCTCAGTTTTAGGAGTTTCTAATGTCTACTCTCTCTCCAGAGCTCAGCTCAGCCATCAGTCCCTCTGAAAACATTTTCCCTAACTACCAAGACCAGGCTGGATAGATGCCCCTCCTCTACGCACACATAGGCTCTCTCAACTCAGCATCGATTGCACGGCATTGAATTTGCTGTTTGCCCGCCTCTCCCAGCTGATTGCAAGCTTTGTATGGCAAGGGTGATCTGCGCTGGATGTTGTTTCACTTGCATCAGCACAACATAAAGGCTAAAATAAATATTTGTGTGTGTGTGTGTGTGTGTGTGTGTGTGCACACTCAGTTGCTCAGTCATGTTGGACTCTTTGCCACCTCATGGACTGTAGCCCACCAGGATCTTCTGTCCAGGCAAGAATACTGGAGTGGGTTGCCATGCTCTCCTCCAGGGGATCTTCCTGACCCATGGATCTTCACAACCCATGTCTCCTCCGTCTCCTCCATTGGCTGGTGAATTCTTTAGCACTGAGCCACCTGGGAGGCCCCAAGTATTTGTGTACCAAATGTTGAAATGAGTGAATGAATTCTGATATTTACATGTATAAAAATGGGAATACCTTCCTCTACGACCCTCTTTTACTGAATCCAACAACCAATGCACAGAACCAATGATCTTAGTTCTAATGTCTGTTTAACTATAAGGATAAACTATCAGGGAAGTGATAGCCTGCCCGCTTCTACATATAAAACAGGTGTGTTTTTTTTTTTCCCCATTAGAAGGATGTATAGGGCTATTTGCTAATTCTTTTGAGCTGTCCACATACATTTTGTCTGAATCTTACGTCCATCCTATCACAGTTGGATGAGAACTTCTCTAAAGTTCTTGCTGCCATTAATCAGCCTTACTGTTTACCAAGGTTTTTCAGCCTTGACAGTCTTGGCATTTTGAATTGGATAATTCTGAGTTCTTGAGGCTTCTCCTGTGTATTTCAGAATGTTTGGCAGCATCCCTGGCCTCAACTCACCAGATGCCAGGAGCACTCCCAGTTGTAATGAACAAAACTGTCTTTACACAATGGTGATATCCCCTAGCATGTCAAAACTGCCTCCCTACGAGAATCGCTGGTATGTACGTGACTGTGCAGGAGCTGGAGCTCCTTTAGGAGCATGGTCTCTCCTAAATACCTTTATCGGTATTTCATGGATGTGCTTATTTTGTCTTTCAGGGTTGCTGTTTAGTTGCTCAGGCATGTCCAACTCTTTGTGACCCCATGGACTGTAGCCCGCCAGGCCCCTCTGTCCATGGGATTTCCCAGGCGAGAATACTGGAGTGGGCTGCCATTCCCTTCGCCAGGCGATCTTCCCGACCCAGGAATCAAACTGCATTTTCTGCATTGGCAGGCAGATTCTTTACCACCAGGGAAGGCCTTCCATTATTGATCTTAAACTCCCCCGCGCTGGCATCATTCCTGTGGATTCGAATGACGTAGGAATTCAAACGGCAGAAAGTCGTTATGAACGTGCAGAAGTTACTTGGGAGGGAGCATGTTCTAGAGCTTTAGAGAATCTCAGCACAAGGAGGGCAGAAAGTTCGACTACAAGTGCCAACTCCCATGTGTGGGTAGAAGGATTCTGAGATCATAGTTGAGCTCAGCAGGAAAGCGGACTGTGTTTTCACCTTTTTTTTTTTTTTAATTGAAGTATAGTTGGTGTACAATATCATACAGATTATAGGTTACAATGTAGTGATTCACAATTTTTAGAGGTTATATTCCATTTATAATTATTATAAAATATTGGCTATATTCCCTGTGTTGTACAGTATATCCTCGTAGCTTATTTCATACCTAATCGTTTTTATCTCTTCATCCTGTACCCCTGTGTTGTGCCTATCCACTTCCCTCTCCCCACTGTTAAATGCTGGTTTGTTCTATCTGTGAATCTGCTTCTTTGTTGTTATATTCACTGGTTAGCTGTATTTTTTGATTCCCCATAAGTGATATCATATAGCATTTGTCTTTCTGTGACTTATTCACTTAGCATAATGCCCCCTAAGTCTATAGATGACGTGGCAAATAGCAAAATTTCATTCCTTTTTAACGGCTGCATAGTATTCCATCATATGTGCACACCCTACTCATCTTTACCCATTTATCTGTTGACAGACAATTAGGTTTCTTCCATATCTTAGCAATAGCTCGTAATGCTGCTAGGAACATTGGGATGTATGTATCTTTTAGAATTCGTTTTGTTTGTTGTTTTCAGATACACACCTAGGAGTTGAATTGGTAGGTCATAGGGCAGTTCTATTTTTAGTTTCTGAGAAGCCTCCATACTGCTTTCCACTGCGGCTGCACCAGTTCACATTCCCACCAACAATGTAGGAAGGTTCGAGAGCGCTGTGTTTCAACAGCAAGGTCTCTCATGGATTTGGGCAGGAGCGGTTGCCATCTTTCTTCTGCCGGCCTAAATGGTATGGTGTGGCATGTGAGGTCTGAATGTGTGTGCTGGCTAGGGTACTGCAGGGGAGATGGTTGTCATGGAATTCTGCACTTGTCTTCAAATGCCTTCTTGCATAGTTAAGATTTGACATGGAATGTCGGTTTGGATCCCAGATGAGATTGTTTCCACTGAACCTAAATGCAGGAAGCTAATTAAGGTCTAAAATTCAAATCCTCACCGTGTGACACTGATATCTGGAATATTTCCATGAACATTTATCTCTTGAAAGCACACTCTTTTTAGCTTGTGGTTATTCTGGCTTTCATACTTATACCTATCAGTATAAAAGTTGTCCCTCTTAGTATATCTCTATAATTTCATCATGGGGCTTCCCTAGTGGCTCAGTGATAAAGAATCCTCCTTTGCGACCATGTGGGTCGCAGAGTCAGATAGGACTTAGCGACTGAACAACAACAACAACAACAACAACAACAACAACAACAACAACATAATTGTGTCACAAACGGAGAATATTCCCAGTCAAAACAGAGCCCGAAGGACATGTCTACTACCTTGCGGACAGTGAACACAGGTGGGCTTGGGAATCTGAGGTCAAAAAGTCTTATCAGTAGTAGGTGACGGGAGGTAACCCCCACCAATAACAGAGTAGGGCTCGGGGATCTGGGAGCCTTGGAGCCACCCACTGTAACAAAGAAAGGCAGAGAACACCAGTCTGCATTAGGACAGTTTCGTTATTTTATTTCAGCTCTTTTTCCCATCAAGTAGCTTCTGCATGAGCAGCCAAAGAAGGGCGGGTAGATGGTAGGCAGAGAGAAACGAACCAAAAGACAGCTCTCATCTCTTTCTCTTTCTAAGCAACAGCAGGCAAAATAAACTTGGAAGTTCTAGGCATTTTCCCCAATAACTTCTGAAATTTAGAATCCTAATAATTAAGGTCATTGCTCATCCAAGGGTCCTTTTTGTGTGTACACAGAATGATCTAATCCACAGTCCATGCCTTTATTCTATCAGCTTCTCTCTTTCTACCCACACACGTGCAAATGCTACATCTTCCTATAGTGAAAGTTTTACCCTTTTATGCTTCATCCAGGCAAAAACATTTAGCTTTTTATCCCCAAAACTTAATAAAGGTTTAATTAAGAAATAAGGCTTCTATGGCAGGCAATTATTTTCCTCCAGTAAGTCAAAACAATGGACGGTCCTTTGCCCTATCCCTTTTAAAATTTTTATTAATTTATTGAAGTATAGTTGGCTTACAATGTGTTACTTGCTACTGTACGGCAAGGTGTCTCACTTATATATATTCTTTTTTTATATTATTTTCCATTCTGGTTTATCTCAGAATACTGAGTATAGTTCCCTGTGCTAAACAGTAGGACCTTGTGGTTCATCCAACATAGTTTGCGTCTCCTAACCTGACTCCCGCTCCACGCCTCTCCCATCTTCTCTCCTCTTTGGCAACTGCTCTGTTCTCTATGTCCGCGTGTGTGTGTGTGTTTGTGTGTGCGCTCAGTCATGTCTGATTCTTTTGTGACCCCATGGGCAGTAGTCTGCCAGGCTCCTCTGTCCGTGGGATTTTCCAGAATACTGGAGAGGGCTGCTGTTTCCTTCTCAAGGGGATCTTCCAAAACCCAGGGATCAAACCTGAGTCTCCTGGATTGACAGCCAGATTCTTTACCACTGAGTCACCAGGGAAGCTTCCAGGTAGTATGTTCCCTGACATCCTTCCATGAGCATTAGGTATAAATGGAGTTCGGAGAAGTGCAGGCCCTGGCAGGGATGCTTGGAATGAGCATGCACTGCGGGATTCCTTCTGATCTGTACCAGCTCCAGTGGTGAATCGTCATGTGATGCCTTGGCAGTCACCTTGCTGCCCAGCTTTAAAGGTCACATTCTCACAACAAGGAAACACTTGAAGCACTTTCTGGCTCAGGCCGTACATCTTATTTATTTATTTTAAAATTCTTAATGGGCCATGTAGCATGCAGGATCTTAGTTCCCTAACAGGGATCGAACTCATGCCCTCTGCAGTAGAAGCATGGAGTTTTAACCAGTGGACTACCAGGGAGGTCCCAGGTTCTATGTCTTGATAAGAGGGTGATGGGTCTGCTTCAGACCACTTTCCAGCTTCAGAGTTTTCATTTAGAGGAGTCTGGGAGTTTGCATAAGTTGGGGCAATGGGGAGGGTGCTTGAAATGGGAAAGTGAGTTAGTAGAGGGAAGGCGAATGCAGGGTAGTTGGGGCAATTCGGGCAGGAAGAGGGGTTCTCTGTGGTCTCCCTAGGGAAGCCTGTCCAGCGGGGGCCGGAGGATAGTGCATCCGGTTGCTAGGGGAGGGGCCTCTTGGTGCCTCTCAGGCTCTCAGCGGTCCTCTCCTGTGGCCTGTCAATCAGCTGTGCAGGGACCCGGGGCCGTGATGGTCAGAGAGATGCTCTGTGGCAAAATGTCAAAGAACTAGCCATGTAAGAAATGTCCCGACTGAGGCTTTTGTGGGAATTCTAGGAGCTCTTAGATCTCAGTAGGGCATCAGTGTTTTAGGATGGTAGGCATGCCAATTCCTTTGAACTTCTGATGCACACCAGTAGCCGTGGGGCAGTATAGCCTTCTTGGGGTACACAGGTACAGTCTGGGTCACCACGGGGCCTGGAATCTGTCCTCCTGGCTTCCTGGGCTTTCTGGACAAGCCAGGTACCCCTGGGTTCTACCTAAGGAGTGTTTTCCCTTTAGTTTCCAGGTGAGGGCCATGGAGTCAGACCATTAGAGCTGGAAAAGACTTTCTGGGTTACTGAGTGCAGTGGTGTTCAATCTTTTTTTTTTTTTTTTTTTTGAGTAGAGAGCTGAGAGCGCTCTCTGTCCATTTCCCAATGATTCTTGCCTTAAGGTGGCCTCTGAGACGCATTCATGAAAATATAGGGCTCCCTGAGAATCTAGGATACTATCAGTCTTTTCTAAAATTGAAATGTGTTTGACACTTAACATTGTGTACATGTAACGCGTGTTGGTTTGCTACCTCTGTATATTACGGCGGCCACTAGAGCAATAATTTGCATGTCTGTCACTTCACATAATTATTTCTTTTTAGTGGTTGGAATACGATCCAGTCTCTTAATGAATCGGGTGATTATGATACAATTTGTTGTCTAGATTCCCCCCCAAAACTATTGGTTTTATTCACCCCCTCCTCATTTTCGGGTTTCCCAGGTGGTGCCAGTGGTAGAGACCCCACCTGCCAGGGCAGGAGATGCAACAGACTCGGGTTCGATCCCTGGGGTGCAAAGATCCCCTGGAGGAGGGCATGGCAACCCATTCCAGTATTCCTGCCTGGACAGTCCCATGGACAGTGGAGCCCGGTGGGGTTGAAAAGAGTCAGACAC
Organism: Ovis aries; assembly: GCF_016772045.2. Classification (NCBI taxonomy): domain Eukaryota; kingdom Metazoa; phylum Chordata; class Mammalia; order Artiodactyla; family Bovidae; genus Ovis; species Ovis aries. The sequence goes on from NC_056071.1 coordinate 16,471,179, forward strand.
GACTGAAGCCACACATGCATGCATACTTCTGAGAACCAACTCTCCCGCAGTCAAAGATTCCTGTATTTTTGCATGTGAGTATGTGTGGACAGGGAGGCCCGGCGTGCTGCGATTCATGGGGTCGCAAAGAGTGGGACACGACTGAGCAACTGAACTGAACTGAACTGAACTGATGTGTGTCTGTATTTCTGTGTATGTATGCATGTGTTTTTCCTGCAGGGTACGCCTCCATGGGGGCTGGGGTCCCTACTATAGCCCCACACCTCTCACTGAGCTGTGCCCAGAGAAACTCTAGCACAGGGGTCCCCAACCTCTGGGGCCTAACGCTTGAAGATCTGACGTGGAGCTGACATAATAATACTAGAAATAAGATTCACAATAAATGTAATGCCCTTGAATCATCCAGAAACCATCCCCCCCACCCCTGAAACCAGTCCCTGATGCCAAAAATGTTGGGGACCGCTGCTGTAACACAGTGTTAAATGAGGAAGAATTCTTATTTCCTGACTTAAGCCTCATATACCTGCTTTCAATATACCTTAATGAAGAGACCAGCCCAATTCCTATCCCTGGAAAGGATCGCGCTGAGGTGTGATTACAGACCGGATGTGCTCTCTGCCACCGTAACTGCTGCAGCCGCGAGCCGTGTCATTTCTGTGATGATCCGGAAATGGACTTCAGATAATATGGATAGATTTTTGCATTTGTCACACTGGGATGGACGGCTGTGATGGACTTTGCGTGGATCTGGACTAGCAGGCCACAGCCAGCACAGAGTGGGATGGATGTGATAACACAGATATCTGCCATTCATTGACTGGCTTGAGTGGCATCAACTATGTATATACATGTCGCCTAGCAAGGCGCTCTCCTCATACCCATTTCACAGGTATAGAAACTGAGGCCTGGAGAGCTTAAGTAATGCACACAGCTTGTGGACTGCAGAGCTTATCTGCTGTAGACCTCTGAAACCTAAGCGCTGTGCATACCAAGGATAGATACCAAAGAGGGTAGGTTTATTTAACTCAAAGAAGATAAAATCAAAAGCTGAAAGGAAGTTAAATGCTACGTATTAGGATTTTTTCTTCGTTTTTTTGGTGGTCGCATCTGGCATTTAGTTGAGAAAGTCCCTGGTCCATCCCATACAAGCATCTGAAGGGGCCCCAGTGAGAGGTGCCCGACACGTACACGTGGCTGCACTAGCGGCCAGAATCTGCTGAGGCTGGTGAACGATGCAGTGAGCGAGACGAGAAGGGGACAAGACCAGGAGGGCTTCCATACCTCTATTACGTCGTGCCGCATTCAACCAGTTTTTTTTTTTTTTTACCCCTTGGCTCTTTTTTTTTTTTTTTTGAGTAATTTTCTCTCCCTAGTTTGGGGAAAATTTCCCCCCTAGTTGGGGGAGCTAGCTGATCGGCGCTGGCCACAAAAGGCAGCTCCTGTAGTTCCTCTTCCTGCCATGTGGTGGTGCTGTTCTTTTAGTTATCTCGGTCGCGCTCGTCCAATATTTATTTTCAGAGAGTAATTTGTTTATCAGGAGGTTATTTTAATCTAATTTTGGCCATATTTGCTATTGCACACTATCTGTGCTTCCCAGCGTTAGCAGCTTGCATGTCTTGAAGGAAATTAGCTGAAGATGGTCTCGGAGGCATTTGCTCAGCCATCATTTAAGGGGAGCTGGGAGAAATAAGGCAGGGTGAGCGGAACCTGAGGTTGAAAAAGCTGCGGGAATTTGTTGCTCTGGAGGTGAGGTCAGCGCGATTGAGAGAGACGTACTGCGGGCGGGGGCATCTGGCATCTCAGGCAGCCCTTTTGAGGGGCGCCTCTGGTCAAGGGCAGCAACTTCTGGAAGTTACTTTCCCCACCTCCCTTGAACCCCCGTGATGACCTGTATTTCCCTTATCTTACTCACTTAAGGAAGATGTCCACCTGCCTTCCCGTGGTTCACAGGCATCCCACATCCCATTTGACGATATGTTTCATGAGCTGTTCACTGCCAGCCTTCGAGGAAGGGGGCAGGAAGGTGGGCAGTGGGAAGGGAATTATTGTTAGAGTACCTTCAATGAATAATGATGGTAACTATTATTTACAGAGCACTGGCCCTTGTCGCATATTTTATATTTCCAGTTTACCTATGAGGAAGTTGTCCTTAGAAGAGGTTAATGCTTTCCCCCAAGATCCCATAAGCAGTGAGTGGGAAACTAAGATTTGACCTCAGTTGTGCCTACCTTCAGAGCGGAAACTCTTCCCATTTCAAGGATGAGTCCCGCCTTCCACATGGAGCCAAGGAAGCCTGGACTGGGCTGATGGGCAGATGACCTTTAATCAGCTCTTTGTCACTGTATTTGACTCAGTTTTATTTTCCAGAAATGGGTGGGTTATACAGATTGAGTGGTTTGAGAGTGCTTTAGTAGAAGAAACAATTTTTTTTAAGGGAAGTCTTTGAGGAGCGTGCCTGCTGTGTGCTCAGTCATGTCTGACTCCTTGCGACCCTGTGGACTGCAGCCCGCCAGGCTCCTCTGTCCGTGGGATGCTCTAGGCAAGCATACTTGAGTGGGTAGCCATGCCCTTCTCCCTGGGAACTTCCCGACCCAGGGATCAAACTCACATCTCCTGCGTCTCCTGCATTGGCAGACGGATTCTTCACCATTGCACCACCTGGGAAGCCCTCTTCTGAGAAGACACATCTAAAGCAGATGAAATAGGAACAGAAGTGGGAGATCCCAGCGAATCACAGCCTGGCCTCGCCCTTGTCACCCCTCCTTTCCCTGGCCCGTTTGATTGACACTGAGAAGCTTCCACGGACATTCCTTAGGGTTTGAAGGAATGAAGCTTGTGAACCTCCGAAGTAAATATTCTCATGAGGCACTTTCAGAACTCAGTAAATTGTCAGAGATTATAATTTAAAGTTGGACAGATGCATCCTTTAGGAGGGTTGGAAAACTACTCTCGTTTTTACTGTGTGCTGGTCCTAAGGAAGAGCTCCTCCAGTTTGGCCGAGAGATGCAAAATTGTTATCTTCACCCTTAGCCCTAGTCAAGTAACTTTTGAGGCTGTTGGGACTAAGAGGACTAATGACGCAATTAAACTTAACCTAATTAAGTGAGGAGGGTCAGCTTTCATTGGAAATTAGAATGTTAGTATGGTGTGTGCTAAGTCGCTTCAGTTGTGTCTGACTATGGCCCCATGGACTGTAGCCCACCAGGCTCCTCTGTGCATTGGATTCTCCAAGAAAGAATTCTAGAGTGGGTTTCCATGCCCTCTTAAAGGGGATCTTTCTGGTCTAGGGATTGAACCCTCATCTCTTGCACCCCCTCATTGGCAGGAGGACTCTTTACTTCTAGCCTTACCCGGGAAGCCCTGTTGGTATGGGCAGGATGGTAAACCACCTTCCCGAGATGGCCTGGGTGTTCCAGGGACCCGCATGGGGGTATAACAGAACTGTGGACTATGGTCGTGTATTTTCTCTGCTTGACATAAAACTGTTGTCTGCAGAATATATTGTTTTAATAAGACTGCAACCATTCTGGTTCTCACACCCAAGAAGGAGACTGGCTGTGTTTTCAGATGATCCTTTTCTCTAGCATTAAAGACCTGGTTTTCTCTCTAGCGCTTTCCCTCTGGCCTGATTATCTGACTGTAAATTTGAGCCATGATGTTGCTTTGACAACAGTGCAAATGTGTTCAGGGAGGCTCAGGGTCATGTGTGCAGGTAGCCTGTGTTTGCTGAAAGCTCAGACCTCTTACTTGCTAGAAGGATGAAACATGATGGAGAAGAGTGTTTGCGCGATGGTCTCAGTGCTGGCTCTCAACAGACTGAGCTCAAATCGTGGCCACACTGGGTGGGTTCCGCCAAGATTCTGTGTTGCAGTTTCCCCACTGGTAAAGCAGGGAAGATGATACCCCCCAAGGATAATTAGTAAGATGTCAACAAGGTGATGGGGCTTCCCTGCTGGCTCAGTGGTAAAGAATCTGGAATGCAGGGAACCCTGGTTTAATCCTTGGATTGGGAAGCTGCCCTGGAGCAGGGCGTGGCAACCTACTCCAGTATTCTTGTCTAGAGCATCCCACGGACAGAGGAACCTGACAGGCTACAGCCCACGGGGTTGCAAAGAGTCAAACACGACTTAGCGACTAACCAATAACAACAACAACAAGCAAGTTGACGTGCTCATTGTGCGAGCATAGGGCTAGATCTTAGTCTGTCTCTAAAGATCAGCTCTCATTTTATTGTCAGTACCACCTGAGGAATACTGAGTTTCAGAAATGGGTCATATATGAGCATAACTCCTGTTGCAATGTCTTCCTGTCTCCCAATGTCTACCTGAGCGTTGAATGATACAGTGTTGTTTTTACTGTCTTCTTTCTGTAAGATTTTTTTTTTTTCAATAAAAGAAGTAAGTAGATAGATGAACACAGAAGAACTGGCCTTCTGAGTTGGTCCACATGCCCTTAAATGTACTTTATTTTCAATCCGGGGAAGCAGGGGTTAACATCCAGGATTGCTGAGCTCTAAATATTCTGGATTTTAGAATTCGTGTCACCCTGACATAATGAATGACTGGCTATGGATTGACAGAGATAAAGTATCACAAAGATTTAAAGAGATAGACAAAAAGATAAACATCTCAGGGCTCTGAAGGTGCGCGGTATCTTTCTCATCACATTGAGGATTGAGTGTACAATTATTTGCGTTTGTCAGGTTGTAAGTCAGCTGCTTCCTACAGACGTCTAACAAGAGCAGTTTGCCAAGCCCTTCTTCATGTATTATCTCATTTAATGCTTACCGTAGTCCTGCAAGACAGGTAAATATTTAAGTCTTCTAGGGCAGCAACTCTCAATGTGAGTGATTTGTCCCAAGGGAACATTTATTAATAATAAGGTCTGGAGACATTTTTAGTTGTTACATCTGCAGGGAGTGGGGGTGTTCCTGGCTTCACGTGAGTAGAGATTGGGATGCTACTAAATATCCTGCAATGCACAGGGCAGCTCTCCCCAACCCTTTCCTAAGACATACTGTTGTTCAGTCACCAAGTCATGCCCAACTGTTTGGGACCCCAGGGACTGCAGCATGCCAGGTCTCACTATCTCCCAGAGTTTGCCCAGGTTCATGTCCATTGAATTGTTGATGCCATCCAACCATCTCATTCTTTGTCTCCCTCTTCTCCTTCTGCCTTCAATCTTTCCCAGCATCATGGTCTTCTCTGGACCCAAATATCAATAGTTGAGGCTGGAAAACTATTCTATAGACAAAGCATTGAGGTTGAAAGAGGATTGCTGATTTGCCTAAGACTGTGTGATGTGCCCTCGGTACACTGGGACTGAAATCCATCCCTCTGTTTCACTCCCAGAGGAGTTCAAACCTTTTGAAGAAATAAAACTGTTTTAGGGACTTCCCTGGTGGTCCAGTGGTTAAGACTTTGCCCTCCAGTGCAGGGGGTGCAGGTTTGATCCCTGGTCAGCGAGCTAAGATCCCACATGCGCCGGTGCCAAAACAAAAACAAGAAAAAATGAAAACCATAAAGTAGAAGTAACATCATCACAAATTCAACAAAGACTTTAAAGATGGTCCACATCAAAAAACAAATCTTAATAGAAATGAAATACAGAACTATCGCATGTAAGCAGCTGAGAGCAGAGCTGCCCTGGTGGAGTGGGGGTCAGAGGCCCCACTCAGCCTCTTTCTCAGCCCCTCCCCTTAATTCTGGCGCTTGCCAGGTAGCTCAAACAGTAAAGAGTCTGCCTGTAATGCGGCAGACCTGGGTTTGATCCCTGGGTTGGGAAGATCCCCTGGAGAAGGGAATGGTAACCCACTCCAGTATTCTTGCCTGGAGAACCCCGTGGACAGAGTATCCAGGTGGGCTCCAGTCCATGGGGTTGCAAAGAGTTGGGCACGACTGAGGGACTAACACACACCCCCGAATTCCAGGGACGCACAGCCTGGCAACCTCTCCTATCCATTCAAGGGGACCTGGAGAACATCAGGACCTGTTGGCATCCACAGGAAATCCTTCCGGATTTCCCTGAGCTGTTACATTGTCCTGGCAGAGGATGAGAGCATCTGAGTGTGCATTTTAGTAAGATGTGCTGAGCACTGGCGGGGAGAAGGAAGCATGGGGGCCAGGGAGAAGGCTGCTGCTGGCGCCTTCCAGGCGGTAGGAGAGGGGACTGGAAGGAGCGCAGGTGTTAGATGATAGCTGTTCAGTCGCTCAGTCATGTCCGACTCTTTGTGACCCCAGGGACTGTGGCACGCCAGGCTCCTCTATCCTTCACCATCTCCTGGAGTTTGCTCAAACTCATGTCCATTGAGTCAGTGATGCCATCCAGCCATCTCATCCTCTGTCGTCCCCTTCTCATCCTACCCTCAATATTTCCCAGCATCAGGGTCTTTTCCAATGAGTCAGCTGTTCTCATCAGGTGGCCAGAGTCCCACAGCTTCAAGTTCAGCATCAGTCCTTCCAATGAACATTCAGGGTTGATTACTTTTAGGATGGACTGATGTGACCTGCTTGCAGTCCAAGGGACTCTCAAGAGTCTTCTCCAGCACCACAGTTCAAAAGCATCAATTCTTCCGTGCTCAGCCTTCCTTATGGCCCAATTCTCACATCTGTAGTTTACAGGCAATAGGGTAGAGTTTAAACGAGGAAGCAGGAGGCTCAGGCGTGCTGTGGGATTTTACAGCGTTGTGCTATTGGGTGTCATCAGGCTGAAGGGTGGCACGCCAGGAGCAGGGAGACTCAGCTTTTAGCTGTTGTCTTCTGCGCATGCTGGAGGCATGGAGGCAGATGCTGTGTGACCCAATTTGCATGTGACCTTTGCACCACCGTGCAGATTTGTTTTCTTGCCATCCACAGTGCTGCTTTTTACTCTGGTTGAAAGCTGGCAAGGCCATGGCAGACAGGTGTCTCCTGCATCCATTGACAGAGAAAGGCGGGTGCTCTGTGCTTCTCTTTCCAGGTACTGTCCTGGCTTTCTTCTTTAAGTGTCAGCTTCTGATGAGCTGAACATGGAAACGGCAAAATGAAACTAGGAGGAAGGTTACTAACAACGACCCAGAAGAGATAGTGGCTTGTCTTAGGACTTAGCAGGTAACAAAAATCCAAATTCAAAAAAACTCTGGATGGATAGGAAAACTGGGAAATTCTAGGTCTGAACAAAGATGTTCATTCCTAAGGGCTTTCTTGCAGAGATGTCAAAAACAAATAATAGAAAGGAGAGTGAGAAAATCTACCTGACATATCCGTCCTCCCTGGACCTGGTCTTGCACAACCTTCTGTGAGGAATGTCAAGTGGTGGGGCCCCTGCCTTCTGACACCCGCCCTTCTCTTCAGTCATCTCCGACTGCCCTCCCCTCACTTTGTTCACCTGCCTTTAGCTTCTAGGCTTTTTGTTATTTGCACTCACCAAATTTGGGCTTAGCCACTTGCTCTGATCTCAAGATTGCTAGAATTTTCTGTTCTTGGATGTCTGCATCCTGACTCCTTCCTACATTCCGGTCTCAGTGCTAATGTCCCCCTTGAAGAGCTGCCCCGACCCCCGATCTAAAATAGCTACCCTACCCAGTCCCTCTAGAATCATTATTTTATTATTTTTATTATTTTTTTAATTTTAATTTTTTTGACTATGCTGAGTCTTAGTTGCAGCATGCAGGATCTTCAATATTCTTTGGGGCATGTGAACTCTTAGTTGCAGCTTGTGGGATCTAGTACCCTGAGCAGGGACTGAACCCAGACCTAGGAGTGGGGAGTCTTAGCAACTGGACCATCCAGGGAAGTTCCTCATTGTGTAATTTTCACTGTCATTATCTGAATTTACCTTATTTGTGTCTGCGTATGCCTACTTATGCCCATCTGAGGGCTTCCCTGCTAGTACTCAGCTGGTAAAGAATCTGTATGCAATGCAGGAGACCCTGACTTGATTCTTGGCTGAGGAAGAATCCCTGGAGAAGGGATACGCTTACCCACTCTAGAATTCTTGGGTTTCCCTGGTGGCTCAGACAGTAAAGAATCCACCTGCAATGTGGGAGACCTGGGTTTAATCCCTGGGTTGGGAAGATCCCCTGGAGGAGGGCATGGCAACCCACTCCAGTATCCTTGGCTGGAGAATCCCATGGACAGAGGAGCCTGGCGGCTACAGTCCAGGGGGTCACAAAGGGTCAAACACGACTGAGTGAGTAAGCACAGCACAGCTCTTGCCCATTGGAATCTATACCCCCAATACCCCCACGGGAATAGAAACCCCTTAGAACAGAGACTTGGTCCATCTCATTTCCTGCTGTGATATCACCAAAGCCTGCGGTGGTGTCTGGCGTATACTGGCACGCAGTAGTTGTTAGCAGTGTTTGTTGAATGAATGAGGAGTGGTGTCTGGGGTTTAGGGGTAGGAGTGTGGTTTTAGCTGATAATTTACTGCCTGCCTCATCCCAGCAAGGTCTGGCTTTCGGGACAAGTTGTCTCCGATTATTTGCATTTGTTGAGCAAAGCCCTCAAGTGATCACCGCTTGCTGGGAACCAGCTTCTTTTAGAAAATTTTCAAACTAGATACTGAAGAATTAATCCTGCTTCCTCAAATCAAAGATGTCGTTGATTATAAGAAGCACCATTTGTACATGCCACTGAGAGAAAAACAATGCTGCCAGTTGCCATTGAAATACCATCATTGGTTAGAAGCACCTTAAATTTGGAACGGCTTAAAGTGTGAAAAAAAAAATGCCTGAGAATTGATAAAGTATAAGATGAGATGGCTTCATCGTATGGAGTTCAGGGAAGTGGTGGGGCAGTTTAGGGTCTGGAGTATGTCCTTATTAGTGGTCCCATCCTCTGTAGCAGTGCACCGTAACACTTGGACATGGCATGCTTGATGGACCAGAGGAAGCACTGGGTGTGTGCAGGAAGAGGCAGATATAACTTCTGAGGCTTTCTCGAGAGTGGAGAAAGTTCTCCAGCTTGGGAATGTATCGGAAAGGCATCAGAAGGAGTTGGTGATAAAAACAAACACAACAACCTAACCAACAGTCAGTGAGTCTAGATTTAAAACAATACTATGAAGGATGTTTTTTACCCTTTTCAGCCATTCTTACTGAAGCTTAGGAAAAGCATCTTTAATTTTCAAAAGGCAGTCAATGGCAAAACAAGATTTGCTTAAAATCCAAATTTACTTTATAGCCAGGTTTACTGAAATGTATCTATTTTACAAAGATAAAAAGAAAATACCTGCAAGCTAATTCAATATCATTATTCTTATTTGAGCTAAAGATAATGGAGTATAATTTCCATTACTGCTGGCATTGAGATTAGTTATGTTTCAATACATATATCATAGCTTCTCCTTTGTGAGGAGCATCTATGCAGCTGCCAGCGAAGGCTGAAAGCTGACTCTTCCTCTCCTCAGAAGCCCTACACTCACCTCCTGGGCCTGACATAGGGGCTGGCCTCCGGGCATCCCTGCTAGGCGGCAGGACGGCTCTTGAACAGCCCCTGCAGTGACCCCAAGAACCATCGGCTGTTTGTTTGGCTCCTTAAACCTTCTTGGGCTTCCCTGGTGGCTCATGTGGTAAAGAATCTGCCTGCAATGCTGGAGACCCAGGTTCCATACCTTGGTCAGGAAGATCCCCTGGAGGAAGGCACTGACAACATGCTGCAGAATGCTTGCCCGGAGAATCCCATGGACAGAGGAGCCTGGGGGGCTGCAGTCCATAGCGTCGCATAGAGACGGACACGACTGAAGCGACTTAGCACAGTGAGTGCACAAACCTTCTGGAGTTTCCTATTAAAAAACAATTAAATAAAATTAGTAAAAGAAAAAAAATCAGCTCTCTGAAGTATGTCAGAGAGAGAGAAACAAACATCATATATTAACACACACATAGGGAATCTAGAAAAATGGTATTGACGAGCCTTTTTCCAGGGCAGGAATAAAGATGCAGACACAGAGAACAGGCATGTGGGCACGGGGGCACGGGGAGTCGGGGGAGAGAGTGGGGTAAACTGAGAGAGTAGCGCTGACATCTGTATATTCCCGTGTTTAAAACAGATGACTAGTGGGAAGCTGCTGCATAGGACAGGGAGCTCAGCCGGATGCTCTGTGATGATCTTAGGGCGTGGGATGGAGGAGCAGGAGGGAGGTTCAAGAGGGAGAGGATATATGCATGCCTGTAGCTGATTCACATTGTTGCACAGCATAAACTAGCACAACGTTGTAAAGCAGTGTGTGTGTGTGTGCTAAGTTGCTGCGGTCGTGTCTGACTCTTTGTGACCCTATGAACTGCAGCCTGACAAGCTCCTCTGTCCATGGGATTCTCCAGGCAAGAATACTAGAGTGGGTTGCCATGCCCTCCTCCAGGGGATCTTCCCAACCCAGGGATGGAACCCCCATCTCTAATGCCTTCTGCATTGCAGGCAGGTTCTGTACCACTTGCGCCACCTGGGAAGCTCAAAGCAATTATATTCCAGTTTGAAAAAAAAAAAAAATCAATTCTCATCACTATTTAGGGGCCTGGGAGGTAGCAGAGAAGATGCTGGAGGGTGATTGGGTGGAGGGGCTGAGCCAGGTTAGATTTGGCGGATAGCCACGCCCCTCAGGCACCTCAGGTGTTCTGCTGACTTTATCTCCTTTGGACTTTGAGAAACCTTCTACAGGAAGCTGCTTCTCCTGGTAACCATGAAGGGTCTTTATCTGAGTGCAAAACAGTGTAATCTCTGCAAACCAGCATCAGAGCCTTGGGGATAACAATGTGGGTTGTCAGCTTTGGAGGCAGATGGGGGATTCCATCTGAATTCTCCATATGCCATTTACAAGCTCTCAGGACTTAAATAAGTTATTTAACTTCTCTCAGCCTCTGTGTCTTCATTTGTAAGAGGAGGCAAATAATGCTTATCTTCAAGCATTTCCATGAGACAAATGAGATGATCGTTGTAGGCTGATTAGCTCCTCTGTGCTCAATGCTGAGCACATAGGAAACATTCAGTAAATACTCAGTAATTTTAACTGGTGTTAAAGTGGCAAAGAGGCAGCTTTTGTTCATGTACAGGACTTAGAAGTCTTGGTAAAAGCCTGCTTTGTCTAGAAACATCTTCTAAATTGACTCCATGAAAAGACCGCTAAAAGCCTCTGTTGGCTGTGGTTAACGTCACTGTTATTCTTGGGTTGTAGTAATATATCGAAAGGGGGAGATCTAGGGTGAGATATTACACAGTGTGGGTTCTGTGGCTCCAACTAGATCTTTCCCTACGGGTTCTTGATGAAGATCAGGCAGTGTTTGTGATGTAATTGCTCTGGTCGGGGGGATCCAGGGACAAGAGAGTTTGGAAGCAAACCTTGGGAAGGAAGGTTTGTTTGATGAGCCCAGCGAGCGGTCTTCTCTTCTGAGAAGAGGACCACTGTCCTGAAAAGGGCTAGCTGAATTGCCAATAGTTCATATGAATGAATTTTCATGAAGCTCCTGAAACAAAAGGAAATCAAGCTGTTTAATAAAGCTATTTAGTCTTCCTGGGCAAGAATTTCTTGCGAGCGTGATGTCCTACTATGCTGTATGGTTGAAAATGATTTCCGTTCTCAAGAATGATGGGGGCCTGGAATCCTGGTATATATTCATACTCATATATGTGCATATCAAAAGCAAGGATGAGTTATTAAATAGTTAACCATTATCAATCAAGAAGATCTCAGAGCACTAACCAGTCTTCTAAAAAAGCTTTAGTAATGGGACCCAACTGGGGTAAATTTTGCCAGAGACGGAACTATTTATAGTTCCAAAGCCTTTGACTGTGTGGATCACAATAAACTATGGAAAATTCTGAGAGAGATAGGAATACAAGACCACCTGACCTGCCTTTTGAGAAATCTGTATTTCTCAACAACAGACTGGTTCCAAATAGGAAAAGGAGTACTTCAAGGCTGTATATTGTCACCCTGCTTATTTAACTTCTATGCAGAGTACATCATGAGAAACGCTGGACTGGAAGAAGCACAAGCTGGCATCAAGATTGCTGGAAGAAATATCAATAACCTCAGATATGCAGATGACACCACCCTTATGGCAGAAAGTGAAGAGGAGCTAAAAAGCCTCTTGATGAAAGTGAAAGAGGAGAGTGAAAAAGTTGGCTTAAAGTTCAACATTCAGAAAACGAAGATCATGGCATCTGGTCCTATCACTTCATGGCAAATAGATGGGGAAACAGTGGAAACAGTGTCAGACTTTATTTTTGTGGGCTCCAAAATCACTGCAGATGGTGGTTGCTGCCATGATATTAAAAGATGCTTACTCCTTGGAAGAAAAGTTATGACCAACCTAGATAGTATATTCAAAAGCAGAGACATTACTTTGCCGACTAAGGTCCGTCTAGTCAAGGCTATGGTTTTTCCTGTGGTCATGTATGGATGTGAGAGTTGGACTGTGAAGAAAGCTGAGCACCGAAGAATTGATGCTTTTGAACTGTGGTGTTGGAGAAGACTCTTGAGGGTCCCTTGGACTGCAAGGAGATCCAACCAGTCCATTCTGAAGGAGATCAGCCCTGGGATTTCTTTGGAAGGAATGATGCTAAAGCTGAAGCTCCAGTACTTTGGCCACCTGATGTGAAGAGTTGACTCATTGGAAAAGACTCTGATGCTGGGAGGGACTGGGGGCAGGAGGAGAAGGGGACGACAGAGGATGAGATGGCTGGATGGCATCACTGACTCGGTGAATGTGAATCTGAGTGAACTCCGGGAGTTGGTGATGGACAAGGAGGCCTGGCGTGCTGTGGTTCATGGGGTCGCAAAGAGTCGGACACGACTGAGCAACTGAACTGAACTGAAGGTCTACATTAAGGACATTGTCTGTAGGGGGTCCTGGGATAACACTGGGAAATGATCCTCAGCGTGTGTTTGGGGGAGTCTAAGGCAGCTATGTAAAAGGGATGGCCATTTGGGGTGAGAAGTCAATTACATTACATGGGGATTGAAGGAGTCTGTTTATCAATTTTACTTCTTTTGATACTTTTGCTTGGGCTATTCTCACTGGTGAAATGTATGTGAAGGTTGAATGGAATCCATATGGGGAAAGGGTTTTTGTTTGAGCACATCCTCTTGAGCTTTTATTGAACACATACTTGGTTCCAGGGCTGCACTCTGTAGTCATTCTTTACAATGGACATGTAAGGTTGATGCGGTCATTGTTTCCTTTTTATCTTGCTTTAATGTTTGCAGATAGTGGAAATGTAGTTCAGAGTGGCTCAGTAACTTACCCAACGTCATGCATCTGGTACAAGTTACAGTCAAAATGTAGATCAGCAGCTATGTGACCCTGGTGCTCCTATTCTTGCATGAGGCTGTCCAGAGGAATGTGTTCATGTCCTGAGCATTTGGCAGTTTGTTGTCCAAGATTACAGAGGGCCAGTTGAAATAGTAAATTGTTGTTGTAGTTCAGTTGCTCAGTTGTGTCCAACTCTTTGTGACCCCACAGACTGCAGCATGCCAGGCTTTCCTGCCCTTCACCATCTCCTGGAGCTTGCTCAAACTCATGTCTTTTGAGTCGGTGATGCCATCCAACCATCTCATCATCTGTTGTCCCCTTCTCCTCCTGCCTTCACTCTTTCCCAGCATTGGGGTCTTTTCCAATGAGTTAGCTCTTCACCTCAGGTGGAGCAAAGTGTTGGAATTTTAAATAGATAATGCTTATCATGATTATGTGCTTCCCTGGTGGGCTCAGATGGTAAAGAACCCATCTGCAATACAGGAGACCTGGGTCAGATCCCTGGGTCAGGAAGATCCTCTGGAAGGAGGCATGGCAACCCACTCTAGTATTCTTGCCTGGAGAATCCCATGGACAGAGGAGCCTGGCGGGATACAGTCCAAAGAACAGGAAATGACTGAAGCAATTTTGCACACTGAGTGCGCATTACATTCCAGGCATTGATCTATCTACTTTATATATATTACCTCATTTAATTTTCTCAACAGTTCTCAAGGAGGAGATTGTTATTAGGTTTGTTTGGTTCTTTTTTTTTTCCAAGTCTTAGTGATGAGAGCTGTCAAGTAACATGCTCAAGGTCACAAAGTTAGAAAGCAGTGGAGGTCATGGCCTTGCGCATAGCATCCATAAAGAAAGCTGAGGGGTCTGCCCGACAAGGCAGTGAGGAGTATACAGCGGTGGTTAAGGTGAGTTTGGAGTTCTGCGCTAACCCGTGTGTCTCATTCCTAGAGCTGTGGCTGCGAAAGCGGGCACCCATTCCTCTGCTGCAGGTCCCCAGCTTTCCTCCGCTTCGAGTCATCACTTTTCCCTAAAGTGGAGATAAAATTCTCAGATACGGTGAACAAACAGCATCCGTGGCAATCCCCTCTGGTTTTGCCAAATAACAGTAGCAGAGTGCTGGGCTGCTTGCAGGCATAATAATCTGGCTCGTCAGGCACTTACTTCTCTACCAGCCTGTCCTGGCCCAGAAATTCCCCATGAGAAATCCAGGTTTTGAGTCTTAAAGGTTTCTGAGCTTTCTTGTTAAAAGACAAACATCTTTATAGAGGTGATCATGATCGCGAATACCTTCAAGGGCGAGGTAGATAATTCACGTTTGAAAGGGATGGGGTAAGACCGAAAAGGTGCACTGGTTGCTATGGCAACCCAGGGACTGCCTGTCCTGCCCACAAACATTTAAGACGTGGCATATAGTCTATGGACTTCCTGTCAAAGAGTAACCTATCTTTTTCCTCTTGTTAAGGCTCATTGTAGATGACGTGGAGAATAAAAGCTACAGAGAAGTGTAAGTTGAGGCTAAAAAATCCACAGCAAATTGAATCATCAATATTGTCCTCCCTCATAAGTACTATGGATATCTTGGCATATTCCCTTTCTTTTTTTTTTTTGTTTGTTTTTTTTTTTTTTCCTGAGTATAAAAATCTGCTGCATCATCAGGGTCTGTACTAAAGAAAACATTTGAACTTCTATGAAAAAATGAGGAGCAAAAATAAGACTGTGAGACCACATTTTAGACTGAGAATTAGCTACAAAGAAGACTTCAGGGGGATAAAACCTGGAGAGGTAGGTAGAAATAGTAAAGCTTAAGAGAGTTAACGGGAGGTGGGGACCAGGAGGTGGGCTTGCCACAGGGAAACTGGCCAGAGAAGGCTCTCAGCCGTAGGCCTCCAAGGAGGGGCTGATGGAGACGGGACGTGCACCTTTGGATGGAGTGGGAGTTGGGGCGCTCTGTTGCTCAATTGTGTCTGACTCTTTGTGACCCCATGGATTGTAGTCTGCCAGGCTCCTCGGTCTTCTCTGGGGATTCTCCAGGCACGAATATTGGAGTGGGTTGCCATTCCCTCCTTCAGGGGATCCTCCTGACTCAGGGGATCAAGCCCACATCTCCTGTACTGGCAGGCAGATTCTTTACCTCTGAGCCAGCAGGGATGGAGGATGAGCTGTTAAATTAAAGGTTCTCAGAAGTCCTCTCTGCCCTCTCCACTCCATCCTCCCATCAGCTTAAAATAAACCAATCCATTTCAGAAATTAAAAAAAAAAATACAGAACAGGAACTTTTTCCCCCAAGAAAATCTTAGGAGGAAGCCATTTATGTAAACAGGCTAAAGTGCAGCTTGTCAGTTTTAAAGGGGTTTGGGGGATCCTCACCTGCTCACCCCCAAACCCTGAGCTCACCCAAAACAGCGTATGAAAGCCCACGTCTTCTCCTTGCTATCTGGCCTCCCCAGGAGAAGCACTGTCTTCCCCCCAAACCTTTTGGAACTCCTGGAAACTGCTGATCCCAGCCACCCTCATTTCATTCTTTGGGTCCTCTCTGCATTGGTTCAGCTTGATGACTCTCCTCTTGTCGGGTTTTAGAAGCATATTGACTTTTGCAAAGCTCCCAAGCCATCCCCAGAGAAAGACTGACTGATTTAGGGTAGAGAATGGGGGAGAGGTGTAGCTGTTTTCGATGTTAGTAAACATGACAGCTTGCAGAAGATTAGCAGGAAACCATGAATAAAATCATCGGGATTTGATAAGGGATTTTTCTCGCAGATAATTAAAGATTTTTTTCCCTCTGTATCTCCCTCCCCCTCCCCACAAAACGGGAGATGAAGGTCATGAAGATAACACATTATTTGTCTCATACTTTTAAAACAGATGAAAGACAAAAATGCTTAACCTCCCACTGCCCGCGGGGCCTCTGTGCAGTGTTTTTTGCCATTCTGTCATCTTTTTAGCAGGCGATACTTTCCTTTAATGCCTCCTACTTAATCCTCAATTTTCTTTTAAACATCAGATATTGGCTAGGCTGGAACCTCATTTAGGCAGCAAAGAACTCCAGTGCTCTGTGTCCACGACCAGCCGAGAAGAGAAATATTTTTGATACAAAAGAATAATTCATTAAAGGAGGTAATGAAGGCGATTTAAACCGTCCACCACAAATATATCACAGAGTGAATAAAGCTCATCGCTCTCAGTTCAGGGTCATGGCTAAATGAAATGTTGTGAAAAGTGAAAAAAAGAGAAAGCAACTGCACAAATGGGTCAAAAAATCTCAGTGGGGCTCAGTCAAGCCTGACAGTTTAGAATCTGACAAACAAGCGGGATAAAAGGAGAATTCTATTAACATTATGAGAAAACCCTTCTGGAATAAAACACAATTTCCATGTCATTTTTTTTTTTTTACTCATGGGCATTTACATGGTCTTAGGGAAAAATCTGACTTGGGGCTGAAACTTTGCTTATCCAATTACAGCACAAGGGAGCTCTCCCTCTCACACTCAGCCAAAAATCATAGATTGTCTATGAACTGGTGTGAACAGTCTGGATAATGCAGAAATGTAGTGTCAGAGTGCAGAGCTGCAAGATATGGCCCTTTATGCCTGAGAGTCAGCTGGTTAGAGTTCTACAGGGCACCTAGTTGGCAAGGGCAGAGAGAACCACAATCCAGAGAGGACCTATCCATCTACTAAGCAGGTCTGCACTAATCCACAAGTAGTTGGTTGCCTGCCAACCCTGTAGGGTGAGGAGTTTAACATGAAAACTGGAGTATGTGTGCTGTTGAGAGAAGTATCTTAGACCATTCTTCCCCCTTTGTTTCTTCAAAGAGAATTTAAGCTGTATCTTGAGGAGACTTCCTTGGTGGTTCAGTGATTAAGAAACTGCCTTGTGATGCATGGGGCATGGGTTCGATCTCTGGTTGAGGAACTAAGATCCCACACGCTACAGGGCAACTAAGCCTCAACTACTGAGCTTTTCTGCTGCAACAATTGATCCAAAGTGCCACTACTAAGACCTTCGCCAAATAAATAAATGCTAAGTCACTTCAGTTGTATCCTGTTCTTTGCTGCTGCTGCTGCTGCTAAGTCGCTTCAGTCGTGCCCAAGTCTTCGAGACCCCATGGACTGCAGCCTACCAGGCTCCTCCGTCCATGGGATTTTCCAGGCAAGAGTACTGGAGTGGGTTGCCATTGCCTTCTCCGATCCTACTCTTTGCGATCCTATGAACTATAGCCCTCCAGGCTCCTCTGTCCATGGAATTCTCCAGGCAAGAGTATTGGAGTGGACTTCCACGCCCTTCTCCAGGGGATCTTCCCAACCCAGGGATTGAACCTGTGTCTCTTCCATCTCCTGCATTGGCAGGCAAGATCTTTACCACTAGTGTCACCTGGGAAGCCAAATAAATACATACATAAATAATATTTTAAAAAAAGAGAGAGAGAGACTGTATCTTGGGAAAAGGCAGAAACCATACATCAATCAGAGGGGTCTTATGGGAGGTCTCATGCAGAGTCATTCAACTAACAACACGTACACACTTGCTATCCATCCGCTTTAAATATAGCAGGCGTGTCCGCTGAATCACTCCGTTATACAGCGATACTGTAGAGCACAGGGAACTCTGCTCAGTGTGATGTGGCAGCCTGGATGGGCAGGGAGTTTGGGGAGAGTGGACACACCTATATGCATGGCTGAGTCTCTTTGCCATGTACCTAAAGCTGTCACAACATTGCTAACATTGGTAACTTTCTATACTCCAGTGTAAAAACTTAAAGAAACTTCAGTTGCGGTGTGGGAGAGGGGAAAGGCCCTGTAAGATCTTGCTATTCCAGCTCCCTGAAGGACGTAAGGAAGCCCCATCCTCACATCCCTGCTGGGTGGACTTCCAGCCTCTGCCTGGGTATTTTTGGTGCCAGCTTGCTCGTCACCACATAAGAGTCCAATCTCTTGTTGGGTGGCTTGACTCCAAGGAATTCCTTTCCCAGATGTAGCCAGCCCCCGATGATATATAAATGGGCTTCCAGTCTCTTTCGGGAAAACACACAACACATCTGTTACACACGACAGCCTTCCCGACATTCTATCTCTCACTCAGGGTCCTTTCCTTTCCATTTGGATCGAGCCTTGTAGTTTGCTCAAATGACCATATCCCAAGCCGACTGAGATTGAAGAAAAAGGAATGGAAATCTGGTGAATCTCTCTCTTCCCTTCTTCTCTCTCCTCCACACTCAATTTTCCTTTTTCTGAACTATTTGAGAATAAGTTATAGACATTCATAATTGTGGATTCCCTAGAAACAAGAATATTCACTTACCTAAGCATAGCTTATCAAAATCCAGCAATATCCACTTACATAATGCTGTGCGTGGTTGCATGCTCAGTCACTCAGTTGTGCCCCATTCTTTGCAATCCCATGGATTATAGCCAACCAAGCTCCTCTGTCCATGGGATTTTCCCATCAAGAATATTGGAATGCGTTGCTTTCTGCATCCCCAGGTATCCTTCTCCAGGGGATCTTCCCGACCAGGGATCAAACCCAGGTCTCCTGCACTGCAGGTGAATTCGTTACCACTGAACCACCTGGGAAGAAACAGTGTGTAATTAAGTGTGCTAGTCGCTCAGCCTTTGTGGCCTCATGGACTCCCCACAGGCTCTTCTGTCCATGAGATTCTCCAGAAAGGAAGACTGCAGTGGGTGGCCATCCCCTTCTCCAGGGCATCTTTCTGACCGAGAACTGAACCCAGGTCTCCTGTATTGCAGGCAGATTCTTTACCGTTGAGCCAGCAGGAAAGCAGCACTGGGTTAATCTAAACACCTTATTCAGATTTTACCAACTGCTTCACTGATGCCTTATGTAGGAAAAGAAAAAACTATTTTTGGTCCAGGGGTTAAATTATCATTATACGCTTACATGCCATATATTTTTTAAAAAGTTATTGAAGTAGAGTTGCTTTGCTACTGTGTTGTATGGTGTTCGTTTCTGCTGTTCAGTAATATGAATCGCCTATTATTGTTCAGCTGCTCAGTCCCATCCTATTTGTGAACCCATGGACTGCAGCACACCAGGCCTCCCTGTCCTTCACCATCTCCCGGAGTTCACGCAAACTCATGTCTATCGAGTCGGTGATGCCATCCAACCAACCCATCCTCTGTCGTCCCCTTCTCCTCCTGCCTTTGATCTTTCCCAGCATCTGGGTTTCTTCCCAACGAGTCAGTTCTTTGCATCAGGTGGCCAAAGTGTTGGAGTTTCAGCTTCAGCATCAGTCCTTCCAATGAATATTCAGGACTGATTTTCTTTAGGATGGACTGGTTGGATCTCCTTGCTGTCCAAGGGACTGTCAAGAGTCTTCTCCAACACCACAGTTCAAAAGCATCAATTCTAACGTGCTCAGATTTCTTTATAGTCCAACTCTCACATCCATACATGACTACTGGAAAAACCATAGCTTTGAGTAAGTCGACCTTTGTTGGCAAAATAATATCTCTGCTTTTAAATATGCTGTCTCTGTTGATCATAGCTTTCCTTCCAAGGAGCAAGCCTTTTTTAATTTAATGGCTGCAGTCACCATCTGCAGTGATTTTGGAGCCCAAGAAAATGAAGTCTATCACTGTTTCCATTGTTTCCCCATCTATTTGCCATGAAGTGATGGGACTGGATGCCATGATCTCAGTTTTTTGAATGCTGAGTTTTATTCTGCTACACGTATACATATATCCCTGTGTCATGTCTTTTTGGTCTTTCTTAGCTGAATTCCTTGGTCTTTTTTTTTTTTTGGTCTTTTACTGCTTTGACATTTTTGAAAAGTGTAGATCAGGTATTTACAGCATATCCCTCATTTTGGGTTTGTTGATTTTCCTCATGGTTACGTTCAGGTTATGCATTTTGGTTCAGGAATACCATAGTAGTGATACTCAAGTGATGCTGTGTCTTTCTCAGGACATCTTGTCTGATGTTGACCCTGGTCACTTGATTAAGCTGATATCTGCCACTGGATACCAGTTTCTACACTGGAAAATTAATATCATCCTTTTATGATTAATTAGTATTTTGTGGGAGGGGAAGATCTCTTAGAGGAGGATATGGCAACTCACACCAGTGTTCTTGCCTGGAGAATCCCATGGACAGAGGAGCCTGGTGTGCTAGAGTCCACAGGGTTGCAAAGAGTCTGACATGACTAAGAGGATTTAGCATGCACGGACACTGGACATCCTCAGGGGGGTGTGGCCAGGAGAGCCTTTGACTGATGTTGCCTTTTCCCATTGGTTTCAGAGTCTAACAGCCGCAGGGCAGTGAACAGAAGCTACGTCCCCCGTTTGCTCAGGCTGCATCAGGATTGGCACAGCCACGACACGGCCCATTCCTTCGTTCCCATCCGCCGGGCGCTTCTGCTCTGCCTCAAGCATATTGCCAAGCTCCGGTCAGGCAGGGAGGCCTTCCTGGCAGCTCAGGGCATGGAGATCCTGTTCAGCATCATACAGGTAATCTGCACGGGGACTGCCTCTGTAGTTGGATGGCATCTGAAGGATGTCATTTAGGATTCACCCTTCACAGAGTTGGGGAATCTCAGTATGTATTTTGCTTCTTGCTCTGGGTAGATGTTCTGGACTCAAATCCTCGTTCTTTCACTCACTCATGTATTGATTGACTCACTTATTTATTACATATTAGTTGGGTACACCTGGGTCGGGAAGATCCCCTGGAAGAGGGTGTGGCAACCCACTCCAGTGTTCTTGCCTGGAGAATCCCATGGACAGAGGAGCCCGACAGGCTGCAGTCCATAGGATCACACAGAATTGGACACGACTGAAGTGACTGAGCGTGCACGCACAGTGGGTACATGCTGAGCGGTGCTGGGATCAAGAGCATTGCTTGTTTGTTCCTGGGGTATAGTTGCTTTACAGCGTTAGCTTCTGCTGTACGACAGCGAATCAGCCATATGTGTACATGTGTCCCCTTCCTCCTGAGCCTCCCTCTCATCCCCACGTTCCATTCACCTAGATTATTACAGAGCACCGAGCCAAGCCCCCTTTGCTATTCAGCAGATTCCCTCTAGCAATCTAGAGGGATTTTCTACGCATGGCAAGCACATGCTTCAATCCCAATCTCCCAATTCATCCCCATCCCGTGTCTGCACGTCTGCTCTCTACATCTGCATCTCTATTCCTGCCCCGAAAATAGATTCATCCGTACCATTTTTATAGATTCCACGTACGTGTGTTAGTGCTGATTTTAAAGCTAGAGAACCTGGCTTCAGATCTCAGACCTCGCGCCTACTGCTGTGCAGTGACTCAATCTCTCTGGGTTTCAACCTTCTTCCTCTTAAAAAAAAAGATGAAAGTGATAAAATCTAAGTTTCTACATGGCCTGGATAAGTTAACATAGAGATGTCTCGTTTAGCAGGGTACTGCCGTGACTTCACTGCTTTATGAGGGCGAGTGTTTATTGGAATAGCGATTAGTTATTGGGACCTCACGGTGAATGTGATAGACAAGATCCCTGACCTTTGGGGGCAAATGTTCCAGCAGAGGGTCAGACACTAAGGAAGCAAATAGTTCAGTCTGCAAGATAATTTCATCTTGCTCTATGGGGTCAATAGAGGAAGGGCAGAGGTCTGCAGTGACCCCTGCATGGGCAGAGAGGTCTTCTCCTAGAGACGTCAGGTCTTTGAGTAGGTGACACCTAAGCTGAGACTTGAATTATTGAGGGAGCCTGTCATGCCAAATTTAAGAGGAAGAACATCCCAAGCAAAGGGAGTAGCACTTACGAACGCTGTCGCTGATCTCTGCCCCAGTGGAATATGTGTCTAGGGTTTCCTGGATTTCAACCAAATAACACATTCCTTGATTTCACTTGATTAGGGCTAATGTAAGCTCCACTGTCGGCTTCCCTGGTGACTCAGATGGTAAAGAATCTATCTGTCTGAAATGCAGGAGACCTGGGTTTGATCCCTAGGTCAGAAAGAGCCCTTGAGAAGGGACTGTCAACCCACTCCAATATTCTTGCTTGGTGGCCTGCAGTCCATGGGGTTGCAAAGAGTCAGACAGGACCCAGTGACTAACACACACAGGCAGGCACCATCGTGCAAGGCTGCCTATACGTTCTCCATGAATAATGTGAGTGTCTCCCAGGTACCCGTCATCTGCTCACCCACCCTCTGTTGGGGCCAAAGCAGCCATGTTTCACACACATTATATTCCTTTCTGTGTTCTTATTTGGACTTCCCTGGTGACTCAGTGGTAAAGAGTCTGCCTGCCAATGCAGGAGAAATGGGGTTCAATCCCTGTATCTGGACAATTCGCTGGAGTAGGGACAATTCCCTGCTCCAATATTTTTGCCTGGGAAATTCTATGGGCAGAGGAGTCAGTCCATGGCAGGCCACCGTCCATGGTGTCACAAAAGAGTCTGACATGACTTAGTGACTAGACAATGCTTGAAAAGTGAAAATGAAAGTCATTCAGTGATGTCAAACTCTTTGCAACCCTATGGACTGTATGGAATTGCTCTAGGCCAGAATACTGGAGTGGGTAGCTGTTCCCTTCTCCAGGGGATCTTCCCAACCCAGGGATTGAACCTGGGCCTTCCGCATTGCAGGCAGATTCTTTACCAGCTGAGCCACCAGGGAACTCCACAAATACTGGAGTGGGTAGCATATCCCTTCTCCAGCGGATCTTCCCAACCCAGGAATCCAACCTGGGTTCTCCTGTGTTGCAGGCGATTCTTTACCAGCTAAGCTACCAGGGAAGCCCAAACAATGCTTAATGTCTTCATATTATTCTCTGTACTCCCTTCATCTGTCTCATTGCTTCTCTCTGGACACCTTCCAATTTCTCTCCACCTGAGTACATCTGGGGTAATGAAGCAGTCAACCAGAGTGCCGTTTTCCAATCACGCTATCTGTAGACTCTAACCATTTTTAAAAAGCTTTTCCCCTCTAAACAGTAACATACTATTGCACTGCAAGCCAATATCTAATTTTCTGTCTGCTCTCACCTCTGGGTTTCTCTCCATCATTACAGTTTTCAGAGCTTCTCGGTCATGAAATAGCTACCTTTTCCATTCTGTCCCTCTGGATGAGGAAATGCTTGAATTTTTCCAGGTTGCACCGTACTTTGTAAGCTTGTGTTCCCCAAATCTTGAATTTCTCCCAGCCCTTGTGAAACTGCCCCCTGCTTTGCTGATCTCTCACAGCCCCCTGCTCTGGCTCATGTACTGCAGCCAGCTCCTCTGCCCCTGCCCTCTGCATTTTGGACTGTTTCTCAGATCTGTGTTTTTTTTAAAAAAAGCAAAAGAGCAGAAAAGAGAGGTGTTGATTGCAGAGGTCTTTGACACAGAGAGGGTGGAGAAGATGCAAAGTGAAGCCCAGGCATAAAAGTGGCTGTGAGCCTAGGAGCAGGCTTCTAGGAGCAGTTCCTCAGCAGGTCGATAAAGACCTCAACTGCTCAATTAAGCAAATTTACAACAAGCTCCCAGCCTCCAGTTACTGTTGGGACTGGAAGCAGGATGTGAGCGAGGCAGACTCCGCACTTGGTGGCCAGGTTTCTCTTGCCTGCAGAGCCTCCCAGCACCTGGACTCTGGGCTCTGAGCACAGATGCTGCTGCAGCTGTGCCGGAGTTGGGGCTTCACATCTATCCTCTCCCCTCTCCTGCCAGAGAAGGAATGGGAGCTGCAGGATGGCCAACCTGGAAACCTTGGATCTGGGGATGTCATTCTGGCCACGATTGCATATTATGCTGCTGCAGCTGATGGTAATAATACTGAAAATGCAGGAGACGAAGAGGAAGAAGAAGAAAATGAAGGAAGAGATGGAAGAGGCAGGCGGGGCATGGGGGGGTGGGCGTGGTGGGCTGTGGAGGAAATTTGTGTTGAATGCTCACTATAGCCCAAGACTGGCATAGCAGCTTATGCAGACTTTCTGATTTCAGTATTTTTAAAGGATTTGGTGGCTCAGATAGTACAGAATCTGCCTGCAATGTGGGAGACCCGTGTTCGATCCCTGGGTCGGGAAGATCCCCCGGAGAAAGGAGGGTTAACCTACTCCAGTATTCTTGCCTGGAGAATTCCGTGAACAGAGGAGCCTGATGGGCTGCAGTCCATGGGATCATAAAGACTCGGACATGACCGAGCGACTAACACTACCTACCTAAAAGATTTGAAACTGATGATCTTTTTTAAATTGGGTTATACTTGCTGTACAATGTTGTGTTTTCCCCTCTCTCTTGAGCCTCCCTCCCACCCTTCCCATCCCACCCCTCTAGGTCATCGCAGAGACTGAGATGAGCTCCTTGGGCCATACAGTAACTTCCCACTAGCTCTCTGTTTTGTGCATGTTAGTTTATATATGATGGTCTTGCTCAAGAGTCCAAGCTTCTGTCCAATGCACCAGAGGTTCTCCAAATTGAGTGTGATCAAAGCTGCTACATGGTGGCAAGGTCCCTATCCTCAGAGTTTCTGATTCAGTCGGTCTGCGATGGAGCCTAGAATTTGTGTTTTTAACAAGTTCCTACGTGATGCTGCTGCTTCTGGGCTGGGGATCGCACTTGGAGAACCGCTGCCCTGTGCCATTTTTATTGGTGTTTGTGGTGGTATTACAAGTCTACTAGGCATGAAAATGACTTATAAAGAACTGTTTTTGAGTCCTTCCCACAGCTCCTGCCCATCATAGTGTTCTTCACTTTGCTGCTGAGGTCACTGTTCGCCATGTTTCTCTCTCAATAACCCCACCTCTTTGTTTCTTGGGTCCTGCATCCCTGCACAGATTCTTTGAGCATCCTTTAAATGTTCAGAGGATCACACTGCCCATAATGCAGTGAGGCTGTGTGTAACAAACTGGGATCTTGCTGGAGCTTTGCATGAGGAAGGAGAAAGAATGCTGACAATTTGTATGTAAGGTTAAAAAAGAACCCCTGCTAGGATGCCCTGAAATAGCTTGAGACAGTTACCGATTTTGAGAAATGGGTAATTGCAGATGGAATAAACTTGTATGAGATAATCAGATTCAGGGGCCACTCAGTCTCTGGAGCCAGAACAGCTTCTGAGACCTAAAACTTTGCTACAATTGGTTGTTTGGAAGCTTAATTATATGTCATAATCACCCAGAGCACTCACTTATACACAGATAACTGGACGCCACTCCCAGAGTGTCTCATCATTAGATCTGAGCTAAGGGACAAGATTCTGCATTTCTCATAAGTATTCAGGTGATGTTAATGCTGCTGGTCTGGAACCCTCACTTTGAGAACCACAAGAGTAAGCCATGATAGCCTTTTTAAAAGCTGCAGCACTCTCTACAATAGCCAGGACTAAATGCCATCCAGAGGGAAATGGATAAAGAAGGTGCGGTACGTGTTTACAGTGGGATATTGTTGTTGTTGTTCAGTTGCCAAGTCATGTCTGACTTTTCGCTACTCTCGACTGCATCATGCCACACCTCCCTGACCCTCACCATCTCCTGGAGATTTCCCAAGTTCATGTTCATTGCGTAGGTGATGCCATCCAGCCATCTCATCCTCTGAGCCTCTCTTCTCCTTCTGCCCTCAATCTTCCCCAGCATCAGGGACTTTCCCAATAAGTCGTCTGTTCACATCAGATGACCGAAATACTGGAGCTTAAGCTTCCAGTGAATATTCAGGGTTGAACTTTCTTACCATCGACTGGTTTGATCTCCTTGCTGTCCAAAGAACTTTCAGGAGTCTTCCCCAGCACCACAGTTCAAAGGAATCAGTTCTTTGATGTTCTGCCTTCTTTATGGTCCAGCTCTCACAACTGTACATGACCACTGGGGAGACGATAATCTTGACTACACGGACCTTTGTTGACAGAGTAATGTCTCTGCTTTACTCAGCCATGAAAAGAAATGAAATTGTTCATTTGTGGAAACATGGGTGGACCTAGAACCTGTTATACAGAGTGAAGTAAGTCAGAAAGGGAAAAACAAATACCATATAATAACACGTACATGTGGAATCTAGAAAAAATGTTTTGTGTGTGTCCTTAGTCACTCATTTATGTCCAAGTCTTTGTGGCCACATGGAAAGTTGCTGCCAGTCTCCTCTGTCCACAGAGTTTTCCAGACAAGATTAACGGGTCTCGTTGCCATTTCCTACTCCATGGCATCTTCCTGACCCAGGGATCGAACCCAAGTCTTCTTGGCAGATGGAAACTTTACCACCGCACCACCTGGGAAGCCAAAAAAAAATGTTATAGATGAACTTCTTTGCAAAGCAGAAATAGAGACACAGACACAGAGAACAAATATATGAATTCCAAGATGGGGAAGAGGGGGGCTAGGATGAATTGGGAGACTGGGACTCACATATATACACTACTGTGTTAGAATAACTACTGAGAACCTTCTGTCAGCACAGGGAACTCTACTCAATGCTCTGTGACGACCAGAGTGGGAAGGAAAGCCAAAAAGAGAGGATATGTGTACACATATGTACACACTTTTCTGCACAACAGAAGCTAGCATAACATTGTAAGGCAACTGAACCCCAATAAAAATTATTTACAAAAAATAAAAAGCTGCAGTCACGGTCATGTGCTCAAGAAAGGTGAGAGGCCAAGTCTTGATTCATCAGGACCCTGTTTGTCCACAGGACTGATTTCCCAGCACTGTGGGTCTCCCAAGGGAGTGTTAGCCACTTGGGATCGGGAGCTTAATATGCTGGAGGTCAGGGTGATTGGAGCTCTTTATTCAGTAAATGTTTCCTAAACTCCTACTTTGTGAAAGGCACTGGGGTTAGGGCACATGTTTAAGGAGGTGATTAGAGTTTCCATCCTCCTCAGGAAACCTACTGTCTTACAGGGGAAATCAGGATCACTGTAATACAGGCAGCAGGTATAGTAGAGATGAGGCTTCCCAGGCGGCACTAGTGGTAAAGAACCTGCCTGCCAATGCAGGAGACGCGAGAGATGTGAATTTGATCCCTGGGCTGGGAAGACCTCTTGGAGGAGGGCATGGCAACCCACTCCAATATTCTTGCCTTGAGAATCCCCATGGACAGAGGAGCCTAGTGGGTTACAGTCCATGAGATTGCAAAGAGTCAGACACGACTGAAGGGACTTAACACTCATGCCCACATGGTAGAGATGATTATTTGCAAGGTAGATTTCAACTTGTCAAGGATCATGCTGGCTGCCACTGGAGGGGAGTACCCCAGGGCATGAGAGGAGGAGGAGTTAGGAGGGCAAGGGGAGAAGTCAGACCGTGAGAGTCGAGGCAGGAGATGCTGATGGCTTTGGCTGGTGAGAAGCACTTGCTGTTTATCCACTCAGTCCGCTTGCGACCCCATGAACCATAGCCCACCAGGCTCCTCTGTCCATGGGATTTCCAACAGGCAAGAATACTGGAGTAGGTTGCCATCTCGTTCTCCAGGGCATCTTCCCAGCCCAGGGATGGAACCCGCGTCTCCTGCATTGCAGGCGGGTTCCTTACCACTGACCCACCAGGGAAGCCCAGTGAGAAGCAGATCTGGAGCTTAAAGCCAGGACCGCTTCTTCCTTGAGCGCCTCTTCCACTAGAACATCTCATTTGGTTATTGTGAGAATTGTTTCTAAGACTCTGCCATGAGTTAGCATGGGTCTCCTAAGATCTTTCCAGATTCTTATGAGATTTTATGATCCTAATGATGCCTCCTGGCATCCTCCTAGCTCACTTACCGAGTGTTTACTATTAGGCACTCATCTTACGTATAACTCATTTAATTCAGACACAGTCTTTATTAGAGAGGTTCTGATAGCATCTTTTCTTTATAGGGAAGGAAGCTGAAAAGAGAGGTATAGTAACTCACCAGGGTTCCGAGTTGTACAGTTAGTCCTTGTCAGCCCAGGATTTTTAAATTTTTTTTTTGGTTTGTTTTTTGTTTCAACATTAAACTTTTTTTAATGTTAGGGTATAGCCAGTTAACAATGTTGTGGTAGTTTTAGGTGAATAGCAAAGGGACTCAGCCATACATATACATGTATCCATTCCCCCCAAATTCCTGTTCCATCCAGGTTGTCACGTAACATTGAGCAGAGTTCCCTGTTCTCTGCAGTAGGTTATCCATTTTGAATATAGCAGTGTACATGGTCTTTCCAAACTCCCTAACTATCCCTTCTCCCCCAGCCACTATAAGTTCATTCTCTAAGTCTGTGAGTCTCTTTCTGGTTGGTAAATATGTTCATTTGTGTCATTTCTTTTTAGATTCCACATATAAGGGGTGTCATACAATATTTCTCCTCTGTCTGACTTCACTCAGTATGGCACTCTCTAGGTCCATCCATGAGGCTGCAAGCGGCATTATTTCATTCTTTTTATGGCTGAGAAGTACTCCATTGTGTACACGAACCACATCTTTATCCGTTCCTCTGTCGATGGACATTTAGGTTGCCTCCATGTCTGGGCTATTGTGAACAGTGCTGCAGTGAACATAAGGGTGCAGTCAAGGATTTGAATTCAGACGGCCTTGCTCTCATCTGAGCTGTGTGCTACCCTCTCTTTCACTTACGTATTTTGAAAGTAGGATATTTACCATCCCACAGCTGACTCAATGATATTAAACATGAGTTGAATATTTTAAGCACTCTTGTATTTCATCATCTTTTTCAAGTAGCAGGTGGATGATTTGGAGTTATGAGAAGAGTGTGCTTATAGATGTCACCTTTGCCCCAATTCTGAGATATTTGTCCACAGAGATCCTATATCTTGGAGTCTTATCATTTGATGATACACAACACAAGTGGCTACCCTGCATTTGCAGGAGCCAGAGGGTGCATGCCTGCTTAACTTTTGTGTCCTGAGCCCCTTCTTGCCTCACCTGGGTCTTGGTCATGATGCATTAAGACTAGGAAAATGTTGGCAAGAGATCTAGGCATTTCTGTTCCAACAACTTGGACTCAAGGATCATCTTTATTCTCTTAAATTAATTTTTATTGGAATATGGTTGCATTTGGAGTAGGAAATGGCAACCCACTGCAGGGTTCTTGCCCGGAAAACACCATGGATGGAGGAGCCTGGCTGGTTACAGTCCATGAGGTCGCGAAGAGTTGGACACAACTGAGCACGCGTGCGCACAGTTCCTTTACAGTCTTGTGTTCCTTTCTGCTGTGCAGCAAAGTGAGCCAGCCACACACACATCCCTTCTTTTCTGGTTTCCTCCTCATTTAGGTCGCCTGGAGCACTGAGTAGAGCTTCCTTAGCTTCACAGTAGGTTCTCATTGGTGGTCTGTCTTATACATCGTATCAGTCCTAGGATCACCTTCAAATTCATAAATGTTTTCTCCAGAGTAGAGCAGACACCCAATATGACATTATCCCTAATGTCTAGGTTTCTGTAGACACCATCGCCCAAAGTCCGTTCATGGCATAGCCTAGTCCAAGAGGGCACTTGGACTTGGCTCCATCCTTTCACTTGCTTTTCACCTGCACCATCCCACACCAAGTAAAACATTGTTTCCACCATCAGCAATAATACCAGTGACAGTCATAGACCTGGCTTCCAGAGTACTGCCAGGCTTGAGCAAGTTTCCTGGCCTGGACTTGGCTCCATATCTCCTAAGGGTGTAGCTCAGAGCATTGCCTCTGATCAGTCATCCACCGCACTCACCTCTCTCTATCGTCCACATTCAGTTCTCTCTCTTTCCAATCCTCATAGCTCTCACTAAGCACTTAAAACTACTTGAGCAGTCCCAGCGATGAAGTGGGCTTCTTGGGTAACTCAGATGGTAAAGGATGCACCTGCGATGCAGGAGACCTGGCATCGATCCCTGGGTTGGGAAGATCCCCTGGGGAAGGGGAAGGCTACCCACTCCAGCATTCTGGCCTGGAGAATTCCATGGACAGAGGAGCCTGGTGGGCTACAGTCGCAAAGAGTTGCACTTGACTGAGTGACTAAGTCTTACTTTCGGTGATGAAATAGCCTCAACTAATTTATTTTCCATGGAAAGTGTTTCCTACTGTTGGTTCAGGTTACCTGATTGGTATTATCTGAGCACACTGAAGAGAGATAGCATTGTTGTTTTCTTTATGATGTGGACCAATTTTAAAGTCTTTATTGAGTTTGTTACAATATGATTTTGTTGCTTTTATGTTTTGGTTTTTTGATTGCAAGGCATGTGGGATCTTAGCTCTCTGACCAGGGACTGAACCCACACCTTCTGCATTGGAAGGTAAAATCTTACCCATTGGACCACTAGGGAAGTCCCAGGCATTCTTGATTGTATTAAGAACTTTCTGTTTTGAAAGTTGGCTTACTTTTATTTCACTCTGGAGTCATTTGGGTAGCTTGAATTCAAGGCTTACATTTTATTAAATTTTTCCCCTCCATTTTCCTTTCTGCAGGGCTGCCTGTAATGTGGGCCTGTAGGTGCCAGGCAGGGCGTCATTGTAGACAGTCCCTGCTCTGTGGCATGTTCTAAAGCATCCTCCATATCTCCTGCTATGACTTATTGGCCTCAGAGCTTACTGGAAGCCCTTTAGGAATATCACGCTGGAGGCTTTCGCTAATCAACTCTCTGTACCAAATTCAGGAGACAAAATGTTTACTAAAAGACTGAAGAAAATGGCCATGCTTTTGCCACAGAGATCCTGACCACTCCCAACTTTCTCTCTGTCTCAGTTTAGAATACTTGTTCTTACATTTTCCACGGTGCCTGAAAAGCAGGATCTTGTCATGTTCCATCAGTATCAAAATGTTACCTCTTGCAAACTCAATTTTTCTCTGCTTTGTCTTGCTACCAAGAGGAAATGACACTGGAAGTGCTTTGAGAAGAGGCATGCTATTTAATTTAGGCGCTTGGGATTCTATTACTCTTTCTTCCGATTTCATATTTTACATTTGCCTTGATATTTCCCCCTCAGATAATAGCTGAAAGAGAACAGTAAGACTTCTCTCAGTTCAGCTGCTCATTTTCTAATCTAGGGGATAATTCACAGTGACACATGGATGGTTGATGGAAGATGCCATTTCCTTTCCTTCCCTCAGCTCTTCTAGACAATGTCTTACCTTAGGTGCAGCCTCCCTTGAAAATCTTTCAGGTGTATTTTCAGACCTAATTCACTCCAGTAATATATGAGCTGTAGAAGAGAAATAAAACTGTAGATGATAGACCGGACCAAAGCAGATTCTACGCTAGACAAAATGCTACGTTAGAATGTTCAGGTTAGATGGCCTACCCTAAGGGTATTTACTGTGCATTCATTACCTAAAACACCATTGTAGCAAAGGGACTCTGCACAAGGTGGTGGTGTCTGATAGGATATTCTCTTTGTTTAGAACTGCCTGGATGACCAAAGTCTGGAGCCTGTCATCTCCATTGTTCTTCAGATCCTGAGACAATGCTACCCTAAGAGTCCACTTCCCTTGCTCACAACCAGCAGCACTTACTCTTTTCCAGTCCCTGGGATCGTCACCTCTGAAGCGCCACGTGTTCTAACTGAAGGTAAATTTGTGGATATACAGATTTTCCTGTGGCTCAGTGGTGAAAAGTCTACCTGCCAATGCAGGAGAGGCGGGTTTGATTCTAGGACTGGGAAGATCCCCTGAAGGAGGAAATGGCAACCCACTCCAGTATTGCCTGGAGAATCCCATGGACAGAGAAGTCTGGCAGACTGCAGTCCATAGGGTCACAAAGAGTCAGACACAGCTGAGTGACTAAGCACATACGCAATGTGTGGGTAGTTACTCTGTACTCATTTGCGAGCTCTAAGCTTTATGATGAATGTTTGCATTTGGATAATATTTCAGAGGAATGTGGATGAAAGTAGAATCAGGTTTTTTTGTTTTTTTGTTTTTTTTTGCTTTTTACAGATTAACCATGATTATCTAATAAGCTAATCAGAGAGATGAATGAAAAGGCAAACTTTTCATAAAACCAAGCTCATTAATTTTGTCCTTTATTATTAATTGTTGCCAGTTTGTATCACTGACTCGATGGACATGAGTTTGAGTAGGCTCCAGGAGTTGGTGATGAACAGGGAAGCCTGGCATGCTGCGGTCCATGGGGTCACAAAGAGTCGGACACAACTGAGTGACTGAACTGAACTGAACTGATGGAATGACTGTATAGTCATCTCAGCTGATTAAAAAAAAAAATCTATTTCCAGTCCCATGATGGAGTCCCTCCATTGTACAGACTGGTTCTGGAATGAATTTTCCCTAAGGATGGAATTGAAAGCAAACTTTTGCTGTTTACCACTTTTGCTATTTACCACCCCACAGTAGTCATGTTAGAATACTTGACAGTGTGATTGTCCAAGTCCAAGAAGATTTTGTTGTCAGAAGATTCTAGTGGTTTTCAACTTTGTCCTCTTTGCAGGGAGCAGATTTTCGGTAGGCATCATCTTGTTGCAATGACACTGGATGCTTGCTTTGGACTTCTGTTTTAAACAAGTTCCTTCGTACTAAAATTAGGGAGTCAATCAAAGTGCTGTCGACATTACAGCAGTTTGACATGTATGTGATCACTAAACTCCGGCAATGTTAGTTGCATAACTACTTCTATATCAGGTGGAGGAAGCCAGAATGGTCCACGTGCCTGCCAAGTCGCTCAATCGTGTCCCGATCTTTGTGACTCCATGAACTGTAGCCTGCAAAGCTCCTTTTCCCATGGGGTTCTCCATGCAAGAATACTGGAGTGGGCTGCCATTTCCTCCTCCAGGGGATCTTCCCAACTCTGGGCCTGAACCTGCGTCTCCTGCTTTGCAGGCACATACTGTACTGCTCGAGCCGTCTGGGAAGCCACGTGTCATTTTATTCTGCACTCGTTTTGCATTCAGTGTGGGGCAGCACTTCAGACCTCATGAGATAGTGCTCTTGCGTGCCCATATTTGCATTAATTACACATTCAATAATCGCTAGCCTGTGTTGAGGTCTTGTGCACTTAATAGCCTCCTAGTTGTAAGAAAAAGTACTAACCATTGTGTTCTAAGAATTGCAACCCACCTCTGCTTTTTTTTCCCCCCACTCAGAAGATTATGAAGATGACAGTGAGGAAGAGGAGGACAAAGACTCAGACTCTGAAGATGTGAAAGAGGAAGTAGGTGCACTTGCCCCTGATTCAGATGCTCTCCACATTCACAATTCTCAAAGGAAAATGCCCTTTTCTATGTTCAGCTGAGCCCAGAGTAAATTTTAAGGACACACTTAATGCTTCCCTGGTAGCTCAGCTGGTGAAGAATCTGCCTGCAATGCAGGAGATCCCGGTTTGATTCCTGGGTCGGGAAGATCCCCTGGGAGAAGGGATAGGCTACCCACTCCAGTATTTTTGGGCATGCCTGGTGGCTCAGCTGGTACAGAATCCACCTGCAAAGTGGGAGACCTGAGTTCAATCCCTGGGTTGGGAAGATCCCCTGGAGAGGGAAACGGCTACCCACTCCAGTATTCTGGCCTGAAGAATTCCACAGACTGGGTAGTCCAGGGGGTCGCAAAGCATCGACACGACTGAGAAACTTTCACTTCGCTCTTCCACTCCGGGGCCCCGAAGATACCGATGCTCCGTTAATGACTGCGACTGTTGTCATTTTCATCTTGGTAGGTCCTGTACAATCTTATTGTCACACCAGAGGCTATCCATTATGAAGGCACCAGTATTCCATCAGGATGAGCCTCAGGTAGACACTCCTGGTTGGTGTATTTAATAAGTGTGAATGGCATTCAGGCAGAGACCACGGAAAGATTTCCTAGGAAACTTTTTCTGGAAACTTTCTCTCCAGTATCTTTGTAAGCTAGCCTTTCCTACTCACTCTGTACACACAGGACCACTGTGTTGTGCAGCCCCATTCACCTTGGAGTCGATGTGAACTGTCCTTTGGGTTGTATTGTGAACATCCTAACCAGCAGGAGAGTAATGCCTGTCTGTCCCTATTACTGCTAACCTGTGCTATAGGGTGGAGGCCAGCAAACTTTCTATGAGAGGCCAAATGATCGTTGCTCTAGGCTCCGTGGACCGTTCAGTCTCTGTTGCAAGTACTCAGCTTTGCTGTTATAGCACAAAGGCAAATGTAGACAGAGGTGCAAACAATAGGGACAGTGGGGCACAGTCTACTGACTGCATTTCTAGAAAAGACTTTCTGAACGCTGGCACTGTGGGCATCCGACCAGATAATTCTTAGCTGTGGTGGCTTGTCTTGTACATTGTAGGGTGTTTAGTAGGATCCCTGACCTCAGTGCACAAGCTGCTGGTGACACCCACCACTTTGACCCCTCAGTCATGAACAAAACTGTCCCTTGTGGTTTGCTCACTAGATCGTGTCCGACTCTTGGCGACCCCGTGGACTGTGGTCCTCAGAGCTCCTCTGGGATTCTCCAGGCGAGAACACTGGAATGAGTTGTCATTTCCTTCTCCAGGGGATCTTCCTGACCTAGGGATCAGGATCAAACCTGAGTCTCCTGTATTCTTGAGTCTCCCGAGAAGCCCAAAACTATCTCTAGGACTTGCCACCTATCTCTGGGCGGGGGTGGGGATCACTGTGGTTGAGAACTACTGCTCTAGAAAAATGATAATTCATCTATGAGTTATAATCATATCTCCATTTCTGTTGGCGGCTGTGAACAAGTTCCTTCAAGTTACAGTTCCTTAATTTTGACACCGGGGAAGTAAGACTGAAAAGCATGCTCTAGCTTTTATGACCTTCCTGGAGATGAAGTCTGAGTTTAAAAATCTGTCTATCTGTCTATTTATCACCTATCATCTGTATGTCTATCTATCTCATATCTATTTATGTACCTACCTGTATGTCTGTCATCTATATTTGTTGATGTATCTATCATTTACCTACCTTTCTATTATGTATATGTCTATTTACCTGTCTCATATGTATCTATCAACCTACCTATCTACCTATCATCTCTATCTGTAGTTCTATGTATTTCACCTTTATCTATCTATATATTTATCTATCTACCTATCATCTATATGTCAATTTATATATCTCACATCTACCTACCTATCTATATCTGTCTATCTAGCTCACCTGTATCTATCTGTTCATCTATCTAGCCATCCATCATTCCATCCTCCTCTCTCGCTTCTCTTCCACCTACATATCTAGAGAGAAAGGGACTTTTTGCATTCTCTATCATAAGAATCACCCACCTTGCTATTAGTAGTATAAGACATAGAGGGTCTACCTCTTAGCGAGGTCTCTAGGTTAAGGCTGTTACTGATATTGCGGTGTGCTCAGGGTTTTGCTGATGAACAGAATCATTTTTGAAGTCATCAGAAGCAAATTGGCTCTTTGCTGTGGCTTGCCAGTGCAGGCCTATGGAGAACTTGCTGAGTTATTTTGAATAATACTGTGCTGCTGCAGTCATTCATCAATGCCACTTTCCCTCCCCTCTTGCGGGCTCTTTGATAACTGAATGGTTGATGTGGAGCGTCGGTAATCTCTTGTGTCTGATATGAACGGACAAGTTGCAGGCTGGTGCCTGACTTCACACAGCGTGGGGTTGTGGGGTGGGGAGCTCTCAGACCGTCTCCCTGCCCCCACCCCTGGCTCTGCAGATGATGGTTGGGATGGAGTGGAATCTAAACAAATAAATAAATCCAGCTGGAAAGGAAGCATAAGACAAATGAGTGAGGCCCTGGAAATAATTCATCAAGATCCTTCAAGCCAAGCAGAAGGTGAGAAGTTAGTGTGTGAGCATGCATTGTAGAGAAACAGAGGGACAGTGGAGTAAGGGCTTGATTCTGGGGGTGTTGCAAGAACTGGTGCCCCAGCAAACTTGTTTTCCCCAGGAGAAGCCAGCAGCATTTTCTCCTAGATATGTGGCCAAGACTTCCCAGGTGATGCTAGTGGTAAAGAACCTGCCTGCCAATGCAGGAGATGTTAAGAGATGCGGGTTTGATCCCTGGGTCAGGAAGATCTCCTAGAGGAGGAAATGGCAACCCACTCCAGTATTCTTGTCTGGAGGATCCCTTGGACAGAAGAGCCTGGTGGGCTATGGTCCATAGGGTCGAAAAGAGTCAAACATGAGTGAAGGGACACAGCAGCAGCAGCATATGGGCAAGAAACCAAGAGTATTTATTTCTGGTCAGAGAAGTAACCCAGACCTTTAATTTATGGCCTTCTCATTTGAAAAATCTTAGTTGCTAATCGGGAGAAGTCTGTTAGAAAGAATTATTAAAAGGAACTTCTTATATCTGTAAAGGGTCTTGAGTGTGGATAGTCAGATGCTATTCTTTGGTTGAAAAGTGTCATCATAAGAAAGGAGAAACTTACAATGAATATCAACTGGGAGTTGGCCATGATTTTTTCTTCATGAAAATAAACATTAGATATAGATAGACCCTGGAGAAGAAGATGAACAGAGTGAATTCAGGCTCTTCTTTCTTTTTTTCCCTCCTCTTAAACTTTTTATTTCTTTCAGATATTTTCTTGGATATGATTCATGTGTGCAGCAGCATGCCAAGTTCTTAGGGATGATATTATACAAAAACAAATGAGACAGCTTTACCTTCAACGAAATCAGTCTGGTCAACGTGGGGATTATCTCTGCCAGAGTTCAAATTAGTCCCTTCAAAAGGGTGTTGAACTCAAATCTAATACTGGCCAAAGTCAGTATTAGAAAGGTCCAATCTGAAGAAGAAGGACCTTATCTGGGTTGTAGAATCCCTAAATGATGAAGCTTGTCTGGGTTGCTGTGAGTGCAGAAAAGTTGGTCTACTGATAAATAAATATAAATGGTATTTACAAAATATGGAAGGAGTTGACAACCTGCCTGAATACCTGGAGATTCAGAGGTCAAGATTCAATTTTTAAAGACCAGAAGGGATCTCTGGGGGAATTCCCTGGTGGTCCAGTAGCTAAGACTCCGAGCTCCCAATGCAGCGGGCCAAGGTTTGATCCTTGGTTGATCAGGGAACTAGATCCCGCATGCTGCAACTAAGAGCTGGTGCAGCCAAATAAATAAATAAATATATTTTTAAAAGTAATGGCCTCTTACAAGCACTCCACTTTACTATGACACTGAGAAAGGCATCATAGACAATATACAAATGCATGGGCATGGTTGTGTTACTTTATTTACACAAACAAGCAGTGGGTCATCAGTCGTGACCTATGTACATGGTTGTGATTAGTTGTGGTCATCAGTTGTGACCCTATGTACCATAGCCCGCCAGGCTCCTCTCTCCATGGATTTCTCCAGGCAAGAATGCTGGAGTTGGTTCCCATGCCCTCTTCCAGGGGATCTTCCTGTCTCAGGGAATTGAACCTGTGTCTCTTATGTCTCCTGCATTGGCAGGTGGGTTCTTTACCACTAGCGCCATCTGGGAAATCCATAGATTTCTAACTTCTGCTCTAATGCTAAGTAGATCGCCTAGTTAGGCTGAAACTCATGGGCTACCGAACACTCTTCACACCAGACATGCTGGCCTTACTTGCTGGTGGGGAGATGCTTCTCAGTGCTTGCCAGATTGCATTTCTATTGGTGCCAGCTCAGGGCATGGCTGAGGCTGGAGCAGAGATGGTGGAAGCAAGGAGGATCTGACAGAAGAAGCTGGAAAGGATAAGGCTTGGGATCTCTAATACCAGGCTAAGGAATTTGGGTCTGAAAATATCATTATATCAACCTCGTGGAAATCTGTATTTCCTTTAATTTAAAGTTTGGAGGGAACTTGCAGAAGATGGATGAAATATTGCATTTTTATCCCCTGAATCAGGAATAGAAACATTTATTTTTTACAATTTATTTGATTTAGGGAAGACTAATCCAGACTCTCAGGACTCTCAGGTTTTTCCTTAACTAACAAAATAGACTCCTAAACTATAGGGTAGAATCTGCATTCCTCCCTTCTGTCCCATTTTATTAGGGAAACTTGATCTAGGAGAAGCACCGAGAGATGAAGAGATTACACTGTTTGGTTCTTGATGTTCTTTCTCTGTATAAATCTATAACCTTTGGAAAATAGAGAGGTGTTGGGAGGAGAGTCACCATCGCTATGAAACTCTTATGAAATGATGATATAGAAGAAGAAAGATAAAGGGTCTGGGATTATTCAGTCCAGTGAAGAAATGGCTGCTGATGACTTGGTAAACTTTTAGATGTACAAAGAGATAAAGGTGAAGGCAGAGGTTACAACCACCTCCTCAGAGCCTGGGAGTTCCAGCATCATCTTGACTCCTCCAGTCTTCCTCTTACACTTTATGCTTTGACCACCTTCTTTCTATGTAAAAGTTTTTTTTAAAAGCTATTTGATTGAACTATAGTTGATTTATCATGTGGTGTTAATTTCTTGTATACAGCAAAGTGAATCAGTTATGCATTCATAAACATTCTTGTTCTGTATGTGAGTGTATACGTTCAGCCACCTTCTTTCTGTAAGCAAATTTAAGCTGTTTTTGTTTTTGTTGTTGTTGTTAGTAATTCCTTTCCTCAAGTCTTTGCCTAGTTAGCTCTTATGATCATTTAGGTCTAGTTAAAATGTGACTTCCTCAGCTTCTTGTACCCCAGCCTCACTCATAATCACTCTACCCTGCTGGGAGCCAGCATGAGGAATCCCGCCCGTGGCAAAGGTCATGAAGAAGGAAGCCTGACAAAATGCAAGGGCATGATCAGGCTTCAGGGGTTCTCCTGGAATTTCCTGAGCATCCACCCCCCAAGACCAGAGTCTGCCTGCTTTACTGTGTTATGCTTTCCACCTACTCTTCTGACATTAACAGGGCGCTTTCCCCCCACCACCTTTTTCTGGAAAAAGTTAATTTAGAGCTTTTAGATAATAAATCTCCTGGGCATAAATAATAAGACTGTTTCAATCCAAACACCCCTCTGATGGCTTTCTAGCCTGCCTGCTGGACTCTTACAGCCATGCATGTGATTGTTTGTGGCCTCCTGACCGCGAGAGGCACAGGAAACTTAAAACATCCTAGGAATTTAGTGGCTTCCAAGGAGTCAAAATCATTAGAATAGGACTGATTAAAGGTTTCATTTGTTGAGCCAATACTTGCTGCCAAATTTTCATATCTTTTATTTGTAGATATAGTTGGTATATAGAAAAAACAGGTAGTAGACCTGGTATTAGCAACATTAGATCTTTGAGTTAAGTACTTTCTTTGTTATAACCCACTGCACCTTTGTTCTACAGAAATGTAACTTTATTTAGTACTTTGAGGGTGAGGCAGAGTAAAGAAAAAACTCTTCTAGGGAAAAGTGTTTTTCTGATTGATAGACATTTATCTAGGAAGAGAGCCATAAAAATGTTAACAGAACTCTTGGCCAGAAGATAATGTAAACCACCTGAGACCTTTTGTATATGGGAAGGTATGCAAAAGAAAGCCTGGTTTCAATGAGGGTCAGGACTGCTGCCCCTGCATAACTCTGCATATTCCACTATTTCTTTATGTACAACTTGGGGTGTATACGCTGATTTTGAAAATAAAGTTGTGAGTTTTGCACCGATGCTGGGCTCCCCCATGTCGTTCTTTTCTCCCCTTTTCCAGCTGAATTCCCATCTGGAGCTTGGAGGCTCGCCAAGTCTACTTACTTGCCCTGGCTTCTAAGATCCACGCGAGAGGGAGCCCAAGGCGGGGCACCCTCCACTATTCAAGTGGGCGCCAGTGGCCTAATGTAGATGGTGCAAACCTCTTGTCTCGAGGTTTTATTAGTTTTCTGTGTAAACCAAGTTATTCAGCATCTTTTCTCCACTAATTTTCCTACTACACTATTCTTTCCTAATCTCTTTATATTTCGAATTAAATAGTCCTTTCCCAGACTCCGACTCCGCCCCCGCTTGAAATTCCCTGGATCCACCAGGGCTGGACCCTGGCACTACCCCCTTTCATTCTCCTCATGACATTTATCACTGTTTGAAGTCACCTTGTTCATGCATTTGCTTTCTTAATTCCTGTCTCCCTTCTCTCACTAGAAGGCAAGTTTTATGGAATCATGGACCTTGGTCTGTTCCATTATCTCTGGGTCTCAGTACCTAGGCTAGTTCCTTTTCATAGTTGATGCTCATTAAATATTTGCAAAAAGAATTATTTAAATGGGTAGATAGATGAATAAATATGACAATTACAGTTATGTTGAAGAAAGTGGTGATGAGATCAAAGCAATTCTTTTATATTGTTTACCCAGTTCATCTCATTTTGCATAAATTATTTATTGGTGATGAATGTTGATAAATACTGACATGAGTGCTGAGAAAAATTATCTTCTTTCTTTTTATTTAACAAATACAGTCTTACATATTAAATTATCCTTGATTAGGCTAGCCCTATAATTTGGAGGCAAGAGAACTATGCCCATGATTCTGAAGAATCACATCTGTAGCTTGTCTTGATATTTCTCAGGATGGCATATGTTTTGAATAAACATATGCCTGTTGGTAACATATGTTTTGAATATTCCATTGCAGGATGATGACTTGGAAACAGATGTGAACAAGCTGAGCTCCAAACCTGGTCTTGACCGACCTGAAGAAGAACTAATGCAATACAAGGCCATGTGTCTTGAGCTCTCCTGCAGCTTTGAGGTAGGATGTCTGCTGTGGTTCTGCTCCTTGGTGATGCCCATGGGTTCTTTGCAGGTGCTGGGAGGCCAGACAGGTTTCCACAAGGAAAGCATCACTCATTTTTAGCAGTCTGCTTCTGGGATCTTTCTGAAAGAGAAGCGTAAGGCTAAACACAAATGTGAGAAGGTGGCTGAGCCACAAATGCATGCAAGGGTTCTGTAGTGTGACACCGGGACCTAGGAAGGACGTAGGATGAAGGCTCACATTGCAGCCTGTTGTCTGGTGGGCAAGGTGCCTACCCCCACACACTGATAAGCAAGTGAAAATCTTGGTGATTTAATTGTCCCCTTGTCAAAATGGAAAGGTTGTACTCCTTGGCTTTCTGAAGGTGACCAGCCTGGTTCTAGGGTTTCTTTGTTAGTGGATACAAATCAAGAACCTTATACCTAGTGATGTCAGTTCAGTGACTAGTTGCTGCTGCTACTGCTGCTCCCACCTAATTTTAGACCTACTTTTGGACCTCCATTCTTTTCTTATGATTCTTAATAAAGTATGAATTTAGCCGCTTCTAAGAGTATAAGCTAAGTCACTTATAGAAGAGAGTTAACATATTGTATTTTGCTCTAGAAAGCAGAAGGGGATCAGTGGGTAAAAGTTTCAGGGAAGGAAATTTTAATTAAATGTAAAAAAGAATATCTTAAAAATAATCAAAATCACCCACAAATGCAAAGAAGCACCTCGGGATGCAAGGAAACTTCCGTTAAGTGAGTTGTTTGCCTAGACTGTAAATGCTTGAGGTGTCACAGGAGGCATTCATGTAGACCTGTACTACACCCACTGAATGCCCCTTCAAAATGCAAGTTGCTAGGATTCTACCATTTCTTTGACTCTTGAAACTTAGACTTTCATTGACTGACCTTGGAAAAAGCTTTCCAGTTGACAGGATTTATGCTTAGTTCTGTGCCCAGAAAGTAAGGACAGGGATCGGATTGCATTCTCTATTGGAAGGAAACAATGACATATTCCTTTCCCCTTTTAACCTGAAGGAACTGGAGTCCAAGCCTGGAGATGATCTGAATTCTGATGAGACTGAGTATGCCAATCACCATCACATTCCGACTGCTGCCTCCCCAAAGGGGCTTTTCTTGAATAAGGACCAAATCTCTGGGGGACAAGAAAAAGAAGTCCTGGTCCAAAACTCTCTTCTGAGCAGGGTGAAGATGGGGAGGTCCAGCATACATCTAACTTCCAAAAGAGGACCTGGGATGAATTCATACAGAAATGTACACTCTAATGATCCTGGGATAGATTCTTCTGGAAGTGACGTCTCAGACATTCAGGCATCCTTCCTAGAGGATGCTGGGGACATGGATGCGATTTCCTGCCCAAGGATAAGTGCTTCCTTTTCCAATTCCACTAAGACTAGAGAAACTGCCGAATTCATAGATCAGCTCCTGCAGACACATCTGAAGCCTATGGTCTTCCATGACCCCTATCTTTACATGGCCAAAGCCAGGAGAAC
Source organism: Ovis aries (assembly GCF_016772045.2). Taxonomy (NCBI): domain Eukaryota; kingdom Metazoa; phylum Chordata; class Mammalia; order Artiodactyla; family Bovidae; genus Ovis; species Ovis aries. Next base: position 16,513,353 of record NC_056071.1, read on the forward strand.
CAGATCTGTGGCTGACTTCACCATGATGGCATTTCCTGATTTCTGGGGACATTGTCCACCTCTCTCTGCCCAGCCTATGTTGCAACGTAAATGTGGAGTCCAAAGGTGATGGTGTTACTAACTTGGGAGCTATGCGTTTTTTTTTTTCTTTTTCTTCTTTAGTAAATATTTTTGTAGGTGGAATGGTTGGTGCAGATAGTTCTGTTATCCTCAAGACAGTGAACATTAGTCAGGAGCATCTGAAAACCCTTAAGGACAAGCTTCCTTGATGGTCCAGTGCTTAGGACTTTACCTTCCAATGCAGGGGGTGCTGATTCAATCCCTGGTCAGGGAGCTAAGCTCCTGCATGCCAAAACACTAAAGCATAAAGACAGAGCAATATTGTAACAAATTCAATAAAGACTTTAAAAATGGTCCACATCAAAAAAAGAAAAATTAAAAAACCCCATGACCCTTAAGAACATTTTGCCAAATATACAAGCTTGTCTCTCTACTGGGACATTTCAGAACCATATATAGAGTGGTAGACCTTAAAGTGAAAAGTGAAAAGTGTTGGTTATTCAGTTGTGTCCGACTCTTTGTGACCCCATGGACTATAATCCACCAGGCTCCTCTCTCCATGGGGTTCTCCAGGCAATAATACTGGAGTTGGTTGCCGTGCCCTCCTCCAGGTAGCAGATGTGTGTCTGCAAAATGAGTTTCTTGGATGATTCAAATGCAACTGCTTAGCTCCTGTCCATTGCAAATCCTACAAAAGGAAAAGATTACTAGTTCCACCAAACACTGGGCTCATTCCTTAAAGGAAGTTCCTCAGGAAAACAAACAAACAAACAAGTGTGGATTATTTGGGATCACTTTTCTCATCCACTGCAAATTGGAGTCTGATCTCTCGGTGCGAGAATGTGGTGGACCTCCGTGCAACAGCCCCAACCTTACAGAACCTGACGTGCCTTGGGGAATAGTTTGGCTGCATCACTGAGGATTGTAAGGAAAAAAAGGCATCTTCCAGGGAAGAAACTTTGGGTAATGGATTACCCAGCATGCATGGAAGGGAGTTTGTCTTGGAAATGGCCTAGTGAGATTAAAAAGAAAATTACTAAAGCCAAGGGGGAAAAACCTATCTTCATGGAAAAAAATTGAGTATATATGCATTAAGTCTATGCAATAAAGTGTGCATAGCAGAAAGTTTCATTAACTTATATTCAAGTTCGTTGGCAAATTGATGGTGGACCCCAAGAAAAAAGTGCTCCTGCTTGGTCTTTTGGCTGACGTCTCTGACCTCTGACATCTCTGACCTCACATCTCTGACCTTATCTTAATGCTCTGTTTCCTGAGAGACCCATTGTAGGGGCTGGCTCACCTCCACACACCCCTGGCCAGGACACTTTCCCCTGAATTCAAGCCTCATGTTGACCTATCCTTCCTCTTCTCCTACCACTCCCTACCACAGAGACCTGGAATGGAAATTTAGGGAGGGAATCTGAAAGATCCTTAGGTAGCCTTCCTCTCTTGTACTGCAATCTCCTGGATATTGCTGTTTCTTGGCTTCTCAGGTGGCACAGTGGTAAAAACCCACCTGCCAATGCAGGAGACACAGGAGACGTGGGTTTGATCCCTAGATCGGGAAGATTCCCTGGAGGAGGAAATGGTAACCTATTCCAGTATTTTTGCCTGGAGACTTCTATGGAAAGAGGAGCCTGGTGGGCTGCAAAGAGTCAGATTTGACTGAGCACACTTTGCTGTTTCTTAGACAAAAGATGTTTCTTAGACATAATCTTTTGGAGCAAACAAAACTGAGGAGTATAAATGACACAAAAGTTTAAGGTCTTACTGGCACCTCCCGGACCTTGAGGAGGCTAACAGTCAGCAACCCTGATGTCTCCTGTCTTAGTGCAAAGGACCCTCTTATTCCCACAGCCAGAAGCTCTCAGAGTGCTTCAGCACAAACGCTCTTGACAAAACTCTCCTTCAAGTAGACAATTCTCCTAAAACTACAGTTTGGCATCACAGCTTTGTACATTCCCACTGCTCAGTGCAGTTTTATTGTTTGATAATGAAGTAGAGGAAGGAGGCATGCTGCTTTTTCTACTCATTCAGCTCAAGGTGGGGAGACTATTGCATTTTTCTTTTATAAATCACTGATGACTCCCAAAGTGCTTTCCACACGACATAGGATGGATGGAGTAAGAAGTGAGGGCCAACCCTTAAAATGTTTCCAATTTTCGTTTCCAGGATCAAGATACTTGAGGATGTCCGGAGACTCATCCAGCCAAGTGATATTATAAATAAGGTTGTCTTCAGTTTAGATGAGCCTTGGTAGGTGGTCCTGAACATCAGTGGAGCGAGGGTGAGGGGTGGTGGGCATATTGAATAACCTTTTAATGGCATGTGAATAAGAATATTTTAGGTTAGTAATCCATTCCTTCTCCTAAAAACAACATGGTGAAAATTCGTGTTAAAGATCTGTAAGATGAAGCTTATCTCTAAGAAATGTCAATCCGTGTCTAAGAATAGCAGTCACTCCTATAATAACAGGTTCTTAAATTCATTTCAGGCCTTTGCAAGATACTGCTTCTGACTGCTTGCAGTTCTTCTCCGCGTTTGAGTCAGGAAATCTTCGCAAAGCCATCCAAGTGCGTGAGTAAGTAAGGAAAGCTGCAGGGGTAGGTCCTGGCAGCTCAAGCCAGCATTTTGTGACTATCTGTCCCGTCCTCTGTTTTCAGGAACCTCACATCGATAGTTTGAAATCTATTATGGTGGGAGCATTTACAACATACAAACCGGCCAGCATGTGAAGGTTTTTTATTTTCCTGAGAGTTGATAAATGTTTACCAGCACACCACCAGGGAACTCATTAGCTGATGTCAAGAAAGTGGAGACTTTGACTTCCCAGGTGGTCTGGTGATTAAGAATCCGCCTGCCAATGCAGGGACTGTGGGTTTGATCCCTGGTCTTGGAAGATCCCACATGCAACTCAAAGATCATGTAATGATAGTGTCTATACACAAATTTCCCCAAAGGTCACAAATACCTTTATGGCTTTTTTTTTTTTTAATTCCAGAACTCTATCAAAGACTGCATACTTGGCACACACATTAATCGAGAACTATTCACTTCATCATCTTTTCATGGCCTTTCATGACATTGACACTGATGTTTTTAAAAATTCAGAGTGGGTTATTGTAGAACAATCCACAACTGGAATCTGTTTCCTGCTTCATGATTAGATTCTAGAGAAACATTTATTTTGGCAACAGTTTCACATTGGTGATGATTTTACATTGCCTTTTCTTGATGTCATAAAATGGCAAGGACTCAATGTTATTTTGTTTTACTGTTGGTGATACTGACTTTCATTACTTGCTTAACAAGACTGGGTGCTTGAAAGAAAAAAAAAATCTGATTTAAGTCCTCCCCCTGCTTCAAACCCTGTTGTGACTTTATCTTAGAATAAAGCTCAATTTTATGAAAAAGAGTGTGTCAAGGGGCTGGGATAAGACTTTTGAAAACAAAGTATCCTGATGATAATATTAAGTCAAAACTGCATTGCCAATTTGGTTGCTAAAGCTCAAAAGATAATTTTTTGGAGACATAGTGACAGGGTGGAGACACATAAGGACTTTCTGGGGTTCAGGAACTGTTCTACATATTGATCCAGTGAACTGTCAGACAGGTATGTCCAGGTGAATTTGTTTAAACTCGCTGAATTGTACATTTAAGATTTGTACACTTTAGTGCATGTAAGCTAAATCAATTAAAAAGGGGGGGCAAACAAACAAATCCCTCATTACTAGTCTAATTCATGTTTGTTGCCCTGATGGGGATTTACATATGCTATTCTACTTAATCTTTACAAACAGTACTGCAAGTTTAGACACTATTTCTAATTTTCATGTGAGGAGACTGATGCTCAAAATCATGTAATGCCATCAGATAGTAATGGCATATCCAGCCAGATGTGATCACATTTTTTCTCTGGAATATAGCACACTTATGTTTTTCGACCTGGATAGACACTTCATTGTTACTGTCATCGTTCAGTTGCTAAGTCATGTCTGGGTCTTCGTGACCCCATGGACCACAGCATGCTAGGCTCCTCTGTCCTCCACTATCTCCCAGGGTTTGTTCAAATTCATGTCTGTAGGGTTTGTTTGATCTCCTTGCAGTCCAAGGGATTCTCAAGAGTTTTCTCCATCACCACAATTCAAAAGCATCAATTCTTTGGCACTCAGCCTTCTTTATGGTCCAAGTCTGACATCCGTACATCACTACTTGAAGCTTTCTTACTGTGTAATAAAAAGATGTGCTCTAATTGTATAACTGACTTTTAATACTGCTTCCCTCTCCTTAAATTTCTAGAGCCTGTGTCCAAAATTGTAAGACAAGGATGAAAACCAAAGCTTACCAGCCAACTGAGATCCTGGGTCTTAGATCTGTCATCCAGAACCTGAGATGTGTGGACTTCTCATTGTCGGCAGTTCTCTTGAAGGCTTTTAACCCACCCGTTTTGCTTCTGCCTTTGCAGGTTTGAGTACGACTTACTGGTCAATGCTGATGTGAACAGCACGCAGCACCAGCAGTGGTTCTACTTCAAGGTGAGCGGCATGAGGGCTGCTGTCCCCTACCGCTTCAACATCATCAACTGTGAGAAGCCCAACAGCCAGTTCAATTACGGTATGTGCACTCAGGGGAGAGAGGCTTTCACAACAATACCAAGAATGATGTCACTTTTGAGTGTTGGACCAAGCTCTGCTTGGGTTGCATAGGGTTTGAAGTTGGGATGGTAGGTTTTGGTTAACCTAAATGGCGAGAAAGCTGCCAACCTCGAGCAAATTTCTATTGCCATGCAATGTAACTGAAGGAAGTCCTCGGCATATGAACCTTCAAGTTGCAAACTTTCCAAGATGTAAACGCGCATTTGCAGATTGAGTCACTTAAGTTAGTTCGCGTGTGTGGTGTACATTGTCACCCCCATGCATCCTCTATAAATAGTCGTTCTTTTGTGTACTGTCCAGTAATGTATAGAGCACAGTAGTACAGTATCTTTATCTCAAGCCCATGATGTGTGGAAGCAAGTGTAAAACAGTGGTGATATAGCTGCCACATTACAATCCAGGAATCACTGGATCATTTTTTTCTTTTTTTTCAAGAGAGTAGATAGAACTGAATCTAGCAAGGAGTCAGAGCCTCTGCCATCAATGTTAAGCGTGAGTGACCTTGCAGCGTGCCCTCCGTCTCCTATTGCTGACGATCCTTCAGCTCTACCATCTCCCACCTCCTCTCCCTCCTCCATCAGTAACTCCTCTGGCCTGTTCGCTTGATTCCAGCCCCTGTACGCCAGCTATTGTACTGTGCTTACTGTACTTTTCAAGGTACTATTCTATGAGATTAAAAAAAAAAAAAGATTTGTCTTTGCTATGTGTAATTTGTGTGCAAAGTATCATTACAGTACAGTACTATATAACTGATTATGGTAGTTGGGTACCGAGGCTAACTTATTGGACTTATGAGCAAATTGGACTTAGGAATGCACTCTCGGAATAGAACTCATTTATATGTAGGGGACTTACTGTACTTCATGTAACTTTTCACAACTACCTACCTCCCCATCTCAGCTTGAACTTTTCGAAGTCAGTGAGCCCTCTCACTTATTCCTTCTCTCCATCTCATGAATCCCCCAGGAGCACACGCGTTGCTGTTTGTGATAGACAGGCACACAGCACGATTCAGCAGAACAATGCTCATTCACACTCTCAGAAAAGAGTGGCGAACGTTTAAATTCTCCCTAACACCTGTGGCCCTTTTAGAGGAGACATTCAACGGATAAAGAGTGATTAGGAGCCCATATTTATCTTTTTTTTTCCCCCATATTTATCTTGAATGTTTCTAGAACCTGGAAGTTCTGCCTGTTACTGTTGGCTCGTATGCTAATGCACTGAGTGGCTCTGAGCAAAGAAAAAGTATTCCCACATCTCCAGGCTCGATCCTAGGACATTGCGTCTGTTTTGCAGTGATGAAATAGACTTTTGCTGGTATAGAAAGAGAAAAGGGAATCATGAACTCTTGAATTCACTTGCTGTAGCTGTTGAAACAAATTGTCTCATATTTTGTGGTTTTGAAGAAGACAAATGTATTTTTTTACCGTTCCGAAGTCCACAAGTCTCAAGTCCCACAAGTCAGTTTCCCTGGGCTTAAGTCAAGGTGTTGGAAGGCTTCCTCTGGACAGGCTAGCAGATTATTTATTTCTGTTTTCCAGCTTTTAGAGCTGTATTCTTCACAGTCCTTGGCTCATGGTCCCTTCCTCCATCTTCAGCGTCAGAGCATCCTCAAATCTCTCTGATTCAGTCACGTTGCTTCTCCTCTAAGCTCAAACCTCTCCCAGCCTCTCTCTTGGAAAGACACGTGTGATTGAATTTAGGGACAACCAGGATCTCCTCCTCTCAAGATACTTAATGTAATCATATCCACAAAGTCTCTTTTGTCATAGAAGGTTAACACACAGCTCCCAAGGGTTAAGACCTGGGTATCTTTTTTATTTTTCAGATATTCCTAATTTTATTTTATTTATTTATTTATTTTTGGCCACGCAGTGTGACATGAGAGATCTTAGTTCCCAAAAGTGTTAGTCGCTCAGTCATGTCTGACTCTTTGCAAACCCGTGTGGTTAGCCTGTCAGGCTCCCCTGTCTATGGAATTCTCCAGGCAAGAATACTGGAGTAGGTTGCCATTCCCTTTTCCAGGGGATCTTTCTGACTCAGGGATAGAACCCTGCTCTCCTGCATTGCAAGCATATTCTTTATTGTCTGAGCCACCAGGGAAGCCCAGGATCAAGCTTATACCCCCTGGACTGGAAGTTCAGAGTCTTAACTACTGGACTGCTAGGGAAGGCCCAAGATCTGGGTATGTCAGAGGGCTGTTATTCAGCCTACCACAACTCTCCTTTCCTTTTTACCCCCCTCATGGATTAATCCTGCCTTTATTTTTTGTAGGGATGCAGCTGACTCTGTATTCCGTGAAGGAGGCTCTTCTTGGCAGGCCCACCTGGGTACGGACAGGCTACGACATCTGTTATTACAAGTAAGTTAGACTGTTAGCTCCCCTTGCTCTTTCATTCTCCCTCAACTTCTTACTTCTCCATTCTAAAAACTGTCTTTAAAAATATTTATTTGCTATTTATTTATTTCTCTGTGACAGGTCTTAGTTGTGGCATGCAGGATCTAGTTCCCTGACCAGGGATTGAAACTGGGCTCCCTACGTTGGGAGCATGGAGTCTTAGCCACTGGACCACCAGGGAAGTCCTTCCTGCTTCTCCATTTTAATCTTATAAACCTGATCAATCTGTGCTTTTCTGGTTTACTCATCACCCTCTCAATGACAAATGCTGTCTTTCAGAAGCATAAGCATGTTAAATGACACCCACAGTAGACCACAAGAAATATCTTTTGGTTCTGTGAAAAGTCATCTATTCTTATTTAAACACATCAACACCTTTAGACCTTTTGTTGGATACAGGCTCAACCTATGACGACTGCATCAGCCTTCAGTTTCCTTCCTATTTCCATTTGTCTCAGTGAACAAAAATGTCTCAGATATTCTGGCTTATTCTTATCCATCCTGCACTTCAGTTTTCCAAAGTAGGTAAGCGTGAATTTTGACAAGTACACTTAAGTAACTATTCCTCCACACAAGATAGCATTTTGGAAAAAAGTAAAAGACAAAAGTATTTTCAGAATTCATCTTCAACTCTTGATCAGTAGCCAGTTTCATCAATTTATCCTGTAAAGGTGTAATGAAATTTGAATTATCCATGTATTTTGATAAAACAAATTCATTCCAGGCCCATGAATTGCTTATTTGTGCAGTTTCCTTTGATAGAAAATAAAATAGAAATTCATAAGACAAAAAAAATAATAAAAGAGAGAGAGAGATAGGAATTGTGGACAGGTAGAAGTGATGTAATTAATTATTAGCTCATTGCTAGTTTCTTGTAAAAATTGATAGGCTACTACCTATTTTCTGGGATAAAGTAAGTTGTATCTCTTTCTGAGATGACAAGGGGCCCTGGAGAATATTATCAGGCATTGGAAAGTTTAGGATTGTTACAAATATCAAAAAGAAAGAGAGTGCAAAATGCTTATGCCTCTTGGGTTTTGAGACTGTGAGGACAGGAACATTGTCAGAGAGAAAGGTCTAGAGCTGTATTGCTCTATCAGACATAAGGGCAAACATCACCACAAAGCAAGGACAGTCTATACCGCACAGAGCTGGGCTAACTGTTTATATTAATAATAAAAGAGTCGACAGCCTTCAGTCTTGCATGTATTAGAATGTGGACCTGGGTAGGCTAGTATTTTCCTTATAGTCTTCAGAACAATAGCAAAATCATATGCTTTTATTTATTTTCCATAGCAGTTACTTGCTTGCCCACCTAGCTACAGACTCTTAGGATATTTTTACGGTCTACAGAGACTGAGACTAAAATCACCTTACAGTGATAGCAGCCATAGCTGCAGTGGAAAATAATGAAAGATGAATTTGGATGTTGGTGTATCAAGAATAACTTTTAGGACTGCGCTGGTGGTCCAGTGGTTAAGAGTCCACCTGCCAATACAAGGAACACGGGTTCAATCCCTTGTCCAAGAAGATCCCACATGCCACGGGGCGACTGAGACTGTGTGCCACAATGACTGAGGCCTACGTGCCGTAGAGCCTGTACTCTGCCACAGGAAAAGCCACCGCAATGAGAAGCCTGCACATCGCAACTAGAGAATAGCCTTTGCTTGCCGCAACTAGAGAAAACCCAGGCAGCAGTGAAGACCCAGCACAGGGGTCTGAAAAATAAAAAGCCAATAAAGTACATAAATATATGAAAAGTTTTAGAAAGGAATAACTTTTAAGTGTCCTTAAATAGTAATCCTAAATAAGCATGAAAGACCCAGCTTGCAGCAGGCTCGGATCTGTAGCTTAGTAGGAGACTAGACAAGCATTAACTTTCAGCATCCTCTGGGGAGTAGGGGTGGAGAGGGAATAGCTCCCCCTAGAGGCTGGTTCCTTGGGCTGGAGGATAAAGCATCAGCTTAAGGGACTAAGCATTTGCCCAGAAGAGAAGGAAGAAGTCAGACATCCCAAAGCAGAGCCTTGGCCTAAAGAATGCCTGTGTTAATGTTAATAGCTTTTAGATTCATTAACAAGACAATTGTTATGTGATTAAAGAGCAACAGAGGGGTAACATGAAAACCATGCATGTGTAATATAATTCATTTTTCACCTTCCAATCATGAATCCAAGCAGATGAATGGATAAGACTGCTACACAGTCACGTAGCTTGTTTTACAATGATTGGCCACATTGTGTTAACATATTTCCAATAATGTGATCTAACAACAGGATAGATATGTGCATCTCTATTCAACCACAAATCAGAGTAATTTTCCCTAAGGTAAAATGCCTTAGATTAGAAAATGTATTTGTTTCCCTCTTTCACTTACCACAATCTTTTTAAAAATATATGGTATTTTATTGCAATTAATTACATCTTCTTTCTATTAGAGTGCATCATTGACTTTTAATTGTTTTACTGGAGTATAATTCCTTTCCAATGTTGTGTTTGTGTCTACTGTACCGTGAAGTGAATCAGCTATACGTATATATATATCTCCTCCCTTTTGAGACTCCCACTCCCCTTCCACCCTCCCCATCCCACCCCTGTAGGTCATCACAGGGCACTGAGCTGAGCTTCCTGTGTTATACAGCAGCTTCCCACCAGCTGTCTGTTTACACATGGGAATGTATATATGTCAGACTTAATCTCGCTATTTGTCTCACCCTCCCCTTTCCCTCCTGTGTCCCTAGGTCTGTTCTCCTATGTCTGTTCTCTAATTCCTACCCCACAAACAAGCTCATCTGTACTCTCTCTCTACATTCCATGAAAAAGTGAAAGCAAAGACGCTTAGTCATGTCCAACTCTTTGTGACCCCGTGGACTGTAACCTATCAGGCTCCTCCAACCATGGGATTTTCCAGGCAAGAATGCTGGAGTGGGTTGCCATTTCCTTCTCCAGGGGATCTTCCTGACCCAGGGATCGAACCCAGGTCTCCTGCATTGCAGGCAGATGCTTTACCATCTGAGCCGCCATATGCATTAATATATGATGTTAGTTTTTCACTCTGCTCTAGAAGATTATTTTTTTCTTCATCCTTGCTTTTTAAAAAAATATAAATTTATTTATTTTAATTAGAGGTTAATTACTTCACAATACATCAACATGAATCTGCCACAGGTATACACGTGTTCCCCATCCTGAACCCCCCTCCCTCCTCCCTCCCTGTACCATCCTTCTGGGTCATCTCAGGGCACCAGCCCCAAGCATCCAGTGTCATGCATTGAACCTGGACTGGCGATTCATTTCATATATGATATTATACATGTTTCCATGCCATTCTCCCAAATCATCCCACCTTCTCCTTCTCCCACAGAGTCCAAAAGACTGTGCTATACATCTGTGTCTCTTTTGCTGTCTCTCATACAGGGTTATTGTTACCATCTTTCTAAATTCCATATATATGCATTAGTATACTGTATTATTCTAATATATTTATTTGGGAGAACTTTGCCTCTTTATTTCTTTGTCTCCAATGTGTCATCAGGCACTCAGAAGTCCTTTGACTGTTTACATTCTTAGATTTAGCACCACGTTCTAAAGGATCGGCTGGGTGCTTATTGTGGAAAGAACCAGGAGCCATGGTACCTGAGTGTATCTATGGGAGGGTGAAAGGAAAAAACAGAGCACTCAGAAAGAATGGGATATTCATTTCCCTTAAAAAGTGATAGCAATAATGATCAATTAAGGAAATGGGCTGACTGCTTTTGGGGTCTGAGCATTATCACTTAAAAAGTGATCTCCAAAGTATTTTGATAACATACAGTAATCCATGGATTTTAAAAAATGATTTATCTATTTATTTGTGGCTGGGCCGAGTCTTCGCTGCTGAGCACGGGCTTTCTCTAGTAGAGATGACTGGGGGCTCCTCTCTAGTTGTGGTGTGCAGGCTTCTCATTGCCGTGGCTTCTCTTGTTGCAGAGCACGGCCCCTAGGCATGCAGGCTCAGCAGCTGTGGCACACGGGCTTAGTTGCTCAATGGCATGTGGGATCCTCCCAGATTAGGGATTGAACCTGTGTCCTCTGCATTGGCAAGTGGATTCTTAATCACTGGACTGCAGAGAAGCCCCAATCCATGATGGACTTTGATAACTTGTTCAAAACTTAAAAAATTCAATTATATAAGTCTTGCTGTACTAGTATATTATGTACCCTTAGAAAACATGCAAAAAGTTTAGAATTTTAAATCATGGGGAAAAGATGAGAGAAATAATTTAAAATTTAAATCTTGAAATTTTAAATGTAAAATTATTATATCTTTATACTATTGATAACTTGGGGCATCTGTACCCTTAAAGTTGACCATGAGATATATAGTTGTAAAGTATCTGGTGGATAATTTTGAAAAATTGTGGTTAACTCCCCAGATCTAGTTAGTGAATTTTTATGCAAATAAGAATTCTTGAGAAAGAGCTAGTATTAAGGGTAGGAGGTAGATCATGTCAGTTCTTCCATTCTCTCTGTCATTCGTGCTTAAAATGTAATATTATTATCAATCTCTGAATTCCAAGCCAAATTTAGAAAAAAATGAATTGTCTGTGTTGTAGGGTTTAATTTAGATAATATAATCTGTAAATCCACTTGAGAAGTCTTCTGCAAATTTAAGTACCTTGCCAGAAAGTGAAAGTGAAGTCACTCAGTCTTGTCTGACTCTTTGCGACCCCGTGGACGGTATAGCCCACCAGGCTCCTCTGTCCATGGAATTCTCCAGGCAAGAATACTGGAGTGGGTTGCCATTAGAGATGGTGAGCTATTCCCATCCCTCCCTCGGGAAGGCTCCTGTGTAGCAATCCATACTTAACTATCTGACATATGAAAACCATCAATATGCAATGTAATATATTTCTCATATTCCAGCCCTGGGAAACAACAGAGAAGAATGGATAACACTGTTACTCTATCGTTGCAGGAAGGGGGACCCCTTCCAGGACCCGAGAGTGGGTTCTTGTCTAACACTGGGAAGTGAGTTGTCCAAGGAGACATTGACAAATCAGGAGAGTTTGTTGTTAAGGTGGGGCCCAGGTGGAGAGCAGGGTAAGGGAACCCAGGAGGACTGCTTTGACATGTGATTCGACGTCTCAGTTTTTACGGTGATGGGATTAGTTTCTGGGTTGTCTCTGGCCAATCATTCTGACTTGGGTTCCTTCCTGGTGGTGTGTGCATTGCTCAACCAATATGGAGTCCAGCGAGAAGGATTCTGGGAGGTTGACTGGACATGCGGCGTCTCTTTTTGACCTTTCCTGAATTCTTCTGGTTGATGATGGCTTGTTAGTTCCATTATTCCTTACCAGGACCTCCTGTTGTAAAATAACTCATGCAAGTGGTTGCTGTGGTGCCTAGTCAGGGTGGGTAGTTTCAGTCAGTGTTTTTCCTAACTCTGGAATCTAACTTGTTTCACAATTATTCATCACAGTAGGTCGATTTGCACAGCATACCGGCATCAGTGTCAACCCTTATGTTCAACCACTTTGTTTCTTTCTTCTAAGACCGTGATATATTTAAAGGGGAAGTCTCACATCTTCTCCCCATGTTCAGTTGATTTGATCTTCTTGCCCCTTCCCTGGAGTACCTCCACCCACCCCCTTGCCCACCCACCTTACAGACCACTAAGCCAGAAAACCAAAAGGGATCCTCTGAGGGAAGAAAGAAATGGGCAGGCTTGTTTTTCCACACCTCTCATAAAAGTAGGCCAGGGCAGTTTTAGTTTCTGCTTTATTTACTTCCCTGAGGTCTGCTTCTTCTCGAATGTACACAGCTGCACACCTTTTTGAATTCTCTCTCAGCTCTGGTCTGAAGCAATTTTTTTTTTTTTTTTTTTTGCTGAAGGGCAAGAGGGAGAGAAGCTGCCCATTCACAGTGGCCATGTAATACACCACGGCTGATCTCTTCTGACATTTATCTCTGCTCGTGAGAGGGGACGGAACAGCTCACTCATGAAGATGAATGTCATACAAGAGCTCTGCCGTCGCGCATTCTTGCCGGGGATCTCAGGAGAGAGATTTGGTGCTCTCCAGAAGATTAGAAATGCCACAGACACACGGCAGCCTGGTGACTTGGCAGCTCTGCCTTGTTAGATCCTGTTAAGTGAAATGATACACCCATGTTAAACAGAGTCATCGTCATTATGAAATTATCTAATTCCCTTTCTGTCTTGGCATTTACTTCTTTCATGCACATGCACAGAAAAAAAAAAAAGGCTTCTCCAAAATAAAATAAAAAATATGACTTCCCGTCCTGTTTTAAAGTACAAATGGAAATAGATGGAGTTCATAACTATGCATTTGTGGACTTTGCTCCTTGCTTCATTGAAGGCTTTATGATTATAAAAGTGCAGATCCTTCCAAAGATAAATGGTTCAGGGAATGAAAAAGCAGAGGGGAGCCTTTTAACTGTGGAATAACTGATCTTTCCATATTATCCTTGACCCAAGATGACATATCCAGGGGGCTTCTCAGATGATAACTCAGTTGGTAAAGAAATCTCCTGCACTGCAGGAGACTCCAGTTTGATTCCTGGGTCAGGAAGATCCACTGGAGAAGGGATAGGCTACCCACTTCATTATTTTTAGCCTTCCCTGGTGGCTCAGCTGGTAAAGAATCTGCCTGCAATGCAGGAGACCTGGGTTCGATCCCTGGGCTGGAAAGATCCCCTGGAGAAGGGAAAGGGAACCCACTCCAGTATTCTGGCCTGGAGAATGCCATGGACTGTATAGTCCATGGAGTTGCAAACAGTCAGATACGACTGAGTGACTTTCACTTTCCCAGATGACACTAGTGGTAAAGAACTCGCCTGCCAGTGCAGGAGACATAAAAGATGCAGGTGTGATCCCTGGGTTGGGAAGATCCCCTGGAGGAGAGCATGGCAACTCACTCCAATATTCTTGCCTGAAGAATCCCTTGGACAGAGAAGCCTGGCAGGCTACAGTCCATTGGGTCGCATAGAGTTGGACATGACTGCAGATGGTGATTGCAGCCATGAAATTAAAAGATACTTACTCCTTGGAAGGAAAGTTATGACCAACCTAGATAGCATATTCAGAAGCAGAGACATTACTTTGCCAACAAAGGTCTGTCTAGTCAAGGCTATGGTTTTTCCACTGGTCATGCATGGATGTGAGAGTTGGACTGGGAAGAAAGCTGAGTGCCGAAGAATTGATGCTTTTGAACTGTGGAGTTGGAGAAGACTCTTGAGAGTCCCTTGGACTGCAAGGAGATCCAACCAGTCCATTCTAAAGGAGATCATTCCTGGGTGATCACTGAAAGGACTGATGCTGAAGCCAAAACTCCAATACTTTGGCCACCTCATGCAAAGAGTTGACTCATTGGAAAAGACTCTGATGCTGGGAGGGATTGGGGGCAGGAGGAGAAGGGGATGACAGAGGATGAGATGGCTGGATGGCATCACTGACTCGATGGACATGAGTTTGCGTGAACTCCAGGAGGGACAGGGAGGCCTGGCGTGCTGCAATTCATGGGGTCACAAAGAATTGGACACGACTCAGTGACTGAACTGAAGTGAAGCAACTTAGCATGCATGCATAACGCATCTAGGGTCTAATTCGAGAGCACACTTGAGTTTCCCCAGGCTTCTTTTCCCACTAGAAGAACAGATCAAGGAGAGAAAGATCTGGGAGTCAAAGTTCTACCACCCATTAATGATATGATCTTGGGTAAAATTATTCCAGCCTCTCTCAACTTCAGATTCCTCATCAGTAAAGGGGGATGTTAATGGTATCCACTTGATAGATCTGTGCTGAAGATGAAATGAAATAAGATAAAGTCCATGGAACTCTTAAAACAGTGTCTGGTGCATACTAGATGTTCCGTGAATGTTAGCAATGATTAATAATTAATAGAAGCATCTTGGTGGCATCAAATACTGATGACATAAAGAATGATAGTGAATAAATAACGTTCACTAGCTCTCCTCTGAATTATTTATCATTCAGTTATTTTAGACTTTAAGTTTATAGGTAGCCCTGATTTATGAAAGCCAAAACTTCAAATTCTTGCTGTATTAAACCAAAAGATGACTTGTCTTTTTATCCATTCTTATGAGACAGAGGATAGAATGAAAAAAAAAAAAAACACAAAAACTTGGTTTTGGAGTTAGCCCACAATCCCATTCAGGCCCATTTGCGGTTGAATCCTGTTAACTGTGCTTGTTGTATGCCCAAATGCATGCTTATTCCCTTCAGTCGTGTCCGACTCTTTGTGACTCTATGGACCGTGGAGCCCACCAGGCTGCTCTGTCCATGGGATTCTCCAGACAAGGATACTAGAGTGGGTTGCCATGCCCTCCTCCAGGGCATCTTTTTGACCCAGGGATCGAACTTACATCTCCTGCATCAGCAGGCAGTTTCTTTGCCACTGAGCCACCTGGTTAGCCCTCATTATGCAGTAGGAAACCTAAAAAGAAACAAGACTCATGTGAGATGAGACCACCCCCACTCACCCTGGGGGCATCTTATTAACCTTGAGTAAAGATGCAGACTCTGGTTCTACTCCGTGTAGGTGAAAAACTTGGGGATGACAAGGCACTGGTTTGGTTTTAGTTGCTAAGTCGTGTCTGACTCTTGCGACCCCAAAGGAGCCTGCCAGGCTCCTTTGTCCATGGGATTCTCCAGGCAAGAATACCGGAGTAACTTGCCATTTCCTTTTCCAGAGGATCTTCCCGATCCAGGCGTCAAACCCAGGTCTCTTGCATTGCAGACAGATGATTTACTGACTGAGCTATGAGGGAGGCCCAGTGCACTAGTTGTGTATTTTTACCTGCCTTTGAAAGAGAGCAGGACCCTATGGTCCTTGTACCCCATGTTCTCAGCCTGCATTTTGCCTGTAGAAAAACTTTAGCCAAAGAACAAATTTAGTTAGAGAAGTGAGATCATGTAGAAATGAAGGAAAACAGACAAAGACCAAATAACAGCGATAAGGTAGTCCTTAAGCATAGTCAGTGACAGTTCCTGCTCAAGGGCTGTAGATGATATTCTGAGCCACATCCTGTGAGTTGTCTCATAGAGACTGAAACTCCCACCAGGTGAAACAAGTTAGCTACACGATGACCCAACTGTGGCCATGAAGTAAGCCGCCACGATTCCAAGAACTGGCCTCAAAGGCATGGAAGCAAGCTGACCCTGGAACTGAGGATGAGCTGTACCTAAAACCATCAAGATGATGCTGGTCAGACCGCTGATGACCAGTTTCAAGATGACTGTCAGCTGGGTTGTGTGTGTGTTGTATCTGCACGAAGCCCCCTCCCTTTGTCTAGAAAAGCCCTCGCCCCTTGATTGTCAGGAGTGAGGGGGCATTGGCCTTTGGACAGGAGTCCACCCTCCCCCTAGTTGTTGGCTTCTAAGCATCTAAATAAAGCAAACTTTCTTTTCCACCAACTTGGCCTCTTTAATGGCTTCTGAATGGCGAGTAGCTAGACCCCTCTTTTGGTAATGCCTTTACCTTCACGAGTATAAATGTGTGGTGTACGTGTGCTTTCACACTCGTGCATGTAAAATTCTCTTCCACATTTTGATTAGTTGTCAAAATGTTGACCATTTGACCAAAATGACGACTGGCTCATTTCACTTCGAAGAGAGGTATAATTGCTAGTGTAAACGGAATGTGTGTTTGCAGTAGAGCCTTTACGAGTGAAGTCAGAGAGAATAAGAGGTAGAGCATATGTGGTCTGCATGCTTTCTGAGTTACCATCTGCTTCTTTACATACTTGCTAGTAATCAGAACCTTAGCCCTGCAGAAACTATAGAACTTTAGGGAAATCTGGAGAGAGTAGACCAGTTAGGTATCAAGGACCAGAGAACACCATGGATGAAGATGCCTTTTTGAAGTTTCTAATCCTGTAGTCACAAAGGCTATGGCTTCTATTAATAGGCAGCTGAGAAGCCGGGCGGGATCGTCACTTGACACTTACATCAGTGGAAACTTCTTTCTTTCCCTAGAATGATCAGGGACCCAGAGTGCCATGTTGGCAGAAGCTGAGGCGAGAGAAATGCGGGTCGTAGTCCATGGAACTGTGAATTTCTCTTTCTCCCATTCTTAGTTGTATGAGTCCAGTAAGCCTCCTATATATGAACCTTCAGGTTTTGAACTCTCAGAGATGTGAACATGTATCACTGAATCGCTTTTTTCAAGAGGGAGATAGAATTGAATCCAGCCAGGAACCAGAACCTGTGCCATCCGTGTGAGTGATGGCATATCAGGTGTAAGTCAAATTGCAGCTTAGCCTCCGTCTCCTGTCGCTGATGACCCTTCAGCTCTACCGTCTCCCACCTCCATCAGTACTCTTCTTGCCTGTTCACTCGATGCCAGCCCTTGCATGCCAAGCTGTTGTACTGTACCACTGTACTGTACTTTTATAAGTCCTGTATTATAAGATGAAAAATGCTTTCTTTATTTTTTTGTGTTTGTAATGTATTATTTGTGTGAAAAAAATTATAGACCTTTTACAGTACAGTCCTATATACCCAATTGTGTTAGTTGGATACCTAGACCGGCTTTGTTGGACTTAACAATAAATTGGACTTACGAACGCGCTCAGAACAGAGCTTGTCTGTCTATAGAGGACTTCCTGTGTTGAAAAACCACCAAACCACTAGAAACAAGAGAGTAGATTTTCTATTTCTTCCTTTCTCGATTGCTTGATTCTTTTGGTGGAGGTGTCATGAAAGTGATAAAATGGCAGAAGAGAATAGTCTGTATTTTTTATACTTGCAAGAACACACAGAATAATTATCTGCTATTTCTTCCCTCTCCCCACCCTTCTCCCCAGCGAAACCCCAAAACATAATGGACACGAAAGCCAATGTTGTTAATGTTCAGATGTGGAATTGCATCTGTGTCTGGGTGTATTTTCCATTGTAATACAGCCTTGATGATAGCATTTCTCAGGAAAGCCTGCCAGCCTGTCTCAGGATCAAGAGGCAAAAGGGGAATGTAACTGGCAGTGTGTGGGGAAAATATTGCTGGGAATGTACTCCTGGGGGCAATTTACTTTGGTACCGTTCTCTGAAGTATCAAAATTGGGTCTTCATCTTTGACAAAGGAAAGCATACATTCTCAAGCTGCAAGAAGCTGAACCATGTTGGGGGTAACAAATGTATGCCTTTGGGAAGAAAGTGCTGTTGTGGAAAGAACAGAGGCTTTGCAGGCAGATCTGGGTCCAAGGCACTCACTAGCTTTTGATCTTCATTGTTGTTCAGTCACTAACTCATGTCCGACTCTTTGCAAACCCATGAACAGCAGCACATCAGGCTTTCCCGTGTTTCACTATCTCCCTGAGTTTGCTCAGACTCACGTCCATTGGCTCAGTGATGCTATCTAAACCATCTCATCCTCTTCCACCTGCTACTTTTCCCTTCAGTCTTTTCCAGCATCAGAGTCTTTTCTAATGAGTTGGCTTTTTGCATCAGGGGGTCAAAGGATTGGAGCTTCAGCTTCAGCTTCAGCGTCAGTCCTTCCAGTAGATATTCAGGGTTGATTTCCTTTGGGAAATTGGAAATAGGATTGACTGGTTTGATCTCCTTGCTGTCCAAGGGATTCTCAAGCGTCTTGTCTAGCACCACAATTTGAAAGCATCATTTCTTCAGCACTCAGCCTTCATTATGGTCCCACTCTCACATCTGTACATAACTGCTGGAAAAACCATAGCTTTGACTAGATGGACCTTTGTCGGCAAAGTTAGGTCTCTGCTTTTTGGTATACTGTCTAGGTTTGTCATAGCTTTTCTTCCAAGAAGCGAGTGTCTTTGAATTTCATGGCTCCAGTGATTTTGGGTCTATGGCATCTAAATGACAGTTCTTCCCACCTTTCACTCACTCGCCTCTCTCTCCCTTCTCTTCTAGAAATCATTATCGCCAGAGAACAGCCGGGGCGGGGGCAGCTTCTGGGAAGTGCTATTACACGCTGACCTTTGCCGTCATCTTCCCGCACGCCGAAGATGCCTGCTATCTGGCTTACCACTATCCCTACACCTACAGTGCCCTCATGGTAAGTTCCTCCGTCAGCCCTACCGCGTTGGACTGAAGGGGCTCTTTGAGGCTTTCCTGGAAACCTTCAGGAAACCCTGACATCCTGCTGGGGAGCTTCAGGCGTCCGAGGAAGCCAGGGTTGGTTGTTTCTGACTTGGGGGCTTTCTCTCTGTCCCGTTTCCTTCCTTGGACAGAGCACAGGGCTGAGGTCATGACCAGTGGCATTCTAATGACCCCAGTGGTATACTGTGCTCTTCATCTGCAGGGTGAGTGTGGATGTGAGGGGCAGGGGACACTTTTTAGGGGCTGTATCTTTAAATAGCCCTCAATATATGTTGTTGCAGGAGGACAAATGGCTGAAGATTAAAATTCATATTTTACCAAGGCCAAAACCAAAGCAAAGAAAAAGTTTGAAAGTTTTCTCAGCTAAACAAATTTGATCATGGGTGTTGTATATCCTCCTGTGATTTTTTTCGTCTTGTCATATTTTGAGGCAGCAAAACTGATATTCTACTTTTGTTTCATGCTTAACAGAAGTAAAAAGTCCACAAATATAACTTTAAAAAGTACTCCCAGTCTAAATAAAATTAACTAAAATTTCATTGCAATGCTGAAAGGTTATTTGCTTTTATTTTAGAAATGCAAGCACACTAAGTAAATATAGGAGGGTTAGAATCATGATTTAATAAATATCTATTAGTTTACCCTAAAAAAAAAAAAATAACAAAAGCCCTCAAGTTAAAAGAGAAGAATGAGATTGGAGTGAGATTATTAAGCTGAAATGGGGTAACACCATGCAGGTCAGCTGAGATGCCAGTTTAAAGGACATGGATGCATTGAGAGGAGTGAAGCAGAGATTGAGGGGGTGAAGCCTGGAAAAATGCCCTGAGGTCACCTTGCAGCCACTTTCCCATTTCCAGTGGTTTCTTCGGCCATGGACTAGAAGGATCCAGGGTGGACAAGAAGGGTAGAAGAATAAAACATTGAATCACTGCAAATAAGGGTCATGATCTTTTTATAAGAGGAGTGTAGTGTCAACCAGTCCAAACTTGAAGTCATCATTCAGATATCTTATCAGGCCATTTCTTGCCATTTGAAAAAGCTGGCAAACCGTCCCTCTCCCCGAGCTATTTCATGGATGTCCTGTGGAGTCATGAGCTTAAGTATCTAATAAAGTACTTCCATCCTCTGTGTTAATGCAAAATGTTATTAGCATATTTATAATAATATGTGTGTATGCAAATATATATCACTTAGCCTGAAGGATAAGCATTTTCATTGCAAGCCTGTGATAAGGATTTGGAAAAGATGATAACTGAGAACACCTTTCCCTCCAAAGAAATATTCAAGCGTAAATGCAATGTTTTTTCTCCATTGAGAAGGCATACCTTAAACCACTCAGCTAACTGCTTCATAAAAGTACATCTGCCCTTCTCTCCATATGTTGGCTTACCTAAAGAGATATATATATATATATTTTACTGTTTCCCAGATTGTAAAAGATAGACAATTAGTATTATTTGTGGATCATACTTAGAGATCTCAAGAATTTAATCCAAGAAATGTGCATCACCAGCTTTGCTGTAACAAGGCATGTTTGTTTTAAAACATGCTTGTGGCTTTGAGGGCCTCAGAGCAGGCAAGATCCATGATCTCCTTCGACAGCTGTTCTTACTGTCTCATCTATGAAACCCTGCATGTTGAAAAGTCTACTGGAGAAAGGGGTTCCTTTTTAAAGACAGGTTTGATTTTTCTGTCAGAGTAATTGTCCATGGGTCCAGGTCACTGTTCTTTTCACTTGTTAGGATATCTTTGTCCTACGGACTTAGAGAACAGACTTGTGAACTCAGGGGGAAGGAGCGGGTGGGATGGTTTGAGAGAGTGGTATTGATATATATACCACCATGTATAAAATAGGTAGCTCATGAGAAGCTGCTATACAGCACAGAGAGCTCGGCTTGGTGCTCTGTGATGACCTAGAGGGTTGGGATGATGGAGTGGGAGGGAGGCTCAGGAGGGAGGGGATATGTGTGTGTGTGTGTGTGTGTGTGTGTGTGAACTGAACATATATGTGTTCAGTTCAGTTCAGTTCAGTTGCTCAGCCGAGTCCAACTCTTTGTGACCCCATGGACTGCAGCATGCCAGGCCTCCCTGTCCATCACCAACTCCCAGAGTTCACCCAAACTCATGTCCATTGAGTCGGTGATGTCATCCAACCATCTCATCCTCTGTCATCCCCTTCTCCTCCCACCTTCAATCTTTTCCAGCATCAGGGTCTTTTCAAATGAGTCAGCTCTTCGCATAAGGTGGCCAAAGTATTGGAGTTTCAGCTTCAACATCAGTCCTCCAGTGAACACCTAGGACTGATTTCCTTTAGGATGGACTGGTTGGACTTGCAGTCCAAGGGACTCTCAAGAGTCTTCTCCAAAACCACAGTTCAAAAGCATCAATTCTTCAGTGCTCAGCTTTCTTTATAGTCCAACTCTCACATCCATACATGACCACCGGAAAAACCATAGCCTTGACTTGATGGATCTTTGTTGACAAAGTAAGCCTCTTTTAATTTCATGTCTGCAGTTACCATCTGCAGTGATTTTGGAGCCCAGAAAAATAAAGTCAGCCACTGTTTCCACTGCTTATCTATTTGCCATGAAGTGATGGGACTGGATGCCATGAACTTAGTTTTCTGAATGTTGAGCTTTAAGCCAACTTTTCACTCTCCTCATATGTGTATGTGTGTGTATATATATATATATATATATATATATATATATATAGAGAGAGAGAGAGAGAGAGAGAGAGAGAGAGACAGAGAGAGAGAGCTGATTGATTCACATTGTTAAACAACAGAAAATAACACAAAATAGTAAAGCAATTATAGTCCAATTAAGGAAAAAAAAAGATTATCTTTGGCCCTGTGGAGAAGCTCAGTGGCAGCTAGCATAAAACTTTAGAATTCAAAAGGGTTTGGGAAATTGTGTAGCTCACATCTATCATTCAAAAACGCAAAAACCAAAGCCTAGAAGTCCCACATTTAGCTGGTGGCCAGAGAACCATCAATTATTGGCCTTTGAGGTCTATTCCTATCTGATGGAGACTCTGGGAGTCCTTCAGCTGACCTTGGCTGCATCTGGCTTCTTAATTTGAATTTTAGATCTGAATCAGCTTGTGTGCACTTAGCAAAGACCCATCAAAGCTTCTTGGAATAAGAATGGGATCATGTTTGGGAAACAACACTGTTCTCAGCTGAATCACATCCATAGCACTCTGTGTTACAGACAAAAATGGTGGGTTGATGACTTGAACTCAACCACTGGATATTGTATAATCACGCAGCTTGATGACTATGTGCACCTATAAAAGTGGGCTGCCATTGTAGCAGCTGCTGTATGTCATAGCTTTTGTCTCTGGGAACACTTAGTACTTTTGTCATACCGAAGCACAAAGTCTTAAGTTTACAGTCAACAATTGTTAATAGTTTAGGAGCCATTGAGGTCAAGTTGGGGATAATTTCATATTGATGGGGGACAAAAACTCAAGAAAAGAAGACCTTGGAAGATGGTCTCATCTTCCATCAACTGATCTCTGTGAGAAAAAGAGAAAGATCTTATTCACTGATGTTTATTGCCTTGTTACTTAGCCTACCAACTGAATCTCTTCGCATTAGGGAAGTTTGAGGAGAGTTAATGAGAAGAAGAGACAGGAAAAGGGATAGCTTTTCATTCCTTTTAAATGAGTAGAACAGAGTAAGAAAGACAATTTGTTACTTGAAGTGAAAAACATATATACTCGATTTTAGGTTTTACATTTCCAATAATGCATGGGCTTTGTCCTCTTTAGGTTTAAGAGAGTAATTGACTCTGTGACTTCTTTGGAAAAGCTCTTTCTCCCATCATGGACAGAATGAGTTCATTCTGTAATGCACACTAGTCATTTTTACTTTTGGACAAGCCCTAAGGAGAAACAGTTTTCTTCCAACAGATCAGTGATAAATTAAATGTGGATGATACCCCAAGGGTGGAATTAGCTGTATTTTACTCAGGGGTTATGCTGATGGGTGAAAAATATATTTCTATGTGGAATTCATAACTGGTAAATCTCTTGTAATATGGATTATGTTTAACAATTATAGACATTTTTAAAGCAGGGTACATGTATGTTGAGTGTTTTTCAACATGAACCTTAAAAATTTTATTATTCTCTTATAATGAGAGAATTAGTATTTATTGAGTTCTTTCAAACTGATATCTTCCAGATGCTTGCCAGGAATTCTGTTGGATAATCATCCCAATTATAGTATTAAAATAATGCTAAAAGAAAGAAATACAATATTATTGCCATTGCAAAGCCAACAAAAGACCTGTTTAATCATCCATCTCAAGCTTCCTCAATAATTGCAATGATTGTTAATGTGTTGATTGCAATGCTTGTTAAAGTATTTGGTTCATGTTCTGGATTGCCTGTAGGTAGCCAGGAGTATTGGCATCCCAAGAGAGTTTCTGATGGACATTTTAGAGAGTAAGAAAGTGGAAGCTCACTGAAAACTTAAAATGACATGAGTTGGCAAGAGAGCAAAAAAAAAAAAAAGTGATCAGAAATAGGATGGATGTGTTGGGAGAGCTTGTGGCTTTTAAAGAGTAGAGTAGGGTTTTTCGCCAGACATATATAGTCCCTGTGCTAGTAACCATTAGCAGGGTAACCTGCTGAGGTCAAATGAAGTCTTTTATGGGAATTTTAAGGGAGTAGCTGATGAAGCTTTATTTTTAGAGATAAAATGGAGGGTAGTGTAGGAAGTGAAAGGGAAGGGACAGGGAGAGGGGAAAGGGAAGAAAGAAAGTGTTGAGAATTAGAATGTCATATTCACAACATCTTATAAAGAGCTCCCATTTAAAACATGTCAAATGGGAAGTATTGACTTACACATGATAGATCAAAGATGCGGTGAGCAAGTCATAAATCAGTGTTGTCGTTTAATCAATCGACAGACACCTGTCTTTGTATGGGCCAAAAGAAAGGACAGATATCAGTAAAGGGTCCTGATGTTGAGGAGTTGAACACGAAAGGCCATTCTGAAGGAGCTGAGGTGTGCATGGGTGGGGAAGTCATTGATGACAGGGAACCCTGAATTCCAGGGTTTTGAGCACAATGGAAGAGCAAGGTTTGGAGTCAGAGTGACCTGGATTGGGGTCTAAGCTCTGTGTTTTGCAGTGTAGTCATGGGCAAGCTATTCAGCTTTTCTCAGCCTCAGTTTTCTCACCTGTGGATTGGAACCATTGAAGTGGTTCTTCTATGGGTTATCAAGATTACATGACTTGATACATGGCAAGTGTTAGCCAAGTGTCTACAACTAGTAAGCAGTATTAGATAGTGACCTTAGAGCTTTTATTCTCTCTTTTTTTTAAATGATGATGGGTGATCATTTTTTCTGTTGAACTGATTGTATATATATACACAATATATAATAAAATTAAAATTATGTTGTAACAAAATCCCAGTAAAGGACCAAAAAGAAATAAATACAGATTCTACTGATAGTTTTCTTAGGGTAGTGGATTATAATTATTTTTTTATTTACTCTCTTATTCAATCTGGAGTAGGAAATGGCAACCCACTCCAGTATTCTTGCCTGGAAAATTCCATGGACAGAGGAGCCTAGTGGGCTACAGTCCATGGGGTCGCAAAGAGTTGAACACAGCTGAGCCCAGCACAGCAGCAGCTCTTATCCAAATCATCAGCAATATAACTTTATCTATTTTTAACAGAAAAAGGATATTAAAATCACCTTTATAATCAGCAAATCTGTGAATACGCATCTAGAGATGAATCACTCCCATCAGTCTCAGAGTGAATCGGTTTCAGTTAGGGAAAGTGGTATTGGCAGACTGGGGCAGTTTGAGAAAGCTCATTAGAACCTAGTTACAGCATGTTCTGTTGCTTTGTATTTAACTTAAAGGTGTCTTTTGCTCTTCTCTTGTGATGAGAAGGATTCGATTCCCTGATGGATGTTTCTAGGTGACACTTGAGAGCTAGTCAGTACACAAGTGAAATAGGCTGTCTTTTTAGGGGTGAGCTTTATTCTGAATTAGGGGGACAGGAGGTACAGCTGTTTAGGGGCTAACAAGGCGATATGAATGATATTTGAGAGCGTAGCGGTTCTTACTTCATTAGTAGCCATCAGCAGGGTAGCCTGCTGAGGTTGAGTGAAG
Source organism: Ovis aries (assembly GCF_016772045.2). Lineage (NCBI taxonomy): Eukaryota > Metazoa > Chordata > Mammalia > Artiodactyla > Bovidae > Ovis > Ovis aries. The sequence continues at coordinate 16,538,695 of NC_056071.1, forward strand.
TCTTTTATGGAAGTTTTAAGGGAGTAGCTGGTAAAACAAAGTGGGCAGAAGACGCCTGCCGAGAGGCAACCATGAGGCTGCAGACTAAGTTATCAGCGTGATGTCTTTCCTGGGTAGGGAGGGTTTTAAGAAGACAACCTCTCTGGAGGTTTCCATAATTGCCTTGAATGCCTTCCCATTTTCACAAAGAAGCCCACTCCTGCGGCTTCCATGGGGCTGTATTACAGTTGTTTGTTGGCACATGGATTCCGAAGCCGTGCTTCTCTCATCAGTGATGCCAACAATAGTTAATTAGGCATGGCCTCGCTGGACCTGAGATGGGAACATTTACCTAAGACTCATTTCCAGGAGACTGATACAAAGCCATTTTTTGAGAAAGGAAAACCAACAGAAGTGTATAATTGGTTTACTTCTGGAAGACTTCCGTGTGACTGGAGCTTGAATAATACACTGAGCACAGAGGTGTTAGGCGTTCCATGGCAGGTGGAATGGTCAAAAGGACAGAGGGTTCATTGAGGGACACAGGGAGATGACTGCATGAGCAATTGCAGAAAATGGGCTTAAGCTAAAAGTTGTCAGGCATTTGTTGAGTTGTAATATTAGTAATCATGAAAAATGTTATAGTGAAAAAATTAACAAAGAGCTCATAGAAGAAGAAAACTTTTAAACTTTGCTTCTTTCATTAAGGTGACAGTGTTTTAAAGGATAGTGTACATGAACACAAGATACTTTCCTTTTTTTAAATCATTTTTTCTCCTGTATCTAATTGTATTTGATGACTTCTGTTAGGCAAACCTGCTTCCAAACCTTCTTTGAGTATCTAATTTATAAAATCTAGATTTTATTTTGTTTCCCCAAGTTTGAGGGCAGAAGAAGGGGGCAACAGAGGATGAGATGATTGGATGAGATCATAGATTCAACAGACGTGAGTTTGAGCAAACTCCGGAAGATAGTGAAGGACAGGGAAGCCTGGAGTGCTGTAGTCCATGGGTTCACAGAGTCAGACATGACTGAGTGACTGAAAAACATCAACCCCAAGATTTGGCAAGAAGAGCTACGGCCTGTTTATATTGAGTTGGCCAAAAGGCTCGTTCAGGTTGTTCTGTAAGATCTTACGGAAAACCTGAAAGAAGTTTTTGGCCAGCCTAAAGACTTTGTGATATCACAGAAATGATGGCCAGTACTTTTCTGGAGAAGGGTCTCTATTTCTCCCCCATCACCCCCACATCAAGAATCCTTGTAGCCATAATAAGTGTGAAACAAATAGCCTTGATGGTAAGAACAAGACAACAGACAAAACAAAGCAAAAACCCTCATAGAAACAATTCAGCAGACAGTGTTTCCCAAAACGCATGCTACAACACTCCAGGGTCCCAAGATCTTTAGAGGAAAAGGCTCCAAGGGTTTGTAATGCGTATTTGCATGTAATGCACATTTGCACAAGAGTCTGAACAGTTCTGCAGTCGTGAAAATGTCTTCATTTAGTTTAATTCACTGTGCCCCAGGTGCTTTGGATCTCCCCTTCTCCACACCCCAGTGTTTAGTAAAATGCTGCTAATTACATTTTGGAAAATGCTTCAGGAAAAGGTATAGATTTCCAAGTTTGAGGGCCTGGAATCTTGATGGTAGTTTTGAGGCAGATTTCAACTCAGTTGAGATTTCAATAAAAATATTGGGACAACTTTCACCCAGATATGTGTGAAAGTGATTAAAATAATTTGTTTATGATCACAGACTATCACTAAATCCAGAGTGATAGACTCTCTAGGAAGGTGCTGAAATGTCCTTTTACCAGGTGGCTGAGATGTGACTGACATTCTGATGGGGTCGTTTTTGTTCCTGTCTGTAGCTTTTCTTCTGGGATGGAAAATGGACACTTCTTTGATCAGGGCTTTAATTACACTGATTTAATATTGACTTTCTTTTTAATATATGAATTTCTTCTTTAAGAGGATATTTTTTTATTCCTGAAAGGCTTAGTTGCTCAGATGTGTCCGACTCTTTGCAACCCTATGGACTGTAGCCCGCCAGGCTCCTCTGTCCATGGGATTCCAGGCAAGAATACTGGAGTGGGTAGCCATTCCCTTCTCTGGGGGAGCTTCCCAACCCAGGAATAGAACCTGGGTCTCCTGCATTGCAGGCAGATTCTTTACTGTCTGAACCATCAGGGAATTCCTTAATCATTTTATTTTTGCTGTTTTTAAAACCATTTTTACTCAAGTCTCATTTCATCTAATTGTTAGAAAATGTGGTTTGTACAACTTATGCTTTTAAAAAAATTTAGTGAAATTTTTATTGTCTTGCATATGATTAATTTTATTACACTTCCATGAACATTTGAGAAAAAAGTAAAGGACGCTGTCTGTAAAGACAGTTTGACATATGTCTATGAAAAACAATATTGTTCAAATGCTCTATCATTATTTTGCAATTGATATATCAAGGCTGATGTATTGTTATATAGTCTCCCGCTCCTAGTACAGAATTTTCCCCTTCTGCCATTTTGCCGTTGTATATTTCAGTTCTGCATTATTTGATTCTTGAGATTTATGAGTCTTATATGTTCTTTGTGAATCATGCCCTTTATCAAAATAAGATTTTTAAATCCCATTTAATGCACTTTTCTCGAATATGACTTTGTCATATATTACTGTTGCCAGGCCCACTTTAATTTATGTTTGCTTATCCATTTAGTTTCCATATTTCTCTTTTAAAATATTTTAGTTGAGTCAAATAGAATAAAAGATAATTTAGGAATGTTTTTCATACACATCATGGGTCTTTTTTTCCCTTCTCTTTTAAAGTTCCTTTTATATACAATAGGCAGCGGGATTTTGAAAAGCTAATCTGAAAGTTTCTGTCATTTAATAATGCTGTTTAGCCTATTTATACTTTAAACAATTTTCGGTGTTGCGTCTGTCATTTTGGTTTTGTACTTTCTATGCTTCATTGCTTTTCTTTCTTTCTCTCTCTCCACCTCTTCTCCTGTCCATCCCTTCCTCCCTCCCTCTTCCTTTCTTTTTTCCTTCCCTCTCTCCCTCCCTTCTTTTCCTCATTTCTTCCTTCCTTTCTTTCTTTCTGTTTTATGCAACATGAAGTGACCACATTTTCTTTGATATTTTTTCCTACAGTGTTTAAAATTCTACTAGTGTTTCCCTTTCAGTCCTTAAAGAAATTAAATATACATGTATCCATGAATAATAACAGCTGAAATTGAGTGTTTCCTGTATGACAGACACTTCTCACGCACAGTAAATGACCGAATTATAGCGACAACTGAATGTCATAGGTAATGCCATTTTATATACACTTTACAGAGAAAACTGAGTCGCAAAGAGGTTTAGTATAGAATTTACACGATTTATCTAGAATCCACAACCAAATTTAGAACCCAGGCTGGTTGACTCAGAGCCTGCATGGTTAGTCATCTTGCTATACTGCCTTTCCATTTTTAAGAATTAAATAATAATACCATGTCCATGTAAGCTGAAAAGTGAACATTTTGTTTTACTTTATACTTCACTTACACATTTCTTTTTAATTTCATTTTAGAACCACATGATGAGATTAACATTTGATGATATGTTTTCTCCCTAAAGAACTATTTTTTATGTTTGTATTATATAGTAACTGTGTTTTCCAATGATCATCTAAACGAACCTTGTTTAACTGGACTGTCCTTTTATATCACTCTTTAGTTTGAATTTGGGCAGCTAAAATTTGTCTTCAAGTTATTATAAGGGTGAGGTGATGTGTTTTCTGAGCTCTTGCATAGCTAAGCTTATATGAGAAGAAATTTGTGAGTAAAAACTTGGCTGGTTATAGGTTTGCTATACGTTGTACTTTCAAGCACTAAGAAGTACTCCATTTCCTCTGACATTTAGCACTGCAGAAGGAACTGTGACCCAAGAATAACTTTTTGCATCTGTATATGTGTATATATATATATATATATATATATATATATATATATATTTACATGAATAGGTTTATCTCTACACACACACACACACTTACTTTTAAAAATAACTTCAATTGTATGATGAAACCCCCATTCTGCTCAACAAGGAGCAGTGATGTTGGGTGTAGATTGGTGATTGAACACATAAGCTTAGGCTTTACCTGGAACAAAATGAACGCATCCTTGAGAAAGGCAGGCAATAGCTCAGCATGCGTGGGAGGGCCTCCGTGAAAGTCTGGACTCTCAGGCACAGCTTTCTTGGCCTGAGTCAGTCTTTGGCAGGGAAGTGTGTGGTCATGGGAGATGAAGCTGAGCTCAGCTTAGAAGAGCCATCGGTTCCGGGTTTTCCTGAGCTTTCACACTTAGCTATTTACATAGAGCCTTTGTAACTAGTGTGTGCACAGTGTGTGTGCGTGCACAATCAGCTAGCCTCCTTGCCTTCTCAGGGGCATGAGACTACCTCCCAATCCCCACTGCAGGTGCTTCGCAACAATACCTGGTATTCACCATCACTTGACAGTGATAGGAAGATGAAGCACAAAGGTTTGCTCAGATATATGGGCCTTAGGTGAATTCTTTTGAACCTGAGGTAGCCATGGTCCTTATAGTTCCTTTTCTTAGTATTGTGTCAAATGCTGGCTCTCAGAAATACCACCTGTTTCTAAGACAGACCGAAGATATTGCTTACCTTGGTGTGGTAGACAGAATAATGCCCCCAGCCCAAGATGTTCATTTGCTAATCCCTGAAACCTTCAACGAAGCTGCTTTATATGGCACAAAGGACTTTGTAGATGTGATTAAGTTAAACCTCTGGAGATGGGGAGATTATGTCAGACAATTAGATTGGGTCCAATGTAATCACCACCAGGCTTCCCTGGTGGCTCAGATGGTAAAGCGTCTGCCTGCAATGTGGGAGACCTAGGTTCGATTCCTGGATCTGGAAGAGGGTCCTTAACCATGGACCACTGAGGCAGAAGGGTCCGAGTCAGGGAAGGAGATTTGACTGTGGAAACTGAGGTAGGAATGTTGTGGTTGCTTCCTTTGAATGTAAGAGGAGAACACCATGGGACAAAGAATGTAGCTGCCCTCGAGAAGCTAGAAAAGGCAAGGAAGTTACTTTCTAGAACTTCCATGGGAGGTGCAGTCCTGCCAACACCTTGATTTTTGCACAGTAAAACCCATTTTGGGCTTTTGACCTCCAGAACTGTAATACAATACATTTGTATTATTTCCAACCAGGAAATGTGTGGCAATTTGTTACAGAAGTGATAGGAAACTAACATATTTGATAAGGCAGAATGTGGCAAGAGTCTTGATAGTGTCTCAAAGGAGGAAGGGCAAACCTGAGGTATTTATTAAGATTTTAAAGTTTTGTTAAGTTCTGGTATGTTAATGTAGGGCTTGATTAACACTGGGTAAAGATCATGATAAAATGCTTTTAGACTGGTGGATGCTGTAAGGCAAGAACCTTGAGGAGAGGGGTTGTCGAGTCTTAGTTGCGGTATTCTGGGTCTTCACTGTGTCGGGCATCATTTTTGTTGTGGCTCATGGATTCTCTAGTCATGGCCCACAGGCTTAGCTGCTCTAAAGCATGTAGGGTCTTAGCTCCCAGACCAGGGAGAGGGCCTGTGTCGTCTGCCTTGCCAGGCAGATTCTTAACCACTGGACCACCAGGGAAGTCCCCAGTTGATATTTTCTATTGAAGAGTTGTTGAGATGTTCCTGAAAAATTATCAATTTATGAAAAGTAAATTAATTTGTAATTTCTATTTTCCCAGGGTAGTGTTTCCTAAGGCAGTAAACTTCAGTTGATGCAGACAGAGAGTAATAAATTCATATTAATCCAGGCAGTAGTCTGTGTGGAGGCAGATGATTCAGGATCCCAGTTGCAAGGAGGATGCGATTCAGGGTCAAATTTTCAGGTATCCGTGAAGCTAGAGGAAAGGCCACAGAATCATTGGTCATCTTTTCTTTCCTTGGGACTTTTTCTTTTTCCTTGTAAGTCTGACATTTATTCAATAGAGTACAAGTGGAAGTTAGTCCCTTCCTGCCCAGATGCTAGGATTTCTACTTAATTTAGAAAATTCTGTTTCTTACTTATTGGTTTTGTATTGCTGCCATAACAAATTATCACAAATTTTGTAGCTTGAACAATTAAAAAAAAATCTTACAGCTCTTATGGTGAGAAGTTCAATATGGGTAAAAATCACTGGGCAAAAATCAACCTGAAAAGATACATGCATCCCAATGTTCATTGCAGCATTGTTTATAATAGCAAAGACATGGAAGCAACCTAAATGGCAATCAACAGAGGAACAGATAAAGAATATGTGATACATATACACAATGGAATATTACTCAGCCATTAAAAAGAATAAATAATGCCATTAGCAGCAACATGGATGGACTTAGAGACTGTCATACTGAGCGAAGTCAGAGAAGGACAACCATCGTATGACCTCACTTATATGTGGAATCTAAAAAGAAATGATACAAATGAACATAGAGAACAGAAACAAACTCATAGACTTAGAGAATGAACTTATGGTTGCCAGGCAGAAGGGATGATTAGGGCGTTTGGGATGGACACCTACACACTGCTGAATTTAAAATGGATAACCAACAAGGACCTATTGTCTAGCACAAGGAACTCTGACCAGTGTTATGTGCCAACCTGGATGGGAGGGGCGTTTGAGGGAGAAAGGACACATGTATGTGTATGGCTGAGTCTCTCTAGTGTTCACAACCTTTGCTGAAACTATCACAACATTGTTAATTGGCTATACTGCAATGCAAAATAAAAAGCTTTTTTAAAAAAAATCAATGTTCAGTTCAGCTCAGTCACTCAGTCATGTCCGATTCTTTGTGACCCCAGGTCTCCCTGTTCATCACCAACTGCCGAAGTCTACCCACACCCATGTCCACTGAGTCGGTGATGCCATCCAACCATCTCATCCTCTATCGTCCCCTTCTCCTCCTGCCCTCAACCTTTTGCAGCATCAGAGTCTTTTCAAATGAGTCAGCTCTTCACATCACGTGGCCAAAGCATTGGAGTTTCAGCTGTAACATCAGTCCTTCCAATGAACACTCAGGACTGATGTCCTTTAGGATGGACTGGTCTCCTTTAGGATGGATTGGCTGAATCTCCTTGCAGTACAAGGGACTCTCAAGAGTCTTCTCCAACACCACCTCTGAGACACCAGGGAAGCCCAGATGTAGGGTATGGTAGGGAAAATCATTTGTTACCAGTTAGTTTTCTTCACTTAACATTTTCCCTGGATTGGTTGCTTTCTATTTTCCTTCCATATGCTCCCAGCCCTCCTTGTATTGCTTAAATCTAGTCATGTGCACCACTGAAGCTCAGTCTCATGTTCCCAAGCATTTTGCGTATACTTAGTCTTTGTGATAACCGCCTTCTTTGCATGTCACTCTCAGGGGAAGAGTGCTGTATGCCCCTCCTCTTTTGCTGCAGTGCAGCTTGAAATCAGATACTCTGTTGTGCAGACACAGGCAGGAATGATGTGTCCTGTTCAGCCTCAGTGAACTTCTTCCAGGGAGCAGGAACAGTCCTGCTTCTAAATGACTTAATGCCCTGTGTCAGGCAGGTCTGTTGGTTTTAGTTGCTAAGTCCTCTCCAACTTTTTTGTGACTCCATGGACCATAGCCTGCCAGCCTCCTCTGTCCATGGGATTTCCCAGCCTAGAATACTGAAGTGGGTTGCCATTGCCTTCTCCAGGGGATTTTCCCAACCCAGAGACTGAACCTACATCTCCTGCATTGGGAGGCAGATTCTTTACCTCTGAGCCTGTCGGACAGATTAGGTTAACAAAAATATTTCTAAACTACCAGGAGTTCGAGGAATATAAGTTTTGTTGCTGCTTTCACCTATTGTTATTATCAAAAATCTTAAAATACACTTTTCTTTCATTTATGCCCCAGACTCACCTTGACATTCTGGGAAAAAGTGTGAACCGCAAGCAGGTCTATTTCCGACAGGAGGTTCTCTGCCAGACACTAGGAGGGAATTCCTGTCCTTTGGTGACCATCACGGCCATGCCGGAGTCTGACCGTGCTGACCACCTGGAGCAGTTCCGTGAGTAATCACATACCTTCTTTGAAGATTTGCTGGTGATGGTGGTCTGGGAGGTCCTCTTAGTCTTGGAAGCCCTCTGTCCCTTTGAGGTCAGAAATTCCACAAAGGGTTGGGTACTGGTGTACATTTGTAGAAATACACCCCAACTCTTCTTGCTTTGTTTTGTTGGTCAGTTGCTAAGTCGTGTCCAACTCTTTGTGACCCCTTGGACTGCAACACGCCAGGTTTCCTGTCCTTCACGATCCCCTAGAGTTTGCTCAAACTCTTGTCCACTGAGTCTGAGATGCCATCCAACCATCTCGTCCTCTGTCATCCCGTTTCCTTCTGCCCTCAGTCTTTCTCAGCATCAGGGTCTTTTCCAATAAGTCAGCTCTTCACATCAGGTGGCCAAAGTATTGGAGCTTAAATATCAGTGTTGCTCTGTTATCACAGGGAGAAGAAAATTAATTGCATATTGTCAGAGAGATGAAATGACTTATTGAAATTGAGAGCAGTTTAAAACTGACAGTCAGTTCTCCTAAAACAGAACTGGAACCGGAAAATGAATCAACATTTTCTGACCTCTAATCCAGGGACTTTTCTCACCATGCTCAGCTGTTATACTACCCTCATGGTCAGTCACAGTTTGGAAATTAAAGAAGCTGAGTCTTGGAGAGCTGGCTGAATAAGTCCCTGAATGACCTGGATACAGTTTGGATCTGAAGAACTAAAAGTGTGGAGGAGGCTCTAGCCACGAGTTGTAAAACCAAACCAAAGCACACAGACACACACAGAGATGTACATGAGCAGACACACACAGCACCCATTTCATGCTAGAATCCTGAGCACAAATGTGATTTTCTTTGTAACCCACCAGCTTTTAAAGTTGGCTCCTCCTGGCATAGTTTTCAACCTCAGACAAAGGCAAGGAAAATCAAGCAGAATGAGGCATGCTTTGCAATATGGAAAAGTTTGGGAAATGAAAGAAAAGGCTGGGGAATAAAAATCTAGCTAATTTATCCCCTAAAGAGGCAGCCTTAGCTGATGAAGTGCTAACTGCATTCAGGTGAATCTTTGGTGAATAGGAAATGTAATTTCTCACACCCCATCAGCATCTGACAATGAATGCTTAACTGTCTGGCTAATCAACAACCGATTATCCCATCTGAATTAATAAGGCCATAACATGCTTTAATGAATAATAAGGGATTTTCTAAAAGTTCTCGGATGTGGTTCATGCATTTAAGAGCGGTTTCTCTAACAGTTACCACCTTCTTCCCTTGCAGATGAGCAGTTCGTGGAAGTTAGAGACAGTAATCCTTCCAGGCAACCTTCAGAGAGCAATTATTTATTTAAGAAAGTGGATCTATGTATGCCTGCATTTTGCAGGCTCAGTTTCTAAATAGGAGCTGAGCGGTACCCAATGTGTAATTATAACATAGAGTTGCCTCTGCTCTTGCATCTTTATTTACACTGACAATGGTACTTTCGTTGATATTATAACCACAGAGATCATTCTCCCTTTAAGGAAAGGACTTGAAACACAGTACTTGCTTGCTCAGTCGCTGCAATTATGTCCAACTCCTTGAGACGCTATGGACTAGAGCCCACCAGGCTCTTCTGTCTATGGAATTCTCCAGGCAAGAATACTGGAGTGGGTTGCTGTTTCCTGCTCCAGGGGATCTTCCTGACCCAGGGACCAAACCCGTGTCTCTTATGCCTCCTGCATTGGCAGGCTGGTTCTTTACCATTTATGCCACTGACACACAGTGAAAGCTCCTAAAAAATTTGACACTTCCAAATAGTTCAGTGAAAAAAAAGAGAAAATATTTCTTATCGCACATTCATATGAATCAATGGAGGCTCATTTCTGCTTGGGATCTAAGGTTGGTAATAATACATGTATACTATTGTTGGGGGGTGGGGATGGCTGGAAGCAGGACCTTGGTCCTCAGCTTCTTTAAAGAAATGATTCAATAGAGAGTGATATTGTGAAACAGATAAACTGTTTATCAAAATCAAAGTACGCATGGAGGAAATGGCAACCCACTCCAGTATTCTTTTTTTTTAAAACTTTTTATTTTTAGTTTATTTTACTTTATAATACTGTACTGGTTTTGCCATACATTGACATGAATCCACCACGGGTGTACATGCGATCCCAAACATGAACCCCTCTCCCACCTCCCTCCCCACAACATCCCTCTGGGTCATCCCCGTGCACCAGCCCCAAGCATGCTGTATCCTGCATCGGACATAGACTGGTGATTCGATTCTTACATGATAGTATACATGTTTCAATGACATTCTCCCAAATCATCCCACCTGCTCCCTCTCCCTCTGAGTCCAAAATTCCGCTATACACATCTGTGTCTTTTTTGCTGTCTTGCATAATTATTAAATTTTTTTATTGAAGGATAATTGTTTTACAGAAGTTTGTTGTTTTCTGTCAAACCTCAATGTGAATCAGCCATAGGTGTACATATATTCCCCCTCCCTTTTGAAAAGGCTATCTATATTACATATGGTAATGTAAGTTTCCGTGTTACTCTCTCCATACATCTCACCCTCTCCTCCCCTCTCCCCGTGTCCATAAGGCTATTCTCTATGTCTATTTCTTCATTGCTGCCCTGTAAATAATTTCTTCAGTACCATTTTTCTAGATTCTGTATATGTATATTAGAATATGATATTTATTTATTTTTCTCTTTCTGACTCACTTCATTTTGTATAATAGGTTCTAAGTTCATCTGCCTCATCAGAACTGACTCAAATGCATTCCTTTTCGTGGCTCAGTAATATTCCATTGTGCATATGTACCGCAGCTTCTTTATCCATCCGTCGATGGACATCTAGGCTGCTTCCATGTTCTAGCTTTTGTGAATAGTGCTGCAGTGAACAATGGGATCCATGTGTCTTCTTCAATTTTGGTTTCCTTAGGGTATATGACTAGGAATGGGATTCCTGGGTCATATGGTGGTTTTATTCCTAGTTTTTTAAGGAATCTCCATACTATCTCCCACAGTGGCTATATCAATTTACATTCCCACCAACAGTGCAAGAGCGTTCCCTTTTCTCCACACCCTCTACAGCTTTTATTGTTTGTGGACTTTTTGATGATGGCCATTCTGACCCACGGGAGGTGATATCTCATTGTGGTTTTGATTTGCATTTCTCTAATAATGAGTGATGCTGAGCATCATTTCCTGTGCTTTTGTACATCAAAGGAAACTACAAGCAAGGTGAAAAGACAACCTTCAGAATGGGAGAAGATACTAGCAAATGAAATAACTGACAAGGGATTAATTTCCAAAATATACAAGTGCTCCAATATTCTTGCCTGGGAAATCCCATGGACAGAGGAGCCTGGTGGGGCTCCCCATGAGGTCACAAAGAGCTGGACACAGTTGAATGATCAAGTACATACCACGCATGGAAGAGCACACGGGTGAATTCTCAGAGTGAACTGCTCCCAATAAGAATGGCTTAGTTCGCTTACATGGGGGCAGTCTTCTGTGTTTGTCTCTAGCCGGTAATCTTGCTTGTAATATTTGGCCTGACTCAGGGTCCTTCCTGGTGGCACATGCATCTCTCAACCAAGATGGATTCCAGCGTGAAAGTTTCTGGGGAACTTGGCAAGACATATGAAAAAAATATGGTCACTTTGTCTTTCACCCAATCAGGGCCGATGCTCCTGTTGCTATTTTGTCTCAAAGTGTCCACAGGAGACTGGATGCAGCTGCTCAGCCTGGTGCCCAAATATCTCCTGCATCACTCTCATGTATCTTTATAGTTTTCGCTCTTAAACATGTGCTAGCATGTCAGCTGTTGTTCATCTCAAGATGGGCAGGTGTTGAGAAGACCCAGAAATGAATAATGTTCATCTTCTTTGGGGCATCATTGACTTGAAAGTGACAATCACTGAGCTGAGTCCTGAGAGAAAAGATACATGGGGGCTGTCTTTACAGGCGTGTCAAGTGGGTACTTGCACAGATCCCATGCTTAGAAGGGCCTCGAACTTTGTTTAATGCTCTTCAGTCACCAACTTGAAAATCCCAAGAAAAAAGTTCTGAAAGGGGCTTTGCATTTTCTCTGAGTTTATTTGAATTTATTTATTTAGCTATGTTGGGTCGTTGCATCTCGCAGGGTCTTCGTTGCCTCTTGCAGGGTCTTCATTGCATCTGGCAGGGTCTTTGTTGCATTTTGTTGTGGTGCTTGTGCTCAGTGGTTGTGGCATGTGGGCTTAGTTGTCCCATGCGATGTGGGATTTTAGTTACTTGACCAGGGACCGAACCCACGTCCCTGGCACTAGAATGCAGATTCTTAGTGACTGGACCAGCAGGGGAGTCCCTGTATTTTCATTGTGCAATGGACCCTCGTGTTGAGCAGTTGGTCCCAGGCCTAATCTAAGTTCATATAGCTGAAAAATGAAAAGGCTAGTGTACAAATGAGCTAAGTGGGGCTCAGGGAAGTTAAATGTCACAGTCAATGGTGGTGCCTGATTTCTGATTTTCTTTTTCTGACTCCTGGGTGCATATGCACAATAAATGTGCTAACATAGTCATCAGAACTGGTGTTCAACGTCACCATTCAGGCTCCACTCTGATCCAGAACTTCCTCTTTCCCCTCTTCTATGTCCTTACACTTCTGGAAGCTAATTTAGTTGTTAAAGCAACTCACACTAAATTGACCACAGGTAAATGCATTATCCTCTTCCTGCTCACAGTGAATTTTATTTTCCTCTCCTCACCCAATGTAAACATTTTCATGGTGGATGTTTCAGGCACTGTGGCAGGAAGGAAAGAAGGAAGGAAGATTCAGAACCCTCCAGACCCTTCAGATCCCAGCACAGAGGTGAGATTGCATGACCTGAGCCTCAGTGCTGGATTCATAGTCTCAGATGGGTTTCAGAAACAATTTGTTTAGCAGCCTTCAATATATACATGAGCACAGGTCTTTACTGTAAAGAGAAAAATATGGACATCACCTACTCTCCAAAACACAATACCATGCCTATAAATCAGAAATAAAACAACTTCCTTTGAACTGCAGTGTGTCGCATTGTTTTAGGACAAGAAAGTAGCCAATGAGCCAGTAGCTCTAGACTCTTCCTGCCTGCAGGCTCCAATATTCTTATCTGCTTCCTCCCTCCCTGGGTCACCAGCTTCAGTCTGCAGTTGGATTTAAATGTGATGTGGCTGGTTTCAGATTCAGTGGTGGCCTCTCATCCCTCATCAGGAGATTTTGGGCACTAAAAGACTTTCTTTCCACTGAGCAGGATTATCACTTCAGTCTTATTTTAGAAGTTCAAGAAATGAGAGCATGGGGGCCCAGGGAGCAAACACCCCTCCACTGGAGACTTGTTCCCTGACAGTCTGACCTAAAGTCCTAGACCAGGGGCTTGTTGAGAGCAATTTATTGGTTGTTTTTAATTCTTTCTTGACTCTGGGCTCCAGAGAGTCTTTCCTGGAAGGATTCATTTTCTTTGATTTATTTTTCAAAAGCATTTTTTAAAAAAAGACATTTTCCTGGAAACATTTAGCCTTACTTTCCTGATAAATATAGTTTTGGTCAGTAGTAGCCAGATTTAGGAGACATAAGTTCAATCCCTGGGTCAAGAAGATCTCCTGGAGATGGAAATGGCAACCCACTCCAGTATTTTTATCTGAGAAATCCTATGGACAGAGGAGCCTGGTGGGCTACAGTCCATGGGGTCAGAAAGAGTCAGACGCAACTTAGTAACTGAACAAGTAGCTGGATTTGCCTGGTGTATGTTTTATCTCTCTCCTGAGAATTGAGGGTGAGTGACTTCTCACAATGGTCCCAAGAGAGGCTCATTTTAGACCTGGAGATCTAAGCCTCAGAGCCAAAATGCTGGCAAGTTCGCAAGAGCAGAGTCACTGTCCACCCTTTCAGTGGGACAGTGAACAGGGAAGTTCTCCGAGAAATTCTCGTTGGGGCCGTGTGGAAGAGACTGACTTGAAAAGAAATGGAGAATAAAAGGGAGCTGTTACAAAAAGGATAAATGACTCATTCTAGCATCAGAGACTCTCAGTGGATAAGGTATAGAGGAATTAGGCAGTCTGGGCTCTTCTTAACTGGTAGGATTCCAGAGGTCAAAGGAAGCCTGGATGTTTGGGATGTGTAGAGCGGAGAGTCAGTGAAGAGTGAACAGAGTCTAAGAGGGTGGGATAAAGGCTCTGACAGGCTGAAGTAGAAGGCTTTGGATGAGCTGGTCTGGAGGTAGGTTTGGTAGGCAAGATCTATCCCAGACATGGATTTGGGTGCTTTCTGAGACTACTCTCCATTGGTTAGTGATCTTCTGGCAGAATTACACTTCAGTTCAGTTCAGATCCTTTTACACGTTGTGTGTTAGCAGATATTCCAAGAGTTGAGAAGTCATATTGTTTTTAGTTTGTGTATGGTAAGTCCCCTACATATGAATGAGTTCCATTCTAAGAGCGTGTTCATAAGTCCAACAAAGTTAGCTTTGGTACCCAGCTAACACAGTCAGCTATATAGTACTGTGAAAGTGAAAGTGTTGGTCGCTCAGTCCTGACCCAAGGATTGAATCCAGATCTCTCGCATCTCCTGCATTAGCAGGCAGATTCTTTACCATCTGAACCACCAGGAAAGTCCAAAGATATTGGAGTAGCCATTCTCTCCTCTAGGGATCTTCTCAGACTCAGGTCTCCTCCATTGCAGGCAGATTCTTTACAATCTGAGCCACCAGGGAAACCCCTAGAGTACTGCGCTATAACACATTAAAAATACTGTACAAATAATACATAGAATACAAACATAAATGATTAACAGTTTTAATCTTGAAAAGTACAGGAGTACCAGCTGCATAAGCATTACTTTTTTGCTTCCAGACACCCTGGGCTTGACATACAGACACTGTACTAGTCTCCTCCAGGAGCCTCCCAGGTGGCACTAGTAGTGAAGAACCTGCCTGCTAGTGAGGAGACATAAGAGACACTGGTTCGAGAGGTGGGTTGCCAGATCCCCTGGAGGAGAGCATGACACCCACCCCCCTCCCCGGGAATACTTGCCTGGAGAATCGCAGGGCAGAGGAGCCTGGCACGCGAAGGTCCACAGGGTCACAAAGAGTCAGACACGACTGAAGGGCCTTGGCACAGCACTGCAGTACTGTTCTCTACACAGTAAAGCACACAAAAACACAAGCCCTGGTAAAGGAGGCACGCAGGTGACGACGTACGCCAGACGCCTGGACTGACTTGTGTGATTGGACATGTGAACCCACGCTCGCATCTTTTCAAAGTTCGCAACTTGAGTTCATATGTAGGGGACTTGACTGTGCTCTTCAGGAGCGGTGTGTGTTCGTGCGTGTGCATATGTGTGCTTTTTGAATTGGAACTGAGAGAAGATACTGCATTTAAGAAAACTAGAGAACAATTCAGAAGGTTAAAAAAGAGTCTCGGGGGAGGGGAGTGTTGTTTCCTGAAACCCCATTGAAAGTGGATGAAAAACCAGGAAGGGCAGTTGGTCTGCCTTTTCGAGGGCTTGGTCACTCCCCTGCCTGGCTTCCTACTCTTGCAGAAGGGCTGTCACTATCTCCCTTTTGCAGATGGCCAAGTTAAGCCTCACTAAGGGTATACAACCAGCCTGAAGCCCCGTGTTAAGAGGTTTCTCAGAGAGGAGACGCCAGGTCTCTACCCCACAGTTCCAGAATATCCCCCTCTTTAGGGTCTGCCCTCAGTGAGAAATTTCCCAGAAATGCACACAATCCACACACACTGCTTATTGAAGACCATCATCATTCTGTTAACTTTTCTATTTTCTCCACACTTCCCCCATCCCCTCACATTATTTTTTTCTTTTTTAAAGATTTTTATGATGTGGACCATTTTTAAAAATCTTTACTGAATCTGTTACGACATTGCTTCTGATTTATGTTTTGCTTTTTTGGCTGTGAGGCGTGTGGGATCTTGGTTCCCTCATCAGGGACTGAACATGTGCCCTCCTCTGCAGTGGAGTCTTAACCACTGGACCACTAGGGAAATCCCTCACGTTTTCAATGACCATTTCAGTCCAGGGAAAGTTGGGTTCCTTTTTAGTCTGGGGTTACATCTCTGTGATGGAAGCTTCATGGTTTTCTCAGGAATTCTCTTGATGATTCTTTTCCTCTTTGGATATCTCTCCATCCACGCCCCCGAGCCGTATTGTCTTGACTATCCTCAAGAAGAACCTGAGAGGGGGAACAAGTCTGTGAGAATTTCCCAAGGCAGAATGACATTCTCTTGTTAGGAGCTGTCATTCTCCAAGTGAACAGTGATTGCCTGACTCAGACTGGTGAGAAGACGAGAAACAACAGAGGTGAATGGAGGGGGCAGATCTGCTATTTCTGCCCTTGGCGACACCTCTACCTGGCATTTATTATAACCTGAAAGAGCAGAGTTTACCCTTCTGTGTCTGGAGGTGAGGTAATCTCACAGGTCTGCCATCGCCTCTGATGGCTCACATGCTGTTCTTTCCAGGGGGCCTGAGGTAGGGAACAAGAGGCTGTGTTTGCCGCTGTTAAAGAATACCTTTTTGTTCTTTCTCTTAAAAATATTCGTACAAGAGCAATGTTCTATTCAGCCTGCCATTATGCTAAAAGCTTTTCCTTGGAAGACAATAGCTGTTCTCAGGAAAAAAAAGATTTACACGAGGTCCCCAGGGTGTAATGAGCTACCACACAGCACCTGCCTCGGGTTGGGAGTTGTCACTTATAAGTGGTTTTAAATTAGAACGGAGTGGAAAAATACACAGTTACAGAATTCCCCTTTCGGCTTCTTTGCAAATCATTTTCCATCCTCTCTGGCCTTTGTCTCTTCCTGAGACACCTGATCAGGTATGAAGAACAGAACTTTCCAATGAGGGGAGTGTGAAGTGACAGTAACAGTCCAAGGAAAACAGAAGCCTGAAGTCTGTTTTGGTTTTGACCCCCACCCCTCCTGGAGGCACGTGAGGCTGAGCATTGCTAAGAGATCACTGAATTTTAGAGTTTCGGCAGACCGTGGAGTCCAGATTCCTCCATTGCTAGTGAGGGATTGGAGGTCAGATACATGAACTGACCATGTTGTTCTCCCAGCTAGTTGATGGCAGATGGGGTTTGAAACTTCAGACCTCTCGTCTCCTGATTAAATTAAGTGCTTTTCTTGCTCTCCTTTTTTTGGCGGGGGGGGGGGGGGGGGGGGGGGGGGGGGGGTGGGTAATGCATTGCTGTTGACAAATATTAGAACTAAACAAATGAACTACAAGAGTATGAAAAACTTCTCTGTATAGAAGTTTTTAATTAAAAAAAAGAAATACGAAATTGTAAACTTTTCTTGTCTTATAGCTTCCATCTTTTCAGGCAACCAGGGCTAGGAACCATGGTAGATATTAGGAAGATAGAGATGAATAGCACGTGATTCTAGTCTTTGAGACACTCTTGATAAGCATTGTGTTTGTGTGTATGTGTGTGGCTTATGTAAACAAGTCATTATGATACAGAAGTTATACAGTGCTTTTCAGTGGAAACACTGAACAGAGAGCCTTTTTCTTCTTGGTGGAATCAAAGGGGGACTGGTACCCAGGAGGGAAAGCTTTGTACATCTCACGGGCATGACGATCCTTTATTGACACACCTTTGTTTTTAAAGAAATCTCAGTGGGCAATCCCAAAACTATTTAAAGAACTGTTTAAATCTTTCTTGAGAAGACATGAAAAGGGGAATATATAAAATGCATGCAAACCATCGTAAATTCATCTTTTTTCATCTTTCTTACTGTTACCGATCTACACATACAAATAGAGGTTCACAATAATCCCACTGTTTTTCAATACAAAGCTTTAAAACTATGACATTTAGACCAGTGAAGTATCTCCTTTCTACTTCCCATTTTGGCCCAGTCACTCTAAGAAAAGGAAGATGAAGAATTCTTTCTCCTTCCAAGGCTGGTTGGAGGCAGTGGGGAAAACTACAAAATCTCACAATTGAATAGTTTTTCTTACTATACCCAATCCCATAGTTTATTCTTACAGAGTTTTTGCATAGTATATCATTTTGTCCGTATAGTTCCTTTGTTCTATAATGATAAACTGAGATTCAGTATCAGTGCCACTGGATCTGTGTCTTGAATTCAGACTATTGCATGCAGTGACATGGAGATGTGTCTTCTCAAGCAGGAAAATAGCTTTTGTAGAGACACGGAGGTCTAGAAATAATCGCTGTGAACATCTCAGGGTGCCAGAACTACAGGGATGGTGGACTGAGTATGGGATCAGAAAATAAGGTGGGAAAGGTAAATTGGGCTGAGTTTAAACATATACCTTATTTTTCATATTAGTTTCTCCTGAAGGCAATGATGAACTAATAGGATGCTGTTAAAAGCAGAGAAAAGACAAGATCAGATTTGTTTTGGAGGAAGGTCTTGTGGCAGTAATGTAGGGGGTGCAGAAGGAAATGGCAACCTACTCCAGGATTCTTGCCTGGAAAATTCCACAGACAGAGGACCCTAGAGGGCTACAGTCCCTGGGTCGCAAAGAGTCAGACCCGACTGAGCACACGCAATGCAGGGGAAGTCTGGAGTGTGGCCATGGGGACATGACACCCAGCGCAGAGAAGTTCGTGAGCGTTTAGACCCTAGATTGAGACTCACTGGGGTCCTAGTCTTGACTCTGCCATTTATTAGCGTCATGAGCTTGGAAAATACGTTTCAACACTTCATGCCGAGGTTTCTCCACTTATAAATTGCAGATGACAACAGTACCTTCTTCACGGGTAATCTAAAGCTTGTGAAAGGACTTAGAACATGGTACACAGTATTCAGGAAAAAATAACAACTGTTAGTCTTCTACCTGGTTGATGAGATTCCCAAGGAAGATAAGTCTATGGAGATGGGAGGGGAGGGACTGAATTTAGGAGATATGTCTAAGTTAGGAGTGAGAGATCTTGGTGATTAACAGAGAATAGGGATAAAGAAGGAGTTGAACTATTTCTCCTTTGGGTGATGGGTGCAGTTTACTACCAATAGAAGAATGCTTGAGAGAGTAAGACTGTTGTGAATGGATATTGAGTTCAGTTTTGGAAATATTCATTTCCAGAGGCCTGCAAATTATTTAACTCAGGTTAAACATGATTATAAAGCCATGCTATAAGATATAATCTATTTCAGAGGGAAGTAAAACAAAGTTTGCATTACCTGAATAATTTTCTCAAGTAGCAAGGATACTATAAGTTGACTCTATGTGGCTTCTGAAGTAGAAGCACATGATGTATCTCATCAGAATCCATGCCAAAACTGTTAGATCCTGTAAATATGTTCATAGGATTTAACAATTTATATATTTTCAAGGTAGTTAACTGTTTACAGATTGTTTATATGTGATTAACTGTTCCTCACAATAGCTCTGTGAGGCAAAGAAAAAAAATTACATTTTTTTTCCATTTTTAGCTGATAATATTGAGGCCCTAAAAAGTCATGTGGGGGAGGGAAAGATGGCGGAGGAATAGGATGGGAAGATCACGTTCTCCCTCACAAATTCCTCAAAAGAACATTTCAACGCCGAGCAAACTCCACAAAACAACTTCTGTAGGCTGGCAGAGGACATCAGGCAACCAGAAAAGCAGACCATTCTCTTCAAAACAGGTAGGAAAAAATATAAAAGACGAAAAAGGAGACAAAGGAGGTGGGGAGGGAGCTCCGTCCCGGGAAGGGAAGCCCGTCCCGGGAAGGGAATTTTAAGAAGAGAGGTTTCCAAACACCAGGAAACACTCTCCCTGCCGAGTCTGTGGCGAGCCTTGGAAACACAGAGGGCAACATAACAGGAAGGAAAAATAGATAAATAATTAAAACCAAGAGATTACAAGCCCACCAGTAACTCCCCCAGCGGAAAAGCAGCACAGACGCCTGCATCCGCCATTGGGAAGTGGGGGCAGGGCAGGGATGCGCGGGAGGCGCGGGCTGCAGAGCTTTGTAAGAATCGGGCAAGAACGCCCCACGCGCAACCAGAACGATCTAACTTGGGCTAGCAAACCAGACTGTGGGATAGCTACCACGCGAAAAGCTCGAACATAAGACACCGCCAGGACTGAGCACAGAACAAAGGACGGAACGGAAAAAGCCGGCTGCAGACCATCCCCCGCCTGGGACAGGCAGCCAGAGCCGTAAGGACTGGAAAGGGGCAATTGCAGACCCGGAGAGACTTTACTTACCTAACTGCAAGCAGGCTCCTTTGCTAAGACTTCTGGGGGTGCTGGACAGTCACAGTCTGCTTCACGGGGTGCGCCAGCGGTCCACCCAGAAAGCTGAGCAGCAGCGGCGGAAAAGGTGACAAGCTGCGGCGATTGCGCTCGCCAAACTCCTGAGCTACTCGGACCTGGGAAGGGCACAAAGCGCAGTCCCAGCCGCATTTGTGCCTCTGAGGGCTGCCTGAGGGCCGAACCTGAGCGGCTTGGACCGGGGAAGTGCACGCAGCCTAGGGCCGGCCCCAGACGGTTCCCGGCTGAGCATCGTAGAGCCGGAGCGGTTTGTGCGCCGCGAGAAAGGACAGGTCAAGCGGGGCAGAGATACTGTGTACACACGACAGTGCTATTTGTTTGCAGCATCCCCCCTCCCCACAGCGCGACTGAACTAGTGAGCCTAAAAACCAGCAAACAGAAGAAGTTAAACAGAGGAAACCACCTTGGAAGTGAGCCCACACGGCCCATAACATCAGAGAAGAGCCAGATATATTTTTAATTTTTTAATATTTTTAAAATCATTCTTTTTTTTTTTTTTGCCTTTTGCTTTTTTTTTCTTTTTTCCGAGCTTTTTTTTAATTGTTAAGTCTTCTATTTCTCCTCTAATTTTTATTTCTATAACCTAGTATTACTATTTTAAAAAAAAAAAAAAAGACTTTTTTTTTTTTTTAAGGCAAACACCATATATACTCTTTGGATGGTTGTTGGTGTTTTGGTTTTTTTGTTTGTTTGTTTGTTTGTTTTTTAATAATTCTTTTTTTTCTTTCTTCCTTTTTCCTTCTGCTTTTCTTTAATACTGTATCTTTGAAAATTCAACCTCTACTCCAGATTTTTAATCTTTGTTGTCAATTTTGTACATTTAAAAACCCAAACTTCACTACCCAAGTTTACCTGAGAGCGAGATTACTGGCTTGTCCACTCTCTCCTCCTCTGGCCTCTCCTTTTTCTCCACCAGGTGGCCTCTGTCTCTTTTCTCCCCCATCTCTTCTCTATCCAACTCTGTGTTCCAGACGGTAGAGAACACCTAAGGAACTGGTTACTGGCAGGATTTGTCTCTCTCCTACTCATTCCTCTCTCTTATCCTCCTGGTCACCTCTGTCTACTTCCTCCCTCTCCTCTTCCCCGTATAACTCTGTAAATACCTCTGAGCAGTCCAGACTATAGAGCGCACATAAGGAAGAGACTACTGGCTAGCTTGCTCTCTCCTCTCTTGATCTCACCGCATCTCATTCCAGTTACCTCTAACTACCCCCTCCATCTTCTCTTCTCCTTGTAACTCAGTGAACCTCTCTGAGCGTCCCTCAAGGTGGAGAAACTTTTCATCTTTAACCTAGATGTTTTATCATCGGTGCTGTATAGATGGAGAAGTCTAGAGGCTACTGTAAAAATAAAACTGAAAACCAGAAGCAGGAAGCTTAAACCCGAAGCCTGAAAACATTAGAGAACTCTTGAATTCAGGGAACATTAAGCAATAGGAGCTCATCAAATGCCTTCATACCTACACTGAAACCAAGCTCCACCCAAGGGCCAACAAGTTCCAAAACAAGACATACCACGCAAATTCTCCAGCAACACAGGAACACTCCCCTGAGCCTCAATATACAGGCAGCTCAAAATTATCCCAAAACCTTTGATGTCTCATAACCCATTACGGGTCACTCCACTGCACTCCAGAGAGAAGAAACCCAGCTCCACCCACCAAAACTCCAACACAAGCCTCCTTAACCAGGAAACCTTGACAAGCCACTGATAGAACCCCACCCAAAGTGAGGAAGCTCCATAATAAAGAGAACTCCACAAATTATCAGAATATAAAAAGGCCACCCCAAACGCAGCAATATAACCAAGATGAAGAGACAGAGGAATACTCAGCAGGTAAAGGAACAGGAGAGTTGCCCACCAAACCAAACAAAAGAGGAAGAAGTAGGGAATCTACCAGAGAAGGAATTCCGAATATTGATAGTGAAAATGATCCAAAATCTTGAAATCAAAATGGAAACACAGATAAATAGCCTAGAGACAAGGATTGAGAAGATGCAAGAAAGGTTTAACAAGGACCTAGAAGAAATAAAAAGAGTCAAAATATAATGAATAACACAATAAATGAGATCAGAAACACTCTGGAGGCAACAAATAGTAGAATAACGGAGGCAGAAGATAGGATTAGTGAAATAGAAGATAGAATGGTAGAAATAAATGAATCAGAGAGGAAACAAGAAAAACGAATTAAAAGAAACGAGGACAATCTCAGAGACCTCCAGGACAATATGAAACGCTCCAACATTCGAATTATAGGAGTCCCAGAAGAAGAAGACAGAAAGAAAGATCATGAGAAAATCCTTGAGGAGATAATAGTTGAAAACTTCCCTAAAATGGGGAAGGAAATAATCACCCAAGTCCAAGAAACACAGAGAGTCCCAAATAGGATAAACCCAAGGCGAAACACCCCAAGACACATATTAATCAAATTAACAAAGATCAAACACAAAGAACAAATATTAAAAGCAGCAAGGGAAAAACAACAAATAACACACAAGGGGATTCCCATAAGGATAACAGCTGATCTGTCAATAGAAACTCTTCAGGCCAGGAGGGAATGGCAAGACATACTTAAAGTGATGAAAGACAATAACCTACAGCCCAGATTACTGTACCCAGCAAGGATCTCATTCAAATACGAAGGAGAAATCAAAAGCTTTACAGACAAGCAAAAGCTGAGAGAATTCAGCACCACCAAACCAGCTCTCCAACAAATTCTAAAGGATATCCTCTAGACAGGAAACACGAAAGGGTGTATAAACCCGAACCCAAAACAATAAAGTAAATGGCAACGGGATCATACTTATCAATAGTTACCTTAAACGTAAATGGGTTGAACGCCCCAATCAAAAGACAAAGACTGGCCGAATGGATACAAAAACAAGACCCCTCTATATGCTGCTTACAAGAGACCCACCTCAAAACAAGGGACACATACAGACTGAAAGTGAAGGGCTGGAAAAAGATATACCACGCGAATAGAGACCAAAAGAAAGCAGGAGTGGCAATACTCATATCCGATAAAATAGACTTTAAAACAAAGGCTGTGAAAAGAGACAAAGAAGGCCACTACATAATGATCAAGGGAACAATCCAAGAAGAAGATATAACAATTATAAATATATATGCACCCAATATAGGAGCACCACAATATGTAAGACAAATGCTAACAAGTATGAAAGGGAAATCAACAATAACACAATAATAGTGGGAGACTTTAATACCCCACTCACACCTATGGACAGATCAACTAAACAGAAAATTAACAAAGAAACGCAAACTTTAAATGATACATTAGATCAGTTAGACCTAATTGATATCTATAGGACATTTCACCCCAAAACAACGAATTTCACCTTTTTTTCAAGTGCTCATGGAACTTTCTCCAGGATAGACCACATCCTGGGCCATAAATCTAAACTTGATAAATTCAAAAAATCGAAATCATTCCAAGCATCTTTTCTGACCATAATGCATTAAGATTAGATCTCAATTACAGGAGAAAAACTATTAAAAATTCCAACATATGGAGGTTGAACAACACACTTCTGAATAACCAACAAATCACAGAAGAAATCAAAAAAGAAATCAAAATATGCATAGAAACTAATGAAAATGAAAACACAACAGCCCAAAACCTGTGGGACACTATAAAAGCAGTGCTAAGAGGAAAGTTCATAGCAATACAGGCATACCTCAAGAAGCAAGAAAAAAGTCAAATAAACAACCTAACTCTACAACTAAAGCAACTAGAAAAGGAAGAGTTGGAGAACCCTAGAGTTAGTAGAAGGAAAGAAATCTTAAAAATTAGGGCAGAAATAAATGCAAAAGAAACAAAAGAGACCATAGCAAAAATCAACAAAGCCAAAAGCTGGTTCTTTGAAAGGATAAATAAAATTGACAAACCATTAGCCAGACTCATCAAGAAGCAAAGAGAGAAAAATCAAATCAATAAAATTAGAAATGAAAATGGAGAGATCACAACAGACAACACAGAAATACAAAGGATCATAAGAGACTACTATCAGCAGTTGTATGCCAATAAAATGGACAACATGGAAGAAATGGACAAATTCTTAGAAAAGTACAATTTTCCAAAACTGATCCAGGAAGAAATAGAAAATCTTAACAGACCCATCACAAGCATGGAAATTGATACTGTAATCAGAAATCTTCCAGCAAACAAAAGCCCAGGTCCAGATGGCTTCACAGCTGAATTCTACCAAAAATTTCGAGAAGAGCTAACACCTATCCTCCTCAAACTCTTCCAGAAAATTGCAGAGGAAGGTAAACTTCCAAACTCATTCTATGAGGCCACCATCACCCTAATACCAAAACCTGACAAAGATGTCACAAAAAAAGAAAACTACAGGCCAATATCTCTGATGAACATAGATGCAAAAATCCTCAACAAAATTCTAGCAATCAGAATCCAACAACACATTAAAAAGATCATACACCATGACCAAGTGGGCTTTATCCCAGGGATGCAAGGATTCTTCAATATCCGCAAATCAATCAATGTAATTCACCACATTAACAAATTGAAAAATAAAAACCATATGATTATCTCAATAGATGCAGAGAAGGCCTTTGACAAAATTCAACATCCATTTATGATAAAAACTCTCCAGAAAGCAGGAATAGAAGGAACATACCTCAACATAATAAAAGCTATCTATGACAAACCCACAGCAAACATTATTCTCAATGGTGAAAATTGAAAGCATTTCCCTAAAGTCAGGAACAAGACAAGGGTGTCCACTTTCACCGCTACTATTCAACATAGTTCTGGAAGTTTTGGCCACAGCAATCAGAGCAGAAAAAGAAATAAAAGGAATCCAAATTGGAAAAGAAGAAGTAAAACTCTCACTGTTTGCAGATGACATGATCCTCTACATGGAAAACCCTAAAGACTCCACCAGAAAATTACTAGAGCTCATCAATGAATATAGTAAAGTTGCAGGATATAAAATCAACACCCAGAAATCCCTTGCATTCCTATACACGAATAATGAGAAAGTAGAAAAAGAAATTAAGGAAACAATTCCATTCACCATTGCAACAAAAAGAATAAAATACTTAGGAATATATCTACCTAAAGAAACTAAAGACTTATATATAGAAAACTATAAAACACTGATGAAAGAAATCAAAGAGGACACTAATAGATGGAGAAATATACCATGTTCATGGATTGGAAGAATCAATATAGTGAAAATGAGTATACTACCCAAAGCAATTTACAAATTCAATGCAATCCCTATCAAGCTACCAGCCACATTTTTCACAGAACTAGAACAAATAATTTCAAGATTTGTATGGAAATACAAAAAACCTCGAATAGCCAAAGCAATCTTGAGAAAGAAGAATGGAACTGCAGGAATCAACTTGCCTGACTTCAGGCTCTACTACAAAGCCACAGTCATCAAGACAGTATGGTACTGGCACAAAGACAGAAATATAGATCAATGGAACAAAATAGAAAGCCCAGAGATAAATCCACACACATATGGACATCTTATCTTTGACAAAGGAGGCAAGAATATACAATGGAGTAAAGACAATCTCTTTAACAAGTGGTGCTGGGAAAACTGGTCAACCACTTGTAAAAGAATGAAACTAGATCACTTTCTAACACCACACACAAAAATAAACTCAAAATGGATTAAAGATCTAAATGTAAGACCAGAAACTATAAAACTCCTAGAGGAGAACATAGGCAAAACACTCTCAGACATAAATCACAGCAGGATCCTCTATGATCCACCTCCCAGAATGCTGGAAATAAAAGCAAAAATAAACAAATGGGATCTAATTAAAATTAAAAGCTTCTGCACAACAAAGGAAAATATAAGCAAGGTGAAAAGACAGCCTTCTGAATGGGAGAAAATAATAGCAAATGAAGCAACTGACAAACAACTAATCTCAAAAATATACAAGCAACTTCTGCAGCTCAACTCCAGAAAAATAAACGACCCTATCAAAAAATGGGCCAAAGAACTAAATAGACATTTCTCCAAAGAAGACATACGGATGGCTAACAAACACATGAAAAGATGCTCAACATCACTCATTATTAGAGAAATGCAAATCAAAACCACAATGAGGTACCACTTCACACCAGTCAGAATGGCTGCGATCCAAAAATCTGCAAGCAATAATTGCTGGAGAGGGTGTGGAGAAAAGGGAACCCTCCTACACTGTTGGTGGGAATGCAAACTAGTACAGCCACTATGGAGAACAGTGTGGAGATTCCTTAAAAAATTGCAAATAGAACTACCTTATGACCCAGCAATCCCACTGCTGGGCATACACACCGAGGAAACCAGAATTGAAAGAGACACATGTACCCCAATGTTCATCGCAGCACTGTTTATAATAGCCAGGACATGGAAACAACCTAGATGTCCATCAGCAGATGAATGGATAAGAAAGCTGTGGTACATATACACAATGGAGTATTACTCAGCAGTTAAAAAGAATTCATTTGAATCAGTTCTGATGAGATGGATGAAACTGGAGCCGATTATACAGAGTGAAGTAAGCCAGAAAGAAAAACACCAATACAGTATACTAACACATATATATGGAATTTAGGAAGATGGCAATGACGACCCTGTATGCAAGACAGGGAAAGAGACACAGATGTGTATAACGGACTTTTGGACTCAGAGGGAGAGGGAGAGGGTGGGATGATTTGGGAGAATGACATTCTAACATGTATACTATCACGTGAATTGAATCGCCAGTCTATGTCTGACGCAGGATGCAGCATGCTTGGGGCTGGTGCATGGGGATGACCCAGAAAGATGTTATGGGGAGGGAGGTGGGAGGGGGGTTCATGATTGGGAATGCATGTAAGAATTAAAGATTTTAAAATTTAAAAACTAAAAAACTAAAAAAAATAAAATAAATAAATAAATAAATAAAATTTAAAAAATAAAAAACTAAACCTGAAAAAAAAAAAAAAAAAAGTCATGTGGTTAGTAAGAGATGGAGCTCAAATTTATCCCCAAATGCTCTAGCTCCATAACCCTAATTCCATATTCTATGACCTTTCAGCTCCTCAGTCATGAGAGAAAATCCTTTATCACTGAGCACAGTTCCCTGCATGTAAAAACACTTGTTTATACAGCAGGTAATACATTCCAGGCTTCTCCAATGTGCCTAGTACCTATGTAGTCCCATTAACATTAATAACCCTTGTAATTAAAAAAAAAAATCTGTACCACAAGTCCTTTAATTAATCATTGATTTATTTATTTTGTCTTTTTTTCTGTAAACTTTTTTTAAAACTAATTGAAGGATCATCGCTTTACAATACTGTGTTGGCTTCTGCCAGTAGGCATCAGCCGTAGACATACCTATGTCCCCTCCCTCGGCTCCCTCCCTCCCCTCTCCCACCCCATCTCAATGCCCTAGGTTGGCCCAGAGGCCTGGTTTGACTTCCCTGCGTCATACAGCACATTCCCACTGGCTGTCTATTTGACATATGGTAGTGTATATGTTTCCATGCTACTCTCTCCTTTCCAAAATAAGGAACGCTTCACAAATTTGTGTGTCAGCCTTGCACAGGGGCCATGCTAATCTCCTCTGTACTGTTTCAGTTTTAGTATATGTGCTGCTGAAGTGAGCACAACAATTTATTTTTATTTTCTGCCATCGATACCATGAAATTCCATGTTAGAATAGAATAGCCCTTGTAACTTAAGTAAAATCTAAATCTTTCTGCCTCCGGAAAACCCTTCTCACCTGTATCTTACCCCTTAAGCACTCCATACCCTTCAACCACACTCATCTTCTTTCTATTCCTCAAACACCACGACTAAATTATCTTCCCCAGGCCTCTGGATTTGCTGCTCCCTCTGAGTGGAAACCTTCACCTCTGTAGCTTGGCAAGATTGATTTCTTCTTGTCCTATATTATCCTTGCTCAGGTTGAGGAAACCTTCCTGGGTCACCATATGTAATGTTCTTTCACTCAGAACCTCATTATTACATGACCTTGTTCTATCCTCCTCACAGCCCCTATGGCTGAACTCCACATGGACACAGATTACACGCTGTATTTTTTCACTGTTGTATCTCTAGGGTCTAACAATTCCTGCAGAAAGCTGGTGCACACTCAATATTTATTGAACAAATACATGAAATCTTTGCATCTAATTTTCCTTCCACCCACAATGCAGGGACACCTCTTGAAAAGTTAACTTTTTCCTTAGGTATTTCATGGGTTACTCTCAGGTAGCCTCAGCTGCACTCATAAAGTAGCCGTTGGATATAGTCATCCTTACGGCCACTCCACTCTTCCCTGATGCTCGGGCTTGTTTTATTAGTTGTCAGCTGTCGTCAAAGCTGCTGAAAGGATTCTTGCTACTGCCATTGCTGGGTTTTCAGAGAGTTGCTTAATTCTGTGTAAAGTTGGGCGGATTAGCACCCTCTAAAACTCCCCAAAACAATGTTGCTTGGCACCAAAGCACCTTAAGTTTCCTCTGAAAGAAGCTCCTTCTTCATACATTGGACAGGGACAAGCTGGCAACCCATGTCTCCATTATTGAGATGTTTCTCTTTCTCAGAGTCCCTTACCTAAGACTTGGAAACTCATACTCCTCGCTTGTCCTCCAGCCTCACATCCTGAGGCTTCCCTGCCTGCCAGCACATATTCTCAAGGGTGGGTCGTGACCAACCTTCCAGTTCCCCAAATAATCAAACTCAGTTTACCAGGCTGCACTAACCAGACACTCTGATTCATATATTTCATGGATGTCTTATAACATGACTGGCTTCCCAGGTGGTGCTAGTGGGTAAAGAATCCACTGCCAATGCAGGAGATGCAAGAAACCTGAGGTTCGATCCCTTGGTCAGGAAGATCCCCTGGAGTAGGAAATGGCAACCCACTTCAGTATTCTTGCCTGGAAAATTCCATGGACAGAAGAGCCTGACGGGTTACAGTCCATGGGGTTGCAAACAGCTGGATGACTGAGCACATATGTACAACGTGACCATGAGTTTGTTATTAAAATCCTTTATTTTAATATAAAAGGACAATGCAGTTTATTATTTATGGACAATTGTGCTCATCTTACATGCTCGTAAAGTAATGCTCAAAATTCTCCAAGCCAGGCTTCAGCAATACGTGAACCGTGAACTTCCTGATGTTCAAGCTGGTTTTAGAAAAGGCAGAGGAACCAGAGATCAAATTGCCAACATCTGCTGGATCATCAAAAAAGCAAGAGAGTTCCAGAAAAACATCTATTTCTGCTTTATTGACTATGCCAAAACCTTTGACTGTGCGGATCACAATAAACTGTGGAAAATTCTGAGAGAGATGGGAATAACAGACCACCTGACCTGCCTCTTGAGAAATCTGTATGCAGGTCAGGAAGCAACAGTTAGAACTGGACATGGAACAACAGACTGGTTCCAAATAGGAAAAGGAGTACGTCAAGGCTGTATATTGTCACCCTGCTTATTTAACTTCTATGCAGAGTACATCATGAGAAACACTGGACTGGAAGAAACACAAGCTGGAATCAAGATTGCCGGGAGAAATATCAATAACCTGAGATATGCAGATGACACCACCCTTATGGCAGAAAGTGAAGAGGAGCTAAAGAGCCTCTTGATGAAAGTGAAAGAGGAGAGTGAAAAAGTTGGCTTAAAGCTCAACATTCAGAAAACGAAGATCATGGCATCTGGGCCCATCACTTTATGGGAAATAGATGGGAAACAGTGGAAACAGTGTCAGACTTTATTTTTGGGGGCTCCAAATCACTGCAGATGGTGATTGCAGCCATGAAATTAAAAGACGCTTACTCCTTGGAAGAAAAGTTATGACCAACCTAGATAGCATATTCAAAAGCAGAGATATTACTTTGCCAACTAAGGTCCGTCTAGGCAAGGCTATGGTTTTTCCTGTGGTCATGTATGGATGTGAGAGTTGGACTGTGAAGAAGGCTGAGCACCAAAGAATTTGATGCTTTTGAACTGTGGTGTTGAAGACTCTTGAGGGTCCCTTGGACTGCAAGGAGATCCAACCAGCCCATTCTGAAGGAGATCAACCCTGGGACTTCTTTGGAAGGAATGATGATAAAGCTGAGACTCCAGTACTTTGGCCACCTTATGTGAAGAGTTGACTCATTGGAAAAGACTCTGATGCTGGGAGGGATTGGGGGTAGGAGGAGAAGGGGACGACCGAGGATGAGATGGCTGGATGGCATCACTGACTCGATGGACGTGAGTTTGGGTGAACTCCGGCAGTTGGTGATGGACAGGGAGGCCTGGCGTGCTGCAATTCATGGGGTCTCAAAGAGTCGGACATGACTGAGCGACTCAACTGAACTGAACTGATATATATATAGAAAAAGTATAAAACCATGCTGAAAAAAGATAAAATAGTGATTCTATCTGAAGATGGTGGAGCATAAAGAGGAAAAAAATGAATATTTATTGGGGAGTCTGAATTTCTTAAAGGAAAAGAATTTTAAAGAAGATATGACAGAAAGTGTGAGTTTTTAAATCTAGAGGGGCAGGCACATGAGTGTCTGTCCTATTGTTCTTTTGTATCTCCAACTATATTTGTATTTCATATTTAAAATTTAAATTAAAATTTAAAATGTCAACATGTCATCCTTAATCAAAAAATAGATGAACTAGTATAAAATATGAAATTAATCACATATTTCTCATCTTATTATTCCCTAAGCAATTGCTTTTAACAGGTTCATGTTTTTCTTCAGTGCACACAAACAAACACACACACATACACACATATACACTCACACATAAACATATGAACTCATGCATACTGATTCCTGAAATTTAGACTGAATGAACTTTAAATTAGCCTTCCTGACAATTCTGTCCTGTGAAAGTCCAAATCTCTTCCCCATGCATTCCAGGATTGACAACCTCACTAAATTCTGTATTACCAATTATACTCCCACAAAAATGTAGGAGATTATTTTCCTCCAGGGCCCAGCCAACAATGGGTTTACCAGTCTTCTACATTTTCCTGTTGGTTAAAAAAATTAATCCCTTTCTCTCAAAATACCATTTCAGTGTTTTTTTTTTTTCATTTGAATCTCTTTGTGCATTATTCAAGTGATCCATATTTTTAAATGTTATTTATGTATCTTCCTATTAAATTACTCAATTTTAAGAGTCATTTGTCTATTGTTTTATTAGATGCTTTGTCTTTTCCTAAATGATGTAATAGGAGCTCTTTGTATATTAGAAATATTCTTCTTTGTTAAACATTGATTTATTTAGCAAAATTTATTAAGTATTGATCATTGTTTTAAGATAGGGCATCAAGTGGTTGATGTTTTCTCCTAGTCTGTCACTGCTTTTTAAATTTGTTAACATCCTTGGTTAGTTTTCATAGAGTCTAGTATAATCATCTTTTCCTTATACTTATGAAAGTAATGTGTTAGGGAAAAAATATGATTTTTAAAGACTATGGAAGTAAGACCCAGTGAGTGAAAAGCAACTTGTGCATGGTTGCATAGCTATTAAGTATAAAGCCAGAAGTAGGAAACTGGGTCTTTTATAATAACAAAAATTGCTTTATTTTAAATGCAACACTTATAAAAGAATTCATGTAACATAAAGGTCTAGGTTAAGAACAATAAAATGGATACCCAGGGATATACTACCCATTTTAAGAAATGGAACATTACTCCATATTTTAATCCCTGTAATCCTTGTTTCTATGTGTGTGCTCAGCCATGTCTGACTATTTGTGACCCATGGACTATAGCCCACCGGGCTCCTCTGTCCATGTGATTTCCCAGGCCAGAAACACTGGAGTGAGGTGCCATCCCTTTCCCCAGGGGATCTTCTTGACCCGGGAATTGAATTTGCTTCTCCTTCATTGTCAGATGAATTCTTTAATAGTGTGACACCAGGGAAGCCCCTTGTTCCTATGACCTCACAATTTCTTCATTTGAGTAACTATCATCCTGGATTTGTGTGTTAAATGGTCTCTTGCTCTTCTTTATATATGAAAATCACATTTATATATCTATAAACAACCTACTGGGAGAAATATCAATAACCTCAGATATGCAGATGACTCCACCCTTATGGCAGAAAGTGAAGAGGAACTAAAAAGCCTCTTGATGAAAGTGAAAGAGGAGAGTGAAAAAGTTGGCTTAAAGCTCAACATTCAGAAGACGGAGATCATGGCATCTGGTCCCATCACTTCATGGGAAACAGATGGGGAAACAGTGGAAACAGTGCCAGACTTTATTTTTTGGGGGTCCAAAATCACTGCAGATGGTGACTGCAGCCATGAAATTCAAAGATGCTTACTCCTTGGAAGAAAAGTTATGAGCAACCTAGATAGCATATTCAAAAGCAGAGACATTACTTTGCCAACAAAGGTCCATCTAGTCAAGGCTATGGTTTTTCCTGTGGTCATGTATGGATGTGAGAGTTGGACTGTGAAGAAAGCCGAGCACCAAAGAATTGATGCTTTTGAACTGTGGTGTTGGAGAAGACTCTTGAGAGTCCCTTGGACTGCAAGGAGATACAACCAGTCCATTCTGAAGGAGATCAACCCTGGGATTTCTTTGGAAGGAATGATGCTGAAGCTGAAACTCCAGTACTTTGGCCACCTCATGCAAAGAGTTGACTTATTGAAAAAGACTCTGATGCTGGGAGGGATCGGGGGCAGGAGGAGAAGGGGATGACAGAGGATGAGATGGTTGGATGGCATCACTGACTCGATGGACGTGAGTTTGAGTAAACTCCGGGAGTTGGTGATGAACAGGGAGGCCTGGCATGCTGCAGTTCATGGGGTCGCAAAGAGTCAGACACGACTGAGCGATTGAGCTGAACTGAACTGAAACAACCTACTGTCAAGTCTGGTATTTGGGGCTTTAGGTAAATGGGAACATACTGTGTATGCATATCTTGTGTTATAATGGGCTTATTTTGTTAGTAACATTTGAGACTGAACCATATATCATGTTGGAACTGCATCTGAGCCATTCATTTTCACTACTGTATAATACTCCCAGGTATCAGTTTACATCTATTCATCCATTTTATTGTTGATGGCTAATGAAATATTTACAATTTTGTTTTATTTGCTATTACATACAGAATATGTATACAAATAGAGCCTTTTGATGAGGGTGAAAGAGGAGAGTGAAAAATCTGGTTAAAACTCACTATTAAATAAACCAAGATCATGGCATCCAATCTTATCTCTTCTTGGCTAATAGAAGGGGAAAAAGTGAAAGCAGTGACAGATTTCATTTTCTTGGGCCACAAAATCACTGTGGACGGTGACAGCAGCCATAGAATTAAAAGACACTTGCTCCATGGAAGGTTAGCTATGACAAACATAGGGCACGCCTGCTAAATTGCTTCAGTCCTGTCCAACTCTTTGTGCCCCTATGGATTGTAGCCCACCAGGATCCTCTCTCTATGGGATTCTCCAGGCAGGAATACTGGAATAGGCTGCCATGCCTTCCTCCAGGGGATATTCCTGACCCGGGGATCAAACCCACGTCTCCTGTGGCTCCTTCACTGCAGACAGATTTTTACTGCTGAGCCACTGGGAAACCCATGATAAATCTAGGCAGCATATGAAATTTACAAAGCAGAGACATCACTTTGCTGACAAATGTCTGAATAGTCAAAGCTATGGTTTTTCCAGTAGTCATGTACAGATGTGAGAGTTGGATCGTAAAGAAGGCTGAGAGCCAAAGAATTGATGCTTTCAAATTATGGTGCTGGAGAAGACTCTTGAGAGTCCCTTGGACAGCAAGGAGATCAAACCAGTCAATCCTAAAGGAAATCAACCCTGGATATTCACTGGGAGGACTGATGCTGAAGCTGAAGTTCCAATACTTTGGCCACCTGATGTGAAGAGCCAGTTCATTGAAAAAGACCCTGATGCTGGGAAAGGTTGAGGGCAAGAGGAGAAGGGGTTGACAGAGAATGAGATGGTTGGATGGCATCACCAAGTCAATGGATATGAATTTGAGCAAACTCTGGAAGATATTGAAGGACAAGGAAGCCTGGCATGCTGCAGTTCATGGGATTGCACAGAGTGGGACACAACTTAGTGACTGAACAACAATAGCAACAATTTAGGGTTTTGTTTCTGATTGCCCTTAAGATATTCTCACTAACTTAGGTTTTCAGCAGTTTGACTATCATCTATATAGGTGAGATGTGTGTAGATATGCTGGTATCATTTATTCTGCTTAGAAGTCTGTGAGCTCCTTGTGTTAAGGATTTATTCCTTGATTACTCTGTCTAATTTTTCATTGTTAGTATATAGAAATGCAAGTGATTCCTGTGTATTGATTTTGTATCCTGCAACTTTGCTAAAGTCACTGATTCGCTCTAGTAATTTTCTGATACTGTCTTTACGGTTTTCTATGTACAGTATCGTGTCATCTGCAAACAGTGAGAGCTTTACTTCTTTTCCTATCCAGATTCCTTTTATTCTTTTTCTTCTCTGATAGCTATGACTCCCAGAACTATGTTGAATAATAGTGCCGAAAGTAGACACCCTTGTCTTATTCCTGATCTTTCAGTTTTTCACCATTGAGAATAATGTTTGCTGTAGGCTTATCATATATGGCCTTTACTATGTTGAGGTAGGTTCCTTCTATGTCTATTTTTTGGAGTTTTAATGATAAATAGGTGCTGAATTTTGTCAAAGGCTTTTTCCGCATCTATTGAGATGATCATAAGGTTTTTATCTTCTGATTTGTTAATATGGTGTATCACATTGATTGATTTGCATATATTGAAGAATCCTTGCATCCCTGGAATAAACCCAACTTGATCATGGTGTATAAGCTTTTTGATGTGTTGATGAATTCTGTTTGCTAAAATTTTGTTGTTCATCAGTGATATTGGCCTGTAGTTTTCTTTTTGTGTGTTTTCTTTGTATGGTTTTGGTATCAGGGTGATGGTGGCCTTGTAGAATGAATTTGGAATTGTTCCTTCCTCTGCAACTTTTTTGAAAGAGTTTTAGAAGGATAGGCATTAGCTCTTCTCTAAATACTTGATAGAATTCTCCTGTGAAGCCATCTGGTCCTGGGCTTTTGATTTTTGGGAGATTTTTGATCACAGTTTCAATTTCAGTGCTTGTAATTGGGTTGTTCATAATTTTTATTTCTTCCTGGTTCAGTCTTGGAAGATTGAGCTTTTCTAAGAATCTGTCCATTTCTTCCTTGCCAGGGTCCAGCCCCGGTGGATCCAGGGAATTCGAAGGTGGGGACAGTGTCAGCGTCTTTGGGAAAATACATATTTAATTACAGATATATAGAGAGAATAGAAACAGATAGTGTAGTAGGAGATAGTGTAGTGGAGAAAAGAAGGCTGAATCCAGATGGGAATTCAGCCAGAGAAACGGGAGCAAGAAGGAAGCGACATGGGGGAATCAGTCTTTCCGGAAACTGATCCGATTTCTTTATTTTGGGGTTTGCTTATATACCTTTTGTTACACATAGGGATGAATACAGAGTCACGCGGGGGTCAGCAGTCCTGATCTTTATCACAATCAGGTGCTTCACATAAAAAGGTCTTAGGGATTTTATGATACTTTCTTTCTGATAACCGAAAACTTATTTTTTCCAAGGGTGTTTTTCTTAAACCAGGCACCACCCTCCAAATAAAGCTACATTCCTATAGGGTGAGGGTGTAGTGAGTTACAATCAAGAAAGGAATTTATTTAACCCAAGGTTAACATGATTAATCTTAAAGGTTAATACTTATTTCTCCTATATACTTAAAGGTTAATGCTTATTTCTCCTATATGCTAGTTATATTCATTATAAGGGCAGGGAATATGGAGATTTAGCAGCAAACATCAGCCCAACAAATGAAAATCCTTTCACCAATGTTCCCCTTAAGATCTATTTAGTCTTAAGATAGTGACAAAGTTACATTTTTACATAGCAAGGACACAGTGATTTATAACAAAGTACAGTGATCTATTACAAAAGAGAAAATTCATTAACTCAAAAAGTCTAGTATTGCTAACCTTAAAAACTACTATATTTCCTTTTCTATATTCCAAATACATCGATTAATATATTCCCAGGTGCCTAAGGATATGGAGGCCTGGCGGCAATCATTGACTCAACAAGAAGAAAAGGCCTTATGCTAATTAAGACTCTCAAAATACTCCAAAACTCTCTGTGCTATTTATGGTTGAGAGGTAGTAAAGAATCATGTGGCAGGAGTATGGATAATCCTGTCACATAAGCTAGTCTGTCAGCAGAGAGGTTTGACCTGAAACATCCTTGTCCCACCCAGGGGAGGGAATTAGCAGCAATTATTGACACAACAAATGAAGAAACCCTTCACCAATACAATTCCTAACAAACTCACTATACTAATAATTTCTAACTCCCTGAAAGAATTCGCCTTTAGTAAGTCTAAAACATCTCGTGCCTCTCAGGTTGGGAGGCTGTAAACAATCACATGTGGCCGGACGAACCTATACAGGAGGGCTAGATAACCTTCAGAGCAGTCCATAAGCTGAAACACTCTAGTCACGCCCAGGAATTTTTATTGCCTTGGAGCTGCATGTTTACTCCTTCGAGAGAAACGGTTATGGGGGAGAGCCCCCCGTAAAGTCAGAGGTGTAGGTGAGAGCATAAAACAGACTCTGGTTTTGGGGTAGATGCTTGGGAACAGGGGATTTCCTGAGGCTTGATCACGCCTTTGCGTATGCCAAGCCTCCTTCCTCATGACCTTTGCCATGGGCGGAGTTCCTCACGTTGGCCCCCGGCACTTCCAGGTTATATATTCTATTGCCATATAATTGTTCATGATAGTCTCTTATAATCCTTTATATTTCTGCATTGTCTGTTGTAACCTCTCCTTTTTCATTTCTAGTTTTGTTAATTTGATTCTTATTTTTTTTCTTGATGGGTCTGGCTAAGAGTTTGTCAATTTTATCTTCTCAAGAACCAGCTTTCAGTTTTATTAATCTTTACTTTGATTAATAAGTGAATCTTTATTTGATTTCTTTTTCATTTATTTCTGCTCCGATGTTTATGAGCTTTTTCCTTCTACTAA
Organism: Ovis aries; assembly: GCF_016772045.2. Taxonomy (NCBI): domain Eukaryota; kingdom Metazoa; phylum Chordata; class Mammalia; order Artiodactyla; family Bovidae; genus Ovis; species Ovis aries. The sequence goes on from NC_056071.1 coordinate 16,576,058, forward strand.
TTTTGTTGTTGTTGTTGTTGTTCTTCTTCTTCTTCCTGTACACCACTGCTTTAGGTGTAAAGTTAGGTTGTCTAGTTGATGTTTTCCTTGTTTCTTGAGATAGGATTGTATTGCAATAGTCTTCCCTCTTAGAACTGCTTTTGCTGCGTCCCATAGGTTTTGAGTTGTTGTGTTCTCATTCTCATTTGTTTCTAGAATTTTTTTGATTTCCCTTTTGATTTCTTCAGTAACCTGTTGGTTATTTAGAAACGTGTTGCTTAATCTCCATATGTTTGTGTTTCTTACAGCTTTTTTCTCCTAATTGGTATCTAGTCTCATAGCTTTACGGTTGGAGAAGATGCTTGGTATGATTTCACTTTTCTTAAATTTACTGAGGTTTGATTTGTGACCCAAGATGTGGTCTCTTCTGGAGAATGTCTCCTGTGTGCTTGAAAAGAAGGTGTATTCTTCTGCATTTAGATGGGATATACTGAAGATATCAATGAGATTGATCTCATCTAATGTATCATATAAGCCTTGTGTTTCCTTGTTAATTTTCTGTTTTGATGATCTGTCTTTTGGTTGAATGGGGTGTTAAAGTCTCCTACTATTATTGTGTACTGTCATTCTCCTTTTACGTCTGTTAGTGTTTGTCTTATGTATGGAGGTGCTCCTATGATGGGTGCATAGATATTTACAATTGTCATGTCTTCCTCTTGGATTGATCCCTTGATCATTATGTAGTGTCCTTCCTTGTCTATTGTAATCTTTATTTTAAGGTCAATTTTGTCTGATGTGAGAATTGCTACTCCGGCTTCCTTTTGCTTCCTATTTGCATGGAATATATTTTCCATTCTCTCACTTTCAGTCTGTATGTGTCTTGAGGTCTGAAGTGGGTTTCTGGCAGACAGCATATATACAGGTCTTGTTTTTGTATCCATTCAGCTAGTCTGTGTCTTTTGTTTGGAGCATTTAATCCATTTACATTTAAAGTAATTAGTGATGTATATGTTCCTATTGCCATTTTCTAATTGTTTGGGGTTGATTTCATAGATCCTTTTTCTTCTGTTGTATTTCTTGACTATAGAAGTCGGTTTAACATTTGTTGTAAAGCTGGTTTGGTGGTACTGAATTCTCTTAACTTTTGCTTGTCTGAAAAGTTTTTTATTTCTCCATCAGTTTTGAATGAGATACTTGCTGGGTACGCTAATCTTGGCTGTAGATTTTCCCCTTTCAGTACTTTAAATATATCCTGCCATTCCCTTCCAGCCTGCAGAGTTTCTGCTGAAAGATCAGCTGTTAAGCAAATGGGGTTTCCCTTGTATGTTACTTGTTGCTTCTCCCTTGCTGCTTTTAATAATATTTCTTTGTTTAGTCTTTATAGTTTGATTAGTATGTGTGTTGGCATGTTTCTGCTTGGGTTTATCCTGTATGGGACTCTTTGTGCCTCTTGAACTTTATTGGCTATTTCCTTTTCCATGTTGGGGAAATTTTCAACTATAATCTCTTCAAAAAGTTTCTCATACCCTTTCTTTTTCTCTTCTTCTTCTGGGACCCCTATAATTCAAATGTTGGTGTATCTGATATGGTCCCAGAGGTCTCTGAGGCTGTCCTCAGCTCTTTTCATCCTTTTTATTTTATTTTGCTCTTCAGAAGTTATTTCCACCATTTTATCTTCCAGCTCACTGATTCATTCTTCTGCTTCAGATATTCTGCTATTGATTCCTTCTAGAGTATTTTTAATTTCAGTAATTGTGCTGTTTGTCTCTGTATGCTTATTCTTTACTTCTAGGTCTTTGTTAAGTGACTCTTTCATTTTCTCCATTTTGTTTTCAAGGTTTTTGATCATCTTTACTATCATTATTCTGAATTCCTTTTCAGGTAATTTTCCTGTTTCCTCTTCATTTATTTGGACTTCTGTGTTTCTAGTGTGTTCCTTTATTTGTGCAGTATTTCTCTGCCTTTTCATTTTTTAAAAAGTTATCATGTTTGAAGTCTCTTTTTTTCCCAGGCTTCAAGGAAAGTTGAATTCTTTCCTTGAAGAAGATTGAATTCTTTCTTCCTTTTTGTTTCAGCCCTCCTAAGGTTGGTCCAGTGGTTTGTGTGAGCTTGCATAGGGTGAGATTTGTGCTGAGTTTTTGTTTGTTTCTTTGTTTTCTTTGTTTTTCCTTACTTAGCACAAGGCTGAGTGGGGTGGTAATCCTGTCTGCTGATGATTGGGTTTGTATTTTTGTTTTGTTTGTTGTTTGGGTGAGACGTCCTGCACAGGGTGCTACTGGTGGTTGGGTGATGCTGGGTCTTGTATTCAAGTGGGTTCCTTTGTGTGAGTTCTCACTGTTTGATACTCCCTAGGGTTAGTTCTCTGGTAGTCTTGGGTCTTGGAGTCAGTACTCCCACTCCAAAGGTGCAGGGTTTTATCTCTGGCCAGGAACAAATATTTCACAAGTGGTTGGTTATGGCATTAAGGGAGAGTAAAACAAATATCCAAAAACGGGAAACCAAAGATGAACCCCAGACAAATGGCAGTTACAAAATCAGACAAATAATCATTAAAAGTGGAATATACACATATACATATACACCCATGAGCAAAGTAAAAACAGTCCAACAAAAATAAAGCACAGTAGATTGATCTGGCAAACAAAGGAAATCAAATATTATATTTACCAGTTAGGAACAAAATTAACTTAAGCACAAACTGAAAAACAAGACTAAAGGGAGGTGTCAACTGGGGAATAAAGCAATGAAAACAAAACTAATAAATACATTGAGAGGAAAGGAAAGAAAGAAAGAATAGATATGCAAAGTTAAACAGTGGTAGATGAAGAAGATTTATATACATTAAAGATTAACTGCAAGGGGAAAAGGACAGTAGGAAAAGCAAACGAAGGCATAAATGTAGAAAAAATATAATAGGTTTAAAAAATTAAAATTAAAAAAAAAAAGAAAGAGAAAAAATGGAAGAAAGAAAAAAGGGGAAGAAAGGAAAACTCCACAGAACTGCAAAAGCCCGAAATAGAGGCAGAGGTTTTTTGCAACAATAGAAAGTGTGACTGAGTGTATACATATACACTCATAAGCAAAATCAAAGCAATACAACAAAATGTAAGGACAATAGATTAACCCGGCAAACAAAGGAAACAAAATTGTTATCTCCAGAATAAAACTAATTAAAGCAAAAACTGGAAAACAAAACTAAAGCAAGGTGCCAAATGGGGAATAAAGCAATGAAAATAAAACTGACAAATATGTTGAGAGGAAAGGAGGGAAAGAAAAGAAATATAGATTGCAAAGTTAAATAGAGGTAGATAAAGAAGATTTATATACATTAAAGATTAACTGTAAGGGGAAAAGAACAGTAGGAAAAGCAAACAAAGGAATAAATGTAGACAAAATAATAATAGGTTTAAAAATTAAAAATTAAAATTAAAAAAAGAGAAAAGGAAAAAAGAGGAAAACTCCTCAGAACAGCAAAAGCCCAACATAGAAGCAGAGGTTTATGACAACCATAAAAAATGTGACTGAGGAAAAAGAAAAAAAAAAGTTCAAAAGTTTAATTGGATTTCTTAGTGTCAATAAAATCAACAACTACAACAGAGGAGGGGAAAAGGAAAAAGAAAAAAAAAATCCAAAAGAATCTACAGAACAAGTCAAAAAATAAGAATAATATATGTTTTTCTTGAGTCACTGCTGTCAGAGTCCTTTCCCGTGCTGGGAGTCACAGTCCATCTCACCTCCCTAGGATGCCCTCCAACACTGTGCTGATTTCTGGACCTGCTGTGGGGGCAGCTCAGATTCTAATCTGGCCCTACTCCTGTGCGTTCTTGCCTCCAATGTCCACAGCTATCAGAGCTAATGTGTTTTCTTTTGTGGGAGCTCTCAGTGATCTTTTATATATTCCATAGACACAGAGCCTGCTTAGTTGATCGTGTGGATTTATTTGGCATCTGTATAGCTGGTGGGAAGGGTTTGGGTCTTCTTCCTTAGCCACACTGCCCCTGGGTTTCAATTGTGGTTTTATTTCCACCTCTACATGTGGGTCGTCCACTGGGGTTTGCTCCTGAGGCTGCCCTGGAGGGCTTGGGCTTGCCCCTGGGAGAGCCAGGCCTGGAGGTGGTGCAGCTGCTTGGGCACAGGAGTTCTGGCAGCACCAGGTACTCAGCTGGTGGCTAGGGCAGCGGGAAAACCAGTGCTCTAGAAGGGATGGCAACCAGTACTGGACCAATGTAGTCCAGTATTCTTGCCTGGAGAACTGCCCCCCTCTCCCTGACAGAGAAGCCCGGCAGGCCACAGTCTACAGGCTCACGAAGTACAGGGTCACAAGGTACAGGACTGAAGCGACCCTGCACGCATAAACACAAGACATTTTTTTTTTTTTTTTTCGCCCGTGGCAGCTCTGCCCCAGTGAGAGTTGAGTGTGAATGTGGCACAGATGCTTGGCTTGCAGGGACCCTGGTGGTGCCAAGTGTGCAGGGACACGGACTGCCTCTGTAGCAGAAGTTATGACCTTATCAGAGTCTTTTTTTTTTTTTTTTTTGAGCCTTTTGTAGCTGGTGGCCAGGAGGCCTCTTTGGCCAGTCTTTCTCCGTAGCTCCGCCCATTCAGGCACTTAGAGGGACCCCTGGCTGGGGTCCTACTCTGTAGATCAGTGTATCAGGCACTGAAAGGGGCAACTGGGTGGGGTCCTACTGTGTAGTTCAGTGCGTCAGGCGCATTTGACCCGCCAGCCTCTCTGTTGTTCAGCTGCTGATGCTGGCTTGTGGAGAGAGAGAGGCTATGGTGATGGTTCCATGCTCTTTGCATGACTCAGCAGTATCACCTTGTTTCCATGGCTGCCTGGCTTTTCTCCACAGGCATTTCCCACCACAATCTCCTCCCTCACATCCCCTCGATCTGTCTCTCTGCAGTCAACAGCAGCCCTCGCGTTGAGATTGCTCCACAATCCCTAAACTCCAGCTCTGAGCCGCTGCACCTTCCAGGATACCCGTGTCCCTGCGCGGTGTATGTATGGCTGCGGCAAGGACTGTCTGATTCTCATTCCATTTAGGCTGCCACACATCAGCTGTTTCACTCTCAGCCTTAAATGTTTCTCCTCTGACTCAGACAATTGTCCCGATGTGGGGATCGGACCCCCTGGTTCAGTTCCCCCACCCACTGAGGGCAGGTTCAGTCCTACTAAAGCTTCTGTTTTTCCCCCGAGTTTTGCATGGTTCTATATATTCTTCAACACTGGGCAGGGACTCCTGTCCGCTCTCAGCTGGTGTTGTGCATGCACTTCTGTGTCTGAAGGGGTATTCCTGATGTATCCGTGGAGAGAGTTGTACTCCATGTCCACCTCTTCCTCCACCATCTTGTTCTCCCACCATCAGCTTTGAATAGCACGTTTGCAATACAGAGAGCCTATGTCTCCGTGCCCATTTCCTCCAGCTGGAGCAAAACAACTTTTCATTTCCTTCCGCCCCCAAAACATGATATATTAGCCTGGGTCCTGAGATTGAGAGGGTTTGGTTCTCCTCTCACAGCAGTTTAAGTTTTATTTTGTATGAGAGGGTTCAAAGAAGGAGGTGCTGTTTTTTGCCTGTTCATCAGCAGCTCGTGAGCATGTTACTCACATCTCAAATTTCTTTCATTTCTTTAAACATAGTTTTTTATATTATATTGTTATTTTATATTGTTTTCTACAGATCGACTATCTCCTGGAGGCCTTAGTTCCTACAGAACTCAAAGATATTGTTATGTATATTTCTTGAGGAGGAAGAACAGTTCAGTTCAGTTCAGCCACTCAGTCGTGTCTGACTCTTTGCGACCCCATGGACTGCAGGACGCCAGGCCTCCCTGTCCATCACCAACTCCCGGAGTTTACTCAAACTCACGTCCATTGAGTCGGTGATGCCATCCAACCATCTCATCCTCTGTCGTCCCCTTCTCTTGCCTTCAATCTTTCCCAGCATCCGGTTCTTTTCCTGCTTTAACTGATGCACTATAGTTTTCTGATTGTTCCTCTTTGTTTCTGCATTCCGTATTTCCCTGATTAGCAACTGTTTGAATCTGCTCTAACTGAGAAGGTCTAGGAGACTGAAGCCTTTATCCTGCAAATAGGAAACTTGAAAGGCTTTTGTGTCCAGAGCTTTCAGGGATTTCTTAAAATTTTACCTCTTCTACAAGCAGCCTTTCTTCCTCTCTTATATGACACCAAAGCAGAAAAAGTACTCCCTTGTTGGGATATACCGCTCTTTGTACTCTGAAATTCAGTGCATTCAGCTGCTTTATGATATTAATCTCTGATAGATTCAAGAAAAGTTAGGATGGATATGAAATCATGCAACTCAGATTGGGGCTTTAACCTATTATCTGTTCATTGAGAACAAACATCTGGTCTCGGGACTTAATGAAGCTCAGGTTCTTGAAGTCTCATTGCAGAAAGAATATAATGAGAAACAAAGTCATAGGTGAGAAGTGGATAGAAAGAAATACACTTCACAAACAGACTGTGGCCTATCTCAGAAGGTAAGAGAGGACCTTGAAATATGATATGGTGAGTTTTTATTGGCCGAGTAATTTCATAGGCTGATAAGGCAGAGGATTGTTCCAACTATCTTGGGGCAGGCATAGAGATTTCTAGGAATTGGGCCACCCTCACTCTTTGATCTTTGGTGGTTGGCTTTGAAACAATTGTGGTACTTGTGGGTGTGTCATTTAGCTTATGCTAATATATTACAAGCTCAGTGAGGCTCGAAGAAGTCAGATCTGCTATCTTGAACCTAGTTAGTTCTAATAAGTTTTCCTTTTCTTCTGTGTCCATGGTGTCAGAGTCAGACATGAATGAGCAACTAACACAGTACAGCCACATGGCTATGCCATTCTTTTAAAGAATGCCCTGTCTGCTTCCTGTCTTGGATAGATTATTATTCAGCTTTTTTTTTTTTTCTCCATTAGGATGAGAGAAACATTGTCCAGTGGCTTTCTACATGTTTTCTTCGAGAAAGCTGTTAAAAGTATTTAGTCTATTATTCTTCTCTTAATGGGAATCATCACCCCTTCAAATTCCATTAATATCCCTTCCTCTATTGACTTTTTAGTTTCAATTATTAGATTTTTCACTTCTAGAAATTTATTCCATCCTTATCCACATCAGCATTTTGCTTTTAGAGTCTCATTCCTTGTTCATATCTCAAACTTCTCTTTCATTTCTTTCAACATTATGTTTTTTTTTTTTTTTATGTTGTTCCCCATCAATCTAGTATCTTGTGTCTCTGCAAGTTTGGTACTCCTTCTTGTTTCTGCTGCCTATCTCTCATGGGGCCTTGTTTCCTGGTGTGTTTCATAATTGTTGACACCAAATCACTCATTTTTCTTGGAATTTTATCTCCTGGAGGTCTTTGAGGTCAAAATTGAGGCTGCTTTACTTAAGAAAGCATTTGTATTTGCTTTTGCTAGTTATCTGAGGATGCTAACAAATTCAGATAACTGTATTACCTTTCTGAAATTTAGGGACCACATATGGATCATGAATTCAAATGAATGTGAAAGTTTTCTTATAGTTATAGACTCCTAGGGAAATTTTAAAATAAGCTTTTCTTGCTCTGCCTTTTTGTGAATCAAAATTGAAGACTTTTGAGGGGGGGGATGTCTCAGCTTTATGCAAGAATCTCTGTTTGATGCCCCACCAAGGATAAGCCACATGCTTCACTTTCCTGCATCTCCTGCAGCTTTCAAAGCAAAAACTCATGGTCTCCAAGGCTTGGTAGAAATCCTTGGGTGAAAAGTATGCTTTGATGCTTACTTACCTTTCAAGACTTCTTTGGTCTCACTTTGTTTTTGGCATCTATAGATTTCTTTATTTCAGATCAGCTCAGCAATGCATTGAAAGTGATTTTAGAAAAAGAGAGTTTATTTTAGTATGATGGTTGTTTCATTTGGGGGATTGTTCAGAATATTTAGTCTATTATTCTGTTGGAAATGGAGGTTTTCACTCCTTGATCTTTCCACTTTACATGCTGCTTCTTTCCATTAGAAGGAAAAAATGAAATTATTTTTTGTTTACTATAATGGATGATACGAATTTGAAAGTCTGTTTGTGAATCTGAAATAGTATATCTGCTCTTCTATATTTAGAATTGACATTAGTCTTGCTGAAAGAATATTCTTTCTTTTATGGTTCTTGAAATACTCTTTTTTTTTTTTCCTCTCCTAGCAGAAAGTAAGGATTTTAATGAAGAAATAATTTGAAAATTTTAAATTGAGACTCCAACTAAGGACCAGGTTTGCTCCAGTGCCTTTTGCTTCTTTTCTTTGACATCATGAATATTATCAGAAGAGTGACTTTTGTTTGGCTTTGTTCTTTGCCTTTAAGATGACTTGTTCACCTAGAGGTACCTCCTCCTTCTGATTTCAGTCACCCATACCAACACCATCATCAACACCAGAAACCTCCAAAAGACAAGTTATTTATTTCATCCCATCTGTCTGCTCTGTGAAACTAACTTTCGTTAGTTGCTCAGTCATGTCTGACTCTTTGCGACCCCATCCATGGAATTTTCCAGGCAAGAATACTGGAGTGTGTAGCCATTCCCTTCCACCCTAAAACAAAACATACATGGTCACATTGCAAGTCTGACTTACAAAATGCTGAGACTGTGTTGTAATGCTCTTTCTCTTTTCTTAAAAATAAGGATTGAATTTAATGGAATAACACTGATTTGAGTGATATGACATTATCCAATTTGTTTGTAGTGGTTTCCTACTCCCATTGTGCAAACCAAGTTGGAGGGAAAAAAGTAGTTTGGTTACACAGGCTTTTGTAAACAAGAATCTCTCGAGGCCATAGCAGGGATATCACTACGCTGATTCCAGTTGAAGGAGAAGATTCAGGAACACAGACTATGGGCTGAGTCACTGGGCATATTAACTGCCTGAAATGTGATCATTGAAATTTATGTCCAAAGCCACCTTGGCAATGATCTCCTGATGGAGTTCTGACCGTAAGCTTGTATGTGCGTTGCTGCTTTTCCGAAGCAACAGATGAATGCGGTAGGAGCTTCCATGCCGCAACTCAGAAGCAATTGGTGATGCCCCAGTGTTCTCTGTGCACCCTCCCTGTAGCTGATTTTCTGTGGCTCATTGAATGTGGAGCCCAGGTGCAGCTGTGGGTTTTGACATCCCAAAATTTTATAGGGCAAGGGCATCCTCAACATGTACTGATGTGCATCTGGGTTGGAAGTGGCTATTCATGAAACTGACAGAGTAAAACCCTAATTAGAAAGACCCGCAGGCGCCCTGTACCCCGGGATGCTTTAACAGAGCTGTCACTGTCTTCCCTCAGGCAGGATCATTGGGCTAGAACACTGAGCAAAAAACATTTTGTTCAATGTTCACCATAAATAACTCCCATCATTAGCAACGTGACAAGTGAAAAGACGACCTGCATGTCAAGAGACAAAGGTTTTTGTATGGTGGTTGTAAGGGGTGATTCTGAAAACTTTTAGCTGCTGGGGAAGTAGATTTTACCTTCTGAGAGATGCTACTAGAAACTAGTGAACCCAAATGGGTATGCCTCTCTGATTTTTAGCAGAATGAAGCTTAATTTGAGGTTTTGGAAACACTGTAGGCTGGGAAAGGGCTGCTGTGGAGGGACTTGACTTTGAAGCCTGATTCATGTCAGTATTTTGTAGGACTTTTTCATTTCTTTGAAGCTCTATTTCTTGGTCTTTGCAATGGAGGGTTGTAAGCAACTCTTTGTTTAGGCTTAAAATGTAGCCCTGTTAATTAAGATTCTGAATTCTTTGGGAAAAAAAAAAAAAAAGCAAACCTATATACCTTACTGCACTCTGAATACGCTTGTGCAAACAGCCTTTATTCATACAGTTGAAAAGATACATTGCTAGATCATATGGTAGTTTCTCAAGCTGTTATGGAAAGCAAGAGTCCTTATCTTAATTTCTTCTCAGTCAATAACAATTCCTAATTAAGAAGGAAGAGGAGAAAAGTAGAAATGGTACTCCTTTGAAGGAAGCTGTGATGTAATGATTTGGTGGGCAACTTACATAGTTTAATTAAGCACTCTGATTGAATCAATATGTACCCAACAGTTCAGCCTGGCAATCAGCTTAATCTCATTAAATGTTGTTCAGGCCCCAATAATTGATTAATAATACATTATCATTTATGAATTATTGACTTCAAGTTATTATAATTGCACCTGCTTTTTCACTGCATCTGCTGCCCACATGGAAATTATGAAATGCTCAAGCACTTTTCTTGGAATAACTTTAGAGATAAAGCTGATGGGGTTTTTAATGAAGTAAGATTATCTTTGGTTCAGAGCTGGCCTTTCTCAACCCTGTGTTGTTTAATAAAAGGGAGCAGATATTTGCCTTTTAAAAGCCAGGCTCTAAGAATTAAAGATGGAGTTGGCAGACCTCATGCTCAAGTTGGACGGTGAGCCCTTCTGAATGAGGTAGGTGATGTCAGCCTCCTAAGCCAGTGGATTCTACTTACTGAGCAAGAGCTTGCCTTACTCAGTAGGGAGTGGGTTTCATCCGTAAGAGATGGGTGCTTCCTTCTTCAGTGGTCTGGGAGGAAAGAGAGGGCCTCAGAGAGGAAAATGGAATTGGCAATGTGAAGGATTATCCTTAGACTGTGGGAGAAGAAGAACTCCTTGGAACTTCTAACATCAAGGAAATATATTACCTTGTCAATTATCAGTTGACATTGGGAGCAACCTTCTGTTTCAACTGAGATCATACTGAAAAAGTTATTCCCCCCAAAGACATCTATTACATGCTGCTGAGTGAGACAGACCCTGGATATAGAGACGTCATTTCTGTTCTGGAGTTTACTGATTGTCTTTGAGGGTTGGATTTGCCTAAGGTTATTTGGGGATTCTAGAGGAAAGATTAGACCTTTCCTGGCTAGAGATAGGAAAGTGTTAGTTGCTCAGTCGTGTCCAATTCTTTGTGACTCCATGGGCTCTAGCCCTCAAAGATCCATGTCTGCAGATTTCTCCAGGCAAGAATATTGAAGTGGGCTGCTATGCCCTTCTCCAAGAGATGGGAAGCATGGGAGCTGTTTGGGAAAATGCCCTTTAGAAGGACCTTAGACTGAAGAAGAGGAGTGATCCCACTTAAACCAGGTTTAACCAGATTAGTCCTTTGCGTCCTATTTCTCCCTACTTCTAGCTACATTCTTTCTCTCTCTCTTTCTTTCTTTCTCTCTCTCTTTTTTGTTTTTTTTTTCTGAGGGGCAGCTGGTTAGCAAAATCCTGCTTCAGAGCCCCAGTCTGGCCTCAGCTATGCCAGATGAATAGAAACAGGAGTTGAGAATGAACCCACACTTGAGGCTGAACATAAAAGGAGAGGACAAGGTTAACCTGGTTATGGCTGCAGAATGCATTTGTGTTTGATGCTCAAGGGGAAAGTAAAATTTTGGGGCATGAGGAGTCCCATTTTTGCAAAGTCCCATGGCCCTTCCTACGCTGTGAGTCTCTTTCCATGGCCTTCCTTGAAGGACCTGGGCTTGATTTTATTGACAACACCCTGGGAGGCATTACTGTTGCCCCCTCTGGTTCTTAGCTCTTAAGAAACCCTTCAAGGATGAAAGATTCTGGCTCTCCTAAGATGTTCCTTCTCCAGTGAGATTCCTCTTTAATCTCCAAAACCTTGCCCAGAAATCAGTAGAGTAAGAAATAAGATTTTATCTTAAGGCTATATATTTTTTTCTTTTTGTGAATGCCTTTAAGAGATTGAATATTTTCAAGTGAAAGATATATTTTTAATAACTTTATTTATTTATGGCTGTGCTAAGTCTTCGTTGCTACACGGGCTTCTCTCTAGTAGTGGTGTGCAGGCTTCTCATTGCAACAGCTTCTCTTGTTGCGGAGCACAGGCTCTAGGGCATGTGAGATTCCACAGTCGCGGCTCCTGGGCTCTAGAACACAGACTCAGTAGTTAAAATGAACGGGCTTAGTTGCTCCGTGGCATGTGGGCTCTTCCTGGATCAATGATGTGACCTGTGTCTCCTGCACTGGCAGGCACATTCTTTACCACTGAGCCACCAGGGAAGCCCCAGGAAAGATTTTGGTAGAGTGGGAAAGCACAGGTTCATCGTCAGGCCTGGGCTGGCATCCTGGATTTTCTGTGTGAAGTTTGGAAAGTGGCTTAAATTCTCTGGGTTTCAGTTCCTTATCTATAGAATGGGGATGATATTATTGCCCTCATAAGAGTGGTGAGGTTAATGCAGTAAGGTATATTTTCCTAACATAATGTCTAAGAAAGTACATGCACGCTCAGTTGTGTCTGACTCTTTGTGACCCCATGGACTGTCGCCCACTAGGCTCCTCTGTCCATGGAATTTTCCATGCAAGACTACTGGCATGGGTTGCCTTTTCCTACTCCAGGGGATCTTCCCGACCCAGGGATTGAACCTGTGTCTCTGCGTCTCCTTCATCTCCTGTGTTGACAGGCAAAATTCTTCTACCACTGAGCTACCTGGGAAGCACCAATGTCTTCAGGAAGGTACTTGTTAAATTCTCGTGTGCAGATTCTCTCTCTGCCATCCTTGGCTATTGTAAGCTGATGCCTCACTCATCTTACCTGGTGCCATTTTAACTCTCAGGTTAGCACACAGCCTTCTGAATTGAGGAGCAGCGGGTGAGACTCAGCAGAGAGGCAAATTACCCAAATGTCATGTCAAGAGCACAGACCAAGCACAGCTGTTGGAACCTTTCTGATCAGCATTCAACTTTGAGCTTGGTAGACTGTTGTAAACCACTGAGAGTTGGGCAACCTCTGAAGTGAACCAGCCTCAGTTTCTTCATCTGTAAAATGACACCAGTAATATTTTTTCATATGACTGTAATAAAGTTGGAAAGCGTTAGTGTATAAAGCACAAAGCCAGGCGTTAGCTAAGGGCTCAGTAGTGCTCCCTTCTCCCATACTCATCTTGTATAGGCATTACGGTAGCTAATGTTTACTTCAGAGAGGGATTGCTCAAAGAGGAGACTATAACCAGTAGGCAGGAAGTCGTCAGTATGACAAAACATCCTGTCTCAAATAGCCTAAAGCTCCTGGAATGGGGGTGGGGGAAGCTTGTCTATTTTATCTATTTATTTACTTATTTATTTGGGTGCACAGGGTCCTAGTTGTGGCATGTGGAGTCTTTAATTGTGGCATGTGGGATCCAGTTTGCCAACTGGGGATCAGACTCGGGCCCCCTGCTTTGGGAATGCAGTCTTAGCCAATGGACCACCAGGAAAGTCCCAGATCTTGTCTGTTTTTGATACACCAAGTTAAGGATACCTTTTGGCAGAGACTGAAGCACTGTGTAACTCCTATTTTCTGAATGAACCCCTAAATGACCAGTTTTAACATAGCCAAAGCAGTCCTTCTGTCTTGTACCCCTTTTCTTTACACTCAGCTTGTTTACTATGGGTAGACCCGTGGAGAGTGCCCGAAGAAGCCCCATTATGTTGGCATAAAGGGGTTTAGACAAAATTGCAGAAGTGTTCTAAGAATATTGATTGTGTGGAAGCAATCTCTTACTAGATTCAGCTGCTCTTCCTGTGTTGAAATAAATCCCAGCTCACCTTGAAGTGAAGTGCTCCTTCAGATCCCAGATAATTCACTAGACATTTTTTTTTTTTTGAGTCTTGCTTGATTTATTTTGATGAGATTCTCCATTTTTACCTCTTAGCTTTTGTTGACTAACCACACCTCTCCATTCATTTGGGCTTCCCTGATAGCTTGTTGCAGAAATCAGTACTCAAGAAACCAAGCACCACGCTTGCAGAGTTGGAGAACTCAGGTTTATTATGCTGGTGGGCCCAGAGGAGTTAACACTCTAAGCTCTGAGTCCTGAACAAAGGGGTTACAGAGTTTTTATAGACACACTGCAGTGGGCAATACTAGCTGTTAATAGGCTGGTTTAAACTAAGGGGTTTCACACATGTGGGAACAGTGGTCAAGACAGGGAGGGGGATGCCTGACCAGGACAGGCATGATTAAGCAGGTTTGCAGGGGCTGGGTGATTGCAAAGAGCAGGACAAGGGTGAGTGAGATAAACTGCAGTTCCTATTGAAAGTCCCCATTTTCTGAGACTATGTGACCTACGTGATTCAGACTTTGCAAGGGGCGAGTTACAGAGGCAGAAGGAGGTAAAATTTTAACTTTTCCTCTTCATTCCCCCCTCTTGATGCTTCTATCACTTCTATCACATCATCTCATGTTTTGGTAAGACATTCAGAGCTCCCCATTGTTTGGGGGGCTATATTGAGCTATTACCATTTGAAACTTTATGGATTCAATCCAAGAGGTTATGAACTGGGTAACTGCATTGAGAATACAAGGGCTAAACAAGAGCGCCACAAAGAACACGAAGAGAGGACCGGTTAAAGGGAGAAGCCACGATGCCCAGCTCCAGATAGTGTGCCAGTTACCCCAGGAATTTGCTAGTTCCTCTCTCCTTTTCATGATTCATTCCCTTAGCTGTTGGGCCATGTCCCTGAATACTCCTGATTGGTTTGCATAAAAGCAGCATTCTTTGTTCAAGAAGAGGCAGAGTCCTCCCTTTTCAGCTGTCAGTAGGTCTAGCCCTCTCCTGTTCTGTAAAACCCCCTCAGCCAGGGAGTCTAGTTGGTCCTGTAAGGCCACTAAAGATATGGCTACTCTCTCAATGTTGTCTGTAAAGCCTTTGGATAGTGTACGGTAAAAGGTGGCTGATGAAGCAATTCCTCTTATTCCCATAACTACCCCAGCCATGATTCCTAGACCATCTAGTAGCGATATAAGCTGGATGGCTCTTTTTGACTATGTATATGCTGCCAGAGGTATGGTAAGTGTCTGGTTGTTAGGGACAATGTTCATCTGGGGGGTGAGGAAAGCTAAGGTGCAGATACCCATCCAGTTGACTGGTAGACACAAGTAAGCATCTGCCCCATACACAAAGAAAAGGCCTTGATGGGGGCAGTGCCATATTGTGTTTGTGGGAGGATGAGTGGGCCACTCACCTTTTATAGTTTGATTACAGTGGTCCCTGGCTAAATTGCCTACAGGTTCAGTTCCGCCATCATTTGTAAAGCATTCGGGAGCCTTTTGAGTTAACTCAGTTGCCTTTAAGACTGGCCCTTGTAAGGGTGGATCTATAGGAGTTCCCATGGCTGTTGCATTATTTAATGGTACTGGTGTGGCTAAATACCTTGGAGCTCCTAAGGATGAGCAGAGCCAGCAGTTCCTGGCCAGCTGGGGGTGGTGTCATTAAGAAGGCAAGGAGTTGTGTTGAGAACCTGTAGCCTGGGTCATGCCGCCAACAGGAAGAGCCTGATTTTTTAGGGCAAAGTTGGTCCGTGATTTTCTTTGTCTGCATTTTTGTCCCTGTCCAGTAGGTCTTTCCATTTGTTTGACAGACACCTTTTCTGGGTTGTAACATCTGCATGGCATTTAAGGGTAGACAGAGGCACAGGGGCATGATGACAATGCCATGGTGTCGGGATACCGCCCGGGCTTTGGATCTTCTGGTGGGGGAGAGGGAGCGGCAGTGGGGGAATAACTGGGAAACATCTTTGGCACCCAGGCCCCTGGATATACATCATATGTTACAAAGGCAGTAGGTGATCAGCCTATAGCATTGGCTGTCTATACATTGTTATAGCTGCTGGCTGAGCAAGCGATTTTCCAAGGGTTGACTGTAACGTTGACAGGTGCATGATGGATAAGCAAAGGCACCATCTGTTACAGCAAGGGACACCAAAAGTCTGCGAAGCAGCCTGCACGTATCAGATAACTGAACACGAGCAAAAGGTTTTCTCCCCATCTTTGGGTTGTCGTGGCTATAGCAACTGAGCTTATCATGAAGGAGGGGTCAGTTATACTGGGGGGCAATTTAGTTCATAGGGAGAACTGATCATAAGAGACATCTAATAAGAATGAGGCTTCCCACTACAGTGAGATAGCAGACAGCTAACCGTAGCTTCTGACCCAAATCCCAGTCCTGGGGTGTGACTGAAGCTAGTCTTATAGCAAAGAGCACAGCAGTAATACCGATCAGGGGTACAGTCCAGGGTTGACAATGGAAATCCATTGGTATTTTGATAGCCAGATCCTCAAGCTTCCACAGTGCGTTTACTAGCCAGCTGCTGGACTGTGGCTGGAACAAGGCTGAAGAATCCTCAAGTTTCTGCAGTGTGTTGTCTAGTCAGCTCCCAGAGCGACTAGAGCAGGGCTCAGCATCCTTCGTGGGTGAGGGCCATTGTTTTTGGAACCAGACCCTGAGGGGCTTTTCAGGGTCCCAAACTGTTTTCCAGGTGTCCTCATCACAGGGAGCTGCTGTCTTCTTGACTCTGGTGTGGTGGATCCAAGGGATGATGCCTGTAACTTTAACAGCAGTAGGGGTTGCCAGGATAGCCATGTGAGGGCCTGTCCAAACTGGCTGAAGTGGTTCCTTTTTCCAGTCCTTAACCCATACCTCATCTCCTGGCTGATAGGGATGAGCCCAATTGCCCAAGAGAATGGGTGTCCTTTCTAAGCTTTATCAGGTGATATGGCAGAAAACTTTTCCCAGGGCCTGGAGGTGTTGGGACATCTCCAGGTCAGCTATTGTTTGGGGGTTTCCCTTGAGTTTTCCTATCACTGGGGGTGTTCTCCCATATAAAATCTCAAAGGGAGAATAGTCTGAGGACCTTGGGTGCACTGGGCTCAGAATAAGGCTAAGGGTTACATGTCGACCCAAGATAACTGGATCTCCTGACAGAGGTTAGCTAAGGTAGTCTTGAGGGTCCAATTTATGCATAAAACTTTCCCTGAGCTCTGGTCTGTAAGCAGTGTAAAGCTTCCATTTGATACCCAGCATCCTGCATAAAGTTTGGATTATCTCAGACACAAAAGCTGGCTCATTGTCAGACCCTACGGAGAGAGGCAGCCCATATCTCGGGATTATGCAGATGGCGATTGCAGCCATGGAATTAAAAGACGCTTACTCCTTGGAAGAAAAATTATGACCAACCTAGATAGCATATTCAAAAGCAGAGACATTACTTTGCCGGCTAAGGTCCGTCTAGTCAAGGCTATGGTTTTTCCAGTGGTCATGTATAGATGTGAGAGTTGGACTGTGAAGAAGGCAGGGCGCCAAAGAATTGATGCTTTTGAACTGTGGTGTTGGAGAAGACTCTTGAGAGTCCCTTGGATGCAAGGAGATCCAACCAGTCCATTCTGAAGGAGATCAGCCCTGGGAGTTCTTTGGAAGGAATGATGATAAAGCTGAAACTCCAGTACTTTGGCCACCTCATGTGAAGAGTTGACTCATTGGAAAAGACTCTGATGCTGGGAGGGATTGGGGGCAGGAGGAGAAGGGGACGACAGAGGATGAGATGACTGGATGGCATCAATGACTCAATGGACGTGAGTCTGAGTGAACTCTGGGAGTTGGTGATAGACAGGGAGGCCTGGTGTGCTGCGATTCATGGGGTCGCAAAGAGTCGGACATGACTGAGCGACTGAACTGAACTGAAGGCCTTCGCCACTTCTTGTGCCCGTTCAGTGCGTGTAGGGTAGGCTTCAGTAGATGCATTGGGAGTAGGCACAGACTACCACAAGTAAACACTTATCACCCTTATAGGGCTTGACTTCAGTAAACTCTACTTGTAGATCTTCAGAGGGCAGTGTCCCAGCTGCCTGCATCCCTGGGTTGGGTCTTGGTCCTTGGCTGGTGTTGTTTTGTGCACAAGTCACACATCTAGCACTGATCTGGGCACACAGGGTTGGGAGCTTAGGAATATTGAAATAGCAGCTGCTCAATAAACTCTCCAGCACAGTTTTTGCTAAATGAGTTGTCTCACGATGTTGTTTTACCAGCTGGATTGCTATATTGCTGGGAACAAAGAGTCTTTGGCCTGGAAGCTTCCACCAGCTCTCTTTTTCTTTTATTCCTCCATCATTTAGAGCCCACTGATCTCCTTCCTTGGTGTATCTTGGGGATGGACGTGATTCTGGTGCCAAGAGGACCTTAAGTATTGACTCAGGGCCCACTGTGGGACTCCGTTGGGTCACTGCCTTCTTGGCTGCCTGGTCAGCCAACCGATTTCCTTTGCTGATTGGATCAGTTCCTCGCTGATGGCCTTTACAATGGATGACTGCCACTTGGGAAGGCTTCCAGACTACTTCTAACAGCTGAAGGATTTCTTTTTTGTTTTTAATCTCGTTTCCCTCCCACCCCACTGTCACTAATCTCCTTTCTTTAGAAATGGCTCCATGTACACGTAGAGTAGCAAAGGCATACCTTGAACCAGTATAGATGTTGACCCGTTTCCCTTCGGCATGCCTTAGCACCTGGGTGAGTGCCCATAGCTCAGCCTATTGTGCTGACTGCCTTTGTGGCAAAGCCTCAGGCTTCACTATCTCATCAGCTGTTGTTATGGCAGAGCTTGCTTTAGGCTGCGCTTCTTGGATGAAACTGCTTCCATCAGTGAACAGTTCCAGTTCTGGGTTCTGGAGGGGAATGTCCGTCAGGTCCGGCCTGCTTGAGTAAGTTTCATCTATGACCTCTTTACAGTTATGATCAGGGGTTCCTGCTTCCGTAGGTAAAAAGGTGATGGGGTTCAGCAGCCATACAGTCTCGAGTTGGACATGTGGGTTTTCGCAAAGCAGTCCTTGATGGTGAGTCATCCTGGAGCTGGTCAGCCACTTATGCCCCTGGCTGTTCATCAGGGCAGTAACAGCATGGGGAACCTTTACATTTATATTTTGTCCTAGAGTAAGCTTATCTGCTTCTCTGACCAAAACCACAGTGGCAGCTACTGCCCGGAGGTGTGGCGGCCGTCCTGCGGCCACTGGATCCAGCTGCTTGGACAGATATGTGACTGGGCACTGCCATGGCTGAGTTGTTTGTGTGAGGACCCCCAGTGCAGTGTGATTTTTCTCATGTACAAAGAGGTTGAAGTCCCACATCACATCTGGCAGCCCTAATGCTGGAGCACTGGTCATGAGTCTCTTTATCTCCTCAAAGGCCTTTTCCTGTTCGGGTCCACACTCTAGGGGGTCCTTTCCAGACCCTGCTGTGGCTTTAAACAAAGGCTTGGCAATTTCAGAGAAACCCCGTATCCAGATCTGGCAGAATCCAGCAGCCCCGAGGAACTCATGGCTTCTTTGTTGGTGTTTGGCTGAGGTATTAAACAGATGGCTTGCTTCCTCTCATGTACAAGCACCTGATGCCCTTTTCAGATGACAAACCCCAGGTACTTGACCTCCTGTCTGCAGATCTGAGCCTTTTTCCAAGACCCCTTGTACCCTGTGGTGGACAGTAGAGCCAACAGGGCTTTGGTGCCTCTCCAGAAGTCCCCTTGGGTGGGACTGGCTAGCAACAGGTCCTCCACGTACTGGAGTAGGGTGCAGTTTAAAGGTTCCCTGGGAAAGGCAGCAAGATCCACAGCCAGGGCTTCACCAAACAGGATAGGTGAGTTTTTGAAGCCTTGTGGCAGTTGAGTCCAAGTCAGCTGTGTCTTTCTCCTGGTGTGTTGGTCTTCCCATTCAATGACAAACAAGGGCTGGCTGGTTGGTGACAGCTGGAGTCAGAAGAATGTGTCCTTGAGGTCGAGGCAGGTGAACCAGCTTGGCTGAGTGGGTAAGAGACTCAGGAGAGTGTAGGGATTTGGGACCACTGGATAGATGGTGATCATTGCACTGTTGACGGCACAGAGGTCCTGGACGGGGCGGTAGTCGTTCCCTCCAGACTTTTTGACTGGCAAGAGCAGACTGTTCCAGGGAGACTGACATTCAATTAGGATCTCGGCATCTTGTAGGCACCGGATATGGTCCTGAATTCCCAGGCGTGCCTCCCGCAGTACTGGGTATTGTTTCTGTCCAACAGGAGTGGCTCCTGGCCTCAGGTCTACTACGATGGGAGCATGGTTTTTGGCCAAACCTGGGGGCCCCTCCTCTGCCCAGACATCAGGGAATTATTTTAGCAGGCTGGGGGGATTTATTTGTTCTCTCCCTGAGGAATAGAGATGCCATTCACCTTCCCTGGGCACAGTCACGGCCATCATCAGAGCCGACTGGCTCCCTAACGTAGAGGCTTGCAGACTTTCCAGGGGCAAAGGTGATTTGTGCCCCCAGTTTTGTCCGTAAATCTCTACCCAGCAGGGGAATGGGGCATTCTGGTAAGTACAGAAAATCATGAGTGACCAGATGGGCCCCTAGCTGACACGAACGGGCCTTGCAAAATGAGCGGGCTGCTGTGTCTCTGTGGCCCCAACTATAGTTGCTATTTGGCCTGTGAGGAGAGCCACAGGTGTGGTTACCACGGAGTGTTCAGCTCCGGTATCCACCATAAAAGTCATTGATTGGCTCCCTACCTTCATCGTGACCGTGGGCTCCCGGGGACCCAGGATCAGGGAGCCTGGTCTTCCCTAGTCTGGTTCTGCTCCGTCTAGGCCAATACGGTTTTGGACAGCCGGCTCAGGCTGGTACATTTCCCTGTTGGGTTGAGTGAACTTCTTTGACCCTTTAGATGGCCCTCTGTGTTGGGGGCACTCATTCCCCCAGGTCTGGTCTCTTTGCAATGGGCACCTTGGTCATAGCAGAGTGATGATCTCTTCTTAGTTTCCCCTTTCCACGAGGGAACGGTCTGTTTCACTGGATCTGAGCTCCTTAATGCTGCTGCTAGCAGAGCTGCTTTCTGTTTCATTTTTCTATCTGCTTCTCGTTGAGCTTCACGGTCTCGGTTCACAAAGACTTTATTTGCTACCTCCAGGAGCTGTGTGGCATTCATCCCAGTAAAGCCTTCCAGCTTTCAGAGCTTTCATTGGATGTCTGCACAGGATTGAGCTGCAAAGGCTGCGTTAATCATCCTTTGATTCTCGGCTGACTCAGGGTCGAAAGGGGTGTCTGTCCGGAATGCTTCACACAGTCTCTCATAAAAATTGGTGGGGTTCTCATCCGCTTTTTGGATTATCGTTGTAATTTTGGACATTTTGGTGAGCGTTTTGGCTCCCGCTCAAAGTCCATGGAGAAGGGCATCATGGTATCAGCCCAGGGATTCTTGTCCTTCTCTGGCTAAAGGACAAGAATTGAAATCCCAACTAGGTCTCGTCTCTGGCATTGCTCCTCGTGCCCATCCTTCCGCATCTAAGACCTCTGCGAGGGCTTGTCCTCAGAGCCATTTTTTCAGCTTCAGTTGAGATGCATCAGCTTTCCTCAGTGATGAAGAGAGACATAAGGAGCTGGCAACAGTCATCCCATGTAGGCTGATGGGTGTGGAAAATGGACTCTAGCAGGTCAATCATAGCCTATGGCTTATCAGAGTAAGTTGGGTTACGGTGTTTCCAGTTTAGATCAGTAGTTCTGAAGGGCTGGTAATAGAGGATGGAGTGACCAGGCTGGACTGGGCCATCCTCGTTTACTTGTTGAGGACCATGAGTTTCTCACAGTGGCATCTGATGGGCCGCGGCCAGCTGGTTAGATTGTTTGGCTGAGCGGATCCACCTCCCTACTGGCTTGAGGCTGGAGTCTTGCTCATGAGGTGGTGGGGGGACACGGAGGGACCTGGGCTGCCTGGCAATGGGTCCATTGCTGGCTGTGCTGGGGCTTGTGGAGTCAGGGGAATGTATTGTGGGGGCAGTAGTGGGTCTTCCACTGGATCTCCCTGGAATATAGGTTTTTTTTCCTTCTTTTTTTTTTCTGAGTGGTTGGGCCACAAATACCCTACTCTGTCCCTGTCTGTGCAAAATCTTGCCCATGGGGGCAGGGTCTGTGCCATTAGAAGCCAGGAGTCTATGTATTGAAACTGATCTGGATGTCCTGGAGTCCCAGTGGTGACCTGGTGTACTGTTTGGACAGTGGGCAGGTCAAGCGTGCCCTCTCACATCCATCCAATGTCCAACGATGGCCAATTGAGCTCACATAAGTTATGAAGCTTCCTGGGGGTCGTCTTGACTCCATAATCTCCTACAAAGCCCTTCTTAAAGTTCTTTATCATGCAATCTAAAACTGTTGGCTTAGAGGAACTTACCCTTATGTTGACAAATGTAATCTACCTGGCAGGGTTTTGAGGAAAACCTAATCTCTTAGATGTTGGCTCAAGGAGTCAGTCAACAGAAGAATAACCAGTCACCAATAACTTCTCCCTCCCTGTGTATCCCGCCCTGAGTCGGTGGCGCAAAGACAAACAAGGGTGGGGGCCCCCTAAAAGAGGAGACAATTCAGGTGCCTGCTTGGCCTTGTCTCCAGGGGGATCTTAGGTGCCTCTTAGCATTGGCGGAGCAGTATAAACCCCTGATTCCGATCTGTCTTGCAGGGAGGGACTGGGTCCCCTTGGGCCATATGAGGTCACCACGAAACTGCAAGTTAGGGCCCTCTCCAACTCCGTAGCTGCAGAGGCCAGAAAGCCACACAATTGAGCCTGACGCACAAGCGGATCAGGCTGCACGCTAGTTCACATTCAGTTTTTGTCCACCTGGCCGCTCTCCTAAGGGAAATTTAAGATGCCTCTCAGCATTGGTAGGTCAATATAAACCCCCGACCCGGACCAGCCTTGCAGGGAGGGATCAAATCCCGCAGAGACTGGCACTGCCTTTCAGCCTTATGAGGTTGCTACGGAACTGCAGGTTTTAGACCCTCTCAAGCTCCATAGTCCGAGGACTGTGGAGCTCACTTTCACTTCCTTCAGTTAGCAATCATGCATACACAATCAAAGGTTATCACAGTGCCTCCCTTTTCCCAAGTCCCCAGGTCTTCCTATCTGATGCTCCCTTCCTGGGAGCCCAAGGAGGTGGTCAGTCTCTTCTCCTACCCACTGGGGTAGGTTCCTGCCTGGGGCCAGCCCTGGGGCCTTACCTTATCCTGTGGCCATTCCTGGTAAGTTGGTATGTCCTTCCAATGAATTCGATCAGGGCTTGGCCATCCAGAGAGTTGGAACGCTGGCCCAGAATACCATCAGGTGGCACTCCTCCTTGTTCGTCTCAGGGCTCATCCTCTCTGACCCAGCCAAGCCACTAGTCTTGCAGCTCAGGGGGCTGTTATGGTTGGAATCTCACTGAGGCCTCCAGAAATGTTGCTGAAACCAGTACTCGAGAAACCAAGCACCACGCTTGCAGAGTTGGAGAACTCAGGTTTATTACGCTGGTGGGCCCAGAGGAGTTAACACTCCAAGCTCTGAGCCTCAAACAAAGGGGTTACAGAGTTTTTATAGACACACTGCAGT
Organism: Ovis aries; assembly: GCF_016772045.2. Taxonomy (NCBI): domain Eukaryota; kingdom Metazoa; phylum Chordata; class Mammalia; order Artiodactyla; family Bovidae; genus Ovis; species Ovis aries. The sequence continues at coordinate 16,599,221 of NC_056071.1, forward strand.
GGGCAACACTAGCTGTTAATAGGCTGGTTTAAACTAAGGGGTTTCACACATGTGGGAACAGTGGTCAAGACAGGGAGGGGGATGCCTGACCAGGACAGGCATGATTAAGCAGGTTTGCAGGGGCTGGGTGATTGCAAAGAGCAGGACAAGAGTGAGTGAGATAAACTCCAGTTCCTAGTATTGTGAGTCCCCACTTTCTGAGACTACAGACCTATGTGATCCAGACTTTTCAAGGGGCAAGGTGAGTTACAGAGGCAGAAGGAGACAAAATTTTAACTTTTCCTCTTCAAGCTCAGTCGGTAAAGAATTTGCCTGCAACGCAGGAGACCCTGGTTCGATTCCTGGGTTGGGAATATCCACTGGAGAAGGGATCGGCTACCCATTCCAGTATTTTTGGCCTTCCCTGGTGGCTCAGCTGGTAAAGAATCCATCTGCAGTGTGGGAGACCTGGGTTTGATCCCTGGGTTGGGAAGATCCTCTGGAGAAAGGAACAGCAACCCACTCCAATATTCTGGCTTGGAGAATTCCATGGACTATATAGTCCATGGGTTCACAACGAGACACAACTGAGCAACCTTCACTTTCACTTTCCATTCATTTGTCTCCACATGCAGACCCAAGGAGTAAAATGACTGCCCTCTTTCTCACACAGCTCTGAGACTTTGTAATTTGAGCATCTATCAGAGGTGACCCCGATTCAGAGGATTTGGGAATCAGTGGGTCTGTTACACTTTCTTTATTTTAAAGATCTGTATTTATTTATGGCTGTGCTGGGTCTTTGTTCCTTTGTGGAGGCTTTCTCTTATTGTAGCAAGTGGGGTTACTCTTCATTGTGGTGAACGGGCTTCTCACTGCTGTGGCTTCTCTTGTTGCAGAGCGCAGGCTCTAGACACATGGGCTTTAGACACGCGGGCTTCAGCAGTTGTGGTGCGTGGGCTTCAGTTGTGGTGCAGGGGCTTTGTTGCTCCATCACATGTGGGATCTTCCTGGACCAGGGATTGAACCTGTGTCCCTTGCATTGCAAAGCAGATTCTTTACTACTGGATAACCTGGAAGCTCAGTGGGTCCCTTACTTTGTGCAGGGCAATATCCTCCTCCTGGCTGCCTAGATAGAGACCTATCTGTGAAGTTGGGAGCTGGGTCCTGGAAAGCAGGTAGGAGATCAGAGGATGTAGAGATGAGGACATCACGTTGTCCGTCATGTCCTGATTCTCATCTTTCTTTACTCTGCTGGTAGCGCAGCTCTATTTTATGAATCTCCATCTGGCCCAGTCACTGTGTCCTCTCTGATCTCAGTTGTATACTAGGTCTTGATCTCTGGCTTTATATTCTTTCCTTGGAGGAAGCAACTGATCCTTGCTGTGATGATATGGTTCTGAGAGAAGCAGCGCTCTCCTGTAGGATGATGGCAGAAGCTTATACTGGGACTTGCAGGGCTATTAGCTGTCCTGTGGACAGACAGAAAGTGTCAGCCTCCACACCTGCCAGTCTGGCATCCTTCACTGTTGCCATGTTTGTTTACAACATCTATAAGCCGGCAATTGGGTCAAAGCTATGGTTTTTCCAGTGGTCATGTATGGATGTGAGAGTTGGACTATAAGGAAAGCTGAGTGCTGAAGAAGTGATGCTTTTGAACTGTGGTGTTGGAGAAGACTCTTGAGAGTCCCTTGAACTGCAAGGAGATCCAACCAGTCCATCCTAAAGGAGATCAGGCCTGAATATTTATTGGAAGGACTGATGCTGAAGCTGAAACTCCAATACTTTGGCTACCTGATGTGAAGAGCTGACTCACTGGAAAAGACCCTGATGCTGGGAAAGATTGAAGGCAGGAAGAGAAGGAGATGACAGAGGATGAGATGGCTGGATGGCATCACCAACTCAATGGACATGAGTTTGCGTAAACTCTGGGAGTTGCTGATAGACAGAGAGGCCTGGCGTACTACAGTCCCTCGGGTTGCAAAGAGTTGGACACGACTGAGCGACTGAACTGAACTGAACTGCCTCTCATCTGTTTCCTGTTTCTCCTTCCTCTCAGTTCTTTTTTTCCAAGGAGCTAGGCATCAATTTAGGCTCTCAGTACTTAAAGAAGTGTGCCTATACCTTGTTAAACCAACTTAGTTTCTAGCCCATCTGTTCTCATGACCACTGACCATGATGTCACAAACAGTAGGGGATGGCCTGAACGAGGACTTAGGGGGTGAGACTGCAGATAGATTTTTGGAAACAGGAAAAAGAAAGCAATATCGCCTTCACACAGAGTTCTCCTTGATAATAAAGAACAGGGTGGAGATAAATCAAAAAGCAATGAGAGAGAAGAAGAATCATTTCCAAACACTGTCAGCGAAATTAGGGGGTGGAAATTAGCAACACTCATGAACAGTGTTTGGTTTCCTTTTAGGCACTATGAATGTTGAATCTGCACAGCTCTCATGGGATGATGAATTCCACACAAGATGGGGACATTAAAACTTTGAGAGGCTAAGGAATTTGCCAGAGACTGTGAAACACAGGGACAAGCTTTGAGAGGAGGGTTGCGTTGGTACTCAGAATGAACTGAAGCAGAGATAGAAACACATTTTCTAACAAAGGGTCAGACAGTACTTATTTTAGGCTTTGCGAGCCAGTGGTCTGTGTCTTAACTACTCTGATTTTGTGAAGCAAAAGTAGTTATAGCCAATACATAAACAAGAAAGTTGTGTTCCAATAAAACTTCATAAAAACAGGATGTGGGCTGCATTTAGTCTGAGAAACTCTTGAAATAGAGGATTATAGAATTGAGTACTGCATTTAAATGGAAAGGGCCTTGATGGTAGCATTGATACCAGACTTCCTCCTGAAATGTACTGGTTCATGCATCATGGTATCGTGGGTGGAAAGAAAAGATCAGTACTGAATAGATGGATCCCAGTTCCTCTGTTTATTCCATAAACATTTGTTGTGGCTCTGCTTCATGAAATATTCTCTGCTGGGCATTGGGAATACAGCAGTGCATGGATCTCTGTCCTTGAAAGATTTTATGTTCTAATTAGCTGTGCTAGCATGGGGAAATCACTGAAGCAACATCAACCGTGGTTTTCTCATTTAGAAATCTAATTTTTAAAAATCACAGGCCCTATGATATGTACAATACAATCTATAATACATATATGTAGAGTATAAGAAATAAAGCAAACTTATATTTTTGCACCACCCATGTTAACCGAAAAATAAGATGCTATTAGTACCTAAGATTTTTGTGTCTTTCCCAAGACTCATTATGCTTCTCATTAACCCAAAATTTTGTGCTAGTTATTTCCTTGACTTTCTTTATGTTTTGCCACATACATATGTTTCGTTTAAAATTATGTAGCTTAATTTTTTGCCTCTTTGCTTTTTAAAATTATTGGAACCATCCTGTTGTATGTACCCTCCTTTGATTTGGGTTTTAAAATTAGGAATTTGTTTTTTGAAGGGGCAATTTATCCACACGAATGTATTTAGCAATTGATAAAACCTGGGGCCCAAAGAACAGTAGAGTCAGACCTGTAGTCAAACCAAGCTAGATTTATGAACATGCTATAACTAAGAAAAATGGAGAATCACTAGGCATTTCAAAAGGGGATTTATAAGAGGCTATTTATAGATTTTGGCTAGTGTTGGTCATCGATTTTCTTGGTAGGGATTTCTCAGAATTTGTAAGCCATGTTGCTAGAATAGTCAGTGTTTGTATCTGTAGAGTGTGAGTTCATGTAGTGACTCTGTTAGATCAGTTTGTTTGTGGTTTTATCTTGTAATGTATGGATCTAGATAAATAGGTTTGAAGAGTTTGAGCTTATGTGAGCTGTGATGCATATCAGGACTCAGTTGGGCACAGTTTATCTGTCACTTGGGTCTGGGGGCATTCTGCCAGACATGGTTTCTGAATGATCAGTTTTCCCCTTGCAACCTTGATGCCAGAAAAGGCATTAAAAAACTTTATCACTGCAGTTTATTTTTATTGCAATGCAATAGTCCATTGTATGAGTATAGCCACATTTACTTATCAGTCCTATCTTGATATATTTGGATTGTTCCTGGGCATTTACTGGTACAAGCCATGCTGCTGTGAACATTCTCTTTTAAAATGTTTGAACTGTTTATTTTGTATTGGGGTATAGCCAATTAACAAACAATGGTGTGGTACTTTCAGATGAACAGCGAAGGGACTCATCCATACATACACATGTATCCATTCTCCTCTAAACTCCTCTCCCATCCAGCCTGCCACAAAACTTTAAGCAGAGTTCCCTGCGCTATACAGCAGATCCTTGTTGGTTATCCATTTTAAATACAGCGGTGTGTACATGTCCATCCGTAATTATCCCTTCTTCCCATCCTTCCCCCTGACTCCCGCCTGGCAGCCGTAAGTTCATTCTCTAAGTTTTTGGGTCTCTTTCTGTCTTGTAAATAAGTTCATTTGTATCATTTCTTTTTAGATTCCACCATAAGGCATGTCATATGATATTTGTCCTTCTCTGTTTGACGTACTTCACTCAGTGTGACACTCTCTAGGTCCATCCATATTGCTACAAATGGCATTATTTCATTCTTTTCAACAGCTGAGTAATATTCCATTGTATATATGTAGCCCATCTTCTTTATCCATTCCATTGTCAATGACGTTTAAGAGATTAGTCTCCAAAATTTACAAACAGTTCATGATGCTTAACAGCATCAAAACAAACAACCCACTGAAAAAATGGGCAGAAGACCTAAATAGACATTTCTGCAAAGACTACTACAGATGGAAAACAGGTACATGAAAAGATGTTCAACATCACTACCAGTTATTAGAAAAATACAAACCAAAACTACAATGAGATGTCACCTCACACCAGCCAGAATGGTTATCATCATATAATCCACAAACAAAAAGTACTGGAGAGGATGTGGAGAAAAGGGAGCCCTCTTACACTGTCGATGGGAATGTAAATTGGTCCAGCCTCTGCGGAGGACAGTATGCTGCTGCTGCTTAGTTGCTAGTTCATGTCTGACTCTTTGCAACCGCTGGGCTGTAAACCTGCCAGGCTCCTCAGTCCATGGGATTTACCAGGCAAGAATACTGGAGTGGGTTGCCATTTCCTTCCCAGGGTATCTTCCAGACCCAGGGATCAAAGCCACATCTCCGGCTTGGCAGGTGGATTCTTTGCCACCTGGGAAGCCCTATGGAGAGCAGTATGGAGGTTCCTTAAAAAATAAAAACAACAATCCCACTTCTGGGCATATAGCTGGAGCAAAACATGATCTGAAAGGATAATGCACCCAGTGTTCATTGCAGCACTGTTTACAATAGTTGAGGCACGCAAGCAACCTAAATAGACATTCCGGATGTGTATAGAAATTTCCCCAGGCTGGGTATATACCCAGAAAAGGAATCATTTGGTGCATCCATACATGGACATTTAACTTTTGTAGGAAACAGAAAGCAGTTTTCTGAAGTGGCTACACAGCTGGTTGTAGGTGAGAGTTACTGTAGCTGTATATACATTCTGGGTAATACTTGGGAGTTGTTAAACTTTTTATTTTTTGTCAGTCTGAGTATGTGATGATATCTCATTGTAGTCTTAATTGGTATTTCTTTGATTACAAACAAGATGAATCATTTTTTCAAATGATCCTTAGGTCTTTTAGATTCCTTCCGTTGTGATGTGTATGTTCATTTTTCTCTCCATTTTGCTATCGGTTTGTCTTTATCCCACATCTGTATGGAATCCTATTTTAAATATATCTTTGTATACAATAGGGAAGTCCTGTACTTTATTTTGTTTCTTCAAGAGTATTTTAGCTCTTCTGAGCCTTTTTTGTGTCTAAATAAATTTTAGTGTGAAATTGACTGAGATGACCCAGAGGGATGGTACGGGAAGGGAGGAGGGAGGGCGTTTCAGGATGGGGAACACATGTATACCTGTGGTGGATTCATGCTGATGTATGGCAAAACCAATACAATATTGTAAAGTAATTAGCCTCCAATTAAAATAAATAAATTTATATTTAAAAAAGAACAGTATAAAAGTACTTACTGGGGTTTTTATTGGAATTTTATAAAATTACTTATGTGCTAGGGCTGTCTGAGGAGGCTTTACAAATAGCTGTGAAAGAAGAGAATTGAAAAGCAAAGGAGAAAAGGAAAGATATATCCATTTGAATGCAGAGTTCCAAAAGAATAGCAAGGAGAGATAAGAAAGCCTTCCTCAGTGATCAGTGCAAAGAAATAGAGGAAAACAATAGAATGGGAAAGACTAGAGATCTCTTCAAGGAAATTAGAGATACCAAGGGAACATTTCAGGCAAAGATGGGCTCGGTAAAGGACAGAAATGGTATGGACCTAACAGAAGCAGAAGATATTAAGAAGAGGTGGCAAGAATACACAGAAGAACTGTACAAAAAAGATCTTCATGACCCAGATAATCGTGATGGTGTGATCACTCACCTAGAGCCAGACATCCTGGAATGTGAAGTCAACTGGGCCTTAGAAAGTGTCACTATGAACAAAGTTAGTGGAGGTGATGGAATTCCAGTTGAGCTATTTCAAACCCTAAAAGATGATGCTGTGAAAGTGCTGCAGTCAATATGCCAGCAAATTTGGAAAACTCAGCAGTGGCCACAGGACTGGAAAAGGTCAATTTTCATTCCAATCCCAAAGAAAGGCAATGCCAAAGAATGCTCAAACTACCACAGAATTGCACTCATCTCACACGCTAGTAAAGTAATGCTTAAAATTCTCTAAGCCAGGCTTCAGCAATACATGAACCGTGAACTTCCTGATGTTCAAGCTGGTTTTAGAAAAGGCAGAGGAACCAGAGATCAAATTGCCAACATCTGCTGGATCATCAAAAAAGCAAGAGAGTTCCAGAAAAACATCTATTTCTGCTTTATTGACTATGCCAAAGCCTTTGACTGTGTGGATCACAATAAACTGTGGAAAATTCTGAGAGAGATGGGAATACCAGACCACCTGACCTGCTTCTTGAGAAATGTGTATGCAGTTCAGGAAGCAACAGTTAGAACTGGACATGGAACAACAGACTGGTTCCAAATAGGAAAGGAGTACATCAAGGCTGTATATTGTCACCCTGCTTATTTAACTTCTATGCAGAGCACATCATGAGAAACACTGGGCTGGAAGAAGCACAAGCTGGAATCAAGATTGCCAGGAGAAATATCAATAACCTCAGCTATGCAGATGACACCACCCTTATGGCAGAAAGTGAAGAGGAACTAAAAAGCCTCTTGATGAAAGTGAAAGAGGAGAGTGAAAAAGTTGGCTTAAAGCTCAGCATTCAGAAAACGAAGATCATGGCATCTGGTCCCATCACTTCATGGGAAATAGATGGGAAACAGTGGAAACAGTGTCAGACTTTATTTTTGGGGGCTCCAAAATCACTGCAGATGGTGATTGCAGCCATGAAATTAAAAGACGCTTACTCCTTGGAAGGAAAGTTATGACCAACCTAGATAGCATATTCAAAAGCAGAAACATTACTTTGCCGACTAAGGTCCATCTAGTCAAGGCTATGGTTTTTCCAGTGGTCATGTATGGATGTGAGAGTTGGACTATAAAGAAAGCTGAGTGCCGAAGATTTGATGCTTTTGAACTATGGTATTGGAGAAGACTCTTGCGAGTCCTTTGGACTGCAAGGAGATCCAACCCGTCCATCCTAAAGGAGACCAGTCCTGGGTGTTCATTGGAAGGACTGATGTTGAAGCTGAAACTCCAATACTTTGGCCACGTGATGTGAAGAACTGACTCATTTGAAAAGACCCTGATGTTGGGAAAGATTGAGGGCAGGAGGAGAAGGGGACGACAGAGGATGAGATGGTTGGATGGCATCACCGACTTAATGGACATGATCTTAGGCAGACTCTGGGAGTTAGTGATGGACAGGGAGGCTTGCCTTCCCTGGGTTGCAGAGAGTCGGACACGACTGAGTGACTTAACTGAACTGAACCAGGGAAAATGATATAAAAAATGATAGCAAATGCTCCTATCTAAGATGGTTCCAAAAGCTTGTATATTTCTCCATTTAGGTAAGGTTCTTCAGTAATTCTCATAATTTATTTTTATTAAGAGCTTGCTTCCACATCATAATTTTATTCTTGAATTTTTTTACTTGTGGGTTACTGTAAATGATATATTCTTTAAAAATTACTTTTCAAAATGATTGTTACTGGTAAAGAGAGATGAGTTTGACTTTTCTATACCATTTTTTAATTTAGAAAATGGAATTTTTTTAAATTTTAATATTTTTATGCACAGTATTTAGGATTTTCTATATGGATAATCATATCATTTGTAAAAGATAGAATTCTGTGGTGGATTCATGTTGATGTGTGGCAAAACCAATACAATATTGTAAAGTAATTAGCCTCCAATTAAAATAAATAAATTTAAATTTAAAAAATTTAAGAATAAGATAAAATAAAATAAATTACTACAGAAAAAAAACAAAGTGTTGTATCTTTAAAAATTTTCTCTTGTTTTTAACACATTGGCTTGAACTTTAACAACATTGTATAAATGGTGATAGTGAATATCTTTGTATTGTTCTCGATCTTAAAGAAATGCTTTCAACATTTCACCATTTAGTATGATATTTAATGAAGGGTGTGTGTGTGTGTGTTTGTGTGTGCATGGTCATATTTGTGTGCATTTCATTTATGAGTTTAAGGAAGTATCTTTTTATTCCATATTTACTAAAATATTTTAAATACAAATGGATGTTGAATTGTATTAGATGCTTCTTTCCACATTTATTATGATTATCAGATAATTTTTCCCTTTTAATCTGTTATTGAGTTAAACACATTAATTAATTTTCTAATATTAAGCTAAACTTGCAGTCCTGAGATAAACCCACTTGTCATAATACATTGCCTCTTTAATACATTGCTTATTTAAATTTGCTTTTCCTTAGTTAGGTAACAGTGAATAACATTAGCAATTGATGTAAAACATGTAAAAGACATCATGCTTGGCATAAAAATGAGATAAGTTCACTTCCTTGTAAGGTGGTTGTATGAGCCTTGGTATTGCGTATTGGTTATGTTAAAGAGCCATATGTTAAAGCTCCACCCACTGTCAGGATAGAGAACCATTTGATTGGCAGATGATGCAAAAGATAGTCTGACTATAGGCAAGGTCATCAGAAGTTAAATAACTGTCAGTGTAAAATCCTGTTTGGATGTTTGTGCTAAATGTGTTTGGTCTCTTGATTTATTAGCGATACTCCTTATTCAGGTACAGAATTAATCTCTAAAAGGCTAATGCCTCTGAGTCTGCCTTGCTTGGCAGTCTCTATATTCAATGCTGTCAGTGTGACTTCTGAAATTATTTCTTTTATTTGACTAGGTTCACGAACCATTGGTGCTCAGATTTGCACAGTAGTTTGAAAACTAAGTGGACTCACTAGTGACCTCTCTTCACAGTGTTTCTCCTTTTTTTGCACAATCTGGCAACTCTTGCTCTTTGGAAAGGTTGCAATTTCCTAAGTGTTGTGCTGTTGTATATTTTAGTGCTCCAGGTAATGGATGGTGAAATGCACAGAGAAGATTTTCTGATAATTCCTATAGTGGGATGTTCCATGGGTTAAAAAGTAGAATCATAGCATGCCTCATTTTGTCATTAATTTCTAATTCAAAAATAATTTCAAGAGAGCTTGTTTACTGTCAGACACTGGGCTGCGTATTGAGTATGCAAGCGTGATTAAAGCATAGTCTCTATCCTTCAGAAATTAATGGGTTTTCCTAAGAGGACCTTGGGTTGGAAAGATCCCTGAAGGATCCCCTGAAGGAAATGGCAACCCACTCCAGTATTCTTGACAGGGAAATCCCATCGACAGAGGAGCCCGGCGGGCTATAGTCCATGGGGTTGCAAAGAGTCAGCCATGACTGAGCAAATATGCAACACAACAAAGAAACACCAAAATGGAACATTTAAGTGTTACAGGAGCTTTGCTAGAAGTTAATACAAATTTGAGGTAAGGTATAAAGGAGGAAGCTGAAAACTATAACTGGGAGGGAAGAGAAGTCAGAGAAAATTTGAAGGAGCTAATGATGCCAGTAGTAAAGACATGGGTATTCGGCAGGATGTGGGAGGGGACAAAGGTCTCTCTAGGATGAGGGGTCATTGTCGTAAAGGCCCACTGGCATGAGGCAGCCATGAGCTCTCATGGGCTGCATTCATTTATTAATTCATCAGTCATTCATTCAGCCAGCTTGTACTGGGCATCTGCTAGGTGCCAGGGACTGTGCTGTGCGTAGTCACCCAGTTGAGTCTGACTCTTTGTGACCCCATGAACTGTAGCCCACCAGGCTCTTCTTTCCATGAGATTCTCCAGGCAAGAATGCTAGAGTGGGTTGCCATGACCTCTTCCAGGGGATCTTCCTAACCCAGGGATTGAACCCAGGTCTCCCGCATTGCGGGTTAATTCTTTACCATATGAGCCACCAGGAAAGCCCAAGAATATTGGATTGGGTAGCCTATCCTTTCTCTGGAAGATCTTCCCGACCCAGGAATTGAACCAGGGTCTCCCGCATTGCAGGCAGATTCTTTACCAGCTGAACTACCAGGGGAGCCCGTGCCAGAGACTGTATCAGATGTTAAACATATAAATGTCGTCTCTGACCTTTTGGAGCTTTCAGATTAAGGTGAGACAGTCAGTAAACCAGGAAGCCAATAAGAGAATAGTCACATAATGTAGTAATAGCCATAAGGAAAATAAGTAGTTTATAGTGATAAATAAAATAAGGTTGGGATGTGGTTGCTGCTGCTAAGTTGCTTCAGTTGTGTCCGACTCTGTGTGACCCCAGAGATGGCAGCCCACCAGGCTCCCCGTCCCTGGGATTCTCCAGGCAAGAACACTGGAGCGGGTTGCCATTTCCTTCTCCAGTGCATGAAAGTGAAGTCGCTCAGCCGTGTCCGACTGTTAGCGACCCCATGGACTGCAGCCTACTAGGCTCCTCCGTCCATGGGATTTTCCAGGCAAGAGTACTGGAGTGGGGTGCCGTTGTAATTTAGATAAGAATGGCCTCTTTGAAGGGACAGCATTTAAGTCAATGCCCTAATAACTTTGCACTTCACAACATGTGCTGAGGATGGAATCTGGAGAATGGTTTAGAAGGTTTTAGGAAGAGGGAACAGCCTGTGAGAAGCCAGGTAGCAGGAATGAGCTTAATGTGTTGCAGGAATGAAAAGGAAGCCAGGGTATAGAGGGGGAGAAAGGAGAAGAGATGCAGTAAATGACATTGGATAAGTAGGCATGTGACAGATCTTGGAGGGCGCTGTAGACCAGGCTAAGAAGTATTGGTGTCAGCAAACTCAATGTCCATTGGGAAAGAATGGATAAAGAAGATGAAGTACATATATAGAGCGGAATATCACTCAATCATTAAGAAGAATGAAATAATGCCATTTGCAGCAACCTGGATGGACATAGATATTGTTATACTGAGTGAAGTAAGTCAGAAAAGGAGAAATACCATATGACATTCCCTATATGTGGAATCTAAAAAGAAATGATACAAATGAAGTTATTTAACAAACAAATAGAAACTTACAGACTTAGAGAATGAATTTATAGTTGCTAGGGGGAAAGAAGGAGGAAGGGATAGTTAGGGAATTTGGGATGGACATGTACACACTGCTATATTTGAAATGGATAACCAGCAAGGTCCCTCTGTCTAGCACAGGGAACTCTGCTCAATGTTATGTGGAAGCCTGAATGGGAGGGGAGTTTGGGGGAGAATGGATACATGTGTATACATGGCTGAGTCCCTTAGCTGTTCAGCTGAAACTATCACAACATTGTTAATCAGCTATACCCCAATACAAAATAAAAAGTTTTTGAAAGAAAAGTTTTAATAGAGAGCCTTTGAAGGGTTTTGGATTAAAAAATATATTGACATCTGGGATTTTAAAAATGCCACTGACACTAGAGGGCAGGATGGTTAAAGGGCTAGTTCACCAGAGAGAGAAGTAGGAAAATCACTCAATGATTTTCTTTGGAAAGTATGGCCAGGAACTAATGAGTGTAAATGGGAACAGAGAGAAAGAAACTTGTAAGAAATGTTTGGGTAGGGGAAGAAGACAGGTGACAAATGGCATCCATGAGTAGATGGTGGTGTCAGCTTTTAAACCTCTCAATTCAGCAAGAGTAACAAGTCTCTGGGGCAAGGCAAACAAGTTACTATAGATGGGTAACCTGAGGTCCTGAGAGTGTCCAGGAAGAGAATAACATTTGGTGGACTTGCAGACCTGTTTGGAGCTTGAGACAGCAGCCAGGGCTTGTATGAGAGAAGGACACAGGTTTGGAAGGGCCCTCCTTTTCTGTAACTTGCCAGCCTACCCTGGAGGGGAGACAGGTTCCACACATGATGAGTCAGTCCTCACCTCTGTGGCCAGCCTGGCATTGTTTTGTTGCTGAGTTGAGCCCCACAGTCCAATCTCTACTGAACAGCCATCTCTTGATCTCTTAGCAAGATGAACACAGACCAGTAAATGTCCTTTTCCTTAGTACCTCCTTAGTAATTTCACCAGGCAAAACACTGGTTCATAGTGGAAATGTAGGGTGCTATTTTTCTAGTGGATGATACATATCTCACAGTTATAAGGTGTGTGTTCAGGGGAAGGAGGAGATATTACTGTTTCATTGGTTTAGTTGCTTACCTGCATCTGGATGGGAAGTACCTGATATAGACTTATGTCTTTGAATGGATGGTGCCTCACAAGGATAACTTCTTTCTTCAAATATCACTTCTTAATTTCTTCCATTTTTCTCCCGAATCTTTTACACTCAAGTCCACAGAGGCAGTATCGCACTCGCTCCTTGAGAAAATTCCAGGCCTTCCCACCTGAGGATGCGGTTCTGCTCCTTGAACTCCTATGACTTCCAAACTTGATCACATACAGCATCAGATAGATGGGAAAGAGCTTGTCTTAAATCCAGATGAGAAAAGTGCAGTCTCACGGGTGAAAGCAGCTAGGTGCTCCAACTCTCATTCATCCCCTCCATCAGCAAGTGTTATAGTTAATTTCCTTACTGTTGCCGAGAAAGCTAGCACACTTTGTCAAGATGAGCATTTTTTCTCTTTCTTTCTATTTTTGGTCAGGGCAACACAGTTCAGTCTTATATGGACAATGGAAATCCCTTTATCAGATTTCCTAGGTGGCGCTAGTGGGAAAGAATCCACCTGCCAATGCAGGAAACATGAGGCGTGGGTTTGATCCCTGGGTTGGGACAATCTCCTGGAAGAGGGTGTGGCCAACCCCCTCCAGTATTCTTACCTAGAGAATTCCTTGGACAGAAGAGCCTGGCAGGGCATAGTCCATAGGGTCGCAAAGAATCAGACACGATTATAGCAACTTAGCACTAACACTGAGAAGATAGTTTTCTACCTTCCTGTGAAGCAAGAAACAAAGAATTACAGTAAGTCTCCTACATACAAATGAGTTCCATTCTGAGAGCACATTCATAAGTCCAAGTTGTTCATAAGTCCAACAAAATTAGCCTAGGTACCCAGCTCACAATTGGCTGTATAGTACCGTACTGTAATATATTTAATCATACTTTGCACACAAATAATACGTAAAAAATAACAGAGAATAAAGAAAACATTTTAAATCTTCCAGTACAGTACTTTGAAAAGTACAATAGTATAGTACAACAGCTTGCATACAGGGACTAGCATCCAGTTAACAGGCAAGAAGAGCTACCGAGTGGAGGAGGGAGCAGAGGTGGGAGATGGTAGAGAAAAGGACCATCATCAATAAGAGACAGAGGCAATGGAATTTCACTCATGCCTGATGTTGATGGAACTCGTGTTCACATCTTTGAAAAGTCTGAGACTTGAAGGTTTGTATGTAGGGGATTCACTGGATTGGGCTACACCAGCCATGAATGTCTCTGTCCTAGACATTTAAAGCTAATGAAAAACATACCATGGAATTGTATTTTATTTATGTATTTGCTTCCGAATAGAATGGAGAGGGGTATAGAGAATTTTTTGTTTGTTTGTTTGTTTACTTTGCACATAAATAATTTTTTCAAATATTGCAGTGAGCCAACTTAAGTTGAAAATGCAAGAGAAGAAAAGATTCCTTTCCTTGGCTAGGGATGTTTGGCTGGTAGGAGAGAAGAGAATGAAGGTAATCTTCATTTGAGAAATGTGATTGTTAAAGAAAAGAGACTATAACGACAATAATTATAGAGGAGTGGTATATTTTGGCTTTTTGTTACTTGATTTTTCTTTTTGCTTGTTTCATTTAAAGAAGAAACTTGAGAAACTTCCAAAAAATATCTTCTGGGTAGAGCAGAAGCCAGTTTTGAGACAAGATTTAAAGCACAGCCTAAATGGGGAATGAAATGGTCTAGCAAAGTCAGAAGAGGTTTAGCATAGGTCAATCATGAACAATGGGAAAGGAGCCTCTGCCTTTAGACTGAAAGGAAGAAGGTGGCTTTTAGAAGATAAGTTTATGGATACAGGAAGCTGGAAATTGAAGGAGGTCACTCCCCTAGCCTTGATGGTTTGTGGGGAGTAATATGAGACCATCCACTGATGGGTAGGATGGGAGGATAATTTGAGGAGATTGGTCAAAGTAGAAACAGTCATTCAAGGGAATGGGAGGAAAAGCTGCCCAAAGAAGGGGAGATGGATGACAGAGCAGGGCTTAAAGACAAGTGTGAAGGTAGATCATGGGTTTGTGGGTTTCTGTCTCTGTGGGCAAGTACTTTTTCCAGCAGTGCTCAGCAGGTCTCCTGGAACTGAGAAAGTCAGTGGACGGCCTGACCCAACACTGAGGGTGGGAGACAAGGGAGTGGAAAGACTAGGGGATAAAAGGAGACTTAGGTCATAAACCCTTTGTTTGGTGGGGCTAGAACCAACTAAGTTCTTATCTAATAAATTTGGGATGGTCCAAACGCTAGATTTCCTGGTGGCTTAGATGGTAAAGAAACAGCCTGTGATGCAGGAGACCCAAGTTCGACCCCTGGGTTGGGAAGATCCCCGAGAAGGGAATGACAACCCAGTCCAGTATTCTTGCCTGGAGAATTCCATGGACAGAGGGGCCTGGCAGGCTACAGCAGTCCATGGGTCGCAAAGGTTGACATGACTGAGTGACTAACACTTTCACTACTTTTACTTTAAACACTAGATTTGCCCTAAATATGTGATAGCTGCTGCTGTGATAGCTAGACATGATGTTTTCCTTTACTCAGAAAGCTGAAGTTTACAACACCTCTGACTCATTCTCTGATGATAAATTTTACTTTTTGGATGCCGAAATTCTGGTCTGAATACAAATGTCACCGGAAATTAGTTTCGTTTTGCTTACTCTGAGAAGTGATAAAATCCACATAAGAGAAGATAAATCTTAGGCATATGTACCCAGCAGAAATGTTTGTATACTTAGTGTTTGCTTATGTTTTCCTAGAGGCATCAGCTGCTTTTTCTATACCAGTACCTTTATTGAACATATGGCGTCTTGAGGTGAATCATAGAAAATTCAGCTGAGTCTCTTAATTGCTAAAAGAGACAGGTATAAATCCAGAAAGGAGCCAGAATGTATCTACGAATGAACTCCAAGCAGGTGTGACTTGTCTAATTACTTGCTGATGGAAAAAGCACTCCTATTGTGATTTATGTACCCTCCGGTCATATGATAGGAAAAGTCTTGGCAGCTGGCAGATAGGGTGTGTTTCAGACTGGGTGGGTTTCAAATAGAGTGTGTTGTGATCTGGCTCCTTGAGTATTCAGGTAATGTGTTTTAAAGGGAATAAGGATCTGGTTAGAATCTTGACTTCATAGTTATATGGACTTCATAGCTATGGCAACTTGAGCACGTCTTTGCCTTTAAGCCTCCATTTTTCTTTTTCTTAAAAATGATGCTCAGACTTCCCTGATGGCAGAGTGGAAAAGAATCTGCCTGCCAGTGCAGGAGGTATGGGTTCAGTCCCTGGTCTGGGAAGATTCTACATGCCACAGGGCAACTAACCCCGGGAACCACAATGGCTGAAGGCCACGTGTCTTGGAGCCCCTGCTCCACCACTAGAGAAACCACCGCAATGAGAAACCCATGCACCACAATAAAGAGTAGGCCCCACTGGCTGCATCTAGAGAAGCCTGTGCAATAATGAACGCCCAGTGCAAACCCCTGGCAAAATAAATAAATCATTTTAAAAATGAAGCTTGTGCATGCATGCTAAGTCACTTCAGTCATGTCTGACTGTCTGCGACCCTATGGACTATAGACCGCCAGGCTCCTCTGTCTTATGGGGATTCTCCAGACAAGGATACTGGAGTGGATTGCTATGCCCCCCTCCAGGGGAATCTTCCCAACCCAGGGACGGAACCCACGTCTTCTGCATCTCCGGCGATGCAGGCGATTCTTTATGGCTAAGCCACTGGGGAAGCCCAGTGAAGTTCACAATACACAATGTGTGGACCAACTATTAGAAGCTCTCAGCTGAGTTCCTGGCCTGTGGATATTTGCTCACCTCTGACACCTACCCGTAGAACTTCTAGCCTTATGTATGGGAGATCAACTTGGGCTTATTGTGGTTCTTCTCCAGAATAAGAACTAAAACAGTGGAATCAAAGTGTCAGTATTTTAATAATCATATATAGATAGAGAATATTAAAACAAGTGTGGTAAACATTAAAAATTAGAGGAATCTTGGTGAAGAGGACACAGGAATCTTTTCAACTATTTCGGCAACTTTTCTATAAGTCTGATATTGTTTCAAAGTAAAACTAAAAAAACAAAAACAAAACCCCATGATTTAGAGAGAAAACACATCCACACATGTCCCAGAAATAAAGAAGAAATAGTTGGCCCGTTTGACTGTCTCAGAGATGGCTTATGAGAGACATATGGGTAAAAGAACAGAGCTGGGTTTACAAGTGGAGATGGACAATGCGCGCAGTGTCTGGGTGCAGTAAGGGCAAGAGTATGGGCTTCCCAGGTGGCGCTAGTGGTAAAGAATCCCCCTGCCAGTGCAGGAGACACAAGAGACACAGGTTTGATCCCTGGGTCGAGATGATCCCCTGGGGGAGGAAGTGGCAACTCTCTCCAGTATTCTTGCCTGGGAAATCCCATAGACAGAGAAGCCTGTCGCTGTACAGTCCATGGGGTTGCAGAGCTGGACCCTGTTGAGGCAACTTAGCATGCACACAGGCATTCCAGGTCTGTTGCAGTGAGAATTTAGCTAAGCTACCCAAATTCTCTGATGAAGAACTTGCATGGGGTGTTTTCTGGTTTTGTTTTTAGGAAGACTCGGCCAAATGAGCCCCCAACTCATTTTCCCAGTGTCTGTTATTTTCCACCGCAGAGCCCAGTGTACTTGTTGTGAATGTGTTGACACAGAGAGGTGGCAAAGTGTGAGGCCAGCTTGCTACAGTAAGGAGGAGAAAGGGTGGAAAAGTCCAGGAGCCAAGGACGAGGTAAAAGCACATGGTCCACCTGCTGCTCCTGGGCAGCCCAGATCTTCAGACCAGCTGAGGCTGTGGAGTCAGAGGAGAAGTCTGCGCGGAGTAGCAGTGCCTAGGGCATCTCTCACTCCTAAGACTTGTGCTCCATCTGCCCCGGGCTCTAACCTCAGAGCTGCCTTTTGCCTTGTGGGTTTGGATTCTGTTTCTGGACATTTCGAAAGAACATGCTTCTGTTTTTGAGTTGCTAATCATCACGCTCTGTAACTTGCAAAGAGACCCCCCTGAGGTTTCGCCGACTCAAGTAGAACAGAGGATAAACTTATTATGGAGCCTAAAACACGAGAGAATCAAACTGAAACAAGTTCAGAAAATAAATTGAATTTAGAGCTAAATGAATAATCTCTCCCTCTTCTTGGGCCGACTGGAACAAAGTACCTGCTTGGAATAGCAAGTCTTGCGTGTGAGCTGGCATTTGATTGTGCTTTTATTACCCAGTGGTCTGGCTTCAGCATGAAGAGAAGTGAGGATTAATTACTTAGCACAGGGTTGCTGCATTGGGTGGACCTGCTTTAGCTCTGATCCATGGTGTATACCAACATGGGAGCAGCCGGCAAGACCGACACTGTAGATGGGTGAAAGCCTATCCTTTATACCCCGTGAGGCAGAAACTTAACGGGAACTTCTCATACTCCGAAATCAAACATCAGATTACCCTCTGCCTTTAGAGAGAGACAGGTGAAAGTGGGGCCTAAGAAAAGCTCCAATTTTGACTCATAATCTGTGCAAATCCATAGTATCAGTAACAATTATCCTTCCACCTACCTGTCCTGTATGAATAGTCCTTCTAGCACAGAGAAATTGTCTGCATATGGGCCTTCCCAGGTGGAGCGCTGGTAAAGAATCTGCCTGCCAATGCAGGAGATGCAAGAGTTGAGAGTTCGATTCCTGGGTCGGGAGGATCCCCTGGAGGAGGATCCCCTGGAGGAGGATCCCCTGGAGGAGGAGATGGCAACCCACTCCAGTATTTTTGGCCTGGAAAATCCCATGGATAGAGGCACCTGGTGAGCTACAGTCCACGAGATCACAAAGAGTCAGACACTATTGAGCTACTGAGCATGGCACAGCATGGGGATCCACATACATGCTCTATTTCTAGGATGTCAGGAGGCACTCCTAAGGACTCTGGCTGTCAAGAATTAGCATCACTCTCAAGAGTGAAGCATTAGGTGGACATGCAAAATCATTAGTTTAGGAATGTGCAAAATCATCAGCTTTTGTGTTCCTGACAGCGATCTGTTTCTTTCTGCAGCTCGTTCCTACAGAAATTTGCACAGGTTTCCACTAGTGAAACTTTTGGCAACTGAGTTGCCATCTGTGTCTCATGTGAGATTTTGTTTACTTGCCTGGATATTTGCAGAAAACAGGTAGGCATATTCATGCATAATTTGCATGAATCCAATCTGTTGTCTTGCACAACCAGTAGACATTTGTTTAAGGAAGGAAAGAAAAAGAGTTCAGAAAAAGAGAAGGAAGGAAAGGATGGGGTAGAAAGACATATGTAGGGTATTGTTTTAGCTTGTTCATTTATGTAACAGATATTTACAAGCATTTGGTGTGTACCAGATGCATTTCTAGGTACTGATTAGAAAACAAAATAGGTAAGGTCCTGCCCTCTGAGAATTTACATTTTATTGATTTATCTTTTAAACTTTTAAAGATATTTCTTAATGTAGACCCTTTTTAAAGTCTTTATTGCATTTGTTGCAATATTGCTTCTGCTTTATGCTTTGTTTCTTTTTGGCCTGAAGAATGTAGGATCTTAACTCCCCAACCAGGGACTGAACCCGAACCCCCTGGATTTGAAGGTGAAGTCTTAACCGCTGGACCCCCAGGGAAACCCCTGAGAGTTTACATTTTAAAGAGGGGACACAGATGATCACTATGTAGCCTGGGATAAATGATGTGTCAGTGGCTCTAAGGGATATGGAGGGAAGAAAAACGGAGTGTGGGATGGGCATGCCAGGTGGATGTGGCCTCTGGGTTGTCAGAGGTGATCAGAGAAGGCTCTTTGAGAAGGGACCAGCTGGAGGCTTGCAGACCCATTCCTGGCAGTCTGTGCTCAGCTGCTTCAGTCGTGTCCGACTCTTGGCGACTCTAGGGACTGTAGCCTACCAGGCCCTTCTGCCCATGAGAAAATAGCAAATACAAAAGAGCCTCAGTAAAAGCATGTTTTAGGGGCTTCCCTGGTAGTTCAGTGGTTAAGAATCTACATTGCAATGCAGGGGACTTGGTTCCATCCCTGATTGGATAACTAAGATCCCACATGCTGTGGAGCAACTAAGCCTGTGCACCGCAACTACAGCACCCTTGTGCAACAACTGGAGTCTGTGGATCACAACTAAAGACCAGATGAAGCTAAATAAATAGATATTTAAAAAGCAAAAATAAATTAGAGAGGTTTACTCTTTTCTTAATAAAAGCATGTTTTAAAGCCCCACAGGATTATGCTTGGTGGGTTCTACTAAGGATGATCCATGTGGCTGAGTGAAGTGGACAAGGTCTAAGAGGTGATCGGGGCCAGTTCCTGCAGGTTCCTGTAGTAGTCCTAAGGATTCTGGCTTTTCCTTTTAGTGATGTGGCACCACTGGAGAGCTGATATGGTGTGATTTATACGTGGAAAGAATCACTTCAGCTTCTAAGGGATAAAGGTGAAGCAGTACCACCCTGGGTGATCCATTGCTTTGATCCAGCAAGAAATAGTAGTGACTTTGCACAGGCAGGGGAGATGGTTGTGTTTTGAAGCCATTTTGAAGGCAGAGCAACAGATTTTGCTGCTGAATTGGATAAGGGATGTGCAAAAAAGCAGTCATCAAGGATGCTCCTCCAGATAAACAGTGTGGACAGGCTGCCAAGACTGGAGCCAACAAGAGCAGGATGGAGGCTGCTCTCAGTCATTGAGGTAAAGCTGGCGTTTCCAGCTCAGTGTTGAATGAGAATGATGTAAGTGGATATCCTTACCTTGTTCCTAGTCTCAGGAAGAAAGCACTTGGCCTCTCACCATCATGGACAGTGTCAGCTGTGAGTTTTTTGTAGATTACTGTCAAGTTGAGGATGTGACCTTCTGTTACTATTTTTCTGAGAGTTTTCTTTTTTCATCATGATTGGATGTTGAATTTCATCAAATCCTTTCTTCTACATTTCTGTATTTTTCTTATTTATCCTATTAATGACAACAAATTATGTCACTTATAAATAAGTCTTTTTGAAAGTTATTGTTCTTACAGGATTCCATTTTAACAGTCATTTCTTTTAACACTTGGAAAATAGTGCCCTACTTCCTTTCGGCTTCTGTGGTTTTTGTTTATTTGACTATATTGGATTTTAGTTGCTGTACGTGGGATCTTTGATCTTTTATTTGAGGCATGTGGGATCTAGTTCCCTGACCAAGGATTGAACCTGGGCCCCCTACATTGGGAGTGCAGAGTCTTAGCCACTGGACTACCAGGGCATTCCCTGGCCACTGTAGTTTTTAAATAGATCCACTGTCATTGAAAATGTTTTCCCCCTATAGGTAAGGTAAGGTAAGGTAAGATAAGGTAAAGTAAGGGGTTTCCTTCTCATGTTGCCAAGAGCTTTTTTTTTTTTTTCCCCCTTCAGTTTTCGAAGTTTGACTATGAAGTGTCTTGCTATGGATTTTTTGGTTTATCCTGTTTGACGTTTGCTCAGTTTCTTAAATCTGTAGGTTGCTGTAGGTTGCCAAATTTAGGAACTTTTTAGCTATTATTTCTTCTAATATTTTTCCAGCCCTGCATTCTTTCTCTTCTAGTTCTGGGATTTGTTACATCTTATATTATTGTCTTATATGTCTTTAAGGATATGTTCATTTTTTTAAGCCTAATTTCTCTCTGTTGTTTAAACTGGGTAATTTATATCATTCTGCTATCATCTTCATTGATTCTTTCCCCATCGCCTCCATTCTGCTGTTTCACTCATCCAGTAATTACTTTTTTATTTCAGAAATTGCATTTTTCAGTTCTACAGTTTTTATTTTATATCTTATTTGTTGAGGCTTTTAATTTTTCATTGTTTTGAGTATGTTCATAATTGCTTACTGAAGGAATTTTACGATGACTTCTTTAAAACTTTGTCATAAAATTCTAATACCTTTTCTTGTGTGTTATTGTCTTTTTTTTTAACTTGTTATTTTATATTGGAGTAGTTGATTAAAAATGTTGTGATAATTTCAGGAGCACAGAAAGCGACCCAGCCATACGTATACATGAATCCAGTCTCCCTCCAAATTCCCCTTCCATCCTGGCTGCTACATAACGTTGAGTGTATTCCCCTGTACTATACAGTAGGTCCTTGTTGGTTTGTCCATTTTAAACACAGCAGTGTGTATATGTTGATCCTAAACTCCACACTGCACCGCTGGTAATAAGTTTTTTTTTTCTAAGTCTGTGAGTCTCTTTTTTTTTGTAAATAAGTTCATTTGTATTGCTTCTTATAAGGGCTGTCATATGCTATTTCTCCTTCTCTGTCTGACTTACTTCTCCCAGCGTGACAGTCTCTAGGTCCATCCATGTTGCTGCAAATGGCATGATTTCATTCTCCTTCGTGACTGAGGAATACCCCTTATATATGCACACTGCGTCTTCTTTACCCATTCCTCTGGTGATGGACATTTAGGTTGCTCCCATGTCTTGGCTACTGTAAATAGTGCTGCAATGAATACTGGGCTTTACGTATCCTTTCAGACCATGCTTTTCTTTGGATATATGCCCAGGAGTGGGATTGCAGGGTCATGTGGTAGCTCTTTTTAGTTTTTTTAAGGAATCTCCATAGTACATTCCATAGTGGCTGTACCACTTTATAGTCCCTCCAACAGTGCAGGAGGTTCCCTCCTCTTCATTGACATTGTTATCTATTGGCTGCCCATTTTCAGGACAACCTTCCTTTCCTTTTTATGATGGTTAGTTTTTGACTGAAACCTGGCATTTGAGGTATCATGCTGTAAGACTGTGGATCTTATTTAGATCTCCTGTTTTAGCTGGTATAATGGGTTGAATAGTGCCCCCCAAGTTCATGTCTACCTGGGAACGCAGAATGTGAGCTTATTTGGAAATGGTCTTTGAAGATATAATTAACTAGTTAAGAATATTTAGATTAAATCATCCTGCACTTAGGATGGGCCCTGAATCCAATGATGCTGTCCTTATCCATAGAGGAGAGGACACAAAGAGACACAAACAAAAAACCACGTGAAGACAGAGCTGGATATTGGGGTTATGTTGTCATATGCCAAAGAATGATACCATTTCCCAGGTGCCTCGGTGGCAAAGAACCCACCTGCCAATACAGGTCAAATGGGTCAATCCCTTGGTTGGGAAGATCTCCTAGAGAAGGAAATGGCAACCCACACCAGTATTCTTGCCTGGGAAATCCCATGGACAGAGGAGCCTGGTGGGCTACAGGCCATGGGGTCGCAAAGAGTCAGGCACAACTTTAGCAACGGAACAACAGCAAGCCGAAAAACTCTTGAAGCCACCAGAAGCTGGAAGAGGTGAAGACTGACTTTCTAGAGCCACCATAGTGAGTGTAGCTCTGCAGGCCACTGGGTTTCAGATTTCTGGCCTCCCAAAGTGTAAGAGAATAAGTTCCTGTCATTTTAGGCCATCAAATTTGTAATCATTTGTTATGGTCATCTTAGGAAGTAAATGAAATGCTCTGGCAGGGGAAGGGGTGGGGGTACCACTTTGTAGCTGCTAAAGGAGTGAAGTCCTAGTTTCCCACCTGGCCTTTGTTTGCAGAAACCCTCTGCATTCCTGCTGATTGTGGACAGGAGTTCTGATGACCTTAAGCATCCATTGATTCCAGCTGGGCTGGGAGGGGCCAGAGTGCTTTACTACTGCTCCTGACATGGCTGCTTCCGATACCGTGGGGGAAGGCGGCCTAGTTACTCCTGGGAAGTGTTGAAAGTCCTGACTCCTGTTAGTCCTCCCCTAATGCTACCCTGGTGGGGGCAGGAACATGACACCTCATTACTGCTAGGGTGCAGTACACGTCCAGACTCCCTGTGTGGTCTCCCCAATTCTGCAGGCTCCCTAATGGCCCTCTCTGATGCACCACTGTGGGGGTAAAGATAGCGGGGTTAGGATGCCTCCATGACACCTGTCCAAGGCGGAAACCTAGTGTCCCCACTGGGCATTTGCTAGTAGGGGTGAGACCTCAGTTTGTTTCTGTGGGGTTGTTTTGAAACAGTTTGTTTCTGTTGGCTGTAGGAGAGTATTATCTAAAAGTTTTCTGATTTTCTAAGCTCCTCTCTTTTCTGATCCTTTGACTAAACAAAGCAGTGTTTTGTTTGGGCTTTTTTCATCTATGCCTGTTGGGTTTCTGAATTACTGACTTTATTCATTCTAGAAGTGGGACGCATGAGACAAAAAGCCACGCGAAAAAACTCAAAGTGATGACTCCTTTGTCACTCTTTGGGTTCTGATGGTTCAACATCCTCTCATCCTTTCTTAGAGCCATCTTTTATTTGTTTTAAACATCATGATCATATGGAAAGAATAAAGAAAGATATACCTACTGAATACTGTACTTCCAGAAGTAGAAATCCTTATTTGCCTGTAAAGCTATTTTTTTTTTGGCCATGCCACATGGCGTGTAAGATCTTAGTTCCCTGACCAGGGATTGAATCTGTGCCGCCTGCCTTGGAAGCAGGGAGTCCTAACCTCTGGACCACCAGTGAAGTCGCTCAGTTGTGTCCAACTCTTTGCGATGCCGTGGACTGTAGCCTACAAGACTTCAAAGACCATGGGATTTTCCAGGCAAGAGTACTGGAGTGGGTTGCCATTTCCTTTTCCAGGGGATCTTCCCAGGTCTCCCGAACCCAGGTCTCCCGAATTGTAGGCAGATGCTTTACCCTCTGAGCCACCAGGGAAGTCCCTAAATATTTTTCATATCTTTACCCTTGTCAGATTGTAGAATTTATCTTTGATGCTTTTTCTGGGTGAGTATAGTCCTCAGACCCTACCAAGATCTAGTGAACTCTGCTAGGTCATGGTTTTAAGTATGAGCCCGTAGACTGATCATGCCCCCTACTTAGGAGGCCCATGAACCTTAATAGAATTTTGGTCAGAAATTTCCTTTGCCCCTTGCTTTTACTTGTGAGCTAGCCACTTGAGTCATTGCTTTAAGGAGGAATGGAAACTGTAACTCATTTCTTTCTAAGGAGAGTCTTCACTTGAGAATTTTTTTAACCATAGGATTTCTCAGAAGAGCTAGTCTTTCAAGGGTGAATTAAATAGTACTCAGCTAACATGAATGTTTTCATGAACACAAATGTTCAAATCAGTGATGGCTTATTGAAATCCTGGCTTGTAAAAGGCAGTGGGCCAGCACCTTCCTCCTGTGTGCATTTCTCATAGTAATAAAGGCTGCCACCTTCAAATGGCCCTTTTCTCAACTTTATTCTCACCTTGTTATCTAATTTCACATTATTGACCAGAGATGTATTAATTTGTCTTATTGGCCATCAATAGGTTTTTGGAGGGTGATACAATTAACATTACCGTGCAAAGTTGTTAGAGCCTAAAATTGATCAAGGGTTTATTATACAATTTGTGATTGTTGTTTTCTTTCATATTCTTCTCTATTAGGTTTTTGTTCCAACCTGTGTGTATTATAAACACAACCTTATTCATATAAAATTTAATAATATGATGCATCATGACATTTTGAGTAAAGAAGAATTTTTTGGCATATTTTATGCAGGTGCTTTCTCTGATTATCCAAGCGACGTACATACTACTGCCTCAGAAGATATTTCTTCAGAATATAGTTCTCATTCAGACAGTGTATCAGGCCAACAAGAAGACAGGAAAAAAAACAAAAACAAAAATAACACCTTTGTGATTGATCATCATATAGAAAGTGAAAATGAAACTCTCAGTGCTGGAGATGGCTTTACACACGTGTCAGGTGTGACTATTGAATGTAATAACTCGCAAAGTGTTAGTGAAATAACAGAATTCATTTTTGACCGGCCAAAATAAAAATTATGGCCACAGACATTAGCTTCTGCAAAATTCCCTCGGTCGATAGTGACATAGCCTTTCTTTATTGCCGGGTCTCTAACTTGCCTAGCACTTACTATGCTCTTAAACATTGCTTAAGTTTTTCTCAGCATAAGCATGTGAGAAATAGCTGAATTCAGTCATTCTTTGTATGTTGTACAGAGTTGTTAGATTATGAACTCAGTTATGTCTCTTGACTTGTATATGTTGCTTTTCTGAGAAATACACAGTGTGAGACTCAGGACTGTGTTTCTTGTTTCCTTTTTTACCTTTTGGGATGATTGAGAAAGTGCAGGCTCAGTAACTGATTGCAAAATGAATTGATGAAGGCGACCAGGAGGATCTGGCTTAGAGGATAATGATGGAGACTCACAGCTATGTTTTTATTCTGTTAGACTACGTTCACTCATTCATCCAATTCTACTGTGTATGGGCGCCTTACTAAGGATCATAGGAATTTCATAAAGTAAGTAAGAGGCAGAGTGACAGGGTCACTAAGACCCTGAATGGTAGTGTCAGAAAGAATTGAGTTCAGTTCTCTGATCTTTCCCACACTGGCTGCTTCACCTTGTGAAACTCCGTTCCTCTGAGCTTTATTCTCTCCTCTATGTGTTTATTATGATAATTAAATGAAACAATAAATGTAGCAAATACTCACTGTAAGCAGGTACTCAATTTATCTTGTTTATTGGGAAATCATGTCTGTCTCCCTCAAAGGAGCTTATATTATAATAGAGAAGGAAGCACAGACTCAAAGAAATAAGAACATATTTAGAATTTGCACCAAGAGCAGCATATTGTGAAGTCAAAGGAGAAAGCTCACTTTAAACTGGAAATGGGTGAAGAACTTAAATATAATTAATAATTATTATTATTTTAGTTTTTGGCCACACCATGCAGCATGTGGGCTTTTAGTTCCCTGACCAGGGATTGAACCCATGCTCCCTGCAGTGGAAGCATGGAGTCCTATCCACTGGACCACCAGGGAAGTCTCAGAGCTCAATAGTATACTCTGTACACCATCCAGACTGGAGTACCAGACCTATCAGTTCAGTTCAGTTCAGTCGCTGAGTCGTGTCCGACTCTTTGCAACCTTGTGAATTGCAGCACACCAGGCCTCCCTGTCCATCACCAACTCCCAGAGTTCACTCAAACTTATATCCATCGAGTCAGTGATGCCATCCAGCCATCTCATCCTCTGTCGTCACCTTTTCCTCCTGCCCCCAATCCCTCCCAGCATCAGTCTTTTCCATTGAGTCAACTCTTCGCATGAGGTGGCCAAAGTACTGGAGTTTCAGTTTTATCATCATTCCTTCCAAAGAACACCCAGGGCTGATCTCCTTCAGAATGGACTGGTTGGATCTCCTTGTAGTCCAAGGGACTTTCAAGAGTCTTCTCCAACACCACAGTTCAAAAGCATCAATTCTTCGGCGCTCAGCTTTCTTCACAGCCCAACTCTCACATCCATACATGACCACTGGAAAAACCATAGCCTTGACTAGATAGACCTTTGTTGGCAAAGTAATGTCTCTGCTTTTGAATATGCTATCTAGGTTGCTCATAACTTTCCTTAGTCTTCATTTAATTAGGGGGAGTCCTGGGGGATCAAGGATAAAAGTGTGTTTTCAGAATTTTCTTGGTGTGCCAGACATTTTCCAGTTATCCCCCCAATACCCCATATCTACTCTCTAACTCTAGAGAGTGACTTTATGAATTGGGAGGGTGATCTTCATAGTCTGCACCAGTGGTGGTGGGGGTTGTGGGGATGGTCATTTGTTGGAGTGGCTTTGAATTGGATTGACTAGTAGGAGGCAGTATAAAAGATTGTAAAAGGGAGAAGAGTGAGATTTATTTATTCTCCCAGCTTCCTTCTTGGTTGTGGGTTGGCTGTATCTCTCCTGGAAGTCACCACTTCTTAGAGGCACCTCTCTCCAAACCGCTGCCCTTTGTGCATGCGTGTGCGCAGTCACTTCAGTCGTGTCTGACTCTTTGTGACCCATTGACTGTAGCCTGCCAGGCTCCTCTGTCCATGGAATACTCCAGGAAAGAATGCTGGAGTGTGTTGGCATGCCCTCCTCTAGGGGATTGTCCCTACCCAGGGATCAAACCTACATCTCCTACATTAGCAGGCAGGTTTTCCCACTGAGTCACCTGGGAAACCCATTTCCCTTTCTAGGTACCAGCAATGGCCCCCTCTCCTTTTTGCCTTCAGGCCTACCAGTGGTCACAGCAAGCCTCAGGGTCCTGGATCAGGCCAGGCTAATTCCCATGGATTCTTGCACTGCTTTTGCCTGTGCCCCAGTACCCTGGTCTTCTCAGAAATTATTCTCGCCTCTACATCTACTCACAGGATGCCTCATGGAGGCTGAATCCAAATATCATCGAAGTCATATCTGAGCTCAGAAAAGCATGGGTTAAAGGCTTTCATAGATTTTGCAGGCTTCCAAGATGGCTCAGTGGTTAAGAATCCACCTGCTAAGGAGGATGTACAGGAGATGCAGGTTCCACCTGTAGATTGGGAAGATCCCCCGGAGTAGGGAATGACAACCCACTCCAGTATTCTTGTCTAGAGAATCCCATGGACAGAGGAGCCTGGTGGGCTACAGGGTTGCAAGAGTCGTATCTGACTGAGGGACTGAGCATGCATGCAGTGGATTTCATGGCAGAACAAAAGATTAGAAAAAGAAGGAAAAGTCAGCGAACTTTTAATTTTTTTCTCCAATGCATTCACTGGAGAAATTGGTACCAACTTTTCCAGTGCCTGTGGGTTCTTAAGTTTCTTCCCTTTCAAAGAAATCCATCTCCTTTTCTAGAATGTGACCACCGGGCCCTGCAGTGGCTGCTGCTAGCAGGACCTTTAATCACCTGTGTGCATGTCTAATAGGACTATGAAATATGGACCCTGAAGGCCTCCGCACTGCCTTTTCCCTTCCTCAAATGGTGAATAATCATTGAACCGCTCCACAGTTTCTGATATAAAGTTCAAATCAAGCCATGAAAAAACCCATATTTCACAAGGTAACATATTTTTGGTTCCTGGCAGTAAATTTCTCTCCCTTTCACCGTGCTGTGGGGCATATTTGGAAAGGTCAGTTTGGCACTGTGTAAATTAACCAGAGAACCATTGGAGCTGAATGAAATCTATTGTCAATGTGTATTGATGGGCATAACATGGGCTGGGGGGCATGGCTCCAGTGCCAGAGTGATTCAGACCAAAAGGCAGAATTGTCACATGGGCCTCAGAATCATTGTTACTGTCACGCTGAGTAACCATTGAAATGGAGTGGTGACACAAGGCAGGGCGACTCTTTCCGCAGCTTGCTTAGGGAAGTGAGTGTTGAACTTAAGCCAAGGGTTGAGATGATCGCTTGGTGTCCTGCGGGCCTCAGCAACTTGAACGTGAGCACTGCTGTTGTGTTGCACAAATCCAATGGGCACCGGTCACATTGTGATCCATGTGAATAGAGCACCCTGGTATTGTTCAGTGTACAGCCTGTGTATCCAGATGGGGCGAACTGGGGTTTATAACATTTTAGGTCTAGAAGGAGGCAGCATAGTCCAGAGGCTAAGACTCTTTGAGATTCCATGGACTGTAACCTACCAGGCTCCTCTGTCCGTGGGATTCTCTAGGCAAGAATGCTGGAGTGGGTAGCCATTCCCTTCTCCAGGGGATCTTCTCCACCCAGGGAATGAACCCAGGTCTCCTGCATAGCCAGCAGATTCTTTAGCATCTGAGCCACCAGGGAGACCCAAGACCTGGATAGAAGCACTGATCTTTTACTTGCTAACTGTGTGGTCAGAAGCATGTCTTTTACATTTTCTAAGCCTCAGGGTCTTGGCTTTAAATACAATGGCTTTAATAACAACACCTCCCTGTGTGGTTTTGATTATGGAATCAGATAATGTAAGTAAGGCACTTTGCTCAGCACGATAAGCAGTTCTTAAATGTTAGCTATTACTGTTCTTATCATTTAATACATAGGCCCTGAGTGGGAGCCCAGATCCCAATATAGCAAGAAATGATGATTACTCGAAGGACACAGAAGGGATTCTGATCTGTCCTGTTCAGAGTCCTCGGTTCCTACCTGACTCCTTTTCATCCCTCAGTCACATACGTCATTGGTGAGCAGAGAGGAGCATGACTTTTCCACAGTCAAAATTATTTAATCGATCTAGGCATCCATTTGTTCATGGTAAATTAGTTGAGCGCCTCCTCCTTCTTAGCACTGTCTTAGGCTCTGGGGAGCCGCAGTGAGCAGAGAAGATGATACACACGTCATGTCCAAAGCCCTTGACACAGCTTCTGCTGGTCTGCCTGAGCATCTTATTAACTGTCTCCCTTGGATGGCTCTGTTCTCATTTTTACCTGCAGGGAGACAGCTGATTAGGAGAGAGAGTGAGGGAGAGGAAAAGAAGAAAAAGGACGTGGAGGAGGTGGGGAGTGACATTTAGAGAAGACTTTCTCTGGATAGTAATGCCAGAACTATTAGTCGAAGGCCTTGCCCTGCTCCCTGTCTGCTGCTGACAAGCCATCCCATTCGTAGTTGCTTCCTGTGGTTGGTGGCCCCAGCAATCAGCCACAGTAATTGCATACCCACTACGCACCAGGCATTGTGCTAGGCATTGGGCTTACTGCAATGAACAGATCATAAATGTACAGTTTAGTAATGAATACAAATACACTAGTAGTAAAGAACCCACCTCCTAATGCAGGAGACATAAGAGACACAGGTTTCCATCCCTGGGTCGCAAAGATCCCCTGGAGAAGGAAAGGGCAACCCACTCCACTATTCTTGCCTTGAGAACCCATGGACAGAGGAACCTGGTGGGCTACAGTCCATGGGGTTGCAAGAGTCAGACATGACTTAGCGGCTAAACAATAACAGCAACAAGTTGATGAAGGATGTGATGTTGTTCTTTAAGATCTAGTGAATAGCAACATCACTGACCTGACAATCTTTTGTTGAAAAGGAGGAAGCAGGAACTTGTGAAAAATGGACCTCTGTAAGTTAGTTGGGGCTCACCAGCCAACAAGATTCTTGTGTAAATGACACTACTAGTGGAAGCTTTGAGAATCGAAGCTAACAATCGGCCATACAGGGAAACTCTGCCTTTGGGTCTGAGCTCTTACTGATTTGGTCTGCACTATAGTAGGTCAAGTTAGAAAGTGATGAAAAATTACCCTGTTTGGTACCTTGTTCTCACAATATGGATCTTGGTGGAGCTTTGAGAACTTTATTAATAATAGCAGCTGATGGTTTATTGGACATGTGGTGCCCAATTAAGGGATTTGACAGTACATGGTATATATTAATGACTTATTAGGGTGGACTTGGCTGGTAATTGATCACTAATGAGGCTTACTTGCTTGCATCTAGGCAAAATAAGATTTTGAAACTGTTTTAGCAAACCCTGCTTGAGCGCCTTAGGAGCAGCAATCTACTAAATGGGTGATAAATATTTCATGGTGGACATTTTATAGCACCTATTTTACTAAATTTTTTAAACTAGATGGCTACTGAAAAGTCCCCATTGGCGGTTGCCTTTGGTGTGCAAAAATTCTTGATGTACAGGACTGGCACTGAGTAATTGCAGTCATTACTGACTTTCTCTTGCTATCTGTGGCGACAGAGCGAAGTCCAAGTGGCTGAGAGTGTTTTCCTGGGATGAGTAAGTTCTTGGCAAGCTTTGTATTGGATTCGCAAAGACAAAGCATAGTTTATGCGTGTTTTTCAAATGTCATAAGAAATGAACCATTGCAAGCTACAACTATGATTGCTCACTGAGGTGGAAGTGAAATGTTTTCTTTCCTTTTAGACCCTGAATTAAATAAATACTTGCTTGCCTAAAGATGTTGCATGTATGTTTGCCATAAAAATGCTCTGGATCTGTTTTACAAATTTCCATTTTCCATATGACCCTTTTCCTCTTTGTATTAATGAACTTCACCTAATTGAATCAGATGCCACAACTGACAAGCGCTCATTCTGAATTTCAGCTTCGTTTCCCCAAGCCGGCATTTTCTCAGTAACACTTAGCAAAATGATATCTATCAAATCACTGGTGCAGTTAGAATTTAATTTGCCCTATCAGCTGCCATTGTCATGCTACTTAACCTTAAAAAAAGTAATTTTCCTCAAGACTTCATAATTCCTTTTACATTTCTCCTTCTTCTCACTGAATGAATTTAATAAACTCTTGAAAGAGAAAAGACTGGATAAGAGCCATTCTTCCCAAGGTGACAGGGGCTGTGAGCCTGTAGTGGCCACTTTATTTCCAAGTCACCCCTACTAGCTGGCATTGCATACTTTTAATGACATCTTTCCTCCTGACGCTAGCCTAAGCAGTGTCCCCTTAAGGAAGGGGGGAAGAAATGTACTGACAGGGAATGGGAGGAAGGAGGGGAAATGGAGAAAAGGAGAGGCAAGGAAGGTGAGAAAATGAAAGGAGGAAAGAAAGAGGAGGAAAGAAATGGCAATGATATTGGGAGAGAAAGCAAGGAGAAACAGGGACTTCCCTCGTGGTCCAGTGACTAAGACTCGGTGCTCCCAAAGCAGGGGGCCCAGGTTCAATCTCTGGTGAGAGAACTAGACCCCACATGCCATGACTGAGTTTGCCTGCAACAATTAAAGATCCTGCAGGCTGCAACGAAGATCGAAATCCAGAGTGCTGCAACTAAGACTCGGTGAAGCTGAATACACAGATAAATAATCATGTATTAAAAAAAGAGGGAGGGACAACACTGCAAAGGCAGAGAAGCCAGGTTCCCTTGACCCTTTCCTGTCCTGTTGAAAGCTTTACTGAGTACTCAGCTCACATTCATTTTTCCATTTTCTTTTTTTTTCCTGCCGAGACAGATCTCTCATTTTATTTGAGGTTTAGGTGCATGCACACATTCATGGGTGTCTGATGGTGCAGCAAGACTTGAGTTACAACTTTGGAATCCTTTGCTCTTATCTATCTACTCAGTATCCCTGCCATCAAATCGGAGCTGAGATTCTTCATCACTTTTGCTATCCTCACAGACATTAGGGTTCCATAGAAGGAGCCAGCCTGAAATTTAATTCTAACCAGCAGCTCAGTCCTAAAATCTGGCTGGGATGGAGTTGTAAGGTATTTTGACAATCCAGTTAGTGAAAGAAGCGCCCCCTTGGAAATTGTAATAAAGAGTCTTAAGCAAGTCTCAAGAAGATTAGGCTAAAGTTGAAAAAAAGTCTCCAGGGAAGGTGGTTTTTTGAATAAAGTTGTCAACAAAAGGACTTGCATTTTCCCTTTTCTGATCTTGTGAAGCAGCAGTTCTCAACTCCAAGTGATCATTTTTCCCCCAAGAGGACATTTGGCAATGTCTGGAGAGATTTTTAATTGCCATGACTTGTGGAGGGGCGGGGCGGGACAACATAGTGGGGACAGTACAGGTGTGCTGGCTTGAATCCCATTCTTGAAAATTCATGTCCACCTGGAAAGTGTAAATGTGACCTTACGGGAAACAAGACCTTTGAGGATGTAATTGAGTTAGCAGGAGGTTACACTGGATTAGACTGGGCTCTGTTCCAATGATTGGTGTCTTAATAAGAAGAGGGAAATTGGGAGGTGGGGACACAGACACAGAGGAAAGACAGCTGTGGGATGATGGAGGCAGAGACCGGAGTTACACTGCCACAAATCAAGCTAAGCCCAGACTGCTGGCAACCACCAGAAGCAGGAAGAGGCAAGGAGGTATTCTTCTCTAGAAATTTTGGAGGGAGCATGGACTGCCAACATCTTGGTTTCAGATGTCTAGCCTCTAGAACTACGAGTTAATACATTTCTGTTGCTTTAATCCATCCAGTTTGCAGCACTTGGTGATAGAAGCTGTGTGGGGTTTGCCCTTAAATGTCCTATAACGCACAGGGCAGCCCACTGTGAGAATGAATTGCATGGTCCAGTTGTTGGTAGTGTCAGGATTGAGAAAACCTGCCAAAGAGCTTAGGTCTATAACTCTCATTGAACACTTTATTACAAAGCTTTGAGGCAGTTTCTACGCTATCAATTCATTTTTTTTTACCTGATTCCTATATATCATTTACTTTTTTGTGCCTTTGTATGTCGGCACATCCACTAAGTAAACTCGTGGATGGCACAGGGTTTGTATTTGCTTCTTTGATTTCTTTCTTTGCTTAATTGACATGCATACTGTAGGAGCTCAATAAATGCTACTTGAGTAAATGAACAAAGGTGATCCAGTCCTTGATCGAGCTCAGTGGCACCTGTCCCCAGTCATGTTAACTGAACATTTTCTGACGTCTTGAGGCTGTGCTTTCCTAAGTTGTGACTAATGTTTCTTAAGTCTGAAGCCTCTGGGTAGAACCATTCAACCCCATAAGGAAGGCCTGTGTGGATGAGGAAGCCTGGTCTTTCGCAAAGAACTCCAGGATGAAAGTCAGGAGATGGGTTCAATTTCCAACCCTTTGGGTAGCTCACGTTTCTTTCTAAACTTAAGTTTTGTCCACCTAAAAAATGAGACTAGCCACATCTGGTATATAGAAAATCAAGCAGGTAACAACATAAAGAGTCTGAAAAAGGTGCTAAATAAATATTTTATCTTTTGTCCATGTAAAAATTGGGACAAAGGTTTTTCTTGTTTCAGGAAAATGGCATGACTGCGAGATATAAATATTAATACATGCACGATGGGGCTGTGAGTCGTGTCTCAGAAGCAGAAAACAAGGAAGAGAATAATGCTTATGTTGTGTGAACATGCCTCCTGTGTGCCAGGCATGTTCATGCTTTCTCATGACAACTCTCTAAGGTAGCCATTGCTCTTCAAAGTCTGGAGAGAGGGAAATGAAACTCACAAAGAGCCGAAGCCAGTAGGGACAGACTCAGATTTGATCATAAAGTCCACAATGTTCTACTGCACTTGCCCCCGGCCAAGCTTACAGGAAAAGTCCTGAGCAGGTGTTCGGTAAATCAAAGGAAGGTGATGAACTCATGTAGCGCTGGAACAGAAGAGATCTTGTAAATACAGTAAGTCCCTTACATACGACCTTTCAAAGATGCGAACCTGTGTTCGCGTGTCCATGCATGTAAGTTAGTTCACGTGTCTGGCGTACGTTGTCATACGCATTTATCCGCTACAAGCAGCTTTGCTTTTTTGCGCTTTACTGTGCAGTACTGTATAGAGCACAGAAGTACAGTATCTTTATTTCAAGCCCAGGACGTCTGGAAGAAAGTGTAAAAGCAGCAGTGATGTAACTGGTACCTCTATACTTTTCAAGGTACTGTATTATAAGATTGAAAATGTTTTATTTTCTGTTTGTTTTCTATGTATTGTTTGTATAAAAAGTTTTATAAACCTATTAAAGTACAGCTCTATAGCTGATTGTGTTAGTTGGGTAAGTAGGCTAACTTTTTGGACTTATGAACAAACTGGAACAGAAAGAACAGAACTCATTTGTATGGAGGGGACTTACTGTGACATGAAGTGAACACATATTTATAGGGTATTGTCTCTGTGTGGCCAGTCTTGCCTGGTGGTGTATCTGGGCTGGTTTTCTGTACTTAGTGATGACTACAGCTTGGTCTCCAGCATGTTCCCACAATATGTTGGGTGAAGGTTAATAGCATTGTCTATAACCATGGGATAAAGAGAAAATGATGAGTAATGGCCTCAGGAGCTCTACAAGGCACTCTGTTGAGTTGGTTGGTCTCAGAAGTGTGGCCATCAGAGGCAGAACATGATTAGGGTTAAAGTCCTGGGAAGAAATACTGAGTAAGAAGTAGCAATCCATATAAGATTTTAAACCTTCAAGTTAGGTTCATATTAGGAATTTATACTTGGTAACTCCTCTGAGAAAATGTCCATGTCCTACGGGCTATGTCCTGATAGAAAAATATGTAGATCCATGGGCAAGTTTTCAGGGGGACATTTGAAAGAAAAAAACAAGTTTAATAAGTGCATTTAAGTGATATCTAAGTGAATAATTTTGGTGTATGAGACCAGAATCACAGGAAAGCTAGTCTTATCTTGGGTTGGCCATAAGGTTCAGTTGGTTTTTTTCATAACATCTTATGAACTTTTTTGGTGAACCCAATATTTTAATTATCTGTATTAAGCATATTCTGCATAGTTATGCCAGATCTGCTATTTAGGAAATTCATATTGGAATCCCATGTTGCTAGAAAGCATGCTTTTCCTGTACCATTGATAGAATGGCAGGGATACCAATGGTTGAAGGTCACTGTGGGCTCACAAGGTGCTGTAAATCTTGCCTTTGGAAGATCCAGCTTTCATCACTCAGCCCGTGATCTGAATATGTGTGGATATGGAG
The DNA here is from genome assembly GCF_016772045.2 of Ovis aries. Classification (NCBI taxonomy): domain Eukaryota; kingdom Metazoa; phylum Chordata; class Mammalia; order Artiodactyla; family Bovidae; genus Ovis; species Ovis aries. The sequence continues at coordinate 16,635,051 of NC_056071.1, forward strand.
GATGATACTAGCAAACTGACCAAGAACGGGCTCCTTTTGTGATGGTAATCACTGAGAGATTTTAGTAGTGTTTTTCTTTTGCCAAGATGCTACAAGAGCAGATATTTGATCACGAGAGGAAAAAAGTTAACTTTCTACTATCCTGTTAATCAAATTAACTTAGCCATTGATGTCTACTCTAAAATTTTCAATTTCTTTATTTTTAGAAGTTTATATCCAAAACAGTGAAAAATGAAACATATTTCGAAACGTCCTTCCATTAGGGATAAGTAGCTTTTGGTTTCTCCTCCATTTCTCGTATATGTGCTGCCTTCTATCTAAACTGCGGCCATTGACTTCTATATGAATGGTGACATCAGAAATATTTTCATTCTCTCTCTTTTTGGGTCATCTGGTTCTGAGAACGCACACACCAAAGGTATTCTTTAAGTCTTTTAACTCACATTAGAAGTAAATTCTGGTGCTTCCCAGGTGGCTAAGTGGTCAAAAAAATCTGCCTACACCTTTGGGTTGGGAAGATCCCCTGGAGAAGGAAATGGAAACCTGCTCCAGTATTCTTGTCTGGAAAATTCCCTGGACAGAGGAGCCTGGCGGGCTGCAGTCCATGGAGCTGCAGGGAGTCGGACGTGACTGAGCACGCACACACACCGAAGTACATTCCATTATATTAGACACAAGACTTTTCATCTTCTCAGATGTTCTCCTTTCTTCCTTGGGAGGAGCTGCCCACCTCCTGCACAACACTGCAGTCCCCAAAGACTCTGGGAAGGCCAAGCCCCCCTCTTACTGCTCCTAAGAAACTAGACTAGTAGCAAGCCTGCAGTTTCTAGTTCTTCCAGCAATTTCTGGACTTGGATGAAAACTCACAATGAAGATATGTGTTGTGGCATTTTAAGTCATGAAAGTAACCAAGATAAGAAGGAAGTTTTAATACCTCGTGAAGTGAACTCTCACCAGCTAGAAACAGGAGACAGGAGGGGTGTGGGCAAATTATCACCCGTTCTTCCCTTTCATTGACTACTTGGGTGTAGAATTTCTCTTTACAGCTTGTCTAGGTTACTCGCATGCTGAGTAACCCGGTCTGTCTCTTCATGGAAGGCTGTGAGTCAACGTGGTGATTATGAACTAACTTCTGTTCTCCATCCTCCACCACCGTAATTCATATGTTAAAACCCTAATATGTGACTGTATTTGGAAATAGATCTTTTCAGGAAGTGGTGGTGGTTGGTCGCTAAGTCATGTCCAACTCTTGCGACCCCATGGACTGTAGCCCACCAGGCTCCTCTATCCATATAATTTTCTAGGCAAGAATACTGGAGCCAATTGCCATTCCCTTCTCCAGGGATCAAACCCAGGTCTCTTACACTGCAGAAGATTCTTTCAGAAAGTAGTTAAGATTAAATAACATCATGAGGGTAGGCTTATATGCAGAATCTAAAAAGGAATGATACAAATGAAATTATTTACTAAACAGAAACAGACTCACAGACTTAGAGAAAGAACTTATGGTTGCTGGGGAGAAAGTTATGGTTGGGAAGCTTGGAAGGGACATGTCCACACTGCTGTGTTTGAAATGGATAAGCAGGGGCTTGCCTGGGGGTCCAGTAGTTAAGACTGTGCTTCCACTGCAGGAGGCAGAGGTTCCCTTTCTGGTCAGGGAACTAAGATCCCACATGCTGTGCAGTGAAGTCTAAATAAATGATTAAAAATATTTTGTTGAATAAATAAAATGGATAACCAACAAGGACTTACTGTATAGCAGATGGAACTCTGTTCAATGTTATATGTCAGTCTGGATGGGAGGAGAGTTTGGGGGAGAATGGATACATGTGTATTTATGGCTGAGTCCCTTTGCTGTCCACCTGAAACTGCACAAAATTGTTAACTGGCTACATCTCAATCTGAAATAAAAGGTTTACAAAAGTTTTTATTTTATTTTTTTAAGAATGAGTATGAGATCTAAACCTGTCCAGCCAACATAAAAATCTTTAAATAAAATGTTCCATATTCCCTCAAGAGAAAAGGAAGGAAAGAAAAGGTCATGGTGTGGGGTTCCAGTCCAGTAGCACTTATGTTCTAATAGGAAGAGAAAGAGGCACCAGATGGCTCTTGCTCTCTGTGTGAGTGCAGAGGAGAGGCTGTGTGTGGCCACAGCGAGAGGTCGACCATCTATAAGCAAGTAAGCAAGTTCTCATCAGAAAATGAATTAGGAAGTACGTGATCAGAAACTGTGAGTCTGCAGAATAATAAGAAAATACATGTCTTGTTCAATTCAGCCAATCTTGGGTATTTTGTTATGGTAGCCCACAGCAGGCTAATACAATGGTGATGCTGTGTTCTGATTACTCACACCAAGGTTCTGTTTTCTTGGCCCCAGGCTAAGACGAATATCTTACCTTGGGGGAAAAGTGCCTTAATTAGAAGATGATGCATTGAACTCTGTTCTAGAAATATGTCAGAAAAAATGTAAAGTTTTAATTATAAAAAGGAGACGCTAAAAATCTTCTCCTGGGGACTGTGTCATTCTTTTAAAGAAGCATCTGTTGTAGTACACATCAGTTGAAAGAAACTCTGGGAGACAGAGAGATGGTTGGCCAAAAAGGTTCAGATATGACTTTTCAGTTGCTGCTCCTTGGCCCAGCAATATGTTATCCACTGTAGCTTTTCTAGCGCGTTTTGCAGAAGAGTTGAGTGGGGAAATCAGTTGGCTTTGTAGGGGGCTGTTTGAAAATATTCAGGCTGTTGCCAGGAAAATAGTAAGACAGTTTCATAGAACTCTATTTGTGACATTAAATTGACCAGGATCAGGACAGTCCTACAGCTTCAATCTGGTCGCACACCTCTAAACAGAGACCATCAGTACAAAGCAGTGTTCTTCCTTGTGAGGACTTATCTAATGGGCTGCTACTGAGGTCAGCTCTAGGTCAAGCTTCCTTTACTAGTGAAAGAAAAAGTGAGCACTGTGGAGAACATTAATGAAACTTATGCTGGTTCTAAAGGAAGGCCCTGCCACACCAGGAAAAGGAAATAAATGTCACTCTTATTTCTTCCCATTTAGCAAGCTTTGCCAATTATTGTGCAGTGTATGAGATTTTATGATAAAATCATTTGAAGGATAAGTGAAATAATGGAAGTGGCAGAGACGTGCAGGTAGGAGAGAGGTTTATCTTGGAAATGACAAATCCTTTGGATGAAAGCCCTTGGAGTTTCATTTTGAGTGAGAGGGAGAAATATACAAATAGCCACAGAGGAAAGATTTGGTGGAATATTCAACAACTGAGACCAGAATTTTTGTTTAGGGAAGTATGGAAGTCAAATGAGAAGTCAGAGACCAGATGCCCCATACGTGAAAGATGAGAGTCATGTGAGAGCCTGAGCGTGAAGCTGTAGGGCGAGGAGACACAGCAGTCATGGTGGTGGTTGTAATAAACTTGACAAAAACAGTTGCTTCTTCTTTTTTCTTCTATGCATGGCTCAAGACAGAGTGTGCTGATTATAGCGCAGAATAATACTTGAATTCCAGAGAGTGTAGCTCTGTGGAATCGCCCTCTCATGAGGCAGGTGATCTACACTTAACTTCTCCATAGAAGCAGATGCTCAAGAGGGTGAAAGTCACAATGTCCATATGCTTGAGTAAGGGATATGCCCAGAGCCAATCCATGGACCAACCAAGTCTGTCCCTCACTCTAGCAGCTTGTCCCTGAGGGGCATTCAAGTAGACTGAGAGTTAAGGTAAAATTATTCTAGGGTGGAGACTTCCCTGGTAGTCCAGTGGTTAAGAATCTGCCTTCCAGTGCACGAGACATGGGTTTGATCCCTGGTCAGGGAACTAAGATTTCACATGGCTCAGGACAACTAAGCCTGACCACAACTACCGAGCCCCCAAGCTTTAATATTAAAATAAAAATATTCTGAGGTGCCCTGGTGGCTCAGAGTGTAAAGAATCTGCCTACAATGCAGGAGACCTGGGATCGATTCCCGAGTTGGGAAGATCCCCCTGGAGAAGGGTGTGATAACCCACTCCAGTATTCTTGCCTGTAGAATCCCATGGACAGAGGAGCCTGGTGGGCTATAGTCCATGGGGTCACAAGAGTCAGATACAACTGAGTGACTAACACTTTCTAAGGAGCAGTTCAGGGAGGCCTAAGTAAGAAGGAGGATCATTTGGTGATTTGGAAAAATGTAGAGAGTGCCCATGGCAGGGCCAATATAGCCATCTGATTGCTAGTATAATGATTTTGAGGTATTGGATAATTCATGGTTGTATCCTTCATAGTGCATGAGTTACCAGGATATGTTTTCAACATCCTGGATGAGAGGTAGACCAATGGCCTGAGACCACTCACTTTGGTTAGATTGTAGCACAGGTCTGTGGTCTCTGCCACTGTCAGAAATGGTTTAGGAATTGGAGGGGAAGTCATCACTCGGTAGGATGATCAGGATTAAGTGGATTTAGAAACGTGAAAGATGCTAACAGAGAAGAGACATGTTTAAGAGTGTTGTATTGGGTTGGCCAAAAAATGCATTTGGGTCTTTCCATATGATATTCCAAAAGATGAACTTTTTGGCCAACCCAATAAATATATAGTTCTGGACAAGCAGCCAATATTCCTGAAATGTCAGTTGAAGTTTAGTATAAATAGGAATTTAGGTCATGGAATTCACTGTGGTAGGTCACAAAATGGATCCTCCAAGATGTCCTTGCCCCAGTCTCTTGATTCTGTGAATCGGTTGCTTTATATGGCAAAGGAACCCTGCAGAAGTAATTTACATTATAGACCTTAAACTAGGGAAGATTATCCTGGAGTACTGGAGTGAGCGCAATGTAGTCTGTTCAACACTGAGAACTTTCAGTGCCTGAAGTTGGATGTGGTAGAAAAGGAGGCAGAAGAGATATGTCAGGTGGGGAAATCAGAAACACAAAAAACAGGAACAGAACTTGATGGACTGTTGCTGACTTTGAGGATGGAGGAAGGAAGTTGAGAGCAACTCCAAGATAACAGACAGAGAGGAGATGGGGACCCTGGCCCTAAAGTAACAAGGAACTGACTTCTGCTGACAACTTGAGTGAACCTAGAAGCGGATTCTTTCCCCTAGTCTCCAAATAAGAGGCCTGAACAGGTGACACCTTGATTTTTAACCAGTGAGACTCTTTTAAAAATGGATTTTTATTGGCGTTTAGGTGCTTTACACTGCTGTGTTAGTTTCTACTATGTGAATCAGCTATCAGTTCAGTTCAGTTCAGTCACTCAGTCATGGCCGACTCTTTGTGGGCTGACTCTTTGCAGCCCCATGAACCGCAGCACACCAGGCCTCCCTGTCCATCACCAACTCCTGGAGTTCACCCAAACTCATGTGCATCAAGTTGGTGATGCCATCCAGCCATCTCATCCTCTATCGTCCCCTTCTCCTCCTGCCCCCAATCTTTCCCAGCATCAGAGTCTTTTCCAATGAGTCAACTCTTCACATGAGGTGGCCAAAGTATTGGAATTTCAGCCTCAGCATCAGTCTTTTCAATGAACACCCAGGACTGGTCTCCTTTAGGATGGACTGGTTGGATCTCCTTGCAGTCCAAGGGACTCTCAAGAGTCTTCTCCAACACCACAGTTCAAAAGCATCAGTTCTTTGGCGCTCAGCTTCCTTCACAGTCCAACTCTCACATCCATAAATGACCACTGGAAAAACCATAGCCTTGACTAGATGGACCTTTGTTGGCAAAGTAATGTCTCTGCTTTTTAATATGGCATCCAGGTTGGTCAAACTTTCCTTCCAAGGGGTAAGCGTCTTTTAATTTCATGGCTGCAATCACCATCTGCAGTGATTTGGAGCCCCCCAAAATAAAGTCTGACACTGTTTCCACTGTTTCCCCATCTATTTGCCATGAAGTGATGGGCCCGGATGCCATGATCTTCGTTTTCTGAATGTTGAGCTTTAAGCCAACTTTTTCACTCTCCTCTTTCACTTTCATCAAGAGGCTTTTTAGTTCCTCTTCACTTTCTGCAACAAGGGTGGTGTCATCTGCACATCTGAGGTTATTGATATTTCTCCTGGCAATCTTGATTCCAGCTTGTGCTTCCTCCAGCCCAGCATTTCTCATGATGTACTCTGCATAGAAGTTGAAGCAGGGTGACAATATACAGCCCTGATGTACTCCTTTCCTATTTGGAACTAGTCTGTTGTTCCATGTCCAGTTCTATCTGTTGTTTCCTGACCTGCATATAGGTTTCTCAAGAGGCAGGTCAAGTGGTCTGGTATTCCCATCTCTTTCAGAATTTTCCATAGTTTGTTGTGATCCACACAGTCAAAGGCTTTGGCTATAGGTACATATATATCTGTTCTTTTTTTGGATTTCCTTCCCATTTAGGTCAGTCCCCTGCCTGGTGAGGTTTTGCTGAGTTTCTAACCTATGGAACTGTAAGAGTAATTGGTTTTGCTTGAAACATCTAAGTTTGTTGTAATTTGTTATGGTCAAAAAAGAAAAGTAGTATATTCTCATATCTATCTTTCCATAGATATATGTATCGTTATTTTAATGTGTGAACACACACATATCTGAGCAAAAGTACCACATACTATACAGCATCCTGAAATGAGTCGATTTCATGGGAATATGCAGCCTTATGGTCAATGCGTCTGGCTCTGACCGCTGAGGGCTGGTCTAAGAGCGCGTTGCATGCAACTTTTTTTTTAGGTTTTTTTTTTTTTTTTTGGTTTTACTTTTACTTACATTTAAAAGAATTTTTTTTTAAACAATGTTGTGTTAGTTTCTGCCATGAAGAAAGAGTGTTAGTCTCTCAGTTATATCTGACTCTTCATAACCCCATGGATCGTAGCCCACTAGACTCCTCTGTCCGTGGAATTCTCGAGGCAAGAATACTGGAGTGGGTTGCCATGCCCTTCTCCAAGATATCTTCCTGACCTTTCAGGTTTCTGCCATACGACAGTGCATATCAGTCACAATTATACATGCATCTCCTTCCTCCCTTGGTCTCCTCCCCCCATCCCACCCATCTGAGTCATCACCGTGCATCAGACTGGGCTCCCTGCGCTATGTGGCAACTTCTCACCAGCCATCCATCCCACACCTGACAGTGTGTATATGTTGATGCTAGTTTCTTCATTTGTCCGACACTCTCCCTCCCTCACTGTGTCCGCAAGGCCATTTGCTACAGCTGAGTCTCCATTCCTTCCCTGCAAACAGGTTCATCAATTTAGCTTTCTAGATTCCGTATATATGAGTGCAACTATTTTTAACTTCTTCAGTGATTAAAGAAAGAGACTCCACGGGTGAGATTATTGTATTCTATGCTTTTAAGAGCTGCTGATTCACAAAAGTTGTCAGAAATTCAAACTCAGCTCCAGGCTTCCCCAACACTTTTGCCAAATTTGATAACTTCTCCAGCCAATATACATGTATGTGTGTGGGTCTGTGCGTCTAGAGTATGTGCCTACTATATGTACACAGATATAGAGCTCTCATTTCCAAAACAGTTTTCTAATGTGTTAAGAATAGCCTTGCTGAAACACATAAGTCTTCACTTCCTGTGGACCAGGGCAGAGCTGGTGAGGGATGATGGGGAGATTTGATTTTTGTCAACACTGAATCTGCCCTTTTCTCAGACTGACATCTCTCGCAGGATCCCTTTAGTTGTGATTCCCTGTGTTTTGCAAACTCACTGATAAGTTTATGCAAAGAAAAACATCTTCTGTTTCTTTCTGCTGAAACACCCAGATCGCAAGGATTTAATGGAATGCTTCCTAGAGCAAGCACTCTGCTTGCCTGTCTCTCTTCAGCACCAGCCTGGATGGACAGCTTTCTCTGGGCGGTTTGTGTGCACTTCTTACACAGTCAACAGAACTGTCCTCTGTGTTTTAAATCTAAATGTGGATACTGAAAAATGCTAATTTATGATAAGCAAGAGCTGGATTGACAGGAAGAACAATAGCGGAGGGAGGGAGAGGATGTTTGGTGAGACTGGGAAGGGAGTGAAAATATTACAGAGACTGACTGGGAATAAAACCAAAGAGGTTAAAGCAGAAGTTTTTTAGAGTTAACCCAGAGAGGGGCTGCGATAGAGTAACTTAGAAAAATCATGTATATTTATATATAGGGAAATATACCAAGTATATTTTTCTTAGTCAGGCAATAGTGATAAAAAAATATACATCAGTTTAGGGAGTTATACACCTTCTTGGAAGATCAATTAATTTCCAAGCCTTGGGTTTATGTCTTTAGAAATAGTAAAGGTAGCTGCTGAGTTTTTGAAGGTGATTAACAACAAAAGGCCAAGTTGCTGGTTGTAGGCTGGAAGATAGGTGGAACTAAAAAGCTGAACCCAAGCTATCTCATGCATGCTAAGTTGCTTCAGTCGTGTCCAACTCTGGGTGACCCTATGAGCTACATGTAGCCTGTCAAGCTCCTCTGTCCATGGGGTTCTCCAGGCAAAAATACTGGAGTGGGTTGCCATTCCTCCTCCAGGGGATCTTCCTGACCCAAGGACTGAATCCCCACTTCTTATGTCTCCTGCATCGGCAGGCAGGTTCTTCACTGGCAGGCAGGTTTTTCACTCACAGGGTGAATTAGAGGGACTCAGCAGAGATGCTATACTATGCCCCATGATTTTGATGATCTGCAGAGACTTTTTTTAAACAAGATTTATTTATTTAATTTTGGCTGCATTGGGTCTTCCTTGCTGCTCAAGGGCTTTCTCCAGTTGCAACAAGAGGTGGGTATTCCCAAACTGCGGTGTGCGGGCTTCTCATTGCATGGTTTCTCAAGGTGGTTTCTCAGTAGTTGCAGCTTGAGGTCTCTAGAGTGTTGGGTTGGTAGTTGGGATGCACAGGCTTAGTTTCTCTGTAGCATGTAAGATCTTCCCAGACCAAGAATCGAACGTGTGTCCCCTGCATTGGCAAGCAGATTCTTAACCACTAGACCACCAGGGAAGCCCCTGCAGAGACTTTTTCCTCTGGGAGTTTCACTGGCAGGATGTGAGAGTTAGGGCTACAGTTCTCCTGAGCCAGGTTTTCAGCTGGAGCAGGAGTTAGGGCTGACTTTACCCCAGGTCACTTAAGGAGCTGTTCCTTTTGTTGATCTCGCTGGCGTTTTGTTTTGCATCCTTTTTGTGGAGAATAATGGAGAGGTAAGGTGAAATAGATTCTCACCTTACATTTGATGCGGCTGGGTCCCAGATGGGCACTGTTTGCCCAGCATCACACAGCAGCATCTGGGCTTCCCTGGTGGCTCAGATGGTAAAGAATCTGCCTGCAGTGCAGGAAACCTAAATTCAGTCCAGTATTCTTGCCTTGAGAATTCCATGGACAGCGGAGCCTGGTAGGCTACAGTTCATGGGGTTGCAGAGAGTCAGGCACAACCAAGCGACTAACATTTTCACTTTTTCCACACTGCAGCATCCACACGAACTCATCCAAATACTCTTAATTTTTCTTGATTACTAAAACCCTATTCCTACTCTGGCATTCCCTGAGGATAAACGTGTTTCTTGTTTCTCTGCAAACAAGAAACTATCCATGCAGAGCTTAATCATGGCTGAGAGAACATTTGAGAACTCAGGAAATATTTTAGCTAGAACCGAGCAACTCAGCTGGGGCATGTTTGTTATCTTCAGATATTTGTCAAGGAGTCATGTAAAAGAGGGATGTATCTAAACTCCTACGGTCCCAGAGGGCAGACGCAGGAGTGTGATGTAGTAGTTACAGGAAAACAGATTTCAGCCCGTGAAGGGAAGAAGTTCCTTCCAATGTGAACTGTTCAAAAACAGAATTAACTCTTTTATGTGATAATGAGTTCTCTGCCTCTTAAGGTAATTAAAGGCTTGATAGTTCAAATCTTGAACTTCATTGCTTCCATCAAAATTAAAATAACCCTACCTGAGCTTTTTACTTCCCTTTCTCTATTTTTCAAAGTTTATGTTAATTTTTTTAATTAAAAATTTTATTTTTTTATTTTAATTTTTTCAAAGATTTTTTGATGTGGCTCATTTTTAAAAGTCTCCACTGAATTTGTTGCTATATTGCTTCTTTGTAATGTTTTGGCCTCGAAGACACGTGGGAGCTTAGCTCCCCACCCAGGGATCAGGCCTGTCGCCCCTACATTGGAGGGTGAAGTCTTCAACACTGGACCATCTGGGAAGTGCCATACTCCTTTATATATATTTCTAAATTGTTATTTTTATTTTCCTTGAGGTACAGTTGATGTACAGTATTATATGATTTCAGGTGTACAACACAGTGATTCACAATTTTTAAAGATTTTATTCCACTTAAATTTGGTCTTGATTTCTACTCTTCATCCAAACTTCTGGGGGTTTAGCAGAGACCACTGCACCTTTCTGGGCTGTCTTCCTTTCTCCCACTTCCTTCTCAGTGTACTTGTCAAAATTTACCCTTCTCTCTATTTCAGTTGTGTGTCTTCTTCCCCAGGGGCACTTTCTGTTTTTATATGTACCGCATTCTTCTTTACCCTAAAACGGTATTGACTTTCCGCACCCCTCACATTTCCATTCTGAAACTTCTCATGAAGCAAGACTTTGTTTGCACTTGGTGCTGATGCATGCTCACTCCATAGACTCTTGATATACAGCTCTTATCTCATCGCTCCACTTACTGATGGGCATGGACGTGTTTGTTCTAATATTCTTTTTTGACTTCTTGCTTTTTAAAAATTAACAAAATCATGAAAGCTCTCTGCCCTGGACATCCTAATTGCCAGATGTGGAAGCATCTTCCCAGTCTTTGTTCTTCTGATTTCTCCATGACCCTGTGGCCCTGGACACAGTCCCTCACCTCCTGGAAGCCTCTCTTCTCTTGACTTCTGTGCAGTCTCATGCTAATTCCCTTTCTGCTATTGCTACCCTGTCCCGGGACTCCCCAGGGAGCAGTCTTCTCCCATTTTTCCCTCTGTATTTTTCCCCCTGTATTTTTCCCCTCAGCTGTATCATGGGCTCACTTAGGGTCAGCCGTAGCCGTGCACACAAATGCCCCTCAAATCCACCAACTTAAGCTCCCCCTGGTTCTTCTATGTACCCCAGAGGCAGCATGGTGAAAATCAGATTGGTAACCTCCCCCATCCCATTAGCTCCTCACGCTCATTCCTTGACTGTGATACCACCATTATCCAAGCTACTCAGGCCCACAGTTTTGTAATCAGAGTGGACTATCCTTCCTCTTACTCCACAGTCAGTGCCTAGTCTATATATCCTACCTAAGATTCCTTTCAAGTGAGCCTCCCCCATTTCTATCCCCACCGCCCCTGCTTTCGTGTGGCGCTTAGTCCTTTTCATCTTAACTCATCCCACACCTGCAGTCTCTGTGATCTCCAGTTAAAACCTACATACTCAGAAATTATCTTTCTCTTCAAACCCCACTCTTGGCTTTTTCTCAGTGACAGACTTCATAACAGTCTGAAATTTGAGTTTCTCCATGATGTTAGAACCAACTCTATGTATCTTAGCCATAAAATAGCTAATATGGATGATTGTTTACTCTGGGTTAGGCATTGTGTTAAGTGACTTTAATAACTCTATGAAGTAGGTACTCCCAGTTTAAGTAATTTGCCCATGTTCATAGTTGGTAAGACTTTGAGTCTAGGAGCTCAAAGAAACTTTAGAAGCTTTAACCATTCTGAGGTCCTATTGGCTTGTCCTGTACATATACTGGGCTTGCCAGATGGAATTTGTGATTAAAAAAAACCTGCCTGCAAATGCAGGAGACGTGACAGAATAGGTTTTATCCCTGGGTTGGGAGGAGCCCCCAGAGGAGGGCATGGCAACCCACTCCAGTATTCTTGCCTGGAGAATCCCATCGACAGAGGAGCCTGGTGGGCTACAGTCCATGGGGTCACAAAGAGTTGGGCATGACTGAATCAACTTAGCATGTATGCTGCAAATACCATATGCAACTTTAATCTGACATCTTAATGCATCTTCCCTATCTCATTCTGATTGAATGATTTTCTACATATTTTATTTTAGAAACTATTTATTCTCCTAAGGACTCTACTGATTCCTGCTCCCTACTTGAAATCACGCATTATTTATTTTGTACTTTTATGTATAACTTCTTTAAACGTTTTATATAGCAATGCATATCCCTAGTTTCTTAGTTCTGATATTTATCATCTCCTTACAGACAAGGAGCATTTGTCCACCACCTTTTTTATTCTTTAAGTTATATAACAGGGCACATCTTCTCTATAACATAGTATCACGCGTGTATGCTCAGTCATATCAACACTTTGGGACCTCATGAACTGTAGCCTATGGGGCTATGCATACTAGAATGGGTTGCCATTTCCTACTCCAGGGGATCTTCCCAAATGAGGGATCAAGTCGGTGTCCCCTGTGCCTCCTGCGTTGGCAGGCAGATTCTTTGCCGCTGAGCCATCTGGGAAGGCCACAGTGTCTTTACTGAAATGGAACTGACTTGTAGCACATTAACTCGATGTGAGCGCTTGTCCTAATTCAGGACAGTGGCCCCTTTCATGCCTTTATGATTAGTACTCTTGGTTCTAGTGCTAGATAACCTGAAGTAGCCTCGTTTGATTTATATATATATATGTATCAGTTCAGTTCAGTCGCTCAGTCGTGTCCAACTCTTTGCGACCCCATGAATCGCAGCACGCCAGGCCTCCCTGTCTATCACCAACCCCCGGAGTTCACTCAGACTCACGTCCATCGAGTCAGTGATGCCATCCAGCCATCTCATCCTCGGTCGTCCCCTTCTCCTCCTGCCCCCAATCCCTCCCAGCATCAGAGTCTTTTCCAATGAGTCAACTCTTCACATGAGGTGGCCAAAGTGCTGGAGTTTCAGCCTTAGCATCATTCCTTCCAAAGAAATCCCAGGGCTGATCTCCTTCAGAATAGACTGGTTGGATCTCCTTGCAGTCCAAGGGACTCTCAAGAGTCTTCTCCAGCATCACAGTTCAAAAGCATCAGTTCTTCGGTGCTCAGCCTTCTTCACAGCATTGATTTATTTACACTTCAGGAGCTGCCCTTCTAAGTGGAAGAAAGTAAAGTCTCATTTCTACAAAAGACAAGTGATAATACCTGAAACAAGGGCCATGTCACTGTCCAAATTGATGGAAAAAGTTCATTAATTAGAATTAAGAGCCTGATTCTGATTTCTTAGAACAGATGGAAGAGATTCATCTAAGCTATTCTAGGTGACATATAATAGTCTGAACTTTTTGACAGAAGAGTTCATTTTGAGGAACTGATTTTGAGTTCCCTGAATTCTGATACCCTTGAGGGGGGAAAGCTGGGAAGGAGGATGTGATGAGGATATTGTACTTGTGGTAGATCTGCGTAATCTGGGATGGAAGGATGTGGTTGTCTCAGCAACCGTCTGCAAGAGGGAACTGAAAGTAACCATTTGGGTAGCCTTGCGTCAGAGAGCGGGTGATGGAATTTTTGCCTCTCACATGTGAAACTCATCTGTGCAGTTTCTCTCTGCACCCATTTTTCTCTTTGCAGAACTCCCTGAGATGATTAATATTTTTTTATTTTTTTTCCTTTATCCCTTTTCTCACTCAACCCTTTGATTTTCTCTCAGTCACACCTGTTATTTGTCAGTCCTGCTTTCCAAGAGCCTTTAAGTTTGTTTGGTGTGTGATGAATAAATTTTTTTAATGTTTTGTGACAGAACATTTCTGGAGTAAGGGAGTGATAAATATCAAATCAAGTGGAGGCCAGAAATTTAATTTTCCCTATCAGGGCCAATCTGTGCTTCGTTTTATCCTGACAAAAATTGATATTTTATCCCTGTGATAATGGGAGACTCTGATTGCAGGGCCTTTTCATAATTTAAGAAAAAAACGTTTTTCTTCCCCTAGAGAAGCTTGAATCAAAGCTGAGCAGATTCCTTGCTCATTGTGAAGAAAGTCACCTTATATTCCTTCAGCCTTTTGTGTCCCCTAGCCTGGCAGCAATTATTTCTGTAAAGTTGCTCAAGTTCTTGATTTAATGTGTTGCTTTCAGGTTTTCTCTCCAGTTCTTCTCAAGAAATTTATCTCACCATGGCAGGGATACAGGCCTCCTCCACTTTCTTCATCCAGCCCCACTTCATAAATTTAGGAAGACCTGAGGGTTCTGATGATACGTCTGAGACCTGTCTTTCCACTTAATGCAGTAGAAGTTGTTTAAGGCTGGAGTGAGACAAATAAGTACTTATTTAACAAATACTTGTATGTCTGGGTCAGACGACATTTCAAGGGATCTTTAAATATTCATACATTTAAGGGTGGTAACAACCCTATGATGACCATCCGATTTTTATACCCATTTTACAGATGGGAAAATTAAGGCACAGACAAGTGAGAACGAATTGCTGGCAAGCAGTGGAGCCAGGAAACTCAAGTGTGGCAGGCTGCCTAGATCCATGCTTTTAATCATGTTACAGTGCTGACACCACATTCGATCGTTCAATTTGCTTCGTGTCTTTCCTAGCACCATCCTTCCCTCATGGACACCCTTCCAGTTCTTAGGACTACTCTTTAGAATAATGTTGCAAACCATGTTTCTTCACATTCTCCAGACTCTGCCAGCAGCATTCATGAAATGTCTTGTGTCCCAAGTCCTAGAATACCTTCTTCTGAGGGGTGCAGTGCCAGCTCTGTCAGAAGCTAATTATACGGTCTCAGGGGGAAATGTCTACTGTCCCATCCATCTGTAAAATAAGGTGAGGCTGGGCTACTTGATTGTTTCTGTTCTAACAGTTCAGTGTTACGATCCTAAACATGACCCATGTTCTTTGGGGACATCCAGGCTGTGTGGACTGTGCTTAGGAATCTATCTAGATTCAGAATGTATCTTCTAGGGGGCTAGAATCAGGTTCAAAACTTTGTCCCAAGGCTGTTCTATAGAATCTATTAATATTACTACACTGACTGCCTTGATTTTCTGGCATATTAGACCATCCCTTACGTCCTTTTGACAGCCTCTGTTATGGTATAGGTATAAATGATAGCATATTCCATGAGGACAAAGAGAGACTAATATTATTGCAAGACTCAGAAGTCTTCTGGGGGAAGCGAATAAGTTATTTCCTTCGTGTGTGCTTAGTTGCTCATTTTTGTCTAACTCTCTGTGACCCTGTGAACTCTAGCCAACCAGTATCCTCTGTCCATGGTATTCTCCTGGCAAGTATACTGTAGCGAGTTTCCATTTCCCTCTCCAGGGTATCTTCCCGCCTCAGGGATTGAACCTGCATCTCCGGCAGCTCCTGCACTGGCAGGCAGACTCTTTACTGCTGTACCACCTGGGAAGCCCCGTTTTATTTCCTAAACTGGACAAAATACATGGTATGAAGCGTGGTCCTGAAACAGAGCACCCTGAATGGGTACTCAACAGAGCATTTTTTTTCTTCTGAATTAATTAATTTATTTTAATTGGAGGCTAATTGCTTCACAATATTGTAGTGGCTTTTTCCATATTCATATGAATCAGCCATGGGTGTCCATGTGTCCCCCAGCCTGAACCCCCCTCCCACCTCCCTCCCCATCCCATCCCTCAGGGTCATCCCAGTGCACTGGCCCTGAGTGCCCTGTCTCATGCATTGAACCTGGACTAGCGATCTGTTTCACTTATGGTAATATACATGTTTCAATGCTAGCTGTTCTCTCAAATCGTCCCACTCTCGCCTTCTCCAATAGAGTCCAAAAGTCTGTTCTTTACATCGGTGTCTCTTTTGCTGTCTCGCATATAGGGTCATCATTACAGTCTTTCTAAATTCCATATATATGTGTTAATATATTGGTGTTTTTCTTTCTGACTTAATTCACTCTGTATAATAGGCTCCAGTTTCATCCACCTCATTAGAACTGATTCAAATGCATTCTTTTTAATGGCTGAGTAGTATTCCATCACGCATATGTACAACGGCTTTCTTAGCTATTCATCTGCTGATGGACATCTAGGTTGCTTCCATGTCCTGGCTATTATAAACAGTGCTGCGATGAACACTGGGGTACACGTGTCTCTTTCAGTTCTGGTTTCCTCGTGTGTATGCCCAGCAGTGGGATTGCTGGGTCATAAGGCAGTTCTATTTCCAGTTTTTTAAGGAATCTCCACACTGTTCTCCATAGTGGCTGTACTAGTTTGCATTCCCACCAACAGTGTAAGAGGGTTCCCTTTTCTCCACACCCTCTCCAGCATTTATTGCTTGTAGACTTTTTGATGGCAGCCATTCTGACCAGCGTGAGATGGTACCTCGTTTGTGCATTTCTCTGCTAATGAGTGATGTTGAATGTTTTTTCATGTGTTTGTTAGCCATCTATATGTCTTCTTTGGAGAAATATCTGTTTAGTTTTTTGGCCTATTTTTTGATTGGGTCGTTTATTTTTCTGGGATTGAGCTGCATAAGCTGCTTGTATATTTTTGAGATTAATTCTAACAAAGCATTTTTTGTGTGAGAACCATGTTGGTTTAAGGCTCATAGCATACAACTGATGCTTACGCCCCCTGGTGGCATTTTCTGAAGCATCCCCACACTAATAACTTGGTTTTATAGGCTTTATCATATGGAGGAGGATCAGCGAAGGGGAAATATGTTCTTAAGTCTCATGACTCCTCATTTCTGATTCCTCTGATACACTCTCATAGATCTAAAGGTCCTTATGCTAGAGATTTTAGATCAATGGGGCCCATGGTTGGATTTCTTTCATCTGTGAGATCCTGAAATTATGTACATAAAAAGTGTATATATGTGTGACTATGTGCCTTTTGTGCTGAAGAATTGATGCTTTTGAATTGTGGTGCTGGAGAAGACTCTTGAGAGTCCCTTGATCACAAAGAGATCAAACCAGTCAACCCTGAAGGAAATTAGTCCTGAATATTCATTGGAAAGACTGATAATGTAGCTGAAACTCCAATATTTTGGCCACTTGATGCAATCATGAAAGATGATGCTGTGAAAGTGCTGCACTCAATATGCCAGCAAATTTGGAAAACTCAGCAGTGGCCACAGGACTGGAAAAGGTCAGTTTTCATTCCAATTCCAAAGAAAGGCAATGCCAAAGAATGCTCAAACTACTGCACAATTGCACTCATCTCACATGCCTAGTAAAGCAATGCTCAAAATTCTCCAAGCCAGGCTTCAGCAATACGTGAACCGTGAACTCCCTGATGTTCAAGCTGGTTTTAGAAAAGGCAGAGGAACCAGAGATCAAATTGCCACCATCCTCTGGATCATGGAAAAAGCAAGAGAGTTCCAGAAAACATCTCTTTCTGCTTTATTGACTATGCAAAAGCCTTTGACTGTGTGGATCACAATAAACTGTGGAAAATTCTGAGAGAGATGGGAATACCAGACCACCTAACCTGCCTCTTGAGAAATCTGTATGCAGGTCAGGAAGCAACAGTTAGAACTGGACATGGAACAACAGACTGGTTCCAAATAGGAAAAGGAGTACGTCAAGGCTGTATATTGTCACCCTGCTTATTTAACTTCTATGCAGAGTACATCATGAGAAACGCTGGACTGGAAGAAGCACAAGCTGGAATCAAGATTGCTGGGAGAAATATCAGTAACCTCAGATATGCAGATGACACCACCCTTACGGCAGAAAGTGAAGAGGAGCTAAAAAGCCTCTTGATGAAAGTGAAAGAGGAGAGTGAAAAAGTTGGCTTAAAGCTCAACATTCAGAAAACGAAGATCATGGCATCTGGTCCCATCACTTCATGGGAAATAGATGGGGAACCATTGGAAACAGTGTCAGACTTTATCTTTTTGGGCTCCGAAATCACTGCAGATGGTGAGTGAAGCCATGAAATTAAAAGATGCTTACTCCTTGGAAGAAAAGTTATGACCAACCTAGATAGCATATTCAAAAGCAGAGACATTACTTTGCCAACTAAGGTCCCTCTAGTCAAGGCTATGGTTTTTCCTGTGGTCATGTATGGATGTGAGAGTTGGACTATGAAGAAGGCTGAGCGCCGAAGAATTGATGCTTTTGAACTGTGGTGTTGGATAAGACTCTTGAGAGTCCCTTGGACTGCAAGGAGATCCAACCAGTCCATTCTGAAGGATATCAGCCTGGGATTTCTTTGGAAGGAATGATGCTGAAGATGAAGCTCCAGTACTTTGGCCACTTGATGTGAAGAGTTGACTCATTGGAAAAGACTCTGATGCTGGGAGGGATTGGGGGCAGGAAAAGAAGGGGACGACCGAGGATGAGATGGCTGGATGGCATCACTGACTTGATGGACGTGAGTCTGAGTGAACTCCGGAATATGGTGATGGACAGGGAGGCCTGGCATGCTGTGACTCATGGGGTCGCAGAGAGTCGGACATGACTGAGTGACTGAACTGAAGTGCACTGAATTGAACTGAACTGATGCAAAGAGACAACTCACTGGAAAGGACTCTGATGCTGGGAAAGACTGAAGGCAAAAGGAGAAGGGGGCAGCAGATAATGAGATGGATATATAGAATCAGTGACTCAGTGGACACGAATCTGAGCAAACTCCAGGAGATACTGAAGGACAGAGGAGCCTGGCAGGCTACAGTCCATGGGGTCACGAAAGAGTCAGACATGACTTAGTGACTAAGCAACAGCAACAGATTCACTTAAGTCATATCAAGTATATGAAAATATCTTACTGATTTTAAACTTACTATATTCCACATGCATAAAATGATAAATGAAGGAATACTCCCAGGTGAGAACAAGAACACACGAAACAAGAAGAGGCAGACATGAAACAAGAATAGGGAGGTGTGAAAATAACTAATTAGAAACCTTGTACATGAAGGCCGTATACTGCTGCTAAGTCGCTTCAGTCGTGTCCGACTCTGTGCGACCCCATAGACGGCAGCCCACCAGGCTCCCCCGTCCCTGGGAGTCTCCAGGCAAGAACACTGCAGTGGGTTGCCATTGCCTTCTCCAATGCAGGAAAGTGAAAAGTGAAAGTGAAGTCGCTAAGTCATGTCCGACCCTCAGCGACCCCATGGATTGCAGCCCACCAGCCTCTTCTGTCCATGGGATTTTCCAGGCAAGAGTACTGGAGTGGGTTGCCATTGCCTTCTCCGTGAAGGACATATAATTTGTTCAAAGAAAGTGAGTGGGACTAGTTCAATCCTAGAGACAGATGGAGAGAAAGTTAATGAGTTTGAAGAAATTCACTCAGTGCAAAGTACTGAGAAAGAGATAACATATCCCCACTAAAGACTAGGTAGAGACACAGAGTGCATGCTGAGGGACCCCAGCATTCACCTAAAGAACTTCAAGGAGAGAGTGGAAAGAATGGTGGAGAAATGATATTTGAAGAAATAATGGGTTAGGAGTTTGAAGAACAGGAGAAAGACTTGAATCTTTCAAAACTGCATTCTAAATACTAAAAAAGGAGAAACAGAAATAAATCAACACCTAGAAACACCATCTTCCTACAGCAGAACAACAGGATAAAGAGAACTTTTAAATAATAGCCAAAGAAAACAACAGATAACCTTCAAAAAGACAACAATTAGACTGAAGGAAACTGATCAGCAACAAGACACAAGAGGATGAACTAAATGCAGATTTTTAAATCATGAAAGATGAGGGGAATTTTCCAATAAGACCCTCAAAAAGAGGACAGTTAACAAGTCTACTGCAGTAAGAATGGTAAACAAGGGATTGGAGGCATGGGGTAGGAGAAATGATGGTGAGCATAGAAATTGATATATTTGATAAGAAAACTATGACAAGCATTGGTCACAAAAAATAATTTATTGTTTAACATGGTAAAAATAAACCCTAGATAGCAATAACAAGAAGGGAGACAGTATTTAAAGGGTACTTAAAATATGCAAAATTTCCTGTCATCTTTGTAGGGGATATATTGTGAATAATTACATTTTGTTTAGAAGATTTATAGTACAGAGATAACTAAAACACAGACATAAAAATCTATAATTTTGAAACTAACAGAGAATGAAAAGAGCAGGATATATTAAATTTCATCAATCAAAGCAGAATCCAGAAAGTAGATGTAAAAAAGCAGCAAAGAAAAGAAAAATAAAAAGAGGTGGACACAAAATAAGTTGGCTAAAATGAGTGTATATATATATCAGTAATACCAATAAATGTAATCAGATTAAAGTTATATACTTTTGACTGTAAGTATTAGATTGATAAAAGGGAAATTGATTTTTATCCTGTTAACAAGACATATACTTAAGGTGACCCTCAGAGAAAGGCTGAAAATATAAACCAAGAATAAACTTGAGTTATAATATCAATATCAGATGAGAGAAAATTTAAATGAATTATTAATATGGATAAAGAGGGCTACCTCTTTATATTTGGTACCTAAATATAACTATTACTTATTACTGTGTTTATCAATAGAGAGAAATAGAATTATTAGGAGACATGGATCAATTTATATTGTGGGTGATTTTAACAAATTTGTCTGATTGATATATATAGAACTCCACCCCCAACAAATAGGCTTGCAAAATCCAGCCATACTGTAGATCAGAAAAGAAAAATTCTCAGGCAATTTCATAGAATCAATTACAAACAGGCCAGGTTTTATGAGTGGAGGGCAATTTAATTCCATATCAATCATAAAAGTATTTAGAAACTTAATTCTTCATTAAGAAAATCACCCTGAAATTTCAAAATGTCTTGAAAAGAAGAATAATGAAAATATAACACTTCAAAACATATGGGGCGTAGCTAATGTGTTAATTAGAATAATATTTTCTGCCTATTAAGCTGATATTGACTTCCCTGGTGGCTCAGATGGTAAAGCGTCTGTCTACAATGTGGGAGACCTGGGTTCAATCCCTGGGTTGGGAAGATCCCCTGGAGAAGGAAATGGCAATCCACTCCAGTACTATTGCCTGGAAAATCCCATGGACAGAGGAACCTGGTAGGCTATAGTCCATGGGATGGCAAAGAGTCGGACATGACTAAGCGACTTCACTTTCACTTTTCACTTTCAAGCTGGTATTGAACACCATGGGTGACTCTTCCCTGTGGCCTGGGCTTGAGATTCACTCTGTAGTTACCCGGTAGGTCTGCTGAATCAGCACATTCCATTTCTCAGACTCCTCATCTTCCTATCACTTCTGCTTTTTAAGGCCAAGATAAGTGACAGCTGCCCAGAATACACCCTCTGGGTTCCAACGCAAGCTGATTTATGCTCTCTGTCTCTGCCTCTCTGCTCCCAGGGCTCATCTCAGTTAGGTTTAGTGCTGAGTAATCAGTGACTCTGCTTAACCTAACTCCTCTCTCCACTAAGTAGAAGGTCTTTAGGGGAAGAGATCTTTACAGCCCCCACCATGCCCATATCAGGGACTTGCCTGTGGTGGTGTGCACATAGTAGGGTATAGGC
This sequence comes from Ovis aries, assembly GCF_016772045.2. NCBI lineage: Eukaryota > Metazoa > Chordata > Mammalia > Artiodactyla > Bovidae > Ovis > Ovis aries. The sequence goes on from NC_056071.1 coordinate 16,656,389, forward strand.
TGAGTGCCACGTTGAATGTGGGAGGCATATATACATTGTCTTCACTAGAGTGAAGATGCTGGGATCTGTTGGTCTAGAGTTCAGAGAAGAGGTCAAGACTGAAGACATGATCTTGAGTGTCATCAGCATTCAGATGGTATTGAAAGCCTGGGGATGGGGCAAGATCACTGTGATACTGACTACTGTGGGCAGAGGAGAAAGCTAGAGATGGCATATGGTGCAGCAGGGATAAGGGGGCTCAAAAACATGAGCCTGGCTGCAAGTCAGGAAGGAGCATGCTTTAAGGAGACGTGAATTGTGCTAGATGCTGCTGGCAGGCAGAGAACAATGAGGACTTAAAGGATTCCACTAGAGTAAAAGCAGTGAGTGTCACTGGGAACCTTAGCAAAGTCAGTTTTCCGAAAGTGGTAAGAAACAGGATGCTTGATTGGAGTGAGCTGTCTGCATGACTTCCACCTGGGGTCCACTCAATCTGGAGTGATTTTTCCCCCACCCTCAAGATCTGGCTCGCAGTAGTCCATTTTCTGTATGGACTTCATACACTAAATATTTATATTATATATATGCATGTGTGTGTGTGTGTGTGTGTGTGTGTGTGTGTGTGTGTGTGTGTACACTCGTATGTATAATTCAAAACGACTGGGCATGCACGCATATATATATGTTGTTATTTAGTTGTTAAGTTAGGTCTAACTTTTGTGACTCTGTGGACTATAGCCCGTCAGGCTCCTCTGTCCATGGGATTTCCCAGGCAATAATACTGGAGTGGGTTGCCATTTCCTTTCCCAGGGGATCTTCCCGACCCAGAGATCAAACTTGTGTCTTCTGCACTGGCAGGAGATTCTTTACCACTGAGCCACCAGGGAAGCCCAAAGGCTTCGTAAATAGACCTCATCAACCCTCCTCTAATTAATTCATTGTGGTTTAATCCATACAGCCTGAAAAGTTTGGTAATAATTCTGCTTAAAATTCTCTAGGCTGAATTTCCATGTGTACTTTGCTTTGGGTCTATGTGTCTCTTATAACATGAAGACTTACTTTCCCCAGAAAGGCTGTTAGACTCTTCCAGCATTTGGAAACCCTGTTTCCATGGACAGAGAAAGTAGCCTTGATAAGCTGGGTCACAAGCAGCAATGGGGCCAAAATAGTCCAGGGTTGGGGTGGAGATGGCTCTGGACTTGCCCTTGAAGGCCAAGACCAGTGGTTTGGCTTTATGAATGGTGGTGTCAGGAAGTTCTGTAAGTCAGAGATTAAATATAAGACACTTAGCAGTGCTGAGAAGAAGGGAGTGAATGCAGGCAGGTTGACAGTAATCCAAAGATTACAGGAAGAAGAATGGGATTTCAGGCCAGAAGGCCAGGCGCAAAAATTCAAGACCTAGATGGGGACTCTGAGCATCACAGGGTCAGGAGCCTTTGGTCAAACACGTTAGTATCAGAGAAGCCCTAGGTGAGACACAGCACGTCATGGAAAGACCAGAGGCTGCTAGGCCGCACATTCAGGTCTGGCTTTTTTCTGTATTTATGTTTAGTTTTTGGCTGTGCTGGGTCTTTGCTGCTGCATGGGGGCTTTCTCCGGTTGCGGTGTGTGGGCTTTTCCTTGTGGCGTCTTCTCTTGTTGCGGGGCACAAGCTGTAGGGTGCACGGGCTCCAGTAGTTGTGGCACGTGGCTCAGTGGCTGTGGCTCCCAGCTCCAGAGCACCGGCTTGGCAGTCGTGACATGCAGGCTTAGCTGCTCCACAGCATGTGGGATCTTGCCACACCAGGGATCAGACCCGTCTCCCCGCCTTTTCAAGGCAGATTCTTAACCGCTGGACTACCAGGGAAGCCCAGAGTGAAGTTTTTGTTGTTCTATTTACGAGAAGTCTGCCCATGAGCATAATTAACATCTGTCAGCCATTTATTTTACTTAAAGTGGAGCCAATAAAACTCTTTTGATTTGTTATGGTGAGAATTAAGTGAAATTATGTGTGCAAAGCACTCAGTACAGGGCTTCTCCGAGCAGAGAAGCTCCGAGTAATGAACTTAACCTCCTTCCTGCCTGAGGCAAGGCCTCCTGGCACAGGTCATTAGAATGGAACTTGATTCCACTTCGGAGGCTTTCAAGGGAGTAGGAAAAGGGTCTCCTATTCAAGCTTGACTTGATTTCCAATTAGAACAGAGCCTATGGTCCAGAATGGTTCCTTGTCTTGGTGAAGATCCCAACAGTTGTTTGAAGCAAAGCCAGAAATGTAACTCCAGCTTTTCTCAATTCTAACCCACAGGCATCTCCAATTAAGCATGTAAACACTTACTGTATCAATAGGAATTCAGGCTGAAGTAAGGTTTGCTTCTTGGCGAGGAAACTTTGTTGATTTATGACAAAGCCTGTGAAGATAAGTGTAATTTTGTGTTTCATGGATTCATTTTTATGAATACCCTAGAGGCCTGCATATTTGACTGTAATGCTTGCATTTATCTAAATATCCTAAAAGTAATAGCAAGAACATATGACGGAGACTGTGTGTGATCCAGGCAGCCCCTACTCCGGGCATGTGATGTGTCTTGTTTATACACTGTTGGTGATGGATTGTTCTGATTTATCCACTTTTCCATCCTAGTCCCTCGGGCAATGCCGGTAATGATTGGAGTTACAGAACAATCTGACTGTGGAATGGAGTGAGTCAGGTCCTAAACCTGTAAGCTGGGGTCACCACTCACAATCAGTGGCTGCGCACATCTGTCTTGTCAACAAAGAACCCCTCAGTTTCCTTGACTCTCTTTTAATTTCTTATTTGTTCCTTTGTCAGAGTGCCCTCAATCATGGGTATTCCTCTCACGAGACTTTATTTGGAACTGACTTGCTTCTAACATTCGGTTGGCCAAAAAGTGTACCCAGGTTCTTCTGTAACATGTTATGGAAAAACTCAAACGCATTTTTTGGCCAATCCAGTGTGTGTGCTCAGTGCCTCGGTTTTGTCCGATTCTTTGAGACTCCGTGGACTGTAGCCCACCAGACTCTTCCGTCTGTGGAATTTTCCAGGCAAGAATACTGGAGCACATTGTCATTTCCTCCTCCAGGGGATCTTCCCGACCCAAGGATTGAACCTGAATCTCTTGCATCTCCTGCAATGGCAAGTGGGTTTGGGAATCCAAACCCAATATGTTGCAGAGCTTAATTAAGAATGTGGACTCAGGAGCCAGTCTGCCCGAGTCAAAATCCTGCTTCTCTTACTCATTTTCTGAGTGACCTTGGGCCAGTCACTTATCTGTCATGATCTGTAGGATGGCGGTGACAATAGCGCCTCTATTCTGAGATGCTTTCTGAGGGCAAAGTGTGTTAAAAGAAACGAAGTGCATAGTCAATCGTGGACCCACGTTAAATGCTCCTTGAAAGTGAAAGTGGTAGTTGCTCAGTCGTATTTGACTCTTGCGATCGCATGGACTGTAGCCCTCCAGGCTCTTCTGTCCATGGGATTCTCCAGGCTAGAATACTGGAGAGGGTTGCCCATCCCTCCTCCAGGGGATCTTCCCTACCCGGAGATTGGACCCAGGTCTCCATTACAGGTAGATTCTTTACCATCTGAGCCACTTGGGAAGCCCAAATGCTCCTTAATCTACTGTTATTTTCTGGTTCTAAAGCCACTTATTCTTCGTTTTCCTTTGGGGAATCAGCCACACCCTCTTGCTACTCAGCCACTTGGGATGCAATGCTTGCCCTTGTCTTTGGCCAAATCTAAGGAGGCCTGTCTGATTCCTGGTGAGACTGAAGTTGGGAAGCAGTTTGCCTTGAAAGGTATGGAACTTTTGATGACAATTTATAGAATCATGTTGAGTTCCCTGAACCCTCCTGTTCCAGGCCATGATGCAGGGAATGTGGGTAGTGTGTGCAGGAAGTGGTATGTATTTGTCAGTATTCAGTGAAGAAATACAGTCCCATGTGCAGCCCTAGGCTGGTCCTAGGACAGTATACTCAGCATTCTGGCTTTTTCTCTGTATTACCTGCCCCCACCCCCTATATCATAGCTTACTATGTGACAGAAAAGGGTATAAGACTTAAGTTTAGGGCTCATGGGTGAAGGGGAAATGGAACAACACCAAAGTCAACAAGGAAGGGTGCTTGTTTGAGCCCTGATCAGTGGTAAGGTCAAGTGCATGCTGGAAATAGAAGGGCGGAGTCTTCTCTATTGAGAGAAGGCTGGACACATTCTGAGTCTGATCACACCAGGTGGCCACACTGCCTGAGACAGGCTGGTGGGTCCTTCATTAGGGTTGGATTTGAGCAGGTTTTCATCTACGGTAACCAATGGCTCCATGAGCAGATAGAGAATAGAATTATGCTATAGAGGTGCCGCAGTTTTAGCTGAGGATACGGTATGTGTTTTGAACTTGGATGCTGAGCTAGGCACTCGATGGGACAAAGGAGAAGAAGGATGGAGGTCAGAATCAGGGAGGGTTATAAGCAGGATGAGAAGGGGGTCAGTGTTTGGTGAATGCCATCACTCAGATGCAACTTCCAAGTCTGGGGAAACAGCCTCAGCAGGCTGCTCTCCCTTCTGATACCAACTGCAAGTTTAGGGGTTTCCCAAAGCTACCTCCATTTTGATAATTTATTGGAGGAATCAAGGAACTCACTCAAAGCTATTATACTAACTGTGATAGTTTATTACAGGGAAAGGACCCACCCAGGAGGGGTCGATATGCAGACAGTTGGCTAGTCTTAGCCCCGTGGAGTCAGTGGAGTCTGGGCAACAGTACATACTCCCTGCCAAGATGTGTGACAATACGCAGGAAGTACTGCACACCTGGGAAGCCCACCCGAGACCTTGGTGTCCTGAGCTTTTACTGGGGTTTGATCACTTACTGTACATGTGGCTGACCTGTTATCGCAGATCCTCTGAAAGTCAGAAGTGGTACTGTCTGGCCCACAGCTTTTTCCTTGTCATAAATCTCACTGTTAGACTGTCCAAAGGGCAAAATCCCAAGGCAAACAAAGTCACTCTTATTAGGAAGTATGTTCCTGGAGCCTAGGGATGACCTCCATGTAGTCAAGGAGAAAGACTGCAGTCTCTTCATGAACAGTTAATTTTTCATTTCATAGTTACCAAGTCTTGAGGTGTCACCCTCCCTCTTTTTCTTTTTTTTTAATGCTGCACAACATAGTTTGGGGGATCTTAGTTCCCTGACCAGGAATCAAACTTGTGTACCCTGAACTGGATGCATGGAGTCTTTACCACTGGACCAGCGAAGTCTCCTTTGCCCTTTGATGAACTCATCCTGTGTGTGTGTGTGTGTGTGTGTGTGTGTGTGTGTGTGTGCGCGCGTGCGCGTGTGCCCGCATGCTCAGTCATGTTTGGCTCTTTGCAACCCCATAGACTAGCCCACCAGGCTCCTCTGTCCATGGGATTTTCCAGGCAAGAATACTGGAGTGGGTTGCCATTTCCTCCCCCAGGGCATCTTCCCGACCCAAGGATCAAGCCTGCAGCTCCTGTGTCTCCTGTGCGGCAGGTGGATTCTTTGCCGCTGAGCCACTGGGGAAGGCTGAGCTCATCCTGCGGGTGGTGACAGAAGGAGAGGCGTAGGTTATAGAGGATGCAAGAGCTAGACCGTAGAAGCTTGCAGTCCTCTCAGTGTGGGAAAGTCAGGCAGCTCGGGCCTAATACTCAGAGAAGGAATCACAATTATCATGTTATGAGAGCTGTGCTGGCTTGGTTTTTCTGGTTGAGCCTAACGCACAGAGTCGGACACGACTGAAATGACTTAGCAGCAGCAGCAGCAGCAGCAGCAACGGGGCTAGACCTACCATGAGTTCAGCCCTCGTCTTTCTTTGTTTTCCAGTCTGGGAAACTCAACTCTATCCATTCTTCCAGGTGGATTGGATTATATGGACCAAAGTCCCAAGAAATGGATTTAAGAAATCAGTATCAAGTTTATTAATTTATAATTAAATACACACACCCACGTGTTTGCGCATACTTTTACATAGAACGGGATGAGGTCACTCCCCTGGGGGGCTCCCAGAGCTGATAAGTTATCCACTCAGGACACCAAAATATACCCGAGAAGGGGGCTTGGTCAGCAGAGACTTGGAGCAAGGAGAGCTGGCTTTAAAGATACGGAGGTTCTCACAGCCTGGTTGACTGGCCTAAATAACTGTACCAGACTCCTAAAATGCGAGGGAAATTTCTCGTGGTCAGTGCTGACAAGTCCTGAATTTCCACGTCTCCATTTTCATTATTTCTTATCGGGTCCCAAAGGTTTCTCTCATTACATTATTTTATATTACAATTTACAAGCTCATTTTATACAAGTGACATTTCAGAGTAACTGGTTCCTGGCATGTTAATCTCACAGATGAGCCGTCTCTAAATCACCCTGTGCTGTGGGTTAGTACTGCCTCTCATCCACTGTGGGGGCTGCCACGCTTGCTGTTTCCAAGGAGCTCTCCCCTCACTCCCCAGAGATTTCAGCACTCGGTAATTTGGGGTCCACCTCTGAGCCCCCATCCTCACCCTCCTTAGTTACCCTGTCAGATGAATGCTTTTTCTTTTTCTGTATTTTTAATGTGCAATATCTTAAAATGAAAATAATTAAAAATAAAAGGCAGACTGCCTCAGTGGAAGAGGGCTTTCCAGGTAGCTCAACGGTAAAGACTCTGCCTGCCAGTGCAGGAGATGCAGGAGAGGTGGATTTGATCCCTGGGTCGGGAAGAGCCTCTGGAGAAGGGAATGGCATCCCACTCCAGTGTTCTTGCCTGGAGAATGCTATGGACAGAGAACCCTGGTGGGCCGTAGCTCATGCGCCACAAAGAGTTGGACAGAACTTAGAGACGAGCATGCATGCACGCATCAATGGAAGGGGTATTGCTCAGTGTTGTTATGACCAGGCAGGTGCTCAGTATGAACACTCCTTCAAGAAGGAACTTGTCACCCCACCAGGCTGTTGGCGGGTGCTTTGTAAAATTACCTGGGAGAGAAACTCACACTCAAAACCCCTCTCTTCCTTTGTATGGTAGAAAAGAGACCATGAAAAAAATAGTAATGGTAGGAAAAAAAAATAAGATGGTTATTTGTGGATAAGAATTTAAAGTTCTCATGTAATATCCAGACTTTATATACCGAGGCTCACGCTTCACTTTGCCTACAGACAGACTTTGCATGTAAATGGGACTCACACGGCAATGTGTACCTATGTATGGATAATATAAATACATAGTATAAATACATAATGCTCTTCCTAATACAGCAAAGAAACAGTGGGGCAGATTTCAGAGTTTAAAATACAGTATTGTCATATTTTTAGAGCTGGAGTCACCTTAATGTGCTGTCTGCCTCACTCAGGCAAACTTTAAAATAATATCATATTTCACAAAACCCTATTAAACTGTCACATAAATTCCCCTTATTTCCTTTTCCCGTCGGTGCTGATTACCATGGAAGATATTTCTGTGTCAGTGGAAATTCTCATCTTTTCCCATCAGCCTCCTTCTCTTGCCTTGTTCTTTTGGGGGGCATCTCCAGGATGTGGTCTCCTAGGGTACCTTTGCTTCTCCAGAATGGAGGGAAAGGCAACCTGGTGACCCAGTGCTGGGTTTCTCATTAGCTGTGAGCAGCTTTGACCTCTTCTGGGCTGTGTTGAGAGACACTCTGATTTCAAAGGGCCTTACAAAGAGTTATCATTTCTCAAGGACTTCCTAGGGATCTGGATCACGCTAAGCCATTCAAGTCACCTCCTCTCATTTTCACAAGAACTTAATGAGGTGGGATTATTATTATTCTCCCTATTTGGCCACTGAAAAAATTGAAACTGGCTGTAAATAACTTACACAAGGTCAAGTTAGAGGTGAAATAGCAAGATTAAAATTTAGGGTGGCCAGTTGTCCTGGTTTGCCCAAGACTGAAGGATTCTGGGATTTTCAGTGCTGAAAGAAAAGGGACCCTCCTGGGCAAATTAGGATGGTTGGTCACCTATCTCAGATCTCAGTCCATTTGACTAGCTAACTATTATGGACACTACCCCACCTGTGTGGAGCAGAATATAATATAATAGTGTCACATTGAATTAATATAAAACTCACCCTTCTCTATTCCTATCTTTTTATATTGTGTTTTAGAGAAAGTTTTTGAAGTTGAATCTGGATGGTTCTCATTCAAACTTGATGCAGCCTTTTCAATAATTAATTCATTCATTTAATTTACTGTACTCTTGCCTGGAAAATCCCATGGACGGAGGAGCCTGGTGGGCTGCAGTCCATGGGATCGCTAAAAGTTGGACACGACAGAGCGAGTTCACTTTCACTTTTCACGTTCATGCATTGGAGAAGGAAATGGCAACCCACTCCAGTGTTCTTGCCTGGAGGATCCCAGGGACGGGGGAGCCTGGTGGGCTGCCGTCTATGGGGTCACACAGAGTCAAACACGACTGAAGTGACTTAGCAGCAGCAGCATGAATAATAATATGTGTGTGTGCATGCTATATAGCTTCAGTTATGTCTGACTCTTTGTGACCCTATGGATTGTTGCCTGCCAGGCTCCTCTGTCCATGGGAGTCTCCAGGCAAGAATACTGGAGTGGGTTGCCATTCCTTCCTCTAGGGGATCTTCCCAGCCCAGGGATGGAGCCCTCATCTCCTGTATCTCCTGCATTGGCAGGCAGGTTCTTACCACTAGCACCACCTGGGAAGCCCAAATAATAATAATAATAATAATAGTAATATAATCCTCCTTAATTAATAATTATGCAATTTAATTAGTTACATTTATTGAACAGTTTAATGTGTGCTTTTTTCTTTGCAAACAGGCTTTACTTGTTTATCCTATTTAATTTGGACAGCAATTTTATGAAATACTATTTTTTTTCTGGCTTTACTGAGATATAATTGACATATAACATTGTGTGAGTTTAAGGTGTGCAATGTTATGCTTTGAACCATTTTGCAAAATGATTACCATGGTGAGGTTAGTTAACACATCCATCACGCAGTACTATTTCACCCCCAGTTTTGCAAATAAGCCTCAGAGAACTTAAGTGACTGACCACAGTGTGCATGCAGGGCTGAGATGATAACCGAGGTCTGAGACCAGAGAGCTGGCTGGCTCAGGACATATGGGAACACTGTGGATGCGCCCTCGTCCTTGAAGCCTCAGGGCTGTCTGCAAGTGCCTTGCAGCAACCCAATCTTACCTGTGGAGCCGTGTCTCACTTCAAAAAGTAACTGCAGGAATTCTAACTTTTCAGAAAGATTCATAGCAGGGGGTTTCAAAATTGAGAACTCTCCAAGTAAATTTAAATGATGGCTTGATTTTTAAAATATCCATTTACATGCAATCGGCAGGGCCCACCTCTGACACAATTCCTTGGCTTGGCCTAAGGGATTGTTTGAAAGCAAAGCACTAGTGAGATGTCATTTGGCCTGTATTAAATGGCTTTCTGGGGAACTTCAAATCTATACACTGCTCAGGAATAACTGACGGCCAGAGATTCTCACATGATAGAATCTTCACACTATGAGCACAGAGTCACCTCCCTCCCTCCTATCCGTTTGTCTGGGTCATTCTGTTTCTGTTAGTGTCCGTTGCTCTTTCTGTCTCTAAAGCCCGAAAGAGGAAAAGAAGTATTTCATTAACTTCCTCTTAATTTACAAGTTCATCCATGCACATGCACGGTTTAGAAATCTATTTATAAGTCCCAATTTTCTGTGCCCATTTAAGGCTACTCATCCTCATCTAATTCTACTTTAAAGCTGCGTCTCAAAGGATGCCCCGTAGAACTTTTAAGAAGTCTTGCTATTAGTGCTTATGTGATTTTCAGGTGTCTCAGTGGTAAAGAATCCATCTGCCAATGCAGGAGACTCAGGAGACACAGATCTGATACCTGGGACGGGAAGATCCCCTGGAGTAGAACATGGCTACCCACTCCAGTACTCTTGCCTGGAAAATTCCATGGACAGAGGAGCCTGGCAGGATACTGTCCATGGGGTCACAAAGAGCTGGACGTGGCTGAGCATGCAAGTATGCGCACATGTGGTTTTCAGACACTGACATTCCTCTCACTAGGCTTTGTTCTTCTAACCCATATTTTTAAAAAACTTTTTATTTTGTATTGGCATATAGCTGATCAACAATGTTGTGATAATTTCAGGTGGACAGCAAAGGGACTCAGCCATACATACATATGAATCCATCTTCCCGAAACTCCCCTCCCATCCAGGCTGCCATATAACACTGAGCAGAGTTCCCTCTGCTAGACAGTAGGCCTTTGTTGGCTATCCATTTTAAATATAAAAATGTGTACATGTCCATCTCAAACTCCCTACCTATCCCTTCCCTTCATCATTCTAGCTGGCATTGTTTTTTAATGTATGGTTGTGTGTGTGTTTATCTGTGTAGTATTTGTGTGTGTGTGTTTGCTCGTGCATGCCCCAGTTACTATGCTGATTCCTAGTTTCTTTGGAAACAAAATTGAATGAAATAGATATCCTTAGGGACATTTTGAGATCTTCTTAGGCTCAAAGCATTTTAAGAATTTGAGCCCCCATCATCATATATCATATTAAACATAATAAAATGCCCTCATATCCCACATTTCTCTTTTTAAACTGAATTTGAAATAATTTCATGTTTGTTTTATAATTATTGGGCTATGGCTGATACTCAGTTTATGGTTGGCTGTGATTCCTTAGCCAACATTGTCCGCACTCAAGAATTTCTGTGAAGTGAGGAAATCTTACCTACCGCTGACTTTCAAAGATAATAAAGTTTTTATGAGTACTAAATTCACTCATTAATGAAGTTGACATAATATTCTAATTTTGAGGCAATTAAACACCTATTGCCATCAAATAATACTTCATATTTTAGAGCCAACATATACATTTCAGGTCTCAAACACTTTGCTGAGTTTTACCAAGCCCGTTGGCTCCGGGCACTGTGTCTTGGGGCCTGAGGAGTGAAGGACTCTGGATGTCTTTTGTGCCCTGAAGCGTGTTCCAGCTCAAGACAGGGAAGAAAAGCAAGACGTGTGAGGCAAGGTGGACTCAAGGTGCTGATGCCACAGTAGAATTGTGAGCCAGATGGTCAAGGAGCACAGGCTCTGGGGTTTTTAATTCAAACTCAGAAGGAAGTAAACAGGGAGGTTACCCTGAAACGAGTGAAACTCGAGCTGAGCTTGAAGTCCATTGGAGCCGGTCAAGCAGAGAGGGTGTGCCGTCAGAAGAAGAGCCGATGCTGGGGGGCAGAACCGAGCCTGTTGAGCCAGCGGGCTGCACACTGTGCTGCGGGGGTGTGCGGGGAGTGTCAGCACAGCTGTGGCCTTCCCAAGAGGGGGGTGGCCCATCGTGGAGGGCCTGTGCCCCAGAAAGAAGCCTTAGAGTTTTAGTTTGGCTGTTTATTATTTGTTTATTTTTACTGAAGTATAATTGTTTTACAATGTTGTGCTAATTTCAGTTATATAGCAAAGGGATTTGGCTCTATATATATATATATATATATCCACAGGTTGTTGTCAATTCAGTTACTCGGTCATGTCCAACTCTTTGTGATCCCATGGACTACAGCACACAGGCTTCCCTGTCCATCACTATCTGCTAGAGTCTGTTCAAACTCATGTTCAATGAGTCTGTGATGCCATCCAACCATCTCATCCTCTGTCACCCCCTTTTCTTTCTACCCTCAGTCTTTCCTAGCATCAGGGTCTTTTCTAAAGAGTTGGCTTTTTGCATCAGGTGGCCAAAGTATTGGAGCTTCAGCTTCAGCATCAGTCCTTCCAATGAACATTCAGGGCTGATTTCCTTTAGGATTGGGTGGATCTCCTTTCAGTCCAAGAGACTCTCAAGATATATATATATATGCCTTCCAGACCCAGGGATGGAACCTGTGTCTGTGTGTCCTGCATTGGCAGCAGATTCTTTACCTCTAGCACCACCTGGGAAACCCCATATGTATGCATGTATACGTGTGTGTGTGTGTGTGTGTGTGTGTGTGTGCGTATCCATATTTGCTTTCTCTCTGATTATTTTCTATTACAGCTTATCACAAGATAGTGAATGTAGTTCTCTGTTCTGTACAGTAAATACTTGCTGTTTGGGTCACTTGTAGAGACATGGATGGACCTAGAGATGGTCATACAGGGTGAAGTAAGAAAGAGAAAAACAAATATTGTATATTAATGCATATACTTGGAACCTAGAAAAATGGTACAGATGAACCTATTTGCAGGGCAGGAACAGAGACGCAGAAGTAGGGAATGGGTATGTAGACACAGGGAGGGAAGCGGAGGGTAGGATGAATTGGGAGATGAGGATATTGACACTACCAGCTGTAAAATACACAGTGAGGACCGGCTGTATAGCCCGGGCTTCCCAGGTGGCGCTAGTGGTAAGAACCCACCTGCCAATGCAGGAGACTTGAGACGCGGGTTGAGAAGATCCCCTGGAGAAGGGCATGACAACCTACTCCAGGATTCTTGCCTGGAGAATCCCATGGGCAGAAGAGCCTGGTGGACAGCTGTCCATGGGGTCTCAAAGAGTTGGACATGACCGAAGCGACTCAGCACTCAGCACAGTGGGAACCTGCTGTATAGCACAGGGGGCTCAGCTCTGTGCTCTGTGGGGGCCTAGGGGGTGGGATGGAGGGGGTGGGAGGGAAGCTCAAGAGAAAGGAAATGCATGTATACATATGGCTGATTCACTTTGTTATACAACAGAAACTAACGCAACCGTTGAAAGCAATTAGACTTCAATGAAAAGAAAGTCTTAGTTTTATCCTAAGGGCAGTGGGATGGGGGAGATGAATATTTTTGTATGAACAGGGACGGGGGGATGTGAAATACTCAGAAAGGTATTTTGGAGGCAGAAATGACAGGACTCAGTAACTCTGTATGTGTGGGGTCGCTTTCTGTTGTGAGGGGTCTGGTGAGACGTGAGACCTCCCTACTTCTGGTGAGTTGCGTGGAGGCACAATGATGCTCTACACTTTCACCAGCACAGGCCACGCCGGGCCCTGAGCTTGAAGGCCCGAGGCCATGGGGCTTGTCTCTGGACAGCTGTCTCTGTCAGCCCAGGCCACAGAAACCAGCAGGAGGGTGTTAGGAAATGTCAGGAAAGGCAGAAGAAAACATCAGGAAGAGGGGCCAGAAATAAGTCTTTGATCCTGATAGAAGACCGGTTTGGGAGCAGTGGAAGACTTTACATGCTGATCTCACTTTCTCAGTTCAGGCCTAAATGTGTCACTAACATTCTCTGCGAGGCTCCCTGGCCAGACCCCACCCCCCTCCCCTCCACACACACACTCTGTTGATTCCACACATCCTAGGAGCCCTTGGCCTGCCAGGAGCTCTTTCTTGTTGCCCAGTCATCTGTGAATATACCTAATTCAGAAGGTGAATACATTTAAATGGCTTAAACATGAAAGGCATGTTGCCAAGCAACCGGGAAACTGAAATACCCTTGTCAGGGTATGCAAGGGAAGAGCTAGCAGGTCACTGCTGTAGTTGTTTTTATTGGAACAGCATCAGTAATAATCCTCTTTCTCTTTCTTTTTCTCTTGTATCTTCTCTCACTCCCTCCTTTCATCTCTTCCTGTAAATCAGCAGCTCAGCCTTAATTTTAAAACATAATATCTCTATTTCAACCCAAGTGTGGCCGGAATAGCTCTGGGTTCTGCTTGGGGAGTAACTAAGCAGGAAAGTTACTTTCTCTATTCCTGACTTCTCCCTGCTCCTTAAACACCTCCAGATTCTTGAAACAACCTGTACCATGCCAACCCTTGCAGGAGTAAAAAGGCCCACATCTCAAGGCAAGCAATGCGGCTATTGAAATTTCCTGGCACGATTTGAGTTTTAAAGCACTCTGCTCCAGTGTCGGGTGGTGACATATGTTTTGGGCTTAAGACTTAAATTTTCTCCTACCTTCTTGGTCCTTGTGACTCAGGCCCATAATTTATTCATCGTGTGGTTTTCACTTGGTGGTTTTTCTGTTCTTCAATAGCGGAAACTAAAAAGGCTTTGGCAAGAGGGAGGTTGAAAATTCCTGAAGGATAACGCAGGGAAGAGAGCAGGCTTTCAGTTGGCAATTTATAATTTAAAAGGAGAATCATCTGCATTTCCCTGGTGGCTCAGTGGTAAAGAATCTTCCTGCCAATGCAGGAGATACAGGTTTGATCCCCGATCCAGGAAGATCCCACATGTAGTGGAATAACTAAGCCCGTGCGCTGCAAGTGCAAAGCCTGTGCTCTAGAGGTCCTCAGTCTCACCTCCTGAGCCCATGTGCTGCCACTACTGAAATCCGCTTGCAGTCACGCCTGCACTCTGCAACAGAGAGGAGCAGCCACTCGCCAAAACTAGAGAAAAAGCCTAGGCAGAGTGAAGACCCAGCACAGCCAGAAATAAATTATTTTAAAAAAGAGAGAATCATCCTATTTGCCTATTTAAAAATGTCCCTTGCACAGGAGATTGCATTTCCCCCCTACCCTTATCACTTCTGTCGACTTAAAAACATAGCCACAACCCCAAAGTTGAGAGCTATGCTTTGTTCAGTGGAAATTTTTAGGACTTAAACCCAGGAGGTGACATCTCAAGTAACCCTGAGGGAACTGCTCAGAGGAGGCGAGGGGAGGAGCCAGGTTATACAGAAGTTTTACAAAAAAGGACAGTTAGCTTGAACATCAAGAGATTATTGTTTATGAAAAGAAACCAGATATCTCAAATTGAGGAATTTTTTTCCTGGTGACTCAGCAGTAAAGAATCTCCCTGCTAATGCAGGTGATACAAGAGAAGGGAGTTCGATCCCTGGGTTGGGAAGATCCCATGGAGAAGGAAATGGCAAACTGCTCCAGTATTCTTGCCTGGAAAATTCCATGGACAGAGAAGCCTGGTGGGCTACAGTTCATGGGGTCACAAAAGTTGGATACCACTTAGGGACTAAATAACAAAACAACATGCATTTTTCTATGTGAGGGAAAAGGCGAGAGTCTGAGCTCACTGAAATCATTCCTTTACTATGTATCTCCGCTCTCTGGGCCAGTATCCTGTATTTTCACATCCTGAGTTCCTCAGGGCTCACTGTAGGGAGTGGCTGTGGCCCTTTGGCTGCTAGAGCTTGCAGGTATTCTTCCTGAGCACCCTGGAGGATTAGAATAGCTGATGACTGTGACATCCTTGTTTATTGATGTGGCAGGGAATACTCCTTTTTTCACTTCCCTTCCCCTCTTCACAGACGCCTAATAGTATCTCACAATAAGATTTCCTAACAGTCCATGGTAACACGGGCAGATGCTGTGCATACGGAAAAAACTGTCTTTGGAACAGAGCACCTGCACCTTCAGGGACTTTGAATTCTTTTCTCTTTCAAATACGATCAGACAAATAATATGGGTAAGAGCAAAGTGAGAGACCCATTGTATGTGATCTGGGAGCAGAATTATTCACTAGGATATTTCAATGTTTTCTGAGCAAAGCAATAGCTCTTTAATCTCTTTCTTCAAGATTTGTATCTGTATCTTTCAGTGCTTTATAATATGCCTCAACCTGATGAGATGTAATCTAGTGTAACAAGGTGAGCTGTGTTGGATGTATCTTTACTGAGCTGGAAAAGGACTCCTTCCAACTCAGTTCGTTTATTTAGGCTTCTCGAGGTTATTGGGATGCTCAGCTGTGTCACTGTTGCGCCTAGGCTGAGAGCTCTGGCTGAAGATTGCTGAAATTTTGGCCGTATCTTTAAAACCATCCTTTCAGAAACAGCTGGTAGGGATTTGACCTCACCATCAGTAGTCTGTAGGTGACACAGCCCTCCTGGGATCTTCTGGTGCTTGAAGGAATTATAAAGCTTTCCTCTGGACAGAATTAATTCTATTAAGGAGGCCAGAGGCAAAGGAGCCGGTGTCCTGGGGTACCAGTGAGCCAGTACATACCAGGCAGAAATGTGAGCATCCCTAACTGAGATCAGCTGATGGGTTGGTGGGGGTTTGGAGGTGCAGTAGCATCTGTCTGCAATTTTCCTGATGCGATTACTCACTTCTCCCAAGTGACTGTTGCTTCTGTGGGTAGTAAATTTCTTAAACCCAATCTAAATACTGTATTATGATACTGTATATATTATGCATCATTAGAGCACAGATGTATCATTTTTATTTCCAGCATATTATAGTATAACAAAATCTGTAGAAAAAAATCTGTACCATTTGACACATATGAGGAAATGCAGATATTTGCTCTTATTTATGCAGAGTCTAAAATTGTTATCTCAGCCTCCATTACACCACTTCCTCTTGGTTATCTGAAAATTGCCCAGGAATAGATTTCCTGATTTTCTTTTCATTTATACATTATCCAAACCCGCTTTCTTATAGTCAGCGATAGGCAAGACTAGATATAGTCAAAATAAGAAAGTGAGATTGCCCTTTGCAAAGAAATATGGGTTTGTAATAGTTCAAGATTGGATTTGTTTCATGAGAAAGAAGGCAATGAAACAATGTTTTGTGTGTGTGTGTGTGGGGGGCTTATTCTTTTATTCATTGTATTAATGTCTCAACTATATTACATTGGAATGTATTTACTTTTACCACTGAGTATGGTGAACAGTATCAGTTAGAGACTTGAAAGAGGGTCCAGGACTGTATTGTTCAAGTTAATACAATAAGCCCTCTACATATGAATGACCTCCACCCCTCCTCTAAATTCTCTGTTGCCTCCATTTGCCTTAATTTTCTTCATATTACTTAGAGGATGTTGCTGTTTGTCTTCCCTACTAGAAAGTAAGCTCCTGATGACTGAACTTTGACTCTTGCCTTGTTATAGCTCCAATTTGTATTATAATGCCTGGTGCATCATAAGGGCTTAATAAAATACTTGTTGAATGAATGGATTCTGCAAGAATTAGTGAAATATGTTGTGAAACAACTGGGCATGGAGAGGTTAATTAAAGGTTAATTACTGTTAATTATAGGCTTCCCTGGTGGCTCAGTGGTAAAGAACCTGCCTCCCAATGCAGGAGACACAGGAAACACAGGTTCAGTCCCTGGGTCGGGACAATGCCCTGGAGGAGATGACAATCCACTCTAGTTTTCTTGCTTGGGAAATCCCAAGGACAGAGGAACTTGGCAGGCTACCATCCATGGGTTGCAAAGAGTCCGACCCGACTTAGCAACTAAACCACAACGGGGCTTCCCAGGTGGTGCTAGTGGTAAAGAACTTGCCTGCTAGCAGAAGAAATAAGAGACATGGGTTTGATGGCTCAGTTGGGAAGAGTCCCCTGGAGGAGGGCATGGCGACTCGCTTCAGTATTCTTGGCTGGGGAATCCAATGGACAGGGGAGCCTGGTGGGCTACCATCCACAGGGTCACAGAGTTGGACGTGACTGAAGTGACTGCATGCATGTGCTTGGAGCAGACCTTTCCTGAGGTCAGCCTTTGCTCCACAGCTTCCTCCCTGCTGCTCCCCCAGATCCTCAGTGCGGCAGTTGAGGGGGCGGGGCATGGGCATCCTCTCTCCTCCTTCTGTCAGTACAGGAGCCCTTGTATTTCTGCCAAGAAATTAGAAATCTCTTTACAGAAAGAAGCCAGTGTCTCAAGCTGTTTACCTTTCATTCTGTGGTCAGGAGATCATTTCTCAAGCTTTGAGAGGAAGACAGAGTGCAGAGTTCTGCGAGGGATAAGATCTGAGGCCACTCCAGTATTCGGGCCTGGAGAATTCCATGGACTTTATAGTCCCTGGGGTCACAAAGAGTTGGACACGACCTGAGCGACTTTCACTTTTCACTTTCTTGCCCCTGGAGGAGGGTGGGGATGAAGATGATTGGTTGGGGATGAACTGAAGTTTTTAACCTCACCATTTGGAGCAACCCCAAATGAGGCTAGTTTGGAAACAGAAGTCTGGTCAGTTGCGTGTTCTCATGGCATATGGGCCAGAAAACCAGTAGCTTATGAGTTTGTATGGACTTTCCTAGTGTTCAGTGATCAGGACTCTGTGCTTCTGGTGGAGGGAGCACGGCTTCAATCCCTGGGTGCATAACCAAGATCCTGCATGCCCCATGCCCACCTCCCCTCCTGCCCCCCAAAGTGTTTGTAAAAGAAGGCATGTGAAAAGTAGGCCCTGCTCATCTGGGAAGGAATTGTACCCCAGTAATCAGGAGCAGCGAGGGAGATGCAGTTCACACTTGATTGTTCAGAAACTTATTATTAGCACTGATTACCTGCTCTCTATTTTTCTGCTGATACCTGACTTTTGACTTCTCTACTAATTAGCACTTGCATCTGAATATTAGAGAAAGAGAAAAAAAAAAAAAGAGATGAAGTTCCCTGTAATTTCACTTCTTATTAGGCACTGTCTTAAAAGAATACAGGAGAATATAGTAGAATCAAAGGGGATTGAAACCACTGGCCAAAAAGGTTTATTTTTTTTTATCTATAGTGTTTCACATTGCCATTGATAATCAATGAATTTAGTGTTGCAAAGACCTGAGAGAGCCTGATTTTATAGGTCAGGGACTTAGATTTCAGAACAGTTCAATCTTTCCTAATACGTTCAATTGGTAGGATGCAGACGGGGCCTCAAACCCAGCTCGTTCGACTCAAAATGGACATGGTGCTTGCTGTCACGTCAATATATCATTGTGTTTTATCTCAAGAGGATTAATTTAAGCGTTCCTCTTGAGTATACAAACAGAATAATATATGGTCAAATGAAAAGAACATTGGATTTTGTTTCAGAACACCTACATTTTCCTCCAATGATTTTTAATGATTTGGTTTTGTTATTGTATAATTCGAGTTGTTATTTAAATCTTCAGAGGGAAAAAAAGATCTAGGCTCATGGCTTCACTGAAAAATTCTGAAATAAAATTAAGAAAGAAATACTTCTAAACTTCGAAAATCTTCCACAGACATGAAAAAGTGGTAATGGCTTCCAAGTCATCATAAAGGACATTACAAGAAAGAAAAACTACGGGCTCTTGTGGGACATAGATGCACAAATCCGGAGGGAAAAAAGAACAAATCTAGAATTACAGAAATGACATATATTGTAATCAAATTGATTGGTTCTCAGGAGAGTAAAGTTGATACGACTTGAAAAAAACCAGTCAGTTTAATACAACGTGATGTCTTGTTGCTCAGTCTCTGAGTCATGTCCGTCTCTTTGCAACCCCATGGATTGCAGTATGCCAGGCCTCCCTGTCCTTCACTATCTCCCAGAGGTTGCTCAAACTCACGTCCATCAACTCAGTGATTCCATCCAACCAACTCATCCTCTGTCGTCCCCTTCTCCTCCTGCCCTCAATCGTTCCCAGCATCAGGGTCTTTTCCAATGAGTCAGCTCTTCACATCAGGTGGCCAGATTATTGGAGCTTCAGCTTCAGCATCAGTCCTTCCAATGAATATTCAGGGTTGATTTCTTTTAGGACTGACTGGTTTGATCTCTTTGCAGTCCAAGGGACTCTCAAGAGTCTTCTCCAGCATCACAGTTCAAAAGCATCAATTCTTTGATGCTCAGTCTTCTGTATGGTCCAACTCTCACGTCCGTACATGAGTACTGGAAAAACCATAGATTTAACTATATGGACCTTTTTTGACAAAGTGATGTCTCTGCTTTTTAATATGCTGTCCAGGTTTGTCATAGCTTTTATTTCAAGGAGCAAGTGTCTTTAAATTTTGTGGCTGCAGTCACACTGTCTGCAGTGATTTAGGAGCTCAAGAATAGAAAATCTGTCAGTGTTTCCATTTTTCTCCCATCTACCTGCCATGAATTGATGGGATCGGATGCCATGATCTTAGTTATTTTTAATGCTGAGTTTTAAGCCAGCTCTTCCATTCTCCTTGTTTACCCTTATCAAGAGGCTCTTTAGTCCGTCTTTGCTTTCTGCCATTAGAGCTGTATTATCTTCACATATGAGGTTGTTGATTTCTCCTGGCAATCTTGATTCCATCTGTGAGTCTTTCAGCCCAGCATCTTGCTACTCTGTATAAAAGTTAAATAAGCCTGTCCATGGACAAAGGGGAACCTGCAAGGAGAATGTAGGAGGGGCATAATCACGTTATAATCAAATCCCATACCTGCAGGCTGGGTGACCCACAGACTGAAGAATACCAAGGAAGTCCTTGCACTGCTGTGACAGTTTTAGGCCCCACGTCGGACTTCCTAACCTGGGATATGGCAAAGGGAATCCCCAGGGAATCTGACTTTGAATGACATTGGGATTTGATTATAGGACTTCCACAGGACTGAGAGAAACCAAGACTCTTGGAAGGCATGAACAGAATCTTGTGTCCACCAGAACCCAGGGGAAACCCCACCGAAGACTGCTCCACTGCCTGTGAATATTAAGCGTCTACTGCAGAGGTGTGGGTCAGGAGTGGCCTGCCGCAGGGTCAGGGCTGCTGGCACCAGCAATCCTGGGAGGTGCTTGTCGGCATGTGCTTAGTCTTTCAGTCGTGTCTGGCTCTTTGTGGCCCTGTGGACTGTAGCCCCCCAGGCTCCTCTGTCCTTGGGCTTTTCCAGGAAAGAACGCTGGAGCAAGTTTCCATGTCCTCCTCTAGGGCAGGAAGATCAGGGATCAAACACAGGTCTCCTGAATTGTAGTTGGATTCTTTACTGTCTGAGCCTCCAGGGAAGGCCAAGAATACTGGAGTGGGTAGCCTATTTCATCTCCAGAGGATTTTCCTGACCCAGGTATTGAACTGGGTTCTCCTGCATTGCAGGTGGATTCTTTACCAGCTGAGCTACCAGGGAAGGGCATGGTGGCATAAGCCCTTTTTGAAGGTTTCCAATAGACCATGGAGCTTGTAACCTCCAGGACTGGTTCACCTCAGGCCAAACGACTAACAGGGATGGAGCATAGCCCCACTCATCAGCAGATAATTGGATTAAAGATTTTTGAGCATTGCTCTGCCCACCAGAGCAAGACCCAGGTTTTCCCCAGAGCCAGTCCCCTCTATTAGGAAGCTTTCACAAGCCTCTTTCTCATCCATCAGAGGGCAGACAGAAGAAGCAAGAACTATAATCCCATGGCCTCCAGAATGAAAGCTACAATTACAGAAAGCTAACCACAATGATCACATGGATTTATAGCCTCGTGTAACTCAGTGAAGGTATGAGCCATGCCCTGCAGGGCTACCTAAGATGGTCCGGTCATGATGGAGAGTTCTGACAAAATGTGGTCCACTGGAGAAGGAAATGGCAAGTCGTTTCGGAATTCTTGCCTTGAGAATCCCATGAAGAGTATGAAAAGGCAAAAATACATGACATTGGACACCTACCCCAGGTTGGTATGTGTCCAGTATGGTACGGTCCAATATGTCCAGTATGCTACTGAGAAAGAGTGGGAAAATAACTCTAGAAAGAATGAAGAGGCTGGACCAAAGTGAAAACCATGCTCATCTGTGGATGCATCTGGTTTTGAAAGTAAAGTTCGATGCTGTAAAGAACAATACCCTATATGCAGCTAATTAAAAAAGGGAGGTAGAAAAATCTTTATATATTGATCTAGAAAGACCTCCAATATATATTAGTGAAAAGCAGACAACACAGAAAATGTTCATAGCATGCTATCTTTGGTGGCAAACTTTAGCATCATGTATATTCTATATAGTATATAATTTTTTCGATCAAACTCTTTTCAAATTTTCTTTCTCACAATATTCTTTCATTGAGATTTTCTTCTTTAATTTTTATTTTATATTGAAGTACAGTCAATAACCTCAGATATGCAGATGACCCCACCCTTATGGCAGAAAGTGAAGAAGAACTAAGGAGACTCTCTTGATGAAAGTGAAAGAGGAGAGTGAAAAAGTTGGCTTAAAGCTCAACATTCAGAAAACTAAGATCATGGCATCCAGTCTCATCACTTCATGGCAAATAGATGGGGAAACAGTGGAAACAGTGGCTGACTTTATTTTTTGGGGGTCCAAAATCACTGCAGATGGTGAGTGCAGCCATGAAATTAAAAGACGCTTACTCCTTGGAAGGTAAGTTATGACCAACCTAGACAGCATATTGAAAAGCAGAGATATTGCTTTGTCAACAAAGGTCCATCTAGTCAAGGCTGTGGTTTTTCCAGTAGTCATGTATGGATATGAGAGTTGGACTGTGAAGAAAGCTAAACACCAAAGAATTGCTGCTTTTGAACTGTGGTGTTGGAGAAGACTCTTGAGAGTCCCTTGGACTGCAAGGAGATCCAACCAGTCCATCCTAAAGGAAATCAGTCCTGAATATTCATTGGAAGGACAGATGCTGAAGCTGGAACTCCAATATTTTGGCCACCTGATGTGGAGAGTTGACTCATTTGAAAAGATCCTGCTGTTGGGAAAGATTGAGGTTAGGAGGAGAAGGGGATGACAGAGGATGAGATGGTTGGATGGCATCACTGACTCAATGGACATGGGTTTGGGTAGACTCCAAGAGTTGGTGATGGACAGGGAGGCCTGGCGTGCTGCGATTCATGGGGTCGCAAAGAGTCGAACACGACTGAGCGACTGAGCTGAACTGATGGTTGGTTAACAATGCCATGCTGGTTTCAGGTGTACAGCAGTGTTTCAGGTGTACATACCCATGTATCTATTCTTTTTCAAATTCTTTTCCCATTTAAGTTATTGCAGAATATTGAGCAGATTTCCGTGCTATACAGTAGGTCCTTGTTCATTAACTGTTTTAAATGTGGTGATGTGTACATGTCAATCCCAAATTCCCATTTATCCCTCCCCTCTCCTACCTTTCCCCTTTGGAAACCATAAGTTTGTTTTCTAAGTCTGTGAGTCTCTTTTTTTTGTAAATAAGTCCATTTATATCATTTTTAAAAGATTATGCATATAAATGATATCATTTTCTTTTCCATTTGTTTCCTGGTCTCTTTCTTCACCCCCTTGCCCTTCAGTCAGGCCATTTTTATCCACTCTCTTCCAGAGTTAATGTCATGTTAGCTGACTTGACCTTAATATCACAATATGCGCTTTTTTGCCATTTCTCCTGGCATCTTTAGTTCTAAGAAAAGTCCCCATCTCATCACACCATTGTAGAATGATTTTTTATGGTGCTTCCATAGCCTATAAAATTACTCCTTAGCCTGGCTAAAAGACCTGTTTAAAAGAATTGGGTACAGATTTAGCTTATAGTATCATTCTTATCTTCCATATAGCTATTGCTTCAATCACATAAAATGACATCGCTTTTCTTCAGACACTATGTGCTTTATGACATAGTTATTTTGCAAATATATCAACTTATCCCTTTCCTATCATCTCCCACCTTCCTTTCCTTTTTTCTTTTTGAAGTATTTTACTGATTTTTTTTTTTTTGACCACACCATGAAGAATGGGGAATCTTAGTTCCCTGCATGCATGTACGGGTGCTCAGTTGCTTTAGTCCTGTCTGACTCTTTGTGACCCCATTGACTGTCGCCTGCGAGGCTTCTCTGTCCATGGGATTCTCCAGGCAAGAATACTGGCGTGGATTGCCAAGCCCTCCCCCAGGGGACCTACCGGACCAAGGGGTGAAACCAAAGTCTTCTGCATCGCAGGTTGTTTCTTTACCCACTGAGCCACCTGGGAAACCCCCTTGTGGTACAAGTATGGTGTCCCAGCCTCTGGATCACCAGGGAAGTCCCTAATCTCCTTCCTTTCTTTTCTTCATCTTGCAAACTCCAATTAAAATGGGGTGAACCAGATCAAACGTCACCTCTTCTGTGAAAATTTAATCATTTTTTTAAAAAATTTTATCTTCTGTGTTTTACTATTGGACAATATTTAGAATATATTGAAAAATTGGAAATATTGACAAATATTTTGTATCTATGAAAACTGACATATGATTGTTATTTTCTGGGGAGACAGACACATTAGATCAGGATAAAGAGGACATAAGAGTGACTCAGATGGCCTCCACTCACAGATTTGTCTCTGTGTACAGATGCCTTTAAGTATCTATTAATACAATTAAACACAGATCGGATCCATTACAATTCAGGTATCTCACCTATATTGCTTTCACTCATCATTATGTGACAGGTACCCTCTAATATCAACAGAAAGAGATCTATGTGTCGTTTTTAATGGCTACATAGTATTCTTTTTTATGTATCATTTCCTTAGCTAATTTCCTGTGGATGCACATTAAGTCACTTCCAGGTGCTCGCATTACGGTAAATAATGTCATAATGAGCATTCCACTGTGCTTTGGAAATGTTTTGACAGTTTCCCCTGATCACATAAGATCTTGATTATCTGTTTTCCTGTCTTTCTCACCAGACTATTATTAGTTCCCTGAGGGCAAAAATCATTTCTTTTGGAATCTCAAGACCCTTATAGAGTGCCAGCAGGAGCTTAATAATACCTCCAAAAGAAAGAAGGGATAAACGAATGGATATTTATAGAGTTGGGTGCACATCGCACATGTCTTTAGTTCTTTCTCAGTTTCTCACTGGCCGTGAGCCTGATGCCTCTTAGGACTGTACAGTTCTCTGCTTGTTTCTAACAGATGTCATTGCCACTGACATAAATTTAATATGTGACTTTAAGAATTACAGTATGCCAAACCATGACTCCGCCATAGATCTTCATGGACTCCAGAATAGATTTTATAAATCGCAGAGAAAAAAAAAAAGATGTATACCCTACACTCTTTGCCCTCCCCTAAGCAGAGATGAGTTATTGAATCTTAAATTTTCAACTACAGGAAAAAACACATAGTATGTGTATTGCCTACTGTTTACAGCTGTTGTCTATTATGGGTTCTCTGGAGCACCATTTGGGGCTACAACTGAATGGCCCCATAGGTTGAACTCACCCATATGAATGCAAAATTGCCTTAAATCACAGAGAAGAAGAGAGGAGAATCTACTAGAAATGGCTAAACTGCTGCTTATGCTAACGTCTTTGTGAGAAGCCACAGTTTCCCTGTTTGCTTCTTTAGGAGAGCCTCTTAGGTTTTGTGGCATATGACAATCCAGTGAACTGTAAACTTGACTTTCCAAAGAAGGGAAACATCACTGATACTTCCTTGCAAGAGCTACATTTGACTTACTGACTATAACGCACTAATTCCACCAGTTATCCGGCAATGGGACTCAACTGGCCCAGACAATGAGAGGATCCAACTGATGCTGAAAATTTACAAGAGCTTAAGCTTTTTTTTTACTTCTTCGTGATGGACTGGGAACACTTACTATTGTTTAATATACTGTAAATGAGCATAGTTCAAAAACCACAGAGAGTGATGTGGAATTAGAGAACTGAAAACAGGCCACTGATTGGGTCCAGATTCATCAAGCCTCTTTTTTCTCAATACGCTTTTTATTGGCATGTCAGTACAGCTTGCTTTGGAAGTAATTGTGATCAGATGATATAGTGGGAAAGCTGACCTTCAACTAACTTCAACTGTGCTAACCAGCTGATTGCATACCACGCCCACCCCGTACTCTTCTTACTTAGTAAGTTCCAGTTAGCAAATTGTTAGCCTAACATGCAGAACCTCCAGTCCAAAACTCAGTTTCTTCAGAAACTTACGTAATTCAACTTAGACAGAACACGGTGGGGCTGGAATTTGAACTCTGGTAATACAGCTCTTGAAGTTGTTCTCTGAACTTATGGTTGCCAGCAGGGAAGGATGGGGGGAATGGATAGTTATGGAGTTTGGGATTGATATGTACACACTGCTCCACGTAAAATGGATAACCAACAAGGAATCACTGAGAACTCTGCTCAGTGTTATGTGGCAGCCTGGATGGGAGGGGAGTTTGGGGTACATGTGTATATATAGTTACATGTATATGTGTGGCTGAGTCACTCTGCCGTGCGCCTGAAACTATCAAAGCATTGTTAATCAGCTATAGTCCAATATAAAATAGAAAGCTGAAAAAATAAAAGTTGTGCTCTACTCCAGTAGGCTCTACTGTCTGTGACTAAACATATGTACTGTCTATAGAAATGTCAGGATTTTTTTGAAGCACAATCTTTGGTATGTCTTGCTCCTGTTTAAAAGCCATCATATACTCTCTATTTCTTAAAGTAGAAATTCTCAACTGTTTATTTCTGGGACACACCTAGCAAATATTCTCATGACAACTCTTTGTGTCCCTCTTTTCTCCCCAGTCCAGAAAGCACACTTGGGTGCATGCTATTCAAGGTAACCATATTATAAAGACGATCTTAAACTGTTCTTTTATTCCTATAAGTTGAACTAGAGTCTAACAAAATAGAACAAATATGTGATTACACTTGCCCAGTCAAATAGTGGTTTATTGGTCTCAAACATCTAGAAGCATTGAGGAAGCTAGTGAAGGTGCAGGATAGCTGTTTAAGGGTTTTTTTTCCAAGAACCCAGGCTCTTTCTACCTTTATGTTACCATCTTCTCATGTGACTTGGGTTCTCGAATTGGCTTCCTCACCTTACAGTGTCAGATCTATGTTCAAGGAAGGAAGAAGAGGCAGATACAAGAGACAGAAATCTTAGAAGGCATTTGCCAGGTGAAACCATGCTCTCTAATCCTTTTTCCGACAGACTTACCCTCTGGCTGCTATTCACATCTCAGTGGTCTTACTCCTGTCACATGGCCTTTCCTCCCTCTAAGAGGATTCATGAAGCTGGGTGTTTTGATCTGGGCACTTTTTTAACCTCCCCCGAAATCAGGGGTCTTGTAGTAGGAAAGAAGGGGACTAAAGCATATTGGACAAGGAACCAACATTTTGTGTGATATATACATTGTGAACATATGTATATATATCTATGTGTGGAGAAGAAAATGGCAACCCACTCTGGTAATCTTGGCTAGAGAATCCTGTGGACAGAGGAGCCTGGTCGGCTGCTGTCCATAGGGTCACCCAGAGTCAGACACGACTGAAGCAACTTAACATGCATGCATGCATTGGAGAAGGAAATGGCAACCCACTCCAGTGTTCTTGCCTGGAGAATCCCAGGGATGGGGGAGCCTGGTGGGCTGCCACCTATGGGATCCCGCAGAGTCGGACATGACTGAAGCGACTTAGCAGCAGCAGCAGCATGTATACATACAGGACTTCCCAGGTGGCACAGCGGTATAGAATCTGCCTGCTAATGCAGGAAACTCAATAGATACAGTGTTGGGAAGATTCGCTAGAGTAGGAAATGGCAACTTCCAGTATACTTGCCTGGAAAATTTCATGTACAGAGGAGCAGGGTGGGCTATAGTCCACAGGGTTGCAAAGAGTTGGACATAACTGAGCACATGTGTACACACACGCACATATACATATATAATGTGAATGTATCTGTATCTGTATCTATTTCTCTATATTATCTATGCTGCTGCTGCTAAGTCGCTTCAGTCATGTCCGACTCTGTGCGACGCCATAGATGGCAGCCCCCCAGGCTCCCCTGTCCCTGGGATTCTCCAGGCAAGAACACTGGAGTGGGTTGCCATTTCCTTCTCCAATGCATGAAAGTGAAAAGTGAAAGTGAAGTCGCTCACCCGTGTCCGACTCTTAGCTACCCCATGGACTGTAGCCTCCAGGCTCCTCTGTCCGTGGGATTTTCCAGGCAAGAGTACTGGAGTGGGGTGCCAATGCCTTCTCCGATATCTATATATAAAAGAAGCAAACATTTGCACTTTTATTAATAACCAGTGATTCTTCAATAGATCTCATCACAGATCATAGCATACCAGTGAGACACTGACTTCATGACTGAGAACTTCTGATTAACAGTATAAACTCCAAACCCAAAACAAAATGTATGAGGAGGGATATTACTAGTTTGACACCAGTCTAATTTCTAAATTCATGAGCTACCATTTCCAGTCCTTTGCTTCAGCCACTCGTGGCTCTTCTTGATTCTTGAAAGCACCGGTTTGTAAAAACTGATTGTTTTCACAGACTGGTAAAAACAATGAAAACACAACAGGAAACTGGTTGTGTTTCCTCTGTGTTCTTTGCATGTATCTTTTTCTTTGCTTAGAAAAGACCCTTCCTCACCTTCTCTCTCAAGTTGTGCTTGGTTGCCCAGTTGTGTCTGGCTCTTTGTGACCCCATGGACTATCGAGCACCAGGCTCCTCTGCTCATGGGATTCTCCAGGCAAGAATACTGGAGTGGGTTGCCATGCCATTTCTCTCAAGTTAGATGATAATTATTCTGCAGGACTGAGTCTAAATAAATGGCATCACATCTCTGGAAATGTCTTTCCCTCTCTCAGACAGATCTATTTTTGGTGCTTTATTTACACCTCCATTAGCTCGCTTGTCGTTATTTGCTTGAATGTTTGTCACCACCGACAAGTGCTTTGGTCTTTTACAGAACAAGAACTATAATAGATTCAGCTTTTTCTACTCAATGCCTCCTGCAGTTCCTGGAATATGTTCAAGATACCTGCTTAAATTAAAAAAAAAAAAAGCTGAATGTTATCCCCCAAATATAAAGGATCTGCAAAGTGAAGCAATGTGCTCTCACCACAGGCAATAAAAGTGCACGAATATATATGCCCCTTAAACCTGCATCTTGTTGGCTGTTGACAGAGGGCATTTTGTTTGTTTTAACTGATGATACTAGTAATATGATTGGATAATTAATAGTTTATTTCTCCGTATCTTTTATTCCTTGTTATTTAGGGGTTCTTGAGGTTATTCAGTTTTGTCTTTCTTTGTATAGAATTAGAGATATAGTTTATACTCTTTAAGGGGAGAAAAGCCATAAACTCACAGTTAAATACTTAACTCATGATTTGAATAATCAGGAAGAAAATGACTTGTTTAACTTTTAGACTGTTTAGTGGCTAACGTATTTATATCTGGCAAAAATTTTGTTCTCGTCTTTAAAATGAGTTTAGGAGCAGTAAGGAATTGGGTGAGGATACAGAAGGAAGTGAGAGTCCAAAAAACCCTCACAAAATCAAACAGGAGGTTAGAGCAGACATGGTGAATCGCTTGTCTGATTCCACACGTTCCTCACCTCCCACTTCCTCAAGTATGTGAGGACAGACATCACTAATCAATCAAAGACGCTTTCCACCTGAGCCCAGATGTGGTCTGAGAATAGGTCTCAAAGCTATGTGCATCTTCTGTCAACAAAGAAAAGATAAGTCCATCTTTTCTCAACGCATTCTGCATAGAGGTATGCTGTGTCAACACACTCCTTGTGATTGGCAGAGAGTGTGTTCCTGATTTCTTTCGCAAAGTGAAGGGTGTATTGCAACTCCAAGACTGAACTTCTAGGCACTTCCTTCTGTGAAATCTCTCCAGGATTGGCTTCAGTGTCATAAAGTCAATCATAAGTTTCCCAGTTCAGTTTCTGTACTTGACTCTCTTACTGCTGTGAAATGAGAGGGAACATCCTAGCCACAGATTTTATAACTGAGAAGGGAGAGAGCTAAGAGGTACACACCTAATGGCAAGCAATGTGCCAAGTGCTTTATAATTACATCGTTTAGTTTTTATAACAGCTACAGGAGGTCAGTATCATTGTCCTCATTTTACATGTGGGACAGCAGCCTTGGAGAAATTAAATCCTGCGGCTGAGATCTTACAACTGGTAAATGATGAAGATAAGATTCAATCTCAGATCTGGGACATCCAGCACCATGCTATTGGATACCGAAGAGAAAACTGTTTCTTTGGTGGTCTTCTAAAATCTGATTCATGGCTTGTTTTGATGCCACGAAGTACTTACGGTTTGGATAACAGCCTTGAGCTTTAACTTTATACTCTCCCGAGTCTTAGAGACTATAGAGGCAGATGGAAAATGGATAAATACACATTAGGTGTGTATTAGAAACAATCAACCTATTTAAGGCTTTATGCCAGTCAGGTGTAAAACTGGCTTCCTGGAGATTGTCTTGATGGATATGGAAACTGTATTTAGGTTTAATTTTCTTGCGTGTGTGTTTTCTTTCTCTCTGCAGGGCAGCGCCCATACCAAGTGATTACGGCTCGAGTTCACCCAGGAGAGAGCAATGCTAGCTGGGTGATGAAGGGGACCTTGGAGTTCCTGGTCAGCAGTGACCCCGTGGCTAGGCTCTTGAGGGAAAACTTCATTTTCAAGATAATCCCCATGCTCAACCCAGATGGTGTCATCAATGGCAAGTAAGTCAGGCACCGGGCCTAACTTAGGTCGCATTTATGTTACCATGATAATGGATTGTTGTTCTGCTCAATGGGTTTGACTTGAGAGGTCTTGGTACTCTGGCAGGAATAACTTCTCTTGAGTTCTGTTACCTCGCACAAATATCAGGATGTTCTCTATAAACATTGGTATCAATCTCATAGTTTCTTTTAATAGAAAAGTATAGACTCATAGGCAATTAGTAACAGAAGAATCCTTAGAAAGATCGAATCTAACACTCTCCTTTTAAAAAGGAAGGAATTGATGTCCATGATAATCAGATGAATCCCCGCGCACTACCTCCTGCCACCTGGGCTGGATTAATGACAAAGCCAGGGCTCAAACTGTGATCTGATGAAGTTAAGACTGGTGCTTTTCTTTGCTCCTGAGCCTGGTGGGCCATGGCCCACTGGGTCACAGAGGGTCGGGCACGACTGAAGTGACTGAGCACGCACTGCAGATCAGTCTTTATTCTCAGTTGTGTTTTTTACTTGGAGCAGGAAATGGCACTCCACTCCAGTACTCTTGCCTGGAAAATCCCATGGATGGAGGAGCCTGGTGGGCTACAGTCCATGAGGTCGCGAAGAGTCGGACATGACTGAGCGACTTCACTTTCACTTTTCACTTTCATGCATTGAGAAGGAAATGGCAACCCACTCCAGTGTTCTTGCCTGGAGAATTCCAGGGACGGAGGAGCCTGGTGGGCTGCTATCTATGGGGTCACACAGAGTCGGACATGACTGAAGTGACTTAGCAGCAGCAGTGTTTTTACTGAATTCTGGATACAGCTATAATAAGGGTGTCACTTTATTTAAACGGAATGGCTGAAATGGTTGAAGAATGGCCATAGGATGGCTAAAAATGAAATGACTGAAAAATGGTTGGCTGAAAGAGAGAAGACTGGGGTGGTGCTTTTCCTGGCCCACTCCTACATGCATTTCAGGATGTATATTGGGAAAGATGAATTCCAGTGTTAGAAAGAGTCAGCATTTTTAGAGTTTGTGGGCTGAGGCCCAGAAAGCAGAGTAGGTTCTCAATATCTCACAGCCAGTGGATGGGGGTGACAGGGTGAATATTCATACATACCTGCCTCAAGCTGTGGGAAAAAACTTAACATTCCTTCCTTTGGTAACAAATGATTATTTTTACTATAGGATTAGACAGTGATATCCTATGGAAAAACCAGAATTCAAGATAAATAGAAATATTGAAAGGAAACATAATTTCAAGAGCTAAAGATGCAAAAGAAGTTGTAATTTAAAATATCCATATTAGAGAGGCAAACACACGCTTTTATAAACAGAAAATAGAGCAATATTGAAAATGTGAAAATAAAGAGATAAAATGAGAATTATAAAAAATATGAAAAAGCAAATTTCAGAGATAAAATGACTTAAATAAGAAAATGTTTTAAGAGATATAAAATAATTTCTTTCAGGAAAAAATCCTAAATATTAACAAATGTTGAAATGCTGAGAATAGACTAGTTTCAAAGGGTAAGCATAAAAAAAGAATATTGAGAAGTTACAAAGGTTAAAGATATAAAGATGGTAAAATAGTAAAAGAGGATCAGAATAATTCCCAAAGGATAAAATATGTTAAATTACGCTAAAATGCAAGCGAATGAAAGCTAAAGCCTATTAAAAGAAAAAAAACAACAACAGGAAAGTAGATAAGTAAGTAAAGAAAGCAACCACATACTTAACAAGTTTCCTAGTTTTGTAGCTCCCCAATTTTTTTTTTTCTGATGGAATTTTTTTGGTGGGCAAAGAACAGGGTCCTTACTTTTTGTATATGGTGACTGGTTGGCACAGTCTGGCACTCTTTGCATACGGTGACTGGTTGGCACATGCGAGGCATGAGAGGACAAGTCCTTTAGCAGGCACCATCAATCAGACCTTTGGCAGCAATCAGGCTTCTTAGATCTCAAGTGGGACAAAGCCCTGAGGCACAGTGTCCGTTCCTGGTCCAGCAGCACTCAGCTGGCTCCTACCATGTGTTCACTGAGCTCTAGGAATCAGCTCTAGAGTCTCATTGAATGACTCCTCCCTGCTTGAGGGGCTAAGGATTTTATTAGCATGCTTACTGAGCCTAAATGGATGGAAAACAACTCTGCAAGCCGTCTTGAGGGACATGACCTCGTTTCAAACATTTTCTCATCCAAATTGGCTCTTTTCTGAAGTTATGCGTTCCCTTGAATTATCTGGAGTCTGGCTGAGAGTGAAAAGAGCACCGGGTTCAGAGTCATAATTCTACTTGGGAATTCTGGCTCTCGCCTGACCTACTTAGTTTTCTCTTCTGTTGAAACAGGAAGCTCCCTGTTGACCCATCTGGGTAAAGGTCTTAAAAGCCTAAGGTAATATTCAAGCTTTGGAACAAATACTATGGTTTCTTCTATTTCAGATGCTCACACCTCTGAATCAGAGGCTTGATCCAGGTCTTAGTTTGAAAGGTTAATGTGGTCTCATCAGTGAATATCCTTCTGGTCTGGACATGCTTTATTTCCAGCTGGTTGCTTTGGGTTCCCTAATGGCAGGCCAGCTTCTTCTTTATGACACCACCATTCATCATCATTACCGTTATTTATTATGACTAACTTACCCTTTTTATTTATATAGCATCTTTCATCATGCAGCTCAAAGCACTTTGTAGGTTACTTTGGATCACTCAAACCGTTTTGGCTGAGTTGGATTTGGAAATCATACCCTTATTTTACTGAAAGGAAAATTCCCAGGTCATTGCACATCATTACCAAAAGACTTGAGGCTGCCATGGAATCATAACATCACGTGATAAATACGCTTAAAATCCTCAGCTCGTGGACCCTTCTCAGAACATACCTAACATATGGTTTACCTAGTTTTTGTTGAGTCCCTAAGTCGTGTCCAACTCTGCGACCCCATGGACTTAGCCTGCCAGGCTCCTCTGTCCATGGGATTTTCTAGGCAAGAATACTAGAGTGGGTTGCCGTTTCCTTCTCCAGGAGATTTTCTTGACCCAGGGATTGTACCCATATCTCCTGTGTTGGTAGGTGGATTCTTTACCACTGAGCCACCAGGGAAGCCCATGGTTTATCTAATAGCCACTTGAATACTTCATTGACATTCCATTTAAGGATGTACACATTCCATAGTATATAATTCGGTGGATTTGTTTTTCTCTGTTTTTATCTTATGAATTTTACACATTTTGCCTAAAATGTGTAAAAATAAGGATAAGATAATTACCTTCATTTTACACGTCTTAACTTCCCCAGCTGAAATCCCCTCCAAGTTTGATGCAGTTCACCTGAACATTGCTTATGTGATATTGTTTCTGATGTTCTGACTTTCATTGGTTTTCTTGGGACACATTCCTGTTCATCGGCTTCTTAACATTAACAAAACTTCCCTGTGTGTGGTCTGAACAGCAAAGAGGCAAGATTTGCCTAAAGATTAAAGAGCTTGAACTTGAACTTGGCACTTAATCTACCACATGAAGCTTTTCTTTTACAAGAAATTATGGGCCCCAATGGAGTTTGAAAAACCGTGTAAAGGTGGAGTAGTTTCCTTGATGCTAATGGAGACTCTGAGGATGGCTGAGAGGTTTTAATAGCAGTGGTCAGGGAGACAAAGCCAGGATTTTCTAGCAGAAATAGAGAGGGTCTTGCCAAGCCAAAGGTATCTTAGCAACATATGTCTGTAACAGGAAAACAAACCACAAAGACGGTTTCCAAAAGAAACATCCTACCATCTTGTTGGCCTGGTCATTTCTATTGAACTGGGCTGAGTTCTGAGTAATCTGGGAGGCCTGACACAGTGATCCCTTGAGTCTTATAATTCTTTCCAACATGCAGTAGAGGTAGGAGATGACCGGCTGGGTTAAAGCAGAGGTGATAATGGTGGCTTGATTAAAGCGGGAGAGGGGGAAGACTGGTGATACCTTAAAAGGTCATCATGGTAAGTAAGTGAAGGAGAGGAAGAGATCTAATGTGAGTCTCAATTTTTGGACTTTGGTTGCTGGGTGGATGGTAGTGACAAAGAATTTTTATAGAATCAATACACAGGCCAACATTTTGTTACCAGTAGAATCGAAGTATATTTGTCCTTAGTATATGTACAAGTCTACAAACGTGATTACCTCTTCCAAGACCGTAGTGGAAAATGAGTAAATAACAGTAAAGAAAACAGTAAAAATGGCATTTTTCCATCTTGAATCCAGCAGAAACTAATACAATATTATAAAGCCAACTCTACCACAATATTAAAAAAAGAACAAAGGTCATGCTGTAAGTAATAGCTGACTACTTTAGGACAGGGGTCCCCAATATCTGGATTCTAACGCCTGATGATCTTCGGTGGAGCTGATGTAATAATGATAGCAATAATGTGCACAATGAATGTTTTGCCTGAATCATCCCAAAGCCACCCCTCCTGCCAGTTCATGGAAAAATTGTCTTCCATGAAACCAGTTCCTGCTGCCAAAAAGGTTGGGGCTCTCTGCTCTAGAGGAAACATATGAAACTATAAAGATCAGATAAAAATGTTGATGATTTTAACTATCTAGGACCATTTAAACTTAGTATGGATAGCCTTTTATTTGTGAGTTGGGAAGGCTTTATTTTACTACATTAAAAGCCCTCACAGACTTTATCTAAGAAAATATTTAGCACCTTTTATAAGTCAAGAAAGAATCTTGCTCTTTTACATGTATTTTCTTATCCAGTAATAATTATGGCCCAACCAGAGTATCAATAGATCTTCTGTATAATTTTCATTTATGAAAACAAATTTAAATACGTATACAGGGGTGAAGTCTTCAGAGCAGTTTATTTATTTTTTAATTGGAGTATAATTGCTTTACAATATTAGTTTCTGCTGTATGGCACAATGAATCAGCTGTAAGTATACATATATCCCTTCCCTCTTAAGCCTCCCTCCCACACCACCAGCCCACCCATGTAGGTTATCACACAGCACTGAGCTGAGTTCCCTGTGCTACACAGCAGCTTCCCATTAGCTGTCTATTCAGTTCAGTTTAAGTAGCTGATATTACAGAGGCAGGACTATAACTACCATCTATTCTGTACAGAGATTTAAAAGCATTAAAATAAAAGAAACTTAAAATGTTCTAGCTGAGCAGATTCTTGTATATTATTTAGTCTCTGTCCATCAAATGATAAGGTAATTGAGACTAAAGAGATAAAAATAAGTTATCACATAGCCTAGTTGAAAAATGGCACTAAAAATTGTCTAGATAATTAAAACACTCAGGCAAACACACACACACACACACACACACACACGCCCAGGTTGTATAGCTAGCTTGTGACAGGGTTGGGGTTTGGACCCAGTCTCCCTCCAGAGCCCATATTGATTTTAATCTATCAACTCTTCCCAGACTTAGATGGTGTACTTAGTCACTCAGTCATGTCTGACTGTTTGCGACCCCGTGGACTATAGCCTGCCAGGCTCCTCTCTCCATGGGGATTCTCCAGGCAAGAATACTGGAGCGGGTTGGCATTTTTTTCTCCAGGGGAGCTTCCTGACCTGGGGATTGAACTGGGGTCTCCATCATTGCAGGCAGATTCTTTACCATCTGAGCCACCAGGGAAGCCTGAGAATGCTGGAGTGGATAGCCTATCCCTTCTCCAGGGGATCTTCCTAACCCAGGAATTGAAATGGGAGTCTCCTGTATTGCAGGCAGATTCTTTACTATCTGAGCCACCAGGGAAGCCTGAGAATGCTGGAGTGGGTAGCCTATCCCTTCTCCAGGGGATCTTCCTAACCCAGGAATTGAAATGGGGGTCTCTTGTATTGCAGGCAGATTCTTTACCAGCTGAGGTACCACTTGGAGATGGAAGCAATGCCTCAGCCCCATCAGCAGAAACGGTTTCTAAAGTTAGTCTTTGTTGTTGTTGTTGTTAGGCTTTATATTTTATACTGGAATATAGCTATTAACAATGTTGTCATAGTTTCAAGTGGATAGCAAAGGGACTCAGCCATACATGTGCATGGATCCATTCTCCCCTCTGATCCAGGCTGCCACATAACACTGAGCAGAGTTCCCTCTGCTGGACAGTAGATCCTTGTTGGTTATCCATTTAAAATATAGCAGTGTGTACATGTTGATCTCAAATTGTTGACCTTGATCTTCACATCCAGTGTGACTGGGATGAAAGAAGGCATAGCCTTCCCAGCTTTCCACAGTATTGATCCATGATAAATGAATCAGTTTACCCTTGGTTTCCCTTCATAGAATTTGAATTCCCAGCTTGGCTTAAGCCTGGACACTCTACCATATCCTGCCAGCTTTTTCCATTGTAGAAGACATCCTTCCTATTGCCACCAACTTTCTGGCTGTAAACAGCACTCGTCTGACTTTGAATCATTTTGGTCACTGGGCTCCTCTTCCACTGTCCTCTCTAGTACATTTTTATTCAGGTGACAATTCAGGATCACAAAGCGATGATGGTGATCCCCTTTGGGCTCACTGCACCTTTGGTCTTGGCTAGGCCTCTTCATTCCTTTTTTTGATATGCTACCAGCTTCCCTTTTACATGACCTCAGTTCTTTGAATGTATTTCAAATCTCTTCAAGATAAAAACACATAGCACTGATTCTCAGATTTTCAAATTTCACAGATCAGTTACATTTGAAAAAAAGAACTGTAGTGAGTATATAATCTTTTAAAAATTTGCACAAGTAAGAATGGAAGATACTCTCTGAGCTGCTGACCAACAGACTCGTGAGAAATTCAGCATCAGATGTTTCCTGGGCTGCCTCCTCACTTACACAAAATCCTACAAGTAACTCAGAGGTTTGTGCTGCCGGATCTTTAGATCATGGAAGTGAGCATTCTTACTTTTCATGCCACGATACACTTGCTGCTGGTCATGAAGACTTCCTTGTGGGTAGAGAGCAGTGTAGTCATTGAATGAATTGGCTATTCCCAGTATCAATCTTCCCAGAAAGGAGTAAATCCTGGAACAGGAAAAGATGTCTGATAAATGGACCTTTTAGGGGGAAGAGATAATTCTGATGATCTTGAAATTGGAGAAACTCTGGTCCCCCTTACATCATTGAGGGTCATTTTAGAATGATGGCACCT
The DNA here is from genome assembly GCF_016772045.2 of Ovis aries. Classification (NCBI taxonomy): domain Eukaryota; kingdom Metazoa; phylum Chordata; class Mammalia; order Artiodactyla; family Bovidae; genus Ovis; species Ovis aries. The sequence continues at coordinate 16,693,500 of NC_056071.1, forward strand.
AGGATGTCAAGGAGGTCTGAAGAAGCGATTGCTCAACTTGCTGCCTAAGAATGAGAACAGCTATCACCAATGATCAATTTTAAATTTTTTGTGAGTAGTTATCATCTGTTATATCCTTTATTCTTATTATTGTTACTGAGTCACTAAGTTGTATCCTACTCTTTGCAAACCCAGGAACCGCAGCACGCTGGCTTCCCTGTCCTTCATTATCTCCATGAATTTGCTCAAACTCATGTCCACTGAGTCACTGATGCCATCCGACCATCTCATCCTCTGTCACCCCCTTCTTCTCTTTCCCTCAATCTTTCCCAGCATCAAGGTCTTTTCCAAAGAGTCAGCTCTTCTCATTTATTCTTAGTAAAGTGCTAATAAGCCTTTCCATCTTGTTTCAGCTGTGTTATTGAGATTGAAAGAGAGTATCTATGCCTCAGATTGGTGAAGAAGAGCAGTGGCAGTCATACTTAGAGAAATTCTTGAGGAGACAGGGAATAATAAGTACAATGGCGAGTATGTTTTTAAAATCATACTCAGTATAACTGAGACATTTAAAAATAAAATAGCTTTATTGTTGTTTAATTATGAAAGGATACATGATACAATCAAGATAATAGGTGTTGAAGAAGATGGGATTTAATTCACACAGTGATAAGAAATCTGAAAGTTCAAAAGAGGAATGCAGAAGAAACCAGGTGATTAATATTTGCAGAGGTAGGCACTGCCTACAAGCCTGGGGAAGCAAAGGGAAGCTGTGGAGTTACTGAAACCCAGGGGTTGAAAGGCTCCAAAACACTGGTGTTTGGAACTCTGAGAAGGAAATGTGACTTGTCATGGGCTTCAGTAGACTAAAGGTCACAGGTAAAAGGGTGAAAGAGAGTAATATCCAAATAGCAAGGGGACACATCCCACCTGTTTCTGGCACCCATGAGAGGATGCAGTGATGTTATTGGTGTGCATCTTAAGATGCAGGGGTTGAGCCAATCACCTGCTGCTGCTCTAGCCTCACTAAGTGGAACTGGGAAACATAGAGGGTACCCTTTACTTCCTCCTCCTGCCTTCTTATCACTCTCTAGTGCCTCTCATTGCGGAACCTAGCAGGAAGTCAACTGGCAAGGTAGTCTGAGCATTGCAATCTTCAGTTTTAGCTGCAGTGTGACAGAGAAGAAGAAAGAATTATGGGCTGAGAGCTCAGAGACAACTGGCGAAAAGCAAGCACAAAGCATCCATCTACAGAGTGCCCATTATGCAATTGCATTGGGCTTATTACTGTTTATATGTGACTTCTCTGTTTTCAAAAAATAAAGTGGTTTTATTGTATCTAATGGGGGGAAAATGAAGCATCATTATTGTAGAAAGTCCCATTGTGGAGAAAAACCTTAAGGAAGAAATTAAAAAGCACCCAAATTTCAGGCTAACACATTGCATTACTCCAAGGGGTACTGCTCACATTATCATCTGTGATAATTACATTGTGCCTGTGGAATTTTGTAACATGGAGTCCCTCCCTGAATCAGGCTGCTCAGAGAGAAACACTATTAGGAAGATGAAGAAGATGCATTAGTGTTTGTTCATAAATCTACAGCTTCGGGTATATCAGTTATTTCTTTACATGTATTTCTATATCCAAACTCATTCTAACTTTTACAAGATAATGTATTTTGTAGTAGAGTTTAAAAACAAACAGCATCTTCCTAATGGCAAAGAATACAAATGTTGTTATTAGTTTTTAAAACAGCGATTTTACTGTATTGTTGGGCCATAATTAATACAAACAGGTCTCCTTATAAACAACAGACAGGTGAAGAGTCTTGTCAGTCTCTTGACAAATTTCTCAGGTTGTTTCCTTGAGATAAATTCTTAAAAGTCATATTTTTAGTCAAATGTTCTGCGTATTTTATATTTAATGCATATTGTTACCAGATTTCTCTCTATAGAAGATATGCAGACGTGTATTCCTACCACTGATGGATGAAAGGGCCTGGTCTCCATACCTTTTTAACACTGAACATTATCATTCTTTTTATTCTTTGTCAATTTTATAAGATAAAAATATGATTTTAAATTTAATTTTTTATACTTATGGAAAAGTAAATATCTTATCCCATTTTGCAGATGAAAAAAAAAAAAGTCTGATGCAAAAATCAGGTGACATATGCAAGGTCAGCCACACGGCTGATGTTTCAGTCAGGAAGTAAACCCAGGTTTGTCAGGTTGCAAACCTCCCGTTCTTTCCACTTGGCTCTGCAGTCCCACTTATGTCAAAGCTTCCATACCGTCATAGGGTGACTCTTCTTTTGAATGCTGTCAGCATAGAACTTGGGAGGTGTAAGCGCCTAATACATACCTGTTAAGTCTAACTCAGGGTGCACCTGACCTTTCTAAAGTGTTTTAACATATGGCCCTCCAGATAGTTCATCTTCAGACCAGAGTAAGAGCTCTAAAGCGGTGGTCCACAAGCTTTTTGACACCAGGGACCCTTTTCATGAAACACAGTTTTTCCACAGACTGCATGAGGATGGTTTCAGGATGATTCAAGTGCATTACGTTTACTGTGCACTTTATTTCTGTTACTCTTATATCAGCTCCACCTCAGAGCATCAGGCATTAGATTCTGGAGGTCGAGGACCCTTGCTTTAGAGAGCTTTGAGCCAGCTCTGTCAGAAATGAACTTTCTAATACATCTTCAGTTAAATGTTAGTACACAAGTATTGATGTAACACTCACAGTGTCTTGCTACAGGTTGGCTATAGTTTTTTGTTCAATCTTGTACAGATGTTAGAGTTAGGCCATAGAGAAGGCTGAGAACTGAAGAATTTATGCTTTTGAATTGTGGTGCTGGAGAAGACTCTCAAGAGTCCCTTGGACTGCAAGGATGTCAAACCAGTCAGTCCTCAAGGGAATCAACCCTGAATATTCATAGGAAGGACTGATGCTGAAGCTGAAACTCCAATACTTTTGCCGCCTGATATGAGAACCAGCTCATTGGAAAAGACGCTGATGCTGGGAAAGATTGAAGACAAGAGAATGGGGCGACAGAGGATGAGATGATTAGATGACCTCATCGACTCAGTGGACATGAGTTTGAGCAAGCTCTGGGAGATAGCGAAGGAGAGGGAAGCCAGGCTTTCAGCAGTCCACGGGATCTTGAAAAGTTGGACATGACTTAGTGACTGAACAACACCAAGAAAATCAGAAGATTAGATTCGTGACCTACCCATTTGGGGTATGATTTTGGTTGAACCTGCGGGTATGACACTTAACCTTCTCTATGCCCTGCTCATCCTTTCAGTCCCCAGTCACTGTTTTGAGAGAATGACACATCCGGGAGCCTGGTTTTATGTCTGGACAGTCTCCAGCAGGCTAAGGTTTAATCAGCATCTTCCACGCTGGGAAGATTTGTGCCCTTGTGAGTTCTGCCCTATGCCCTGAAAAGCAAGGATGGCAGATGACACTCCCTTGCAGAGGGGAGAAGGAGAAGCAGGAGGATGCAGGGGAGACCAGCAAAGGCAGAGGCTTACTGTCTGTAGACGGTCAGCCTCTACCTGCATCTCTTTCTCTCTCTCAGCGAGGCACTCTGTCATCCTGTCCAAAGGCCAAAATGATTGCAAGCCGAAGAGCCTAACAGAAGAAAGATCTACATTCTCTGTGGCCTTTGGGAAGGTGAATGATCGAGTAAATGTCTGGAGAGATAGTGGTGACGGTCGTTAATACCATGCCATGCCGTGACATGACAGGAGAATGATACTCCACGTTGAACTCTCGTTCCAAAGTTTCAGCTCCAAATTCTCCTTTCAGTGAGGCCCAGGAAATCCACCACCCCTGCTACGGAATCTCCCTGGGAAATATTTGCTGGCCAAAGGTCATATTTCTTAGTTAGAGCTTAGCCACGCCAGTCACCTTTCCTTTACTGTAGAATGCAATTGCTCTGCCTGGGAGCCAAAAAAGGTTCTTAAACTTGCAATCAGGGACTCTGAAAATTCGGATTGTTTTGCTCTTTTGTAGTCTCTGGACCAGAGTCATCAGTGGATGGATATTTGTTTTTAAGAAAATTTTAATTTCTTTGGACACGGAGTGAAGGGTTGGTTCTTTGGATGGAAATAGCAGTCTGACGCTGTTTCTGCTTTGTTTGCTGGTCTCTGTGTTAGGAGCTCTGAGAAGAGGTGGGCAAAATGTATTTAACCTCTTTCTCTTTGCTTTACTTTCTTTATATAGATAATGGGGGGGGGATGTTATTTTGATCCATAAGGGATTATTTGGATGGAGGAACTATAGTTTTCTCCATTTACCCATAAAGAAACAATGGAAGTCTCAGTCCAGTTTGAATGCTGAGATGTTCTCCTAGGCACAGAAAGGGAACACTTACAGGAATATGTTAATCTCACAGACTCTTTTTTAAATTAAAAGGTAAAGTTTCAAAAATTTTTTTAAACATCGGAGAATAGTTGCTCTACAATGTTGTGTTAATTTCTGTTGTATAATGAAGTCAGTCAACTGTATGTATACGTATATCCCCTCCCTCTGGGACCTCCCTCCCAGCTCCTGCATCTCACCCCTCTGGGTCATCACAGAGCTTGGCGCTGGGCTCCCTGTGTTACACAGCAGGTTCCCACTGGTTATCTGTTTTACACAGGGGAGGGTATATATGTCAATTCCATTCTCCCAAATCATCCCAGCCCCTTCCCCCTCCAAGTTCACGTGCCTTTTCTGCACCTGCATCAAATAACTACAAAATGAAAGACAAAAACGCATTTGAGATTATTTTAAAAGTTGCAAAGCATAACTGTTTTCTATCTTAAATACTTAACTTGCAAATGTCTGCCAGTAAGTCTCAAATCATGGTCTACAGAGATTTTGCCGGACATCCGTGATGTTCCTTCCAAGAGACAAAAGGAGGTAAAGAGATCCATGAAGAACGTGGCATTTGGTGGCACTATCTGAACCTCTGTGCATAGCTCTTAGGAACAGTGTGAGTTAAGGGAACATTTGAGGGCTGTGGTTCTGGATGCTTTTTAACTGTGGTATTGGAGAAGGCGCTTGAGAGTCCCTTGGACAGCAGGGGGATCAAACCAGTCAATCCTAAAGGAAATCATTCCTGAATATTCATTGGAAGGACTAATGTTAAAGCTGAAGTTCCAATACTTCCGCATCCTAATGCGAAGAACTGACTCTTTGGAAAAGACCCTGATGCTGGGAAAGATTGAAGGCAGGACAAGAAGGGGACGACAGAGGATGAGATGGTTGGATGGCATCACCGACATAAGCTTGAGCAAGCTTCAGGAGCTGGTGAGGGACAGGAAAGCCTGGTGTGGTGCAGTTCATGGGGTTGCAAAGTTCGACATGACTAAGCAACTGAACTGAACTGCTTCTAGAGAGAGATCTGATACAGTCTTGTTGATGAACTTGTTCTTAGAGATCAAAATGAAAATTATTTGCTCTGGGAACTGTGAAAGTCCTGCTGCTAAGTCATTTGCATAGTGTTAAATGATGCATAGTTCTGGGTGGATAGTTCTGGGAGGGTGCTCCCAAGGGCTTCCTTGCTCCCACCCCTTCCTACTACAGCCTGCACACCGAGAGGGGGGTCAGCAGTTTGACTATTCCATTTGCCTTCCTTAGATATTGCAGTGCCGAATAAACATTACTATTTATTATTCCTAAATTTAGGATTATTAATTATATCAGCATAAACCTAATTTATGCCATCATAAACAGCGATAATAAATGCTGCCAAATGCTAATACTCAGCTCTTGCCAACTGTGCCTGTGGTTGATGGGTTCCCCCCTCTCTTCCCAGAAGCATTAAATTAAAAATGATTCAGTGTTGCAGAATCATTGATCACACTGGAGCTGAGGCTCTTGGGGAAATGGGCTTGTTTTGTTAAATGCTTTTCTCCCTCGTTTGCTGGGCAACTTTTGTTATCTGTCTGCACTCCAGTTTTTCTCTGTTCTTCCCCCTATAGGAGGAGCAGGGATGCAGGCAAGGAGGGAGGTGGTTGATCAGTTGTTCTTCTTTCTAGATTTCCCCTTTAGACAGCTCTCTTTATAGGATTACCACTCTCAACACCTTCTTTCAGCATACTGAGCAGTCTTTATAAAGCAAACCCTTGAGTATAATTTGGATGTGTTATTTCTCAATTCCCATCACGTCCACCATGTTTTTAATGATGTATGCCATGTGGCTTCCTAACATCCATCAATTTCCATCACTGGAAAATAGGAAGCACAGCTCTGACAGCTCTGCCAATACTGAGGGTGTTACTTCTTTTGCCGTTTACCCTCGGGGAGGCTCTGCTTTTATGAGGGAGGACGTAGGCCTGTGTCTCCTTGTTATGAGAACTGTAGTAAGACCTCACTGCTTTTCTCAAAGGAAGCTGTTTGAACTTTTCCTGCCTTCTTCCTGGATCGCTCTTTTTTGTTCCCATCTGGGATGACTGTGATGGAGGTGTAGTAAAGAAACTTTCCATCATGTGATCCAAAGACTGATTTAGGTCAGAGTTGTATTCTTTCCATCGATGTGGCTTTGAACAAGTTACTTAAGCTCTCCATCCCTGTTTCTTCAGTGTATGAAGACACCTTCCCTAGGTATCATCATGGTCAAATACCACAGCACTTTGAAACTGTTAAGCACTGAACGGAATTATGATGGAGGGGTTCCTTGGATGGTGTTCTTTCTTTTTTAACTAGAGGAAGGGATATGTTTTAATTTGGATTTTTACTGAGGTATAGTTGACATATGATACTACTAGGTCACACACAGTGATTTGACATTTATATACATTACTCATTTATCACCATGAGAGGTCAATATATGAAGTTATTACAATGTTATTGATTTTATTCCCTAAGTTTCACATTCCCTAAGCTGTGATTTATTTTATAAAATAACTACAAATTTGTACCTAATTCCCTTTCCCTGTTTCGCCAAACTCCTCAACTTCCTCTTTCTCTCCCTCTCTTTAGTTATGATTCATTCTTTCTTATACTTACAATTTCTTACTCTTTGCTGAAGTTCTTATTGAGTTCATCTATTATTCTCCCAGGTCCTGAGATTTTGTCTTATTATTTCATTTGGAAGGTATTCCTTTGTCTCTTCACTTTCCCTACCTCCCTGTGTATGTTTCTACAGATTAGGTATGTCAGCTACATCTCTGGGCCTTGAAAGAGTGACTTATGTAGATGTGATCACCACACAGGTGCTCCTCTGTGGGTGGCAAAGGTCCTCCTCTTATGGTTGGACTGTGAGCAAACTGGTGGGGGCAGGTCCCTAGTCCAGCTGACTGCGAGGCCCGGCTGTGACTGTTGCAGGTGCCCTGCTGGGTAGGGCTGCTCCTTGGCAAGGCTGTTTCTAAGGCCCAGCTGAGATTACTGCAAGTGTGCTGGTGAACAGGTCTGGCCCCCCAGAGTGGGAGTCACTTTGGAGGGGCTTCTTGAGTGGGTGGATCAGGTGTGGAGGGTCCTCAGGGGAATGCTAGGGTGGGATGCATGGTGTTAGCTAGTTTGATGGAGAGGGACAGACATAGTGCCCACTAGCGCTAGGCCAACTAGAAGCCAGGGAAAGGAGAGTAAAATAAATGGTGTCCACCAGCACTTATTTCCCCAGAGAAATTCCCACTAGATCCTAGCCTGTTTAGTACACACTATAAAGTTATAAGCCAGAACTCCCTGATGGCTTCATGGTAAAGAGTCTGCCTGCAATGGAGGAGACCCAGGTTCAATCCCTGGGTCAGGAAGGTCCCCTGGGGAAGGGAATGACAACCCACTCCAGTTTTCTTGCCTGGAGAATTCCATGGACAGAGGAGCCTGGTGGGCTACAGTCGTGGGGTGGCCAAGAGTCGGACACGACTGAGTGACTAAGCACAGCACACAGCACCAGAACTCTAGGGTCAGATTGATGAGAGCTCAACAGCCTTTCCACGTCTCACCGGTGCTGTGATCTTAGGTTGGTTACTTAACTCCTTTGAGCATCAACTTCTTAACCTCTTTGAACATAAAATTGTAAAATCTCCTTGTATGATGCAAACACTTTCCAAGCTCTGCCTTTGCATTGGAACTCAGTGGGTGCGTTTTTACAAGCTCTTCAAGAGTGGGTCTTGGTTAGCCAGAATCCTCTGGCGCTCCTAAATGTAAGCCAATCTGGTTTGCAAAAGCAAACACTTTGGGGGCTCATAGTGTTTTCTTCCTGGTGCAGGTCCCATAGGCTGGAAAACACAACACTGGACTCAGACTGTTCGCTTCTCAGGGGGCATCTCCATAGTTGTGATACCTGCCTCCTGCCCCCGGTTGTCAGTTACCCCATTGTGGGGTGAGCTCTGTGATTGGCAGCATCTCTGCTACTCCTACCTGTCTTGATGTGGTCTTTTCTTTATGCTCTTAGTTGTAGAAAATCTGTATGCTACTGGGATGACCCAGAGGGATGGTATGGGATGGGAGGAGGGAGGGGGGTTCAGGATGGGGAACATGTGTATACCTGTGGCGGATTTATGTTGATGTATGGCAAAACCAATGCAATATTGTAAAGTAATTAATCTCCAATTAAAATAAATAAATTTATATTAAAAAATAAAGAAAAGAAAAATAAAAACTTAAAAAAAAAAAACCAGAAAATCTATATGCTAGTCTTCAGGTCCGGAGAAGGCAATGGCACCCCACTCCAGTACTCTTGCCTGGAAAATCCCATGAACAGAGGAGCCTGGTAGGCTGTAGTCCATGGGGTCGCTAAGAATCAGACACGACTGAGCGACGTCACTTTCACTTTTCATTTTCATGCATTGGAGGAGGAAATGGCAACCCACTCCAGTGTGCTTGCCTGGAGAATCCCAGGGACGGGGGAGCCTGGTGGGCTGCTGTCTATGGGGTCGCACAGAGTCGGACATGACTGCAGCGACTTAGCAGCAGTAGCAGCAGCAGTCCTCAGGTCATTCTGACACAATTGCTCATATGTAGTGGTAGTTCAGGTGTATCTGTGAGAGGATGTAAACTCAGGAGCTTCCTACTCTGCCATCTGCATCCTGATGGTTTCCAGTTGTTTTCTGTTGCCTGAACTATAACTGTGGGACGTGCAAAGTTCTTCTCAGTCACCAAGCCAAGCAGGCTCTTTCCTGGTTCCATTTTCTAGTGTTTCAAAGATATTAGGATAAAGTGTGGCAAGAATAGATGAGACAGATATTCTTCAGAGGTTGAGATAAGGTCAAAGGTGAGAAAGTCTCCTTTAATATATATATTTGATATATATGTCTATACATGGTGTATTTACATATATATATAATTACATGTATATGCATATAATTTGTCAATCTTACATCCACTCTAATTTTAAAATAACAATCACAAGGACAACAACCTCTTTAGTAAGAGCTTTGATTGACTTATGATATGATTTAAAATTATGGATTGGGTTGAGAACTCAATAAACTGTATAAAGTATACAGCAGTAGGGAGGCTTGGAAGTGGAAGAATTCAGTTAATGCCTCTTTTCTTTTCATGCTTACTTTCCGAATAAATATCAGTTGTTGTTGTTCAGTTGCTAAGTCATGTCTGACTCTTTTCGACCCCATGGACTGCAGCATACAAGGGTCTCCTGGCTTTCATTGTCTCCTGGAGCTCGCTCAAATTCATGTCCACTGAGTCAGTGAGGCTATTTCACCATCTCACCTCTGCCTCCTCCTTCTCCTTTTGCCCTCAGTTTTTCCCAATGAGTCAGCTCTTCACATCAGGTGGCCAAAGTATCGGAGCTTCAGCTTCAGCATCAGTGCTTCCAATGAATATTCAGGGTTGATTTCCTTTAGGATTGACTGGTTTGCAGTCCAAGGGACTGTTAAGAGTCTTTTCTAGCACCACAATTCAAAATCATCAGTTCTTCGGTGGTCAGCTTTCTTTATGGTCCAACTCTCACATCTGTACATGGTAGCTGCAAAAACCATAGCTTTGACTATAACGACCTTTGTTGGCAAAGTAATGTCTCTGCTTTTTAACACTGTCTAGGTTTTTTATAGCTTTCCTTCCAAGGAGCAAGCATCTTTTAATTTCATGGCTATAGGCACCATCTGCAGTGATTTTTGGAGCCCAAGGGGGGAAAAAATCTGTCACTGCTTCCATTTTAAATAAATTTAGTTGTTCTGTTTGAATGGATGAAAATCTGGCCTCTTGTGTTTTAGAACACAGCCTTTTCAGCCTCAACCTCCATCAGGGCATCTCCAAGAGTGTTTCAGGGTATCTGTAATGAGCTGTGTCTATGGTGGAATCTGTCTCCCCCAGCCTAGGGACTGCCTCCTTGCTGTAGTCAGTCTCAGCGTCTGAGCCAGCCTCATTGCCCAGCACCCACAGAAGTCTGGATTCCTGTGAAAGTGCGCCCCATGAGGAACCAGAAGGAAATGCACCTCTAAGCCTGGCATTGGGCAGCTGCTGGGAGCCTTTTTCTTTCAAATTCTGGGTCCTGCTGCCTGGCTGGCGGTAACAGGAAAGTCAAAGACAGCACATACATCTGTGTCTGTTTTGCTGTCTCGCATACAGGGTTATCATTTTGGACTCTGTGGGAGAGGGAGAGGGTGGGATGATTTGGGAGAATGGCATTGAAACATGTATACTATCATGTAAGAAACGAATCACCAGTCTAGGTTCTATACAGGATACAGGATGCTTGGGGCTGGTGCACTGGGATGACCCAGAGAGATGATATGGGGAGGGTGGTGAGAGTGGGGTTCAGGATTGGGAACTCATGTACACCCGTGGCGGATTCATGTCAATGTATGGCAAAACCAATACAGTATTGTAAAGTTAAAAAAAAAAAAGAGAGAGAGACAGCACATAAACCTTGGTAATGTGGCTCCACCCTCCCTACCCTGGCTTCCAGGTTGTCTTTTTCTTGGGAAAGGTTATTTATCTCCCTGAGCCACCAAGCCCTTTTGAGTTATTAGTCTTATTCCCTTATTGCCCCGCTTCCTTCTTGCAAATATGTTCCTATACATCTTCACTGCGTAGGAAACTCTTTTCTATTTACAGCTTCTCTCTGCTCCTTACCCCTCCCCCTGGCCCAATAACAGCCAAGGAGATAAATAAGAAACATAACTCTTTTTGGCTATTATTTTTTTTTCTTACCCTGCACAGTAATATATATAATAATAAGAAAACAAATCTTATTACTAAAGTAATTACAATAAATAAAAAATAACCGAGTGTGGAGCTTAAGGAAGGGGGCATGTCAGGGGAGTGATTGCAACAGGATTTTAATAATCTAATTTACTAGCACCAGTCTCACTGTTCTGTGGATGCCTCATTTAGGAGATTGTGTCTAATTAGGGAGTGTTGTTATCACTTATTGCATACACCCGCCCTTAGCTGACTTGTACCTTGGGTCTTTGAAGGGAAAATTTGGCTCAAGGAATCCCTGGAGAAATTTCCTTGTCAGCAGCCCTGTGTTGATAACAGCTACACTTTGCATGCTAAGCTGTATAATCGTCAAAACGTGGGAACTGCAAAGAACTGCATGGCATCCTTCCCTCTGATCATAGATAATCTCCTCCTTCATCATCTAAATAGTTGGGTATTTATCCTGTCATTTGTGAATTTCTAAGTAGGAGTCACAGAGCACCCCTTAGTAAAACATGCTGGTGCTGACCAATTCCTTTTGTTACAGTGTTTTTCCTTGAAGCCAATCTAATTTTATCTGAAAGCAATTTATGTCTCTTTGTTCCTGTGTGGTCCAGAGTGGAAATGCAGAATAGTTATTTTTCTTCATTATTTATGGCTATTATCTCATTTATGATAGCCATGTTTCCAAGTCCTTTTAGTATTGGAATCATTTCTTTTCTTTAAACTATGTCCTTGTATGGTCTGCATTTAGCATTTTTTTAGCTACAATGTAATTATTCCTGTTTGGTTTCTTTAGCCTTCTTCAAGTTACTCTGGCTATGGAAGGCACTTCGGGCCTGGCATAACAGTTTGATCATGTCTTTGAGCATCATTCTTCAACATCAGCATCACAGAAACACAATCACATTTGTTAATCTATTATGTGCTCATGTGATCTAACTTACTCTGGCCAATTGGTCTTAGTCATCTAACACAGTTGAAATCCAGGAAAAATGCACAGTTTAAACACATAATATGCCACCTCGTTTCTCAACCATCACTCCTGCAACCATCTCTGAAAAACACAGCCAACATCATTGATAAAGTGGCAAATATTAATTGAGCATTTAACAATTGTTTGACAACGCTAAACACTGTACATGCATTATCTATTTTCATCTTCATAACAGCCCTCTGTGATAAGCCCCTAATATGACTTTATCATGAGGACATGAATTTGAGCAAACTGCAGAAGATGATGGAGGACAGAGGAGCCTGACATGCTGCAGTTTCGAGGTTATAAAGAGTCGGACACAACTCAGTGACTCAACAACAACAACAAATTATTTTAGGAGCAAAAGGAGATAGAACACAGATAATGAGTGAAGCGGGTATAGAACCAAAGTTTGTGTGTGAATGTGTGTATGTGTGTGTGCACGTATGTTTGTGTTTGTGTGTGGGTTTCTAGAACCTGTCCCCTTACCAATACATTATACATGATATCAAAAGTTAAGAGAATCCTATAATGTTGGCATTGGAAAGGCTCTGTGCATTTCCATAAATCGAGCCCTGCTCTCTCTCTTTACAGAAGATAAAAAAGATGCCTAGTCAGGTTCAATAGGTTTTTAAATCCTTAGAATTTTGGAACTGAGTTTAGAGGCTAAGTCTAAAATTTTCCCCACTGAATGGCCATTTCATGTGAGGATAATGCATTTGCAACCAAGGTAGACATTTGTTAATAACTTTATGGATAGTCTTGTGACATTTAGGCATGTAACACAAAGCTAAGTACTTTCTACATTTTGTACTTCTCTGTGCAAAACTGCAGTCCCTCTCTAGTCTAAGATGGCATCCCAGGAATGGTGAGAGAGCAAAGAGAGATTAAAAAGGGGAAACAGGGACCTCCCTGGTGATCCGGTGGTTGAGAATCCACCTTCCATTGCAGGGGATGTGGGTTCGATTCCTGTTTGGAAAGCTAAGGTCCCAAATGCCACCGGACAACTGAGTCCTCATTCCTCAACTCCTGAGCCTGCATGTTACAACTAAGACTCGATGCAGCCAAATAAATAAATGAAAAGAAATATTCCAAAATATTGAAAATGTAAGCAGAGTATTCTTGGAAGAATGGTTAAGATTTCTTTAAGCCAACGTTTCCCAAACTGGTTCTGAAGGACACTAGCAGATTGGTGCTAATAGATGTTTCTTAAAATTGGTGCTCTGGTTGGAAGACTCATTACAAATTTCATGGAAAAAGATTTCTTTGTTCACAACCTACTACTCCTATTGGAATATCAACTTGCATGGAGACTGTCCAATAGGGGATAAAATGCATGGTATTTACTGAACTTACTTAAACAGGATCATATTTGTTGATATAGACCTAGAAGATCTAGAGGAATATTGTTGTTGCTGTATCATCACTAATTTGTGTCCAACTCTTTTGCAACCCTGTGGACTGTAGTCAGCGAGGCTTCTCTGTCCATGGGATTTCTCAGGAAAGAATGCTATACCTATGGCTGATTCATGTTGACGTATGGCAGAGGCCAATGTAATATTGTAAAGTAATTATCCTCCAATAAAAAAGCGAGAGAAAGCAAACAAACAGTAAAGAATACTGGAGTGGATTTCTATTTCCTCCTCCAGGGGATCCTCCCACCAGGGAAGGAATCCATGTTTCCTGCTTGGCAGGTGGGTTCTTTACCACTGAACCACCAGGGAAGCATCTTTAAAGGAATGCTAGTGATCCTTCAACTTGGGTGTTGGAGAAGACTCTTAAGAGTCCTTTGGACAGCAAGGAGATCAAACCAGTCAATCCTAAAGGAAATCAACCCTGAATATTCATTGGAAGGACTGATCCTGAAGCTGAAGGTCCAATACTCTGGCCACCTGATGCGAAGAGCTGCCTCACTGGAAAAGACTGATGCTGGGAAAGATTGAAGGCAGGAGAAGGGGATGATAGAGAATGAGATGGTTGGATGGCATCACCGACTCAATGGACATGAGTTTGAGCAAGCTCTGGGAGATGGCGAAGGATAGGGAAGCTTGACATGCTGCGGTCCATGGGGTCAGAAAGAGTTGGACATGACTGAGCGACTGAGCAACAACGTGGAAAGTGTGGCTCAAGACTTTTAACTGAGATGCAAAAGTAAAATGAAACACGTTACATCTAAAGAAGCCTATTTGCATAGTGGCTGAGAACACGCATTCTAGAGTTGAACTTCTTAGTCTTGCTACTTACTGGCTGTGTGATCTTGGACAAGAAGCTTTCATAGTTTGGATTATGTGGGAAACATTCTGAGAGGGAGATTTGCTATAGGATGTTTACTGTAGCATGCTCCTGAGAATAACGCCTGTGAGGGAATGGAGTTAGCTGAACCAGGACTAGGGTAGAGTTGAATTGTTGATGGAGGTATTGCAGAAGCCTCAGATGATGAGTGGGAAATTCTGCAGCTGGAGCAGGATATCCTGAGTTAAACCATCTGGACTGCACCTTTCCTTTGTGAATCTGACTAATGACCAACCATTAAATGTGGGGAGAGAGTGCAACCTTGGCTACAAAGCCTTTTGACAACTCCTCAGTTCCTCAAAGAGGTACACAACCAAGAGTCTCAGTGGCCAACAGCAGCTTAAGGCTGAGTTCTTCAGTCCTAGAGGGATACTCTGAGTGAAATGCCACAGTTTCTTCTGTGCTTCAGTTTTCTCATCTGTAAAGTGGGCATAATATAAAATTGATATGGGTTAAATGAGTTATTGTACAATGTGCTTACTATTTACTAGAGGTGAATAAGTATTAAGATAATTAAGGTGATAGCATAGATAATAATTTAGATAATACAATAGATAAGAATAATTAAGATAACAAATAATATTTAAAATAAGCTATCATGGAATTCATAGTTAGATTTAAGCCCATGAAAATTGGAAGAACAAAGATATTTTTCACTCCTAGTAAACTGAAAACAATTTTAGTCTCTCTATGTTATCATATGTTCACACCAGTGGTTCTCTGTGAGACAATGAAGAAAGTACTCTACCATCTGATGTGCTCTTTCCCTACTAATGTAGGGCTCTGTGATGAGAACAGTCTACTCCTTCAGAAGGCATTTCCTTGGATAGTTGGGGATACATATATGGGGATATATATAGATATATGTACATACATATACACCTGGGAAAGTGTATATATAGTGTTTTTATATACACACTCATATGTGTGTATATGTGTGTGTGTGTGTGTGTGTGTGTGTGTGTGTGTGTGTGTATGGGCTTCCCTGGTGGCTTAGATGGAAAAGAATCTGCCTGTAATGCAGGAGCCGTGCGTTTCGATCCCTGGGTAGGGAAAATCCCCTGGAGGAGGAAATTGCAACCCACTCAAGTGTTCTTGCTAGGAGAATTCCATGGACAGAGGAGCCTGGCAGAATACAGTCCATGGGGTCTCAAAGGGTCAGACATAACTGAACAACTGAGTATGTGGTATATATATATATATACCACACACACACTATGTATAAATATATAGTTTCCCAGATATATATATATATGTGTGTGTGTGTGTGTGTGTGTGTGAGAGAGAGAGAGAGAGAGAGAGAGAGTGTATGTATACATGAATCTGGAAAATTATTCAGAATTACTTTGTTCAGGTTAGGTATTCCATTCTATCGATTAAAAAAAAAAAACTTAGAGATTTGATGCTGCTTATAAACTTTTATTCAGTTCTCCAGAATAGGTAAGATCAAGTCAAAAGACAAATGACTCTCCCGTTCTGCCATTTCCATGAATGTAATTTTCTCGGACATACATCTTATTCCTCATGGATTAATTCAAAGAGTAAGATGGTGTGAATTATAGATGAATATAGTTCTGTGAATATATTTGAATGCAGAGTTCTGAAGAATAGCAAGGAGAGATAAGAAAGCCTTTTGCAGTGATCAATGCAAAGAAATAGAGGAAAACAATAGAATGGGAAAGACTAGAGATCTCTTCAAGAAAATTATAAATGTTCCAAGGGAACATTTCATGCAAAGATAGGCACAATAAAGGACAGAAATGATATGGACCTAACAGAAGTAGAAGATATTAAGAAGAGATGTCAAGAATACACATAAGAACTATACAAAAAAGATCTTCATGACCCAGATAATCATGATGGTGTGATCACTTACCTAGAGCCAGACATCCTGGAATGCAAAGTCAAATGGGCCTTAGGAAGCATCACTATGAACAAAGCTAGTGGAGGTGATGGAATTCCAGTTGAGCTACCTCAAATTCTAAAAGATGATGCTGTGAAAGTGCTGCACTCAATATGTCAGCAAATTTGAAAAACTTTGGAAGTGACTGCAGGAATGGAAAATGTCAGTTTTCATTTCAATCCCAAAGAAAGGCAATGCCAAAGAATGTTCAAACTACTGCACAATTGCACTCATCTCATATGTTAGTAAAGTAAAGCTAAAAATTCTCCAAGCCAGGCTTCAACAGTACATGAACTGTGAGCTTCCAGGTGTTCAAGTTGGATTTCGAAAAGGCAGAGGAACCAGAGATCAAATTGCCAACATTTATTGGACTGAAAAAACATGAGAATTCTAGAAAAACATCTACTTTTGCTTTATTGACTATGCCAAAGCCTTTGACTGTGTGGATTACAATAAACTGTGGAAAATTCTGAAAGAGATGGGAATACAGACCACCTGACCTTCCTCTTAAGAAATCTGTATGAAGGTCAGGAAGAAACAGTTAGAATTGGATATGGAACAACAGACTGATTCCAAATCGGGAAAGGAGTACATCAAGGTTGTATATGTCACCCTGCTTATTTAACTTCTATGCAGAGTACATCATGAGAAACACTGGGCTGGATGAAGCACAAGCTGGAATCAAGATTGCTGGGAGAAATATCAGTAACCTCAGATATGCAGATGACACCACCCTTATGGCAGAAAGTGAAGAGGAACTAAAGAGCCTCTTGATGAAAGTGAAAGAGGAGAGAGAATATGTTGCCTTAAAGCTCAACATTCACAAAACTAAGATCATGGCATCTGGTCCCATCACTTCATGGGAAATAGATGGGGAAGCAAACAGTGGAAACAGTAACAAACTATTTTCTTGGGCTCCAGAATCACTGCAGATGGTGACTGCAGCCATGAAATTAAAAGACGCCTTGGAGGAAAAGTTATGACCAACCTAGACAGCATATTAAAAAGCAGATACATTACTTTGCTGACAAAGGTCTGTCTAGTCAAAGCTATGCTTTTTCCAGTGGTCATGTATGGATGTGAGAGTTGGACTATAAAGAAAGCTGAGTGCTGAAGAATTGATGCTGTTGAACTGTGGTGTTGGAGAAGACTCTTCAGAGTCCCTTGGACTGTAAGGAGATCTAACCAGTCCATCCTAAAGGAAATCAGTCCTGAATATTCACTGGAAGGCCTGATACTGAAGCTGAAACTCCAATACTTTGGCCACCTGATATGAAGAACTGACTCATTTGAAAAGACCCTGATGCTGGGAAAGATTGAAGGTGAGAGGAGAAGGGGACCACAGAGGATGAGATTGTTGAATGGCATCACCGACTCAATGGACATGAGTTTCAATAAACTCGGAGTTGGTGATGGACAGGGAGGCCCGGCCTGCTGCAGTCCATGGGGTCGCAAAGAGTTGGACACCACTGAGCGACTGAACTGAACCGACTGATATTTCTGTGACTTAATCATTCAGCCATATAATAATAGAGAATTTAGCATTTAGTCCAGCTTTTCTTCTTATATTTGATATTCCTTGATGGCTTTCCTGCCATCATGTAGCCAAGCATTGTGTGCTTTGGCGTATCCATACTGTATAAACTTGTTTTATCTCATGGGAATTTATATCATTGCTGGTACTCCTATCAGAAAGTCTTCTCTTGAAGAGGTGTCTTCTCTTGAACCATGCTAAAATATCTCTCCTTGAAAATTCTGTCCTTGATGTCATGTAGAATAAGCTAAATCAATCCTCTTCAGACATTTACCTAATTGAAAACCACCCTCACATCACTCCCATGAGGCGTCCTTCCTCCAGAGTAAGCATCTCTAGTTCCTTCGAGTTCTCTTGTGATGTTTTTTTATTCTTCTACTCTCCTGATTACTCTCTGATTTACCTCACTCATTAATTCACTGAAAGTTTGTTGATCATCTGGTAAACTTATGGGTGCAACAATGAATTCAGTAATCAGTTCACAGTACAGAGGTGGACAAAGACAATATAATGCAGTGTTTGAAGTGATCTGATAACTGTGAACTGTAGGGATGCTCAGAGGAAGGACACCTGGCTTAATCTTGAGATCAGGAGCAACTTCCTTTGGTGTCTACATTGAGAGCTGGAGGAAGAGTTAGCCAGGAGCAAAGCATGTATAGGACCATAGAAGTAGGGAGATATTAGAACTGTCTATAAGAGAAGCCAGAATGCTTCTAAGTCTAGAAATATTGAGCTATTATAGTAGGATTCTCAGATGACCAGCATTATCATTCTGAAAATCAAATTGCTCTTCATGACATCTGAAGCATGAAGCCTTAAGGTCTTTGGATGGCCTAATCACATGGCTAACTCATTTTCAATTTAGTGTCAAGTAAAGTCCTGAACTCCTTTTTTCTAAGAATGGCCATTAGCATGAATGTTTCCAGCTACATCCCTGGGTAGTGGATCTGGAAGGACCACATCCTTGAACTTAAACTTACTCCAATTTCATCTGATTAGATTCCATTCTTACGAGACCACTTTGGATTTTGAACTTGCCATCCATTTCACTTGGCCCTCTTCTCATTTGCAAGGAGACTTCAGTGCTGACAGGAATTTCTTTTATCTTTTTACTCTGTCGTTGATTGATTTGTTGAACTTGAGTGAATCAAGTACATAGACTAGAATACGTATCACCCAAAACAGATCCATTTAGTTACGATCATTCAAGCACATTCTAATCTATTTGAGTGCTGCCATTGAACCTATCTCTCTTCATATAATGTGCAGGAGTATCTTGAGAGACTCTTGCAAACTCCTCACTGAAGGCCTGTTAAACTCTGTCTCCTTATCTAATAACCTGTCAAAGTGTGAAATGAAGTTGGGCTGGTACAGCTGGAATAACTCCTTAAGTTGTTCTTGGTGATAGGCGCTGGTTTCTATGATTTCTGCTTCTTTTTTCTGGGCAGCCCCACACTTCCTTGTTAATAGATTTAAGAATGTTGCTGAATGTCAGTGTCAAGCTCACTGATTTCATCTGCTGTTTTCTCCTTTTCACAAATGGAGAGGCACGCGTGCATCTTCAGTTGTTGCAAATTCTCCATAGAGAATTCAGGCTACAGGTGGAGTCAGTCAGAACCTCTGAAAAGCGAAAAGGAGACCTCAACTCCTGACTGAGAGCGGCTCAAACATCCCAGAGTCATCTCTAGGTGATGTGTTATTTTATTTTCCCTCTCCCCAGAACAGACCATGCACAGTGCTTGTCAGGATGATTTATTCTAAGGGCATGAGAGCCGCAGTTCTCTTGACCTTACGTCACTGAACTAAATCATACACATGGGTCAAAATCATTGGGATTTCAGGTATTTTAATCTAGAAAAGTCTTTATTAACTTATATTGATTTATTTATTAATTATTAAAATTTATTATATATGCTGTTTATTTTTATTGGAATATAGTTGCTTTACAACATTGTGCTAATTTCTGAAGAAGTGAAGTTGCTCAGTCATGTCCAACTCTTTGCAGCCCCATGGACTGTAGCCTGCCAGGCTCTTCTGTCCATGGAGTTCCCCAGGCAAGAATACTAGAGTGGGTAGCCATTCCCTTCTCCAGAGAATCTTCCTGACCCAGGGATTGAACCCAGGTCTCTTTCATTGCAAGCAGATTCTTTACTGTTTGAGCCACTAGGGAAGCTCTTACAGAAAAATATCTGAGTATTTTTCAGTGTTAGTTTCTACTATACAGCAAAGTGAATCTGCCATACATATACACATATCCCCTCCTGTTTGGATTTCCTTTCCATTCAGGTCACCACAGAACGCTGAGAGAGTTCCCTGTGCCATATAGTAGTCCTCATTAGTTATCTATTTGATACATAGTATCTGTTGTATATGTATGTGAATCCCAATCTCCCAATTCATCCCATACTTCCCTTTCCCTCTGTTGTATTTATATATTTGTCCTCTATGTCTGTGTCTCTATTTCTGTTTGCAAATAGGATCATCTGTACCATTTCTTCAGAGTCCATATATATGCATCAATATATGGTATTTGTTTTTCTCTGTCTGACTTACTTCACTCTGTATGCAGTCTCTATGTCCCTCCACCTCTCTACAAATGCTCCAGTTTTGTTCCTTTTTATGGTTGTGTAATATTCCATTGTATATAAATACCAAATATTTTTTATTTACTTCTATTTATTTAATGCTCTTTATACCAATAGATTCTTGGATATGATTAGATCCTAGATTGTAAAGTTTATCAGCACATTTTTTGATGTGTGACACATTATAAAATATATGTCTTACCTATTATAGGCATTTTTAACATGAAAATGTTGCCCACCTTTGATAAATCTGATGGAGTTAAACAGCAAAATTCCAGACTATTACTATAACTTGGGAAACAACTTAAAATCAATGATTAAATTCATAGTTGTGAGAAGATTTTTTTTTTTCCTACTAAAAAGTGTTTCTTTCTCTAGTTAAAATTCTGGTAATTTACACCAGTGATTTGAAAATGTGGTTGATCATTAGAATGCCTTGAGGAGCTTTCTAAAAGCACAGAGTTCAGGGTCACCTCCTCAGAGTTTCCGATTTCTGATTCAGGAAGGGAAGGAGGAATCTAGGAATCTGTGTTTTGGTATATTAAATTCTGAAAACAGAGCAATGGTCTTTAAAGCCTTGTGACAGTCACATTGTCAGAGAATTGTGGAGAGAGGTTATAAGTATATATGTGTATGTGTGTGTGTGTGTGTGTGTGTGTGTGTGTGTGTGAGTGAGAGAGAAAAAGAACAAAAACATAAAAAACTATACATATGAAGAAAATTCACCAAAAGGAACAAGAAGAAGCCACCTCCATGTGAGAGGCGGAAAGCATTTTTTTCGAGGTATCCTCTAGAGATGAGGCTGGCCACATCTCTGCTGTCCACGGGGACATCCCAGGTGGCTCAGGACTAAAGAATCTGCCTGCCAAAACGCAGGAGAGGCAAGAGACACAGGTTTGGCTCCCTGGATCAGGAAGATCCCCTGGAATAGGAAATATCAACCTGCTCCAGTGTGCTTGCCTGGAAAATTCCATGGACAGAGGAGCCTGGTGGTCTTCAGCCCATGGGATTGGAAAGAGTCAGACATGACCGAGAGCAACAAGAAGCACATGTAGCAGAAAATAGAGGAACCAGTGCAGAAATAAAGCTCAGACTTCGTACTTAGAGCCTGAACGCTGAAGGCTTATAAACAGAAACACTGCGAATCTCTGAAGTTAATGTCAAAGATCGCACACAGGGGAATATCCATTTTGCCAAAGGCAGATGGGGAAGAAATCCGCATGGGATCAGAAAAATTTAGTGGACAATCTAAAACCAATTTCAGCTTCTAGAGATCCAGGACAAAGGAGATCTCCTTAGCCAGATCTGCCAAAGAATTTTGCTTAGTCCTTTTAAAAAACTGCGTGGAAGTCATCTTTATTGGAGAATTGTATCATCGTGTGTGTTATATATACATGTATATGTGTGTGTGTCTGTGTGTATGCATTAGATCATAGATCATAAAGGATGTCTGAGCATTTTTGGCAGTGATGCATTATGAACATTATGTCCTGTGTATCTGAGGCAGTGTTTGGCTGCCATACGTATAAGATATCAGCCATTTGTTTAAGTAAGCCCAAAAGGATATTGCGTGTGGTTCCATAGTGTGGGTTCATCCATACACGTCTAACTTCCTTTGCCCCTCATTGAAAGGATTGCTTCCGGTAATTTCAACCTTAGCCAGCTAGACCAGCTGACAAACTGGTGCCTCCGCTGCAGGTAGCCAGAGTGAGCAGTGGAAATGAGCAATGTCCCTGGTAAATGCGACCTGATGGAGGTCTGTTCTGCTCTGAGAGTGCAATGCAGTATAAATGCACGCATCAGTTGACATCTTCTATGGATCTTGTACTAAAGCTGCCCAAATGGGGCTCCTGAGATATTTATTTTGTCTGTTTTGTTATGTGCTTTGTATTTATTTTATTTACCTCAGGTCAAATGGTGATCATTTAAAGAAACGCACTTCATATTTTCTTTGTCACTGTATTACTCTGTTTTCTACTGAATTGATAAATCCTTCCTGGGAAAGATACTGCAGAGAAATACTTTTTCATGGTAAGAAGGAAAACGAGGAACAGTTCATGAGATGAAATTATAAAAGCTTCATTTTATAAGGGTGATGACAAATGTGCTAGACCTTTCTGTAATATCCATAACCAAGAAACAGGAATTGCATAGGGATGAATATTAGTGTCTTTCATGAGGTGTTTTAGTACATGCTGGATGTCATTAATTAGGCAATATTTCTGTGAGCTTCAAACTAGGACATCTCCAGAGTCCAATATGACATTTCCAGCTTTATACTGCCATTGAGTGTCTTTTAGGTTGTTTTCTTTTTCTTTTTTTTTTTTCAGTTAATTTTAAGCATTTAGATCCACGTGTGTGTGCACGTTATGCTGCTTCAGTTGTGTCCGACTCTTTGTGACCCCATGAACTGTAGCCTGCCAGTTTCCTCTGTCCATGGGGGTTCTCCAGGCAGGAATGCTGTAGTGGGTTGTCATGCTCTCCTCTAGGGGATCTTCCCAACCCGGGGATCGAACCCGAGTCTCCTGCATCACCTGCATTGGCAGGCGGATTCTTTACCAGTTAAGCCCCATTAAAAGGGAGTGACCTGAAAAACTGGGCCAACGTGAAGGTAGAATTGTCCACAGATGCAAATGAAACTCTGGGAATTTGGAACGCTCATCTAGGACAGCTTTGGGTTGAAAACTGTACAACAAAGCATTGGACAAAGAGGAAGATTTTAGTGTCCCTAGGAGCCAACAGCAGTCTCTAGGTGCCAATCTTGGCTTGAGGAACCATATCGTTTACTATTCAGTATGCTCAAGTAGGGCAAAAACTGTAAAGCTAAGGGAAAGTAAGATCCACCTCTTGCTTTGGACATTCTTCGCTTTTCTTCTCATCTTTTTCTCTATATACACCAAGACACTATGACATTAAGGATAATCTACTTCTCAGTGTCTTGTTTAGGGACAATATTGGGAAGAGGATACACTTAGTGTCTTTAATATGTGCTGAATTATTATTTTATGAGTTGACTTGAGTTCTATGTTTTCTCTCAGAAAACCAAGCAAGAGAAAATCTGAAATGGGGCAGATTATGACTATAACTAAATTCACCATAGGTATTGCCAGTTATGAGGATGCATTCACAGCAGAGTTCACAGAATAAAATCTGGAGGTCTTTAACAGGTCTTTGGATTCCTACCTGCCTGGGATGTTGATGAACTAAGTCTTTCCAAAAGCAGCAAGTAGCACGAAACACTTTCTTTTTTTAAATTTTTTAACTTTTTTCTTTCTTGTTGAAGTATAGTAGATTTACAATGTTTCAGGTATGCAGCAAACTGATTCAGTTATACATATGTACATATACATACATACATATATATATATACATACATATATATACTTTTTCATATCTGACAGAATGTGGTCCACTGGAGAAGGGAATGGCAAACCACTTCAGTATTCTTGCCTTGAGAACCCCATGAACAGTATGAAAAGGCAAAATAATAGGATACCAAAAGAGGAACTCCCCAGGTCAGTAGGTGCCCAATATGCTACTGGAGATCAGTGGAGAAATAACTCCAGAAAGAATGAAGGGATGGAGGCAAAGCAAAAACAATACCCAGCTGTGGATGTGACTGGTGATAGAAGCAAGGTCCGATGCTGTAAAGAGCAATATTGCATAGGAACCTGGAATGTCTGGTCCATGAATCAAGGCAAATTGGAAGTGGTCAAACAGGAGATGGCAAGAGTGAACATTGACATTCTAGGAATCAGTGAACTAAAATGGGCTGGAATGGGTGAATTTAACTCAGATGACCATTATATCTTTTACTGCAGGGAGGAATCCCTTAGAAAAAATGGAGTAGCCATCATGGTCAACAAAAGAGCCCGAAATGCAGTAGTTGGATGCAATCTCAAAAATGACAGAATGATCTCTGTTCATTTCCAAGGCAAACCATTCAATATCACAGTAATTCAAGTCTATGCCCCAACCAGTAATGCTGAAGAAGCTGAAGTTGAATGGTTCAGTGAAGACCTACAAGACCTTTTAGAACTAACACCCAAAAAAGATGTCCTTTTCATTATAGGGCACTGGAATGCAAAAGTAGGAAGTCAAGAAACACCTGGAGTAACAGGCAAATTTGGCCTTGGAATACAGAATGAAGCAGGGCAAAGGCTAATAGAGTTTTGTCAAGAGAACACACTGGTCATAGCAAACACCCTCTTCCAACAACACAAGAGAAGACTCTATACACGGACATCACCAGATGGTCAACAACGAAATCAGATTGATTATATTCTTTGCAGCCAAAGATGGAGAAGCTCTATACAGTCAACAAACAAGACTGGGAGCTGACTGTGGCTCAGATCATGGGCTCCTTATTGCCAAATTCAGACTTAAATTGAAGAAAGTAGGGAAAACCGCTAGACCATTCAGCTATGACCTAAATCAAATCCCTTATGATTATACAGTGTAAGTGAGAAATAGATTTAAGGGACTAGATCTGATAGATAGAGTACCTGATGAACTATGGAATGAGGTTTGTGACATTGTACAGGAGACAGGGATCAAGACCATCCCCATGGAAAAGAAATGCAAAATGGCTATCTGGGGAGGCCTTACAAATAGCTGTGAAAAGAAGAGAAGCAAAAAGCAAAGGAGCAAAGGAAAGATATAAGCATCTGGATGAAGAGTTCCAAAGAGTAGCAAGAAGAGATAAAAAAGCCTTCTTAGCAATCAATGCAAAGAAATAGAGGAAAAGAACAGAATGGGAAAGACTAGAGATTAGAATTAGAGATACCATGGGAACATTTCATCCAAAGACGGGCTCGATAAAGGACAGAAATGGTATGGACCTAACAGAAGCAGAAAATATTAAGAAGAGGTGGCAAGAATACACAGAAGAACTGTACAGAAAAGATCTTCATGACCAAGATAATCACGATGGTATGATCATTTCCCTAGAGCCAGACATCCTGGAATGTGAAGTCAAGTGGGCCTTAGAAAGCATCACTATGAACAAAGCTAGTGGAGGTGATAGAATTCCAGTTGAGCTGTTTCAAATCCTAAAAGATGATGCTGTAAAAGTGCTGCACTCAATATGCCAGCAAATTTGGGAAACTCAGCAGTGGCCACATGACTGAAAAAGGTCAGTTTTCATTCCAGTCCCAAAGAAAGGCAATGCCAAAGAATGTTCAAACTACCGCACAATCACACTCATCTCACACACTAGTAAAGTAATGCTCAAAATTCTTTAAGCCAGGCTTCAGCAATATGCGAACCATGAAATTCCAGATTTTCAAGCTGGATTTACAAAAGGCAGAGGAACCAGAGATCAAATTGCCAACATTGCTGGATCATGGAAAAAGCAAGAGAGTTCCAGAAAAACATCTATTTCTGCTTTATTGACGCCAAAGCCTTTGACTGTGTGGATCACAATAAACTGTGGAAAATTCTGAGAGAGATGGGAATACCAGACCACCTGACCTGCCCCTTGAGAAACCTATATGCAGGTCAGAAAGCAACAGTTAGAACTGGACATGGAACAACAGACTGGTTCCAAATAGGAATAGAAATACTTCAAGGCTGTATATTGTCACCCTGCTTATTTAACTTCTATGCAGAGTACATCATGAGAAACGCTAGGCTGGAAGAAACACAAGCTGGAATCAAGGTTGCCGGGAGAAATCTCAACAACCTCAGATATGCAGATGACACCACCCTTATGGCAGAAAGTGAAGAGGAACTCAAAAGCCTCTTGATGAAAGTGAAAGAGGAGAGTGAAAAAGTTGGCTTAAATCTCTATATTCAGGAAATGAAGATCATGGCATCTGGTCCCATCACTTCATGGGAAATAGATGGGGAAACAGTGGAAACAGTATCAGACTTTATTTTCTGGGCTCCAAAATCACTGCAGATGGTGACTGAAGCCATGAAATTAAAAGATGCTTACTCCTTGGAAGAAAAGTTATGACCAACCTAGACAGCATATTCAAAAGCAGAGACGTTACTCTGCCAACAAATGTCTGTCTAGTCAAGGCTATGTTTTTTCCTGTGGTCATGTATGGTTGTGAGAGTTGGACTGTAAAGAAAGCTGAGTGCCGAAGAATTGATGGTTTTGAACTGTGGTGTTGGAGAAGACTCTTGAGAGTCCCTTGGACTGCAAGGAGATGCAACCAGTCCATTCTGAAGGAGATCAGCCCTGGGTGTTGTTTTGAAGGAATGATGCTAAAGCTGAAACTCCAGTACTTTGGCCACCTCATGAGAAGAGTTGACTCATTGGAAAAGACTCTGATGCTGGTGAAGGAAATGGCAACCCACTCCAGTGTTCTTGCCTGGAGAATCCCAGGGACGGTGGAGCCTGGTGGGCTGCTGTCTATGGGGTCGCACAGAGTCGGACATGAATGAAGTGACTTAGCAGCAGCTACAGCAGCTGGGAGGGATTGGGGGCAGGAGGAGAAGGGGACGACAGAGGATGAGATGGCTGGATGGCATCACTGACTCGATGGACGTGACTCTGAGTGAACTCCGGGAGTTGGTGATGGACAGGGAGGCCTGACATGCTGTGATTCACGGGATCACAAAGAGTCGGACACGACTGAGCGACTGAACTGAACTGAACTGATACTTTTTCATATTCTTTTCCATTATAGCTTATTAGAAGATACAGAATATAGAATTCTGTGCTATAGAATTGATCCTTGTTATTTGTCTATGTTACATGTAGTAGTGTATATTGGTGAATCCAGAATTTCTAATTTATTCCTCTCCCCACTTTCCCCTTTTGTAACCATTGCTTTTTTTTCTCCTCTATATCTGTGAGTCTATTTCTGTTTTGTAAATAAGTTCATTTGTATCATTTTTTTAGATTCCGCTTCTAAATGATGTCATATGATATTTGTTTTTGTCTGACTTCACTTAGTATGATCATCTCTAGGTTCATTCATGTTGCTGCAAATGGCATTATTTCATTCTTTTTTCATGGTTGAATATATATGTGTGTGTGTGTGTATATGTGTGTGTGTGTGTGTGTGTGTGTGTGTATGAGAAGATCTCCTGGAGAAGGAAGGGGCAACCCACTCCAGTTTCTTGCTGGGGAAATCCCATGGACAGAAGAGCCTGGTGGGCTACAGTCCATGGGGTTTCAAAGTGTTGGCCGTGACTGAACGACTAAGCATGCACACACGCAGGCCTGTCCTGCCTTGGAATTAAATGCCTTTGCACGTTTGTTGACTCATGGTCTCAGTGATCACTGAAAGTGAAAAAGCATGACTGAAAGGTTTATCTTCTGGATTTCTTGGTGTGTTCTGGAGCAGGAAGTCTCAAAGACTGAAGCCGTGGACAAATGAAGACTGAGAGACGGAGCGGATCGAGGAGTGGAGCTGTGGCTGCTGGCTTCACAGAGGGTTACCTGTCCTTCTTCACTGCCTTCTCCCCAAGGAACGGCCAAGGGCACTCAT
This sequence comes from Ovis aries, assembly GCF_016772045.2. Taxonomy (NCBI): domain Eukaryota; kingdom Metazoa; phylum Chordata; class Mammalia; order Artiodactyla; family Bovidae; genus Ovis; species Ovis aries. The sequence continues at coordinate 16,721,314 of NC_056071.1, forward strand.
TCCCCGTGCCCCTTCGGTCCGGAATGGAAAGCAGAGTCGTCTCTCTGTTGGCAGGTGTCTGTCTACTCCAGAGCCCTGGGAGACAGGCATGCGCTTGTATCTCTCTTGTTGTTGCTGTTTAGCCACTCAGTGGTGTCAGACTCTTTGTGACCCCACAGGCTGTAGCCTGACAGGCTCCTCTGTCCGTGGGATTTCCCAGGCAAGAATATTGGAGTGGGCTGCCATTTCCTTCTCTGGGGTATTTTCTTGACCCAAGGATCAAACCTGGTCCTCTGCACTTCAGGTCAATTCTTTGTTGCTGAGCCACTGGGGAAGTCCCATTTGTGTCTAGCACGCTGGCCTAATACATGTGAGCTTTGTCTCGGCTTTCCTCCAGGGCCAGCCTTGTAACAGAGCTGCATCGTATTAGTCACTCAGTCGTGTCCAACTCTTTGTGACCCGCATCGACTATAACCCTCCAGGCTCCTCTGTCCATGGGATGCTCCAGGCAAGAATACTGGAGTGGGTTGCCATGGCCTCCTCCAGGGGATCTTCCTGACCCAGGAATCGAACCCAGGTCTCCTGCATGGCAGGTGGATTCTTTTACCGTGTGAGCCACCAGGGAAGCCCACAGAGCTGCATGGGCTGGGTCTACTCTATACTATTGGAATTGGAAAAAAAAAATCTAAAACTTCACCTTTGTAACACATGCATGGTAAATAGAAAAGAAAAGGATAGCTGTGATTTTTCTTTGAAAGTAAAAGTTTAAAAAAATGCATTGAGCATAATAGACTGTCAGCCACACTATCAAGCTGAAAATTATAGCCAGGCCCTGCAGACTTCCAGTGTAAATCTGACAAAGAGGGGAACAGACAAGTATGGCACAAATGCTGCCTGGGATCGTAACTTCAATTCATCTCTGAGGAATCAACATGAAGGGCCTCCTCTCCCGGATGCTCATAAGCCCTATAATTTCAGGCTCTGTTCTCCCCATGTGGGTGAATACAACCTTGAACTATGTCTACATTTTTCATTTTATTTCAGGCAAATGAATTTCTCACAGGGCATGTTATTTGTGCAATCAGGCATCCTTCTTATCATTGCCTTCAAGCTTTGCTGCAAATAATGCCAAGATAGCCAGAGACATAAATAAACTGAAACCTAAGAGAAACGCATGTTGCAACAAATGGCCACAATAGATTGACTTTGATGAATATTCTTTACTGTTGCCTGTGCTGGCCTGGAGTTCAGACAGCTCTGTAGCCTTTGATGACTGAGTTTGGAGTTCTTTTGGGAGACTAGTACCATGAAATCTAGCCTGTTATGATTTCAGTATTTCTTTTCTTGCAAATAGAATATCATGCTTTGTCTTATCCAATCTTCGAATTTCTAAGACTCTGAACACTAAAGCATAATATTAATGTTATTATATATTGAGAGAGTACTCAAAAAAATGGGGCTTCCCTGGTGGCTCAGTGGTAAAGAGTCTTGTTTGCTGGTGCAGGAGACATGGATTTAATCCCTGGGTTGGGAAGAGTCTCTGTAGAAGGAAATGGCAACCCGCTCCAGCATTCTTGCCTGGAGAATTCCATGGACAGAGGAGCCTGGAAGGGTAGTCCATGGGATTTCAAGAGAGTCGGACACGACTTAGCCACTAAACAACAGCAACAGCTCCCAAAAAGTCATTCTTTTAGTGCATACGTTTTAGTTGTGCTATATTGGATTTGCCTGAGTCAAGATAAAAAAGGATTATTTTTTGTTTTTTAAATTTTATTATTGAAGTGTAGTTGATTTACAATGTTGTGTTAGTTTCAGGTATACAGCAAAATGACTCATATATATATATTTATATAGTGTGTTTGTCGCTCAGTTGTGTCCTACTCTTTGAGGCCCCGGGGACTGTAGCCCACCAGGCTCGTCTGTCCATGGAATTATCCAGGCAAGAATACTGGAGTGGGTCGCCAATCTCTTCTCCAGGGGATCGTCCCTATCCAGGGATGGAGTTGGCGTCTTCTGCATTTCAGGGGGACGTGTGAGCCACCATGAAAGCTCTCTCTCTCTCTCTCTCTCTCTCTCTCTCTCTCTATATATATATATATATATATATATATATATATATATATTCTTTTGCAGATTGTTTTCCCTAATGGGTTATCATAAGGTAGAGTAAGTCCTAGCCATTTATCTGTTTATTTATATAGTAATGTATATGTGTTAATCTTAAACTCTTAACTCATCCCCTCCAAGTTACCCCTTTGGTAACAGTAAGTTTGTTTTCTATATTTGAGTCTGTTTCTGTTAAAAAATAATTCTTAAAGTCAGTGTTTATTATGTGACCGTAACAGTGCTAGTAATTTATATTACAAAAGCCTATTTAGTTGTTGTGACCACCCATTGGGAGTGATGGTATTAAAACCCTCTATGCAGGTAAGAAAATGCAGGCCCAGAGAGGCTGAGTAACGTACTCTGTGTCACTCAGCCACCAAGTGGTGACACTGGGGTTTGAACCTGCTCTGACTCCAGCATGCCACTATGTAATGACAGCTGTGCAGTGAAGACATAATTATTTCCCTCATGGTGTTTAAACTGTCAGCATTTTAATGGGAGCTGATTGCTTACAGACTGTGAGACCCTGCTATGAACCCATTTGCCAGAATGGCCTGTGGTTGTTGTTCAGTTGCTCACTTGTGTCCAACTCTTTGGGACTCTATGGACTGCTGTGCAGCAGGCTTCCCTGTCCTTCACCATCTCCCAGAGCTTGCTCAAACTCATGTCCATTGAGTCAATGATGCCGTCCAACCAACTCATCCTCTTTCATCCCCTTCTCCTCATGCCTTCAATCTTTCCCAGCATCGGGGTCTTTTCCAATGAGTTGGCTCTTTGCGTCAAAGGATTGGAGCTTCAGCTTCTGCATCAGTCCTTCCAATGAACATTCAGGGTTGACTGGTTTGATCTCCTTGGTGTCCAAGGGACTCTCAAGAGTCTTCTCCAGCACCACAGTTGGAAACCATCGGTTCTTCAGCGCTCAGCCTGACCCAGTGTCAAGAGTCAGTGCCCCATGGTTGGGTTTCACTCTGGGACTGTCAGTTTCAATGTCAGCTTCACTTCTCAAGTGATCTTGGAAAAGTTACATAAAATCTTTTATAGGTAGTCCTCTCTCCTGTAAAATAAATATAACAATTCCCCCATTACTCAGTATTTGGTAGGACAAAAGGAAATGACACATGTGAATGGCTCAGCAGAGTGCCTAGCACATAATAAGTTCATCAAAGTATTGATTACCAGATAAATTTCTGAGTAATTTGCATGCATGTAAGCTAAGTCATTTCGATTGTGTCCAACTCTTTGCAACCCCATGAACTGTAGCCCGCCAGGCTCCTCTGTCCATGGGATTCTCCAGCCAGGTATACTGGAGTGGGTTGCCGTGTCCTCCTCCAGGGGATCTTCCCAACTCAGGCACGGAACTGGAGTCTTGTGCAACTCCTGCATTGCAGGCAGATTCTTTACCACTGAGCCACTGTGGAAGCCCTCTGAGTAATTTGCCATCTATCAGTTCCAGCTCTCCCAAACTTGATGTTAAGCCATGCTCAAAGTTTGCTTTTCCCTCAGGAACTAGACAGTAATACAATTACATGTAAAGCTTTTCTATAACCCACAGTGACTTTCACCTTCATTAATATTAGCTAATAAGATTTTGTTTTACTTTATTGCAAATCCTACGTGTTTATGTGGTGTCTGACAAGCCATAGGAATCCACCTGCATTTTATTTTTTATTGAATGTGCTTTTTAAATTTTTATTGAAGGATAGATTCTTTACGATGTGGTGTTAGATTCTACTGTACAGCAGAGTGATATTTTTTGCTCAGTCTTTTTCCATTTAGGAATTTTAATTGGTGGATAACCGCTGAGCTGAACTGCTTTACATTGCTGTGTTAGTTTCTGCCACACGTCAACATAAACCAGCCTTTGTTGTTGTTCAGTCACGCAGTCGTGTCTGACTCTGTGACCCCATGGACTGCAGCCCACCAGGCCTCTCTGTCCCTCACCATCTCCTGAAGTTTGCCCAAGTTCATGTCCATTGCATTGGTGATGCCATCCAGCCATCTCATCCTTTGATGTCCTCTTCTCTTTCTGCCGTCAATCTTTCCCAGCATCAGGGACTTTTCCAGTGACTCTGCTGTTTACATCAATTAGCCAAAGTACCAGAGTTTCAGCTTCAGCCTCAGTCTTTCCAACAAGTATTCAGGGTTGATTTCCCTTAAGACTGATTCGTTTGATCTCTTAGAATCAGCCTCCCTTCCCCCTTGAACCTCCCTCCCATCTCCCATCCCACGTCTCTAGGTTGTCACAGAGCACTGGGTTTAGCTCCTTGCCTCATACAGCAAATTCCCACTGACTGTGTGTTTTATACATGGTAATATATATGTTTCCATTCTGCTCTCTCATTTAGCTCCGCTCTCTGCTTCCCCCACTGTGTTCACAAGTCTGTCTGCGTCTCCTTTGCTACCCCGCAAATAGGTTCATCAGTATCATTTCTAGATTCCATATTAACATGTTTAAACTAAAAAAGAAAAGCATAACACATTTCTCCCACCCCACCCCTTGTCTCTTTCAACCATCAATCTTTTGTCTGTGTCTATGAGTTTGGTTTTTTGTTTTGTTTTGCTTGTTCTTTTAGATTCTAAATATGAGAGAGACCATGCGATAAATTTTTTTTCCTGTCTGACCTGTTTCATTTAGTGTAATGCCCTTCAGGTCCACACATGGCATTGCAAATGGCAAGAATTCACTCTTGTGGCTCAATAATATTCTATTATACATTTTAATAACATCCTTATTCTTTTGTTCATGAACATACTTAGGTTGTTTTCATATCTTGCCTTATAAATAATGCTGCAAAGAATAGGTGGTGCGTATATCTTTTAGAATTGCTTTGTATATTCTTTGAATAAATACCAAGAGATGGATTACTGGGTCATATGGGAGTTCTGTTTTTATATAGTTTTTTGATGGACCAGCGTAGTATTTTCCACAGTGGCTGCACCAATTTATGTTCTCACCAACAGTGAAGTTTTCTGCACTACTTTTCTGCACAGTCCTCACCAACACTTGTTATTATTATTATTTGATGTCTTTTTGATTATAGCCATTCTAGCAGGTGTGAAGTGTTATCTCACTGTGATTTCGATTCACATTTCCCTGGGAATTAATATGGTGAGTATCTTTTCATCTCTCTATTGGCCATCTGTGTATTCTTTTTGGACAAATGTCTGTCCACAACTTCTGCCCATTTCTGAACCATTTTTTGCTTGTTTTTTTCCTACTAAGTTGTGTGAGTCCTTTGTATGCTTTGGTGATTTGCCCATTTTCAGACATATGATTTAGGATTATTTTCTCCTATTCAGTCAGTAGCCTTTTGATTTTGTTGATAGTTTTCGTTGCTGTGCAGAAGCACTTCTGTTTTAGATTGTTTATTTTTGTTCTTGTTGCCTTTGATTTTGGTGTCAGATTAAAAGAACATCTTTGTCAACACCTGCGGTAAGGAGCTTATTGCCTTTGTTTCCTTCTAGAAGTTTTGTTGTTTCAAGTCTTACATTTAGATCTATAATCCATTCTGAGCTAATTTGTGTGAATGATGTAAGATGTACAGTCCAGCTTCATTCTTTTGCTTGTGCCCAATTTTCACAACATCATTTACTGAAGAGACTATCCTTTCCCAATTGTATACTCTTGCCTCCTTTTACAAAAATTAATTGACCATATATGCATGGGTTGCTTTCTGGACTCTCTGTACTATTTCATTGTTTTACGTGTCAATTCTATATCTGTTTTAATTATCAAAGTTTTGTGATATAGTTTGAAATCAGGGAACTTGATGCCTTTAGCTTTGTTCATCTTTCTCAAGATTGCTTTTGTGGGTCCATCCAAGTTTCAAGATTGTTCTATTACTATGAAAAATGCCATTAGAATTTTGATAGGGATTGCCTTGAATCTGTATATTATTTTGAACATTTTAACAATATTACTTCCTATAATCAATGAGCATGGACTGTCCATGTATTTGTGTTCTTCAGTTTCTTTCATTAATATGTTGTAATTTCAATTCACAAATCTTTCACCTCCTTGGTGACATTTATTCCAAGGTATTTTATTCTTTTTGATGTAGTTGCAAATGGAATTGTTTTTTCATAATTTCTTTTTTTGATAGTTTGTTATTTCTGTAAAGAAACACGACAGATTGTCTACTGATTTGTATCCTGCAACTTTACCAAATTTGTTTATTAGTTTTAACAGTTTCTTGATGGAGTCTTTAAGGTTTTCTATACACAATGTCATGTCGTCTGCAAATAGTGACAGTTCTATTTCTTTCCTTCCAAATCACCTTCCATGTTCATTGAAAAATGTGAGTGCTTACTTAATAGACTGTATCAGCTTGGGGACTGAATTGTAACAATTGCATCAGAACCGACTGTAGTGCTGGTCTGTGTCATCTCCCTCTTTGACTTCCTGGAGCCTACCTCCTGATATGTCTTCAGTTGAGACTCCTGGTTGCCCTGACATGGGGCAGGTGGTTTATAATAGCTTCAAAGGCTTCCCCTCTCTCCAGCAGATCTGAATATCCTGGGGCTCTAGGACTGTGCACTGAAAATCCATAAAAGTTCTGAATCTCTTTTCCTATCGTGCAGTCCCGGAGCCCAGGGACTCGCCTCCTGTCTGTCCTACCTTCCCCCAAGCTGGGGTCTTCAGTGCTGCTCAGCTCCCAGACTGAGCTCCAATTTGTGGCTCTAAATTCTGTATGTCCAGGACCCAGCTGAGGTGCTTGTATATAGCCTGTCCTGGTATCCATTCTCAAGATAAGCGATTATGTGTGTGTCAAACTGCAGTTAATATAACCTTATAATAATACATGATTATTCACTAAAACCTACTTTATTCAGATGTCTTTAGCTTTTACTTAATGTATTTTTGTTGTTGGTGGTGGTGGTCCCAGGACCCCAGCCATGATGTCACATTACATTTAGGTGTCATATCGCCTATGAGATTCTTGGGCTTTGTTTTTGATGCCTTTATAGTTGTGAGGAGTACTGGTCAGGTAGTTTGTAGAAGGTCCCTTATTGGGAATTTGTCTGGTATTTTTCTCATGATTAGATTAGGGTTGTAGGTTTTATTTATCACAGAGGTAAAGAGTCATTTTAATCACATCATATTAAAGGTAATTCTATTAGTGCGACTTCCCGCTAGTGATGTTGACCCGACTGAGCTGGTATTGTCGGGTTCTTCCAGTGTAGAGTTACTCTCTTTTTCCCCCCGTTTCTATACTGTACTCTTTCTGACCAGTGCTTTTCTCTCAAATAACATCAGGTCACCACCAAGGAGTGCAGAGATAAAGAGGAGCTTAGATAAAAGCCTGAACAAGGTCAGGAGATCTAAAGCCTGAGACTATTCTGTTTGGGATTTAATTTGTTCCTGGATCTGACGGCAGGAAAAATGGAAAGAATTTTCCTTGAGAACAATGGGGAGCGGGCCGCTGTTGCGCGGCTGTAAGCCAGTATTCCGGCAGAGGGACAGGCCCCACTGGCCATGGGGAGTGAGCTCTGTCCTCACCTCCCTCAGGCGCTGCCGGGACCCAGGCTGCATGGCCACCAGAGCGAGGTCAGAGTGGAGGTCGCAGGTCAGTCCTGAGGCTCTCATCAAGGCTGGCATCACTCCGTGATGTGCAGAACAAAATGGCCAAGGGTGGCTTGGCTGTGGCTCAAGCCAGGGCAAGTCTGAGAGGAGCAACTAAAGCTGATGGACAGCAACCTGGTAGTTCAAGGAGGAGTGACCCAGCTGGCCTTGAAGAGATGAGGATTCTGAGTGAATTCCTCGACAGAAGTTGCAGTTCCTTTAGCTCTTTTTTCAGCCATTGGCCACATTTTCAATGGATGGGTGGAGGAATTTTAGATGCAGTCAGGATGGTAGGCATCATCCCAAATGGCCCTATGTGGTGCTGGGGAAGACGGTTAAGAGTCCCTTGGACAGCAAGGACATCCTAAAGGAAACAAACCCTGAATATTCATTGGAAGTTCTGATGGTGAAGCTCCAAATATTTTGGCCACCTGATGGGAAGAACTGACTCACTGGGAAAGACCCTGATGCTGGGAAAGATTGAGGGGAGGAGGTGAAGGGGACAACAGAGGATGAGATGGTGGGATGCCATCACTGACTCAATGGACATGAGTTTGAACAAACTCTGGGAGATAGTGAAGGACAGGGAAGCCTGAAGTGCAGGACTCCGCGGGACTGCAGAGGGTCTGACCCGACTGAGCGACTGAGAAACAACAACAGTTCCTTCTGGAAGGGGATGGTGGCAGATCCTGCTCAGGAATGTTCCATGGAATTATGTCAGTGTTAGAGTGGGAGAGAGTCCCAGGGAAATATTAAACAGAATGTGTTTAACTGAGAAAACTGTTTGCTGCAAAGTCCTCCCCTTGATACAATTTGTGTGTCAATTTTCCCGTGTGTGACGCACTTTTCCTGGGGAGGGAAGCGTCCCTGTGTGAAGGGGTCTGTCCTAGGAGAACCTGGCCTGCGCTTCACTGACATCTCTAGGAGGGCATTCCTTAACCTGAGCTACCAGGAGCCATACATGCTCTGTCTCTGAGTTTCAGCCTTTCTGTCTTACATTTTATGAATTCACTAACATATCTACCAGAACAATCCAGAAAGCAGTATTGAGGGAGTGGGGAAACAGGGGGATATACAGAGCATCTTTCCTGGATAACTCTCTTCCTTCCCTTTCTGCTACCTTGAATTTCTCTCTGCAGACCTTCCACCTGGAGACACTGACTTACTGGAGCCTAAGCTATGGGACCCAGTTTGGAAGATTTTGCCAAGTCTTCCATTATCCGAAGTTGGGCAGATACAAATAATTCTAGTTGATCCAGACAGTGGAGGGATCTACAGGCATCTTAAGACCTGTCTTCATGTCCAGCTGGTCTTCGCAGGTGGCTCAGTGGTAAAGAATCCACTTGCCAATGCAAGAGATGCAGGTTCAATCCCTGGGTCAGGAAGATCCCCTGGAGAGAAAAATGGCATCCCACTCCAGTACTCTTTCCTGGGAAATCCCATGGACACAGTGGTCTGGCAGGCTACAGTCCATGGGGTCACAAAGAGTCAGACACAGTTTAGCAACTCAACAACAGCATGTCCAACCAGTCCTTTTATTGTAGCTGAAACACTTGATCTGTCATTTACCTAGTCATTTCAGCTTTTAAACAAAATGGAATCTAGGTAGTTACCTGAACAAATTAACCTTTTTGATGACAGTACTAACCATCTGGGTTAATCACCCTTGTGAAATCAGCTGTCCACAAAAGCAGAGTTTTATGAGTCTTATTTCCTTTGACCTTTATTCTAACTGCCCAGTTATCTGACAACATGTGTCTAAAAAGTGAGCAAGGTCCACGTGGTTTACTCTAAATTCAATGTCTGACCTTGCTCCTTCACTGTAGAGTGTATTGTTTAGATCATGAAATTGGTGAGGCGAGGAGAAGTGATGCTGAGAGGGAAATCAGCCAAGTGCAGTAGGGCCAGGAAAGACCTCACAGTGCAGTTTGCTTACATTTAAATTAACTGATGCTAATTTATTTACTTATTATATTTATGGGATGCACCCATTGCTTATTAGCCCCTGGATACGTTTTAAGAGGATCATAAAAAGAGACACTCCTTGTCATTATGGCTAATTAACATTCAAATTGACTAACTAACTAACATTTAAGCGCTAAGAATAAAATCAGTCATGGACCAGTCAACATTTTCATCAAATGTCCTTAAATAGAATCCATTAGTTGGTTCCCTCTCCTCTACTTTTCAACCTGCTGCCAAAATATCTGGCACCAGAGAATGTCGGAATTGAACAGGGGAACTATATTGTTACCTCTGTGACAATTAATATCTGATGTGTTTCTGGGCTCATACAAGGTAGTATGCAAAGTTTGATTAAATGGACAAGGCTTCCTCCCAGAAGTGGTTTATAGTCCAGCTATAATTGATACAGAAGTAATAAACTTGTAAACCCAGGGTTTATATGTCCTTTTATTCTGGACTTGTCTTGCTCATGCAGCCACAACAATTACTGAAGCTTATAAATTAGGTGTATGTCCAACAGTAAGTCTTCTTGATTGAATATGTACGGTGAAAGACCCTTGAGCTACTGTAAATCCATTCAATTGAAGCATAAGAAGGACAGGGAGAAGTACTGATTGGACAACTTGGTTATTCTTGTAACTTCTAAAGGGGAAGAGGTAGGGAAGAAAATTCTTGCTTTTTTGTTTTTCTTTTTTTCTTGGTCATTAACTTACCCAAGTAAATCTCTATATAAGCACATATGAGTCCTACATTAAAAATATATCTATGTTAAAATTTTCATCCCTGTTTTCTATTTATATTCTTGATTTCCACCTACTATTACAGTTCTGAGTTGTTCTTATACTGAAAGTAATTAGGAAAGGTCAAGACCAGGCAGAGGGGGATAAACTGTGAACTTTGAAGGTCTTCCACTAGGTTTGGTGGGAAGGCTTAATCTTGCTTGAAGTTTAACTTATCACCACTTAAGAAGTAGCATTTTTACTTTAGTCAGACCAGGTAAATTTGTATGTTTAACGAGTCCTTATTTTAAGCCATGGACTATCATTAGGCTAACTTTTCAGTAATCATTTCCATGTGAATCAGAAGTTTTAACCAAATTACAGATTTATCTTCCTGTGATACTTTATTCTCAGTGGGCTTCTTTAGAATTAGGACATCTAAAGTTAATTTTCAGGTTGGTCACTAATCTAGTGGAGACTCGAGAAAGAACATATGGGGTTTGGGGCCCGACTTCTGAAATTTCTGGCCTGGCTGGACACATAGCTAACCCCTCTGAGGCTCAGAGTCCTTACCAGTAAAGTGAAGTAGATTATGAAACCTATCCATTAAATGAGATAATCAAATAAATTGCTTAACTAGATCTGTGGCAAATACTAACTGCTCAGTCTTCAGCTATTGTTATTACAGTTAATTATCAATATCATAACAATGCATATGAATTTTAGCAGCTCTATTGGCTTCTTATTTTAGCTGCAAGTTACTCTCATGACATTCATCACGGTCTGAGGAATCATCTGAATTCAGTTCCTTTCTCTTAAGATGGTACTTTGAATGTCTCCCTGGAGTGACTGCAATGAAAGTTTCTTAATTTTTTTTCTTTCAACCCTTTCCTCTCTCCCCTTTGCTCATCCGTTTCTTACTGAACTCCTTAATTCTGAGCCGTGCATGCATACAGATGGCCATTAACTTATCCCTCCCTGTGGTGGTAGGAAGAATGGGGGAGGCATTCATTTTCATCCTATTGTGAATCAGCTTGGTAAAGGTTCCATCTCCGGCCCAAACTATGCATAGCTAAGAATCAGATGGTGTGTAGGAGAAAGGGGAAAGCTGTCACTTAGGCCAAGCCAAAGAGATCCAAAATAAGTAATAAAATAGGCAAATATGGCATATCATAAAATTAATGAAAACGTAGATATGAAATAGGATCAATGTGTCCTGTGGGCTTGTGGGAGCAAGTTTCTTGGTGGTAAAGATGGTCTTGCCCAGAGCTGGCTTTTTGTGCAAGAAAAGTTTGGAAGTAGGGAAATTGTAACTATTTTCCATCCATTCAGTAGATAATTAACGTACTATCACTAAGTGACAGGCACTGCACTAAGCCTTGTATAGAGTGATAAACACCAGAGGCATGGTCTTTGCTCCAATGGCAGTTACACTAAGTTAATAGGAAGAATTATTTTAGTAAATTAATATTAGTTGACAACCATGATCTCAAAATTATTATTTATAAATAAAGCAGATCAGCTGTGTTAATAAGGAGTAGGTACCCAAAGTTAATTATTGTTGATGAATAAGCTAAAGAAAGATTGAGGGAGGAAGGTATGAATAATTTTCAGATACGATGAGGATCTGCTTATGGTTCTAGAAAAAACTATGCAGGAATAAATAAAGAATCACCGAATTTCATACTTTTCCAAATCTTTTTTAAGATTCTGCAACTCCGCCATAATAAAACAAACTGGCTTTGTCAAATCTTGCAAAACCATCAATCGCAAAGAGATCTAAATGAGTTTTTATATTGTTTGCATCAAATGACTCTGGACTTCTCAGGAATTTTCCATCAAAACCACTTTTTTTTTTTTTAGTACGTCAAGGCTGTATATTGTCACCCTGCTTATTTAACTTATATGCAGAGTACATCATGAGAAACGCTGGGCTGGAGGAAGCATAAGCTGGAATCAAGATTGCTGGGAGAAATATCAACAACCTCAGATATGCAGATGACACCACCCTTATGGCAGAAAGTGAAGAAGAACTAAAGAGCCTCTTGATGAAAGTGAAAGAGGAGAGTGAAAAAGTTGGCTTAAAGCTCAACATTCAGAAAACGAAGATCATGGCATCCAGTCCCATCACTTCATGGCAAATAGATGGGGAAACAGTGTCAGATTTTATTTTTTGGGGCTCCAAAGTCACTGTAGATGGTGATTGCAGCCAATAAATTAAAAGACGCTTACTCTTTGGAAGGAAAGTTATGACCAAACTAGGCAGTATATTAAAAAGCAGAGACATTACTTTGCCAAGAAAGGTCCATCTAGTCAAGGCTATGGTTTTTCCAGTCGTCATGTATGGATGTGACAGTTGGACTATAAAGAAAGCTGAGCACCAAAGAATTGATGCTTTTGAACTATGGTGTTGGAGAAGACTCTTGAGAGTCCCTTGGACTGCAAGGAGATCCAACCAGTCCATCCTAAAAGAGATCAGTCTTGGGTGTTCATTGGAAGGACTGATGTTGAAGCTGAAGCTCCAATACTTTGGCCACCTGATGCGGAGAGCTGACTCATTTGAAAAGACCCTGATGCTGGGAAAGATTGAGGGCAGGAGGAGAAAGGGACAACAGAGGATGAGATGGCTGGATGGCATCACTGACTCAATGGACATGGGTTTGGGTGGACTCCGGGAGTTGGTGTTGGACAGGGAGGCCTGGCGTGCGGTGGTTCGTGGGGTCGCAAAGAGTTGGACACGACTGAGAGACTGAACTGAACTCTCGCCAAAAAGCAGATCTCAATTTGTCCCACCCTCCCGTTTTCCCTCTCTGGGTCCACAAGTCCATTCTCTATGTCTGCATCTCTTTTCCTGCCAAATGAGGGGAGATATGTATACATATAGCTGATTCATTTCATTGTACAGCCGAAACTAAAACAATACTGTAGAGTAATTGTATGCCAAAAAAGAAAGAAAAGAGAGGGGGATTCTGAATGAGCTGTTGTTTTCAGAATTTTATCAATTATCTCAATTTGAGGGCACTGAGTATGTGTATTAAGATCTGTTCTAGAGAGGAGGAATGAGAAACATGCATAGAGTTCTAAGTACCTTGATGCTTTGGCACAAGCTCTCCTCTCGAAGGCCTGGTATTGACAGACATAGTGTTGGCTTTTGGTGAAGCAGGAGCCCAGTGTTCTGCTACTTCCCTTCTCCAACAGAGGCAGGAGAGGGGGCTCTAAGTAAGATGGCTGCACCCTTGTTCCTACTCCAGGGCCCCTTTGGGTTATCATTGTGAGACACTGACTGAGCATCATCATTTCAAGCAACAGTGAGATCCAGTTTGTCCTCCCAAGTTCTTGTCTCCATGGAACCATCTTATCCTGTCCTTTGAATTCCTTTTTCTCCTGATGCTCAGGTGATTCTGCCAACTTAGCTGGGTCCTAAGACCTATTCTGGAGAAGGCAATGGCACCCCACTCCAGTACTCTTGCCTGGAAAATCCCATGGACGGAGGAGCCTGGTGGGCTGCAGTCCATGGGGTTGCTAAGAGTCGGACACGACTGAGCAACTTCGCTTTCACTTTTCACTTTCATGCATTGGAGAAGGAAATGGCAACCCACTCCAGTATTCTTGCCTGGAGAATCCCAGGGAAAGGGGAGCCTGGTAGGCTGCTGTCTATGGGGTCGCACAGAGTCGGACACGACTGAAGCGACTTAGCAGCAGCAGCAGCAAGACCTATTCTGGCTTGAGAGTAGATGGCTCAGTTCTGTTAAGTAACTAATGTGGCTGTTACTTCCAGCCATATTAACCTCAAGTATTACTAAGCCCATGGGATGGAGCTTAGGGATCAGGTGGTGGAAAGTTGAAAAAATGCAAATCCTACTCTTCCGAACTCCCAGTCTCTGTGTCTTTCTCCTTCTACTTTTCTGTTCTTATCATGGGTGGCTGTGTAGAGTGAAGAATCAGAGTAGAAACTAGAGATATCTGTGGTCGGATCCAGCCTTCCCTGATTACCAAGTATCACCAGACAAAGTATTTAATCCAGCCAAGTATCACTGATTAAATGGCGAATATAATAATAGGTGGGTTTTGAGAAAAAAAGTAAGCTAGTCTAGGTAAACAGCTTGGGACCTAGCCCAAAATGCTCAGTTTAACAGATATCTTATTTTTATTAACTAATTTGCTGTTGTTGTTTTTTAGTTGCTAAGTCGTGTCCGAGTCTTTGAAACCTGGTTTGGAGCCCACCAGGCTCCTCTGTCCATGGGATTCTCCAGGCAAGCATACTGGGCTGGGTTGCCATTTCCTTCTCCAGGGGATCTTCCTGGCCCAGGGGTTGAACCCACATTTTCTGTTTGGCAGGTGGATTTTCTATTCCCCAATCTCATATTCTAAGCAGATTGGAATATTCCTTCACTCACGAACTTGCTTTATCCCCTTTTCTAAATTTTTTATACCATTCACTTTATCAAGCCTCACTTCCATATCCCCTTCCTCTCTTCACTGAAATCATGCAGCATAATCAGATTTAGCAAGTTAAAATACAGGATACCCAGTTAAATTTGAATTTCAGAAAAGCAAAGATAATGTTTTAGGATAAATATTTACCATGGAATATTTAATAAGATATAATACTTCTAAAATTTTTATCTATTTGTGTAAAAGTAGAACTTAACTGACAGTAGTTGGTAATTTGAAATATAAAGTATGTGTGATCTGTTAGTATTTAAATGTTGGAACTAGTCAAATACTATAGTAATTATCCATGGGTCACAAATTTCAAAAATCTGCTCAGGATAATTATGTCTTTTTTCCCCCATGTAGACTTTCTCTGGTAACCCACAGTAGAGACGGTGTCTCTTTCAGTTGAACTCCATTCTGATGGTCAGTGTTCAGGCACCTGCATGGTATATTTTTCTAAGATCATCAACTTCAAGAGAGTAGGGTCAATTCATCTTTGCTTCTCCAGGGCTTAATATTTAAAACACTATCAATTGAAAGAATGAATGAATGAATACATAAATGAACAAGTTTTTATTTAGCGAGATTCAACCAAGATTATCCACAGGACTGAGAATCAGAGTTTTAAAAGGGCAGCGCTGAACAAAGCACAGAAATCTATAGATTTTCAGAGTATGATCAGACTTGACCTCATACGCATTCTTTCCAGTCATTGTGATTAGTGAATTCCTCCTCTTGACAACAGTTGTGTTTCTCATGCCTTATCCACTCAAGGAGTCAGAGCAGAGGGGTTGTGTAAATAGAAGCACAACCCATTTTCTGGGGGAGGATTTTTATATCATTGCACACAATCCAGGAGGGAACAAACCCGAGACACAGAAGGGGCCTCTCAGTGTCTAGGACTAGGTGTCCTAGCCAGCTTTATCTCTGGAGTTGAAGCAGTAAATCTTGCTCTGGAAAGAACTTAATTTTAAGTTCCTCAATATTAATAAAAGCATTAAGGACTTGTATAATAAAAGTTTATTGACTAATTTTCTGCCATAATTTCTTTGTGATTCCTGTGCAGCCATATTATATTTTTATGAAATGGAAACACTGTGTTCCTAGGCTGCACGATAATGACAATAAAAGAGCAAAAGATACTCTGAAAATCCTTCATCAGGATCTGAGGCATTTTGGGTGAGGAAATTTAATCCTATTTTCATGGGGGATGCCTAGAGTAATTTAAAAAATAATAATAAGGGAGTTTACCCAACTGGGGAAATGCTAAGAAGCCCATAATACACTCATGACTGGTTCATATATTACTTGGTTATGCACAAAAGTAGATCCCTTTGTAAAAGTCTTCTTGAGCATCAGGAGAGGAGAAGTTGAGATTACGGTCAATAACCTGTCATCAAGGGCTAAATTGACATGTGTGATTGTCCTATCCCTGCTGTGGGATAGAGAATTATAATAATAATGATAATAAGACTCATAATAGTGAATGAGAGTTAAGCATTTACTTTGTTTCTGTCACTCTGTAAAGCATTTTATAGACCATGATCTCATTTATTCCTCATGACCACCCTATAAAATTGGCTTTCTCATTAGATGAGGAAATGGGTCCAGTGCATTGCCCCAAGCCACATAACTAGCGAACAGTGTTATTAATGTTCTAATCCAAGATGAAGAAGCTACTCTCCGTGCATTTACCATGGCCTCTTGCTGTAAAACTGTATTGAGCCAGGGAGCAGCAACCAACCTCTAAGACACTCTCATACGTGAGAGTGAAACCCAGGGGTTTTGGAATAAAGTATCTGTCATTAGGGCATGAGGTGCCAAGAGTTAAGTGGAATAGTCGGGTATGATAAACAAGCTCAAGAAACATCATGATCAACATAGTTATGGGAATGAACGGACAACAGAGTCAGAGACATACATTAGAGTGGGGGTCAGGAACAGATGGAGTAAAGCCCTAACTTTTTCAATTAGAGGTGTAATTGATGACCAATGCCAGCAACCATCTGACTACATGAACTCAAGAAAGATGCTGTGCTCAAATCCAGCAGATGGAGGCTTGCTGGCGTGGACTCGTTTTGTGAAGGGCCATCAGTGTGGCCCTGTGTCCTGTGACTGTCGTATTAAATAGCTGTGAGACTGATGCTTGTTTATATAGGTAATTGGGATATTTGAATATGGATGTCACTGATCATCAATCCTTTAAACTTCTGAAGTCAAAAATCTGACTTGTTTTCATATTGTAGTCATTTCGTCAGAAGTGATTGGTCAGTTCTATTTTGTTGCTCAGTGTGAGGACTCTAACCCCACCGCAAATTTTTACAAGAATACTGGAGTGGATTGCCATTCCTGTCTCCAGGGAATCTTCCAGACCCAGGGATTGAACCTAGGTCTCCCGCACTTCAGGCAAATTCCTTATAGTCTGAGCCACCAAAGGGAAAAATAATTTCAACAACTCTCTCCAATTCCTGCTCAACTAAGGTTTATGGCCTTTGAAGCAGAGATGAGCACATAGAGTAGACTGGCTAATTCTGTTTAATTAATGACTTTTGAGAACCATAGAAGATGATAGGAGGGTAGATGTGCCAATAATATATCTTTGCTTCTAGGAGGCTATCCAGGTACCTGTGCCAGTAGGCCCATGCCAAGGCCCCAGCACAACCCCTGAAGTCACTAAATGACTAACTGGCAGGGTGTACACTTGTTAGAAGGGCACTGTATCTCTGTCACTGGGAGAGATCAGGCAGCTCCCCTTCCCCAGGATATAAACACGGCAGTTGTCCAACCAAAGGGTCAGCACCCTGGGTTGAAGGTAATCATGGTGGAATTGGCAGGGGGTCAAGCCAGCCTCTTCTGCCTGTGGAGAGACATGCCCAGCAGACAGTGGTGAGATCAGTTCTTGGAGAGGTCAGGAGAAGAGGTTAAGCAAAAGCTCAGGTCATGTTCTGAAGAGCTCTGAGCATCAAAAGGAAAACAGTGAAATCCGTAGGAGCAGGGGCAGATGATAACATGACAGATGAGGCTTGGAACATTCCAGTAGCCTCAGGAACTGAGAAGGGAACAAAGGAGGGAGCAAAACCTGCTTTAAGACAACTGTTTGCATGAAGCCAGGAGGCTGTGCCTGGTTTTAATTGGATACCAGTTATGCAGTGTGTGATACTCAGCTGGATTTAAAAGCATGTAGTTAGGTCAAGAATGAAAAAAATAACAATCCATCATTGAATAGGCAGGAGCAGACTGGGCCAGCAACAGAGCCACCATGCCTTAATATAATACATACAAACAGCCTGTGGACCAAGCCAGCCCTCTGCAGCCCAAGGATTGAAGCAAGATGAAAGAGCACTTGCTGCCCATACCTTCATGAAAACGAAAGTGTTAGCTGCTCAGTCGTGCTTGGTTCTTTGCGACCCCATGGACTGTAGCCAGGTTCCTCTGTCCATGAGATTTCCCAGGCAAGAATACTGAAGTGGGTAGTCATTCCCTTCTCCAGGGGATCTTCCCAACCCAGGGATCAAAACTGGGTATCCCACATTGAAGGCAGATTCTTTACCATCTGAGCCACCTATAGGATCTTCCTATAACCAGCTGTCATGTTGGGGCAAGGAGAGACAGGGGGAAAGAGCTCTAATAGAGAGTTAAATTCTGAATTAACTGAGCTTTTTCCCCAACAGAGTTGTTTGTAACCAACCCCTAAAAATTTTTTAAACCAGAAAAGTTCAAAAAATTTAAGATTTTCCTTATCCAGTGGTATGGTGGCGAGTAGAAGGGGGGCAGATATCTTTCTAGGAGCACTGTCTGAGCTGAAGGGTGAATAGATCTGTGACCCTGCTCTGTGTGTGTTATTGCGAGTAGCCTCCTTTCTGCTTCCCAGAGAAGTGGATGTGAACGAAACCTGCGAGATCAAGAACAGTCACACTGGTGCTCCTCCTGATCTGAAGCCCATCACTCGGGTAGCATGTGACCCCTGGCACACCAACAGAGTAGCAAGTCCACCAAGCGGATCTGGAGAGAAAGAAACCCATGAAGTGTGTGGACGTGTGATAGCTTTTGGTGCTTGCAAAGGTGTGACTTGTTGCTATGGCAATACTTCTGAGATGAATGGGTTATAACAGGAAATGCCTCGCAACCCTTTGTTGCCATTCAGTCATTCAGTCGTATCCATGTCCAACTCTTTGTGACCCCATGGCCTGCAGCACGCCAGGCTTCCCTGTCCTTCACTATCTCCCAGAGTTTGCTCAAACTCGTGTCCTTTGAGTCGATGATGCCATCCGACCATCTCATCCCCTGTCACCCCCTTGCCTCCTTCCCTCAATCTCTCCCAGCATCAGGGTCTTTTCCAATGAGTCTACCCTTCGCATCAGGTGGCCAAAGTATTGGAGCTTCAGCTTCAGCATCAGTCTTTCCAACCTTGGCTTCAGTCAAACGAGGAGCATCTGTAAGTGGAGGCTTGGTCAAGGAAACTTCCCTCTGGCTGATGCAATGAAATCTCTTCCCTTCAGGGACACAGTAGGGCACTCCTGTGCCAGTTGGCTTTATAGATCATCACCACCACAAGCAGGCTTCCCTGGTAGCTCAGTTGGTAAAGGATCTGCCTGCAGTGCAGGAGACCCCGGTTGAGTTCCTGGGTCAGGAAGATCCACTGGAGAAGGGATAGGCTACTCACTCCAGTATTCTTGGTCTTCCCTTGTGGCTCAGCTGGTAAAGAATTCGCCTGCAATGCAGGAGACCTGGGTTTGATCCTTGGGTTGGGAAGATCCCCTGGAGAAGGGAATGGCTATCACTCCAATATTCTGGCCTGGAGAATTTCACAGACTGTCCGCAAAGAGTCAGGCACCACTGAGGGACTTTTACTTTCACCACTGCAAGCTCCTCATCAAGCATGGCAGACAAACCACTCCATAGAAAGAAGCAAGAGCCTTACAAGGAGCATGGTGATAGACTGCAGGGTTCATTTTCTGCTTCCTGCTCTAGACTGATCTCCCTTTTCCTTCCAACCTGGCACATAATTTGGTGGTCAGTTTCCCCTCCACTTGGTCTCAGTTGAGTCCACTCATCCATTTATCAGGAACAGGTGCCAGTTGATACAAATAAATAAGTTAGAAAGGAAAAGGACCTCAGCATCCCAAAGCCCTCCATTGAGCTGTGACTCAGGAATTACAGCACATTGTATTAAACCATTTCTTCTTGATGCATTGGGGCTGCTCAAGAGCCGACAGTGACATATGGGGAAGGCCCTGGTAGCGGGATTGGGGCTGTTGTGTGATAAATGACACAATATGTCAAAGAACATCTGTTATCCATCATGCCGGCTTCCTTGGGACACTTGGATGGTGTGTGTGGGGGGGAGCGCTTCTGGGGAGGGGGCTGAGAGGTGGGTGAGTTAGGAGGAAGCAAGACTCAATATAGCTGGGAGAAAATAGGAAAGGAGGCCCTACCCTTGAGAGAGCAAAAGTGAAGCAGGAAGACGAACAAGCCAGCGAGTCTCTCCAGCAACCTGCCACTCTCCTGGATCTTTTCATCTCCTTTCCCTTGATTTTATTTTTAAAATAATGTAGTCGAGGGTTGAGTGTATTAAACCATCATGCAGGCAGGTGAGGGATTGGAGCTGGCTGCCCCGCTGTTCTGCTCCTTTCGTTCTCCAGATGCACCGCCCTGGAGGTGCGCCGGGTCTCTCTGGGGACAGACAGGCTGAATCAGGCATTCTGTGGCTTCATTGGCATGACAAGCTGTATTCGAATTGTCCAGGCGAACACGCTGAAGCCCCGCGTGTGATAGCAGGTTTTGTGCCAGGAGGGATCTTTCATTTTGGATTTCTTCACCTTTCATCCTATCATAGTCATGTAAATACCTGTCTTTTCTATCTGGATGCAAACTTTTCTGATTGTTTTGTGTCCGGGGAGAGAAAACTTCCGTTTGTTTTGGATTTCTCTTTGTGATGTTATGAATGCAACTTTTCCAGGATGAGTCCAGGGGCACCCAGGAGAAGAAATGGATTTCTCGCTCCCTTCAAAGATGGAACCGCTCAGCATGTTATCTAAAAGAATAAATCTGTTTTAGTGATTCTGATAGACCAGAACCAGACACCCCCGGGGCTCATCTGCTTTTGTTTTAGATGAGATTGAAGGTAGAAATGCTTATTGAGAATATTTACACTTTCATATTTACAGAGTCACTTTCCTTGGTGCTCATATTTCTTTTTAATATTGCTTTATAACTTTTAAAATATGTATCTGCATTACTTTCCCATGTGATAGAAGTAAAGGAAGGCACAAACAGGAGTCAGAGGCTTTGATCCCCCTCACCTCGGGCCAGAGGAGGAAGTCTTACGAAATGCATTTTCCAGACTTTAGAATGAGATTCTCCTTTGGAAGTCTTTAGATAAGGCCCATAAATCTGAAATTTAAAAAGTTTATCCACTTGATTATGATGATCAATATAATGAATAAATCAGTTGTAATCTAAATATCAATTTCCCCTTTTCCTGTTACTCATACTCAGATTTCCCTCTGTGTATTTATCTCAGCCACTTATCCACCATGCAAAGATTAAATAATGAATACTTGATATAGTGCTCAATATGAGATGTCTGTTCAGAGTGTGGAGTAAGGTGGGAGACCTCAGCTCAGAGCAGGCAGAGTGGCTATGCTGTTCATCCAGCTAGGGCAGCCTCCTGAACCTCAGAGAGGCAGATTCCAGGATGCTGTAAAAATGCCTGCTGACACGTGACATGCCTGGTCCTCACACGTGGGAGAGCCATCCTTTGGTCTGCTGCCGTGGTCAGGGACACCAATGGCTTCACTTGCAGAATTCTAAACTGCAAATAACTCCCCTTCTGTTCCATTGGCCTATTCCAAAACACAAACAAACAAGCAAAAGCTATCCAGAGGAAACTTGGCATACTTTTTCCTCACCTACCTGTGACCCTCCATGCCAGCTTACTCCAGCAGCTCACAGATCCTGTGGCCATGGATCCTTAGCACACCTCTGATGCTGTGAACGTCAGTCTGATCAAAGTCAGCTTTTCTCCCAGGCTCCACACATGGATTGTGGCATGATAGCTACTCGGTCCGGTCACC
This sequence comes from Ovis aries, assembly GCF_016772045.2. Classification (NCBI taxonomy): domain Eukaryota; kingdom Metazoa; phylum Chordata; class Mammalia; order Artiodactyla; family Bovidae; genus Ovis; species Ovis aries. The sequence continues at coordinate 16,743,159 of NC_056071.1, forward strand.
CCTTGATAGCTGGGGCCCATTTTCATGCTCGATTTGACTGTTGTCTAAGTCAACAGTGCTCATCTTTGCTCAGGAAACTTCCTGGTTTGTTTTATTTATTTTTGTTTTGTTTTGTTTTGTTTTTTGTTGTTGTTGTTGTAGGAGAAGACTTTTTTTTTTGTTTTTTGTTGTTTTTTTTTTAATTTAAAATCTTTAATTCTTACATGCGTTCCCAAACATGACCCCCCCCCTCCCACCTCCCTCCCCACAACATCTCTCTGGGTCAGCCCCAAGCATGCTGCACCCTACGTCAGACATGGACTGGCGATTCAATTCTTACATGATAGTATACATGTTAGAATTCCCATTCTCCCAAATCATCCCACCCTCTCCCTCTCCCTCTGAGTCCAAAAGTCCGTTATACACATCTGTGTCTTTTTTCCTGTCTTGCATACAGGGTCGTCACTGCCATCTTCCTAAATTCCATATATATGTGTTAGTATACTGTATTGGTGTTTTTCTTTCTGGCTTACTTCACTCTGTATAATTGGCTCCAGTTTCATCCATCTCATCAGAACTGATTCAAATGAATTCTTTTTAATGGCTGAGTAATACTCCATTGTGTATATGTACCACAGCTTTCTTATCCATTCATCTGCTGATGGACATCTAGGTTGTTTCCATGTCCTGGCTATTATAAACAGTGCTGCGATGAACATTGGGGTACATGTGTCTCTTTCAATTCTGGTTTCCTCGGTGTGTATGCCCAGCAGTGGGATTGCTGGGTCATAAGGTAGTTCTATTTGCAATTTTTTAAGGAATCTCCACACTGTTCTCCATAGTGGCTGTACTAGTTTGCATTCCCACCAACAGTGTAGGAGGGTTCCCTTTTCTCCACACCCTCTCCAGCATTTATTGCTTGCAGATTTTTGGATCGCAGCCATTCTGACTGGTGTGAAGTGGTACCTCATTGTGGTTTTGATTTGCATTTCTCTAATAATGAGTGATGTTGAGCATCTTTTCATGTGTTTGTTAGCCATCCTATGTCTTCTTTGAAGAAATGTCTATTTAGTTCTTTGGCCCATTTTTTGGTTGGGTCGTTTATTTTTCTGGAATTGAGCTGCATAAGTTGCTTGTATATTTTTGAGATTAGTTGTTTGTCAGTTGCTTCATTTGCTATTATTTTCTCCCATTCAGAAGGCTGTCTTTTCACCTTGCTTATATTTTCCTTTGTTGTGCAGAAGCTTTTAATTTTAATTAGATCCCATTTGTTTATTTTTGCTTTTATTTCCAGAATTCTGGGAGGTGGATCATAGAGGATCCTGCTGTGATTTATTTCTGAGAGTGTTTTGCCTATATTCTCCTCTAGGAGCTTTATAGTTTCTGATCTTACATTTAGATCTTTAATCCTGGTTTGTTTTATAACTCCATAATTTTTCCTCTTTCCTAAATTCCTACCCTAGACCCAGCTAGTTTGAATGTCTAAGGATGGGGTTGGGTCATGTGTATTTTTACAATGCTCCTTGCATGTTTATACAGTGAAATTACAAATTTGAGACAAGAAATCTTTGAAAAATTGAACAGGTTGGTTTTTTTTTTTTTGTCATTTGCTCTGGAATGAAATGTTGGGGAAACATGTTTCCTGTCTCCTAGATTAAATTAGCATTAATTTTAGACATTATTGTGCTCTGTTTATTAAGACTGGAGGATGACTCCTTGCTTATTCAAAAGTTAACTTTTTGATTACAGTTGTTTTAGAATAGACTCAAAGTGACAGATTTTTAGGGACAATTGAGTTCAAATTTTAGTTCTGCTGGGACTTCCTTGGTGGGCCAGTGGTTGACTCTGTGCTAACAATGCAGGCTGCATAGGTCCAGTCCCTGGTCAGGGAATTAAGATCCCACATGCTGTGCAACGCAGCTAAAGAAGAAAAAATCGGTTCAGCTTTGCACTAACTGACTTTGGGAATGTTATATCATGTCTTTGATCCTTATCTATAAAATGCAGGCAATGCCCACTTCACAGTTTAGGTTTAAAGAAGATACTGTGCACAGTTTACCCAGCTCAGTACCTGAACATGGGATATACTTTAAACAGTAGCTATTACTCTTAATAATTTAATTATCTTAGTTACTGATTAATTAATAGATATTCTTATTGCTTTATCTTCTTTATATTCCAAATATTTGTAAACTCAAATTGGTATTTTTCACCTGAGACATGTCAGAATGTAACAAGACCTTTTAGGATATGTTTTAATAAATAGCCATCATTTCTTTGAAAATATTTACAGACATGTATATGTATGCACAGATGTACTTACAGCTATTAGTGATTAAACATGTAGAGACTCATCACTGAATATTTTACTTCTTTTGAGATTGTGTTTCTGTTATAACTCAACTGGTTGAATGCTTTCTTTTGTACCCATTAAAGTTTTGGGATGTTTGACTTTCTCAGCACTTTTTCATTGTTTCGCTTTTACAAATTAGTTGTTGGATTGAAATTGTGTTAGACTTTCCTTTTACCAAAATCCCTTGAAAAACAGTCTTCTTAGGTTTTTGAACCTTAATTAGTTGATCCTTGGTCACACATGTGGTTATGTCAACCTTTGGCCAGGAAGGAACTTGGAAGTTTAAGAATTGTATTAAGATTTCACACCAAGCAGTAGAATTAATTCCTCCAAAGGAGGATCCAGATGCATTCAGTTCAGTTTAGTTGCTGAGTTGTGTCTGACTCTTTGTGATACCATGGACTGCAAGATGCCAGACTTCCCTGTCCATCACCAGTCCCCAGGGCTTGCTCAAACTCATGTCCATTGAGCTGGTGATGCCATCTAACCATCTAATCCTCTGTCATCTCCTTCTCTTCCTGCCTTCAATCTTTCCCATCATTAGGGTCTTTTCCAGTGAGTCAGTTCTTCACACCAGGTGGCCAAAATATTGGAGTTTCAGCTTCAGCATCAGTCCTTCCAATGAATATTCAGGACTGATTTCCTTTAGGAATGACTGGTTTGATCTCCTTATAGTCCAAGGGGCACTGAAGAGTCTTCTCCAACACCACAGTTCAACAGCATCAATTCTTCAGCACTCAGCTTTCTTTATGGTCCAACTCTCACATCCATACATGACCACTGGAAAAACCGTAGCTTTGACTAGATGGACCTTTGTTGGCAAAGTAATGTCTTTGCTTTTTAACATGCTGTCTAGGTTGGTCATAGCTTTTCTTCTGAGGAGCAAGCGTCTTTTAATTTCATGGCTGTACCCACCATCTGCAGTGATTTTGGAGCCCAGTGACAGAAAATAAAACCTGTCACTGTTTCCAGTGTTTCCCCATCTATTTGACATGAAGTGATGGGACCAGATGCCATGATCTTAGTTTTCTAAATGTTGAGTTTTAAGCCACCTTTTTCACTCTCCTCTTTCACTTTCATCAAGAGGCTCTTTAGTTCTTCTCTTTCTGCCATAAGGATGGTGTCATCTGCATATCTGAGGTTATTGATATTTCTCCTGGCAATCTTGACTCCAGCTTGTGCTTTACCCAGTGTAGCATTTTGCATGATGTCCTCTGCATATAAGTTAAATAAGCAGGGTGACAGTATACAGCCTTGACATACTCCATTCCCAATTTTGAACCAGTTTGTTTTTCCATCTCCAGTTCTAACTGTTGCTTCTTGACCTGCATACATATTTCTCAGGATGTCTTCACCCACTTGACTTCACACTCCAGGATGTCTGGCTCTAGGTGAGCGATCACACCATCATGCTTATCTGGGTCATGAGGATCTTTTTTGTATAGCTCTTCGGTGTATTCTTGCCACATCTTCTTAGTATCTTCTGCTTCTGTTAGGTCCATACCATTTCTGTCCTTAGTAGATGCATTAGTAGAAGCTAAATAATTCATGTCTCTTCTTCATCTTCCATTACTTACCAAGAATTGCCTTCTTTTTTGGCCACACCCCTGGCATGTGGCGTGTGTGATTGTAGTTCCTCCATCAAGGATCAAATCCATGCCCCCAGCACTGGAAGATCAGATTCTTAACTCACTGGACCACCAGGAAGTTTCCCAAGAATTGCCTTCTTGATGTCTTTCATGTCTCCCATTGTCCCTATGCTTTGGTCTCTGTTCTCCTATAGCCTGGTAACTACTTCTCCTGTCTCCCAATTTTAATATGTTTTGGATATGTCTATAAGATTAAACACCTTTACCATATATCAAAACCTTCAATGACTTCTGATCCTCATTTTATAAAATTTGAACTCCTCTGCCTGCCATCCAAGGCCCTACAAAATCTGTGTCCTATTGATATTTATGATTTTATTATTTAGAAATCTCTCACTGACGAGGGGCTTCCCCAGTGGGTCAGTGTTAAAGAACCCACCTGTGGTACAGAAGACACAGTAGATGTGGTTTCCATCCCTGGGTTAGGAAGATTCCCTGGAGGAGGGCATGGCAACCAACCACAGTATTCTTGCCTGGAGAAGCCCCTCAGAGCGAGGGGCCTGGTAGGCTACAGTCCACAGTGTCACAAGGACTGAAATGACTGAAGCAACTTGGCGTGCACACACCTGAGCTAGACTCTCAGTGAATTCACCCTTTTATCTTGAAGGTGGCCTGTTTCTACTGATGGAGGCACTCTGTCCCAGCCAGGGTGGCTTTTCTGAAGACCTCATATAGATTCATTAGACTTTGTAAGAATCATGTGAGCATCTTCTCCAGACTCATCTCCTGTCATTCCTGGGATTCTCTCTTACTCTGTCTCCCACTCTATACATCTATCGTACTAAAAATCTTGCAGGGCTCTGGGCTGACCATGTTGCCCTGGCTGTTGCCTCTGCCTGGAATGTCATTTCCCTAATATCGACATGACTTCTGCTCACATGTTTCTACTTAGACATCCTCTTATTGGAAAGAGTTTCCCTGACCAATAGCTATCATGAAGCATGCTCCTCAAGGCACTTTCTATCTGCCTTACCCATCTTTTCTTTTCTTATTTTTTTGAAGGTGTGGACCATTTTTAAAGTGTCTACTGAATTTGCTGTAATATTGCTTCTTTTTTTAATGTTTTGGAGTTTTGGCCCCAAAGCGTATGGGTTCTTAGGTCCCCAACAAAGGATGGAACCCACACCACCTGCATTGGAAGGTAAAGTCATAACTGCTGGATCACCAGGGAAGTCCCTCTCTTGTCCTTTTTAATAGTTTCTACATGTTCAGTGGTGTGTTCATGACATGTCTTCCCATGTATATGATTATTGCATGAGTATGGAAACTTTGTCTTGTTTTCTTTCTGTCCCCAGCTTCTGGAAGGGCACCTAGGTACTCAATTACGATTTGTTAAATAAATGAATATGTGCTAAAGACATGAAAAGACGTAAAGGAGCACAAAGCATGTAAAATGACTGTGTCCGGGATGATTGAATAAAGGGAACCGTTCCCACAGGCCATTCCTATCCCTCTTTCCACATCAACAGACAGACACCTAAATTAAATATAGATGCATGTCCCTGCATCTTCAAATCCGATGTGGGCACAATGGTATTAATAATACAAAATCCATCATGTCTGGCATTGCTTTAAGGAGATCAGGAGAGGAGAGGAGAAGGCCTGCATGCTTCTCCCTGCAGCAATTCCATACCTCTCTTAATGATATTTTGGTAGCTTGATAGAGGCATTTTATCCCAGAAAGGAGGCAGACATTTATCCTGGATTGCCTGAATTTACAGCTGCAGTTACCAGCAAAAAGCCATCAGGTTTTAGAGTTTTCTCATCCGTGGGAAGCTGGTCAATTTATTTTATTAGAATCTTTTCCAGTGCCTGACCCTAAAATAACCGATTTCAGTGTTTACATTCTTAGTGGCAAGCTAATGAAGAGCCCTTGTCGGCTACAGCCAAGTCCTCAATGTGTGAGCAAAACCTAATCATAACGGTAACAAAAACCTCCCCATGGAATCCACTGGAAAAAGATCTCTTATCTAGGATTTTTTTTTTGTGGCATCTTATTGTTTTGTGAATAAATATTTAATGAAAATAATTGTGAAATGTGGAGCTTTGCTTTCCACCCTCTGCTTCACATGGGTCCATGGTAGCTGCAACTTGTCTCTTTTTAGGATAGTCTATTTTTCAATCTTCTTGTCCTCAGTTTCTCCTTGTCATCTATGTGCCATTTGCTTGCTTTCTTCATTTAGTGCTGAAAGGTTTCTGAGATTTGTGAGTTGATGGGGAAGACCTTAGAAAAGTTCCCTCATAGGCACACACAGAAAAGGGATCCTGGGGGCTTTTGAGAGTCCTTTGTTTGTACCCACGAAGATCCCTTCGGCTTTGGCACCAATAGTTCTGCCCATTAAAAGTCAACCCACTTTCAATTTTGGTTTCCTTAGGGTATATGCCTAGGGGTGGGATTGCTGGGTCATATGGTGGTTTTATTCCTAGTTTTTTAAGGAATCTCCATACCGTCTTCCATAGTGGCTGTATCAATTTACATTCCCACCAACAGTGCGAGAGTGTTCCCTTTTCTCCATACCCTCTCCAGCATTTATTGTTTGTAGACTTTTTGATGATGGCCATTATGACCAGTGTGAGGTGATAGCTCATTTGGTTTTGATTATTATCTTTAATAATGAGTGATATTGAGCATCTTTTCGTCTGTTAGCCATCTATATGTCTTCTTTGGAGAAAAGTCTGTTTAGGTATTTTTTCCCACTTTTTGATTGAATTGTCTATTTTTCTGTTATTGTGCTGTATGAGCTGCTTGTATATTTTAGAAATTAAATATGTACCCCATTGTTCATCGCAGCACTATTTACAATAGCTAGAACATGGAGGCAACCTAGATGTCCATCGATACATTAATGGATAAAGAAGTAGTGGTATATATACACAATGGAATATTACTCAGCCATAAAAAGGAATGCATTTGAGTCAGTTCTAATGAGATGGATGAACCTAGAACCTATTATACAGAGTAAAGTAAGTCAGAAAGAGGAAGATAAATATCATATTCTAACACACACATACAGAATCTATAAAAATGGCACTGAAGAATTTATTTACAGAGCAGCAATAGAGAAATAGACAAAGAGAACAGACTTATGGACACGGGGAGAGGGGAGGAGAGGGTGAGATGTATGGAGAGAGTAACATGGAAACTTACATTACCACATGTAAAATAGATAACCAATGGGAATTTGCTGTATGGCTCAGGAAACTCAAACAGGGGCTCTGTATCAACTTAGAGGGGTGGGATGGGGAAGGAGATGGGAGTCAGGTTCAAAAGGGAGAGGATATATGTATACCTATGGCTGATTCATGGTGAGGTTTGACAGAAAGCAGCAAAATTCTCTAAATCAATTATCATTCAGTAAACAAAAAACATTAAAGAACAGTAAACCCGTCATATATTCTTCATTGTTTATTCTTGCTTCTTTTGTAAGAGATAAGGAAGGAAGCTGAACACCCTCTGACAGATGAATAGATGAAGAAGATGTGTACGTATACACAGGGGAGTATATTCAGCCACGAAACCGAATGCAGTCGCGTCATTCGTAGTGATGTGGATGGAGTCACAGTCTGTCATACAGAGCGAAGGAAGTCAGAAAGAGAGAAAGCAATGTCATATATTAATGCCTATATATGGGATCTAGAAAAGATGGTGCAGATGAACCTGTTTGCAGGGCAGGATAGAGACGCAGACATAGAGAACGTCCCTGTGGACATGGAGGAGAGGAGGGGAGCGTGGGGCTGACATATATACACTGCCACGAGAGAAATAAACAGCTAGGGGGAAGCCTGCTGGATGCTGCAGGGAGCACAGCGCAGCGGTGACCTAGATGCACGGGGTCAGCGCGTGTGAGAGCTGCTCAGGAAGGTGGGGATGTATGTATACACATAGTGGAATCACTTCATTGTACCGCGGAAACTAACACAACATTATCACTCAATTCTACTGCAATAATAAAATACATTTAAAAAGTAAAATAAAGTGAACCCAAGAGTGGGCAAGAATGTGGAGCAATTCAGATTCTGCTAAGCATCTGGTGGGAGTGCCACTTTGGAAGACATTTTTGAACTTTCTTTAAATTAAACACACACACAAACACACACGTCTATGATTCAGGAATCCCATTCCTCGGTATTTACCCCAGAGAAATGAAAACACATATGAAAGCGATTGCTCACAGCAGTTCTAGTCGTAATTGCCCCAAACTGAAAATCATCCAAATGTGTATCAACAGATGAATAGAAAAGGAAACGAAGGCATATCCATACAATGGGCTATTAGTCAACACACAAAGGGAAAAAAATCTGATCTGTGCTGTAATATGGATGAATCTGAAAAATATTCTCAGTGAAGGAGTTCAGACACAGGAAGACTGCACACTGTGTGATTCTATTTTACGAAATTATCGAACAGGCAAAACTAATTTAAAGTGAGAGAAAGTAGGCTGATAGTCGCCTGGGGACAGTGGTGGAGGTATTGACGGCAAGCAGGCATGAGGAAATCTTTTAGGTGATGAAAATGTTATATCTTGACTGAAGTGGTGATTATGTGGGTGTACATACTTGTGAAAAGGCATCAAACTGTTCCCTTCAAATGGGTGCTTCTTGTTGAGTTAAAGTGAAAACGAAACAAAATGAAAACAAATGAACTCAGGTTTGAAGTCTGTACTCATCCACATCTTTCACCTGCCAAACGCTCTGTCCAGAAAGAACTCTGGCCTCCCTGAAACTCTAGTGACCATTCACCCATTAGGAGACCTTTAGAAAACGTTGTTAAGTTTTTATATGAATAAAAACCAAGTTCTGAGTTCAATATCTGGTTATGCTGTCCTCTTCCTATGAAATCTCTGGGACAGCAACCAATGATAAAAACAATGAATGTGATTAAAATGTATCTATTGCTTGAAATGCCTGGAATTTGCAATGCTTTACTTCATCATATCAACTTTTAGCACAGTGCCTGGGGCATAAGAAGCACACCATAAATATTGATTGAATAACAGGACAAAGCTTAGAGCAATGTTATAAATATGTCCTCATTTTATCATATTCTATAGATAAGGAAACTGAGGTTAGACAGGTTAAGTGACTTTTCCAAAATCTCTGAGTTAATTAATTGGCAAAGCCAGGTTTTGAGTCCTGATCTGTAGTATTTGTTTTTCCATTAAATTAATTTGAGTTAATGCAAAGTGTATTATCTCCCAGTTGGTTGCTCCTATGTAAAATTGTTATTATAACTATGTCTGACATCTAAGTCACGTGCCTGTGCTGATGATCAGATGATTTAAAATATGTGAACAATTTTTATAAACTCTAAAGCTTTGTAGAAATATAAGAAATAAGAAACATGATTTTATGTAAAATGTGGCTTTCTTTTTTAACTATCATTAGAAAAGCTAACAGTTTTTGAGGGCTTACAAGTTACCACATGTTATTTTAAGTGCTGTAAAATATATTTAATCTTCAGTTCTCACCAGAACTCTGTGGGGTAGATAGAACCATCATCATTGTCTTCATTTTACAGAAAAGACTGAGGTTCATGCAGATTTTCTCAGTCTCAGTAAGTGGCAAAGTTAGGATTTGAATCCAAATAGTCTATATGGAAATCTCATAGTCATTACCTTATACTCTCATCCGCCCATCTATCCATCCATATCCAAATCAATGAGCCTCAGCATTTTCCCTTGAAATATATCTGACAATTAATGTTCATTCACAGATATTCTCCCATCATTGTCATTCATGTCAGTTGACTACTAGATTGGCAGACTGCAAGTTATGCGATTTTTTTCCTGTGAATTTGCATTTTCTGTTCGAAATGTCACCTTTTTCTTATCCAAGATGAAAGCTGATACTCCAGATTTAAACAACAACAAAAACAATCAGGCAGACAAAACAGTAGCATGGTTTCGTGATTGCTAACCGGAATTGGGATAAATTCAACATTAGTAATTCATGACACATTTATCAGGATAATGTCCTCTTAAGTTGAGAAACTTAACAAAGGGCTAACTTCCCTGTAAAGCTGGCCTGCTTGCTCCATCTATAATGTGTTTTTATCTTGCTATTAAAAATATTCTGGGCCAGGTCCAGCCTGGGACGGCTGGATTTTGACTGTGCAGTGGATGGTGAAAGGACTCATGTCCAGATGCTCATTAATATTCTTCCCAAAGACCGTACAGGGCTGGGCATGGTAGGTGGTGGCGATGATGCCTTCAGAGCAACTGACAAGAAGAAACTCTGACCAGTGTGGTATTCAGAGGAGAAGCCCTCATAAAACCTGAGTGGTTTATTCTTCAGTTTGCATCCATGTCTATAGGCTGAATCTCAGGTGGGACAAGAGTCCTAGATCAGAATAAATTCAGAGAAGCTCTGGTCAGAGCCACAGCTTGATTAAGATATTTCAGGGAGGGAACTCTGATTAACCATGCCTCTAGAGCAAATAAAATTTAATCTGTTTCATGACAGTTTGGATGCTTCAGTTTAAGAAAGGAGTTGTCGCATTATTAAACGGATGTCAGTTTTATCTGATTGGTTTCATAAAACAGAGTCTATCTGAAATGCTTTCAAGTTCAGGCTTTAGAACCTTTGCTGTTTTGTTGGCTGAGATGGTATGGCCAACATTTGAACATCTCAAAAAAGCATCCCTGCACTCTGGAGACTGATATGTTTATTAGCTATCCTTTACTGATTTAGTGAATCAGTAAAGAATATACATATATGTGTGTATTCATATACACTTAGATATTCATATGAGAGAGAGAAGGACAGAGCAGGGCATGTTATAAACTAGTGCTACGATACTGAAGCCGAAGCTGCAATACTTTGGCCACATGATGTAAAGAACTGACTCATTGGAAGAGACCCTGATGATGGGAAAAATTGATAGCAAAAAGAGAAGAGGGTGGCAAGGAATGAGATGGTCAGATAGCACCACCAGCTCAATGAATATGAATTTTTTTCCATGTTTTGATATGTATTTTTATTTCCCTGCAATTTTCACTTATCAAGAACAAGTAACAGGGAAAGTTGTCTGAACTAGTGCATAAACAAACATTCTGAAACATCACTACACATATCTAATATTAATGAATATGAATTTGAGCAAACTCTGTGAGATACTGAAGGACAGGGCCTAGAGTATTGCAGTCCATGGGGTCGCAGTGAGTCAGACATGACTGAGCTACTGAACAAGTTAGCAAACTAAATGGACAGAATCCTTTTCATCTTGGAACCTAGAAAAAAATTACTCCCCCCCCCAACCCCCGCTGGAATGCTGTGCAAGGGACAGAATGAAAAGTCTCTCTATTTTTCATTATTTATTTTTACTTAAATAAATATACTTTGCTATTTGTTTTCCACTTTGAAAGTACCTTCTGGGACTTCCCTGGTATTCCAGTGAAGGAGGCGTGGGTTTGATTCCTGGTCGGGGAACTTGGGTTACACACACCATGCTGTGAGGCCAAAAACAAAGTAAAGCAATAATTTCTTCCTTAAAGGCTAGAAACCAGAATAATCACTTGATTTGTTAGATATGCAACAAACTTTGGTCTTTTGTGGATGTACATGGAGAGCTTTTTATTTGCAATGGGGCTATCCTTGGCACGTGAAGTTTTTTGATTCTATCAGGTGAAGAGGAGGCTTACTCGATAGGTTCGTGGCCATTTCCTTACCTAAGAGGCCTTCCCAGGTGGTGCACTGGTAGGGGATCCACCTGCTAATGCAGGAGATGCAAGAGACGTGGGTTCGACCCCTGGGTCGGGAAGATCCTCTGGAGAAGGAAACAACAGCCCATTCAGTATTCTTGCCTGGAAAATTACATGGACAGAGGAGCCTGGCAGTTACAGTCCCTGGGGGGCACAGACAGTCGGACATGACTGTGCATGCACGTATGCCTTGCTTAAGATCCTCTGGGAGCAATTCCAATAGCTGACATCATTGCTTTCTGAAGAGGACAGTGCACCCAAGGCATACTCAGCATAAAGGGGATCATTATAAAGATCTGTCTTAACTCATCCAGGAGAATAGTAGAGTCAGGAATGCGTGATTAGGGTATCATGTCTAAGGGAAAGCATCTCTGCTATGCTTCAAACTTCATATCTTAAAGAAAGACTTGAGACCAGTTTTGGAACTAAACAAGATTAGAAGTCTTTTGGAGACCACTTGCAGAATACATCTGCCTGGCAGTCATATTGTCCAGGATTATGCAGGATTATTGGCTTAAAGGGTGTCAAAGAGTTATATAAGTCATCATCTTTCACTGAGTTCAAAATAAAAATTTATTTTCTGCTAGTAGAGTAGAAAATGGATGTTAGAAACACACACCACACTCATCTGGTCTCTTAATTTCTTTGAGATTTTTTGAGCCTGAGGTGAGTAGGAATCTCAGATTCTTCCATATAAGATCCTTGGCCTCTGTCCATTTGCAGTGCCTTCAGTCCCATGAGTAGTCTGGTATAAAGGGAAAACTAATGGAATAAAAGTGGAAAGAATGACTGGTGAATAGTAGGAAAAAATAGTACTGCTTTTCTTGTTGGAAAGCAGATTGACTGCCTCCTTCTTTACCACTTTAAAAAGTGAGTTCAGGACCTCCCTGGGGGTCCAGTGGTTAAGAGTTTGTATTTCTATTGCAGGGGGTGCAGGTTTGATCCCTGGTCAGGGAGAATCCCAGGGACGGGGGAGCCTGGTGGGCTGCCATCTATGGGGTCGCACAGAGTCGGACACGACTGAAGTGACTTAGTAGCAGCAGCAGCAGCAGCAACGGCAGGGAACTAAGATCCCACATGCCACGGGGTGCAGACAAAAAAAGAGAGAGAGAGAGAGAGAGAGAGAGAGAGAGAGAGAGAGAGAGAGAGAGAGAGAGAACCACCCCCCAGCCCACCCTGCAAAAAAAAAAAAGAGTTAAATCAACCCAGCAAGAAGGCTCACAGCCTGGCTGAAACCAGGTCAGGTAAACTAGTACGACTAGATACCAACTTGAAGAAACATGAAGATCAAGTCAGTTTTCTCTAACATTTAAAGGATGGATTTCTGTTTTAAAAGAAAGTAAAACTTCGAGAAGAAGATGACAAAATAAAAATAATTATAATTATCTTTATATATATGTCGCTCAGTTGTGTCTGACTCTTTGTGACCCCTTGGAGTGTAGCCCACCAGGCTCCTCTGTCCATGGGAATCTCTAGGCAGGAATACTGGGATGGGTTGCCATTCTCTTCTCTAGGGATCTAATATCCCATATTATTCTGTGTGGTAATAAGTTGCACTTATTTGCCAGTGTTGCACTATTCATTTGCATCAGTGTCCTATTTTCCCCAGGAATTTTACATGAGCCACAGCCTCATTGTCTCTTTTAAGAAATGAAAACATTGAACAGAAAGAGGTTGAAGAGTCCACCTAAGTGCATGCTAGCACTACAGTCCTGTTATAGATCGACTATCCTAGGTTGCAGACCGTAGGAGAGTTTTTAGGTGGATAGCAGATATCATATGTAGGGTAGGTATTACAAGGAAAGTGAAGTTGATGAGAAAATAGATGGGAAATTGCAGCTGATTTGCGCTAGAGGCAAATAGACATCTCGGGGTACCACTGAGCACTTTCAGCCAAAATCTGTATGAATTAGTTATGTGTTACAGAATCAGTTGACCATGAGCTTATAACTTTTTTCCTCCTTGCCTTAAAAGTTGAATAAAGCTTTCTGAGTCTTACTTGTTTATTTTGGCGTGTAGCTTTGCCTTCTTACATGCATGCATGTTCAGTCCTTCAGTCAGGTCTGACTCTTTGCTAGCCCATGGACTGTAGCCCACCAGGCTCCATGGGATTATCTAGGCAAGAAAACTGGAGTGAGTTGTCATTTCCTCCTCCAGGGGATCTTCTCCATGCAGGGATCAAACCTGCATCTCCAGCATTGGCAATCGAATCCTTTACCACTGAGCCACCTGGAAAGCTCTAGCTTTACCTTTTAGCCTACTTACATACAATAACCGTGTGAGCGTAATAGGACCCTCTAATAGTGCCTGCCTTGGGGAGGTGTTCTGAAGAAGATCAGATCTATTGCTACTATTTTCCCAGAAGGTTCACATTTTTGGAACTTGCTGCCAATTCAGCAAGATGACTAGAAATTGCGTTTCTTCTGATTTTCCTCTGGTCTCATTTCATCTTGACTAGGGTGTATGTGCTCAAATACATGAAGGAAACAGAAGCCATAGTCAGTACCTGTGTTCATTTGACTCTAAGATCTACTCTCTTTGGTGCTAGTTTGCCTGAAAGTAAGTAGCAATGAAGTCTTCATTCACCATGCTTATAGCAAACCTTGAAAGTACATTTCTCAATTCTCATTCTTATACCTAACTGGGGTGAGAATACAGACGTGGGGATTTAAAATTGAGATCCTATGAAATTCTGCACCAATTTAAGCCTTGATTCTAGTATATAATTTTGTTTCCTTCCTTAGGAAAGCAATCCTTATGCTGGAATCAGCTTACCTAGCTATATTACCTGGTAACTTACTACATGTTTAAAATCCTGGAGGATTTCAAAATGAGGAAAGAATTTAGAATCAAAGTTTGAGCATAAATTGACGACTAAAGATTCCTGCTTCTGAAGAAGGTGGAGGAAAGAACTCCATAGGTGGACTATCTTTTGTGTGTCAATGCCAGGCCTGATCAACTCAGAAATAGAGGAGTGCTTACTGGGCACTCGGTTCAACTTGGTGTCCTTGCCTTGGGTGTCAGATGCAGCTGCTTAGACATGAGTTGCACATTAAGAACTATAAATGGGTGCTTATTGAACATAGAGCTTCCCAGCTATCTTCCTTGGAGACTAGGATCCAGAAACTCTGAGATGTCATTTGGGAATTACCATGTTTAACAAATACCCTGGGTCTTCCCTGGTCGTCCAGTGATTAAGCATCCACCTTGCAATGCAGGGGATACAGGTTTGATCTCTGGTCGGAAAAGTAAGATCCCACATGCTGCTGAGCAACTGAGCCCAGCCACCATAACTGCTGATCCCATGCGCCACAACTAGAGAGTCCATGAGCTCCAATGGAAGATCTTGTAAAGTGCCATGTGCCACAAGTAAGACCTGACATGGCCAAATAAATGAAAAAAAATTAAAAAATAAACCCTAGCATAGTCTTACTATTAGAGAAGTTTGAGATGTTCTGCCGAGAGAGGGAACTTGTAGGCTGTCAGAATTAATTGGACTACCCTGCAGTTTTTCCTTGCTACTTCCCCCAGATTTCTTGGTTCCTTACTATTAGTTCTGCATCATTGACTCTTTAGCTCAGCTCTGCCTTCACTGGACTCAATATTGTAGGTATTCAACAACAGGGAACAATGACAGAAGCAAGGAAATGCGAAATGGAAGGCAGCTTTTCTGGTAGCAGCATTGAAAGCCAGTGATCTAAAGGAAGGTTTCCCAGGAGGCTCAGTGGTAAAGAATCTGCCTGCTAATGCAGGAGATGCAGGAGACACAGGTTCAATCCCTGGGTCAGGAAGATCCCCTGGAGGAGGAAATGGCAATCCACTCCAGCATTCTTGCCTAGAAAATCCCATGGACAGAGGAACCATGGACAGTGGGCTTATAGTCCAGTTCAGTTCAGTTGCTCAGTCGTGTCCGACTCTTCACAACCACATGGACCACAGCACTCCAGGCCTCCCTGTCCATGACCAACTCCCAGAGTCTACTCAAACTTGCCTCCATTGACTCGGTGAGGCCATCCAACCATCTCATCCTCTGTCTCCCCCTTCTCCTCCTGTCTTCAATCTTTCCCAGCATCAGGGTCTTTTCAAATGAGTCAGCTCTTTGCATCAGGTGGCCAAAGTATTGGAGTTTCAACTTCAACATCTGTCCTTCCAATGAAAACCCAGGACTGATCTTCTCTAGGATGGACTGGTTGGATCTCCTTGCAGTCCAAGGGACTCTCAAGAGTCTTCTCCACCACCACAGTTCAAAAGCATCAATTCTTCGGTGCTCAGCTTTCTTTACAGTCCAACTCTCACATCCATACATGACCACAGGAAAAACCATAGCCTTGATGAGATGGACCTTTGTTAGTAAAGTAATGTCTCTGCTTATAGTCCATGGGGTCACAAAGAGTCCGAAGTGACTGAGTGACTGAGCACCCTTCACTGGGCTCCTAGCATGTCCTGGAGCCCACCATCCTGTCTCTTATGTCATAGCCCTTTGCTATTTCTCCTGCTAACCCTGAGCTTTATCTCTGTCATTGTGATCCGTGTGAGAAATTTGGTGGTTTAGTGTCCAAACAAACCATTTTCTGCCCCAAAGGTTAACGGATGTTATGATCTTATTTTCTCATTTGTTGGTTTTTGGATAATTATTCTACATAAATGCATTCTAGGTCAGAGGACCTCAGTCTTACATGGAGTTCCCTGGAGAATTTTACAGATCACACCCCTCCTCTTTTGAAAGGCTCTGGGAACCTTTAATGTGTCCCCAGAGTAGAAACCCACTCCCCTAGGAAGTCTTGTGACCCCTGCACTGGTCCATAGGGCAGTGGAACTGGGTTTATAATGAACTTCGCTTTCACGGTAGGAGTTTCTAAAGGAATCAACCACAGTAGCATCTTGCTCAAACTCTCTTTTCTTTTTATTATTTTTAAATTCATTTATTTTAATTGGAGGCTAATTACTTTACAGTATTGTAGTGGTTTTTGTCATACATTGACATAAGTCATCCATGGGTGTACATGTGTTCCCCATCCTGAACCCCCCTCCCACCTCCCTCCCCATCCCATCCCTCTGGATCATCCCAGTGCACCAGCCCTGAGCACCCTGTCTCATGCATTGAACCTGGACTGGTGATATGTTTCACATATGGTAATATACATGTTTTAATGCCCTTCTCTCAAATCATCCCACCCTCACCTTCTCCCATAGAGTCTCTCTTTTCTTTTTTAAAAACATTTATTTATTTGGCTGCAGCAGGTCTTAGCTGTGGCATGCGGGATCCTTAGTTGCAGCATGGGGGATCTATGCTGACCAGGAGTTGAACTGTGGGCACCCTGCATTGAGAATGCTGTCTTGGCCACTGGGCCACAAGGTAAGCCCCCCAAACTCTCTTTTCTAGAAGAGAGGAATTTGCAATGAACTCTGTTTATGCCTAGCCACATTCCTCCCCCAAGTCCCATCTGAGAAGGACTTGTTACAATATTTGGTGTTTATATAGTACTTGTCTTCCTGGAGCAGAGGTACCATGCACATTTGTTTTAAGATCTCATTAGTTCTCACAGAGTTTTTTATTTAGGATTTCACAGGAGTATCACACCAATATATAAATGTCGAAACATTATTTCAAATATATATGTATGGGCCATATGATTTTTTAACTTAATATTTACATCACATAACCACTCATGCATACATGCTTGTCTTTATGTATGTACAAGCATAAGCTATACATGACATATATTAAACACCCCTCCCCCCACTGCCAGTGTGCTTGTATTTATCAACAGTGCTTTTCAAAGCCTTCTTTTAATCTTTAGTGCCCCATTTTTTCTTTCCCTTTCCCTTTGCAGGCGTTTTCATCTCTCTTTATTACCGAAATTCCCCTGGTGACACTTCTGGGTAGCTCACTCACGGTGATTGCTTATTTCTCATATGTTCCTGGTGGCAAAGTTGTCGCATAGTGATCAAACGGTTGCAGCATCCCTTGCTTGAAATTTCACATCCAGTCCCTCCCTGCTTTGTTCAGTCCATACAAAATCTTTCCTGTCTGGGATTCCTTTTTTTGGGGAAAAACTCTTTATTCTATGTTAGAGAATAGCCGATTAACCTTGTTGTGATCGTTTCAGGTACACAGCAGAGTCACTCCGCCATTCACATACATGTATCCATTCTCCCCCAAACTCCCCTCCTATCCAGGCTTTCACATAACACTGAGCAGAGTTCCCTGTGCTAGACAGTAAGTCCTTGTTGATTATCCATTTAAAATGTATTGACAGCAGTACATGCGTGTCCATGGGCTGCCCAGCTGGCTCAGATGGTAAAGAATCTGCCTGCAGTGCAGGAGATGTGGGTTTGAACCCTGGGTTGGGAAGATCCTTAGAGAAGGGAATGGCTACCCACTCCAGTATTCTTGCCTGGAGAATTCCATGGACAGAGGAGCCTGGCAAGCTCCAGTCCATGGAGTCACAAAGAGTCAGACATGACTGAAGCAACTAACACTTTACTTCACACATGTCCATCCTGAACTCCCTAACTATCCCTTCCCCCATCCTTCCTCTCAGCAACCATAAGTTTGTTCTCTAAGTCTGTGAGCCCATTTCTGTTTTGTAAGTTCATTTGTATCATTTCCTTTTAGATTCTGCTTGCAAGTGATGTCATACAGTATTTCTCTTTGTCTGTGTGACTTACTTCACTCAATATGAAAATCTTTAGGCCCATCCATGTTGCTGCAAATGGCATTGCTTCATTCCTTTTCACGGATGAGTGATATTCTACTGTATATGTGTACAGCATGTTCTTTATGCATTCCTCTGTCAGAGGACACTTAGGTTGCTTCCAAGTCTTGGCTATTCTAAACAGTGCTGGAATGAACATTGGGGTGGATGTATCCTTTCCGATAATGTTATGCCCAGGAGTGGGATTCCTTTTCTTTAGTCAATCGCCTGCAAAACCTGAGCTGCTCCATTAGTTGAAAAATAAATATTGGTAAACCTCATTGCCAGCTTCTATTTCAAAAGGCAGTGCCGCATAAGAGTTGAGAAGATAGAATATAACAAGGGGTCAGACCGATCTGGGTTCAACTTCTACCATTTTCTAAGTGTATGGCCATCCTGAACCCCTTCTGTTGGATGGCTATGAGGCTGAGTCAGATCATCACGCAGTGTGCCTGATGCATGATAGGCGATCAATAGATGTTGACATTCTTATTATCATCATTGATTCTGCCAAGCCTTCAAGTTTCAGATCAAAGTTTTCCTCTTTTTTAAGACCTTCTTTGACTGCACAGGGAAACTTCTTGACTTGTCTCCTTGTTGCATCATTTTCACTTGTTTATACCCCTTTATGAATATTCCTTTTTTTTTTTTTTGCTAGCATTTCTCTTCCCGCCTAGACTGTAAACTCTTGAGAGTAAAAGATGTGACTTAAATCATTGTATCTCTACAGCCAGACACACAAGTGTATGAGCATATGGGGACAGGCAGGGAAATTGCTACCTACAAATAGTTTGATTAAAAACTGCTTGTGAGTTTCTTCACTGGCTGTGTGGGAAGAAAGCACTAGACAAGGCATTCAAGGCCTCAGTCACCTTTTTCTAACTAGTCCTCAAGGGAACCTTTACATGAACCTGGCTATTTATGGCTTTTTGAATGGAAATCTAGAAACTCTGTTTTTTGCAAAGGTTTTGACCAGCTAAAGCTCAAGCTGCTGATTTCCTCTAGATGATAAGGAACACATTAAGCAGAGGGTGCCATTTCTCAAATTCCATTGCTAGAATCGGCACTCCGGTCACGTGGCTTCTCTGCTTCAGTTCAGGTTAATTTCAAGGGCAGGTCACTTGCCCATGGAGGAACTTGAAACCTTGTATGGACAGCACTGTAGGTTTGCCTGTTTGTTTTTTTTTTTTTTTTCTCTGCTAAGGAGACAATCATTTCATGTGCTGGTGAAAAGTTTTAAACCATCTCATTATCAGTCTTTGCAAGCCCTTTAATGGCACAGCTTCCATTGTGATTGGGTCTGAATTGGGCTGAAACTGTCACCAGTAAGACTCCTGTTCTTATTTCTTCTAAATTGAAGGTTCATGTTTATGGCTGTTTCTGTCATCACCAAGGAATCATGAGCAGGGTCTGCAAATTCCTTACTAATATTTCAGTGATTAGGGTTATTAAAAGAGTGTTATGTTCAATGGATGTGAGAGTGACATGGGAGAATTAAGAGAGATGAATGATCAGTCTTGACACTGAATGGGAACAGAATTTTTTGTTTCCCCTCTGTGAATGTAATTTGCCTAAATGAAGCAGGGAAAGTCAAGTGGATTGTGATTGATATTTTAAAATCCCGTTTCCAATCTTTGATGAGGTCAGAGGGTTACAGTGATGGTGGCTTGTCGGCATAAGCTTTGCATCTTCAGGGCATCCTATTGCTTCTATTTTAATAAGTAGAATCTGGAGGGAATTAAGGAGCATTTGAAGAGTAATATAATGTGTTGAGAGCTTCCTAGGTGGTGCTAGTGGTAAAGAAACCACCGCCAGTGGAGTAGATGTAAGAGACACAGGTTCAATCCCTGGGTCAGGAAGATCCCCTGAAGGAGGGCATGGTAATCCACTCTGGCATTCTTGCCTGGAGAATCATATCAGGGACAGAGGAACCTGGTGGGCTACAGTCCATAGGGTCACAAACAGTCAGACATAACTGAAGCAACTTAGCATGCATATATTGTGTTGAATGGTGATCCCCCCAAAAAGAGATGTGTGTATGTCTTAACCTTCAGAACTTGTGAATGTTTGGAAAGAGGGTCTTTGTAGATACAAGTAAGAATCTGGAGATGAGATCATATTGGATTGATTATGATCTCAAGGAGAGCCAGGAGTTACCAGAAGCTGGAAGAGGCAAGGAGGGCTTTTAAAGGAACACAGCTCTGCCGGCCTCAGTTTTGGCATCATGGCCTCCAGAATGGCAAGAGAATAAACTGTTGTTTTAAGTGACCGAGTTTGTAATTTTTAATGGCAGCCCCAGGAGATGAATACAGTTGACTAGGATTTATATCAGTGTTTGTGCTCAGTTGCTCAGTTGTGTCTGACTCTGCAGCCTCATGGACTGTAGCCCATCAGGCTCCTTTGACCACAGAATTTCCCAGGCAAGAATATTGGTGTGGGTTGCCACTTTCTACTCCAGGGGATTATTCCCAACCCAGGGATCGAACCTGCATCTCTTAAGTCTCTTGCACTGGTAGGTAGGTTCTTTACCACTAGCTCCACCTGAGAAGCTTAGGATTTATATCAGGGAGGTAGATTAAAAGGCCTAGTCAAGGTGTAAGTTCTCTTACTGCTTATTAGGTTGTATGGCATTGGACAAAGATATTCTCCAATATCTGATTGGTTGGTTCATTGATAGGTTCATTCATTCATCATCATGTACTTAGTAATCTTTTCAGTAAATACATTCTGACTTTCTTTCGTGCTCCAACCACTGTGGTAGACATTTTGATGACTAAATGTATTTCCAATCATTAAAAAAAATTACACTTAATCAAAAGAGACCAGTTATTACAGTATGTGTTTGTTAAATTTTCTTTATCTGATTATAAATATTCTAATGGGAGAAAATGCTAACTGGAGAATGTTTAGAAAATATAGATGGGCAAAAATAATAAAAGTCACCCATTATTTCAACACCAAGGGATTAATCATAGTTAATATTTTAATAGATTTACTTACACCCGTTTTATGAATGTGTGCATGCTAGGTCACTTCAGTCGTGTCTGACTCTTTGTGACCCTATGGACAGTAGCCCACCAGGCTCCTCTGTCTATGCGATTCCCCAGGAAGAATACTGGAGTGGGTTGCCATGCCCTCCTTCAGGGGATCTTCCCGACTCAGCAATCGAACCCGTCTCTTATGTCTCCTGCACTGGCAGGTTGATTCTTTACCACTGGAAGCAAATATATATAATATTGAATTTTGTAATAGTGATATATAGATTTGCTTCCTCAGTTTTTTTTTAAATAAAAGAACATGTATATAATTTGTGTTACTGTTTCTTTTCCTCATGCTAAAACTGTTCTTCAGAGACATCATTTTTAGTGACTCAATAGTAAATTTTTTGTCACAAAGATGGAAAATAATTTATTTGCTATTGTTGGAATTTCAGTTATTTCCATGAATGCTATTGTTGTCAATCTTTGCTCATATCATTGATTATTACCTAAGTATTAACTCCTATAATGGAACTGCTAGGTCAAGCCTCTTAACGTTTTTCTCTCTTGTACCATGTTGTGCCAAATTATGCTTAGAGACATGTCCCAACTTGCCCTTTTACGTGAAGTTTGTGACAGTGCCCATGTCCTGAGCGTCTGTTCTGAAAGTCATAAGGAAGGTTGTGTGTTGCCAACATTCAAAGTTACTCTCCTCTTTGAGTGTTTATGTCAGACTTCAGGTTGGTGGTCCTCATTATCAGGCTAATGTACATTTAAAAAGAAAAATCTCATTAACAGAACTTGTGGCAGAAATGATTAGTTAAATTTTGTTGAACAATCATTAAGCGCCTATGATAAGCATGAGACTTTTGTTATGTCTGGTACTGTGCAAAGATAAATGAGATGTGATTTATTGAAAGAGCACATAGTATTATAGCAGGATAAAACCTATGCATACCTATGAAGACATATATGGCCTATGAATATATGGCAAGGAAGAAGGCAGTATATACACTCATATGGACTCAAGCAAAAGGGGTGATGGAGTCAAATTTTCTTGGAAGATATGACATGGAGATGAGCCACCAAAGCAAGGCAGGATTTTAAAAGATGGAGATTATAAGGCCATAAGAACAGCATGAACAAAAGTCGTAAAAGGCTAGGGATATTTAAGGAATGGTAAATAGTCCAGCCTAGTTGGAGCCTAGAAAGAATGTGAAGGACTTTGACCAACATTGAAACCAATTTTGAAACTTATTCTATTGGCAAAATTACTGTCTGGGTATTCTTGTTTGTTTTTTCCCCTGCCATTAATAGTCCTGGGGACTGTTTTCAATGGATAGGATTTATCAGCCCGAAGGGAGGGAAATTATGGAATATGAACAGGAAGAAAGACAAGTATGATTTTTTTAATTGAAATGAAATGGACATAACAGCTCAAAGAAAAAGGAAGAAAGAAAAAGCCATTCTCCTATCTTGGTCCTTTGACACATTTAGAAAACTTTTTGATGGTTTTGTGACAATAACCAATATCATGATTATCAAGTACTTACTATGCCGTTGACACATTTTTAGCCATTAACTGAATGTCTATAGCAAGTGAGGCAGATATTTTAAACCACATTTATGTGTAAGAAAGCCAAAGTCTGGTAAGGTCATGTGCCTAGTCCAAGATCACGCCATCCGTAAATTACAGCTCTGGGAACCAAACTTACGTCCATCATTTCCAGATCCCATGGTCTTAGTACTGCCCTACACTGTGTGTATAGGACTCCATGGGCAGGACTTTCTTGGTTCTCCTATTAACTCATATCACTGCATCCCTGGGGATGGAGAACTTGGGTTATCATATGCAATGAATGTCCAGTGGATTATCTGTTTTCATATTATTTTCTCTAGATCCTGTCAAACCACATCAAAACTACAGATCTTATGATGGGGTTACATCCTGATAAACCCATCTTAGTTGAAAGTATTGTTTCTTCAAAAATGGACTTGAGGTCCACAGAGGAAAGGCTATCTGCAGGCTGAGGAGAGAGGCTTCAGGAGAAAACAACCCTGCTGACATATTGGTATTGGATTTCCAGTCTCCAGAACTCTGACAGTCCAGAGGCTGGGTGCTGGTTCCACCAGCTACTGCAACTAAAAAACTAGGTTCAAAAATGTCAGCTATCCTCTGGGAGCTGCTCCGAGTTTCTGAGAGAGCTGCCAACATTGCCTGGGTGTGCTGGCAGCAGGAAGCCCTTTTTCATCTGCTGATTGAAGAAAAGAAAGAGGCAGAAAAGAACAAGATTTGCAGTTGATTTCTAAACCCTGGCTGATGTACTGGTACAGGAAGTTATCAAACAGAATATGGAGAACAAGTTTCCAGGCTTGGGTAAAAAATTTTTTTGGAGAAGAATCCAATTAATTTGCGAATGATTTTGGGGAAAAGATTATCATGAGACTGCATCCAACAGAGGAGGAACCAGCAGATCTTCTCAGCAAAGTCCTTAATGGTGACAATCTGAGGCCTTAGCCGAGACTGTGCACCAGAACATTTGTCTTCAGTGACCCAGCTTTGGATTCAGGAGAGATCAACATTCCGCAGGACATCTTGGGAATCTGGGTGGATCCTATAGATTCAACTTTTCAGTATATAAAAGGTTCTGCTGGCATTAAACCCAACCAAGGAATCTCCCCCAGTGGACTTCAATGTGTCACTATTTTAATTGGTGTCTATGACATACAGACAGGGGTGCCTCTCATGGGAGTCATCAACCAACCTTTTGTATCACAAGACCTAAACACCCTCAGGTGGAAGGCCTTTCGTACATGGGGACCAAAATCCCTTCCCTCTGCTTCCCATCTCTACAGCAGTGAAAGGCAGAGCCAAGTGACCCAAAACCCCAGCTCTGAATGCTCCCTCCTGTTCTCAGCTCTCATTAGTACCAGTGAGAAGGAGACCATCAAGGGTGAGCACTGTCACGTGTGTGTGGAAAGTGCATCTTCTGGGCAGCTGGGGCTGGTTACAAGAACCTCTGTGTGTTCCTTAGCCTTGTTGATATTTACATCTTCGCAGAAGATGCCATGTCCAGGTGGCACTCTCGTGCTGCCCATGCCATCCTCGGGGGTGGGGGAATGGTGGACTTAAAAGAATGCCTGGAAAGGAGCACTGACATGGGGCTTGACTTGCCGCAGCTGGTGTATCACGCGGGAAATGAAGACGCTGCTGGAGTGGATCAGTGGGCCAGCAAGGAAGGACTCATCACGTACAGATCAAAGCAGCCACTGGAGACATTCCTGAGCCTCCTCCTCCAACACCTGGCCCCTATGGACACACATACATAGATGAGTTCCGTCCTCATGGGCTCCACAACCCAACTGTGAACCTCATTTCCATATCTCTGTCTTTTGAAGATAGCTTTGTCCTATTGATGGTCAACATTCACCTTCCTCTTTTGGGGAGCATTTTTCCATTATGTGTTCACAATGCTAATGTTAATAAATGAATGATATTCATGCAGCAAAAAAAAAAAGAAAAAAAGGACTTTACACCCCTGAGTTACTGAACATCACAGCTTAGCATAGCCTAACTTCCAAAGTGCTCAGAACACTTACATTAGCATACATTTGGGCAAAATCATTTAACACGAAGACTATTTTACAATAAAGTGTTGGATATCATGTAATTAATTGGATACTCTACAACTGTACTGGTTGTATTTGTGAAGCGTGGTTGTAAGTGTATCAGTTGTTTATCCTCGTGATCACCTGGTTGACTGGGGGCTGTAGCTCATTGCCACTGACCAGCCTTGAGAGAGCATCATACTGCAAGAAAAGATTACATTTTGAAATTTGAAATGCCTTTCCTACTGAATGTATATTGCTTTCATACCATCATAAAGTCAAAATATCATAAGCTGAATTATCGTTAAATTGGGGACCGCTTGTAGATGGAAATTCAGTGGCCATCTGGTTCAATGCCCACTCTACTGAAGTTCCCATTGACTATCTCAGATAGGTATTTTCTGCTTCAAAACTTTGCTGCATGACACTGGAATGACATTTAATGTAGTTGAGAAGTGGAATGAAAGATGTAAAGTCACGTTTCCTTCTAGAGAGATTAAACATTGAATAGAAAAAGTAATGTTTGGATGCTGCTAGAGATATGTCCTGGAAAAGGCAATGGCACCCCACTCCAGTCCTCTTGCCTGGAAAATCCCATGGATGGAGGAGCCTGGAAGGCTGCAGTCCATGGGGTCGCTGAGGGTCAGACACGACTGAGCGACTTCCCTTTCACTTTCCACTTTCATGCATTGGAGAAGGAAATGGCAACCTACTCCAGTGTTCTTGCCTGGAGAATCCCAGGGACAAGGGAGCCTGGTGGGCTGCCATCTATGGGGCCGCACAGAGTCAGACATGACTGAAGCGACTTAGCAGCAGCAGAGATATGTCCCAGAGTCTTCTCTGTTGACTTCAGTCTTACCTGCCTTTCATAGTACAGAAATTCCATGCTAACAAGAAAGAAGAGATGTCTTCCTGACCCATAACTGTGATGAGTTAACCTACTTTGGTAATATATTTATAATCTTTTTGAGCTCCTTGGAGGAAAGATGAAATATGAATATAAAATAATAACAGAACTAACCTTCAAGCACTTCCTGAATGCCCAGGTGTGGTTTGAAGCTTAATGAATTTGTGTTAGTAAAATATTCTGAGATCTCGGTTGAGGGGAACTTGAGAACACAAGTGGTTATTAATTATTATTATTATCAACTCCTGCCCAGAGTCATGGAGATTGATGATCCCTGCCATGTTTTATCCCCAGGAGTATGGTTGCAGATGTCAGTCCAGGGCACAATGAATATTTAATCCCTTAGAAGGATTTTTAAAAATATATTATTATCCACAATCTATTCTGAATGAACTACTTCTTCCCCTTGCTATTTCATCTGGTGATTCTTGGTATTTATAGTGGAAACAAACTACACTAAAATCCAGGCTGGACCCTTTGTGTTTTGTGTCGGGTAGCAGTACAAAGAAACTCCATGGATCTTTATTAGTTCTGTAATGTGAGAAGAGTGAAAAGGGCGAAAGAGTTTTATCTAAGGAATAGTTTTTGTACCTTGTGTCATATGGACCGCCTCTCGCCACCCAGGACATTTGTTCTAGGTCTGTTAATCAGTTCACCTTGACCAGATTTTTTTTTTTTTTTAATCAGTGATCTGGTCTTAACCAATCCACAAAGCTTCAGCAGCCAAGCCAAAATTTGTTTCCTTAGTTTCATGCTTGCCCCAAGGAGGCACAGGGGGAGAAGTTGGTGGCTGACTAATTCTGCCTCAATCACTGTCTATTGTCACCGATCGAGAAGCACAATGGAAAGATTTGGGCAGATGGAATGGTTCCAGTGCATTTCCAAAGTGATTACAGCAAAGTTTCATTGGTTTTCCAGATACAAACATTTAGCTGTTAAAATAAACAAACTTCTGCATCCCTACAATTATCGCTTACCCCTGCAGATGCAGCTTAAATGAATCCCAGCTCATCTCGAATGCTGTGATGATGTCTCCAAATGAAGCTTCTTGCTATTTTAGCCAGAGAAGGAGCAGTAGGCATTCAGCTGAACATTCTTGTGACAACGTCCTCGCTTTCCGGTAGAAGTTTGAAGGACATTTCCAATCAGGTTAACGAGGACCTGCTGATTCAGGGCTGAAATGGGTTGGTCTACATCTTTTCACTTCAACCCTTGGAAAGCCAGTCTCCTTTATCTGCCAGCCAATCACAGCCTGCCACTGTAACATCTGGCTCGAGCAGCTGCCGGGAGAGGAAGCACCCTCTCTGTCCCCTTCAGCAAGTAGCAAGGGTGTGTAATTGAGAACCTGTAATTTCAAGAGTGCACAGACTTTGGCAGAAATCATGAAGGTGAGAAGACAGAGGAGATGGAACTGCAGGAGGAGCCTCTGTGTAACTTCCAAGGGAGCCCGAGGTGGAAAGAACCACACAGGGGAAAGTCGTGATTCATTTTAATCTGTGCATCTCTACAGAAGTTATTGTTAATGTGTATCCAATGATGCCTGTGCCACATTCTTTTTTTTTAATATTAGCATTTTTTAAACTCATCTTCAATTAGAGGATAATTGTTTTACAATATTACGTTGGTCTCTACCATGTATCACCATGAATCACCCATAGTTATACACGTATGTCCCTTCCCTCTTGAACCTTCTTCCTACCTCATCCCATCCATCTAGGTTGTCACAGAGCACCGGATTTGAGCTCCTTGCATCATAACAGCAAATTCCCACTGGTTATCTATTTTACATATGGTAATGTATATATTTGTATGCTATTCTCTCAATTGTAGCACTCTCCCTGTCCCCCACTGTGTCCACAAGTCTGTTCCCTATGTCTGCATCTCCACTGAGATTGTTGTTCAATCGCCAAGTCGTGCCCAACTCTTTGCGACCCCATGGACTGCAGCATGCCAGGCTTCCCTATCCCTCACCATCTCCCAGAGTTTGCCCAAGTTCATGTCCATTGCATCAGTGATGCCATCCAACCATCTCAACCTCTGTCACCCTCTTCTGCCTTCGGTCTTTCTCAGCATCAGCATCTTTTCCAATGTGTTGACTGTTTGCCTCAGGTGGCCAAAGTATTGGAGCTTCAGCATCAGTCCTTCCATTGAGTATTAAGGGTTGATTTCCTTTAAGATTGACTGGTATGATCTCCTTGCCATCCAAAGGACTCTCAGGAGTCTTCTCCAGCACCACAGTTCTAAATTGTCAATTCTTCAGTGCTCTTCCTTCTTTACGGACCAGCTCTCACAGTCATATTTGACTACTGGGAAGACCATAGTCTTGACTATACAGACCTTTATCTGTAAAGTGATGACTTTGCTTTTTAACACACTGTTTAAGTTTGTCATAGCTTTCCTGCCAAGAAGCAATCGTCTCCTGATTTCATGGCTGCAGTCCCATCCGCAGTGATTTTAGAGCACAAGAAGAGGAAATCTGTCACTGCTTCCACTTTCCCCCTTCTGTTTGCATGAAATAATGGGGCCGGATGCCATGATCTTAGTTTTTCTTAATATTTAGTTTTAAGCTGGCGTTACTGAGTTGTGCAAGCTCCTTCGCCATGACAAGGCAGTGATCCATGAAGGGGGCATCTCCATTACTGGCCTGCAAGTGTGTTTAGCACTACCATCTTTCTAGATTTCACACATAGACATTAATAGAGCCACTTTCTGATTAGATAAAAGTTAGGAAATGATATTTTCCCAAATTGAAATTGCAAGGAATCATTCACGGATCTGGGAGGCACTAAGTGTCCTCTGAGTCCAAATGTATTCTTAAGGAGGCGTGTGGCAAGTTAGGATGGAAACTGGTTTGCTTCTGCATTTCTGGGAAAGCTGCCTCCCCATGGCATACTGATATGCTATTGCCTGAGTGGGAGACACATTGAAAAAGTAGCCTATTATCAATTTATCCTGTATCTTGTCAAGCACTTCCTAAGCTTTACTCGGCTTCTTTTGGGGTCATTTCCTACAGACTCTATGACTGTGCTACTCAGTCAAAAGTATGCTATAAAATTGCTCCAAGAACATTTTCAAAGCTTCCCATGAGATCAGATAAGAATCACTGGAGGTAATTGAAAAAGTTTGAGATGTTTCCTAGGTTGTTCTAATCTACCTTCGCTTCTCCGCACCCCTACACCTCTTTTAGAACCAGTGTGCCTGTGTGTTTCCTCCTGCTTATGGCTTGTAAGCTCTCGGGCAACAAACTTTGAACCTCAGGGATTTCTGAGAGCTCCTGGCAGAGAGCAGAGCACAGGTGAGGCCACGTGTAGAGTCACAGGCAAAGCGGGCTGTGCCAAGTACAACAGTCAAAGTGTCCTGAGTGAGGTGTTGGCTAATCTATTGGTGATCCTGCCAAAATCTTGATTGGGCCTGATGAGAGCATGCACAGGATAAGGACAAGAAAACAATCTTATCTAGAAAACTGAGATTATAGTTTAGCATTTCATGGTACATTTTAAAAAAATATTTATTTATTTGGCTGTGCCAGATCTTAGTTGCAGCACCTGTCATCTTTGATCATTGTGACATGTGGGTTCTTTAGTTGCGTCTTGCAGGATCTATATTGAACCAGGGTCCCCTGCATTGGGAGTGCAGTCTTAGCCACTGGACCACCTGGGGAGTCTCATGGTACATTTTAAAAAGATTGTTTTTAATTGGGGGATAGTTGCTTCACAATGCTGTATTGGTTACAACACTGTGAATCAGCTATGAGTATCCACATTCCCCCTCCCTGCCTCCCCTCTGTCTCACCCCTATGTCATTCCTGAGCACCAGGCAGGCTCCCCGTGTTATTCAGCAACCTCCCTCTAGCTGTCTGCTTTATACATGGTAAGTATATGTCAGTGCCACTCTCTCAATCCGTCCCACCCTCTCCTCCCCCTGCTGTGTCCCCAAGTCTGTTCTGTATGTCCGTATCTCTGTTTCTGCTCTGCAAATAGGTTAATAAATTCTGGTTGTATCACCACTTAGCTGGGTAACTTTGGACATGTTGTTTAAACCATCTGTGCCTCAGTGTTCTTTTTGAGAATATTGAAAAAAATTAAGTTATTTTCAAGCATAGTTGTGAGGATTTAAAGAGGAAAACCCATGGGAATTCCCTGGCAGTCCAGTGGCTAGGATTCGGTGCTTTCTTCATAAGGGTCCCAGGTTTGATCCCTGGTCAGGGACCTAGGATCCCACAAGCTGTGTTATGTGGCAAAACAAAACAAAAGAAAAAGCAACAACAGCAACAAAAGAAGAGAGAGAGAGAAATCCATGTAACCTGAACTGTTAAAAAAGCATCAATCAGGTATGTGTGTGCGAGGCACTGTAGAGCTGTGATATAAGTATAGAGACAAGATCTAATCTCTATCTGTGTAAAGTGACAAGTCAGGAGTTCTTAACTTGAGGTTCATGGACCCTTCATGCTGGGTAATAGAAGCCAGTTCTCTAAAAATAGTGCTAGACACATAAGAAGTATTCAATTACTGTTCATTGTTTTTGAACAATTGATACTTAAAAAATATAATTCCTACTCTCTTAATGTTCAAGTGCTAAGAAATCTGATTTTTAAGTTTAAATTTTAATTTTATATCCAAGTACAATTTTTTTTTCTGCCCATCTGCTCTGTAAAATTTCCATCACATTTTTTATGGAATCATCTATTTTTCCATCATTTCTATGTAACTTTGTCTTGGTTCTTGCTTCTCTGTTTCATCTCTTCTGTACTGCTTTGTCAAACATGGTCTGTAATTTGCTATTTTGAATGAAGATGTTCCCAACTTTCAGGTGCGAACGAAAGTACAAGAGTATGTCTTTGAGTAACCGTCAAGATGATATGGTGTCCTTTCAGTCATCTTCCTGAAGTCACGGATTTTGTTCTTTAATACTTGACATTCATTTTCATGCAGGATCACACAAGCAATTCACAAATATATGTGCCATTTTTAATAACCTATTACAATGCATGAATAAGAAACATATTATTACTTTTTTACACTGCCAGGTCTTAAATAAGTGGTCCTTAATTTCTTTTGGATCTTGGACTTCTTTGATGGTCTGATGAAATCAACTGTATCACCCAAGAAAAACACATATATACAAGCATTTTTGTACAAAAAAATTCTGGTGTCTATTACCCAACATGGAGGGTCCATGAAGCTCAAGTTAAGAACTCCTGACATGCCATTTTTCTCCAGTAGAGATTAGATCTTATCTGTATACACCTATCACAGCTCTACAGTGCCTGGCACATAGATACCTGATTGATGCTTATCTATTTGAACTTGACTTCTATGAAGGTGACTTCAAAGGTTTGTCTTCAGCCAGGGGCTTTATCTTAACTGCCAGATACATATACCTGACTGTCTTTCCTCCTCCGCCCAGTTCTCTACCTCAAAATAGCTAAAATGTCAATCAGCTTTCTCTGTGAGGGTATGGATTTGGAGACAAAAATCAATCCACCTAACTCAGCTGAGGGCTTCCCTGCTGGCTCAGCAGTAAAGAATCTGCATGCAATACAGGAGACGTGCGTTCAATCCTCGGGTAAGGAAGATCCCCTGGAGAAGGCAATGGCAACCCACTCCAGTACTCTTGCCTGGGAAGTCCCATGGACAGAGGAGCCTGGCGGGCTACAGTCCACGGGGTCACAAAGAGTCGGACAAGACTGAGCGACTAAACAAAAACAAGAGCAAACACAAGACAGCTCTTGTAAACCGCCTTGTCCCACACGGCCACTACAGAATACGGTCACCTCTCCTGCTGGGATGAGCCTGTATCCATGGATCTAAGCTGGAAACCTTTGTATCATTTTTCAACTCCTTCTCTCCACTACCCTTATTTTAATTAATTATCAGATCTTAGTGTTTTTACCTCTTTAATACCCTTTGTTTCATTTCCCTCTGGCCTAGTTTAAATTTTCACCATCTCTTGCTTAAATTTTAATTCCAGTCTACTAATCAGCTGGGTTCTGGTTTCCCATTCTGTCTTTCTACCAGAAGTTATTTTCCTTTGATCCTAAAGCATAGATATGAATGCATTACTCCCTTGTTTAATGGTCATCAAGCCCTAGGTTTAGTATAAATATTCATGAGCCCAACTCAGACCTGTTGAAAGAATCTGAATCCCAGAACTCTGTATAATTAACAAGGTTCCTAGGTAGTTTCATATATCCTCAGATTGGGAAGTTCTGTCCTAACCCAGTGTTTCTGACTTTCCCTCAGATTCCTCAGTAGCATTTCTTCAAATGTAAATTCCTGGGCTTCCTCCCAAAGGCAGGATTCAGGAGATTTGAGACAGGTTTTGGGGCCTGCATAGTAACTCCTTGTCCAAGTGTCTCTGATGCAGGTGGTAATGGTCTCCAGCCTTTTTGGCACCAGGGACAAGTTTCATGGTAGACAGCTTTTCCTTGGACCAGGGTAGGGGTGATGGTTTCAGGGTGATTCAAGCACATTACATTTATTTTGCAATTTATATGTATTGTTATTACACCAGCTTCACCTCAGATCATCAGACATTAGGTCTTGGAGGTTGGGAACTCCTGGTTTATAGAATCACTCTTAAGCAGCCCTGAACAAAAGGTCTAAGCTTTGGAATCACACCTAGAGCTCTTCACAAACTTTGACTTCATTTCCTCCTCCTTGCCATACATTAGACCCTCAGGAAGGCAGAATAGCAGCTAAGAGGCTGAGCACCAGCCTCACACTTCTCTGGGTTCAAATCTAGGCTTTTCTGTTTACCAGGTATGTGAGCTAATTAAGTACTTACCTGTACACACCTTAGCCTCCTCATCTTTAATTTAGAGATAATTACACAATTGCTGTTCAATTGCTCACTGACTCGTTGTGACCCCATGGACTATAGCATTCCAGGCTTTCCTGTTCATCACTATTTCCCAGAATTTGCTCAAACTCATGTCCATTGAGCTGGTGATGCCATCCAACCATCTCATTCTCTGTCATCCCCTTCTTCTGCTACCCTCAACCTTTGCCAGCATCAGGGTCTTTTCTGATGAGTTGGCTTAGCATCAGGAGCTTCAGCCTCAGCATCTGTCCTGCCAATAAACAGTCAGGGTTGATTTCCTTTACCATTGATTGGTTTGATCTCCTTGCTGTCCAAGGGATTCTCAAGAGTCTTCAGCACTACAATTCAAAAGTATCAGTTCTTCAGTGGTTGCCTGTCAGTTTTGTGCCAAATGTTAAATAAAGATAAAATATGCAGAGTTCTTCATATAATGTAGTGCATATGATACCTCCTGCATAAGGACATCTATTATTATTTGCCACTCCTGATCTACACTGTGGATTTGGATGTCTGACTTCTTTGCTTGGGCTTCCCAGGTGGTGCGGTGATAAAAAATCTGCCTGCCAGTGCAAGAGCCTTAGTAGACTTGGGTTCCATCCCTGAGTGGGGAGATCCCCTAGAGTAGGGAATGGCAAGCTACCCCAGTGTTCTTGCCTGGGAAATCCAGTAGACATAGGAACCTGACATGACTGAGCATACACACGTACTTCTTTGTTTATACTCTTCTGACCAGTTTGCCTTCTCTTCACTTTTCCCCTTCTATCTCTATGTTCTTCTAGGCCCAGGATACTTGTTACACCTCTTCTAACATCTTTCTTAACCCATTCTACTTCTCCAACCCCCTTCCCTACTTGGGTTTTGTTAATCGCATCATCATAATTGCTGTCACCTTTCGTTGCAGTCCTGTGTATGCTTGCCTCCCTGGCAGGGCGATAAGACCCCTGGACCTGAACACTTTCTCATTCAACTTTGTCATCCAGGCGTCTGGCATAGTCTGTTTCCCAGAGTGGGCTCGCAACAACAGTTGGCTGCATGAATGAAGGTGATAAATATGTGGTGAGCTTTGGGTGTGATTCTAAAGTTCAGACCTTTTGACCAGAGCTGTTCAAGGGTGATTGTATAGAACACCTGCATTACTGTTATGGATAAAGAAATTGAGAATAGCTATGAAAATACATTTTTAATATTATTTGAAAATCTTTATTATAATTTTTTCTCAGTCTCATTCCTATAAGTGAGATGTTTTTCAGTACAGTTAATCTCCATGTGTCATTTGGGACTCAAACGTTCTTTCTCCTTCCTTCCGTCTTGAGGCTTGTGGATACTTGAGTCTTAGCTCTGCCTGTCTCTATTGATCCTATTCCTGTCTGCATAATTTTATTGAGCTCGAATACTACACATAGTGCTGGTGAGCTTTGACAACATGTTTACTGGGTGGCTGAGTTCCCAGTTCAAGTCTAGAAAGCTGACCTTGATAAATTTCCATATTTTCTCTCCACATTAACTGCTAGAAGTTTATCTTCACTTCAGCTCATAGGACTCAAGTATTCCTGTACATCCTTTCATGGAACCAGCTGGAATCTGTAGATATCCAATAGCCTTGTGACCACCTGTTCTTTCTTGCTCTGATCTGTCCCATCCTCCCTGACCTTTCAGAACTGTCCCCAGAAAGTATTCTATAATCAGATATGAAAAGGTAAAAATGTCAGGTTGCAAGGAAATGGCAGCAAGGTGCAACATTTATCCAGAAACACATTTACTCCACCTGAAATATCCTTTCTTCCTATTGTAGCTCTTTGCTTGCAAAAGGAGCTCCTGTCCTCTCAAGCCAGCTGCTCCTCAGCCTTGGGACAGCTAAAGTGAAGTCCCAGTTTTCTGATTCTGGCAGTGCGCTTGACACCATTGCCAGGGAACAGAACGATGATGGAAATAATAATTAATACATGATATGACATTATGGACTCACCAGGGACACTGTGTATTACTAAGCTGGACAGATGAAGAATATGGGTCCCTTAAAGACCTCTTAGAAACCCGGACAGCCGTGGTAATGACATCAGCTAAACATTCAAAAAGCAAAGGCCCTTTGTCTCCATTTAAAGGGAAGTGGCTTCAGTCTAAAAGGAGATGAAGGCTGAGTTGGCAAGGAAGCCCAGAGCCCTGCCAGAGAACAAGGCCAGTGCATTCAGGTAGCCCCTCCCTCTCATCTGTAAAGGACCCAGAGGCAGGATTTTTCCTGCAGTTGTACAAAGACTCATTGTGGATGAGTCCAACACTACCCAAATGTCATACATTGAATGCATTCTTTCTCTGAGCATCCAAACTTTATTTGGATTTAAATCCTAGGAAAGTAAGAAAAACCAGAGAAGTGCCTAATGGGGTGGCATGTGTTGAATTTGACTCATCACTGAGAGAACACTGGTTTGCGGGCAAGTCTGGCCTTCACAAAAGTATCTGGATGGGTTTCAGGTTCCCCTCCTATTCTTTTTCCTAAATGAGTAGGTTTCACCTGGTTGGAGCAAATAAACACTAAACATCGTTCACTAATCCTGAACATTTTTATTCAGGTCCCAATTTGGTTTCCGGTCATATTGGCCCACAATTTTAGCTGTGGGGTTTCAGCTAAACAACAGCTGGGAGTTGACAGCAAGCCAGCTGCAGCCTGCTAGAGCAAACACTTGAGCTCCTAAATGTATAAAAATGATAAAATGACTAGACATATAGGCTTCTAATTGCACCCAGCAGTCTGCAGCTGGGAAGTCACCAGGAGAAATATATTCTGTGCTGTCATCCAGCAATCATGCACTCCACCCCAATTGAAAAGCACTTCCCTTTCCCCACCCCCAAGATTCAGCCAAAATGCGAAGTCTAGTTCCAGTTTCAGACAATGTTCGCTACTTATTGAGGAACTGACCCAGCTCCAGGCTTGTAAATCCAGTCAAAGATGGAGCCAGGGTGATGCACCAGTTGAAATTTGAGGGGGAAATGATGATAAGCTGATGCTGGAAAATAAGACTCAGATGCACGTCTATGATGAGATCTATGGGGGTCACAAAGGTAGCCCCCCAGTGCAACAAAAAGCGTATGAAGGATTCAGAGCGCAGCCTCCTGTTTCTTTTCTTTGACTTTCCATGTCATCTCCTTCAGTCCTGTCTCCTTTCCTCCCCTTTTCCTCCTTCCCTCTGCCCTCCAGATACATGCCCTCCTTTCTTCAAACAACTGCTATAACTCATCACTCTTGTCTGTAAGGCCTGTTCCAATGATAGGGGGACATTCATCTTTCTTGAGCTTCTCTCCAAGCATCAAGAAGGCAACCGTTTCCCTTATGTCAAGTATTCATGCTTTCATCTAAAGTTAATTTTCCAAACATTTGTTCTTTATTTCGAAGTTTAAAAAAATCTTTTTTTTTTTAAGATTAAAATTATTTCCATCAATAAGGATAAAGCAAACCCACTTTCTTGAGTCCATTATTTCAGGTGATTGTGATTTCCATGCACATTAGTGTTCTTGAGTATTATTTGAATATTTGCTTATGTACTTGTGGGAAGCTTCCCTGGTGGCTCAGATGGTAAAGAATTTGCCTGCAATGCAGGAGACCCAGGTTTGATCCCTGGGTCAGGAAGATCCTCAGGAGAAAGAAACTGCAACCCTCTCCAGTATTCTTGCCTGGAGAATTTTCTATGTGATAGAGAATACTATGGACAGAGGAGCCGATGCGCTACAGTCCATGGGGTCACAAAGAATTGGACATGACTGAGTGACTAACAGTTTCACTTTTTGCTATAGACTTTTCTTGGTAGGAATCCAGTTTTACTGAATTCTTCCCTTTCCTTTAGATATTCCATTTTCCATTCTTCATTAAAGGCTGGATCATTAGTCATTCTCTCAATGCATAATTTTCTTTCTGGCATTGTATTACCTTGATTGGAGGAAAAAGTAACCAAACTTTCATAGTTTTCTTCTGCTTGAAATTTATCTTTCAAGATGGTTATTTCCCTGTGGATTTAAGAAAACTGAGCAATTTCTTTGATTTCTCCTTCCTGGAGTATGGATCTCCAACCTGTTGGACTAACTAGTCTTTTTTTATTTTTATTTATTTTTTGGTATTTATTTATTTGGCTCACCAGGTCTTAGTTGTGCCACTCAGATCTTTAGTTGTGGCATGCAAACTCTCAGTTGCAGCATGGGGGATCTAGTTCCTGGGCCAGGGATCAAACCTGAGCCCCCCACCTTGGGAGCATGGAGTCTTAGCCACTGGACCACCAGGGAAGTCCTGGACTAACTAGTCTTAATAGCAGAAAGGCTGAAGGGCAATGGGGAGAGGATGTGTGACAAAGAGGCCAATAAAGGAAAGTGAATCCGAGCCGCTTTGGAACATTATCTGGCTGTGTTCTTGGGCCCATGGCACTACATTGTCCTGGCTTGTGTGCGTTTTGTACAGTCGATCAGTGCGTGTGTGCCCAGTCATGTCTGACTCTTTGCAATCCCATGAACTGTAGCCCGTCAGGCTCCTCTGTCCATGGGATTTTCCAGGCAAGAATACTGGAGTGGGTTGCTATTCCCTTCTCCAGGGGATCTTCCTGACCCAGGGATTGAACCTGTGTCTCCTGAATCTTCAGCATTGGCAGGTGGATTCTTTACCACTGAGCCACCTGGAAAGCCATGTATTGTACTAGAGCAACAAAAAGGAAGACATCTTGTCTTTTCATTTGTATCTTTGAGGTCTTGCACAGTACCTGGTCTTTGAAATACACGTAGAAAGAGTGTTTGTGGATTGAACAGTGAATGAATGAACTCCAGTCAAATCTGGCTGAATACGTTTGTGCTAATGCCCTACATTTGTACATTTGTACGATTTTTCAAAGTGTTTCCACATATTTCATTTCCTTGATGTGACTACTAGCAAGTTGTCCCCTTTTTCTGCACTTTTGTGAATGAGCCAGAAAGTCTACAAATAAACAACCTATTTTAAACTAAGAATTTAACCAGAAGAGGCCATGGCATGCAAGACTGGATAGCATACCTCTTTGTTGGCCCTGGGGGGGTCTAGATCAGAGGTCAACAAAACACAACCTGTGAGCCAAATCTGGCCCGTGGTCCACTTTTGTAAATAAAGTTTTATCAGAACAGCAGCCATGATCACTCATTACCTCATGTCTTTGACAGCTTTCTGACTACTAGACAGAGGTGGAGAGTGTGAGAGATGGTCAGGCCCTCCAGGTCTATGCTATTTACTCTCTGAGACTTGGCAGAAAAATGTTGTTGATTTCTGGTCTAGATTTTAATAATTGCAGGATACACGAGTCACTTTGAAGTATGTCAAAGAAAATAGGGGGAATTCTATCTACCTTTGGAACCCCTCTGAGTTGTTGAGTGATATTTCTGACCTATGATTGAATAATACACTTAAAAAGAAAAGTCAGGAAGTAAGCACGAGAAAGTAAAGAACAGCAAGAAATTATCTTTTTCAGTCCATTTTTGGGCAACGACACTCTGGGATATACAGGGTTTTTCCCTCAGTCCTGTTGTGATATCTCAAAAAGCTCAGTGTAAGGTACTTCCGCTGTTCCACAAGGCAGCTGTGACATCCCAGTGAGCCATCCCAGTCCCCTTCTTATCTCATACTTTCTGTTATCTTTACCCTTGAGCAGTCACAGCAGTCAGATGCCTGCTGAAAGTAACCTAATTAGATATGGGTGCCTCTCTTCCCCTTGCATCGCCTGTGGAGTGGGTGCAAGCTGCCTTCACTCTTGAGAACTTAATTTTTTTTTTCTCCTCAGTAGACCGAACATATGGGACCTCTCACACCTGTAAGCATTTTAACAATTTTCCTCTGATGAGTCCATTTGTAACCCTCTGCTCACTTACACCAAAGGGTTCCTCTTTTCTTTCTCTCTCCCTTGTTTCTTTTTTTATAATCTCTGAAAGATTTTGCCACTTGCAGGGCTAAGAAGTCATGAGCCATGTGGCTAGCTGTGGGGAAACTTTTGCATGTGGACAACTTTTTTGACTTTGATAAATCTCAATGAATTTTTCTAAAGGCAGCTGCTTTTAATTTATCTGCATGACAATGCTAATATTCTGGAAAAAGTCCAGTGTGAGAATTTGCAATTTACCTCTTTATCCTGGCAGCTTCATTTAGCTTTACTGTGTGTTTTTTTTTTTTTTTAATCACTGAGTTAATTACTGGGTTATAGATAAAGAAACTGACTGCAAAGTGATTAAGTGACTTTCAGATCAGAGTGAAATCTTGCAAATAGAATACTGAATCCTTTCTCAGAGGCATCTGCTATATTAAAATTGCACAGACTTTGGGATGAGAGGACCTGGGTTCTCAGCACAGCTTCATCAATGGCAAACTCCAAGGCTGTGGCTGAGTTGCTCCATAACTTCTCTGGGCCTCAGTTTCCTCTTGTATGAAATCCAAGTGCTCACAGTGCTGTGCTTCTCGGTGAGTTTTAGCACACGTGCTCAGTCACTCAGACACGGCTGGCTCTTTGTGACCCCATGGACTGTAGCCCACCAGGCTCCTCTGTCGATGGGATTTTCCCAGGCAAGAATACTGATATGGGTTGGCATTTCCTTCTCCAGGATATCTTCCCGACCAGGGATTGAACCTGCAGCTCCTAGCAGGAAAATGCTTTACCACTGAGTCACCTTGGAAGCTCTCACTGAATTTAATTCTGTTCTATTCAATGTGACAACATTTCATTGAGCATATACTCCTTCTAGGCTCTTTGCCTAGCACTGTAGTTATGCATGAGAGGGTAACAGGCAGAAAGGCTAGGGGTCTCCAAATGGAGGAAATAGACTGCAAGTATCAGATGTTTTTTTATCTCTCTCTTAAGTGGCAGGAGGAAACAAACTTTAAGTATCAGATACTTTCCCCTTCTCTATACAAATTTAAAAAGAGGTTTCTTTTAAAATTCCATGTTGCCATGATGACACCTGGTTCCACCTGAACTTAACTTTTCACAAACCTTGAGCTAACCAATGCATTCTTCTTATGGAAATGTTTTTCTTAAGCTATGACAATGAACTATGTATTTACCCTGGACTCTGTCTTTCTTCAAGTTGGTTCTGCTTAAGACTCAGAGCCTATAAAGGCTTAACAAACCAGTATGTTTTACTCATACATTGTTCTCCTACTCTACTTTACATCATCTATGTTAGCATCACTATGAACAAAGCTAGTGGAGGTGATGGAATCAGTTGAGCTATTTCAAATCTTAAAAGATGATGCTGTGAAAGTGCTGCACTCAACATGCCAGCAAATTTGGAAAACTCAGCAGTGGCCACAGGACTGGAAAATGTCAGTTTTCATTCCAATCCCAAAGAAAGGCAATGCTAAAGAATGCTCAAACTACCACACGATTGTACTCATCTCACATGCTAGGGAAGTAATTCTCAAAAATCTGCAAGCCAGGCTTCAACAGTACGTGAACCATGAACTTCCAGATGTTCAAGCTGGATTTAGAAAAGACAGAGGAACCAGAGATCAAATTGCCAACATCCACTGGATCATCAAAAAAGCAAGAGAGTTCCAGAAAAACATCAACTTCTGCTTTAGTGACTATGCCAAAGCTTTTGACTGTGTGGATCACAACAAGCTGGAAAATTCTTCAACAGATGGGAATACCAGACCACCTGACCTGCCTCTTGAGAAATCTGTATGCAGGTCAGGAAGCAACAGTTAGAACTGGACATGGAACAACAGACTGGTTCCAAATAGGAAAAGGAGTACGTCAAGGCTGTATATTGTCATCCTGCTTATTTAACTTCTATGCAGTGTACATCATGGGAAATGCTGGGCTGGTTGAAGCACAAGCTGGAATCAAGATTGCTGGGAGAAATATCAATAACCTGAGATATGCAGATGACACCACCCTTATGGCAGAAAGTGAAGAAGAACTAAAGAGCCTCTTGATGAAAGTGAAAGAGGAGAGTGAAAAAGTTGGCTTAAAACTCAACATTCAGAAAACAAAGATCATGGCATCTGGTCCCATCACTTCATGGGAAATAGATGGGGAAACAGTGGAAACAGTGACAGACTTTATTTTTGGGGGCTCCAAAATCTCTGCAGATGGTGATTGCAGCCATGAAATTAAAAGACACCTACTCCTTGGAAGAAAATTTATGACCAACCTAGACAGCATGTTAAAAAGCAGAGACATTACTTTGCCAACAAAGGTCCATCTAGTCAAAGCTATGGTTTTTCCAATAGTCATGTATGGATGTGAGAGTTGAACTATAAGGAAAGTTGAGTGCTGAAGAATTGATGCTTTTGAACTTTGGTGTTGGAGAAGACTCTTGAGAGTCCCTTGGACTGCAAGGAGATCTAACCAGTCCATCCTAAAGGAAATCAGTCCTGACTATTCATTGGAAGGACTGATGCTGAGCTGAAACTCCAATACTTTGGCCACCTGATGTGAAGAACTGACTCATTTGAAAATACCCTTATGCTGGGAAAGATTGACGGCAGGAGGGGAAAGGGATGACAGAGGATGAGATGGTTGGATGGCATTGCCGACTCAATGGACATGAGTTTACTCCTGGAGTAAACTCTGGTAGTTGGTGATGAACAGGGATGCCTGGTGTGCTGCAGTCCATGGGGTCACAGAGTCGGACATGACTGATAGACTGAACTGGACTTTATCTATGTTAATGAAACTATATATTTCCTTGGAAACCTGCCTTTCTTCAAGATTCATGTCAATAATTTTATGGCCTGGGATGACTCACCTTATGCCAGTGTTATCTCAAAATGCATGTTGTGGGTGACGGACTTGGTATCAGTCTCTGTGTTTTGAGACAGTCCCTTTAATTAACAGCCTGCTGGTAGCTATATAACATGCAGCTAAAGATTAGGAGGGGGGCACTTTTTCTGCCCCATTCTGATGTCTATATCAGAAGATTTCTCTTTTATAAT
This sequence comes from Ovis aries, assembly GCF_016772045.2. Classification (NCBI taxonomy): domain Eukaryota; kingdom Metazoa; phylum Chordata; class Mammalia; order Artiodactyla; family Bovidae; genus Ovis; species Ovis aries. The sequence goes on from NC_056071.1 coordinate 16,784,783, forward strand.
TTAACAAAACTTTATTGCAGAAAAGCTCTGAGCAATCAAGCCTTGTCACTGGCCCCAGATTGAATTCCTCTCCTCTGGAGGCCAAGAATCCCGGTGTCTTTCACAGCTTGGCGACAACCTTTCATGAATCAATATAATCATGTCTCTTTACCAGTTTAATGTGTACTGGAGATTCAGATACATATAAAGATGGTTTTAATATAATTTGGTATGAATCATATGAGATATAGTCTGGGTTGTATAGGGATATTTTGCTCTGTCCAAGTATCCAGGAAAACATCCTCTGAGACATGGTACCAGAGCTGTGATTGAATTAATGTCATCATGCTAAGATAGAAAAGAAAGATTATTTAGATGGCAACACTAGCATGAGAGAAAGTGGGATAGCATGAAACCACCTTGTTTATGTAGAAAACTGCAAGAGGTATATTAGTGGTCCCCATAATTTTGAGGTTTTAAGTTTCATTGTGGAAGAATTTAGAGACAAAGTGAAAGGTAAGAAGTAGATTTAAGTACAGAGAAATATACTCCACAGATAATGTGTGCGTCTCAGGAGGTGAGATCTCTCAAAGTGTGGCATGGTTAGTTTTGATGGGCTGGGTATTTTATAGGTTAATAAGTAGGAAGATTATTCCAATTATTTGGGGAAAGGGGCAGAGATTTCCAGGAATTGGGCCACTGCTCACTTTTTGACCTTTTATGGTTTACCTCAGAACTGTCATGGTGCTGGAGAGTGTGCCATTTAGCATGCTAATGTATTATAATGAGTGTATAATGAGATTCAAAGCCTAGTAGAAGTCAAAATTTCTACCATTTTGGATCCATTTGGTCGCAATCAGTTTTTGCTCTGTCCTTTGGCTATTTTGTTCTTTAAAGGTTGTGCCCTGCCCCTTTCCCTCTTGTTTCAGTAGTATGTGGCAGGGTATATGGTTGGAGGTACATTTAGGAACCAGGACAGGAAGGACCTTTTAAGATTTGTCAAAAAGTCCGAACTTAATCCAAAGAGCTCTGGGGAACCAGTGATGTTTCCAGGCAGGGAAGTAACACAATGGTGAATATATGATTACACATTATTTGTGGGGGTCCTTCCTCAAGGACGGCCAGTTTTAAAGCTATATGATAATGTTTTCAGCTTCCAATGAAAGGGTTATAGCAGATCTGTGACATGAGTCAGAGAGAAGGGGGGTAGTTTCCAGAAGTCATCAATATAATCATTAGGGGGAGAGAAGTTGACTGGGTGTGGTCAGTGAAGAAGAAGGGTATATCTATACTGGTCAAAAGCTCAACTGACGTGAGTGAAAGCATTGCGCAAACTATGAATCACACGCGTGAATGCTAAGTCTCTTCAGTGATGTCTGATTCTGTGTGGCGCTATGGCCTGCAGCCTGCCAGGCTCCTCTGTCCATGGGGTTCTCCAGGCATGAGTACTGGAGTGGATTGCCATTTCCTCCTCCAAGGGATCTTCCCAACACAACAACTGAGCCCACATCTGCACTGGCAGGTGAATTCTTTACCACTGGGCCACCCGGGAAGCACAATGAGACTGTATCACATGCTAAATCTGGACTTTGATAAAAGCAATGAGAAACCATCCAAATGAGCTTTTAAGCAGGTATGGGTTAAGATAAAACTCTGTATTTTAGAAAAATCATTTTGATGACACTATGGAGACGATGAAGATGAAAGAAGAGGGAGGGGACATATGTACACCTATGGCTAATTTGGGCTTCCCTGGTGGCTCAGTCAGTAAAAAATCTGCCTGCAGCGTGAGAGACCTGGGTTCGATCCCTGGGTTGGGAAGATCCCCTGGAGGAGAGCATGGAAACCCACTCCGGTATTCCTGCCTGGAGAATCCCCACGGACAGAGAGGAGCCTGGCAGGCTGCAGTCCATACGGTAGCAAAGAGTCAGACACAACTGAGTGAATAAGCACAGCACATGGATAATTCCTGTTGTTGTATGAAAGAAATCAAACCAATATTGTAAAGCACTCATCAATAAATTAAAAATAAATAAGTACAATTGAAAAGAAAAAGATTGGAAGAAGGCAGTTTCTAGGTAAGGGATAGTAGAAGCATGGACTAGTGTGTAGGCGTGGAGATGAAGCAGGACTAACATTTAAGAGATAACAAGCTGATCAGGGATTGTAGGGAGAGAAGGGTATGAGGAATCACTTCGTTTCTGTCTGGCCTTGGTAGAGAGAGCCGAACTAAAGATGGAGACTATACGTAGAGGAGTTAGGAAAAAAGAGCCTGAGGGAAGGGCCTGGAGAGACATTTAGAAGGCATGTGGAACAAGATACATGGGTAGAATGTGAATGGTGGGCAAGGGAGAGAAACTGAGGATGCCTCGAATATTCAAAAGGATGATGGCATCATTTTTAAAGCAGGATAACCTTTCATCAGGTGGAGTCTCATGGCCCCTTGAGAATCAGGAGAGTGCCTTGAACCCACCTTCCTAATTTATAGAAGTTTGGAAGTTCCCCAATATTTCCAAGATTTCATGCTGCTTCAGTTCTCAGGATTTCTTGAGTCTACACACTTTGTTCTGCAGGACTGAATTTTTACACAATATTTAGCCACATGTGAAACTATTCCTTGCACTTATTCTTGTAAAAACACACTTTCCCTCTCACACACACACACACACACACACACACACACACACACACACACACACACACTTACAGGCAGAGTAGTTGCTCACTGACACCCCAGCCCTTGTGACCTTGGGGCAGGAGGTGAGGGGTGGGGAAGTACCACTTTTTACTCCAAGCATTTATCAAGTATTTCTTATACAAAATATATCACTTACTGGCTGTAGAAGCACTGGAGAAGGCAATGGCACCCCACTCCAGTGCTCTTGCCTGGAAAATCGCATGGACAGAGAAGCCTGGTGTGCTGCAGTCCCTGGCGTCGCGAAGAGTCGTACGCGACTGAGTGACTTAGCAGCAGCAGCAGCAGCAGCAGCAGCAGAAGGCATATGGACATCCCAGGTGGCACTAGTGGTAAAGAACCCTCCTACCAATGCAGGAGACATAAGAGATACAGGTTTGATCTCTGGGTCGGAATGATTCCCTGAAGGAGGGCATGACAAGCCACAGTATTCTTGCCTGGAGAATCCCATGGACAGAGACCCTGGCAGGCTATGGTTCACAGGTTCATGAAGAGTCGGACACATCTGGAACAAATTAGCATGCACATAGATGAATTATAATTGACCACTGTGTGGTAAATACAGGACGGGGTTGGTGCAGGGATCATGTTAATAGCAGAGGAGGACTGGTTTTATTATAAGTCAGTTTCATTTGACATGCCTATGGGACATCAAGGTCATTCCTGTAGTGACAGGTAATCTCACTCCTCCCAGAAGATGAATTCACTCAGTCGTGTCTGACTTTTATGACCCCATGGACGGCAGCACACCAGTCCTCCCTGTCCGTCACCAACTCCCAGAGTTTACTCAAACTCACGTCCACAGAATCGGTGATGCCATCCAACCATCTGATCTTCTGTCGTCCCCTTCTCCTCCCGCCTTCAATCTTTCCCAGCATCAGGGTCTTTTCAAATGAGTCAGCTGTTCGCATCAAGTGGCAAAAGTATTGGAGTTTCAGCCTCAACATCAGTCCTTCCAATGAACACTCAGGACTGATCTCCTTTAGGATGGACTGGTTTGATCTTCTTGCAGTCCAAGGGACTTTCAAGGTCTTCTCCAACAACACAGTTCAAAAGCATCAATTCTTTGGCATTTAGCTTTCTTTTAGTCCAACTCTGACATCCATACATGACCACTGGGAAAACCATAGCCTTGACTAGATGGACCTTTGTTGGCAAAGTAATGGCTCTGTTTTTTAATATACTGTCTAGGCTAGTCATAACTTTCCTGCCAATTTTAATTTCATGGCTGCAATCACCGTCTTCAGTGATTTTGGAGCCCCCCAAAATAAAGTAAGCCATTGTTTCCCCATCTATTTGCCATGAAGTGATGGGACCAGATGCCATGATCTTTGTTTTCTGAATGTTGAGTTTTAAGCCAACTTTTTCACTCTCCTCTTTCACTTTCACCAAGAGGCTCTTTAGTTCTTCTTCACTTTCTGCCATGAGGGTGGTGTCATCAGCATATCTGAGGTTATTTATATTTCTCTCAGCAATCTTAACTACAGCTTGTGCTTCATCCAGCCTAACATTTCCCATGATGTACTCTGCATATAAGTTAAATAAGCAGGGTGATGATATATAGCCTTGATGCACTCCTTTTCCTATTTGGAACCAAAACATTCTGTTGTTCCATGTCCAGCTCTAACTATTGCTTCCAGACCTGCATATAGATTTCTCAAGAGGCAGGTCACATGGTCTGGTATTCCCATCTGTTGAAGAATTTTCCAGCTTGTTGTGATCCACACAGTCAAAAGCTTTGGCATAGTCAATAAAGCAGAAGTAGATGTTTTTCTGGAAATCTCTTGATTTTTTGATGATCCAGAGGATTTTGGAAATTTAATTTCTGGTTCCTCTGACTTTTTGAAAGGCAGCTTGAACATCTGCAGTTTCACAGTTCACGTATTATTGAAGTCTGCCTTGTAGAATTTTGAGAACTACTTTACTAGCATGTGAGATGAGTACAATTGTGCAGTAGTTTGAACATTCTTTGGCATTGCCTTTCTTAGGGATTGGAATGAAAACTGACCTTTTCCGGTCCTGTGGCCACTGCTGAGTTTTCCAAATTTGCTGGCATATTAAGTGCAGCATTTTCACAGCATCATCTTTTAAGATTTGAAATAGCTCAACTGGAATTCCATCACCTCCACTAGCTTTGTTTGTAGTGATGCTTCCTAAGGCCCACTTGACTTCATATTCCAGGATATCTGGCTCTAGATGAGTGATCACACCATTGTTATTATCTGGGTCAAGAAGATCTTTTTTGTCCAGTTCTGTGTATTCTTGCCACCTCTTCTTAATATCTTCTGCTTCTGTTAGGTCCCTACCATTTCTGTTCTTTGTTGAGCCCATCTTTGCTTGAAATGTTCCCTTGGTATCTCTAATTTTCTTGAAGAGATCGCTAGTCTTTCCCATTCTGTTCTTTTCCTCTATTTCTTTGCATTAATCTCTGAGGAAGCCTTTCTTACCTCTCCTTGCTATTCTTTGGAACTCTGCATTCAGATGGGAATATCTTTCCTTTTCTCCTTTGCTTTTTGCCTCTCTTCTTTTCCCATCTATTTGTAAGGCCTCCCCAGACAGCCATTTTGCTTTTTTGCATTTCTTTTCCATGGGGATGGTCTTGATCCCTGTCTCCTGTACAATGTCATGAACCTCCATCCATAGTTCATCAGGCACTCTATCAGATCTAGTCCCTTAAATCTATTTCTCTCTTCCACTGTGTAATCATAAGGGATTTGATTTAGGTCATACCTGAATGGTCTAGTGGTTTTCCCTACTTTCTTCCATTTAAGTCTGAATTTGGCAATAAGGAGTTCATAATTTGAGCCACAATCAGCTCCTGGTCTTGTTTTTGCTGACTGTATAGAGCTTCTCCATCTTTGGATGCAAAGAATATAATCAATCTGATTTTGATGTTGACCATCTGGTGATGCCCATGTGTAGAGTCTTCTCTTGTGTTGTTGGAAGAGGGTGTTTGCTATGACCAGTGTGTTCTCCTGGCAAAACTATGAAGTGTAGAGTTTATATTCACACCTAAAGGAATGTGACTGTTGACTGTCACTGTATGGTTATTCCCCCTCCTCCATTTGTTTTTCCCAGGCTGATTTTATAGATTCTTCAGGATAATACTATGCTGGAGGATTTATGTGTCAGTTTGGGGTTGAGGATCTCAGTGTGTCCTGGTGGACTGTTAATGAGAAGGAGACTGAGGTTCTAATGCAGGGTAGGTAGTTTACACAATTAAAAACCCCAGTTCTATTGTCACAGGTTGCACTTTTATCCTGCTAGCTGTCTCAAAGGTTTATGCTATTGATCACAAAGTTAAACAGGTATGACCCCCAAAAATCTATCACCACCATGGGAATGTCAGCCTGCCACTGCATTAGTACACTCATTAGCCGTGAAAATTCTTGAGTGTTGGCCTGATTCTTATGGCTGGGGTAATAGGGTCAGGAACCTTTTACTTGGGGGAGTAAAAAAAATAATAATAATACAACTCATGAAAGCTAGTTCAAGTCAAAATGAGACTCAATGCTTATTTATCAGAAAAATACAAGGGGAAATTAGACTTTATTACTCTCCCTTCCCTCTGTTTTCAGTTATGCTTCCTAGATGGTAAAAGATGATTACCACAAGCATCAACTTTATATAGACTTTTGGTACTCAGTGTTTCCAGATAGGGTTCTTATTCCATGACAGTTTCAACAGTAGTCCTGGGGAAAGCTTTGATGCACACAGCTTGAGTCATTTGCATTTCCATAAATAAATCATTTCCATAAATGAATGCGAGGGGACGTGACATTCTGATTGGTTATACCCAGGTCATTTCTTTACTGACCTTGAAGAAATAATGGTTTACCCAACACATATGGGATTTATGCTTGGTAGTCTGATAACTTGGAGAAGGTAATGGCACCCCACTCCAGTACTCTTGCCTGGAAAATCCCATGGACGGAGGAGCCTGGTAGGCTGCAGTCCATGGGGTCGCTAAGAGTCGGGCATGACAGAGCAACTTCACTTTCCCTTTTCACTTTCATGCATTGGAGAAGGAAATGGCAACCCACTCCAATATTCTTGCCTGGAGAATCCCAGGGACAGTCGCCTAGTGGGCTGCCGACTCTGGGGTCACACAGAGTCGGACATGACTGAAGCGACTTAGCAGCAGCAGCAGCATCTGTAAAATCTTGTCTTAGGCACCAGATCATATCCCCAAGCAGCTTAATGGGATCCAGCAGTGAGACTCTTTACAAATACTACAGTGTCATAACTACCTGAGTATAGACGTCAACACTGCATGGCTGTGGCTGTAGGGTCTCATCATCTTCCTCAGTTAATTATTTTATTTGGAACTGTTCTTGCTTTTTAACAATACATAGTTTGTTCTTTACTCTGGAGCACTGATATTTAAAAAAATAAGTCATAATAATTCTCATTTCATGTAAATATAGCAGAATTACTCATGTGTCTGTTTTACTTGTTTTAGGAAATAATTCAGACATAAATAACGCATAGAGAATAATGTAAGGGACAAACGTAAAGCTAATGTAATGCTATTTAACGAATTTTAACACTTTTTAATATTTGCCTCAGGGTTTATGTTTAAATAAAAACGATATTTTGGATAAGGGTTAAAGCCCTCTTGTATCCAGTCAAATTTAATTTCTATCCTTTCCTCTCCAAAGTTATGACTATCCCAAATCTAATGTTGGTGTATCATCTATATATCTGTCTATCATCTATCTATTTTGCTTTAAGGTTTTCTCTTTGATTTCGTTGGGTAATTTTTCTATGCCTGTGTATGGCTAATTTGGGCTTCCTGGTGACTCAGATGGTAAAGAGTCTGCCTGCAGCGTTGGAGACCCCAGGTTCAATACTTGGGTCTGGAAGATCCCTGGAGAAGGGAATGGCTACCCACTCTAGTATTCTTGCCTGGAGAATTCCATAGACAGAAGAGCCTTGTGGGAGTTAAAAAGAATCAGACTTGACTCAGTGACTAACACTATCACTTTCATTGCATGGCTAATTTACAATGTGTTTATAGAAAGTGATAATTAAAGTTCCCCATTAATTAAAAGCAAACACACACGCAGATAGAAAAACTACCCTAAAATTTTAAAACATTAAAAACAAAAATGGCACCTGTAATATAACCTTTTTTAGTGAGCCATAGCTTTTGTAAGATGTTTATTTAAAAAAAAAATTCCCACTGTGATTGTGATCTGTCAGTTTCTGCTTTTAAATATTTTTGCTTTTGTATTTTGAAGTGATGCTGTTAAGGGTACAAACATTCATGGTGGTGAGAATATCTTAGTGCAGTGTTCCTTTAATGATTATATTGTGTTTCTCTTCATCCACATTAATAATTTTGCTTTGAATAATTATTGTGTAGTAGTAGTTATTAGAGACTTGCTAATTTACTAGTCTTTTTTTCTATGTAGTTTGGGACTTGCTGATCATTTTTCTTTACCTGTTTCATTATTTTTTTTAACTCCCTTCTTTGTGTATTCCATTCATTTTTCTCTGAACTTACTCCATCCTCTTCCTACTCTTTTGACCCATGATTTCAACAAACCTGTTTTTATTTTAATTCACCTTGTTTTTTAAAGTATAACTTTACAAAAGATTTTTGGCAAGCATTATTATATTTGTATATAGTTTATAATTTATATAATCATGTATTTAACCCATGAATTGATTAGATTCTGTTTTTAATTGCCAGATATTAGAGGTGGTTATCACTGTTGGAATAATTTCTCTTGTATATTATAATTTGATGTTTGTTTTCCATTCCATTGTGACTTAGTTCCATTTTGGTCAGGGAAACTGGACTCTGTGAAGGTAACTTTTTAATATTTATTGAGATTTCTTTGTGACATAGTTCCTGACAAATTTTTATAGATATTCAACATTTTGTATAAAAATGGGCACAGTCTCTGTTAGAAACATAATTATTAAGAACAAGCTTTTTTATCATGCTATTTTAATTTTATCCACCTTTCTATTTTCTCTTTTTCCATTTGATCTGCTTTTTTTTAGTTTATTTAAAAAATATTAGTTGTCCTTGGACCTATTTTATCCTATTCAATGTTTTTGCCTCAAACACTGTCCCCCATCACAATATTAGTATTGCTAAGTCAGATAAAAATAGAGATCCTTTTTTTTCACATAATTTTTATTTTTAATCTTTCTCTAGTAATGTCTTTTAAGTGTTCATCTGCTAAAGATTATATAGCAGATTTTTTTCTTTGGGTTGTTTGGTTTTAAAAAATTCAATACATAGTACTGCCTTTTGATAGGTTATTTAATTTTTTATTTAATCTGAGCACTGATCAGTTTCAATTAATTCCTTCCATCTTACCTTGAATTATCTATTGAACATTTTTTATTTACTTACTTTTAAAAATCTCACATTTCCTACTTCTGTTAGCTTATAAAATTTAAAATATTCCTTTGTTTTTCCCCTTTGCCAGACTGTAAACTACTATTTATATTTTTATTGTGTTTTTAAATCTCTGCTAGTTAAAAAAAAATATTGATGTGCATGGAGAAGGGGGGCTTCCCTGGTGGCTCAGCTGGTAAAGAATGTGTCTGCAATGCGGGAGAACTGGATTTGGACCTGGATTGGGAAGATTCCCTGGAGAAGGGAATGGTTACCCATTCCAGTATTCTAGCTTGGAGAATTCCATGGACCTTATAGTCCATGGAGTCACAAAAAGTTGGACACCACTGAGTGACTTTCACTTGGATGACATGGAGAAGGAAATAGCAATCCTCTCCAGTATTCTTGAGGGTCGGACACGACTGAGCTACTTCACTTTCACTTTTCACTTTCATGCATTGGAGAAGGAAATGGCAACCCACTCCAGTGTTCTTGCCAGGAGAATCCCAGGGATGTGGGAGCCTGGTGAGCTGCCGTCTATGGGGTTGCACAGAGTTGGACACAACTGAAGTGACTTAGCAGCAGCAGCAGCGGCAGCAGAAGCAGCAGCAGCAGCAGCAGCAGCAGCAGCAGCAGCCGCCAGTATTCTTGCCTGGGAAATCCCATGAACAGAGGAGTCTGGCAGGCTATGGTCCATGGGGTATCGCAAAGGTTGGACATGACTTAGTGACTAAACAAACTGATACAGATAAGTCCCAGGTACCCTTCATCCAGCCTCCCCCAGTGGTAACATCTTGGAAAACTCTAGTACATCATCACACCAGGCTATTGACAAATATGTAGACAGACAGATAGATCAATAGATATACAATTGGCATACCGGAAATTGCACAGAATAAAAGTTAGTTTATCACAAAATTAGCATTCATGTGACTGCCATACAAGAAATAAAACATTTGCAATATTTCAAAATCATGAAGTATTACTGTATTTTTAAAGGTAAATCTTTAGAATTAATTAAGTTTCTTACATGAGCTAAACTTATGCAGTATTTCTATACTTTCTCTAGTGAGATGAGGACATTCGCAAGCCTAACTAGTCATTAAACTCTTTCCCACTTTCTTTGATGTTGTTTTAATTTTAATTTTACTTATTTGCGACAGTGAAATTCAGCTATTTGAATTTGGCAAGTTGCATAAATCTGCCAATTGTATCTTACTGTGTTTTTGTTTTTGCTGTTGTTGCTGTTATTATTATTGTTTGTTTTGTACTAAAATGCAGCTTAAATCAGCTTACTAAACTGTAAGCTTCATTTTATGTCTGCAAATGGCTTCACTTCATTTTCATTTGAATGACACTTTATCCAGATATAAAATTCTAGTTTGACTATTGTGTTCCCTCACCTTTTTGAAATGTTTTCTCTGTTGGCTTCAGGTTTTCATTATTAATAAAATTAACATTATTCATAACATAATTACTATTCCTTTGAAGGAAATTTATCTTTTTCATTCGATACTTTTAAGACCATTTCCTTTTATTTTCACTGCATGAAATAGCAGTGTCATCTGATCTTTAGCATCACATTGCACGCTAACCGTGGCTGTGCCTGATGTCCCTATGTTTGACAGCTGAATAGTTTAATCATTGAGAATCAATCTTTAGCCTTCAGACATAAAGGAGGAAAGAAGACTGCTTAGTTATGCAACCTGGGACATGGATCTGAGGACCTGATTTCTTTTTGTAAAAACTTTCAACCAATACCATGTGTAGACAATGTCTCTATGTCTCACAGTCAGAGACACTTAAAAAAAAAATTAATTGGAGGATAATTGCTTTACAGTGTTGTATTGCTTTCTGCCATACATCAACATGAATCAGTAATAAGTATACATACGTCACCTCTCTTTTGAACCACCCTCCCACTCCTAACCCTATCCCACCTATCTAGGTTGTCACAGAGCACTGGGTTGAGCTCCTTGCTTCATACAGCAAATTCCCAATGGCTGTATATTTCACATGTGGTAATGTATATGTTTCAATGCTACTCTCTCAACTAGTCCCACTCTTTCCTTCCGTCACTGTGTCCACAAGTCTGTTCTGCAACTCAGAGACACATTTTACACTCAATTTCTGATTTTTTTTTTCTGTTGTAATTTGGCTTACTTCCTTTTGGTATATAAGTTTGAGAAATCTCTGATATGTTAAATCACATACCACCAGACCATCTGCTTTCCATCTCCCAATATTTAGATATGTCTCCTACTTTCTGTAGGTTTGAAGATTTATAGCTATTTTTAAATCCTTACAGTAATTTTAGGGGGGGGGGATATTCTTGAAGATATAATGGGTGGATGCGTATATTCAGTCTTCTGTGTTTAAACAAAAATGCTTTCCATTAAGATTTTGCAGACACTGGAAATTCTATTAACAGATGATAGAGTCCTTCATTTCATAATTAGAAAAATCCCAGGGAGACATAGCACATTAACTTATAAATTATAAATGGCTGTTATGCTTTCCTCTTTATAATTGACCCCCTATTCAGAATTAATTGCTTCTATATCCTTATTATATCTCCTTCACATATTTATGGTTTTTGGTGGGCAGCCCTCAGTAACTAGACTGTGAACTAGTTAGGATTATGTTTAAGGCACTTTTGCATTTGAGGATCATTAGTATCTATCACAGTGCTTTGTGCAAAGAGATTGCCTCATAAATTCTTCTTGAATAACATTAAATAATTTAGAATCAGAATTAACACAAAAAACCTTTAGCTCCAGCAAGTGTTTTTCATCCATCATTGAGAAATTTGAGCCAGATGTTCACAGACTTTTCTCTCAGGTTTGTCTCATGATTTCACTGTTTGTGTGTTTTAGAAACTGGCATTGTGAGGAGACTAAATCTTCAAACAATGATAAAATAACAGCATTTGTTTATATTTATATAATTCATTTATTGTTTATGTTGTTTCCATACCATATATGTTTTTTCTAATCCTCACACATCCCTGCAATATTGGAGAATTGCAAGGTATATTTTATTTTATTTTTATTTATTCTTCCAAAGAATGCATGATACTGGCAGGGATAATCATTGATAATTTGGGAAAATTCAAGAATATTTCCTAATTTAACATCATTTTTCTGTAAAACTATGAGAAACCAAGGCTGGGACCAGAAGAATTTGTTAAAGGGATAATAAAACATGGAGCAAATGTCAGTGCTAAAGTAGAACTTGAACTTTTTCTTTCCATTTTGTTGTTGTTGGTGGTGTTTAGTCACTAACTTGTATCCAGCTCTTTCAACCCCATAGACTGTCGCCTGCCAGGTTCCTCTGTCCATGGGATTTCCCAGGCAAGAATACTGGAGTGGGTTGACATCTTTGTCATGGGACCTCCCGACCAGGGGTTGAACTCATGTCTCCTGCAATGGCAGGTGAATTCTTTACCATTGAGCCACCAAAAGGAAGACTTCTTTCCTTTTTACTCTGCCCCTAAGCAATGCTGTTGAGCAATAATCAGTACAAAGGCTGCAAAGAACAAAGACTTTATTGGAGGTCTTAAGACCTGCAATTCAGGAGACATAGATTCATGTAAAACTGAAAGTGTATTCCAGGGAAGAGAAAGACTCAGGGTTTTATAAAAGCAAAAATCACAAGGTTGTACTCTGGCATAAGAAAAGAAATATTTCACTCTGTACGACTGTTTCTAGGTCCATACACATCGCTACAAATGACCCAGTTTTGTTCCTGTTTATGGCTAAGTGATAGTCCATTGTGTATAGGTACCACATCTTCAGTTAATGGACATTTTGTTTGCTTCCATGCAGATAGTGTTGCAGTAAACCTTGGGGTGCATGTTTCTTCCTGAATGATTATTTCTTTTCTGGGCACATGCTGAATAGTGGGATTCCTGGGTCATATGGTAGTTCTATTTTTAGTTTTTTGAAGAAATTTCATACTATTCTTCATAGCATTTACATTACATTCCCACATTACTTTACATTCCCACCAACAGTGCAAGAGAGTTCCCTTTTCTCCATACCCTCTCCGGCACTGTAATCTAGAAAAATGGTACAGATGAACCTATTTACAAAGAAGAGATAGAAACGGAAATGTAGAGAACAAAAATATGGATGCCAAGGCAGGAACAGGGGGATAGAATGGATTGGGAGATTGGCACTGACATGTAAAAACTGCTATGCATGAAACAGATAACTAGTGAGAGCCTGCTGTATACACAGGGAACTCTGCTCATTGCTCTGTGGTGACCTAAATGGGAAGGAAGTCCAAAAAGGAGGGCATTTTTATGTACAGATAACTGATTCACTTCAATGCACAGCAGAGACTGGCACAACACTGCGAAGCAGCTATGTGCTGTGCTTAGTGGCTCAGTCGTGTCTGACTCTTTGCGACCCCATGGACTGTAGCCCGCCAGGCTCCTCTGTCCATGGGGATTCTCCAGGCAGGAATACTGGAGTGGGTTGCATGCTTTCCTCCAAGGGGTCTTTTCAACCCAGTATCAAACCCAGGTCTCCTGCACTGCAGGCAGATTCTTTACCATCTGAGCCACCAGGGAAGCCCATGAAGCAACTATACCTCAATAAACAACAACAACAACAACAACAATAATAATAATAATAAAAACTTTTCTTATTTAAAAAAAAAAAAGGAAGGAAATATTTGTCCTTAAGGGTTAAGCTGTCATGAATTACTTTAGCCTAAGGGTCCATTGGGTAGATAGATATTCTGATGCCTGCATCAGTTAAGACAGTAAGGGCTCAAAAGGTCAGATTCTATCTGGACTGAGATGTGCATAAGTCACACTTCTGTGATGGCTTCATATTAGAGAACTCTCTTAACGATATTGACTCCATGTTGATTTTCCTTTCATCACACCACCATGAGACAGCTCACACCCTCCATTTTTTGATTGGAAATAGGAAAGGACTTGGGCCAAAATTCTCAGAAATGGCTTGTCTCCTAGAACCCTTGCCCAAACAGACACACCTCTTCAGCCAAGCCCCTCATTCCCAACAGAAAATGACTCCTACTTTGAGCTTCTCTTCTCTAATTTTTTTAAGCAGAGGAGGTAAAGGGACCACTACTTTTATAAACAGTAAATGACGTTCTTATTTATTACAAATGGCTAAACACACTGATAGGTATCCTAGAAATTTTTGCTCACAGAATAGTTGACAGCAAAAAAGCAGTAATGATCATTTTTGCTTAGAGTAGAAAGACCTACCGTTGTTAGTTCTGAGAAGCATCTAATCTATTCCAAAAGAAGCAGCAAGTCTGGGGATTTTGGATACACTGAAATTCCAGGAGGGGAGAATGTGTGAGTTTGAGAAAGACTGAGGCCTGCTACTGCTGCTGCTAAGTCACTAAACTGTATCTGCCTCTGCAACCCCATGGACTGTAGCCTGCCAGGCTCCTTTGTCCATGGAATTCTCCAGGCAAGAATATTAGATTGGGTTGTCATTTCCCTCCCCCAGGGATTTTCCCAACACATGGATCAAATCCATATCTCCTGCCTTGGCAGGTGGATTCTTTACCACTAGGAAGCCCCAAATTGAGGTCTATGACTACACAGTTTAGAACAAAATGAAATGGAAGCAGTGAAGCTGAGATTAAATAAGGGAATGTTTTAAGAATTGAGGAAAAGTTCCCCAATCAAGATTTCTGGGTCAGAGCTTTAAACAGTTGGGATTCAGAGTAAAAAAATCCCAACTTTAAACAGTTGTGATTCAGTGTTTGGAAACCCATTTATTGTGACATGTGAGACAAAAAATGCAAGCTCCATTAATTAGTATTGTAGTTCTTTTCAGTACTAGTCTCATACTTGAGGTTTTGAGCTTGGATTTAGCTGGCAGGAAGTGTGCATTTTAAATGCATTGAAGGAAGCTAAAATTTTAAATGAATCACTCTGCCATCTTAAACTGACAACAAGGTGTTCAGTGAAAGTAGTGACCTGCTTAGCAGTCAGGGTCCGAGTTAGCACAGAAACATTTAATTGTTATGTAAATGGTGGGAAGCAGGGGAATGTTCCTTGCTCCTCTGAGAGATCAAATTAATTAACATTTTCACAGCAGCAGGGATGTCTTCTGCTAATACCTAGCAGCTTTTCAGGTGTAACTCCCATGGTTATTTCAAGAGCTTGTCAGTTGCAGCTTTGAGCAGTCTTCCTGTTAGTTGTGGGAAAGCTGGATAATTAAGGTGTTTGTGGCTATGTAGACTTGCAAGGCAAAATGAACAACTGAAGACAGTGCTACTGTTTTCTTCTGAAGAATAAACAAATAAACATCCATCACGCAGGTGGAACTTGAGAACATTATATGGGCTTCCCTGGTGGCCCAGATGGTAAAGAATCTGCCTGCAATGCAGGAGACCCAGGTTCCATCCCTAGGTCAGTGAGATCCCCTGGAGAAGGGAATGAGTACTTACTCCATTATTCTTGCCTGGAGAATTCCATGGACAGAGGAGCTTGTGGGCTATAGTTCATGGGGTCACAGAGTTGGACATGACTGAGCGACCAATACTTTCAAGAGCCTTATGGAGCTGGCTAACAGAAAATCCTTTTCTGACGCATATGTTTGTGGAGGAAAGCTTTGTCTCATGGCTTCCTGATGGTCATTAGTTTTTTGTTTTTTTTTTTTTAGGTTTATTTTTACTTTATTTTGCTTTACAATACTGTATTGGTTTTGCCATACATTGACATGAATCAGTCACGGGTGTAAATGAGCTCCCAATCCTAAACCCACCTCCCTTCCCATATCATCTCTCTGGATCATCCCTGTGCACCAGCCCCAAGCATCCTGTATCCTGTATCGAACATAGACTGGAGATTCATTTCTTACATGATAGTATACATGTTTTAATGCCATTCTCCCAAATCATCCCACCCTCTCCCTCTCCCACAGAGTCCAAAAGTCTGTTCTACACATCTGTGTTTCTTTTGCTGTCTTGCATACAGGGTTATCATTACCATCTTTCTAAATTCCATATATATGTGTTAGTATTGGTGTTTTTCTTTCTGGCTTACTTCACTCTGTATAATCGGCTCCAGTTTCATCCACCTCATTAGAACTGATTCAAGTGCATTCTTTTTAATGGCTGAGTAATACTCCATTGTGTATATATACCACAGCTTGCTTATCCATTTATCTGCTGATGGACATCTAGGTTGTTTCCATGTCCTGGCTATTATAAACAGTGCTGCAATGAACATTGGGGTACATGTGTCTCTTTCAATTCTGGTTTCCTCGGTGTGTATGCCCAGCGGTGGGATTGCTGGGTCATAAGGCAGTTCTATTTGCAATTTTTAAAGGAATCTCCACACTGTTCTCCATAGTGCTGTACTAGTTTGCATTCCCACCAAGAGTGTAAGAGGGTTCCCTTTTCTCCACACCCTCTCCAGCATTTATTGCTTGTAGACTTTTGGATCGCAGCCATTCTGACTGGCGTGAAATGGTACCTCATTGTGCTTTTGATTTGCATTTCTCTGATAATGAGTTGTGTTGAGCATCTTTTCATGTGTTTGTTAGCCATCCGTATGTCTTCTTTGGAGAAATGTCTATTTAGTTCTTTGGCCCATTTTTTGATTGGGTCGTTTATTTTTCTGGAATTGAGCTGCATAAGTTGCTTGTATATTTTTGAGATTAGTTGTTTGTCAGTTGCTTCTTTTGCTATTATTTTCTCCCATTCAGAAGGCTGTCTTTTCACCTTGCTTATAGTTTCCTTTGTTGTGCAGAAGCTTTTAATTTTAATTAGATCCCATTTATTTATTTTTGCTTTTATTTCCAGTATTCTGGGAGGTGGATCATAGAGGATCCTGCTGTGATTTTTGTTGGAGAGTGTTTTGCCTGTGTTCTCCTCTAGGAATTTTATAGTTTCTGGTCTTATGTTTAGATCTTTAATCCATTTTGAGTTTATTTTTGTGTGTGGTGTTAGAAAGTGATCTAGTTTCATTCTTTTACAAGTGGTTGACCAGTTTTCCCAGCACCACTTGTTAAAGAGATTGTCTTTAATCCATTGTATATTCTTGCCTCCTTTGTCAAAGATAAGGTGTCCATAGGTGTGTGGATTTATCTCTGGGCTTTCTATTTTGTTCCATTGGTCTATATTTCTGTCTTTGTGCCAGTACCATACTGTCTTGATGACTGTGGTTTTGTAGTAGAGCCTGAAGTCAGGCAGGTTGATTCCTCCAGTTCCATTCTTCTTTCTCAAGATTGCTTTGGCTATTCAAGGTTTTTTGTATTTCCATACAAATTGTGAAATTATTTGTTCTAGCTCTGCGAAAAATACCGCTGGTAGCTTGATAGGGATTACACTGAGTCTGTAGATTGCTATGGGTAGTATATTCATTTTCACTATATTGATTCTTCTGATCCATGAACATGGTATATTTCTCCATCTATTAGTGTCCTCTTTGATTTCTTTCATCAGTGTTTTATAATTTTCTATATATAGGTCTTTAGTTTCTTTAGGTAGATATATTCCTAAGTATTTTATTCTTTTCGTTGCAATGGTGAATGGAATTGTTTCCTTAATTTCTTTTTCTACTTTCTCATTATTCGTGTATAGGAATGCAAGGGATTTCTGTGTGTTGATTTTATATCCTGCAACTTTACTATATTCATTGATTAGCTCTAGTAATTTTCTGGTGGAGTCTTTAGGGTTTTCTATGTAGAGGATCATGTCATCTGCAAACAGTGAGAGGTTTACTTCTTCTTTTCCAATTTGGATTCCTTTTATTTCTTTTTCTGCTCTGATTGCTGTGGCCAAAACTTCCAAAACTATGTTGAATAGTAGTAGTGAAAGTGGGCACCCTTGTCTTGTTTAGGGGAAATGCTTTCAAGTTTTCACCATTGAGGATAATGTTTGCTGTGGTTTGTCATATATAGCTTTTATTATGTTGAGGTATGTTCCTTCTATTCCTGCTTTCTGGAGAGTTTTAATCATAAATGGATGTTGAATTTTGTCAAAGGCCTTCTCTGCATCTACTGAGATAATCATATAGCTTTTGTTTTTTAATTTGTTAATGTGGTGAATTACATTGATTGATTTGCGGATATTGAAGAATCCTTGCATCCCTGGGATAAAGCCCACTTGGTCATGGTGTATGATCTTTATAATGTGTTGTTGGATTCTGATTGCTAGGATTTTGTTAAGGATTTTTGCATCTATGTTCATCAGTGATATTGGCCTGTAGTTTTCTTTTTTTGTGGCATCTTTGTCAGGTTTTGGTATTAGGGTGATGGTGGCCTCATAGAATGAGTTTGGAAGTTTACCTCCCTCTGCAATTTTCTGAAAGAGTTTGAGTAGGCGAGGTGTTAGCTCTTCTCTAAATTTTTGGTAGAATTCAGCTATGAAGCCGTCTGGACCTGGGCTTTTGTTTGCTGGAAGATTTCTGATTATAGTTTCAATTTCCGTGCTTGTGATGGGTCTGTTAAAGTTTTCTATTTCTTCCTGGTTCAGTTTTGGAAAGTTGTACTTTTCTAAGAATTTGTCCATTTCTTCCACGTTGTTCATTTTATTGGCATATAATTGCTGATAGTAGTCTCTTATGATCCTTTGTATTTCTGTGTTGTCTGTTGTGATCTCTCCATTATCATTTCTAATTTTATTGATTTGATTTTTGTCCTTTTGTTTCTTGATGAGTCTGGCTAATTGTTTGTCAATTTTATTTATCCTTTCAAAGAACCAGCTTTTGGCTTTGTTAATTTTTGCTATGGTCTCTTTTGTTTCTTTTGCATTTATTTCTGCCCTAATTTTTTAGATTTCTTTCCTTCTACTAACTCTGGGGTTCTCTTTTTCTTCCTTTTCTAGTTACTTTAGGTGTAGAGTTAGGTAATTTATTTGACTTTTTTCTTGTTACTTGAGGTATGCCTGTAGTGCTCTAAACTTTCCTCTTAACACTGCTTTTATAGTTTCCCACAGGTTTTGGGTTGCTGTGTTTTCATTTTCATTCATTTCCATGCATATTTTGATTTCTTCTGTGATTTGTTGGTTATTCAGAAGTGTGTTGTTCAGCCTCCATATGTTGGAATTTTTAATAGTTTTTCTCCTGTAATTGAGATCTAATCTTAATGCATTATGGTCAGAAAAGATGCTTGGAATGATTTCAATTTTTTTTTGAATTTATCAAGGTTAGATTTATGGCCCAGGATGTGATCTATCCTGGAGAAGGTTCTGTGAGCACTTGAGAAAAGGGTGAAATTCATTGTTTGGGGGTGAAATGTCCTATAGATATCAATTAGGTCTAACTGGTCTATTGTATCATTTAAAGTTTGCATTTCTTTATTAATTTTCTGTTTAGTTGATCTGTCCATAGATGTGAGTGGGGTATTAAAGTCTCCCACTATTATTGTGTTATTGTTAATTTCCCCTTTCATACTTGTTAGCATTTGTCTTACATATTGCGGTGCTCCTATGTTGGGTGCATATATATTTATAATTGTTATATCTTCTTCTTGGATTGATCCTTTGTTCATTATGTAGTGGCCTTCTTTGTCTCTTTTCACAGCCTTTGTTTTAAAGTCTACTTTATCGGATATGATTATTGCCACTCCTGCTTTCTTTTGGTCTCTATTTGCATGGAATATCTTTTCCAGCCCTTCACTTTCAGTCTGTATGTGTCCCCTGTTTTGAGGTGGGTCTCTTGTAGGCAGCATATATAGAGGTCTTGTTTTTGTATCCATTCTGCCAGTCTTTGCCTTTTGGTTGGGGCATTCAACCCATTTGCATTTAAGGTAATTATTAATAAGTATGATCCCATTGCCATTTACTTTACTGTTTTGGGTTTGGGTTTATATGCCCTTTTTGTGTTTCCTGTCTAGAGAATATCCTTTAGCATTCATTGGAGAGCTGGTTTGGTGGTGCTGAATTCTTTCAGCTTTTGCTTGTCTGTAAAGCTTTTGAGTTCTCCTTCATATTTGAATGAGATCCTTGCTGGGTACAGTAATCTGAGCTGTAGGTTATTTTCTTTCATCACTTTAAGTATGTCTTGCCATTCCCTCCTGGCCTGAAGTGTTTCTATTGAAAGATCTGCAGTTATCCTTATGGGAATCCCCTTGTGTGTTATTTGTTGTTTTTCCCTTGCTGCTTTTAATATTTGTTCTTTGTGTTTGATCTTTGTTAATTTGATTAATATGTGTCTTGGGGTGTTTCACCTTGGGTTTATCCTATTTGGAACTCTCTGTGTTTCTTGGACTTGGGTGATTATTTCCTTCCCCATTTTAGGGAAGTTTTCAACTATTACCTCCTCAAGTATTTTCTCATAGTCTTTCTTTTTGTGTTTTTCTTCTGGGACTCCTATAATTTGAATGTTGGAGCATTTCATATTGTCCTGGAGGTCTCTGAGATTGTCCTCATTTCTTTTAATTCATTTTTCTTTTTTCCTCTCGGATTCATTTATTTCTACCATTCTATCTTCTACTTCACTAATCCTATCTTCTGCCTCCGATATTCTACTATTTGTTGCCTCCAAAGTGTTTCTGATCTCATTTATTGCATTATTCATTATATATTGACTCTTTTTTATTTCTTCTAGGTCCTTGTTAAACCTCTGTGATTCCATTTTTATTTCAAGATTTTGGATCATTTTCACTATCATTATTCAGAATTCTTTCTCAGGTAGATTCCATATCTCTTCCTCTTTTGTTTGGTTTGGTGGGCATTTCTCCTGTTCCTTTACCTGCTGGGTATTCCTGTCTCTTCATCTTGGTTATATTGCTGCATTTGGGGTGGCCTTTCTGTATTCTGGGAATTTGTGGAGTTCTCTTTATTATGGAGTTTCCTCGCTGTGGGTGGGGTTGTACCAGTGGCTTGTCAAGATTTCTTGGTTAGGGAAGCTTGTGTCGGAGTTCTGGTGGGTGGAGCTGGATTTCTTCTCTCTGGAGTGCAATGAAGTGTCCAGTAATGAGTTATGAGATGTCTATGGTTTTGGAGTAACTTTGAGCTGCCTGTATATTGAAGCTCAGGGGTGTGTTCCTGTGTTGCTGGAGAATTTGTGTGGTATGTCTTGCTCTGGAACTTGTTGGCCCTTGGGTGGTGCTTGGTTTCAGTGTAGGTATGGAGGCATTTGATGAGCTCCTATTGATTAATGTTCCCTGGATTCGGAAGTTCTCTGATGTTCTCAGGATTTGGACTAAAGCCTCCTGCTTCTGGTTTTCAGTTTTATTTTTACAGTAGCCTCAAGACTTCTCCATCTATACAGCACCGATGATAAAACATCTAGGTTAAAGATGAAAAGTTTCTCCACATTGAGGGACACCTGGAGAGGTTCACTGAGTTACATGGAGAAGAGAAGAGGGAGGGGGTAGTTAGAGGTGACTGAAATGAGATGAGGTGGGATCAAAAGAGGAGAGAGCACGCTAGCCAGTAATCACTTCCTTATGTGCGCTCCACAGTCTGGACTGCTCAGAGGTGTTCACGGAGTTATACAGGGAAGAGGTGAGGAAGGAAGTAGACAGAGGTGGCCCAGAGGATAAAAGAGGGAAATGAAAAAGAGAGAGACAGATCCAGCCAGTAACCAGTTCCCTAAGTGTTCTCCACCGTCTGGAACACACAGAGATTCACAGAGTTGGGTAGAGAAGAGAAGGGGGAGGGAGGAGGCAGAGACAACCTGGTGGAGAAAAAGGAGAGTCTAAAGGATGAGAGAGTGGTCAAGCCAGTAATCTCACTCTCAGGTAAAGTTGGGTACTGAAGATTGGGTTTTTAAATGTATAAAATTGACAACAAACACCAAAAAGCAAAGATTAAAAATCTAGAGTAGAGGTTGGATTTTCATCAATACAATATTAAAGAAAAGAAGAAAAAAAAAAGTCACAGGACTCAACAACAACAACCACAAAAAATATATATACAGCATTTGCTTTAAAAATAGGGTGGGTTTTTTTGAAAAGTAATAGTAGGTTATAAAAATTAAAATTAAAGGAGAAATAGAGGACTTAAAAATTTAAAAATGTTAAAAAAAAGAAAAAGAAAAGAAGAGAAAACAAACAACAAGATCAACAAAAATAAAATAAAAGAAAGAGAACGGTCATAAAAATAGTAAAGATATTTCTGTGACTTTCTCTGGTGTTGTGGGCAGTGTGGGGTCACTTCCAAGGCGGTTCCCTCTGTTTAGCTTCTTCTGTTTGCTGGTCTCTTCAGTGTCTGATTTCTGCCCTGACACAAGGGGGCGGTGGTAGACACTTTTTTTTTTAGGCTCACTTGTTCAGTCACGTTGTGGGGAGGGAAGGATGCTGCAAACAAATAACACTGGCGTGTGCTCGCAGTGTCTCAGCCACGCTGGGCATGCCCCTGCACATGGTGCACACCGCTCAGGCTCTATGTTGCTCCGCGAGGAACCATCTGAGGCCGGCTCCAGGCTGCATGCACCTCCCTGGTTTAAGCTGCTTAGGCTCGGCTCTCAGGTAGTCCTCAGAGGTGCAGATTTGGTTGGGCCTGCGTTTTGTGCCCTTCCCAGGTCTGAGTAGCTCAGGTGTTTGGCGAGCACAGTCGCTGTGACTTATCGCCTTTCCCGTCCCTGCTGCTCAGTTTTCTGGGTGTACCGCTGGTGCCCCTTGTGAGATGGATGGTGACTGTCCAGGACCCCAAGAAGTCTTAGCAAAGAATCCCGCTTGCAGTTTGGTAGGTAAGGTCTCTCAGGGGCTGCTATTGCCCCCTTCCAGCCCTTACAGCTCTGGCTGCCTGTCACCCGAGGGGGATGGTCTGCAGCCGGCTAATTCTGTTCCATTCTTTGTTCTGTGTGCGGTCCTGGCGGTGTCTTATGTTAGAGCTTTTCGCATGGTAGCTATCCCACAGTCTGGTTTGCTAGCCCAAGTTTGTTCCCTCTGGTTACACTCGCGGCATTCCGGCCTGATTCTTAAAAAGCACTGCAGCCCGTGCCCAGCCCCCGCTTGTTAGTGGCAGATGCAGGCATTTGCACTGCCGGGGAGTTACCATTGGGCTTGTAATCTGTTGGTTTTAATTATTTATTTTTCTTCCCTGTTATGTTGCCCTCTGTGCTTCCAAGGCTCGCCACAGACTCGGCAGTGAGAGTGTTTCCTGGTGTTTGGAAACTTCTCTCTTTTTAAGACTCCTTTCCCGGGCCAGGACTGCCTTCCCGGGATGGAGCTCCCTCCCTACCTCCTCTGTCTCTTTTTTTGTCTTTCATTTTTTTCCTACCTGTTTTTGAAAACAATGATCTGTTTTTCTGGGTGCCTGATGTCCTCTGCCAGCATTCAGAAGTTGTTTTGTAGAATTTACTCAGCGTTGAAATGTTCTTTTGATGAATTTGTAGGGGAGAAAGTGGTCTCCCCGTCCTATTCCTTCACCATCTTTGGTCATTAGGTTTTGAAAAACTTACCTGCACACTGTGATTGATCTCTGAAAATGGATGTTGAAGAGTCATATAACAGGTAAGGAATTTGAGGACACGTTGAAACACCTGATATAATTTAAGCAAGAACTTTAATAATAAACAAGCAGAAATAAGATATCCAAAATTGATGTCATTCTTAAAATAACTGTATTGGGGTACTTCCCTGGTGGCTCAGTGGTGAAGAATTTGGCTGCCAATTCAGGAGACATAGTTTCGATTCCTGGTCCAGGAAGATTTCACATACCTCAGGGCAACTAAATCATGTGCCACAGCTACTGAGCCAGTGCCCTAGAGCCCTGGAGGTGCAACTGCTGAGCCCGTGTGCTGGAGCCCAGATGCTCTAGAGCCTGTGCTCCACAAGAGAAGCCACTGCAAGGAGAAGCCTGTGCACTGCACCTAGAGAGTTTCTCCTGCTTGCTGCAACTGGAGAAAAAGCTAACACAGCAACAAAGATCCAGCAAAGCCAAATAAATAAATAAATAAAGTTATTAAAAAAAACCCTGCACTCAATAAGTTAGATGTTTTTAAGAGCATCATCATGTATGAGAAAATTTGGAAAGCAAGCTGGAGTTAAGAATTTCTAGTATTATACATAAGACTCCTTTACATTCAATTTTCAAACAGATTATTAATAAATTTTAAAAGTTGAGGACAGGCTATTCCAAGTTTCTATATGCAAATATATAGGCACATGCTGATAGAGTTAAACCTCAGTGATTAAGGAACTAATTAATGGAGTGTCTACAATATGTAATAGTTTTTCACAGTTTTTATAATTGCATTTTTAAAATTGGGATATAATTCACATATCATATAATTCAGCCATAGCAAGTGTACAATCAAGGAGATTTTAATATATTCACAGTGGTACAACCCAGCACCACTATCTGATTCTAGTATATTTTTGTTACCCCAATAGAAACCCCATACACATTAGCTGTCATTCCCCATTCTTCTCTCCCTATGGTCCCTGGAAATCACTAATGTACCTGCTGTATCAATGAATTTGGTGATTCTAGACTTTTCATGAAAACAGTGTTGTGTAATATGGAGTCTTATATATGGCTCTTATATATGGCTCTCCATACATACTGTTATGGTTCATTCACTCATTGTTTTTTAACACTTCTTTTTTTTTTTCTGGCTCAGTATTTTTTCCATTGTATGGATATATCACATTTATTTATCAGTTCATTCACTGATAGTCAGTTGTCTTGTTTCCACTTTTTGGTCATTATTACTAACACTGATATGAATATCCATGTACAATATTTTACATGGAGATATTTTTTCAGTTCTCTTGGACATATACCCAGGAGTGACACTGTGGGGTCATGTGGGGAATCTATTATGTTCTAAGGAACTGCAAGATTACTGCAAAATAGGCAAAAATTTTTATTCCACTAGAATGTGTAAGATTTTCAATTTGTATACATTCTCTAACATTTTAATCTTTTTAATTTTAGGTATGCTTTTTAATTTAGGGTATGAAATGATATCTAGTTTTCATTTTGAATTAGCTTCACCTGATAACTCATGATGGTGGTTATATTTTCATGTACTTATTGGTCACTTGTATATCTGTTTTGGAGAAAGGTTTATTTAAATACTTTGTCCAGTTTTTAATTGTTTTTTCTTATCAGACATGTGATTTGTGAATATTTTCTCCTATTCTATTGGTTGATTTTTACTTTCTTGAGGGTGTCCTTTGATACTCAAGAATTTTAATTTTTTTATGAAATACAATTTATCTATTCTGTTTTGTCACTTTTGCTTTTGATAATATGAAACCATTGCCTAACCCAAGGTCATAAAGATATAATCCAATGTTTCTTTCTAGTTTTGTAGTTCGGTTCTAGTATTTAGGCCTTTAATCCATTGTGAGTTAATTTTTGTGTATGATATGAGATAGGGGTCCAAAGACATTCTTTTATTTAGGTATTCAGTTTCCCTAGCACTATTTCTGGAAAAGATTATTTTTTCTCCCTCATTTGTAGTTGTTTTGAAAATGGGAGTCCTTCAACTTGATTCTTGTCTTTCAAGATTGTCTTATGTATTCCGAATTTTCAGTGCAGGTTGTCAAATTACGAAAGAAAGAAAAAAGTCAGGTAGAATTTCGATAGATATTTTATTGAATCTTTGGATCAATCTGATGGATATTGTCATGTTGACAATATTAAGTCTTCAAATCCATGAACAAAGGATATTGTTTCATGTATTTAGGTGTTCTTTAATTTCTTTCACTAATGTTTTATAGTTTGAAGTGTATGTCTTGCACTTCTTTGGTTACATTTGTCCCTAAGTATTTCATTCTTAATGATGCTATTCCATGATATATGGAATTGTTTTAATATTTTATTTTCAGATCAGTCATTGCTAGTATACAGAAATACAGTTGATGTCAGCACATTGTTTTTGCAACTTGTGTTCTTGCTGAGCTTGTTTATTAGGTCTATTTTGGTTTTATTGATAGATTTTCTATATACAGAATTATTTTATCTGCCGATAAGGATAATTTTACTTCTTTTGCAATCTTGGTGCTTTTTATTTCATCTTCTTGCCTAATTTCTCTGGCTAGCATTCCCAATACAATTTTGAGAACATGTGATAAGAACAGACTTCCTTGGTTCATTATAGATCTTTGGGGAAAGATTTCAGTCTTTCACCATTAAGTATGATAACAGATGTGGGATTTTAATAGATATACTTTATTATGTTGAAGAATTCCCTCCTATTCTTAGTTGCTTTTTTTTTTGAGTGTTTTCTGTCATGAAAAGGAATTGAATTTGTAAAATAATTTTGTACATCTACTGAGTTGATAATATATTTTTTGTCCTTTGTTTTATTAATATAGTATATTACATTGATTGATTTTTAACATTGATTTGCATATTGAACAAACCTTCAAATCCTGGAATAAAGTCCACTTGTTTGTGAACAACCTATATAGTCATTTTTATATATTTTTTCATTTGGTTTGATAGTATTTTTTGAAGAAATTGTAGATGTACTTGTATTTATAAGGGGTATTGATATCAAATTTTCTGTAATGTCTATGGCTTTGGTATCAGGGTAATACACAGTCAAAGAAAAGAAGTGTTTCCGCCTCTTTTATGTTTTAGAAGAATTTGTGAATAATTGATGCTAATTCTTTAAATGTACAGTAGAATTTACCAGTGAAGTCATATGGTCTGGGGCTTTCCTTTGTGGGGAATTTTTAAGCTATTAATTCAATTTATTATAAATATATTCAAATTTTATATATCTCCTTGATTTAGATTTGGCAGATTTATCTTTCCCAACATTTGTTCATTTCCTCTATATATTCTAATTTGTTGGTATATAATTCCTTATGTAATGTGTGCTCTGCTAAGTTGCTTCAGTCACGTCCGACTCTTTGTGACGCTATGGACTGTAACCTGCCAGGCTCCTTTGTCCATGGGATTCTCCAGGGTTGCTATGCACTGGAGTGGGTTGCCATGCCCTCCTCCAGGGTATCTTCCTAATCCAGGAATTGAACTCGTGTCTCCTGCATTGGCAGGCAGATTCTTTACTTACTTAGTGTCACCTGGAAAGCCTTGCTTGTATTATTTCCTTATAAACCTTTTAATTTCTATAAGGTTAATAATAATGTTCTCTCTTCCATTTTTTATCTTAATAATTTACTTTCTCTCTCTTTCTTTACTGTGTCTGCTTAGCTACAGGTTTATACATTTTCCAAGAACCAACTTTTAATTCATTGAGTTCTCTATTGTTTTTCCATTCTTTGTTTCATTGATTTATGTTTTAATTGTTATTATTTCCTTCCTTCTTTTTGCTTTGAGCCTGATTTTCTTTTCTTTTCTGTTTCTAAAGGTAGGGTGCTGGGTTACTGACTTGATTTTTTTTAATTTTTTTTTAGGGTAAGCACTTGCGACTATATGCCTCTGAGCAATGCTTTCATCTTATCCCATACTTTTGGTGCATTTTGTTTTCTTTTCATTTCTCTTAGTGATTTTTCTGGTTTCCCTTGTTTCTTCTGGTTTGACCCATTAATTATTTAATTTCCACCCAGTTGTGAGTTTTCTCAAATTTCCCTTTGCTATTGATTTCTAACTTGGTCTACTTTTGATCCTGGAACATACTTTGTATGATTTGAATCTTTTAAATTTGTTGAGACTTATTTTATGGCCTATCATGTGATCTACCTTGGCCCGTATTTCCATGTGCATTTCAGCAGAAAGCGTGCATTTTGCTATATTGTACCAAGTATTCTGGTATTGGTTTATAGTTTTTACCAGTTGTATCATTTTGCTGTGTTGTTCCGGGTGTTCTGGAGTTGGTTTACAGTTTTATGTACATCTTATGTTTCCTGGTTGATCTTCTGTGTAGTTGTTCTATCCATTACTGGAAGTGAGGAATTGAAATCTCCAAGTGTTATTATTGAACTGTTTCTCATTTTGATTAGTTCAGTTTTTTTTTAAAGCTATCAGTATTTATTCCAAAAGGCATGTAGATGGAGGCAATCTGCATTTTTGACTTTGTGGAGGATAGAACCTTAGATAACAGGAAAGACTTACTAAGAGGGATTCATATACAAGAGGGTCGCTCCGAGAGCTCTGTAATGTAGCCCAGACCATCATAATATGATTAGAGAGTGTCTCCTTGTAAGTTGCTAAAAATATAGGATAATTGCTTTATACTCTTTTTTTTGTTTTTTTTTTTTTAATTTTATTTCTATTTTTTTTGACTTTGAAATATTCTCATTTAATTTTTTTTTTAAATTTTAAAATCTTTAATTCTTACATGTGTTCCCAAACATGACCCCCCCTCCCACCTCCCTCCCCACAAAATCTCTCTGGGTCATCCCCATGCACCAGCCCCAAGCATGCTGCACCCTATGTCAGACATGGACTGGCGATTCAATTCTTACATGATAGTATAGTTCAGGTATTTTCATACATCATGCTACTCCTTTATTTTGTGCATGGATATTTACATTGTTATATCTTATTGATGAATTGATTCTTTATCATTATATACTATTCCTTCTTGTCTCTTATAATAATTTTTGAGTTAAAGTCTATTTTTTTTAATATTAGTATAGTCACTCAGTCTTTTTCTTTTGATTACTGGTTTCATGGAGTATCTTTTCCCATCCTTTTACTTTTAACCCATCATGGTTTTGAATCTAAAGTGTGTCTCTAGTAGGCAATTTATAGCTATAACATTTACTTTAAAAAACAATCCGCTCTATTCATCTCAAACTGTTAGATTGAACAGTTTAATCAATTTATAGTTAATGTAATTACTGATATGGAAAATGTATATATGTCCTGTTGCTATTTGTTCTCTATGTCATTGTTTTCATTGTCGTTGTTCAGTCACTAAGTCCTGTCTGACTCTTTGTGATCTCATGAACTACAGCATGCCAGGGTTCTTGGTCCTTCACTATCTCCTGGAGTTTGTTCAGATTCATGTCCATTGAGAGTGATGACATCCGACCATCTCATCTTCTGTCACTTCCTTCTCCTCCTGCCCTCAATCTTTTAGTTTTCCCATTCTCCCATTACTATCACCTTTTGGGTTAAATAAATGCTATCTCCTGTTAGACTTATTCTGACATTGCTTTTGTAAATTTTTTTGTTCTTTTCTGTTTTTGCCTTGGGGGTTATAATTAATATCTTGATATTTATACATCTGGTTCAGATTAATACAAACTGAATTATACCAGTATATAAATTTTTGTTTATATGCAATTTCATTTCATCCCCTGTTCCTTTGTGTTATGATTATACACATCATACCTTTATACATTGTTTGCACATCAACACAGTTTATAATTATTACTTCTGCAGTTGTGTTTTAGATAGGAGAAAAATGTTAAACTAAAAATATGTTTATACTGCCTTTTATATTTACCTATTTTGTTATCTTTAACAGTACATTTTTCATGTGTATTCTTGTTATTATCTAATCTTCCATTTCAGCCTGAAGATCTTCCTTTAGAATTTTAGAATTTCTTGTGTGTGTGTGTGTGTGTGTGTGTGTGTGTGTGTGTGTGTTCGTTGCTCAGTTGTGTCTGACTCTCTGCAACCCCATGGACTGTAGCCCACCAGGCTCTTCTGTCCATGGGATTCTCCAGGCAAGAATACTGGAGTGGATTGCCATTTCCTTCTCCAGGGGATCTACCCAACCCAGGGATCGAATCTGGGTCTCCCACGTTGCAGGCAGATTCTGTACCATTTGAGCCAGGAGGAAAGTCCATAATTTCTTATAGGGCACATCAGTTAGCAATTACTTCTCTCAATTTTTGTTTATCTAGTATTATCTTAATTTCTTCTTCATTTTTCCTTCAAAAAAGATAGGTTTGTTACTTTTAGCATTCTAGTTGTCAGGCTCTTTCAGTGTAAGTATGTTATCTCATGGCCTTCAGGCCTTCATTGTTTCTGAAAAGAGTAATCAACTTCTAATATTACTGTTTATTTCTTCTATAGGATTAGTCACTTCTATACTACTGCTTTAAAAACTTTTTTTGTTTGATTATAGCTGTCTAAGTGTGGCCTTTGAGTTATCGGTCATAGAGTTTGATGAGTTTTTTGAATATGTAAATAAATACTTTTCATTAAATTGGGACATTTTTTGTCATTATTTAACTATTCTTTATGGTTTGTCTTTCTCTTTTCTCCTTTCTGGGACTTCTGTTATGTGTATATTGGTATGCTTGTAGTGTCCTCATGGTTTCTGAGACTGTTCATTAAAAATTTTTTTTTTCATATGTTTGTTCCTGAGATTCAGTTCAGTTCAGTTCGGTTCAGTTGCTCAGTTGTGTCTGACTCTTCGTGACCCCATGGACTGTGGTAGGCCAGGCTTCCCTGTCCATCACCAACTCCTGGAGCTTACTCAAACTCATGTCCATCAAGTCAGTGATGAAATCCAACCATCTCATCCTCTGTCTTCCCCTCTCCTCCTGTCTTCAGTGTTTCCCAGCATCAGGATCTTTTCAAATGAGTCAGTTTTTTGCATCAGGTGGCCAGAGTATTGGAGCTTCAGCTTCAGCATCAGTCCTTCCAATGAATATTCAGGACTGATTTCCTTTAGGATTGACTGGTTTGATCTCCTCGCAGTCCAAGGGACTCTCAAGAGTCCTCTCCAACACCACAGTTCAAAAGCATCAATTCTTCATCACTCAGATTTCTTTATAGTCCAACTCTCACATCCATACATGACTACTGGAAAAACTATAGCTTTGACTAGATGGACCTTTGTTGGCAAAGTAATGTCTTTGCTTTTTAATATGCTGTCTAGGTTGGTCATAACTTTTCTTCCAAGGAGCAAGTGTTTTTTAATTTCATGGCTGCAGTCACCATCTGCAGTGATTTTGGAGCCCTCCCAAATAAGGTCTGTCACTGTTTCCATTGTTTCCTCAGCTATTTGCCATGAAGTGATGGGATGATCTTTCCTGGATGCCATGATCTTAGTTTTCTGAATGTTGAGTTTTAAGTCAGCTTTTTCACTCTCTTCTTTCACTTTCATCAAGAGGCTCTTTAGTTCTTTGCTTTCTGTCTAAAGGGTGGTGTCATCTGCATATGTGAAATTATTGATATTTCTCCCGGCAATCCTGATTCCAGCTTGTGCTTCATCCAGCCAGCATTTCCATGATGTACTCTGCATGTAAGTTAAATAAGCAGGGGGACAGTCTACAGCACTTAAGTACTCCTTTTCCCAGTCTGCTGTTCCATGTCCAGTTCTAACTGTTGCTTCTTGACCTGCATACAGATTTCTCAGGAGGTAGGTCAGGTGGTCTGGTATTCCCATTCCTTGAAGAATTTTCCACAGTTTGTTGTGTTCCACACAGTCAAAGGCTTTGGCATAGTCAATAAAGTAGAAGTAGGTGTTTTTCTGGAACTCTCTTGCTTTTTCCATGATCCAGCGAATATTGGCAATTTGATCTGTGGCTCCTCTGCCTTTTCTAAATCCAGCTTGAACATCTAGAAGTTCATGATTCTTGTACTGTTGAAGCTTGGCAAATTTTGAGCATTATTTTGCTAACTTTGTTCCTGAGACTGGACAATTTCAACTGAACTATCTTCAGTTTCATTGACTATTTCTTCTGTTTGCTCAAATTTTCTATTGAACACCATTAGTGAATTTTTCATTTCAGTTATTGTACATTTCAACTCAGGACATTTTGTTTGGTTCTTTTTTATAATTTATATCTCTTCATTGATAATATCTATTGGTTGAGACAGGGATCTCAAACTTCCCTTTAGTTCTTCAGATCCAGTTTTCCTATTCCTTTGACTGTAGAGACATACCTATAATAGCTGTTTTGAATCTTTCTCAGTAATATACTATCTGGGCTTCTACATGGACAATTTCTATTAACTGATTACTTTCTTATGTATGAGCCATATTTTTTTACTTTCTTCTTTACTCTCTCTCTCTCTCTCTCTCTTGCATGACTCATAACAAGTAGAAATTTTAAATAATATAGTGCTTCAGTTCTGGAAATTAGGTTTATCATTTATGCCAGGATTTAGTGTCATTTGTTTAGCAAATTTTTTGAATTAATTTTCTGAAGCCTATATTATTTGTCATATATGGTCACTGAAATCCCTGCTTGGCTAGCTTAGTGGTCATTTAATTATTAGTGATGTTCTTAGGTGTCTGTTGATAGTTCATAGCCTCTGATGAGGGGCCTGCAAGCAGGTTGGGGACATATCATCAATAGTACAAGGTAACAACTCTGCTTTTTTCTTTACTACCTACTGGTACAGAAACTCAAGGTTAGTCACAAGTGAGAGCCTAGGGCCTTTTTAGGTGTTTTCTGAGCCATGAACACAGGCATGCACATAGATCTGTATATTCACATAATCCTCTGCAAATATATTCTCAGAATAGTTTGAGATTTTTTTTCAAATTCCTCTATAGGCATTTCTGTCCCCAGATTTTAGTTTTGAATTTTGTGGTTAGTTCATTGTTTGTCCAGCTGCAGTTCTCTGCCGTGGACAGCCACGATATTCAGCAATTGCCTCTGATTGTCTTTTAAAAATGCCGCTGGGAGAAAGGCTGTTTTCATGTGGCGACCTCTGAAGTAGGTAAAATAAAGACCGGTGCTGCTGATTCCTTTTGCCTGTCATCGGGGAACAGAGCTAACACCTCCAATGGCTTTTCAACAAAACAACCTTATTGAAGAGTCTTGACACAACTTGCAAGACATCACTAATTAGATTTCACTTGCCATCTGCTACACTATCCTTGTTAGAGACTAGTAAAATGTAAATTAAGAACAGATGACAGAATGAAAGGAGAAAACAACACCTTCCTGTTGATTGTGGTTACCCAATCTGGATGCTGGGGAAGCAATGCAATGTTATCTAAAGGATTGCTTCTTGCCATAGGCTAAAAGAATTGGCATTGAATGAATAAAAGAAATAAATAAAGAAATAAATTTTTATTTTTTTATGTTTTATATCTTATTTATGTTTTCTTACCTTGGAAGAGGGGTGAGAAAGAAGGAGAACAGATATTATCTTATATAGGAGAATTATTCCTATAAAATATAATTTTGACAAGAGATGTAAAAGTTATGTAAAAGAGATGTAAAAGTTATATTAACTATGTTTAGCTTGAAGTGTATATTTTTCATTTAAAATATACAGTAGATCAAAGGTAGCATTTTTTTTTTCTGGTCCATGAGACCTAGCAATGAAGATATTTTGAATTCTCATATTACTAAAATAACTCCCAGAATAAAAGGATGAAGTCAAGCTGCAATGAGAAACTTGTCTGATTTAATTCTGGGTCTTAAAGGAAATAAGATCCAAAGTAAAGTAATTTCAAATTTTCTAGGAAATGTCTTTGAGGAAGCTAGTGGTGAGTCATAGTCAGTCTGTATATATATTTTAAGTCAGAGTCTGTACAATTTGCTGATAAGTTGGATTCAGTTCAGTTCAGTTCAGTCGCTCAGTCGTGTCCGACTCTTTGCAACCCCATGAATCGCAGCACGCCAGGCCTCCCTGTCCATCACCACCTCCCGGAGTTCACTCAGACTCACGTCCATCGAGTCAGTGATGCCATCCAGCCATCTCATCCTCTGTCATCCCCTTCTCCTCCTGCCCCCAATCCCTCCCAGCATCAGAATCTTTTCCAATGAGTCAACACTTTGCATGAGGTGGCCAAAGTATTGGAGTTTCAGCTTTAGCATCATTCCTTCCAAAGAACACCCAGGGCTGATCTCCTTCAGAATGGACTGGTTGGATCTCCTTGCAGTCCAAGGGAATCTCAAGAGTCTTCTCCAACATCACAGTTCAAAAGCATCAATTCTTCGGCGCTCATCCTTCTTCACAGTCCAACTCTCACATCCATACATGACCACTGGAAAGTGAGATTAGGGGTATGGAATAAGGAGGCATCCAAAGTGACTATAAGATATTTGGTTGAGGAGCCAAAGAAATGGGGGAGACATTTGCTGAGAATAATGAGAAAGTCATTAGTGTTACCGCCTTTTTTTTTCTTTAATAAAATCTAATGACTAGTTCCTTTGCCTTTTTAACTTCCTGGCGCTGTATGTGTGTGTAATTCAGCCGAACAATATAAGCAGTCCTCTGCTGTCTGTCTGCCCCCTCCCCCAGAGTTTCAGTTACCTGAGTTTAAATATGGCTGGAAAATATTAAATTGAAAATTCTAGAAATAAACAGTTCATACAATTTTAATTGCATGCCTTTCTGAGCAAGTGTGACGAAATTTCAAGCCGTCACACTCTGCCCTCTTGGGTCATGAATCATTCCTTTGTCCAGCGCTCCACATTGAATATGATATCAGCCTATTAGTCATTTAGTAGCCATATTGGTTATCAGATAAACCATCACAATATCACAGTGCTCTGTTTGAATAAGCCTTTACTTAATAATTGCTTCAAAGCAGTGATGCTAGGAAAAACATAGTATATGTTGGTTTCGGACATCCACTGAGGTGTATAACATATCCCCTGTGAGTATGAGGGAATCTAGAATAAATGGGCTGCAGAGAGCCAGGGTAAGACTGAAGCCAACACCACACCTCTCTGTATGAAACTATTGTGGAATATGTCAAGAGAAAATGAGGACAAACAATAAAGGAGATACCAGAAGATTGGTTTTTAGGGAAATGAATTTCCAAACTTCCTTCAGGCCACCTATTTTTCAATTTGGTGAAAAACCTGGGTTCACATTCATCCTTGAAATGTGTGACTGTGGATAGTTATGTAAACCTTCTGAAGTATAGTTTTTTCCAGATACGAAATGAAGACTGTTATGAGGATTAAATGAAAAATAGTTTTTCTCCTGTTATTTTTATTTACTTCTCATGCTTTACTGAAACTCTAAAAGAAAAAGGAAAGAGAACAGTCCTATATTTATAGTCATATTTATCTCTAAGCATCTCTGTAATAAGTAGTTATTGAGATCCATTGAATGTAGGACATGATGATAAGGACTGAAGCAGATTTAATAAACAGACAAAATATAGTTTATCCTCCAATGACTTATAATGTAAGTACAAGCACATATAGCTTAGTTAAATGAAAGTTCAGGACAGTATTTGAGGGTGATGCAAATGTGAATGCTATAAGTAATTGTTTTGGTAAAGCCAAATATTTATTCTTTGTCACTGGGAATTTACTAAACATTTTGTTAAGTGCCTATTACCAACCGAGTGCTTGGCCTTCCCCAATCAACAGAAGCTGACAAGAGGCCAGACAAGAAATTCAGGCAAGGCTATGTTTTGACCCCTGCTGCAGTGGTGGGGGTGAGAACAAACAGGCTTCCTTTGCTTGCTCCTTCCTGAAGGAGGGGCAGGCTGGATCCTTACTTGGGATGAGGGTAAGGGTGTTTCCAGGGGTCAGAGAAGAGGTGACTTAGATGTTCTGCCCACCCCTCTGGTGATGGTGTGTGCATACGTGGCACCCTGCTTTTGCTCTCAATACCCAGTTTTTGTTCCCTGATGGCTAAGATGGTAAAGAATCCATCTGCAATGTGGGAGACCTGGGTTTGATCCCTGGATTGGGAAGATCCCCTGGAGAAGGGAATGGCTACTCACTCCTGTATTCTGGCCTAGAGAATTCCATGGGCAGAAGAGCCTGGTGGGCTACAGCCCATGGGGTTACAAAGGGGACATGAATGAGCAACTTTCACTTTCTTTAGGAGTGGTGGTTATTTTTTGGTCTCTTTGTATCTTTTGCCCAGAAATTGCCCCAAATGTGCAGGCACACTGTTATTTTTAGTCTTATACAATTTATTTTTATTTTGTTGCTAGAGGAGAGGTTTGTCCAGGTAGGAGCGTTGCAACCCTGCAGCAAAGAATCCCAGATCCCAGCCTGTCTCACTTTCAGTATGGTACATCACTTGATTCTAAGAAACGAACAAACAAAAATCTGTGAGTTGGATACTAATATTTCCTTTGGGTAGAGATTGAGGGATAGGAATCATTCTTATCTGATATTAAGGATTCTTAAATTTAGCAAGGTTAAATAATTTAGCCAAATATACATGGCAAGTTCCAGCACCAGACCTGACTCTACTGACTATACAGTGAAAGTGTTAGTTGCTCAGTCATGTCTGACTCTTCATGACCCCATGGAGTCATGAAGTATGTACTGTATGTAGCCCACCAGGCACCTCTTCCAAGGGATTATCCTGGTCAGACTACTGGAGTGGGTTGCCATTTCCCCCTTCAGGGGATCTTCCCAACCCAGGGATTGAACCCAGGTCTCCTGCATTGCGGGCAGATTCTTTACCATCTGAGCCACCAGGGAAGGCTGACTATATACAAGTTTTTCAACATTTTGTTTTCCTAGGAAAGCTGAGCGCCGAAGAGTTGATGCTTTTGAAATGTAGTGTTGGAGAAGACTCTTGAGAGTCCCTTGGACTGCAAGGAGATTCAACCAGTCCATTCTAAAGAAGATCAGTTCTGGGTGTTCGTTGGAAGGAATGATGCTAAAACTGAAACTCCAGTGCTTTGGCCACCTCATGTGAAGAGTTGACTCATTGGAAAAGATTCTGATGCTGGGAGGGATTGGGGGCAGGAGGAGAAGGGGACGACCGAGGATGAGATGGCTGGATTGCACCACTGACTCGATGGACATGAGTCTGAGTGAACTCCGGGAGGTGGTGATGGACAGGGAGGCCTGGTGTGCTGTGATTCATGGGGTCGAAAAGAGTCGGACATGACTGAGCGAATGAACTGAACTGAACTGAACTGAACTGAAGGAGTTCAGAAGTTGGAAAAATTGATGCTGTACATGGGAGTAGTCAAAGAAAGTCTCTTGAACATGGCAGTGTTAGAAGGTTTTTGAAAGGTGGGTAGACTAAGAAAAGAAAAGAAAAGGATCAGGTTTCAGACATGATTCCATCAGGAGAGAACATTTGATCCTCGGGAGAGCACAGACTGTTTTGGAAACAACCAGGACATCTGTCTTGCTTATAGGACTGGGTTTGTGTTAGGCAGTAGTAAGATTACTAAGAATAAGTGTGGAAGCAAATTAAAAAAAAGAACAGTTTATCCTCCAATGACTTGTGGAAAAAAAATTTGCACACTGTGAGAGTTGTGTGTTAGGTTTTATTTGGGACAAAATTAGGACTGGAGCCTAGGAGACAGCTTTTCCGATAGCTGTGAGAAACTGCTCCAAGAAGGCAAGCAGGGAGGTAAGATATATAGGAATTTTTCAACAAAGAGCAGGGAAACTGAATATCAAAAATTACTGTTAATTAAAGAAACCCAGATATCCCAAGTTAAGGTTATTTATCACTTTTCTATGTTTGGGAAGATGCAAGAGTCTGGGCTCACTGAAATCATTTCTTTGATATGCACCTCAGCTGTCTGGGATCAGTATCCTATGTTTTCACATCCTGAGTTTTCTCAGGGCTCCTTCCTTGGGGAATGGCTACAGTCTGCTGGATGCCAGTTGGTGGATATTATTTTCGGCCCTGAGTTTCCTCAGAGCTCACATGTTCACCTTGGAGGGCTGCAGTCATTGATGACTGTGACAGCCTTTGTTTACTGAGATGGCAGGAACACTGTATTTCTCAGACTTATAATCTAAATATGCAATTTGTTGTTGTTGTTTTTCAGCTTCCCAGCTGTGTCTGACTGTTTTCAAACTGTGCGGACTGTAGCATGCCAGGCTCCCTTATCCTTCAACATCTCCTGGAGCTTGCTCGAAGTCATGTCCATTGAGTCAGTGATGCCATCTAACCATCTTATCCTCTGCCACCCCCTTCTCTTACCCTCAGTCTTTCCCAGCATCAGTATCTTTTCCAATGAGTTGGATCTTCACACCAGGTGGCCAAAGCGTTGGAGCTTCAGCATCAGTCTTTCCCATGGATATTCAGGGTTGAATTCTTTTAGGATTGACTGGTTTGATTTTCTTGCCACCCAAGGGATTCTCAAGAGTATTCTCCAGCACCACAGTTCAAAAGCATCAATTATTCGGCACTCAGCCTTCTTTATGATCCAACTCTCACATCCATACATGACTACTTGAAAAGCTGTGGTTTTGACTCTATGGACCTTTGTTGGCAAATTGATGTCTCTGCTCGTCTAGGTTTGTCACAACTTTCTTTCCAAGGAGAATGTGTCTTTTAATTTCATGGTTGCAGTCCTCAGTGATTTTGGAGCCCAAGAAAAGAAAATGTCACTGCTTCCTTCCACTTGTCTCCCTTCTATCTGCCAGAAGGTGGTGGGACTGGATGTAGTTTAGTTTATCAAAAGTTCAGGACAGTATTTGCTGCTGCTGAAAATAAGAATGCTCACCAAGTGTTGGGTTGGTGAACCAAGCCCAGTCTGTAGAAGATCTTGAATGGCAATCAAAGTAGTTTACATGTCCTCCTGTAGGTAATGGTAAGTCCCTGGAAGAATTTAAGTGTCAATTTTATGCTCCAAGAATTATAGAATTATGTCAATTTGGGAGAGAAACATTATGAGCAACAGAAGATGAGAAAGCCGTTGTGGAGGCGATTTTTACAGTTCACCTATGAGGTGATAAATCTTGGGCAATTTTTCTGTTTAGGAATCTGTGTTCCAAAGAGTAAAACTGTATAGCCCACCTCTCTACACTCCTCTCCCCTTGTGTATCTCTTTTTCTCTCTTTCTCTTTTCTGAGAAGAGTCAATTTTTAAAGAAGAGTTACCTAGGCTAAAGATCCTATATCCTAATTTTTTTAAACAAATAACTCTGAGTCAAGCAATATTAAGGAACATGTTTAAGATCCCATAGAAGCAAGTGTCCAAACCAAGACTGAATCCCAGTTTGTTTTCTGACTTTCTCTTTAGCACTCTAAGTAGTATCCTCCCAGTCTTTCAACTTTCTCCTGCCAGGACTTGAAGAAGAAACACCAGACTTCCTAGATGACTTTCTTTGTTCCTTTGCCTAGGATGGTACTGACAGTCAACGTTGCTTTCAGGGGATGAGGTGAATGTTGCTAGCTACTGAAACTCCCAATCAGCAGAAATTATTTTTCCGCATCTCTGCTTCTTTCCCCAAGAGACTTATCTGGATTTTATTATACACCAGAGTTAAACACATTGACATCCTCTGGAGAAAGCAGAGAATCACTTTCCTTGCTACCTCTACTAGTTAGCTGGAGAGGGAAGAGTTTTACTCTCTTGAGATATCTTTTGGCTTACAGCTCATCAGGGAGTTGTAAATGTCCTGTATACCTTCTGGTCCATAACAAAAAATTGCCTTAATGTGAAAGAAGCCTCAGAGGCATAGAAAAAGAGAACAAGTAAAGAGCTATGGTTTTTTTTTTTTTTTTCCATTCAGGAAGAAAAACATGGGGTGTTATTTGGTCTAATTAAAGGACCCTAATTTCTGGATTTTGGGGGGATATCTCAGCTGTAATATCAGCACTTGCATTAAGGTTAAGAGAATGAAACAAATTGTAGTTTTAGAAAGGACAATTTTTATTTTTCTCAGTGTTAATGGTTTTGGTCTTTACATGGAATTTTTTCACCAAGAGTTTGTCTCTAACAAGGAAGACATAGAGATTTTCAGACTGTAGCAGTACAGAGAGCCTGCCAAGACAGAGATGATCAGGAAGAAAATCAATACCCCATAATTAAATCTGTTGAATTAACCGTTTTGGGTTTTTTTAAGTTGTGGTTTTAATTTAGATATTGGCTTCCCAGAGAAGAAATATTCTTCAGCAGTAGAATGGGGAGTTCCTTCAATCATGATGAATTGGTTGCCTACCACATGCTGGTCACTGTGCTGAAAAATTAACAAATATGACGGACATCTGCCTGTCTTTAATTACCACTTAATCATAATCCCCAAAATGCAAATTCCTAGTTGGGCTTGTTTATTACTGTATTCCTCAGGATAAGAATAGCATCTGATGCACTGTAGATGTTGTAACAATAAATATACGGTGAATTAATGAATAATACATGGTATAAAACAACGCTTTTGTCTTTTGAATAAAATTTTATACCTTACACCAACTTGTCAAGCATGAAGGGGAGTATTAATTTTACATATGAGAAAACTGGATACTAAATTGTCAACAGATTTCTAAGGCTGAATCGAGTAATGACACTTGACTCACAAGCCATCAATTATTAACGTATTAAACACCTTAATCCTTTCTTCAAACAAAGTTTGCCTCTAAATTTCAATGTGCAAGTTAGACACAAGCTGAGATATGTAGGTATGGAAGGCAAAGATGGTCCATTTCTGTAGGTTTCTTTCCCACCTTTCATCCCTTGAGGACATTGAGTTGATCTGTCCACAGGATAGGGTGGTTAAGACTTTTATAAAATAACCTTCTGTATTATGCCTTTTACTCTGAAACTAGAAACTATTGTACTTTTGCTAATTTAGGTGAATTACTTAACTGTCACAAACCTCTATTTCCTCATCTGCAAAGTGGCAATTATAATAACAATGCCTATAGGATTATCATGAAGATCAGCGGAGATAATGCATAGAACCCCTTAACAAAAGACTGGTATTCAATAAATGTTAGTTATGATGGCGATGAGGAGGAAAACCAGCTGTTATGATCCTCTGGCCTGATATAAAAAGATGGGGCGTACCTTATTGTTTTTCTTGTAGTGATGGGATCTTTCACTATTAAAAAAATAAAAGTATTTGTTTTACATCGCAAACATGACAACTAAGGTAAAAATAAATGCTGGGAATAATCTGCTTTTGCTTTTGTGATGTCAGAGAACATTTGAATGTCAAAACTGTTTTGCTTCTTAATTGATTTTGCT
This sequence comes from Ovis aries, assembly GCF_016772045.2. Taxonomy (NCBI): domain Eukaryota; kingdom Metazoa; phylum Chordata; class Mammalia; order Artiodactyla; family Bovidae; genus Ovis; species Ovis aries. Next base: position 16,825,420 of record NC_056071.1, read on the forward strand.
TTATTAAGCATTTATTTAAGCACACTTCATTTACGACATTTAAATTAGAAGTTTAAATTCAATGCTGTCTTATTCACATTCAAATACGTTCAGTGAGTAATTTCAGTGGGTCAGGTGCCGTACCAGGTTCTGGGATTTAGAGATGTGACAGGATACTATTTTTTAACCTTCAAAGGGCTCAACTTCTGGTGGAGGGAACTATAAGATGAATGTGAAATGAGTTCTGTGGCATCGATATCTACAGGTTACTTTTATAAAAATTGAAAATATCCATAGCTCTCTGATCATTTTACGTATCTGAGTTTGCTCTCTAATGTATTTCTTAGGCTAGGGTCATGGGAATAATACTCCTTGGGTTCTTGAATATTAATAACAATGTGTCTGTTCCTCTTTGTATCTGAGGATCACTTTTGTTGGATACAAACAAATTTGTCTCATATTTTCTTTCTTTAAATGTCTTATTTAATTTCTTGAATATCACTATTCAATTTTCTTCTGAAGCATTGCTGCCAAAAGAGATAATCTAATTTTTCCCTTTTAAGTAGTGTTTTTATTGCCTTGCTCCTCAATGAGTTTTTTTTTTTTTTCTTTAAAATCCAGTAATATTACTAGATTATGTCTTGATGTTGGTTCTGGATTATTTATCTTAGATACATAATAAATTATTGCAATGTGATTTTAATTTTTTTATTATTTTATGTGAGTTTTCTCAATATAGGTTTCTTAGTACTGTTAGTAAAGCATTTGTCCTGATCCTTGGCTTATTTTCTTTCTCACACGCCCTTGTTACATGGGTCATTGTTTGCCTGTCTTCAATGTGTCACTCACCAGGTGTCAGTTTCTCTTAAATCCTTTTTACCTGTTTGATTCCTAAGGATTGGGCTTCCCTTGTGTGGCGCAGCTGGTAAGGAATCCATCTGCAACCTGGGTTGGGAAGATTCCCTGGAGAAGGGAAAGGCTACCCACTCCAGTATTCTGGCCTGGGGAATCCCATGGACTATATAGTCCGCAGGGCAGCAACGAGGTGGATAGGACTGAATGTCTTTCACTTTCGCTTTCCTTAGGTTTACTTTTTTTTCACATTTTTCTTATAAGGCATTATTTGCATCGATTCACTCATTCTTTCTACTCTAGGTTTCATTTTCAAAATTATAATTTCTTTTTCTAACCATTTATTGAGTTTTTTCTGAGTTTTTAAAATTATCTGTTATTTTTGTTGTGAATTATATGAATATGTTCCTTTAATTCCTTTTCGTGAATTAAAAGGATATGTTCCTTTTTTTTAATTTAAAATTTAAAAAATTCTTTAAGCATTTATTTTGAAATAATAAGCATCTGTCAGAAAAGTAAAAATTGTAATAATTGTACAAAAAGTCCTGTGTGTGTGTGTGTGTATATATATATATATATATATATTTAACCCATTTTGTAGCATCTTGCCTATCCGCAGTATAATGAGGAAACTTAGAAAACAATATCAAGGCCCTTGTATTTGTTGGTTCAGATTTCATCAATTGCGCCAATAAAGATCATTTTCCCAATGTATGTGGTATTCGTGTCTTCTTTTTAAAAAAGTTTTTAAAAAGATTTTTTTTTGATGTGGACCAATTTTAAAGCCTTTATAGAATATTGCTTCTGTTTTATATTTTGGGTGTTTGACTGTGAGGCCTGAGGGATATTAGCTCCCCCATCAGGGATCAAACCTGTACCCTATTCTTTGGAAGGCAAAGTGTTAACCCCTGGAGCACCAGGGAAGTCCCATGTCCATGTCTTCTTAATCTCCTCCAGTCTACAACAACTTGTCATCCTTTTTTATTTTTCTTGATCTGGACGTGTTTGATGAGTACTGGTCTGTTATTTGGAGTGTACACATTGATTTGAGTTTTTCTAATGATTAAATTTATATTCTGTATTTTTGGCAAAAGCATCATATAGGTGATGCCATGTCCTTCTCAGTGCATACATATTTCTAATGGTACTGTTATCTTTGATCTGTTGATTAAGGTTGGATTTCTTCACCATAAATTTACTAATAATTTCCCTTTGAAATTAGTAAGTATATTATGGGAACACAAGTCTATGTAAATATTCTATTCCTCATCATAACCCACAATTTTAGCGTCCATTGGTGATTCTGGCTTATAACAATTACTATTATATTTGCCAAATGATAACTTTATTTTCCTTCACTCTTTCTGTTTTAACTGACTGGAATTCTACTCAAATGAAGAGCTCTTCCTTTATTTACTTATATCAGTACAAACTTATGAATAATTGCTTATTAATAATTACTTGATTTAGTGTTCAAGTCTTACCACATTTGGTCATTGAGATTCCCTTGAAATTGATTCTTCTGTCATTTCAACATGTTCCCATTATTTCTGAGTGCTTTAAAAATTCTGGCATCATAATATATTCTAGATTGATATTCTTTCCTCACCCCACCTCTGAAGCTAGGCGTTTCTTCAAGAAGCCCTGATTTCTTTGATTAAATAATGTTACTTGGAAACTTTGATCTGAGCATTTTATATGTTCATACTACTCGGGAGTTATTATTTCTAGGTGCTTCCAGTAGACAGAACTAGGAAATAAATGCATGAATACATACACCACTACAGATGCACTTGTATCTATTTAATCAAACTTTCTATTATGAAATCATGAATTCATGATGGTGCTTTTGATTCCAGTACATCAGAGTTAATTCTTTATTTATAATTCTTTTTGTAACTGTGAGATACCTGGTTGTTATTATGTATAATTGATTTACTTATTTAGTCAATTCTAGAGAAGGCAATGGCACCCCACTCCAGTACTCTTGCCTGGAAAATCCCATGGACAGAGGAGCCTGGTAGGCTGTGGTCCATGGGGTTGCTCAGAATCGGACACGACTGTGCGACTTCACTTTCACTTTTCACTTTCATGCATTGGAGAAGGAAATGGCAACCCACTTCAGTATTCTTGCCTAGAGAATCCCAGGGATGGGGGAGCCTGGTGGGCTGCCGTCTATGGGGTCGCACAGAGTCAGACATGACTGAAGTGACTTAGCAGCAGCAGCAGTTAGAATAGGTAGTAACATTGTTTTATAAAGTTACTTGAGTCAATTATTTCCTTCTTCACTTCCATAAGTGTAATTTATTTGCCATGGAGTTTATTTGTAACTAATCTATTTGGAGTTCTATTCATAGTTTTCTCATATTTATTTATTCTTATCAGTATGTGAGACATTAACATGATTCTAAAGGTTGGAACAATACAGAAAGGTATGATTAGAGAAGTGTCATTTGCCCTTGATTCCTCCTACGAAATTCCCATTCATCCATGTTTTATATCCTATTTCCATCTGCCTTCTAAAAGTAATCAATCTTTATGTTTTAATCTCTGAGTCACATCCGACTCTTTTCTGACCCCATCGACTATAGCCTGCCCAGGTCCTTTGTCCATGGGATTTCCCAGGCAAGAGTACTGTGGTGGATTGCCATCTCCTTCTCTAGGGGATCTTCCCACCCAGGTGTGGACCTGGTGTCTTCTGTATTGTGGCAGGTGGATTCTTTACCACTGGGCCACTGGGGAAGCCTAATCAGTCTTATTAGTTTTTTATTTATCTTATGTTATTTGCATAGATCAATATATATGTATTATCATGTAAAAAGCATATAAAATATGCTTTTTATATTTTATATAATTTTTAGCACTTAGCTTTATATCATGAAAATCACCATTCCATATTAGTAAATAGATATTTTCCTCTTTTTTCTTAACAATTGCATAATACTCCATTTTTTAAATGCACCAAAATATTTAACAGCTCTTGTATAAGATAATTTTCTTCTTTATTGTAATATTATATCCTGTTAACTTCCTGAATTATTTATTGTACGAGTTAAACAGTGATTTTCTAGGTCATAATAAATATATATAAAAATATGTGTGTGTGTGTATATATATATATATATATATATATATATATATATATATATACTTATGTAGAATCAGAATTGATGGACACATTTATACACATACTATGACACAGAAAGTATCCAACAATTCTTATTTTCTTGACTGTCCTTCTTAGGAATGAGTGTTGACTTTTTTCAAGACAGTATTTCTTTTTTTTTTTTTTAACATGGAGGTAATCCTTAGTTTTCAATTTTTGAAAAACTCTTTTATAATTTCCTGTTCTGGCAACATTTTGCAAAGATTATTAATAGGTTTAAAATTTCAGAAATTAAATACATTATTCTACCTCAGTCAGTTCAGCTTCTCAGTCGTGTCTAACTCTTTGTGACCCCATGGACTGCAGCACACCAGGCCTCTCTTTCCATCACCTACTCCCGGAGATTGCTCAAACTCAAGTACATCAAACCGGTGATGCTATCCAACCAGTTCATCCTCTATCATCCCCTTCGCTTCCTGCCTTCAATTTTTCCCATCATCAAGGTCTTTTCAAATGAGTCAGCTCTTTGCATCAGGTGGCCAAAGTGTTAGAGTTTCAGCTTCAATATCAGTCCTTCAAATGAATACCCAGGACTGATCTCCTTTAAGTTGGAGTGGTTGGATCTCCTTGCTGTCCAAGGGACTGTGAAGAGTCTTCTCCAACACCACAGTTCAAAAGCATCAGTTCTTTCACACTCATCTTTCTATATAGTCCAACTCTCACATCCATACATGACTACTGGAAAAACCATAGCTTTGACTGGATGGACCTTTGTTGGCAAAGTAATGTCTGTTTTTTAACATGCTGTCTAGGTTGGTCATAGATATTCTTCCAAGGAGCAAGCATCTTTTAATTTCATAGCTGCAGTCACCATCTGCAGTGATTTTGGAGCCCCGCAAAAATAAAGTCTGTCACTGTTTCCCCATCTATTTGTCATGAAGTGATGGGAATGGATGCCATGATCTTAGTATTTTGAATGTTGAGCTTTAAGACAACTTTTTCACTCTCCTCTTTCACTTTCATCAAGAGACTCTTTAGTTCCTCTTCACTTTCTGCCATAAGGGTGGTATCAACTGTGTATCAGAGGTTATTGATATTTCTCTTGGCAGTCTTGTTTCTAGTTTGTGCTTCATCCTGCCCAGCATTTTACATGATGTACTTTGCATATAAGTTAAATAAGCAAGGTGAAAATATATAGGCTTAATGTACTCCTTTCCCAATTTGGAACCAGCCTGTTGTTCCATGTCCAGTTCTAACTGTTGCTTCTTGATTTGCATACGGATTTCTCAGGAGGCAGGTAAGGTGGTCTGGTATTCCCATCACTTGAAGAATTTTCCACAGTTTGTTGTTATCTACAGAGTCAAAGGCTTTGGTGTAATCAATAAAGCAGAAACAGATGTTTTTCTGGAACTCTCTTGCTTTTTCTATGGTCCAATGGATGTTGGCAATTTCATCTCTGGTTCCTCTGCCTTTTCTAAATCCAGCTTGAACATTTGGAATTTCATGGTTCACATACTGTTGAAGTCTTCCTTGGAGAATTTTTAGCATTACTTTGCTAGTGTGTGGGATGAGTACAATTGTGCAGTAGTTTGAACATTCTTTGGCATTGCTTTTCTTTGGGGTTGGAATGAAAACTGACCTTTTCCAGGCCTGTGGCCACTTCTGAGTTTTCCAAATTTGCTGACATATTGAGTGCAGCACTTTCACAGCATCATCTTTTAGGATTTGAAATAGCTCAACTGGAATTCCATCACCTCCACTAACTTTGTTTGTAGTGGTATTTCCTGAGGCCCACTTGACACATTCCAGGATGCCAGGCTCTAGGTGAGTGATCACACCGTCATGGTTATCTGCATCATGAAGATCTTTCTTGCCACCTCTTCTTCATATCTTCTGCTTCTGCTAGGTCAGTACCACTTCTGTCCTTTATTGTGCCCATCTTTGCATGAAATGTTCCATTGGTATCTGTATTTTTCTTGAAGAGATCTCTAGTCTTTCCCATTCGATTGTTTTCCTCTATTTCTTTGCATTGATCATTGAGAAGGGCTTTCTTATTTCTCCTAGCTATTATTTAGAACTCTGCATTCCAGTGGGTATACCTTTCCTCTTCTCCTTTGCCTTTCATTTTATCTTCTTTTCTCAGCTGTTTGTAAGTACTCCTCAAACAACCATTTGCCTTTTTGCATTTCTTTTTCTTGGGGATGGTCTCCTGTAAAAAGTCACGAACCTCCATCCATAGTTCTTCAGGCAGTCTGCCTATCAGATCTAACCCCTTGAATCTCTTTGTTACTTTTACTGAGTCAGTTGTATATGACTCAGTTCTAAGGGGAAATTTGAATTAACATGTTACATATTCCTGACTGATATTCATAATATTGTAGGGCTCTCCTACATTTTCCACCCCATAATATGGTCTGACGTGATTTCACCTTGTCCTTTGCTTGTTATCTTTTGTTACATTGGATGTCTGAATGATATTATGAAACCAGACTTGTCAAAATAACTCAGAGAAAATACACATCTTAAGTCTACACTGGTTTCAAATTAAAACATGCAATAGGCTAATTCAATCCTGGGGGAAATTAGGTGGGAAAGTAGGAAAGATACATCTTAAAGCTTTTGGAGTTGGTGCTGCTCGGAGTCAGATGCCAGTGATTCTAAATAGCAAATGTTCTAGATTCCTGCAAGGTTTTTGGCAATAAAGTCCTTTATAAAGTCCACATTTCTATGTACATGTTAATTTTCTTTGTTTCTATAAAGTATAAGGCAATGCCTCTTTTGCTTATTGCCTTTGGCTTTTTGAAAAAAATTATATTGGAGTATAGTCGATTTATAATGTAATAGTTTCAGGTGTACAGCAAAGCGATTCAGTTATGCATATACATATATATATATTTTCAGATTCTTTTCCCATGGAGGTTGTTACAGAGTATTGAGTAGAGCTCCTTGTCATATACAATAGGTCCTTGTTGATTATCCATTTTATATATAGTATTATGTATACATTGATCCTAAACTCCTAATTTATCCCTTTCCCCCACCTTTCCCTTTGGTAAATGTAAATTTGTTTTCTAAGTCTGTGTATGGTGTCTGTCTCATAGATAAGTTAATTTGTATCGTTTTTTAGACTCCGCATGTAAATCAAATATTTGTCTTTGAGTTACATCACTTAGTTTGATAATCTCTAGCTCCATCCATGGTGCTTCAAATGGCATTATTTCCTTTTTTATGGCTGAGTAATATTCCATTATGCATACATCACATGGACACACACGCACACACACACATCACATCTCATCCACCTGTTGGTGGACAGTTAGGTTGTTTCCATGTCTTGGCTACTGCAGACAGTGCTGCTATGAACACAGGGGTGAGTGTATCTTTTTAAATTATGGTTTGCTCCAGGACCAGATTTTTTTCTGAATTGTTTGATAGCTCTATTTTTAGTTTTTTAAGGAACCCCAAACTGTTCTCCATAGTGTTGATACCAGTTTACATTCCATTCCTTTAAAGGTATTCTCTAAATGTGTATACAGATTCTTTGGAACTCTTGTTAAAATGAAGATACAGAAATGGGACCCAGGTTTCTACATACCTAACAAGCTCTCACATGATGCTACTGTGACCACACTTGGAGGAAAATGAGCAGGTTAGGTTTGGACTAACCTAGGTTCAAGCGTCAACTCTGGGTGATTTATTTAACAAAGTTGAGATTTCCACCCTGGTCATTTCTTTGTTGTTGTTGCTATTGTTTAGTGGCTAAGTTGTGTCCGATTCTTTTGCAACCCCATGGACTGCAGCCCACCAGGCTCCTCTATCCATAGGATTTCCCAGGCAAGACCACTGGAGGGGGTTGCCATTTCCTTCTCCAGGGGATTTTCCTGACCTGGGGATTGAACCTCCTGCATTGGCAGGCAGGTTCTTTACCACGGAGCCATCCGAGAAGCCCCATAGCCATGTGCGGATTGGTCTATCATTTAAGGACCTCAGCTTACCTCTGCCTGGGCTCTGGAGTGACCAGTCTTCTGCCAACATGTGGCTGGGTACTTGGATATGTTGAGGGACCCTTGGGTTTGATTGCTTCTTTCTCCTTCATGCTAGACTACTGTCTGTCTGAGCTCTTTGTATGACAAAACTATTTTGAACGTAATATGTCCTCACAACCCTGATTGTTTGAGATATAGAGTGATGATGGCCTTGAGAGGACACTGTGTTTTGCTGTGTTTTTTCTCTTTCCTCCTTTTCCTGATCCAGGCGGTCTTTATTTGGAAAGCTCTGGGTACAGTGTGTGGCCCACAGTGGCCCATGCTGTTCTGTCGTGTTCTCTCGTCCATCTATTTACCTTGATAAATATTCTCCTGCACCCACGCTGTCTCCTGTTACTAAGATGTGCAGTGAATGGTAAAGCACTTGCTAAATCTCAAACATGCTGCCTCTCTTTAGACTACAGAGCTTGCTGTGCCGCGGGCACTAATATTATCAAGCCTGGCATCACTCATTCAGTCTGAAGGGCCCCATCTTTCCTTTGATCAGTCACGGCTGGATGGGAGATTTTTGAATCATTTTATTGTCTGACTGCAGCTTTATAGATTCTCTTTCAGGAAGCAGCTCACTTTTCCTCTTTCTTCCTCTGCCCTCTAATTCTTTCTTTGCTTCAGGGGTCCTGGTAGTTCAGGGTCTATGTGTCAAGGCCTTTGGTTTGATTATTTATTTCCCATTCTCCAGTTAGGATAATCCTTGTTCTTAGCAAACACATAAACCCATATGTCAGAGAAGGCAATGGCACCCCACTCCAGTACTCTTGCCTGGAAAATCCCATGGATGGAGGAGCCTGGTGCACTGCAGTCCATGGGGTCACTGAGTTGGACACGACTGAGTGACTTCACTTTCACTTTTCACTTTTATGTATTGGAGAAGGAAATGGCAACCCGCTTCAGTATTCTTGCCTGGAGAATCCCAGGGACGGGGGAGCCTGGTGGGCTGCCATCTGTGCGGTCGCACAGAGTCGGACATGACTGAAGCGACTTATCAGCAGCAGCAGCAAACCCATATGTGTGCATGCTAAGTCACTTCAATCTTGTCTGACTCTGTGAGACCCCATGGACTGCAGCCCATCAGGCTCCTCTGTCCATGGGATGCTCCAGACAAGAATACTGGAGTGGGGTGCCATGCCCTCCTCCAGGGGCTCTTCCCGACCCAGGGCTTGGACCTCTGTCTCTATGTCTCCTGTGTTGGCAGGTGAAGTTTTTTTTTTACTGCTAGTGCCACCTGGGAAGTCCACTATAAAATCCACAACCGATGTTAAAAAGTGGTTTTGAGTGACATTATTTCCCTTTAGACTGTCTGGCCTTTAAGGTATGCTTAGATTACCATGAAGATGATGACTTTTAATCAGTGAACTCTTAGAACCGTCCTTTCTGATTCATTGTTTGATAATTTCGGCCGATATGTGGGGTTTTATTTTGGAGGGGGGTCATAAAATGACCATATTTTCAGGAGACCAAAAGCCTTTTTTTTTTTTTAAGGGAAGTAATTTGACCTACCAAAAACTACAGGTTTAATTAGAGAGATATCCTAGACATGTGCTGCAAATAACCTAAAAAGAGCGGATTCATAATATACATGTAAAGTACTCAGAGAGGCTTCCCAGGTGGCGCATATTCTTTGGTGGTAAAGAATCTGCCTGCCAATGCAGGAGACTCAAGAGGTGCAGGTTCGATACATGAGTTGGGAAGATCCCCTGAGAAGGAAATGGCAACCCACTCCAGTATTCTTACCTGGAAAATCCCATGATCAGAGGAGCCTGGCAGGTCGTCTGTGGGGTCACAAAAGAGTCAGACACGGCTTAGTGACTGAACAAGAAAGTCGCATGACAACGTTGTGTTAGTGTGGAGTGTAGAGCACGGTGCATCAGCTGCGTGTGCACACATAGCCCCTTCCTTCTGGACTTCCTTCCCAGGTGCCCACAGAGAACTGAACAGCGCTCCCGGTGCGATGCAGTGGCTGTCTATTTTATACACAGTGGAGTGTCCGTGTCCATCCGAATCTCCCACCTCTTCCCGTCTCCCCGTTTCATCCCCTTTGGTATCCATGCTTGTTCTCTGCATCTGTCCTTATTTCTGGTTTGCAAATAAGTTGATCTATAACATTTTCGTAGATTCCACATATATGCATTCATATATGAAGTTTTTCTTTTTCTGACTTACTTCACTCTGTTTGACACTCTCTTAAACCAATGCTTTTGCTTTAAAAAAATAAAAAACGGGGAGGACTATTTGAGTTAAATGACTTCCTCTGTGAAAATCAAAAGGAAGTATTTCTTTCCCCCTCTGTAAGTCTGCAGTTTTTCAGTGGGGAAAAAAAGATAGCAATGTTGACCATTTTCCACTCGTTAGAAGCAAAGCAGGACTTCAAACTCTATTTGAGGGATGACCCCTTTTCAGAAATTAGAGGCGCTGAATTTATTGCCAGCCAGTCATAGCTGTCCATCTGCTAATTTTCTCCACATAGAGGCAGCAGCTGTCATTTCAGAAATGCTACAGTAGATAATAAGATGGGGTGCATTTCATCTTCAAATGCTTAAAACAAATCCCTAGGAAGAGTGACAGCAGTTCCTCCGACTGCATGAATCGCTGATGTCATTAACGCAAAATGCTAAATGGATTTGAAGATTGGAAGAAAATGGATTTGCTTTAAAAGGAGCAGCACTCAAGTTAGGTGTAGTACTTGTTGTAATAATGTGAAATTGCGGAAATCTAGGAACTGCTGAAGCCGTAAGCACACACAGAGATACTCTCAAAACCACAGCCACACAGAGAACACTGAATACAAATACATATGGGTTTCCCAAGTTCATGCCACCTAGATAGACCTAAGGAATGCATTACTGTCTCCTCCCCTGAAAAACCAGCAATTTTTTTCCCCAACTAATAGGAGAAAATACTTGCTTAAGTCTCAAATGAGTCCAGTTTCTCCCCAAATCTGCACACCTAGTTGATCTCAGAAGCCATCTTTCCCTTGGTACAATTTAATGGCCTGCTTGGGACTATTCAATAGTCTGTTCAGCAATTTATATTGTTATATCCTTGCATTTTTTTTTCCTTAGACAACATTTTATTTTTTATTGGTAATTGCTTTACGACATTGTGTTAGTTTCTGCTATTCAACAAAGTGAATCATCTATACACGTACACATGTCCCTCCCCTTGCAGCCTCCCCCACCATCCTGCCCGTCTAGGTCATCGCAGAGCACTGAGCTGAGCTCCTTGTTCTTTATGGCAGCTTCCCTCTAGCTTTCTGTTTAACACATGGTACTGCATATATGTCAATCCTACTCTCCACATTTGTCTCACCCTCCCCTTCCCACCGTGTCCACACATTCGTTCTCTGAGTCTGTCTCTATTCTTGCCCTGCAAACAGCCTTGTCTGTACCATTCCTTAGATAACTCTCTTTCTCTTCAGTCTGATGCTTTCCACTCTTAAACGTGTTCAAGTCAGTTTGAATTTAAAAAACTAACCACTGCCTCTTATGTGAGGTTCCCAGTCAAGATTCTTCTCCCTTCCAATTGAAGTGCATACAGGTCTCTGATGATTATTCATAAGGAAAAGTGTAAGGATGAGATAAAGGATGAATGAACATAACCCAAGTGGTGCTTTGCATCCCTGAGCATTATAGTTGAAGATGAAGCTGTAGATACAGATAGAAAGAGAGATTATGCATGCGAATATAGATGTAGACATGGCCTGGATGTAGACAGTGGTGGAGAAAGAGTTACATAGTTTCTCCATGGAGATATCTAAAACAGAGATCGTTTCATTACCCGTCAGAATAATCCTGAGAGGTAGGGTAGGAATATCTATATTCTTTTGCATATGACAGTATTGACTCTCAGAAGATCAATCCCCTTATCTGGTGACAAAGCTGAGAAGAGACTCGATCTTTTTAACCAACACTCAGGCTTATTCTGATTGCAGCACAAAGCTCCACCCGCCCCTACATTTTGAAGAACTGTTGTCTAGAACAGTATATCTGCCACTGTAAACCTCTGAGGCTTTTCCTTGTGGACATTGCTCTGAAACTTGATCTCTGTGGCGCAGAAGGAAAGCAGAGGCAGAGAGAGTTGCATGGAATTGCTGGCTACTGGTCACAGAGAAAGCTTGCATTTTTATTGCTACAAACAGCAATACTTTTAAGGGGCCTCCACTGATTTCATTACTTTTGATGTTACAAAGAAAAAAAAGGAAAAAACAGTGTTGATGAGAATCCAGGTCAAGGCAGAATCACAGAGCAGTTAGAGAAAATTCTGAGGCTCTGGGATGTTGTGCTGGCAAGTACCTTGATTTGAGAAAAGAAATTCATTTCAACACAGCAGATAGGCTTAGGAGAAAGTCTGAGACACCAGCTTCTTTCCATTGCTATTTGCTTCTTTCGAAAGATCTGCTTTGTGTTTTATCTTCGTCCTTGGTCACCAGGCAGAAACCCTATTTCTAAATGTCATTGCTATTAAAAAGAGGACGTTTGGGGGGTGTAAAGCAAGAAAAGAATAAAAAGTCATAGAGGAAGATGCAACAAACCTACCATTTCTCAAGTCAAAATATTTTAGTGGTGAAATCGGGATAAATGATTAATCTAAAGATTTTCCATTTCCAGGAAGCTGTAACAGGGGCTGACAAGCAGCTGGAAACTAATATTTAAGATAATTTCAGAAACATGAGATTAAAATGTGCTGAAAGGAGGAGGCTGAACCTTTTTCCTTCCACCTCCAAGATTTATTGAAAATAGTGTTTTTCTTTGAACATAAAAATTATCTGATTCTACATTTAAATGTTAGTACATTTTTCACTCCAAAGTATTTACTAATACCAGCTCTGACACAGTTTCTATATTTGGGTCTAGATGGTAACAAAGAAACTGTTTCTGTCCCCAGGAAGCTTACAGTTTAACAACAAAGGTGAAAGAAACAAAAATAAGTTGAATAAAAACTGTTGAAAAAGATTCTATGAGAACTCTGAGGATGGTGTTGCAATATATTTAGTAGCAGCAGAACATAAGGGTCTGGGGATCAGGGAAAGTTTCCCTGAAAAACTGACCCCTGAATGTTGAAGAGGTAAGGGATGAAGCTCTGGGGAGTCCTGGCAATGAGACCAGCAGGCACAATTTTTCAGGGAGAGTGGTGTGCAGTTTGATTAAGTTGAAGCACAGAAAGACAAGGGTAGGACATCACTGGTGGCCCAGTGGTAAAGAATCTGTCTGCCAATCCAGGGGACGTGGGTTCCAAACTATTGAGCAGCTAAGTCCACGCCCCACAACTGCTGGGCCCACGTGCTGCAGGTACTGAAGCCAGGACACATAGAGCCTGTTCCCTGCAGAGAAGCCACCAGGTCACGAGAAGCTCTCGCACAGCAATGAAGAACAGCACCCTCTCCCTGCAAAGCAGCAAAGACTCAGGGCGGCCAAAAATAAATAATTAAATAAAAGTATGTTTGGAAAAAGAGAAGGACAAGGGCAGCAGGAGGTGGTAGTAGGGATTGGGGTGGGGAGCTTGGGAGGACCAGCTGACGGAGATGCTGCTCTTCTTCCTCTTAATCTCTGGTACCTTGATTGTCAGCCTATTGAATAAATAACATCTCAGCTTCCTTCCCTCTGAATGGCAGTCACTGTTCTCGCTAACCAGCTGCATCACCTTTGTAGAGAGACTTGATACTTTCAAATGTGAACATCCTCTTTTCCCCAATGAGGACAAGTATGATTTTTGAACTCATTTCTAGAGCTAATAATCCATGATGATGTCTCTGAAAATGACCCTGCAGCTCTCTGAGTAAATGTCAAGCTTTCTGCGGCATCTATATGGATAGGGTGGAGTTAACGTGATAGGAGAAAGACCCTATGCTGTTTCTCAGACGGAAACAGACGTGGATGGAAAGCCTAACTCTACGTTATGTGATTTGGCGACATTTATTTAACCATTTCTATAAGTGTCATTGTCTTCACTGGGGTGCAATAATATCCACTTGGCAGAATTATTGGGCCAGCTAGAAAGATCATATGTAACATGCCCAGCATGATATATTGATCTCAACTTATTATTAATAATGATTATTTGTGGCACTGAAGAGTCTAGAGAAATTTATTGAATTTGTTCTCCTCGGAAGTAGGTAGCAGAGAACAATATTTCCCAAACTTCATCTTCAAACTCTGGTGACCCTGACTCAAGTTAAATGCGGTTTCCAGTTCTTTGGGGAGCTGTGAATAATCACGACACAGTGGGATCTGCATCTTTCTGGGCATCTTCAAAGGATGCCAATTGAGCAGAAGTCAGAAGGAAGTCGGATTCATTAGTTTAATTGTTTGTCTTTTCAAGCTTTATTTTCTCAAGTTATTTTCCTCTAAATGTGTATTTATTTGCTTGTTGTTTGTTCCCGCAGTCACAGATGCTCACTGAGAGGGGAGGACTTGAACAGACAATGGCTGTCTCCCAGCGCTCATCTGCAGCCCACAATCTACCATGCCAAAGGACTCCTCCACTACCTGGGCAGCATCGGTCGGAGACCCACGGTGAGTCACTTCCTTCTGCGTCCACACTCTTGGCTGGCTCCTTCCACCTTCCGGGGACAGAAGCCAGGGAGAAAACCAGACACAAGCCCAAGACCTGTGTATGCCAAGCTGTGAGGGGGCATATTCATTTCCTAAGGCTGACATAGCAGAACACCACAACTGTATAGATTAAAGACAACAAAAACAGCAGTCTATGTTTCACATTTCTGGAGTCTAGAAGTCTGGAAATTAAGATGTCAGCAGCCCCTAATGTCTCCAAAGACTCTGGGAAAGAAGCCTTCATTGCCTCGTCCTAGCTTCTGGTGATTGCCAGCAGTCCTTAGCATCCTTGGCGTGTGGGAGCACAAGCCTCTGTCTTCAGAGGGCCATCTTCACTCTCTGTGTGTCTGTGTTCAAATTTCTCTTTTCTTAGCATAGCAGTCCCTGGACTAATGTGTACATGCTCAGGCATGTCTCACTCTTTGTGACCCCATGGACTGTAGACCACCAGGTTCCTCTGTCTGTGGGATTTCCCAGGGAAGAACACTGGAGTGGGTTCCTCTTTCCTTCTCTAGGGGACCTTCCCAACACAGGAATCAAAGCTGTATCTCCTATATCGGCTGGCAGATTCTTTACCACTGAGCCACCTGGGAAGCCCACAGTGAAGCAGGGCCCACCTAATTCAGTATGGGCTCCTCTTAACTTGGTTACATCTGCAAAGAATCTTTTTCCAAGTAAAGTCACATACATAGGTACTGGGAATTACAGATTGAGTGTATCTTTTTGGGAAACCATTTAACTGACAACAAGAGCAAACCAGGAGTTCAATATTCATTGCTGAAAACTGGGCAAATAATTGTATTTCATCCCATTTCCTGGGTCTTTAGTTTTTTTTTTTTTCCAGTTATTCATCAATAAAGAAAATGTATATGTCTTATGATATAGTAAAATATTCTCTAGATGTTCAGATTCATATTCAACTAGTACTTATTAAGTTCCAAAGATGATTCTATCACCGTTCTAGGCACTTTCATACGTAGGCTTTCCTCTCGAGCTTATAGTAAATGAGCAACCAATGAAAAACAACATTCAGAGGCTTAGGCTCAAGATAAGATAGGAGGTAATACTAGCCATGTAACTGTATGAAAATAATCATTTATGGGCTACAAACTATGAACATATCTATCTGCAAAAGTGCAGAGGGCATATGTACAGATTTAGAGTGCTTACCTCATGGAAGGAGCTTAAAACTAATTTGCAGAAGCTCACACATGGACCAATTCAAACAATCATCTCCACCATTAAACACTTTTTGACCATACACTATATGATTAAAACAGTGGCACATTCAATGAGTATCTGGTGAAACAATGGATGAATGTCTAATTTAGAAGCTGACTTGAACCTCAAAAACATTAACAGGTCAGATGATTTCCCTGGCATCACCAGGAAGTAGACTCGATCTGGCTTTCTACCCGGGAACCCCTTCTCTCTTCATCACTTACTCTTTGAGGGATATGTTAAGTCCAGTGTCTGCTCCCAGGGCAGTTGCGTGGACAATGCTTAATTCTCCATCTATGACGTGTGATCACAGGGAGAATGTTGCCAGACAAGGACGCTCCCCTGAGCCACCGGGGTTTTTATCAAGGGTCGTTATAGATTGGCTGCGCTGGGTCTTTGTTCCTGCTGTGAAGGCTTTCTCTAGTTTCGGCAAGTGAGGGCTACCCTCTAATTGCAGAGTTCGGGCTTCTCACGGTGGCGGCTTCTCTCGTTGCAGAGCATGGGCCCTAGCTGCACGTGCTTCAGTGGTTGTGGCACGTGAGCTTAGCTCCTCCGAGACATATTGGGATCTTCCTAGACAAGGGATCAATCCCTTATTCCCTGCATTGGCAGGTGGGTTCTCAACCACTGAGCCACCAGGGAAGTCCTCAGGAGTCATTTTGTAGCCTTGGTGTCCACGTGGCTAATCTTAGTTAGTCTCCAGGCTCTTCAGAGGTCAAGCTGACACTTTGTGGCTCAAGAACCCCACCATATTTCACGTGGCATAAACCTTCTAACGTGGCCCAAGGTCCCAGGTAAAGAAAGACACTCTTATCTATCAGGATATTCCGCAGATGTCAAGGTGAGCTCCCAGGAGCCAGTCCAGGGTCAGACCTTTCTTTGGAGAATATAGGGTTTACATACTTCAGGCTTGTTGAGTCAGTGCTTTATTGCGAAAGGACAAAGCACATGCTTTTCCCTTAAGAACACTTATTCTACACTGGTCAAAATGTGCCATGTTTTCATGCTAATTCTCCATCCAAGGAGACACTGTAACCTGCTGTCTACCCTCTGGAAGTAACTTCATGGCCTGCATGTGCGTGCTCAGTCCTGTCCAACTCTGCCCCATGAGCTGCAGCCTGCCAGGCACCTCTGCCCATGGACTTTTCCAGGCAAGAATACTTGAGTGGGTTACCATTTTCTACTCCAGGGGATCTACCCAACCCAGGTATTGAACCTGTATCTCCTGCATTGGCTTGGATTCTTTCCCACTAGCACCACTTGGAAAGTCCCTACCCGGGGCCTCATGCACAGCAGAGCCCCAGTCTTGAAGTCAAGATCTTGAAAAGTATGTCTCTCTAAGTAGGAAGCCTCAGCCTCTGGGAGGAGAGAGAGAGAGACGTACAGAAAAAGAGTTTCCACCCTGATACGCATTTTAAGCATACACACATTCCATCCATAACAAACAGGATTCCTCTCCGCTCTGACAACCTCTAATTGAAGAGCAGAACATTTATTTTAAAGCATGGTAGGTGAAAGCCTTGTTTAAAAATATAAATAAACATTAATTAACTGTAAACATGACAGTCACAGATTCGTTTCCTGCTGGGACCATCTGAGAGGTGGGTGAGAAACAGCTGAGCACTAGATGCCGCTTGAAGCATTACAAAGCTCCCCCTTAGGCCCAACATCACCTTTCAGTTACCTGTGTGGCTATATTTAAGCAGCCTCCTGCTGACGGCAGAGGCACTGTCACTCACTCAGTACTCAGGCCTGTCCTTTACTTGGAAGTCTTCCACTGAGCCAAGATTGTCTCCTGAGCTACATGGTTGTAGATTAACAGTAACTCCACACACAAGCACTGACTCTTATGGAAATATTTCTCAAAGCATTAGGAAGCCCATTTCTGATGGCTAGCAGGTTCTACCTGCTCTAGATGGTACTGAGACATTTGCATATTGGCAGGTAGAATGATATAAACTCCTGGGACTAATGAGAATGCAGGAGAGGTGGAGAAAGCAATGTCATGATACTTCTGGAGCTTGCAAAAGACCAGACAGTTCATTCAGTTTATAAGCAATACAGCCCTCTACACATATTGTTTCATCCATTCACCGATTCATCCATCTACCCTTCCATCCATTCATTCATCCATCTATCCATCCACCCAACTTTTTATCCATCCATCCATCCATCTATCCATCCATCCACCCATCCATCCATTCACCCATCCATCCATCCATCCAGGCAGTCATCCACTTGTATACTCATTTACATCATGGGTGTAATAATTGTGCCAGGTGCCAGAAGGTACCTTTCTTTAAGGAGTTGTATAATTTCTTTGGTAGAAAGTGAAGTCAAGTCTGTGAAGAAACCCATGCAGTAAAGAATGAAACAAAGTTTTTCAGTAAAAACTGAAACCAAGGTTCCTGTGAGTTGTAGGAACACAAATGAGGGCTTGAGTAACTTTCCCTTCAGTTCAGTTCAGTTCAGTCGCTCAGTCGTGTCCGACTCTTTGCGACCCCATGAATCGCAGCATGCCAGGCCTCCCTGTCCATCAGCAACTCCCAGAGTTCACTTAAACTCATGTCCATTGAGTCGGTGATGCCATCCAACCATCTCATCCTCTGGCATCCCCTTCTCCTCCTGCTCCCAATCTCTCCCAGCATCAGAATCTTTTCCAATGAGTCAACTCTTCCAATGAGGTGGCCAAAGTACTGGAGTTTCAGCTTTAGCATCATTCCTTCCAAAGAAATCCCAGGGCTGATCTCCTTCAGAATGGACTGGTTGGATCTCCTTGCAGTCCAAGGGACTCTTAAGAGTCTTCTCCCTTAAGGTTATGGAAATGCTAGAGACTGAAGATACCATTTGAGTTGTACTTGAATGATGACTAAAGGTTTTTCTTGCACTAACAATAAACTAGTAGAGAAACATTCTTTCTTTCAAGGTCTACAGGACTGATTATGGACTCTTTTATATTCTTCCTTGTGAAATTGAAGACTTGGTGGGTTTTCTGTGTTTGAAGGTCACTAGACGGAGCAAAAGAAAGGAAGTTTTTATTAACTAATGGCATAGCTCTCACATCACACTTATCTTATGTTCCCTTTCCTATTGTCCTGAACTTCCATTTTATGTCTCTCTTGTTTGTTAGAAGATAAGGAAATATGCTGCAGATGTTGGATCCAAAAGCCCAGAAACACACACTGTTGGCATATTCATACACTGGAATACAATTCAACAATAAAAACTTAAAGACAGTAGCAATCAACTACAGATATACTCAACAACACAGACCAATTTCAGGAACATGTTTAGTGAAATAAGTTAGACATTAAGAAGTACATATTCTATGCTTCTATTTATACAAAGTTTAAGATGAGTAGACCAGAACAGTGGTTTCCTCTAGAAGGGGATTAAATAAGAGGGGCCAGGAGGGAACTTTGACTCAAAACTCTTTCAAGTTTTGTGCTTGTACATACTGCCATTTCCATTTATTTTAGAATTAACAAAATCAAAGCAAAGTCACAGAGCTTTGAAATGTAGCTAGGAGATAAAGGAGGATGTTCAAAGTAAAATTGACCAGCACAAAGGCATGTGAGTCAATCTAGAGAAGATTATCTTTGCCAGAACAGAGTAGAGGGGCTGAGATTTGTTAGAAATCAGAAGGCTCCAGTCAGAGAAAAGGTATGTAAGTGGAGAAGCCCAGAAGAGCAGACAGCCTTTACA
This sequence comes from Ovis aries, assembly GCF_016772045.2. NCBI lineage: Eukaryota > Metazoa > Chordata > Mammalia > Artiodactyla > Bovidae > Ovis > Ovis aries. Next base: position 16,844,877 of record NC_056071.1, read on the forward strand.
ATCAACTAATAGGAGGCATTGAAATGTTCATCTTCAGGAGCTCCACACAGGGGTCAGGAAACATGTCGCCCTGGGGCAGTAGGACATGGCTTGGGGGAGAAGAGGAAAGCTCAGGCTCCAGCAAGCTCCGAGGAACCTAGGCCAGCAGTGTCTCCTGAAGAGCTGTGTTGTAGCTGCCTGGTCTCTGTCCTGCTGCAAAGCATCTGGGCTTCAGAATTAGGAGAGGTATCAGTTTCCATCCCCTTGGCGCTTGCTGTGTGCGTGCGTACGTGCGCAGTCATGTCTGACTCTTTGCGATCCCATGCGCTGTAGCCCGCCATGCTCCTCTGTTCATGGGACTTCTCAGACAAGAATTTGAATGCGTGTTGGTAAAGAGATTGCAGTGCTCCGTGAGCAGCTCATTGATTTCCATTTACCACTCACACAAAATAGGCTGCCTTCTACCAGGGGATAGGGAGGGCGTATTTGGGGTTTATCCTTCTCTGGGGCCCAATGAAACAGAACTTTCAGCTACTAACATTATTTTGCTGGTCTTATTCTGTCCCTCTGGCATATGGTTTTAGTTCATCAGCTTCTTTTTAAAAAAGGCACCGAAGTAGAGGAAAAGAAGAAATGGCATGTCCCTTTCTAAATCCTTGTCTCCAAGGACCTAAAGGTACGCTGTACACACAATTTATTTATCTCCACTTTATTCTTCAGAAGTAGCAGAGGAACATGTGTTACAGTTACTTATTTTCTTTGACTCAGGCTAAGGTACTGAATCTAGAATTCTCCTGTTTTTGTATTCGAGGATAAAGTAGGGGGAAAAAAAATCCCCATACCAAAAAGGAAACAAGCAACAGAAAATATGGAGGTCTTGGGTAAAAAAAAAAAAAAATTATAATAATAATTTGATCCCATATTTTTTTATTTAAAATTGTTCCCGCGCTACCAGAATAAAGATTAAGTATTGAGTGGCTGTGTGCTAGTCATTTAACCTCCTTTAACTTTAGCACAATACTAAGTTGAACCTCATTTGTAAATTTGAATGAAAGCCTCCTTTCAGGAATTTTATGCTGATTAAACATGTATGTCATGAACCTTAACAGTGTGACTGGCACATATCAAACATTTAAATAAACCGCAGAGATTAAAATCATTATTAGTTCCTAGAATGGTGCTACATCCAAAACAAAGCCACATTTTAGACTGCGTGATGTTGCAATAATGTGCATGGGCTTTGTCAATGTAATTGAGCTATTTTAGAAAGAAGGACATTATAATACATAACTCTGGAATGGCAGAAAACTTCCAGCAGCATTTTATAATATTTAATAAAGGGTCCCGCTGTGAGAAATCTCATAACCCATTAGTTACTGATGCCTTCTGCTGAGTTAAATGGGAAAAATTTCACCCCAAATTAGCCACTGGAGGTGGACAAAGCTGATGTGTAAGTAAGGCTGCTTTTCTAAGATCGTGTTGGAACTTTGACCCATAACGGCCCAATTTAAGTGAAAATCTCTCACTCTGGGAAAAAGAAAAGAGCATCAGATGCTCTTTCAGCTGTGTTTGTATATTTGCTCAGTCCTATCCAACACTTTGTGACCTCGTGGACTGTAGCCCACCAGGCTTCTTTCTCTGTCCCTGGAGTTCTCCAGACAAGAATACCGGAGTGGGCTGCCATTTCCTCTTCCAGGGGATCTTTCCGACCCAGCGATCAACCCTGCATCTCTTGCGTCTTTTGCATTGACAGGCAGGTTCATTACCAGCTGAGTCACTGGGGAAGCCAACCCTCACCCTCACCTTGCCTCTTTTAGGTATTGATAGGAATAAATTCTGCACATGCCCCCTGCGGTTAGCCTCAGACATGAATGGTGTTGCTGACAACTCAGATGAATCCCTTGCTAAGAAGAGATCATGCCTGTCAGTAAAAGGACTGGGAAATCTGGTCTTGCAAACAGGGTTTTGGATAACTAAGCATGCCACTGATAGCATTTCTCTCCTAGAGAGGTTTACTCCACTCAAGAACCTGGGCTGAATGTTGTCTGCAAAGCATTGTACTCGGGCTGGAATCTCCAGGGCTACAGTGAGACTTGTTTGGTTTAATTGGAAGCATCGTGGTTTTGGATTTCCATCACATTCCCCAGCATTAGCCTCCTTCGAGCTTCAGCCTCACCTTCATTTTCTTGTGGCAAGGGTATAAATTATGTGGAGGTCTTGCTGCCAGGAAGCAGGAACAAGACCCAGATGTCAGGAATGGAAAACACAGCAGCCTAAAGCTGGCAGACAGAGCAGTAAACAGTCAGGAACAGCGGAGCCATGGGGGTCGGGGAATGGCTAGGAGAGATGGGCTTGAGATGACAGGAGAGTAACCCCTGGAACAAGGTGCCCAATTAGCTTATAGAGGACCCAGGGTGGGATGAAGGAATGGAGGGCGAGATGGTGGAGGTGTGTGAGCAGCATAGTAATGGGGCCCTCAATAGCCTCTTTGCTGAGCAAGAAATGATGGAACACACGTTTGCATGAATTAAATTAACCTTGCAATTTAGCTCAGACAGGAATTCATTGGAAAAGGTACTAGGGAGACGCATGGGAGTCTGATTTCAAAATCGTAATCCAATCCACAGTATACACTTTGCTGATGAAGGAAGTGAGGCACAAGGGAATCAGTTTAGCTCAGGGTGAACAAGTGTAAAACTAACCACACTGGCTCAAAGAAAACAAAACTTAACTAAACGAGAGCTTCAAATCCACATCTCTCCCAAGTTCCTTGCCTTGGGGAAAAGCACATCATATTGCCTATTTACGTAATCTGAAAATTTAGGTATCATTCTTAACCTCTTCCTCACTGAGCCTGTGAATCCATTTAGTCTCTAATTCCTATAGATTTTACTTTCTTACTCTCTCACCAAACATCATTTCTATCCATACTTACATTTTCTCCCGTAAAGTAAGTGTTTGCCATCTCTTGTGCCTGGTCTCAGGCCCTGCAATTCATTCTTTGTTGTGTTTTGTTAGTTGTTTTGAAGTGGATGATTTATAAAGTCTGTATTGAATTTGTTACAATAGTGCTTCTTTTTTTTTTTTTCATTAAAAAAAAAATGTTTTGGTTTCACGGCCCTCAGGCACGTGGGATCCTAGCTCCCCATCCAGGGATTGAACTCACACACCCTGCATCAGAAGGTGAAATCTTAACTACCAGGCCACCAGGGAAAGTCACTTTGCTCAGTCGCATCCCATTCTTTGTGACCCCATGAAACTAGCCCGCCAGGCTCCTCTGTCCATGGAATTCTCCAGGCAAGAGTACTGGAGTGAGTAGCCAGTCCCTTCTCTAGGGGATCTTCCTGGATTAGGGATTGGACCTGGGTCTTCTGCATTGCAGGCAGGTTCTTTACCATCTGAGCCACTGGGGATGCCCCCTGCTGGGGAAGTCCTCCTGCAGTTCCTTCTTACTCCAGTTCTGGTGACCTGAGCGCATGACTCCTCTTTCACGATGCTTGTATGGCTCCTTCCCCACCTTTGGGAAAATGCCCAAACATCCTGCAATGATAAGTGTGCACATCAGGGATCTGATCACTGCCCACCTCTGCCTGTCCCCAGGGTCCACTCTGTTTCACTCTATAGCCTTCTTCTTAGTGATTGCAGTTCTTCATGTGCATAGCCATTTCTCATTTTCCCATTTGCCTGGACAGCTCTCATTCAGTGGAGCTCATCTTAGGTATCACCCCCTAAAGAATCCCACCACATCATGCACTTCAGGGGTGCCATTCCTTAGAGTGCATGGTGGAAGACATCCCAGGAGTTGTACAGCTTGTCCTTATTTGGGTTCCCACAGGAACTGTGTGTCTTTCTCCTCTGACAGTAATATGTTCACCTATTGTGGTGCTGGAGAAGACTCTTGTGAGTCCCTTGGACTAAGGAGATCAAATCGGTCAATTCTACAGAAATCAACCCTGAATATTCACTGGAAGGACTGATGCTAAAGCTGAAACTCCAGTACTTTGGACACCTGACGCAAAGAGCCAACTCATTGGAAAATAACCTGATGCTGGAAAAGATTGAGGGCAGGAGGAGAAGGGGGTGACAGATGGTTGGATGGTATAATTGACTCAATGGACATGAATTTGAGCAAACTCTAGGAGATAGTGAAGGAGAGAGACGCCTGGCATGCTGCAGTCCCTGGGGTCGCAAAGAGTAGGATACGACTTAGCAACTTAACAGCAACATTCACTTGTGGGATCATCCCAGTAAAACAGCTCCTGGAAAAGGCAATATCGACCTAAAAAGTGTTTTAAAACATTAAGTCTGGATGAGAGCAAACCCGGGTTCGATTATTTGCTCACATACTTAACAGTAGTGTGAACTTGAGCAAGCCTAGGCAAGTTACTTTTTTTCCCTGCAATTAAGTTTTCAGCTACAAAATAGGAGATAATTATAGCACCTACTTCATCATGAGATAATCTATATTAAATGTTTAGCACAGTATCTGAATCATTGTAAGTCTCCAATAAATTAACTACTGTTGTTCTTGTCATTGTTATTGAGGGCAGTATTGCCTTATATTAAAATTTTAATTTCTCCTGCCACAGTGCAGGCATCCAGCAAATATTTGTTGAATCCAGTTGATGAATAAGCAAGATAGGGCCATTTATTAATGCATGGATATTAGAGTGTCATGACTGGGCACATTTCCCACTTACCTATTACAGATTTTTACTGAAAGGAAGTAGACGAGTATTAAGTCATCCAATCGGAAAGAAAAAAGCTTCCTTAACTGAAATAACTTGATAATTTGTCTTGTAATTGCCCCCCTGCAATGTAGAGCAACACATGTTTCCTATAACTAATGTGCCTTTATTTTTAGGGATGTCATTTGAGCAATAAGTAGATCAATGTCTCCATCTCCTTTATTTTCAATCTTGAGGGGCCACTAGAACTCCTAGGGCAGAGCAGAGCTCATTCCAACAGGTGAAGAGGTCTATAATTTATCATTTATGTCAGCTTTCAGAATCTGAAGTATCAGAAAAAAATATAATTATTTTTTTCCAATTGAGTTCGGCAGCTAAGGAGCACCTGTCACCACAGAGGCATAGCTTCTGGTTCAACTGAGAAATCTGTTGCTAAGACATAGTCCTAATTTGTTTGCACACTTTTCATGGGAATGGTGGGTGTTTATTCACAGGGAGAAACTGAGGCGTGAAAGATAAAACTTGGTGGGAAGTTCATGATGGCAGAGGATTAAACCTTGAACAATTATTTGATTGGTTCCTCTAGAGGCTTTCAAAGCATGGCCCCAGGTCCAGTGGCATTAGTGTCACCTGGGGTTGTTAGATATGTTAGGAACACCTGGGTCCCACCCAGACTTGCTTCAGTAGCCACATTGCTGGGGAGTGGACCACCGTCTATGATGCAACCAGTCCTCCAGATTATTCTGTTGCTTCGTGGCATGTCAGACCCTCTGCTCCGGACTCGAGACCCATGCAGTGGGTCTAAACCCTGGCTGCACATTTAGAAAAACCTGGGAAACTTTTAACAATCCCATCACCCTGGTGTCACTGCAGACCAATTAAATCAAAATCTCTGGAGGTGGGCTCCAGGCATTGATATTTTTACAATCTCCTTAGGAGATTCCAGTGCACAGACAGGATGGGGAAGCACTGGCCTAGGGGATTTTTTTTTTTTTTTGCAAACAATGGAAACCTGCTTAAGTAAACCAAGGTGGCAATTTTAAACTAGTCGAATAAGGGCTAACCAGAGCTGGAAAATACCCAAACCCTAGACACTTCTGTGAGTCTCTCATTTTCCCCTTCTGCGGGCACATTTTCTGGTTTCTGCTTTTCTCTGCACATTTGCCTAATCATCTCAGCCTTTACAACCCAACTTATTCTGCTCATTCACTGTTTCTCCGCTGCTTTTTCATTATTTTTGTCTTGTCATTGGACCAACTCCCCTCCTCGCAACTCTGTATGGAACACCCACAGCTCAATGATGTCTAGAAGCCGGAGAGATTTTATTTTCTCCTAAGATTTTAACTTGAAACTATGAGTCAAGGATTCCTCCCTCCCCTCGATAATAAAATTCCTTTTTTTTTTTTTTCTTGAAGAGGAAAAAAAAAAAACCCTAAAATACTTCTCTGCTAACAGGAAATTCACAATGCAATAAAAAAAATTTCCCCCAATAAAATAGTAGCTTTTTGAAGAAAAAGTTAAAGTTAAAGTGCTAGTCTCTCAGTTGATCCCAACTCTTTTTGACTCCGTGGATTGTAGCCTACCAGGCTCCTCTGTCCATGCAGTTCTCCAGGCAAGAATACTGGGCTGGGCAGCCGTTCCCTTTTCCAGGGCAGTCTTCCCCACCCAGGGGTCAAATCCAGATCTCCCGCAAGGCAGGGAGATTCTTCACCTTCTGAGCTACCAGGGAAGCCCAGTAGCTTCCTCTTATTTACAATTAAGAGAGACGGGGGAGAAGAGAAAGAAGGTAAATTTATCAAGAATATCTTCAAGTCCTTTAGTTCTTAAAACTCTCACCTCACGGATGACCCCAACCACCTTGACTCCAGATATCGGTCCTGACATCTCTGCATTCTTCCCTGCTTACATAGCCCATCAACTACCACACCTTATCAGTTTTGACCTACTCTTCAAGAATTAGCTTTCATCTTCTCCCATTATGACTGAGACCATCTACCTATTTGCCCTTTTTATCTTTCTTGCATATGTGTGTTTATTTATGGCTCCATGCATGCACCCTGCATGTTCCGGGTCATTCCTGGTATCAACAGCTTCTTACTCAATCAGTAAACTAAAGCACTTGATCAGATACCAGAAAACAGGCTCATCTCATCTAACTTCTCAACCAACAACATTGTTGATAGCAATTTATCTGGCCTTAGCTAAAATATTTCCAGAGAACAGAAGTTTTTAAAAGTGTGACACTGCATTGCAGGACATCTATAGCCACTGAAAGTTATTTCTTGCTGATACTAAATATTCAACAACTGAAATCTAGTTCCTTGGTACATATTCTCCTCCCTTTTGCCTTCCTCTGCCATTTGAAATGATAGCAAGCATATTTATTCATGCTCCAGATGGGAGAATTTATAAATTTGGAGGGCTACTCTAGACCCTACTGACCTTTTTCCCCCCTAGGGTAAGTAAGCATCTCCAGTGTTGTTAGTTGATCTGTGTTTATGTGTGCATTAATGCTAAGTCCCTTCAGTCGTAGCCCACCAGGCTCTCTGTCCATGGGACTGTCCAGGCAAGAATACTGGAATGGGTTGCTATGCCCTCCTCCAGGGCATCTTCCTGACCCAGGAACTGAAACCCAGGTCTCTTATGTCTCATGGATTGGCAGGTGGATTCTTTACTGCTAGTACCACCTGGGAAGCCTGAACTATGTTTATAAACATTCCCATTTCCCTGACTTTCTGATTTCAATTTACTGAGGCATCCTAGCTTGTTTTAAAATGCTACACTCAGAATTGAAAAACACTGTATTAGATATAAATTGACCAGTAGTGAGGTACATCAGACTGATTGCTCTACTAATGTATGACCACTTTAACTTCTCCAGAAGCAATTTATGATTAATTTTGACATCCATGGCTACTGGTTCATTTTGAGCAAACTGTCATTTAAAACCTACTGCTAAGCTGAATGTCTCTTTCCTTTTGCCGCTGTTTGCATCTAACTGTAGGAGATGCATTTATTCTACTTTAAGCATTTCAGTTTCTATGAATTCGGCTCCTTTTGCCACTTATGATTTCCGCTCTTCCTTGTTTACTGTGCTTTCATTGATCCAAGGTCATTATTACTCTCTATGCATGTGTGTGTAGCAGATTCAGTTGTGTCCAACCCTTTGTGACCCCATGGACTATAGCCCACCAGGCTCCTCTGTCCATGGGATTCTCCAGGCAAGAATACTGGAGTGGGTTGCCATGCCTTCCTCCAGGGGATCTTCCTGACCCAGGGATTGAACCCATGTCTCTTATGTCTCCTTCATTTGCAGGCAGGTTCTTTACAACTAGCACCAACTAAGAATCCCATTCTTCCCTCAGTTCAGTTCAGTTCAGTTCAGTTGCTCAGTCATGTCCGACTCTTTTGCGACCCCATGAATCGCAGCACTCCAGGCCTCCCTGTCCATCACCATCTCCCAGAGTTCACTCAGACTCACGTCCATCGAGTCCGTGATGCCATCCAGCCATCTCATCCTCTGTCGTCCCCTTCTCCTCCTGCCCCCAATCCCTCCCAGCATCAGAGTCTTTTCCAGTGAGTCAACTCTTCCCATGAGGTGGCCAAAGTACTGGAGCTTCAGCTTTAGCATCATTCCTTCCAAAGAAATCTCAGGGCTGATCTCCTTCAGAATGGACTGGTTGGATCTCCTTGCAGTCCAAGGGACTCTCAAGAGTCATCTCCAACACCACAGTTCAAAAGCATCAATTCTTTGGCGCTCAGCCTTCTTCACAGTCCAACTCTCACATCCATACATGACCACAGGAAAAACCATAGCCTTGACTAGATGGACCTTTGTTGGAAAAGTAATGTCTCTGCTTTTGAATATGCTATCTAGGTTGGTCATAACTTTTCTTCCAAGGAGTAAGAGTCTTTTAATTTCATGGCTGCAGTCACCATCTGCAGTGATTTTGAAGCCCCCCAAAATAAAGTCTGACACTGTTTCCGCTGTTTCCCCATCTATTTGCCATGAAGTGATGGGACCAGATACCATGATCTTTGTTTTCTGAATGTTGAGCTTTAAGCCAACTTTTTCACTCTCCACTTTCACTTTCATCAATAGGCTTTTTAGCTCCTCTTCACTTTCTGCCATAAGGGTGATGTCATCTGCATATCTGAGGTCTCAATTCTGTATCATTAGCAAATTTGACAAGCACCTTCAGTTACCTACCCTGCGTACTTAACTTATTACATAAAGACTACATTTCTAGAAACTAAGGAACAAATGTGAGGAAATACCTCAACGAAATTCTGGAACTTCTGTCTCTTTGAAACACAGACGTGTGTATGCATCCTATTTTAATGTTAAGTACACAGAATACACCTCTACAGCTTGATAAATTCTCACAAAATGAACATAGCATGTAACTGTCAAGCAAACCAAGAGACAGAACACCACACACAACCCAGACACGAGGCCATAATGTAATGTCCTCCTGCCCTCAAGTACAGACATTATTCTCACTTCTTTCAGCGTAATAGTTTTGCTGAATGATTTTTGAATGTCATATAAAGGAAATCATACGGTTGTGCTCTTTCATATCTAGCTTGTTCTTCCATTCTCAGTCCTGGATGGTATTTTGTTCAATGATTATAGCACAATTTATTAATCAGTTCTACTGCTTACAGATTTAGGCTATGAAAAATAGTGCTGCTGTGTATAGGTTGGCCAAAATTTCTGTTTAGGTTTTTTCCTTAAGATGGTACAGAAAAACCCAAACAAACTTTTTGTTCAACCCAATATATTCTTGCTATCTTCTCATGCCCAATGCATGCAATTCTGTTGGGCAGGTTCTAGAATAAGTGTATATTCAGCTTTAGAAGACATTGCCAAATTGTTTTCTATAGTAGCGATATGGCAACATAGTCCCACAGGCTGGGTTCAAGAGTTCCACTTCCGCTGTTTTCTTTTCATGATGTTAGGAGTCTAATAACACATTAGGTGCAGTCACATCTCACTGTGGTTTTATATTTCCTTGATATTGACTGAGGCTGATTACATTTTCATTTGCTTAACAGCCGTTTGGAACTTCTTTTTCTGTCCGTTTAAAATTTGAGTTGCTTGTTTTTTTCTTATGGATACGTGTATACACTCTCGATGAATCATTTGTTGGATATATACACTGCACATATATTGTTTCACTCTTTGGTTTGCCTTTTCACATTTCTCCTGGTGTTTTTGCTTCAAAAGAAATTCTCAATGAATGTATCTAGTTTTTTAAATGTTTTTATTTATTTTTAGTTCTTATTTTCGTCCTCATTAAGAACTCTTTCCCAACTCCAAAGTCATACATAGTAACCTATGTTTCCCTCAAGTGACTTTATTATTTTATCTTCCATGTTAGAATCTATAATAATTTATGTGGATACTTATGAGGATAAATATTTACTTCTATTTTTCTATATATTTTACATGGGAATTCAAGCCTCCTAAAACCGTCCTTTCCCACTGTATCAGTGTGTGAACTCTGTCATGAATCAAGTGACGTGAGACTCTCCTTGGAATATCTACTTTTCTCTATTGATCAATTTATGTATTATTTTACCAATAATAATGTCTGTTATTCTTATGAGTTTCATGCTTTTATGCTATTTTAAATACTGTTTTCCGAGCTTTTTTTGTCATCCACAGAGTCAAAGGTTTTCGTGTAGTCAATGAAATAGAAGTTAAGTAATTTTCTGGAATTCCCTTGGTTTTTTTATGATCCAGCAAATGTTGACTATTTGGTCATTTCATATTTCATGGCATATAAAATGCTGTTTTAAACTTCAGACTTTTTAGGTACATTTATAGTATTTATAAATGAACTTGATTTTTATATGTTGACATTCTTCCCTGCAATTTTGCAATAGTTTGTATGTATAGATTTTTTATATTCTGCATTTAGCAATCTTTATATAGGAAGATAAAAGACAATTTTCTTTACTATTTTAAAATCTTATACTATTTTTTTTCTCTTGTGTTTATTTTTATTTTTCTTCAATTATACCATCAATTACAATTGAATCTTAGTGCCAGGTCTTTTCCCGAATACAGGGATTAAGCATAATATTTCATCAAAAATTATACTATTAACTGTTTTTTAAGTAATGGTTCTTAGGTTAAGGAAATTCTGTCTATAAATTCATATTTTTTTACATTTTTTATTTTTATACAATTTTATAGATTACTTTCCACATACTGTTATTACAAAATATTGGCTATATTCCCTGTGTTGTACAATATATCCTTGAGCCTATCTTATAAGATTGTTTGTTACTTTTTGATCCTGTATGGGTATTGAATTGTATCAAACATTTTTTTCCATCTATTACGATTATCATATTAGTTCTTTCTTTAGTCTATAAATGTAGTGAATCACATTTAATTATTTTTGATGTTGAAACAAACTAACTTTGCATTCTAGATTTTAACTAAATATTATGCTGTATAATTTTTTCATTTTTGTTTTGAAATAATTTTAGAAATGTTCCCAAAATAGGCAATACCCATATATACTTCCCTTGTGGATCAGATGGTAAAGAATCTGCCTGCAGTGTGGAAGACCTGAGTTCGACCGCTGGGTGCGGAAGATCCCCTGGAGAAGGGAAAGGCTACCCACTCCAGTATTCTGGCCTGGAGAATTGCATGGACAGAGGAGCCTGGCGGGCTGCAGTCCATGGGGTTGCAAAGAGTCTGACACAACTGAGTGACTGAGCACACACATACCTAATTCATCCACTTTCTCCTAATGCTAATGTTTGGCACAATTACAGTACAATTGTCAAAACTGAAGGTTAATATTGGAACACTGCTATAAATGAAATGACAGAGTTCATATGGATTTTACAAGCTTTGCAGACCAGTTTTTTCGTTTGTTTCAAGATTAATCCACAATCCTCTTCGTACTTAGATTTCATATTTCCTTAGTTTCTCCTCTGTGAGAATCCCTTACACATTCTTTGTCTTTTATGACCTCAATGGTTTTAAAGAGTGCTAGTCATTTTTAAACTTTTCTTCAACATGAATTTTGTCAGCACATCTGTTATTGGTGGTGTTTACCTTGGTTACTTGGTGAAGGCAATATCGGCCAGATTTCTCCATGGTAAAGGTATTGTTTTTCCTTCTGCAGTTAACATCTTGGAGGAGAGATTTTGACACTATGCAAATAATCCCTTTGCTCCACAAATCTTTCTCATTAATTTTGGCATCCATCTTGCCAGCAATCATTACAGGGGTTCTAATGGTGATTTTCTATTTACTTCATTTCTTCTATATTTATTAATTAGAGTTTGTGTGGAAAAACTACTAAAGCTGATTTCTTTTTTTTTTTTAACTGAGGTACAGTTGCTTTTCAATGTTATGTCCCCTCCCCCTTGAGAGTCCCTCCAAGCCTCCCCCCATCCATATAGGTCATCACAGAGCACCGAGCTGAGCTCCGTGTGCTATAGAGCAGGTTCCCACTGACTCTGTTTTACACATGGCAGTGTATAGATGTTAAACCCAACCTCCCAGTTCATTCCACTCCCTCAATTCCCCTGTGTCCACCCACCCATTCCTTACCTCTGAATCTCTATACCTGCCCTGCAGATAGGTTCATCTGTACATTTTCCTAGATGCCACAAATAAGTGTTAATATATGGTATTTGCTTTTCTGATTTTCATTCTGCGTAATAGATTATTGGTCCAGCTACATAAAAAAGTTCTCATTTAAAACACTTCCTAACGCCATACACAAAAATAAGCTCGAAATGGATTAAAGCTAAATGTAAAACCTGACACTGTAAAGCTCTTAGAGGAAAACATAGACAGTACACCCTTGGACATAAATCACAGCAAGATCTTTTTGACCCACCTCCTAGAGTAACAAAAATAGAAAGAAAAAGAAACAAATGGGACCTAATTAAACGTAAAAGCTTTTGCACAGCAAAGAAAACCATAAATGAGATGAAAAGACAACCCTCAGAATGGGAGAAAATACTTGCAAACAAAGCAACTGACAAAGGATTTATTTCCAAACTATACAAACTGCTTATGAAACTCAGTGTCAAAAAAAATCAATCAAAAACTGAATGGAAGGTATAAATAGATATTTCTTAAAGGTTATTTCTTATTTCCTCTTCCAGTTTGGACCCTGTCTCCTCCCTCATCATAAGAAAACTTTTCAGAAGAGCTTTACATGAATTATATTTCTTTACATCCTGTTCGACCCTGAGGTCCTTCCAGCCTAACTTCCTCCTTGATAACTCTACCTACTGAACTCTTGCTGAAGTCAAAAGTGGTCCCCATGTGTCTGGTTCTGCTAAGTAAACAGTATCTACCTAAGAAAGTTGACATTTTAAGCATATAAGAAACTAGCAGATTTAGTTTCTCCTTTGTTTGGTCATTGCAGGTCTTCTGTGATTTCCATGGCCACTCCCAAAAGAAGAATGTGTTCCTTTACGGCTGTAGCATCAAAGAGACCTTGTGGCAAGCAGAGGCTACTGTAGGCACATCAAATCTCTCGGAAGATGTCAGCTACCGGGTAAGTCATTAGGGGGATGACATCAAAAATTTTATGTCCAGATTCTCGCCTTTGAGACATGTCGCAACCATTATTTTCCTGAATAAGAATTTTTATTATTTTAACTATAGGATTATAGTACAAGCAGGTTGAAGGCATGTGTAGCTTTTCCTCACTTTTGATGAATAATATCTTCCTGCCTGGCTACTCTCAATTATTTTTTTTTTTTTCTGTATGATGTGATATAGGGCACAGAATTGGAGATAGGAAACCTCATTTTAGTTCCTGACTTTGTAACTATTACTGTGTGACTATGATCCATTAACATCACCTCTCTGAACCACCATTCTGTCACCTGTGGATAATGAAAATACTGCCCCTGTTATGTATTTAGGAAGGAACAAAATGACACTAAAGTGGAAAGGATCTTAAATAAATATGAAGGGATGAAAAAAATTAAGGCATTTCACCATCCGCATTCCTTTGTGTGAGCATACTATAAAAAGTAGACAGTGATCCACTGAACCTAATTCTCTTTTTTTCTGGGTTCCAGTAGCTAGAGATCAGCTATCCCCACACTGAAGCCAGATGAGGTTAAGGAGGCGGGAAGGAAGGACATCTTCTTGTTGGGATAAAGTGGACAAGCTGCTGCTTACTGGGTATTAGGAAGACGTAGAAGAGGTCAAGTTATCGAAAAAAATAAAGTAAAAATTGACCTTTCTTTCAAATTTATACAGGAAAAGGAAAACATGACTGTGTTGGAAAAACCTGGTTCTCCTCCTCTGTCTTTCTCCTTTCCTTTTACACAGAACGCTTCATTTCTCACACTGTTGCTTAGTTGCTAAGTCATGTCCAACTCTTTGTGACCCCACGGTCTGTAGCCTGCCAGGCTCCTCTGTCCATGGGATTTCCCAGGCAAGAATACTGGAGTGGGTTGCCATTTCCTTCTCCGTGGAATCTTCCTGACCCAGGGATAGAACCCATGTCTCCCGCATCTCCTGCACTGACAGGCAGATTCTTTACCACTGTGCCACCTGGGAAGCCCATTTCTGACACTGCTGAGGATCAGATATTTGCATTTTCCCCTCCACCAGGCAGTTCTGTGACAAGACCTGAGTGTCTTACAGTTTCACTGGGTGCTAACACTGTCTACCTGGAGATAACATCAGATCTCCCAGGTTAAGGGCTCAGTTCCAGGAGACATCCCCTCACTTCAGATGCCAATTGCAAGTGGTAGGTCCCCAGGTTATCCACAACTCCTGTCTGACTCAGCTACAAATCAAGGGTTTCCATGATCTCCTCCCCTTTGGGTCTGATTATTTCCTAGAATAGTTCATAGTATTCAACGGAACACTTACTTACATTTCCCAGTTTAGTTAAGGATATGCTAAAGGACACAGATTTTTGACTTAGAACAGTGCACAAAGTGAGAGTTTCCAGTTAAGTTTCATTGAGGACAAAATGAGGACTATAGCTTGGGAGATAGCAACCCAGATAATTCTGCCAAACTGCTCCAGAGAGGCAAGAGGGAAGGTCATTATATATGTGATTTTCAGTTCATTTCAGTTCAGTCACTCAGTCGTGTCTGACTCTTTGCGACCCCATGAATTGCAGCAAGCCAAGCCTCCCTGTCCATCACCAACTCCAGGAGTTCACTCAGACTTGCGTTCATTGAGTCAGTGATGCCATCCAGCCATTTCATCCTCTGTCGTCCCCTTCTCCTCCTGCCCTCAATCCCTCCCGGCATCAAAGTCTTTTCCAATGAGTCAACTCTTCACATGAGGTGGCCAAAGTACTGGAGTTTCAGCTTTAGCATCATTCCTTCCAAAGAAATCCCAGGGTTGATCTCCTTCAGAATGGACTGGTTGGATCTCCTTGCAGTCCAAGGGACTCTCAAGAGTCTTCCCCAACACCACAGTTCAAAAGCATCAATTCTTCGGCGCTCAGCCTTCTTCCCAGTCCAATCTCGCATCCATACTTGACCACTGGAGAAACCATAGCCTTGACTAGACTGACCTTTGTTGGAAAAGTAATGTCTCTGCTTTTGAATATGCTATCTAGGTTGGTCATAACTTTTCTTCCAAGGAGTAAGCATCTTTTAATTTCATGGCTGCAGTCACCATCTGCAGTGATTTTAGAACCCCCCAAAATAAAGTCTGACACTGTTTCCACTGTTTCCCCATCTATTTCCCATGGAGCGATGGGACCGGATACCATGATCTTCGTTTTCTGAATATTGAGCTTTAAGCCAACTTTTTCACTCTCCACTTTCACTTTCATCAAGAGGCTTTTAGCTCCTCTTCACTTTCTGCCATAAGGGTGGTGTCATTCGCATATCTGAGGTTACTGATATTTCATACATACAATCAAACATCTTTTATTTTTTTAAACAAGTTTTCTGCTAGTCATGAGAAGAATCGTCACCATGAAGAATTTTAGTGCTTTTGTAGATATGAAGAGATACAAGAATTGAGTTCATAAAATTGCAGTAGCTCATGATTTAATCCCTGTAGAATTGGATGGCAAGTGGCAAACTGTCACTAACAAGATAAACAGCCATTTAAAAAGATATATAGATATGAGAGGGCCCCAAGTTTCTGTAAGTGTGGAACTGCACTGGGGATCCATTACTTTCCAGTGTATGGAAGAGTTCACCAACCTGGAAGCTCCCCAACTTGCATTCTATTTGGATTTTATGGAAACTTCTTCGCATGGGCTTGATCATTTATTAACTCCATCTCTAACCTTTCTCTCTTTCACAGAGAAGTAGTGATCAGCCCTGATCCAGGAGCGATTCAGGAACTCACCCAGAGTCACCTTATTAGAAGAAAATATGCTCCTACTATTCTTATCACATAGGAATTTACAAATGTTTTAGGAATCTCATGTCAGAACTGGGAATGAAGAACCAATATATATAGTTCTTACTGCAATTATGATATCACAATTATGATGGTACCAACCTCTTCTTAGGGGCGTCCCTTGTGGCTTAGATAGTAAAGAATCTACTTGCCATACAGGAGACCCAGGTTCAAGCCCCACTCCAGTATTCTTGCCTGGAAAATTCCATTGACAGAGGAGCCTGGCGGGCTACAGTCCATGGTGCCGCAGAGAGTCTTTCACAACTGAGAGACTACACTTTCACTTTCAACCACTTATTATTCTAGATATATGAATTTACTGAATATGAAATACCTTCAGAGTTAGTGAGTATGAAAAGGGGGAAAAAACCCACCAAGCTTCTGTCTCACCTGAAAATACTTCCCCTGTGTCCTGAATTGTTCCCCCCTTTTCATTTGTGCCTATAGAAGCATAACTGCTATTGATCACTAGAATTTCCCTAAGGCTGTTAGTGCAGAAACAGCAGCTTATCTTCCATGTCCTATTTGCTCTAAGGCTCAACCAGAGTACTTGTGATAAACCTCAAGAAGCTTAACTGCATAATCTTACTTAGGAAACTAGCTTGGATTAAAACATTTCATCTTATCAGGTCATGCTGACCTATATAAAATTATCTCCTATGAGTAGTACATCTTAAATTAAAGAATCTATACTATCTAACCTTAAATATAGAGTCACCACAAATTTTTGCTCTCTTTTTCCAAGAAAAAGTTAACAATATTCATAGATAATGATAAAACTTGCATCATTTCCTAGGTGGCACAGTGGTAAAGAATCCATCTGCCAATGCAGGAGACATAAGAGATGCAGGTTCTATCCTTGTGCCAGGAAGATGCCCTAGAGGAGGAAATGGCAACCCACTTCAGTATTCTTGCCTGGAAAAATTCCATGGACAGAGGATTCTGGTGGGCTACAGGCCATGGGTCGAAGAGTCAGACATGACTGAGAACACACACACAATAAAACTTACCCCCAATACTTGTGATGATTAAATGAATTAATGAATGCAGAATGTATAGTAAGCATTCAGTGAAAAGCTATTACAATATCAATGTTTTGGAAACTGAAATTAGGTTTAAGACACAGAAAGTGTCAGGGGAAGAGTTGAATGTTCCAAGCCTTCTTTCCTCACTCAAGCTGGGGGATCCTAGGAATCACTGCAGTAAGTCTCCAGTGGGTCAGTTCATGTGTAGAGTTCATCAATTTCCTAATCATTTAAAAACAAAACATATCAAACCACCTCCAGCTATCCTAGCTATCATCATCTTCATTGCTCACCTTGACCTAGATCCATCTGCATAAAGTCAAAAGGGAAATAGAAAGACTTTACTGTGAATGAGATGGTGTGGCACCCATTATTTAATGAATGGATAAATTGCCACTGGGAGGTGTAAAAGGATGTTCCCATTGAACTTCATAAATTTCACATCTTCCAGGCTCCAAGGCTCCACTAAAGGGATCATAGATTATGGAGTTTTCCAAATTCATGCCATTAATAGAGTATGTGATTTTTTGGAAAGAGATTATACTAGCTAAGATAAGAAGAGTCACTTAATTTAAGAAAGGAGAGATCATTTAAATGATGTCAGATTAAACTTTTTGCAACAAGGCAAAGCACTGATAAATTGAAATTATATTCAAGTATTCTCAATCACTTTAGTTGATAGAATAAACCTACCTAAGGAGGCAAAACAGCTGTATGCAGGAAACTAAAAGACACTGATAAAAGAAATCAATGATGACACAAAAAGATGGGGTGATATACCATGTTCTAGGATTGGAAGAATCAATATTGTGAAAATGACTATACTACTCAAAAGCAATCTACAGATTCAATGCAATCCCTATCAAATTACCAGTGGCTTTTTTCACAGAACTAGAACAAAACATTTTACAATTTGTATGGAAGCAGTGGAAACAGTAGCTGACTTTATTTTTCTGGGCTCCAAAATCACTGCAGATGGTGATTGCAGCCATGGAATTAAAAGACGCTTACTCCTTGGAAGGAAAGTTATGACCTACCTAGACACTATATTAAAAAGCAGAGGCCTTACTTTGTCAACAAAAGTTCATCTAGTCAAGGCTATGGTTTTTCCAGTGGTCATGTATGGATGTGAGAGTTGGACTATAAAGAAAGCTGAGTGCTGAAGAAGTGATGCTTTTGAACTGTGGTGTTGGAGAAGACTCTTGAGAGTCCCTTGGACTGCAAGGAGATCCAACCAGTCCATCCTAAAGGAGATCAGTCCTGGGTGTTCATTGGAAGGACTGATGCTGAAGCTGAAACTCCAATACTTTGGCCACCTGATGCAAAGAGCTGACTCATTTGAAAAGCCCCTGATGCTGGGAAAGATTGAGGGCAGGAGGAGAAGGGGACAACAGAGGATGAGAATGGTTGGATGGCATTACTGACTTGATGGACATGGGTTTGGGTAGACTCTGTGAGTTGGTGATGGACAGGGAGGCCTGGTGTGCTGTGGTTCATGGGCTCACAAAGAGTTGGACATGACTGAGCAACTGAAATGAACTGAACTGAACTGATGGAAACAAAATGACCACAAATAGCCAAAGCAATCTTGAGAAAGAAAAACATAGCTAGAGGGATCAGACTCCCTGACTTCAGACTATACCAAGCTATAGTTTTCAAAACAGTATTGTACAGACTCAAAACTAGAAATGTTCTCTTTATGTCTATTTAAGCAGTCATTAAAAAGCTTAGATAAGCAGATTCTATTTTTTTCCAGTGAATAGTTTATGAAGTACTCCCTATAAGCAGCACTGATCCATGTGCAGAGAAGATACAGACCTGCTCTCATGGAACTTCTAGGCTTCAGGAGAGATTGAAAATAAGCAACTAGTTATATACAGAAAATTATGATGAACACTTTGAAGGAAAAAAACAGTGTGAGGGATCATGGGAAAAGAGGGACAAGAATAATGGGTACTAAGTCGTGTATGACTTTCAGCCACATGGACTGTAGCCCACCAAGCTCCTCTGTCCATGGAATTTTCAGGCAAGAATGCAGGAGTGAGCAGGTATTTCCTGCTCCAGGTGATCTTCCAACCCAAGATCGAGCCCACGTCTCCTGTGTCTCCAACTTTCGCAGGAGGAGTCTTTACTACTACTGCCACCTGGGAAGCCGCAGGAGTGGATGAATGAGCACGTGAAAGTCTCCCCGTCGTGCCCAACCCTGTGACTGCATGGATTGGAGCCTGCCAGGCTCCTTTGTTCACGGAATTCTCCAGGCCAGAATACTGAAGTGGGTAGCCATTCCCTCCTCTAAGGGATCTTCCCAATCCAGGGATTGGACCCAAGTCTCCCTCATTACAAGTGGATTCTTACCATCTGAGCCACTAGGGAAGCCCAGGAATACTGGAGTGGGTAACCTATCCCTTCTCCAGTGCATCTTCCTGACCGAGGGATTGAACTGTAGTCTCCTGAATTGCAGGAGGATTCTTTACCAGCTGAACTACCAGGGAAGCCCCCAAGAGTGGATAGATGAAATCAATTAGGAGGAACTGGAGAAACTCTGAGGATAACATTAACACGTCATTTCTCTTAAAATTATAATGCTATAGGTCTGGAGCCTATGTAGGAACTTAGAGATCATAGTAGATTACATTAATAAACACATTAATAATACTGATGTCAAATGTTTTTATAATTAGTTATATTAATCCTTATATTAATATAATACCTATGTTAAGCATGGGGACAGTAAGAACCAGAGATACTAAGAGATTTGCTCAATGTTCTAGAAACAAACAAAAACTGCATTTCTTGAAAAATAGTTCCTTAATTCACATTCTTATCCATTTGTTCTGCTTCTCCGCCTTCTCCCAGGAATTTGTCCAAAGACTGACATTATACCATTTCTTATCTAATCTATATACTTTTTTTTTACTATGTGCTAATTTTTGGAGATTTTGCTAACACCGAAGTGAGAGAACCCTCTGTGTTCATATCACAAAAGTTCTGAACTGTCCAAGTGTATTATTGGTATACTATCAACTCTGGACGCCATCCTTGGGGTCTGGGAAGGTCCAGGGACTAGTCGTCCCCTCTCTTTAGACAGACTAGGGTCTATCGATGCCTTCTGGCTTCCCTGGCAGTATGGTGGTAAAGAACCTGCCTCCCAATGCAGGAGAGGCAAGAGGCGCAGGTTTGATCTCTGGGTCAGGAAGGTCCCCTGAAATTGGAAAGGGCAACCTGCTTCGGTATTCTTGCCTGGAAAATCCCACTGACAGAGTAATCTGGTGGGTACAGTCCATGGGGTTGCAGAGAGTCGGACGTGACTGAAACAACTGCACACATGCGCAGGACATACAGTTACCTTTAAATGGAAATTAAGTGATCTCACATGGTATGTACAAATCCAAGGAGTATGGATTTTTATAAGTTTTATAATTGCCCCGACTTCAGATTTATAGATCAGAGGATGAGATTGAAAAGTTCATTTTGGCAGTTATACTCTTTCAGGAAACATAGTAACTTTATATGTGCTCCTGCTTAAGAAGCACCAGTGGTCCGTATGTCTGAGATAAGTGAAAATCCAGCCAGAAAACAGGAGTCTGGGTTGAGCCACTCTCTAAATTTCAGGTCCCTGTGAAGTCTGTGGCTTCCCATGGGGCTCAGCACCATAATGTATGAGGCTGCGTACATGTTGCAACATTGGTTCATAGCGATACAGGAAGATGAGGTTGAAAGATCATAGTTTTTGGAGTTGGCCATGTTGGCATTTGGATCCAATCCCACCCACTTTGTAGTTGAACTTAAGCTAATTCTTTCTGAGTTTTTAGAGGCTTAATTTCCTCATCTTTAAAATGAAAAAAAAGGGGCTTCCCAAGTGGCACAGTGGTTAAGAATCTGCCTGCCAGTGCTGGAGACCTGGGTTCGATCCCTGGGTTAGGAAGATCTCCTGGAGAAAGATATGGAAACCCACTCTAGTATTCTTGCCTGGAGAATCCCATGGACAGAGGAGCCTGGTGAGCTATATAGTCAGTGGGGTCACAAAGAGTCAGACATGACTTAGCAACTAAACAGTAACAATAACTACAGAAAAGGATTTAAAAATTGGTACTCAATACTTAGGACTGATATAAGATTTATAGTTGCATATATTAAGTGCTTGATATATTCAAATGCTTAATACTAAGAAGTTATTATTTTTTTAAATGATGCCTAGATACAATCCTCTACAACTCCCCATAATTTGATTTTCTTAATTGTAGACTCTTCCCAAAATCCTTGATAAACTCGCACCAGCGTTTACCATGAGCAGTTGCAGCTTCCTTGTGGAGAAATCTCGGGCCTCCACAGCCCGGGTAGTGGTGTGGAGAGAGATGGGCGTGTCCAGAAGCTACACCATGGAGAGCAGCTACTGTGGTTGCAACCAGGGTCCCTATCAGGTATGTGAGGCTGTAGGATACCTCTGCTTTCTGTCTAGCAGCAATGCACTGTGATGGAGAGCTATTGCATACCCATTGATCCTTCTGTCTAGTCTGAAAGAGGAAGAAGTCTCCAGAAAGTCTGGCCTAGCACCCTTGATCTTGCAGAAGAACTAGTTCAATGAATGCTTTCCCTGGCAGCACAATCTGTGTTGATCCTGGAAGCAATCTGTGGCTGCCTGCTGATTTGGTATTTCAATCATCTGCCCTCTCCGGCAAGTGGTAGGGAGCCACCTCAGACAGGCACCCCTGCCTTTCATGGAACCTCTTCCTGGCCCTGTTTTATGTATGAGAACATTTTCTTTCCTTTTGCAACACACAGACCAGTTCCTGATGCATCATCAGAAAAAGGCACAGCTCAGGGCGTCGATGTTGTCGAACATATGTGGTTGGTGTTTCTCTGTCTTTTGTGTTCAGCGGCTCTCTGCTATCCTGCTGTCGCAGAGCAGACAGAAGTGTGTGCCCGATGCGGGTCTCCCCGAGATGAGTGGGCCTGGGACTCGTGTCTCGACAGTGAAGGAAAGGGCTGGGATGAATCATACTCTTCCTGCAGCTGTATTGTCTGTATGAGCAGCTGGGTAGCTCTGAGAGCTGCCTGTCCCACTGCCCTGCTGCTGCTGCTGCTGCTGCTGCAAAGTCGCTTCAGTCGTGTCTGACTCTGCGACACCATAGACGGCAGCCCACCAGGCTCCCCCGTCCCTGCTAGAGGAGCATAAAAAAGGGGCATGGTGACAGTGCCAGGGCTCTTTTTTTTATGTGTTAGGCAAGATGACAGACTACTCCTGGGTAACTTCTATTGAACCCTAAGGATTCCTGGACCTTGCCAGTGTTAAAGCCCACCACGTTGGCTTTGATCCTCTCCTGGAACCATTAGGAAGCACTTGGCGTCTCCACGATCCGGTGCTTGTAGAAATCTGTTAGCCATCAAAGGCAGTTCAGGGAGTGACAGGTGGGTGATGAACATTATCTAACTTCCCATCTGCTCAGAGATATTTTTCAACATAGGGTTCCTGACCAACCAGTTTGACCTATCAATTCTGTTAAATCGTCAGTTTGTCTATAAACAGTGGCCTGAAAGAATTGTTGTTATTACTGAATTAATAAATGATGAGAATGAGTTAATCTTTATTTATAAACATCAATCCAATTCAGAGTAAAGACCTCACTCTTCCAGCTAATGGCAGTGTTGTACAGTGCTTGCCTCTATAAACCTCTATGTTTCATGTATGAAATGCAGATACTATAAAAGATTCTTCTCCTTCCTGATAACCCTGGAGGAGGAAATGGCAGCCCACTGCAGTATTCTTGCCTGGAGAATCCCATGGACACAGGAGCCTGGCAGGCTCCAGTGTGTGGGGTCACTAAGAGTCAGACACGACTGAGTGACTGAGAACACCCTCATGCTCCTTCCTGCTAGGCAACATTTTTGTAAAGGTCAAAAGAAAATACATAAACAAATGTACTTGGGGGGTTATTGCATTAGGATTATGTTCACTCTCTTGACATTCAAAACCCATAGGATTGGGAAAAAAAAGCCTGGACTATTGTGACTCAAGATGCTATGCTTATTAGACTTGTGCCTCTCTTGCTGAATGCTTCTCGATGGAAATGGGCCAGCCACTTGTTTAAAAGACAACTCCATGCATCCCTCACAGATTTATTGGATTGGTGACTTTCATTGACTTTGTTTCTCCAAGCACCAATTCAGGCTAACAGCTTCTAGTCACATAAGTATCAGTGCCATTCACAATAAATCAACCAGACACTCAAAGGCCCTTGGAGCTGTTGTTTGAAAACTAAATGACTCATAGGTTCAGGCCCTCACCAACACTCCATCTTTCAGGCAACATACACGGTGGCGGTTGGAAATGACAAACAGTGAAAGAAGCTTGCCCAGTGGGATGGCTTTCAGATATGGACTCAGCATTTGTCCTGTGAAATTTTCCACATGGCCTTTGCATGGAGTCTCTATAAGGAAGGATGGAAAAGGAATTGGCTTAGAGAAAAGTCCTAACAGTGCCAGACCTGGCTTTGCTTTCAAGATCCTATTCTGCATATGAAACACCTCTCTGAAAGGGTTGGTTTTCCCTTTCCCTTTGTTTTTCTGTTCTTACAAATGTTGTTGTGTAACCGAGCAGAATTGCAGACTGCACAAGAGGACGGTGAGTAATTTTACACATTGGGGGGGGGGCACCCTGGGGAGAGGAAGTTAGCTCAGAGTTGGGTGTTTCAGTGATTTTTGTCTGAGGTATATAATGAAATCTATGAGCTATAAAGCTGTATAGAAATTTCCATCCTGAGCATACTGCAAATGATTTTTGTACTTTGAGAAGCTGAATCCCAGTTGAGTCCCGAGGTTATTATTCTAAGGTCATCTTTCCATTTTTTTTTGTTTAGCATTACCATTTATCCAAAGATGGAGGGTGCTTAAATATCCCCATGAGGGGCATTCCATCCTTCCTTCATCAGAATATAAATATTTTTGCAGTTTCTCTGGTTAATGCAGCTTTAAAATAGTTCCAATCATTTCTCTCAGCACACTAAGTATCTGATTTGTTAGTACTGAAATGAAATATCATTTCTTACAGTGACATTTATGTTGGAACAACATTGAAGCATATAAACTCTCACCTTCTAATAATTATTAATACTATGATATTTTCCCTTCTATTTTCCGGTCTATAGTTGACTAATGTTGAAAAAAAAATTCTCCTGATTTATTTTTTTTCTTTTGAAACATAGCCTCTACTGCTAGGTTATATGCTCTGATCCATAATTTGTATTTAATGTGGAGGTCTCACCCACTGAGAGATTTACTTAACGTCTTTGGACTGGCCCAAAGCTGTGGGGACTGTTGAGAGGAAAAGCCAAAGTGGAATGAGGCATCCTTGGTAGGCTTCTCTTTTAAGTCACTCAGCCTACGTGGACAGCTGTGTGCTTTACACTGAGAGTTTGTGACTTGGGGGTCACATGCATGATGTATTTGCATATGCTAAAGCTTATGACTGGGTCCCTGGGGGCTGCTTATGGCTTAGGAGGCTAATGTGAACACTCCCACCCAAACAGGCTGTTGACAGGCTCCTTGGCAGTGTTGCTGACTCCTGGGATGGCCAGGAGGGTCTTAGTCAGAGGTAGGACAGAAGATGGGTGACTCAGCTGAGGTTTGAAGAGTGACTCAACTGTGTGTTGACAAGCGCTGCCTGCCAGCCGCTCGCCCTGTATTGTGGACTCCCCAGCTATCCATCCTCTTTACCACTCACAGAGAGATATTTCAGATAACCCCAGCCTATTCAAATCATCTGCCCATTACCCATCATCATGTTTTAAAAAAATCCAAACTCCTCATCATAAGGGAGGCTGACTCCTCACCATCAGTGTAAGCCTTTGACAGCCTCCTCATTCATTATTTTTAAAGATTTTTTAACGCCTTTTTAACATTTATTTTTAACTGAAGAATAGTTACAATATTGTGTTGGTTTCTGACATACATCAACATGGATCAGTCTTGGGTACACATATGTCCCCTCCCTCGGGCCTCTTTCCCACTTCCCACTCCCTCCCACGCCTCTAGATTGTCAGAGAATCCCAGTTTCAGTTCCTTGAGTCATGCCGCAAGTTCCCACTAGCTATCTATATATATGCTTAGAATCTATGTTTCCATGCTACTCTTTTTTTTGTTTTAAAGATTTTTTTGGATGTGGATCATTTTTAAAGGCTTTATTGAATTTGTTACAGTATTGCTTCTGGTTTAGGCTTTTTGGTTTTTTGGCCGTGAGGCAGGTGGGATCTTACTTAGCTCCTCAATCAGGGATTGAACGTGGACCCCCTGCATTGGAAGGTAAAGTCTTAATCAGTTCCATCCCTCCTCATTCACTTTTTTATACCCAGTGTCTTCTTTAGTATGGAATAGGTGTTATGTATGTATGTTGTCTCACCAATAAATGGGTAAGTGAATGAATAAATGGTGATTTCCAGGTAGGGTCAGGTGATTTTCCTTTGTCCATGGATAACTAGAAAAAGGAGACGAAATCCCCACCACGGTCTAAATGTGATTAGAAGCCATTCTAAAATTTGACTTTAAGAGTTGTAATTCATGGAAATGGAAAGTGTGTGGGGGAGAGAGGGAAATGAATAAGAATGCAACTCAGACTTCTCAGGCCTGTCACTATGTACTTGATTTAAGAGCATCTAATGGATTCGTTCTCCGAGTCCAGGTGTGGAATTTCACATGGCCACATTCTAATAACAGATGAGGATTAGACAGGGAGACATCCACCTGTACATGTGGGAGATGCTGTGAGGCACCTCCTAAATCCCCCTGGAGAGATGCTGAGTCCCCATTGGCTCACAGCTGTGTCCATCACCAGAAATTGCCTAGAGCTGGTAGAAGTTGCTTTGACCAAAGCCCTGGCTTCTCTGTGTGAGCCTGCATCCAACAGCTGGTCTATGTGGGGGTCCAGTGCCTGGCCCAGTTGGGAAAACCCCAAAGGGAGGGGCATTCCAGCTCCAGAAGTCCATGTAGGGTCATCTGGGCCTCAGCTGCAATTGTGTTGGAGTTCAGCCTCCTCCTCAGCCCAAGCCTGCTCTTCTCACCACTCACAGGTGGGATTATGTCATGTGTCCCCCTTCCCCTGCAATCCTTCTGCAAAACAGCTTATAACAGTATTTCACAAAGGCTTAAATTAGGAAACATAAATGTTGGAATGAAGCACCTGGGCTGTTGAAGATAGGTTGATATGGATGAATTTCATATAAAAATTAAATCATCTCAACTTGGCTTTCAAGGCTCCCAGTGCTCTTATTCAACAGCCTGCTCTGTCCGTGGGGTTTCCCAGCCAAGAATACTGGAGTGGGGTAGCCATTTACTTCTCCATGGAATCTTAGTGACCCTGGGATAGAACTCGCATCTCCCACATTGGTAGGTGGGTTCTTTACTGTGGAGCCAACAGGGAAGCCCCTCACACTGGTGGTTTACTGCTGTGTGGTCCAGAAGGGAGGTTGAGTATATTGGTTTCCCATGGCTACCTTATGAATTACCAAAAATGAACAGGGCTTCCCAGGTAGCTCAGGCGGTAAAGAATCTGCCTGCAATTCAGGAGACATGGGTTCGATCCCTGGGGTGGAAAGATCCTCTGGAGAAGGGAATGGAGCCCACTCCAGTATTCTTGCCTGGAGCATTCTTGCCTGGAGCATTCTTGCCTGGAAAGAGGAGCCTGGAGGGCTGTGGTCCATGGGGTCACAAGGAGTTGGACATAACTGAGTGACTTACACTTTCAGGGGCTTAAAACAGCACATATTTGTTCTGTAACACTTCTGGAGGCGAGAAGTCCACCATTATGTGGTTAGAAACACCATGTTTTCTCTGAAAGCCCTAGGGAAGAATCGGGCTGATGGCTTTCTTTTCACTTCTGATGTTTCCTGGCCTGTAGGTGCATCACTCCAATCTCATTCCCATCTTCTCCACTTGTCTGACTCTGTCTCCATGTCGTCTCTCCTTTTCTTATAGGAACACCAGTTATATTGCATTTGGGACCCACACTCCTCCAGTATGACCACATCTAAACCAATTACGTTTCCAACAACCCTATTTCTGGATCAGGTCACATTGTGCAGTTCTTGGAATGACACTGACTTGGGGGAGACATTATTTAATCTAGTGCACTGGGTCAGACAAGAAGGTACAGAATAGTTAGATCTAAGAACCGAAAAGAGCTTTTATTTGTCTTCATATTGCTCTGCTGTGAAGCCCAAACAGATGATCACCAGTCTTGTTTTCACGATCAAGAACATGAGAAGTTTTAGATTTTCTTGGAATTTCTTGGAAGACAAATTTGAGAGCCATGCCACAGATAATGAATTCTTTTTAAAAAAACATTTTTATTTATTTTTAAGTGTCTGAGTCACCTGGGAAGCCCAAAATATTTTTACTTTTCTTTTAGATAATGAATTCTGTTTTGTGCTACTTGAATATTATAACATACAATGCCCTTAAGGAAGCAATAATAACGAACAATCTATTATTTACTGTGTGTAAAACCTGGAAAGGCTACCTACTCCAGTAGTCTTGCCTGGAGAGCTCCATGGACAGAGGACCCTGGCTGGGTACAGTCCATGGGGTCACAAATAGTTGAACATGACTGAGCAACTAACACACTCCACCAAAATCTTTTGTACCTAAAAGTTAATCCATTTTTTTGATACTGCAGGGTAAAATACTGTCAATTTTGTTTTATCATCATCAGCACTATCATCCTTGTTTTACTAATTGGTATGCTTAGGTAGAGTGGTTAAGTAACTTATTCAATGACATGCAGTTAATAAATTTTAGAATCAAGATTTGACTGCAGATACATGTGGCCCTGGAATCTTTGCTTTTACCCACCCTACTTTCTGCCTTGCTGAGTGACATTGGTGAAAGGAATCCTGGGCTTGGGAAACAGGTGACCCAGCTTCTGCTTTTGGCTGTCACTAAGGAAATCTGCCCTTCCCAGGTAGCGCTAGTGGTAAAGAACAGACCTGCCAATGCAGGAAGTGTAAACGATGTGGGTTCAATCCCTGGGTTGGGAAGATCCCCTGAGGAAGGAAATGGCAACCCACTCTAGTACTCTTGCTAGGAGAATTCCATGGACAAAGCAGCCTGGAGGGATACAGTCCTTTGGGTCACACAGAGTCAGACTCGACTAGGCGGCTAACACTTTCACTTTCAAGGAAATCTGCAACAGTGGGTATGGGTTTCTTGTCTATAATAAGAAGATATAATTAGAACTAAGACACGGGCATGTGGTGGTGGTTTGGTCTCTAAGTCGAGTCTGATTCTTTGTGACCCCATGGACTGTAGCCCACCAGGCTTCTCTGTCCATGGGATTTTCTAGGCAAAAATACTGGAGGAGGTTGCCTTTTCTTTCTCCAGGGGATCTTCCCAAACCAAGGATTGAAACTGGGTCCCCTCCAGGGAAGACCAAAGACGTGGGCATGGTCGCTGGTAAATTGTGTTTGAAATAGGCAGCCTTTGATGATTATCCATGGAGCTTTTGGGTTACCTAGACCAGGATAACCTGGCATGATTCTGAAAGCCCTAAAAATCTTCGGTAACCACTGCTGGGCGTGTGATTTTTCTAATGGGAAACTGCTGTGCTTTTATAAGCACCAATTAGCTATTTGTGAGGAGGAAATGGCAGCCCACTCCAGTATTCTTGCTTGAAGAATCCCATAGACAGAGAAGCCTGGTGAGCTACGGTCCATGGGGTCACAGAGTCAGACACGACGGAAGTGAGAAGCAGCAGCTGCTTGTCAGGAGCCTTTGTTCATCCATCCCGTCCTTTCACACCCCTTCATTCATCTTGACCTGTTTCTTTGTTGGCCTTTCCTGAGTAAACAAAAAGACTCTGGAGGACTGTAACACTATGAACTGACAGCTTTCTACCAGCAGGGAAAATGAGCGGAGCAGAGCTAGTGTTCAGTGAAACCAGATATTGAAGTTTGTATCAGACAAGTCCCTGCCTTTCTTCTGGACTCATTTCCCTTCCTGATGACTGCTTTTCTTGTCCTGTTAGAGATCTAGGGTTCTCACACAGCTCTTTGCACTTGACTAGTCTTTGTTTGAGGACACTTTTCTTCCTCAATTGTCCTAAACTGAAAAATTGCCCCCCTGCCAGGGAATACACGTATGTTCTTTCTCTCTCGACCAAACACATTTATGTGTGCCTATCATACATGTATGCACATATAACCCATCAGTGGTTCTCCGTAAATTCATACAGGAAGTATGGCTGATTTTTTTTTTTTTTGAAAACAAACATTATTTATCTTGTGGTTTTTTTTTTTTTAATTTTTATTTTTTGATTGTGCCAAGCGGCATGTAGGATCTTGGTTCCCCAACCAAGGAAGAAACCTGCTTCTGCTTCATTGGAAGAGTGGAATTTTAAATGCTGGACCACCAGGGAAGTCTCAGCTTATCCTTTAGTGTGGATGTCTGTGTTAGACATGGGCTTCCCTGGCAGCTCAGACAGTAAAGAATTTACCTGCTGTGTGGGAGACCTGGGTTCAATTCTTCTGTCAGGAAGATCCCATGGCCAAAGGAATGGCTACCCACTCCAGTATTCTTGCCTGGAGAATTCCATGGACAGAGGAGCCTGGCGGGCTGCAGTCCATGGAGTTGCAGAGTCAGACACGACTGAGCGACTAACACACTGTTAGACACTGAGTTCCAAGGAGACCTCTGCACTACGCAGTCGTAACTTTGAGACAATTACCTGACCTCTACGGGGTTTAGTTGTAAAAATGGTTTCCTCCCTATGCAGATGCTGAATGAACAAATGGCTGTAAAACACAGATCTTTATTTTTCTAGTAGACATTCATTTTTTTTTAATCATCTGTACTATTATTGATGGTATGTAAGAAATTTTAATGATTACTTTCTCTTTTAATTTTAAATGAAGACACTTTGGCTCTAACTTTTATCCATAATTGTCTTACTCAGATCTTGATTAGAACCTCTGGGGTTGGAGATTAGGTATCTGTGATTTTATTAACTTTGCTATGAAGCCATGGTTGAGAATCATAGATTTTGACTTTTACTGAGGCTAATATCCATATATCTACATTTATAGATTTAGGTATATCAAAACAGCTTCTATATGTATTATTTAGACATTCCCTCTACTATCCACCTTTTATTCTATCAATAGAATAATATACAATATTATTATTCTATATAATAATATAACCTACATAATAGTTTATAGATGAAGTTCTAGGAAAGGGGAGGGAAACTTGTGAGTCTGTTCTTAGGGGAAGAGTGAGGAGTAGAGGGCAGGGCAAGGAAACAGATTTAAATTCCTCCAAAATTTCTGAATTTAAAAGCCTACTCTGGGACTTCCCTGGTGCTCCAATGGTTAAGATTCACCTTTCAAGGCTGGAGGTGCAGGATTGATCCTGGTCAGGGAGCTGAGTTCCCACATGACTCATGGTCAAACAGCCAAACATAAAACAGAAAAAATGTAACAAACTCAACAAAGGCTATTTTTTTAAAGCCTATTCTGATCATGAGCACAACTCAAGAAAATATTTTGGATCACTATTCTCTTGGAAGTAATTTTTCTGCCCTATGGGCAACCTCTTATAGACTATAACTCTTTCTGAGCTCTGAATGAGAGTCGAGGGGTATCTTAATTTCATTAATGTAATTTGAGAATTGTTGTTGTTGTTCCGTCATTAAGTCATCTCAGACTCTTTGTGACCCCATGGACTGTTTCATGCCAGGCTTCTCTGACCTCCATTATCTCCCGGAGTTTGCTCAAATTCATGTCCATTGAGACAGTGATGCCATCTAATCATCTCATCCTCTGCCACCCTTTTCTCCTTTTGCCTTCAATCTTTCCCAACATCAGTCTTTTCCAATGAATCGACTCTTCGCATCAGGTGGCCAAAGTATTGGAGCTTCATCTTCAGCATCAGTCTTTCTAATGAATGTTCAGAGTTGATCTCCTTTAGGATGGACTGATTTGATTTCCTTGCTCTCCAAGGGACTCTCAAGAGCCTTTTCTAGCACCACAATTCAAAAGCATCAATTCTTCAGCACTCAGCTTTCTTTATGGTTCAACTCTCACATCCATACATGACTGCGGGGAAAACAGTATTACTTACACCTTTATCGTGCATAAAAATTACCTCAGGATTGTGTATAGTGCAGGTTTCGGAACCACATCTCTGTTAGACCTGGGGTTTGGCCCAGGAATCTGCATTTCATCAAGCACTCCTGGGAACTGTGATTCTTAGTCACTGAGAGATAAAGTGGGCCACCCAGAGGTGAAAGGAGAGATGGTTTTGAAGCTGGTTTCTGTATTTTCTGGTTTTGTTCTCTTTCTCCTGATTTGCTCTGGGCTGGGGCACCCCACTCCAGTACTCTTGCCTGGAAAATCCCAAGGACGGAGGAGCCTGGTAGGCTGCAGTACATGGGGTCACTAAGAGTCAGACACGACCGAGCAACTTCACTTTGACTTTTCCCTTTCATGCATTGGAGAAGGAAATGGCAACCCACTCCAGTGTTCTTGTCTGGAGAATCCCAGGGACGGGGGAGCCTGGTGGGTTGCCATCTATGGGGTCGCACGGGGTCGGACAAGGCTGAAGTGACTTAGCAGCAGCAGCAGCAGCTCTGGGCTGTGGAGACTTTCTCATGGCTGTTATTGTAAAGTCTCAAATTTTCTGCCTCCCCCTACCTTAAAAATTTTTTTTTTGTTTGTATGTTGTGTTTCATCTGTGCTTTTAGGTAACTGGCTTAGTTCTCCCAGAAAAGTTGTATTTAAAAACTACCTAATATCCCAGTGAGTTGAAAGACATTTTTCATTTTATTTATTTTTCTAGTTTTTTTAGACAGCATGAAGTTAAAGTTTCTTAAATTGCTTGTAGAACAAAAGTGTCTAGGAACTGATATAATTATACACCAAATTGTTTGCCTTTGTGTACACTTTTTTGGGGAAAGTGTCTACAGTTTTTTTAAAGATATTTTTAAAGGGAGAGCAAGCACTCCACCCCCCAACACACACACACACACACACACACACACACATGCACACACACACACACACACACACACAGAGAAAGATTACGAGCTCATGCTTTAGTTTATTGAATCCAAGATTTCCGGGGAGCCCATCACAGCTTCCCAGTGTCTGCTTTTAAATCAGCTCAGAAGTGTTTGACTTGACTTTGTGAAAATCAAATGGGGTCTGTAAATCGCTGACTATCTGTCTACTTATCAATTAGCACAAGAACAATGATGCATCGTATTAAGTGTGTATTAGAGTAACTTCAATCTAAATCTTCTGTAATTACCTGTAGGACAATAATGTTTTCTGCTTTGTGCAGGTGGTCATTTAGAATGAGAAGCAGCTCCCAAGCTTCACCTGGGATGAATGCAGAGTCTCAGGCCCCACCTACTGCTTTAGGATCTGCCTTGTAATAAGATCCCCAGGTGATCCATGTTCCCAGGAAAGCCCTGATTTAGAGCATCCTTGGTTTGCTGAGAGGGCTTCCCAGGTGGCTCAGTTGGTAAAGAATCTGCCTGTAATCCAGGAGACTCAGGTTTGGTTTCTGGGTCGAGAAGATCCCCTGGAGGAGGAAATGGCAACCCACTCCAGTATTCTTGCCTGGAAAATTCCATGGACAGAGGAGCCTCGTGGATTGCAGTCCATGGTGTTGCAAAGAGTCAGATATGACTGAGCATGCATGCATACATACGATTGGTTGGCAGGGCCTTGAGAAAGGATTAGAGGTCCAGAAAGGGAAAACTTAGGGAGCTCTAACTTTTCTGTTAGACAAGGACATTGTTCCCAGAATTTTTGTGAGCTGGAATGAGGTGCTGTATGTGAATGTGGTTTAAAAGGTTAACATAATCCCTAATATGAGACCTTTAAAAAGACAGAGTATAATTGCTTTACCATGTTTTGTTAGTCTCTGCTGTACAATGAAGTGAATCAGCTATATGTATACATATACCCACTCCCTCCTGAGCCTCCCTCCCACCCCCATCTCACCCCTCTAGGTCATCACAGAGCCCTGGGCTGAGCTCCTTGTGCTGTTCAGCTGCTTCCCACCAGCTCCCACACGTGGCAGTGTATATATATCAGTGCCACCCTCCCAATCATCCCCCTCCTCTGCTTCCCCTGCTGTGTCCACAAGTCCATTCTCCAAGTCTGTGTCTGTCTTCTTGCCTTGCAAATGGGTTTATCAGTACCATCTTCCACAGGAGACCTTTTGTTGATATGTGCAAGTGTTTTAATGCTAGATGAGTTTGTTGTTTTTTCCCTGCTGTACTTTCTATTCTATATCAGCCTTCCAGAACAGAGGACCATTTCCCAAACATCTGCTTTGTCATTGGAATGACACTCCATTCCTTTGTAGAGAAAAATATGAAATCGAAATGCTAATCTATCATTTTAGTATGAAACTCTATTTAAATCTTTCATGTCAATCCCCTTTCTCTCTCTCTCTCTCTTTTTTTTTTTTTTTTTACGAACAGTGATTCAACAAGTATTGCGTTAATATTCTGCTTTTGTTTTGGTTTCTTAACCTCTTTGTATATCTCAAAACACATAATGAGCTATTTATTAACTCACTGCAGGCTTAATGATACAGTGAAATATGTTCCTCATTCTGTATCCCCCATTCCATAAAGTCTGTCAGCCTTATGATTAGACTGTTAAAAGGAATTAAATAAAAATCAAGAGGCAGAGATGCTAATAAGGTTGCCAGCAGGGGCCTTTCCCGGGATTTCTAAAGCCCTGGGAGCTGTGAGTTTTAAATGCCCATTGTAGAAAATGGTTCATTGTATCAAAAATAAGGTCAGAATCAGGCAGCACAGGATAATCCAATGAGCCTCTGATGACCTCTGATAGGTTAAAAATAATTTGGCTTCAAAAGACCAGGAAGAAGAAAAGATGGTTTATCTCTGTAAATCTTTCTCTCCTCATGTGATTAATGTAAGTGCAAGAACCCAGATGCCCTAAGGGAGCAGATATAAAAGCAAAGAAAGAATTCATTTGATATAGGTGTTTTGGTTTTTGTTGTTGTTGTTGTTGTTGTTGTTGTTTTTACCCCATTGCACAGCATGTGGGATCTTAGTTACCTGATCAGGGATCAAACCAATGCCCCTTGCCGTGGAAGTGAGGAGCGCTAACCACTGGACTGCCTGGGAGCTCCCGAATCCATTAAACATTTTGCACAGAGAACATGGATTGGCCCAGCCTGAGATTCATTTCTCTGGTCTTGGTGCATGATTGAGTTCCTTGGGGTAGCATCTCCTTACAAATGTGCTGAGAAGGGAGGATTCAGGTTTTGGAAGTATTATCTGTGGAGCTGTCTCCTCTACAACATGGAGTGGACCCTGGACCACAATACCATCATTAACTGGGGTTGGGGGGGTGGGCGTGGAGGGGCAGGTAATAGTTCTATTTTTCCAGCTATTCTTTCCATATTATTTATCATATTTTCACATCAGTGGAGTAGACTTGGAAATTTCTATTTATAAAACTGAGCAGTGATTCTCTTTATCCATCTATTTTCCATTGAATATAAATGAGAAGAGAACATCCCATGGCCAGGGGGGCCTGACAGGCTACAGTTCATGGGATCCTAAAGAGTTGGACATGACTGAAGCAACTTAGCAGCAAAAAAAAGAGAGAATACTTTGAACCTTGTTGTCAGAAGGTAGGGGCAGTAGACATTTTATATAGATTTATAATTGTTTTATCAGTTAGTTGGCACATGTTTATTAGGTATCTGTTTTAAGCTGAAGCTAGGGACTTTAGGATGTATAGGGAAAGCTGAAAACACTTGGCTAAAGTCAGATACATGGTCAATGCATCTTCATTCTGCATCCATTCTTTCTTTCATTCATCATTCAATAAACATTTTTAAAAAATCCAGACAATATGTTAGGTGCCAAGAATATGACAGAGAGTGGAACTGACAGCTTCTTACTCTCCCGCAGTTTATGGTTCAGACAGAAAGGAAGTTAATTAAGTAAGCAATAGCAACAGAGAGTCATATAAAACAACTGGGTGCTGCAGGAAACACAGAAGGAGATCATTTAGACCTTCCTTAAATGTTTTTGAGCAGAATATAAATTATCCATAAGTTATTTTTGTTTTGCAAAATTGGGGGAGGTAACTTTTATAATGAAATAGAATATAATTGATGGAAAGTAGGATAGGCTCAGGAAGTTCTTGACTTTCATTTCATCCCAGCTTCCTTTCATGCTACTTTCTTCTCATTGCCTCTTTCTAAATCTCACCATGGAATTCCATGATGGTGGCATGTGTTAGGCTGCATCTTGGTCCACTGGAGCACTCAAGTATTAATATAATATCCTGCTCCTTAATCTACCGTGCCTTCCTTGGGAAGATACAGAAATGTTTTGCAGGTGTTTCTATGAGGCTTATAGTTGACTATAGCTCCCTGAAGACACATGGTCAAATCAGAAAGATCAAAAATGTCTCAAAATTCTTCTTAGGCTGATAATGAATGATGAAATATAAATAAGGGTAATCTTGATTACTTTATGAAATGAATTTCTGTATACCCCCAAGTATTCCTGAAAGCAGCAGCAATCACAGCAATAAAAAATACCTTCCCTTTGCAGAGTGGTTTATAATTTGGAACATGCTTTCGTAAACTTTATTATCTCAGATGAGACAGGAAACGACCATAGACCAAGCATGAGAGAAAATGAAAGTGAGAGATAAGAAAAGTGAGGCAGGAATGAGATGGAAAGTAATGTAAAGTGTATTGCTGGCCAAATCCAGCAGGGAGGTTTGCTCATCTCCCTGGGGTGTGTCCAGACAGGCTGTGTGGAACCATTTCCTGAGGGGTTGTAGGGAAGGAAGAAGGAGAGACTTATCAGGCAGCTCCCCCTCCTGTCTCCCAGTAGACCAAGTGTGTCCCCAGAGAGTTGAACTATCTGGCCTCTTTTATAGCCATTCATCTAAGTCCAGAGATGCTGAGAGGAGCTAGAAACTCAGGGCGTGAGGCTGGTTGGCCTGGTATGGTAGCCAGAATGGAGGAAGTTCTCTTCAGACAGTAACTGGTCTGCCCCAGAGTGTGAGAGCCCAAGCAGAACTGGGGTTTCCTAAAGGCTTCTTTGGTGGCTCAGCTGGTAAAGAATCCACCTGCTAATGCAGGAGACTTGGATTCAATCCCTGAGTGGGAAAGATCCCCTGAGGAAGGAAGTGGCAACTCATCCCAGGATTCTTTCCCAGGAAGTCCTGTGGACAGAGGAGCCTGGCAGGCTACAATCCATTGGGTCACAAGAGTGGGACGCAACTTAGTGACTGAAACCACGACCACCAAGGCAAAGTTCTCCCACCACTGAGGGTCCCACGGCTGATGTCACCACTGAAATCTGAGAAGGCAACTAACATATGTCCTACACAATTCCCCCCCCAAATCTTTTCTCTATTGTTAATTATAAACATAATAAAACACAAGTTGACAATACTCAATAACAATATTCATAACGTTTGATCCTAAAGTTTCACTTCCAGAAATTTAATCCCCCAAATGCACAGAAGTACAATACACAAGGATATCATTACTTGTTAGTAGTGAAGAAATGGAAAGGACCTGAATTCCCACTGGTAGAGGATTGGTGAAATAAACATCGGCTGTTTAATGATGGGTGACTTGGGCTAAAGCAAGAAGATAACTAAATTCACATGGTCTTTAGCATTTCTATACACTAGCTCCATTATGTATTGGCTGTATTTTGGGTAAATGATCTGTTCCTTTTAATCTTTATTCTACTCATCAGAAAAAAATGAGGATAATGATTGTACTTTCTTCAGCATATTTGTATGTGAAGCATTTAGTAGACACAGAATGCTAACTAATCTTTGTCTTTACCATCCTCCTCCTCCTATCAGTTCAGTTCACTTCAGTCGCTCAGTCCTGTCCGACTCTTTGCGACCCCATGAATCACAGCACACCAGTCCTCCCTGTCCATCACCAACTCCCGGAGTTCACTCAGACTCACGTCCATCGAGTCAGTGATGCCATCCAGCCATCTCATCCTTGGTCGTCCCCTTCTTCTCCTGCCCCCAATCCCTCCCAGCATCAGAGTCTTTTCCAGTGAGTCAACTCTTCTCATGAGGTGGCCAAAGCACTGGAGTTTCAGCTTTAGCATCATTCCTTCCAAAAGAAATCCCAGGGCTGATCTCCTTCAGAATGGACTGGTTGGATCTCCTTGCAGTCCAAGGGACTCTCAAGAGTCTTTTCCAATACCACAGTTCAAAAGTATCAGTTCTTCAGCGCTCAGCCTTCTTCACAGTCCAACTCTCACATCCATACATGACCACAGGAAAAACCATAGCCTTGACTAGACGGACCTTAGTCAGCAAAGTAATGTCTCTGCTTTTGAATATACTATCTAGCTTGGTCATAACTTTTCTTCCAAGGAGTAAGCGTCTTTTAATTTCATGGCTGCAGTCACCATATGCAGTGATTTTGGAGCCCCCCAAAAATAAAGTCTGACACTGTTTCCACTGTTTCCCCATCTATTTCCCATGAAGTGATGGGACCGGATGCCATGATCTTCGTTTTCTGAATATTGAGCTTTAAGCCAACTTTTTCACTCTCCTCTTTCACTTTCATCAAGAGGCTTTTAGTTCCTCTTCACTTTCTGCCATAAGGGTGGTGTCATCTGCATATCTGAGGTTATTGATATTTCTCCTGGCAATCTTGATTCCAGCTTGTGTTTCTTCCAGTCCAGCGTTTCTCATGATGTATTCTGCATATAAGTTAAATAAGCAGGGTGACAATATACAGCCTTGATGTACTCCTTTTCCTATTTGAAACCAGTCTGTTGTTCCATGTGCAGTTCAAACTGTTGCTTCCTGACCTGCATACAGATTTCTCAAAAGGTAGGTCAGGTGGTCTGGTATTCCCATCTCTTTCAGAATTTTCCACAGTTTATTGTGATCCACACAGTCAAAGGTTTTGGCACAGTCAATAAAGCAGAAATAGATTTTTTTTTCTGTGAATCTCTTGCTTTTTCCATATCTCCTCCTATAATCTCCCATAAACATAAGTAATATATATGAGTGTTTCATGCATATTTACATGTAGTTCAGAGAAAAATGTATTGCAGGAACCAGGCAAGAAGAATGGGTAGCTTATGCTCAAAAGACTTGAATTCTTTTGGGTGGATCTCAGTTAAATTTTTAAGGGGAGAATGAGGGCATCTCCCTTATATATTGTTAGACTCAAGCTACAGACATCAATACCAAGATAAAGAAAATTTATGAGGCATTCAAAATGTTTGGTAATTTGTCAGTGGTAGAATTAGAATTTCAGCTGTGTTGTAATTAGAATTAAAACACACTAAATCTTGTGTTACTCGATACCACCTGGCCTCATGTTGATGAAATTTTCTGGTGTCACAAATCTGGGACAAGCAGTTATTGAATTACAGATAAAACTTTGTGTCTAAAAAGATTGTAGCAAAATAGAATCATGGGCATAATATCAAAGAAGGAATTTAATATGAATAATTGCGAAGTCCAGCATTTGGTTAAAACCGAAAGAAATCACTCCAGTACAAGAAATTTGATAAAAAATATTTAGGGATTTTACTTACTGGTAATGTAATGTGATTAAATTGTGAATTATGACTGTTGGAAATGTGAATATGATAGTCAATTGCATTAAAATTATCATAATGCTTAGAATGAGAATGCTGATATTTCTGCTTTCTCCAGCTCAGTCTAATTGCACTGAGAAAAATGTGTTCCATTCAGTAATATGACTTGATTTTCAGACACTTAAGGGATAAGGGAGAATTGCAATAGAAGTATGCAATGGTCAGGTAGAAAGAACCTTTGGAGCCATCATAAGGATGATGGTGTTTACTTTCAAGGCTCAGGAAAGTCAAACAGGGGCTCTGTATCAACCTAGAGGGGTGGGATGAGGGAAGGAGATGGGAGGCAGTTTCAAAACAGAGCTGGAATATATGTATATCTATGGCTGATTCACACTGAGATTTGATAGAAAACAACAAAACTCTGTAAAGCAATTATCATTCAATAAAAACATTTTTTTTTAAAGATAAACTGTGTCCATCAATAAGATTTAAAAAGAGAAGTAATGAGACTCTACTTGTAGTTTAACAGCTGTGTGCTGACTGGGACTGGGGACAACAGTCCCTGGTTGGAAGGAGGGCAGAGGTCTTGAAAACAAACAGGAGAGACAAATTCAAGGAATATTCAGGGGGCTTCCCTCATGATTCAGTGGTTAAGAATCTGCCTTCCAATTCAGGGGACATGGATTCAATCCCTAGTAGGCAACCTAAGATCCCACATGCTGTGGGACAACTAAGCCCACAGGCTACAACTAGAGAAGCCTGCGTGCCACAAGACAAATTGGTGTGTTGCAACTAGAGAAAGCACGTGTGCTGCCATGAAGACCTAGAGCAGCCATATAAATATATATATATGTACGTACGTGTATTCAGGAGGCGGACTTGACCAGAGCTGGTAATGGGCTGAATGAGGTAGTGAGGGGTGAAGAAATGGGAAGGGACTAGGATGATTCAGGCTTCTGGATTAGATTCAAGGTTGGGCGTGTAAGAAGTAGAACCATTGTGGGCAGGCATGAGAGAGGAAGGATGATGAAATGCATCAGGCAGTAAAGCATAGGCAAGGCAACTCAGTAGTACTTTGAATATTGCACAAGAAACTAAAGAAGCAGAGTCTAGCTTGATGGATAAGCTCTGTGGCCAATTCCCTTGGAGAAGTTTGTGATTTTGTGATCAGACCACTAATGGAAAAGAATGTGAAATTGCTATATTAACCTTATGAGAAACTTTTGAACATATACTCATTACTGCTGCAACACCACTGACCTTATCCTCATTGCAGCTTAATTTAAATTCTAATGCTTATTATTCTACATCCTCCAAGATTCTTATTATATGTTTCCTTATTGCTACTAGCTTCCTAAATGCAAATCTATAAGTTTGGTATTATTTTGACTGGAGAAAAAGGCCTTGGGTCAAATTTGACTATATGCCTTTTTTTTCCCCTAACCGTTATTATAGAAAAACAGTATGGCTCATAAATGTATGAACTTGTCTCTACGGCTACCATTTCTTTTGTCATTTTGATATTACTTTCTAGACTTTTATCATATGCACATGTTTACAG
The DNA here is from genome assembly GCF_016772045.2 of Ovis aries. Classification (NCBI taxonomy): domain Eukaryota; kingdom Metazoa; phylum Chordata; class Mammalia; order Artiodactyla; family Bovidae; genus Ovis; species Ovis aries. Next base: position 16,885,108 of record NC_056071.1, read on the forward strand.
ATTTGTCAATCAGTACATATACTTGCGAATCATTTATTTACTTTTATTATTTTTTTTTTAAACTTTATTCTACAAGCCAAATTGTGTGGCCAGAAAGAAAGAAAAGAAAAGAGAAAGCTCTCAGGCCAGTGTCGACACTAGGGAGGTCCAGAGAAGGGAAGTCAATGGAGGAATGTAAAACCATGTTGTGCAAATTGGGACTTGAACCCACAGTCTATTTTTAATATTTATTTTTATTTATTTATTTGACTGCAGTGGGTCTTAGTTGCAGGACATGGGATCTTTAGTTGCAGTATGATGGATCTAGTTCCCTTACCAGGGATTGAAACCAGGTCCCCTGCTTTGGAAGCATATGTCTTAGTTACTGAACCACCAGGAAGTCCCCTGAACCCATGATCTTTTAACTGAGATCACACACCTGGTCTCAGAACTTAATGAACCTCAGTTCTTGATGTCTCATCACAGAAAGAATTCAGTGAGAGACAAAGTGACAGATGAAAATTGGATTTATTTAGAGAGAAACACACGCCATAGAATGTGAGCCATCTCAGAAGGCAAGACGACCTGTGAATTGTTTTTCTTTAATTGTTTTTAATTAACATTGTATCATAAGAGTTTCCACTTTTCTCTGAAAACATCATGCTTCTGACAACTGCATTTCCCCCCAACATTGCCTTTATTACACTGTAGGTTACTTGAATTGTTATACATTGAGTTTGCTTCCAAATTTTTGGCTGTTTTATGCAACTCTCAGGAAAAAAGATCTTAACCTATAAACTTTTCCCTACTCACCACCATATTTTCAACTAATAGATTTGAGATCCAAAGTGGAATTTCTAGTCTAAGTGCTTTAAAAAAATGTGGAACTAAATATTGCAAAATATCATTTACCAAATTAAAACCTGCTTTGGCCTTGATTCTTTGCTTATGGTCAGTATGAGCAGTTGCATTTTCACTTGGGCTTTTTGATTTGTGTATATAACAAATTTGGGCTTCCCTGGTTGCTCAGATGGTAAAGAATGTGCCTGCAATTCAGGAGACCCCTGTTCGATCCCTGGGTAGGGAAGATCCCCTGGAGAAGGGAACAGCTACCCACTCCAGTATTCTTGCCTGGATAATTCCAGGTGGGCTACAATCCATAGGGTCACAACAGGTCAGACATGACTGAGTGACTGGCACTTTTACTTTTCATAGCACATTTAAAGTGAATGAATGGACAGCTAAGCATAGGAAGGAAGGCAGCACAGAAATATAATGGCCATTTTTGTTTTAAAAAATAATTCTTACATTCTGGCATCTCATAATTTTGATAGGTTCCTTCTTACTTTCTTTTTACTCCCAGATCTGGTAATGGCAAGATAGAGTGGCAAAATTTATTTTTTCACTCAGCTATATTGTCATAGAAAGGAATTATGGATTTGTTTGTCAATTTACTTTTTAAATTTTGTGAAATGATGTCCGAAAAGAGACCATTGAAACAACCATTGGATTGACTTCCAAACTGGATCATCATTTTATCATTCATTTGAAATCTCATTTACCCCTAAAAAGCATTGCCAGTTCCCATAACAAATCAATTTTTGTGTCCTAATGCTCCTCAGACTCTCCTCAGTCACCCATGAATGGGTTGAGTACAGCTGTTCATGATCAACCCCTAAATATAACCCAGAAATGAAATCTTTCACCCCCAAATCTCCCTGACATAGATACTTCTTCACTGGCTCAACATTGGCAGAGAAATAAGATCATTTGTAGTCTCTGTTAGGAACCATTAAAGAGATTGCCAAGCAAAGTGGTGAAATGGAGACCAGCAGCCTTCTCTTCATCAAGGACACGAGATATGAGTTTAATTTGGATTATGAGTTTCTTGGGCAATGAGTATGGATATATGTTGGCAGGAGACATTAAATGGATTACCGAAAGAGGAATCTATCTCAGAGGTTTTCAGTTCTGTGCTGTTGACATTTTGGGCTGGGTAATTCTTTTCGAGGGGCTCTTCTGTGCATTGTAGGATGTTTAGTAGCATCCCTGGCCTTAACCACTAGATGCCAGTAGTAAGTGCTAGTTGTGACGACCAAAAATGTGTCCAGACATTACCAGCTGTCCCCTTGTGGGCTAAAACCACGCACAGTTAAGAACTACTGATTACCTGCAGTTGCTTAGTTTTCCAAGTCCTCTCTGAATCTTGCTTGGATTCCTTACCTACAAAATTAGAAGATTGAATTGGATGATACTTAGCCTCTAGCTCTAAAGACATCTGAACATGCAGAGGCCAGAGAAACAGATTTCTTATCTTTGGTGGTGTTGGTTTAATCGCAACTCTTGCAACCACATGGACTGTAGCCCAGCAGACTACTCTGTCCATGGGATTTCCAAGGCAAGAATACTGGAGTGGGTTGCTATTTCCTTCTCCCAGGTCAAACCCGGGTCCCCTGCATTGCAGGCAGATTCTTTGTTCGATACGATCTTTCAAACCCTAGACTTTTGTGACTCCTAAAGTTTAAAAATTGCTACAGTGGGGGACTTCCCTGGTGGCCCAGTATTAAGAACCTGCCTTCCAAAGCAGGGGGTGTGGGTTTGATCTGTGTGGGGAACTAAGATCCCACATGCCACTGGGCAGTTAAGTCTGTGAGCTTCAACAACTGGGCCCGCATGCCACAACTAGAGAGCCTGCGTGCTACAATGCAAGATCCCACATGACATAGCTAAGATCCAACGCAGCCAAACAAATCCTAAATGTTTGAAAAAAGTGCTATGGTGTTATGAAACTGTTTTAAAAGAAACACCATGGTGTTGTCAGTTGGGGAATATAAACAAGATGGGCTACTGTTTCCTCTAGGAAAAAATAACAATAATTGTTAGAGACCAGAACTCGAAATTGTATTTGTGCTAATGCCCTAAAGTATCCCAGGTTGGAAGCAAGCTGGAGTATGATAGAGTTGAAGATGCAGAAAAGTAGCCAACCCTGAGAAAATAGCAGTGAAGACAAAACCGATAGATGTCCAGTCTGAAAATACCCACATCATTTCTTTTAAATGTAAAATAATCAGATGACAGGAGTAAAGAAAAGGTTCAAGGAATTCAGGATCTGATTTCCTAAGAGCGCACGTGTCCGTTGGAAGGTTTATTCTTTCATCACTCGGTTGCTTAAGTTGCACAAGGACGAGAGACTAGCTAGGCGTGAAATCCACGAATTGCTTTCGGAGTACATCGAAAGGAATGGCTAATACATTTAGAACACTGCTGAGAAACAGAAGCTCAGGAGTTCTAGCACGGCCAAGAGGGTGGAGCGGCAAAAAGGTGGTTAGGGATAGCGAGCCACGCTCCACTTTCTGCTGCCATCACCGTGCAAAGAGCTTTTGTGATGGTCAGTGTCTCTTTGGACACACAGGCATGCTGCCTATCAGTATACCCTATGCGCCCAATAGAGCCAATGGATTTGGGTCTGGCTTCACAGACACGGCCACTCTCATCTGCAAGATAATGCTTGCCAAAATTCAATCAGAAAGAAGAAGGGATATTAAATCTGTCTTTCTTTTCCTTGGTCTCTCTCACCCTCTCTTTCTCTGCTAACCCTGCACTTCTAAACCATCCAGCAGGGCAAATTTCATAGTCATACCCTGAGCAATCATGACTGTGAAGGATAACTATAACATTATTTAAGTGCTTACCATGATCTTGAAACCTGGCTTGGCTTTGACCTCATGATATATTATAATAGAATACTATTAGAGCTTACTCTGTGCTCTTATGCTTGCATGTGTTAGATTAACTGTCAATAGAAATCTTTAAGGTTGTTGTTTAGTCACAGAGTCGTACCCAACTCTTTTCGACCCCACGGACTATAGCCCACTAGGCTCCTCTGTCCATGGAATTCTCCAGGCAAGAATAATGGAGTGGGTAGCCATTCCCTTCTCCAGGGGATCTTCCCAGTCCAGGGATCAAACTCAGGTCTCTCACATTGCAGGCAGATTCTCTACCATCAGAACCACCACGGAAGCCTTCCTCTACTGACTACTCTACTGACAAGGAATACAGTCTCTTCAATGAAGATGTGTAAAGAACCTCAGCTTTGGGGCCTCCATCTCTTACCTCTGTTATCAAAGACTCTGGTGCAGTTGGTCCCCTCCAGTGATCGCTGTGCAAAGAGGATGCAGCCAATAGAAATTCTGCCTGCCCAAACAATGGGGCGGTCTGGATAGAAAACCATCAACAGCAGTAGCTATTGAGGAGATTCTGTATTCTGTGCCCTGCATGGGGAGAGTTCCTGCAGGGAGTGCTGAGATCTGTCAGGTTTGGCTTTTCAACATTTTTGATAAGGCTGAAGCTCAAGTAAACCTACATCTCATTTGCCTGGGGTCAGGCACCACAGCCAGATAATCTGATCAAATTCAGCCCTTGCAGTGTGTGTCAGGCCAGCTGAGATGGAACACAGTAGGCTCACCTCCAAAGCAGAGAAATATTCTTCCTGTAATATTCTGTTGCAGTCCAAATAAACTTTTTTTTTTTGTTCTCCTTCTCAGATAAAAATGTAACCTGCCCTTAGGAGGAGGCATGGAAACTGAACAAACACCCATAGTTGTTGAGAGTGACTGACCCTTCCTTAGGAAAAACTAGAGCAAATGTCTTTTGATTTTTTTTGTTAAACCTTTGTTAATTTTTGATTGCAAATAATATATGTAATCAGTGTTCACTGAGGTAACTGAGAAAATACTGATTGGGGAGCAATGCAAAAATATTAAACATCCCTCATGCACTTTTACCATTTTCACGTATGTCTTTCCAGAATCTTCATGCATATATTTGTATACTAAGTACATTTGCTGGTCAATCACTAAATTGTGTCTGACTCTTTGCAACCCTATGGACCACAGCACGCCAGGCTTCCCTGTCCTTCGCTGTCTCCCAAAGTTTGCTAAAACTTCATGTCCATTGAGTCAGGATGCCATCCAATCGTCTCACCCTCTGTCACCCCCTTCTCCTCCTGCCTTCAGTCTTTCCCAGCATCAGGGTCTTTTCCAGTGAGTCAGCTCTTTGCATCTGGTGGCCAAAGTATTGGAGCTTCAGCTTCAGTATCAGTCCTTCCAATGAATATTCAGGGTTGAATAACTTTAGGATTGACTGGTTTGATCTCCTCGCAGTCCAAGGGACTCTTCGAGTACTTTCCAGCACCACAATTTGAAAGCATCAATTCTTTGGTGCTAAGTAAATAAGTACATATAAACAAGTAGTTTTAAGAGTATGAGAGTGACCTGTAATTGTTTTGAAATCTATCATTTTGGGGTATTTTTTTAAAATTTTTAAATTATTTCACTTAGAGAAATTTTGCAGGATCAGTATATAGTTCTGATCATACAGATTTATCAACAGTTTGCATTTTGCCCAATTTGCTTTATAATTCTCCTTCTGTCTTTCCTTCCATCTTCCCTTCCTTACCTGATCCTCTCCTTCCTCCCTCTTCATTCCCATCATCCATCAATCTACATCTTTATTTCTCTAATCTATCCTCTGTGTATCTGTCCACCTATTATTCTGAACCATTTGAGAGTAATTGGAGACATCACACCCTTCTAGTGTGTGTTTCCTACAAAAAAGGACATTCTCTTGTATAGCTACAATAAAATATTCTCTTACATACGCTCATAAAATTATGAAATCAAACAATAAACCTTGATGCAGTACTCTGTCTAACCAGAGTCCATCTTCAAATCTCATCAATTATCCCAGTAATGTGTTTTATAGCTCTTTCCCCCTTGTTTTGGATCCAATCCAGGATTACATATTACATTTAGCTGTCGTGGCTCTTTCATTTACTTTAATCTAGAACAGTTTCTCATCTTTTCTCTCTCATAACCTTGACAGTTTTGAAGGAAATGTCCCTCATGTGGATCTGTCTGATTGTTCTCCCATTGTTAGGGTCAGTGTTTGCATCCTTGGCAGATATATCACAAAAATCTTGCTGCAACCTTTTTGGGGCTTGACAGGAGGTACAAAGAGTTTGTTTGTCCCAGTATCGATGCTAAATTTGATCACTTGATCAAAATGCTGTCTTCCAGGTTTATCCACTATAAACTTATAGTTTTCTGCCTTATAATAAACAGTTTTCCCATGGGGAGATATTTTAGGGCCAGGGAAATGCCCTAAAAATAGAATATTTTTCATCAAACCACTAGCTTAACATCTACTTAGGTTCCCCGCCCCCCCCACTCTATCATTATTTTTTGTTTACTAGTTAGCTTTGTATGACAAGACAGAACTTTCCCTTACTATCTATCTGTGTATCTACCTTTCTAGCTATCAAATTGGTAAGGACTCGTGGATTATTCAATGAATTTTATAGGCCATCAATGACATTTTATTTTATTGCTCAAATTTCTGCAAAGGGAGCCACTTCATGCCGTCTTCTTCTTCTTCTTTGTTTTTTTTAAGTCATGTTCTCATCATTCTCTGGGCACTTTTTTAGTTTCTGGCAACACAAAATATTCCCAGCTAATTTTATACTTCCTTCATTCTGCTGTGGAATCAGATTTTCCTTCAAGAAACAATGGCTACTTTCATTGAAGAAAAGTCTTTAAAAACTATGTGCGCTCATTGCTACTGGTTTTTCTCATGGGACAGACCCAGGAGCTAAGAGAAATATCCCGCATGTATACAAAAACAAGACAACATGCTGATTTCTCCAGCTCAAGACCAAACAGTACGGTCTCACCTTTCTCTTTTTCATATTTTAGCTGTCTTTTCCAATAATGAGAAACCTGGTGAGATAACTGAAGAAATGTGTGCATATTTCAGCTAATAGGTTAATTGCACTGACTAATTTTAAAATATATTTTATTGATTTTAATTTATATATAATAAAATGCACCCATTTTACCTGTCCTATTTGAAGAGTTTTGTCAATGTGTGTACCACTGAAACCAACCACAGTCAGAATACAGAATGCTTCTAACACCTCTCCCCATTTCCTCCTACTTCTTTCTCACCCTCCACTATAGGGATCAACTATAAGGTAGCCACTGAGTTGCTTTTGGTCACTGAAAATCATATTCCCACTTCTAAAATTTGATATAAATGGAATCATAAAATAAGTCCCCCTGTTTCTGCTTATTTTACTCAGTATGATATTTTTGTGATTCTTCATCTATATGATTCTGATTGATTTTTGAATGATAAACCAACCTTGCATTCCTAGAATAAACCCGTATTTGTTCATAATTTGTTATCTTTCTATATGCTTTAACAGTTATTTTGTAAGTATTTTTTTATTGATAACATTTATTTATTTATTTGGTTTCAAAATTCTTTTTTTGCTTTACAATACTGTATTGGTTTTGCCATACATTGACATGAATCAGCCACGGGTGTACATGAGTTCCCAATCCTGAACCCCCCTCCCACCTCCCACTCCATATCATCTCTCTGGATCATCCCTGTGCACCAGCCCCAAGCATCCAGTATCCTGTATGGAATATAGACTGGTGATTCATTTCTTCCATGATAGTGTACATGTTTCAATGCCATTCTCCCAAATCATCCCACCCTCTCCCTCTCCCACAGAGTCCAAAAGTCCATTCTAAACATCTGTGTCTCTTTTGCTGTCTTGCATACAGGGTTATCATTACCATCTTTCTAAATTCCATATATATGTGTTAGTATACTGTATTGGTGTTTTTCTTTCTGGCTTACTTCACTCTGTATAATAGGCTCCAGTTTCATCCACCTCATTAGAACTGATTTTGTTTTGCTTTTAAAATATATTTGTTTTGAATTTTATGTCTTAGGTTGTTTTTGTTAAGTTTTGTGCACAAGGTAATAATGTTGGTCTCCTAAAATGTGGTAGAGAATGTTCTTTCTTTCTATACTGTATTAAATAGCCTGGAGAATATTGGTGTTATTCATTCATCAAATATTTGATAGAATTCACCAGTGAAATCATCTGGGCCTGGGATTTTCTTTGTGGGAAAGAATTTTAATAATGATATAAAGGTTCAGTCACCCTCTAGTAACTTAAAATACGTATATATTTAATTGAGTCCAATATTGAGATGTATAACCTTGGGGCAGGTTAGCATGACACATATTGCTTGTTCATTACCAGAAGTATAATATAATGGAATAAAATATAATTGTTTATTTTTAATTAAAATACCATTTTAGCTTTGGCTGTGCTGGTTCTTCGTTGCTGCACAGGCTTTCTCTAGCTGCAGCCAGTGAGGGCTACTCTCTAATTGCGCTGCTCAGCTTCTCACTGCGGTGGCTTCACTAGTGTCCCTCGCATTGTCAGGCATATTCCTAACTGGACCACCAGAGAGGTCCCAAAGTCTAATCTTTTAAACTCAGTGATATATTATGGTATATTTCTCCATCAACAAATACATGCAGGTACTGTAGAGCATTTCATTTCATGCAGGTATGACAGTTTATTTACCCGATTTCTCCCCTTGTGTATTCACACTACTTTCTTTAAACCGACTCTTGAAGCCTGTTTACTCCAGTGACGTTGCTAATGTCAGGCTAATGAACTGCCTCCACATTGCTAAGCCCAGTGGTAAGTTTTCAGTCCCTGTGTCATGTCACGTCACCCATGAGCAGTACTTGACTAAGTTATTCACTCTTTCCTCAACATACTTCCTTCACTTGGCTTCCAGGATACCAGTGTTTCTTGGTTTTCCCTTAACTCACCGATTGTTGTGTTTTAAAGGTTTCACTTCCTGTGGGACTTCCTGTCCGCTTCCTGAACTCTTAATGTTGAAATGATTCAAGACTCTGTTCTAAATCATCTTCTCATCCTTCTATTCCCTCAGTCCCTTGATAATCTCAACCAGACTTACAACTTTAAGTATCATTTCTGCTGATTATTTCAAATTTATACCTTTAGCTCAGATCCATCTTATAGTTCCAGACTCAGAAGTCTGATAGGCATTTCAAACTCATGTTCTACAATAAATTCTCCTCCATGAACTTTGTTACTTTGGTTGATGTCGATTCTGTCTTTCTTTATTCAGTTCTAAATACTTGGATTCAACTGTGACTCATCTTTCTCTTATAGTTGATCAAAATCCAAATTCTCTTGGCTTTACTTTTCTAATACATCCAGAATCTTATTACTTTTCATCATGTCATTGCACTGTCAATTATTATCACCCTTTATGCCTCTTCATGGGCTTCCCTGGTGGCTCAGACGGTAAAGCATCTGCCTGCAATGTGGGAGACCTGGGTTCCATCCCTGAGTCGGGAAGATCCCCTGGAGAAGGAAATGGCAACACACTCCAGTACTCTTGCCTGGAAAATCCCATGGACGGAGGAGCCTGGTAGGTTATAGTCCATGGGGTTGCAGAGTCAGACATGACTGAGCAACTTCACTTTTTTATGACTCCTTCCTCTCCTGCCCCTTTCAATCTAAGCCACCATCATTTCTTCCCTGGATTACTCATTAAAAAAAAAAAAAATTCTAATTCTAAAGCTGTTTTCAATGCATTCATATTGGATCACATTAATAATTGAATTTTTAAATTTTAATTACATCATTCCTCTACTCAAAATACTTCAATGTTTCCCCAGTTTACTCCTTATACAATCTAAAACCCTTATAACAGTTTATAGTTTTCTACATAGCCTGATCCCTGGTGTGTCTCCTTCTTACTCCTTGCTCAAAAAACTGTTTTCCTTACAATTCTATGAAAATTCCTGGTGGATATCTGTCCAAGGGCTTTGCCCTAACCACTCCCTCTTTTTCTGGAGTTCTACATAGCTAACCATTACCTTGAAATCAGCACTCAATTCTCATCCACCTAAAGCTGCCTACTTTGACCATCCTCACCCTCAGAGCTCCCAGTTCCACTTGCCCAGTTTTCCCTTTTCTTATTTCTATATAACTTGCCACCTTTTAATACAAAATTTTGTTGTTCAGTTGCTAAGTCTTATCTGACTATGTGACTCCATGGACTGCAGTGTGCTAGGCTCCTCTGTCCTCCACTATCTCCTGGAGTTTGTTCAAATTTATGTCCACTGAGTTGGTAATGCTATCTAACCATCTCATCCTCTGCTGCTCCCTTCTCCTTTTGTCTTGAATCTTTCTCAGCATCAGGGTCTTTTCCAATGAGTAGGCTCTTCACATCAGGTGGCCAAAGTGTTGGAGTTTTAGCTATAGCATCAGTCCTTCCAATGAATATCCAGGGGTGATTTCCTTTAGGACTGACTGATTTGATCTCCTTGCAGTCCAAGGGACTCTCAAGAGTCTTCTCCAGCACCACTGTTTGAAAGCATCAATTCTTTGGGACTTAGCCTTCTTTATGATCTAATTCTCACATCCATACATGACTACTGGAAAACCATAACTTAAACTATATATATAATTTTATGTATATATATATAATTTACTTATTTGTTATATTTACTCTTCATTGTATGTACTCTGTTAAAATTTAATCTTCTTAAAAGCAGAGATCTTTTTTTTTCTTTTATACCAGTATATCATGCATGTATCATGATGTAGGCAGGTCTTCTAAAACAAGGTGTATCTATCTAAAACATATTTATTTGTCTGCTGCCCATTAAATTAGTAATTCATCTATCATTTATATATTCCCATATCTATATCTATTAGCATAGCACATCCATATCTATTGATATATCTACTGTATTCTATCCATTTGTGTGGGTTTTTTTTTTTTTTGGATATTTACTTGTGTTGGACAGTGTTAGATAGTGCGAGAAAAAAGTAGACAAATATAGAGTGATGACTGGGATCACTCAGGTTGCTAGCACTGATTGTTAAATATTCAGGAATTTAAAACCCAGTTGTTAAATCAGTAGTAGCCTAAAATTGGCCTTGGTAAGAACTTTTACATTATATAAATTGGAAAATGCCACAAACAAGGGCTTTTCTCATCCCCGCTTAACCCCAGAGCCAATTTATCAGTGTCATTAGAAGTACAAGACTTATTCTTTGTCATCAAGCAGTTAAACTTCTAAGCATAGGATTCTGAACTATAATATATAATAGAACTTGAAAGTGAAAGCCGTTCAGTCCTGTCCGACTCTTTGCGGCTCCATGGACTGACTATACAACCCATGGAATTATCCAGGCCAGAATATTGAAGTGGGTAGCTGTTCCCTTCTCCAGGGGATCTTCCCAACCCAGGAACTGAACTCAGGTCTCGCACATTGCAGGCGGATTCTTTACCAGCTGAGCCACCAGGGAAGCCCAAGAATACTGAAGTGGGTAGCCTTTCCCTTCTCCAGCAGATCTTCATGACCCAGGAATCAAACTAGGGTCTCCTGTGTTGGCAGGTGGATTCTTTACCAGCTGAACTACGAGGGAAGCCCATAATAGAACATAGCAGGATGCTTCAAATTAACTCTTACTATACTTGTGTTTTGTGGAAATAAATGAGAACAGAGAGATGATTTATTCAGAAATTGACATAGTAAGGGAGTCAGGCACCATCACTTGTCTGGCAGAGACTCAGTGGCAATCAGGTAGTTAAAAAAGCTTTATAGTGAGAAAAGGGGAAAGCATCAGGTTGGAGGCTGTTGGCTTGGGGAAAGTGGATAAATATCAGAGGGGCACCTTGTGTAATTGTTTTGGTAAGAATATGTGGCTTTCTCTAGTTTGTCCTGAGTTGGATGAGAGGTGGGGTGACAGCTGGGGGAGCTGGTCATCCTTAACCCAGGCCTGACCATTCTGGCTGATTGCAGCAGAGGTTGCAGTTGGGTTTTCTGGGGTTCACGTGTGGATTAGAGAGTCCTATTGTCATGTATGGTCTGGTCATTGTCTGTATATTCAGTGTGCTTGGTGTCTATTTTGGTCATTCTCTTGCTTGTAAGAGATTAATCCATTCAGAGAAGGCTCAAATTCCAGATCTTTACTGCTCAGTGATTGTCAACAATGTCAATTGCATTGTGAGATCTCCTTGATGTTGTCATTATTTCATGGTGAAGATCACTGGGTGAGAGAGTGTCCCTGCATTTAACAGAATACACTGTTCTGTTAAACAGACATACTGTTCTGTGTATCTGGACAGAATACCCTGGACCAATGTTATTACTACTGTGATAAAACAACAGTTACTGGTTTCTGTAAGATGCTTTGGACCTAAGAACCTCAATTGCCAAGAGTACAAATCCCAGAGGTTCTGAGAATCACCCTTGCAGATCTAAGTATCTTTTTCATAATGCAAGGTATAGCCTGCCCTACCTTGTCTGTTAGATCCAAGTACAAAAAAGTATTAGCAATGACAGAGATGCCACCATAATGAGTGTGCAAGAAATGTAGAGCAAGGCGATTGTACAGCACTATTCATGTCAATGAGTGAAACTCGTCTATATTTCACCTAAGGCAGAGTAGTACCCTTAACGACTTCTGCCAGAGTCCGTGATAAGTATTTTTATTTCCACTGTTTGCTCTGAATGTTCTCATAAATGATCAGTCCATTTAAAATATGGCAGCATCTATTCTAAGGATATTATATTGAGATAACCTATTTAAGCATGTTAATGATATTTAAATGTAAAAATTCAGCTTAGGCTTTGTTGCTCTTTTGGCAGTAGAACTATGGTCCATTGTTGAAAGTCAATATAAGGATGATTTGGCATTAATAAGAACTATGGAAATGGAGCAGGCACTGCCTTGAGAATGTAGTGGACTTCTTGTTATTTAATGCTTTCAGGCACTGGTTCTAGCTTTGAATGGGAGGTTGAAATAGATTAACTTTAATGTCCCTTTCAATGCTAGGACACTGTGACTCAGAATGATTCTTGAGAGATGCTGATTGATGACTAACTACTCTAAGGAAAAGAGAATGGCTGATTTTAGGGTAATCACATAGAAGAAATAGGGATTGGCTTCCCAGTGAACTGAGTTTTGCTTAGTTTCTGAGCCAGAGTTATAAAGGGAAATTGACTAGCCTTATGTCGTTTCATCTGCCACATAGAGGACTCTATTAGTCATCTGTTCTCCCCCTAATAATTTGGTATACTTTCTCCTTAAAGACTATGTAGATCATATAACTGAAGATGTTCCTATTTTTATTTTAGGGATATGAAACCAAGGGGCACATTTTCAGTTAAACGTTTTAACTGCATACATTCAAACTGCCTCTCTATTTATGGTTTTTCTTCCTGTTCTCAGTCTCCTATTCTAAATGACAGTGTGTTGACTCTTTATTTTTATGTTTGGCATTTATGTACATTATGCACACTTCTGAACTCCACAAACCCTTTGTGAAGTGAAATAAAAAATCAATGAGAGGTTGGATAAGTGGATGGAAGGGTAACAACTTGGAAAATCGGTGTTCTTTTTGGTAAGCACCAGTAAGTGTGATGTCATCATGCTCCACGAAGATGGAATAATTTGTCAATCACTATTATTGCCAGCAATTTAATCCATTACCCAACATCCAAATTTTTATTTTTATTTTTTTTTTGCCGATGGGTTCCCATTTTAATAACTATCAGCCCTAATCCAAAATTCATTTGGAATAATGATGATAAATGGCGGAATCTAGTTGGCCAACAATGTTGTTCTTGGATTTGTTTTGCATAACATTAATAGTGTTCAGTACATATTAGATACGTATGAGAAGGTTTCTCACAATATAAGTTCCATGTTGAACAGAAAACTTATAAAATAACAGCTGAGTTTTATACAAGCTATTTACAATAGCTAAACTTTGGGTCCCAGAATGGTGGTACACTTGATCCGCCATCTTTGTTAGATTGAACTTGGAATTACTTCTGCAGTAGTAAAAAGTGACTGCTTCTCTATTATTATTACTGATCTGAGAAGGTGTAGAATGTTGTGTTCAGTTCTGGATCACTTCCTTGGGAAGGACACTGAAAACCAAAAATGGATTCAGAGGAATTTCACAAATTGATGAGGGGTTTGGAAGTAGCTCAGGTGTCACTTGCAGGAACTGTGAATGCTTAACCTGGAAAAGTGATGGCTCTAAATTGATAAGGTTCTTTCTTTCTCATATCAGACTTTAATTTGTCCACTGTTTACTAACCTCTGTGCATAAATGGAAGTCTTCCAAAAATACAGATACCCCTATGCATATGGCATATGTTTGTTGTACCACAATGTAATTTGTGAAGTTCCTGCATGGGTGCTAAGTTGCCTCAGTCATATCTGACTCTTTTGGGACCCAATGGACTGTAGCTTACCAGGCTCCTCTGTCCATGGGATTTTTCTAGGCGAGAATACTAGAGTGTGTTGCCATGCCCTCCTCCATGGACTCTTCATGACCTAGGGATCGAACCTGTGTCTCTTATGTCTCCTGCATTGGCAGGTGAATTCTTTTCCACTAGCTCCACCTGGGAAGTTGCCTATGAAGTTCCTGAAAGATCCTAAAAGCTCTTGCAAAAGGTCTATAAGATGTAGTTTTATGTTTACTGCCTGCTGGAAATCTGTCAAGACCCCTTTGTATACACCTCCTAGACCGTGTTCTGGGGAAGATCAGAGTAGATTTTGCCTGTTACTCACCTTGCCTTTTGTTTTCTTGCTGAAGGCATCTTAGATGGGTAGGTGCGGAGAGATGGATGCCTGCAGTCTGATAACTGGTTCCTAGGACAGGAAGCTGAATCCAAAAGAGCCTTGATGGGACTTCCCTGATGGTCCAGTGGTTAAGAATCTGCCTTCTAAAGCAGGAAAGGGAACGTGGGTTTGATGTCTGGTTGGAGTAAGATCCCACATGCCTCTGGGCAACTAAGCCCTCGTACCATGACAAAAGGTCCTGTGTGCTGCAACTAAGACTCGATGCAGGCAAATTAGTTAATTAATATAAAAAAGAGCCTTGGTAGGGAACACTGCTTTTCCTACCCCTGCCTTTACCCCTAAAATAACTCTTGAATCTACATTTATCCCTAAGCACTATCCTGATGAGCGAACGTAAAGGAGACATAAATTGGCTGACTTGCTCTTTCAGTGGCATAGTCTCAAGGAATTTTATAGCTTAGACATTCTGGACACTCCTGTAGTAGAGCAGGGCCAGCTGATGATGCTGATTTACTCAAGGCAGACAAGGAAATCTCTAACAGTATTCCCTGCCAACTCTGATACTCGCCAAGTGTCCACAGCCTGCTTGACTTCATTTGTAATGGCTGCAGACTTCTCCTTTAGTGAAAATCTACTGGCTATTAAAATATCCTAGGACTGGTGGTAAATGAAGCCATCTTCCCCCATCTACTTATTTGCCTTAACCTTCAGACAGACCCCGTGAAACAAATAGCTTAGCAGGCCCATTGTCAAAGGAGGTCATGGTGATAATATGGGACCAGGTCTGATCACTGACAGGCATTTGGTTAAAAAAGAGGTTGTGTAGGTTTAATTAAGAATGAACATACTCTTCTATAGATAGCCAGCTGAGGTCTCTCGAATCCTTAAGTCAAGTATTGTGAAAGTAAATTGGACAGGACGTTATTTGATTTTGTTTTTAGCATATGTAGCTTTCCAATTATGCATTGCTTATGCCAATAATACATTAATTTGCATTTCTTGACATTTGCATTACTTGAATAGGAGTTGAGGTATTGAAAACATGAAGCACATTGGACAAAAATTTGGCGGTAAAATTGAGCACCAATCATGGTTTAGTTAGGCATAAGTGAGTTATTTAATCCAATGAAAGAAAGAGTAAACAAGTGATCAAATAATATTTTTATTTTTTTAAAGATATGATTAAGGTGATTTCCATCTCTGGAAAGTTAGACAGGTTTTTTACTGGGCCGATTAGGAAGAAGTCTTGAGTGGTCTTCTATGGGAACAAAAGGAAAGAAAGAGGTATTTTAACTGGTATTTTAAGCAGAATCATCAGTAATAACATATTCTACTTAATAACAGTTTTAATTTCCCAAAGTCCTCTACATTAACCATATCATTTTATTTTGAGGTGATTTAGGCAAATTATCATTATTATCCCATTCAATAGATAAAGAAATGGAGACAGGCAGGGTAAATAATGTGCTTAAAGTTACACAGCTGGTTAATAAGTGGATTGAATCCAGGGTTCAGGTCTCTTAGCTTAGCCATTTCCTCTTTCCACTAGATCATGTCACCTCTCAAAATTTGCTAGTGATCTCCATCTGATTTAAACCTCTAGCGGCTAAATATACCTTAATTACTTCCTTCCTTCTGTCCCACCCCCCTCCTTTTCTCGCAGTCTTTCTCCACGCCATTCCTTCCCCCTCCTCTCTTCCTTCCTTCCTTTTTCTTTTCCTCCCTTTCCCCTTCTTTCCTTCCCTTCCTTGTTTTCTGTTTTTCTTTCTTTGCGGCACTGTGACATTAGTCGACATCAGCAATCTCTTTGTTTCGGACTTATAAAACCTTTTCATCCCTCCTTCCTCATTCTGAAAGGTACCATAGCTACTTAGCATGTGCTTTGAAGGGATTATTTATGTATATACACACACACGCATATATTTGGCTTTGAATACCAAGCTCTTAAACTCGCTTACTCACAGTAACCCCGAGGTTTACATTCTTAATTCCTTATCTGAAGTACGGTGGGAGTTATTATAAAATAACTCCTTTATAGAGCGATTCTGAGGATTAAGCTTGATCGTTATGTGATGGACTTATCTGAACTTCTGCAATACTGAGATGTGTGTACTCAATAAATGGTAACTATTGCTGTTGGATTGTTTAATCATGAAGCAACAATGAAACTGAAATTTAAAAGAAGACAAAAATCCATCTTCATTTCAAAGAATGAGGATGGAGTCACAGAATACACAGCACTGATTTGAGATCAGTTCCAAGCATTGTTATTAGTTGGCTTAATGCCCTTTCTGGGGAAATCCCATCAAATTTCCTAGTTTTCCTTGCATATGAAAGATTCACATTGGGTTGAAAAAAAGCACAGCTAGTGGGGAATGAATGGATGATGGAATTCATAAAATGTCTGTGGAATCATAATCAGGATTTATCAGAATGGGCAGCCTCTGATTTGTCAGTGAGGTGAGAAGTTATTTAAAGATCAGGCCTTGGGAGAAACATCTTCAGAATTTGACAGAGAGAGTGCTAAGTTAAATACATTAGTAGGGAAAACGAATAAGGTCCAGAGGGGAAGGGAGACTTCAGTCATGGTTTGGTCTCTTGGAATCAATCAACATCAAAAGGGTTCCTTCCAAGAGGAATTCTAGGATCTCAGCTTCTCCAGCAGTGGACCAGTGGAGGCCCCATCCATAGCAGTGTCACGTCTTAAATCAGGCCTCTCACCCTGGCTGTTGATACATAGCTGGGTGGGGACCAGCTGAGTAATTGAATATGAAGCCCCATGCCAAATGGCTCCATTCAGATCGGTAGAAAGCAATGACAGGGTTAGTGCAGGAGAGGTCAGCCTCTGTTGGGAAAGTGCAGCCATGTCTGGCACCACTGACTCAAAGGAGTTGATTTCAGCTGATTCTCAGAACCAGAAGTTCTCTTACCCCTCGGCATTTCCCCATTTCCCCGCATTGCATTATAGACTTTCTTTTATTTATTTCCTTCCAAATACAGGTTTCCTAAGTTACAGCAGAAACTCTCCCCTCTGAAAGATCCAACATCTGATGTGCATTTTAACATCTCACTTCTATATGTTAATTATTTTATTTAAGAAATAGTTGGAAGCTGACTTAGGCATAGGGATATAAAATCCATTTAAAGTTTCTCTTAACGTTGTCATCCCCCCCGCCTCCAGAATCTGGGCACTTGGCTAAAAGCTTAGTGTAGTATTGCAGTGATGCGTGAACCCTCCCTCCCTCAGCCCCCAGTTTCTCATACCCAACCATTTTACTTCCAAGATGGGCAATGTGCCTAAGAACAGGATCAGGCTGGCACAGTACCTACCAGAGGAGGAGGAATCCTTGCTTTCAGAGGGAAGCATTGAACCACATCTCTCAGAAGGGGAGGCTGACCCCTTCCTTCTCTTCCCACCCCCTCCATCTGGAAGAGAAGAGAAACACAGAGATGTGGAAGTTGCCAAAGTTTAATTACTTCTACTGAAAGTGCCAAAAAACCGTGAAAACTTATCCTTTAGTGAAAAGAACCCAGAGGGCCTTGTGGACATTTGCAGCAGTCTGTTTGTCTTTTTTTTTTCCTCTCTCTCTTTTCTTCTTTAGTCCCCCAAGTAGCAAATTTCCATTTTTCCTTTCCAAGAAGCAAGAGGACAGATTGTCCCTTAGAGACTTCAAAGGGGTGTTTTGGATTCTGTCACCTCAGTTAGAACTGTTGAGACATCCTCAAATACTTCTGCATTAATATCCGCACAACCTGAAACTTCAAGAGAGCGTGTACTCACACCATCAGCTCATTGTGTCAACTATCCGTCCAGACACCTTGTATTAAAATAGAGCCCATCTCTGACTAATCCATAGGGGGCCATGTCAGCAGATATTAAAATGGGTGATTTTTAATTTTTGTCTGGGAAGAGGGGCAACAAAGACTTAGACAACATAGGAACAACAATTAGAAAATTGTAATATGAAAGTGTAGGCAATTAGATGATAATTAACATTCTCATTAAACAACCATTATCAAGTGTTTACCATATGTCAAATCTATAGACTTTCATGGGTGTTATAATTATTCCTCATGACAACTCTGTGAAAAAAAGCTAATATTGTCACTTAATAGATTCAAAGAAAGCTACATTTTCAGTGGAGATAAAGAACCTGACCAGAGTCACCCAGCTAAGGGACAGGGCTATAATCTCAATTCATGTCTTGTCGTCCCAAGACCAGGGGATCAGGCCTCAGTGAAGACTTAATTAGGTGAAGGCTGATCAGGCTTGCAGATTGCCTACACTTGATTTATCTGTCTTTTCTCTCCCTGTGGCATATTTTTGGTACCTTTTAGCAATACCTGTCCGAGAAGGCAATGGCACCCCACTCCAGTACTCTTGCCTGGAAAATCCCATGGATGGAGGGGCCTGGTAGGCTGCAGTCCATACAGTTGCTAAGAGTCGGACACGACTGAGCGACTTCACTTTCCCTTTTCACTTTCATGCATTGGAGAAGGAAATGGCAACCCACTCCAGTGTTCTAGCCTCGAGAATCCCAGGGACAGAGGAGCCTGGTAGGAGGCCGTCTGTGGGGTCGCACAGAGTCAGACACAACTGAAGCGACTTAGCAGCAGCAGCGGCAGCAGCAGCAATACCTGTACACTTGGACTGATATTTACCAACCCGAAGACAGGCGAAGCAAAATTCTCTCTGCTGCTGATGAGTAGGTTGAGGGGTAGCTGAGAGTATCAAGTAATTAAAATTATGTAAAAATCATCAGTGAATCACAGTGATTGCTATTTTCTAACTTTTATATCAAGAAGTTGAAACTGGTGACATTTAGAGAATAAGTTTATTCCAAAGAGCAAATTTGGAAGTTGAAGACTCTAAACAGCATTGCTTGAAAGAAATAAACCTAACATTCTTTCCACACTTAGCAGCAAGTCTTTTCTTACAAAGGAGTCTTTTTCATTACCAAAGGGACATTGTGGTGTTTCTGTCTTGTTGGTGACCCTTTCAAGAGCCACACGTCTTTCTTATGGTTCCTGTGAAATCAGTGTGATTTGCTTTTTGATTTCTTCTATCTCTTTCTTATAAATCTTTTTCATTGTGGATTTATCACACAAGTCTGTGTAGCAGCTAAAAATTATCCTTTAATACAATATAGGCACCAAACATTAACTTCTACATTGGAGGAAATCTGTATAGAAGATGATGGTGCAACTGGGGAATTTCAATTTCAAGTCCTTTTTTCTTTTCAAATCTTTGGTGTACCTGATCCTTCCCTAACATCACATGGAATATAGAAATTGCCCTTAGAAGTTAAGACATTGGTTTTGCTAGTTCAGTATTAGCCTCTAGTTGAGGCTCAGGTTTTAATTTCTCAACATTTGTCAAATAATTCATTTTGAACTGAATTGGGCTCAGAGGTTACATGTATGATGACTGGGAATAGAGAGACAACATGAATGGTAAGAATTTGAGAAAAAAAAAAATCAGCTGAGAGTCTTATGGGTGTTCCCTTGTAGTTCACTCTTTGTTTCTTTGTTTTTCTCTTGCTGACTTTAGAATCCTCTCTTTAACTTTTGACATTTTAATTATAATATTTCTTGCTAATGGTGCGATGCTGTGCTCAGCTGAGTCTAACTCTTTGAGACCCCACAACTCCACATACTGTAGCCAGCCTGACTCCTCTGTCCATAGGATTCTCCTGGCAAGAATACTGGAGTGGGTTGTCATTTGCTTCTCCAGGGCATCTTCCCCACCCAAGGATCGAACCTGCTGCATTGCAGGCAGATTAGTTACCACTGAGCCATCAGAGAAGCCCTTATAAAATGTCTTGGGTTTGGACAAATATATGCAACATTAGGGTATCATACAGGATAGTTTCACAGCATCATCTTTCAGGATTCGAAATAGCTCAACTGGAATTCCATCACCTCCACTAGCTTTGTTCATAGTGATGCTTTCTAAGGCCCACTTGACTTCACATTCCAGGATGTCTGGCTCTAGGTGAGTCATCACACCATCAAGATTATCTTGGTTTTGAAGTTCTTTTTTGTACAGTTCTTCTGTGTATTCTTGCCACCTCTTCTTAATATCTTCTGAAAGAGATGGGAATACCAGACCACCTGACCTGCCTCTTGAGAAACCTATACGCAGGTCACGAAGCAACAGCTAGAACTGGATATGGAACAATAGACTGGTTCCAAATAGGAAAAGGAGTACATCAAGGCTGTATATTGTCACCCTGCTTATTTAACTTATATGCAGAGTACATCATGAGAAACGCTGGGCTGGAAGAAGCACATGCTGAAATCAAGATTGCCAGGAGAAATATCAATAACCTCAGATATGCAGATGACACCACCCTTATGGCAGAAAGTGAAGAGGAACTCAAAATTCTCTTGATGAAAGTAAAGTTGAGAGTGAAAAAGTTGACTTAAAGTTCAATATTCAGAAAACAAAGATAATGGCATCCGGTCCCATCACTTCATGGGAAATAGATGGGGAAACAGTGGAAACAGTGTCAGACTTTGTGTTTTTGGGCTCCAAAATCACTGTTGATGGTGACTGCAGCATGAAATTAAAAGACGCTTACTCCTTGGAAGAAAAGTTATGACCAACCTAGATAGTATATTCAAAAGTAGAGACATTACTTTGCCGACTAAGGTCCGTCTAGTCAAGGCTATGGTTGGGTCAAGTCAGTGGTCATGTATGGATATGAGAGTTGGACTGTGAAGACAGCTGAGCGCCGAAGAATTGATGCTTTTGAACTGTGGTGTTGGAGAAGACTCTTGAGAGTCCCTTGGACTGCAAGGAGATCCAACCAGTCCATTCTGAAGGAGATCAGCCCTGGGATTTCTTTGGAAGAAATGATGCTGAAGCTGAAACTCCAGTACTTTGGCCACCTCATGTGCAGAGTTGACTCATTGGAAAAGACTCTGATGCTGGGAGGGATTGAGGGCAGGAGGAGAAGGGGACGACAGAGGATGAGATGGCTGGATGCATCACTGACTCGATGGACGTTAGTCTGAGTGAACTTCGGGAGATGGTGATGGACAGGGAGGCCTGGCATGCTGCAATTCATGGGGTCACAAAGAGTCGGACACGACTGAGCGACTGAACTGAACTGAACAGGATAGTTTCACTACCCTAAAAATCCTCTATGCTCTGTCTCTTCATCCTTCCCCAGCAACCACAGATCTTTTACTGTTTCCATAGTTTTGCCTTTTTCAGAGTGTTATTGGAATCATACAGTATATCTTCTTTTCAGGGTGGCTTCTTTCACTTAGAAATATGCATTTAAGCTGCCTCCATGTCTTTTCATGGCTTGAAAGCTCATGTCTTTTTAGTGTGGAATAATATCCCATTGTCGGGATTTACTGCAGTTCATTATTCATTCACCTACTGAAGAATGTCTTGATTGCTTCCAAGCTTGGGCAACTACAACTAAAGCTACTATAAAACATCCTTGTGCAGGCTCTTGTGTGTATATGACGTTCGCCTCCTTTGAGTAGATACTGAGACTGTGACTGCTGGATTGTTGGTAAGGCTATTTCTAATGTTGTAAGAAATTGCCCAAATGTCTTCCGAAATGACTGTCCCATTTTGCATTAGCAGCAGCAATGAGTGAAAGTTCATGTTGCTCCACATCCTTATCTGCACTTGGGTGTTGTCTGTACCTTGAATTTGGGCCATTTTTATAGGTGAGGAGTAGTATCTCATTGTTTTGATCGTAAGTTCCTCGTGACATAGGGTAAGGAGCATCTTTTCATATCTTATTTGCCATCTCTATGTATTCTTTGGTGTGGTGACTGCTTAGATCTCACCCCTTTTTCTAATTGAATTGTTTTCTTATTGATGAGTTTTAAACTATGCTTTGCTTTTGATTTCTGGTGTCTCAAAGGGAAAGTCCTATGAAGAAATAGTTGTATTATGCACATTGCATTTTTCTCCAACTGAGATATAAGAAAAATCTTGGCAGTGAATGGATACATTGTCAGACATTTGCAAATTATGATATTTGAGGTTATGCCTATAAAGGGCATAACCTTTATGGTGGGGCTTATCGAGTACATGACAGCGTGCACTGGATAAGCCAGAGGACCAATTTATAACCAAGTACTATTATCCACATTTGGTACCTGCATTTGCATTGGTATTTACAATTGCTTTGACATCAATGACACCGAAGTGACATAATTCATTTTTAATGCAGTACTTTTCAAACCAAGTTCAATAGATGCCTGCTAATCTGTGGATATATTGTTTGAAATCCAGAAAAGTTTTGTCCCTTTATTCAATAATGAGAAGCACCAGAAATATGTGTCTTTGATCTCAAACTACAATAATTTCCACAGTGCTATCAGAGACTTTCTTTGCTTTGGCTAGAGACAGGCTTGGGCCAGTTTCTTGTCCTTTCTCACTAATTCATTTCTGAATTGCAAATTTTTTTCTTTTTCAAGCCAGGGATGCAAAAGCAGGGAAAACTGTGTGTCCAAACACATCCTTGTCTTTTTCCCTATTGACAGGATGACCTACAAATGGGGCTTAAGACTGTGGACTTGTAACTTCTCATTGGGAAGTAAAATGCTTGGGTCCTGAGAAATACAAAGGAGATGGAGGAAAAGCAAAAAAGACCTTCAATGGCCTCCTTCCCCAAGAGTCTGTATTATGTGACCTTGGGATATACTGCAGGATTCACAGTGGGTGCCTGTTAGGTACCCAAGCAGCTGTTGGTAGGAAAATGGATAGCATTATCCACTGGAAAGGGTGGCTTGGTCATTGCGTGCTAGAATGGAGACCTGAGTCCCATCTGATTTTTCAAGGGAAGTTGTGAATCTGATTTTCATGTGAAATCTCCTAATTTTCAAATATTGGCAGTGAGTTCATATCTTGTTCATAGCCCTGTGACCTTAATAAAATGTATCTGTGGATGAGATCTGGCCTGCTACAGGGCTTCCAGCTGGTGACGTCCACTCTATGTGGGTTCATTTTGCTGATGATTTGCTGATGAGAAATTACACTTTGACAAACACAAGGTAGCTATTTAAAAACATACACAGGTAGCACCTTTAGTTTAATTTCATAAGCACATGCATCTTGATTTTGAAAATATTCATGCCAAAACATCTTGGTTGGCTCTCCTGAAAATGGGAGATGACACTCCCTTTCTGCATGCTACCTAATCTATCTAACACTTACCCACAAAAAGGGATCCATTCTTGAAGGCATTGCAGTTTTACCCAGGTAAGGATTTATAAGACTGGCCTTCTGAGTGTGGGTGACTAGATTTCAAGACCTGTGCACCAGGCCCTGATAAAAGGAGGATTATAAAGGGAGCAGGATGGAGGAGAGACTCAGAACAGAAGTCTCAGGAAGCAGAGTTGCTAGGTTGCAGAGGCCTGGAAGTTAGCCATCACATAATGTTATAGGTCTTTGAAGCTCTGTGGAAGATGAACATAGTCACCTGAAAAACACCCCCTGGTCAGAAAAACCTTATATCTGGGCTTATACAAACTTCATTTATATGTAAGTAGATGTGGTAGGAAATAGAGATACCAATGAAGGGTGATGTGGTGTTCTAGGGCTTGATTTGTATTTATTTACTCTTGGGCTTGGTCTTCCCTGGTGGCTCAGATGTTAAAGAATCTGCCTGCAATGCAGGAGACCTGGATTCAATCCCTGGGTTGAGAAGATCCACTGGAAGAGGACATAGCAACCCACTCCAGTATTCTTGCCTAGAGAATTCCGTGGACAGTGGAGCCTGGCGGGCTACAGTCCATGGGAACACAAGGAGTTGGACACATTTGAAGTGACTTAGCATGCACAGCTCAGTCAATTAAGTGAAGACAGTCATTGCATATCTTTGTCATGAGAGAACGGTGGTTGGGAAAAGTGCCGGTAACTGGGTTTCACCAGAGTCACGCTGTCAGATTAACACTATGTGAAAAAAGATCCAGTACAACCTTCCAGAAAGAGAAAAACTTAGTCAACCAACTGTTTTGTTTTTTTGGTCCGTGTGATACTACACGAAAGTTTAAGATCAAGCAAACTTGAATGCTTAAAAAACATATTCAGTGTGTAGCAGATGGATTTGAAAGATCTACCTCTGGGTCCTTAGTTATGAAGAGACACTTTCTTGGATGGGAATGAAGCATGTAGCTTGGTGATAGCTAAGAAAATTAGTTTATTCTGCCCCAGAGAGAAATAGATAAACTAACAAAGTTTCCTAGGCTACATAATGCTGTTCTTGGAGACTTCTGCCTCCCAGAGTGAATCCTGGTCCTTCCAACCACGACACCACCTCCCTGCCCCTTCCTCGGCCCCCCGCCTCCACCCCCGTCCACCCCACCGCCACTTACTGTCAGTCAGTGTTTAAAATGGGAAACTCTCGAATCTGGTTCCTAAACCATTTCCAGCAAATCTGTGAGGGAAAGAAAAGGACCTCTGATTTAGACTTGGACTATAAAGCTCCATTTCACACTCTTTTGAGATATTCCAGGAGGCCTCCAAAATCAGCTCTTCCCTCATTTCCATAAGCACGTGTTTTCACTTTTCTTCTCTCTTCTCTTCCCTCCAGTCTCTTGCTTTTCCTTACATTACATATTTGTAGGGTACATGATATCTAAGAGACTCTGTGCTATGCTCTAGTGTTTTTTGAAAGTTTTCATGGTCTTCTCAGGTTCGAAGGCTTTGTTAACAATTTTAGCCACTCATTATGTAGAAATAAATAATAGTTATTTATTAGAGAATTGTAGAGCTTACTATCAACATACTAACATTAAAGGAAAAGAGAAAGAGAAACAGTAGAGGACACACCACCAAACTGGGTTTTGACCAACATCCTGACTTAAACAGTTCTGGGAAGTCCCATATCACAGTAAATCTAGAGTCCCAGTTGGGAAAAGGTGTCAGGCAGGGTGTCCACTCTGTGGGTGAGACTTCAGAGATTGCAGTTCTGGGTTCTCATTTATATTTCCAGCGAAAGTCACTTAGTTGTGTCCAGCTCTTTGCGACCCTATGGTCTACACAGTCCGTGAAATTCTCCAGGCCATAATACTGGATTGGGTAGCCTTTTTCTTCTCCAGGGGATCTTCCTACTCCTCCAGGGATCGAAGCCAGCTCTCCCACATTGCAGGCAGATTCTTTGCCAGCTGAGCCACGAGGGAAGCCCAAGACTACTGAAGTGGGTAGCCTGTCTTTTCTCCAGAGAATCTTCCCAACCCAGGAATTGAACTGGGGTCTCCTGCATTGCAGGTGGATTCTTTACCACCTGAGCCATAAGAGAAGCTTTTCTTTCTTCTTAAGAGCAAGTATTTTAATTTCATAGCTGCAGTCACTATCTGCAGTGATTTTGGAGTTTAAGAACATAAGATCTGTCACTGTTTCCATTTACTTACAATGAAGTGATAGCACTGGATACCATGTTCTTCATTTTTTGAATGTTGAGTTTTAAGCTAGTTTTTTTCACTCTCTTCTTTCACTTTCTTCAGGAGGCTCTTCAGTTCTTCTTAACTTTCTGCCATTAGGGTGGTGTCATCTGTATTTCTGAGGTTATTGATATTTCTCCCAGCAATCTTGAATCCAGCTTGTGCTTCATCCAGCCTGGCATTTCCCATGATGTGCTCTGCATTTAAGTTAAATAAGCAGTGTGACAATAGACAGCCTTGAAGTACACCTTTCACAATTTGGAACCAGTCTGTTGTTCCAGGTCCAGTTCTAACTGTTACTTCTTGACCTACATACAGATTTCTCAGGAGACAGATGAAGTGGTCTGGTATTCCCATCTCTTGAAGAATTTTTCAGTTTGTCATTATCCACATAGTCAAAGGCTTTGGAGTACTCAATAAAGCAGAAGTAGATATTTTTCTGAAACTCTATTGCTTTTTCTAGGATCCAACAGATGTTAAAAATTTGATCTCTGGTTCCTCTGCCTTTTATAAACCCAACTTGGACATCTGGAAGTTCATGGCTCACATACTGTTGAAGCCTGGCTTGGAGAATTTTGAGCATTGCTTTGCTAGCATGTGAGATGAGTGCAATTGTGCTGTAGTTTGAACATTCTTTGGCATTGTCTTTCTTTGGGATTGGAATGAAAACTGACCTTTTCCAGTCCTGTGGCCACTGCTGAGTTTTCAAAGTTGCTGGTATATTAAGTGAAGCACTTTAACAGCATCATCTTTCAGGACTTTAAATAGTTTAGCTGGAATTCCATCACCTCCACTAGCTTTGTTTTTAGTGATGCTTCCTAAAGCCTCCTTGACTTCACACTCCAGGATGTCTGACTCTAGATGAGTGATCACACAATCATGGTTATCTGGGTCATTAAACTCTGTTTTGTATACTTCTGTGTATTCTTGCCACCTCTTCTTAATATCTTCTGTTTCTGTTAGGTCCATACTATTTCTGTCCTTTACTGTGCCCATATTCACTTGAAAAGTTCCCTTGGTATCTCTAATTTTCTTGAAAAGATCTCTAGTCTTTCCCATTCTATTGTTTTCCTCTTTCTTTTCAGTGATCACTGAGAAAGGCTTTCTTTTCTCTCCTTTATATTCTTCGGAATTGTGCATTCATATGGGTATATCTTTCCTTTTCTCCTTTGCCTTTCACTTCTCTTCTTTTCTCAGCTGTTTATAAGTCCTCCTCAGACAACCATTTTGTCGTTTTTCATTTCTTTGTGTTGGTGATGGTCTTGATCACTGCCTGCTGTTCAATGTCAGGAACCTCTGTCCATATTTCTTCAGGCACTCTGTCTATCAAATCTAATCCCTTGAATCTATTTGTCACTTTCAGTGTATAATCACAAAGAATTTGATTTAGGTCTTACCTCAATGGTCTGAATTGTGCAATAAGGAGTCTATGATCTGGGCTTCCCCACTGGTTCAGTGGCAAAGAATCTGCCTGCAATACAGGAGACATGGATTTGATCCCTGGGTTGGGAAGATCCTCTGCAAGAGGAAATGGCCACCCACTCCAGTATTCTTATCAGGAGAATCCAATGGATAGAGGAGCCTGGCAGGCTACAGTCCATAAGGTCCCAAATAGTTGGACACGACTGAAAGGACTGAACATGCATGAGCACGGTCTGAGCCACAGTCAGCTCCTGGTCTTGTTTTTGCTGACTGTGTACAGCTTCTCCATCTTCAGCTGCAAAAAATATAATCAACTTGATTTTGGTATTGACCATCTGGTGATGTCCATGTGTAGAGTCTTCTCTTGTGTTGTTGGAAGAGGGTGTTTGCTATGACCAGTGCATTCTCTTGGCAAAACTCTATTAGCCTTTGCCTTGCTTCATTCTGTACTCCAAGGCCAAATTTGCCTGTTACTCCAGGTATTTCTTGACTTCCTACTTTTGCATTCCAGTCCCCTATAATGAAAAAAGACATCTTTTTGGGGTGTTAGTTTTAGAAGGTCTTGTAGGTCTTCACAGAACCATTCAACTTCAGCTTCTTCAGCATCAGTAGTTGGGGCATAGCCTTGGATTACTGTGATACTGAATGATTTGCCTTGAAAACAAACAGAGATCATTCTGTTGTTTTTGAGATTGCATCCAAGTGCTGCATTTCAGACACTTTTGTTGATTATGAGGGCTGCTCCATTTCTTCTAAGGGATTCTTGCCCACAGTAGTAGATATAATGGTCATCTGAATTACATTCGCCCATGCCAATCCATTTTAGTTCACTGATTCCTACAATGTCAGTGTTTACTCTTGCCAGCTCCTGTTTGATCACTTCCAATTTGCCTTGATTCATGGACCTGACATTCCATGTTCCTATGCAATATTTTTCTTTACAGCATGGGACTTTACTTTCATCACCAGACTCATGCGCAATTGGGAGTTGTTTTTGCTTTGGCTCCATCTCTTTATTCTTTCTGGAGTTATTTCTCCACTGATCTCCAGTAGCGTTAATATGGCACCTACCTGCCTGGAGAGCTCATCTGTCAGTGTCCTATCTCTTTGCCTTTTCATACTGTTCATGGGGTTCTCAAGACAAGAATACTGAAGTGGTTTGCCATTCCCTTCTCCAGTGGTCCTCGTTTTGTTAGAACTCTCCACTATGACCCGACTGTCTTGGGTGGCCCTACACCGCATGGCTCATAGTTTCATTGAGTTAGACAAGGCTCTGTCCATGTGATCAGTTTGGTTAGTTTTCTGTGATTATGGTTTTCATTCTGTCTGTCCTCTGATAGATAAAGATTAGAGGCTTATGGAAGCTTCCTGATGGGAGAGACTGACTTTGAGGGAAACTGAGACATTGTTAGATATACAGATTCTCAGGCCCACCCCAGACTGGCTGAATTAGAACCTCCGGGGTGGGGCCCAGCAATCTGTGATCTAAGGGGCCCTTGGGAGATGCTGACATGCAGCCACTCAAGCTTCTAGTCCATGCTACAAAATTGAATGGGACCAGTGGCTGCCCTTTTCAGCTTACAATTTGGTGATGGGAACAGCTTGAAAACTAATGATATGATGATTTATATGATATAGGTGTGCATAGAGTGTGTGGGAGAAAGAAGGGAGGACAAGATCGAGATCATCATTTGGAAGATCCTCTGTGTGTGCGTGTTCAGTCGCTGAGTTGTGTCCAACTCTTCACGAAAACATGGACTCCAGCCCGCCATTCTCCTCTGGACATTGGATTTCCCAGGCAAGAACCCTGGAGTGGGCTGCCATTTCTTTCTCCAGGGGGTGGTCCTGCATCTCCTGCATTGGCAGGTGAACTCTTTACCTCTAAGACACCCAGGGAAGCCCCTGGAAGAACCTCCAAAACACTTGAAAGGCACTCTCTGTGTGTTGTCCAAGGATGGTTGTCCTTACATTCACATGTTTGCAGTATGTGGTTCCTTCTAAATCAGCAGGCACCCAGCCATTGCTTCTCTGTAACACCAAACCAGGAGAAAATCCTAAATCTCTTTTGAGAATTTTTCAATAGGGAGAGTACAAAATATAGTGTTGGTTATCTGTATCCATTTGGAAGCTATTCAGTTTGTCTAGGGCAGAGAATTTGAACCCAGCTAAAAATCTAAAGAGGGGACTTCCCTGGTGTCCGGTGGTTAAGAATCCACCTGCCAATGCAGGGGATCCAGGATCCGTCCTCGGTCAGGGAAGATCCCACGTGACCTGGGGCAATTGAGCCTGTGGGCCGCAACTGTAGCGCTTGTGCTCTAGAGCACTCCAGTCGCAACTACCAAGCCCAGTTGCCACAACTACCGAGCCCACAAGCTCTAGAGCCCATGCTCGGCACAAGGGAAGCCACTGCAATGAGAAGCCCGCACACCGCAAGGAGAGAAATCCTGTGCACAGCAATGAAGACCCAACACAGCCAAAAAAAGGACAAAGAAATTAATAAATTTTAAAAAATAGAAAGAGAGATAGAAAGAAGCATATTCAGCAGCGTGGGGGACAAAGCTAACCGCAAATGCTACAAGGTACAATTCCAGTGAACTAGAGAATGTGGAGGTTTCTACAGATCTGTTGCAGCCCCTTCAGCCAAGGATTTTTTTCTCCCCACTCCACCCCTATCCTGTAATCTAATCAGAAAGTAGAAAAGTAATGTACATTTCTGCGGGATTTTTATTATCATCACATTGTTTTTTAAAGCATGATATCCAGCAGGCTCCAGTGGCCAGAGAAGTGCCTCTGATTAAGACAGGAAGCCCATTTGTGAGATGCTGCGAAAGCAGTGGCTTCATGCAAGAAAAGGCTCAAGGCAGTTTACTGTAAACCCAAGGTGAATCAACAGGGCAAGATTGCCAAGAAGTTTAATTTGATCTGTGCTGCCTTAGAAGCCAGTATTTAAAATAAGTGGCGGATGGATGATGCACCTTTATGCAGGGATCAGAACACACCTGGAGTATTGTCTTCTGGTTGTGAGCCTCATCCTTTAAAGGAATATACCAAATAAGCCCCAGATCTAAAACCCAGATTAGACTCTTGCTGCTCTGTTCTTTACCTCTTGGAAAGTTGTGTAGGGAGGGGAGAAGGTATTCTGAAGAGACTATCTTGACCAGAAGAAGACAGAATCACCCAGGTGAAGCATCTTTGAATATACAAATAGAAGCCCCCAGAATTGGGTCTGAGAGCTGAAATAGTCTTTGCTCAAGTCACTGCCCAAACATCTCTCCCCAGAAGGTCTTCCCAGATCTGGTTTAAGACAGCATTCCCTCCCCCTACACTATACCCCCCCTTTACTTAAATGTATTTGCTTATTGGAGTATAGTTGCTTTACAATATTATATTAGTTTCTGGTTTGCACTAAATCGAATAAGATATATATTTACACTGTTGTTTAGTCCCTAAGTCCTGTCTGACTCTTTGCAACCCCATGCACGGTAACCCACCGGGTTC
Organism: Ovis aries; assembly: GCF_016772045.2. Taxonomy (NCBI): domain Eukaryota; kingdom Metazoa; phylum Chordata; class Mammalia; order Artiodactyla; family Bovidae; genus Ovis; species Ovis aries. Next base: position 16,915,943 of record NC_056071.1, read on the forward strand.
CTCTGTCCATGGAATTCTCTAGGCAAGAGTACTTGTCTGAGCCACCAGGGAAGCCCACAGTAGGGTGAGTGATAAATGGTTCATGAGACCGGAGTGGGCATGTAGATGACACTGTCTCAAAATCTCCTGACTTGTGAGTGAACACAGAGTTCCATACTTCCTGTCTCATTTTGTTATGGACTTGACTTGCTCCTGACCCTGCCAAAGCTATATTGTATGTTTCCATAAAGCCAAGTCATTTATTATTTCTCCAAATTCATAGGTTTGAGAGTATGATCATACTTGACTTTCTATAAACACAAATGTTCAGGAATTTTTGCCGTTTATCATAAATGTGTCAGATTTTAGGCATTTTACATTGGCTATCTACCATTGCACCAGCTTTCCTATCTTTTTATCATTGATACCTCAAGTTGATTTAAGAAGGAGAAAAAGAAAGAAATCTGAAGGGCTAGTCCTATATCTTAGTTCTTGGTGAACATTGTGAAAAAGGACCATCTCTTCTGCCTCCTCCGTCACCAGGAGCCATTGCGCGCTGGTGTGAGTGTGTGTTGTAATACTTTACTATTAATAAACATTATAATCACCTTCCAGTTTAAGTGTTGCTTCCTTCAGTCTCTCTCTGCTCAAATGTGAGAATTAGCTCAGTGCTTCTTAGCCTTGGCAAGCCACCTTTGGCCTGCCTTGCCCTTTGATCTGTGATTTCAAATTACATTTCATAAGGGTTCCTGCTTCTACACAACTTATTGACCCTGTGACGGGAATTTTGGCTAGTGTCATTTGAGAGAATTGATGTCTCTTGCAATCTGACAGCTGTTTGGATTTCAGAGTCCACAGCTGAGGATGATATTCTTGCGACCTTTAGAGTCACTGTTTTCTTTTGCTTTAAGGACCAGACACAAGAGATTTGAAAGAACTGCCCAAACTGACTTTGACAGCTGGAAACATGATGCTTCTGACTAAAGCATGAAGGACTTTGAGTTCAAAATCTAAAACTGTCTAGAAGACAGTCGAGGATGAGGAACTGTATTGAGTTGTCATCTACTAATTAATTGTATAAGTGATAACACCTTGTAATTTATGACAAAGTCTGACAATTGGAGCTTCAACTAGTATTGTAAAATTTTAGTGGGTGGATGAGAATATGATGTCATTGAAATCATAGCCATACATATTTTATATATTAAGTGAAGCTGTATCTAGCTTCTATACTCTATATATTAAAGTGAAATATATGTATTTCACTTATAGATAAGGTGAAACTGTATGAAATCTATGCTTTTGTCATACATTGAAAATAATTGATAGCATCAGTTGTGCATGGTTCAGCTTTATATCACACACAGATGAGCATGGGGTAGGGTGGGAGGAGAGAGAAGGAGGGAAGGAAAGATTGTGGAAGAAATTGATTCATTGTCTCAACACAAGTGCTTGGCAATAGAACTTTGATAGTAAAGTGTTGTTTTGCCACTTACTAAATCATGTTATTCAGAGAAGGCAATGGCACCCCACTCCAGTGCTAATCATGTTATTGCTGCGGCTCCATGATGATACAGGAGTAGTGGATCTTATATTTGTTGAGGTTCTATCCTTGGGTCAGGACAATATCTTGGAGAAAGGAATGGCAACGAAATTCAGTATTCTTGCCTGGAGAATTCCACGGACAGAGGAGCCTGGTGGGCTCCAATACATGAGGCCACAAAGAGTTGGACACGACTGAGAAACTGACATTTTCACTTTCCTATGAGTCAAATATTTAAAAAAAAAATTTAAATCATAATATTTCTGAGAAGTAGGGCTTTTTAATCCTCATTCTGAAGATGCAATTCAAAGAGAGGGAACAAGTATCACAAAGCTACAAATTGATGAAACCGGGCTCACCCTACAGGATATTCCCACCCAAGACTTAGCTTCCCTCATGCATATTTTGGAAACTAAAGTCCTGATAGAATATTCAATCAGGGGAGCAAATTATGAGCCACAAAATTACTCTTAAATTCCAAACAGTGTAGGAGGCTAATTTTGATGCCAGAGAAGAGAATTTAAATTTAAAAAGCCCCGAATTAAAAATATATATGTACACACACATACATTATATATATACATATTGCATAGCCTTGCCTTTAAATAACTGCAATTTTGGTTAAGAGCAACAAACTGCACCACGGTTTTCTCATTTGTAAAGCATTAGGATTAGGCTATGGTGATTTAAAAGACCCTTTCCCACTGTGGGAATATGAGTCATTGAATTGAAAATGACATGGACAGATCGATTAAGGTCAAGAAACAAATGGAGCTGAAACATCTTCCTCCAGGTGTGGTTCCAGGACCACCCTCATCAGAATCACTTGCACCTTTTATTAAAAATATAGATTTCTGAGCTCCAGAACTACAGAGTGTTTTGTAAGTCCTTGGGGATAGAGCCAGGGAATCTATATTTTAACTGTCTTTTCCAAAAGCCTGGCATTGAGTAACTGCTATGTAAATGAATGGTAATTCTGTAACATGAATACTACTAATTATTCTTACATACCTGACATTTGAGAACCGCTAAGCCAGAGAGTGGTATAAGAATACATTCAGGTGTACTGGATATTGAATACCCACCCTTGATCAGAAAACAGGAAAGTGGATCCCATCTTGACCTACTATAACATCTGGCAAAAAGTTTGGAGTTCATTCTGAGTTTTTATTTTGTTCTCCATGGATCCTATTGTGGCCTGCGCTAAGAAAAACGTGAAAGTGTTAATTGCTCGACCATGTCTGACTTTCTGCAATGCCACAGACTACAGCCCTCCAGGCTCCTCTGTCCATGGAATTCTCCAGGCAAGAATACTGGAGTGGGTTGCCATTTCCTCCTCCAGGGGATCTTCCCAACCCAGGGACTGAACCCTGGTCTCCTGCATTGCAGGCGGATTCTTTACCATCTGAGCCACCAGGGAAGCCCTCACTAACCTCTAACATTAACCCTTTCCCCTGGGCTACAGCCTTTTTTGCAACCCTTGCTTTTATTTTATAATTGCTCCTTCCCTCAGACCTAAGAGCAAATGCCAACAGTAAATGTCAGTAGTAACCATTTAGAGCCTAGAAGAATAACAATATGACTTTAAGAGTAAAAAAGTTTTGCAGGCCTTTCTGTGACTGTGGTATCTGGGTCTATATACATACCTGAATACCCAGGTATCTGTGGCCAGGGGAAACGATGATCTGGTTCAGACCTCTTCATTCATTAATTAATTCATTGTGAGGCTAATATACATTGAATGCCAACATAAGCAAGAAACCATGCTATGGCCAAGTGCAGTTGCTCAGTCGTGTCCGACACTACGCGACTCCATGGACTGGGGCCCCCCACTCTCCTCTGTCCATGGGGATTCTCCAGGCAAGAATGCTGGAGTGAGTTGCCATGCTGTCCTCCAAGAGATCTTCCCAATCCAGGGATCAAACCCAGGTCTCCCACACTGCCGGCAGATTCTTTACCGTCTGAGCCACCAAGGAAGCCCAAGAATACTGGAGTGCGGAGCCTACCCTACAACCAGGAGATACTTATTTCAACTATAGTGTCAGGTGGGCTTACCTGTGGCTCAACAGTAAAGAATCTGCCTGCGATGCAGAAGCTGCAGGAAATGTTATTTCGTTCTCTGGGTTGGGAAAATTCCCTGGAGGAGGGCGTGGCAACCCACTCCAGTATCATTGCCTAGAGAATTCCATGGACAGAGGAGCCTGGTGGGCTACAGTCCATAGGGTCACACAGGGTGGACATGACTGAAGCGACTTAGCATGCACACGTGTGTATTGTCAGGCGCATAAGAGGTGCTCAAGACATCTTTTAAAATAGATGTGACATCTATCTTCACCAAACCTACAATGTCTTCCATTTATAGAGACCCCACTGTATTTTGTGTCTGGCCAAAAATCAAAGATCACCTGCGAAGAGAAGAGCCTCTTAAGATCTAACTTGTGACTTCCAGTTTTTCCCTTTCTCCATGCTTCACTTTTAATATCCTACCACAGAATGAAAAGTTCAGTGGAAAATGATAAAGTTGAGATTTCATTAGCTTTTGATATCACTGGTCCTTGGGGAGAAAAGTCACATTTTTGGGTGACCTTTTTAGCTAATTCACAGCCGGGAGAAAATCATTGTCAGTATCTTTTCTATTTATAGGTAATTAGACTCTGCTGGTAAAGCATGGTCCTATGGGGTGGGCTGTGCTATGGGGGTGAACAGAGATGGAGAGATGGAGCCATTCTTTTGGCTTCTGACTCCCAGATCCTGGGCCACAGCAGCTAGAAGAATGAGATCAGACTGTGACAAGTACCAGTATAGTACCGAGAGGAGAGAGAGCTTACTGCTGACCTGAAAATCAAGGAAGATTTCTCAGCAGAAGGGACATTTGGATTAAGCCTTATATTATATGTGATCAGGACTTTGACAAGTGGAGCAGGGAGGCGAGTTCAGATGGCAGTTGCCACACGTGTAAAGCAACTGAGACAGAGGAACAGATGCACATAGAGAGAAAATGTGAAAACTCTTGGTTTCTGCAAGGGTCTTCTCCTCGATATTTTTCCCTATAGAGTTAAGTCACATTTCTTTGATCAGAACCTAGTCTTTCACGATCGATGGTTTTCCAGGCTCACCACCTGTCCTGGCCACATAACTGTTCTTCCAGACAAGCTGGAAGAACATGTTTTGATTAAAACAGTGCAGTCTCCAGTAATATCCCTTATTTGTGAGTTTCTTCGATGGAAAAGGGACACCAAATTGGTGGTGTTAGGTGCAATTCCCATCAATAGAAGATGAAGAGAAAGGTCCATGAGGTCACATACAGTCTGTCTCTTGAGCATCAGGGCAGGACAATGATGGGGTGTGTTTATTTTCTCACACTCTGTTAGGACTCAGATTTACATGTTTACATTTGTAGAGCACCTCTCCAAAAAGGCAATGACATCATTTGGGAAAAGGCTAAAGGTCACTTGAAATCTGACTTAAGGGGAGACACAATAAAGTTCAGGCTGTCAGGAAGTTTGCCTTGAGGTCCCTCTGTGTTTTCTTCTCACTAACTTATTCTCTTTTGATGCTCTAAGCAATTCCACCCTTGCCTCTAGGCAGCCAACCCTGCCTCACCCAACCCCAGCCCTCCTCCCAGGGCTTGCCCAGTGACCTTAATTATCACCTCCTCAAGCGCACATATTCATTGCTTTTCATCTGTCCCCAGAAACTGATCCATCCTCTGCAGGCACCCCTGCTGTTTAACCCTTTCATTGGTTTCCTACCCAGAGCTGGTGCATTTCCACATCCTAGAAAATAATCTATCCTCTCATTAGATCCTCATAAAAAGGGACTTTGCAACCTACCAGCTGTGTGATTTTTCCACCTCTGAAAGTGAACTTAGAAATGTTGGCTCTTTTTTTCCCCTCCCTGCTACAGCATCGCATGACTGGTCTAAATCCCAGTTGCTGCCTGCATGTCACTTCTCACCATTCTTTTTCAAGTTTGCTCTGTGCTTTGAATATTTCTCTTCAAAGGGAAGGGCTGCTCTTTCCCTCCAGTTAAGACTCCCTTTATTATACTCTGCTCTCTCATTGCTATGGCTGCTATGTTCTCCTGCCTGTCTCTTCTTTCCCTGACATTTGCAACCCTTTCCGTTTGGAATCACCTGAGACTTTTCCCTTCGTGTGAGGTCTTCCTTTGCACATTGGGGCATGAATATAAATGACAATACAACCAAAGGTAACAACCATCCTTGCAGATTTTATTTGGTTATGCAGCTCTGCTGTTAAATCTTTCTGTATTCTAATATAGTGTTGAACTAGGATGACTCTCTGCTGTAAGAACTGGGGAAGTCACCTGGGATGGTGGGGCAAGTGCAGTGCTTGGATTTGAAACCAGGTTCAAATCCTGGCTCTACCACTTACTACCCAGGGGTTTGTATTAGCTATTGATTTCGTATTCAGTTGCTGTGTCTGACTCTTTGTGAACCCATGGACTGTAGCCTGACAGGCTCCTCTGTCCATGGGATTTCCCAGGCAAGAATCCTGGAATGGGTTGCCATTTCCTTCTCCAGGACATCTTCCCAACCCAGGGATCAGACCTATATCTTGGCAGGCAGATTCTTTAGCTCTAGGCCACCTGGGAAGCCCAGATGTGTTAGTTAAGAAGGTTACAAACGGCCACAAACAGGATGGCTTACAACTGTTCGTACAAGTTTGTGTGCTCAACACACAGTGAGACCAAAATGTCTCAGATTGCAGCTGAGGAAGTTTTTTTTGCAGGGCCATGCAAGGACACAGATGGCTCAGGACCCAAGACCCTGAGGTCCCCGAAGGGTTTCAGTAAAGCATGTTTAAAAGCTAGGTGGGGGAGAGGGGGTTGTGCACAAGTGTCTGACTGGCTGATGGTGAGGTGAACACAAGTGGGTGAACACAATCAGTCCTTAGGCTCCAGGAGGCCTGGGACTGTGTGCGTGTGGCCCTCAAATAGTTAATATTCCATGTGGTAGGGGCTTTTCACATCTGGGAAACTACTCTGAAAATTTGCATCAAATACTGTTATCTAGGTACTTCAGGGAGGAGCTAAAACAGAGGATATGGGGAAAGGCATGTCCAAGCCCAGCCCCCACAAGGCTGCATAGGGTCCTGTCTGGTCACAAGATGACAGCGATGTATTCTCTGATGGTTCTGGACTACAGTTCAATGTCAAGGACTGGTTCCTTCTGAAGTCCGGAGGGGAAACCTGTGACAAGATTCTCTTCCAGCTTCTGGTGGTGGCCAGCAATCCTTAGACTTTTTGGCTGGTAGTAGTATCACTCCAGTCTCTACCCTCATCTTTCCGTGGCTGTTTCTCTGTGTCCTCTCTTCTTATCATAAGAATGTCAGTCATTGGATTTAGAGCCCACCCTAAATCCAGTATGAGAGCATCTTGAGATCCACTTAAGGGACTTCCCTGAGAGTCCAGTGGTTAAGATACTATGCTTCCAATGCAGGGGCTATGTGTTCAATCCCCAGTCAGGGAACTAAGGTCCCACATGCCACACGGTGTGGTCAAAAATAATAATAAAAAGATTGCCTTAATTACATCTGGCAGGACTCTACTTCCAAATAAGATTACGCTCACAGGTACCTGTGGTTAGAACTTAGGGATATCATTTTAGGGGACACTATTCACCCCACTATAATCTTAGTCAAAATTTTAAATCTCAAACAGTTTTAAGTCTGTATCCTCAGCTATAAAATTTGGATAATATTGCCGGCGAGAGTACTTGTTGAGGGAAATAAAATGTTTGGAAATCCTCTAACATTGTAGAGGATGTTGACTTAAAAAATGCACAATGTGAGAGTGATAAGTTAAATTTTATTTGGGGCAGAATGAGGACTGCAGCCTGGGAGACAGCATCTCAGGTAGCCCTGAGAAACTGCTCCAAAGAGGCAAGGCAAAAAGGTCGGCGTTCATGTGATTTTGTTGAAGGAAGACTACATGCAATCAAGCACATATTTTTCCAGAAGTTTTCTACTAGTCTCACGAAGCCTTTCTAGTCACAAGGAACAGTGGCCACCATGAAGGATTTAGTGCTTTTGTAGGTATGCTGCTGCTGCTGCCAAGTTGCTTCAGTCGTGTCCGACTCTGTGTGACCCCAAAGACTGCAGCCCACCAGGCTCCTCTGTCCCTGGGATTCTCTTAGGCAAGAATACTGGAGCAGGTTGCCATTTCCTTCTCTAATGCATGCAGGCATGCTAAGTCGCTTCAGTCATGTCCGACTCTGTGCGACCCTGTGGACAGAAGCCCGCCAGGCTCCTCTGTCCACGGATTCTCTAGGCAAGAATACCGGAGTGGGTTGCCAGTTCCTTTTCCCCTTGTAGGTATGGGGGGGATGTAATATTTGGGCTCATAAAACAGCTCCTCAGAATATCTGTCTGAAGACCTGTCCTGCCAGGTTTTCCCTGGGCACAGAGTGCCTCATTTCTGCTCTCCGCCCTGAACTGCTCTCAGGAGGTGTTGAAAATCAGCAGCTACAGCAGCACATGATTTAATCCTTGTAGAGGTAGATGGCAAGCGCCAATTTGCAGTTGACAAGGGCATATACTAAGTCAACAGTAAATATCAATTCCCTTCTCCAAAAGTCCGATGGCTCTTTTGGTATGGCACATTGGAAAACATATGTGATATAATTTACAGATTGGAAAGTTAGTTGTGTCATACCCAGTGCTGTATTTCTATACAAAATTGAGAAATAAGTTTTCCCTCTAATAATTCAACTGCAAGACAAAGTTGGAAATTTTGGAGAAGAAGGGGTGCAGCCGAAAGCCAGGCAGGCCTAATTCTTTCAGAATATGTATTTATTGACCACCTATTAAATACTAAGGGATTCCCTGGTGGCTCAGATGGTAAAGAAATCTGCCTGTAATGCAGGAGACCAGAGTTTAATCCCTTAGTTTGGGAAGATCCCCTGGAGGAGGAAATGGCAATCCACTCTACTATTCCTGCCTAGAGAATTCCATGGACAGAGGAAGCTGGTGGGCTATAGTCCATGGGGTCAGAGAGAGTGGGACAGGACTGAGTGACTAACACTTGAACTTTTATTAAGTATTAAGCACTGATTAAAGGAGATCAGAGTCCAGGCATCATGGAAGGAAAGATAATTAAGAATAACACACTAAATACATACTTTTTAATAGGTCACTATAAAAAAATAGGCACAATTAAGCAGGACAGTGGGATGGAGCATGATAGAGGGCCACGGGGAGGGTGCATTTTGAAAAGGTAATAGTGAAGGCAAGTTCTGAATGAAGCAAGGGGCCAGTCAATGCAAGCGGCTGAAGGACACACATTCTGGCAGAGGGGACAGCAAGTGCAAAGGCCCCGAGACAGATGGAGGAAGCAGAAAGCCAGGACATCTAACAGAGTGGGACGCGGGATAGATTTGGAGGAGGCACATTGTATAGAGCCCAGTGGACCACGGTTGAGATTTTGTGAAATTCTTTGGAGATTGGACCTGTCACAGGTGCTGGGTGAGACAGTGTGACTGGTGACAGCAGTGTCCAAGGACAACCACAACCACCGTCTACAGTTTGGAAAGGCCGCCAGCAGTGTGGACAGAAACCGACGGAGCCAGTTCTCCTGACAGGGGGCCACACCATCTCTGGATACTTGTTCTCACTCTTTTCTTTCTTTCTTTTTTTTTTTTTTTTGATACTTATTTATTTCTGGCTGTGCTGGGTCTTCATTGCTGTGCATGGGCTTTCTCTGGTTGCAATGGGTGGGGGCTACTCTCTCATTGCAGTTCACGTCCTCCTCGTTGCAGTGACTTCTCTTGTTGCAGAGCATGGGTTCTAGGGCAGGAGTTTCAGTAGCTGTGGGGTATAGACTTAGCTGTCCCAAGGCATGTGGGATCTTCCCCTGCCTAGGATTGGACCTGTGTCCCTTGCATTGGCAGGCGGATTCTTTACCACTGGACCTCCAAGAAAGTCCTTTTCATTGTATTTTAACCGGATAGAAGTAGATGATATTACTATGAGACACTTTGAGAAACCAAAGATGCTTTTCAGATGGTTAGTTCCTCCAGTGCAAGTAACATGATAGTACCTTTCTAAATAATTTCGCAAAATTACAAATCCTGGTATGTGAGTTTTCCTATGCTGGGAGCTGTTGTGCTTCTTCGCCTAAAGCTACACTCTCTTGTGATCTGTCATGTAGCTTCACCTAGATGAGGCCAGAGTTAGATTTAACCCCATTCCTGTTTCATGTCCTGTGGTGCTCAATTATGTAATAAAAAACACTTTCTCAAAAGATAAAAGCATGCATGAAGATAAAAGGCGAAGTCGGGGCCTTTCCAAAAGGGAAAGAAAAGAGGCTATGCGTATTGGGAGGAAGGAGAGAGAGTGAAGGAAAGCTGGACAAAGGCAGGGCAAGTGAAGCAAAGCACACAGGTACTGTGCTGAAACGGTGAAGAGCATTGTCTACTTGTGGTCTGATGGATTTTCCTACATCAGTGCACACTGGTGCAATCCTGTCTTCTAAACTTGTCTAGGAAGGCAGTGAGAGGTGAGGTTCCTTCTTCCTGCTGTTGGAGACTGAGTATAGAGGAAAGCAAGTCAAACTGAAATTGTATGTTAAAATTATGAGGTTAATTTATAGTGATCGATCAGATTTAATGCAACAGTATGTGGCAGTTATCAGCCTTTGATCAAGCCATGGGCAAGGACACATTCAACATTCAGTAACATTTATAGAGCACCTGCAGTATACAGTGAGCTTGCTAGGGTGGGTAGAGAGCTACGAAGAGAAAGACATGGTCCCAGCCCTCTTAGGTATTAAGTGCCGATCCTGAGTCATTTCCTGTGGTTTTCATCTCTTCGGTTCTATTAACCGCCTCTCTCTCGGAGGCATTCAGGATTAACTCTAAAAGGCCAAAAAATTTATCTGGAGTGTAAGTGGGTGTGGGCGTTGGAGAAAGACTGGGCACGAGCTGAAGGCAGGATGACAAACGTCCCGCACGCACACGCCAGTCGCGACTCTTTGTGACTCCATGGACCGTAGCCTGCCAGCCTCCTCTGTCCATGGGATTTTTCCAGGCAAGAATGCTCAAGTGGGTTGCAATGCCCACCTTCAGGGAATCGTCTCAACCCAGGGCTCAAACCTGGGTGTCCTGTGTCCCCAGCATGGAAGGTGAATTCTTTATCACTGAGCCACTGGGAGTGTTCCACAAACTCAGGCAAACAGCTCTCTTTCCGCCTGGACCTGTTCCCACCTGTTCCTCTTGGTTTTACTCAGGGGCATTCTGCTGTGATGAGCCAAGCTGGCCACAGGGTGTCACAACTGCCCCAGAGACTCCCAGGCACACTCAGGAGAGAAGGCCTGAAAGGTCAGGCAGCAGCTGCTGGTGGGGGCACGTGGCTACGTGAGTCAGCCCTGAGTCAGCTGGCTGCTGCTGCAGAAATCAGGCCGTATCTGCCAGGGCCCTGCCAGAATGCCTCCAGAATTTCTCCCCAGACCTTGAGAGGGCCCCTGTGTAACAAGAGGAGGGGATCTAAATTCCGGCTGCCCCCATGGGTGCAGTGAGGGACTGGAAGCAGACATAGCCCTGCTTAAGACTGGCTCCCTCTTAGGCTTTCAGTTAATCAGACCCAGTTTGCCCCTGGGAGGGATATTCATGATTTACCTGGAGAAGAGCTTGCCAGGGAGTCAAAAGACAATGATTCTGGTGTTGCTCAATTTCCTTCAACCTGATGATCACTGAGCTAGGCCTTCGTTTCTTTATCTGTAGAACGAAAGCACATCTTTTCACTTCCGAAGCATTAGAGAATGATCTGGCATTTGTCCTATCGTTAGATGTTTCGATTTTGTTATCTTGTTTGGCCTTTAAAACAGTTATTTCTGGCTGTGTTGGGTCTCTGTTGCTGCGTGCAGGTTTTCCCTGCTCGCAGTGAGTGGGGTCTCCTGTCTGGTTGTGGTGTAAGGGCTTCTCACTGCCATGGTCTCTCTTGGTGCAGAGCACCGTCTCTAGGGCATGTGGGCTCAGTAATTGTGGCTGAATGTCTTAGTTGCTCCCTGGCATGTGGGATCCTCCTGGACCAGGGATCAAACCCATGTCCCGAGCAGTGGCAGGTGGATTCTTCTTAACCACTGGACCACCAATGGAAGTCCCTTATTTGGCCTGGAGAGCCTTTAAAGTAAGAAGAATTAGCCTACCCCCTGTGTATAGACACAGAAACTGAATTTCTGAGAGGCTAGTAAAAGGTAATGGAAAGGTCAGGTAATAGAGACATTTTATGCAGATTAAAGTGTTAGTCACTCAGTGGTGTCTGACTCTTTGTGACCGCATAGACTGTCACCCACCAGGCTCCTCTGTCCATGGGATTTTCCAGGCAACAATGCTGGAGAAGGTTGCCATTTCCTTCTCCAGGGGATCTTCCCGACCCAGGGATTGAACCCGGGTCTCTTGCTTTGCAGGCAGACACTTTACTGTCGGAGCCACCAGGGAAGCTCAGACTAATCCCATCATCACTGAGATGTTAATTGACAAGCCATGCCAAAACCTCTCATAAATTCTGGGAAACCAGTGTAACACATGATCAGATAAATGACACAGAGGATAAATTTGAATTAGGCTCTGTAGAAGGTAAATTCTGGATCTTTGGGGTAGAAGCTAAATTTGATTTATGAATCAAATGTTAAGAACAAAACAGAATTATGCATCCATGTGTGTAAAGAAGACAGAAAGGAAACTAATTTCAATTACATTCCATCAATATTTCATGAATTTCTCTCCTGAGAAAATGGCTGGTTAGGGTGGTAGAAGACACGCATCTCTTGAGGGCAAGTGACTCCAGGCACGTCAATGTCCAGACACAAAGGAGAGTAACAGGGCTGGGGAAGTTTACCAAGAAGGAAACCTCATCCATTGGCGGAACTCAGTCCGAGCCATGCAGAAGGTATTATTTCAGTTGGATTTGAAAGAAGAGTACAGTAGAGTAGGGCTTTCCCAGTGGCTTAGCAGTAAAAGAATCTGCCTGCAGTGCAGGAGACTTGAGTTTAATCCCTGGGTTTGGAAGATCCTCTGGAGAAGGAAATGGCAATCCACTTCAGTATTCATGCTGGGAGTATCCCAGGGACAGAGGAGCCTGGTGGGCTAGAGTCTGTGGGGTCACACACGACTGAGCACGCACACACACACATGCACAAGATTGAGCAGACATCAAGACAGAGCAGGTTTCAGCTAATTGAAACAAAGAAACCCACGAACAGAAGTTTAAGAAAAGCTTTCATTTGGGAAAGTTTATTGGTGGTCTTTTTTATTGAAGTTATGGGGCGCATGTATGGATGTGAGAGTTGGACTGTGAAGAAGGCTGAGAGCCGAAGAATTGATGCTTTTGAACTGTGGTGTTGGAGAAGACTCTTGAGAGTCCCTTGGACTGCAAGGAGATCCAACCAGTCCATTCTGAAGGAGATTAGCCCTACAATTTCTTTGGAAGGAATGATGCTAAAGTTGAAACTCCAGTACTTTGGCCACCTCATGAGAAGAGTTGACACATTGGAAAAGACTTTGATGCTGGGAGGGTTTAGGGGCAGGAGAAGAAGGGGATGACAGAGGATGAGATGGCTGAATGGCATCACTGACTCGATGGACATAAGTCTGAGTGAACTCTGGGAGTTGGTAATGGACAGGGAGGCCTGGCGTGCTGTGATTCATGGGGTCGCAAAGAGTCAGACACGACTGAGTGACTGAACTAAACTGAATAGGGTGCATAGACCTGGGAGAGGTAATTTGTAATCATATTGTGGATGGTCTTCTTAAAAGACAATTTGGAGCTTGGTGAGCGAGGAGGAGCCAAACAGAATTTTGAAGCAAGCTGGTGATGTAATTTCTATAGAAACTTCTTTGCCTGTTGTGTGATATTAGATTTATTCTGGAGGCAGGAGATGAAGAGGCCAGATAAATGTTCAGTGAAATAATTGTTGTTAGAGATAAGCAGGAGTTGAACTAATTTGGTGGCAGTGGGAGTGAAAACAAGATGTGAGAGACACCAAGGTATGAACTTGAGGATGTGGCCTCTGATTTAATACAGGTTGGAGGAAAGGGTAAAAGGAGGCTGAGGTTTTGAGCTCCCGTGGAAAATGAAGGTGCTCTTAAGAGAGGCAGAAAAGTCAGGAGGAAAAAGAAGCTTCGAGAAAGCTAACAAGAGGAAGTATATAAAGAGAAGATCAATACAAGTGAAACACTAGGGGAGGCCTATGAGGGAATGAATGTGAGACAGTAAAGCTAATGGAAAGGCAGAAACCACCGGTGAAGACACAGGGTTACCAACGTAGATGGTCCCTAAGAAGAACCAATGTCATTAGTGTCAGCTGCCTTGGGGATTAAGTGGGGTCGAGGCGAAGCCCTAGGATGTGCTCATGAGAAAAATCAGGATGGCCTTTGATGGGAGCTGTCCAAGCACCATTACCATTTTCTCTGGTAGCAGATCACCTGTAGGGTGGTTAGGTTACATGGAGTGCTGGGTTCCACCTCTGGAGTTACTGATTCAGTAGTTCTGGGATGAGTCACCCAAATTTTCATTCTCACAAATTCCTGGATGATGCGGATGCTGCTGCTAGACCTGTGACCACACTTTAAGAAGTGCTGAGCTACTGAAAAGATCCCTGGATATTTAATTACAAGACCTAGGGTAAATCCCAAGTCTTTCCGTTATTTGCTGTTTGATGTCAGGCGCATCTCTGCTGATTTCTTCCTATGCCACGTAAGGCTCTTACCTGCAGTGTAGGTAGGTAAGTGAGATCTGTCTCACAGTATGTATTTAAAACAGATTTGCTGAATTCAAATTGTTAGACATTTTTAAAAAGATAGCAACTGGCTGGAACTTAAGGAAGTAGCATGGAGGAGAAAAAAATACGTTTCATTTTGTTCATTTGAGAAACTGAGAGATCTCTGCATGTTTGTGGGCAAACAGATTGTGGGCAAAAGATTTGATCTGAATCAGCTGCTGCTGTTGCTGTTGTTCAATCACTCCGTCATGTCCAGCTCTTTGCAACGCCATGGACTGCAATTCGCCAGGCTTCCCTGTCCTTCACCAACTCCTGAAACTCATGTCTATTGAGTCAATGATGCCATCCAACCATCTCATCCTCTGTTGCCTCTTTCTCCTCTTGCCCTCAGTCTTTCCCAGCATCAGGGTTTTTCCGTCTCTGTGAAGTCACAGATGATTTCAGAGCTGGCATGAATCTTGCATATCCATCAGTCTGTCTGCCTATTTCAGCAGGGACATGTAGGCCTGAAGGCAAGTTTTCTCATTTTGCTGGTACAAAGGTAACCGAAGTGCTGGAACCACACACATTCAGAAGGGGAGGAGTGAAAGGAAGCACCCTTTGAATCATGCATAGATGTGTAATGCGTTCCCAATAAAAATAGAGATGAGGCTGGAGCTGGATAACCATCAGCCTGGTCCAAGGTACAAAGGTTTAATTTTTTTATGTTTGTATTTAGTCATTTTTATGGTACTGACTTCCCAGCTCATTTCTGAATAAATCCATGCAGCATTGAAACAGATGCCAAAGAAACAGAAGAAAAAAAAAAAAACCCTCTTAGAATTTCCCGACCATATTTATAGTGAGTTGACAGATATTGCATTTCTTTCATTCCAGGCCCTCATCAATTCATTGCTAAAAGGAAAAAAAAGAGAGAGAGAGAGCGAAAAGAAAATAGATGAAGAATAATTTGTATGGGGCTTCTGGTCATTACCCTCCTGTTGTAACTCTCATTAGTAGAATGAATTAACAGTACATTAATACACACAGGGATAAAGGATGCTGCCCCCAAAGCAGATGCTTATTCCGATTGCAGATTCATTGGTACCATTTGCTTGTTAAATTCAGCATCTTTCAGTCTTTTTAGTTTAGTGCTTCTAGGAGACTGAACGTTTCTCCTTTGGTGGATCTTCTTCCGTGCGGTCAGGATGCAGATCCCAGGGTGAGAGTAGCTATACGTCTGTCTACCTGCCTTTGTGTATAAGGTGTATCCCGAACTTGATTGGGCACCTTGAGCATTACGAATCCCGATGCCTCCCACCCTTTCCTGTTCTTCTCTTGGCTGGTCACAAGACAGTGGCCCAAGCGCTGGCAGAGAGAACTAGCCTGTTCCATGATAGTGATTTTTTTTTTTTTTTGATGTAGACCGTTTTTTTAAGATTGTTTTTTGAATTTGTTGCAGTGTTGCTTCCGTTTATGTTTTGGTTTTTTGACCATTGAGGCATATGGGACCTTAGCTTCCTAAGCAGGGATTGAAGCTGCATCCCGTGCACTGAAAATCAAAGTCTTAACCACTGGACCACTAGGGAAGTCCCCCATGATTGTTTTGGTGGAATTCAGCTCTGATGGAGTGTGCCTGTGAACTACGAGGGACTCCTAAGTGACTCTGACATGGATGATGGATTGAAACGGAGACCAAGGGCAAAGCAACACCTCCCCACACACTGTCCCTAACTTAGACAAGGGACATTAGGAGCAACAGTGCCAAGGTGGAAGAGAGGTTGTGCTGTCTGTCTCAAACATTACTGTACAGGCATCTGGGGTTTTGTTACAAAGCAGAGCTGATTCCACGGCCTCCTGTGGGTACAGATGCTATTGGTCCATGAAGTGCTTTGAGTTGCCCTGATCAGTGGTGGATTTCAGCTTCTTCAATTTAACCCTCTGTCTTCTGTGACAAAAACAACTAGCGTTTTGCTCAGCTAGCTCCACAGCGCTGTGTAGTTTTTCTTTCAAAGTAAAAGAAAATGAATCAACAGGGATGGAATCATATAGGAAAACCCCCTTGATAGTTTTCCCCCAAGATGTAGAGGCAGGTGACAGCGTGAGGCAGTGAGGACGGTAGATATCACAGTGGAGTTTGCTTCATCTTTAAATTTTTTATCACGTATATTTATTTATTTGGCTGCAGCAGGCACGAGGGATCTGTAATCTTTGTTGTAGTGTGGGAGATCTTCAGTTTCTACCTGCAGGTTCTTTAATTGTTGCATGTGGAATCTTTACTTGCAGCATCTGAACTCTTAGTTGTGGCATGTGGGAAATAATTCCCTGACCAGGGATCAAACCCTTGCCTTGGGAGCTCAGAATCTTAATCACTAAACCACCAGGGCAGTCCTGCCTCATTTTTTATTCTAACCCTAGTTATTAATTGTTAGGAAGGGTGTCCTTATGTCACAGATTTCCCAAAGGAAGTCAGGGGGAGAATTGGATTTTGGAGAAGAAAAAAAAAAATCACTTTTATCAGCACTCTTTGTGCTAATCTTAACAAACATTTCAGGTTTAAATCTTAATGGGTCAGTAATGTCATACATCAAAGATAAAGGAACTCAGAAGAGCTTACTACAGATTCAGAGATATTGAGTGACTTGCCCAGAGCCAAGTTACTAGGAAGAGCTATAGCCCAAGTCCCTTGATTTATAAAAAATACTGCTTCTGATTTACCCATTCTTTGAAACCTGTGGTTTGATTTGAGACCGACTAGTATCTTTTATTTATTGCTTGCATCATTTCCCATGAGATATGCATGGCAACCTGAGTGCCAAAACTTTCTGGAAGGATGAACTCACATCCTTCATAGGAGGCTTGGAGGCTTCCTGGTCTCATGAGAGTCCCCAGGAAGATGTGCAAAAAGGCTGTTAGGGGATCTAGGGGTTAGGTGACTCTTCCCGCTATGCCCCCAGGCCCTGGATCTCTTTCTCTCTGAATCACTGTTCTTCCATGAGCTGATGGGCTCCTCCTACTGCCTTGACCTGCACCGACCCTGTTCCTTCTTTTGCTGAGGATTTCTAAAAATTGGCAGCCTTCCCTTGTTTCCATTGGGTTCCTTGCTTTTCTACTATAGTCAGTCCCCTACTTGCTCCTTAGAAAGAAAGCTATAAACAAACCTAGATAGTGTATTCAAAAGCAGAGACATCACTTTGCTGACAAAGGTCCATAGAGTCAAAACTATGTTTTTATCCAGTAGTCGTATATGGATGTGAGAGTTGGGCCATAAAAAGGCTAAGCGCTGTAGAATTTAGGCTTTCAAGCTGTGGTGCTGGAGAAGACTCTTAAGAGTCCCTTGGACTGCAAGGAGATCAAACCAGTCAATCCCAAAGGAAATCAACCCTGAATATTCACTGGGAAGGACTGATGCTGAAGCTGAAGCTCCAATACTTTGGCCACCTGATGGGAAGAGCTGACTCATTGGAAAAGACCCTGATGCTGGGAAAGATTGAGGGCAGGAGGAGAAGGGGACACCAGAGGATAAGATGGTTGGATAGCATCATCCACTCAACAGATATGAGTGAGCAAACTATGGGAGATGGTGGAGGACAAGGAAGCCTGCAAACCTTGGGGACACAGACTCAGACATGACTGAGCGACTGAGCAACAATGCTGCTGTACTCTATACAGTGCTGTGCACTAAAGTACACAAGCACAACCACTTGTGGATGACGAGTGTACGTGCCAGTGTGCACCAAACACACTAACTTGCGTGACTGGGCTTGTGAATGCATATTCGCATCTTCGAAAGTTCACAACTTGAAAGTTTGCAGGTAGGGGCTTACTCTAGTTTTGAAAGTTAATGAAATCCATTTGAATTTTAGAGTTGCCACTCAGGACAAAGAAAGGAATTTATGTGGACCTCACAAATCATTCATACTGGTCAGATCTTGCTCCTGTATATCAAGATTCCCGCCCCCCCGTCCATCCTCATAACTGTGGCAGTAACTAGGTCTCATCATATTTGTTTGCACAAGGGCTGACTTCATTGGGAGTTCAACTAGCCCATGTTATTCTTTAAGTGAGGTTACCTAGAGGTAAAGGAATCTGAACAAGTATATTAATTACCACTGTTCCTAAGAAGCATGCATAAAATTGGGGATGTTTTATACCAACATCATTTTGTTTTCGCAGTTACTTTTATTTTATTTCTTGCTAACATTATTACCGATTTTTTCTCATCATTATGCAGATTTATTTATTTTTTTTGTTTCAAACCAATCATTCTTTGCTCACTTGCATTGTTCAATTATTAACCCAGGAACTTACAGAAAACCCAAAAGCAATATTTGAAGACAAAATGAATGAGAACTTTTCAGATTTGATGAACATTGTGAAACATAACTGTCGGTTCTTCCTGATTGAGGGATCAAACTGGGGTCTCTTGCACTGCAGGTGGATTCTTTACCATCTGAGCTACCAGGGAAGCCTTATCAACAGTAGGTGAAGGTGAAAGTGAACGTTGCTCCGTCATGTCCAACTCTTTGGGACCCCATGGACTATACAGTCCATGGAATTCTCTAGGCCAGAATACTGGAGTGGGTAGCCTTTCCCTTCTCCAGGGGATCTTCCCAACCCAGGGACTGAACCCAGGTCTTCCGCATTGCAGGCAGATTCTTTACCAGCTGAGCCACAAGGGAAGCCTGAGAACACTGGAGGGGGTTGCCTATCCCTTCTCAGTAGGTAGGCAAAATCAATTCTTCACACAGTAAAAAATAAATCTACATTTAAATACATTGCACTAAAATTTTAGATGAGTTGAAAAAAATATCTGGAGGACAACTAGATAGAAAAAATGACAAACACCAGTTAATACTTATAAAGAAGAGGTACATATGTACAAAAGGAAAGCTGAGCTGTGTGATACTAAGTTGTGTGATACTAAGTGAATTATTACCTTTCATGGCTTCTTACATACCCACTAATTATTGTCTATATTATTAAGACATGCCAGATTAATTTTGCTGTGTTTGATCGCACCATGAATTATTGTTCATGTAATCTGGTCACATGCTCCAAATTTAAAGGAAAGAAATATATATCAAGAGAACCTTGGTTATGACATAAATTAGACTATGACATCTGACTTTATGGACATTCTTTTATGCATTTATGTTCTGGAAAGTACTTAGTAGAATGCTTCACGGATAGTGAGCTCTCAATAAATAAATGCCGTTGAAAGGATATTAGAATCCTTGATCTTCAGTAGAATTATTATTTTAAATTTTCTTCATCTTTTAGTTTCCTAGTAGGGTTATGAACTCCAAGAGAGTAAAAAGAATCGTTCTGTGACATCTTAGAAGAAAGTCTTGGCCCTTCTTTCTTGAATTTAAAACAATTTTAGTGGATGTTTTATACAACATATCCTACATTTGTACTGTACTGTATGTAAACACATTCATAAACAATCCATCAGGCATAAAATAGGTGAAAGTTCAAATGTTAGCATATATGCAAAATCGATCCCATGGACCAAAGCACACTAGGCCTCCCTGTCCATCATCAACTCCCGGAGTTTACTCTAACTCATGTCCATTGAGTTGGTGATGCCATCCAACCATCTCATCCTCTGTTGTTCCCTTCTCCTCCTGCCGTCAATCTTTCCCAGTGTCAGGGTCTTTTCCAGTGAGTCAGTTCTTCACATCAGGTGGCCAAAGTATTGGAGTTTCAGCTTCAACATGAGTACTTCCAATGAACACCCTGGACTGATCTCCTTTAGAATGGACTGGTTGGATCTCCTTGCAGTCCAAGGGACTCTCAAGAGTCTTCTCCAATACCGCAGTTGAAAAGCATCAATTCTTTGCTGCTCAACTTTCTTTATAGTCCAACTCTCACATCCATACATGACTACTGGAAAAACCATAGCCTTAGCAAGACATATCTTTGTTGGCAAAGTAATGTCTTTGCTTTTTAATATGTTATCTAGGTTGGTCATAACTTTCTTTCCAAGGAGTAAGAGTCTTTTAATTTCAAGGCTGCAGTCACCATCTTCAGTGATTTTGGAGCCCCCAAAACTAAAATCTGACACTATTTCTAGGGCTTTATATGTCTATTTGCCATGAAGTGATGGGGCCAGATGCCATGATCTTCATTTCTGAATGTTGAGCTTTAAATCAACTTTTCCCCTCTCTTCTCTCACTTTCATCAAGTGGCTCTTTAATTCTTCTTCAGTTTCTGCCATAAGGGTGGCGTCATCTGCATATCTGAGGTTATTGGTATTTCTCCCAGCAATCTTGATTCCAACTTGTGCTTCATCCACCCTAGCATTTCTCATGATGTACTCTGCACATAAGTTAAATAAGCAGGGTGACAATATACAGCCTTGATGTACTCCTTTTCCTATTTGAAACCAGTCTGTTGTTCCATGTCCAGTTCTAACTGTTGCTTCCTGACCTGCATACAGGTTTCTCAGGTGGTCTAGCAGGTCAGGTGGTCTAGTATTCCCATCTCTTATATTGAGATCCACACAGTCAAAGGCTTTGGCATAGTCAAGAAAGGAGAAATAGATGTTTTTACGAACTCTCTTGCTTTTTCAATGATCCAGTGGATGCTGGAAAGTTGATCTCTGGTTCCTCTACCTTTTCTAAAACCAGCTTGAACATCTGGAAGTTCATGGTTCACGTATTGCTGAAGCCTGGCTTGGAGAATTTTGAGCATTACTTTATTAGCGTGTGAGATGAGTGCAATTGTGCAGTAGTTTGAGCATTCTTTGGCATTGCTTTTCTTTGGGATTGGAATGAAAACTGACCTTTTCCAGTCCCGTGGCCACTGCTGAGTCTTCCCAATTTGCTGGCATATTGAGTGCAGCGCTTTCACAGTATCATCTTTTAGGATTTGAAATAGCTCACATAGAATTCCATCACCTCCACTAGCTTTGTTCATAGTGATACTTCCTAAGGCCCACTTGACTTCACACTCCAGGTTGTCTGGCTCTAGGTGAGTGATCAAACCACCATGATTATCTGGGTCATGAAAATCTTTTTTGCACAGTTCTTCTGTGTGTCCTTGCCACCTCTTCTTAATATCTTCTGCTTCTGTTAGGTCCATACCATTTTTGTCCTTTATTGAGCCCATCTTTGCACAAGAAATTCCCTTGGTATCCCTAGTTTTCTTGAAGAGATCTCTAGTCTTTCCGATTCTATTGTTTTCCTCTATTTCTTTGGACTGATCACTGAGGAAGGCTTTTTTTATCTCTCCTTGGTATTCTTTGGAACTCTGCATTCAAATGGGTATATCTTTCCTTTTCTCCTTTGCTTTCCACCTCCCTTCCTTTCACAGCTATTTTAAGGCCTTCTCAGACAACCATTTTGCTTTTCTGAATTTCTTTTTCTTGGGGATGGTCTTGATCCCTGTGTCTTGTATAATGTCATGGACCTCCGTCCATAGTTCATCAGGCACTCTATCTATCGGATCTAGTCCCCTAAATCTATTTCTCACTTCCACTCATTAATATAAGTAAAATTAAAAAAGACAGACAATAGCAAATGTTGACAAGGATGTGGCGAAATTGGACCCCTGGTATACTGTTGTTGAGAATATAAAATGACACAGCCTCTTTAGAAAGCAATCTGACAATTCTTTACATTTTTATTTATGTTCGTATTTAATTTGTTACTGAGCTGGGTCTTTGATGCTGCGTGGGTTTTTCTCTAGCTGGAGCAAGAGGGGGCTGCTCTCTAGTTGTGATGCTTGGCTGCTCACTGCAGTGGCTTCTCTTATTGAGGACCGTTGGCTCTAGGGTGTGTGACACAGGTTTCTCTAGCTGCGGAATCTGGGCTCAGCAGTTACGGCTCCCAGGCTCTAGAGCACAGGCTCAGTAGCTTTGGCTCACGGGCTTAATTAATGTGGGACCTTCCCAGATCAGGGATTGAACCCACGTCCCTGCACTGGCAGGCAGATTCTTTACCCCTGAGCCACAAAGGAAGCCCCTAAATTAAAAAAAAAAATAGAGTTACCATGTGACACAACGATTCTACCCCTAGGGATACCTGCTAAAGAAATGAAAACATATACCCACACAAAAACTTGTACATGGATATTAATGATAGCCTTATTCATAAGAGCCCACAAGTAGAAATAAACTAAAAGCCCAACAGCTGATCAAAAAATAAACAAAATATGGTATATCCATCCATACAGTGGATATGACAAGGAATATAGTACTGACACATGGTACAACCTAGATAAACCTTGAAAACATTATGCGAAAGCAAAGAAGCCAGAGACACCACAGGGCACATATTTTATGATTCCATTTACTGATTATGTCCAGAACAGTCAACTCCATAGAGACAGAAAGTGTCAATAGATTAGTTGTTGCCTGGAGCTGGGGGGAACAGAAGATGGGAACCAGCTGCTTATGGGTATGAAGTGTCTGTTTTGGGGCAACAAAAGTGTTTTCACATTAGATAATGATGGCAGTTGTACCACTCTGTGGGGGAAAAAAAAAGCTAAAAAACAGTATTTCGAAAAAGAAAAGAAAAAAAATATGTTTGTAAGCTACTGCTGAAGATAAACTCACACAAACTGATCGAAGGCAGTAGAAGTTAGAAGATCACGTGAGTAAAGCTATTCAATTCTATTTACATGAAGTTGCCACATTTTTTCTCTCTTTAGATAGCACAGTCTCTAAAAGAAGTTTTTCTTTAAATTGTTCTTATAAGCTGGAGAAGGATGTGGCAACCCACTGTAGTGTTCTTGCCTCAGAAATCTCATGGACAGAGGAGCCTTGGTGGCTGCAGTCCATGGGGTCGCAAAAGAGTCAGACAAGACTTAGCGACTAAATGGCAACAACAAATACCTGTAACCATGGATTTAATAAGAGCTGTCATGCTCCGATTTGTGTATGGGCTCAGCGGTCTAAATGGGACCCACTGGAGATGCACTGAGGAACTACTGCTGCATAAAATTCTTCTGTGAATTAGAAGGAAAACAATTTGATTAAGTTTGTAATTTGTTCACATGGAAGGGACTGTGGAGAACAGAGAAGGACTGCCTTCTTCATATTTCCTTCTATGTAAGCCTGCAAGGCTCAGAGTTCACCATTATTCCTCTTCTGGCTATGTTTTAGAAGGACAGGGAAACCCCCCCCCCCCATTTTCCTCATTTCTGAGTAATTACCAAGGGCAAAGAACTGTTGTGGGGCTTCCAAGGTGGCTCAGTGATAAAGCATCTGCCTCTTAATGTGGGAGACACAGGAGAACAGTAAAGGACCTGCCTGCCAATGCTGGAGATATAAGAGACCTGGGTTCAGTCTCTGGGTCGGGAAGATTCCCTGGGGGAGGGCATAGCCACCCACTCCAATATTCTTGCGTGAAGAATCCCCTGGACAGAGGAGCCTGGTGGGCTACAGTCCATGGGGTTGAAAAGAGTCAGACACAACTGAAGCAGTCACTCACTCAAGGACTGCTGACTTGAATAGTCATTCAGGTCAGGTCATTGTGGGGGTAACTTAAAGGAACAATAGGTAGATGGCACTGTCTTAGCTCCCTGGTTAGAGGCTAATTCAATGCATCCAGTCTAAGATCTGGTGTTCTTTCCAGAGAGATTTTTTAAGGAGCCTGATGTGTGTGATAGTTCCCTGAGTTCTTACTCTGGGTAAAGCTGTTTTGTAGATGCGCTCAGGGGATGGAAGTAAATCCAGCCTTTGTGGGGACTTCACTTGAATTTGGAGATCCTCTATAACAGGGGTCCATGACCTCAAGGATCTAATGCCTGATGATCTGAGGTGGAGCTGATGTAAAAATAATAGAAATAAAGTGCACAATAAATGTAATGCACTTGAATCATCCCAAAACCTTTCCCCCTCCACCCCAGTCCATGGAAAAATTGTCTTCCACAAAATTGGTTCCTAGCGCCTGAAAGGTACTAGGGGACCTAAAAGGTACTTGGGGACCACTGCTCTATAAGAAAAATCTTACAAATTGTAAATATAAAAATACTTACAAAAGTGAATATCTGTTTAGACAGAAGACATAACACATACAGGTAAAATGCTGCCAATCCCCACCAGCATAAAAATAAAAAAGCTCATTTCAAACTTTCTGTCTCTCCCCTGCTTCCAGACCTACTTTCACAGCTGGGTGCCCTAGGATGGTTTGGAGCGCAGGAGAATTCCAGGCCCGACTTTCTTTATCACATCACTGGGCGAGTCAGCACAGCTGGATTATTGGGAGCTCTTTCTACACCGGGATGGTAGCTATGATGTAACTACGCATGGACTCACTATGAACCTTATCTATATGTACCACTAATCAGAAACTAAGTGTACCCCAAGTCAACTCCTCCTGAGCGTGATGTCCAAAAGGCCGTGGGCACCATGCTACCACATCACAGGAAAGGAAACCTGATGGAGGAGAGTGGAAAGTTGTGTTGTCAGAGAGAAGGCAGAAGGTTAACCTACGGCTATTAAAATTCCCAATTCTGTACATTTTATGACAACAGGAAGGAGTCTATTGTATGTGATTTGAAGCTTAAGCTTTTTTAACTTCATGGTAAATATATCTCTGCTGACTTCTCCTTTTCAGAGACATTTGCAGACATTTATTTAAATTGTTTCACCCATATCTTTTGGACAAAGTCATAGGAATAACAAGTTCCTAGGACATTTTGAAAGCTTCCAGTTTAAAATAGGGGAACTATGGAAGAAGAAGCAGCATTAAAAAGTATTCTCTCACTTATCAAGATACATTTTCCTAAAATATCTCCCATTTGTAGCATGGAGATGAAAAGTTTTTCCCCCTCATAAAAGGCATTTAAAAAAAATCCCAAATCCATTGTAATGCTCTCTGTATGGGTGTATTATTAGCTTACTGAGTCATTGTGAGTCAGCATATCTAAATCTTATCATATTGGCTTCAAGCATCTCATGAGCCATCACTATTATAAACATAAAAAGGTAGGAAAAGATCACATTCTTGAATGTATTTAACCAGAACACTGTAAAACCATCTCTAATGACTCACAAGGCAAAATTCAGTTGTTCCATCATATATATCAGTGTCAGCTCCACAGAGGGCTTTGCTAGACCTAAGGTGAATATAGAGATTTATAAGACACAGACTCAGTACCTTAAGGAGCTCATTTTTTTTTTTTTTAGCAGAACAAGGCATATATCCAGGTAGCTATACAAATACTGGGTATATATAATACAAATACTGTGTAGCAGGTAGATATGGAGGGGAAAAAACTATGGAAATTACTAAGAGGGAGATTATCATCCATTTATTTGAAGATAGAGGGGTGAACAGAATATATTTGGGTCCTGTGCTCACAGAGTTTATAATCTAGTGAGGGAGACATGCACGAAATAATTCCATGCATTCTTGGCCATTTCACTATAAATTGCAATGCGTTATGAAAAAATAGATTTGAGAGCCAGTGAAAGAAAATCCTGGTTAAGACTGGAGAGTCTTAAAGTCTGAGAAGGTGACACATGGGTTAAACTGAGTAGTAAGTGTGAGTGAGTCCGGTAGAGGGGTCGAATGTTTTGGGCAGAGAGATGTATAAGTATGAAAGCCTCTAAGGCAAGGAGAGCTTGGCTCATTTAATGTATTGAAAGAAAATGAATGGGGCTAGATTACAGTTCATCCATGATAGGGGCATGAGGTGGTCCAGAGAGCAGAGATAGAAGCTACATTCTAAAGGGACTTAGAGACATGTTAGCAATTCTGTGCTGTGGCAATACTTTGGAGATACTAAAAAAAAAAAAAAAAAAAAAAATGGCTCTCATATGATGTAGAGTGTGGATGGGAAGCAGAAAGAAAGTACTGGTAAGAGGCTCCTAGAGTCACTTAGGGACAGATCGTAACCTGGGCTCGTGCAGAAGCAGTGAGAGTCGCGGGGGGGCGGGTCATCAGTTTTGCACGTGGAATTGACAGGACCTGTGTACGGGTTGGAGGGGGGTGAAAGAAAGGACAATGCTGGACTACTTGTTTTCTGTTATAATCTTTTCTTAAAAAAAATCAAACAGTTACTGAAGCCTAGTTAATTTACTGTGTTGTATTAGTTTCAGATGTACAGCAAAGCAGTTCATACCTACACACATGTACGTGTCTATGTGTGTGTGTGTGTGTGTGTGTGTGTGTGTGTGTGTGTGTGTTAGTTGCTCAGCCGTGTCTGACTCTGCAGCTCCATGGACTGTAGCCCGCCAGACTTCTCTGTCCATGGAATTCTCCAAGCAAGGATACTGGATTGGATAGCCATTTCCTTCTCCAGGGGATCTGCCTGACCCAGGGATCAAACCCAGTTCTCCTGCCTAGCAGGCAGGTTCTTTACCATCTCACCTACCAGGGAAACCCATATCTATCTATCTATCTATCTATCTATCTATCTATCTATCTATCTATCTATTCTTTTTCAAATTCATTTCTATTGCAGGTTTTTACGAAACACTGAGTATATTTCCCTGTGTTATATAGTGGATCCTTGTTGATTACCTGTTTTGTGTATAGTAGTGTGTATACGATAATCCCAAACTTCTAATTATGTCTTCTTCTCCCACCCTCCACCCCCCTTTGGTAACTGTACACTTTTTTTCCCTATGTCTGTGAGTCTATTTGTTTTGTAAATAAATTCATTTGTATAATTTTTCTAAGATTCCCACATATAAATGATACATGATATTTGTTTCTCTGTCTGACTTATTTCACTTAGTATGAAAGTCTCTAGGTCCATCCATGTGGCTACAAATGGGATTACTTCATTCTTTTTATGGCTGAGTAATATTCCATTGCGCATATGTACCACCTCTTCCTTATCCATTTATCTGTTGATAGATTTTAGGTTGGCAATTGTAAGTAGTGCTGTGATGAACATTGGGGTGCATGTATCTTTTCAAATTAGAGTTTCCTCAGATATATGCCCAGAAGTGAGACTGCAGGATCATATAGTATTTAGTGTGATCTTAACTTTGTGCCAAGACTGAGTTCTTTCAAGCATTAGACATGTTTTCTGCTGGTTTGTATT
Source organism: Ovis aries (assembly GCF_016772045.2). Classification (NCBI taxonomy): domain Eukaryota; kingdom Metazoa; phylum Chordata; class Mammalia; order Artiodactyla; family Bovidae; genus Ovis; species Ovis aries. The sequence goes on from NC_056071.1 coordinate 16,943,190, forward strand.
TCTACAGCAACACGTTTATAGAAGGTAATGGAGAAATATGGATTTGCAATTTGTTGTACTAGATAGAGCATCTGGTATCTGGTCTCCCTTGCTTTCTGCTCCTTAGGTTTTTTTTTTTTTTGTCTTCTTTCCATCCCTGTGTATTTGCTTCCTGATCATGACTTTGGAGGAAGAAAAGGAAAACATCCTTCATACTTCACATTTCAGAGCTACTTACCATCTGTTCAAGGTAGCACAAGCTAGAGACACACAGTTATTCTTGTTCTTTTGGACAAATCCTACTGGGGTGGCCACCCTGGAAGGGCTATCTAACATGGTAGCAGTTGGTGGCCCAGCTGAGATAAAGACATGTGATGCATCAGTCAATGCCTATTCTATTTTGCATAATTTCCAGAGAACATTTAGCTTATATAAGGAGTACATCATGAGAAATGCTGGGGTGGATGAAGCACAAGCTGGAATCAAGATTGCTGGAAGAAATATCAATAACCTCAGATATACAGATGACATCACCCTTATGGCAGAAAGTGAAGAGGAACTAAAGAGCCTCTTGATGAAAGTGAAAGAGGAGAGTGAAAATGTTGGCTTAAAGCTCAACATTCAGAAAACTAAGATCATGGCATCCATTCCCATCACTTCATGGGAAATAGATGGGGAAACAGTGGCTGACTTAATCTCAGGGGTCTCCAAAATCACTACAGATGGTGATTGCAGCCATGAAATTAAAAGATGCTTACTTCTTGGAAGGAAAGTTATGACCAACCTAGTTCAGTTCAGTTCAGTCACTCAGTCGTATCCAACTCTTTGTGACCCCATGAACCACAGCATGCCAGGCCTCCCTGTCCATCACCAACTCCTGGACTTCACCCAAACCTACGTCCATTGAGTCAGTGATGCCGTCCAACCATCTCATCCTCTGTCGTCCCCTTCTCCTGCTCTCAATCTTTACCAGCATCACGGTCTTTTCAAATGAATCAGCTCTTTGCGTCAGGTGGCCAAAGTACCTAGACAGCATATTAAAAAGCAGAGACATTACATTGTCAACAAAGATCTGTCTAGTCAAGGCTATGGTTTTTCCAGTGGTCATGTATGGATGTGAGAGTTGGACTATAAAGAAAGCTGAGCATCAAAGAAGTGATGCTTTTGAACTGTGATGTTGGAGAAGACTCTTGAGAGTCCCTTGGACTGCAAGGATATCCAACCAGTCTATCCTAAAGGAGATCAGTCCTGGGTATTCATTGGAAGGACAGATGTTGAAGCTGAAATGCCAGTCCTTTGGCCACCTGATGTGAAGAGCTGACTTATTTGAAAAGACCCTGATGCTGGGAAAGATTGGGGGCAGGAAGAGAAGGGGACGACAGAGGATGAGATGGTGGGATGGCATCACCGACTCAATGGACATGGGTTTGGGTGGACTCCGGGAGTTGGTGATGGACAGGGAGGCCTGACGTGATCGGTTCATGGGGTCGCAAAGCGTCGGACACGACTGACTGAACTGAACAGATACTGATACCAGAAAACACGGTTTTAAGCTGTCCTTATATACACCCTTGGCTTCCTAGGTGGAGCTAGTGGCAAAGAACCCATCTGCCAATTCAGGAGACAGGGGTTCAATATTTGGGTTGGGAATATCCATCGGAGGAGGGCATGGCAGCCTATTCCAATATTCTTTTGTAGAGAATCCCATGGACAGATGAGCTTGACAGGCTACAGTCCACAGCTTTGCAGAGTTGGATATGGTTTAGTACACAGCCCATTCAGTTCAGTTCAGTTCAGTTGCTTAGTTGTGTCTGACTCTTTGCGACCCCATGGACTGCAGCATGCTAGGCCTCCCTGTCCATCACCAACTCCTGGAGTTTACTCAAACACATGTCCATTCAGTTGGTGATGCCATCCAACCATCTCATCCTCTGTTGTCCCCTTCTCCTCCTGCCTTCAATCTTTCCCAGGATCAAGGTCTTTTCAAATGAGTCAGTTCTTCCCATCAGGTGGCCAAAGTACTGAGTGTCAACTTCAGTATCAGTCCTTCCAATGAATATTCAGGACTGATCTCCTTTAGGATGGACTGGTTGGATCTCCTTGCTGTTCAAGGGACTCTCAAGAGTTCTCCAACACCAGTTTGAAAGCATCACTTCTTCAGCGCTCAGCTTCCTTTGTAGTCCAGCTCTCGCATCCATACATGACTACTGGAAAAACCATAACTTTGACTAGATGGACCTTTGTTGACCATGTAATGTCTCTGCTTTTTAATGTGCTGTCTAGGTTGGTTATAACTTTCCTTCCAAGGAGCAAGCATGTTTTAATTTCATGGCTGCAGTCACCATCTGGAGTGATTTTGGAGGCCCCCCCCCAAATAAAGTGTGTCACTGTTTCCCCATCTATTTGTCATGAAGTGATGGGACCAGATGTCATGATCTTAGTTTTCTGAATGTTGAGTTTTAAGCCAACTTTTTCACTCTCCTCTTTCACTTTCATCAAAAGGCTCTTTAGTTCTTCTTCACTTTCTGCCATAAGGGTGATGTCATCTTCATATCTGAGGTTATTGATGTTTCTCCCAGCAATCTTGATTCCAGCTTGTGCCTCTTCTAGCTCCGTATTTCTCATGATATCCTCTGCATAAAAGTTAAATAAGCAGGGTGACAATATACAGCATTCACATACTCCTTCCCTATTTGGAACCAGTCTGTTGTTCCATGTCCAGTTCTAACTGTTGCTTCCTGACCTACATACAGATTTCTTAAAAACAGGTCAGGTGGTCTGGTATTCCCATCTGTTGAAGAATTTTCCACAGTTTGTTTTGATCCACACAGTCAAAAGCTTTGGCATAGTCAATAAAACAGAAGTAGATATTTTTTCTGGAACTCTCTTACTTTTTTGATGATCCGACAGATGCTGGCAGTTTGATCCGTAGATGCATCTTGATCATTTCCATGAATACTTCAGTGAAAATGGTGTAGGATCTGTCTCGTTTTAATGATCTTCAAAGACAATGATGCTTGGGGTTTTTGCTATGATCTGCATCTCCTGGCCTGTCTTGGAATTTGGAAGATCTCAATAGAGCAGCAGTGATTTTTAAAAATTAATTTTTATCGGAGTATAGTTGCTTTACAATCTTGTGTTCATTTGTACCGCATAGCAAAGTGAATCAGATATATGTATACATATATCCCCTCTGTTTTGACTCCCTTCCCATTTAGGTCACCACAGAGTCCTGAGTAGAGTTCCCTGAGTTACACAGTAGGTTCTCATTAGCTGTCTGTTTCATACATTGTATCATAGTGTATATATGTCAATTGCAATCTTCCAATTCTTCCCACCCTTTTCTTCCCCAACTGGTGTCCATAATTTTGTTCTATACATCTGTGTTAGAGCTGCAATCATTCTGTTTCTTCATCTGGCGGGGAAGCAGGTGTGGATAAGGAGCTCTGAGGGAAGAGCATTGGCTCTGGTGGGTTCATGGACCAGGTGGATGGCCGTGATTGACACTGCATTTTCTTCCACCTTGGAGACTTATTTCAGCCTGACACGTTGTTCCTCACGTTCAGGTTTAGGGTCTAAGTAATCCAAATGGGAAACTTGCATTAGAAAGAGGGTGAGGGTTTAAAGGAGATTTGATTTGGAGTAGAATTGAGAAATGTCGAGAGAAAGAGCAAAATGAAGGAAGAGGTATATATAACTGCATTAATCATCTATTGCTAAGTTACAAATGACCATCAAATAGCGCTTTAAACTACACACATATATTACCTTAGCTTATGTGGGTCAGAGTCTGGGCATTGCTGGACTAGGTCCAGTGCTCCAGGGATCACTCACAGGGCACAATCAAGGGGTCAGTTGGTCTATAGACATTGCAAGTCTCAACTTGGTAAGGAGATACCTCTAGGCTCATTCAGGAGGTCTTGATTTCTTACTACTTTTGCCCGCCCTGCGTTCCTTGCCATGTGGGTCTCTTGCTTTATTGATGTTGCAGCTGTACTATATGTCTACAACTTTGTGATAAGCCAACAGAGAGAATGCAAGCAATATAGGAGTTCCAGCTGTTGTAATCTAGTTATAGGATTGTTATTTCATCACCTTTACTGTCAATGAGGATCAAGTCACTAGTTCTAGCTTATACTCAAGAAGTTCAGTTCAGTTCAGTCGCTCAGTCCTGTCCGACTCTTTGTGAACCCACGTATTGCAGCACGCCAGGCCTCCCTGTCCATCAAAAACTACTGGAGTTCACTCAGACTCACGTCCATCAACTCAGTGATGCCATCCATCTGTCATCCCCTTCTCTTCCTGCCCCCGATCCCTCACAGCATCAGAGTCTTTTCCAATGAGTCAAATCTTCGCATGAGGTGGCCAAAGTACTGGAGCTTCAGCCTTAGCATCATTCCTTCCAAAGAGATCTCAGGCCTGATCTCCTTCAGAATGGACTGGTTGGATCTCCTTGCAGTCCAAGGGACCCTCAAGAGTCTTCTCCAACACCACACTTCAAAAGGATGAATTCTTTGGCACTCAGCCTTCTTAACCGTCCAACTCTCACATCCATACATGACCACAGGAAAAACCATAGCCTTGACTAGACGGATCTTAGTCAGCAAAGTAATGTCTCTGCTTTTGAATATGCTATCTAGCTCGGTCATAACTTTTCTTCCAAGGAGTAAGCGTCTTTTAATTTCATGGCTGCAGTCACCATCTGCAGTGATTTTGGAGCCCCCCGAAATAAAGTCTGACACTGTTTCCACTGTTTCCCCATCTATTTCCCATGAAGTGACGGGACTGGATGCCATGATCTTCATTTTCTGAATGTTGAGCTTTAAGCCAACTTTTTCACTCTCCTCTTTCACTTGCATCAAGAGGCTTTTTAGGTCCTCTTCACTTTCTGCCATAAGGGTGGTGTCATCTGCATATCTGTGGTGATTGATATTTCTCCTGGCCTTCTTGATTCCAGCTTATGTTTCTTCCAGTCCAGCGTTTCTCATGATGTACCCTGCATAAAAGTTAAATAAGCAGGGTGACAATATACAGCCTTGATGCACCCCTTTTCCTATTTGGAACCAGTCTGTTGCTCCATGTCCAGTTCTAACTATTGCTTCCTGACCTGCATACAGATTTCTCAAGAGGCAGGTCAGGTGGCCTGGTATTCCCACCTCTCTCAGAATTTTCCAGAGTTTATTGTGATCCACACAGTCAAAGGCTTTGGCATAGTCAATAAAGCAGAAGTAGATGTTTTTCTGGAACTCTCTTGCTTTTTCCATGATCCAGTGGATGTTGGCAATTTGATCTCTGGTTCCTCTGCCTTTTCTAAACCCAGCTTGAACATCAGGGAGTTCACGGTTCACGTATTGTTGAAGCCTGGCTTGGAGAATTTTGAGCATTACTTTACTAGCTTGTGAGATGAGTCCAATTGTGAGGTAGTTGGAGCATTCTTCGGCATTGCCTTTCTTTGGGACTGGAATGAAAACTGACATTTTCCAGTGCTGTGGCCACTGGTGAGTTTTCCAAATTTGCTGACATGTTGAGTGCAGGACTTTCACAGCATCATCTTTCAGGATTTGAAATAGCTCCACTGGAATTCCATCACCTCCACTAGCTTTGTTCATAGTGATGCTTTCTAAGGCCCACTTGACTTCACATTCCAGGATGTCTGGCTCTAGATGAGTGATCACACCATCGTGAATATCTGGGTCATGAAGATCTTTTTGTACAGTTCTTCTGTGTATTCTTGCCACCTCTTCTTAATATCTTCTGCTTCTGTTAGGTCCATACCATTTCTGTCCTTTATCGAGCCTGTCTTTGCATGAAATGTTCCCTTGGTATCTCTAATTTTCTTGAAGAAATCTCTAGTCTTTCCCATTCTGTTCTTTTCCTCTAGTTCTTTGCATTGATTGCTGAAGAAGGCTTTCTTATCTCTTCTTGCTATTCTTTGGAACTCTGCATTCAGATGCTTATATCTTTCCTTTTCTCCCTTGCTCTCCACCTCTCTTCTTTTCACAGCTATTTGTAAGGCCTCCCCAGACAGCCATTTTGCTTTTTTGCATTTCTTTTCCATGAGGATGGTCTTGATCCCTATCTCCTGTACAATGTCACGAACCTCATTCCATAGTTCATCAGGCACTCTATCTATCAGATCTAGGCCCTTAAATCTATTTCTCACTTCCACTGTATAATCATAAGGGATTTGATTTAGGTCATACCTGAATGGTCTAGCAGTTTTCCCTACTTTCTTCAGTTTAAATCTGAATTTGGCAATAAGGAGTTCATGATCTGAGCCACAGTCAGCTCCCGGTCTTGTTTTTGCTGACTGTATATAACTTCTGTATCTTTGGCTGCAAAGAATATAATTAATCTGATTTCGGTGTTGACCATCTGGTGATGTCCATGTGTAGAGTCTTCTCTTGTGTTGTTGGAAGAGGGTGTTTGCTATGACCAGTGCATTTATTAATATATAAGGGCACAAATACAGGAGATGGCGCTCATTGCAGGTTACCTTAGACGTCCACCAACCTCTCTGACCTCATGTTACATCTGGTGACACAAGTTGAAACTGCCATGACACAGGAAAAGAAGAGATGCTTCATTGGTTATGTCCATTTCCCTCTACATAGAAGGGACTCCAAATTATGACTCTTGGCATTGAACTCAAATCTAGGCTCAGGTTAATGTCATGGCCAAAGAGAGTCTAGTAACCAAAAACGTTTTCTCTTGACTCAAGTTAGTTTCAATTGTTTCTCCAACATCCCAGAAGACAGGCGTCTTCTACACTATGCCATCTCCTCTGAAAATCTCATTTTTTTTCCCCTTCCACCCACTTAACTCATATACAGCCCCATGATTATGTTAAACTTCTCTCTTCCTGTCTCTGAAAACAACCTCCTGGTTGGCTAATCCTATCTTCCAGTTCTAGATTACTAAAGTTCAGAGAAACCTTTCAGCTACAGAACAGAAATGGCCTGGCAGTTGCTGAATTCTCTTTGGAGAGAGGAGAAGGGAAAGACACAGAGCAAGCAAAGCAAGTTCTCTTTTGCAGGCAGGAAAGGAGGAAAGCTGGAAAGCCCACTTATATTAATGTTTTCAGTCTCATCACATAGCATTTATTGTGTGCAAGTTTTATCTCCTTAACCAGACTGCAAACTCCTTGAAAGCACATTCTTATCTTCTACTTTCTCGTATTCCGCCATAGCAAATGCTGGGCTGGAGTGGTATAGACAGATGGCATGTGTGCTGGGCTGTGAGTATTTTTCCATTAGACTAGTGATTAGAAGCGATATTGTGCCTGAAAGTGCTATGTAAATGGTAACACCCTGTATACATGGTACAGTTATTACTGTTACTATCATCACTATCACCCTCTAGCATGTCTTTATGTACCACCTTCAAAGATGGACCCTCTCCTGGGTCGAAACTCAATCTTGATCCTTAGAATTTAAGTGCAGCAGAATAAACGAATCCTTTCCAAAGGTATACTTGTGCATCGATTTGCCTTAAATTATAAATACTATGGAGTGAGACTGTCACATATAATGTCAATTGGGTTTCTAAATACTTTATTTTTCTGACTATAAAAGCTATAGAAATAAAGTGAGAACAAAATAGAAGACCCCACCTTGGGCAGTTTACCGTATTTCTTAGCCTCTCGTATAAATGTGTATAAATGTGTATATATGTACATAATTACATTCACATATATCATATATATGCTACACACCTAGATATATGTGCTATATATGTGTGTGTATATACATATACAAACAATTGATGCATTTGTTTGATGCCTGGGTTGGGAAGATCCCCTGGAGGAAAAAATGGCAACCCACTCCAGTATTCTTGCCTAGGAAATCCCATGGACAGAGGAGCCTGGAGGGCTGCAGTACGCGGGGTCACAGAGTCAGACATGACTGATCTGCTGAGCATGCATAGCCAGTTAACAATGCTGTGATAGTTTCAGGTGGACAGCAAAGTGATTCAGTTATACATATTAGTTGCAACCTTTGGAGTCTTAAAAGTTGAATTACAAGTCAATTGCATGGCCTTTTGCAATATTTTTAAAATTTATTTCTTCTGGAAAGAATTTGCCAGTTTATATTTCTCCAGGAGTCTAAGACATTCCCACCCTCAAATGCATCACTTATCATCTTAAAATTTCTGCTGATTTGATAGAAATATCCTTGCACTTTGCTTTAATTGTATTTTTTAATTACTGAGGTTGATTTTTTCCTTGTGTTTTGCATTTGTTCTTCTGGGAATGGTTTAGTCATCCCCTTTGCCCACTTAATTTGATGAGTCTCAATGTTTTCTTTCTTGATTGATAAAGTTTCTTTGATTGCTTATTTTAACCTTTTGACTATTGTAATAATTTTGAAGATATCATTTGGTATTATGATTTTATGTATGATTTCACCCCAAATTATGAATCATGTCACTTATTTTTGTTTTAAAATATTTTCCATCCACATAAAACCAATGCTAATAATTGGCTGTCCCCTAGTCACACAACTTTCCCCAATTCCCCAAGGTAATCAGACTTTTGACTTTGGTGATGATCACTTTCTTCCTCTTCTTTGCAAGTTTGCAAATATCTGTGTATTCCTACTTAATACATTGTTCAGCTTTTCTCATACTTGAACTTTATATAGGTGTAAAACCACATTGTGCCTTTTTTTGGTCACAAGTTTTTCATTCAACAATGTGTAGCTTTAAATTATAATGACATGTGGATGCATATCATAATTAATTTGCTCTGCAATATAGTAAGTTGTCCATACTTCATCTATTTTATAATCTTAATGACCCTTTGGATTATTTTCAGAGTTTTTTGTTGTCATTTTGCAATTGCGCACAATATTGCTTTGGACATTCTTGTAGATGACAAGTTTCCTAGAGCAAATCTGCAAATTATCTCTAGGGAATATGTTGAGGAATCAAGTTGTTGGGTATTGGGATAGGAATATGTTCAGTTTTACTGGATAAACACCAAAATATTTCCCAAAGTAGTTATTCTAGCTTTCTTTTATTCCAGCAGTTAACAAAGTTTTCTACTTTTTACCTTGGACAGCATTTAAGATTTCTGAGCTTTTAAGGTTTTCTCATAGGATGAATATGAAAGGTTATTTCAAGATTATTTTAATCATAATTTTGCTCATTACTCAGTGAGTTAAAGCGCTTTTCACATGTTTAGAGGTTATTCATGTTTTCTGATCAACATTTAGATTCTTTGCTTATTTTTCTCTTTTTTAGAAAAGCTCTTTCTAATTGAATCACAGGTGCTCTTTTTTAATTCTATTTTTTTGTCATTATAAGTGTTGCAATATATTCTTCCTATTTATGGCATGACTTTTCTCTCTCTTTATGATGTGTTTTGATTGATGAACTCAAATTCGTAATTTTCCAAGCATAGGTTTATCAGTCTTTGCCTTTATGTTCCATTCTTTTTATGTTTTATTTTTAAAAATCTTTCATTACCTTCTGAAAGGAAAATCTCTATTTCTTTTACACAGTGACACCACTTCACTTCTGACATTAGACACAGGTTTTTTTCTCATATGGATCAATTCTCTGACACCAGCTGGATGTCCTACGATTTAATTCAATTCTGACACTGGCTACCTAGAGAAAGCATCACATCCCACAGGTTAAGGGCTCAGGCCCAGGAGACTGCCCCTAGCTCCAGATGCTAATTGTAAGTCTGGGCCTCCATTACTTCTAAATGACTGGCCGTAAATCCCATAGTGGCCTCCTCAAGTTTGGTTATTTGCTATGATGGCAAATAATAAATGGCACATAAATAAATAATAATAAATGGCACACAAATCTTAAGAAACTACTTACGTTTTCTAGTTTATTACGTAATAAAGCAAATATGAGCTTCCCTAGTGGCTCAGTGGTAAAGAATCAGCCTGCCAAGCAGGATACACAAGTTCGATCCCTAGCTCAGGAAGATCCCCTGGAGAAGGAAATGGCAACCCACTCCAGTATTCTTGCCGGGGAAATGCCACTGACAGAGGAGCCTGGCAGACTACAGTGCATGGGGGAGCTAAGAGTTGGATACCACTTAGTGACTAAATAACAACAGTAAAGGCATATAATAAAAGATTCAAATAAATGACCAGCCACATGAGGAGATACATATGATGAGTTCTAGGAGGGTCCTGTGCCTGCGGAGTGGGGGTGTGCCAATCTCCTTGCATGTACAATATTTACCAATGAAAAAGAGATTTAATCAGCATTCAAGTTTTTGTCTATAAAATTACTATGGTGATTATTTTGAAAAGTCACTACTGCCATGAAATATTATCTTCAAACACTACTAAAATCAAACCATCTTTATCATCTTAGCAGCAATCCTGTTTAGCTTTAGTGAAGTATCCCTTACACCATATTGAAATCTATTTACTAATATTTTATTTGGGGTTTTGTATTTTACATTAGCAATTTTGTTTTCTTCATTCTGTTTTATAATAAATATTATACTACCTTAACCAGAAATGCCGAGTTAGATACCATCTTCCTCTATGCTCTAGAAAAATGATTTTTGTTTTAGAAGAAAACTAACTCACAATGTTTTATTTTTTTAATAGATGTGTTTGCCCACCAGTCTCCTCTGTTTATGGAATTCTCCAGGGAAGAATACTGGAGTAGATAGCCATTTCCTTTCCCAGTGGCTCTTCCTGACCTAGGGATCAAACCCAGGCCTCCTGCATTGCAGGCAGTCTCTTCACCATCTGAGCCACTAGGAAAGATGATAAAGAGGTTGGGTGGGTTTGGACATTGGTTTGATTCAGCGATCCTCTCATATCAATGATATGGTTTCTTTTTACTTCTCCACTCTGCATTCTGGTTGAAAAAACTTTTCAAATTGGCTCCCTTCACTGAGGCAAAGTGTGGCAATTTGAGATATCACATTGTTCAGAAGAGAGAGGGCTGGCTTCTATAAGCTCTCATAAGATGGAGGTATCTTATTTTGAGACATTCATAGGGAAAAGAGCTTCTGCTTTGTGTTTCATTGTCTTGAATTGAGTCCATTGTACTTTGTAACCATCAAATGCCATGAATTGGTGACATTAGAGATGGGTCAACTGATCCAGCCATGATAATAAAGGAACTTTTGCCTCGATTTCTCCCGGCAGTCTTGATTCCAGCTGGTGCTTCATCCAACCCAGCATTTCTTATGATGTATTCTGCATATAAGTTAAATAAGCAGGGTGACAATATACAGCCTTGATGCACTCTTTGGACTGCAAGGAGATTCAACCAGTCCATCCTAAAGGAAATCAGTCCTGAATATTCAGAAGGACTGAATATTCATGGAAGGACTGATGATGAAGCTGAAACTCCAATACTTTGGCTACCTGATGTGAAGAACTGACTCATTTGAAAAGACTCTGATGCTGGGAAAGAGTGAAGGCAGGAGGAGAAGGGGACGACAGAGGATGAAATGGTTGGAAGGCATCACCAACATGATGTTTGAGTAAACTCATGAGTTTGAGTAAACTCCGGGAGTCAGTGATAGACAGGGAGGTCTGGCATGCTGCAGTCCATGGGGTCACAATGAATTGGACATAACTGAGCCCACATGCAAGGTGTATTTGCCTTGATTAATTAGAACAAGACAGGCACTGGCGAGGTCACTCCTCAGGGCTGTTAATAGTGAGGGAGGGAAGAGTGAGATATTGGTGAGACAACCTCAATAGTTACTAAAAGATGTCCTTTAATAATTGAAAGTATCTACCTTTGAAAGCATTTAGGGTGATACTATATTTCAAACATGTTTTTTCCTATGTCTCTATTGATCTATTTTTGTTTCCTATGTCTTATTGAGTCCATTTTGTAATTTATTCTAAGTGTATCCTTCAGTTTGTTCTATTTCAAAAATATGTTAACTGATATTTTGTATGGTATTGTCATATTTTGCTTTTATTGATACAAGTCTGTTGTAATAACTGTGAGACTGAAGAGAAATGGGTTCTGGCCCAGATATCATAAAGTGAGTCTCAATCCAGCAGGAAAGATGGGGGTCAACGTACCACAGTTGAGGGCAGTTACTGAAAAATTCACTTCATGGTTAAACCCCAGTGACTGATTCCTCAATACACCGGTTGCAGACTGCTCTTCTGTGTTCAGAGACCCACAGGGACCATGCTGCTGCTGCTAAGTCACTTCAGTCGTGTCTGACTCTGTGCGACCCCATAGACGGAAGCCCACCAGGCTCCGCCATCCCTGGGATTCTCCAGGAAAGAACACTGGGGTGGGCTGCCATTTCCTTCTCCAATGAGTGATAGCGAAAAGCGAAAGTGAAGTCTCTTAGTCAAGTCAGACTCTTCGCGACCCCCTGGACTGTAGCCTACCAGGCTCCTCCATCCATAGGATTTTCCAGGCAAGAGTGCTGGAGTGGGGTGCCTTTGCCATAGCCCTCCACTGACCAGGAGCTGGGCCAGCTCTGCATGATATGCCTTCGTAGGCTTCCCAGCATCTTCTGAGACAGTGTTCCAACCCACAAAGGTTCTAAATCTTTTTTGATTTCTTTCACATATGCTGCTATAGCTATTACCATAGCTTTGATTTTCTTTTTGAATAATAATAATAGTGTTGAGAGCTTAGGTACTGTGCAACATCTTTGCATATGTTATCTTTAATTCCAATCACTCTCTTATAAGACTTATTACAATATTTTTGTTTTCATCTATTTCTTTTTAAAGAATTAGCTCTTAAATTTGCCTATGTCTGCTGGTTCTGACATTCTTTTCAGTAATTAATTTTTGCTACATTTTATCATTTCCTCCTATTTTCCTTAAAGCTACCTCTATATTCTTTTTTGAATTCTTGATAGTTAAAAATTATTATTCAGCATTTAATTTAAAAGTATTAAGGATCCAGATTTATATATGCTTATATTTATTATGTGGATTTATAATATTTTTACTTAAGATAGTTCCTTCTTTCTTCTTCTCGTGTTCAGTCACGTCCAACTCTTTGGGACCCCATGGACTGAAGCCGGACAGGCTCCTTTGTCCATAGGATTCTCTAGGGAGAATACTGGGATGGGTTGCCATTTCCTCCTCCAGGGGATCTTTCGGACCCAGGAATCAAACCCACATCTCCTATATCTCCTGCATTGGCAGACAGATTCAAACAAGCCCACTGAGTTTCATGGGCTTCCAAAGATAGTTCCTAAATAGTATTTTATTATGTATTTAATCTTTAACTTAGAGTGCTCTTAGAATAACCGCTTTCTACTTCTATGGTTAGGACCTTGTAAAGTTATTTTTGAAATTTCTGCTCTTGCTGAGTCTTTAAAAAAAAAAAAAAGTTGGTCTGTACAGTGACTAATTTGCAGAACTTAATGAAGATTTGCATCCCAATAGACACAATTTTTAAGCCATACCTTTAAGGCTTAAAAAAAGAATGATTTTTAAATTTGTTATTAAAATTAAATATATGTCTGTTCACATACTTCTGTTAATTATGTTAATCCAATCATCACTATTCATATATGTTTTGACTACTTCATTCATTATCCAGTGAAGGTAGGGAATTAAAGCAACTCCATTATATTTCTTTCAATTTCTTAATTAATTTTGACAAATAACTGCTTAGTTGAATAATTGATTTCCTAAATAATATGTGAACACACGCTATAATTAGCACCTGGGTTAAGAAATTGAAAGTCGATAACTCAGTTCCCTTTTAGTCACTAACCCCTACAGGTAGCTGCTGTCCTTAATGCTAACAGTAGAGATAGATAGATTTTGTCTGCTTTCCTAGCGTCTTAACATTGTATTGGGGAGATTTGTTCATATTTTTTGTGTGGAATGTTTTATAAATCCAGGAGCTTGAATGCTTAAAAATTAGAAAGAAACCAAAAAAACAGTCAATATTGTGAGGTGCCAGAGAGAAACAAACACGAAGCTGAGGGCTTAATTTAGGGTAAAAGAAAATAAGCAGCTATGGCAACCAAATGCATGATTAAATTGGAGAATTGTGAATATGCACTGTGTATCAGTTAATATGATTTGATTAATGTTAAACTTTTTGAGTGTTTAATGATCTTATTGTTGTAGAGGAGAATGTCTCATTGCTCTTCAGAGATGACGATGATATAGTTAAGAGTCAAATATTATAGGGTCTGCAAGTTAGTTTAATAATGGTTCAGTAATGGATTCCCTGGTGGTCCCGTGGCTAAGTGTCTGCCCTCCAAATGCTAGAAGTCCAGGTTCAATCCCTAGTCAGGAAATTAGATCCTATAGACATTATCAGTTCCATTCAGTTGCTCAGTTGTGTCCAACAATTTGGGACACCACAGGCTGCAGCTTGCCAGGCTTCCCTGATATAGTCACATAAATAGAACTGATACAGCCAAATAAATAAATAAAACAAATATTTTAAAAAAAAGGCTCAGTCAAAGAAATATACATACACGTATATTTGTGTCTGTGTATAAAAATAGCAAGGACATGTGGCAAAATGTTAAACATTGGTGATGGATGTGTTAGTGTCTTATTGTTTCAACTCTTCTATGGAGTTGAATTTTTCAAAACTAAAGAAAGTGAAAAACAATCCTGCCTGGTGATTTAATCCTGACTTTTAAAATCTGAGAAATACCTTTTCCATTGTGATTCCATTTCTCATATGGGGAAAACTGAGGCTCAGTGGGATTCAGTGAATTGTCTAGAGTATGCTCCTTCCACAAAAGCTGCATGGATACTGTTGACTGACAGTTCCAAAAGGTTAAAGTTCCAAAACATTCTGGGATTTTATAATAGATATGGACCAAGTCAATCAGATACTCTAATCTTAGAAATGATGTCAAGAGGGTTGAGTGTTTGGCTCAGGTTCAGTGAACAAAGGATGTCAGAACCTGTGTTACAATCTTGGTTTTCTGATTTTTTAGATTGGTATTATTTTCACTGCACCACCAAAGATCTGAAGGTTCTTTGCAGGAAGAATTCTGAGCCATGATACGTTAGAACAACAAAGTTACAAAGAAGACAAAAAACCTCAAATTCCTCTATATATGTTTTGGGTTTATGTTTGACATCTGACCACAGGTCAATCAGGCGTTGCTGATTGCTTGACTCAGGAACATTTTGTATAACTCCTCTGAATGGGTAAGATCCTTGCTTGCTTTCCCTGGCCAGGTTGGGAGTGTATCTTGGCATGCAGCAGAACTTCTGAATGTTTATTTCCCTGTCTTAAGTCAACAATTTGCTGAATCATTTACTTTTTCCCTTTGACAAGAGTTTCAATGCTGTCAGTAGAATTTGCATCAGGGCAGAAGGGAATTATTGTGGTGTCAGGCATTATGGGTAATTCCATGTAAATAGTTCTGCCGAGAGCCATGCAGACTTGCCTGGAGCCAGTAAAGGCTCTAAAAGGAAGGCTTCCTTCTGTCTGGTTTTGTTAATTTCAGTTGAGTGGCTAAAGACAGGTGTCTTGGAAATAGGTATGTTGGACCCTTGACAGTCCTCTTGAACTTGAGAGCCCTATCCAATCTCATTTATTCTTGTCTTATGGAAAAAAAGTTTTGTTTTCAGTGCCTTTGTTTCCATTATCCACATCTTTCTGTTTCCTTTCCTTGGCCGCAGTCTTCCCGAGGAGTAAGGAGACGTGTTTGGTGCCTCCTTCCTATATTCAGACTCTGAGCCCTGAGTCTGAGTTACTTGTTTGATTTGTTGCTGTTGTTGTCAGTTTGTTTTATTTCCTTATTTTTCTAAATTGGAGTATCGTTGCTTTGTGGTGGTGTATTAGTTTCTGTTGTGCAGCAAAATAAATCAGCTATCCACGTACATATATCTCCTTCCTTTTGGATCTCCTTCTCATTTGACGTCACCACAGGCACTGAGTAGAGTTCTCTGTGATATACAGTTGGTTCTCATTAGTTATCTGTGTTATACATAATAGGGACCTTCCGTAAAATCTCGGTGAAGAGAGATTCCCCTCAGAGGAGCCTGTATGATAAGAACAGCTCTGAACTGAGAATTAGGGATTCACCCACTCAGTTTTGCGATTAGTTAGTGCTCCCACCTGATCATACCGTTTTTCATCACTAAATAGGTAACAATGAAAAAAAAATGAAAAAAACTCTACTTTGATGTGTGATTTGTAGGAGGTGAGAAATTAGGCTTTCCTTGCTCAGTGTTCAGCTGCTAACTCGTGCCTGACTCCTTGCAACTTTATGGTCTGCAGCACATCAGGCTTCCCTGTCCTTCACGCTCTCCTGGAGTTTGCTCAGGCTCAGGTCCATCAAGGGGGTGATGCCATCCAACTATCTCATCCTCTGTTGCCCCTTCTCCTCCTGCCCCCAGTCCTGACTACGGGGAAGCTGTTGTATGGCAAAGGGAGCTCAGCTCGGTGCTCTGTGATGACCTACAGGGACGGAATGAGGGTTTGGCAGGAGGTGCAAGAGGGAGGAGGCCCAGGATATATGTATGCTTATAGCTCATTCACTTTGATGCACAGCAGAAACTAACACAACATTGTAAAACAATTCTATTCCAAAAAAAAAAAAAAAGAGCCTGGGTTTCTGATACCATGGAGGCAATACCTTTAGCCAAAATAATTGTGAAAAAGAATTAACTTTTCATAGGGCTTCCCTTGTGGCTCAGGTGGTAAAGAATCTGCCTGCAATGCAGGAGACCCAGCCAGTGTCATTGTGAGATATTTGATAACTCAGATGAATTGTAGCCTTCCCAGAGCATGAAAGCACAACAAACCATTTTTCCCAGGTCAAGCATTCTATTTCTTGTTTCTCTTTATTTCACATCAGATCATCTGAAAATAAAAGCAAAAGGAACAGGCATCACTTATACAGGACAAAGAAAAGAAAACACCTGCATTTAAAAACTAAGTCAAGATGCCTATAGAGTTCAGATCTGTGACCTGCCGATAGTGAACACTGACTTGCACGTTGTCAGGAGTGCCGATCAGCACACGCTCTGGCTTCTTCTCCAAGCTCCTTCATCTTTCAGACCTGTGGACTTTGAATATAGGTGTCGTGTAATTTTCAGTGCCCTACAGCTAGTCTTATCCACACTGCTCTTCTGCCAAGGACAAATCCCAAACAAGTCTGATTTGGGGATTTCGTAAACTTCACAGTTCATTGGCAGAGCAGTGAATCTTGAAAAACCTGTAGTTAGTGAATCCCCTAGCACTTCTTGGTTCAAGTCCTTAAATCAACTTGCTTCTGAGAAGGAAATTCTGATATTATTCATTCAAGGATCTTTAGGACTGCCTTTCATATCTTTTCCTGTGTCCCTCCAACATACAACCCAGTGAAGTAGCTTTCAGATTTTAATAAGCATAAAATGATCAAAATGCATTTCATTAAATGATAGCCTTGGAGTTCCTGATTTGGTGGATCTGGGCGTGAAATACAGGATTAGTTACTTTTAACTAGTATCGTCCCATGGCTCACGTGTGGGCACTCCATGTGATCCTATTTTGAGAATTTTGTAGAAGTCTTCATGGAAACTGACCTCTTTGACTCAGTTGAATGCTAGTTGCTCAGAACAGTTTCACTGTGTGAGATAGTCTAAAAAGTGGCTGATGTTCACCATCTTTCCTCGTTTTTTTTTTTTTCTTCCCCTAGATACAATAAATGGAAAACCTCGACCATAAAAGTGACTTGGACATCTGTGCTTAAACCCAAGTGCACTTTCAATTTAAGTGTTATTTTGGGGTCAGAAGTTTGGCGGCAAATAGTAAGAAGAAACCAGTTTCCCCCCTTCACATGTTCAACTCAAGAGATACAGAAGACTTCAGTACTGTGATATGACTCCCACTTAGTGAAAAAGGGGGCAAAATCAATGCCTGTTTCTGTGGCTTTTATAGAGAAACAGAAACATCTCTGCCTCTTAATTTTGCTGTTGTTGTTGAAGATCTAAAGATCAGAACCAAGCTTTGATGTTGGAAAGTGGAATGAAAACAAAACCTGTTTTTTTTTTTTTTCTGGCTACTGGAGGTTTTTATCCTTCTTAACTTAGAACTTCTAGAAAGATGTTGTCTAAGGCTCAATATAAGCACACCAAGATGCAGTATAAGTGCTTCATATTTTAAAGATCGGGTTGTAGATGGAAGCCCTTTGGGGGCTAGATTTAATTAAAACTAGTGCTCTGCTGACTTTATTTGCTTTTCTTTCTTAAAAATCTCCCAGATATAATTTCTGGGTTCCCATTCTGAGATTCACTTTGATGAAATTCAATTAATTGTAATTATTCTTTTTGGAGTTTTCTCTCTTAACTTTATGAGTGAGTGCATTAAATCTCCCCAACATGTGCTCACACAAACACACACACAGACACACACACGCATACTTGATTTTGTGTAAGTGAAAGTGAAGTTGTTTAGTCGTGTCAGAATCTTTGCAACCCTGTGGACCGTAGGCTGCCAGGCTTCTCCATTCATGGGATTTTCCAGGCAAGAATACTAGAGTGGGTTGCTGTTTCCTTCTCCAGGGGATCTTCCTGACCCAGGGATGGAACCTGGGTTTCCCACACTGCAGGCAGACTCTACCGTCTGAGCCACCAGGGAAACCCTTGTTTTGTGTAAAGCTGAAGTCTGAATGGGGAAATTTCACCCCTCACTCCCACTCCTCAATACCAAGGACATTTGGCCATATCTAGAGACGTTAGGGGTTACCCTAACTAGATAGACATATTCCG
This sequence comes from Ovis aries, assembly GCF_016772045.2. Taxonomy (NCBI): domain Eukaryota; kingdom Metazoa; phylum Chordata; class Mammalia; order Artiodactyla; family Bovidae; genus Ovis; species Ovis aries. The sequence goes on from NC_056071.1 coordinate 16,961,831, forward strand.
GACATCTAGTGGGTAGAGGCCAGAGGTGCTGCTAATCCGTTTGCCTTGCAGTGCACAGGATGGTCAGTCCCCACAACAAAGAATTTTCTAGCCCACATGTCGAAAGTGCCAAGGCAGAGAGTCCTTGGTGTAGCACCTACATAAGTTTATCCATGAGAATGTATTTTCATTTTATTTTTGTGAAAAGCTAGTTCACCCATCAACCAACTGGAATACTGCCAAGTGGCCTTTTCGCATGCTCCTTCTATAATCCCCTCAATTGCAAACCAAAATGAGTGAAATCAGCACAAATATCTCAGGGGGTCATGATTCACAAATAAGGAATAGTTAGCTCTGGCTTGCCAGGCTCCCTCCACATCCATTCAGTGACCTCAACATAAATTATGGTCCGTGCACAGCGCACTTTAGTGCCTGCTCATTTCCCCTTTCTCTGCCACCCAGAGCGTCACCACCCACCTCTTGTTCCCTAGTTCCATAAAACCACAAAGCCCCTTCTCTCTCTATTATTCTCAAGGCCTAGCAGGACTTTTTGTGTTCAGGCAAATAAACACGCTACCAATAATCCAATAAAACCTTTACAGACATGGGATATAAACCATAGCGAGGAGCAGTGTGCAATCTATAACCGCTGGCTTCTTTTTTATAAACCTTGCACTTGAGCCCCGAATGCAATACAAATCAAAGCTCATAAAAGCGCCAAGGTTTTATCCTTATTGTTCCTAATGGGTTGATTCACCCTACCTGTGCTATTCCCCTAGTGACCACAGGCTGTCTGGGCTTCTAGATGGAAGAGACGCAAGCTGGCATACCAGGTTCAAGGGAGAACTAATTTCAAACACTTCTTTTTCATCATGATGATTTTCCCTTTTGGTGGTCTTCAGGGTAACCAGCCAACATCTCAGGTTCCCAGAAACACAATGAAATCCTGGAGCTCGTATTTTTTTCTCAGCTGCGTTTCCCATCTCTAACTTTACCAGGGAACTACAATTAATCTATGCTATAGATGAAAACAGATTAGAACTGATAAATGTGAGCTGTATGATAAAAAAAAAAACAAAAACAAAAAACAAAAAACAGAAAACAAATACTTGCCCCAAAGCAGAGGTAAGAGAAAACCACAGTTAGAATGTTAGTCTTTTCAGAGGGAAAACATTATCTTTGGCAGAAAGACTGCAGGCTTTTGCTGATAATCAAAACATCGATGTTTTCTTCTAAGTCACAGCTCAGATGTCTCTAGGGGCCAAGCAGAAGACATAGATGAGTGGAAAGGAGGGGATAAGCACAGATGTTGTGGAGGGGCATCTTTGTCATCTAGAAATATGCTTTTGTTGTGGCACCCCACCCCCTCTCAACAGTTCAACCAAATTGTTGACAAGTAGACATGTGTAAAAGACCCTGATGCTGGGAAAGTTGCTCAGTTGTGTCTGACTGTTTGCAACTCAAAGGCTTGGAGAGTTGTTGTTTAGTCACTCGGCCATTTGGACTCTTTGAGACCCTATGGACTGCAGCACACCAGGTTTCCCTGTCCTTCAGTATCTCCTGGAGTTTGCTCAGACTCATGTTAGCTGAGTCAGTGATGCCATCCAACCATCTCATCTTGTGGCATTCCTTTCTCCTCCTGCCCTCCTCTTTTGTAGCATCAGGGTCTTTTCCATTGAGTCAGCTCTTCACATCAAATGGCCAAAGTATTGGTGCTTCAGCTTGAGCATTCCTCCTTCCAATGAATATTCAGAGTTTATTTCCTTTAGGACTGACGATTTGATCTCCTTGTTGTCCAAGGGACTCTTAAGAGTTTTTTTCAGCACCACAATTTGAAAGCATCAATTCTTCAGAGCTCAGCCTTCTTTATAGTCCAACTCTCACATACATACTTGGCTACTGGAAAAACCATAGCTTTGACTAGATAGACCTTTGTCAACAAAGGGATGGTTCTGCTTTCTGATACACTGTCTAGGTTTGTTATAGATGGCATGAGTCTGGGCAACTTTGGGGGGCCCCCTTGCACTTCAAGCCTTCTCCTCTAGGTGTCACTGCAGCTCTCCTTGTGGGCAGGTCGTGGTCTAACCTCCTGCTCCCCTTCACTGTAAGGCTTTCCTGATGACCTGGCCCTGCCAAGTCAGCCAGCCATGGAGAAATAAAGATTACACACAGCCTCCCCTTGGCTAAAGATGCCAGGAACCATCAAAATCAGACAGCAGCTTCATATAGCCACAGGCACCAAAAGCTTGCCTCTCTGGAATCTCTTTCATCTGGTTTTGCTCTGTTGGAATGTAACATCTTTTCAACAGCTCCTTCTTTTCATAGCTGCGTTATGGTAAAACAGCTGAGGACGGCTTGTGTTAACCCAAATGCACACTAACAGCCTGCCAGGAGAGGTGATGCCTTCATCCATAAGGGCTGGTGCCAGAAAGGTGGTGAGGCAAGGGCTTATTGGATTCACTGGCGCAGTCATTCCGAATGCATCCAGTGGCACCAATCTGGGGCTGATCCCAAACTCCAAAATGCCTTCTTCCCTGGAAGAATCAGGAGCCAAGACGTACAGGTGTTCAGAGAATGCAAACAAATCTTCCTCTCATATTTCTTTCGATTGTGAACACCTATTAGCAACTTGCCTTCCCACCTTTTCCCAACAGTTGGACCATAACTGAGCACACAGTCGGAAGATAGCAACGACACTAGCCAGCTGACTCTGGTTTCTAAGTACCCATAGAGGCAGTTATGTTGTATCTTCACTAGTAAGTAGTCAGTGGAAAATATATGAACATATAAATAAACGATGTATAAATTCTCCAAACTAACATTGAGAAACGGTGAAATTAATATTTCCCCTTAATTTTACTTTCCTTACCCCCCCGCCCTTCTTCCCCCATGCTTGTTAAGCATCTTCTGCTCCCTACCAATCAGGACACAGCTCACCTTTAGCGGGCGCTCTCTTACCATCACGTCCATTGCTCTGCTGTTTAGTCGCTCAGTCGTGTCTGACTCTTCGCGGCGCCATGGACTGTAGCCCCTAGGCTCCTCTGCCAGTTGGATGCTCCAGGCAAGAATATTGGAGTGGGTTGCCATGCCCTTCTCTTGGGGCTCTTCCAGAACCTCTCCCGCATTGACAGTCGGATTCTTTACCACTGAGCCCTTCAAGTACATTATATATTGACAAGAACATACACCAGAAGACCCCAGCGACCACTTCAGAAGAGCCAAGAGCAAAAACGGGGTGTTGGGAGCAAAAGCAGGGCAGTCTGTATGCTCCCTGCGCTCAACACCACCAAAAGGGCAGGCAAACCACCTAAGCCCAATCTTTGGGCACCACTATAGCTGACCCCATTTGAGGAATAAGCTAGCCCCTCCAGGATCCAGCAAGCCAGAGACACTGCTACTTGTTCTCACTGCCCCCTGCTGCAGCAAGGGCCCCAGTAAAGACTTACCTGAGGAAAAAAGAAAATACACCATTTGAAAAATTAGAAATGATACTTGTGTTATTAGATATTAAAAAAAAAAACAACGCTGTTGCTGCTGATATTGTGGTCCGTCTTGTTCCTGGGGGGAGAGGACGTCATGACCTTGCAGTGACCAGGAAATGCTGCAAAATGGTGTAGTTTGGAGAGTTAAGAGGAGAGGTAATTGAGTCGAGAGTTGAGGCTGTTCAGCTCAGTTCAGTTCAGCCGCTCAGTCGTGTCTGACTCTTTGCGACCCCATGAATTGCAGCACGCCAGGCCTCCCTGTCCATCACCAACTCCCGGAGTTCACTCAAATTCATTTCCATTGAGTCGGTGATGCCATCCAGCTATCTCATCCTCTGTCATCCCCTTTTCCTCCTGCCCCCAGTCCCTCCCAGCATCAAAGTCTTTTCCAATGAGTCAACTCTTCGCATCAGGTGGCCAAAGTACTGGAGTTTCAGCTTTAGCATCATTCCTTCCAAAGAAATCCCAGGGATGATCTCCTTCAGAATGGACTGGGTGGATCTCCTTGCACTCCAAGGGACTCTCAGGAGTCTTCCCCAACACCACAGTTCAAAAGCATCAATTCTTTGGCGCTCAGCTTTCTTCACAGTCCAACTCTCACATCCTTACATGACCACTGGAAAAACCATAGCCTTAACTAGACGGACCTTTGTTAGCAGAGTAATGTCTCTGCTTTTGAATATGCTATCTAGGTTGGTCATAACTTTTCTTTCAAGGAGTAAGCGTCTTTTAATTTCATGGCTGCAATCACCATCTGCAGTGATTTTGGAGCCCCCCGAAATAAAGTCTGACACTGTTTCCACTGTTTCCCCATCTATTTCCCATGAAGTGATGGGACCAGATGCCATGATCTTCATTTTCTGAATGTTGAGCTTTAAGCCAGCTTTTTCACTCTCCTCTTTCACTTGCATCAAGAGGCTTTTTAGTCCTCTTCCCTTTCTGCCATAAGGGTGGTGTCATCTGCATATCTGAGGTTACTGATATTTCTCCCGGCAATCTTGATTCCAGCTTGTGCTTCTTCCAGCCCAGCGTTTCTCATGATGTACCCTGCATATAAGTTAAATAAGCAGGGTGACAATATACAGCTTTGACGTACTCCTTTTCCTATTTGGAACCAGTCTGTTGTTCCATATCCAGTTCTAACTGTTGCTTCCTGACCTGCATATAGGTTTCTCAAGAGGCAGGTCAGGTGGTCTGTATTCCCATCTCTTTCAGAATTTTCCACAGTTTATTGTGATCCACACAGTCAAAGGCTTTGGCATAGTCAATAAAGCAGAAGTAGATATTTTTCCGAAACTCTCTTGCTTTTTCGATGATCCAGCGGATGTTGGCAATTTGATCTCTGGTTCTTCTGTCTTTTCTAAAACCAGATTGACCATCTGGAAGTTCATATATTGCTGAAGCCTGGCTTGGAGAATTTTGAACATTACTTTACTAGCATGTGAGATGAGTGCCATTGTGCAGTAGTTTGAGCATTCTTTGGCATTGCCTTTCTTAGGGATTGGAATGAAAACTGACCTTTTCCAGTCCTGTGGCCACTGCTGAGTTTTCCAAATTTGCTGGCATATTGAGTGCAACACTTTCACAGCATCATCTTCCAGGATTTGAAATAGCTCCACTGGAATTCCATCACCTCCACTAGCTTTGTTCGTAGTGATGCTTTCTAAGGCCCACTTGACTTCACATTCCAGGATATCTGGCTCTAGGTGAGTGATCATGCCATCGTGATTATCTTGGTCGGAAGATCTTTTTTGTACAGTTCTTCTGTGTATTGTGAGAAACCTCTGGCTGTGGGCTTAGGTGTGGTTTGGCTAGATCCTAAGTGTGAATTGACATAAAGACTAGCAGACAATTCAAATTTTGGAAAGTTAATTCACCTTCTTGAGAATTTATAAAATGGGGATGATAATGCTTATCTCCATTGAGTTGCTAGAAATATAAATATTAGATATTATATTAGATATTACATAGTATAATGTATCATATGCCATATATATCATGTTATATATTATAGATATAATTCAGATATCTAATGAAATAATATACAGAGCCACAGCCTGAAGCAGGGTTCCTGGGTGGTTTTTATACTCGCAAGTGTATTAGAGAAAACTGTGGAGGTCTGGGGTCACACAGCGTTAGACACGATTTCACTTTCACTTTCACTTTTCCCTTTCATGCATTGGAGAAGGAAATGGCAACCCACTCCAGTGTTCTTGCCCGGAGAATCCCAGGGACGGGGGAGCCTGGCGAGCTGCCGTCTATGGGGTCACACAGAGTCGGGCACGACTGAAGCGACTTAGCAGCAGCAGTAGCTTGATGAGCTTGGGCATTTTTCTGCTAGTCCATTTCGGTTCCCTGACCCTCATCTTCTTTCTCCCTTTTTTAAACTTTTTATTTTATATTGAAGTGTAGCCAATTAACACAGTTGTGATAATTTCAGGTGGACAGCAAAGGGAGTTAGCCATAGATGTGCATGTATCCATTCTGCTCCAAACTCGCCTCCCATCCAGGCTGTCACATAACAGTGAGCAGAGTTCCCTCTGCTAGACAGGAGGCCTTTGTTAGTTACCCATTTTAAATATAGCAGTGGGGACATGAGCATCCCAAACTCCCTATCTACCCTTTCTCCCCCTGCTTCCCTCCTGGTAATTAACTTCTTTTGAAGATCCTCTCAGCAACTAACTGTTGCTGCTTCTGAGACCCTCACTTTCCTCATTTATCAGTTCTATGTCTTCTCCATTCTAGGGGGTGTCCCTGGTGGTTCAGAGAATCCACCTTCCAATGCAAGAGGTACAGTTTCGATCCCTGAGCTCCTTAGATCCCCTGGAGAAGGAAGTGGCAACCCACTCCAGTAGTCTTGCTTGGGAAATCCCATGGACAGAGGAGCCTGCTGGGCTACAGTCCATGGCGTTGCAAAAGAATCGTGCAGGACTTAGCGACTAAATAGCAACAACAATCCCTCTTAGCCCTTCCACTAAGGTCTTGGAAGCCTTTCCTCTGGTCCCCAGAAGTATTTCCAGAATGGGAAGCTGAGCCAGGACATAGCCAAATGCGCAAGCCCCAAAGGTCACCTGATTCCTACTGGCCAGTTGGCTTTCTGGCCCTAGTACGTGCTGGTTTCCTCCTGCTTTTTGACACAGTTTTCTTATTTCACAAAAGACTCTGTGGTTCGTATTCAACAAGAGCATTCTCTGGCAGCATCCGTGGGAAATCGGACTGTCAATTTATTTATATCCAGCCTCAGGACAGAACTACTGTGCCTGTGTAAAGCTATCGCAACGTGCATAAAATAGAGCGTATGTGTATATATATACATATTGACTAGAGGTGATGTTTAGAGTGGAAATCCATTGCCCCATGGATTGGAAAAGTGACTAACAGTAGGATATAAAAATGCCAAAGAAAGACTTGGTGTTATTGCTAAACGGAGGTCACTTTTCCAAATTCATGGTTGATAGTTTCCTCCAGAAACGCTCTGTTCTGTATGGATAATCACAGTGCCATCCATATGTGGACTTGTTGTGCCCAAACTTGACATGGTGACCTGGTCCTCCCATCATAGAAAAATGCACCTCTTTGTTAAATCTCTTACATCTGGTAAAATGGGCCAGTGGCTGCAGGCATATATCACAAAGGGAAATAGCAAAGGTCTCTGGTGGGCTAGCAGCTGTGATGTCCTGGAGGGAAGACCCCTGGACTAATGGTCAGGGGATATGGTTATTGATGGTTCAGAGGTAATCTTATCTTCACCTTCTTTCAACCCGCTCTTTAGGACTGTTTAGGATTATACTCTATTTCTATCTTTGTGTCATCTCTATCTATCTGTATATTTACCTATTTAATCTATCCATCCACATATTCTATGTATTCTTTCTATCTAGTTTATAAATATAAATAGTATATATATGTCTACAGTATATGTGTAACAAGAGAACATGATCAATATAATTGTTCAGCTTGAGTTAGAGTCCCTTTAACTTATGCTCATAGCATTCCACGTTTTGGGGTCACAGCACTTTCAAAATTACAATAAGCAATTATTATCTTTTTCCTTTTTTTTTTTTTTTGTATTTGGCTGTTCCAGGTCTTAGTTGTGGCAGGTGCAGACTTTAGTTACAGCATGCAAACTCTTAGTTGAGGCATGCAGGATCTAACTCTCTAACCAGGAAATCGAACCCAGGCCCCCTGCACTGGGAGCACAGAGTCTTAACAACTGGACCACAAGGGAAGCCCCCGTAAAGCAATTATTATCATAATTTCTCTACACTAGGTCACGTGAGGGGGGAGGGCCTGTGTCCTCAGCCTGAGAACAATGTAATGGCATCTGGCACTTGGAAGGAATTTACTATATATTTTTGAATGAATGATTATTAAATCTTAGTCTTTCTGAAATCTCTGGGTGAATGAACCATATGTTTTGACTTGTTTTGTTGTGACTAATGGACACTGACATCTCTATTGGTCTATTGTGATCCTGGACTAAATAATATGGTTCAATAATATCCCAGTGGCTTATATTACTAATTATTCTTACCTTGTTTGCGTTTTTACAACTGTCTCACAAAATGAGATTGTGAGTCTCATTTTATAATTGTAACTCTGAGGCCTCCTGGAATTTGGTCCTGGTGAGTGTTTCTAACGTGTAGAGTTATCTAAACTTGAAGCATGAGCCTCAATCTTGTCCAGGATTCTCTAATCTGAAGTGTATGTGGTCTGTAGCTTCTCCAGGGGCTCTTTCCTGCCCGGGGATCTAACATAGGTCTCCTGCATTGCAGGCAGATTCTTCCCCACTGAACCACCAGGGAAGCCCAGAGACAGAGGCTCCATAGTTAGGGTTCACAGGCTGTGAACCCTAACAGCCTGAATAAAGGAATAAAGGAAGGAGTGAATAAAGGAATGTGCCCTGACAGGAGCACATCCTGTTACTGAACTCGGTTACAGCTGGTCCTACCTAATGAATTCAGTTCGGAAACCAAGGGAATGATTACTAAAGCTCCTCTTTTGGGATAATCAAAGTGATTTCCAGTGTCATTGCACTTAGGTTTAAACTGTAAGATTTGCACATATATTTGTCTACATAATTACCATTGTTTTAAAAAAAACTCAGCCTTTTATTGTATGAGATAGAGTTGCATGAGAATTAAGATGAATTATATCTACACGTTTGTGGATCACAACAAACTGTGGAAAATTCTTAAAGAAATGGGAATATCAGACCACTTTACTTGCTTCTTGATGAAAGTGAAAGAGGAGAGTGAAAAAACTAGCTTAAAACTCAACATTAAAAAAAATAAGATCATGGCATCCAGTCCCATCACTTCATGGCAAATAGATGGGGAAACAATGGAAACAGTGACAGACTTTATTTTCTTGGGCTCCAAAATCACTGCAGATGGTGACAGCAGCCATGAAATTAAAAGATACTCACTCCTTGGAAGAAAAGCTATGACAAATCTTGACTGCATATGATAAACCTTGAAAGCAGAGACATCACTTTGCCGACAAAGGTTTCTCTAGTCAAAGCCATAGTTTTTCCAGTAGTCATGTATGGATGTGAGAGTTGGACCATAAAGAAAGTTGAGCTCTGAAGAACTGATGCTTTTGAACTGTAGTGTTGGAAGAGACTCTTGAGAATCCCTTAGACTGCAAGATCAAACCAGTCAATCCTAAAGGAAATCAGTCCTGAATATTCATTGGAAAGACTGGTGCTGAAGCTGAAGCTCCAGTACTTTGGCCACCCAATTCAAAGAACTGACTCATTGGAAAAGACCCTGATGCTGGGGCAGATTGAAGGCAGGAGGAGAAGAGATGACAGAGGATGAGATGGTTGGATGGCATCACCGACTCGATGGACGTGAGTTTGAGCAAGTTCTGGGAGTTGGTGATGGACAAGGAAGCCTGGAGTGCTGCAGTCCATGGGGTCACAAAGAGTCAGAGATGGTTGAGTGACTGAACTGAACTAAATTGGTATCTACAAGTGCTTTGTGGACTGGGGTTTGTCTACACAATCACTAAATGGCTCAAGGAACAGAGATAAGCAATGGTTTGTCCTGAAAAATCAGAATATTTCTTCCATTTGATAAGAGACTGTGGTCCTTGATATCATTAATTGCTACATATTTTATAAACAGATTTATGCAAAAGACTGGTAATATCCGTGCAAAGCCCTTAAGTCGTATATAGAAAATACAAAGGGCTAGAGTAGATCCACTGTGTAACTTGGTATGAAAATTACTTCTGAAATTTCCATGTGTATATACTGCCCAATACTAAAAAGGATGGCTAAAAAGATTGGAATTTTCAGAGGAAATATTTGCCATTTAGTCCATGAATTTGACCCCTTTAACCAGATCAAAAATGTAGAAAGATCCAAGTCACTACAAATGACCCACTCTCATTCTTTTCATGGCTGATTGATGCTCCACTGTATATATGTACACATTCATAGCTAGCGTATAGCACGGGAAGCTCAGCTCAGGGCTCTGTGATGATGCAAGTGTCTGAAAGTGAAAAGTGAAAGTGAAGTCGCTCAGTCGTGTCCAGCTCTTCGCGACCCCATGGACTGCAGCCCACCAGGCTCCTCCGTCCATGGGATGTTCCAGGCAAGAGTACTGGAGTGGGGCACCATTGCCTTCTCCATTGTCTTTGGCTAGAGAAAGGTAAAGAAAAGGGTAAGAAATGCTATTCACAAATGGTTATCTCAACTTGTTCAGACACTGAGATGGACATATTTTAAGAGCATCATTTCAGTATTGAGGGCTGATTATCTCTTGAGTGGAAGATGAACACCCAGACCTTTACCACTGTACTTGAGCTTAAGAGTTTCTCATCTCCTTGGAGGTTTTCCCTCCACTTCTGTCCTCCATCCTATTTAATCCTAAGTCTACTTCTAAAGCAACCACGTTTGGCACTAGAGTCAACATAACACATACATTTAAATCTAGGTATTAATTCAAGTCTGACTCTAATGAATGTGGTAGATCACTGCAATGCCAAACCCACATATGTGGTTAGTTAGTGGAGGCTACCAGAGAGTCTCACGGCTAAAAGAAGATTTACAACTACCTTCAGGAAGTTTTCCACTTTCTACCTGAGTCTTTCTCCTCATGGAAAATCAAATGTGTCTGAGCATATCATATTCCACTGCATATATGTATGACACCGTCTTTAGCCATAGCTTCTGTGTAGCCCGGGGAGCTGAGCTCAGGGCTCTGTGACACCTAGAAGGATGGGATGGCGAGGAGGGTGGGAGGGAGGCTCAAGTGGGAGGGGATATATGTATACGTATAGCTGCTTCACAGTATTGTACAGCAGAAACTAACATAACACGGTGAAGCAATCATACTCCAACAAAAAAATACATTGAAATAAATAAAAGAATGTAGAAAGAGGTCAAAGTAGAGGAAGGGCTGATAAGGATGAAATCATGTTGTGGACTCCACCCCATTTCTTGTAGACTGTCTTAATGGAAACCCAATCCCAATACATTATGGATCCCAGACTTTACATTCACGTATCAGACTATCCCCATGGTTTTACTTACACTCCTCTTCCTGGCTTGAGGCGGGGAAAGGGAAATAGCATGGACTTCACAGCATGGTTTTATCCTTATCACCTTACTGATGGTGAATTAGAGGCCCAGTTGGATTGAGAGCAGTTCCCCAGGTAAAGGGTGCGTATGTGCTTCCTGTAGCCCAGAGATGAGTGGCTTGTGCAAAAGGGAGATAGTAAAGAACCATCTCAGGCTGCATCCAGCTGAGATATCTGGAATGTAAAGAAAATGGATGCTTGCTTCTTGGAAGAAAAGCTTTGACAAACCAATACAGTGTATTAAAAATCAAAGACATCGCTTTGCCGACAAAGGTCTGTATGGTCAAAGCTATGGTTTTCCAGTAATCATGTATGGATGTGAGAGTTGGACCATAAAGAAGTCTGAGTGCTGAAGAATTGATGCTTTTGAATTGTGGTGCTAGAGAAGGCTCTTGAAAGTCCCTTGAACTGCAAGGAGATCAAACCAGTCAATCCTAGAGGAAATAAACACTGAATATTTACTGGAAGGATTGATACTAAAGCTGAAGCTCCAATACTTTGACCAGCTGATGTGAAAAGCTGACTGCTTGGAGAAGACCCTGATGCTGGGAAAGACTGATGGCAGGAACAGGAGGGGGCAACAGAGGATGAGATGGTTGGATGGCCTCATGGACTCTATGGACGCTAGTTTGAGCAAACTTTGGGAGATAATGAAAGACAGGGAAGCCTGACATGCTGCAGTCCATGGTTTTGCCAAGAGTCAGACACAACTTATTGACTAAACAACAGAAACCTTGTTTGTGTGATTTTAGCAGCACGCCCCTATCTCCTGCTATCTGCTGGTGCATCTTGAACTTGTAAGTATCTCTCACTGATATCACATCCCTTTTCATCTGCCATCAACAGGCTATAACCTGAACACTCCCCCTTATAGGAGGTTGGAGGCAGGAAGGAAAAAGATAGGACTGATTGGGAAGAGTTCCATTAAAAAAATAAAACATCTCTCCTCGTTTGAAGTGAACAAAACCTGCTAACATGTAACCTGCTTGCTGGATTCTCCAGCTGTTCCCTCCTGAGCAGTTGGGTATCAAAGCCGCATGGCCCAACGGGAGGACTGTTTGCTCTGATGCCGGAGCAATTATAGCCTGACGGTGTTCAGCTCTGTTACTGTTTTTATTACTCTTATTATTACTTCTCTGCTCATGGATTCTGAAGGCCTCTCTACACAAACGTGAACCCTGGGGAATCACAAAGCCACAGGCTCACCATTTGCAGTCACTGCTCAGCAGCTCTTGGATTGATGTGGTTTTAGCATCTCCCTTTATCTGGTAAGCAGAACCAGTGATGTTTAGACTTCCACTCACAGGAAAGAGAGGATTCCTGGCAGAAAATGTTGGTTTTTACTGTAGGCAGCAAGCAAAATAGAGGAGAGCAGCCTCTTCATTTTCATCTAAAAAGATCTCCAAGTGTCAAGATCTCCCTGCCAACTCTGGGCCAAGAGGCATATTCAAGGCCAAACTGTTTGGGACCTAGACCTGAAGTTTGGGACGATGCATCCTGCTGAGGCCTTTGTTGTCGTTGTTCAGTCGCTAAGCCGTGTCCAATTCTCTGCAACCCCATGGACTGCAGCACACCAGGCCCCTCTGTCCTCTGCTACTTTCGGGCATTTGCTCAAATTCATGAAATGGCAACCCACTCCAGTATTCTTGCCTGGAAAACCCCATGGATGGAGAAGCCTGGTGGGCTATAGTGCATGGAGTCGCAAAGAGTCGGACACGACTGAACGACTTCACTTTCACTTCACTATGGCTATTGAGTTGGTGATGCTATCTAACCACCTACTCTTCCTGCTTCTTCTCCTTTTGCCTTCAATCTTTCCCAGCATCAGGGACTTTTCCAATTAGTTGGCTCTTCGCATCTAGAGCCCAACATATTGGGGCTTCCGCATGGGTCCTTCCAATGAATATTCAGGGTTAAATTCTTTAGAACTGAGTGGTTTGATCTCCTTGTAGTCCAAGGGTCTCTGCACACAGGAAAAAATAATTTACTTGAATAAATTTATCAAACAAATCTCTCCTTACATTCTCATTATGCGCATGTTTTAAAACACAACATTTGTGCAAATCAACTTTTCAAAACTATTTGCAGCTGGGTGGGTGTCATTTCGTGAAAAACAGAGCAGAACTCTAGAAGATGAAAACAAAATCTTATTTTTTATCCCCTTAGGGTTAATTTTATTAATAAGTTCAGTTCAGTTCAGTCCCTCAGTTGTGTCTGACTCTTTGCGATCCCATGAATCGCAGCACGCCAGGCCTCCCTGTCCATCACCAACTCCTGGAGTTCACCCAAACTCATGTCCATAGAGTCGGTGATGCCATCCAGCCATCTCATCCTCGGTCGTCCCCTTCTCCTCCTACCACCAATCCCTCCCAACATCAGGGTCTTTCCCAATGAGTCAACTCTTTGCATGAGGTGGCCAAAGTATTGGAGTTTCAGCCTCAGCATCAGTCTTTCCAATGAACACCCAGGACTGGTCTCCTTTAGGATGGACTGGTTGGATCTCCTTGCAGTCCAAGGGACTATCAAGAGTCTTCTCCAGCACCACAGTTCAAAAGCATCAATTCTTTGGTGCTCAGCTTTCTTCACAGTCCAACTGTCACATCCATACATGACCACTGGAAAAACAATAGCCTTGACTAGGCGGACCTTTGCTGTCAAAGTAGTATCTCTGCTTTTTAGTATGCTATCTAGGTTGGTCATGACTTTCCTTCCAAGGAGTAAGTGTCTTTTAATTTCATGGCTGTAGTTACCATCTGCAGTGATTTTGGAGCCCCCCAAAATAAAGTCTGACACTGTTTATACTGTTTCCCCATCTATTTCCCATTAATGCTATCAGTAAAATTTTCTTACTGATTTTTTGGTTAAAATATTCTAAAATTAACCATTATTTCTTAATTTACTTATAGGCTCAATATGAAAGTTTTGTACAGCAATCTCACTGCTTTTAAATCCTGAATGATGATTTTTCTCCTTATTTGGTCAGGCTCCATTTGCTGAACTGAATATAAAATTGCTGTATTACTTTTGATCAGATGGTATCTTTTGGATCATAATATCAACTTCTAGCCACACATAAATCTTCAGGCCCTAATGGATATTATTAGCCCCTGTTCCTGTTTGTATTGATTTTTTCCCTATTCTGTCTCTCTCTGAAGCATTCAGTCAGGCAAAACTTGAAGGGGAATAAGAAAAGAATATCAAAGAAAGAATGTTAGTAACTAGAATTGCTCAGAATTGAGTGTTACAGGGGCCAAGCAGATAGCATAAATGCACAGGGCTAGGAAAGTGTAAAACTGTGTATTTAGCTGCTTACGTTGCTTCTCTTGTTTTGTTAGACTTCTTTAAAATGCTGTATTGGGACTTCCATGGTGGTCTAGGGGCTAAGCCTCCACACTCCCAGTTCGTGGGGCCTGGGTTCAATCCCTTGTGGTGGTACTAGATCCCACATGCCAAAACTAAAAGACCCTGCATGCCACATCTAAGACCTGGTGCAGCGAAGTGAATAAATACATAGTTAAATAAATATCAAGAACAACAAAAATGGTGTACAGGGACATGCAAAGTCTGACCTTAGCCAGAGCAGTTATTTTCCCTCTGAACATCCAAAATGTTTCTCATTTTACTGTGAGTTGTACTTTTCTAGTAGGTGATTGGATCCTTGAAGGTTGACATCCTCTTTGAACTCCTTTGATGATGTTCTGAATGCCTAACCCTGCCCTCTAAAATTATACGCTGCACCACACTCTGCCGGAGATGTCGAGATGGAGGTGGTCTTTTGGAGGTGATGGGCACATAAGTCATGGTTGAGTGTTGGCATGGTGCTTCTTTCTTCCCAGCATAGTATCACGTACATGTAGTGAGAGCTAAATAAATTTCCATTTATGTGTGTGTGTGAGGGGCATCAATGCTAATTGTTTACTGGTGATGAATGCTGACCCAGCCCAGCTGTCAACCTTCAGAAAAACCTGTAATTCTTCATGAAGTCAAGGACACCTCCTAAAAGACCCCTCCACACAAATCTGCATTCAAATTGAGGGTAATAATCAACCATCCCTGCATTTCTGTTGTTCAGTGAAACCCAGTTAGAAACCTCTTGGCTGGAACAAGCAGCTGGTCCCCGCATAAACTGTGGTCTAGGGTTCTGGAAGACGGTGTTAAGAATGGTGATGGTGTCAAGGTCTCATCAGGGTGTAGGGCTCCCTAAGAAGTCATTCTTGTCCCCCACACTGTCACACTGTTCCTGGCCACTTTCCGATCAACTTGCTTGATTTGTCAAATGTAGGTTTCTTGGGGGATAATTTTTCCTTTTCTGCTCAAGCTCTGAATTTCTTTCTTCTCAACTTCTACCTTCTATAAGAATTGTATACAAGCATGTCTCATTTTATGGCACTTGGCTGATACTGCCTTTTTTTTTTTTTTTTTTCCAAATGGAAGGTTTCTGGCAACGCTGTGTTGAATAAGTCAGTTAGCGGCATTTTCCTCCCTGTAGCATTTACTCACTTTGTGCGTCTCTGTCACATTTGGGTCATTCTCAAAATATTTCACACTTTTTCATTATTATATTTGTTATGTATGCAATCAGAGATATTGGATATTACTATAGCAGAAAGATTGTGATGCACTATAGGCTCAGATGATGGTAAGGATTTTTTTTTTTTTGCAACCTTGAACATAATGCATTGTATTTTGCATATGAACATGGAGGCTCCAAGTTGAAATTACTGTTAGAATCATAGATAATTTACTTATACACTATTTTCTTAAGTTTTATAGTCTCTTAAAAGTCCTGTAACCTCCAAGCATAAAGTAGAGAAGTAAAACAAAGCCTAAAACCCCTAATTGAGATTGTGATAACAAAAGTATTAAATAATTGGCCCCATTCTTGCTGATAAGCTCATCAGAGGTATTCTTTCTGATACTGCGGTTTTCACTTCTAGCATTTCCATTTCACTCCCCTTTGTAATCCCCACCTTTTTGTTGAAATTTCCTATTTGTACATATTCTCCACTTTTTCCACGAGTTCCTTCAGCTTATTAATCATGTTATTTTCGAGTGCCTATTTGATAGTTTCAGTGTGTCTGGGTTCAATTCTGTTGATTATTTTATGCCTTAGTAATAGATTTGTTTTTTTGGCTTTCTTGTGTTCAAAAACAGTAGAGACTTGAGATAAATTAAAAAAAAAAATTGATGGCCAGAAATATTTATGTCCCTTTTCCTGTCAGGCCATTAATGTAGAGAGCTGAGTATCAAGTCTGTAGTTTGATCTCAGTTTTGTTGTGCCTGAAGTTATCATCCTTGTATCATAGGTAAGGATTTTTTAGCACAAAGTATTCTTTATTAAGGTATGCACATTGGTTTTATGTTTTTAGACATAATTCTATTGCACACTGTTGGGGCTGAGGGAAGACCACCCCAAAATATGACTCAATGGCACATTGATTATCTTGAATAAAATTCATTTTAGAAATGGCCTGTGGAGGGGAAAATATATTGAACAAACACTTGGATACTTCCCTGGTAGTCCAGTGGTGAAGACTCCATGCTTCTACTGCAGGGGGCTCAGGTTCAACACGCAGTTTGGGAACAAGCTCTCACATGCTTCATGGCACAGGAAAAAAACAAAACAAAACAACTCGTATTCCCATCTTTCTCCGTGAAACAGAAAATAAACCTACCATATGAACCATGTGAAGGTATTCTCCCTATAGTAGGAGGACGGAAAGCATCCTTATTTCCAGAGATAGGGAATTCATACCCCAACGCACAAATCCCTTTGTTTTCTTCAGTTCAGTTCAGTCGCTCAATTGTGTCCGACTCTTTGCGACCCCATGAATCGCAGCACGTCAGGCCTCCCTGTCCATCACCAACTCCCAGAGTTCACCCAAACTCATGTCCATTGAGTCGGTGATGCCATCCAGCCATCTCACCCTCTGTCATCGCCTTCTCCTCCTGCCCCCAATCCCTCCCAGCATCAGGGTCTTTTCCAATGAGTCAACTCTTTGCATGAGTTGGCCAAAGTATTGGAGTTTCAGCTTTAGCATCAGTCCTTCCAATGAACACCCAGGACTGGTCTCCTTTAGGATGGACTGGTTGGATCTCCTTGCAGTCCAGGGGACTCTCAAGTGTCTCCTCCAACACCATAGTTTTTCTTAATCTTCACAAATAGTTGTTTCTTTGTCTAAAAACAATATATACAAATAGCCTGCTCTGGTCACTTTCAGGGGTTCCATTTTTTTTTTCTCCTATTAATCTATCTTGTATCAGTTTAATCATTAGATCCGCCAGAAGAATTCCAGAAGGTTAAGGAGGAAATTCTTCCTAACTCAAAACATTTGATAGACTAGAGTACACGCTAATATTCACTTTATTCTGGTGGTCTGGAACTGGACTTGACATACCTTTAGGGTGTCTCTGTATACCAGGAATATGATTCTTCTCCCTCAGCTCATCTAAAACTTTCCTTATCTAGGTAATTAAAAGCTCTAGCTCCTCTTGAATGCCTGCCCTCAGTACTTTGCCTCATTGTGTTCATCCACATCAAATTTAGCAATGGAAGAAAATGAAGAAGAAAGCGAAATCTGATCATAGATGAGCGGCATTTATTTATACATAATAGATACACTTTTAAAACTGAAGTATTCGTTTATTCACAGTGTTGTGTTTGCTTCAGGTGTGCAGCAATGTGAATCATTTTATATACATACGTACATATTGGAAAAGGAAACAGCAACCCACTCCAGTATTCTTGCCTGGAGAATCCCATGGACAGAGAAGCCTGGAAGGCTATATAGTCCACGGGGTCACACAGAGTCAGACACGACTGAAGCAACTTAGCACACATCCATGTGCATCATTCTTTTTAAAATTCTTTTCCCTTACAGATTATTATGAGATATTGAGTATAGTTTATGCTATACTTACCTATACAGTAAGTCCTTGTTGGGTATCTATTTTATATATAGTAGTGTGTGTATCTGTTAACTCAAACACCCAATTCATTCCTTTCTCCTTTTCCCCCCATGTTAACCATGAGTTTGTAACTTGTGTCTGTGAGTCCATTTCACTTCTGTAAATAAGTTCATTTGTATCATTTTTTAAAATCTCACATATAAGTGATATCACATGGCTTTTGTCTGTCTCTTTCTGCCTCATTTCATGTAGCCTGACAGTTTCTAGACCTATTTGTGTTACTGTAAATGGCGTTATTTCATTCTTTTTAAAGGCTGAGTAATATTCCGATAAATGTGTGTGCATATACATACATATATATACACATATATATGTATATATATACACACACACACACACACACATATATATATATATATATATATAGCGAGAGAGAGCGATAGTTGCTTCCACAGCAATACAATAGCCTTGGCTACTGTGAATAATGCTTCCATGAACTCGGGGCTGCAGGTGTCTTTTTGAATTAGAGTTTTCTCCAGATATATGCCTAGGAATGGGATTCAGGGGTCATGGGTGACTCTCTTTTTAGCTTTTTAAGGAGGTACGTATATTTGTATGTTTCATGTATATATGTGTATATGTGTGTGTGTGTGTAGATATATCTCTCATCTGTACAAATGGCCACACTCCTGTGTATAATAGTACATGAGGTAAAAGCACCCGGAATCCCCATTTATGGAGCAGCTACTCTGTGCAGCTGTGTGGTACAGGTGCACCTTTTATTTCATTCAGTATTCATAGAAACATTTGAGTGATAGAGAATATTTTCCCACTTTAAGGAAAAAGGCCTTGATTTCATATAGGTTATATAAATTGAATAGCCACTGGGATATGAAGTGGCAGTGTTGAGATTCAGAGCCTACAGAACTGACTCCAAACATATTATTTTGCACTATTCAACGCAGAGGCCTTTTGGGGGCCTATTCTGGAGCAGTACGACTCAAACTGGTTCCTGAACTATCGATTCATCTGTTACTACAAAGATATAAGTAACTTGTACCAGAGATATAAATAAACACAATCACATGCTCCTTCCTTGGAAAAAAAATCAGATTAACTAAATGTGTGCTTGGTCACATGATTGATTTATATTCAGGCTCAGGTCTTCTATTTCTTTAAGTGTTCACAAACATTTCAGAGGCAAACGCTAATCTGAGGATCATGTCTTGAGAAGCACTGGCTTCAGCATTGTTATGGTGCTCTTACCCTCCCAACGCAGGCACCATCCAGAGTGTCTGGTGAAGGCCTGTCTGGTGGGTCCCTCTCCTGGGAGAAGTCATATGGGAAAGTTGGGGTATTCAGCTTCATGTTAATGTTCCACCTTTTGAAAATAGTTTTTGTTTATGTCCCATCCCTCTCATCAAACAAAGAGACAGCTCCCAGGTGCACTTGGATGGACTGGAGTGAAAGCTGGAGGCTTGGATAAAGATTAGGGTTGATATTCCACTGGGTGCACCAGTATGACTATGTCCATTGTTAGTGCATTAAAATACTTTCACTTCTGCATGTTAATAGCCACTGCTGATGCCCTCCAGGGGAACCCCATCCACCCCTTCACTATACTGTTCTTGCTCACTCTTCTTCCAGATTCCTCCAGGACCACATCAAGGTTCAGAAGCTACAGGATCTGGCCAAGCAGAACCCTGCTCCATTGCTATGACCAGCACTTGTTCTAATTTGTTGTCGTTGCTGTTCAGTCGCTAAGCTGTGTCCAACTCTTTGGGACCTCATGGACTGCAGCCTGCCAGGCTTCCCTGCCTTCACTGCCTCCCAGAATTTGCTTAAATTTATGTCCATTGAGTTGGTGATGCTATCTCACCATCTCATCCTCTGTTGCCCTCTTTTGCTCCTGCCCTCAATCTTTCCCAGCATCAGGGTCTTTTCCATTGAGTCAACTCTTTGCATCAGGTGGCCAAAGTATTGGAACTTCAGCTTTAGCATCTGTCCTTCCAATGAATATTCAGGACTGATTTCCTTTAGGATGGACTGGTTGGATCTCCTTGCAGTGCAAGGGACTCTCAAGAGTCTTCTCCAACACCACAATTCAAAAGCATCAATTCTTTGGTGCTTAGCCTTCTTTATAGTCCAACTCTCACTGGAAAAACCATAGCAGTTCTAATTGGTCATTGTCTTTTTCAGGTGAATTTCTCAAAATGTTATATAAAACTCATAGGCAGTGGCAGGGTACCTTCTCCCTCCCTCCAACCCCCAATCTGTGACACTACAAGGAAAGTTCAATACTAGGTCTGAGAGTGGCCCTAGGGACTCAGAGCTAGAGAGATTGCTCTGGCTAGCCATCTTAAGGTAGGCTATGAAGGCTTCAGGAACCAAGGGCAGGATAAGGGATCCAAGGGCCAGGGAAGATGAGTGACAGGGACAGTGGGTGGGATGGAGAAGGAAGGTGACAGCCCAGTTGTTTAAGATTGGGCTTGTGCGTGTGCCCGCTGCCATTCTGGTTGAGGCTTTTTGTTTCTTGGGGTGATGAGGAATTTGGAAATGTGCGATTTATGGCAGCACATAACCTGTAAGAAAAGATGGACTCCAAATCTCCAAAGGCTATTATTAAACAGGTTTGTGATGTTAAAAGCCATATGTATTGACAGAGACATTTGATTAGTGTCAGGGGAACATTTATTGTAACCCAGTTTCTTCCAGCACTTAGCTGTATAACCTTGTATAAGGCATTGTCAGTTTATGCATCTATAAAACGGAAAGTTAAACTCGGTAACGTTCCTGACTCTGCTCAAATTGTAGGCTGTCTAAAATACAGTATCTGATTCATATTTACTCTCGGATGTATGGTCCAGAAAGACATAGAAAGGCAATCACAGAGGACTTAGCTGTCTGCTGTGTCATTCATGGCTTAAGCACAAATTCACCAATAAAAGATCCAGGGAAGGTCCAGCCTAGAAATAAAGGATACATTTGAAATACAGCCCTCACCTTCAGCCCTGCTGTTTCCATGAATATAGGGCCTTTTTGCAGTTACTAAGGAAACGATTGTCAGTAATGGATTAGGAAGCCTGGGCTGAAAGGATGGATACAGAGGGGCTTTATACACAGGAACCCGTCAGATGGAGTATGGCAGAGACACCAACATGTTTCGCGATTGATTTGGTCCTCAGTGTGAAAGCATTAGAATCCATTTGATGGGGTCGATAAAGAAGGAACCCAAGGAACCTATCCACCAACTCTCTCGCTTTCTCCTCTTCCACCTATTAGATTTCATGGATCTGCATGGTTGGATTGGCTTGGTTTTAACTTCTCTGCTGGGTGCATGTCAGGACAAAGGCTGTACATACTTAATTCAACTCAGAGCCTCTCCAAACTCATTTAAAACTCTCAAACTCACTGTCTCTTGACTCACGCTGGTAGTTTCCAAAGATTCTGAGAACATTTCTGGGGACAATAAGGGAGTAGACTTCTTGTTGTTATATCTTTACTAGACCTTAAGATGTTTAACCCCCAAATGAAAACAAGCACAGGCTCAGTGACCCAAAGGAGTTAAAGAGAATCTAGAGGGTACTGGTGGCTCAGATAGTAAGTAACCTGCCTGCAGTGTGGGAGATCTGGGCTTGATCCCTGGGTCAGGAATATGCCCTGGAGAAGGAAACGGCCACCCACTCCAGTATTCTTGCCTGGAGAATTCCGTGGACAGAACAGCCTGGCTGGCTACATACAGTCCATGGGGTCCCAAAATCAGACATGACCGAGCAACGAAGGCTTTCACCTTCAGAGGGTACTAGGTAATATATGTGAAGGAAGAAAGAGGTACTCAAGATAAGTCAGTATGCCTAGCTAGCTTTATTCTTTGCTTTTTGTCCTTTTGAAATATTTAAATTCAAGTATTTAATTTAATTTAAATTTAACTAATGATTTATTAGAATGAATTTTAAATTTAATTTTACTTATAAATTTTAAATCACATATTATATAAAATAACACATTCATTCAGATATAGTACTTTTCAAGCTTACATGCATTGCTTAAGGAAATATGAGTGAAAAAGCAATTACTTATTTTTCATGACTAAAAATAAGGAAAATCAAGCAAAGGAAAATAAATAAAGTGGGTACTGTCATCATTATGCATTTCTAACTACTTTGAACATTTTAGGACATATGAATCATTTACAATTTTTTAAATAAAATTAGGAATTAGGATTGCAAGATATACTGCACTGTAGCCAACTTTAGCTTTTAATATTCTATTGAATGAAATAATGGCTTTTGCAGCAATATAGATGGGCCTGGAGATGATTATACTAAGTGAAGTAAATCAGACAAAGACAAACATCATACTATCATTATGGGTGGATCTAAACAATGATACAAATGAATTTATTTACAAAAAAGAAATCAACTCAGAGATTTAGAAAACAAACTTGTGATTATGAAATGGGAAACACAGGGGAAAGGGAATAAATTAGGAGTTTAGGATTAACATACACACGCTATTATACGTAAAATGATCAACAAGTACCTACTATACAACACAGAGAACACTACCAAATACTCTGTAATAACCAAATGGGAAAAGACTCTGGAAAAGAATAGATATAGTATATGCATAACTAAATCACTTTGCTGGACATCTGAAACTAATACAACATTGGAAATCAGCTATCAGTTCAGTTCAGTTCAGTCACTCAGTCATATATGACTCTTTGCGACCCTATGGACTGTAGCACACCAAGCCTCCCTGTCCATCACCAACTCCCAGAATTTACTCAAACTCATGTCCATTGAATCGGTGATACCATCCAACAATCTCATTCTCTGTTGTCCCCTTCTCCTCACACCTTCAATCTTTTCCAGCATCTTTTTAAGTGAGTCAGCTCTTGTCATCAGGTGGCCAAAGTCTTGGAGTTTCAGCTTCAGCATCAGTGCTTCCAGTGAATATTCATGACTGATTTCCTTTAGGATGGACTGGTTGGATCTCCTTGCAGTCCAAGAGGCTCTCAAGGATCTTCTCCAACACCACAGTTCAAAAGCATCAATTCTTCGGCACTCAGCTTTCTTTATAGTCTAGCTCTTACATCCATACATGACTGCTGGAAAACCATAGCCTTGACTAGATGGATGTTTGTTGGCAAAGTAATGTCTCTGCTTTTTAATATGCTGTCTAGGTTGGTCATAACTTTTCTTCCAAGGAGCAAGCATCTTTTAATTTCTTGGCTGCAGTCACCATCTGCAGTGATTTGGTGCTAAGTGACTTCAGTCATGTTTGACTCTGTGCGACCCCATAGACGGCAGCCCACCAGGCTCCGCCATCCCTGGGATTCTCCAGGCAAGAACACTGGAGTGGGTTGCCATTTCCTTCTCCAACGCATGAAAGTGATAAGTGAAAGTGAAGTCGCTCAGTCGTGTCCGACTCTTAGCGACCCCATGGACTGCAGCCTACCAGGCTCCTCTGCCCATGGGATTTTCCAGGCAAGAATACTGGAGTGGGCTGCCATTGCCTTCTCTGCAGTGATTTTGGAACCCCCCAAAATAAAGTCTGTCACTGTTTCCATTGTTTCCCAATCTATTTGCCATGAAGTGATGGGACCAGATGCCATAATCTTGTTTTTCTGAATGTTGAGTTTTAAGCCTGTTTTTTCACTCTGCTCTTCCACTTTTATCAAGAGGCTATTTAGTTCTTCACTTTCTGCCATAAGGGTGGTGTTATCTATGTATCTGAGGTTATTGATATTTCTCCCAGCAATCTTGATTCCAGGTTATGCTTCATCCAGCCCAGTGTTTCTCATGATACACTCTGCACATAAGTTAAATAAGCAGGGTGACAATATACAGTGTTGATGTACTCATTTCCCGATTTGGAAGCAGTCTGTTGTTCTAATCAGCTATAGTCAAAAATAAAATAAAAATTTTTTAAAGAAGGAAATTTAAACATTCCAGAGATGCTTAAACTAAATTGTGAAATTATCCCCATGAAGTTGCGTATTCAAAACACATAATGTTAATATTCCATGATATGAATATACACAAGCTTATTTGACTAGTGATATATTAATGCTTATTTAGGAATTTCTTATTGTTTGTCTTATGATTGTTTTCTTAATATTGATTTCTGGGATTTGGATTAACTCCAAGAGCTTAAGCATTCTTAAGGATGCATTTTCAAATCGTCCTTTGGAAATACTGCATCTATATGCACTTCCGCTGGTAACTAGCAATGACATTGCCAATTTATAGATCTGTACCAGCAAATCAGTACAATTTTGGGATCAAGGCTAAACCTGAAATGAAAATCAAATCATGCTATGTTATAGTATAGTATAGTATAGTAATTTGTATTTTGTATCAAGAGAGCTAATTTTTCCCTTTATTAAAATCATGTTTCTTTTGTAATAT
Source organism: Ovis aries (assembly GCF_016772045.2). NCBI lineage: Eukaryota > Metazoa > Chordata > Mammalia > Artiodactyla > Bovidae > Ovis > Ovis aries. The sequence goes on from NC_056071.1 coordinate 16,986,207, forward strand.
TTTTGGCAATTTACATATTTTTATATTTTATTTGTTCAATCACTAATATTTTCCTTTATGGTTTCTTCTTTGCAGATATATATTAAAAGACCTTCTCCGGGTCTGGAGGTGATAAACATAAAATGTGTATTTTTTTCTGTATTGTTGTTTGATTTTTAAATATTTAGCCTTTTAATCAAAATAAAAATTTTATATTTGTGGGAAAAGTTTTGCCTGAAATATTAATCAGTTGTCTTTGTTTTAGCTCCAAATAGTACATTTTCTTGTGACTTGGAAAGCTTCTTATCATGTGCAAATTTTCACATATTCCAAGGTTTGGGGGCTTTCTGCATTCTTCCCTTGATCTACTGCCATATTCTGCATCAATATCATAACAGTGAAGTGAAGCAGCTCAGTCGTGTTTGACTCTCTGCGACCCCACGGACTGTAGCCTACAGGCTCCTCTGTCCGTGGGATTTTCCAGGCAATAGTACTGGAGTGGATTACCATTTCCTTCTCCAGGTGATCTTCCCAACCCAGGGATCAAACCTGAGTCTCCCACATTGTAGACAGACGCTTTACAGCCTGAGCCATAACAGTAAATTATTGTAAATATGTAAGATCTTTTGCTTATCTGTAAAGGAAAACCCTCATTATTATTTTCACTCTTTATTCCAAAATGATTCTTGGATATTTTTGCCATGTATTCTTCTAAAGTGGAATTAGTTTGCCAAGTCTGAAAATCCCCATTGCTGTTTTGATTTTCTATGCTTTTATAGACTAATATGAGGAGAATTGATATTGCATGCTATTGGGCCCTGCTTTCCCAGAATTCAGTATATTCCTTCATTTCTTCAAATTTTTCTTTTTTATCTGTTGGTAAATTCCTGAGATTTATCATATAATCCTTAGGGTATTTATTATTAATTCCATTCCTAGATATTTTATAGTTGTGTTGCTATTGTGATAGAATTTTTATTATACTTAATAATTTATTTTGCTGGTTCATAGAAAGAAAATTGATTTTTGTATATTTAATTTGTTACCTGTCTACTTACTCATTTCTTGCCTTCTATCTAATAGATTTTCTGTTTCAGTTGATTCCTTTTGTTTGTTTTAGTACCTAATCAGTCTTCAAATAATGATAATGTGCTTTCTTCCTTTCTAAAATGTATGATTTAATTTTTCTTATCTTACTGAATTGTTTGGAACATGTTGGATATTGGTAAATAACAGTAGTGAGAGTACGCAATAGTTTTAAGAAGGACTGTGTATGCCAAGTATAATTTTGACTATTGGTTCCATGTTAGAAAGACTTCCCTGGTGGCTCAGATGGTAAAGCGTCTGTTTACAATACAGGAGATCTGGGTTTGAGCCCTGGGTTGGGAAGATCCCCTGGAGAAGGAAATGGCAGTCCACTCCAGTACTATTGCCTGGAAAATCCCATGGACAGAGGAGCCTGGTAGGCTACAGTCTGTGGGGTTGCAAAGAGTCGGACATGACTGAGCAACTACACTTTCATGTATGAATTTGCTGTTATAAATACTTGTATAATGAGACATGGGCCATCTATTAAATCAAGTTTTTAAAATATATATTAACTCCTTGAATTATCTCAGGAGTTCCATGAGGTAGATAGTGATATTATTATTATTATCATTAATGATTGTTATTATTATTCCCATTCTACAGATTAGAAAATTGAGGCACTGAGATTGATTTTTAGTTAATTGCATTATTCCCAGATTAGAAATTCAGAGGCACATGATAGATGTTAGAATGATTTTCCGTTATACATGTCTTGCATACAGCAGTATACTGTAGCTGTATAATCGGCTACAGATTCATCTGCCTGCCAGGTACATCCCCAGTTAGCATAGCACTAGACTAAGACACTAGCAATGTGAGCCCCAGGGCCTGTGTTAATACCCACCATGCTGCCCTCTCATGTTTAGTAAGTGCTGTTAGCTCGTAAACTGAGATTTGTATCTGAAATGGATACATATATCCAAAAGTCCTGTTTATTTTTTTTCTATTCTCCTCTGCTTTTTGATCTCTATTCATTAACATTTATGTTAGTAGATTTTCAAATAACACCAACCACATGTCATTCTCAGAAAAATACTTTCTAGATTAGGCTACATAATTAATTATTTGTCTTACTGCATTACTTACATGCTATAAAGGTCAGCTTCTTGAATTTAGGGTTATGCTAATATTTTCCAACTTTTTATTGAGTTATAATTGGCATATAACATTATATTACTTTCAGCAGAACAACATAGTGATTTGATATATGTACAGACCGAGAAATGATCATCACCTTTCATTAATATTCGTCACCAAACACACATACAATTTTATTGTGTGTATAAATGATGAGAACTTTTATGCTTTGGTTTATTAGCAACTTTCAAATACACGATACAGTATTAACTATAATCACCACGTTGTACAAAACATCCTTATAACATTTATTTTACAATTCAGTTCAGTTTAGTGGCTCATTTGTGTCTGAATCTTTGTGATCCCATAAACTGCAGCACACCAGGCTTCCCTGTCCATCATCAACTCTGGGAGCTTGCTCAAACTCGTCCACTGAATTGGTGATGCCAACTAACCATCTAATCCTCTCTCATCCCCTTCTCATCCTGCCTTCAATCCTTCCCAGCATCAGGGTCTTCTAAAATGAGTCAGTTCTTCACATTAGGTGGCCAAAGTATTGGAGTTTCATCTTCAGCATCAGTGCTTCCAGTGAATTTTCATGACTGATTCCCTTGAGGACTGACTGGTTTGATCTCCTTGAAGTCCAAGGGACTCTCAGGAGTCTTCTCCAACACTACAGTTCAAAAGCATCAATTCTTCAGCACTCAGCTTTCTTTATAGTCCTGTTCTCACATCCATACATGACTATTGGGAAAACCATAGCTTTGACTAAATGGACCTTTGTTGGCAAAGTAATGTCTCTGCTTTTTAATATGCTGTCCAGGTTGGTCGTAACTTTTCTTCCAAGGAGCAAGCATCTTTTAATTGCATGGCTGCAGTCACCATCTGCAGTGATTTTGGAGCCCAAGAAAATAAAGTGTGTCATTGTTTCCATTGTTTCCTCATCTATTTCCCATGAAGTGATGGGACCAGATGCCATGATCTTCGTTTTCTGAATGCTGAACTATAAGCCAACATTTTTCACTCCTCTTTCACTTTCATCAAGAGGCTCTTTGGTTCCTCTTCACTTTCTGCCACAATCGTGGTATCATCTGCTTTTCTGAGGTTATTGATATTTCTCCCGGCAATCTTGATTCCAGCTTGTGCTTCCTCCAGCCCAGTGTTTCTCATGATGTACTCTGCATATAAGTTAAATAAGCAGGGTGACAATACACAGCCTCGACATACTCCTTTCCCAATTCGGGCCCAGTATGTTGTTCCATGTCCAGTTTTAACATTTGCTTCCTGACCTGCATACAGATTTCCCAGGAGGAAGATACGGTGGTTTGATATTCCCATCTCTTGAAGAGTTTTTCACAGTATGTCTTGATCCACACAGTCAAAGGCTTTGGTGTAATCAATAAAGCAGAAGTAGATGTTTTTTTTTCTGAAATTCTATTTCTTTTTTGATAATCCAATGAATGTTGGCAATTTGATCTCTGGTTCCTCTGCCTTTCCTGAATTCAGCTTGAACATCTGAAAGTTCTCGGTTCACGTACTGTTGAAGCTTGACTTTGAGAATTTTGAGCATTGCTTTGCTAGCGTGTGGGATGAGTGCAATTGTGCAGTAGTATGAACATTCTTTGGCATTGCCTTTCTTTGGGATTGGAATGAAAACTGACCTTTTCCAGTCCTGTGGCCCCTGCTAAAATTTCCAAAGTGGCGGGCATATTGGGTGCAGCACTTTCACTGCATCATCTTTTAGGACTTTAAATAGCATAGCTGGAATTCCATCACTTCCATTAGCTTTGTTTGCAGTGATGCTTCCTAAGCCCCACTTGACTTCACACTCCAGGATGTCTGACTCTAGGTAAGTGATCACACCATCGTGGTTATCTGGGTCATTAAGATCTGTTTTGTATAGTTCTTCTGTGTATTCTTGCCACCTCTTCTTAATATCTTCTACTTCTGTTAGTTCCATACCATTTCAGTCCTTTATTTTGTCCATCTTCACATGAAATGTTCCCTTGGTATCTCTAATCTTCTTGAAGAGATCTCTAGTCTTTCCCATTCTATTATTTTCCTCTATTTCTTTGCATTGATCACTGAGGGAAGCTTTCTTGTCTCTCCTTGTTCTTCTTTGAAACTCTGAATTCAAATGGGTTCAGTTCGGCTCAGTTCAGTCGCTCAGTAGTGTCTGACTTTTTGTGACCCCATGGACTGCAGCACGCCAGACCTCCCTGTCCATCACCAACTCCCGGAGTTTACACAAACTTGTGTCCATTGAGTTGATGATGCCATCAAACCATCTCATCCTCTGTCGTCCCTTCTCCCACCTTCAATGTTTCCCAACATTAGGGTCTTTTCAAGTTAGTCAGCTCTTCGCATCAGGTGGCCAAAGTATTGGAGTTCAGCTTCAGTCCTTCCAGTGAACACCCAGGACTGATCTCCTATAGGATGGACTGGTTGGATCTCCTTGCAGTCCAAGGGACTCTCAAGATTCTTCTCCAATACCACAGTTCAAAAGCATCAAGTCTTTGGCACTCAAGTTGGGTATATCTTTCCTTTTCTCCTTTGCCTTTCACTTCCCTTCTTTTCACAGCTATTTGTAAGGACTCCTCAGGCAACCATTTTGCCTTTCTTCTTTTGGGGGATGGCTTGATCAATGCCTCCTGTACAGTGTCACGAGCCTCCATCCATAGTTCTTCAGGAACTCCATCAGAGCTAATCCCTTGAATCTATTTGTCACTTCCACTGTATAATCGTAAGGGATTTGATTCAGGTCATACCTGAATGGTCTAGTGACTTTCCCTGCTTTCTTCATTTTAAGTCTGAATTCGGCAATAAGGAGTTCATGATCTGAGCCACAGTCAGCTCCTGGTCTTTCCTGACTGTATAGAGCTTTTCCATTTTTGGCTGCAAAGAATATAGTCAATCTGATTTCACTACTCACTATGTGGTGATGTCCATGCATAGAGTCTTCTCTTGTGTTGTTGGATTAGGGTTTTTGCTATGACTGGTGTGTTCTCTTGGCAAAACTCTGCTAGCTTTTGCCCTGCTTCAGTCTGTACTCCAAGGCCAAATCTGCCTGTTACTCCAGGTATGTCTTGACTTCCTACTTTTGCATTCCAGTCCCCTGTGATGAAAAATACATACTTTTGGGTTGTTAGTTCTAGAATGTCTTGTAAATCTTCATAGAACCATTCAACTTCAGCTTCTTTAACAATGCTGGTTGGGGCATAGCCTTGGATTACTGTGATATTGAATGGTTTGCCTTGAAAACGAACAGAGATCATTCTGTCATTTTGGAGACTGCACCCAAGTACGGACTCTTTTGTTGACTATGAGGGCGTTTTACAGTTTTACTATTGGACCTTTTTAACTTTTGATCACCTTCACCCATGTTGCCCACCTTCCACTCTTTACCTTTAGTGATCACCAGTCTGTTTTTTTTTGTGTAGATTCCACATGTAAGTGAGATCATGCAGTGTTTGTCCTTCCTTAACGTATTTCACTTAATGTAGTGCCCTCAATGTCTGTACATGTTGCTGCAAATGGCAAGATTTCCTTCTATTTTATTGAGACTAATATCCTGATGGATCCATATCTATATGTCTGTGTCCTATTTTCTTCATCAAGTTATTGACTGATGGATTCTTAGGTTCATCCCATGTATTGGTCATTGTAAACAATACAGCTATAATACTATTTGAAAAGAAATTCTGAAATTTTTGAGCTCTGATTATTTGTATGGCCACCCTGGGAGACATGTAGGATCTCAGTTCCCTGACCAGCGATCAGAACGGCGCCCCCTGCACTGGGACCACGGAGTCCTAACCATTGGACCCTCACAGAAGTCCCTGCAATTTTCCTTATCAATATGTGGTCTGTATTTAACTCTTTCTCTTCCTTGGGTTATCTTCCTGCAAGGCCCTCACATGTAAACAACATTTTTCAAGACACAATATTTTCTCCTCAGTTCTATATGTCATTGCCTTACTATTTTTTGTGTCTGTTGGTGTGAGCAAATTTTACCATTTCATTTTTATTTATAAGGATCCGCATACTTTTTTGGTTTCTTTTAATTAATTACAGCACCTATATTTGGTGAACTTGTTTGATCTGCAGACTCAGTTTGTTTTTTTTTTTATGTAAGGAAGTTCTTTCTTCTTTCTCCTCATCCCTTTTTTCTCTTTTTCTTTTTCTTGACGTGTGTTATGACTTCCATACTATCTAGTCTCAAAATACAAGATCACTTTTCCTGAATCTGTTCCATGATTCTTGTTTACATATTTAACTCATCAGGTTTATCCAGCTTTCCCTTGAGATGCTGGAAAATTTCTCAAGGTTATCTTATACAAAATTAATTTCATTTTCTGCGTTGAATAGTGTGTTAAATTTTTCCATGTGGATTGTCATGTAGAAATGCCATTTTCCATCTCAGTCATGCAATTTCTTCTGACCTCGTAGTCTCCCATCATTCCTTTTTGCTATCCTTGCACCAAGGTAGTGATATCTCTTGATTATTTCCAAGATATAAATAAGAAATCTCCCATATTTTTTTCTCATTTTGGGAAGTAATCGTATTTTTAAAAATGAAGCTTGTGTAGTGTCTTTTGAGTGCCACTGTTTTTAACTGTAGTATCTTTACACACGGCAGCATGAAGCATGCAACATCTTCCCTCTTTGCTTATAGAGGGTGTTTAATGAAGTCTAGTTTTATTAAAAATAAAGATAGGTTTTGCCAGACATTGTTGTTGGTCTTTGGGGGCAGATATTAATCCCTATTCACTTATGACTTGGGTTTTGGACACAGAGAGAGGCCCATGCAAGATCTGAGGACTGATTGAAGACTTAACCACACAAAGTTAGATCCTCCAAAAACGACAACTGCAGTCAGTAAGCTAGTGAAACCACAATCTGTGAAAAGCAAGAAAGTAGGTTTGCCTGAATGTCTTTTGGCCATGGCTTTGGGTAGAGCAGGAAAAAAATGGAAACGTTTTTATTCATCATTTCTCAACACAAACCCTCCTTTAAGCAGATCTGGGAGCATAATTCAGTTGTACAGTAAAGCCCAAAAGGCTTCAAGCCAAAACTTCAGCCTATACTGGTCCTTTAATGGCTGTTCCTAAGTGCCTAGGGGAGACAAGCATAAGATCTTTCTGGAGGCAAGAACATGAAAAATAAATCCACAAAGACTTTCTTTGAATTAAATCATATGCAAATTTAGAATTCTTAGAAAATCATAAAATGAGCAAACAAGCCTATGTTATTGACATTAAACAGAAAAATCAAACCAATAAATGATTCACACAAAGACTATATTTAGGACTAATCAGGTAGAGCATATAAATAACTATGTTTATAGTGTTTCAGAGACAGGTTTTGAGATGAGTATGTTAGAAAAATGATTCAATAAAGCTGGAGAGAGAATTATGAAAATGGAGTATTTGTATAAAATATTCAGAATCACAGAGATAGAAAGAAATAAAAATATGAAAGTAGAGTTAAGAGTTTTGGAGGAGATAGGGAATGGGGGAGTAAATTATTCTAAGAAATAATGGGTGACATTTTTCTAGAACTAGTGAAAGACACCAATCTTTACTGTCACTGAATTACACATAAAAGAAATAAATCTTGATGTACTTCAGAATATTAAAGAAAGGAGGTCTTACAATTTCTAAATGTAATTACACTAGTTTATTGACATGCTATGTATAGTTTTTTGTTTTTTTCTGGCTGCACCAGGTCTTCACTGTTACATGTGGGCTTTCTCTAGCTGCAGCAAATGGGCGCTACTTTCTAGTTACGGTGCGCGGGCTTATCATTGCAGTGGCTTCGCTTGTTGTGGAAAAGAGGCTCTAGGGTGCACGTACGTCAGTAGTTTCGGCTCTGGGGCTCAGTAGTTGTGGTGCATGGGCTAAGCTGCTTAGTGACATGTGGGATCCTCAGGGAGCAGGGATCTAATGAGCACACCCTGTATTGGAAGGCAGATTCTTAATGATCGGATCATCAGGGAAGTCCTACATAGCTTTTAAAACATTTTTCTAGGGAGTGATAATTTTTAAAAGTATTTTGTACATGGATGTTTTATTAATATTACCCCTCTCTATGTGTTTGTGTATTGTAGGCAAATCATATCAATAGTGTCTGAAAGTATATGTGAGGGGTTTTCATTTCTAAATCTTCACCAGAAATCACATCATTATGTGCTTTGTATTTTGCTTTTCACACTTATCATTGAATCATAAACATTATTGCTTATTGTCAAATTGTTATAATTATTATTTCAGTGACTTCATTATATCTCATAAAATCTATTCCACTATAATTTCATTAGTCATTTTTCCTTATTAGATATTTAGACTTTTCCCTCAAAAATTTTTAATTATTATGAATAACTTTGACATGATACACATTTTGTGCATATGGCTTCACTTTTATTAGAATTGGTTCCTTAGGAAAAATTCCCAGAAGTAATATTATCATATCAAATAGTCATTGTATTTTGATATGTGCCAGCTTTTATCATAAGAGTCAGCACTAAATATTTTCAATTTGAGTGTGTTTATCTACTAATTTGCAGGGTGTAAGAAGTATTTTTAAGTAATGAAATAGAATATTTCCCCATATTTGATTTTTAATTGGTTTTTCTCTGTGCTCACCAGTATCTTGATAAGTATCTTGCTTATCAGTATTCATGCTTTATAAACTTATCTTCCGTGGATTCTGTATTTGTCTTACCAATATATAATTTTCTGCAGTAACACAAATATTAAAATAAAAAATTAAATTTTAGACTTTAAAGTTGTTTTAAAACTTATTTTAAAATATTAAAATAAGTAATTTTCTACAGTAATACAAAGATTCTTCCCATGTTGATATTGAAAAATTATATGAGGGTGAGGCTACTAGCCAATTTGGGGATCAAATATAGTTATGAATTTCACTTATTTTGGGGTAGATTGTCAAGAAAAGTTTAAAAATATATGTATATGTAAAGAACTGTCCAGTGAGTTTTGCTTACCAATGTGTTGAAAAAAGAAGGACCTATACTTTCTAGCAGCATTGCTATTTGGATATTGGTGTGTCATTGCTGGACTCTCCCAATCGTGTTTCTAACACTCTCTTGTCTTATATATCTTTATTAAAAAGGATGAGCAATCTAAACTATTTAGTTACCAGACAATTATAAAGCTGATGTTTGCTTTGTTACATAATTCTGACCGATAAAGTATAAGCAAGAATATGCTGTCATTTCCCCCTCCCCTACCACTTTCTCTTTCTCCTTCCTTGAATGGTGATGTGCTGGCTGCCGCTACTGCAGCCACCTTGCAGTCATGATGAGAAAATCAGAAGAATAGCAGATATAATGACCCTGATTTTGCTAAGCAACTGAAATAAGGCCAGAAACTTAATACCCACCAAAACTTATGATATGCAAAAACTAAAGTTCCATTTATGATTAAGTCACTTTAGTCAGACTTTTGGTCATTGCTGAAAAACAAATCCTAATTAATTGAACTAAGCTTAGGGAGAGGAAAATTGGTTCTCTGTTTTACTAAGATACACTTTTAAACTAACCCAAAGCCAGATTTATCTATAAAACTACTGCTGTGAGTACACAGTAACTGACCGATGTAGATAAGAGAATGTTTAAATTTTGTTTACCCGTTTCCCCAAATGTATCCAGGAAGTAAATGCACCTCCTGGAGCAAAAATAAAATAAAAAATTTTAAAAATTGCTCATGGCATTTAACAACAGGAGAACAGAATTTAAAGGCATTCCTATATCTGCTATCCAGAGAAATACTGTTCCACTCAGCAAATACAACAGTATCCAAGGGATGCACACCCATGCCTCTGCATATCCACACATTTATAGCCATCACTTACCCATTTATAATATATGGAGGATATACCATATGCTGAACTGTGTGTTCCATGCCAGGGATATAAAAAACATATATGGCTTAGTCCTTGCCTCTGAGATTTTCACTCCAGGCTGAATGTAGGATGGAAGACGAGGCCATTTGGATAAACAAATGGTCTTCATACTGTTTGAGAGTAAAAAGCATAGGTTACTAAAGTGAGATTCATAGTAGAGAGTGAAATGGAACAGGTGTTCCTCAAGGCCCCACAGTCAATAAATGCTGTAAGTTACTTTATTTGATGTCTTCTTGTCTAGTCATTTTATTTTACTAACCATTAACTGAAATAAGTGAACTGATATCTATTCTGAGACTCTTTTTGCATTATAAAGATGCTATTCTTTTTTTTCTTTCTTTCTTTTTTTTTTTTAATTGTAGAGGTTGGAAAGAATGGCGAGAGTATCCTGGAAACATATACAATACCATGCGTAAAATAGATAGCCAATGGGAATTTGCTGTATGACTCAGGGAACTCAAACTAGGGCTCTGTAAAAACCCAGAGGGGTTTAAAGGGCTGAGAGATGGGAGGAAGGTTCAAGAGGGAGGGGATATATCTATACCTATGCCTGATTCATACTGTTGTATGGCAGAAACCAACACAATATTATAAAGCAATTATCCTCCAATTAAAAATAAATTAATCTAAAAAGTAAGGTGATATGGTAGTAAAAAAAAATGCTTTTGACTTGTTGTGCAGAATTTTACTTGTATGTAGAAATTTCCTCTCATCTGCCAATATTGTGCCTGCTATGAGATTTATTTCTCCCAGGACTCTTCTTTCTTCTGACCTGTTATATGTTGGACAGGATGCTGGGCTAACACACGTGGATCAGTTATGCTGCCTATCCCTAGAGCCTGGATTCTTGTTCATAGCCTCCTTGTTTATTCCCCTTTGCCACCAGCAAGGCAGGAGGGTGGAGGAGGATGGTCTGACCTCCACTTCACTGTTCCTGACCCAGCCAGCCATTACAGAGTGAAGCAGAGCAGTCAGGAAAATGGGAGGAGGAAAAGCATTGGACCGCAGAGCTGCCGTAGCTGGAAAGAGACTGAGATCTTTTCTCTTTTTGTGAAAAGGGATCTTCTCGATTGACCTAAGGAAAATCACCTGTTAAACTTCTGTCTTTCCCCTCCTGCTGCTATTGTTTATGGAGGAACAGACTTCCCTTAACTCTGAAGTAATGTCTCCTTTCTTTAGGTAAACAGGTATCCAAACGTGCAGTGAGCCACATTTTTAAACAGCTGAAATAAAGTTGAGGACTTTACACATTTCTTTATTATTTTACCTAGAAATTCTTTCATGAAATAGTTTCCTAACTTGGAACTTCATTTTTCCTTGGGACACTTAGCCCAATCTTTTAGAATTTTTACTATCACATCCCTGTCTTCTGGATTACTATTCTTTGGATGGAAAATCTATTTTTTTAAAAATATAATATTCAATTATTGATTTTTTTTCATGTAAGTGAAATGTGTTTTATAAACATGAAGACCTCAGAACTACATTGAATTCCATTGTATTAAATATCTTTATAGGAAGAAGAAAAGAAAAATTGAGATAAAATTGATCAATATTGCGGGGACTTTGAAACATTCTTTATCACGGTACATCTAAGTGTGTGGAGGGAGGAATTATAATCTCTTTTATGGATGAGAAAATCAAGGTGAATAAAGTTCACAATTCTAAGATAATACGTTCATAAAATAAATTAGGATTCAAATTGAATTTTTTAATCTAACTTCAAAAAGCATGCACTTTGTACTAATATAAAGTAGTAATTACTCATCAAGTAATACAGAGTTCCTCCCAGTCTACATATAGCACTTTGTTGAGTTGTTAAGTCAGAATCAATTTATGAGTCTCCAGGTGGCGCTAATGGTAGAAAACCCACCTGCCAAAGCAAGAGAAATAAGACAAGCAGGACTGACCCCAGGGTGGGGAAGATCCCCAAGAGGCAGGTGTGGAAACCCACTCCAGTATTCTTGCCTGGAAAATCCCATGGACAGAAGAGCTCCGCATGTGGGCTATATACAGTCCATAGGGTTGCAAAGAGTCAGACACGACGGAAGTAACAGACACACACACACACACACACCCCTCATAGGGCTTTTTAAAATATATATATATAATTGCTTTACAATGTTGCGTTAGTTTCTGCTGTACAACAAAATGAATCAGCTTTTTGTTGTTGTTGTTTAGTCACCAAGTTGTGTCCGACTCTTTGAGACCCCACGAACTGTGCCGGGCTTCCCTGTCCTTCTCTGTCTCCCACAGTTTGCTCAGACTCATGTCCATTGAGTCAATGATGCCATCCAACCATCTCATCCTCTGTCATCCCTTTCTCCTCCTGCCCTCAATCTTTCCCAGCATCAGGATCTTTTCCAATGAGTTGGCTCTTACATCAGGTGGCCAAAGTATTGTAACGTCAGCTTTAGCATCTTTCTTTCTAATGAATATTCAGAGTTGATTTTCTTTAGAATTGACCAATTTGATCTCCTTGAAGTCTCTCTCAAGAGTCTTCTCCAACACCACAATTTGAAAGCATCAATTCTTTGGCACTAAGCCTTCATTATTGTCCAAGTTGCACATCCATACATACTGGAAAAATAATAGCTTTGATGACACAGACCTCTGTTGGAAAAGTGACATATGTGCTTTTTAATATGCTGTCTAGGGTTGTCATAGCTTTTCTTCTATGGAGCAAGCGTCTTTTAATTTTGGAACTGCAGTCACTGTCTGAAGTGATTTTGCGGCCCAAGAAAGTAAAATCTGTCACTGTTTCCACTTTTTCCCTTTATATCTGCCTTGAAGTGGTGGGACTGGTTGCCATGATCTTAGGTTTCTGAATGTTGAGTTTTCAGCCAGCTTTTCACTATTCTATTTCACCTTCATCAAGAGGCTTTTTATTTCATTTTTGCTTTCTGCCATTTGAGTGGTATTATCCACATATCTGAGGTTGTTGACATTTCCCCTGGCAATCTTGATTCCAGCTTGTGATTCATTCAGCCTGGCATTTTGCATGATGTACTCTGCATAGAAGTTAAATAAGCAGGATGATAATACAGAGACTTGATGTACCCTTTCCCCAGTTTTGAACCAGTCCATTGTTCCATGCCTGGTTCTAACCGTTGCTTCTTGACCTGCATACAGGTTTCTTAGGAGGCCAGGAAGGTGGTCTTGTATCCCCATCTCCTTCAGAATTTTCCACAGTGTGTTGTGATCCACACAGTCAAAGGTTTCTGTGTAGTCAATCACACAGAAGTACATGATTTTTCTGGAATCCTCTTGTTTTCTCTATGATTCAAAGAATGTTGGCAATTTGATCTCTGGTTCCTCTGCCTTTTCTAAACTCAGCTTGTGCATCTGGAAGTTCTCGGTTCACACACTGCTGAAACCTAGACTGGAGGATTTTGAACTCTGCATTGCTAGCGTGTGAACTGAAGGCAACTGTACAGTCGTTTGAGCATTCTTTGGCATTGCCCTTTCTTTGCGATTGGAATGAAAACTGACCTTTTCCAGTTCAGTTATATGTATACATATATCCTGTCCCTCTTGGATCCCCCTCAACCATCTCACCTATCTAGCTCATCACATGTACACTACCATGTTTAAAACAGATAACTAGCAGGAACCTGCTATAAAGCACGGAAGCTCAGCTCAGTACCCTATGATGAACTCATAGGACTTTGGTAAAGATTCACTGAGTCAATGCATGTAAAAGAGCTCAGAACAGAATGACACATGGTCAACATTCAAGTTGCTTGCTAATTGTTAATAATATCATAGAGTATATGTCACGGCTCTGCTTTCATGCATTATCTTAGTGCAGCTGAATATGAGGTTCTAAATAAATGGTGCGTGGTTTTTATTTATTTTTTGAGTTTTAGTGTTTTTACATGAAAGATCTCCTTCATTCTCCATTGGTTGGTAAATTTATGGGAGAGAAAGGATATCTCATTCTTTTTCTACAAGAAACTCTTTTATTATTGCTTTCTTTTATATTTTGGCATAAGCAGACTTATAGTCTCTCTTAGTAAGATTGTTTACAAACTTTTGTTTCAGCTGTGAAATCCTTTTGTAAAATATAGATAGAACCATTGCTGCTTTATCAGAAGTCGGTGTGGGGGGGTGGCTCCTGGATCTTCAAGCACCCTCCTGCCTTTCAGTACCCCTAACCACTCATTATTGTCTTGGGGGTTCTCCCCTAAGGTTGATGTTATGCAGGATGAGAACCACTGATCCACAAGGCACATGAGAAAACTCACTGGGCAGTGGCTGACAAATACTGTTAATTCATCATTTCTGTGATAGACGTACATCCAGGAATCCTTCCTCCTAATCACAGATTGTCTTCACTGCATTTCTGCTCTGTTCTCACTGTTGACTTCTCTCTTTAACTGGCAGGGTCTACAGTTTGGTACCGGTGAGCTGGAGGAGATGGGAGCCATGTTCTGCTTGGGGCTCCTCGTCTTGGAACTCAAATCTGGAAGCTGCAGCCATCAACTCCTGACCCGTGCAGCAGCTCTGCTGAATGCTGAGGAAGAGTCTCTGGACTTCTACCTGCAGAGGTAAGTTGCTCACAGTTTGAAGCTTTGTGTATCCATCGGAGAATATCTCAGAAGTGAAAGTCACATGGATCTATGGCTGTTTGATAAAGAAAAAAACATGGAGAAACTGCCAAATGAAGGTAAGACAGTAGAGTTCTATTGGAGCCAGGCTCGGGACATCCTGAGTTCTTGTTGAAGACAGGGAGGAGGATGCTTACTTGTACATAAATGCACATAGAAAGCTACGTATATTTATAAATATGTATTTTTATAAAATTTTGCTTATGACAAAGAAGATGCAGCTTAGCAACACACATACACACTTACTTATGCATGGTTTGACAGTTATATGTTTATATGTGTACAGGTATCATTTTGGAGTCATTAGTCAGCTCAGAAAAGGCAATCTTATCATTAATATCTGCACACCTGGGAGACAAGAAATGATTTAATCTTCCCATTCTTAAATAGCAACGTTCTGTCTCAGAATACATGATGCTGATGAATACACTGGCCCGAGAACCTGACTCACAGCTATGGCAGGGAAAGGATGGGTCTCTGAGAATGGTGAGGATTGTTAATGAGTCAGGAGATGGATAACTGTTATCCACATGAGCCCTTTTGATGCCCTGCACTGTAGGCAAATTGGATTTAGGTGGAAGAAAGAGAGATATAATGGCCAAGAGAGAGAAAAGAGTATCAACAAACATCAGAGGATGGAAGGAATAAGTCACTGCCCACATTTTAAGCAAAGGGAGGTAGAGGGGAATTGAGCCATTGGGGAATGAAGTGGCTACCAATAGTTGAGGAAGCATCCTCACAGCCAAAGGCAGAGAGAAAACAGTTTATATTAAGGTCTCTTATTTCCAGCTCATTTTCATGAATTTTCATCCTGCCACTGTTAGGCAGCCATTCCAGTGTAACTGCTCACTAAATGGCCAGTCAAGCCTAGAAAGATCTAATAGCTTAAATTCATAATGCTTCAGAAGGCACTGGTTTTCTGTGAGATTTAATTACCTAAGTGCAGTAATTAACTTGCTTATCACATGATGCTATAGATCATAGACTCTGGAGACTTAAGTAAATCCAGACCTCTTCCCTCCCCAGAGACACTGCACTGACTTCGTTTTGACATCACAACCGCTTCTGTCTGCCCCTGCTCCTTCCACGCCCCTCAGCGCCCAAAGGCTTGGTGTGTTTGGCATCGTGGTGGTATTTTAGCTTCTTTCTCTGACAGCGAGTGCTTCCATCTGCCAGGATGTATATTTCAACGTGTCTTTTCGTCTTCGCCTTTGCTGAGCTATCTTGGGTGCAGACATGCGTGCGTTTTCTTTCTTTCTTTCCATCTTGGCGGCTCCCCCCACCCACCTCCCGTCTCCTTTACTGTTCTCTGAGGAAAGACTGAGCGGACCTGGCATTGCTTGCTTTCCCTGAATTGATTGTGCCCGTCTGTTTGATCCAATGCAGTGAGGATTAGTTGCCTGTAAACTGGAACAAGAAGAAATCTATCAGAGAAATGCCTTTTCTAATTCAAGTCTAAAGAATTTGGTGTCAGGCTCCGCATGCAGTGGTTTCTCTATGGGTGATCATAAGAGCAGAGCATTACCTTACCTCCATGCCATCCCTTATAACTACGTAGTAATTCCACACAACAAACTAGTAACTTTTCAGTTGCAACCTATCCAAGGATACTGAAGGTTGAAGTCTGACCCTTCTTGCGCTGGGGCAACTTCTTACGGGGCACGATACCCACACATAGTATGTGATTCAGCTGTGTGTTTTGAAAAGATTTCAATTAAATTTGAGAGGCATGGAATCTGGTGGAGAGCAACAGAATGAAAGCTGCCTATTTCACCCTAACATTTGTATCGTATGTCTACTCATGGAGATGGTTGATCAAAGCAAATCATGGTTCCTACACAGAGGACCTAAAAACTACTTGGTTGAGAGCGAAATCACCGTGAGAATGTCTTGACCCAGAAAATATCCCTTCCAGTAAGTGTGTATTCATTAAGGGATGGCAGAGGAGACAGAATAAGAATAATACTTGTTGGTTTGAAACCAGCAGCAAGCTGTTTGAGTACCTTTGATTCGTTTCCGATGAATAGAACTAAATCATGACATTTAATAATCAGCAGAGTGAATCCTAGGAATTGTGTTAGTAACAGGACTCTTATTATCATACAAAAGGGTGTAACTGTTTGTTATATATGCTTTAAACAGGAGACTTCTGCTGCCCTCTTCCTACCCCCTGGCCCATGCCTGCCTTTTTTCCTTGGGTGTGTTACCTTTATTTGATATAATAGGATTATATATCTTAGAAAGATTCTTCTTGCACAGAAGGAAATGCTAGGAAAAAAAAAGGCAATCATTTACCTGAAAAGCTGCCTTAAAAATATGTGAGCATGTGTTATTTTGAGGGTCCTTTAGACAAGGCCCAGGAGTGATCTACTGGGAAGATAAAGCCTGGCTGTATGCTGGTGGGCATCGTGTTTTTTGACAATAGGTTTCATGCCTCATTTACCACAGAAATAATTAGAATGTAGTCAACATTCACAGAACAACTCACCATTTTTCATGAGCGGATAAAGGGCAGAAAGGTGGATGTTTGCCCAGTGACTGAAGCTGAAAATGAAGTACATGCACGCTTTGTTTTTGGTTTTTCTTCTTTAGCTCTCTTCCCAGTTGCTCATTCAAGAGATGTCTGCAGACTCGTTAAGGCATCTTGGAACTTCTTGCCTTTCTTCATTCTGTCTCGTTCCTCTCAGGTTCATCCCTGGAAATTATCGTGTGTGCACTGCAGGAATGCTAAGCTGTTTCTTCCGGAGGGACCGTTTATCCATTGTGACAGGTCTTTTGCAAAATCATTTAATAGTTTTGCGGAGTCAGCCACTGTTCATCTCGATTTGTATCCCTCCATTGCCTCTCACTCTTCAGTTCAGCTACCCTCTCTCCATTTGTTCTTCCATTAATAACGACAGAATGTGCAGTCTCCAAGCTGAACCTTAGCAATGGCTTAATATCTCATTTATTTTCTGAAACTACAGTCCTGTTGCATTAACCAGGGCACCCCTTAGCATCCATATAAACTCATTTAATCTTCTCTTTAATTTGATGAAACAACACAGAAAAAATAAAAATCTTTCATAGACTTTAAAAAACCTAACTATACTTTTAAAAATACTTATAGATACTTGATTTAAAACAAATGCAGTTTTGTTTTTCTGAATATTTAAGAAAATATAATTTGGAAATCAAACAACAAAAATACAACCCTACTTCTGCCTTCAATCACCCATTATCCAACTACCTCTAGACAATCATTGTCAACATTTTGGTGAAATTTGCTATTGCTTAGTCACTTCAGTTGTGTCCGACTCTGTGCGACCCCATAGACAGCAGCCCACCAGGTTCCCCCGTCCCTGGGATTCTCCAGGCAAGAACACTGGAGTGGGTTGCCATTTCTCTCCAATGCATGAAAGTGAAAAGTGAAAGGGAAGTCGCTCAGTCATGTCTGACTTAGCGACCCCATGGACTGCAGCCTTCCAGGCTTCTCCATCCATGGGATTTTCCAGGCAAGAGTACTGGAGTGGGTTGCCATATTAAATGACTTTTTTTACATGTGAATAAACTGATCAAAAAACGCACTCAACAACAATGTATAAAACTTCCTTTCCTTGCAACTTGATAAACACTTCTTAAAAAAAAAAAAAGAAATTACATTTATTTATCTATTTGCCATCCCTTGCAGCATGCAGGATCTTAGTTCCCTGACCAGGGATTGAACTTACTCCCTGCATTGGGACTGAGGATTCTTAGCCAATGGACCACCAGAGAAGTCCCTAGGTATTACATTTTAGAGAAACTTTAATTCACAACAAGATTGAGAGGAAGGTACAGAGATTTCCCAGAGGCACCCTACCCCTTGACAGCTATAGCCTTCCCTGTTATCAACATCCCCCACTACAGTGGTAAATGTTTGACAACCAATGAGCTAACATCGACACATCATTACTACCCCAAGTCCAGAGTTTACATTAGGGTTCACGCATTATGTTACACATCTAATGCATTTGGACAAATGTAAAATGACCTGTATCCATCATTATATATCATACAGAGTAGTTGCACTGCCCTAAAACAGCCTCTGTGCTCCCTCTGCTCATCACTTCCTCTTCACCAGCCTCTGTCAACCACTGACCTTTTGGTTGTCTCCATAATTTTGCTTTTTCCAAAATATCCTATGGTTGGAATCATACAGTATTTAGCCTTCGCAGATTGTCTGTTTATCTCTTAGAAATACATATATTTGAGTTTCTTCCATGTCTTTTCATAGCGTTATAGCTCATTTCTTTTTTTTAGCACTTGATAACACTCCATTGTCTGGATGTACAATATTAACAGTTTATTTATCCATCCACTACTGAAGGACATCTTGGTTTCCTCCAGGTGTGGGCAATTATGAATACACCTGCTGTAAAGATCTGTGTGCAGGATATTGTGTGGAAATGTGTTCAACTACTTTGAGTAAATACCGAGAGTGTGATTGCTGGATTGTATGGTAAGAGTATGTTTAGTTTTGTAAGAAACTACCAAAGATCTTGCCAAGTGGCTGCATTATCTTACGTTCCCACTGGCCGGGAAAGAGAGGTGTCATTGTTTTGCGTCCTTGTCAGTATCTGGTATCGTCAGTGTTCTCTATTTTGGCTATTCTAATAGGTGCACAGTGGTATCTCATTGTTGTTTTAACTTGCATTTCCCAGTTGACATAGAATGTGGAGCATCTTTTCGTATGCTCTATTTTCCATCTGCATATCTTATTTAGTGAAGTGTCTTTTAAGGTTGTTGACCCATTTTTTTTTTCTTTGTTTTTTTTTTTTTTTTTATTTTTTGATATTGTATTTATTTATTTATTTATTTTTTTAATTTTAAAATCTTTAATTCTTACATGCATTCCCAAACATGAACCCCTCCCACCTCCCTCCCCATAACATCTCTCTGGGTCATCCCCATGCACCAGCCCCAAGCATGCTGTATCCTGCGTCAGACATAGACTGGCGATTCAATTCACATGATAGTATACATGTTAGAATGTCATTCTCCCAAATCATCCCACCCTCTCCCTCTCCCTCTGAGTCCAAAAGTCCGTTATACACATCTGTGTCTCTTTCCCTGTCTTGCATACAGGGTCGTCATTGCCATCTTCCTAAATTCCATATATATGTGTTAGTATACTGTATTGGTGTTTTTCTTTCTGGCTTACTTCACTCTGTATAATCGGCTCCAGTTTCATCCATCTCATCAGAACTGATTCAAATGAATTCTTTTAACGGCTGAGTAATACTCCATTGTGTATATGTACCACAGCTTGCTTATCCATTCATCTGCTGATGGACATCTAGGTTGTTTCCATGTCCTGGCTATTATAAACAGTGCTGCAATGAACAATGGGGTACATGTGTCTCTTTCAACTGGTTTCTCAAAGTGTGTATGCCCAGCAGTGGATTGCTGGGTCATAAGGTAGTTCTATTTGCAATTTTTAAGGAATCTCACACTGTTCTCCATAGTGGCTGTACTAGTTTGCATTCCACCAACAGTGTAGGAGGTTCCTTTTTCTCCACACCCTCCAGCATTTATTGCTTGCAGATTTTGGATCGCAGCCATTCTGACTGGTGTGAAGTGGTACCTCATTGTGGTCTTGATTTGCATTTCTCTAATAAAAAAGCTTCTACACAACCAAGGAAAATATAAGCAAGGTGAAAAGACAGCCTTCTGAATGGGAGAAAATAATAGCAAATGAAGCAACTGACAAACAACTAATCTCAAAAATATACAAGCAACTTATGCAGCTCAATTCCAAAAAAATAAACGACCCAATCAAAAAATGGGCCAAAGAACTAAACAGAAATTTCTCCAAAGAAGACATACGGATGGCTAACAAACACATGTTGACACATTTTTAATCACATTGTTTTCTTATTTTGAATTTGAAGAATTCTTTGTATATTTTGGATAATGGTCTTTTTCAAATATTTTCTCCCAGTCTGTAGCTTGTCTTTTCATGCTCTTCACACCATCACAGAGCAGAAATCTTTAATTTTAATGAAGTCCTCCTTAACAATTCTTTCTTTCAGGGATTATGCCTTTGGTGTTGTATCTAAAAAAAAATGATTGCCAAAACCTAGGTCATCTATGTTTTCTCCTACCTCATCTTCTAAATATAGTGATTGTTTTTGCATTAAAATCTTTGTAATTTATAGGTGAAAATTGGGTTCTATTTTAATCTATAGTTCGATCTTTTTTAATATGAATTACATGCTTCTATTTCATTAGTTTCTTTTTAAAAATGAATTTCCAAATAATATATTGTATTCTTTATTCTTTTAATAAACATTTAAACAATTATTTTTAAATTTAATTTCAATTTCTATGTTAAAGGTTTTCAACCTCTGTTCATCATGGATGCTTCAAATATTTTCCCATTAACCTTTCACATTTTTTACCTAATTTATTTATGAATTGTTACAGGCCAAAAGTGAAAGCACTGGAATTTTAACTTAAGGTGCATTAAAATTATAGTCTTTTTCATCTATTGACTATTTACCTATATTATTTTTTCAAAATCTGACATTTTATCCCACTTATTCAGGTCTTTGATTTTCTTTTCTTTCTTTTTTTTTTTAGATTTTATTTTATTTATTTATTTATTTATTTATTTACTTTACTTTACAATATTATATTGGTTTTGCCATAGTCTTTGATTTTCAGCAAAATATTGTAGGGGTTCTTTCTGTACATCTTTTCATATACTTACCTGATAATTATCACCAGCTTTTAATGTTCTTGTTATACTAAAAACTGTCTTTTTTATCATAGATTGGTAAATAGTGGGTCTTAGTTACACGTGAAGATTCTTACTTATTGATGTGTTTATTAGTAATTTCACTACACTCTGTAGTTATACCTAAATGTATTTCCCTAGATTTTTCTTTTTTTTCTAGATAAAGCATAGCATCACTTCTAAATGTTAACAATTAGCTTTGTTTACTTGTTTCAAAAAAACACTTCATTTTATTTATTTATTTTAAAGATTTTTTTTTTTTAATGTGGACCATGTTTTTAAAGTCTTTATTGAGTGTGTTACAATATTGCTTCTGTTACAATATTGTTTTTTTGGCCATGAAACATGTGAAATCCTAGTTCCTAGACCAGGGATTGAACCCACACCTCCTGCATTGAAAGGTCAAGTCTTGACTACTAGATCACCATAGAAGTCTCTGCTTGCTTTTTACTTTTATCTATAAACTTACTCGGTTTTGAGAATGTAGTATAAAGACGATGATGATTGTATAGTCAAATTCACTGTGAACCTCATTTGAAAATGAGAATAACTCTTAAGAGTTAAGTAAGATGTTGATGGTTGGTATTAATGTTCAATGTCTTCTTTTTTAATTATTACTTTTCCTTAGCATATTAATTTAAAATATCAAGATTGGATGATGAATTTTTTGGTGTATCTAGAAAAATGACTATGAATTAATAGTCTTAAATTATGTTAATAGATTTTATAATATTCACCCATTCTTAAAAATCAAAGGAAAATATATTTGGCTGAAGATCTAAAATATTATTTTATCCTAGATATTGATGTTATTTACTGGGAGTAGAGGAATTCTTTTTTCCCTTTGTTTGGGAATAAAGTATGTACTTTGTCTGTTTTGTTCAATCATTAGAAACAGTTTGCATTCCTAGGATATTATCTGGAATATATATGTGTTGAACATACACATATTGCCAGTCCAACCATCTGTGTCTCATTTATTTTAAACAAAAGCATTATTTTTCCACTTCTTAATTTCTCACATAAGATGTATCTGTGGCATTTGGCTTGTCTAATAGTCATAGTCAGATCATTTTAAAATTCAGTTTTTTAAGTTATTTGTTAATCTCTGTCCATTCTGTGCAGTCACGTCTTCCTTCTTATTTTTATATTGATTCATCTCACTTATTTGCTAGAGAACAACTATTTTTTTTTGTAAAGTAAATCAATGGATACTTTTGATATATTAGTATACATCTGAATATTTTCCTATTTACTTTACATCACAGTTCCACTTTACGTACCAAGAGATTTCATTAAAGCAGTATAGGCTTGGTTCAATTTACTCTGATATTTAGGCAGTAGTAATCAGCCTAATTTTTCTTTCTTTGCATGTATCTTATGTATTTCTGCCTTACTAGTTTTTCCTTGTTTGTTAACACAAATATCCTTCCTCTACTGCATCAAAAATATTTCTTTACTTTTTAATTTTTAGATTTAGGTCCTTTTGATTTATCTTGGTTTTGAATACTCTGTCCTTTTCTGACAAGTCTTTCAGTTATAAGATAGCAGTATAGACTGGTGATTCGATTCTTACATGGGTCTGTCATCTCCTTTCCTCTTATCACTTCTACTTTGTAACTATTTTTTTCATATTTTAACAAATTTTTATTTTATAATAGTGTGGTTGATTAGCAACATTGTGTTTCCATAAAGATGATACAATGAGCTAATTTACAGAGCAGAAACAGACTCACAGGACTTGGAGAACAAATTGATGGTTACCAGCGGGGAAGGATGGGGGAAGAGAGGGATAGATCGGGAGTCTGGGATTGACATGTACACACAGCTATATTTAAAGTAGATAGCCAACAAGGGTCTACTGTATATCAAGGGGACGCTGCTCAATATTCTATAAGATCTTATAACTTTTAATGCCAGATTCTGGAAGTGCTTCTAAGGTTTGCCCTCACAGATTCTCTTTTCTGCTTCATGGACTCTCCTCTGTTGATGTGTTTTATTTTCAGCCACATTGCATTTAGGTTTCATCGCACCTATTTCTTTATCTTTGCCAGTTTTTTCTTTTATTCATGCTTACAATATGGAGAGTTTTCTTTCCATTTGAATCTGCTATCTTTTTATTTAATGTTTCATGGATGTCATTTTCCGTGAATTTTCCTGAAACCTGAATAGGGGCTACCTAATGCTAATGTCTGTTTCCTGTGGCTATTCATTTCCCAGGGAGCACCATTGCTCTGTGGGTTCTTATACGTTGCAGAGCATATCACCCACTGGGTTGTTATGTCCTCCTCTTTCAACTTTTATTTCATTATTTTTGTTTATTCATCTTTAAATCGTGGGAGCTCTATTATCTTAAAATTACTCAATAGCCCAGGGTTCAAATGTTCTTTAAAATAATTTGTAGTCTAGCTGCATGCAGGCAGCTTCTCCTGTTAGTGTGAAATAGCTTGATTTGTTCGGAGAAGGCATTGGCACCCCACTCCAGTACTCTGGCCTGGAAAATCCCATGGACGGAGGAGCCTGGTGGGCTGCAGTCCATGGGGTCGCGAAGAGTCAGACACAACTGAGCGACTTCACTTTCACTTTTCACTCTCATGCATTGGAGAAGGAAATGGCAACCCACTCCAGTGTTCTTGCCTAGAGAATCCCAGGGACCAGGGAGCCTGGTGGGCTGCCGTCTATGGGGTCGCACAGAGTCAGACACGACTGAACAACTTAGCAGCAGCAGCTTGATTTGTTGCTGTTCAGTCGCTAAGTCATGGCCAATTCATGGTGACCCCATGGACTGCAGTGTGCCAGGCTTCCCTGTCCTTCCAGAGTTTGCTTGGATTCATGTCCATTGAATCAGTGATGCTATATAACCGTATTATCCTCTGCACCCCCTTCTTCTTTTGCCTTCAATCTTTCCCAGCATCAAGGTCTTTTCCAGTGAGTCAACTCTTCACATCAGGTGGCCAAAGTATTGGAGCTTCAGCTTCAGCATCAGTCCTTCCAATGAATATTCAGGGTTTATTTCCTTTAGGATTGACTAGTTTGATCTTGCTGTCCAAGGGACTCTCAAGAGTCTTCTTGATATAGGTGATGATTTTTCTTCAATAATATGTCATATTTTTGGCTTTGACCTGAAAATGTAGATTTGGGGTGATTTCATTGCAGAAGTTAAGGAGAAAGGAAATGTTATATCTGTATCTCCAGAGGCTCTCTGATTCCCTCAAGATGGTTGGTTAATATTTACTGAATAAATATGTGAGCTAATTGATATTTAATATTATTAACAAACTTCTGTTCAAAATGTGTTTATATTTTAGAATCCTATGGAGGGAAACTAATAGCAGTCATGATGATGATGGCGATAGTGATGACAGCAAATATTCATGTCAGTGACATGAAATCTCCTTAGTAATTTACTTGGTTCCAAATAGCAAAAGGAGTACGTCAAGGCTGTATATTGTCACCCTGCTTATTTAACTTATGTGCAGAGTACATCATGAGAAACGCTGGACTGGAAGATACACAAGATGGAATCAAGATTGCCAGGAGAAATATCAATAACCTCAGATATGCAGATAACACCACCCTTATGGCAGAAAGTGAAGAAGAACTAAAGAGCTTCCTGATGAAAGTGAAAGAGGAGAGTGAAAAAGTTGGCTTAAAACTCAATATTCAGAAAACGAAGATCATGGCATCCAGTCCCATCACTTCATGGCAAATAGATGGGGAAACAGTGGAAACAGTGACAGACTTTATTTTCTTGGGCTCTCAAATTACTGCAGATGGTGACTGCAGCCATGAAATTAAATGATAATTAATGAAAATGAAATTAAATGCTTGCTCCTTGGAAGGAAAGTTATGACCAACCTAGACAGTATACTAAAAAACAAAGACATCACTTTGCCAACAAATGTTCATCTAGTCAAAGCTATGGTTTTTCCAGTAGTCATGTATGGATGTGAGAGTTGGACTATAAAGAACGCTGAGTGGTGAAGAATTGATGCTTTTGAACTGTGGTGTTGGAGAAGACTCTTGAGAGTCCCTTGAACAGCAAGGAGATCTAACCAGTCCATCCTAAAGGAAATCAGTCCTAAATATTCATTGGAAATACTGATGCTAAAGCTGAAACTCCAATACTTTGGCCACCTGATGCAAAGAACTGACTCATTGGAAAAGACCCTAATGCTGTGAAAGATTGAAGGCAGGAGGAGAAGGGGACGACAGAGGATGAGATTGTTGAAAGGCATCACAGACTCAGTGGTCATGAGTTTGAGTAGGCTCCAGGAGTTGGTGATGGACAAGGAGGCCTGGTATTCTGCTGTCCATGGGGTTGCAAACAGTCAAATACAACTGAGCGACTGAACTAAGCACTTGTATAATCTCATTTAAGCCTCTCAATAGCTCTATGCACTAAATGTTATTATCTTCGTATTACAGATGAGTACATTGTGATTCAGAAAATATATGTTGCTTGCCTAAATGAGTGTTGATAAGTCATAGAGCTGAGATTTCAATCTATACCATTTTGCTAAAGAATCAGTATTCTTTAATGACTATGATGCACAACCTCTTAGTAGGTACTAAGGACAACAATAATGATAACTAACGCATGTTAAGCATTTACTCTTTGTATGTCCAGGGTATGTGTTTTGTATACATACTTCACTTCTTGCTTTATCTTTCAAACCAGGAGTCAACAGACTTTTTCTGCAAAGGGATAGATGGAAAATATTTTAGTCTTAGTGGTCCATATGGTCTCTTTTGCAGCTACTTAGCTCTGCTGTTGCAATGTGGAAGTAGCCGTAGCCAATATGGAAATACATGGGCATGGGTAGATTTCAATACAATTTTATTTACAAAGATAAACAACGGACTGGATTTGTCCCAGTGAGCCACAGTTTGCCAACTGTCCTGTTTTGAACAATTCTTTGAGGCTTCTACTATTATTATATCCCATACACAGTTAGGGAAACTGGAGGTTAGAGAAGCCATATAACTTATCTCTCACCTGATTATAAGAATCAGATAGGAGCTGAACAAGCACAGGGGTTGAATCAGGCAGTATGACTCTGTATCCTTAAGGCTTGTGTGTACTCAGTCACTCAGTCACGTCCGACTCTTTGCAACGCCATGGATTGTAGCCCGCCAAGCTTCTCCATCCATGGGATTCTCCAGGGAAGAATACAGGAGTGGGTTGCCATTTCCTCCTCCCCAGGGAATCTTCCCGACCCAGGAATCGAAGCCGAGTCTCCTGCGTCTCCTGCATTGGCGGGCAGATTCTTGACCACTAGTGCCAGCTGGGAAGCCCTAGTGTCTTTGATGCTTAGTGATGTCAGTACTAAACCATGTGGGGTTTTTGATGAGGAATGAATGACACTGTTTCTACTCTCATAAATTCTAAAGCAAATAAGAAATAGAACCCAGGAGCTAGATAAGTTGTATGAAAATAACCTGATTTATTACTGGTAATAAAGAATTAGAGAGCATGGCCCCACCAGAACTGAACTTCCTTATCTAGCCATAGGAGTGGGGCTGGCCTTGCTAACCTCATCACATAGAGGAGCAACGAAGCATATTGAGCTCAGGGAGAGAATGACTGTGTGGGTCACCAGCAGCTCATGCTAGTTCAGTACTCATCAACTTTATGGCCCTCTTTCTCTCTTAGGCAGGTACCAGTGAGGGCTGGAAGTGGAGTGCCAATGTCTAGGGGCCAAAATGGGATATATAGTATTGGGGAGAAAGGTTCCCCTCAAAGGTGCGTGGGAACTCAATGCTTCTGATTGTAAATTACTCTCTGTTTCCATCAATTCCAGTTGTTGCTACATAGCAATTATAATGGTATTTATTTTTCCTTGTTGTTGCTCATCCTAATTTTATTGAAAATAAAAAATAATAGCCCATAATATTTAATATCTGAGAATAGTCTTAGCTTCATTCCATAATTGCAGGCAAACAAATATCCAACGACTACAAGGAGGAATGTTGGAATGGAAGTCAGTCTGGGGATTTTTTGAGACTATGAGTTACCACATATTGCTTTAAAACATTAAATGGTTCTCTAACTAGTCAAGGATAATGAATCATTTAGCCAGGAAGAAGTATCCATCTTAGCAGGAAACAATAACAAAACTCCCCAGCTTCATTAGTAGTTAAAGAAAGGTAATTCAAATATTTTTGGTATGATTCTATGCTGAGTCTTCTACAATAAAAAAAAAAATGAAGACTCAGTGTTGGTGCATCTATGAAGAAAGAGCTTTAATAATATCATACAGCTATCTGTAAATTGGTTTACTTTCCTCTGGAGAAGAATTTGGCAACTTTCAAGAAGGTCCTTAAAAACCTCTCATTTAATCTTGTTTCCAGCCTGACTATCCCTCAAGAAATAAACTTATCAGAAAACAGTATTTACTACATAGATATTTATAGCAATGAGACTTATATTCCCAAATAAATTTAATCCAAATTCCTAGCAGTGAAAAGAAAAGAAAAAGAACATAGTTGATTATTTTCTAGAATACCGCAAAACCATGAGGATCCTGAGTGTGTCAATGCATATGTAAGATGATAATAAGAATAAAAACCTCACCATGAACTCGATGTTATACTAAGCATTTTATTAGTAGTATTTTATTTCATCATATAAATAATTTGTGTGATAGATCTTGTTATTAATGGCTCCTTTTACAAAGACATTGTTCTACTGAGGTTGAGATGTCCGCCAAATGTCAGGAATCTTGTAAAAGAGCCACTAGCTTTTGAATTCAGTTCTGTTTCATGACAAGGCTCAAGTTCTTACCCTTTATGATATTCAGAGTTTCAAATAATAAATGGAAAAAGGAAAAATTAATTAACACTCTACACATGCTGATTGTGTCTTCAGCAACATACAGAACCACTGACAGAGATGAGGGCCATTAAATACATAATCTAAAACTAATTTAATCTTACTGGTTTCTTTTTCTCTTTATCCTCTAAAGGTACGTGTTCGATGACTGTATGGCTGAGTGTGTTTATGTGTAAGTTTTAAACCCTTAATGTCCTGGGCTTATTTTGACCCAGAAATACCCCTTGATTGTTTTAACACCACTTAGGAAGATGAATATATATCATCATAGGTGGATTGTATGTCACCATGGATTAAATGCTTAGCCACGCCTGCAGAGAAGAATTCAGAAAAGAAAGCTGGTAGTGATTGCAGACAGAGAGGAGTTAAAGTGAATTTTCTGCATAGTGCAGTCGTTATTTGCAAAACATTACCACCTGATAACAGCCATGAATATTATCTGACTTAAAAGAATTCCTATTTTACAGGTGATTCCGTGGGGGCCCAGGGAATCCTGAGTGACCAGTGTGTGCGTGCATACTAAGTTACTTCAGTCGTGTCTGACTCTGTGACCCTATGGACTGTAGCCTGCCAGGCTCCTCCGTCCATGGGATTCTCAGGCAAGAATACTGGAGTGGGTTGCCATGAGCTCCTTGAGGGGATCTTCCTGACTCAAGGATCAAACCTGCGTCTCTTATGTTTCCTGCATTGGTGGGAGGGTTCTTGACCACTAGCATCACCCGGGAAGGCCAAGGTACCGCTAGGTATAGTGAAGTGATTTACCCATTGCCAGTCAACATTGGGGGTCGCATTTGCTTCTGCCTCAGGCTCATCCGAATGAGACTGGTCTCCTGCCTATGAATCTATGAACACCTGAAAACAGAATAGGCTAGCAGCCCCTGGAAAAGAATTTCAGTCAAGAAAACTCATTCATCCCACTCTTTATCCATAGCGTGTCTGACTCTTTGCAGCCTATGGATGGTTTTCTTTGCATGTGGATGGCCTAAGTTTATTCAGTGGCTTTTCATTAATTTTTAGAGTAATGCCTTTTTCTCTTTATTTCTTAGTATTGGATTACGCTTTTTGAAACCCCATGAGAACCTATGGCTCTTACAAAGAGTTAGCCATTTAGTATAAGGGTTCAAATAATTTCACCTGTAAGTTTACCAGATTTATAGAGATAGCAAAACTATGGATGTGACTACAAAGTTCTGAGAGAGAAGGGAGAAAGGATGGGAAGCTCTTTACAAGAGAAGAACTCAAGGCCATGGTATTCAATCCACAATATCCTTATGTGAATAAAAGGAATCAGAAATTTACATTTTTGGCTTGTAAGATCCTGAATTTAGATGACTATATTGTTGGAGAGAAACACTAATTTTAAGTTTCTGTGAACATTTCCAGGTTATATTATTTTTCTTTACCCTCCCTCGTAACTTAAATGGTAAACAAATCTGCCTGTCAGTGCAGGAGACACAGGAGACACGAGTTCAATCCCTGGTTAAGAAAGATCCCTTGGAGAAGGAAATGACAACCCCCTCCAGTGTTCTTTCCTGGAGAATTCCATGGACAGAGGAGCCTGGCGGGCTACAATCCATGGGGTCGCAAAGAATCAGACATAACTGAGCGGCTCACACACACTTTGGTCATCGTCCAATCTCCCCCTCTAAGAAGGAAATCAAGTAATCCAGACAAATCTATTGCATCTGAGATGAAATAATCTATCATGGTTTTCTTTGTCTCACAGCTTTTCATGAAGCCCTCACTTTAGTACCCAACATAGTTTTTATCAAGGACATGTGGCTTAGTTTCACTGAAGCTCAGCTCTGGTTCAAAATATTAATGCTCTCAACTGGCTCTGTGACTTCGGGGAGGTGGCTTAACCTGTTTACTCTCAGAGTTTTTTAGCTTTCAAATTCAAGATCTTTAAATTCCTTTCCTCTTGAATACCTTATTTTTATTTTCAAGGCTATGGCCACTGACATCCCCTCATTTCAACATAGGCTATGAGGTTGCAACCCTACCTTTAAGACATAAAAGGCAGAGCTGTTGGATTATGCTAAGTGTTGCAAAGCTTGTATTTAGTTGAATGAAAATTAAATTTTATCTCCATGCCTACTGAGTAGATAATACAGGGACAAAAGCTTAACAGTCCTTAGGTTACAGAAAGGAGTTATAAATAAATGAGCAAAGGAGAGAGTAAAACAAAGAAGTGTGTTGATGAGTGGATGTCACAAACTGAGAGGCAGCAACATGGTGAAGAAGAATGTTAAACCAAGCGTGCAACATTAGAAGTAGAATCTGTTATAAGATGATTCTTTAAAAAGGATCTTAATATTCTTAATCCAAATGTTAATGTATACTGTATCCTCTTCCTAAAGGTGAAGACTTCGAGGGGCAAGGAGTTGTGATTCACTTCTGCTTGGTCATTTTAATATCTTTAGATGATTTTGTCCAACTCAGACCCAGAAAATGTCCTAGTAAGACAAAGACTATCTTCAGGTGTGTGATAACTCGCCATAGACTTACTGATTCTGTTGTGGTGAGAGGTGAGTCTATAAGAAAACTGGAGGCAACTTAGCATAAGTCAATATTGTTTCAGTACAATGAAAATGGAAACTAAATTAAAGCCGTTGTGTTTATGATGACTTGGTACTCATCATTTTGTCACATGGTGGTGTCCAGTCAGGGAAGCTGGCTAGCTCCTTCTCTTTGGCCAGAGTGTGGCATAATAAATAAAATGAAGAGCAGAGTGGTAACTTGTCATAGCGATGGAACTGTGATAAAGCTTTGATAAGTCTATCTAATGCATATATTTTGTTGTTCAGTCACTAATTCCTGTTGTACACTTCATAACCCCATGGACTACAGCATGCCAGGCTCCCCTGTCCTTCCCTGTTTCCAGGAGTTTGCTTAAATTCATGTCCATTGAATCAGTGATGCTAGCTAATTATCTCATTCTCTGCCACCCTCTTTTCCTTTTGCCTTCAGTCTTTCCCAGCATTTGGGTCTTTTCCAATGAGTCAATTCTTCATGTTAGGTGGCCAAAGTATTGGAGCTTCATCTTCAGCATCAGTTTTTCCAATGAATGTTCAGGGTTGATTTTCTTTAGGATTGATGGTTTGATTTCCTTGTAGTCCAACAGACTCTCAAAAGTCTTCTCCAGCATCACAATTCAAAAGCATTTCACTTCTTTGGCACTCAGCCTTCCTTATGGTCAAGCTCTCACATCTATACATGACTACTGGGAAAACCATAGCTTTGACTACATGGACTCTTGTAGGCAAAATCATGTCTTTGCTATTTAATATGCTCTCTAGGTTTGTCATAGGTTTCTTTCCAAGAAGCAAGCATCTTCTAATTTCATGACTGAAGTCACCATCCACAGTGATCCTGGAGCCCAAGAAAATAAAACTGGTCACTGCTTCTACTTTTTCCCCTTCTATTTGCCATGAAGCAATGGTATTGGATCACTGATCTTAGTTTTTTGGATGCTGAGTTTTAAGCCAGCTTTTTCACTCTCTTCATGTGTATATATATATATATATATATATATATATATATATTTGCATATTTATAGCATGTGTATGTTACCTTAAATGGAACAGGCACTAGGAAATTATAATTATCATTCATTTCTACCTTATAGATGAATAAATAGAGGCTTTTGATGCTAAATGTTTGATAAAAGCCAAGCCACTACTATGTGGCTGATCTGTGACAAATACTGATCCCGGATTCCAAATTTCTCTCCTGAAATGTATTGAAAATAATTCTTTAAAAAATTTATTTATAAATTTATAAAGTAGTTTCCAAGACAAAGGGGTTAAGAACTTAGGCCATAAAATATAATCCATTTTAATTGGTGTTCTTGACTAAAGAACTGGCTCGTCTGCATTAGATATGAAGATAGCAACATCCTACATTAGAGATAGGAAATATGCATGCAAATGAGCCTCAGCATTCTAATCTTTTCACCGACTGAAGTTCACGGCCATAATGCAAAACCAGCCAACCTAACTTTGTGGTTGCTCTTTTTGTTCATATATTTCATTACCTAGAAATAACCTAGGAATAGTCTCCTCCACATTCTAAGGAAAAGATGTGCAATTATCTTGTAGGGCTACCTAATATCAGTTATTCAAGGTTTGCCTTAGAAAGGATGGACTTAGCTTTTGGACGCAGGGTCTGAAGAGGTTGAATTGACTCTGTCTTTTACCATTGAGGCACTGAGGACCTAGAGATGATTTGCATTGCAGCTGAGCCCTAGTTTACCACTCAGCCATTAGTACTGTAGGAAAGTAGACCCCGGGGAATTGAATATACTCATCAGAAAGGCAGGAGTTAATGGCACTACTGATGATAATAACCGACGCGTATTGATTTAACAAGTGCCAAGCACCATTCTAAGTTTTCATTCATATAAGCTTTTAAAATTCCCTCAAATAGTCCTAAGAGGTAAAAGAAAGTATTTTGCCCCTATTTTAAAGAGATGAAACCAAGATACAGGGAGTTTAAATAACTTGACTAAAGTTACTCACAAGTGATGGAGCAGGAATTTGAACCCCAGAGGTCGTCTCTAGGACCAGCACATTCAGCCATGATACCAGCTTAAACAACAGAGGTAGTTTTTGTAAAATCGCAAATCTTTTCTTTCTAACTGGATTGTGTGTGTGTCTGTACTTGTTTACCTTGTTAGGAAAACAAGTTGCCCTTTATGAACTACAGGTTGGAATGGAAATGTAAGGAATGTAAAGGGGAGGCTTCCTTAACCATTAGGAAAATGGTGGGGATATAGGCAAGGACTCTGTGGTCACTTAATAGTGCGAAAGTTAGCGGTTTCTTAGAGCCACTCGGGAGCTGCTTTGACTCTCAGTCTTTCAGGACCCCTCCCCCATCTGCATCGTCATCTCCTGGAGTCCTCGGAAAGGAACTGTCCTTACCTACCTCTGTGTCTATAGCCACGAGGAAGGCAGCTGGCTCAGGCTTCCCTGAAAGCTGATAAGACCCTCATGTCTGTCTTCCCCTGATTCTTCTACCACAAATGCTCCCCCTCCCCAGGAATAATGGACTCTCCCCTTCTACCTCCAAATCTGATAAATAGATTGGCAGGCTCTAATTCAGAACCTTAATAAGAACCAAAGAGAAGCAATGGAACCAATATGTTGCTGAATACTAAAGGCTTCCATAGTGGCTCAGCAGTAAAGAATCTGCCTAGCAATGCAGGACACGTGGATTCCACCCTGGGTCAGGGAGATCCCCTGCAGAAGGAAACAGCAACCCACTCCAGTATTCTTGCCTATAAAATTCCATAGACAGAGGAGTCTGGCGGGCTATAGTCTATGGGGTTGCAGAGTCAGCCACAACTTAGCAACTAAATAACAACAATCAATATTTTTAATATAATCATGAGTGACTTTGAAAAACCATGGCTTACAAATAGACAAATCTATGGCTTCAGAGCAGATGTATGAGTTACAACAGAATTAAGCATAAGCTATGTTAGTTTCACTAGTTCCCATAGAGTAAAATGATGGTAGTTCTTAAATCTGAAATTTTTCTTGACTTCCCAATGTGTGCATAGCAATTATGATAATTTTGATTTGTAAAATTCTTCATTATTTTAGGTGTTTCTATTTATGTTTATGACAGCTCTATGAAGAGCCCTAGGTAAACACTGGAATGGTGAGACGGTGAGTGATGCAGGCAGCCAGGTCTGCAAAATCACTTCTTGGGATTTATAACAGATGTTCCAGAAAGCATTCTGTTCTGTCGAATGGCATTTTTGTTATTAACTCCGTCAGCAACACAGAGTTTGTGTCTTCCTTGAGACCTTGGTGGCTTTTTTTTGTTTTGTTTTGTTTTTTTTTTTGTTTTAGTAGCGTAAATAAGTATAGTTAGGAACACTAAATTTCCTAAAGAAATTGGAATGTATAAAACCAAAAGAGAAACAAACAAAAACACACCATTAGTTACATTTCAGGGATTCCTTGGAGCTGCAAGTGACTTAAAGCCCAAGGGAGCGACATCTTTGACCTATGGCGTGTTTTGTTCTCACCTAGTAGAAAATGATATTCAGACTGAGAAGGATGAAGAGCAGAAAGGGAGAGGAAGAGAGGGAGGAGGAGAGAGAAAAGAGAATGAAGCTTTCCAGGAAGGAGCACATGTCAAAGGTGGAAGAGGAAGTTTACCAGTGTATGTATGAGTCTAAACGAGTTCAGGGGCTTTCCTGGTAGTTTAGCAGTGAAGAATCTGCCTGCCAAAGCAGGAGATGCAGGTTTGATCCCTGCTTTGGGGAGATCCTCTGAAGAAGGAAATGGCAACCCACACTAGTATTCCTGCCTAGAGAATCCCATGGACAGAGGAGCCTGGTAGGCTACAGTCTGTAGGGTCTCAAAAGGGTTGGACACGACTCAGCACCTAGACAACAACAACAAAAAGAGTTCAGGGTTTTTGGATTAGCTGTATTAAAATGCAATTCTGAAATAATATGCATATTATATTATCTAACTGCTGTTCAATATCTTTGAGGTGGCATGTTTACAAACTGAAGTTGGAAAATATGTTCTTTTACTCTCCAAACCCTAGAAAGAGATATAGTCTCTCAAACTTAGGCAAGTTAATATGATGTAGATATCAGGAAAGCACAGGTTGAATTATTGAGGAAGTTTTATTAAGTATTTAGAAAATGAGCTGGGTATGACTGAAAACTACCAAATACTCTCTGGAAAAGAAAGATACTCAAACAAATCTGATTTTATGATTGCTTAATTGAGACATTATTGACGTACAATAAACTGCACATATTTAAAATATGCAGTTTTGACTGGCTTTGACATTTATACATACATTCATGGTACCATTTTCACAATAAAAATTACAACTATTTCCATCATTCCCCCAAATATCCTTGAGTCCCTTTGTAATCATAACTCTCAGAGACAACCACTGATTTGCTTTCTGTCCCTAAATTTTAGTCTGTACTTTGAGAATTTTATGTAAATGAAATCATATAGTAGGTACTCCTTTTCCCCATTTGGCATTTTCACTCAGAATAATTATCTTGTGATTTATCTATATCCTAATCTGATTATATTTCATTTTCATAAAGTTACCAGCTAGTTGATCAAATAAATGTGGGCTTCAGCCACAGATGTTTGTTTCTCTAACAGTCTGAGATGGATCAGTCCTAGTTTAAATTTTTTTCACTGGTTGTCCCTTCACACTGGTATACATTTCCTTCAGATCATTGCACAGTTGGCCCCTTCTTGACATTCAAGTCGTGCCTTAAATGTCATAATCTCAGCTTAAATTTCATCATCTCAGCAAGATTTGTCATGGCCGCCTTGCCTAGAGTAGCATTCCTCATCACTGCTACTATGACACCTTTAATTCAATATCATCTGTCTTTCCCAGCTAGAATGTGCAACTCATGAGAAAAAGAACTTTCTGTCTTGTATAAAGAGGTATTCCCAGCACCCAGAACAATGCCTGATGCATAGGAGGTAATAAATAAATACATGAACAAATAAATCTTTGCCAAAGCCTTTCATCTTATGTTTATGGGAAATTAGGGAGACCTATGGGCTGAATAATGGCATAATTCAATGCAATTGTTATTAGTTGAAGTAATATGTTCTATGTCTGTTGATTAATGGATATTTTTCTGTCTCAAGATTTATATCCACAGCTTTACCTTCAGTCCTGTCCTATTCCACAATTTTCAGACATTAAAAAAATGTAAAGAAATAGCTGTAATGGTAGAAACAATGATATTTCTTTCTGTATAATGTGAATCTACCACACATAATAAAGATGTAATTGATATTATAAAATATATTTACAGGTGGAAATGATAGATAGCACTGAAAACATAAAGCTAGATAAGGATAAATTCTGTTTCCAGCTGATGACACAGCCTCTTGGAAGAGTATGCAGTTGTCTCCGTGGGGTTGTAATTGACAGTGAGCTTAAGAAATCTCAGTGTGAGAAGCCTGTCAAAGTTCTGATGACAAAAGAGTAGCTTTGATAGATTTATAAAACACAGAATTGGAGATGTACAAGTTTCCTTCTGCTTTGCTCGTGGAAACACAAAGCCTAAAGTATTTTAGTTTGTTCCTGAACCACAAAAAAAGGAAATGGCTGCAAGGGATTGCTTATATCATAGTAAGAAGAGTCATATAAAAATAGTGCATATAATGAAAAGTAGAGGAAATGGGCAGTGGTTATTTTGTCAGCTGTCTTCAGATATTTCCATAATGAAAAGAAATTAAAGCTAGTCTTGGTTTGACAAAAGCGATGAACTAATATATATTAATATCTGATACAATCTGGTTTGCTTAGTTAGAGATGCCAACAGATAGAATGACTTCAGAATCTTATAGCATTTGACAAAGGCTTTGTAGGGCAGACTTAAGGTTTGTGAATTCTTACTTGAAAAACAGTATATTTAGAATCTATACTAGCACTGCCTTATAAATTAAAATGTATCATACTACTAATAAAGAAAGGTATTCATTTTCATTTATTTGGTATGACATGTGGTCCAGTCACTTAAAAAAAAAAAAAAGAAAAAGATGAAACCATGAATTCTTCCCTAAATTCCGATTGATATTGAATAATCTACTGTAAAAGTAAGTTTGAAGAGTGACTGCTTGGCAGTCTTGTTTGAATTTTATCTTGTGCTATTAGAGGCCAAAAAAGTGTTTGGTTTGTTTTTGCATTTTTCTTAAACCAGAGAATAGCAGTTTTTAGTAGAGTATCAGTTCAGTTCAGTTCAGTTCAGTCGCTCAGTCGTGTCCGACTCTTTGCGACCCCATGAAGCGCAGCACACCAGGACTCCTTGTCCATCACCAGCTAGAGGGGGGATATTAAAGGATTTGGCTTGTAGGTCTTACTCACCACAGAAAATCATTTTATATTCCTCAATTTCCATTCAGTTGGGTGGTTTTGCATAGATACTTGCTGAGATGGTACTGTCCAGAGGCATGGGTGCTGAATTGCAGGGCTCTCAAGGGGAAATTTTCTCAGCAATCTCATTAGTAAAATGAAACTGCAGGCGATAAGATAAGCTTGTCCAATTTATTTACTTAAGCATTCTATTCTTCAAAATTGTATTATTACCCAGGGAGAAGCATTAGCTATTGCTGTATCTTTCTTTTATGTAGACATTTATTTCAAATTGTAGGAAGTGCAATGCATAGTAATCCATATTAAGTTGAGGGTTGCAGTTTTCCTGGACAATTTTCTCTATTAACAAGAAGTGGAGACAAAGGAAGAACAAAGATATTTGTTATGTGCTGTGGAATCAAAATTGTTTCTAAATAACACTGTTGTGTGGTGTATTCCTGGAGGTCCTGACAGCTTCTTACAAGGCAAATGAACATTTCAGCTGAAGTTTGCAAGCAAAACACAAGGCTAATTACAAACTCTTTCTCTGTCTCTCGGCAAACTGCAGGGGGCAAGAGTGAGCTTGTGTAAGCACTAGGAACCTAGATTTTCCTGGGTGCTGTCTTCTCACATGTGTTTTTCAATCTTCCAACTTGTGATTATTATTTTTCAGCACTGAATTAGTGAATCATTTTACATAGTGCTGTTATGTAAAATAAAATGATACTTTGTTTCTCTGCATTGGCCAATTACTGGGTGGAGAAAATTGGACTCCTGAAAGACACATGTGAGCATAGTTTGCCAGATTACAGGAAAGCCTTGTAAAATGCTCCCAGATGTTTGGTGCTAGAGAGGGAATAACGCCAAGAACAAGGAGCAAATTGAGGTGGGTTTCAGATATTACACAACCTATTGAAGTAATAGCTAAGAAAATAAATAAGATCATAGGCATGAAACGGCTCTGCAAGGTCAGTAATCATAGAGTTTTACTATATTAAGCTCGTTTGCTCCTTTCCTTTCTCCCCCTTTGGCTGATGCTATTATAGAAAATATTAAGGGACATTATTGCTAATGCTTAATAAACAGTACATTAAACATGAATCACCTCATCTTTTTAGCACATGGGCCACAGGACAGCAAAGAAGCAAAGTCTGGACTTTTTTTTCAGGGACATGACCCGATAGCTAATCATTGAGGTTGCCTTTTTCAAAAATAAAATAATAATAATAATATTTATTAGTGTGTAGTTGCTTTGCAATGCTGTGTTAGCTTCTACTGTACACTAAAATGAATCAGCTATACATATACACATATCCCCTCTCTTTTGAGTTTCCTTCCCATTTAGGTCACCACACAGCATTGAGTACAGTTCCCGGATGTTCTCATTATTTATCATTTTATATATAGTAACAGTAATGCATATATTGTCCATCCCAACCTCCCAGTTCATCCCACCGCCCCTTGCCCCTCAGCTTTCCCCTCTTGGTGTCCGTACATTTGCTCTTTATGTCTGTGTCTCTTTTTCTGCTTTGCAAATGAGATTGCTTTTTATTTAAAGCTCGGTAAGGCCATTCCTGGTAAGGATTTTGTTATGAAGAAGTTGAAGTATCATAACGAGAGTCTCCTTCCAACCTCAAAGAGCAAAGGAGAACCTGTCCTTCATTAGCATGAGGTTCTTAAACTTGACTATGGCAGAGCCGGTTGGAGTAAGGATTGTAACACTGGCTTCCTTTGAATGCCAGGAAGTGTTCTTGAGTCAGTCTATGTCCTAGTAGCAAACAGCTGGAAGATGGCAATGGGATCATTGAGGAGAGATAAATGAAGGGACTATTTTTGAAGGCAAGATTAAGGGAACCGTGAAAGGATGGTGAAGCACTCTAGGAAGAGTGATGGTGGGAAGGTAGTATCACCCTAGTGAAGTAGACAGATAGAAACAAGAAAGAGTCACCCTTACCTGTGAGAGGTGTCCTTGCAGGAGAAGGAGAGTCCAAGAGAGAAAAATATTGCAGCCACTGCCAAACAGTGTCTTTACAGGGAGGGACGTGGGGGAATAAATGCCGTACCTTTTTCTCTTGCTAACTCCTGATCTCCTCATTATGCCATAGTTTGTCCAAACTGCTCCAGGCCAATGAAGCGTGGTGAGGCCAGTCTTCTAGGTCAGTTTTCTAGGACACAGAATAGGATGGAGAAAGATGAAGAGAGCACCTGGTGGGAAAAATGGGGAATATATAGCATGTTCCACATTTTAGCTTATTTATTTTTGGAAATACACCCCAACATGATTAGCTTCTATGTTTTCATAGATAAGTAAGTATACCAAGTTTAAAGTCTTGAATATAATTTGCCCAGGTTCCTTAAAAAAAATTAAAAATAAAGCTACCATGTGACCCAACAGTCCTACTCTTGGGCATATTTTCAGAGGAAGCTATAGTTCAAAAAGATACATGCATCCCAATGTTCAGAGTAGCACTATTCACAATAACCAGGGCATAGCAATAACCTAAACATCTATCAACACAAGAATGAATAAAGAAGGTGATGGCACCCCACTCTAGTCCTCTTGCCTGGAAAATCCCATGGACAGAGGAGCCTGGTAGGCCTCAGTCCATGGGGTCACGAAGAGTTGGACATGACTGAGCAACTTCACTTTCACTTTTCACTTTCATGCATTGGAGAAGGACATGGCAACCCACTCCAGTGTTCTTGCCTGGAGAATCCCAGGGACGGGGGAGCCTGGTGGGCTGCGTCTATGGGGTTGCACAGGGTCGGACACGACTGAAGTAACTTAGCAGCAGCAGCAGTACATATATACAATGGAATATTACTCAGCCATAACAAAGAATGAAAATGGGTCATATGTAGAGATGTGGATAGACCTGGAAGCGTCAGAAGTAAGTCTGAAAGAGAAAAATAAATACCATCTATTAGTGCATCTATGTGGAATCTAGAAAAATGGTATTGGTGAACGTATTTGCAGAGCAGAAATAGAGTCACAGATGTAGAAAAACTTAAGGATGCCAAGAGAGAAAAGGGAAGATGAGAGGAATTGGGAGATTGGGATTCACACGTACACACTACTGATACTAAGTACAACATAGATAACTAATGAGAATCTACCCTGTAGCACAGGGTAGATTCAGTGCTCTGTGGTGCCCTAAATGGGAAGGCAGTCCACAAGGGAGGGGATATATATGTGCGCGTATAGCTGACTCACTTTGCTGTACAGCAGAAACCAGCATAACGTTGCAAAGCAACTATACAGCAATACAAATTAATTAATGAAAATAAATAAAATAAACGATTTGCCCAGTTTTAAACAAGCATCTATCTGACTTCAAATTCTTCATCTCCTGCTGCTTTTCCTTTGTTTCCAAAGAGCATCTTTGGGGAAGATAATCCACAAAAGGAGAAAAAAAGATTATTATATCACCTTTCCTCCCTACTGTAATTCTAGTAGGTCTAAGTGCTGATCCTTGTTTTCCAAGGAGACAAGCAGGATTAACAAAAGTAACTAATCAGAATTTCTCAGGCAAGGAGTCTCAACCCTGGTGTTCCCCATCCTGCTCCTTTATCCTTGATTGTGGATCTTCTGGGATGCCTAAGGGAAATTTTGAGCCAAGTGTTCTGGGCAAGCCCTGAAGTGCCAGTCTGGGAACTCGCTGCCATTAGTAAAATGAATCTCAAAGGCATTTGTAAAGTTTGAAGACAGACCACTGCCTGAAAATTACAGACCAATGATATGTTTGTTTTGTTGTGTATGTAATTTAAAGATCTTGTGGACTCCTAGTAAGATGAGACAGAACCTCAGTTTTTAAGACTTCACCAGAGGACTGTAAAATTTTCTTTTAAAATAATAAAGTTGGGGAGGTAAACTAATTGAATCTTTAAAAGCAGGAAAATACATTATCATCAATCTTATGTGACATGCCTTTCAATATATATTATATATAGTTTTTAACTTTAAAATGTTTAACCTTTAAAAAAATTATTTACTTTTAATTGAAGGATAATTGCTTTACAATATTGTGTTGGTTTCTTCCATATATCAGCATGAATCAGGCATAGGTGTACACATGACCCCTCCCTCTTGAACCTCTCTCCCAATTCCCACCCCTTCCCACCCATCTGGATTGTCACGGAGGTTTGAGCTTCCTGTATCTTCTTTGAATAATTTATGGTTTGAGCTTCCCTGGTGACTCAGTGACAACGAATCTCCCTGCCAATGTGGGAGATGCAGGTTTGAGCCTGGGTCAGGAAGATCCCCTGGAGAAGGAAATGGCAACATGAGACGCTGGTGGGCTATATGTAGTCCACGGCATTGCAAAAGATTAGACACGACTTAGCAACTAAGCAACAGCAGCAATTTCAGCTTGATTAAAAAGTTGAAAGAACCATCCAAATACCTTCAATAAAATTCCTCAGATGTCAATATTTTGTACATCTGCTCTCACTTTTTCCTTCTCTCTTTCACACACACGTGTGCACAGAAACACAGCAGTATTTTTTTCTGAGCTATTAGAGAACAAGCTGTAAACATCATGCAAACTTATCTTTAAATACCTCAGTGTACATTTCCTAAAAACAATGATGTTCCTGTATATAACTATAGGACACAAATCTGGAAGACTCAGCAGTGGCCACAGGTCTGGAAAAAGTCAGTTTTCATTCCAATCCCAAAGAAAGGCAATGCCAAAGAATGCTCAAACTACCACACAATTGCACTCATCTCACACGCTAGTAAATTAATGCTCAAAATTCTCCAAGCCAGGCTTCAGCAATACGTGAACTGTGAACTTCCAGATGTTCAAGCTGGTTTTAGAAAAGGCAGAGGAACCAGAGATCAAATTGCCAACATCCACTGGATCATGGAAAAAGCAAGAGAGTTCCAGAAAAACATCTATTTCTACTTTTTTGACTATGCCAAAATCTTTGACTGTGTGGATCACAATGAACTGTGGAAAATTCTGAAAGAGGTGGGAATAGCACAGTACCTGACCTGCCTCTTGAGAAACCTGTATGCAAGTCAGGAAGTAACATTTAGAACTGGACATGGAACAACAGACTGGTTCCAAATAGGAAAAGGAGTACGTTAAGGCTGTATATTGTCACCCTGCTTATTTAATTTATATGCAGAGTACATCAAGAGAAACGCTGGGCTGGAGGAAGCACAAGCTGGAATCAAGATTGCCAGAAGAAATCTCAACAACCTCAGATGCACAGATGACACCATCCTTATGGCAGAAAGTGAAGAACTAAAGAGCCTCTTGATGAAAGTGAAAGGGGAGAGTGAAAAAGTTGGCTTAAAACTCAACATTCAGAAAACTAAGATCAATGCATCTAGTCCCGTCACTTCATGGGAAATAGATGGGGAAACAGTGGAAACAGTGGCTGACTTTATTTTTCTGGGCTCCAAAATCACTGCAGATGATGATTGCAGCCATGAAATTAAAAGGCACTTATTCCTTGGAAGGAAAGATATGACCAACCTAGACAACTTATTAAAAAGCAGAGACATTACTTTGCCAACAAAGGTTCGTGTAGTGAAGGCTATGGTTTTTCCAGTGGTCATGTATGGATGTGACAGTTGGACTATAAAGAAAGCTGAGCGCCGAAGAATTGATGCTTTTGAACTGTGGTGTTGGAGAAGACTCTTGTGAGTCCCTTGAACCGCAAGGAGATCCAACCAGTCCATCCTAAAGGAGATCAGCCCTGGATGTTCATTGGAAGGACTGTTGCTAAAGCTGAAACTCCAATACTTTGGCCACCTGATGTGAAGAGCTGACTCATTTGAAAAGACCCTGATGCTGGGAAAGATTGAGGGCAGGAGGAGAAGGGGACAACAGAGGATGAGATGTTTGAATGGCATCACTGACTCAATGGACATGGTTTTGGGTGGACTCTGGGTGTTGGTGATGGACAGGGAGGCCTGGCGTGCTGCGGTTCATGGGATCGCAAAGAGTCGGAAATGGCTGAGTGACTGAACTGAACTGAACTATTATAAAAATGAATAATAATTGACACTGTGAAAATAATCTATAAATCTTATTCAAAAATGTTTGTTTCAGTAATGCACTTTATAACCAAAGGAAAAAAAAAAAGACTATAGGATCCAATTCAGAATAATAAGTTTCATTTAGCTGTCAAATCTCTTGAGTCTCCTTTAATGTAAAACAATTTCTTGGACTTACTTTACATTTCATGACCTTTACATTAAAAATATTCAGGCCAGTTACTTTGGAGAATTTCTCTCTCAATCTTAGTTTGCCTGATGTCTTATTGTGATTAAAATCAGGTTGTGTACTTTTGGCAAGAATACCACAGAAATAGTGTCTTATCTTTCTCAGTGCTTCATGTTAAGAACCACATAATATATATTTGTTCCATTACTGATGATGTTACACTTTGATTACTTGTTTAAACTGCCAAGCTTCTCCACTATAAAGTTACTTTTTTCCTTTTTATTTAATAAGCATCTAGTGGGAAAATTTCTGGAGACTATATAAGTATTCCATTCTTCATCAAGCATTCCCCTATTGGTATTAGCATCCATTAATTGCCTATATTATTTTGGTATAATTATTGTAGTATAACCAGGTGATTATTTCTCAATTCCGCTATTTTTTCTACATTTAT
Organism: Ovis aries; assembly: GCF_016772045.2. Lineage (NCBI taxonomy): Eukaryota > Metazoa > Chordata > Mammalia > Artiodactyla > Bovidae > Ovis > Ovis aries. Next base: position 17,029,984 of record NC_056071.1, read on the forward strand.
TGGTTAGCACTCCATTGTAAGGAATAACTATTCTTTCTGAGTGATTTACATCTCTATGTATTTACTGATTTTTTCAATGGTCATAATTAATTGCTAATAGTTATTTATTTTGATGCTCAAACTGTCCTTAATTTGGATAAAGGAAATTCCTTCTTACTGGCCCCTATAGCCACCTGGCACATCCCCATCATTCTTTGAGTATGTCTTTATTTAGAGTACAGATTTATGTTTTAAATTCATTTTGTACTGTCCCTGATTCCTCTCTGAAGCATTCTTTGTCTTCCAGAAAGATCTGATCTCATTTTAAGGTGCTATTTAGCAACTAAGATCTAAGTGTCAGTTTGTATTATTTTTTTAGCAGACTGAACTAATACAGCCCCCTCAACACACACACACACCTCTTTCTCAAGATGGTCTTAATGTTGAAAAGGAAGAGTTTAAACAATTATATGGAGCCTTTCTTAAGGAAAAGCATGGACTTTTGGCATTAATGCTCTTTGAGTTATTATCAGAACTGGCAATTTTCAGCTGGGGGAATTTAAGATCAAGAACAAACAAATTACACACCACAGGTACAGGCAATGGTTTTGGCCACCTTGCTATTTCATTGTCTTTCAAGTACTCCTAACTTTCCTTCTGTCCTGATTCATTGTTTACAGATAAGTTTCTCCATGGGGTCTAGCTCATCATCAAGAAACTTGATGTTGTTTGATGTCAACAAACTTCCTACTAGGTTTAGATTAAATGGATTTTTCCAAGTGAACCCATTAGTGTTTGGGGTAGTGTTTATCAGCCTCCAGATAAAACCCAGAGAGACAATGTCAGCAAGGAAGGTAAGAGTCAGCAAGGTTTATGAATCAGGTAGGATACTGTGATGCTGAGCACCCTCCCCCACCGCCCCCACCCCCCCACCAAGGGTCTAAGGTACTAGAAGAGTTGCTCTGTGACTGGTCCCATGCTCCTTCCCTAGATGATTCCAGGTGCCTAGTAACAGTTTAACTTGTTAAGAAGATATCAGCCTTACATCATTTGCATTTCCTTCCCACAATACTTTTAAATTTGGTGCTTGCTTTGAAAAGCAAATGATGACATTCTGCTGGGAAAATATCAGCCCCTGTGTGCTCTTTATAAAGCAAGGAAGTGGCATAACATTCACTGGTATGGGGGGAAAGAATATGTTTTTCACATTTGGTGGTTTCAGAGAATGTGGCATGTGTTTGCTGTGTGTGTATTGGGAGGTTCTACTGGGGAGGCGAGGTGGAGGATGGGGAAATAGTGATTCTGGTTCCCTGTACTAGCACAATAGTGAACCAAGAATTGTCAGTAATTCTGAAAACCCTTGTGAATAAGAGGGCATCCAATTTGTTGTTAAGAATGATCAAGCAGAATTCTGCTGAGCATGTGTTAAGATATATGTCATCAGAATTCTGGGTAAACCAAGCTTAGATCATGAAAAAAGAAGCTTAGACTCAAGGGTTGAAATTTACCTGGTCTCATGAATGGTTCAAAGATGAGAAGGAGGAAGAAAGCAGGTGAAGAGAATCAGACAGATTTTGATAAAACACAAATCTCTTCTCCCCTCCCCTCTTTCCCTTTCCTTTTATTTATTTATTTATTTTTTTCTTTTTGGTCTGCCACAGCAAATGACCAGCAAATCCTATTATTTCTTTTTCCAATCCATATTTCATTTAATTTAATTTTTTCAAAGTTTTTTTCTTGATATGGACCATTTTTTAGTCTTTATTGAATTTGTTTCAATATTGCTTCTGTTTCAGGGTTTTACTCTGTTGGCCACAAGTCATGTGGGATCCTAGCTCCACAGCTAGAGGTCAAACCAGCACCCTCTGTATTGAAAGGTGAAGTTTTAACACTGGACCACCAGGAGAGTCCCCTCCAATACATATTTTATATTGGATGAAGTAAAACAGAGTGTATTAGAAAGAGATAAAGCAATGAATAAAATAAATAGAGGGTTTTTAAATTTGAGGAGCTTAACATAGTAAATAAGCTAGCACAGATACAAAACTAGTATTATAGAAGTAGGAATTAACAAGTTGTATGTATTTTACACATAATACTATATGTACATTAATAGCAATATTTGCTTTCATCTGTCCATCAGAATGCAACTCTAGGAAGACAGGGTTTATCTTTCTGTTCACTGTGTGTACCCAGTTCCTCGAATAGTTCTAGGAGTAAAGTACATGCTCAATAAATCCTGAGTGGTAGATGAGTGGAAATGTTCATACCTTTTATCATCATTTATTCCCTTCTCCTCTCTTTTATAAAATTACAATGGATTCCACTTCCCCCACCTTCCATAAACGTCTGAGCTCACTTTGCCGCACTGCTGCCCAATCCGCTTTCTCCTTTTAAGTCCTCCTTGCAATTTCTGCTTTGAATTAAGTGCAGGGGCTTCTTGCTTCTTCTGCTTTTAAACTCTCTTCACACTTTTTCCCCACAGTTCAGTTTTGTTTTTTGTTTTTTTTTCCATCTCCTCTAGCTTTCCTCCTATCAGTCTGGGTAGTCAGTAGCATCATTCATTTGGTCTTCTTTTTTTTTTAATTTTAGCTTTTAAGTAAGATTTGTGGATATCTGAGATGTACAATATCATGATTTGATATACATATACATCATGAAATGATTTTTATAGTCAACTAAGTAACACCGATTTCAGGCGCCTGCTCACACCCACCCACATGTACCCACGCACACACACAGTTTGCTCTGCATCTGCTGATTTTTCCAGGAGTCCCTTCACTGCCTTTTCTTATCCTTTTTTCTGCCCATTCTTCTGAAGTAATAGGATCAAGCTCCATGACTTGGACTGTGACCACCATGCTCAAATAATAAAAAAGAAAGAAAACCTTTAAAAAAAAAAGTGAATGCAGAAAAGAAATGAAAAAATGTAACTCAAGGCAGAGTCCTAGCACACTCCAAGTTTTAAAAGGCAGGGAGCAATTAGCAAAGGAAAATGAGAATCTGTGGCCAGAGGTTTTAGAGGAAAATCAGATATGTTTATTGTCCCAGAAGCCAAGAGATATAAGCATCTTGAGCAGGAACATTGAAAGGCTCTTGCCAGCTGCATAGAGCAGTGACAATCAGTCAGTGTTTCCACCATAGGTGGAGTGTTCTGGTAAGTTCACACTAGTATAAATGACAATACCATGTTTGTTACTTTTTACATGCATAGATAAATGGATAGATATCAAGTAAACTAAGGTTCGGGTAAACCTGGTTTGAATATTGGTTCTGCCTTTTATGAACCATGGTGGTGAGAACTTGGGCTCTGAGGTTAGATGACCTGACGTTGGCTCTTTTTATCAGCAGATGGTGTGCTATTTGATGAGTCCACTAAATAAGTCTCAATTCCTTTATTCATTAAATGGAAATAGTAATAATACCTCTTTCATTAGTTTTCTCTAAGGATTAAATGAGAAAACATATTTCAAGAACTTAGAATCTGGTTACTGTTCAGTAGCTAATCTGTGTCTGATTCTTTGTTACCCCATAGACTATAGGATACCAGGCTCCTCTCTCCTCCACTATCTCAGAGGGTTTACTCAAATTCATGTCCATTGAGTTGGTGATGTTATCTAACCATCTCATCCTCTGCTGCCCCCTTAATCTGAGTACCGCACAGGGAAAAAAAAAAAAAAAAAAGAACACTCACTGGCTATTATTCCATGAGCTTGCGTTTCCTAGCCCATTGAACGTGCATCATGCAGAGTTCCAAGTTTCAAAAATTATTGTGAAAGTCAAATAGAATGAATATCCATGTAAAATGTTTTGTACATTGTAAGTTCTCCATACATGTTGATGGAATCACTGCTGAATATATTCATCGTTTGGGGTGAATTGAATGACCCAGCCATACAGTTTATCCCTCACTTGAGCGTTGCTAGTGGTTCTGGGGCTGGAAGCATGACACAGCTTTAAATCATTTTATTCTCAGTCATATTATTGAATCCATGCTCATAAAGCGCTGTTGGCTGCAGACAGGAAGCGTAAGAAGCACTGATGCGCACGCAGTTTCACGGGATCTTAAAGGTGCGTTCATCTGATCCAGATTCTCAGAGCACATCAAGGTGTCTCTAGCGCTTTGAAAACCAGTGCTAAAAAGTGAAAATTTAGTGATGATTAAATCCAATTTGACTTTTGTCTTGAGGAAGTAAACAGCATCCTCACAAACAACATGTTATATGTGAAATGCTTGCACTTGGAATACAGAAACCACTTCTCTCACCTCATATTTCAGAAACAAATTTAAAAATAAGTAAACAAATCGTTTTATAAGTATGAAATGCAATCATTCCACACATTAGGTCTGAAAATCAATGTTTAATTTCCTGACTTTCTTTCAATCTAAAATCAAATATTAAATAACCCTTGTCCATTATTAAATGAGAGTGAAATTTGTCTACAAGGTTTATGAGTATTCTTGGAGGCTATAATAAGTTAACTTTATATTACCGTATACCATAAAATGATAAAATATAAAATAATGTTTTTTTAACCTCAATATACTTTTTGTTGCCACAACAACAATGTATAAAATATTTTGAAAAATCTTGAGTTTTTACAAAATGGTATGTACTTATAAAATGCTTATGAGGGAAAGAAACTTTATTAATCAGTAACTATAGCAGAAGAACTAGGTTCTTAGACCTGGGCTGCTAAACTTGGGGGGAAATTTGTAATATACTTGTTATGAGTTTGATTATAGCACTTAACTATGAAAATCACCACTAAAACTCTCCGTCCATCCCACGCTCATCTCCTAGATAATATCCTCTTGAGGAAAACCTCAAGTTTATTATGTATTCAATGCAATTGACGATCACATGCTGTTAATCACAATTCCTAAAGTTTCATCTGTTCTGTAGTAAAGGATGCGTGCTCACTCATTCATGTCCAACTATTTGTGACCCCATGGCCTGTGGCTATGACTCCTCTGTCCATGGAATTGTCCAGCAAGAATATGGGAGCTGGTTGCTATTTCCTACTCCAGGGTGTCTTCCCGACCCAGAGATTCAACCTGCATCTCTTGCGGCTCCTTCAATGGCAGACAGATTCATTCCTTACCACTGTGCCACCTGGGAGGCCCATCTAAGTTGGCAGTACCCTTCAAATGATTACTTCCCAGTTAAGCAAAGAAAAAAGGCTAGGTTTTCATGAAATCACATAACTCTGCTCTTTTTGGAGGAATCATCAGACAAAATGCGTATACGTGCACATATCCACATCACACCCCTGGTAAACTCTAAACATAATACATTGCAGAAGTGTAATAGGATATTCTATACCTTCCTCCAATAACTGTTTCAGAATTTGGAAATGATGCAAAGCCACATGGGTAGAATTTGTAGAAAGCTCACTAAAGAAAAGATAGTCCCAAGGGGTCAATGAAATCTCTTTTCTGGACTTTTTGTATAAAATGTTGAAGAAATATTGAATTAGAAAATAAGAAGCATGTCAAATTACTTCCATGACAAAAAATATTACCCAAAAGAATATCATGGGTTCCTCTGAGAATTTTCCTGGAAGTAGGAACCAAAATTGAGTTTTCTATTTTAATGGAAATGAAGAGCTAGTAATGTGAGATCAATTTTTAAAGGGTCATACTTGATGAGAGCATGAATGATTTTTCCTTTGGAAAGTGAAGTTAGAAGAAGAGGGTTAATAGACACAGATAGGAAGCATTATTCCAATACGGACCATGATTCCTCAAATGTTGACATGCCTTTTACTTTGTTCCATTTTTTCATTTTCCTTCTCTGGTTAGTGGCTACATCTGGCCAATTTCCATTCTTAACATTCCATGCCAATTTTTTTTTATTTTCATTTTAACATTTTAAAATTAATTTTTATTGTAGTGGACCTAGAGACAGTCATAAGGAGTGACTTGTCAGAAAGAGAAAAAGCAAATATTGTGTATTAACACATGTAGGTGGACTCATGCCAGTTGTCTCAATGTCATGGATACAAACACATAGAGGTTGCTCTGGATTGAACTGTCTTCCTCCACAATTCATATACTGGAGCCCTAATCTCCAATGTGATTTTATTTGGAGACAGGGACTTTATGAAAGTTATTAAGGTTGAATGAGATCCATGAAGATTGGACCCTGACTTGCTAGGATTCATATCCTTATAAGAGAGAACGCATTCTCTCTCACACATACGCCTAGGAAAGGCAATGTGCAGACACAGAAAGAAGATGTTTACAAACCAGAAAGACGGCCCTCTGCAGAAGCTGAACACTATTGTTCCTTGGTCTTGGACTCCCAGCTTCTGGAACTGTGATGACATAAAGCTCAGTTGCTTAAGCCATCTAGTCTATGGGGTTTGTTGTGGCATCCCAAATTAAGACATAGGCTGATTACATCACTCCAGAATCGGGCCTGTTATATGTCGTCCCAGGTTTAAATAAGTCCTCATGAAAACCTTATGATTGAGGTTTTATACAGATGAGTGCTTCAGTTTCCTAGGAGGTTAGATTATTTCCCCCAGCACACAGGGCAAAAGACAGCAGCTCACGATGACAGTACACCTTTATTTTAATAGTGTGTCTCTCCCATGCACCAGTACCATTTCCCTAGGCCACCATGTTTAGCTTTCCAGCATTTCCCAGAGTTATCCAGCATCTGTGTTAATTTTGTATGCTTATCAAGACAAGAGCATCTCGTTTGTTACTTCACTTTCACCTCATGCTCATTTAATGCACCTGTAAGACTTGCCAGGACATGTCCCCAATCCTTAACCCATCTTCTTCTAAGGTGTGTTCAAAATCTGAGCCCGCTTAATTAAAGTGCATCACCCCTTTCAAGGTCTCATGTCCAGTCTCTGATCCACCATGCTATACTGGAATACAACACATTCAATTTTGTCTTTATGATCTTATAGTCTATGGCCTTCCTGCTCCTGGAAAACAGTTTCCTCTCCCATCCATATACAAAAATTCTACTCATCATCTGAAGCTAAACTCAATCCAACTACTTGTATATATTTTATGTCAGTCTATATTGATCCCCCTGCTTGGAAGTCTTCTAGTTTTGTGTGTGTGTGTGTGTGTGTGTGTGTGTGTGTGTTTGGTTTGCAATGTATTTTCTTTTTTCTTTTAGTATTTGGTTATGTATCTTCCAGTGCTGTCTTATATTTATGAGAAAACTTTTCCAAAAAAAGAAAAAATTCCACAAATGCACGGTTCAAATCTTTAACAAAGTAACCAACAAATCTACTCACTAAGAAGTGGTTACTAATCAGTTACTATAGGATCTAGGCTTTGCAAAAACTACAATGGCATTGGATAAGAATATTCTTCCTCTGTAGTATATTTCTTCAATTCAGTTTAGTTCAGTCACTCAGTCATGTCCAACTCTTTGCAAGGCCTTGAACGCAGCATGCCAGGCCTCCCTGTCTATCACCAACTCCCAGAGTTTACCCAGACTCATCTCCATCTTCAGAGTACATCCAAACCCATGTCCATTGCGTCGGTGATGCCATCCAAACATCTCATCCTCTGTTGTCCCCTTCTCTTCCTGCCTTCAGTCCTTCCCAGCATCAGGGTCTTTCCAAATGAGTCAGCTCTTTGCATCAGGTGGCCAAAGTATTGGAGTTTCAGTTTCAACATCAGTCTTTCCAATGAACACTCAGGACTGGTCTCCTTTAGGATGGACTGGTTGAATCTCCTTGCAGTCCAAAGGACTCTCAAGAGTCTTCTCCTACACCACAGTTCAAAGCATCAATTCTTCAGTGCTCAGCTTTCTTCATAGTCCAACTCTCACATCCATACATGACCACTGAAAAAAACATAGGCTTGATTAGATGGCCCTTTGTTGGCAAAGTAATGTCTCTACTTTTTAATATGCTGTCTAGGTTGGTCATAACTTTTCTTCCAAGGAGCAAGCATCTTTTAATTTCATGACTGCAATCACCATCTGCAGTGATTTTGGATTTCTTAGCTGAATCCAAAAACACTGTATGAATAGTAGATCAGTTGATTGGATGAGTGATGGTATTACTGCTGCTTGTGCTCCAAATGTCAAGGATTATCCAACGCAATCTCATCTTTGCTCACCAGCAGTACTAAAAGGACATCTTTTTTGGGTGTTAGTTCTAAAAGGTCTTGTAGGGCTTCAGAGAACCGTTCAACTTCAGCTTCTTCAGCGTTACAGGTTGGGGCATAGACTTGGATTAACCATGATATTGAATGGTTTGCCTTGGAAATGAACAGAGATCATTCTGTCGTTTTTGAGATTGCATCCAAGTACTGCATTTCGGACTCTTTTGTTGACCATGATGGCTACTCCATTTCTTCTGAGGGATTCCTGCCCGCAGTAGTAGATATAATGGTCATCTGAGTTAAATTCACCAATTCTAGTCCATTTTAGTTCGCAGATTCCTAGAATGTTGACATTCACTCTTGCCATCTCCTGTTTGACCACTTCCAATTTGCCTTGATTCATAGACCTGACATTCCAGGTTCCTATGCAATATTGCTCTTTACAGCATCGGACCTTGCTTCTATCACCAGTCACATCCACAACTGGGTGTTGTTTTTGCTTTGGCTCCATCCCTTCATTCTTTCTGGAGTTATTTCTCCACTGATCTCCAGTAGCATATTGTGCACCTACTGACCTGGGGAGTTCCTCTTTCAATATCCTATCTTTTTGCCTTTTCCTACTGTTCATGGGATTCTCAAGGCAAGAATACTGAAGTGGTTTGCCATTCCCTTCTCCAGTGGACTACATTCTGTTAGACCTCTCCACCATGACCCACCCATCTTGGTGGCCCCACACAGCATGGCTTGGTTTCATTGAGTTAGACAAGGCTGTGGTCTGTGTGATTAGACTGACTAGTTTTCTGTGATTATGGTTTCAGTGTGTCTGCCCTCTGATGCCCTCTCGCAAACCTACTGTGTTACTTGGGTTTCTCTTACCTTGGACGTGGAGTAGCTCTTGACAGCTGCTCCAGCAAAGTGCAGCCACTGCTCCTTACCTTGGAGGAGGGGTATCTCCTCATGGCCACCACTCCTGACCTTGAATGTGGAGTAGCTCCTCTCGGCCCTCCTGCACCTGCACAGCCACCGCTCCTTGGGTGTGGGGTTGCTCCTCCCGGCCACTGCCCCTGGCCTTGGGCGTGGGGTAGCTCCTCTCATCTGTGCTTCTGCCCGGTCCATCGCAGCCAGCACGCTTCTGTTAGAACTGGACATGGAACAACAGACTGGTTCCAAATAGGAAAAGGAGTACATCAAGGCTGTATATTGTCACCCTGCTTATTTAACTTATATGCAGAGAACATCATGAGAAATGCTGGGCTGGAAGAAGCACAAGCTGGAATCAAGATTGCTGGGAGAAATATCAATAACCTCAGATATGCAGATGACACCACCCTTATGGCAGAAAGTGAAGAGGAACTAAAAAGCCTCTTGATGAAAGTGAAATAGGAGAGAGAAAAAGTTGGCTTAATGCTCAACATTCAGAAAATGAAGATCATGGCATCTGGTCTCATCACTTCATGGGAAATAGATGGGGAAACAGTAGAAAAAGTGTCAGACTTTATTTTTGGGGGCTCTAAAATCACTGCAGATGGTGATTTCAGCCATGAAATTAAAAGATACTTACTCCTTAGAAGGGACTTCCCTGGTGGCTCAGATGGTAAAGCGTCTGCCTACAATGCAGGAGACCCAGGTTCAATCCCTGGGTTGGGAAGATCTCCTGGAGAAGGAAATGGCAACCCACCCCAGTATGCTTGCCTGGAAAATCCCTTGGGTGGAAGAGCCTGGTAGGCAACAGTCCACAGGGTCGCAAAGAGTCCGGACATGAATGAGCGACTTCACTTCACTTTCACTCCTTGGAAGGAAAGTTATGACCAACCTAGATAGCATATTCAAAAGCTGAGACATTACTTTGCCAACAAAGATCTGTCTAGTCAAGGCTATGGTTTTTCCAGGGGTCATGTATGGATGTGAGAGTTGGACTATGAAGAAGGCTGAATGTTGAAGGATTGATGCTTTTGAACTATGATGTTGGAGAAGACTCTCGAGAGTCCCTGGGACTGCAAGGAGATCCAACCAGTCCATTCTAAAGGAGGTCAGTCCTGGGTGTTCTTTGGAAGGACTGATGCTAAAGCTGAAACTCCAGTACTTTGGCCACATCATGCGAAGAGTTGACTCTTTGGAAAAGACTCTGATGCTGGGAGGGATTGGGGGCAGGAGAAGGGGACGACCGAGGATGAGATGGCTGGATGGCATCACTGACTCTATGGACATGAGTTTGAGTTAACTCTGGGAGTTGGTGATGGACAGGGAGGCCTGGAGTGCTGCGATTCATGGGGTTGCAAAGAGTTGGACGCGACTGAGCGACTGAACTGAACTGAACTGAATACTAAAAGGGATCATGAAGAGAGTGGCGCGGAAAGAACAGTATGGTGTGATGGAAGCCTTATGAACTTTGAACAGAACCTTGTTTGAATCCGATGTCTATCTGCTTCTTCATTTTATTACTAAGGAAATTACTTAACTTTTCTCAGTGATACTTTCCCTATTTAAAGCCCCCATCATAGACCCTGGCTCACAGTAAATGCTGCAGGCAGAATCTCCTGATTTCTTTTTGTGGCCGTTGAAAAATCACCACTTAGAGAGCTTTGTGAATCCTTCATCCATACTCTTTCATGCCAAAACTGCTTCTCCAACTTTTCCCTGATACAAAGATGAGCAACATGTGTAACTAGATCTGAAACGCAGCCAGATTCCGGAACTGGCTTTGAACGAGGGCAAAGAGATTCAAGTTTTACAGAAGACGTACTATAGCCAAGGTATTAATTAGTGAAGAGAAGTGGTTATGCATAATCCCTTTCCATCATACTCTTCTTTCACAACAGGAAGCAATATATTTGCTCGCCTTAAAAAGAAACCATGAGACGGCCAATCCTACAGATGTATTACAATGCTTTAGAGAGGATATAATTAGACAAAACACCTTGTATTAATGGACTGCCTCTGGGGTGGGGATGAGCCTGATTAGAGAATCTATCATTTCACTTGGTAACATTTATTGCATCTGCTTTTAGGAGTGAATTGGAAGATTTAATGAATGATTATAAACCTGAAAATAACATCCCATTATTTTTTAATAAAGAATGAATGACTGTAGACCAAGGTAATTCTGTTGTTTTCATTGGGAGGAGAGTTTGGGCTGATATTTAAGGCTCTGCTCAGCATTAAATTTGGAAAGTGCAATTTAATTGGTAGGAGACAGTATAGGTTTGTGAAAATAAATCATGTCAAACATATTTGATTACTTCTTAAAATTAAATTGCTATTGAACTAGATAGAACAGGAATCAAGTAAATTCAGTACAACTGGACTTTTTTAAAAAGCCGCTTGACAGCATTCTTTATTAGTGTTAAACACAACACATTAGTTCCAGGTAGGTTTATGATAAAATAGTTAAGAGGTAATAGACAGTGGATGCTGGGATTGAAGAGTTATTGGGCTGGCCAAAAAATTCATTTGGGTGTTCTGTAAGATGAATGAACTTTTTGGCTAACCGAATAGAAAGAAGCATAGCTATTCTTTGGAATGGCTGGAAAATCACAAAATGCCAAAAGTGGAGGGCTTCAGAGGCAGATAGATTTGTGGTCAAAGATTGGCAGCACTAATTACTGGCTTTGTGATAAGTCATAACCTTTCTGAACTTCAATTTTCTCATCTCATAATATTAATAGTTACTTTCTAGGTAATTACCCAGAGTCTGTTGAGAAGAGCATAGAAGGTTTTAAAGAGTGGAACTCAGGACCTGGCATGTAGCAGGTATTCATGTAATGTTTCTTCCTCACTTTAGAACCCTGATGCCTCGGCAGCTTCCCCTAATCACACAGAACTCTAAGAAGTTTAGGGAGGGGATTGCTTCAATATTCGTGGGCTTTCCTGGTGGCTCAGTGGTAAAGAATCCACCTACCAATTCAGGAGACAGGAGTTCAGTCCCTGGGTCGGGAAGAACTCCTAGAGAAGGAAATGGCAACCCTCTCCAGCATTCTTGCCTGGGAAATCCCATGGACAGAGGAGCCTGGCGGGCTACAGTCCATGGGGTTGCAGAGAGTCAGATATGACCAAACAACAACAACTGCTTCAAACTTCAGTCAAGAGTCTGGGTAACATTAAGGGCCAATCTCTATGCGCCCTTGATCTCCTGGTACCCTATAATGTTTCAAGTATTTCTCTGAAAACACCTACTGAAGAGATCAGTACTGCAAAATCCAGCTTAGTTCTTTGAAAACAAGAAACTCAAAAACCTTTGCAAAAATTGTAAGAGAAAAGCTTCAACAAAAATCAATGAAAGTCTTTCAGGAAAGGCCATCTTAGTACTTTATGCTCCATGGTGAGATGTGGCAAGAAGCCTCATGTATACACTCTGCCACTCCCTTCTGTTAAGAATTCTCTGCCTGGTCTCTACATGCTACTGGAGTGTTTATCATTTTTTTTCTTTCTGTTCTTGCTTATTCATTACCTCCCCTCCTAGGAATGTAGGTAGATCATATGAAAATAACATTTTTTCTATACGGGTTATTGCTCTGTTCTATGAGTTGTAAGTCCTTTGAATTGCTAGTCATGTTGCAGTTGCTAATCCATTGTAGGTTCCCAGATAAATATATTTAAATGAATTAATAGCTGACGGTGAGAGCAGGAAACAGCAAACTATGGCCCATCAGTCAGATCCAGTCTGCCACCTGCTTTGAACAGCCTACAAAAACCACAACTGTATTTATAATTTCTATGTTGCCTATGTCTGCTTTTATGCTATCATGGCATAATGTGGGGCCAGGTGACCTACAAAGTCTAAATAGTTGCTATCTGGAACTTGAGAGAAAAAGTCTGTCTACACCTGCTTTAGAAGTTAAGAATCCACAATGTGATCTCTTCGCAACCATTATCTTCAACATTGTGGCTCTCAAAAGCATTTTAATTAGACCAGAGGACTACCTTTGTTTGGTCTTTTAACAGCCCTTGCAAGGCGGCTCTTATTTCCTCTTATCTTGCAAATGAGGAAACTGGCATGCAGAGAAGTCACTGCGGAGCTCAGCAGTGTCTGAGCTCAGATTCACCCTTCCCCAACCTATGACTCCAACGCCTTTGATTTTCACACTATACTAAGCTACTCATATGCTTACCATAGGCATTTTAAGTGACCATGAGCAAGTCAGTTAAATTCTCAGGGTCTCCATTTCCTTTTCTTTCATGGGTTTAGGGTAAAAATGATCTGTTTAAAAAACACAAAGCAAAACCAAAATCGAAAGTGCCTGAGCCTTGTTTTCCAAGTCTGGTTGCCACGAATTGTCCCTTTCTCTTTATTCTATTTCTTTCTTGGTTTGCTTGTTTTTAATTGAAGGGATTAGAGAGGGGCTGTGCTCATTTTTGACACTCACTGCTGACACTGAAATGGAGGGAATGTTTAAGAAACCAAGATAGAACCATTTCACAGGATAAACTCTGAGAGATTAGGCAAATGGGTTTCAAAGTGGAATATGAAATTTAATGTGGCTAAGTGATGCACTTCAGTAGAAATAATGCCTAGGCTAAGTACAGTTTAAATGGTGCTTAATTAGTTAATATGGCAGAGAAAAAAGATCCACGTGTACTCAGAGGATGAGCATTTACATTCTGGGTTCAGTGTGAGCAGGGGTGGGGGGAGCTAATGTGCTGTCAACTGGAGTGCAGAGGGCCGTTCTATTAATCCTGGGATACCTGCCTGTTTAGGCTTCCTGGGTGTTAGTGGTGAAGAACCTACCTCCCAGTGCAGGAGATGTAAGAGACGCGAGTTCAGACCCTGGGTTGGGAAGATCTCCTGGAGATGAGCACAGAAACCCACTTCAGTATTCTTGCCTGGAGAATCCCATGGAGAGAAGTACCTGGTGGGCTACAGTCCATAGGGTTGCAAAGAGTCAGACACGACTGAAGCAATTTAGCACATACATGTGCACCTAGGCTTCTATAAGGCACTGATTAGAACACACCAAGGCATCTAGTCTAATTCTGGACTCATTAGATAGCAAAAGCGATGGAAAGTCTATTTCCAGGAACTAGAAATGACTGCCAAGAGCTTGAAGACTGTTTGGTAGCAAAGAATGTAACAAGGGGGAGACCTGAAGGTGAACCTCTTGGATCAAAGCCTCAAAGACCCAGTGGGATGGAGTCCCTCCTGCCCTCCCCACCCTCCTCCCATGCGGCAGCCCTGCTCTCATCACATGAATTCAACCACATCTGTAGGATTCTACCCTCCAATGTAATCAAGGCATTATAGCCCATCTACAGAAGGGACGGTGGTGCTTGAGTTTCTGTCTGTCCATGAGAAAGTCAACTTGTTGGGATCAGGGTCTTTTATCTTATTTACTGGGGCACTCCAAGACCCTACACCTTCCCTCTTCCTATACAGAATCTTTTTTTGCCCTCTGCTTTCTCCTTTTCTCTCTCTTTGGGAGGGAGGGAGGCTAAGTATAGCTTCATCATTAATTATGAAAGAGATCGAGGAAGGACAAAGATAGAAAAATCCAGGCAGCATGTTGATAGAGAGGTTTTATTGGGGAAAATGTGATGGGGGAGGAGTGGAAGAATGCCCTGCAATGGCCAACGATGTATGTGATCAAGCACGGTGGTGGGTTATGAATGGGGCTGTCTGAATTTCTCAAGTTTATATACACAGAGGTTAAGTTGCTTTTTTCCTGATTAGTGGCTGTTGCATTGCATTTCTTTAAATGTCATCCCACTCTGGATCTGGATGCATGGATGATTAGAATCAGAAACATTTCATTGGTATCCTTGGTGCCCAGTAAGGTGCTAGGCAGATTGTGGAGATTAAATTATATTTTGAAAAAGCAAAATAATAAGAAGGAGAGGGGGTCATGTCAGCTGCAGAGGGATCTGATCGGAGATGGAACTATGCTCTGATACCCTTCTGTGTGTTTCAGGTCAATGTTATAATTTAGCTGTGGACACCTAAAGCACCTTCAGGGTACATAGCACACCTGGACATGATCTGGAAGCTAATCCAGTCTTAGGATGTCTTATATTGTCTTAGAACAGGACAGTCACTAAGGCGAACAGAGACTGAACTTTTCTTTTTTTCCCTTCCTTCCTCCCTCCCTTCCTCTCTTTCTCTTTCTTCCTTTCTTTTCCTCTCTCTTTCATTTTGTCTTTCTTTCAATAAAACTACTAAAAGAAAGGCACTAGATTTAAATCAATCACAAAAGCACTATAAAGTAGACCCAGATTACTGGAGAGTTTACTGATTAATTAACATTTGCCCAGTTCAGCATGCCCTTGTTAGAGAAAATTATGTAATGTCTGTATGCCACGTCTCTCCTTAAACACACACACACAAAAGCGGGAGGCATGGGCAACAGGAAGGAAGAATAACCTATACCAATAGCTGGATTTTTACTCTTTCTGGTCATAAATGTCTATTGAACACTGATTAGAAGGCATGAGAGTTACAAACAAGGCTGTGATCTCCTCAAAGGCACATATATTGTAGGGGAGGAGCGTATGCAAACAGCATGTTAATTATGAGAATATGGAAAGGGACCCAAGAAATAAAATGCCTGTGCCACTGAGTTTCAGCAGAAGGTAAAGACACATTTCACTGGTGATGGGGATAAAGGAGTTCAAGCCTTAGGTGATATTTGAATCACACCCTGGAGGGTAGTTAAAGGTCAGTGGACTGGCCGAGGGAGAAGCAGTGTAAGCTGAAGACAAGATGGGAGCACAGCACAGATTCCAACCCGCAATACAAGTGAGTCAGAAGCGGGGGATTAGACTAGAAGAAGAAAAGTGAAAGTCGCTTAAGCTCTGGGGAGTTTGGGGCAAAGCCCGCCTCATGAAAGTCGTCAGAGGGTCTAGATAACCAGGGGCTTGAGCATTAACACAGAGGGTCTGGATCAGTGTGAAGCAATAGGGATTGGCAGGGTCTGTCAGAAACTGAAACTACTAAGATTCAGTTTTTTTTTTTTTTTAAATGGTGTGCAGACTCTGAATGCCCACGGTAACCCCCAGAGCAGGCGTGGTTCAGTTCACAAAGTTCAGTTTACTGTGGACACAGGTCATGACCTTGTCATTAAAGACACTCTAAAAGTCAGTTGTGTTTGGTCACTAAGTCATGTTCTGACTTTTTTGTGACCCCATGGACTGTAGCCCATCAAGATCCTCTGTTCAAGGGATTTCCCAGGGAAGAATACTGAAATGGGTTGCCATTTCCTTCTCCAGGGCATCTTCCTGACTCAGGGATCAAACCCACCTCTTTTAATAGGCAGATTCTTTACCACTGAACCACCAGGGAAACCTCCTGAAAGTCACTACTGTTTACAAAAGTATAAAAGGATGCTTACCGACTGGCATTTCTGAGGTTTAAAATTGCCTGCCTCCCCAGTCTACCAAGACAGAAAGGATCCTCTGGAGGGAAGTAAGTGAGCACCTTTGAATGGGGACCCCTCAACATCCTTCCTCTTAGGGAGCATTCATGTCTTGTCTGAGGCTTCCCAGCAGGCATGCAATCAGCCTGCACCCTGAGTGTTTGAAGCTGTGCGCTCACCACTTAACACTTGGATTATTGAAATTTAGCGTCCCTCAAAGAAAGTGAAGTGCTTTAATGATCTTCCCTATGGCCTTGCCGCCAGGTCCTGCCCCGCATCTGCACTCCCCACAGTGCTTCTGCTCATCCAGAATTGGAAACTTAATTTGCTTCTAGGAAAGGAGACGTAGCAAATTGGCCTGACCCGGCAACTTGACTGATTTAAGCCTGCAAAGTCAAGTGTTCAGAAGGGAGTGAACAGGGAGTTCTCGCCAAATCTCTGAAATCAAGAGAAATGGGGGAAATAACCTAACTCCTGCACAGCGAATTAGTGGCAGAGCCCTATGCCCCTGTTACTGTTACTGTTCACTGTGCCTATAATGGTCATCAGCCTTATCGCACATACAACAAACAAGCCACGAGGGAAACAAATCTGATAAACCACTTTTTGCAGCTCGCATTCCTCACAGATCCCATCTGAGGTCTCCCCCTAGAAGAAGTGCTTATACCGGATAATCTAATACCGAGAAATGGAAATTCCCAGTTTTCTACCTCCCAAACAAGTTGATGTCATTTTCTTCACAGTTTGTTCTCATTGTATCCTTCTTCGGGTCTTCAGCAATCAGCATCGTTCCTGGTTGACGTGAAGCTGATTATGAAGAATGAAAACTGTGTTGGTTGTGTTCTCAGATGTCTTTGGGGAGAGAAAATGGCTTCGTGAATCTGTGGTATTATTTGCAAGATTGAATCAGTAAGAAGGAGTGATGGTAAGAATTTAAGAGAACAGAAAGGAAGAGAAAAGCAAAGCACAGGGAAAAGATCATTTGGTAAGTTTTCAACAAGCAGTTTGTGGTTCTTTAAATAGGACAATATGAGTTATTTTCTCTATTGCATCCTAGATTGCTAGCTTGATGGTACAATAATCATCTATGCTCTGAGGCTTTTACTACTTAACATATAATTTAAGAATAATTTGGGACTTTCCTGGTGGTGCAGTGGTAAAGAATCCACCTGCCAATGCAGGGGGCACGGATTCGATCTCTGGTCCGGGAAGATTCCACATGCTGTGGGCAACTAAGCCTGCGAGCCACAGCTACGGAAGCCCACAGGCCTAGAACCTATGCTCTGCAACAAAAGACGCCACTGCAATGAGAATCCCTAGCACCGCAATGAAGAGTAGCCTCCGGTGGCTGAAACTAGAGAAAGCCCAAGTGCGGTAATAACGATCCAGAGCAGCCAGAAATAATTTTAAAAAATTATTTAAATAATAAAAGCAATTTAACATTCTTCTGAAATACGCTCTTTTAAAATATTTTCCCCAATGGCTATGTCCATAAACATCATACCCATGAGAGCTATTCTATACCTCAATGGTATGAATGGGATAGAAGGTGGTGTTTCCTCTCTACAGGTCTTTTGGGGATCAGCTCTCTATGTCTGGAACCTCCCTGGCATTTTCAGTCCCAATCTTTCTCAGGAGGATTGAACTGGAGTTACTCTAAGGATTGCCAAGCACACAGCCTGATTCCAATTTCTAGTAAGCATTGCTGTGCAAGAGAAGCCTGAAAGGCTGCTCAGGTGTAGTGGGGTCCCGCAGGGGGCTTAGGTTGCTGGCGTGTAGATTAAAATCTCCTCCAGGACTAGGTAGAGTTCATGTCACTTCTATTCTGTGTGACTTTCTGTCCAGTCTGATTTATAGTTGAGCTAAATACATCATTGAAAAATCACTGTTTGTATTTTCTGTAGCTTGGAAGATACTAGACAAAGATTAAAAATTAATAAACAGCTCATCAAGACTTGGAAAAGTTTCAGTTATGCAGGATGAGTAATTTCTTGAAATCTGTTCTATGGCATAGGGCTTATAGTTAACAATATTATATTGGGCACTTAGGTGTTAAGAGCTTAGATCTCATGTTAGGTGCTCTTGTTGCTGTCCAGTCACTAAGTCCTGTCCGACTCTTTGCGACCCTGTGAAGTACAGCATGCCAAGGCTTCCCTGTTTTTCAGACTCCTGGAGTTTGCTCAGACTCATGTCCATTGAGTCATACAAACAAAAATACAAAAACAAAAGGGGCACAGTGAAAGTTTTGGCAGTGATGAATATGTTTATTACTGTGACTGTGGTGGTGGTGTCATGAGTGTGTGGATATGCACTCAAATTGTACATATGAAACTTGTGCAGTTTTTAATATTTAAACTGTATCTCAGTAAAACTATGTTTGAGCTTCCAAGGTGGCACTAGTGGTAAATAACCCACCTGCCAATGCAGAAGATGTGGGTTCTGTCCCTGGGTCAGGAAGATCCCCTGGGGGAGGTCATGACAACCCACCCCAGTATTCTCGCCTGGAGAATCTCATGGGTAGAGGAGCCTGGCAGGCTACAGTCCATAGGGTTACAAAGAGTTGGACATAACTGAAGCAACTTATCATGCAAAACTGTATTTAAGAAGACTTGGGAAAGGGCAAATGGATGGGAAAGGTGGTGGATACAAATATCCATGGATATCGCCAGAAAATGTATAGCACTCAGATAAACGAGTAGGAAGAGCTCCTAGCCTTGAAATATGCAAGGACTTTGATCAAGGAATTCATAGTGAAAGTGAAAGTCACTCAGTCATATTCAACTCTTTGTGACTCCATGGAGTATACAGTCCATGGAATTCTCCAGGTCAGAATACTGGAGTGGGTAGCCATTCCTTCTCCAGCGATCGAACCTCAGATCACAATCATTCCAAAGCCATTATTGCTAATATTTGGGGTAGATGCATGAACCAAGTTTATTTTTGGCTACACTGTGTTAAACTTTAGACAAAATATCAAGACCTCATGAATAGAATAGGAATACAGTTGAACTAGGTGGCTTAAGAGCTCAGACTCTGAATCAGAGGGCCTTGGTTGGCATTCTAGTTATGCCATTTAGAAAATGTGTCAATTTGGGTAAGTTGGTTTACATTCAGTTTTTCTGGGGGCTTTTTGTTTGTTTGTTTGTTTTGTATTGACTTGTAAGACAGAGATAATAATATAACCTACCTCAAAAAAAACTTTGTGGAGTAATCCATGTGAATTCTTTAGGCAGTTTCTTTTTGTAGAGCAAGTGCTCACATATTAATTATTAGTATTAAGGCAAGATGAGAAAATGTCTGAGGTGATAAAATGGTTCAGAAGGCAAGATTAAAGAAATCACAAAGGAAGAGGAGGGTGGGGCATGGAGAATTTGAGAGGAAATGTGAGAAGAACAGAGGAACAATGGGAATGAGAGAGCACCTCATAATTAAAGCGACTAGTTTCTAGTTCATAGTCGCCATTTCTGCAAGTTAATATGTCAAGGCCAAAGTGATGGGTTAACACGGGCAATGGAGAACCTGAAAAATTCTTCTCTTTCACTCACTAATCCCAGGGAGAATGCATTATAAAAGGAAAGGGATTCGGTTGGGTAAGCAAAAAGGAAACATATGATTCAATAGTAAGGACTCCAGCAAGACCAGGAGCCATGATGTTATAGTCATTGTAAACATAAAGACCGCCTGTTGTTCCTCAGTGCCAATCCTCGTGTATCCTTGGGTATCCCCCCCATTTTAGGTGCTCATCCTGTTTTGTAGGCTTTTCCCACAACCCTCCTATTCCATTAACTCACCAGTTGCCTTAGAGAACTATGGTGACCTCAGCCACTTTGCAAAACAGAGTCTTGGCTCCTTGAGAAGCATGTCTGAACTTCCAGTCATCAATCTGTGCTTCGAGGATCTTATTCCTCTTTCCAGGATGACATCCCCATCCTCACCCTGAGAAATTACAGCATCATACATTGGGAAAATTAAGAAACCCACTCATGACAAAAACTCTAGAAGGAGAGTTCGATTGTCTGTGTGTCAACAACACAACCAGACACGCTATTATTGAAATACAGCTGATAAAAGTTCAGCTAGAGGGACTTCCCTGGTAATCTAGTGGTTAAGACTCCGTGCTTCTAAATGTAGAGGGGCATGGATTCGATCCCTGGTCAGGGAACTAAGACACCACGTGGTACCACCAAAAAATAACAACAACAAGAACAAAAAATCATCTAGAAACCACCCTGCCATCACGCAAAGGCAGGCAAACAGTATAGCTTAACAAAGGGCACTCAGAAGAACAGACTACCCCAGAACCAAGGGCAGATGAGGAAAAAGATGAGAAAATGCTTGGCTAGTCAGAGTTGTGAAAGGAAACAGAGCTTGACAAATCAGCAGTGATGTTAATGGCTAGACAAGGGGCAGGGAGCCACGGAGCTGCGGGAGGCTAGGGAATGAGGAATTTATTTTTTCTTTGCAAATTGTATTTTGTAAGCCTGTCTTTTGAACAGGAAAATAAATAAAGTAAAACTCTGGGAGAAAAGCAGTGGAAACATGATGATCCCATCAAAACAAAACAAAAAAACATTATCCCTGACCCCGTTAAATCTAAGCATTTCTGAATAGGTAGAACTAGAGTCCTTGCATCTGGTACTCTTATTAATCTTGACTTCTAGGCTAATTGCCTAAAGAATTAAACAATCTATCCCCAAATACTTCCTTTCTCTACCAATAGTTTCCCTTTTCTCTCCAAAGAGGAAAAAAAAAATAATGGGAATGAATTGCTGGGAAACTTAACATCAATGTTTAGTAAATAATGGCACAAATATCAATATAATGAGAAGAAATCTCTAAGTATTAGACAAAGAGGAGTAATGATCAGCCAGTCGAACTGCAGATCTGTAAGGGAGAAGTCAGGCCCTATGTATGTAACCGCTTTTGCTTCTCTTAATCAAATGGCAAAGAACAGTGGTGTGGGAAAGTCAGCAGCAGTTAGCTAGAAAACAAATCTTATTTTTAGACCTATACAGTCCCAGTTCTCTGCTACACTGCAAGCACTTTATGTATCAATTAAAGTTAAAAGTTAATTGATAACAGTCCTGAGTGGGCATATATACTGAAGATGGGATAGGGAAAAATCCAGCAATCTTAAAAAAAATGCAAGTCATCTTTACAATGGGGGCCAAATGTCTTCTTTTTCTTCTTTTCAATGCCATAGAGATTGAGAAATTTTAGAGTAAATCCTGAACCTTTTTGCCTTGAACTAGAATTCATTTATTCACTCTTTCCCGGTGGCTCAGTGGTTAAGAGTCCACCTTCCAATGCAGGAAGCACAAGAGACATTGGTTCAATCCATGGCTCAGGAAGATCCCCTGGAGGAGGAAATGGCAACCCACTCCAGTATTCTTGCCTGGAGAATCCCATGGCCAGAGAAGCCTGGTGGGCTACAGTCCATGGAATCACGAACAGTCAGACACAAATAAGCCACTATTTGCTATTATTTTCTCCCATTCTGAAGGTTGTCTTTTCATCTTGTTTATAGTTTCCTCTGCTGTGTAAAGACTTTTAAGTTTAATTAGGTCCTACTTGTTTATTTTTGTTTTTATTGCATGACTCTAGCAGGTGGGTCACGCTTCCCTGGTGGGTCAGACAGTGAGGAGTCTGCCTTCAATGTGGGATACTTGGGTTTGATCCCTGGGTTGGGAAGATCCCCTGGAGGAGAGCATGGCAATCAATTCCAGTGTCCTTGCCTGGAGAATCCCCATGGATGGAGGAGTCCATGGGGTCAGAAAGAGTCAGACAGTAGTGAACAGCTAAGCGTAGTAGGCGGGTCATAGAGGGTCCTGCTATGGTTTGTGTCTTAGGGTGTTCTGCCTATGTTTCCCTCTAAGGGTTTCATAGTCTTCGGTCTTACATTAAGGTCTTTAATCCATTTTGAGTTTATCTTTGTGTATGGTGTTAGGAAGTATTCTAATGTCATTCTTTTACATGTAGCTGTCCAGTTTTCCCAGCACCATTTATTGAAGATGCTTTCTTTGCCTCATTTATTATTGCCTCCTTTGTCAAAAATAAGGTACCCATAGGTGCCTGGGTTTATTTCTGGGCTTTCTATCTGTTCCATTGGTCTATATTTCTATTTTTGTGCCACTACTTGAAGACTGTAGCTTTGTAGTATAGGGACACAGGAATTTTGAAGTTACAGGACTTCAGCTTGATCACCAATCTTAAAATATAATACTTGTGTGAACTTAGATGTGGTCATCAGTCTTTCTAATTTTTGATATATATTCACTCGTTGAATGGAAATACTAATACCTGTCCAGCAAGGTGTGAGGATGGAAAGTATATGTCAAGTGTCTGGCACACACTAGTGTCCTCTTGGTTTCCATGACGCCCCTCCCCAGTGTGTCTATTCACCAATGCTCAAATTGTTGATGTCTTGACTTTCTCATCCAGTTGCCTTATAGCTTAATTCTTGGCCCTCAGCTCTTGCATGTTTATCTTCTATCCTCAATGGACCCTATTATGTTCAAATAACAAATATGTATAGATAATGTTCAAATTACTATCTCTAGCCCTGACTTCTCCCCAGAGCCCCATACTTACATGGCCAGCCACCTCTGTGATAGCTTCCCTTGGATGACCCAGGTGGCTCGCATGGTAGAGAATCTGCCTGCAATGCAGGAGACTTGAGTTTGAGCCCTGGGTCAGGAAGATCCCCTGGAGAAAGGAATGGCAACCTACTACAGTATTCTTGCCAGAAGAATTCCGGGGACAGAGGAGCCTGGCAGGCTACAGTCACAAAGAGTTGGACATGACTGAGCGACTAACACTTTCGTTTTCATTTAGCCCAACCAATGGTGATAAAGAGCTTTTTGTCCATTTTGCAACACTGTACTTATTCCTCGTTAATTTTTTTTTAAAGGGGGAAAACTAACACTAACATTTACACAATTATCATTTCCAAAACCTGAGAATCATTTTTAAAAATTTTTTTCTCCTCTTTTATGTTTCCTTTCTGCTCTTTGTCTTTGAAATAGATATTAAGTGAACTTGCTTATTTATATTGCTAACACTGAAGATTGTATTAATGCTTCCAAGTATTTATTCTCTCATTGTTCTACAAAGGGTTGACTATGCATGTTCTTTGCAATGGAGCCTGTAGGATTTCCTATGAGAAGAGTTTACTTTCCTGCTCAAAGTCCAATCTGCAATATATGCCCATGAATATAAACATGGGACTGGTTCCTCAGCTGTGTATCCTTGCTCTGATCAAACCTGCAATGGGCAATATTTGCCTGTAACCATGGGTTTTGCCAGACAAGAATGATGGCGGTAAAGACAGCAAAGTGGTTAAGAGTGAATATCAGGAGTGATTAATGATAAACCATGGAGAATAAGCCGGTGAGAAGGGAAGTGGGGATGCTAAGGAGCCATGGGGCCTGAAAAGACAGCAGGGCCCATGAATGCAGGTCTCGGCAGAGTTGAGAAATCCAAGAGTCAGGTTCTAGATAACAGTTTCTAGAAAGATAAAAGATGCTTGAAAATGAAATTAAAGAAGGGGTGAGGCGATTAAATTAAAAAAAAATGTCCTTCGACAGATGAATGTATAAAGAAAATGTGCTACATACAGACAGTGGTATCTTAGCCATAAAAGGAGAAGGAAGTGGCAACCCACTCCATTATTCTTGCCTGAAGAATTCCATGGATAGAGGAGCCTGGTGGCTAAAGTCCGTGGAGTCACGAAGAGTCAGACATGACTGAGTGATGAACACTTTAGCCATAAAAAAAATGAAGTTGAGTCACTTCTAGTGAGATGGATGAACCTAGAGTCTGTTATACAGAGTGAAGCAAGTCAGAAAGAGAAAGACAAATATCCTGCATTAACACACATGTATGGAATATAGAAAAAAGGCGCTGATGAACCTATTTGCATGGAAGGAATGGAAATGCGACTGAAAAGAATGGACTTGTTGACACAGTGAGGGAAGGAGTGAGTGGGATGAAGGGAGAAAGTAGCATCAACATATATACACTATTGGGTGTAAAACAGACAGTTATTGAGAAGTTGCTGAATAACACAAGGAGCCCAGTCTGGCCCTCTGTGATGGGATGGGAGGAAGGCAGGGAGACTCAAGAGGGCTCAAGAGGAGGCTATAGGTATAATTATGGCTGATTCACATTGCTGTTTGAATTATAACACATTATAAAATTTTAAAAAACAAACAAACAAAAAACTTTGAAAGATTTCTTGGGTATGACCTTTGGGAATAAGTAGATGAGATCAAAGAAAAAGCCATTGGAGGCAAAGAGACCAAGAAATAAAGGGGCTAGAATTTTGGAGGGGTCATCTGCTTGGATGTTGACGTCTTTAAGAATTACAGAAAAATTTGGGTCAATTTAGTGCTAAAATATTCAAGGAATGAAGACAAGTGATCTGAAGCATGTAGGTGACTCCATGGGAATGATGATCAGTAGCAAAAGTATAGTCTTTCGGCACAGACATCAAAGGAGCTGGAGGTGGGGTGGAGTTTACAGAAGAAGAAGACACAGTGACCTGCGGGTAAAAACGAGGAGCAAGGAGGATATTTATGATCAGTGATATATGAGATATGAGAGAGAGAAAAAAATAGGCAATATTTGAGAGTGCTGCAGCAGAGATAATATCCTTGAAAGATTGTCAATAGAGCTGAAAGTTAACTGTACGTTGAATAAATGAATGAATGCAGAGAGGTGATTATTTCTTTTGTGTTGCCACTATACATAGATTAAGGGCTTCCCTGGGGCTCAGACAGTGAAGAATCTGCTTGCATTGCTGGAGACCCTGATCCGACCCCTGGGTTGGGAAGATCCCTTGGAGAAGGGAATGGCAACCCACTCCAGTATACCTGATTGGAAAATTCCATGGACAGAGGAGCCTGGGGGGCTACAGTCCATGGACTCACAAATAGTCAGACACAAATAAGCCACTGGCATTTTCACTTTTCATATATAAGGGGGCAAAATAAATAATTTCATTCAAGGAGCTCACAGGAACAGAGAGGAGCCCAGAAACATCTTTTAGCTGTTTTGGAAACACACAAAAGATCAAGTGACTCTTCCAGGGTGGTGTAGAGCCTTGTGATTGGTCAGAGAAGGTTTCTTAGAGAAAGAGGTGCTTCAAGGATAATTAAGTAATTGTTGGGAGGTTAGGTTAGGAGAGGAAACAGCCTGGGAAAAGGTCAAAAGGCATGAGGGCATCAAACAATGCTAGGTCCAGCCTGAGAGTAATGGCTGCCTCTTTTTCCAGTCCTCTATTAAGAGACAAAGGCTGGGGCTTCCCTGGTGGTCCAGTGGTTAAGACGTCGCCTTCCAATGCAGGAGATTGGGCTTGATCTCTGGTCAGGGAGCTAAGCTCCCACATGCCTTGCAGACAAAGAAACCAAAACATTAAAAAGAGTGATATTTTAACAAATTCAGTAAAGACTTAAAAAATATGGTCCACATTAAAAATTTAAAAAACAAACAAACAGAGGCCTGGGTGAATCTCTAGGTAAGCCTTGGTGTGCATCATCTTCATATGCTTGTATCTGCTCAGGTGCCTGTGTGAGCAGCTGGGACAGTTTTTCTGGTAGGATCCTTTCTCCTCTGATACACTGATACACTGTTTCAGAAAGGTCTTACTGTAGAGTGAATTTTGCCTCTTCTGCCAGGGTATAGAGTATATGTGCGCCACTAAGTCAAAGACCAAGGTGGCCTGTTGAACTGGGGTCTGATGTCAGCAAGAGGTATGGGCTTCCCAGGTGGTGCAGTGGTAAAGAAGAGACTGCCAAACAAGAGAGGCAGGAGTCAGGAAGATCTCCTGGAGGAGGAAATGGCAACTCACTCCAGTATTCTTGCCTGGAGAATCCCATGGACAGAGAAGCCTGGCGGGCTATAGTTCATGGAGTGGCAGAGACAGGGCTAGTGAGCACCACATGCATTCATGGATGAAACAGTCCTAAAAACCAAGGCACACACATATACTTGAAGATTTCACTAAAACCCTTCTAAGTCGAACTGTGGTTTTAGGAACCATCCTCTAGCCTGAGAACTCTGAAAGGGCCTGATTCATATCTTACTCATCACTGGGGCCCCTGCATCTAGCTCAGCATCTGGCATAAAGCATAAACTGAAAAACCATTTGATGGTATTTTGTTTAACCTTCACTATTGAAGTCAAAGAGCAGAGGAATATGCAAAATAAATCATTCAGCAATACTGTAATGGAATATAATAGTATTAGTTTAAGAGTACATTGTGACTTGTAAGTTTTAAGACATTTAAATATACACTGGCTTATTGGATCCATAAACGATGTACTGAGTTATATGGCATGCTTATCAACTTCTATTTGACATAGTGAAGAACAGTGTCTCCATTAATATGTGATAGAGACAAGGCCATAAGCAAATACTTGTAGTAGCTGAAACTAGATATCCGGTTTTCTGAACCATTGTTCAGTACTATATGTAAGATCTGGAAATGCATTGTGCTTCAGCCATAACCAAGCCAGGGCTGATTTGGGCTGTATTATAGAGTTGGGTTCCTAACACGGAACAGTTAGAGAAGAGTGGGTATTGGATCTAAACCTCAGCTTTAGTCACTTGAGTTGTGTGACCTTGAGCAAGTTAGCACATTTCCTCCATCTGTATCAAGAGGACAATTATAACCAATGCGTGATGAAACTTTAACTTAGGGTCATGCAAGATGAACACGTATAGAGCTAGGCACAATGGGTATTGTTGTTTTAATTGCTAAGTCATGTCTGACTCTTTTGTGACTCCACGGACTGTAGCCTCACCAGGCTCCTCTGTCCATGGGAATTTCCAGGCAAGAATACTGGAGTAGATTTCTATTTCCTTCTCCAGGGGATCTTCTCACTCAACCCAGGGATCAAACCTGTATCTCCTGCATCAGCAGGCAGATATTTACCACTGAGACATCACAGAAGCCCTGGCGCAATGGCAGTTAGTCAGAGTTGCTGGATAATGCATAGTATTATGACCTTAGATGCACCATGTTTAGTGACAGTTCATTGGTGACAGAGAACTACAGTGATTGTTGGCAATGTCATTTTTCTCATTGATTGGATGCCCATGGGCACTTTTTACTTTCTATGCTTTGGCACAGTTTTGGAGAAAAGGATATGAAAATGTAGACCATGTTTCCCCCTCTTCTAGACTCTGTTGAGTCAAAGAGAAGGAAGAGCAAGAATCAGGCGGGATTTGGAATGTTGGGGATGCTAATGATAAGGACACCAATTCAAAAGGCACAACATTGATGATACAAGTGGCCTGAGAGGGAGTGTGATTGCACTGTTCAAATATTTACCAAATGAAAACATGGTGAAGGGTGAGACAGCCTGCCATACTCGGGGACCTTCTGCATCACAGCGGGGACACAGATTAAGACTTGAAGGTTCTCATGGCCTTGAGGCTAACTGAACTTGCCAATTCAGAACTGCTGGCTGAGGTGTCCCGCAGTAACACACGGGCTTGCAAATACTGTGCTGCTCTGCATAAGGTATCTTGGGAAGATGAGGTCATTTTTTAAAATGTTTTGAATTCCAGTTCATTCTCCATGTGTTAAGGCCCTGAAAATAGATTCTCCATTAGGAGAAGGGTCTTTATTGGATACGAGAAAAGCATGGGGATGGTACATCCTAAGACCTTATTTTTATTTTTTTATCACAACGAAAGCTAGCTTTCTTTAGATTTATTGTCTTTCCAGACTAAATTATAAGAAAAGATCTTCAGAACCAAGAACAACTGAAATTAAAGAACGTATATAAAAATAACTTATTTAATAATAAAATAGTTTATTTTCCATGAGGCAGGAGCTTGATTCTGGTTTTCAGAGTCCTGTCAAGGCTAAGGAAGCTAAAGGCAAAAACCTTGACTTTATTTATAACTTTGACACTGTAGTCATAATGGATTTTTACATTAATTTTGATTTTTAAAAGCACTGCATTGAAATATAATTTATCTTAATTACTGAGTTTTTTTGTTTGTTTGTTTGTTTTTTTTTTTAAACCACCACTCCCTCCTTGATTTTTGCACCTGGGGTTTTCCACTGGATAGACCTCTGAAAATGAAAGTGAAAGTGAAGTCACTCAGTCGTGGCAGACTCTGTGACCTCATGGACTGTAGTCTACCAGGCTCCTCCATCCATGGGATTTTCCAGGCAAGAGTGCTGGAGTGGATTGCCATTTCCTTCTCCAGGGGATCTTCCTGCTCCAGGAATAGAACCCAGGTCTCCCGCATTGCAGGCAGACACTTTACCATCTGAGCCCCCAGGGAAGCCACCAGGAAAGTGGATAGATGTCTACACTCTCTTGATTTACTGTAGGCTTTGGGTTCCCCATCTCAAAATTAAGATCAATGTGGACAGATTCCACCCATTTTTCAGAGGCTTCTAACACACACTCAGATTTAGTTTGAATTAAGAAGTTAACTGATGAAGTCATAGAATAAGCTCCAGGGAAGCAACAGGTTTATGTATTTTGTTCCGTGATGTATCCACGAAACTTAGTACATCACTTAGCAAAATTCAGGAGCCCAGTTAATAGTGGTAAAAAACCTACCTGCCAATTAAGAAATGCAGGAGATACAGGTTCGATCCCTAGGTCAGGAAGAACCCCTACGGTAGGAAATGGCAACATGCCCCAGTATTCTTGCCTGGAAAATTCCTCGGACAGAAGAGCCTGGTGGGCTATAGTCCATGGGGTCACAAAGAGTTGGTGACTAATGAAGTAAGTTAGCAAGCATGATCAGATAAATAAATGCAGTGAAACTGTATAGTTCTTAGTTTATAATCGACTAGTATTTTTTCTAAGTTACACCTGACAGAGTCTTAGAGGCCCATAACCAAGTTCTGGCAATTCTTTGAGACTTGGGTTCTCTGTCTTGGCTAGCCACTAGAGTAGCTCACAAGCTACCACTTGCTAATTTGGTAGCCTTAACCACATTCCCCGATGTTTCTGGACATAAAATTTGTCACTTGATTTTATGTGATAAAAAATTATCACAAACAGTTTGGTAAGATTAAATAAGAACACATGACAGTGGGTTTTACAAGTGGTAAAGATAATGTGAATTTAAGGATGCATAATTACTAATTCCTTGCCAAAGCAAACATCTTTGGATTTAGATTTGTATATAAACAACATCGCACCGATATAACCAACAAAGAGAGAAAAGACAGGGTTATATGTCCCACATTGTTGAAGGCTCCTGGCCTTTTTGGCCTGGGTTCAGTTGGGTTTTTCTTTTCTACAGTTCGCTGACCTAGAAAGAAGATTTCACATGCCCAAGGAATTGTTTCATGGGTGAGGGTGTGGAGGCGGTGTCTGATTCTCTCTTTCTGACCTTCGCAGTCAGCTTTCTCAGAACCCAAGGCTGGAGATTTCCCTCCCATGGCTGAGAGGATCGAATGCCACCACGCATTCCCAAATCACGCTGCGATCTTTCTGCCTCTTACATTATCACCAGCAATAAATATTCTGCAGCGAGATTTGAGCTGACGGCTCAGGTGATGATGTACCAAGCAGTGAAGACTCCAGCTTTGTTCTTCTGGGGTTCTATCAGATCCTGCAGCGCTCACAGGAAGGAAATCATATTGGTTTTCTTTCTCCCTTCTGTCATGAGGGCAGATGAAACTTGAAACAAGCAAGAAGCAAAGAGATGGAGGAAGACATTATCAATGTCACATAAAAAATGTCTCTCTCCCCTGACCAGACTGACGATGGGGCTGCAGGGCAAGTCACTGGGCCGGAGGAAGCCTAGAGGAGCCAGAGGTTTTCTGGATGCTTTTGAAATAAAGGTTGCTTGTGGGTAAGGCGGGCCTCCCCAATGACTCAGAGGAGACGAGAATTTGATCCCTGGGTCAGAAGGGTCCTCTAGAGAAGAAAATGGCAATCCCCTCCAGTACTCTTGCAAGGAGAATTCCAAGGACAGAGGAGCCTGGCAAGCTACAGTCCATAGGGTCACAAAGAGTTGGACACAACTGCAGCACCTTAGCATGTATGCATGCCTGTGGGTAAGGCAGCAGGTTTAGAAATCTGGGACCTGAGAATCTTTGAGAGCAGGAGGCTTAGAAATGCGTGCAGGACATTAGCTTAGCCTTTGGAACTGAGTGAGGAAAAACTGGAAAGCAAAGAGATAGAGGAGGATGTTATCAATGTCACATAAAAAAAATGTCCCTCACCCCAACCAGACTGACTTCAGGTTTGCAAAATGACTTTGCCCATTACCATCTTATTTCTAGCTCATTCTCCCTCCCATATTTATTCAAGTGGCATTCCTCTAGGAATTGGTTTGCAGTCACTCTGCTTGCATGATTACCATGTAAAGATTAACAAGAAGGTTGGTGCAAGAGTCTTATGAGATGGATTTTATTAAAACCCCCATTTTACAAATGCAACAACTGAAGCACAACAAGAGTAAATGCTTGTTTAAAACCATGCAGCCTGTAAAGCTGGTGTCAAGTTTTGAATTCAGGCAGTGGGATTCCAAAGTCTATGCATTTAATCTAGTTTATTGAAATATATGATGTGCATAGGGGTGTGTGCGTGTGTGTGTGCGTGTGTGTGTGTGTGTGTGTGTGTGAGTTTATCTGGGTGTATAGTTGTTGCAAACAGTTGGACACAACTTAGCAACTGAGCAACAACATAGTTGTTCTCAGTAAGAAGCTGGCTTGCTACAATCATATGACGTGATTTTCAGGTGTCTTATCTGTGTAGGCGCTGCTCTCAATACCTCTTTTCTGATCCCGGTTCTCTAGCATTCCTGTTCATGCTGTGAGCTTCTCAATATTTCTTCTATGTATTCCTAAGTCAGACTGATTTGTTTTTAGTTCCTGGCACTGAAAAATCATGATTGATGCCAAATATTATGAAGATTATGATATATGGTACTCTTTCAAAAATCATGTTCTCAAATACAGGGTATCAGCCAGGAGTTCATTTTTCTGAATTTTGAGAGAGTAGAATGGAGCCCTTAGTGGAAATGCTCTGAGGCTAGACTGCCTCAAATAGACGGCCTGGTGCCTCAGGTGATACGAATCTGCCTGCAGTGCAGGAGACAAGGGTTCCATCCCTGGGCTGGGAAAACGCCCCAGAGAAGGGAATGGCTACCCGCTTCGTTATTCTTACCCGGTGAATTCCACTGACACAGAAGCCTGGCTGACTACAGTCCATGGTGTCGCAAAGAGCTGATCACGACCGAATGACTAACATTTGGATTCCAGGATTTGCCAAGTACTAGATGGGTACCTTAGGCAAGTCAGGGGGATGTATCTGTGTCAGTTTCCTCATCTTAACATAGAAAAATGATAGTTCACAGTTGATCCTTGAACAGTGTTGGGATTAGGGGTCACTGACTCTCCATGCAGGTAAAAATCCACGTATAACTTATAGTTGCCTCTCTAAATATATATCGGAGAAGGCGATGGCACCCCACTCCAGTAATCTTGCCTGGAAAATCCCCTAGACGGAGGAGGCTGCAGTTCACAGGGTCGTAAAGAGTCAGAGATGACTGAGAGACTTCACTTTCACTTTTCACTTTCATGCATTGGAGAAGGAAATGGCAACCCACTCCAGTGTTCTTGCCTGGAGAATCCCAGGGATGGGGGAGCCTGATGGGCTGCTGTCTATGGGGTCGCACAGAGTGGACATGACTGAAGCGACTTAGCAGCAGCAGCAGCTAAATATATACCGTTCCTCCCTATACTGAGTTCCTCTGTATGCATAATTCCTTCTTATCCATGCATTCAACCAATCCTGGATCATATAGTACTATAGTACTTACTATTGGAAAAAAAGAAATAGGTGGAAGAACTAAATAGAAATTTCTCCAAAGCAGAATTTTATAGGTGAAGAAACTGATGCTCAGAAAGGTCAAAGACATTTTCTAGCCACTGAGTGGTATCTGATTCTTTGTAACTGTGGAATGTAGCCAGCCAGGCTCCTCTGTCCATGCAATTTTCTAGGTAAGAATACTAGGGCGGGTTGCCATTTTCTATTCCAGGGGATCTTCTTGACCCTGGGACTGAACCCACATCTCCTGGATTGGAAAGTGGATTCTTTACCACTGATCCACCTGGGAAGCCCTTTAGCTGGTTTATCTGTATCTAATTGGAAGGCTCTTTATTCTTGTCTGTGAGATCTCATTTGGGAAGAAGACAGGGTTTTTTTTTTTTTTTTTTTTTTTTTTTGCGTGGGGCACATATATCTAGAGCATTCCCCACTCATACACTTACTATTGAGAATAGCTACTTCTCACCATCTGGAACTAAACTCTTCCCACCTACCATCAGTCTGTAACAGTGACCCCTCACACGGGCTGAGTTTGATCCTTTCCAGTGTCATGGTAAGAAGGGAGGTGACTTTCACTAAAATCAAACCTTTATGCAGGACACTGCTCTAAGCAGTTAGCATATTATTACTCTTTTTCATTTGTCAAATCCCTAGGCTATAAGCAACCCTGGAACATCCATATGGCATATTCCTTTTTGATGCAAGAGACTTAGCTTCTTAGAGGTTAAGAAACTTCCTCACAGTCACACAGTTATCTTGAAGTATAGTTAGAATTGAAAACTAGGACTGTTTGATCCAAAATAAATATTGCTGATATAATATGACCATGACCCAGTTCTCCATAAAAAAAGATGACTAGGATGGGAGTAAAATCATAATTCAGTTTTTAGTGAGAAGTCTGGCTTGATGAGTTTTGCATAGATTATGGAAGAGAGTGTCAGGAGGTCTGTAGCTGGAAAAGATGCAGAGCCTAGGAACTGTTACAGGAAAAGAAGTGAAGAGTAAGACAATTTAGGCAGAGAAGTGTGAACCATGTCTAAGTCCACAAGGGGTGGGGTCTGAAAGATGGAAGGAAAACTTTGTGGAAATAGACACCTAGGTTTTTTTCCTTCTGACTTACTTCACTCTGTATGACAGTGTCCAGGTCTATTCATGTCTCTACAAATGACCCAATTTCATTCCTTTTTATGGCGGAGTAATATTTCACTGTACATATGTACCACATCTTCTTTATCCATCCCCCTGTTGGTGGACATTTGGGTTGCTTCCATTTCCTGGCTATTATGAATAAATCTGCAATGAACACTGGGATGTGTGTGTCTTTTGGAGTAGTGGCTGTAGAGTAGAAACTGACACGACATTGTAAAGCAACTATACTCCAGTAAAAATAATTAAAAATAAAATAGACACCTCTGGTTTTGCAGAGGTCACACCTTGATGCTGACTCAGAACCATGACTAGCCCCTTCCTGGTGAGAGGTCAGTGTCACTGCTGGGCTCTTTGCTTCCCCATTGCAACAAAGTTGGAACTTCCCTGTGGCTCAGATGGTAAAGAATCTGCCTGCAATGCAGGAGACCCGGGTTCGATCACTGGGTCAGGAAGATCCCCTGCAGAAGGGAATGACAACCCACTCCAGTGTTCTTGCCTGGAGAATCCCCATGGACAGAGAAGTCTGATGGGGCTACAGTCCATGGGGTCACAGAGAGTCAGACATGACTGAGCTACTAATGTTTTCACTTTCTTTCTTTGCAAAAAAGTGAGGGTGTGATGTCAGGAGAAAAGGGAACTGGGATAACACTGGCTCCCTCCGTGATGGGGCTGATGACTCCTTCCCACTGGGTGCATCCTTCCTTGGCTCTCTGTTGCTCTTACATGGTCCTCTGTGGACAAAAATGAAGACCCCAGAGCAAGACTTCCCTCCTACTCCTGACGTTGTTCATTGAGAGCTAATGGGGGCTTCCCTCCACATGGGTGAAGCAAACCCCCAGGGAAGATGAAGAGACTTCTTGGCCCCCCCCTCCTTGTCCCAGGCTCAGGGTGTGTTTCCATCCAGCTTTCCTTTTTTTTTTTTGCACTCGTGCTTTGCCGTGTCTACAGTCAGCACATTCAGTGTAAAATTATGACAGTGTTCCTTGGTTTAAAAAGCTGTTTCAAACATATGACTTTAAAAAAATTAGTGGTGAGTGAGCAAATAATAAGAAAAAAATATAATAATGAAATGTATACTGAAAGTATTTAGGACACTATAGTATACATTTTCATCTAATATATTATACATCTCTCTGTCCATTTTATCTTTCTCCATAAGGGAAAGTATCATTTCGTTTTTAACTGCATGGGGTTTTCTGGCTCTGCTCACCAAGGCTGGACTTGGTGTGCGTTGCTGTCCAAGATGTGTCCCTGGCAATAGAATGCTGTGAAATAGGGTTCTGCAGTCAGATTAATTTGGGAATCTGAGTTAAACAAGAAAAGCAAGCGTCACTGCTGCTGACTTTCTCTGTGCCTTCAACGCGCTACAACGTACTGTGCAGCTCCCAAATGCAGATGCTGCAGGTGGATAATTTGACCATGAAGCCCCTCCTTTCCTGTATTTTATGATTTCTTACAAGATCAATCAAGATTAGTGTTCCTTGGGTAAGAGAGATAAGAAATGTCAGAGTAACGGGTCAAAATCATGGTTTGCAAGCTTCCAAAGATTTAGGTTCAATTCTAGCCCTGCCACTAACTTGCTGTGTCATTTCCCATGAGTAATTTTTCCACTCTTAGGAAAACAGACTCACCTTTGCACTTGGAAAGGGGCAGGAAATGGAAAGCTATGGTTTTTCTAGTAGTCATGTGTGGATGTGAGAGCTGGACCATAGAGAAGGCTGAGCACTGAAGAAATTGATGCTTTTGAACTGTGGTGCCTGAGTAGATTCTTGAGAGTCCTTTGAAGAGCAAGGAGATCAAACCAGTCCATCCTAAAGGAAATCAAACCTGAATATTCATTGGAAGGACTGATGTTGAAGCTGAAACTCCAATAGTTTGGCCACCTGAGGCAAAGAGCTGATTCATTGGAAAAGACCCTGATGCTGGGCAGATGGAGGCCCGGAGGAGAAGGGGGTGACAGAGGATGAAATGGTTGGATGGCATCACGAACTCAATGGACCTCAGTCTGAGCAATCTCCGGGAGACAGTGAAGAATGGAAGCCTGGTGTGCTACAGTCCATGGGGTCACAGAGAGTGGGACACAACTGAGTGACTGAACAACAAATTATTTTTATCCTGATAACTTTCAAAACCCTAATGCACTGGGGATAAGGAAGGACAGAGGCATAATGTTCACTCTTTAAACTGATCATCTGTACAGCAGATTGCCCAGAGCTGTGGACACCTCAAGAGTTCTATGATACCAAGTTTATAAGGATCCTCCCCCTGCAGCAGGGTGGTCTGATGAATAATTGAGCCCTGCTAGGAAGGGAAAACTTTATAGTTTTCTGATACTCTGTATGTTTGCAACTGGCTAGCTCTGATAACACTTTTAAATAACCCCTTTCACCTTTAAGCCTGATACACTTACCTCCTGTTTACTGTTCCAGGAGTTCTCTTACTATAAAAATAAACCAGCTTTAGAAAGTCACTACTATTTTTTTTTAAGAGAATAAAAGTGCCCTGGCTAGAGCCTTCATAATTTAGAGACTAGAAGCCCTATTGGTGTGTGTCACTATGACCTAGGTGGTCTCCTATCAGTGGAAAGCTGATCCTTTGTTATAGAGTAAAATTCTCCATCTGGCTTATCCGTATTTGGGTCACCCCAGACCTTCCAAGATGAGAGAGTTCATGCTGAATCTTATTAGCTGACTGACCATTAACTGGTCTGAGTATTCACATAAGCAAATTAAAAGAGACTAATGCAGTAACAATGCAGCCCGCCCACCAGGAAGTTCTAGGACTCTGTGCAAAAGTGCTGCTAGGTATAATCCACATTATTATTTTCTTTTACTCTGAAGATTTGATGGAAGGAATAAGACTGAGGGTTTTGTTAACATTCAGGTTGAGCCAAAATTGTCCCTAAATATTAGGGGGCTGCTGTCTAACTGGAGACATAAGAAAAAAATAGAAAACAGTCAGTGTGAAGTTGAACAGTAATTATGGAACACATATCACATGTGCTTTAAGATTAGTAGACAGACTTCATTCATTTAGGAATGGTTTCATGGGGAAGTGGGTAGAAAGATAGGTGAGTGTTGGGTTGGTCAACAAAAGGAAAGTATTCTACCAGGGTTCTTTGATTTTCAAGGAAAAAGGAATGGACTTCACAACGATGAGGTTATTTTATAAATTTCAGTTAGGAAAGAAAATTCAACACATTTTAGGTGACTAGAATTTGAGAAATAAAGTGCTTTAGGATCCTGAGGTGACTCTTTCTCCAAACTTCAAAGTACACTCAAAGTCCTGTGAAGAATTCTGGCTGAGGACTTGCCTGGTGGTGCAATGGTTAAGACTCTGTGCTTCCACTGCAGAGGTCACAGCTTTGATCCTCAATTGGGGAGTTCCACTGGACGTGAGTCTGAGTGAACTCCGGGAGTTGGTGATGGACAGGGAGGCCTGGCGTGCTGCAATTCATGGGGTAGCAAAGAGTCGGACACGACTGAGCGACTGAACTGAACTGGGGAGTTCCACATACCATTTCAGTTCAGTTCAGTGGCTCAGTCATGTCCAACTCTTTGCAGTCCCCACAGACTGCATCACACAAGGCTTCCCTAGCTATCACCAACTCCTGGAGGCATGTAAGGTGGTCTGGTATTCCCCTCTCCGCTCCTGGACACTCATAGGCAAGTCTGACTCAGTCTCTCGTGGGAATACTTCTCCTTTCTCATGTCTCCTGGCACACACGAGGTTTATTTTTTGTTTTTATTTATTTATTTTTTAAAATTTATTTATTTTAATTGGAGGTTAATTACTTTACGATATTGTATTGGTTTTGCCATACATCAACACGAATCCGCCACGGGTATACACGTGTTCCCCATCCTGAACACCCCTCCCACCTCCCTCCCTGTACCACCCCTCTGGGTCATCCCAGTGCACTAACTCCAAGTTTGTGCCCTCCCAGAGTCTGCTTCCCCAGTCCTATGAAAGTTCTGTAATCAAGTCCCACTGGTCTCCAAAGTCAAATTCCCTAAGGGTTCTCATCTGCTCGGTGGCTCTATGGTGGGGCTAATGGCGACCTCCTCCAAGAGGGTTTATGCCACATGCTCCATGACCTCAGTCTGCTGCAGTCAGAGTGCCTGTCCCTGTGGCAGGCCACTGCTGACCCGTTCCTCCACAGGAGACACTCAAACGCTCAAAGGCAGGTCTGGCTCAGTCTCTGTGGGGCCTCTGCGTCCTGGTGTGCACTATTTTGTTTGAACCCTCCGAGCGTCTCTGGCGGGTATGGGGCTTGATTCTAAACGTGATTTTGCCCCTCCTACCATCTTGTTGGGGCTTCTCCTTTGCCCTTGGATGTGAGGTATCTTTTTTTTTGGTGGGATCCAACATTCTCCTGTCGATGGTTGTTCAGCAGGGAGTTGCAATTTTGGAGTTCTTGCAGAAGATGAGCACACCTCCTTCGAATCCACCATCTTGAGTAGACCCCTGGTCTATTGGTCCAAGGTATGACCAATGGAGACTAAATACTATTTGTGATTTTATACTTACCATTCCCACTATCATTAAAAAAAAAAAAAAAAGACTGCTTAATCTCTTTCCTCTTACAGGACAGAAGTTTATTTTTTATCTTGCCTAAGCTCCACCCAGTTATAGCTTCTGCTTTCCATCGGCAGAACTTCTTTCTGTGTGGGAAGGACCCTATACATCATTTGCAACTAGCCAGCCTATTGATCGCTCCTCCGTTTGCTCAGTCATGTCCAACTCTTGTGACCCCATGGACTGTAGTCTGCCAGGGTCCTCTGTCCATGGGATTTCCCAGGCAAGGATACTGGAGTTGGTTGCCATTTCCTACTCCAGGGGACATTCCCAACTCAGGAATCAAACGCATGTCTCCTGCAAGTCGATTGCATTGCAGGCAGCTTCTTTACCACCAAGCCACTGTATCCAAGTCAGCCATGCCCAGGGACTGGGTCACAAAGTAGAGGGAATGCTTTGTTCCAGGGGTTTGAGAACAGGCTGTTTATACCCACAGGGAAAGGTTTTCTAACAGGGAAGCTAAGGGACACTGCTACTGCAAGATGTCATGCCAAGTTAAGGGAAAAGAGGGGCAGAAACCTTGAGATTGTGAAGAGAGCTGCCTAACTAGAGTGGACAGGTGGTCTGAGGTAAAACTAGAAAGGAAGAATTCAACCAGAGTAGACATGGCTTGCAATCGAGAAAATGACATGAAAGAAAATAAGCATCAAAAATATAAAAGAAAAAGGACAGTGGATTATGGACTATGGTGATGGGGACCATGTTTAAGTCTTGAAGTGTAATAAAGACATCACAATTCTGCTTGCTGATGGAACTTCTTAAATTTTAGATCAGCAGGCAACCAAGCAGAAATAGGAAAGACACATTGTGCATTGTGCTAATTGACCTTCAAGAAAAGAGTCCAATTCTTTATTGAATTTTGAAACACCACAGTTTGATGGAAGAGGTCAGGCTCAACTTTCAAATTTGGCTTTAATGTTTGCCAGAAGGCATTTTGTTTAACTTCTTGCTTTAGTTATTCAGTCTGTAGAACAGAAGAGCAATGCTTACATTGAAGATTTGGTTTTAGGGTTAACACAAAGCATGTAGGCTAATATTCAGCATATAGTAGATGTTTTATATATGTTAATTCCCCCTTTCCCCCTAATATTCTTTAGATCTAGGTCCCTACTAATTCTCCTTATCTACCGGAAATTTTTTAACCTGTGGGTGGTTTAAAACTCATGTCAGGCTAAACATGATGAAAGGGAAAAATTAAAGCTCTTTGAGTGGAGAGGAAGGCTGAGAGGCTGGTGATAACTTAAAACTGACAGTAAAACATTGAGCCGTCTATGCTCGTTGATGACTCTGGCATTCTTTTTATTGGGTAGAAATAAAGAGAAGTGACCCAGACTGCAGAGCATCAATTGTCAGAGTTCTGTTCCTCGAGGATTTTCACTCTGCACTTGTTATGAGCCCCTGCAAATGGAATCAGACTTCACAGCTCTTCTGGCACTGCAAAAGGGAAGATTAATTAAAATTAGTTACAAATGAAGCAATGCCCTCTGCCTTTGTGGAGTTTGTTGGTAAAGAAATGTATGGTAGCAGTGCTTCCTGACACTACTGAAGTGACTTAGCAGCAGCAGAAGTGCTTCCTGGTGGTCCAGTGGCTAAAAATCTGTGCTCCCAATGCAGGGGGTCCTGGGTTCAATCCCTGGTCAGGGCACTAGATACCATACGTCACAACCAAAATTTCCTCATGTGGCAACTATGACCCAGCGCAGCCAAATCAATGATTTTTTTTTTTTTTAAAGAAAGAAATGACAAAAGTGACTAGACCTTTCTTGAACTTTTGCAAGAGCCTGAAGTTGTCACTTCCATCATCTAACCTTATATTAATACCTATACCTATTTGCGAAAGATGTTTTCTTTGGCTTGTTTCTATGGGCTTCACAGGATTATAAGATCTAATTATGGGGTGCAGAGAAGGAAGGGGAAAAGCCTACCCCTCATCTTCTGTTTGTTCCTGATGCTGACGTGCTCATACTCAGTCATGTGTGACTTTTTGTGACCTCGTGGACTGTATCCTGCCAGGCACCTCTGTCCATAGCATTCTCCAGACAAGAATCCTGGAGTACGTTGCCATCTCCTCCTCCAAGTGATCTTCCAGACCCAGAGATCGAACCCATGTCTCTTTCTTCTCCTGCATTAGCAGGCAGATTTTTTTTTTTTTTTTTTAACCACTAGTACTCTTGCCTGGAAAATCCCATGGATGGAGGAGCCTGGTAGGCTGCAGTCCATGAGGTCGCTAAGAGTCAGACAAGACTGAGCGACTTCACGTTCACTTTCACTTTCATGCCTTGGAGAAGGAAATGGCAACCCACTCCAGTGTTCTTGCCTGGAGAATCCCAGGACAGAGGAGCCTGGTAGGAGGCCATCTATGGGGCCACATAGAGTCGGACATGACTGAAGCAACTTACCAGCAGCAGCGGCGGCGACATCTGGGAAGCCCTCGGTATAGCCAGAGCTCCTGGCTGTCCAAGTCCTCTCTCTGGAGGTCACTCCTGGAGCTGTGGCATTTCCAGGATTTTCCCCAGATTATCACAGAGAGCAGTGACTCCTGAGATTCAGGACATGGGCAGTGTCATAAAAAGAAGCCCTCCCTGCCAGGCCCCCTTTGTTCCTCCGGTTGGTAGGATCACAGTAAATACAACTCTCCTTACGCAGATTAAATGGTCCCTGCTGCTCTCTCTGCTTTGGTCTGTTAGTCACCAAATTAAATTCCTATGTTGGAAAGATTCAGAAGCCTACAGGTAGCTTGGTTCAGCAAATAATAAGGAAATCAAACTGAAAATCAACATACTTCAGTGCTTGTTATATGAACTCATTCCCTGGAAGCTATGGGGCAAGAGTTAGCATATACAATTTATTCAAAGATTTTTAAGTTTCAGTTTGTAGTACCTGGTCTTAAACTGTGCCTAGAGCAGGTCTCAGTAATTATAAGCTGGATGAACAGATGAATTCTGAAGAGCCCCAAAGAATTTTGCCATGGAGATCTTAAAGGCTTGCATACTTTACCTCCTGAAGACACTCACACTGAAGTTACATTCATTAAAAAAAAAAGTCTTAAAATGTTTCTTTAACAGCTTTATGGAGCTATAATTTACATATCATAATATTCACCCATATAAGTACATTATCACTGATGTAGCATTTATTCTTGACCCAACTTTTGTTATAATGAAAGGAAGGATCAGTGTTTCTCTGACTGATCTGTAGGGGAAACTAAGGAAGTTCAAGATCATTATCAAGGGCTTCCCTGATGGCTCAGTGGTAAAGAATCTGCCTGCCAGTGCAGAAGACATGTGTTTGATCCCTGGACAGGTAAGATTCCATATGCCACAGAGCAACTGAGCCCCTGCACGGCAACTGCTGAGCCTGTACTCTGGAGCCTGGGAGCCACACTACTGAAGCCCTAGCACCTAAAGCCCATGCTGCACAGCAAGAGAAGCCACTGCAATGAGAAGCCCAAGCACCACAAGGAAGCGTAGCCCCTGCTTACCGCATGATGCAAGGAAGACCCAGCACAGCCAAAAATAAATACAATTATATTTAAAAAGATTACTATCAAAGCTGTAATCCACTAGGATCCCAGAGCACAGTGCTTTCTGGCAAATCCCTTTTGTCTCAGAACCCCCTGGGCTATTTTTCCCTCTTGGAAACCTGGGCCTCTGGCAGGAGAGCTCCCCCTACTCTCAGGCTGTGGGATGAAAGATTGGCTGTGGTCTTAGTGAATGGAGGCCCTATACCTACAGACACACTTGAGAGTTTTTATCTGAAGAGCCTAAAGGATCGCAATCAGGAGTGTTTAAAGTGTAGATTCCTGGGTTCCACCTCTAAATTCCTGGCTCAAGATGGCTGACTTGGGCCCAAGGAGACTGTATTTTATTTATTTATTAACACAAATTTATTTATTTTAATGGGAGGTTAATTACTTTACAATATTGTATTGGTTTTGCCATACATCAACATGAATCCACCACAGGTATACACGTGTTCCCCATCCTGAACTCCCCTCCCTCCTCCCTCCTTGTACCATCCCTCTGGGTCGTCCCAGTACACCAGCCCCAAGCATCCAGTATCATGCATCAAAACTGGACTGGTGATTCATTTCATATATAATATTATACATGTTTCAATGCCATTCTCCCAGATCATCCCACCCTCGCCCTCTGCCACAGAGTCCAAAAGTCTGTTTTATACATCTGTGTCTCTTTTGCTGTCTCGCATGCAGGGTTATTGTTACCATCTTTCTAAATTCCATATATATGTGTTAGTATACTGTATTGGTGTTCTTCTTTCTGGCTTACTTCACTCTGTATAATCGGCTCCAGTTTCATCCACCTCATTAGAACTGATTCAAATGTATTCTTTATAATGGCTGAGTAATACTCCATTGTGTATATGTACCACAGCTTTCTTATCCATTCATCTGCTGATGGACATCTAGGTTGCTTCCATGTCCTGGCTATTATAAACAGTGCTGCGATGAACATTGGGGTACATGTGTCTCTCAATTCTGGTTTCCTCAGTGTGTATGCCCAGCAGTGGGATTGCTGGGTCATATGGCAGTTCTATTTCCAGTTTTTTAAGGAATCTCCACACTGTTGTCCATAGTAGCTGTACTAGTTTGCATTCCCACCAACACTGTAAGAGGGTTCCCTTTTCTCCACACCCTCTCCAGCAATTATTGCTTGTAGACTTTTGGATCACAGCCATTCTGACTGGCGTGAAGTGGTACCTCATTGTGGTTTTCATTTGCATTTCTCTGATAATGAGTGATGTTGAGCATCTTTTCATGTGTTTGTTAGCCATCTGTATGTCTTCTTTAGAGAAATGTCTATTTAGTTCTTTGGCCCATTTTTTGATGGGGTCATTTATTTTTCTGGAATTGAGCTGCATAAGTTGCTTGTATATTTTTGAGATTAGTTGTTTGTCAGTTGCTTCATTTGCTATTATTTTCTCCCATTCTGAAGGCTGTCTTTTCACCTTGTTTATAGTTTCCTTTGTTGTGCAGAAGCTTTTAATTTTAATTAGATCCCATTTGTTTATTTTTGCTTTTATTTCCAGTATTCTGGGAGGTGGATCATAGAGGATCCTGCTGTGATTTATGTCAGAGAGTGTTTTGCCTATGTTCTCCTCTAGGAGTTTTATAGTTTCTGGTCTTATGTTTAGATCTTTAATCCATTTTGAGTTTATTTTTGTGTATGGTGTTAGAAAGTGTTCTATTTTCATTCTTTTACAAGTGGTTAACCAGTTTTCCCAGTACCACTTGTAAAAGAGATCGTCTTTAATCTATTGTGTATTCTTGCCTCCTTTGTCAAAGATAAGGTGTCCATAGGTGTGTGGATTTATCTCTGGGTTTTCTATTTTGTTCCATTGGTCTATATTTCTGTCTTTGTGCCAGTACCATACTGTCTTGATGGCTGTGGCTTTTTAGTAGAGCCTGAAGTCAGGCAGGTTGATTCCTCCAGTTCCATTCTTCTTTCTCAAGATTGCTTTGGCTATTCAAGGTTTTTTGTATTTCCATACAAATCTTGAAATTATTTGTTCTAGCTCTGTGAAAAGTACCGTTGGTATCTTGGTAGGGATTGCATTGAGTCTACAGATTGCTTTGGGTAGTATACTCATTTTCACTATATTGATTCTTCCAATCCATGAACATGATATATTTCTCCATCTATTAGTGACCACAGTGCAGTAAGATTAGATTTCAATTATAGGAGAAAAACTATTAAAAATTCCAACATATGGAGGCTGAACAACACACTGCTGAATAACCAACAAATCACAGAAGAAATAAAAAAAGAAA
Source organism: Ovis aries (assembly GCF_016772045.2). NCBI lineage: Eukaryota > Metazoa > Chordata > Mammalia > Artiodactyla > Bovidae > Ovis > Ovis aries. The sequence goes on from NC_056071.1 coordinate 17,073,728, forward strand.
TCAAAATATGCATAGAAACGAATGAAAATGAAAATACAACAACTCAAAACCCGTGGGACACTGTAAAAGCAGTGCTAAGGGGAAAGTTCATAGCAATACAGGCATACCTCAAGAAACAAGAAAAAAGTCAAATAAATCACCTAACTCTACACCTAAAGCAACTAGAAAAGGAAGAAATGGAGAACCCCAGAGTTAGTAGAAGGAAAGAAATCTTAAAAATTAGGGCAGAAATAAATCCAAAAGAAACAAAAGAGAAAAATAAAAAAGAAACAAAAGAGACCATAGCAAAAATCAACAAAGCCAAAAGCTGGTTCTTTGAAAGGATAAATAAAATTGACAAATGAGACAAAATTGACTCATCAAGAAACAAAGGAGAAAAATCAAATCAATAAAATTAGAAATGAAAATGGAGAGATCACAACAGACAACACAGAAATACAAAGGATCATAAGAGACTACTATCAGCAATTATACGCCAATAAAATGGACAATGTGGTAGAAATGGACAAATTCTTAGAAAAGTAAAACTTTCCAAAACTGAACCAGGAAGAAATAGAAGATCTTAACAGACCCATCACAAGCACGGAAATTGAAACTATAATCAGAAATCTTCCAGCAAACAAAAGCCCAGGTCCAGACGGCTTCACAGCTGAATTCTACCAAAAATTTCGAGAAGAGCTAACACCTATCCTACTCAAACTCTTCCAGAAAATTGCAGAGGAAAGTAAACTTCCAAACTCATTCTATGAGGCCACCATCACCTTAATACCAAAATCTGACAAAGACGCCACAAAAAAAAGAAAACTACAGGCCAAGATCACTGATGAACATAAATGCAAAAATCCTTAGCAAAATTCTAACAATCAGAATCCAACAACACATTAAAAAGATCATACACCATGACCAAGTGAGCTTTATCCCAGGGATGCAAAGATTCTTCAATATCTGCAAATCAATCAATGTAATACACCACATTAACAAATTGAAAAATAAAAGCCATATGATTATCTCCATAGATGCAGAGAAAGTCTTTGACAAAATTCAACACCCATTTATGATAAAAACTCTCCAGAAAGCAAGAAAAGAAGGAACATACCTCAACATAATAAAGCTATATATGACAAACCCACAGCAAACATTATCCTCAATGGTGAAAAATTGAAAGCATTTCCCCTAAAGTCAGGAACAAGACAAGGGTGCCCACTTTCACCACTACTATTCAACATAGTTCTGGAAGTTTTGGCCACAGCAATCAGAGCAGAAAAAGAAATAAAAAGAATGCAGATTGGAAAAGAAGAAGTAAAACTCTCACTGTTTGCAGATGACATGATCCTCTACATAGAAAACCCTAAAGACTCCACCAGAAAATTACTAGAGCTAATCAATGAATATAGTAAAGTTGCAGGATATAAAATCAACACACAGAAATCCCTTGCATTCTTATACACTAATAATGAGAAAATAGAATTAGAAATTAAGGAAACAATTCCATTCACCATTGCAACGAAAAGAATAAAATACTTAGGAATATATCTACCTAAAGAAACTAAAGACCTATATATAGAAAACTATAAAACACTGGTAAGAGACTGTATTTTAAACAAGATCCCAAGAGGATTCAAGTATTGGTGGTCCCAGAGAATCCTGAGTGTCCCTTGGACAGCAAGGAAATCAAACCAGTCAATCCTAAGGGAAATCAACTGTGAATATTCATTGGAAGAACTAATGCTGAAGCTCCAATACTTTGGCCACCTGATGTGAAGAGCCAACTCATTGGAAAAGACCCTGTTGCTGGGAAAGATTGAGGGCAAGAAGAGAAGAGGGCAGCAGAGGGTGAGATGGTTAGATACTATCACTGACTCAGTGGACATGAATTTAAGCAAACTCAGGGAGATAATGGAGGATAGAGGAGCCTGGTTTGCTAGGGTGCATAGGGTTGCAAAAAGTTGGACATGATTTAGCAACTCAACAACAACAACAGAGACTATTTTATTCTGAGACTATTTTGAGAGACACTGAATGAATTTATAGCAACATCAGAATCGTTATGTGTTGAAAATGTTTATTCCATTGATCTAAGCAGATCTAATTTTATCTACCTAACATGGCCCTTCTGGGCATCTAATTAAATACACATTTACACACAGGCATGAAAGAAAAGTCAAGCTAAACATGGATACCTAAGGAAAAGTAATTTAAATACATATAGTTTTCTTGTGAAAATAATTTTTTTAGAATGATGCCATATCTTATTCAAGTGTGTCTTGAAAATATTAGCTGAGCGTAGGTCCCTGCTAGGAAATGAATAGAAGGGAAATTCAAGCCTCTGAAATAAATTAAAAAAAAAATCCAGTGACTGAGAGTCTCCAGCTCCCTTAGTTAAGGCAGGACTTCCTAGGAATAATTAGGTTTGAAAAAAACAATTGAAATAGAAGTTGAAGACCACTAGCTGATGAGCCTGCTTTGTGTATTTATGTATTCTTCCGGGTCTTTGCATTGAACTTTCTGCCTAGGAAAAATGTGCTTTTAGTTTTTTGTCCCAGCCTCCCCTTTTCTCACAGAGCTCCTGCCGTGCCAAGAGAGATATGAAAAAGGCCAAGTGATCTGATGTTGAAGCTGGAAGAAATATCTCCCTTCCAGTGACCTTCTGAGATAATGAGCAGATATGGTTTTCTAATATAAAAGAAATAAATCAATAGACCTTTCAGGGAGCCGGGGCCATAACAGTGGAGTCCAAGACCATCAATCGCAAAAGCAAAGGGCAGAGGCACTTTTCCCTGTAGATCAGTGTTAGACTACAAGGCAGTAGACACTCCCCAGAGCCAGGGAGGGGCTAAAAGAGCCTCTTCCTCCTCCTCCCCCGCCCTGGGAGAAAATTTACACCACCGCAGAACGTTTCTCTAGCTGTTATTTTCTGTTGATTGAGCTAAAACATAGTTTTGAGAGATGGGTTGCACACACTGCAGGAAGATTCTTTACCATCAGAGCCATCAGGGAAGTCCTGTTTCCTTTAGCTTATTTTTAGTGTTTTGCTATGAATTCTTCTTTAGACACAGAGGCATATCTTCCTGTTGATCTGTAGAGCTCTTCTCCTCTGCTCCAGGTTTTCGCCTGCAACCATTGGTTCCTCTGCAGAGGCATGTTTAGGGACAGAGCTACCAAGTGTCAAGGGCCTTGTAGGTCATTGGGGGCATCCCTGTCCTAGAACTATCGCTACACACATGGTAGCAAATGGTTGTTATTTGCATAGTATCATAATATGCCAACAAGAACAAAGGATGATCTATGTTCAGTTTAGGAACGATGTCTGGTGTTTTAAGAATCATCACATAGATAATTTTGATACTACAACTGCTGTTTACTGATATGTAGGTGTTAGACATAGTATCACCAACTCAATGGACATGAATTCGAGCAAACTCTGGGAGACAGTGAGGGACAGAGCAGTGAGGGACTGTAACAAAAAACCTGGTTTTTACAGTCTATGGGGTTGCAAAGAGTTAGACACTACTTAGCAACTGAACAGGGTTTCCCTGGTGGCTCAGACATTAAAGAATGAGACCAGGGTTCAATCCCTGAGTTAGGTAGATCCCCTGAAGAAGGGAATGGCTACCCACTCCAATATTCTTGCCAGGAGAATTCCATGAACAGAGGAGTCCGACTACCGTCCATGGGGTCACAAAGAGTTGGACACGACTGAGTGACTAACACTTTTTAGCAATTGAACAGCAATGAAACATCTTTCTAAATATATGAACCCTTAAGGAGGGTTTGCTATTGGACCCATCATACAAATGGCGTTATAGAGGCTCTGTACATTTCAATGACCTGAACTGGGTAACACAAATGGAAGATATTAAGTGAAGCATATTTTATTTAGGGCTGTATGACCCAAAGTCTATTCTTTTAAGCATCGTTCTCTGCACAGGAAGAGACATCAATAAATGGTCTATAGAAGGAGCTTTGGAGAATCAGAAACTATCCCTCCGAGGAAGCTCAGCCATTTCTGGACCTTTTGTAGATGACCATTTGGATGGATAACTTGTTCCAAGTGAGAGGGCACAGAAAGCTTAGTATTTTCATGTAAATACTATGGTCCTTGTCAGATTTCAGAAATTGTACTTGATTCCCCTTCCCTTCTACCCATTTTATCTTAGCAAAAATTGTATGTATACATATATCCCTATTTTTGGACTTCCTTCCCATTAAGATCACCACAGAGCATTGAGTAGAGTTCCCTCTGCTATACAGGAGGTCATTGTTGAGTTTTCTATTTTACACATGCCTGCATGCAAGCTAAGTCACTTTAGTCACGTTCAACTCTGCAACCCCATGGACTGTAGCTCACCATACCCCCCGTCCATGGGATTTCCCAGGCAAGAATACTGGAGTGGGTTGCCATTTCCTTCTCCAGGGGATCTTCCTGGCCCAAAGATCAAACCCACATCTCTTATATCTCCCCTTCACTACCAGGTGGATTCTTACCACTAGCACCACCTGGGAAGCCCATTTTTATATCTGGTAGAGTATATATGCCAGTCCTAACCTCCCAGTGCATCCCATCCCCTCCAGGCTTGTATTTAAATATTATTTTTATAAGTGAGATTACACATCTTTTCTTGTTAATATGGTAGACATATATCTTGGAATGCTGCCTTAAAATCAGTTAGAAACAATAGCTTAAAAAAAACAAATCATAAACAGAGGCTTACACAGATTTCTTCAAATAAAACTGTTGTTTTAATTACAGGTCCTATAATTTTGCACATGCTTATTTCACATTAAAAACTGATATTCGATTTATGGACCACTCTTACATATTTATCTGTAATAATCTTCCTTAAGCAACACATTATTACCTTGGTTCAATGTGTGATATGTGGAATAAATTAACTTTCATCTCATCCTATTCTGTGAATCACACTTCCATCCCCGTGGCCCGACTGAGTGAGGAGTTAATGTACCATAGGTGGGCATTCTGGAACCTTCTCCAATCTCTGTGTATGGCATTGCCATGATGGAAACCAAAAAGCTGAATGAAGCCTTCAGAGTTTTAAGTAGTTATTGCATTAACTCAGACCTCTGGTCCCATCAACTCATCTATTTCAGTTTTCCTGGGTTTCTGCTTATCCATCTTTCCAGTCTCATTGGAACCAGTATGTGTAGCCTGTGGATTTGTGGTTTGCTGGCTGCTGAAGCAAAACAGATGTGTTTCTGAAATATATCTTCATCTGTCTAGGTTTTTAGGACAAGGTCATTCATCTTGTGTCTGGTAAGAAGGATCTCTAGGCATTTCCCCGGGTAATGGGTCTGATTCACATGATGTGATGAAAGAAGGGGTAGATGGATTCTTCACTTGTCACTACCCTGCAAGAGCCCATGGTCTAGGGAGAAGGAAGAGTTAGGCACCCTAAGTCCTCCTCCCAGTTTCAGGACTCAGAGACCGGGCATAAAGTGTCCCTATGCCCTCTTTACTGTCATAACTTCCCATGTGGCACTGGGGATAAAGAGCCCGCCTGCCAATGCAGGAGACATAAGAAACTTGGGCTCAGTCCCTGGGTTGGGAAGATCCCCTGCAGGAGGGCATGGCAACCCACTCCAGTATTCTTGCCTGGAGAATCCCATGAACAGAGAAGCCTGGTGGGCTACAGTTCATAGGGTCATGAAGAGTCAGACACAACTGAACTGACTTAGCACGCACACACACACATACACACACACACACACACACACACACACACACACACACACACAGACTCTGACATTAAGGGTAACAGCTTTATCCACCCTCCAAGGAATAGACACACTGGGAACTATATTCAGAGAGAAAGGAAATGAGATGAACCCAAACTCTGTAGTCCAACCCCTCTGTGTTTTATGAGGAGTGGCTATTTTGGGGCTATTTTTTTCAGTGACTGCATTTCTCAACCGAACATCAAGGACAAATGATTTAGATAAGGGACAGTAAATTGGCAGAATTAATGGACCAGAATATTGCAATATTCCATACAAAATTTTGCAGCATTCACACATAAAATCTCCTAAGCATGGAATAACCAATCTATCTTTCTTTCTTTCCTCTCTCTCTCCCCTTCTTCTTCCTTCCTTTCTTTCTTTCAGCCCTTCCAAAATCAAGGCACTGTTTACAAGAGACTATCTATCCTATCTGCTTCTCCCTGACAACTCCTTCCTTGTATTTAAACAATTTTTAATTAAAGTTTTTTCCTGCGCCATGTGTGTCTCTTGCTTAGACTCAGGTCTCCCTGCATCTTGGTCTTGTCAAGGGGTTTACTTGTTCTCTGTGACCAGGCAGATGTAAACAACTTGAGAGAAAGGACTTCTGTCTTCCTCCTGCTCCTGTGCCCTACGCTGGAAGTTCTTACTAAAATCTTCTTGGAATCTTACTAAGCATGCTGTTGTTCACTTCAACACAAGGGAGACTTCATCATAAAAACGGCATCACAACTTTACCTTTAGCAGAGCAATATCTATCACACTAAATTATGATGCATTCAAATTTCATTAGCTATCTTTAAATATAATATAATGTTTCATGTCTGTGCAGATTTAAGCACTATTATTTTTAAAATGAGCTCAACAGCTTGAAGAGGACATTTGTCTTTGAGGGGAATTTGTGTTTATTTCAACTTAGAGAAGCCACCTTAATTAATAATCCCATATATATATATTTTTCACAGATGTGTGGCATCATTGACGCTATGGACATGAGTTTGAGCAAGCTCTGGGAGATCGTGCAGGACAGGGAAACCTGGCGTGCTGTATAGTTCATGGAGTCGCAGAGTCAGACATGACTTAGTGACTCAACAGCAGCAAATGCTAGCTTCCACAGTTAGATTGCAAGATCCTTGGGGGAAAAATCCCACGAATCACATGTTTTTTGAAGTCCAGGGCTCCAAGGAATGTAAGTGATGCTCAGACAGTATCTATCGGTTAATGGTACTGTCACCGGGTGTGTGCTGAGGTCTCGGTTTCCTATTTACTCTGTAGTGGCTCAAGGATGGAGGGGTCTCTGTGGGCAGTGGCAGAAAGAAGGCATGCATTTCAACTCTCTCGTGTCTGTTCCTGGGTCCAAAGGGCTCCTCCTTGAGCTTCCTGCAGGGCTTTGATGTCCACACCCCTCCCAATGAATGCCCCATGCATCCTGAAGGCATCAGCCGGGCCTCGCCCCAGCGTCATCCTCCGCTCCGATGTTCGATTGCGGCCGTGCAGTTTTATTGCTCCTGATAGCACTAATATCGCTGCATAAAGTGGTTTCTTTGTTCTCATCCTTTTATCCTCCCAGCAGTGCTGACCTTTCCGTTTGCCCATTTTGCAAGTTCCATCAAAAAATCCAATCCATCCTTGTTTTTGCCTGGCCGTGATGACCCTCCCTCCTTCTCCTTCTTCTCTCCCCTCTTTCTTAGATCCTTTTTGTCCCTCTTTCAGCCTTTTGATTTTATTTTCTTTGCCATGGCTCATTTGGAGCCTTCCTAGCACAAAGAGAAGAAGCCTAGGACACTAAGTTTGAGATTTATCAGAAACCTTTCACTGCAAAATGATGGCATGGGAAATTGTATCATCCATGTACTTGAGGAAGAGACAGAGGACTGGGAGAATACTTATGTGTGGATGGATTTTCATACTCATGTCTGCTATAAGAAGATAAAAGTGAAAAATAAAAGGAGGGAAAAAGATAAGGAAAAGCGAATGAAAGTAAGGATGGATAACCTAAGGTTTTAGGCTGTCTCTCTAGGAAATTTAGAAGCTGGTTCTTCCTGTCCCTGTGCAAAATGGATTGAAAACATTCAATAAACCATAAAGTGAGAAACGCAGAAAATTCTATCCTGTTTCCTTTCAAGTCCAGATCATCATTATGGCTGAGGATCAGCAAACTGGTAGCACAGAGAATCTCTGAGAAAACAAGCCTTTTCTTTTGGGTTTATTTTTTGCTTTCTTTCATTATTTTTTGCTTTTGGACACATGTTATGTGGGCCTTACTTGACCAGGGATTAAGCCCGTTGCATTGGAAGCACATAGTCTTAACCACCAAATCAGCAGGGAAGTCCATCTTTGGGGTCTGGAGTGAGCAAGGATTATAGGAAAATGATGCAAGAAAGGTTACAATCCTGGAACAAACAGAGTTTCCTGCCTTCTTCAATTCCTAGGTGGCTCAGTAGTAAAGAATCTGCCTGCCAATGCAGGAGATGCGAATCTGATCCTTGAGCCAGGAAGATCCCCGGGAATAGGAAATGGCAACCCACTCCAGTACTCTTGCCTGGAAAATTCCATGGATAGATGAATCTGGTGGGTTACTGTCCATGAGGTCATGAAGAGCTGGACAGAAGTGAGTGACTGAACATGTATGCATGCCTTCTTCAAGGGGCAGGAGGCACCAATGCCATTTCTTAAATATCTTTTCTATTTTTCAGCAGTAAACTACCGTTCATTTTGTATTGGCTCCCAAATTGCCCTCTTTGGGTGTTCTTCCCAGATTGGCTGTCCTCCCCTCTGTACCCAGATATACTTACTTGCTCGTTTGTCTTAGTTTTGTGTGCAAGTCAACTTCTTCTCTCAAGCCTCTGTTGCTTTTCACGCTTTCCCACCTGGCTGTTGAAGGTGAACGAGCTTTGCTTGATTTTACCTTTCTAGCTCTCATCTCCACACAGCCACTGCTGGACTCCGTGTGGTATGTGCTGGCTGTTCACTGTTGATTGACTTCTGTCCAGCATGGAACTTCTTGCTTCACCCAAACTAAGGAGACGAGAGGCGGTAAGGGAGAGAAGAATGTACCAAGACTATCAGGCAGTCCTCACACACACGGACTTGTTTCCTAAGCGATGTCCCCTAAAATAAGATGTCCATTAAAGTGACAATGAAAGACGCCCAGAGACTGGGATTTCCTACACTGTTTAGCCCAGAGTCCAGTTGCTTTGGATATTATGTTGTTGTTTCTCTTGGGAGCAACATATCCTCCAAGGGCACCTGGACACATACTGATGATGATAGGGTCAATTGTAAATTTTCATGAAGACTGGAGGGCTGAATGGGTAAAATTAGCTTTCAATGCCTGATTCTGGGAATGACGGATGCCCTGAAATATACAATTAAAAGTATATTTCATCTCATACAATGAGATATGTCCCCCACAAAATTCCATTAATTCCCCATTTTAAAAATGCATGCACATAAAAGAAGGCTGCATAGCCATTTTCTCACAAAATTTCCAGGCTCCAGGTAGTGCTCAGATGTTCAGTCGTGTCCAACTCTTTGTGATCCCATGGACAGTAGCCCATCAGGCTCCTCTGTCCATGGGATTCTCCAGTCAAGAATACTAGAGTGGGTTGCCATTTCCTCCTCCAGGAAATCTTCCCAATGCAGAGATTGAAACTGAGTCTCTTGTATCTCCTGCATTGGCAGGCAGATTCTTTACCACTAGCACCCCCTTGGAAGCCCCAGGCTCCAGGTAAGTGTTGCTCTGAAATCTTCTAATCCCTTTTCCAGAGTCCATTCATTCTCCCATGTACTTTCTTGGGCAACCCTTATGTGTGACCATAGGCGATTTGGTTGTTAGTAAGATGGATAAAGCCCCTGGCCCTCTAGACTTTTGTCCAGGTGAGAGATGTGAACTAGACAGAGATCCTGCTTTTCCATGTTATGAGTGTTTTAAGAAAGGAAGTGTGGGACTCTATGGGAATGTGTGGAAAGGATTTGAGCTGGATTAGGGTAGTCAGGGAAGACTTTCCTGAAGAAGTACTTCCTAAATGGAGACGTGAGGATGAGCAGGAGATCAGAAGTGAGAGAGGGAGGGCATAGGGTGGGGTCTGCACATGGAAGAGCCCTGAAGGGGGCAGCTGAAGCAACACACTTGAACATGTGATGCTGATTGATCCAAGAAGCCTTCAGGAAGAGCTACTCCATATGGCTAGGTCTTGGCGGATAGACAGAGGAAGGCAATGCGGGACAAATAGGCTCAGCCTATCTTATAAATAATGAGTTCAGACTTTATAAAGAGGGCAATTGGAAGTCCTTAGGGCTTTAAAAACAAGGACACTGGCAATTCAGATACATCCTCTGTTCATAGTTTGGCCCATAATGAGTGGATTAAAGTTGAATCCAGTTCAGTTCTCCTATCTTTTTTCTCCCCATCCTCCACTCATTCCACATGGAGCTAATTATGCCACAGCAGCTTCCAGAGTGCTGTGCCTTATCTTGGGTTTTGAAATTTGTTCATTAGGCCAAGAATTTATTGATAACTATTAACAGCATAAGATTTGCCCTGCGTTTATAAATTCAGATCCTCTCTGGATGCCTAGGCAAATTTATTCATGAATAACCTTAGATGCTGTCTCCTGAGACTGCATAGAGAAAGCATCATGTTATTTTCAGACTTCTCATGTAAGCTTGATGGTGCGGTTCTTACTCAATCTCAGCAACCAGGGTTTCTCCATGTTCTTTCACTTTATTCTTGTAGCAGGGCTACAGGTGAGATGAATGGGTAGGATTGGTATTTTCTTTCCCACAGTTAAGGGAATAGATCATTTCCTTAGCTATCAGCTTAAAGGTTCTACTATGGACTAGTTGTTTGTTGTTTAGTTAAGTCCTGTCTGACTCTTTGTGACCCCACACACTGTAGCCGCTAGGCTCCTCTGTCCATGGGATTTTCCAGGCAAGAATACTGGAGTGGGTCGCCATTCTCTTCTCCAGGGCATCTTCCCAACCCAGGGATGAAACCTGCATCTCCTGCTTTGGCAGGCAAGCGCTATACCATTGAGCCACCAGGGAAGCCTACGCTATGAGCTAGAAGAGTGACCTATTTAATAGTGAACCACTATTAAAGTGAAATGTGGTTTCCATGGCCATTTCTTTTGATTCCCCTCAATGACACCCTTTGGAAGAATTTGCCAGCTCTGATTTTATGAAGATGAAACCAAGGCTCTGTGGGGTTAAGCGACTGTCCAGTGTTCACACTGCTGCAGGAAGGGGCCTGAGAGTGGGCTCTTGTCTAACACTCAGAAATGAATTGTCCAAGGAGACACACATGCTAACAAAGAAAGAAACTTTATTAAGAAAGGCCCCCTGGGTGGAGAGTAGGAAGGTAAAGAAACCCTGGAGAACTGCTCTGCCCTGTGGCTCACAGTCTCAGGTTTTACGGTGATGGGTTTAGTTTGCAGATTGTCTTTGTCCAATCACTCTGACTCAGGGTCCTTCCTGGTCATGCACGCATTGCTCAGCCAAGATGGTTCCATCGAGAAGGATTCTGGGAGGACATGTGGACTGGTGTTTACTTCTGGTTGGTGGTGGCCCATTAGTTCCGTGTTCCTTACCAGGACCTCCTGTCATAATCCAGCTGGTGCAAATGGTTCCTGTGGTACCTGGCCGGAGCGGGCGGTTTTGGTCAGTACCCTAACATCATAGCTCTGAAATGCCCTCAGAAAACCGAAAATAAAATGGATGTGTTTGGTCTCAATGACAAATGATCTTGTCTCTCCACACTTATTTGGGTCATTATCACCATTCCTGAAAGTTGTCTTGGTGATGTCCCTCTGGTCCCTTGGGCTTTCTATTTTTTTCCCTCCAGTCTCCTTATCTGGTCCATCATGCCTCGATAAACTCATTTGTAGTTTCTAGTCTTGGGCCACTAGTGCTTCCATTGAGGGCTCTTTGCTCTTATACGATAGTGTAGCAGGAAATAAATGCAGATCTGAATTTCGGAAACCTGTGTTCTCTTCCTGACTCCGACCTTGCACAATGTGAGATGAGTGATTCTGGGCATTTCATTCCACTTTGAGAGGCTTTCATGGCCCCACCTCTGATGCAGAGATTAGCATTCTACTTCTTTACTTAAAATGAAGGGAGATCTTAAGACAGGCAGCCATCAGGGCTTTTGAAGTACTATTTCAGTATTTATTTTGACTTCAAGTCAGTATCCTCATGACTTCCAAGTGTTCTTATGATTAAAAACAAAAGCTAAGCTATGGCCTTGAAGGCCCTTCACGGTCCACACCCCTGCACATCCCCATTTGATATCCCTAGACCGTTTATTTCTTGTGCCCCATTTCTACTGGCTTCCGTTTGTTTCTTAAAATACTGCAAGCTTCCTCCTGCTGAAAGGTTTTTCTCATAGTCTCTCTTTGCCCTGATACCTCTTACCACCCTCTAGTTAACATCTACTCATTCCTCTTGTCGCAACCAATGAGCACTTCCTCAAGTGAGCACTTCCTCAAGGGAGCACTTCCTCGCCCCTAGAGTAGCCTTGGCTACTGTGTGCTCTCATAGTACCATGTATCATTCCTCTGTAACAGTGGTCAGTCGTGCCTGCTAAGTTGCTTCACTTGTGTCCAACTCTTTGCAACTCTATGGACCGTAGCCCACCAGGATCCTCTGTCCATGGGATTCTCCAGGCAAGAATGCTGGAGTGTGTTGCCATGCCCTCCTCCAGGAGATCTTCCCAACCCAGGGATCGAACCCATGTCTCTTACATATTCTGCATTGGGAGGCGGAGTCTTTACCACTAGTGCCGCCTGGGAAGCCCTAACAGTGGCCATAGTTATTTGCATTTAGCGTTGTGATTAACTGATTGATGTCTATCTCATTCACTGGATCATAAACCCGATGATGGAGACCAAATCTGCTTTTGTGAATTCTTGTAATCTCAGTAACTGGCACTTAGGTGCTCAGTGGTACCTGCTGAAGTTCGAATGAGTGCTCTGAACTATAGTATGGGCGATTCAGTTGCCCTTGAATTGTCCTGGTCCTGCCATCAAGGATCCACTTTTTTTGTCTTGTTTTTGTTGTGGTTTTTTATTGAAATGTTGCTCAATAATGTGTTAATTTCTGCTGTACAACAAAGTGTATCAGCTATGTACATATATGTATGTCCCCTCCCTCTTGAACCCCCTTGCTGCTCCCCCCACAATTCTACCCATCTGGATCATCACAGAGCACCGAGCTGAACCTGTGCTACACAGCAGCTTCCTGCTAGTTATCTATTTTACACATGGTAATGTACATATGTCACTCAATCTCCCAATTCACTCCACCCCTATGTCCCCTACTGTGTCTACACACCCATTCTCTCTGTCTGCCCTATGTCACAGGGCACACATGGAATCAAGGACCCACTTTTATTAGAATTTAAACTAATACTTCATAAGACCAGAGAGTATGGTCAGATTTTATACAGAGTTCTATGAAGTAAGGGAGTTTTAAATTGTATGTTTCGGTTCAGATCAATTCAAAACTCTGTATTTAATCCGAAATATTGCAGAACTCTTGTTTAGTTCATGCTTTCTAAATACTATAGGTTTGGTTTATGGCTATTAAAGTCAGTTGGCTAGTGGAAAGTGAATATTACAGGAGAAAGCATGTAGTGTTAGTTTACTATGGTGGCTATAAGTCTAGGTTCTAGCATCAGACCTCTTCAGATCAAATACTGCATAGTCATAGGTGACCTTGTGTAAATTATTTAGTTTCCTTCTGTTTTCTTACTTGTAAAATACAAAAAAAAAAAAGCAATGTCCATCTAAAATTGATAAGAATAAAATAAAAAAAAAATAATTTTTGCAAACTGCATAGCATAGCCCTGGACATAAAGTAAGGATCCAGTGAGTATTAGGTCTTACATAATTAAGGGATTAACATAATATATTATTAAATTATTGAGGAAATAATAAATATTCATTGATGTGCTTTGGTATTTTTTGAAAACCACAGGCCCTATATTTTTGCAATACTTCCAGTAGAAAGTCATGATTTTCGATGATTTCTAGACATTCATTGAAAATATCCGTACAGAACCTTGAAACATGTTAATATCTTTGACAGAAAACAAGGAAGTCACTTCTTTTAGGGAAGAAAAGATCTTGATGACTCCACTTTCTTTTTGATGATCCTCACATGCTTCTAATTTCTCTTTGCCCACCATGGGAACATTTTTCCTCATCACTTTTTAAAATCACAAACACTCCCACATCTTGTCTGGGTTCTTATGGAAACCTTATACCTTTTCTTAAAGTGGTGCAGGCAGGTATTCTGACATTTGGAAAAATGAGGTTCATGGTTATTTTTAGACTCAAATAGCAGCAGCAGGTTTCCATCTTTAGGAACTGTAGGAACCCTCCCTCCCTTATGTCTGGGACAAGGTAATGACTTCAATGGAGTAATGGCTTTGCCATTCATAAACTTTATCCCACCGATGACTACCTACCTCCTTAGTGGTCTTTGTATTATGCTATTTTGCCTTTTTAGTATTAAGAGCAGGAGGCCCCAGTTGTTCTTCACATTTGATCATTTTTTCTTCTTCAACTAGAAGAAAATGAGAAGCAGGGAAGGGGCAGGTTACTCTCATGGCTAAATTGTTCCTGCTAATAAAACTACAGGAGCTGTACATTAGGATGTCTTCCATAAATCAGCCTTGGGGAGAATTAGGTGCTGAGAGATGGAGGAACGATGTTTAATCATCACTTGTAGGAAATCATTAGCTGCACACCCTCATTCCGCTACTTACCCATTCATCATTCACCAATCGCTAGTTTTCCCCCAGACCATTAACATTTCTCAACGACTTTCTAAATGCAGAGAAAAACCGCAGAAGGGGTGAAGGATGGGGGGACATTATGGAAACACACAACTGAGAGATGTCTCTGCTGCTTGCCTCCTGCTCCCGTGAATGTAAATAGACCAATGTAAGAGCAAAATGATCGATACCTTGGCCAGCCAGATGCTGCCGCGAGAGCTAAGGAAGATTTTGCCTCCTGTCTGCCTCTTCCCTCTGTACAAATAAATAACCCAGATGCTGTTCCTTTGGCTTTGTGGAAGACAGCTCTGTCTTTTCTTTGTTACCATAACCTCATGATGGTCAAGGCAAATGAAGAGATTAACTGGGTGGTAGAGGAGTGCCAGCTTGGGCAATTAATTGGATCCCCCTAAATTTGCTTCCCCCAGCCTAGAGAGAGTCATAACTGAAGAAGCTGTTGTTGTTGACCGTGCTGACATACTCGCTATGTTGTGTCTGACTGTTTACAACACCATGGGCTGCAGCTCACCAGGCTTCCCTGCCCTTTATCATCTCCCTCGTATCCATTGAGAGTAATGAGAATTTTTTATCCTAGATAAATAGAAGCAGGAAATGTTGCTAATAATTTGTGCTCAACAAATCAGAGATATTAAACAAATATAAAAATGCTCATTTTATTGAAAAGTACTTATTTAAAGAAGATGGGAAAATAGATGAAATGGAAGTCTAAGAGCAATTTCTAGGAAGTCTATAGGAATTTGGGCTTCCCTGGTTGCTCAGATGGTTAAGCATCTGCCTGCAATGTGGGAGAACCAGGTTCGATCCCTGGGTCAGGAAGATCCCCTGGAAGAGGAAATGGCAACCCACTCCAGTACTCTTGCCTGGAAAATTCCATGGATGGAGGAGCCTGGTAGGCTACAGCCCATGGGGTCGCAAAGAGTTGGACACGACTGAGCGACTTCCCTCCCTCCTCCCTCCCCTCTCCTATAGGACTTTAGAGATTATAGTCCCTGCTGCTTCAGATTATGTTATTTCTAAGGCCACAGGGTTCCTTTTTTGCTGATGGAGGTAAATGCCCAATGCAACTCTTAGCTTTATAGACCAGGATTTTTGTCATTTGTCAGGAGATGGATCAGAAATGGAATGAAGTGAGGGAAAGATTACTTCCCATGGGTAGGAAATGAACAGGCAAAGGTTGGGGGGTGTGAATGTGAACACATGTGACAGAGCGTGTCTGATGGGGAGAGGCAGAGGGAAACAGAGGAGCTGGCGTGCTTAGATGGTCTCTCTGAGGAACAAGAAAGTGGGTTCGATTAGAAAGTTAATCCCACTGTTTGGGGCTATTGAGCCTTGCAATAGACCCGCTTCCAGAAACAAACCAAGGGTTGAAATGGAGAGAGATAAAGGCAGAAAGAAACAGAATAGCTGTACAAGTAGGTAGAGGATGATAAAATATGAGCTATATATGGGTGCAGTCATATGTAGTAAAAGTTTATTAATGCATATATACGGAATCTGGAAATATGGTGCTGATGAGCCCATTTGCAGGGCGGGAATAAAGACACAGATATAGAGGATGGGCTTGTGTGGACACAGCAGATGAAGGGGAGAGTGGGACAAACTGGGAGAATGGCACTGACGTGAATACACTACGAGTAAACAGAAAGCTAGAGGGAAGCTGCTGTGTAGGGAACCCAGCTCTATGCCCTGTGATGACCCGGATGAGTGGGATGGGGTACAGGTGGGAGGGAAGTACGAGAGGCGGGGATATATGTATAAATACAGCTGATTCACTTCACTGTACAGCAGAAACTAATACAACATTGTAAAGCAGTTATATTGCAATTAAAAAATGAAAATCTCTGGTGGTGGGTCTGAGGGAGGGCATTACCTTTCTTCTTTTTTATTCGGTTTCTCAAACATTCTGTGTTGATCACATCGTGCATGCATGCTAAGTCATTTCAGTCATGTCCAACTCCTTATGACCCCAAGGACGCCAGGCTCCTCTGTCCATGGGACTCTCCAGGCAGGAATACTGGAGTGGGTTGCCATTTCCCTTTCCAGGGGATCTTCCCCACTCAGGGATCGAACCTGCATCTCCTGCATTGGCTGGCAGATTCCTTACCACTGGTGCCACCTGGGAAACCCATCGATCACCTTACTTTTAAAAAAACATTCACTTAAGAAGTATATATCTCTTGAAATGTAAAAATAAAATAAAAACACCATAATACAGAAACATGTTGTTGCATGTGGGGTTACCTAAGGAGTAAGATAGAGATAGAATGTGGTCATTGGCTGAAATATTTAACTGAGTGTGTCTAATGCTCTGTTTGTGTGTGTGTGTTTGTGTAACAAGGATCTGAGACAAGTATGTAAACTGTTAACATGTATTAAATTTATAAAATGAGAAAGTACATGGGTCCCTGTTATTAATTCTTCATACTTTTTGTATATTTATGTTACCTTTTGGTATTAAAAAATTAAAAATAAACATATTTTTTATAATTAGCAAGAATGCTGATAATAGTGTTATAGATTCAATAATCTACGGATACTTCATTTTCTAACATAATTTTATTAAGGTCACTTTGCCTCAGTGGCTGAGGTCATTAAGAAAAAATGAAATTTCTAATTCGTTTTGATCAGGAAGTTTTCTTTTTCAGATCTTGCAGGTGAAGAGCAGAGTGTCTTTTTAATGTTAACTTGGGCCAACTTTGAGCTGTGTAGATGTAGGTTATACAGAAAGCACCTGATTGTTCAATCTGCACTCTGATGAACTTATTTCCAGACAATGAGGAAGAGCACAGAACATCTGTAATCAGTTCCTCTAGATGGCTTTGGTTCCCCAAGAGCTGCTCCAATTACAGGTGGGAAGGTGGGAAGATGGTGGACTTGCGTTGTTAGGAAAAACTAGAGTGCTAAGAAATGTGGAGAGACCCACAGGGTGTGTGTTTTGATGGGAATGTCCTTGAGTCTGTTCTGCCCATACCATGATGTGGATCCACATTAGGATGACATGTGTGGTATTCTATCTTTGAAAATGACACAGGTCCAGAGCAGGAAAGCACTTGACATGTGTTATTTTTCCCTTTTTTTTCCTTTAAGGATTTTTTTCTGATGTGGAAAATTTTTAAATTCTTCATTGAATTTGCTACAATATTTCTTCCGTTTAATATTTTGTTGTTGTTGTTTTTGGCCACAAGACATATGGAACCTTAATCCCTGCCCAGGGATCAAACTCTCACCCCCTTCATTGAATGTTTTAACCACTGGACTGCTAAGGAAGTCCCTTGCTGGTTTTACTGATAGTTGGGACTCTCTCCTGTTCCCTTTCATGATTGTCCTTAACATAAATCTTTTTTTGTAAACACATGATTACTGTGTTCTTAGTGACCATGCACTGTGACAGACACAGGGACACAGTCAATCCAGGCGGTTTCATCGGGGCCCTCACAGTCATGTGAGAAAGAGAAGCAGGTGACAGACAACTGCGGTCCCAACTTGGTGAGCTCTGTTGTTGAAGACACTCAGTGTGCTAGGGCGGGGCAGGAAGGTTACCCAGGTTACACCTGGTGGGTCAGAGAAAACATCCTGGAGAAAGTAGCACCTTTTATTTTATTGGCTAAATAAGAAAGATGATGGAGTGTGAAGGTTAGGGCTCTCCAAAATTTGAATCAATAGGATATACAGAGATCTAGTGTGTGTGAGTGTGCTCACTCAGCCGTGTCCAACTCTTTACGACCCTGTGGACTGTAACTCATCAGGCTCCTCTGTCCATGGAATTTTCCAGGCAAGAATACTGGAATTGGTTGCCCTTTTCTATTTCAGAGAATCTTTCCAACCCAGGGCTTGAGCCCACATCTCTTGAGTTCCCTGCACTGGCAGGCAGAATCTTTACCACTGTACCACCTAGAAGTCTATTGGGTTGGCCAAAAAGTTTGAGTTTTTCCATAACATATGGCATACAGTTAAGTCCCATACATATGAATGTTCACTCAAGTTTCGAACTTTCAAAGGTGCCAATGTATGTTCTATCAGATGCGAGTTCTATCAGGAGGGCAAATCACAGCTTGCCCTCTGTCTCCTATTGCTGATGACCCTTTAGCTCTACCATGTCCCACCTCCTCTCCCTCCTCTGTCAGGCAGGAACTCTTCTGGCCTGTTCACTCAATGCCAGCCCCTGTGTGCCATCTGTTGTACTGTACTACTATACTTTTCAAGGTACTGTACTGCCAGATGAAGAATACTTTATTTTTTGTGTTTATGTATTATTTATGTGAACAGTATTATAAACCGATTACAGCACAGTACTATATAGCTGACGGTGTTAGTTAAGTATTTGGCTCAAGCCATTATGGAAGCCAAGATATCCCACCAACTCCAAGCTGGAGACCCAGGAAAGCTGGTGGTATAATTTGGTCTGAGTCCAAGGGCCTGAGAGTCAGGAGTGCTGATGCCTGATGGCAAGACGAGATGATGTCTTACCTCAAGCAAAAAGGACAAATTCACTCTTCCTTCATCTTCTTGTTCTTCCAACCCTCAAAGGATTGGAGGGCACCCCACCTGCACTGGTAAGGATGAATTTCACTTGCTCCCCCATTCAAATGCTATGCTCTTTGGGAAACACCCTTATAGGCACACCCAGAAATGATGTTTTTTACCAGCTATGTGGGCAGGCTTCCTAGATGGCTTAATGATAAAGAATCCACCTTGCAATGCAGGAGATGCAGGAGACTTGGGTTCAATCCCTGGGTCACAAAGATCCCCTGGAGGAGGAAATCGCAATCCACTCCAATATTCTTGCCTGGGGAAATCCCATGGACAGAGGAGCCTGGTGGGCTACAGTCCATGGGGTCACAAAGAGTCAGACACAACTGAGCATACATGCGTGCAGCCATCTGGGCATCCCTTAGCCTAGCCTACTTGACATACAAAATTAGCCCAAATGGAGCATATTTCACATATATGGACCCGTAGGTTCAAATACCTAGGGCTGTAAGGGGCTGAGGTATGGTTGATAATGTTAAGTCATTAAGTCATGTCCAACTTTTGAGGTTTGGCAGAAAATATTGAAGTACAGAATATAGTCGTGGCATGATGTTGAAACATTTTGAGGTGGTAATGACTAGACCTCTGCTTTAAAAATAGAATCCTTCTTATAGTATAGATGCTTCCCTATTGGAGGGTGAGGCTGAAGACAAAAATATACTTGTGGCTAGGAGGTAAATTATAACCAAGGGAGCAATAAAACATAAATTAACCAGAATTATAGGGATCTTATAAGACCTTCTGGCTTCAGAGTGCTCTCAGTAGACTGAACCAGATAGAGTCACTAGGTTGTTTGGAAGAAAGGGAGAGTGCAACCGAGCTTGTTATCGTTGCTGTTGCTCAGTTGCAAGCTGTGTCCCACTCTTTGTGACCCCATGCACCACGTAGCCTGCCAGGCCCCTCTGTCTGTGGAGTTCTCCAGGCAAGAATACAGGAGTGGGTTGCCATTTCCTTCTCCAGGGGATCTTCCCATACTAGGGATCAAACCTGGCAAGCCCACAACCTAGGTTAAGGTAGTTCTAGCACTCCCCCTTCGTCAGGGTCTTTTCCAAAGAGCCATTTCTAAGGAGAAAGGGGCATCAGAGGCTAAGGTGATTAGATACCATCACTGACTCAATGGACATAAATCTGAGCAAACTCCAGGAGATAATAGAGGACAGACAAGCCTGGCACATGAGATCGTAAAGATTTGGACACCACTTAGTGGCTGAACAACTTCTAGCTCTTTAATACCCAGGTTTGTTATAATATCTCATAATAGTAATAATAACAACCACAACCAATACGTACTGAGTTCTTTCTATGTGCCAGGCATTAGTCTAAGAGTTCATGTGTTTTTTTCTCACTTAACTCTCACAACAACCCAATAAAATAGCTTGCAGTTCTCTCATTTAAGAGACAAAGCCCAGAGAGATTAAATGATTTTCCCAGGATCACAAGGCTAGCTGATGAGTGTAGCCAGGGGTCAAACCCAGGCAGTCTGACCCCAGAAACCCTACTCTTACTCCCATGCTATCCCACTTTCTATAATCAAAACCATTTTGTGTTTCCACTTTCAAAGTAATTCCACTATTTTTGCTTGTTTGATTGTTTATATGTTACTTGAAATATGTTTTCTTTAGACCAGACACTGATCTTTTGATGAAGATGATATAACCTGATGATTTTGTACATTTAACGCTGACTCCTTGACAAGTTGATAATTGATGTCATCATTAAACTCATTGGTAATGAAATTATTTCATTTAACATTTTTATTTCATTCTAGACCCATCAATTATAAGGGATACAAAATTTATATGAAAAGATAGATGGGCATATAAAATGTTTCTAATATAGAAGAACAAGTCATAGTGATTTATATTTCAGTGTGGAGATTCTCTTATTCATCCATCCATCCATTCATTTGTCAAATATCTATTGAGTGCTAACTCTGTGCTGGATGTGGCTAATGTACTAGGGATATAAAGTAAAAGAGACATGGTCCTAACCCTCCAAGATGTCTCAGTCAGCCGGGCCTAATCAAATTCCTATTTCTGCTGCTGTCTATAAAGTGAGATGGCAATGAGAATAAGGAAGCCTTCACAGCAAAAGTTCTATTTAGTGAAGTCAAGAAATAAAATTAAGTCAAATATCAGAGATGATTAGAATTTTAAAAAATAATCTTTTTTTCTTAAGATTTTTTACAGATGTGGACCATATTAAGAATCTGTATGGAATTTATTAAAGTATTGTGTGTGTTTTCCTTTTTGGTTTTTGGCCACAAGGCATGTGGAATCTTAGCTCCCAAACCAGGGGTGGAACCCGCACCTCTGGCATTGAAATGTGAAGTCTTAACCACTGGATCCGGGGGAAGTGATAGTAATCTTTTTTTCTTTTTAAAGAAAAATCCTAGCAAGAGTATCTCAACACATACATGCACACACACACAAAACTGCTCTGAGAATCTACTGCCAAACCAAAGAGCCCCTTTAAAAAATCTAGCTGGATAGACAAGAGGAAAAGCAAAAAAGGATAACCCAGACATTATGATTTGGGGTAAATTAGTAAAAAGGTCTATATTAAAATTTAACTAGAAAATTTATGCTGCATTAAAAAGTAATTGTATTTAAGAATTAATGAAAAAGTATCCAGTTGTGTCTAATGCTTACTTCCCTGAGCAATTGTTTGAAGTATTATTTTTTAAACATTATTAGCAATAGGTGAAGTTCCAGTTGCTAAATATGTTTTGTAAGAGTGCTTTACTGTGCAGAGATGAGCCCTGCAAAATCAAGGGAAATAGATAGCTGCAGTTTAACCTCTGGCCATCAAACGCTTCAGCAAGACAAGCATTCTGACGATGCAGAGAGGAGACACATGGACTGTTCAGCCTTTGTCTTATGTGATTATATACTATCCTGAATCAAGTAAAGCTACACTAGGGAAAGATAGCTTCCACCCCCTCTTTGCTTCTTTGTATTCCTCTTACTGTGGCTCAGATGGTAAAGAATGTGCTTGAAATGTGGAAGACCCAGGTTCAATCCCTGGGTCAGGAAGATCCCCCTGGAGAAGGGAATGGTAACCCACTCCAATATTCTTGCCTGGAGAATTCCATAGATAGCAGGGCCTAGTGAGGTACAGTTCATGGGTTTGCTAAGAGTCAGACAAGTCTGAGCAGCTAACACACACACACACACACACACATCCACACACATTCCTCATACTATAAGAACCTTAGCATGCTTTTTGCTATTATTAGATTACCTAAACAAATGCAGAGGAGACTTCTTGCCAAAAGTATGATTTGAAGTTCAGAGCATAGCAAATATTCCAGAGTTAAATGGATACAAAATCCCTATCTTGAAAGAAATAATAGAACATTTGTTGAGCTCCAAATGGGTTTCCCTCGTGGCTCAGCTGGTAAAGAATCTGCCTGCAATGCAGGAGACCTGGGTTTAATCCCTGGGTTTGGGAAGATCCCCTGAAGAAGGCTACCCACTCCAGTATTCTAACCTGGAGAATTCCATGGACTGTATAGTCTATGGGGTCGCAAAGAGTTGGACACGAGTGAGTGACTTTCACTGTTGAGCTCACAGTGTTTTGTGGCTCATTTGGCTTACAGTTCTCATTGACTTGTCATGAACTTATTAACGTTCCCATTTTAGAGTTGAGAAAATTGAGTCTTGCCTCAGGTTTCTCCCCAAGTTCACACAGTCCATCAGAAGTAAGAATAGAAGTTTTAGAGTAAGATTCTCTGATGTACAACTGGGGGCTATTTCTTATTCTTGATGTACTTACTAGTAGTTTTCTGAAAAATCTTCCACTATCACTCTGATGACATAAGAGGCCAAAGTTGAGAAGTCAGGCAGACTTGTGTTCCATTCAAATGTGAGATCTTGCAGAAATCAACTCAACGGTAGGAAACGTACAGACCTCTTCTTGCCCTTGCCAGGGAATATTTACTTATATTCTAGAGTGAAAATTCAATTTAACCCTTCCCCCTACCCCTGCCCAACTCCAACCTTGTCTTTCTCTCTGGAGTTTAGGGTAGATGATCTATGAACAGTGCTACTTTCAGGGTGCTCAGCTACAGTATACCCACTGCATGTGCTGGAACCAAGCCCTCACTGGATCTGGGGATTGGGCACTGGGATCTGGAAGCTGCTTTTGCTGTGAGTAATAATCTGTCTTTATCTTTGACCAGGAGGTATCATGTTAACTGGCAAGTAGGTTACAATCCCATGTGTGTGCTCAGTCACTCAATCATAGCTACTATTTGCAACCCCATGAACTGTAGCCCTCCAAGCTCCTTTGTCCATGGTATTTCCCATGTAAGAATACTGGAGTGGGTTGCCATTTCCTCTTCCTGGAGATCTTCTTGACTCAAGGACTGAACCCGTGTCTCTCGTGTCTCCTTCATTGGCAGGTGGATTTTTTACCAGTGTGCCACCTGGGAAGACCAGTTTATAACCCCATACTGTCCACAATGTCTAGCATAGTACTATATTTTTAATGTTTCATCTCCAATGGCTTTTTGAAAGAGCAATTACTATACATGAGAGATTTCTCTAAGCCCCTTCGGACACAGCAGTAAGTTCCATAGAAAAGGCTCCTGACCTGTGGGGCTTACATTCCAGGGTGTGAGTAAACAACAAGTTAAACAGATAATTTTTATCTGATGATAGCTTCCATGAAGGGAATCTAACAGTAAACCTTGGGATAGTGAGTGACTTGATTTGGGATAGAGGCTAGTCTAGCCAGGACAGATATGACCTCTCTGTATATTGAAAGTCGCTCAGTCATGTCCAGCTCTTTGTGACCCCATGGACTGTACAGTCTATGGAATTCTCCAGGTCAGAATACTAGAGTGGGTAGCTTTTCCCTTCTCCAAGGGATCTTCCCAACCCAGGGAGTGAATCCAGGTCTCCATGTTGCAGCAGATTCTTTACCAGCTGAGCCACAAGGGAAGAATCTTTAGACTGTTGAGAAAGTCACAGTAAGACGGCAGTTCCTGTTGTGTTGTTCAGTCGCTAAGTCATGTCTGACCCTTTGTGGACCCATAAACTGCAGCACGCCAGGCTTCCCTGTCCTTCACTACCCATGGTTCTTATATAAGGTTGATTCTGTCCTCAGAGGAGACATATGGCAATGTCTGCACACACTTGTGATTGTCATGAATGAGGGAAGGTGGAATTACTACCAGCATCTACTGGCCAGAGGCCAGGGCTGCTGCTGAACATTCTACAGTTCTAAGACTCTTCCACAACAAAGAACTACCAGATCCAAAATGAGCATAGGGATGAGACTTAGAAACCCCGTGAAAGGGTCACAGCACTGAGTCAGATGTAAAAAGACACTGTGATTGCGTATTTGGGGAGATAATATCTTAGCTGAAGAGTGGCAGAGCCGCCAGAGAAGCGCTGAGTAAGGACTGTCCTTTGAGCTGATTCATAGAGATAGTTAGGAGTTTTCCAGGTAGAAATGAGGGACGTATTTATAGGAGCAGACTCTCTGAATGGCCGGGGTATATGGCACAGTTTTCCTACCAGACAACTTCCCAATCCCCAAGGATACTGGGGACCCCATTATGGTAGGACATGAGAAGTAAGCCAGGTAAGGACAGGTCTCTGTTTCCACTGGAAATTTTAAAAGCGCTTGATCTGGAATCAACTCTGGGTGTATGTTTACACAGAGCCATAACATACCTGAGCTTCCCAGGTGCCTCACTGGTAAATAATCCACCTGCCAGTGCAGGAGACCTGGGTTCAGAAGATCCCCTGGAGGAGGAAATGGCAACCCACTCCAGTATTCTTGCCTGGGAAATCCCATGGACAGGGGAGCCTGGCAGGCTACAGTCCATGGGGTCACGAAAGTATCGTACATGACTTAGAGACATAAGCACATAACATACCTACCACATTCAAGCATCTCTCGTGTTAGGGACAAGGGGGCAGACTGGCCAGCTCTTCTCAAATCAGTTTTCTGTTCATCTCAGGCACACACCTAAATTACTGATCTCACCTCCACTCTCAGGAAGAGACAGCCATGTGACTGGGTACAGCTGTGAGCAGGGAGGTGTCGACCTCCAGGCCCTACTCATAAAGCCTCCTACACGTGGTCCTCACTCTTCTTCCCCAGCCAGTGGGTGGAAGGAAAGGACTAAGCCCCCAAGAATGGAGGTCTCGAATGATGGCAGGAGGCTAGACCATACATCACTGCATGAAAAACACTGTGCTGGAACCTACTTGAACAAAAGCCAAGCTTGTATGGTACTAGGCCCCTGGGATTTCAGGCTTGATAGCAAGATAGCACGGAGAAGGTAATGGCACCCCACTCCAGTACTCTTGCCTGGAAAATCCCATGGACGGAGGAGCCTGGTAGGCTGAAGTCAATGGGGTCGCTGAGAGTTGGACATGACTCAGTGACTTCATTTTCACTTTTCACTTTCATGCATTGGAGAAGGAAATGGCAACCCACCTCAGTGTTCTTGCCTAGAGAATCTCAGGGACGGCAGAGCCTAGTGGGCTGCCGTCTATGGGGTCGCACAGAGTCGGACACGACTGAAGTGACTTAGCAGCAGCAGCAAGATAGCATATATTGGTGCATATATATGGAATTTAGGGAAAATGGCACTGATGGACTTATTGTAGGGCAGGAACAGAGACACAGACATGGTGAATGGACTGGTAGGCATGGTGGCAGGGGAAGGAGAGGGTGGGATGAATTAAGAGAGTGACATTGGCATATATACTCTCCCTTGTATAAAATAGACAGCTAGTGGGAAGCTGCTGTAGAGCACAAGGAGCTCAGTTTGGTGCTCTGTGATGACCTAGAGGGGTGGGATGGGGTGGGAGTTGGAGGGGACATATGCATACATATAGCTGGTTCACTTTGCTGTACAGCAGACTCTAACACAACATTGTAAAGCAATTATTGCAGCTTAAAAACATAAGGAAGTGATACTATAATTAGTATAGATAGTGCTAAGTATTTTAGGTTCACTATTCCTAATCCTTTCAATGACTTTGCAATACGGTTGCTATTACTCATATTTTAAACATATGAGAAAGGGCTCCAAGCGATTAAATAACAGATACTAGTAACTGGAGAGGGCTTCCCTGGTGGCTCAGAGGTTAAAGCTTCTGCCCGCAATACAAGAGACCTCAGTTCGATCCCTGGGTTGGGAAGATTCCCCTGGAGAACGAAATGGCAACCCACTCCAGTATTGTTGCCTGGAGAATCCCATGGATGGAGGAACCTGATGGACTACAGTCCACGGGGTCACAAAGAGTCAGACATGACTGAGCGACTTCACTTCAGTTCACTTAGTAACTGGAGAGAATTAGTAATTGAATGTACGGTCTTTCCAACATGCTAAGTAGCTATACGTTGTCCTTGTGCAAGAAGCAGCTTTGAATGACTGTATAACTTTATGGAGGGAGAGCTTCTCTAAACTGGTTTGCGTCTTTCCTTGTCTTCCCTTTTTCTTCTGTTTTGGAGGATGAACAAGTAGCTTTCTTCCAACTCGTCATGTCTGGTGTAGGACACCAGTGCAGTGTTCTCATTGTCTGAAATATTTGACTCAGCACAAGAGGTAACGTGATTGGTGAATAGAAACCATTCTTGCATAAATGGTACCTTTCTTGTCAGATACAAAGGGATGAATACAGAACCTTCACAAATACTGTTGCTTATCATTTTCCTTATGTCTTTTCCTTCAATGAATTGAAAGTGTACATGAAGCAAAGGGCCTGCTATGTCTCCCAGCTGCTGGAAGTCACATTTCCCAGTAGGAGAGTTTATGGGTCCCCAAGACTGCTGGAAGGAGGAGTTACCAGTAATCAGATAGTGTCATAAAGGAGACAGGTGTTTCCATGAATGAGCTCTGGGTAAGCCCAGGAGCTCTTCTGTGGTCAGAGGTGCGACCAGGGCCTGAGAGGAGCAGCCTTCATATCTCTGATATGACTCATTTAAAAAAGAAAAAAAAAGACCAGCACCACTGGGTCTCAGAGTGCAGGAAACAGGGCCAGGAAAACACGTGGGCTTGGCTTTCCAGTCTGCCCAGTGGGAAACTATTGGTCCTCCGTTCTTAGTCCTTGAAAATTACCTGGGACTGAGCATGACCTTCTACTTCCAGAACTGGGTAACTGGTCTAGACTTGACCCGTTATTTATTTCTATCTCCATCTCCCACCTCTGATCCCAGACACACACTGTTATAAGAACAGCCATACTACCCAAGCAACATCGGTAGGAATTATCCTTAGGGCCAAAGTTCTCTCTGATTATAGATATATCTAATTAGCTGGGCCAGGTAATCCTTGGGGCATTGGGGATAGTCCTTAAGTAGAACTTAACAGGGAGCTCAGTTTGGTGCTCTGTGATGACCTAGAGGGCTGAGCTGGGGAAGGGAGGTTCAAGAGGGAGAGGACATATGTATTCTTATGGTTGATTTATGTTATACAGCAGAAACTAGCATAACATTGTAAAGCAATTATCCAATTAAAAATAAACTTTAAAAAACCTTGAAAAGAAAAAGCAAAGAGAGCTTAAAAATGGAAACTCACAGAAGAAAGCAGTCTTAGAAGATTTGAGGAAAAAAAATACTCAGATCATATTATTTGAGATTATATCTAGAAATATAGTCATCAATGAAATAAACCAAATGCTCTAAGTTTTCAGTTTGAGGGAAACTGCATTTTCTTGTTTGTGTCTAAGTTAATTTGAATTGGACTTGTTCTCATCTGCAACCTAAAGGAACATTTACAGGGCATGTTCCTCTAGGCCAAGATAAGAATTTGAACCTTTTTTCCCTCAAAAACAATGAGAAGTAATTAAAGGATTTAAGCTAGAGACATGCTTAAGTCTGTGTTTCAGAGAGATCACACTGACTGCACTGTGGAGGGTATATGTCAGAGGGACAGCAGTGATGTATATGGAGGTGATTATGGTGATCCAGATAAGAGAGATGAATTGCATAGCCCTAAGTAGTGAAACTCAGAATGGAGAAAATAACACACATTAGGGAGATATTTAGGATATTAAATTAATGCATGAATCAACTAAGTATGGAAATTAAGAAGGAGGGAGTTGTTAAAAACCACTCCTGAGTTTCCGGATTGGAAAAGTGATTGAATTAGAGGTCACCCAGGGAAAAATAGAGAAACCTACAGGAACAGCAAATGTAGAAGGGGTGTAAAGATCACAAGTGCACTTTGTAGGTGATACACCTTTATCACGTTCACGTGGAAATGTCAGTTACATAGCTAGAACATGGGACTCGAGTTTCAGAGAAGAGCTCTGGAGAGGAGATATACATTCGCAAGTCATCTATGAACTGATGATAATTAAGTTTATGGGCACGTATAAAATCACAAAATAAAAGGTTAATAGTCAATAGAGAAAAGCCCTGGGGCTGGGCCTTGGGGGATATATTGAGCCCAACATTTAATAGCTAAATAAACAAGAATGAGTCTGCAGATGAAGGCAGAGAAATGGCGACCAGAGAGGTAGTGGAAAATCAAGGAGGCCTTTTTAAAATTAATCAACTTATTTTTTATTGAAGTACAATTGCTTAATAACATTGTGTTAGTTTCTGCTGTACAACAACGTGAATCAGCTATATGTGTGTATATATATACATATATATATACATA
Organism: Ovis aries; assembly: GCF_016772045.2. Taxonomy (NCBI): domain Eukaryota; kingdom Metazoa; phylum Chordata; class Mammalia; order Artiodactyla; family Bovidae; genus Ovis; species Ovis aries. Next base: position 17,102,428 of record NC_056071.1, read on the forward strand.
TATATATGTATATATATCCTCCCTCTTGAGCCTCCCTCCCAACCCCCCATCCCACCCCTTTAGGTCATCACAGTGAAGGAGATTTTTTTGTGCCAACCAAGGAGGGAGAAAAATGTTTAGGATCTTGTGGTCACAATTTCTGTTTGCTGTTGACAAGTCCAATAAACTGAGCACTGAGAAATACTGATCAGATTTAGCAATGTACATGCCACTGGTGACCTTAGGACTCATTTCAATACTGTTATTAGGGCTAGAGTCAGATGCAGCGGGTTGAGGAGTGAGTGAGGCATGAGAAAATGGAGAAGGCTTATCATAACTAATGCTTCCAAGCCATTAAGCCCTTCAAATGCAGTAGCAAACTACCAGCAGCTAAATACTGGGTTGGCCAGAAAGGTCAGTCAGATTTTTCCATTTAAAAATCTGACTGAACTTTCTAGCCAATCAAATACAGGAAAACACAGGAACCTTCTGGCCAACTTAATACATACTTGAAAAAATTGAGATTTGCTGTTAGATTTGCCTAGATCTCCCAGAATAATCCCAGGTGGCTCAGCAGTCAAGAATTCACCTTTCAATGTAGGAAACACAGGAGAAGCAGGTTTGATCCCTGGGTGAGAAAGATCCCCTGGAGAAGGGAATGGCAACCTACTCCAGTATTCTCACCTGGAAAGTCCCATTGCCAGAGGAGCCTGGCGGGCTACAGTCCATGGAGTCACTACTCAGCGACTAAGCACACACATCCAGAAGGAAGCGGGCAAGCGTGCATGCTTCTCTGTCCATGGTACACCTACACTCAATCAGCATTTATTACATATATACCCTGTGTTAGGCTCTGGGTTATTACTGACTTTGGGTCTTGATTCTAAGGAGCTGTCATCTAGATGCGACATAGCTTTAAAAAGACAGTGGTCTAGTTTCACGTGGTAATACAGTGAAGGAATACCGAGGGGATATTCCTAAACGGATCAGCAAAGGCCTCCTGAAGAATGTGACAGCTGAGCCAAGTCTTGAAGTGTATGTGGGATTTACGTTTATCCTTGTGGAAAGATAACTCTTTCATGCATGAACTGGAACTATAAAATATGGACATCAATAACCCAATAGAATAAATGTATAGAAAACCAGAAGTCAGTTTACTTACACTCATCACAGGGCCTAAGCACCACTAGTTGGCTCTATATGCACTGAAAAAAGGAAAAAGCAGAGCTTTCAGGTATCTATTGAAAGAATCGCTCCTAGACTTCTTATCTCTGTGGGGTTTCAGAATGAAATATATCAGCTCCACAGGAAAGCCCCTGACAGATGGGAACCTATTTAACAAACCATGGAAAATGAATAGTTTGGCTCTGAAAGGGACCACACAGTCACAGAAAAATCTATTCTCAGAGTTATGGGTGTTGGCAGGACCCAATGACCCACATTCAGAAAAATTTGTCTATTAATTAGGGCAGGTGGTTCCATCCCAGAAGGCTCTGCCTAGCAACTGTAACCAAGAGTTTCTGCAACTTCAGTCCTGTGAAAGAACTTCAGTGTGAGAAATCGGAGTGGCATGGATAGTAATAAGAGAAGTCTCTGAGCTTGAACCTGACTGCTTTATCTGTGCTCCTATTTTTGCTTGCTCCAGATGAGTTATTTCTGACAGGCCAACAGATCCCCAAAACAGAGTCACTCTCCCTGCAAAAAACTTAAGCTCTGTGTGGTCTTTGCATCTTGCCCATTAATCCCAGTGATGGATGGTTTCAAATAGGGATATTAAAACTGTGTTTGAGGGTCAGTACAGGATGGTTCACACCTGATTCGAAGAGCCAGCTCATTGGAAAAAACCCTGATACTGGCAAAGATTGAAGGCAAAAGAAGAGGATGGCAGAGGATAAGATGGTTAGATAGTATCACTGATTCTATGGGCATGAATTTGAGCAAACTCTGGGAGACAGTGAAGGACAGGGAAGCCTTGCCTGCTGCAGTCTATGGGGTCACAAGAGTCAGCCATGACTTAGTGACTGAACTACAAGAATGGGATAGCTGAGAGATGGACCAGGAAAAACAGTGTTTTTCATGCCTTCTAGGTTTGATTCATTCATTCATGGAACAAATATTTATTTCACATTTTTCATAGATAAGGGACACACTATTGAACAAAACAGAGTATTTGCGCTCAAAACCTTAAAATCTCAGAATATACACCTCATATTGGGATATTGGGATTGCTGGGTCATATGGTAGTTGTATTCCAAGATTTTTTTAAGGAGCCTCCATACTGTTCTGTATCAAGTGATTGTATCAAGTTACATTCCCACTAACAGTGTAAGAGGATTCACTTTTCTCCAGCATTTATTGTTTGTAGATTTTTAAATTATGGCCTTTCTGACCAGCATAACATTATATGTCACTGTGGTTTTAAAAACTATAATTCGGAAAGGTACATGTACCAATGTTTATTGCAGTGATGTTTACAATAGCCAGGACATAGAAGTGACCTAAATGTCCATCAACAGATGATTGGATAAAGAAGATTTGGTACGTGTATACAATGGAATATTACTCAGCCATAAAAAGGAACAACGCTGAGTCATTTGTAGTTATGTAGATGGATCTAGAGTCTTCCAAACAGAGTGAAGTAAATCAGAAAGAGAAACGAATATCATATATTAATGCATATATATGAAATCTAGAAAGATGTTACAGATGAGCCTCTTTGCAGGGCAGGAATAGACACGCAGATGGAGAGAACAGACATGTAGACACTGGGGGCAGCAAAGAGAGTGGGGCGAATTAGGAGAGTGGGATTGATGCACATATACTACCGTGGGCAAGAGAGCGATCTAGTGGGAAGCTGCTGCGCAGCACAGGGAGCTGAGTGCTGCTCTGTGATGACCTGGAGGGGTGGGATGGGGGAGGCAGAAGTGAGCTCCAGGAGGGAGAGGGTATATGCATACATACAGCTAATTCACTTCACTGTACAGCAGAAACTAACGTAACAATGTGAAACGACTGTGCTCTACTATAAATGCATCACATCTATGGGAGGAGACCTGCAGTCATTTCAGTGCAGTGAGACAGTTGCTACAACAAGGGGAGTTTAGAGAGCTCTAAGTTCAGGGGGACCTGGGAAGAGGTAGGAACCCAGTATTTGAAGAATCCTGGAAGGCTGTTGTGGGAGTTAACTGAAAGGGAAATGAAGATTTTTGCATCGATGAAAAAGGAGATGGTGGTGTTCTATGAAGTGCTAACAGTGTATCAAAGCTTAGGAGATGTTAGCAGGGCATATTTGTTGAATGACCAATGGCTGGACATTGAGAAGGATGAAATAGGAGTACATTAAGTCCTGTACACGTGAACCTTCACGTTGTGCAATTTCAAAGATGTGAACTTGTGTTCTGTCGACGTCAGGAGTGAGTGACGTGGCAGCGTGCCCTCCGTCTCCTGTTGCTGAGGCCCTTTCATCTCTGCCCTCTCCCACCTCCCCTCCCTCCTCCATCACCAACTCTTCTTGCCTGTTCACTTGATGCCAGCCCCTGAGTGCCAGCTGTTGTACTGTACTACTGTACTTTTCAAGGTACTGTGCTATTTTTGTGTTTGTTTTTTATATATTATTTGTGTAAAATGTATTATAATCCTATTATAAGTTTGTGTTAGTTGCTCAGTTACATCCGATTCTTTGTGACCCCATGGACTGTAGCCCACCAGGCTCCTCTGTCTATGGGGTTTCCCAAGCAAGAGTACTGGAGTGGGTTGTCATTATCTTCTCCAGGCGATCTTCTGGACCCAGGGATCAAACCTGGGTTTCCTGCATTGCAGGCAGATTCTTTACCATCTGAGCTACCAGGGAAGCCTATTCTAAGCCTGTAATGCGTAATTATTATAATGAGTGCAGTACTATATAGCTGATTCTGTTAGTTGGGCACCTAGGTTAAATTTGTTGGACTTACAAACAAATCTGATTTGTGAATGTGTTCTCATATAGGAACTCATATGTAGGGGACTTACTGTACAATAACTGAAATGGAGAGATAAACTGGGGTTAGATCATGTAGGGTCTCAAATGCCAGTCTGAGGAGATATAATGTTATCCTTCGCGTCGTCACACAACAGCTTTGTTTCTTTTAATTATTTTATTGAAGTATAGTTGATTTACATTGTGATGCTGGTTTTAGGTGTACAACACATTAATCCATATATATATGTGTGTATATATATCTATATGTCATATTTCAGGTTCTTTTCCCTTATAGGCTATTATAAAATATTTAGTACAGTTCCCTGCACTATACAGTGGGTCCTTGTTGTTTATCTGTTTTATGTATAGTGTGTATCTTCATTCCAAACTCCTAATTTATCATCTGCTACTACAGTCCACAGACATGACTGAGCAACTAAGCGTGCGTACACTTGCCACTTTGGTACCCACAGCTTGTTTTCTATGTCTGTGGGTCTATTTCTGTTTTGTAAATAGTTTCATTTTTTTATCTGCTTCTTTTTTTTGTTCTGATTCCACTTATAAGCCATATCACATGATTTTTGTCTTTACCTGGCTTACTTCACTTAGTATGATAATCTCCGGGTCCTTACAGCCGTTTTAACTGGAAAGCAGACGCTTTCCACATGTGTACTCTGGTACTCTGGAAAATATTCACCAATAACTAATTCATTCATATTAAAAAACATATGAAGGCTCTGTTTATACCAGGTGTTGTGCTAAGCTCTGGGACTACAGTGGTGTACACAGCAGGCATGGTCCTTGCCTTTGTGAAGTTTATAAATATGTGTGTGTGTGTGTGTTAAGTCGCTTCAGTCGTGTCTGACTCTTTGCAACCCTATGGACTGTAGCCTGCCAGGCTCCTCTGTCCATGTGATTCTTCAGGCAAGAATACTGCAGTGGGTTGCCATGCCCTCCTGCAGGGGTCTTCCTGACCCAGGGATCAAACCCACATCTCTTATGTCTCCTGCATTGGCAAGTGAGTTCTTTACCAATAGCACCACCTGGGAAACCCAAAGCTTATAAATAAGACAGACATTAACACAGTTGATTTAGTGTTGATGGGATAAACTTGAGATATGAGGAGATGGAAGATGAAGGTAGAGAGGCATCTAAAGGTCCAATGGTAGTAAACCAACCAGAAGATAGTGATGGCTTTTAAGGGTTCCATGGTAGTAAACCAGCCATTAGAAAGTGATGGCTTACCCCAAGGCAGAGAGTGGAGTTGGGAGGGATGAATGGATTCCAGAGATTATGTAGGGGTAGAAGCGACAAGATGCTGTGTAACTGGGATCTCCTGGTGACCATAAACATCCTCTGATGGAATGACATGACAGAGCTCAGCCTGTTCCATGGAGAAAAAGGAACCTATTCAAATTTTGCAAATCAGTTCCGAGAGAGCTGTCAATATGTCATACTCTCAGCAGAAGATAGATCACTTGGCATAGCCAATTTCTGGGCAGCTAACATGAAAAGGGATTAGTACAGGTTGAGATGCAAAAATCTATTTAAAATTTCATACTTAGGTCCCTTCATGGGCCAGGGCTCTTGCAGTGGCAGGATTTTCTTCTATTTTTAACTCATGGCAGACTTTTTTCCTCCAAGATAGAGCTATATTTTAAACTAAATATTTAATCATGAAATTTCACACACATAAAAATGTACAGAAAATAATGTAACAGACACCTATGTGGCTAGCACTAACATTTTAGAAAGTTAACTTTGTATCAGATTTGCTTTAGGTAGCTTTCTTAGGCAGATAGTTGGTTCAGTTGCTCAGTCGTGTCCGACTCTTTGTGATCCCATGAATCGCAGCATGCCAGGCCTCCCTGTCCATCACCAACTCCCAGAGTTCACTCAGACTCATGTCCATCGAGTCAGTGATGCCATCCAGCCATCTCATCCTCTGTCGTCCCCTTCTCCTCCTGCCCCCAATCCCTCCCAGCATCAGAGTCTTTTCCAATGAGTCAACTCTTTGCATGAGGTGGCCAAAGAATTGGAGTTTCAGCTTTAGCATCAGTCCTTCCAATGAACACCCAGGACTGATTTCCTTTAGAAGATGTAATTAAATCATGCTTTCTCTCTCTTCAATATCCTGAACATCTCAGAGGAAACCATCGCTGCAAGTTGGTGAAGGTCATTCTGTATATTTCTGCATTTATTTAACATGTATGTATCCACAAACAACACACGGTATATTTTAAAATCTTGCACAGGTTGTATCGTATTTGATCATTCTCTCTCTTGTCTTCTTCAATCAAAATGCTGTGCTTGAGATTTGTCTGTGATGAAAGTGGATCTCATTCATTTATTCTAAGAACAATATGGACTACCCTGTGTCAGTCGGTAAAAAATCCACTTGCAGTTTGGGAGACCCAGGTTCGATCCCTGGGTTGAGGTGATATATATCCCATTGCATTTTTTTTCTTTTTTTTTTAATTTTTAGTTTTACTTTATTTTACTTTACAATACTGTATTGGTTTTGCCATACATTGACATGAATCCACCACGGGTGTACATGCGGTCCCGAACATGAACCCCCCTCCCACCTCCCTCCCCACAACATCCCTCTGGGTCATCCCCGTGCACCAGCCCCAAGCATGCTGTATCCTGCATCGGACATAGACTGGTGATTCGATTCTTACATGATAGTATACATGTTTCAATGCCATTCTCCCAAATCATCCCACCCTCTCCCTCTCCCTCTGAGTCCAAAAGTCCTCTATACGCATCTGTGTCTTTTTTGCTGTCTTACATACAGGGTCATCATTGCCATCTTTCTAAATTCTATATATACGTGTTAGTATACTGTATTGGTGTTTTTCTTTCTGGCTTACTTCACTCTGTATAATCAGCTCCAGTTTCATCCATCTCATCAGAACTGATTCAAATGTATTCTTTTTAACGGCTGAGTAATACTCCATTGTGTATATGTACCACAGCTTTCTTATCCATTCATCTGCTGAAAGACATCTAGGTTGTTTTCATGTCCTGGCTATTATAAACAGTGCTGCAATGAACATTGGGGTACATGTGTCTCTTTCAATTCTGATTTCCTCGGTGTGTATGCCCAGCAGTGGGATTGCTGGGTCATATGGCAGTTCTATTTGCAATTTTTTAAGAAATCTCCACACTGTTATCCATAGTGGTTGTACTAGTTTGCATTCCCACCAACAGTGTAAGAGGGTTCCTTTTCTCCACACCCTCTCCAGCATTTATTGCTTGCAGATTTTTGGATCGCAGACATTCTGACTGGTGTGAAGGGGTACCTCATTGTGGTTTTCATTTGCATTTCTCTAATAATGAGTGATGTTGAGCATCTTTTTATGTGTTTGTTAGCCATCCGTAACTTATAGATCCATTTCTTTTACTGGGACACAGTAACTTTCTCTTTGTTCTTTCACTTGCATGAAAGTTTCTCTGTGTTAGCTATTGTGAGTCAGAATTGTTGGTCTACATCCTCATCAATACTTGGTGATCCATGTAGTTGCTTTTGGACAATCTGGATGTGAAAGGATATCTCACTATTGTTTTAATATCCATTTTCTTAAGTATTAGTGGGTTTGAACTTTTTCTCTCACAATTTATTAGCCACTTAATTTTTCTCTGCTATGAATAACTTATTAATATACTTTGTCCATTTTTCCATTTGTTGTTTCTCCTTCTGTTATATTCTTTTTGTTATTGATTTGGAGAAATTTATTCTATATCCCGAATACTTGGTCCTTTGTTTGGTCCAGGGATTAAAATTGTTTTCACCCAGTCTGTGGCTTTGTCTTTTCATTTTCCTGCTTTTAAAATTTCTTTTATGGAAATTTCTCTGTGTTTTTCATTTCTGTGTTTTATTTAATATGTTTTGAAATAATTACATGATTTTTTTCCCTTTAGGATTGAGGTGTATTTTGTACTGTTTAGGATTTGTTGCCTAACCTCATGATGAAGTTTTTTTTTTTCCAAATTTTCTTCTAAAAGTTTTATAGGATTGCTTCTCACATATGTTTTATCCCACCTGAACTTCAGTTATTCATACAGAGAAAGTTCTAATTCATCTCTTCCTATATAGGCAGCCAATTAACAGTCTCAGCAACATCATCAAAGTAATGTCATCTCTATCATGTGCCAAGCTCTCATATAGGCAAAGGTTTGTTTCTTTGTTCTATAACCCTTGGACTGTTTTCTCTTCTTGTATCCTGTATCACCCAGATTAAAATATAAACTACTATATAAAATATATAAACTAAATAAGCTGCAAGGATGTTTCTCTTATGAGTCATTGGTACCCATATATTCAGCTTATAGTAAGTACTGACAGATTTTTTCGGCATTTATGAAGAATTCTGAAGCTCCATATTGCCACTTATGGGAACTGCCTTTCCTTATTATCGATTCATTCTAATGGAAAATAGTGATGTCTACTTGTGGTTTTAATTTACTTTTTTTTCAGATGACTAATGAAATGGAGCCTTTAATTTTTGTATTTTATGAACCATTTGAGTATGCTCATTTGTGAGGAGGCTGTTCCAATTTTTGCTCATTGTCCTGTTGAGTTGGTTATATTTTTTTCTGATTAATTTGGACACAAAAACACAACACACTTTTTACTTCTTTTCCAGGGTATTTTTGGACGATAGGTATTCTTAGTCTAGTGCAATCTGAGTTAGCTTTCCCTTTATAGATATTCTTGTTTGTGTCCTATTGAAGAAATCTTTGCCTTCCTCCAGGTCATAAAATATTCTTTTCTGTGTTCTTCTTAAAGTTGTATTATATTAACTTGCATGTATAGGTCTATGTTCCACATTTAGTTAATTTTTGTAGGTAGCATGATACAGTGATCAGGGTACTTTCACGTGCCATGATGTTGATATCCATTTGACAGAGTGCATTTATCGAAAAGACCGCTTTGTCCGCCCTACACTGCAGCCACCTTTGTCATCAGTCAGGTAACTGTATATAAGCCATCTCCAGACTACAGTATGTTCCGCGGATCTGCTTGTCTATCACTAGACCAGAATCACACTCTCTTAATTATTACAGCTTTATGATAGATCTTGCTTTCTTTTAAGTATGTTCTTCAATTTTCTTTTCTTCTTCAAGATTATCTTGCCTGTTCTTAGACATTTGTGTTTTACTGTAAAGTTTTAGAATCAGCTTACACACTTCCACACAGAGTATGTTTGCAACCTAACAACATGAAATTTTCCATTCTCTGGACTGTCTTTCCAATTAATCGATTCTTCTTAAGCTCCTCTAAATGCTTTTTTGAAATGTCTTGTTTTAGAAGTCTTATATAATTTTCATAATTTAATTTTTCTTAAGTATTGTACATTTTACAATAAATAGTATCTTTTAAAATATACTTGTTTGTTAATGCTGAATTATGTTTCACATCTGTTTTAAATAGCATAAAGCTGATTTTCTCCAAGCTGACCATTTCTGTATTTACTGACAAGCTTACTTCACTTAAACTAATGATAAATTAATGATACATATTAATTTATTTCCTCATCTATTTTGAATTTTCTATGTACCATGTTTGTCTTTACTTTTATCTCTATATTTTCTGTCTTCCATAGGATTGATCAATTTTATTTATTCCCAGCTTCCTCTTTACTGTTCTGGAAGATGCACATTATACTTTTATTCTTTTATTGGTTTCCCTTAATATTTCAATATAATACCTCCTTTGTGGGAGTTGATATGAGAATTTAGCAGCAATAATGAGGTAATGTATTCAGAGCGCATGGCCTATGTTATGTGCTCAAAAATGGTAATAATCATTATGAGTATTCCTCTGACTCTTACCAATATTATCAAAACACAAAAATCATCATCTTCCCTCATTCTCTCTCCTTTTATGTATCTTTTTTTAATCAATCTTCATATATCTTTCCAGGACTGGACATTAAACCTATGATAACTAACAGACTTTGATGTCTGAGTTATTTTATCATAAGAACAAAATCAAGTCACTAAAATTACCAAGGATGTTTCTACACAGATAGGTTTCCAAAGGCAGTAGAAGTCTTAGTAGGGGTCTTAAGACTTCTGAGATGGGAAGGTGACACCTGCTTTATGCATCCAGCCTCACGTGGCTTGTTAAACCTAGATATGGTGACACTCTGATCATCTGTTGGAGGAGCAAACACAAAGAGTTTCTGCCCTAAAGAACAAAAAATGTTTTTAATTGGGGTGCTTGCATTAATTTGGGCTTCCCTGATAGCTAGTTAGTAAAGAATTAACCTGCAATGCAGAAGACTCCGTTTGGATTCCTGGGTTGGGAAGATCCCCTAGAAAAGGAAAAGGCTACCCACTCCCATATTCTGGCCTGGAAAATTCCATGGACTTGATAGTCCATGGGGTTGGAAAGAGTCATACAAGACTGAGTGACTTTCACTCTGCATTAATTAACAGAATTGTGCTTTTTCATTTCCACTAAAGAGTTTCTCCTGGGTCTTCAGGATCTGCCTCCATCACACCTCATGGGTCTTCAGGCTCTGAGACCACGTTATGGACCTTCATAACATGCAAAAATTTTGGCTGTAAAGTCACCATCTCACAACCTCATTCATTCAAATACCAATCCTGACATAATCTGGGACTACATCTATACAAAAAAGATCTTCATGACCAGATAATCATGATGGTGTGATCATTCACCTAGAGCCAGAATGCAAAGTCAAGTGGGCCTTAGAAAGCATCACTACAAACAAACCTACTGGAGGTGATGGAATTCCAGTTGAGCTATTTCAAATCCTGAAAGAGGATGCTGTGAAAGTGATGCCCTCAATATGACAGCAAATTTGGAAAACTCAGCAGTGGCCACAGGACTGGAAAAGGTCAGTTTTTATTCCAATCCCAAAGAAAGACAATGCCAAAGAATGCTCAAACTACCGCACAGATGTGCTCATCTCACACGGTAGTGAAGTAATGCCCAAAGTTCTCCAAGCCAGGCTTCAACAGTATGTGAACTGTGAACTTCCAGATGTTCAAGCTGGATTTAGAAAAGACAGAGGAACCAGAGATCAAATTGCCAACATCTGTTGGATCATCAAAAAAGTAAGATCAGAAAAACATCTACTTTTACTTTATTGACTATGCCAAAGCCTTTGACAAACTGTGAAAAATTCTTTAAGAGTTTGGAATACTAGACTACCTTACCTGCCTCCTGAGAAATCTGTATGCAGGTCAAGAAGCAACAGTTAGAACTGGACATGAAACAACAGACCGGTTTCAAATCTGGAAAGAACTACGTTAAGGGTGTATATTGTCACCCTGCTTACTTAACTTATATGCAGAGTACATCATGTGAAATGCTGGAATCAAGATTGCCGGGAGAAATAGCAATAACCTCAGATATGCAGATGACACCACCCTTATGGTAGAAAGTGAAGAACTAAAGAGCCTCTTGATGAAGTGAAAGAAGAGAATGAAAAAGTTGGCTTAAAATTCAACATTCAGAATACTAAGATCATGAAATCTGGTCCCATCATTTCATGGCAAATAGACGGGGACACAACGGAAACAGCGACAGACTATTTTCTTGGGCTCCAAAATTACTGCAGATGGTGACTGCAGCCATGAAATTAAAAGATGCTTACTTTCTTGGAAGAAAAGTTATGATCAACTTAGACAGCACATTAAAAAGTAGAGACATTACTTTGCCAACAAAGGTCGATCTAGTCAAAGCAATGGTTTCTCCAGGAGTCGTGTATGGATGTGAGAGCTAGACTACAAAGAAAGCTGAGCACTGAAGGATTAATGCTTTTGACCTGTGGTGTTGGAGAAGACTGTTGAGAGTCACTTGGACTGCAAGGAGATCCAACCAGTCCATCCCAAAGGAAATCAGTCCTGACTATTCATTGGAAGGACTGATGCTCAAGCTGAAGCTCCAATACTTCAGTCAGTTCAGTTCAGTCACTCAGTCATGTCTGACTCTTTGTGACCCCATGAATCGCAGCACGCCAGGCCTCCCTATCCATCGCCATCTCCCAGAGTTCACTCAAACTCATGTCCATTGAGTCAGTGATGCCATCCAACCATCTCATCCTCTGTCATCCCCTTCTCCTGACCCCAATCCCTCCCAGCATCAGAGTCTTTTCCAATGAGTCAACTCTTTGCATGAAGTGGCCAAATACTTAGGCCACCTCATATGAAGAGCTGACTCATTTGAAAAAACCCTGATGCTGGGAAAGATTGAGAGCAGGAGGAGAAGGGGACGACAATGGATGAGATGGTTGGATGGCATCACTGACTCAATGGACATGAGTTTGAGTAGGTACCGGGAGTTGGTGATAGACAGGGAAGCCTGGCATACCACAGTCCATGGGGTCGCAAAGAGTTGAACATGACTGAGCTGAACTGACTGACATCTATCAAAGGGCCTTGACTCATTTAAAATCATTATAATTTTTTTTAATAACTTGTGGATTATCTGACAGTAGCACTTATATATCTTTTGGATGTAACATCTGACTCATTATTGGAGTGCTAACTGGTATGATATGATCTGCTAACTGGTAGATATGATCTCTCACTCCAAAATATTTATCTTTTTCCTGCAAAGGCAGACAGAACAATGGAGGTTAACCTTTACAGGAGAGACAGTAGGATTTTATTGCTTTCTGTTAAAAATGTTTGAAATACATATGTACACTGGAATATTATTCAGCCATTAAAGGGAACAAAGTAATGCTATTTGCAGTAACATGGATGGACCTAGAAAGTGTCATAGTGAGTGAAGTATAAGTCCAAAAGAGAAGGAGAAATATCCAATGTCATTCTTTATATACAGAATCTAAAAACAAATCCATTTACAAAATGGAAACGGACTCACAGTCTTAGAGACCAAAGGTGGGGAAGGATAGGGGAAAGGACAGTTAAATAATTTGAGATGGACGTGTACACACTTCTCTACTGAAAATGGATAGCCAGCAAGGACCTGCTGTGTAGCACAGGGAACTCTGTTCAATGTTATGCGGCAGCCTGGATGGGAGGGGAGTTTGGGGGAAAATGGACACATTTATATGTATGGCTGAATCCTTTTGCTGTCCTCCTGAAACTATCATTATTGTTGATCTGCTGTACTCCAAAATAAAATAAAAAGTTAAAAAAATAAAGAAATACTGCCCAGTCCATACTGATCTTATTTGTGGAGTTAGAAACAAGATCCAGAAAGAATCATTTCCTACTTTGGTGTGGGTTTTTGAAGGATAGGATAAGACTGGTATGTAGAAAGTGATTTGTGAGTGAAGCCAATCTTGTATCATACATCAACACTTACATGAATCTCTTCTTCAAGTTGACCTTATAGTCTGAGTGTATCAAGGGAATTCAAGATTGATCAACAGGGAGACGGGCAGTGGGGAAGGAAGTAGGGCCAACCTGGATTCCTAGAATGTGTTTCTGTGCATGTTGAAATCCCCCCAAACTGTATCTCACATCAGTAAAGCAGGCATTTCATTCTCATGAGGATCATCCTTGAAATGTTTTAAGAATTAAAGACAGTGGGGATATCTTGGCTAAATTTGCAAATAGCCCCAAAGCTAACTGCTTTCCATGTCTGCTTTCCATTGAAGTGAAATCGGTTTCAACTTGCAGTAACCAGCTCTTTGGCCACTTTTTGCTTGTTTGTTTCATGTAAGTGATGCTTTGTCTCTCCAATGGCATGCATAATAAGTTAAAAGGCTGAGAAAAACAGCTGAATCTCTGGGGAAAGTACATCCATGAAATTGCTTCATTCCTTCCAAATTGCTTATACTTTCCAGTTGTTTTAAGGAAGTTCTTCCACTGAATGAAATTATTTAATTTGTAATAGCACTCCCCCACCCACGTCCTCATTGCTCCCTTCTCTCCTTAATCCATTTGGTTGGATGTACACTCTCACACCGTGACTCTGTTGACAAAGTTCTGGTCCTCCATTCTGTTTTCTTTCTCATCATCTTCAAAGGTGTGCCCCTGCTTTGTGTTCATGTCAGTCAGGTACTATGGGATTTTCTAATGTCTGGAGTTCTCTGGACATAAATTCCATTATTTGAAACAAAGGGTCTCTATTTATTTTTACCTTCTCTTTCCCTTTTGGAGCTAGAATTGTCTCTCTTCCCTTTGCAGCATGTGAACAGACTGTGTCATTCTTGTGAGTAATGGAGTCTCCATCCATGGAAGCCTAGTCCTGTCTCCAAGGTTCAAGACTCCCTACCAACAGCTTTCTTAGCATCTCTGGGACTTTTAAGCTTTTGAAAAAATATTTGTTTATGTTTTTGAACATTTTATGTTATATTGGCTTATAGCTGATTAACAATGTTGTGATAGTTTCAGGTGGACAGCAAAGAGACTCAGTCATATGTATACAATATCCATTCTCCCCCGAACTCTCCTCCCATCCAGGCTGCCACACAACATTGAGCAGAGTTCCATGTGCTAGACAGTAGGTCCTTGTTGGTTACACATGTTAAATATAGCAGTGTGTAAATGTCCATCTCAAATGCCCTAACTAGCCTTCAATTAAAAATAAATTTTTAAAAACTGAAAAAATCACCTTGTATACCTTCAATATATACAATTTTTATGTGTTCATTACACCTCATTAAGGCTTTTTCTTAAGGCTGAAAAAATTATATGAGAAGAGCCACTCTGAGGTTCTATGGGGTTCTGACACATTCACTAAGAAAATTAGACTTCTGGTTTGGGGCAAGGACAGTGTTGGGCTAGAGATGAGAATATAGATTTTGCAGTGAGTGGCATGTGTTTAAACCTCTAACTCAGCCTTTACTTGCTGTGAGCCTTTACCTACCTCTTAACCTGGGTGTTCCATCTGTAACTTGTGAATAACATTGCTGCTGCTACTGCTACTAAGTCGCTTCAGTCGTGTCCAATTCTGTGTGATCCCAGAAGCAGCATCCCACCAGGCTCCTCTGTCCACGGGATTTTCCAGGCAAGAGTACTGGAGTGGGGTGCCATTGCCTTCTCCAGTGAATAACACTACCACTTTCCATAAAGGGATGTTGTTAATTTTTAGTGAGATAACTTATTTAAAATGTTTGGGATGGAGAAGGCACATTATAAGCTCCTACATGCCATGTTAAATATTAATAATGATATTAATAATGGTGGAGCAGAGAGTACTATTTCCCACAGAAGCAACCCACTGATGGAATTCAGGAAAAAATATAGTCAGAAAGTTAATTCACTTTGTGAACGGGTTGACTGCAAATAGGAGATGTGGTTATGCAAATTCCAGAAATAATAGCTAACATTTATTACAGCCTGCCAGAGTATATTCACTGCCCCAGTGGTTTTCAAATCTTACTGTGAATAAAAATCCCTGGGAAGTTTGTTGCAAATGCAGAAGCCCAGGTTCTACCCTTAGAGATTTTGTTTAGATTAGCATCCAATTAAAATAAATATATAAATTTTAGAAAAGGAGTAGCCTAAACTTCCCTGGTGGTCCAGCGGCTATGACTCTACCCTTCCACTGCATGGGACGTGAGCTGGATCCCTAGTCATGGAACTAATATCCCACATGCCCCCTGGGTGAATCACAAGTAAATAAATAAAAATAAAAGAGAGACTCACTACAAACCACTTATTAGAAAAATAAAAGAGAAGAGGTTTAACCTAGGATGTTTCATTGATGGATGCATACTCAATGTTTTAGTTAATGTCATCTAATACATATGAATTTTTCTTAGTTTCCCAAGTACCTTTTTAACTCCCGGTCTCACAAATAATAGTAATATGTCATTGTCTTACATTAAGAGATTGGTGTGGTTTTTCAGATAAAGTCCCACAGTAGAGAGGAATCGGTATTATTCTGGGTGGAAGAATAAGGTTTTTTCACCTTATTCTTAGGAAAAGAGTAGATGAGTAAGGGGCACTAGCAGCCCTTTTGCATTCCTGAGGCCCACAGAGGAGGATAGCCAGGGCCTAGTTGTAGGCAAGCACACACAGGATACTCTCAGCAACGGAATTGGGCAGTTGGGTGAGAGATGGAATGGATTAGGAAGAAGTATCATCTAGGTCAGTGTTTGGCAGGCTGCCCAGCAGAATCCCCTAGGAATCTTACTGATTTAAAAGCTCTAGGACATTAATTCATTTAAATTTTACAGTAAACCTGTGAGTTAGATGGATATTACCATTACCTTCACTTTACAGAGTAGAGACGTGATGCATAAAGAGGTTTGGTAACCTTTGCAAAATGCAAATATTAAGTAGTAATAGCTAGGAGAGTTGAGACTGGAACTCAGGTTGGATATGAACAGAGCCATGACACTATTATGTCTTGTTTTGCTTATAATTCCAGAAAGTTTCTTTTTTAATTAAAAAAAATATATGTATGTACATGCATGCTAAGTCATTTCTATTGTGTCCAACTCTGTGCAGCCCTATGTACTGTAGCCCGCCAGGCTCCTCTGTCCATGGGATTCTCCAGGCGGGAATACTGGAGTGGGTTGCCATGCGCTCCTCCAGGGGATCTTCCTGACCCAGGGATTGAACCTGAGTCTCTTACATCTACCTGCATTGGTAGGAAGGCTATTTACCACTAGGGCCACCTGGATATATACATATATATATATATATATGCACACATATTTACATATACTTTTAAAAGGTTACTTTCCATTTACAGTTATTACAAAATACTGATTTTTTATGTATGCATTAATTCATTACAAAATATTGGTTAAATGAATCAATACATACATGAAAAAAGCAGTACTCAAATGCTCGATGAATGTTACCTAAAATGCTGTTCTTTCAAAACAAAACAAAACAAAACAAAAAACCACACAAAACCACACATGAAAGCTCTAGGACAGCGTACAGAAGTCTGCAGATTTTAAGGGTCATAATGATTATGAGGACTTGCTGGTTATACCAGTATGAGAGTTCCCAATGTGCCTCCTTTTTGTTGATACTTGATATTGCCTGTCTTTTTCATTTTTGCCCACTGAATATTTGATTGATGTTATCTTATGTTGGTTTTAGTTTGCATTTTCTTAATTCCTATTGAGATTGGACCACTTAGGTTTTCTCTTCCAAGAACTTCCTATCCATATTTTATACTTAGTTTCTTTGTTAAAATGTTGCTTTCAAGGAGTGTTTACATAATTTGGACACTAATTTCTTGATATATAACTGTATTGAAAATCCCCTTGAATTGTGGGATATAATTTGAGTGGGGTTACCTTTTTGAATGTAAAAGGTCAAGTAGAGGGAAAGGGGAGCATACATCACTTTGGAAAGTAATCGTTGCGGGAATAAGTTACTGAAGCCAGGAGGAAGGGCTCAGGATTCAGAAGTTATGGAGTCTGAGCCAGTGGCTCTACCTGACTCTCACATGAGGCTGAGATTTTGAAAGAACCTGGAATTTTTTTCTCTCTTTCTGTGGTCTCAAGTAGCTTTATCATCAGATAAGCAAGTATGAGTTGAGGGAAGAATAAATAACTCAGTTGTTATTTTTTGTGGGAGTTAAAAAAAAATAATTTATTTTTAATTCAAAGAAAATTGCTTTATAATATTGTGTTGGTTTCTGCCCATATCAAGATGAATTAGCCATAGGTATACATATGGCCCCTCCCCCTTGTACCTTCCTCCCACCTCCCACCCCACCCCACCCCTCTAGGTTGTCACAGAGCACCTAATTTGAGCTCCCTGCATCATACAGCAAATTCCTACTAGCTATCTATTTTACACATGGTAATGAAGATGTTTCAAGGCTCCTCTCAGTTGTTCCTTATCCAACAAACACTTAATGAACTCATAACATGTGCTACGCTGCACATCATTATCATATGTATTACTACAATGTGTGAAGAGGAGAGAGAACTTGCTTTTCAGGAGCACTCCATGTTGTCAGAGAGACCCACCCCTAAGGAAGCCTTTAAATAACAATGTGACAAGAGCCTCACAGAGATAAGGACAGGAGCCAATGATTTCTTCACTCGCTGGTGGAATATTTATGGAGCATCTACTCTGGGGACTAGGGATGCAGCTGTGAAACAAGGGAGGCAAGAACTCATAAAACATATATTTGTTAAAGGTGTGAGATGATCAATTAGCAATCAACATATAAACGGACAAATCAACCCCATAGATAAGTCATCATTAAATAAGTTCATAAGCAAGGAATTCAGGCAACGATACATATCATGCCAGACACATTTGATAACATGAAGTTTTGAAGCATGGGTCTACTGGATCTGGTCTGGCCAGAAAAGGCCGTATGAGGAGCAAACATTTGAGTTGAGAGGTATGTGATAATCAGGAGTTTTGTTGTTCAGTCGCTCAGTTGTGTCCAGTTCTTTATGACTCCATGGACTGAAGCACACCTGGCTTCCCCGTCCATCACTCTCTCCTGGAATTTGCTCGAATTAGTGTCTATTGAGTTGGGGACGTCATCCAACCATCCCATCCTCTGCTACCCTCTTCTCTTTTTGCCTTCAGTCTTTCCCAGCATCAGAGTATTTTCCAGTACGTTGGCTCTTTGCATCAGGTGGCCAAAGTGTTGGAGCTTCAGCTTCAGCATCAGTCCTCCCAGTGAATAGTATTCAGTGTTGATCTCCTTTAGGATGGACTGGTTGGATCTCTTTGCAGTCCAAGGGACTCTGAAGAGTCTTCTCCCAGAACCGCAGTTAGAAAGCATCAATTCTGTGCTCAGTCTTCTTTATGGTCCAGCTCTCAAATCCATACGTGACCATAGCTTTGACTAGACAGACCTTTGTCACCAAAGTGATGTCTTTGCTTTTTAATATGCTGTCTAAATTTGTCATAGCTTTCCTTCCAAGGAGAAAGAGTTTTTTATTTCATGGGTACATTCTTTAGATCATAAAGAGATGAGCAGGAGTTAGCCATATGAAATACGGGAGGAGCAAGAATAGAGAAAGTGAAAGTCTGCAGGGCAAGAATGAGCTTGGGGTTCACAAATAAACAGAAATCACAGGAAAAGGAGTAGTGGAATCTGCTGACAGGCAGGGAACTTTGGGGTTGATGTCAAGTTTTGCAGAAGAGGTCACATAAGGCAAAGTCTGGAAGGATAGAGAATAAGGTAAAGGACATTCTGGCCATGTGACATAACATGATCAAGGATTAGGAGAGTTAATGTGCTGTGCAAGTCCGAGTTTCAGCATCTAAATCCATTAACCTGTGCAATCAGAGCGTCAGGCACAAGGTCCAATGGGCGGCTGCATGCGGCTCTTCCTAGACCCAGGCTCAGCCCAATTGTTGACACACCTGTGTCTCCTAACCTAGCATCCTAGAACTACTATAGGCTCCATCTTTAGGCAAAAACCTGGAGATGATCCAGTAAAGGGATATTTTTTCCCAGAGATGTGAATGTAATAGAACTCTGACTGCTGCTGCTACTGCCAAGTCGCTTCAGTCCATCTCTGTGCAACCCCATAGAAGGCAGCCCACCAGGCTCCCCCGTCCCTGGGATTCTCCAGGCAAGAACACTGGAGTGGGTTGCCATTTCCTTCTCCAATGCATGAAAGTGAAAAGTCAAAGTGAAGTCACTCAGTTGTGTCCGACTCTTAGCGACCCCACGGACTGCAGCCTACCATGCTCCTCTGTCCGTGGGATTTTCCAGGCAAGAGTCCTGGAGTGGGTTGCCATTATGATGTTTTTAAAAAGCATTTTTAGTTAATTCATTAATCTTATTTTTGGTTGCACTGTTTTTTTGTCACGATATGCGGGCTTTCTCTAGTTTGGGGCGAGTGGGGGCTACTCTTCTCTGCATTGCACAGGCTTATCATTGCCGTGGCTTCTCTTGTTGTGGAGCACAGGCTCTGGGCACGTGCACTTCAGTATTTGCAGCATGCTGGTTCAGTAGTTGTGGTGCATGGGCCTAGTTGCTTCACAGCCGGTCTAATCTTCCTGGGCCAGGGATGGAATCTGTGTCCCCTGCACTGGCAGGTGGATTTTTACCCACTGTACCGCCAAGGAAGTCCCAGATTATGATTTTTAACTAGAAGTGGGAGGATTAGGTTGGGGTCATCTAAGGCAAGTTTCAGTCAAATTCCCATCAGCAAAGCTTCTACTTTGAATTTGCTCATTGCTACTGGGTTGCTGAAAGTTTTGTAGCCAAATATGTCATGAGGGTATATAAATGATCCCATTGTTTGGGACCGACATCTGAATACAAATGGACCTGACTCCATCCTCTCAGAAAGCTAGTGGAGTCCAAGCAATCAGCATTTAAATCAGATCCCCTGGCCAATGATCCAGGTCTATACAAAACTAATCTAGCCCCTACCATCTAAATTTCCACGGTGCCCATCTCAGTAGCTCTCAGCATCACTCACTGAAGGGCATTCTTTTAAAACACATGCAAGGTTTAGCAGTTTTCATAAAACTTAATGACACCCTGCTTTTTGTTTTTAAAGAATAGAGATATTCACTTGACCAAGTAAATGCTGTTTGAGAAAAGGGCACATCAGAGAGCTCATCCTTCCCTGGAGATAGCTCTGCGAATTCTCCTCAAATCTATCTCTATGGCTCTTCGTTCTGCATAAATGATTCCAATCACTTAAATAGTCCCTGGTTATAAAAATAGTCACTGGGAGACTTGGAGATACCACACTTTTTAATCAGAACCATTCCTGATTTTCACTATTTTCACTTCATCTTATATCTGATTTCTTAAAGTTAGACATGAGTTAAAAATAAGGCTGTTTTTGTTGTTATTATTTTCAGTACATACTGATGCATTATTATTAAGAATAAGCATTCCTAGGGAATGCAAAACATTCTGGAGAAAGCAAAGAGCCTTCATTTTGTACTTGGCAATTATTTTCTAATCACAAGGCTCAAAAAAGGTTCAGTGGGGGGCAGGTGACACTGTTTCTCTAGAAGAAAGATGCTATAGATGTTATCCCATTGAGGCATCTGGGTAACACTGTCAGCCTAGGAAAGATCACATGGTGTAGGAATTTCACCAGCTGAGTAGAAAAGGAGCCACTCCCCCAGAGAAAGAGATTGAGAGAGTGTTGTATTTTGTGCAAATGTTTGTTAATCCCTACATTTCTTCAGCCTCTGCTCTCTCAATTTTTCTCAGCACTTGGTGGACAAGTGAAGGGTCTGCAAGCTAGTGCCCTAGGGCAAACTTGCCTTTTTCCTAGACTATTAAGTCATAAAAGATGACTACTTGGCCTCATTTTTTTTTTTTGGTCCTGTTATTTTTATTGTATAGCTTTAATAAATGATTTTCATTGGAATGCCAATGGGGAGAGGGCAGCAAGAAATAGATGACAGAACCTAGGGATTTATCAATTCACTTTCATGATTTCTTCCTCTTAAACAGCTAAAAGTCTCTCCTGCTATAAAGATCCAACATGCTTCCAATTTAATTCAGTGAGTATTCAGGAAACGTATATCTATTCCATGTGCTGACAGCTCCTACAACATACTATAATTTCTGTAACCCACAGGAAGCAATTTCATGAAAGAACTGTAGTAATTCCCAAATGCTTAAAAAATAGTGAAAAAAATAAGTAAAATTCAAAATCTGTGGACAAAATAATTAAACAATCCATGTTACAAGGTAACAAGAGGAAAAAATATCTCTTGATGTCTTCTGATGAAGTCTCCATCAGAATTTTCAGATCGTCAGTAATCATCAAGAGAGACATAGTCATGAAATATAAGGAAAATTTGGAAATATGCAAAGACCCAGCCTTTAGATTTAGATCACCACCCTAGTCTGGAAAATACGTGAACCCAACACAAACATCTGCTAAGAATGAAGCCCTCCTCAGCTGCCTTGTGACTGGATTACCTGGTTAGTGAACTACTGAGGCTGAAGCTAACATTTCTGAATAGTTTAGCATATGAATCTCAGTTCTCTATTGATTATTTGTATGATTTGGAGTAAACTTCCTGATTTTCCACATTTGGTGGTTAAGGATGCTTTTAATTCATAAGGTTATTTCAAAAGTTAAAATAAGTAATTCATGTTAAACACCTCGCCCATAGCTGGTACTCAGTAAATGCTAACGTGTTCTTTTTTCTTTTTTAAATTGAAGTATAGTTGATTTACAATGTCGTGTTAGTTTCTGGTGCACAATGAAGTGATTCAGTTAGATATATGGATATATATCCATATATATGATATATACTTATGATAAATCTCTCTATATATGACATATATATGGATATGTATCTATACCTATATATGGGTATATCTACATATAGGTTTATATTCACATGAAAAAGAATGAAGTTTGGTCCCCTCCTCACATCATATACAAAAATTAATACAAAATGAACATTATATCTAAATGTAGGAGTTAAAATTATAAAAATCTTAGATGAATGCATAGGTGTCAACCTTCAAAATCTTAGTTTGAATATAGTTTCTTTAACATGGCACCAAAATCCCAAGTGACAAAAGAAAAAAAAAAAGATAAATTAGACTTCATAAAAATTAAAAGATTTTGTGTTTTAAAAGATATCATGAAGAAAGAAATAGGAGAAAATATTTTCCTATCATATATCTGATAATGGTCTAGCAACCAGAATATGTAACAACTCAGCAACAATTTTTTAAAAATGATAAAAGACTTGAATATACTTCTCTCTTTCTAATTTATATACTCATCTCTAAAATATATATATAGGTAGAAGGAAGTTTTCTGGTTCTTCAGTTAACATAATATCACCATATGGCATAGAAATTATAGCAGACATATACCTAAAGAATTAAAAACATGTGTCCAAACAGAAACATGCAGATGAATGCTCATATCAATACTATTTGCAGTAGCAAAACAGTGATGTCATCCTAATTGTCCATTAACTAAGAACAGAAAACCAACACACAGTGTATCCATACGATAGAAAACACATAGTATAGCCATACAATGGGGTATTATTCAGTCAAAAAGAGAAATAGTCTTACCACACGGCTCAGTGGCAAAGAATCCTCCTGATAATGCAGAAAATAGGGATTTGATCACTGGGTTGGGAAGAAGATCTCCTAGAGAAGGAAATGGCAACCCACTCCAGTATTCTTGCCTGGGAAATCCCTTGGACAGAGGAGCCTGGTGGGCTACAGTCCATAGGGCTGCCAAGAGTCTGATACGACTGAGGGACGGAGCATGCACGCACATGAAGAGGAATAAGGGACTGATACGTGTTACAACATGGGCAAATCTTGAAACATTTATGTCAAATGAAAGCAGTCACAAAAAAATCACATATCATATGATTCCATTTTCAAGAAATGCTCAGAATAGGCAAATCTATAGAGATAAAAATTAGATTGTTGATTGCTGGGGAAAAGGGGAATAGGGAGTGACTGCTTGATGGGTACGAAGTTTCTTTTTAGGGTGACATTCTGGAATTAGATGACGATAATGCTTGTATAGCATTGTGAATGTCCTAAAAAGCCATGGAATTGTATGGTGATTTTAATCTTTTTGAAGCATAGTTTACAGGGTTGCATTCGTTTCTGGTGTTGTATACTTTACAATGGTTAAACGGAGAATTTAAATTTTTATGGATTTTACCTCAATGGAGAAATACAAGTGGGGTTCTCATGTTGATTACCTTCATATCAGTGAACTTTCCCCCAACCCCGGATTCAATGAATTTTTTTTTTTAATTGGACAGCCCTTAGATACAGACCTGATGAGTTTATATATAACAGAATCATTTTTTCTTGCCCTTTGAGCAGATGAGCACTTGTCTTTCAATTCTTAACACAGAGCTGTACATAGGTGTTTGAGCAGGTAATTTTGTAGTTTTGCTAGTTCTGTGAAGAGAAAGTCCCAAAGGGGACAGGATGGCACTATGTCATCACATCACAGAAAGTTCCTAATCAGAGCGCCACTTGTGGGCCAGCACCTGCCTCAAAGCAAGAAAATTGACACAGGAGGGCGGAAAATGGCAGACTTCATGACCTAGGGGCAATCAATTTATCAGTTTGGGGTTCTGGTGCTGAGAGTCATCTGCTAAATGGCAGCTGAAGACGAAGGCTATCAAAATTGGCAATTTAGTCTCCATTGCGCTGATGGCTGCAGGGTCCAGCTCTAGCAGTTCAGCTCAGTTGGAAGGCTCAGCTTAATTGCCAGCTCATCAATTCGCATTGACTACCTACTCTGGCCTGGATCCCTGAGTGGTAAAAAGGAGAAATAAGGAGGGAGTGGGGAGCAAATTGTTGCTCAGAAAAAGGATTGCTAGAATTCTGTTATGATATCTGACAGCTAATCTTTTATAAAGTCTGCTAAGCTTTAGAAGAGGGACTGGAGGGTGTTTTGGCAGGGCATACACAGAGATG
This sequence comes from Ovis aries, assembly GCF_016772045.2. Taxonomy (NCBI): domain Eukaryota; kingdom Metazoa; phylum Chordata; class Mammalia; order Artiodactyla; family Bovidae; genus Ovis; species Ovis aries. Next base: position 17,126,676 of record NC_056071.1, read on the forward strand.
CTCCTCTTTGAAATAAAGACTTTGTAAACATTTGCTGGAAATATTCATTGGAAGGACTGATGCTGAAGCTGAAGCTCCAATATTTTGGCCACCTGATGGAAAGAGCTGAGTCGTTGGAAAAGACCCTGATGCTGCGGAAGACTGAAGGCAGGAGGAGAAGGGGATGCCAGAGGATGAGATGGTTGGATGGCATCACCGACTCGATGAACATGAGTTTGAGCAAGCTCCAGTAGATAGTGAGGACAGGGAAGCCTGGCATGCTTCAGTCCATGGGGTTGCAGAGTTGATACAACTAAGCAACTGAATAGCAACAGCTAGTACCTGGACTGGGGAACATGACCCTGCAACTGCTTGTTGGAGACATAGCATCAACGTGATGAGTAGAAGGTCATCTTTCTTGTCTGAAAGGCACTGTCTCCCTCCACCCATGCTCCAGCACAGTCATCAGACTGGTCACCAGCCTATTTCCTTCCTGGTCTTACAGCCCCAAAGGGAAGCACAGGGGTACACGGAGAGGAAGCAGTGGACTCCTTCCCTGAAGACATGGTCCCTCCTTTTCCCCAGCATAGGAAAATGTCCCATGTTCACTGTGCAGACTTAATGGTATGGCAGTCTTCGTCAGTGTGTCAACCAACTAAACTTTTCACATTGACTTTACAAGGCACCCACTGGCTTCGTCTTTTCCAAGGAAAGAAGTCTATTCTCAGGCTCAGAGGAAGAAAATGATTTGCCCAAAGTCATACCAAAAAAAGTAACTGCTGGAACTGGCATTCTCTTCTCACTCTCTCTGATCTGAAAGGTCACGTTTGTTCTACCTCACATTAGGAGAAGAGAAGAGACAAGTTGGCCGAGTGGACATGTGGTCTGTAAGAAAAGTAAATGTCACTGGACTTTGAATATAATACACCCTATCCTTTCATTTCTGTCGTAAAGGCTCCTCTCTAAGCTCCCCAAAACACTTAAGTGAGCTCTCTAAAACCTGAAGGTGTTGGTCTCAATATATCCTTTGTCATCAAATAAGTGTAAGGGTCAAAGATAAATGTCATACTGCTTGACTCAGGTGCAGCACCATCCAAAAGGCTTCTGACCACTTGCAACTCACCCACAATGTGATAAGCATCTTTAAGGATGGCCAAGGATTTAGATATGGCTTCAGAAGTATCAAGTCACCTGCTTCATCCCACTTACCAGATCCTGTAACACTGAAAGACTTCGCCTGGTTTTTAAGCAAAGGCCAGCAATCTATGACTCAAGGGCAAAATCCAGACCTCCAACTGCTTTTTTTGTAAATAAAGTTTTATTTAAAAATCCAACCACGTCCATTCATTTGCCAGTTGTTTATGGGTGTTTGTGCTACAAGACTGAGTTGAGTAGTTGTGTCAGAGATTGTGTGATCCACGAAACCTAAAATATTTACTATATGGCCCTTTACAGTGAAAGAAAAGTTTTCAAATCCGGTTTTATGGTTCAGAGGGAAGGGCTTTCTGGTATTTTCTCACTACAAAGTCTATTTCCTGGTGCTAATGAAAGTGAATTGTACAGGGCTGAGAGGTGCTACAGTGGTCTAAAGCATGGACTCCGGAAATCAGGAGACCTTGGGTTGAAACTGAGAAAACTTTTTGGCTGTGCTCTTAGGGTAGTCACTTAACTGCTGAACTCCCTCATCTGTGAAATGCACATTATCATTCTGACCTTGTGGACCATTTGAAGATTTAGTCAGATTGGGGTGTTTGTAGAACCTAGCCTAGTGCCAGGCACAAGCACCTCATTGAATGATATTTCCGACATGATTCTTAGAGGGCCATACCTCATGAAGGTCTCAGTTAAATTGGCGTTTTGGAGGACTCACGCTAGCTCCTACTATTCTGGTGGCTCAGTGGTAAAGAATCCATCTGCCAATGTAGGAGATGAGGGTCTGCAGGTTTGATCCCTGGGTTGGGAAGATCCCCCGGATGAGGGCATGGCGACCCATTCCAGTATTCGTGCCTGGGAAATCCATGGACAGAGGAGCTTTCTGGGCTACAGTCCATGGGGTCACAAAGAGCTAGACACAGCTTGGTGACTAAACAACAACAACAACAATCCCTGAGCTGCTCTAAGATAGCAGATTGCTTTGGACATCCCAATGGTGTGTGGCCTACAGGAGGCTAAGTGCCTTGAAGCTCTAAAATGGAATGCAAAAGCAGAGTCATTTCAGAAAAAGTACAGACCTGTCTCTCCTCTCCCTTCCTTCTTTGTCTTTCTCTTGCCAGGGACCTGTTATCCTGCAGACATCTCAACTTGCCCACTTTGATGAATAAAAAATGCATCAGGCGGTGGCTAATTGCTGATAGTTCCCTCCCTATTGATCTCTTTCTTTGGCTCGACTCTCTCGGATTTTTGAGTGACTCTTCTAGCTAATTATGATTGAGACGGGTCAGGACAAAGAAATCTCATTTAAATATGTCTATGGCAGAATGGCACAGTGTCTGTCTGCAGGACACACACACACCAAGCCAGTGCAGGTGTGGCTTTAGAGGCAAGGATCTTCAGGTTAAAGTGTCACATATCTAAGCAGAGGAAGGGGGAAACTCCATTAGAAAATAGATTGAGACCAAACCTGAACCAAACTATGATGGAAAGAAGGTACCCAGTGGATGTGGAGGGCTCAGAGTAATATAAGAAGTTGAATGTCTGAGAAAGCTTTTTTTTTTTTTTTTAATGACCTTGTTGTCAAAAGATACTCTGCTAAGATATTAGTCATGGTTTTCACATAGACAGAGAAGGATTTGTTAGGGATAATTAATTTATGGAATTTCCTGGTAGTTCACATAGCTACGCTTAGGTGGTATAAAGCCATTAGCAATGCGGCCAGAAGAAATGCCCAAGCCCTGTGTGCTGCTGCTGCTGCTAAGTCGATTCAGTCGTGTCTGACTCTGTGCAACCCCATAGACGGCAGCCCACTAGGCTTCTCTGTTCCTGGGATTCTCCAGGCAAGAACACTGGAGTGGGTTGCCATTTCCTTCTCCCAACCCCTTTGTGAACCTGTCCCAAGTGAAATCCTGAGGCTGTCACTGCAGACCTTTGGTAGCTGTTAGACTGCCAATCACAAAATCAAACTTTCACTGTTTCTACAGAAACACAACAAAATAATTCACTCAACAACATGCTTGTCAGAAGAGCCAGACAGCCACTGCTTCACCACGCTTCCTTCTTCCTTCAAAGTCCTGAGTGAGATTCTTTGCTCTTAGAAGCCAGATTACTTCTGGAATCCTAACTGCAAGGAAGTCAGGGAAATTTAGACTTTAGCTTCCCAGCACTAGGTAAACTTGTAGTGCATGATACAAAGAAGTTGGAATAGAGTCCAGTAAGTCAATCTATAACATCTATACAATCTGAATTATATTTTAAAGATTGCATAAAAATACACAGAATGCACACTTTATTTTTAAATCTCAGGAGAATTTTTAATCCCTGGACATTCTTAAAAATTTGAATCAAGAAGACTCTATCCTCTGTTACTAACCTTAGTTACCACCCACTAGATAGAGCACTACTCTGTAATAGCAGTAAGTTAGATGCTTTACTCTTTGAAAGGGCTGATGCTGAAGCTGAAGCTCCAGTATTTTGGCCACCAGATGCAAACAGCTGAGTCATTGGAAAAGACCCTGATGCTGGGAAAGATTGAAGGCAGAAGGAGAAGAGGATGGCAGAAGACGAGATGGTTGGATGGCATCACTGATTCAATAGACATGAACTTGGGCAAACTCCAGGAGATGGGAAGGGACAGAGAAACCTGGCATGCTGAAGTCCATGGGGTTGCAGAGTTGGACATGACTTAGCAAGTGAACAATAATAAAGGCACTTTACATGCCGTACTTCAGTGCTATCACAACAATAGGTGATAAATATTATTTTTCCCATTTAACTTTTGGAAAATTGAAGGCTAGCCAACTTAAATAACTTGTTCTATTTACACCACATATATGGTAGGTAATATGACCAGATATCTAAGGAATGTACTTAGATTCTTAGGTTGTAAAGCCCAGAGTCTCATATTTATTGATGAGTTGAAATAATAATAATAAAAAAAAAACAGAGACCAGATATTCCATTATTATTGATGGTACTTTTTTGATTGTTGTTTTATTCTTTTTTTTAACTATAAATTTACTTATTTTAATTGGAGGTTAATTACTTTACAATATTGTATTGGTTTTGCCATATATCAACATGAATCCACCACAGGTATACATGTGTTCCCCATCCTGAAGCCCCCTCCCTCCTCCCTCCCCGTACCATCCCTCTGGGTCGTCCCAGTGCACCAGCCCCAAGCATCCGGTATCATGCCTCGAACCTAGACTGGCAATTCATTTCATATATGATATTATACATGTTTCAAGCCATTCTCCCAAGTCATCCCACCCTCTCCCTCTCCCACAGAGTCCAAAAGACTGTTCTATACATCTGTGTCTCTTTTGCTGTCTCGCATACAGGGTTATTGTTACCATCTTTTTTTATTGTTGTTTTAGGTAGACCTCCTGACTAGGAGGAGACTTTTAAGAATTTATGAGGAGGTTTGCAAGAAGTTCTTTTGCTTGGCAGTTTTCCTTTGGATGGGCATCTGGGAAAAGTAAAAATAATAAATAACTAAATGCATTTACCTGGGGTGAGTCTTCGTTGTGGGAACTCTTTCTTATACACTAGGGTTCACTCCTAGCACTCAGTGTCTGGGTAGTCGCCAGACTGTAGATTCAGAGTTCTGTCTAGTTTGAATAGGAATCATCTCTGGTTCCTTTTATTTGCATCTGAATGCAATTATAACAATTTAGGGCCTCTTGCTATGGGCAGACATCTTAGACATTTTTTTTTCTTCTGTACTAAGTAAATCTAACCCTGTTTTCTTCAAAAATGCATAAGCACATGGAAATGGGTCAGTCCAAAGGATGAGTGTTAAGAGAGTAACCCAGACTAAGCAACTGCACAAAAAAGTAAGGTTCTCTTCTCTTTACATCAGGATAGTTCATGTGCTTAATCATCCCATGAACACAAATTTCTGAATGCTTTCGCTTGTTTTCAGAGTAGCTCATTTGATTAAAAACAATCCTCAGAGATTGTGATTGAGTTAGCTAGATTCTAGAATTCATGCTCTAGGGGAATTCTATAGGCGTAAGGCAGTTGAGGAAATGGAATAAGCACTTTGACCTTCACTTCTGTTTTTTTGTTGACTTTGAACTGAAAAAAAAAAAAAAAGCCCCAACATCTTAATCTTGAATCTGTAAGCCATTATGGAATTCTTAGCTGAAAAGTGCTAGGGAATTGTATACAAAATTAATCATTACCTTATAATGAAATGGTTCTGCAGATTACTGCTTAATAATACTTGAAGTCATCAAAAAGCTCAAAGATTAATTACCATGTAACTGGCAGTGCTTAGATCAGAAAATTAAGGTTCCAGTGAAGAACAGAAAAATATCCACATAATTACAAGGTATAAAATACAGCTTAGTATTAATACCTTCATGTATATGGGCATCTCAAAATAGCAGATTCCTTTTGAGATCATCAAGTAATTTTTCATTACTTTAATTTCTTTTCATATAGCACCCAATATCACACTTGTTTACTAATTTGTGTCTTAAGGACAGTTTCTCTTTAGCAAATAGCTGCACCACCAGGAAATAATTGGATTAATATCATTTGATAGAATATTATTGTTTTTGCTATGGATCTTGGCAATTAATAGGCATATGTTATCTACAAATACTATTTGGGGACATTTTTAATGGGCCTTAGGTAGCAAAGCATATGCCACAGAGCTACAAAATGTTTGAAACCACGAAGAGAGACTTTTGTGTTTATTGGTGTATCATTTGAATCAAGGATTTTTAAACTTATTTTAATTTTATTTTCTATCCTTTCTATGTCTTTGCAAATAGTACACCCTTGAAGAGTATTGATTTGATAGGGTCAATATTTCCTTTAAGAGCTTCTAGGACAGAAACCTGAAATCTGGAATTCAGCCTCCCATATCTATGTTTGGTATTCAGAGATTTCTCTCATGTGTCAGACTATACCTTTCTTACTCCACTTAACCTAATGTAACAGTTTGGCTTAGAAAACTGGCCACTTAGGTTTTTAGGGGATTTTAAGATGTGAGACATAATTTAAACATGGAATTTGGCAAGCTGTTCCAGGCTCAAGCGGGAGCCATATGCTAGCAACCGCCTCCTGGCAAGTTAGTTTCAGAACATGTTTGGCATACTGTTTTTCCCATTTGAAAATATTTGCTCTACAGTTACCTGGCTGATGGAGGTCACTTACAAAGAAGGAAGTGGAATATCAGGGAATGGAGGGCAAGGACGGGTCTGAAGGACTGAAGGACCTGATAGGAGACAATTATTTTTTATCAGAAGCAGCGGTTGCTGAATTAGGTTATACTAGGTGACACTTTAAGGGGTGAGATAAGTGAAATATCCACTAAAGATTAGTGTTGGGGAGCTTTTTTTTTTTTTAAAGAAAAAAAGCAAATTTCTTCTGTGAAGGGCCATTGAGATGTCTCTTCTTGGTACCTCCTTGTCTTCAGACAAAAAAAGGGAAAACTAGAATTTTTATGTGTGATGGTGATCACTTTCCAAGTGACCATCTCACAGTTTCAAAAATTGCTCCTTCAGTGTTTAATAGACAGAAATTCATGATGGCAAAGGCTGCGTCTGCCATTTCACCATTGTATCCTGGTTTCTAGCAGAGAGCCTGCCACTTGGCAGGGCCTCAGTAATATCTCTTGCCTCATGAAACTTCAGTGAGTAAATGCCTAGGCTCAGTCACAGATCTGTAGCACCCATTCCTTAAACTGCAAATTAAAGCCACATTTCAGTGTTAGAGAACGCAATGTAGTGATATAATTCTACCTGCATTACCTCAAGTTTAACATATAAGTAGCACTTAATATGACTCTGATGCTGAGAAAGATTGAAGGCAGAAAGAGAAGGGGGTGGCAGAGGATGAGATGGTTAGATATCATCATTAACTCAATGGACATGAATCTGAGCAAACTCCAGGAGGTAGTGGAGGACAGAGGAACCTGGCATCCATGGGATTGCAAAGAGTTGGATATAATTTAGCAACCAAACAGCAACAAAAAATGTCAACTTAGCACTTGTAAACTCATCGAGAGATTCAGTTTCTTTGTCTTAGGTAGGAACTGGGACTATACATATTATGGTTCCTGGCCTTAAGTTGCTTACAGTCTAATGGGAGGGAGAGGTAAATAAGCAGATTATCTCAATACCATGCTATAAATGTAATTCATGGAGCGATCAGACAGATACACAGGCTGGGCGACTATTAGCATGGGATTTGTAGCAAGACAAGCCAGGGTTTCAAATGTAACTCAGTCATTCAATAATTATGAAACATTACCACTGTCCTTAACCTTTCTGAGCTCTGATTTTTTCATCTGTAAAAAGGATTTAATAAAGCACTTATCATAGAGCTATTGTAAAGTTTTGGTGACATAAGATGTATAAGGTACTTAGCACTACATTTAGCATTCATTTGACTTGTTATTAATTTTTGCTCCAAAATCAGGGAAAGTTTCCCTAGAGAAGTGGATATTCTTCTGTATTGTGAGTGTGTGTGTGTGTGTGTGTGTGTGTGTGTGTGTGTGTGTGTGTGTGTAGGAAACTCCAGCCATATGAAGGGCGATAATGAAGGAATTCAGATTTTTTTTACTATAATGAACATCATGGTGGTGGCGGTGGTTTAGTCGCTAAGATGTGTCTGCTTCTTTGTGACCCCATAGACTGCAGCCCACCAGGCTCCTTTGTCCATGGCATTTCCCAGGCAAGAATACTACAGTGAGTGGCTATTTCCTTCTCCATGGGATCTTCCCAACCTAGGCATTGAACCTACAGACCAGCATCTCCTGCACTGCAGGTAGATTCTTCTACTACTAAGCCACCAAGGAAGCCCCCAAAGCATCTTATGTGGCACTAATATGTACGTGAATGAATATTTATTCTGTGTCATTTCAGAAAATTTAGAGGCAACTCTGACTTCTCATGGGTGATCCATTTGAACTGTGCATGGCCATTTGTGTCTCTCTTGTGAGTTTTCATTCATCTTCTAGCTCTTTGGGATTTTATAAACAGTGTGGTGATATTGCTTCTGCTTCTTGGTAAGAAGCATATTTATTTTGGAATTCTTAAAGGACAAGAATGAGAAGGGCATGGTGTACTGGGTCTCAACCTGGGGAGGTTACCCCCTCCAAGAGACACTTGGCAGTGGGTGGGAACCTTTGGGATCTGCAGAGGGAGGGTTACTGGTATCTAGTGAGTAGACTCAGGGATGCACAGATCTTATAATGCACAGGACATCCTTCTCAACAAAGACTTACCTGACCTCGCATGCCAACAGTTCTGCAGTTGAGGACCACAGGTATAGGGAAAGAGAGTTTGGTTTAGTATTTGTCCATCATCAGTGGTTTGTTGAAGACATCTCAGGAAGAGAGACAAGAAAGAAGCTTCAAAAAAATAATGTCAATTGTGGGCTAGAAGACAAAGGGAAGGGACAGAAAATTCAGCATTATAAATTTTTAATTTTGTGTGTTTAAAATTAAAAAGAAATGTTAACAGAGTTAAAAGAATCACAATACTTTCCAATATCAATTATTTATATATTGGAGAATCTGAGAAAGAGGCAAGCAGACCACTATCTTTTAAGACCACTATATTCTATAACAAGCTCTAAGTATATCTTACATTTGCTGTCATTAAAAAAAAAAAAAAAAAACTTCCAGTAAATGGCATTACCTAGGATTTAGCAATTGGGCCCACAGATACACAACTGGCTAATGAGAGAATCAAAACGTAATACAGAACAGTCTGATCCTTTTCTAAATCACTATGTTTCCCCTTTTGCTAGTTTCCTGCATCAAGCCCATGATGGAGGCAGACACACAACAGAAAACCCAAGTGAAAAGTAATAACAACCACCACCACCACCACCACAGATCTGGCATCGAGAAAGATGCAAAAGTGTAGAAAGCCAAGCCAAATGGGAAGGCTGTCCATGTGTCCTGATTGCAATTTAATGTGATTTTAAACTAGAATACATGCAATGCCAGTTCTCTAGGCTCTGGCCCAAGACACACCTCAAACAACCTAGGTCATGCTGTTCTCTCTTGCACAGAAATAGCTCCCCACTGTTCCTGGGGGAGGCAACACAGGGACATGAGGCAATGTGAAAGAGTTGGGTAGAGGGCAGATCCTGAGTTTTTAAGCCCACATGGCAGGATCGGGTAGGACTCGGATGTGGACATGTGTTCGTTAGAAGGAGACATAACTTAGAAGGGATCTTAGTATCTAAGGACAAATGCCAGTTGAAAGGATTATTTTCTAAGCTCACTATCCACAGAGAACAGAAGCATTAGCAGCCAGAAACCATGGACTATGAGAAGGGCTCAAAGCTGACACAGTAAAAGTTTGGATTAGCCAACAAGGGAAATACCATTGAGACGGAACCGTCAGGGAGCAGGCAGAGTCCCACAGGCAGGCCGAGGGATGCCCAGTGCCAAGCTTCTAGAGCACGCTAGATGAAATGGTTGTGAAGACTCAGATGGCCTTTTCTGGCCCCAGGAAATAATTGGTGAACTGAGCAGAGCTGTCTCATCCGTGGGCCAATGACAAATTATAACAATCCATTATTTTTATAAGAAAAAGGGAAAAAGAACTTTTTCCCTCCCGCTTTCTCAAAATGAATTTTATGTCTGTAAGGAGAACCCGGCAAATAGACCCCAGAGGCTGAAGTTTTCTATTAACTCACAGGATAGTGACTTAACTGAACAAAGCAGCACATGAACCTCCTCTCTGAATCCTCCCAGCATCCCTCAAACCTCCTTCAGGAGCCTGGTTGCTCCGTGCACCTCACCCCCTGCACGACAGAGCTCAGCATGAGCAGAGAGGTCCTCAGGCTGAGGGCAGCTCAGCATCTGACATTCTCTGCCGATGACATGACCCTGCCGATGAGTTGGTGAGAACAGATTAGACTCAGATGTGGACATGTGCTCATTAGAAGCAGGCTGGTCATGTGCCTCATAGAAGACAGAATCAAGAATTGCTTGGAATGACTTCTAGTTGCTATGAAGACATCAAGAACCCAATATGGGCCCTTGAGGTTGGTATGACATGGTCATCGGTTTTCCCACTGTTCTCTGAAATTCTTACCCCATTCTACGCCACCCTGTGGCCTCAACATGCACAGCGTTTCAAAGGAGAGAAGTATTAAATGAAATGCTAATTTTGCTCTAAATGCAGAGGAGAAGCACGGAAAGACTTTCCGTAACCAGCTACAGCACTGAGCCCTTTATAACTCATTTGCAATTCCCCAAAGTCCATTCACACTATCCTTGTCCTAATTAGTTTTTGACGCACATCGGCTGAGAAAATCAAAACAGCCTGCAATGCTGGAGTCGGGGCTCTGCAACATCTCAGACTCTGGGAAACACTACTAAGGCCTACACTGACCTCAGGCCCTCCTTCCCAGGGGATTCTTTCTGCCAAGAGCTCAGGAGAGCTCAAAGCCTGGATATCCATACCTTGGCTCGACTGATTGAGGGAATCTGTTGGGGATTAAGAATTAGATGGAAGAGTGGGTGGCTTCTGGAAACACAGAGATATATGCTAAGACTTGGAACCAGCTCTTCCTCCAGAGAGAACACGTTGTAATACCATTTGGTTTCTGACAATGAGAAATTGTCCGACCATTGTAGTACCATTGACTCTGACAATGAGAGTGTAGTACGTTCTAGGTCACTGGGAGTCAAACTGGAGCCTGGAGCCATCTTGACCACTCCAGATGGACCCACCAGATCAATCGCAAGCAAGCTCAGGTGGTGGGGGGGTGGGGGGGGTGCGGGGAGGCACACAGGGCTCTAAATGTTACCTGGGAGTGAAAAATTAGAGAGAGATTTCACTTACACAGTGGCTGAGCAAAACTGAAGCTCCCTGAGGAAGAATCAAGCTGTTAATACTGTATAATATATATGCCCTGGTTCTGGAAATCCCAAGGGATACACCTCAGATTAGTGCCCCAGGCCATGATGGTGTGCCAAGATAAGGATGCTGGAGCTGGCTATGTCCAGATTCTGATTCTAACGTTTGCTAGCTCTGTGGACTTAAGCAAGTCACATAACCGCTCTGAGTCTCCCCTTCCCTATTTGTAAAATGGGAGTGACACCATCTATTTCTAGGATTGTTGTGAGAATAAATTGAGTTAAATTACATTTAGAGCACTTAGGATAGTGCTGATACATGGAAAATAATATATAAATGCTTGTATTGTTGTATTGATACTATTCTATATTTATTATACATGATTTACATATTACTATATGAATTACAATTTATAACACATTATAGTTAAAGGTTATTATATATAGCAGTAGATTCCCAGCAGGCACCAGTGGTAAAGAATGTGCTTGCCAATGCAGGAGACACAGAGGGTACAGGTTCAATCTCTGGGTCATGAAGATCCCCTGGAGGAGGAAATGACAACCCACTCTAGTATTCTTGCCTGGAGACTCTGATGGACAGAGGAACCTGGTGGGCTACAGTACATGGGGTCACAAAGACTCAAGACATGACTGAGCATGCATGCATAGATTTCATTGCATTATAATATAATAATATTTATTATAAAATCATATAACACACTTATAATACTATACATCATTATTAATATAATTATAACAATATTACAGTATTATAATTATAAGTGTCTACAATTCTATGTTATAATAATACTATATATTATAATATATAATTAGTATACTAATAATATAATACATTATATAATATGTTTATTACATACTGTATGTTATATAGCATATATCATATATTACATACTATTCTTTATTAGTATCTCAATCAGCATGGAATTTCTGAGGATACATCGAGGTCCATTTTTTTCCTAAAATTTGTAATTGCTTTCTATATTTTCTGAGAAAAATTCCACGTAATCTGGCTCAAAGCTAGCTCGAACACATACTAGCTGTGGAACGCCAATAGTCCTTCCCTAGTCTCACCCAGTTTCTTGATCTTGAAAATTGATCTTGGTGAGACTTTAAAGAAATTAGGAGAATGAAGTCCAGTCGGAGTCCTCTGCACAGTTAACACGGGGATTAAACAGTGGGCACGTCAGGCTTGCAGATGGGCAGCGAGTTCTGGGAAAACGAGAGCCTTGGCTGGTTGTCTCTGACGGTGCGTGCTTTTATCCCCGTATGCCCTACGCATATCATCGTTTTACTTCATAACAGACAAACCTGTCGGAGCGCCCTGAGAAAGATGCAGCATTTGAAGTGCTGAGTGCCAGGCTGGTGCAGAGCGGGTGACCCGCCAGTGGTAACGCCTGTGCTGATGCTGATAGCAATGGTGACTGTAAAGGAGGAAAAGTGATTGTGTTTGCTGTTGTGGCTTGGTGTTCCTTTGAAGAATGGATTGGAGCATCCCATTATCTTATACTTCAAGCCTAGAGGCCACAGCCTACCAGTGTTGTCTGTATACCTTGTGGGCATGCATGCCAAGTCACTTCGGTTGTGTCTGACTCTCTGTGACCCTATGAACTGTAGCCCGCCAGGCTCCTCTGTCCATGGGACTCTCCAGGCAAGAATACTGGAGTGGGTTGCCATGCCCTTCTCCAGGGGATCTTCCTGACCCAGGGATCAAACCTGCATCTCTTACATCTCCTGTGTTGGCAGGCAGGTTCTTTATAGTACCACCTGGGAAGCTCCTATACACCTTAGAAATCCTGAATATTGTGAATGTGTGTTGACATTGGAGCATGGATGATAGGGTGACCAACTGTCTCAGTTTGGCTGGAATGAGAGAGTGTCCAGGATATGGGGCTTTCATGCTTATAAGTGAATTCTCAGCTTGAATATGTAAGTTGGGTTTTCTGAATCACTTTTTCTTATTGACACCTGGGTGAAAAAAAGCCTGACTAGAGGACTTTGGGTGTCAAATGAGAAACGGTGCATAAAGCATGTGCCGCAGAGCAGAAGTAAGGCAAACATTGTACCTGTTCTGTTCCAAGCCTTCCACCCTCCAGTAAGAAACAATGAAATCCTTCCACTTGCAGAGATGCAGATGGATCTAGAGACAGTTACACAGAGCAAAGTAAGTCTGGAAGAAATAAGCAAATATCGTATTAAGGCATGTGTGTAGAATCTAGAAAGATGGTGCTGATGAACCAATGTGCAAAGCAGAAACAGAGACACAGCCATAGAGAACAAACAGACGGACACCAAGGCAGGGGAGAGGGGCAGGGGCTAGACTGAGGGGCTGGGACTGACAGATACACACTGCTACGTGTGAAATGGATAACTAATGAGAACCTACTGTTTCCACAGGGAACTCTACTCACGCTCTGTGGCGACCTAAATGAGAATGAAATCCAGAAACGATATAGATGATTTACTTTGCTGTACAGCAGAAACTAATTCAACATTGTAAAACAACTATTGCTCCAATATTTTTTTAAAGGGAGAGAGAACTGTCAGAGTGTGGATATAGGCTCCATAACTGGCAACTGTATAAAGCTGGGCAAGCTGTGTAAATTTTCAGAGCCTCAATTTTATCATATCTATAATAATAATTATTATTGTTATATAAAAACCTTGACCTTGATAGATTACAGGGAGATTAAATGGAAAAAAATAATTACTCCAAGAAAACAATTATTATGTGGTATTTCCCTTCTTAGTTCCTTCTTTTTCTTTCTTTTAGTAGGTTTTCAATCTATAACTGTTATGCAGAACAACCGTCTTGAGAAATAAGACTCCCAGACACTGGTTGACCCACGGTGTGATCTGCATGTCTCAGTTGAGAGAATTCCAGAAGTGATGCTTCTCTGTGCCACCCATGCCCTTTCCATGGAGAAGATGGTGTTCTCTGTGAAGGGCCTGCATGAGGTGTTAAAAGCACAGAATAGCTTTTAGAAACACTCATGAGCTGGCCAAGATTCTAACAGTAAGGCATTGATTCAGTGTAGCAGACAAGTTCTTGTTTCTAAATCCATTGATCTTCTTTCATCCTTAATAATGCCCCATAGGAATTGAAAGAGGAATAAAAAATGATTTGAATCTATTCCACATCTGCTAATATGAAAAACGGAGTGTTTATACACAATTTTGTGATTTGCTTTCTTTCTTCCTTTTTTCTTCCTTCTTTCTTTCCAACTTTTCCAATGTTTCTTTTTCATAAGCTATTAATTGGCCCTTTCATAGTTTTATTTTCTAAATTTTATTTATTTATTTATTTTTGGCAGCCCTGAGTCCTTTCTGCTTCACACGGGCTTTTTCTAGCTGTGGCGAGCAGGGGCTCCTCTAGTTGGGGTGTGTGGGCTTCTTTCATTGTAGAACATGGGCTCTAGGGTGAGGGGGTTTCAGCAGCTGTGGCTTGTGGGCCCAGTTGTCTCCAAGCATGTGGAATTTTCCCAGACCAGGGATCGGACCCAAGACCCCTGCGTTGCCAGGTAGATTCTTTACCACTGAATCAGCAGAGAAGCCCCCCACTGCTTCTTTAGCTACTTCCATTTTCATTTACCTCTCTTGACTTCAATTTTAGCTGTCTGTATAATTTCTTTATTGTCAGTGATCATGGATGAATCTTCTCTTTTCATTTAGACAATTCATTCAATTATATGCACAGTGAATATTTATCGATCACATTCAGCTGGGCCAAACACTGTATGAGACACCAATAAGGCAAACAAAGTTGCAATGTTATGGTTTCTTTAATGAGTCGCTCTTTTCTACTCAACAAATTACACATGAATACATAGAGAAGAAGAAGCTTATTACATTCATCGTCTCATTTTATTCTCATCATGTAAGGATTAGGGGAAATAATTAACTTGCCTAAGGTCACTAGCTAGAAAGTAATAGATTCATGATTCAATCCAAGATCTGTTTCACTGAAGAACAATGCCTCATTCTAATTTGGGTGTGTGTGAAATAATTCATGTTGGTCTTCTCATTTTTCTCCTTTTAGAACTGGTGACTTGAAAGTTTTTACTACTAAGGTCTTTCCCAGACAAAATATGAGACAGAGAGAGTTTTACTTCAGTGATTTCCTTCTACCCCAGCAGTTCCTGTCTTTATCATATCCAAGGATAACACCTTTAAATCCACCCTCTCCCGCACATATACATTCTTGGAGCTATACCATCACCAAGATTTATTTTTTTTTCCTATCGAAGTGCGTTTGGTGTTTGTCCCATTCATTTGTGTTCTTACTCAGAAACCAGCTAATCTGATACACTAACGCTGTGTGCCAACTTGGGAGTAGGCCTAGCGTCAACACAGCTCCATTTGGTTGGACAATTCCGGGGACATTTCTCTAACCCATGAGATTAGTAACTGAGAAATCCAGGCACTCCCCGGGCATTAAGAAAAGAGTGTGTGGACTTGGGGAACTTCCAGTCATGCCAGATCATTTTCTAAAAGCATTTAGGTCTCCTTTACTTAAATTAAAAGTACTTAGGCTCAGTAATTTACAACAGTTTGATAGACCACACAGTCTCACTGTAATATTAAAATTCAGACCACCCAGGCTGGAAAATTTCTAAGAGGACAAAGAATGATGAATCTAGCTTTGTGTTTCCTTGGTATGAGTCTTGCGTATTGTTTAATTGGTCACGTCTCTGTTGGATCAGTAGATTTTTAACAAGATAAATAAATGATCACCTCTAACAAAAATACTTGGCATGGAAATATTGGGTTCCAGTATTTTTTTTTTTAAATCTTTTTAAAACCTATGAAAATATCACATTAATTTAGCTCTGGGTTTGCTCCATCTTGAAGTGAGAGATTTGGCAGTCCTGCTGATCATGTCTCCAATGAGTTCAAACCCGGGAAGCTATTATAAAAACACACTAGTTCTCCTTTCTTTAGGACTAAGTAGATTTTCAGTTCTGCAATGAGATAGAAAAAGAGAGAAACACACGCATTGTCTGTAATACGATCTCCTGACTGTTTGGCTCAGTTAGTCCTTCTGAGTGAGGAGGGGTTTTCTCATCTGCCGTTTAGCTACAATGCAACCAAAGTTTTTCTCACCAGTGTCCAGCACACTGCCTAGAGGGGATGCCAGTTCTACCTTCTAGACTCAAAGACATCACAATGTCCATTGCTCTCTCCTTGTCGTGTAGTTCTCGTTTTCAGTCTTTCTTTAAACCCTATTAATCACCACCTCTGAAAGGCCCCATTACCAAGAATATTTAATGTATGACAGGATAATACACTAGGAGATATACTGTGGGGAATATTATAGTCTTGGCAGGACTAAATGACTTAAAGTCACCTCACTCTCTAGTGCTGCTTTGATTAATTAGCCCCATTTCTCAGAATCCTTAAGAATCCAAGCTTCTCTATACTGTGAGGAGCCAGCTCAGAGAAGGTTTCTTTTATTCCCCCGTCTCACTGGGTTTCTTTCTTTGTGGAGAAATGTCTTTACTCTTAAATTCCAGCTTGTCTCTAAGGTGTTCATTTGATCAGCAGATGTGATTATACTTCTGATATGTGCTAAACATTGCTTGTAGGGATGGAGTGACCAAGTTGAGTGATACCTGAATCTCACTGCAAGAGGCTGTCAGTTTCAAAGGGGAAATTGATGGAAATGGGGCTTCTAGGACATACGGAGGAGAAAGTGCTTAACTTCGTCTACAGTACCAGAGAAGGCAACATATGAACCAAGTCCTAAGGGGCTGGCTGTTGTCTGCCAAGCAGATGGACCAAGGAGGGTTATTACAAGCAAAAGGGGAAGATAATGTGCAAATATATGGATAACTCTTGAAGTATTAACCAAAGCTGAGGTTATCCAATCTGTCTAGAGAAGAAGGGTCAGGTGGAGTGATAGAAAAGGGTGAGCATCAAAAGTAGCCAGGAAGAGGCTTCCTTGGTGGTCCAGTGGCTAAGACTCTGCACTTCCAATTCAGGGGGCCTGGGTCCAACCCCTGGTCATGGATTTAGAGCCCACATGCCACACTTAAGGATTTGCAAGCTGCAGCTGAGACCTGCAGAGCCAAGTGAATGTATGCATAAATATTTTTTTCAAAAAGTAGCTAGGAAAAGAAATGTCATATGAATTCTGCCCAGGAACATGGTCCTTGTCCTACAGGTAATGAGGGACAATTGAAGATGTTTTAGCAGATGTGAGCTTTTAAGTTACCCAGTAGAATAAAAGTATGGACCCAGAGGAGGCTCTCCTCATCTTTTATGGGGAGAACAGTCAGGAGGCTATTGGAAAGTTTAGATATGTAACAACTGGAGGAACAGGATTTGGGGCTCTAAATGTGAGTGTGAGTCCTTCTCCAGACTTCTCTTTCATGGCCCTGTAACATTTTCTTTGTTTCTTGGTTATTTCTCTGCATAAAAATCTCTCCAGATTCGTTTCTTGTTGTATTTAAATATAGTTGAATATTTATATGCATGGCCCTTCTGTCAGCCAGCGATCACGGAATAATCTTAGACTCCAATAATTTTAATGGGGTGAGTTCCAAATTACATGATGTTGGAAATACCTATTGGGAACACAATAGCAAAAAGAAAGTTAGAGGCAAGTGTAACATGTGACAACAATTTTAAGTGAGTCTTTTAAAACTAACACTGTAATACCTATCATTGGGTTTGGAAAGAGTTACAGAAAACATATAGTTTAAATTTCTGACTTGGAATCAATTCCATCTCTGGCATGTGTACTAATTCATATTAATTGGCTATACCCATTTTCAAGATACTTATCTACTCCAAAGCTTATTATTTTTTAGCTCTGAAAGCATGGGAAAATAGCTCTCTTGCTTGCTTCTCAGATCAATCAACATATGGAAAAACACTTTGTAAACTTTAATGTACTTTCAGAATAAATGGCTTTTGATTATAATGTCTAAGGGCAAATAGCTAATTAGTGACAGAGCCAAGATGAATACTTGGGTCTCTTGATTTCTAGCCTAACCATATGACAATTTGTTTACTTTCATATTGAATTATTTTTCTCTGCACACCTCACTCAGTTTCACAAAGAATGTAGTCCAGATGCTTTCTTTTCCCATAGCAGACTAACTTTGTCATAAATAAAACACTCACTCATGTACCCACACCCCTCCCCCCCCACACACGCATGTACACACACAGCAGCCATTGCCGTCTCTTCCTAACTCTAACCACTCTCTTTAGTGCTTAGAACAATCCGCTCCATCAGTGCACTGAAACTTACGGTAGAAGAAGCTACAAAGAGAAAAGGGGGTTGTTAAGCTGCTTCTTTAAAATGATGAATAGAATCCTCAACTGTGTCTTGGTGTTGGAAACATCCTTGGAATTCTGAAATAATTTGTGGTGTTCAAGCCACTGAGGACCTCTGAAGTCAGGGTGTCCTGAATTTCCCCTGAGTAACTGAACCCAAACCCACAGATCTAGCTAAACAGCCAGAGGTGATTCTCATATGCGCCTCAGTCACTGGGTTCCCACAGTCTCAGATGTATGAGTTTATTCATCATAGCCAACCTGCACAAGTAAACACATGCCCTAACTCGCCTTTGCCTCTCAGCTACTCCTCTCTGTATTGTTGGAAGTACTCACTATGCAAACCAGTTTGGATTCACATTGAGTCCAGGCGCTATGCTGGGTATACTAATGAATGAATGTAATTGCTGCCCACAAAGCATTCCAGGTGTATGCATGCCTGGCCCCTAAAAAAGTGAGCCTAATAAGAGTGTGACCTTTACAGTGACATATGTATCTGAAAGCCCAATAGTATATATATATTTTTTACATTTTTAATTGGAGGATACTTACTCTACAATATTGTGAAGGTTTTTGCCATACGTCAACATGAATCAGCTATAGGTATACGTATATCCCCTCCCTCTTGAACCCCTCTCCCACCTCTCTCCTCATCCCACCCTCTAGGTTGTCACAAGGCATTGGCTTTGGGTTTCCTGCACCATACATCAAGCTTCCATTGGCTATCTGTTCTACAGGTGGTAGTGTATAGGTTTCAATGCTGTTCTCTCAAATCATCCCACCCTCTCCTCCCACTGTGTCTAAAGGTCTGCTCTTTATGGTCCTGTCTCTTTTGCTGCCCTGCAGGCAGGATCATCAGTAATCTTTCTAGATTCCATATATATATATGTGTTAATATATGACATTTGTCTTTCTCTTTCTGACTTACTTCACTCTGTATTATAGGCTCTAAGTACATCCACCTCATTAGAACTGATTCAAGTGGATTCCTTTCATAGTTGAGTAATATTCCATTGTGTATATGTACCAAAACTTCCTTATCCATTCATCTGTCAATGGACATCTAGGTTTCAAAAACCCAGAAATATTAAAAAGCAGGGAGTACTTTACTGGACAGGGAGATCAGAAAGAAACAGCTTCACAGGGGAGGCAAACTTTGGGCAGGGTTTGAAGGCTAAGAGAACTTTCCAATAAATTGAACTAGTGGAAACAAAGAGCAGGGAGCTGGTAGGAGAGTGGAGAAGGAAGGAAGATATTCTTGAAAGAAGGTAGGGGGGCATGTTTGTGCAAAGTCCCTTCAGTTTTATCTGACTCTTTGTGACCCTATGGACTGTAGCCCGCCAGGCTCCTCTGTCCATGGGATTCTCCAGGCAGGAGTACTAGAGGGGACGGCCATTTCCTTCTCCAGGGG
This sequence comes from Ovis aries, assembly GCF_016772045.2. Lineage (NCBI taxonomy): Eukaryota > Metazoa > Chordata > Mammalia > Artiodactyla > Bovidae > Ovis > Ovis aries. The sequence continues at coordinate 17,146,361 of NC_056071.1, forward strand.
ATCTTCCTGGCCCAGAGATGGAACTCGCATCTCTTAAGTTTCCTGCATTGGCAGGCAGATGCTTTACCACTAGTGCCACCTGGGAATCCCTTGTTCAGGGAGTCATAAACTGTCTTGAGGACATGGTGTCTTCAGAAAGATAGGCTTGGTGGTTAGTCAAGTCCAAGGAGGTGGGCAGCCTCAATGGATGAGGCTGGAGAGGTCTTTAGAGAGTCGTGAAAAAGGGCCTTAGAAATAGATTACTATTGAGAACCTATTGTGCAGGGAACTCTACTCAATGCTCTATGGTGACCTAGATGGGAAGGAATTCAAAAAAGAGCAACACATAGCTGATTTGCTTTTCTGTAGAGTAGAAATGAACACACTAGTGTAAAGCAACCATACTTGAATAAAAATTAATAAGGAGGGGGGTTTAGATGCTTTGCTATGAAGCTCTATTCTGCTCTTCTCAAAACACAGCATGGCTCTCTATATTAATTTTTCTAATGATGTAAATTCAACAACCAAGTTATCCTTAATAATATTTCTGAATCAGAAAAGATGTTCTGATGAAATCGGTTCTATCTTTTTATCTCCTTTCAGTAAAGGAATAACACATATTTTTTGGAACCTTTGTCCATTTCTCTGCTGTCTTCCAAGGCATGTCAATACCAAAGCACCTTATTCTAATGGCCCCTCTGGCCTCCATCCCTTCCACACCAACACACAAGGCCTCCAGAATCCTCGCCCAGCTCTCATTTCTTGTGGCTGGCAGCCTCTTTGTTTCCAAGGAGATCTGTTGAGATTGAAACAAGCCCTACACCAGTTATTGGACAAGGGGCAACATTGCAGAGAAAGAGAGGGGGCAGGGAATAAATAAAATGAGATTTCAGGGTTAGTCAAACCCCAGAAGACTCAGGCCTGATCTCCAGTTCCAGAGAAAACTAATGGTCTGAGTTGAGATGATCAACCCAGCCCAACCATCTGAGCCAGGCACCTACTGGAGGAGAAGGGCAGAAACAATCTCCCTTTTTGCCTGTGATTGGCCATGGACCCTGACTGAAAGGGAGTGAATGCAGGATTGTGGAACTGAGTCTGGATCTCTGTCTGACCTACCAATGACTCCAGCCTGCCTTGGCTTAAGGCCTGGGAAGACTCAGGCTGTAGATTTATGGGAAGGGATGGGTAGATAGACAGGGACTGGACCTGCACAGGAAGATAAAAGTGAACTTGGACTGTTAATATCCTACAGATACACACAAGTCCTCACCCAAGAAGGATCCAAGCCCCAGAACTATGTTCTCTGGAGTTCAGAGGAGACACTTCATATTCCAGGAGGTGAAAGAAAAGTGGAAAAGGAGGAAATATTACTTAGAGTAGGGGCTGGGACTGTGGTGTCTGGATGATCTGATTCAAACCTGATTTTGTTATCACTGTTCATATCTATATCCCTGTTCAGTTCAGTTCAGTTCAGTGGCTCAGTGGTGTCTGACTCTTTGAGACCCCATGGACTGCAGCACACCAGGCCTCCCTGTCCATCACCAACTCCTGGAGCTTGCTCAAACTCATGTCCATCGAGTTGGTGATGCCATCCAACCATCTCATCTTCTGTCATCTCCTCCTCCTCCTGCCCTCAATCTTTCCCAGCATCAGGGTCTTTTCCAATGAGTCAGTTCTTAGCATCAGGTGGCCAAAATACTGGAATTTCAACTTCATCATCAGTCCTTCCAATGAATATTCAAGACCAATTTCCTTTAGGAAATTATCCATATATATATATATATGCCCCCTCAAGGCAAAAGCTTTGTATATCTTAATTATCCTAATATCCCAGCAACAATCACAGACACACTCGATCAAGTTTCATTGACTTACTTTATTTTGATTTATTTTTTATTGAAATATAGTTGATTCGCAATGTTAGTTTAGTTTCAGGTGTGCAGCAAAATGATTCAGTTATACATACATATATACCTATTCTTTTTTAGATTCTTTGCCATTATTGGTTATTACAAGATAATGAATATAGTTCCCTGTGCTATATAGTAGGTTCTTAGTAGTAGTCATTTGCAAACAAATGTTGTTTGACCTCTCTCTTTCAGCTTCTTGTGTTCCTACATTAAGTTACATAGACTAATCAGAAAATAAGGTGGCCTGTTATATGCCAGTTGATCATAAGTGTATCCCCTGGGAATTATTTTGTGACAATATAATATAATATATTGTGTACTGGTAGATAACTGACATTTATTTGTGAGATAGTTGACTGAGAAACTGCCTTATACTTTAATATCTACACAGTAATGATCTAAATAGTTTGCACTTAGCAGAGACTCAATAAATTTTTATGGATTGAATGGTTTAGGAGATCTTTTAACTTTTTATTTAAATTGGGCATATATGAGTGGATGAGTTTGCAAGTGTTAGGTGAGCTGGGCTAGGTCAGTGGAAGAAATTAATAGGACCCATTCCCAGTTTCTAGCATGGTGTTGATATTCCTTTTTTTTGAAAAACATTGTAAGGTATTATTTCTGACCTGTAAGGACTTGGGGAAAACTTCAATTGTAAGACAGACTAAACAGACTAATTGTTTCTGGCAAGGTGTGCCTGTTTATCTAGTCAAGAAAAAAACTTTAGAAATGAGTCAAGATCACCCATTGACGAAAACTGCTAGTTATCAAGAAGAAGAGAGGTGCTTATTGCACTTTTAGGAAGAATAGTTGCAGCAAAGAGGGAAAACAATCCCCCAGGTGATGTGTTATAAATCAGGCTTTGGTGGGTCCAACTTGTGGACGGAAGAGGGGATAATAAATCTCAAAGGTCTGGGGAGGGTTTGAGAGGGAAGCAAAGAGGATGGAGTAGATAGAGATGAATCCAGAGACATGATGTTAAAAAAACAGCTAAGGAGATCAAACCAGTCAGTCGTAAAGGAAATCAGTCATGAATATTCATTGGAAGGACTAACGCTGAAACTCCAATACTTTGGCCACCTGATGCAGAGAACTGACTCATTGCATAACACCCTGATTCTGGGAAAGACTGAAGGCAGGAGGAGAAGGGATGGCAGAGGATGAGATGGTTGGATGGGATCACCAGCTCAACGGACATGAGTTTGAGCAATTTCTGGGAGTTGGTGATAGATAGGGAAGCGTGGCACGTTGCAGCCCATGGGGCTGCAAAGAGTCAGACACAACCAAGCAACTGAACTGAGCTAACTGATATGTGGAATCTAGCAAAATGGTACAGATGAACCTATTTGCCAAGCAGAAATAGACACACATGTAGAGAACAAATGTACAGACCCCAAGTGGGGTGGAGTGGGATGAACTGGGAGACTGGCATTGACATGTCTATATATTATGTGTGTGTGCTCACTCAGTCGTCTGACGCTTTGCTACTCCATGGACTGTTGTAACCTATAGGCTCCTCTGTCCATGTGATTTTTCTGGTAAGAATACTGGAGTGGGTTGCCATTTCCTCCTCCAAGGAATCTTCTCCACTCAAAATTGAACCCATGTCTCCTGCATTGCAGGCAGTTTCTTTACCTGCTGAGCCACCAGGGAAACCCAAAAGAGCTGTGTCCTGCATTGGCCAGTAAAATAGATAACTAATGAGAACCTACTGTATAGCATGGTGGGGGTGGAGAGGAGCAAAAAGACAGAACTGAATTAGGGATTTTTTTTCAGCATCTCCCAAAGTGTCAAAATTCTCAGGGCACTCTGTGATGTAGCTTTCAAGACAATGAACTCCGTAAGGCATAAGCACTGTCATATTTGTATCTGTATTGGCTGCAGAGCCCAGTACAGGGCCTGGCACACAGTAAGCACTCTGTGATGTTGAATAAAGAATTAAAGAGACAAAGAAAACAATATCTATAGCATTGAGGAGTTCAGTCAAGGATGCTTTGGTGAAGAGAATGAAGGAGAAGAAAGAGGAAGCATGCCATTTAGGTTTTATATCCATAGAATCTGAGATGGCTCCTGGAGCACCATACCAGTATTTCAGATGCTGGAGAGTAGTTTCTGCTTTTAGCCAGAAATATGGGATGGGCACACAAGAAGAAGGAACAGTAGGAAGATGAATAGTAGGTGTTAGTCAAAGCCACAGAAAAATCTTCCAGAGAAATTAAATAAAGGATGCATTATGAAAGTCTGAGAACTGAGGGACGCCCATCTACAGAGCAGAGAGGAAAAGCTCTCTGTGTAGAAGCAAATAAGATTGAGTGATCTTATTCACAGAGGCAAGAAGACCAAGTCTTCTATCATAACACAGAAATCAAGATAAAGTCCAGAAGGAGGGGTGGCCAGTTGGGATACACAACGGAACTGTCAAGAGGCTTGGAATCCAACAAGAGATACACTGGCACCCAGCTAGTTGCTTTCAATGCCAAGGTCACTTAATGGTGTGTGACTTTCATAAAGGCAGCTCAGTTGACATGTGACAATGGATGCCAAAGAAATATCAGGAGAATCAGTTAAAAGGAAATGGGAACACAGTTAAAAACATTCCTTAAGAAGTTTCACTATGAAGGGAAGGAGAAAAGCAAAAGTAATGACTAGGGCCGCTTAAAAATCATTTCATGATTAGAAAAAGCGGCATATTTGATGCCAATTCAGTTGAGGAGAAAATCTGGAGATACTAAAATGGAAAAGTGTCAAAAAATAAAAAATAAAAACCTGCAAGAGCCATGCAATTGACTCCAGGAAGAGGAAAACTGGCCCCCTCCTAGAGATCAATGATCAGAAAGGGTAAAATTTATATAATTTTACCTTTGAAAATACTGAATATTTTTCCAGGTGTGTATACATCTATATGATGAGAGTTGAAATATTTGACCTAACCCTACAAATTTCCAGGTACACACACACATACAGTTTTTCATTTAAATATTTTTCCTTAGGTTGTTAGACCTTCCTAGGGACTTTGTAGGAAAAAAAAAAAAGGAAAAAGAAAGCGTTATTTTCATCCTACATTGCAGAAACAAAGTCTTGAATCAGGTACATAAATTAATCAAGATCAGGTACTTGCAAAGTGGCAGGGTAGGTCAAAAATTCCAGATCTCCTCATCTAAGATGGAGGGCAAGAGCCAGGTCATTTCCTTGCTCCTGACACACGTCTGCACTTAGGCTGAAATGTGCATCTAAGATGTGAGTGATGCAGTCAGATGAACTTGAACTGTTAAATAAGACGGTGTGTGTGTGAGCACCTGTGTGTACATGTACGCGTGCACTCTAATCGGAAGATTATGTAGATTGGAATGGTGTCCCCTCCTCAAAATGACATGCTGAGGCCCTAACTTCTGGCTACCTGGAATGTGATCTTGTTTGGAAATAGATCTTTGTATATATAACAAATATGTAAATTAAATGCGTCATCGTGGAATAAAGTAGGCCTCTAATCTGGTCTGAATGGAGTCCTTATGAGAGGAGCAGAGATGCACGCAGGTAGAAGACAGCCATGTGGTGATGGAAGCAGAGGTCAGAATGACTCATCTCCAGGCCAAAGAATGCCAAGGATTTAGAGCAAACCCTGGAAGCTACAAGAAGCAAGCAGTCATAATTCCCTCGGTTTCTGAGGGACCATAGCCCTGCTGGCACTTTAATTTCAGACTTCTGGGCTCCAGAAGGGTGAGACCAGACATTTCTGTTGTTTTCAGCTCCTAGTTTATGAGACTTTGTTATCATACCCCTAGGGAGCTATCATGGAGGGATATGACATAGATGGGGGTGGTGAGAACTTGAGCAGAACAGAGACTGTGTGAGTGACTGAATGGAGGTTAAGTGTGGAAGTTTGCAGGGGAGTAAAGACAGTTCTGGTGTGAGTGTTTCCTAGGGGCCAAGCATGGAAGTTTGTGGGCCTCCCTGGAGGCTCAGCGGTGAATCCTCCTGCTACTGCAGGAGATGCAAAAGACGCAGGTTCTATCCCTGGGTCGGGAAGATCCCCTGGAGTAGGAAAATGGCAACTTGCCCCAGTATCCTTGCCTGGAAAATTCAATGGACAGGGGATCCTGGAGGCCTGCAGTCTATGGCGTAGCAAAGTCAGACACAATTGAATGACTGCACACAGGACTGGCAGGCCGACCTGTGTCTGAGCACAGTGATTTTATAAATGGACGCAAATGGGTCCTGTCGCTCTCTTTTGCTGTTGTTGTTTGTTATTCTGCCTCTCTTAAGCTGGGAGACATGTTATTTAAGGTTTTTAAGGTTCTGTTCACTTATTTGCAAAATAGATATAATAATCCCTTCACCATGGGATTATTATGAAGAATAAAGGGCACGTGACACATAAAGCACTCACCACAGTGCCTCTTAGTGCTCAATAAATTTGGAGAATTGGTAGTTTTTGTAATAGAGTTTTTGTTTATGTTGTTACCATTGCATGCCTTTTTCTAGCAGCATTTTTATGTGGAATTACAGAGAGTTGAGGCAGAAAAGGATGAAGACAAAAATACAGCTTTGAAGTATATTTGTCCATTTAAGGCACCGTGATGCTAAGGATAGTGGGTGGTGTTGGCAGTAGTAAGAGTAACAGCAGTAGCAATAGTAATACAAAGAAGAAGAGGAAGTAGAATAGGGGTTTTAGATTAATAGGTTCTAAACATTTATTGTGTGCTTTGCATATGTTAGCAAGAATGTGAGATGTAGGAGAGAGGGTAATGTTGACATCTGGAATCCCAAGATTGAGAATAAATTCGATTGAAACAAAGGACAACGTTTTAGTAGAAAAACCGAAAGTAACTCCAGGTAATGGAGATGGGAAGAGAAAGCAAGATGAAATGTTTAAAAAAAAAAAAGTGTAAGGGATTTAAAAGGTAATCGCTGAAGATAAGACACACAAAACGAATCATTTGTGTTACATAGTAGTATATTGTGCTGATGGATATTCTTCCTCTTATGAGATGGCTACGGATGCCTGTGGATGGTGTAAAAATTATTATTCCTACTGATAATAGTAGTAGGTGCTACTTATTGAGCATTGACTATTTTCTTCTTGTAGTAATAAGAATATTATGAGTATTATTTCATGCAATTCCTAAATCAATCCTGTGAACTATTGCTTTGTGCCTCTAAGCTGCTGCCTCAGATCTTCTCAGTGTCACTAAGCTCCAGAGCCCTTGGGGTTACTGATTATTCCCTGATTGCCTCTGCAGTAATTATCCATGGACTCCAGCCAGTATCACAATGGCACAGCCCAATAGCACCTGACCTCCTACCTGTGCTGCTCACTTTCACCTTCTATGCTACAGCTTGCTAATCATCTCTGAGATATGTAGGATCATAGGACCTGATGTCATGTGTGACAGTCCTGAAGTCTAGAGGATTTAATACCATCATTTTAGGGGACAGGAATGTAAAAGTAGGAAGTCAAAGAAATACCTTGAGTAATGGGAAAATTTGGCCTTGGAGTACAGAATGAAGCAGGGCAAAGGCTAACAGAGTTTTGCCAAGAGAATCCACTGGTCATAGCAAACACCCTCTTCCAACAACACAAGAGAAGATTCTACCCATGGACACCACCAGATCGTCAACACCAAAATCAGACTGATGACATTCTTTGCAGCCAAAGATGGAGAAGCTCTATACAGTCAGCAAAGACAAGACCAGAAGCTGACTGTGGCTCAGATCATGAACTCCTTATTGCCAAATTCAGACTTAAATTGAAAAAAGTAGGGAACACCACTAGAGCATTTAGGTATGAGCTAAATCAAATCCCATATGATTATACAGTGGAAGAGACAAATACATTCAAGGGATTAGATCTGATCTGAAGAACTTTGGATGAAGGTTCATGACATTGTACAGTAGGCAGGGATCAAGACCATCCACACAAAAAAAGAAATGCAAAAAGGCAAAATGGTTGTCTGAGGAGGCCTTACAAATAGCTGAGAAAAGAAGAGAAGCTAAAGGCAAAGGAGAAAAGGAAAGATATACACATTTGAATGCAGAGTTCCAAAGAATAGAAAGGAGAGATAGAAAGCCTTCCTCAGTGATCAGTGCAAAGAAATAGAAGAAAACAATAGAATGGGAAAGACTAGAGATCTTTTCAAAAAATTAGAGCTACCAAGGGAAATTTTCATGCAAAGATGGGCACAACAAAGGATAGAAACGGTATGGACCTAACAGAAGCAGAAGATATTTTAAAAAGGTATCAAAAATACACAGAAGAACTGTACAAAAAGATCTTCACAACCCAGATAATCATGATGGTGTAATCACTTATCTAAAGCCAGACATCCTGGAGTGTGAAGTCAAATGGGCCTTAGGAAGCATTACTATGAACAAAGCTAGTGGAAGTAATGGAATTCCAGTTGAGCTATTTCAAATCCTAAAAGATGATGCTGTGAAAGTGCTGCACTCAATACGTCAGCAAATTTGGGAAATGCAGCAGTGGGCAAAGGACTGGAAAAGGTCCATTTTTATTTCAATCCTAAAGAAAGGCAATGCTCCAAAATGCTCAAACTACCACACAATTGCACTCATTTCACATGCTAGTAAAGTAATGCTCAAAATTCTCCAAGTCAGGCTTCAACGATATGTGAACCATGAACATCCAGATGTTCAAGCTAGATTTAGGAAAGGCAGAGGAACCAGAGATCAAATTGCCAACATCTGTTGTATCATCGAAAAAGCAAAAGAATTCCAGAAAAACAACTACTTCTGCTTTATTGACTATGCCAAAGCCTTTGACTGTGTGGATCACCACAAAGTGGAAAATTCTTCACGAAATGAGAATACCAGACCACTTGACCTGCCTCCTGAGAAATCTATATGAAGGTCAAAAAGCAACAGTTAGAACTGGACATGGAACAAAAGACTGGTTCCAAATCGGTAAAGGAGTATGTCAAGGTTGTATATTGTCACCCTGCTTATTTAACTTATATGCATGGTGCATCATGAGAAACTCTGGGCTGGAGGAAGCACAAGCTGGAATCAAGATTGCCAGGAGAAATATCAATAACCTCAGATATGCAGGTGACACCACCTTTATGGCAGAAAGTGAAGAAGAACTAAAGAGCCTCTTGATGACAGTGAAAGAGGAGAGTGAAAAAGTTGGCTTAAAACTCAACATTCAGAAAACGAAGATCATGGTATCTGGTCCTGTCTTTTCATGGCAAATTGATGGGGAAACAATGAAAACAGTGGCAGACTTTTTATTTTCGAGGGGCTCCAAAATCACTGCAGATGGTGACTGCAGCCGTGAAATTAAAAGACACTTGCTCTTTGGAAGAAAAATTATGAGCAACCTAGAAATCCTATCAAAATCAAAGACATTACTTTGCCAACAAAAGTCCATCTAGTCAAAGCTATGGTTTTTCCAGTAGTCATGTATAGATGTGAGAGTTGGACTATAAAGAAAGCTGAACATCGAAGAACTGATGCTTTTGAACTGTGGTGTTAGAGAAGACTCTTGAGACTCCCTTGGACTGCAAGGAGATTCAACCAGTCCATCCTAAAGGAAATCAGTCCTAAATATTTATTCATTGGAAGGACTGATGCTGAAGCTGAAACTCCAATACTTAGGCCACCTGATGTGAAGAACTGACTCATTGGAAAAGACCCTGATGCTGGGAAAGATTGAAGGCAGGGGGAGAAGGGGACGACAGAGTTTGAGATGGCCTCACTGACTCAGTGGACATGAGTTTGAGTAAACTCCAGGACTTGGTGATTGACAGGGAGGCCTGGTGTGCTGCAGTCCATAGTGTTGCAAAGAGTTGGACATGACTGAGTGACTAAACAGAACTGAACCGATCTGAAGAGTGAACTGATTACCATTTGGGAATGGGAGTCAGTGAATGTATTTGCCTCCCTTTCTATCTCTTATTGATTTTCCTGTGAACCAATTACTTCATAAAGAGTTCCCAGTCATCTTTTTGGGAAATAACAATCTGCCAGCTTAGAGAAATTGTTTGCTCTTGATCACAAGTAGTGGCCAGTGACACACCATCATAGTGTTTCCCTATCCTTTTCTATCCCACACCCTTTTCCCTCACTTTTCTCATGCTCTCCTGATATTTATATTCCCAGTGAATAGCAGTGCATAGGTATTAACCTTTCTAGAACCCAGGCTAAGATAATGGTACCAGAATGGGATGATGATAATGTCTTGTTTAGGGGCATCCCTTCCTATGGCCTTTACGTGTGTATGATTAGGACGAGCTGTAGGTGGAAGGTGACACATGGATTATGCAGTGGCTGTGTGATGGAACAGAATGGACGCAATGCCAGTTATAAGGATTGTGGAGTAGTGTGACCTCTGTTAACAATGCTGGTAGCCTTGACAACAGAAAATGATAGGTTAAGGGCACTCTACTGCTTGCTAAAGTCATGCTATGAACCCTGGGATGCCTTTATAACAGATTTTAAGGAGACTCTCACCTTCTGTAACTATGCCACTGAAAATCGCAGAGGCTACTAAAAGGATAGCCGAGCTGTAAATGAACCTGAATGTTCCCTTTCAATGAATCACCTTTGAGAATTAGGGTCTTGACACAGGAAGAGTCAACCATGAAACCTAGGATATGGGCATTTGGATGGACATGCCTGAAAGTCTTTAATCTTTAAATTCTCCTGGATTCTTGAGGCTAGCAGAGGCAACGCCTTCCATATGTTGCAGGAAAACAGACTCTTCTTGCTTAGAAGCTTGTAATCTTGTCCCCTGAAGAGCAAGTCTTATAAGATAAGGCTTATCCTCATTTAGAGCTTCCCCCTTTCCTCAACTGCCTCCAGGGCAATAATCAGAGTTAGGGTTTAGTGCAGCTGGATTAGGGAAGAACAGCCGTGCTCCAGGACTGCTGCTGCTGCTAAGTCGCTTCAGTCGTGTCCAACTCTGTGCGACCCCATAGATGGAAGCCCGCCAAGCTCCCCCGTCCCTGGGATTCTCCAGGCAAGAACACTGGAGTGAGTTGCCATTTCCTTCTCCAATGCATGAAAGTGAAAAGTGAAAGGGAAGTTGCTCAGTCGTGTCCGACTGTTAGTGACCCCATAGACTACAGCCCACCAGGCTCCTCCATCCATGGGATTTTCCAGGCAAGAGTACTGGAGTGGGGTGCCATTGCCTTCAGAGCCAGTATGTGGAAGGATTTGCAGGACCTTCCTAACGTGTATGAGTGAGAACCAGGAGACTCTGTATGGGAGTGCATCCTGAGTAGGTGAGACTGGGGTAGGGACAGATGTTTAATACTGGGTAGGGGAGGATGTATTGACATAGAGACACTCCCACGAGACTCTGAGTTCACTGGTCTGTTAAAAACACCTAGAGCAGATTCTAGAAGTTTGCTGCGTGCACCCTGTCAACAGACCAAAAATGAAACGTCACATGGACAGATAGAATTGATGCAGAAAAAGCATTCGGCACAAACCAACACCTACTCATGATAAAAACTCTCAGGTAGTTAGAAATGGAGAATTAGTGTGACTTGATCAAGAGCATCTGCCAAAAATTTATAGCTCAGGGGACTTCTCTGGTGGTCCAGTGGTCAAGAATCCACCTTCCAATGAAGGGGATGTGGGTTTGATCCCCCTTTTATAAAGTATAGCTAATATCATACTTAATGACAAAAGACTCAATGCTTTTGCCTAGGACTGGGAATAAGGCAAGAATGTCTACTTTTACCATTTCTGTTCAACACAGGACTGGAAGGACTAGAAAAATTCTATACAATATTCCCCCTCCCTGTTTCCCCAGTGAATCCGCCAAGAACTGACAAAGGAATTAACAAGATTGTTGAATATAAGATTAATACATGAAAAGAAAAAAACATTTCTATATACTAAAAATGACATGCTGAAACTGAGATTAAAATGTAGTATCATTTATAATTACTCCAAAGAAAACAAAACCCCTGGGAAGACACTTAACACAACACATACAAGACCTGAATAGTGAAGATGACAAGATGCTGATGATAGAAATCAAAGAAGATCTAAAGTGAAGAGACATACTGTGTTCATGGATTGCAAAACAATTCCAATTGTAAAGATGACAATTCTCCCTAAATTGATCTATAGGTTTGATAAAACACCCATCAAAATCTTAGTGAAGGTTTTTTGTAGTTATTGAAAAAGCCTATTGTAAAATTTATATGGAAAGGCATAGGTCCTACAATAGCTGACACAATCTTGATGAAAAGAATAAAATGAGAGGAATCACTCTACCCACTTTAAGAATTATAGTTACAATAACCAAGACAGTGTGATATTGGCAGAGGGATAGATGCATAGATCAATGGAACAGAATAAAGAACCCAGAAATAGACCCACGTAAATATGCTTGACTGATTTCAACAAGGTACCAAAGAAATTCAGTGTAGGAAAACTTTTTAACAACTGATGCCTGAATGATTGGACATCCATAGGCAAGAAAATGAACTCTAACCTACACCTCACACTCTTTAAAAAATGTACTGTTTTTTGACTTGACACCAAAAGCGTGATCCATAAAAAGAAAAAAAAAGATGAGCTATACTGCATTAAAATTAAAAACTTCTGCTCTGTAAAAGACTATATGAAGGGGATGACAAGACAAGGTACAAACTGGGAGAAAATATTTGCAAGCTACGTATCTGGCAAAGGACTTGTATCTAGAAGAACACTCAAAACAACAGTAGAAAAAAAAAATCAAACTAGTCAATTAGAAAGTGGTCAAAAGACACTTTACTGAAAGGGATGTGCGTATGGTAAATAAGGACATGAAAATATTTTCAGGATTATTATTCTTCAGATAAATGCTTAAAAAAAAAAAAAAAAAGCAAAACCCAAAATGGGATATCTCTATATACTAAATGGCTAAAAAAAAAAAAAAAATAGTTTAACACCAAATGCTGATGAAGCTGAGAAGAAACTGAATCACTTATTCAATGCTGGTAGGAACCCAAAATAAAAACAGATGGATAGATATATAGATAGACAGACAGACAGAAGGCAGATCATTGTAGTAGACACCTGTAGCTGCAAGAAACAATACAGAGAGATTCCAAGTACACTTTTCTCAGTTCCCCCTTGTGGTAACTTCTTGCAAAACAATAATCCAGTATCACAATTAGAACATTAGCATTTCTGTAACACGTTGATCTCAGATTTCTTCAGTTTATTAATGTGTGCGTGTGTCTGTGCAAACAAAAGTAAAAATCTTCAGTGCACCTCCTCAAAGCTTGTGCACATCAAAGGCCCACACTAATGAGATCGAATTGCCTTTGCTGAATATTGAGGATAAAATCAGAAGACTCAGAACAGTGGAAATATTAGAATAGGTTATATCCCAGAGGACACACCTTTCATGAAGTCGGTGGTTTTCAAACTTAACCCTGCACAGAATCTTTAGAAAGACTTGTTAAACATCAATTTCTGGACCTCATCCCCAAAGTCTAATTAAGTATGCCATTAGATTTGGGGATCTAAAATTTATATTTCTAAAAAGACTCCCACATGATGTCAGTGTGACTGTTCTGAGGTTTACCCTTTAAGAGAACTGTACAATAAGGTGATAAGAAATGCACTGAAGAGCGGGCAGCTCCAGGATCTTTGAGAAGTTCAGTGGTGTGTTGCCCTCTCTAGACTGGGTTTGACAGTGGGAGATATTAACATAGAAAAAAGCTCCGTGGTATCAGTGCTAATCATGAGATGCCAGAATGACTGAGGCTAGATGGCAGCACTTAACCATCAGAGGCAAGGAAGATGTGCCTGATGTAATTACTATAAGGGGTAGGAAGGCTGGAGTGGCAATCAGGATGCCTTGACCTGCAGTGGTTTGTAGCAATGGCTAAAAGATCATGGGGCTTTTTTGATTAAAGGACAAATTATTTCGCATGAGTAAGGACCCTTCAATGTCATTGCAAGCAGCTATGGAGCATTAGCTTGCAAAGAGATAGATGCAGAGCTGGTATCAGAAGCTGGACCCAAGTTCATACATAGACATATATCTTATCCAACTGATATCTGAGTTATATCAAGAAAAGCCCACTTTTTCTCACACAGGCGTATGATCAGATCCCACCCACAAAGTGAAAGAAAAATGATTCCTTACCTTTGAGTCTGCTATTGAGCAGAAACCTGCTGTTTCTAGCTTGTTTCTCAGCCAAGCTTTTTTTTCATTTTATTCTGCTGTCTTCTAGAAGAAACCACTTATACCCTTAAGTACCTGAGAAACAGAAGTTCAAGTTTGTGCTGCTAAACAGAGATTGCCTATTTAAAATCTACAGTGTGGTACCAGATTAAAAACACATTCAAGAACTAAAATATTGGAGACTGTGTTCTGAAATCCTACAGCTAATTTGTACAATAGGTCACATAGTTGATCCTTAAAGTGGAAACTGATGAAATCCAGGAGGTTTATGTAGAACGTAACAACAGACCTGCTCTCAACAGAACTAGACCTTGGTTCTTTTGGTAGAAGTAATTTCTTAAAAGGTAATAGAGCTTAAAATACCAGTTTCCATCAAGATCTTAATCATGCATAAATTAACCAAATGGAAATGCAATGAAAACACTTCAAAACAAGCCACTATCATGCAAGAATTTCCCTGTTACCATTCTAGAGTGTACTCGTACACGCTAGTCAGAGCTATCCTTGAAGAATCTAGTTAGGCTGTGTATCTCCACCTTCGAATCCTGCAGTACCTTCCCCTCACATTAGAAATAGAGTTCAAAAAAAAAAAAAAAAAAAAAAGAAAGAAAGAAATAGAGTTCAGACTCTCAAACCTGGTCCCAAGGCATGACCTGGCTCCAGCCTCTCTCTCTCACCTCTTATTTGGTACCCTCCCATTCACTTCAATTATATGCTCCAACCATACCAATGTCTCCTTTCCTATTTCTTTTCTAATTCTTCTTTTAATGAAACTTATCACCATTAGCTGAAAGAATCATCTCAGAGAAGCCTTGTCTAGCTTCCCAAACAGTAGTAGTAACTATTCCACCTACATCTGGTCCATACAACACCACCGTTCCATTCCTTACTGAAATTTTCTTTATTAGAAATTATCTTGCTTATGTATTCATCTGTTCATTGTCTGCCTCCTCATGCTAGAATATGATCTCCAAAAGAGCAGGAATAATTTTGTTCTTGTTCAACATTGTATTCCTAGAACCTAGGAAAGCGTTTGAAACAGACAGCCACACAGATCTTGTTTGGAGTGAGTGAAAGGATGAACAAATTAATAAAATGAAGTGTGCTTTATACACTTTCCAGACACTCTACTCCCAGGAGGAGAAGGAAATGGCAACCCACTCCAGTGTTCTTGCCTGGAGAATCCCAGGGACGGAGGAGCCTGGTGGGCTGCCATCTATGGGGTCGCACAGAGCTGGACACGACTGAAGCGACTTAGCAGTAGCAGCTACCCCCAGGATTCCTATACTCCTTAGTACATTTTATTACCAGCTGGTCCAAAAGTCTTCTTAGCTATTGGAAGAAAGTGCCATTTAGTACAGAATGACCACCATATCTTTCAAGAAATGAAGGAAAGACTTCTTTGATTGTCCAGTGGTTAAGAATTTACCTTCTGATGCACGGGAGTGTGGGCTCAATCTCTGGTCTGGGAGCTAAAATCTCACATGCCTTATGGCCAAAAAATCAAAACATAGAAGGAATCTTGTAACAAATTCAATAAGGACTTTATAAATGGTCCACATCAAAAAATCTTTTTAAAAATGAAGGAAGTTATTGTATACTGGTCATTTATTTTTAATTCTTACTTTGCTTAACATGTTATTTTAGTAACTATTGTGTATGTGGAACAAGGGTCAGCAAACTACAGCCTCCAGGCTATATTTAACCCACAACCTATTTTTTGTAAATAAAGTCTTATTGGAACACAACCACATTAATTTGATTACACATTTTCTGTGACTGATTTTGAGATGCAACAGCAGACTTGAAGAGCTGCAAAAGACAGTCTAATCCTTAAAGCTCAAAGTATTCATTGATTAACCCTTGAAACAATGGGCTTCCCTGGTAGTTCAGACGGTAAAGAATCTGCTGCAATATAGGAGACCTGGGTTTGATCCCTGGGTCAGGAAGATCCCCTGGAGAAGGAAATGACAACCCACTCCAGGATTCTTGTCTGGAGAATCCTATGGACAGGAACTTGGTGGGTTGCGGTCTACAGTGTTGCAAAGAATCGGACATGACTGAGCGACTCCCACCTCTTTCACAAATCAATATGGGTTCAAAGATAGAAATGGTATGAGAAAAAAACTTGCAAAATATCAAGGGATAACTGAGCGCATTGACTAGTGTTTGTTTTGGGTAAAATCCAGGAAATTTGATAGTGATCTCACTAGAAGTGTATCCTCAACAGGGTCTCAGGTTAGAGCAAGAAAGACAAGCCTGGGTTTCAGTCATTAAATCAGAAAACAGAACATCACTGGATGAAGACCTAGCTCCTCACTCAGGCTGGTTCTATATTCTCTTATTAGGAGATGCACTTCCCTCAGGTTTTCATCATGCCCCCGGGTTCTACCTTTGTTTGTGTCTTTTCTGTGCAGTCTGGAGTGTAAAAATATTGCCATCTTCATGATGAATGGTTTCCCCCATTGAATTGCAATTACAGGTTTTAATCAGTTCATTATTCCACCTAGTTTTTGGGTCCTGACAGTTAGGCTGCAGAAAATAATTGAATTGGCTTTGCCTCAAGGCAGTCCCATAAGATCTTACCTTGCCTTGGGAATCTTTTTGGCTGATTGACCAACTGAGCCCTAATTTCCATGTTCAAACCTAAAAAATAGTTTCATATTTCCCCTTTGAAACATTTCTTTGCATTTTTTCCTACTTTGAACAAGATACTCTTCATATAAAAAGACAAATCACAAGTCTATAAGTAGTGTAGTATTCACAGAGCTTTTTATATAAGAGGCTATAGTTGTTGCAAAGCTAACCTTTGTTATTTCCCTTAGCTTCTCTTTAGATCAATTAGAGGGAAACCAGTGTGGAAGATCCCGGATATTACGTTCATTTTTTTTTCAACCCTTTCCTCTTCTTTGCTGTAATTTTTAGGCTATGAAAGCAATATTGCTGAGGGATGGCATATGGCTGGCTCTCCATGATGATGTTATCTTAGGAAGGTCACCATGGTCTATGGCTGGGGACTCAGGTTTCTGGATACCTCCCACAGACTTGTTACTGTTGTTCAGTTGCTAAGCCATCTCCTACTCTTCACGACCCCTTGGACTGTAACACGCCAGGCTCCTCTGTCCTCCACTATCTCCCAGAATTTGCTCAAATTCATGTCCTTCAACTTTAGCACTACTGATATTTTAGGCTGGGTAATATTTTGTTGTGAGGGGCTCTTCTGCTCCTTACAGGACGTTTAGTAACCTCTGTGTCCTCTACCAAGTAGTGATCAGTAACAAGCTCCCTCCCTCAGTCATGACATCAAAATTGTTCCTAGAGATTTTTTTCTTCAGAGTCTGCAGATTTATTTACAAAGTCATACTACATCACTCACACAGCCACTCCTTCACTCATAGAAAGGATCACTCCAGGACAAGTCCCATGGACTGTGGGATGTCACAAAAGGAAGCCATCACACTGACTCCCCTTCCTTCAACTGTATTTGAAAGCTTGCTCTTCCCTGATTTACCCTTTGGCTTTCTAATTGTATGGAGTGTTGTTCTAATTGCCTGGAGTGTTGTTCTCTTCCCCTCTCCAAAAATCTCTTTAGCGAATACCTAGTGGCCTTAATGCAAATGTCAACACTATCTGAAGCTTTTTCCCCACCCTTCCCCAACTCCAGGCAGGTGGGAATTTCTTCCATCTCTTCCAGCCATCAGCTGGACACCTCCATAGGTTTGTCCCAGAAACAGCTCCCATGTGCTGTGTTCAACGCCAAGTCATCAGCTTCTCCCATGCTTGCTCCCCTTTCTGCTTCCCCCATATCCAAGAATGCCTCTACCCTCCATTCCTAGACATTTTAATATGTTTCTTGGGGCTCAAGTTGCTCCTGCCTGAGAACTGCTGGTATATAGGATAGAAGGATGAAAAGAAAAGAAATTTGCTCCTAATTCTTTTAGGGCAAGAAGCGTTCAACCCAGTCAAGCCAGATTCCAAAGTCGTACAGTTAATCATTCGACTTTATTTCTGAGATTGCCTTACTGTAATTCAAGGTGTTTATAAAAAGCGAATCTTAACTCAGACTCTTTTTCCATAAAATTACTATGTTAAACTGTCTTTCCAAGTAAGTCACAATTTTCTCACATCTTCTTGGGGAGAAAATTTATAGTAGACTTTTGCTCAGTTATACAGATCATCATATTTTTATTGGGAGAGAACAAGATTTCAAAATTTAAGATCTGTACACTATCTATCAAAAAAACCACAACTGAATTAATTCTGAAACCTAACTAATGTACATTTTCATTTCCTTTTATTGAAAAGCTGGGTCATAGAGCTTGGGAAAGAAGAGAACTTCTAGTCTAACAACTTCATTTTCAGATAAGGAAAATAAATCTCAGAGAAGTGAACTGATGTGCCTCAAAACAATAATAAAAGAATGATTTGAGCTCAGGTTTTCTGACAACACGGGTATGGTTTTATACTACGTAATTCCACACTTCCATATATGTGCGTAGGATATATTTTGATGTTTCAACCTCAAGCAAAATAAACACAATCATTCGTATATTACACATAAGTCTCCCACTCCTCTGCACCCTAACCATAGCTGGTTGTGCTTTTATAACATATTTCAATGCATTTCTCCCACCCATGATCCATCCCATGGCTGTATCTGCTAAGGGCATGTAGTGCATTGGGTTTGGATCAGGACCTTAAAGTTTTCTGGTCCAACTGGCAAGTATTGTCATCTTAAATCAAGAAAACTACCCCATCCATCAATTTATGGGAATTCTACCCTCTCCGTTAAGAAAGTATTCCTTTGGCTTGTGTCTTTGCAATTTGTTCAAATGGGAACTATTTCTTATGAATGTCCCTGGTCAACAAAGCTTAAGTTCCTAAAAAATACATCCCCAAATATCCTACCCAAATGCATTATCTACTCTTAGACAAAGCTGTTATCCATGCTTATCGTCTCTTTTAAAGTATATCTCCCCATCTTTCCTCTCATCATTTTTTAAAAATGGTGTTTATTCATTTATTTTTGGCTGCACTGGGTCTTCATTGCTGTGCACAGGCTTTCTCTAGTTGTGGTGAGTGGGGCCACTCTCTAGTTGTGGCTAGGGGACCTCTCAATGAGGTGGCTTCTCTTGTTGTGGGGCATGGCCTTAGTTGCTCTGTGACATGTGGAATCTTTCCAGACCAGAGATCGAACCTGTGTCCCCTGCTTAGGCAGGCAAATTCTTAACTCCTGGACCACTAGAGAAGTCCCTCTCTCATCAGATCTGAATCATCGATGTCCCTGTCCTTTTTTTCTCTAGGATATAGCCCAACCCTTTAACGGAAGGTATACATTAGTTTCCGTGCAGTTTGCCATCAGCAGCCAAAAGCCCTTTGCCAAAAGAGCTATCTTCTGAAAGTAGAACTTGAAGGTCACTTTTTCCCCCAGAAATAATTAAATTTTTCTCTACCAATCATAAAGTTCTAAAACAAGCCTGGTGATGCTTATAGTTGGGGAGAGTGGATCAGCCTGAATGGGGGATGGTTGCTGTCTGTATTCAAGCCCTAGGAGCACTTCTGCATTTCTGTGGCTGTTCCCCTTTTACAAGAAGGAAGAGGGCAATCGGCCAAATAAAATATAATTATTGCTGAAGTGCATATCATTCGTTTTGAGCTAATGAGATCATTTCCAGAAAGATTTTGTTAGGAAAAGTGAGAAAATGGAAGGACTATAAGGAGTTAGGTCAGAAAGGGAAAATATTGTGTGTGGAAAATTCTGTGTGTAAAAATGCAAGCACATATGAATTCAGGAGAGAATATCAGAGAATGTTTTGCTGTAATGTTAGCATTTTGAAGGGCCTATGAATGCTCTTTTTAAGTTTATTTTT
Organism: Ovis aries; assembly: GCF_016772045.2. Classification (NCBI taxonomy): domain Eukaryota; kingdom Metazoa; phylum Chordata; class Mammalia; order Artiodactyla; family Bovidae; genus Ovis; species Ovis aries. The sequence continues at coordinate 17,166,271 of NC_056071.1, forward strand.
TTAATTTTTTAATGTAAATTTATTTAATTGGAGGTTAACTACTTTACAATATTGTATTGGTTTTTCCATACATCAACATGAATCCACCACAGGTATACACATGTTCCCCATCCTGAACCTCCCTCCCTCCTCCCTCCCCGTACCATCTCTCTGGGTCGTCCCAGTGCACCAGCCCCAAGCATCCAGTATCATGCATCGAACCTGGACTGGTGATTCGTTTCTTATATGATATTATACATGTTTCAATGGCATTCTCCCAAATCATCCCACCCTCTCCCTCTCCCACAGAGTCCAAAAGACTGTTCTATACATCTGTGTCTCTTTTGCTGTCTTTCATACAGGGTTATCATTACCGTCTTTCTAAATTCCATATATATGCATTTGTATACTGTATTGGTGTTCTTCTTTCTGGCTTACTTCACTCTGTATAATCGGCTCCAGTTTCATCCACCTCATTAGACTGATTCAAATGCATTCTTTTTAAAGGCTGAGTAATACTCCATTATGTATATGTACCACGGCTTTCTTATCCATTCATCTGCTGATGGACATCTAGGTTGCTTCCATGTCCTGGCTATTATAAACAGTGCTGCGATGTACATTGGGGTACACGTGTCTCTTTCAATTCTGGTTTCCTCAGTGTGTATGCCCAACAGTGGGATTGCTGGGTCATAATGCAGTTCTATTTCCAGTTTTTAAGGAATCTCCACACTGTTCTCCATAGTGGCTGTACTAGATTGTATTCCCACCGACAGTGTAAGAAAAACTTGGCATTTTCACTATTTATACCAGGATTTGGGCTCTAGAGTCAGAAAAATCACATTTATAAAATACCAGCTCCACTCCTTATTACATATGGGATTGAAACAAGTTCTCTAATTATTCTAAAATTGCATTTCCTCATCTATAAAATGGAACCAATCAGTTAGTAGAGTCTGGCTCAGAGGTTCAGTAAAGGCAAGGGTGATGGGTGAATGGATTTGGGGGTGGGTGGGTTGAAAAATCAGAAACTCTGAATCCATCAGGAGAAAAACAGTATCAGCTGAATTCTTAGAAAAAGAAAACAGCTTTGTTTTATCTGCTCTTGTCGGCAGTGAGAAAAGATTCAGTGTTCATTCTTCAGGAAGGGCATGAGACCTCAGCTATCAATATTGAAGAAAGTACAACTTCACCTGTCTTGAGTGTTTTTGCTTTTAGGAAGCGGAAGGCTTTTATTGAAGTGGTGGCTCGGGAATTGCCTAAGAACTTTGCTTTGGACTCTGAGTTCCTCAGATAGATTGATTTCTCTCTAATGAATCAAGCCCTTGAAACCTGCTCTGTGATATTGCAGACACCTCTGCCTGAGCTCAGCAGCCAGGCAGAGCCCAGTCTCGCTGTGGGCTGGCCTTCCAGTTCCACTGCAACAAATTAGAAGGCTTGCTTTTCTGAATCAGTAACTGGCCGGCAGAAAACATGGCTCAGGGACCTCCCGCAGGGCACTTTGGATGAGCAGGTGGTCTAACTACTGATGAAGGGACCACAGCGGCTCATTGTGTAGGGAACTTTCTGCAGTGGGAATGTAAGGAATTGTGCTTCATGCTGCTGAGCTGATCATTCTGTTCACTCCAATTAGTACTGGATCCAAATGGAATGATGTAGTTTTCCTTAATTCTACCAATTATCCCAGTCCTCAATGGGAGGATGCATTCTTTCTTTCCAAATGGAAGTGCAGAATTCCTCACTAATATGAGGTCTGTTGATTAGTGCTACCAGATGAACACTGCCTGCAACTCTGCTCAAAGCGTCACCTTTTTTTTTGCCAGCATGCAATTGCCCATCAGTATCATTAATTAGAGGGCTGCACTCCCCTTTTTGTCCTTCCTTAATGACCTCACACTCAGTGAATCCCATCTGGAAGATGCTTTCAAGTCCCCTGTGCTGTGTGCTCAGTTGCGTCCGACTTTTTGTAACCCCCTGAACTATAACCCGCCAGGCTCCTCGGTCTATGGGATTTTCCAGGCAAAAATACTGGAGTGAGTTCCCAGTTCCTACTCCGGGGGATCTTTCCAACCCAGAGATCAAGCCCACATCTTTTGCATCTCATGGACTGACAGGTACATTCTTTACCATTAGTGCCACCTGGGAAGGCCAGTTCAGTTCAGTTCAGTCACTCAGTTGTGTCTGACTCTTAGCAACCCCATGGACTGCAGGACACCAGGGCTCCCTGTCCATCACCAACTCCTGGAGTTTACTCAAACTCATGTCCATTGTATCGGTGATGCTATCCAACCATTCTCATCCTCTGTTGTCCCCTTCTCCCACCTTAAATCATTCCCAACCTCAGGGTCTTTTCAAATGAGTCAGTTCTTCACATCAGGTGGCCAAAGTATTGGAGTTTCAGCTTCAGCATCTGTCCTTCCAATGAATAAATATTCAGGACTGATTTCCTTTAGGATGGACTGGTTGGATCTCCTCACAGTCCAAGGGACTCTCAAGAGTCTTCTCCAGCACCACAGTTCAAAAGCATCAATTCTTTAGCACTCAGCTTTCTTTATAGTCCAGCTCTCACATCCATACATGACTACTGGAAAAACCAAAGCTTTGACTAGATGGACCTTTGTTGGCAAAGTAACGTCCCGGCTTTTTAATAAGCTGTCTAGGTTGCTCATAACTTTTCTCCCAATTGTACCCAAGATAGGGTTCAGGGCTCCTGCCAACAGGTCAGACCTCACACCTTGGGGCTGAGAGGGCACTGTGACTGGAAGAGAGATAGGGAGAGTGCATTTGGAGGCAGTTTTCCAAGCAACGAACAAGTATTGACTGTGTGCCTCTGACTCAATGCTATAGTTGGACAAACAGTAACAGGGTCTTTAATAGGCAACAACTACAAAGGCAAGTCACCCAAAGAGCATACATCTGTATCCACCACAGCCCAATGCTTCTGACAGGGATCTCCGAAGGAGGAGTACACTGAATCAGCCAAACTTCACTTAGCCCTGACAGTTTGATGGCCCTAGCTATGGAGAGAGTGACAGATGTCACAGCAGCAGGAGCGGTATACTCTAAGTGCAGGCAACGTGGGCTGCGACTTTTTTCTTCTCTTAAAAACATCAAGTTGCAAACCCTAAGGCCAAAGAGAGAGGGATGGGTATGAGAAAAAGAGGTAGGGTTAGATTTGAAGATTTGGAGAGTTTCTATGGTAAAAAAAAAAAAAAAAAAAAAATTGTTGGGCATTTAGCAGTGGAAAATTAACCAAACTAAATTAACTAACTGACCAACTAGGGGTTTATTTGTTCCCATTTATGAAATGATCTACAAAGAAGCTAAGCTGGGAAGGAGGGATCTCAAACATAGTCCTCAAGGCAAGAGAATAAGGCAACCTGGAACGATGAAGTGTTTAGTTTTTGCTTTTCAACCCTAATTATTTGAGTGAATTAAAGTCTCTTAACTGAGCTCTGTGTGTGAACCCTTGACCTCAAGAAGCTTATACAAAAGAGCTTTCTTAACAGCTTTATTGAGATATAATTGAAATCCAATGAGTTTCACTCCTGGTGAGTATAAGATTCAATGATTTTTAGTAAACTTTGTGTAATCATCACCACAATCCAGCTGTAGAATATTACCATCATCCCAAATTTCCACCAAGAATTAATCTTCTCACCCCATTAGCCCAAGTTTCCACCTAAAATCAATGTCCTCGCAGCCCCAACCCAGGCAACTGCTAATCTTTCTTATTTTATAGATGTATTTTTTTCTGGACAAGTCATATAGATAGTATCATGCCGTATGTAGTCTTCCCCGTCTAGCTTATTTCAGTTAGTGTAGTGTTTCTGAGATTTACTCTTCTTACGTGAATAGCTCATGTTAGTAATTTTTCTTTTCTTGTGGTGGATAAGTGTTCTGTTGTGTTGGTACACAACTTTGTCTATCTGTTCACCAGCTGATGGACATTACGATTGTTTCCAGTTTGGCGTTTTTGTGTGTAATGCTGCCACCTTCAGATCTGCGGTTCCTAGAGACTGCCCACCGTTTCTTGCCGCGTGGTTCATTAGTATATCTTCCAACTCCAGAATTTACAGTTGGCACTTTTCACAATTCTGTTGGTTTGTTGAAATTTTCTGTTTGTTGATCACTGTCATCATACGTTAAACACAGTTTTCTTTAGTCCTTGGAGCATACTTCGTAATGTTTACTCTGAGATCTTTGTCTGCTAAATCCAATATATGGCCCCACTCAAAAACACTGCCTTACTGACTTCTTTTTAACACTTTTCTGAGTGTGCCTTTGTTGCTCTTGTTCTGTTGTTAAGTCAAGTCCGACGCTTTGCGACCCCATGGTCTGCAGCATGCCAGACCTTCCCTGTCCTCCACCATCTCCGGCTGTTTGATCAAACTTATGTCCACTGAGTGGCGATGCTAACCAACCATCTTATTCTCTGGCGCCCCCTTCTCTATGCCTTACATTTTCCCTTTACTTGCATGTCTCATAATTTTTATTAAAAATGGGAATATTTTATTTTATTTTTATTTATTTATTTATTTATTTATTTAATTTATTTATTTTTTTGGTTTTTTAAATTTTAATATCTTTAATTCTTACATGCGTTCCCAAACATGAACCCCCCTCCCACCTCCCTCCCCATAACATCTCTCTGGGTCATCCCCATGCACCAGCCCCAAGCATGCTGCATCCTGCGTCAGACATACACTGGCGATTCAATTCTTACATGATAGTATACATGTTAGAATGTCATTCTCCCAAATCATCCCACCCTCTCCCTCTCCCTCTGAGTCCAAAGGTCCGTTATTCACATCTGTGTCTCTTTCCCTGTCTTGCATACAGGGTCGTCATTGCCATCTTCCTAAATTCCATATATATGTGTTAGTATACTGTACTGGTGTTTTTCTTTCTGGCTTACTTCACTCTGTATAATCGGCTCCAGTTTCATCCATCTCATCAGAACTGATTCATATGAATTCTTTTTTACGGCTGAGTAATACTCCATTGTGTATATGTACCACAGCTTTCTTATCCATTCATCTGCTGATGGACATCTAGGTTGTTTCCATGTCCTGGCTATTATAAACAGTGCTGCGATGAACATTGGGGTACATGTGTCTCTTTCAATTCTGGTTTCCTCGGTGTGTATGCCCAGCAGTGGAATTGCTGGGTCATAAGGTAGTTCTATGCGCAATTTTTTAAGGAATCTCCACACTGTTCTCCATAGTGTCTGTACTAGTTTGCATTCCCAACAACAGTGTAGGAGGGTTCCCTTTTCTCCACACCCTCTCCACATTTATTGCTTGCAAATTTTTGGATCGCAGCCATTCTGACTGGTGTGAAGTGGTACCTCATTGTGGTTTTGATTTGCATTTCTCTAATAATGAGTGATGTTGAGCATCTTTTCATGTGTTTGTTAGCCATCCGTATGTCTTCTTTGGAGAAATGTCTATTTAGTTCTTTGGCCCGTTAAAAATGGGAATATTTTAGATAATGGATGACAGTAACTGAATTCTGATATGTCCTGTCTATGCAGAAATTTTTGTTTCTATAGTCTTTTTTAAAAAATTTTGTTGTTTTCTTAGTAACTTGCTATGAATAAACCTATGAAATATATTTCACTTGTGGTATGTGACTGCTACTGTTTCTACTGATTTGTTTATTTATTTATTTTTTTATATAAGGCATTTTTATTTATTTTTCAGATTTTATTTTATTTATTTACTTTACAATATTGTATTGGTTTTGCCATACATCAACATGAATCTGCCATGGGTACACACATGTTCCCCATGCTGAACCCCCCTCCGACCACCCTCCCCGTACCATCCCTCTGGGTCATCCCAGTGCACCAGCCCCAAGCATCCTGTATCTTGCATTGAACCTGGACTGGTGATTCATTTCTTATATGATAGTATGCATGTTTCAATGCCATTCTCCCAAATCATCCCACCCTCTCCCTCTCCCTCTGAGTCCAAAAGACTGTTCTATACATCTGTGTCTCTTTTGCTGTCTCGCATACAGAGTTATCGTTACCATCTTTCTAAATTCCATATATATGCATTAGTATACTGTATTGGTGTTCTTCTTTCTGGCTTACTTCACTCTGTATAATCGGCTCCAGTTTCATCCACCTCATTAGAACTGATTCAAATGTATTCTTTTTAATGGCTGAGTAATACTCCATGGTGTATATGTACCACGGCTTTCTTATCCATTCATCTGCTGATGGACATCTAGGTTGCTTCCATGTCCTGGCTATTATAAACAGTGCTGTGATGAACATTGGGGTACACGTGTCTGTTTCAATTCTGGTTTCCTCTGTGTGTATGCCCAGCAGTGGGATTGCTGGGTCATAAGGCAGTTCTATTTCCAGTTTTTAAGGAATCTCCACACTGTTCTCCATAGTGGCTGTACTAGTTTGCATTCCCACCAACAGTGTAAGAGGGTTCCCTTTTCTCCACACCCTCTCCAGCATTTATTGCTTGTAGACTTTTGGATCACAGCCATTCTGACTGGCATGAAATGGTACCTCATTGTGGTTTTGATTTGCATTTCTCTGATAATGAGTGGTGTTGAGCATCTTTTCATGTGTTTGTTAGCCATCTGTATGTCTTCTTTGGAGAAATGTCTATTTAGTTCTTTGGCCCATTTTTTGATTGGGTCATTTATTTTTCTGGAATTGAGCTACATAAGTTGCTTGTATATTTTTGAGATTAGTTGTTTGTCAGTTGCTTCATTTGCTATTATTTTCTCCCATTCTGAAGGCTGTCTTTTCACCTTGCTTATAGTTTCCTTTGTTGTGCAGAAACTTTTAACTTTAATTAGGTCCCATTTGTTTATTTTTGCTTTTATTTCCAGTATTCTGGGAGGTGGGTCATAGAGGATCCTGCTGTGATTTATGTCGGAGAGTGTTGTTGTTTAAAAATTTTTATTTTACTCACGATTTCCTAGGAGTCATTTTTTTCTGCATAACTTAATGATCAAACAGTGATACTTGAAAATCTGTGCTAAATACCTCAATTCAGAAAGTCTCTACCCTCTACCAATGGATTTGTGTATATGTTGGGGCACACATTCAAATTCATACAATTTCTAAAAATATTTGTGTTTTATTCATTTATTTTCTTCGGCTGTGCCAGGTCTTAGATATAGTATTGTGGGATCTAGTTCTCTGACCAGGGATTGAACTTGAGCCCCTGAATTGGGAATGCAGAGTCCTAGCCACTGGAGCACCAGAGAAGTCCCTCCTAAAGTTTTTAAGCCAGCTCCAGTTTTTACTTTCCACAGGTCCTATTGCACATATGCAAGGACAGAGTCAGACATCAACATATAAACAAGCTAGATTCTCTTTGGTCCACTTTGCATGTGTGCACAACTTTCTAGTCAACTAGAGACCAGTGGGAAAGATCAAGACCCCTTTTTGCTGTGTCTTTTATCAAATTTCTCTGCTAAATTTCTGTCTGTGCCGCCAGTTTCTTACTTGCCTAGCTAAGTCCACACCTCTCAGTGAGCAAGTGGTCTTTCTTTCATTTGTTACAGAGATAGCTAACACGACTGACAAAGCTGTTACAGGGCTTCTCCCTTGTCTGCTTGTTGCAGATAAAATTGGCCCTCACCATCAGTGAAGCTTCTGGTTTTTATGAACTGGCACATTCTTATAGAAAGAATGACACAGGCTTTCAGGTTTTGTACCCCAAATTCAGTATTTTGTCTATGAATAGTTGTTTCCAAACTCAATATAGGCGTTTGGTTAATTTCCAAAGTCCTAAAATTGTGTATGTGTTTTTAACAACTTTGTCCAGTCTCGTAGCTTATGTTGGAGAAGATTTGTTGAGAGGATTTGCCATATTAGAAGTCTTATCTCAAAACCTTGTTTTTGAAAGAAGACAAGCATGAAGCAATCAATGAAAATGTAGCTATCATGTATACCCCATTAAAAAAAATTAAGATGCCCTATACAGGATGCTTGGGGCTGGTGCCCTGGGATGACCCAGAGAGATGATATGGGGAGGGTGGTGGGAGGGGGGTTCAGGATTGGGAACTCATGTACGCCTGTGGCAGATTCATGTCAAGGTATGGCAAAACCAATACAGTATTGTAAGCAAAATAAATAAATAAATAAAGAGAACACACGAAAAATTAAGATGCACTATCCCATGCTCCTCCTTTTAATTATGTGGTATCAAGCCTCTTCATGATTATAATTCATGATTTGGAGTACTAACACCCCTTTTCACTTTTTTAGTTGATGAATAATTGCTTTACAATGCGATGGTTTCCACTGTACAGCAAAGTGAATCAGCTAAAACTATGCATATATTCCACCCCTCTTGAGCCTCTCCTCTGACCCCGCCCCTCTAGGTCATACACACATGTACGTGTATGTGTTATCTGTGTATACGTCAATACTACCCTCTCAGTCTCTTCCACCCTCTCCTTCCCCTGCTGTGTACGCAAGTCCATTCTCTACATCTGTACCTCTGTTCCTGCCCTGCAAATAGGTTCATCGGTACCATTTTTCTAGATTCCTTATATATGCATTAACACTCAATATTTATTTTTCTCGTTCTGACTTACTTCACTCTGTATGACGGACTCTGGGTCCAAGCACATCTCTACAAATGACCCAATCTCAATCCCTTTTGTGGGCGAGTAATATTTCATTCTCTCCATGTACCATATCTTCTTTATCCATTCATCCGTCAATGGACCTAGGTTGCTTCCATGTCTTGGCTGTTGTAAATAGCGCTGCAATGAACATTGGGTGCATGTAACACCTCTTTTACTATTTAGTCCCCAGAGCTGGATGCACTAATACAGGCATGGTCTCATTCATTCAGGTAGTTGTAGCTTAATCTATCATAGAATGGATTCCCTGAGAGTCTATCATTTAATACCAGTAAACAAGAAAAAAAAAACCAACTTGATTTTTTCAATAGATTTGTTTGGGCTCAGGCAGAGAATCCATGATGGAAAAGTAGTTCCACGCTAGATGAAGTTTCTACAAGAGAAGTTTGGGATGGTTAGTTTAACTGTCTTTATCCTTCAGTCTTTAATGGTGGCAATGGAAACATCCATGGGGACAAAGGAGAGTGTAGTAATATAGAGAAAAGTCAACATTTCCTGAAAATCTTTCATGTTCTAGGCATGATTTTAGGTGTTTTGCAGGTTATTGCTTTTTTTGATCTTTGCAGCCCTACTGATGAGAAGACAGAAATCAGCTGAAGTAATCAACCTGGCTGAGATCACAGACCTAGTCCAGTTTGAGTGTGGATACTCTGGGTTCAGACCTGGGCACTTGTTGAGTATGAAGTCAGGCTCACTACTCAGTGAAGGGAGCTTTCTCATTGGAAGCTAGCCTGGGAATGCCTCGCTTTACCACTGCCAGTTCTTAAGCAGATGGAGAGAAGATGACCGGTGTAAAATTTTGAAGGCGTCAATCTTACAGCACATTATAGTGGTGCCAGGTTCCAGTTTAAGCCAAAGTCTGCTCTGCCTCCCAAAATCGCAAGTCCGCAGGAAAAGTGGCTAAGAAGTCTGTCCTCTGGCTGCTGAAATCTACAGACCTCTATGCACATCAGGAGTACATTGTGCGTGATAAGTAGCCATGCTTCCCACTGGAACAATCACACACAAATCAGGACGGAACTGGGGAATTGAAATCACAGTTGCCGGCAGCCACTGAGTCTGAGGACATTAGATAAACACAACAATGCATTCTGAAAATAAGGTGGCACTTTCTAATGGATTGAGGGGTGGCAATCTCATGCAAACCACAAGGAAAGCATCAGAATAGCAAGTCACATGAAAATAATGTTGCTGAAATCCTGATAGACCTAATAATGGATGAAAATGGAATCATGTCTGGAACAGACGAAGTAATGGCTTGGGTCAATTTTATCCCCACATTCCGGAAGTGTCAGAAATGGCACAGGTTATGTCAGGCTTAGTGTCTAGGACCCCCCAATAACTCCAAGGCCAAATCCTCATCCCAGGAAAGCAAAGCTTCCACTACTTTAACAGGACCATGTCTGCCTTACAAGTGGAGTAGTAAGTCAGCGACATGATTGAATTTTAATGGGAGGTCATAGAAGGAGCTGCTATTTTTGATCTTTTATTTGTAAATGAAAGTCTAATTGCTTTACAATATCGTGCTAGTTTCTGCCGTACAATGAAGAGAATGGGCCATATGTATACATTTATTCCTTCCCTCTTAGACCTCCCTCTCACGCCACATCCTGCCCTTCTAGGTCATCACAGAGATGAAGTCTCTGAGCCGTGCGGCAGCTTCCCACTCACTGTTTTTTACATGCCAGGGCTACTCTCCCAATCCATCCCACCCTCCTCGTCCTTCCCTGTGCCCACTTTTCCATTCTCTGCGCCTCTATCCCTGCCCTGCAAGTAGGGTCAGCTGCACCATTTTTCCAGATTCCATTTATGTATATATTAATGTACATTATTTGCTTTTCTGTTTCTGAGTTACTTCAGTTTGTATGACAGATTCTAGGTCCATCCACATCATTACAAATGACCCAAATTCATTCCTTTTTATAGTAATATTCTACTGTATATATGTACCATAGCTTCCTTAACCATTCTTCTTTGATGGACATTTTGATCATTTTACAGTTCTGAAAATAAAGAAGGATTTGTCATTCTTTCCATTGCTTCGCCAGCCAATCACCTTGGCCTGGGAGACTTCAGTGCTATTGCTTTGTGGGTTTCATAGCATAAAGTTATCCACCTACTTGGTGTTGTGATTCTCAGTCTCTCTCAACCCAGTTGAGCACAGTGGGAAGGATAAGACTTTATTAGTCTATATCCCAACATCTATTTAGCACAGGCTGAAATGTTCTGATCACTGGATTAAGAAAGACAGTCACTTTCAAGGCCTGGGAAGTAGGAAGATGTCACCCTACTTGGTGCCTTAGGCTATGGGCATTACTTATTCATTCCTTCATCCATAACTTTATTAAATAGTGTCCGTACATGGCATGGATTAAGTATCAGAGAAATTACCAATATGCAGAGGACACGTTCATTGGAATCTTCCAAATATATTTTTTATTAACACAGAGAATATTTATCGGTATGGTCATTTAAATTCTCTGTGATAATCCCCTTGATCCATAAAGTGGGAAGGATAAGAGTATCTATATGATATATTGTTGTAAGGCTTACATGAGATAATAAGTAGCATGCTTACGATAATACATACCACACGGCGGATGCTCATTCATTCCTCTTCATATCATGTGATCATTCCAAAACCTTTACAAAATTTTCACAAAAACTCCCTTCTGTTCACCAACAACATAAATAATAGGTAACATTTGTAAATTAGAGACCATGTGAAGCAACTTCTCACATTAATTATTGCCATGTCCATTTTATTGATAAGGGTATCAGAGTGTAGAAAATTAATAATAGTTCTCTGAAAGCCCCTCTAAAGTGTGTTTAGAGGGGCTTTCTGATCCATTGTTGAGTGGACTGGAGAGATAATGCACTTCAGGCCATCTGATTAAGGGTGAGTGATGTCACACATCACAGCAGTGGAAGGATCATCACCCACTCTTATCCTTCCTAAGTGCTTTCCTGATAGCATCACTCTCATTTACTGTTTTTGGAGAGAGGGCAAGAAGTGGAGGAAAGAAGCACAGATATAAAGCCCGGAGAGAAAATTGGGAGCTGGACCTGTAGGTTCTTTACTTCCTGAGAATACAAATCACCAGGATTTGGAGTATATGTTGATCTTATCTCAGCTCTACGTCTGCCAGGATCGGCTCATCCTGCCTACCTGACCCTGTGGGATGGGGCCACAAAGGATTCTGATGGGGGCAAACAGCGAAGGCAGGTCCATCACTTGGTCAAGGATGGGACATGATGGCTCAGTCATAATCCTTGGGAGCTGGAAATGTGGTTGAAGTGACAGAGTACATACTTCACCTGTCCAGTGAATGAAGCTTGCTGTCTTCCCAGAGTTTTCTGAGAACTCCTTTATAAGAGCAAGTGTTTCTGACCAGATCTGCCCATGTTAGTTCTACCTGACCCATAGAACCCCCTGATTCTCCCATCCTCAAGGTCTCTAGGATGATAACTCATTTGATAAAGAAAGAATCTGGGTCTGCACAGGAGCAGTTACCGGAAAGAAAGTCAAGGCATTGATCTGAGCCCAAGACAGGAAGGAATAAGAATAGTGATTAGTGGACTAGGCAACAAGGGATGTGGGGACCATTCTGGACGAATGAAAGAGTGACCAATGGAGATCTGAGGGACTTCCCTGGTGGTCCAGTATTTAAGAATCTGCCTTGCAATGCAAGGGATGTGGGTTGTATCCCTAGTCAGGGAACTAACATCCCACATGCCCACAATCAGCTAAGCCCATGCATCACAACTACCGAGCCAGCATGCCACAATTTGAGGGTCCATGGGCCAAAAGGAAAGATCCCACATGACTCAGCGAAGGTCCTGTGTGCTACAGCTAAGATCCAACACAGCCAAAGAAGTAAATAACAGAGGTCTGGGTATAACACAAGATGACAGGGATGGTGGTCAGCTCAGATTCCATTTAGTGAATGGTTTGACTACAGCAGAGACAGGTTTGTAGTTTCATTGTTAAGTTCCGAATAGGTTGTCAGGCCTCCCTGGCTCCCCATCGTCACAGCTCCTACCGTAGAGGAGCAACTCCATTCCCATCTGTTGCAAGGATGAATGGGTGGTTGACCTTTTGCTGAGCATCTCCTCAGCACCCCATGACCTCTTGCGCTTCCTGGAAACTCTATTCTTATGGGCTTCCAATCTCCATGCACTATGTGGACCACGTGACTTGAAGAACACTCAGCTACTCTGCCCATGCTCCTTTTGAATTGGCATCAGTTATCTTCCTTAATGGGCTTCTCCAGTGGCTCAGCAATACAGAATCCGCCTGCCAAAGCAAAAGACGGAGGTTCGATCCCTGGGTCGGGAAAATCCCCCAAAGGAGGAAATGGCAACCCATCCAGGAAACCCCATGAGCAGAGGAGCCTTGCAGGCTTCAGTTCATGGGGTTTCAAAGAGTTGGATAAAACTGAGTTCACGTGCACATGGACTCATTCTCCTTAATAATATTCCTCCTATGTTCTTGGGATTACTGGAAACTCCAGGGTCTGCTTCACTGAAACAGGCCTAAGATCTGAGGTCACAGTTTCATAGGCAATAACAGGAAGTACCCGACATACCATCCTGTGAACTCTTGTCCAGGATACAAGGGAGAGGAATGAAGGGAAGGGCCGTGGAATAAATCCTTCACCCATACAGCATTTTGCTTATCAAGGTAGGAAGCAGTGGTTCTCAACCCAAGCTGCACTTTAGAACCACCTGGGGAATGTTTAGCATGTCCACACTCCACCCTGGATCTATTATTTTAGAATCTTAGCATGTGAGGCTCAGGCTTGGGTTTTTTTTCAGCTTCTCAAGAGAATTGTTTTATAGTCAGAATTGAAAGCCAATGGTCTATGGTTCCTAACTTTGCAGCAATTAGAATCATGGGAAGATTTCAGTAATCTCAACGCCCAGTCTATACTCCATACCAGATTTAAACCAGGTTCTCTGGGTTGGGGGTCTTCTCAGGGGGGCTCAGTAGTAAAGAATCCACCTGCTCATGCAAGAGTCACAGGGGACTCAGGTTCAGTCCCTGGGTTGAGAAAATCCCCTAGAGAAGGAAATGTCAACCCACTCCAGTATTCTTGCCTGGATATTCCCATGGATAGAGGGTCACAAAGAGTCAGACACGACTGAGCACACACTAGCTGGATCTAGGGTGGGACCTGGGCATCCAATTCTTACAGCTCTCCAGTCTATACCTATGAGTAGTCAAGTTTGAGAAGGAGTTTAGCTTGAGTGTGAGTTCAGGAGAAGGTGAATATGCAGATGCCCTTGGTCTGCTGAGCAACTTAGTTGCTAATTGAGTAATGGTGAAATGTACTGATTTGGGACTTTGATCAAAACAATATCATATGTCTCTTGCTCATCCAAGTTTCACCTTGATATGAGTATGATTATTGATTAGGCAAGCAGTGAATGGCTACTGACTTTATTATGTCAGGATTCCTAGGCATCAGAAATAACAGAAATAAAATTAGCTGCTATTGCTTTAGTGCCAGACCCTCACAGCAGTCTTGAGAAGTGGGTAATAATACTCCAACTGTAGAGAAGAAGAAATGGATGTGCACAGAGATTAAGGAACTTGTGCAAGGTTGCCCAGAATTTAGGAGCTGGAATTAAGATCTGAACCATGGTATAATAACACCAAAGCTCAGGCCCTGCTTACTACACTTGGTTGCCTTTTAAGAGCTGATTGTAATATAATTTACATGCCATAAGTGTCATTATTTTAAGTGTGCAATGGTTTCTAGAAAATTTACAGAGCTGTGCAAATATCACCATTTCTAGCTTTAAAACGTTTCCATCATCCTTAAAGATCCTTTGTGCCCATTTACCTGACTGACTTTTAAAGAACATTGGATTGGTAGGTGCATATTTGGGCTTTAGTCCCAGCATTATCATTTGCACAGTCCTCTGACCTTGAAGAGGCCCTTAACCCCTCTAAGTCTCCATTTTTTAAATGAGTCACTTAGAAATAATAATCCATGCTATAGGATAAAGGTCAATTAAATATCACATAGAGAAGTGCCTGGTAACGAGGAAGAGTGAAAGAAAGTGGAAAGTACTGTGCTTTTTTAATATGCTGAAAACCATTTTTCACCTTTCAAGTGCCTTAGATTTGAAAGTGACCTCAGAGAGTTGCAGAAATTCAAGATCAGTTGTTTTTCCCTCTTCCCCATTGTTATGTCTACCAACACCCTCATTCCACTCAGTGAGGTCTGCCTCACTGAACCCCTTTGGGAGTTAAAATCTGCATCAGCCATAGTAGCTGGTGAGAGGATGCACCCCTCCTTAGCATCAGCATGGCTGAGGGTTCTGCTTGGGATCTTTAGGGGTCTTCACTGTCTCTGGCAGAAGTCCAGGTGCCCATACGTTCCTGTAATGACTAGCTGTCAGGGAGATGCATGGTGTCCTTTAACAGGAGGACAAAAACAGATGAGGTGGATGGTGGTATTTCTCTGGCCTCTTAATTAGCACTCTGATGGGTGAAGAGAAGCCCTGGCATCATGACTTCTGGGGAAAGAGGCTAAAGGTTTACGATATTCATCTAAGTCTCAAATATGCAATCAGCAGTGAGCTCAGCATTAATGCCCCTAACCTTCTTGATTTACATTGCTTTAATTCTTTGCCTGAGCTGTTTTCCTACTTTCTTGTAGCTTAGATGATGCACATCCTGAGGGCATATCTTCTTCAGCCTTATGATATATCCTAGCTACCAGCGTTGATAAGTTCACTGAAATGTAAATCAAGCTTGAATCTTCATGTAATTTCTTATCTGTCCCTTTTCCTCCACCTTGCCATATTTGGGTTTTACCTTCCATATAGCTGAAACACCTAGAAATTCACAGAGGTTCTACCTAGGATCTCAGAGATCTCCCTCACGGCTTTTTGATAACACCAATGATATTTTCCATAGCTGTGATGTTCCATTCATCTCTCCCTAACTCTGTCATTGTTTAATGACCCATCCGGCACTTATATGGTTTTTCCAGTAGTCATGTGCAGATGTGAGAGTTGGACTAGAAGGAAGCCTGTACACTGAAGAATTGATGCCTTCCAGCTCTGGTGATGGAGAAGACTCTTGAGAGTCCCTTGGACAGCAAAGAAATCAAACCAGTCCATCCTAAATGAAATCAGTCCTGAATATTCATTGGAAGGACTGATGTTGAAGCTGAAACTCCAATACTTTGGCCACTTGATGCAAATAACTGACTTATTGGAAAAGACCCTGATGCTGGGAAAGATTGAAGGCAGGAGGAGAAGGGGGTGACAGAGGATGATTGGATGACATCACCGACCCAGTGGACATGAGTTTGAGCAAACTCCAGGAGATGGTGAAAGACAGGGAAGCCTGGTGTATTGCAGTCCACGGGCTCAAAAGGGTCAGATACAACTGAGAGGCTGCATAAGAATCGGCACATAGATGAGAAGATGAAAACCTTCTGGGGGGAAGAAGGACCCTCAGCCTCTGCCCTCTCCTGGAAAGGCTGATTGAAAAGACCTGCAAATATCATTCAGGCCCTGGAATGTTGGAATGTTTCTAAGCATGCCCCAGGGCTCCTGCTATACTTCCTGGACCAGGAATCCACGTGAGAGAAGCAGGGCTTCCTCCTGAGCATCAGGCAGATTTCAGTGTCCCCAGACTCAATGAGAAGCAGGAACAGACAGCTGCACAGGGAAAGGCAATGGTGATATAAATACACGTTTAATTGCACATCAATTACAATTACTAGGCTGCATTTATTTAAATGCAGTATAATTAGAGCAAAAGCCCTGATTTAATCATAACCTTATCAAACACCGATCCCGTCATCTTCCTGTGCTTGCGTGGTCTGTGTTTCCCTTTGTGCCAACTGGCAAGGGGAGTGGGGATGGCAGCGCCCTTTGGGGTCAGGAGGCCCCCACTGAGTTTTCTCTCCTTATCTGAGCCCCCTGCTCAGAAGCTCAGAGTGGTTCATCTTGTCTCTTCTTGAGCAGCTCACCATGAGAGGGCCTGATTAGCTAGAATGACTTATTGAAAATATAACTCATCCCTCATGGCAGGCTTCATAACCCAGGAGCCCAAGATTAGCAAGGACATTACATAGGTTTAGCCTCCAGAGATGAATGACTCCTTGGAATGTACCCTCCTGTAGTCCCTCTATCTGATTTCTCATCAGCGTTGATGGGCCCTGATTTGACATTGCCGCAGAGGGGTGGACAGCAGGCAGGCAGCCTGTCTTTCACGGTTAGCTCCAGGCCGTGTCTTTGTCCACCTCCCTCCCTCTTTCATTATCTCTTGGCTTTGCTGTCCCTGGCTCCCTGGAGGCTGAGACACTGTCTTTAAGGTTTCTAAAGAAGAATGCCCTCTTTCTGCGAGTGTGCTGAAAAGCAGCCATCTGTTGTACCCTTCCCAGCACAAGAATTTCCAGGTGGACAAAGCGTCTTTTCTTTAAGATTTTTTTTAAAATTTGGACTGTTTTTTAAAATTTTTATCTATTTATTCATGGCCGTACTAGGTCTTCGTTGCTGCATGCGGGCTTTCTCTGGTTGCATCGAGCGAGAGCCACGCTCTAGTTGTGCTGTGCAGACTTCTCATTGCGATGGCATCTCTTGTTGTGGAGTACGGGCTCTAGGCACACAGGCGTCAGTAGTTTTGATGCATGTTGCTCCATGGCATATGGGATCTTCCTGGACCAGAGACTGAACCCTTGTTCCCTGCATTGACAGGCAGACTCCCAACCACTGGACCACCAGGGAAGTCTCAAAAGGATCCTTTCTTCAGTGACCTTCTCCTGGTGACCAGCAGAGGAAGTAGAAATAAGCTTCATCTCCATCCCATAGTTTGTAAAGTGAAGGTCTAGTTGAAAAAGACAGCCCTAGCAAAGACAGACACTAACAAAAACAGACAAATGTCTTCATGTTTGCTCCTGGCTACTTTTTTTCCCCCTCATTTCATGCGCTTATTTCTTACTCATCCAGCCAAACAGAAATCAAGTACATTTCTGGAACTTTAATGTTAATGTGTAATGTGTACTGAGCAGCCACTCTGGAACAGGCACAGTTTCTGCATTGTCTTTCACAGCAAAGTGCAAGGAAGCCACTATGATTAATTCCATTCCACAGATGAGAAAAGAGGTCAATTTTCTGACTTGAGATCACAAAGTTGGTAATGCAGTGACCGCTGTTATCTGTGGGACACGAGGTTAGAACCAGCATTGCATTGCGCAATTTTTGTAATTTTGTCTCATCTGATTCTTACAGCTCTACAGACAAGGCAGTATTCTAGCATAGCAAATAAGGAAACTGACCTCTGAGAGGTGAATCTAATGTGTTAATTTTCATGACTAGAGGGTGAGGAAGTGAAGCGTTGGACCCAAACAACTGCATGCTCTTCTCCATGCCCACTCAGTCCTCACGCAGCATGGGTTGCCCTTTCCTCTCAGGGGATCTTCTTGGCCCAGGGATCAAACCTGTGTCTCTGGTGTCTCCTGCACTGGCAGGTGGGTTCTTTACCACTAGCTCCACCTGGGAAGCCCCAACAGGTGACACCCCCAGGCATCTAGGTGCATAATCCAGAAACCACACCGGAAACTTGCCCCACCACCACACCGTATCCATCGGCAATCCTGCCAGTTTTATATCTTGGTATGTCTCGAACATACCCCATTCCTCCTCAACCCGTTGCCATGCTAGTCCAAGCCATCATCTTTTATTTGGATTTCTGCAGTTACTATCCAGCTGGGCATCCTGATTCTATTGTTTATTCCAAACAGACCATTTCCTACATATTAGCCAGAGTCAACTTGAAAAGTGCAAATGTCTCCTATCACTCATTGACTTAAATACAGTAACAGTTTCCTATCCTTCTTATGGGGCTTCCCAAGTGGCTCAGTGGTAAAGAATCTGCCTGTCAAGCAAGGGAGGCGGGCTCGATCTCTGGGTTGAGATCCCTGGAGAAGGAAATGGCAACCCACTCCAGTATTCTTGCTGGGAGAGACCATGGACAGAGGAACCTGGCTGGCTATAGTCCATAGTGGTGTGAAGAGTTGGACACAACTGAAACAGCTGAACAACAGCAATCCTTCTCATGGTGAATGTCACTGTCCACTCTGTGGCCTTTGTTCCTGGTCAGTAAGGGATCTCTACCTTCCCTCTGACCTCTTCTCAGGCAGCTGTCCTACCTCCATGCTCTGGACACTTGGTCTCTTTACATTTCCTCTTATGTGTTCTTTCCCCAAATACAATCTCTGTACATATTGTCCTCTCTGTTTTAAATTCCCTCCAACTCCCGTTACCTTCCTTTGCCTAGCTAACTCTTCCCCATCTCTGAATCTGAACTCAAAAATGATCTCTTTGGGGACTTCCTTGGTGGTCCACGCTTCCTTAGACTCCACACTTCCACCAGAGGGGGCATAGGTTCAATACCTTGTCTGGAGCTAAGATCCCACCTGCTGTGAGTCACAAAAATAAATAAATACATAACCTCTTTGGCAAAAGCTTTGCAGACTCTTCCAAATAGATCAGAGCCTCTTTACATATTTACAGGACTCATCAGCTTTTTATTATATACTTATGTAACTATCTTAGCCATGCCTCACTCCCCACTAGGGCCTAAGGCATAACAGGGCAGGGACTGTGTGTGTCCTGGCACCCAATATCCTGGGGACAGATGTCTAGAAGGAACCCAATAAGTATAGATTGAAATAAAGACTGAATAAGGCTCTGGTGTTAAAGAACCCACTCGCCAATGCAGAGGACATAAGAGACATGGATGAAATCCCTGGCTTAGGAAGACTCTGGAGGAGAGCATGGCAGCCTACTCCAGTATATTGTTGTCTGGAGAATCCCACTGACAGACGAGCCTGGCAGGCTGCAGTCTGTGGTTGCAAGGAGTCAGACACGACTGTAGCGACATATCACGCACGCATACTCAATTCAACCTTAAATCCACTTCTTTCTTTGTGTGTATCTGGCTTCCTCTTTATTTTACAATTTCTTTACTGCATCCCACAGCTGAGTCTCTTCTTTCACAGTTTTTTGTGTGTGGGGAGGGGACGCTGTAGTCTTGGGCTCTTGCCTTTACTGTGAGCCCTAGCCAGAATTCCTCTTTCTTTCCAGAATAATCTTTGCCGTTCATCCCTTTCCATGTTGTACAAGTAACACCTTATAGTCATTGTACAAAGGGTGGGCTCCCTTGGTGCTACTTTGGAAGTGTTATAGAAGCCCATGCTGGTGATATACTCTCTGTAGCAGAGATTTCAACATGAATCCCCAGGAGCGATGTGTTGTGTAGTGGTAGATGAAGGTATGACAAGGAAAAAGGCAAAAATTCAGAGTGAAAATGGAGAAATAATTGATGAGAAGGTAATACTAGCATGAAGAAAGGCTTTGAAAAATTAGATATAACAGAGCCTCTTAAAACTCAGTAGGATGGAGCCCTGGAAAACATCCTTGGGAGATGGTTTACCAGCCCAAACAAGTGTTCCCTTAAGTGCTGTACCAGTCACCATTCTAAGTCCTGGGGCCAGACAGAAACACAAAACAATTTCTGACCTCAAGGCATTCTTCTCAGGTCAAAGCCTACCAGTGTGCAAATTCATGGATTTTCATGCATGTTATGGGGGTGTGGGTGTGTGTACATGCAGTTATGTGTGTGTAAAGGAAGTTGGGGCTGACTAAATTACAATGTGACAAGAATCACTTTTTAAAAAATTATCAGAGTTTAGTTGCTTTATAATATTGTGTCAGTTTCCTCTGTATAGCAAAGTGAATCAGCCGTATATATATACATCTATCCCATCTTTTCGGAATTTCCTTCCCATTCATCACAGAGCATTGAGTAGGGTTCCCTATATGAGAACCTGTACACTAGGTTCTCATATATTTATTATAAAATAGTTATCTATTTTATGCATAGTATCAATAGTGTATATACATCAATCTCAGTGTTCTGATTCATCCCACCCTCATCCCGGTCTTGGTATCCATACATGTGTTCTCTACCCCTGTGTCTCTATCTCTGCTTTACAAATAAATTCATCTGTATCAGCTTTCTATATTCCATATATATGGGCTAATATACAATATTTATTTTTCTCTTCCTGACTGACTTTACTCTGTCTGACTGTCTCTAGGTCCATCCGCATCTCTGCAAATGGCACTCTGCAAATGAAATGACAATTTCATTCCTTTTAATGCCTGAGTATATGTGTGAAACTCCAGTACTTTGGCCACCTTATGCAAAGAGTTGACTCATTGGAAAAAGACTGATGCTGGGAGGGATTGGGGGCAGGAGGAAAAGCGGACGACAGAGGATGAGATGGCTGGATGGCATCATCGACTCGATGGACGTGAGTCTGAGTGAGCTCTGGGAGTTGGTGATGCACAGGGAGGCCTGGCGTGCTGCGAGTCATAGGGTCGCAGAGAGTCAGACACGACTGAGCGACTGAACTGAACTGATATGTGTGCTACATCTTTTTATCTCATCGTCTGTTGAAGGCCATGCTGGTTGCTTCCACTTTCTGGCTATTATTTGTTCACCAAACATTCACTGAGAACCTATAATATATGGACACAGTTCTAGGCTTTTGGGATCCAATGGTTTAAAAAAAAAAAAAAAAGGACAACCTTCTTGCCTTCTGAGACATTATAGAGGTGATGAATGGGTTTAGCTTTGGAAAAATCCATGCATATGTTTCCAGCCTTGCCAGTCACCTTGGATGCCTGTAGCAGCTCTGCTCACACCCCAGGGAGGTCCTTTATAGACAAGTGGTGGTCCAGACACTCTACATATGCAAAGAACATCCATGGCTATTAATGTAGCATTTGTGTGCCAGATACTAGGGTACAAAAATGAATAGGACATGAACTCCACAATAAAAGCAACTCTTTTTTTATCTTAATTTATTTTTAATTTGTTTGCCAGTATTTAATTTACTGATTTATATATATACATATATATATAATATATATATATATGAGTAGGATTGCTTTACAATATTGTGTTAGTTTCTTCTGTACAATGAAGTGAATAAGCTACAACTCTACAAAGATCCCCTCCCTCCTGAGCTCACTCCCCACATCCCACTTGTCTAGGCCATCACAGAGCACTGAGCTGAGAGCTCTCCGTGCTATCTAGCATCTCCTCACTAGGTATCTATTTTTACCAAATCTTTCTTTTTATAAAAGAGAGTTGTCCTCATGCCGAGGTGGTATTCAAATGAGAGGGACCTTTAGCCCCTCCCCTCCAAATCCATCTCCTATGAACAGCTTGCTGATATTGTTTAGTCTCTGAGTCACGTCCTAGTCTGAAATCCCATGAACTGCAGTATGACAGGCTTCCGTGTCCTTCACCATCTCCCTGAGCTTTCTCAAACTCATGCCAATTGAGACAGTGACGCCATCCAACCATCTCATCCTCTGTTGTCCCCTTCTCCTCCTGCTTTCAACCTTTCCCAGCATCAGGGTCTTTTCTAATGAGTCGGCTCTTTGTATCAGGTAGCCAAATACTGGAGCTTTAGCTTGAGCATCAGTCCTTCCAATGAATATTCAGGATTGATTTCCTTTAGGATTGACTGGTTTGATCTCCTTGAGCTATGAACAGCTATTAGGTCATAAATCCATACTACTTGAGAAGCAGCCCTTTAAGGTCAAATGTTGCTGCTACCAAAGCTGTTTGATTTTGGTTAAATATTCTGAGATCTTGACAAGTTCTATTCTGTGAGGGTGCTAAGTGCATAATATTTGTCCTAAGCAGGTCAACCAACCCTTTCAGGTATTGAGAAAGTCAACTTAGAAGCAGAAAGGATATTTGGCAAAAAATCTACAAGAAGGGATACCCAGATATTCACGAGCATTTGAAGGCATGGTAGCAAGTATAGAAGAAAACTCACTCACACCTCCACCTTCTTGATGTTCTAGGGCTGATAAGTATTTGGAGACAACACACTTGATTCCGAATTCCACTCCAGCATTTAACCGATGTGACCTTGCAAGAGTTACAGACGTACTCTGAGCTCAGTTTTGCTGAGATGATGAGACCTTACATCCAGGATTGTCAGAGAGAGAATTAAATCTGGAGCAGAGACTAGTGGAACATGATCATATGTCTGTTTCTGAGTTTTGCCTCAGCCTGGTCTTTTTGCTGTACCTTCATGATTGATTTGGGGGCTGAACATCGAAAGTCCTAGCTCAAAGTTCAAGCTCAGCTTGAACTCTGGGCAGATTACTAAACCTCTCTGAACTTCAGTTTGGGATCCTTAAAAGGAAAATGATGCCCACCTTTGCACCATATTTTGGAACTACAGATGATGCATGTATAGCCCTGAGGTGACTACCCAAAACGTGATGAGTTCTCAAGGCAGTAGAAACATTATTACTATTAATTATCACAACATAGTGAGAGGAGTGCTTCTCCCTCATTCCCTTTTTGCAAGTGAAATTATGTTAGGAATAGGATTTTCCTCTTTCTTCTTAGTATATTTTTATGCATTCCTGTTTTCTACCAGCAGAGAAGTGAGAAACAGTTAAATGCAGTTATAAAGCACAGACGCTGTTCATTAGGGTCTGATCTATAAATGTGTTACACTGTCATCCGGGGGTATTCATGCTACATGACTACAAATTATGCTTTGGAACTTTGCTGTTCAACAGCCAGTCCCAGGGAGTTTGAATTTTGGTAGCCTCCACCATCACTGATTGTTCTTTACCTCTATGAATGTGTTTTCGTTTGTGTATGAAGATATCCACATGTTTGGATGAACACTCTCTTTTGCTTCTGAATATCTTCATAGGCCTACCACCTGCCATAGGTAAACTGAGACTCTTGCTTACGTCTCTGGTGAGTAGAAGGCAAAATTAAGCTAGAGGTTGTGATTAAGGGGCTCTTTGATCACCACTTCCTTGATATTAGCTGTGCTTGTCCCTCTAGCGAGCCCATCCTTTGGAGGGGGAGTGTGGGCAGTGGGAGGGTTGAGTTGTTTCTGTCCTTAGGAACTCAGTGGAATTCCAAGAGGTAGGGCTTCCTCAGAATGTTTTTGTTTTTGCTTACTCACTAAGCTGGGAGAAATATCAATAACCTCAGATACACAGATGATTCCACCCTTATGGCAGCAAGTAAAGAGGAACTAAAGAGCCTCTTGCTGGAAGTGAAAGAGGAGAGTAAAAAAGCTGGCTTAAAACTCATCATTCAAAAACTAAGACCATGACATCCAGTCCCATCACTTCATGGCAAATAGATGGGGAAACAATGGAAACAGTGCTAGACTTTATTTTCTTGGGCTCCAAAATGACTGCAGATGGTGACTGTAGCCATGAAACTAAAAGATGCTTGCTCCTTGGAAGAAAAGCTATGACCAACATAGACAGCATATTAAAAAGCAGAGACATTACTTTACCAACAAAAGTCTGTCTAGTTAAAGCTATGGTTTTTCCAGTAGTCATGTATGGATGTGAGAGTTGGACGGTAAAGAAAGCTGAGTGCCAAAGAATTGATGCTTTTGAACTGTGGTGCTGGAGAAGACTCTTGAGAATCCCCTGGACTGCAAGGAGATCAAACCAGTCAATCCTAAAGGAAATCAATCCTGAATATTCATTGAAAGGACTGATGCTGAAGCTGAAACTCCAATACTTTGGCCACCTGATGCGAAGAACTGACTCACTTGAAAAGATCCTGATGATGGGAATGATTGAAGGCAGAAGGAGAAGGGGATGACAGAGGATGAGCTGGTTGGATGGCATCACCAACTCGATGGATGTGAGTTTGAGTAAGCTCTGGGAGCTGGTGATGGATAGGGAAGCCTGGCGCATTGCAGTCCATGGGGTCGCAAAGAGTCGGACATGACTGAGTGACTGAACTGAATTGAACTGACTCACTAAGCCATGTCCAACTCCTTTGCAACCCTGTGGACTGTTGCCTGTCAGGCTCCTCTGTCCAAGGGTTTTCCCTGGCAGGAATACTGAAGCAGGTTGCCGTTTCCTCCTCCAGGGGATCTTCCCAAGCCAGAAATCAAGCCTGCATCTCCTGCTTTGGCAGGTGGATTCTTTATCACCAATCCATCTGGGAAGCCAGATATTAAGAAGGTTATGATAAGGGGGCTTATTTATTGGGTTGGCCAAAAAGTTCATTCCAATTCTCCATAAGATGGTGTGGATAAACCAAAACAAACTTTTTGGCCAACCCAATATGTTGTCGCATGGATGGAGAGGGACTTAAAAGTAACCCTACCTTTCCCTGAGCCCCCAGAAATGCCTGAAGGCCACTGCTCTTAAATTCCTCATAGGAGATTTGATCCTTACTGATTGAGTCCTATTCTCTGTTCAGTCTCATTCAAAGGCATTTGTTATGCACCAATAATAGACAACAAACAGTGTCCAGGTGCTGTGGGGGAAATGGAAATGAACTAGACATGATATTTGTACTCAGGGAGTTTGAAATCTAGTAGCTACTAATGGTACTGACTAATATACACTGAGCTCAGTCTTCAAAGTGGCAAGGACTGGCTCAAGAACACAGTATCCCACTTAATTTTCAAAATCCTGTGTGTTAGCCAATATTATCATCCCCATCATATTAGTACCCTAAATGTAGGTAAAAGATGTTTAGTGACTAGCTCAACTATAAGGAGGTTGGAGACAGAATGCTGGGATTCAAACCTTAGCTTGAATAGTTACCACAATTATAATTTTGGGCAAATTACTTAAATTTCCCTGTTACTTAGTGTCCCCATTTATACAATTGGGATGACACTGTTATCTACCTTATAGAGTTATTGTAAAAATAAAATAAGGTAATGTGTACTGAGTATTTAGCATTGTCTGTTGGTATATAGCAAGCACACCAAAATGTGAGCTATTTTTAGCTATAGTTTCATCAATGTCCTCGATATGCCATCAGAATTTCTGGGAAGAGACAGATGTGTTTGAAACTCTAAAGCACTCATCTGCATTTATGAGTTAACTGTCAGATTTATCCATAGGGTCAAACCAACTATACGGTCATTAAATATCACAAGAACAGAGATGTAATTTAATTCCAATGATGGCAATAGCTTGTAGATGTCAACTGAAAGCTACAGAGCCTGGCGCTGTCCTGGTGGTGGTTTAGTCACTCAGTCCTGCTCAACTCTTTGCGACTCCATGGACTGTAGCCCAGCAGAATCCTCTGTCTATGGAATTCTCTGTGCAAGAATACTGGAGTGGGCTGCCATTTTATTTTCCAGGGGATCTTCCCGACCCAGGGATTGAACTCTGATCTCCTGCGTTGCAGGCAGTCTCCTGTGTTGTAGGCAGATTCTTTACCAACTGAGCCATCAGGGAAACCCTGGGCACTGTCCTAAGTGCTGAGAATTCAGCAATTAAAAGTGTATCTGGCACTTTGGATTCAGAAAAACAAGGATTAGAACCTTGCTTCCTTGAGCATCTCTCATAGCTCTGTTGGTAAAGAATCCTCCTGCAATGCAGGAGACCCCTGTTCGATTCCTGGGTCAAGATCTGCTGGGGAAGGGATAGGCTACCCACTCCATTGTTCTCGGGCTTCCCTTTTGGCTCAACTGGCAAAGAATCTGCCTGCAATGTGGGAAAGCTGGGTTCAATCCCTGGGTTGGGAAGATCCCCTGGAGAAGGGAAGGGCTACCCACTCCAGTACTCTGGCCTGGAGAATTCCATGGACTGTATAGTCCGTGGGGTTGCTAAGAGTTGGACACGACTGAGTGACTTTAATTTCACTTCACTTCTTCCTTGTTTCTCCTTGTTGTGCATTCTTGTGCAAATTACCAACCTTGATAGCGTTTAGTTTTCTCATTTTATTAAATCAAAATAACAACAGTAGCTACCTCTTAGAATTATTTGAAGATTAAGTGACTTGAAAAATACAAAGCGTAGTCATTGCACAGAATAAGTGCTAAGCAAATGTTAATTAAGCAGATAAGTTCTTAGGAAGGTCTAGTGCACATTTATAGGCAGATGTTGTAACTTACAGCTTAGCTCTCCCTTACAACAAAAAACAAAAAATCCTATAAGATTTGTAGTACTAATCAGGTCCTGCTAATGAAGTGGCTTTGTTTATGAAATTAGCTTAAAGTGAAAGCTTGGTTTGAATTCACATCACCATAATCCAAAACAGATGTTCTTTTCACCATTTTGGTCACAAGCATTAAGTAACAATAATTGGTTTTGCTGAGAATGTACATACAGGCAGACACTCACGAAAGGGTCAGATGAAGTATGGGGAAAGTTGAATGGGGAAAATGCATTGTATATGGAAAAGAACCCCACATTGATGTTGTAGATAGAAACAAATGAAGTTGCTGATTGATGTAGCAAGAAACCATGAATGAACAGACAAATGATTTGCCGATAGGTTTACTGTGGACAGAATTAGAAGTCATGGAAAAGCACGTGCTGCCATCTGGCAGGAGGTGAATTACGGTACTCACTAGTTAGAGATTTGAGAACAATTAGCGAGATAGATTCCATGCATATAAATAGAAACAGCATGTGGATATATGAGTGCTACACGGTGATGGATAATGCCACAGATAAATAGTGGAGCTGGAAATGCACGTAGAGAGTCTGGATAAATGGTCCCTATAAATAAGTATCGCTTATGGATATTTCAGATGCTTTTCTATTTATGAACATTTGACATTCATCCCTAAGGAACTGCATATTTCCTCATCAAAAGGAAAAGCGACTGTGTAACCAATGACTGGATATCTGATTAGAGCTTTAAACATTTGCACCATGCTAGCTGCTGCAACCATGGCTCAGGCTCCAGCTCCAAGCTCTGGGGAATAAAACAGATGTCTCATTTATGAGAAGACAAGGAAGCCATAGTCATTGTTGCTGGGGAAAGCTCACCACCAGTGCCTTTACTGAAAATGTCCATATTTTCCCTTCCTGTGATAAGCAAGGAAAGTCACCATCCCTTACTCAAGGCAGAGGGTTTGGTGTGTGTATGTGCTGGGAAGTGTTCATGTTGTTTGTGAATCATGGTGCCCCTTATGAATGGCAAGACTTTGGGATTTTAAATTTTAAAAAGCTCTGTATATATCATAGGAATGGCAAGGTCATAATCTAAGAAAGGTGATGCTGTCTGTGGGATGCTTTCTAGAGGAAATTACATGGGCTTTGAGATCAGATAGATCCAGAATCCACTGTGTGATACTAAACAAGTTATGTAACTGCTTCTTCTCAAACATAAAAGCTGGATGATAACTATTTCATATATTTGCCTTGATAATTAAATGTTATATGTAAGCTACTTAGCCTAGAATTTGGTCTATGATAGGGTTTCCACCAAAGGTAATTTTTATGATTAATTCCTAATAATCAAAACAGAAAAATGTCACCTGTTTGTCCTCAATGTGGGCATCTTGGATCTAGAGGATTTCTCACTAGTTAGATGACATAGCTTTGCATAAAGACAGAAACCAGAGTATCCATGAGATAAACAGCTGCCAGAGGCTCAGAGTTTCTTTCATTTCAAATTCTGTAGGGAAGATCAGCTTGCTTTCTAGCTTGACCCATTCAAAAAAAAATAATCCAACCCCAGAGGGGCCACCTGAGTCTACAGTTGCAAGCTGTAATAGGAGGAAAAACCAAATAGCCCCTTGATTTCTAGTTGTTTTTCTGCTATTTGCTTTGACTTATGGCAAAGGAACTGGAAGACTAATTTTCCAATTGACAAAAGGAAGAAACGCAGGAAGGAAAGAAGGGAGGGAGGAAGGAAAACAATAATAACCAAAAATATATTGAGTATATTGAGACTTCAGTGCATGTGTGTGTGTGTGTGTGTGTGTGTGTGTGTGTGTGTGTGTGAACACACATGCATTGAAGGTTCAATGCACTCAGGAACCATTCTAAATACATTTTGTATTAGTTTATATCAGGGCTCCCTAACCTCTGGGATCTAATGCCTGATGATCTGAGGTCGAGCTGATGTAATAAAAATAGAAATAAAGTGCACGATAAATGTAATGTGCTCTAATCATCCCCAAACCATCCCTCACCCCGATTTATGGAAAAACTGTCTTCCAGGTAAACAAGGACTGTCTACCAGTCCCCGGCACCAAAAAAGTTGGGGATTGCTGGTTTATAGAACATCATCAACCACGCTATGGCCTATGGTACTTTTACTACTCCCATTTTATAGATGAGAAAGTGGATATGCGCAGAGCTTAAGTAACTTGGCCACAATCATTGGTGTGAACTGAGAGTAAGCCCTAGGCCATCCTACTCAAGGGTTTGCCCTCACGCTACTGTGCTAACCTACCTCCACTAACCTCGCGATAGTGAACTCTCTAAAACTGTGAGTTACCTTTTAATTCCATGTCATAACTCCTTTATAACTATTTCACGCCAAGGGGACATCAGGAAAGCACCAGTCACTGCCGTGCTCTTAGTGGAGCATTCAGCAGGCATGTGTTTAGTGGGCCTCCACGTGCCGTCAGGGGTTATATGGGCTCGACAGTGCCGCAGACCACCCAGAATTCCATACCACGGTGGTCGGGATGTTTGAAAAGGACACTTCCCCATACTAATATTCTGCAGTCAATCCATGCTGGTGGTTAGAATATGGTAGAGCAAAAACAACTGAAAATATATCCATATGTTGATGTTTTAATAACACTTGGACTCCCAAATGATTACATGTATTTACTTGTTTCTTGCTGTTCTCCCCTTTATCACCCCATGCAAACATTTGCTCTCCCTGCAGCAGAGGACTTGTTCACTATACAATCCCCAGCACACCTAACAGATTTGATGCACTGTGGGAGTTATGCACCCAGCTGCTGAGTGAATCGTGAATGAGCACAACAATGACAGATCCTGGCATAACACTTCACCTCCTCCCCCTGAAGTTCAGGAACTGCTTGACGATGTAATATTTCATTTGATATTCATCAACTTCCCCAGGAGAGAGCTAAAATTTCACTTCTTTTACCAGAGAGAAATTAGAGATTCAGAAGAGCTATTTGAATTGTCCAAAGTCCTACAACATGGAAGACTCCAACTCCTTTGAGTCCAAGCTCCACATTTTTTATTACACTACTTTGCAGATGAAGCTATGCTATCATTTTGGAGGTAGTATGTCACAAAATTGAGCATTTCACCAATAGACACTCAATATAATTAGACCAGAGACATGAATACAGGCAAATGGAATCAGCTTCTATCTTCTCAGTTTCACAATAGTCTTAAAGAAAATGAAGAGCGCAAATGCGCTGAGGTGGATGAACAAGGTTAGATAAATTGTATTTACTTCACTTGACTCAATATAACCAAGAGAAATATCCCATGTACTCACAGCTAATTATGGCATTACTTTCCCAAAGCAAAATTTTAGCTTCATCCCTTACAAACTTACGTCATACCAAGTCATACTCATCAGAGTCCTATGCTCTGTACATCAGTACCTCGCTTTTCCCCAGTCTGTGATGTGAAATATCTGGAGTCTGTAGTTAGCCTGTCTAAGTTGAAACCCTAGGTTTGCCTGTTTCTTTCTGTGCAGCTTTGGTATGAG
Source organism: Ovis aries (assembly GCF_016772045.2). Taxonomy (NCBI): domain Eukaryota; kingdom Metazoa; phylum Chordata; class Mammalia; order Artiodactyla; family Bovidae; genus Ovis; species Ovis aries. Next base: position 17,196,401 of record NC_056071.1, read on the forward strand.
TTCTTTGGGTCACTGAGTTACTTTGGTTACTGGGGTTACTTTGGGGTAAGTAGCTTCTCTGCGCTTCAAAATTTCCATGGTTAAATGAAGATTAAATTAATTGATATATATGAAGTACTTAGTTCTAGGCCTAGTATGTAACCAAGTGTTTGGGAACTGGGCCATTACCATTTATATTTTCATTGCTTTTGTGCATTCCGATGACCTTGCCTCAGCCAGCTTTTCCTCTCCCAGGGTTTTGCTACAAGAAACATCTCTTCCTACTGTGTCATTCTCTTTACCTTCCTTCTAAGCTTTCAAACCACAGTTTCCTTTTATTATACCTCTAAATATATGAACAAGACCATTTACCTTCTGAGAGCCGGAATATGGCTCAAAATAAACATTCCATTGAATGAATTAGAAGAGTCATCAATCGAAGGACAATAGATTTTTCTTACAGTGATAGTGATCAATGCCTATCTATCACTTCCTTGTGTACTATTTCTGATTTGTTTGTTGAACCTCAGTACCAAATGCCATCCCCTCGTGGCCCAAGCAATGCTTATTTCATGTCAATATGGCATCGATCATACACTTAAGAAAAAGAGGTGTGTAAACTGGGCTCTTGTTTCTGCAAGCAAAACCAGGTAGAGGAAATGGTGGTTAATCCGACCTTCATCTACGTCTTTCATGAATGTTTTAGCAAACAATGATTGAGTACTTACTGTTTGCCAAAGAAGGTTCTGTGCTCAAACTGGTGAATCAACAATAAATCGGATGCTAGAGCTGATATCAAGGAATTCATGAAGAAAGGATTTGTTGCAGAGAAAAAACATGCAGAGAATTATATAAGGCAAAAGTTTTGTATAGGCTCATTCTTGATCCAGGATGTTCCCGTGAAGCTTGGGCTGCAGAATTAGAAAAGCTTCTCAGAGAAGGGATATCAGAAGATAATTTGAAAGGATGAAGTAGAAGTTTGGCAAGATGGAGAACAGAGCTATCATTTGGTGAAATAACATCTAAATTTATGAATATATGGGCTTCCCAGGTAGAACTAGCGGTAAAGAGCCCGCCTGCCAATGCAGGAGACATAGGAGATGTGTGTTCGATCCCTGGGCCAGGAAGATCCCCTGAAAAAGGGCATGGCAACCCATTCCAGTATTCTTGCCTGGGAAGTCCCATGGACAGAGGAGCCTGGCGGGGTACAGTCCATAGGGTCACAAAGAGTCAGACACAACTGAAGCAACTTTGCACACATACACACTGAGTGAGGATGTGAATATATATTCATAATGTTCAAATATAAGAATGCCTTCAAAAGCAAAGGTGTGAGATAAGAAGGCAAAGCCCTCTCAGGAGACATCTGCTATATCAGTGTGGCTATGATGTGGACTTTGGGAGTGGGTGGAGTGATAGCCAAGAGAGAAGGGTCCTCTTATAAAAACATTTCCATCTCATGCTCTAAAGATTTCAGTTTTGTCCATTTCTTAGGATTGGACAAATCCTATTTCAAAATCACAAATGGTCGTTAACATTATAGAGTGAAATGAAGCTTCACTCGGCCCTTCATTTTTCTTTGCTTATGTTGGTCTGAGGGTGAATACTCCTAGCCTAGCACTTCTTTCAGGGCTGTGCTGAAAGTGCTGGCACTTCAATTTTCCTCTCACCCAGACTTGGCAGTCTGCTATCACTACATTTTACAGATCAGCTCTCCTATCAGGTAGGTGACAGTAACTTCCTGAATTTTATGGTATGCATTTCAATGTGCTGGCCACCCCAGGAATGAAGAATTCTGTCTGTGGCCATAGTAAAAACAAAAATTTAAAAAGTGGTGGCTTAGTCACTAAGTTGTGTCTGACTCTTCGTGACCCCATGGACTGTAGCCTGCCAGGCTCCTCTGTCCATGAGATTTCCCAGGTAAGAATACTGGAATGGGTTGCCATTTCCTCCCCCAGGGGCTCTTCCCAACCCAGGGACTGACCCCACATCTCTGGCATCTCTCCTGCATTGGCAGGCAGAGTCTTTACTGACTGAGACATCAGGGAAACCTAGTTTAAAAATGTAACTTCATTTGACACTTTTATTTTTATTACCAGTAATGGATTTTAATATATTAGTGAAGGTACATAGTGCTTTACTTGAGAGAGGACTCCCTTTCATGTGAAAAAAACTTATGAGGGGAAGCCAGATTCTAAAAACCAGAACAGTAAAATGGAAAAATGTGTGGACTACGTGGCGCTTTGGTGTCAGGTATTTTTGGCTCAATTTTATTATTTATGGTGTTGAACAAAGATAAATAGATGTTCGAATATACGATGTACATTGAATAGAAGGAGAGGAAAATAAATGATCAGATGTAAGTTAAAACAAGGAAATGGGTAGGATTGAGTTTAAAGGTCTGAATCACTGATCTATCTCTTACAAGCAAATTTCTAAGCTTTGATACAAATGCCAAGTACACAGATCCCAATGAATCTAGAGCCATTTGTAATGACGGAAGGGGAAAGTCACAGAAATGCAAGCCCTGAGTATCTTGGTATTTCACAATGTCTGAATCTAGAGCACACTGTAGGATGCTATTCAAGAGACGTAAGATAGTGCATGGGTTAACAGCTTGTCCGAATTATGAACTGTCAATGTGCCTAGTCCAGCAAATGATCAAAGAGGGAAGTCGGGATGTAATACCCGACGAGGTTAAAGAACATCAGGCATCAGGTTAGGCTGAAAAAATAAACACACACACACACACACACACACACACACACACACACACACACATAAACAGTTAAGAACCCAAGGAGCAGGTACAGAAGTAGAGTGGAGGCAATTTTGTTCAGTAGGTCATAAGAGCAGCTGAAAGCACTCTGAAGTCACCAGAAGACTTCATGTGGCAACAACTTCATGCTGCAAGACGCTCATACAGCTTCCCTTGTCATGTTGCAAGACTCTCAAACATCTCGCCAAGCCACAGAAGGCTGCAACCTCTCAGGCATTTCCAGATGTGATGTTGTGTTAATAAAGCAATTAGCAGACCTTTAACGACATTCTTCATTCATAGCACTGAGCCAAGGGAAGTCTTTCAGATTTAGTAGCTAGAAGCCATGGAAGATGAGTCCAGTTTCCCCAAAATGTATTACACATGGTACACATTCAACTATGTCAGAATTATACATACTCTAAGATCTAGTTAGCATTAAGTGAAACAAGCCAGAGAAAGGCAAATACTGTATCCCACTTATATGTTGGATCTAAGAAATATAGATATTCATCACCTCATGGCAAATAGATGGGGAAACAGTGGCTGAGTTTATTTTGGAGGGCTCCAAAATCACTACAGATGGTGATTGCAGCCATGAAATTAAAAGATGCTTACTCCTTGGAAGGAAAGTTATGACCAACCTAGATAGCATATTAAAAAGGAGAGACATTACTTTGTCAACAAAGGTCCGTCTTGTCAAGGCTATGATTTTTCCAGTGGTCATGTATGGATGTGAGAGTTGGACTGTGAAGAAAGCTGAGTGCTGAAGAATTGATGCTTTTGAACTGTGGTGTTGGAGAAGACTCTTGTGAGTCCCTTGGACTGCAAAGAGATCCAACCAGTCCATTCTAAAGGAGACCAGTCCTGGGTGTTCTTTGGAAGGATTGATGCTGAAGCTTAAACTACGATGGTTTGGCCACCTGATGTGAAGAGCTGACTCATTTGAAAAGCCCCTGATTCTGGGAAAGATTAAGGGCGGGAGGAGAAGCAGATGATAGAGGATGAGATGGTTGGATGACATCACTGATTCAATCGACATGGGTTTGGGTGGACTCAAGGAGTTGGTAATGGACAGGGAGGCCTGGTGTGCTGTGGTTCATGGGGTCGCAAAGAGTCAGACATGACTAAGCGACTGAACTGAACTGAATGAATATAATAAAAAAAAAAGAAGCAGACTCACAGATATAGAGAAGAAACTAGTGCATTCCAGTAGGGAGGCAGGAGGGAAATATTGGGGCTGGGGAGGGGAAGATACAAACTACTGGATGTAAGATAGGCTTAAAGATATATTGTACAACCCAGGAAAACTGCAAATAATTAAAATAACTGCAAATGGAAAGTAACCTTTAAAAACTGTATAAAGATTCTTCAGTTCAATTCAGTTCAGTTGCTCCATTGTGTCCAACTCTTTGTGACCCCATGAACTACAGCATGCCAGGCCACCCTGTCCATCACCAACTCTCGGAGTTTACCCAAACTCATGTCCACTGAGTCGGTGATGCCATCCAATCATCTCATCCTCGTTGTCCCCTTCTCCTCCTGTCATCAATCTTTCCCAGCATAAAAGTCTTTTCAAATGACTCAGATCTTTACATCAGGTGGCCAAAGGATTGGAGTTTCAGCTTCAACATCAGTCCTTCCAATGAACACCCAGGACTGGTCTCCTTTAGGTGGACTGGTTGGATCTCCTTGAAGTCCAAGGGACTCTCAAGAGTCTTCTCCAACACCACGGTTCAAAAGCATCAATTCTTTGGCGCTCAGCTTTCTTTATAGTTCAACCCTCACATCCATACATGACTACTGGAAAAGCCATAGGCTTGACTAGAAGGACTTTTGTTGGCAAAGTAATGTCTCTCCTTTTAAATATACTGTATAGGTTGGTCATAACTTTCCTTCCAAGGAGCAAGCATCTTAATTTCATGGCTGCAGTCACCATCTGCAGGGATTTTGGAGCCCCCCAAAATAAAGTCAGCCACTGTTTCCACTGTTTCCCCATCTATTTGCCATGAAGTGATGGGACCCGAAGCCATGATCTTAGTTTTCTGAATGTTGAGCTTTAAGCCAACTTTTTCACTCTCCTCTTTCACTTTCATCAAGAGGCTCTATAGTTCTTTCACTTTATGCAATAAGGGTGGTGTCATCTGCATATCTGAGGTTATTAATATTTCTCCTGGCAATCTTGATTCCAGCTCGTGCTTCTTCCAGCCCAGCGTGTCTCATGATGTACTCTGCATATAAGTTAATAATCAGGGTGACAATATACAACCTTGACGTACTCCTTTTCCTATTTGGAACCAGTCTGTGTTGTTCCATGTCTAGTTCTAACTGTTGCTTCCTGACCAGCATACAGGTTTCTCAAGAGGCAGATCAGGTGGTCTGGTATTCCCATCTCTTTCAGAATTTTCCACAGTTTATTGTGGTCCACACAGACAAAGGCTTTGGCATAGTCAATAAAGCAGAAATAGATGTTTTTCTGGAACTCTTTTGCTTTTATGATAACCAAAGAGATGTTGGCAATTTGATCTCTGGTTATTTTGCCTTTTCCAAAACCAGCTTGAACATCTTGAAGTTCATGGTTCACATATTGGTGATGTCTGGAGTATAGAATTTTGAGCATTACTTTACTAGCATGTGAGATGAATGCAATTGTGTGGTAGTTTGAGCATTCTTTGGCATTGCCCTTCTTTGGAATTGGAATGAAAACTGACCTTTTCCAGTCCTGTGGCCACTGCTGAGTTTTCCAAATTTGCTGATATACTGAGTGCAGCACTTTCATAGCATCATCTTTTAGGATTTGAAATAGCTCAACTGGAATTCCATCATCTCCACTAGCTTTGTTTGTAGTGATGCTTTCTAAGGCCCACTTGACTTCACATTCCAGATGTCTGGCTCTAGGTGAGTGATCACACCATCGTGATTATCTGGGTCATGAGCTTCATTTTCGTACACTTCTTCTGTATATTCTTGCACCTCTTCTTAATATCTTCTGCTTCTGTTAGGTCCATACCATTTCTGTCCTTTATTGAGCCGATCTTTGCATGAAATGTTCCCTTGGTATCTCTAATTTTCTTGAAGATATCTCTAGTCTTTCCCATTCTATTGTTTTCCTCTATTTCTTTGCATTGATCACTGAGGAAGGCTTTCTTATCTCTCCTTGCAAAACTTTGGAACTCTGCATTCACATGGGTATATCTCTCCTTTTCTCCTTTGCTTCTTGCTTCTCTTCTTTCCATAGCTATTTGTAACACCTCCTCAGACAGCCATTTTGTTTTTTTGCATTTCTTTTTCTTGGGGATGGTCTTGATCCCTGTCGCCTGTACAATGTCATGAACCTCCGTCCATAGTTTATCAGGCACTCCATCAGATCTAGTCCCTTAAATCTATTTCTCACTTCCACTGTATAATCATAAGGGATTTGATTTAGGTCTTACCTGAATGGTCTAGTGGTTTTCCACACTTTCTTCAATTATGTCTGAATTTGGTAATAAGTAGTTCATGATCTGAGCCACAGTCAGCTCCCGGTCTTGTTTTTGCTGACTGTATAGAACTTCTACATCTTTGGTTGCAAAGAATATAATCAATCTGATTTCAGTGTTGGCCATCTGGTGATGTCCATGTGTAGAGTCTTGTCTTGTGTTGTTGGAAGAGGATGTTTGCTATGACCAGTGCATTTTCTTGGCAAAACTCTATTAGCCTTTGCCCTGCTTCATTCCGGATTCCAAGGCCAAATTTGCCTGTTACTCCAGGTGTTTCTTGAGTTCCTACTTTTGCATTCCAGTCCCCTATAATGAAAAGGATATCTTTTTGGAATGTTAGTTCTAAAAGGTCTTGTAAGTCTTCATAGAACTGTTCAACTTCCACTTCTTCGGCATTACTGGTTGGGCATAGACGGATTACTATGATATTGAATGGTTTGCCTTGGAAATGAACAGAGATTATTTTGTCATTTTTGAGATTGCATCCAACTACTGCATTTCTACTATGATGGCTACTCCATTTTTTCTAAAGGATTCCTGCCCACAGTAGTAAATATAATGGTAATCTGAGTTCGATTCACCCATTCTGGTCCATTTTAGTTTGCTGATTCCTAGAATGTCAACGTTCACTCTTGCCATCTCCTGTTTGACCACTTCTAATTTGCCTTGATTCATGGACCTAACATTCCAGGTTCCTATGCATGAATAGGAACCTATGCAAAAAATAAAGATTCTTAATATGTTTTAAAGAATTAAAAATTTCAAAAGGAAAAAACTAAAGCACAATGACTTTAAGCATAACTTCAAAAAAGATCTAGTTAACATTAATGCTTAAGAAGTACCGATGTGTAAAGGAATCACGAAGACGATGCTGTAAGGAAATACAGTGATCTAGGCCAATACTAAATTGGTTTCTACTCACCCTTGGAGTTCAGAGACAAGTTTCATTCTGTGACATCATCTGGTTTGGTTTGTATCTGAGTTTCTATCCAATAGGACTACTAAAGAGTGGGACCTGTGAGTCATTAGTAGATATGAGTGGGTGATCCAAATTCATGGTCTGGAAACACACCATGGTGACAGGAAACAGATATTGAAAAATAAGCAATTTCATAAAGGAAGAAGAATAGGGGGGAAAAAAGTACTTATTAATTGGGGCTTCCCTTATAGCTCAATCAGTAAAGAATCTGCCCATAGTGTAGGAGACCTGGGTTTGATCCCTGGGTCAGGGAGGTTCCTAGAGAAGGAAATGGTAGCCCACTCTAGTATTCTTGCCTGAAAAATTCCATGGACAGAAGAGCCTGGTGGGCTGCATTCCATGGGGTCACAAGGAGTCAGGCACAACTGAGCAACTAACACTTTCACCTTCACTTATTAATTAAATGGCCTGTGCTTTTAAGAGAGGCCATTTTTCTTTTAATGAAAGAAAGTGGCATACCTCCCTTAGCCCACAGTTTAGAGTGTTCCAAATGCAAAGTCTTTAAAATCATACAGTCTCAAAGACCAAGTGAAGGTATAATTTTGAAAGAATTTTTGGAATAGCATTTGTATCCTAGCTGTCAACTGCCTTGGTGGCAAGGTAATAAAGGCTTCTGAATTTGACTTAAACAGAGTAAATCCTATGAAACTGTACTTAAAAGACTGTTGGACTTTCTAATAATTCCCTAAACTCCCATGTGTGCCAGGGGAAAACACAGCAGAATTGGGGCATCAGGGCACAAAAAGCCGCCCAAGGCATCTTCAAAGTGGTCACGGTGATCGTCACCCCCAAGGCCATGACAATGTCCCTGCATCTGCTCATCACTGAGATTCCAGCATCAGGCATCTTCCTCTCCTGTTTCACAGCCTCTGAATGGCCTTGATCAGCAATCATGGCCATTTTCTGGGCTTTAATTTCCTTCTTTAGAAATGAATTGGTAGACATTTCCTCTAAGATACAGCATTGTTGAATGGGATGTGCTGTGGCAGAGTTCCTCTATTTTAGAGAAGGAACTGGGGCACAGACCGAAAACCACAAGAGACACACTTCCTATCAAGACCTTGATATCTGATACATAAGTAGAGCCTGGAGACAGAAGTAAGTGCTACCGAATCTTGCCCTGATTTGATTCCAGAAGAATATTTCTAACATTAACAACCTCCTCTTCTGCCTCAATTATTAGAGATGCTGACTGGAAATGCCATGTGCCAAGCAGTCTTCATGTTTTATCTCAGCTGGTCAAAGTCTAAGCTGAGCCATCTTTAGATCCTTCCTGGCTCTAGACCACTATTGAAATTGATTTTCCACTTTCTCAGGGAATTTGTAAAGAAGATACCAGCATCATTTCTTGACTTGGCAGTTCCTGGATGCTTCTCTGGGCTTATATCTAGAAGAACTGGTAAACAGGCCATTCCACTGCCCACAAGTTCCTGCTTTGAAATGAAGGCAGCAAAGTGACATTTCCCGCTGTCATTCTACTGTGCCTGCCCACTCCTGTTCAGACTGCAAGTGCTTTAGAGACCTCCTAGCACAAAGATATCTTTGATCATTAAGAGATTCCTATTTATAATTTCAAAAAAATAAGCTTACATTATCTTAAAAGAGTCTAATAAGAAAAGGAAGGGAAAGGAAATCAATTTATAGGCACTTATATCCAGTGTTTTTATGGACTACATGTGATACTCTTGTTCTATCTTATTGTTCATCCTCAGTTTCCAGAAAATAAATCAGAGGGTAATAAAATTGAAGCCTCATGTTGAAGGTTCAAATAGGCAAAGCCAGGATTTAAGCTTTTCCATTAGCTTTTTCTGCCTGGGAAAAGAGGATCCATAGCCTGTGTTTAACTCAAGCAAGAAACAAGTAAAGCATATCTGCCAAAAAGAGAGAAGAAAACAAAACACAACGCAAGTCTTCTTTTCCTTTGGCATTTAAAGGAAAGCCTTGTGTGAAGGCATGAGGAAGGAAGTTGCACACACGCTTACATGAGCAGAAATATTCTTGGGAGCCTTGGGATTTATTTCAGACATGTTTTGAATGGATATATTGAAAGCAAGAAGGAAGAGGAGGTGAAAAAAAAAAGCATCTGATGAATAAGCAAGTGGGAGAAACCATGAGGAATAAAGATGCAGTGTAATCCTAGCCTGATTCCTTCTGGGATAAACTAGCATGTTGGTGCTGTCTGTACTGTAGGGAATATATCAGCATACTGAGATTGCTATTTCATCACAACTGATATTGGATTTGATCCTTCAATTTGGCCAGTTGGCTGCAAAAACAACATTGGAAGTTTTCAAAGTTTTTGGCTCAAGTGAATGTTTAAATATGGGCTCCCTTAATTGCCTTGACTGAGAGACTGGATAAGTTGCCTTTGGATAAGCAGCTAATTGGGTAGGTGTAGTATTTATAAGGGTTTCCCAGGTGGTTCAGTGATAAAGAATCTGCCTTCCCAGCAGGAAATGCAGTTCGATCCATGGGTTGGGAAATTCCCCTGGAGAAGGAAATGCCAACCCACTCCAATATTCTTGCCTGGGAAATCCCATGGACAGAGGAGCCTGGTGGGCTACAAAAGAGTCAGAATTTCGGGGTCACAAAAGTCAGACACAACTTAGCAACTAAGCAACAGCAAGTGATTTATATCTGACACCCAACAACCCATGTGATGTTTTCCTATAGGAGTCATTTCATTAAATCGGACAAACATCTTTGACTGACTTAATCAGGAAATCAGCTCAAGAAACGAAACCAAGAACAGCCATTGTCCTCTGCTTTTTTCCCATGACCTGTGAATAGGAATCATGAAAGTAAAGTGTCACCAAATGTCCATGACCCCTACGGGCACCCACCTCTCAGGTGTGTGGTCGGCAGCTCCAAAGAGTATGTACTGAGACACTCAAAAGTGTCCAGTTGAACCTCAGTCTGTCAACTGAACAATTCCCCTCTGGGGAGGTCTGTTGTTATTTTTCAGTCACTAAGGCATGCCCAACTCTTTATGACTCCATGGACTGCAGCACACCAGATTCCTCTGTCCTCCGCTATCTCCCAGAGCTTGCTCAAAATCACGTCCATTGAGTTGGTGATGCTATCTAACCATCTCATCCTCCACCACCCTCTTCTCCTCTTGCCTTCAATCTTTCCCAGCATCAGTGTCTTTTCCAATGAGCCGGCTCTTTGCATCAGGTGGACAAAGTGTTGGAGCTTCAGCTTCAACATCAGTCCTCCAACTGGGATGTTGCACACTAATAAAACAAGCCTTCATGAGCTCCTTGGCTGGCCGTATCAGTGGAATTATTAAGTCTCTGTAGATGCAGCAAACTGACTCCCCACAATTATTTCTTACTTCCCACAGGCTCCTTGCAAAGAGGGTGAAATGCCTGTGATCTGATTCCTCAGTGACTCCTATCCTTCTATGTGATCTTATACTTTCTCAGTGATCACTCTTAGGGCAGTTATCTTCATGCTTTTCAAAATAATGATCAGCCCTGACTTCCTCCCAGGCCTAAGATCCTAGCTCCCAGAACTCATTCCCCAAATTGAGCTCCAGATCCCCTGCCATCTGCTTGTGTTAAAAGGGAGTTTGATCACCTTGTACTTTATCTTTCTGGAAAGACTTTCTTTTGTCTATGGGAAATGATTGGTCAGATTATCTGAACGCTTGCCACATGTCACATTTAGTTTTCAAATGCAACTACAGTTATTAAGCACTATGGTACATATTTTTCACATCTGATACAACCAATAACCTTGTGATGCTTATGTCCCAATGTTCTCATTCAGATGAGAAAATGGTTTAAGTGATATTGAAATGGATTTCTCAAATTAATATTGATCAACAGAAGCATATCTAGAACTCAAAGAGCAGATTCCAAACTCCGTCCAAAGCTCACTCAGGCACTCTATCAGGACAATTGCAATAATTAAATTCCTAGGACAGAAGAGCTGCTGATTTGAATCACAAACAGTGTCTATGAATTCCTATGAAGTCCCCCTGCATGCCCCTTTTTGTTAACTTTTTATTTTTTGGAATATAGCCAATTAACAATGTTGTAATAGTTTCAGGTGGACAGCAAAGGGACTCAGCCATGTGTATGCATTCAGCCACGCTCCCCCAAACTCACCTCCCATCCAGGCTTCCACATAACATTGAGCAAAATTTCCTGTGCTACACAGGAGGTCCTGTTGGTTATCCATTTTAAATATAGCAGTATGTGCATGTCCATCCCCAACTCTGCATGCCTCTTTATAATATATTTTCTGCAGTCAAAGAGGGAAACATTTCAATTTCCCACTTTTTCAGATAGAGAAAACTGAGACACACTGATGGCCTGATTTGACTAAAACCACTCAATTGGAGAAGTGAAAATCAAAGACCCAAGATCTGAATCCTGGTCAACAATAACCACCAGGCCAAGCTGACCTCATTCATAAATTAATGTATTGACTTCTACCACGAGTGGTATTGTGAGCTTATCTACAAAGATTGCATTCAAAACAGAAAGATCATAGATGCGCTTCCTATGCCAGCTGCAAATCTCAAACACTATGATCAACATTCTTGTTTATTTAATTCTCAATATTCCCTTAGTAGTTCCCGAGTCTGGTCTAGTTATATAAATGCAGGCCATGTGAAGATAATCGCCATCAAACATGCAAATATTCTAAAACACTTCATCTCATTTCCACTCTACCTATAGTCATCCTTTGAGCACAGTGTCTAACAGACCATCCACTTCCTAATTAGGAAGGGATCTGGTATTTGTCTTTGTGACTTATTCTGTGTAAGCTCCAATTTGCTGCCAAATCCTCATTCTCCACAGGTGGGAACAGGAGAAAAAAGCATTTTGCACTGGTTTCCGTTCCAGCGTAAAGTTTTCATCTCTGCAGGAGCAATTAATTTTCCCCGTTTAAAAAGACAGAGAAAAGCCTTATCTTTGGCTTTTCATTGTAAGAGCTTGGTGGATGCAACGTAGGGGCAAATGCATATTGGTCTTTCACGTTGCCCTGCTGGATCAGATGCGTTGATTTCTGAACAATATTCTCAATATTAAATAAGGATTTAGTAATCTGGTTAGTTTTCACTGAGTACCGGGAGATATTCATAATGAAAATACAAATTTGAAATATGTACTTGTTTTGAGTGTGTTTAAAGATGTCTTAAAACTCTCCACTCCAGATTTATAATAATGTGAGTTTTCCACTCTTTTTTTTGTAATGTTGTTTTTTAGACTCCAGCATAATAAAAAATATTGGATGTGACTCAAGACTCAAGGGTCTCTATGATCATGTAATAATAGTAGTTATGCTTCAAAGAACAGTGGAATTAAAAGCCAGAACTTAGTTCAAGATTTGAATCCATCTCTTATTAAGCAAATGGCTCATTTGCCATCTGAGTTTTCATTCCCAAGCCTCTATAATGCGAACATTACTCCCCTGCCCATCTGATGAACATATGGTGAGGGTCAAGTTAGACAAAACTATGGAAGAACTTGGTTTATTGTGAAACCTGATGTACCTACATGTATTATTTCCTATAAAATGACATAAAGTGCCCTTATGGAGAGTCACAGTTTTGCCAGTGTGTCCCAATCCTTTTTGCAGGCCAAAGTAACAGTCCAAGAAATTATTTAAATAAGAGGAAAAATGATTTTAAATAATTTATCTTTTTTATTTTTATATAATTTTTAAAGGTTGCTTTCCATCTAGTTATTACAAAACATTGACTACATTCCCTGTGTTGTACATTACATCCCGTAGCCCATCTTACACCCAATAGTTTGTGCCTCCCACTCTTCCATGTCCCTCCCCCTACACCCATGACCACTAGGGTTTTCTCTATAACTGTGAGTCTGCTTTCTTGCTGTTGTTGTATCAACTACTTTTGTAATATTTTTTTAGAGGCCACACATAAATAATGTCACAAAATATTTGTCTTTCTCTCTCTGACCTATTTCACGTAACACAATGCCTTCAATTAAAAATGATTTAGATGTTTTCTAAAAGGAAGTGAAAGTGTTAGTTGCTCAGTCATGTCCAACTCTCCAGGGTATCCCATGGACTACAGCCTGCCGGGTTCTTCTTCCTAGAATTCTCCAGGCAAGAACATGGAATGGGTAGCCATTCCCTTCTCCAGGGGGTCTTCCTGACTCAAGAATCGAACCTAGCTCTCCTAAAGTGTAGGCAGATTATTTACCATCTAAACCACCAGGGACATTTTATGAGTATATCAGTAATGTATATATATCAATCCCAATCTCCCATTCATCCCACCCCACCCCTTCCCTCAACGGTATCCATGTTCTCTAAGTCTACATCTTTATTTTTGCTTTGCAAATAAAATCACCTTTACTGGTTTTTCTAGATTCTACATATATGCATTAATATAGCATAGGGAACTCCACTCACTACTCTGCGATGACCCAAATAGGAAGAAAATCCAAAAAGAGAGGGGATATATGTATACATATGGCTGCCTCACTTTGCTGAAGAGAAACTGTCACAGCATGGTAGAGCAACTATACTCAAATAAAAGCAGGTAAAAAGTGATTTTAAATAGTGAAGTCTTTTGGAAAAATCATGGTGCTGTGTCTCAATTTCTACTTCTTTATGTGTGAAAGTAAGCAGGTACAGTATCTGCACTAGAACTGCCATAAAGTCTATTTCATTTTATTTTTAGTATTTTGGGGCCAGTAACCAACACATATTGTTGCTTAGTTGCTACATCATGTCTGACTCTTTTGCGACCTCATGGACTGTAGCCCTCCAGGCTCCTCTGCCCATGGCATTTCCCAGAACACTGGAGTGGGTTGCTATTTCCTTCTCCAAAGGATCTTCTCGACCCAGAGACTGAACTCACGTCTCCAGCATTGACAGGTAGATTCTTTACCACTGAGCCACTGGGGAGCACATAGTAAGTACTAAATTAAGGTTAGTTCCTTCTTCCTACACTTCCTCATTCAATCCACCTCCCTCCTGATTTGAGAAAATCTCCTGGTTCTGATTGAGGGGGAATCAAAGTGGATGAATGTGTTCCAGTTAGAGGGGCTGGAAATACCATCTGCCAGTTAAGAGTTAAATGACCCAGAATCAGAAGAATCGCTCTGTGTGGGATAAGCCATGGGGAGAAGGAATGGGACATTCCCCTCCACCTTTTCACTGATCTAAGGTCAATCTTTACAACAGAGTTTTCTAAATGCTTCTCGTTAATGCAACTCACATGGTGTAGTACTTCTTATGCAGGGACCGAGTATACACAAATGTACATACACAGTCACAGACAAAATTTAATAAAGATCCCTATTTCTACTTTTGTTGGCAATATATGTTACTTTCTGGTCTATTCACTCCATGGTCTTTAAAAAGTAATTTTGTGGACACCCTCATTGTTAGCAATCCCACAGTTTAAAAATGCTTTTCAGAGTATCCCCAAGTATGACCTCCAACATCATAACTTCATTTGTCATTCCCTATGATGTCCCTGTCTGATAAGTAACAAAGCCAGCTGTTACTGTTTTGCAAATCAGAAAACTAAGAGATCATGACTAGAACTTTGAATTTAAAACAGATCAAAAATACAAAACCGGGGCTCCCCTGGTGTCTCAGTGGTAAAGAATCCACCTGCCAATGCAGGAGACTTGGGTTTGATCCTTATCTGTGAAGATCCCACATGCCACAGGGCAATTAATCCCAAGGGCCACAACTATGAGCCAGCACTCTAGAGCCTGGAAGCTGCAACTGCTGAAGCTGGTGTGCCTAAAGCCTGGGCTCTGCAGCAAGAGAAGCCACTGCAATGAAAAGACCACACACTGCAATTAGAGAGTAGCCTCTGCTCGCTGCAACTAGCGAAAAAGCTTGCACAGCAATGAAGACCCAGCCCAGACAAAAATAAATGCAAAAATAAATAAATAAATGTTTTAAAACATGAAACATATATATATATATATATATATATATATATAGTTGCCCAAAAAGTTTTTTTCCATAAAATATTACAAATTTTTTTGTGTTTTTATGTATTTTTATTGTATTTTTATGTAATATTTTACATAAAATATCACAAAAGTTCATTTGGCTAACCCAAAATCTATACCTATATTCTATATATTTAAGTATATGTAATATATATAGAGAGAGAGAAAGGGGCAAGGGGACTTCCCCGGTGGCTCTAGAGTAAAGAATCTGCCTACAGTGCAGGGGCCATGGGTTTTATCCCTGGGTCGGGAAGATCCCCTGGAGAAGGAAATGGCAACTCACTCCAGTGTTCTTGCCTGGAGAATCCCATGGCCAGAGGAGCCTGGCCAGCTATAGTCCACATGGTCACAAAGAGTCAGACACAACTGAAGCAACTTAACACACACACACCCTTAGAGAGAGAGAGAAATGCTTTATTCTTTCTTGGACTTTTTGTTCATAACTTCCAGAGAAAAAGCCCCACAGTTTCTCTCAACCTACATGCTAAGAATCTTTTAATAGCAATAAAGCATGAAATCAATCTTGGGCCTCCCCATTCCCTGCTCAGGGCATCCACTCCATCAGATTCTGCTTCTGAAGCCATCAATAAGATCTAGGTCTTACAAGCACGCCTGCCTCATGGGACAAGCCCAGAGCCAGATAACATCTCTGTATCCAGATCACGGTTGACAAATATGCCAGTGTCCCTTAGACACATAGCAGACCCTCTGGCATGGCTTAATTGGAGCTTACTATTTTATTTACTTTTTAATAGAAGATTCTAAAAAAGAGGAGGGAATGAATTAGTGGTTGGGGTTAGCAGTGAGCCTCGTAGCTTTCTCTGTAGTGTCTGACTTGCCTCTGTGCAAGTCAGTTTGTTTTATTAACGCTTACTGGCCTAAAGCTACTGCCATGATGTTGAAGATGCTGTTAGCACAGCACTGACATACAGATTTGTTTTCTATGGGCAAGAAATTAACAATCACATAGGATATTGAACCCCTGGCTTTCCTCCAACTTTCTGGCCTCTATGTTCGAAGGCTGGATTAAAGATAGAGAAAGGGGCTCCTGAAGGGGTTATCACTAAAAACTCAGTGGAGATCAGAGAAATCTAGGCTGGAGGATCAGGATTGAGATATCATCTTATTTCTGTGTGAGATTGGACTTCCTCTTCGTCACTCACCTTCCACCGTCAGACAACTGGTTAAGAAGGAAACCAAGTCATCCCTGGGTAGCTCAATCATCCTAGCAGCTTTGTCAGACAGAATACAGAATTTTTTCTGCCTCAATCCTGGAGGCCCTTCTGTCACCAGGTATAAGAGCGTATAGTGAACTCCAGTTTGATCCAGGACAGGATTTATACTCAAGAATTGAAAATGGAAACATGAAGTTTCAGTTACTAGGGAGCTGTCCTTTGGATTCCAGTTATAACTCAGGAGGCCCATCCAAGAAGGTGGGAGCAGTGAGAGAGGCGGGGCTCACCCGCAAGAAAGGTCCCGTGGGCAGGAGGTGGGAAGATCGTATCTAGTAACCTGGTCCATGGTTCAGGGCAGAACTTCAGACATAACGGAATCAGAGTGGAGATGCTGCTGCCCTGGGGTCCCAGAGCAATATTCAGATCTGGTGCTCTGGATGTAAGAACACTAATCCCCGGAACCTCCTTTCTTGTAGGAGAGAGTCCTTCATGGGAATAGTTGCTGTCGGTTATGGGTGAAAGAGAGATTACATCTGTAGCTGACCAGGTTTCATCCGATACTCCCTATGAGCATGCTTTGGACTCCCTGAGCTTCAGTTTCCTCCTTTCTAAAAGGCAGTGATAACACCTGTCTCTAGGGTTCAGGTTTTTGAGAGGCTTGAATGAGCAGATGGATACTAATCGGCATGTAGGACCAGGCACAATGATAGCAATAGCAATAGTGATATACTTTTTATTATCATTATTTAATATTACTTTTCAGTTTCTAGGGTATGAAGAGGCATTTAAGATCTGATTCCGTCCACTTATCTCACTCACTCTGCTTAAGAAAATCTTCCCAGGTCCATATGAGCAGTGTACGTGGATCAATTAATCAAATCTCAAACTTTTAACTGGGTTCAAGTGCATGAAATCCCATAACCAGCCTTCACCCATATGTCCCTGTGCCCACTGAGGGCTCCCTACTGCACTGCCATCATCCTGAGCGCCACCCAACAGTGGACAAGCTAAGAAAACCTGAGTCACATTTCTTGGAGGAAAGTAGGTGCTAAAAATGTGCACCAGACCTGGCTAGCACACTCTTCTGTGAGGAAAAGACTAGGAAGATAGCCATCTCTTCTGTAGGAAATTAGTGTTCTTCTTGGAGATGCGGGATAAAACCAGTGACCTCTGATGATGCACCATATTATTGAAAGGTACTTGCAAACTCTCCTTCCTGTCAGTATTGGGGAAGAAATAAGTAAAAAGTGATAAGGCATGAGCCCCACCCATGGCAGGACCACGTGACTCTCTGCATTTCTGAGTCCAGTTAGACATGGCCCATCCTTACTGGGCAGCCATATGCTCTGAACCCAGAAGATTGTGAACATTTATCTGCCATCTATAAGTGTCAGCTATTAGAGAAAAACCCAAGCAAAGAGACTTGAGGCCAGCTTCGTGCTCTACAGTTTAGCAACTTTTCTCTGGTCACTTCTTTGGATTACTTATTAAGCAATATTTATTTCATGATAACCTATAACCTACCCTTGCATTGCAGGTCATGTGGTTACCAACCCTCTTCTCACAATCTTTCAAAGCAGAAAAAGGTGACATTCCTAATGACGTGCATCTGTATTTTAGGTGGAGCCATCCCTATCTTGGCGAGCCTTTCTTCCACTTTTCCTCCATGTCAATGGCGAAAAGTAAAGAACACTAGAAAGGGCAAACTGTCTCTCTCCTGGAGCAGAAAATAGTCCCCAGATTTCAACATGGAGCTCTGTATCTCAGCCCACAAATTATCATGTTCATGAAACCCTGGAGAAAGAATGAGTATGGGCTCTTGTGTACAGGGTGTGCTCTTGTGATTAGGGTTTTATTCTAGAGCAGAGCTTGGCAAACGTGTTCTGTAGGTCAGTATCTCCAGCTTACTTTGAATCAAAATTTTTTTACTGATTTACAAAATCAGTTGATTTACAAAAGCTACACTTCTGTGTTGGTTTATGGTACAACCAAGCTATTGTGCTAGTTTCAGATATTCAGCATAGCGATTTGTGTATTTTTGCAGATTATATTTGATTATAGGTTGCTGCAAGATAGTCTGTATAATTTCCTGTACTATACAGGAAATCATTATTGTTGATCTATGTTATGCATAATATTGATATCTAATAACGCCCTACGCTTAATTTGTTGTCTCTTCTCCCCTCCCTTTCCTCGCTGGCAGCCACCAATTTGTTTTCTATGTCTCTGAATCTGTTTTGGTTTTGCCTATAGATTCATTTATTTTATTTTCTAGATTCCACATATAAGCGGTGTCATATAGCATTTCTCTTTCTCTCTGTGACCTACTTCACTACATATGATATCCTCTAGGTCCATCCATATTGCTAAAATGGCAACATATTCTTTTTTACAGCTGGGTAGTATTCCATTGTATATATACCACATCTTTCTTTGGATTGACATATATAGACTATGGGCTCTTCCCTGGTGGCTCAGATGGAAAAGCATCTGCCTACAATTCGGGAGACCTGGGATTGATCCCTGGGATGGGAAGATCCTCTGGAGAAGGAAATGGCAAACCACTCCAGAACTCTTGCCTGGAAAACCCCATGGACAGAGGAGCCTGGTAGGCTATAGTCCATGAGGTCGCAAAGAGTCAGACGTGACTGAGCAACTAAGACAATGGCACCCCACTCCAGTGCTCTTGCCTGGACAATCCCATGGACGGAGGAGCCTGGGGGGTGCTGCAGTCCATGGGGTCATGAAGAGTCAGACACAACTGAGTGGCTTCACTTTCACTTTCATTCACTGGAGAAGGAACTGGCAACCCACTCCGGTACTCTTGCCTGGGCAATCCCATGGACGGAGGAGCCTTGGTGGTGGTGGGGGGGGGGGGGCTGCAGTCCATGGGGTCGCTAAGAGTCAGAGACAACTGAGTGGCTTCACTTTCACTTTCATTCACTGGAGAAGGAACTGGCAACCCACTCCAGTGTTCTTGCCTGGAGAATCCCAAGGATGGGGGAGCCTGGTGGGCTGCCATCTATGGGGTTGCACAGAGTCAGATACGACTGAAGGATTTAGAACCAGCAGCAGCATATACACTATTGGTTCTACGTATATAGTAGATAACTAATGGGGACTTGGTGGCTCAGACAGTGAAGAATCTGTCTGCAGTGCAGGAGACCCAGCTTTTATGCCTGGGTTGGGAAGATCTGGAGAAGGGAATGACAACCCACTCTAGTATTCTTGCCTGAAGAATCTGATGGACAGAGGAGCCTGGCGGGCTACAGTCCCCAGGGTCGCAGAGTCGGACATGACTGAGCAACTAACGCATTTACATTCACGATGAGAACCTACTGTGCAGCACAGGGAACTCTCCTCAGCACTCTGTGGTGACCAAAATGGGAAAGAAATCCAAGAAACAGGTGATATATGTACATGGACAGTGGATTCACCACTGTCCTGTATTGTCGAAACTAATACAACATTGTCGAGCAACTACATTATTTTTTTAATGCATTGCTTTGCATAAGCTCTCTCAGAACTATTCAACTCTGTTGTTAAGACCAACAAGCAATCACAGACAATGCCTAATACATAGAAAGTGCTCCATAAACATTAATTAATAAGCCCATTTTGGGGGGATATCCTACTCATTCTTTTCCTGACTCTCCATCCTTGGTCTCCTATCAACAACCTCCATAGGTCTGTTTATCAGGAGAACCTCATCACCTCTGTAACAAGGTGTTATCCACCCACGGGACCTCTCAGTTTGGGGGCAGCCTCTGAGATGGGATGTTTGAGTCCCAGGACCTTCAGCAGGCATCCCCCTGAACCCCCAAAGAGCCAACTTGCTGCTCCAGTTCACAGCAGTCCCACAGGTTGTGACAGGTGGACAAGGAAGCAGAGACATGAGTGAGGCAGAGAGAGGTCAAGAGTCTTTCGTCCAGCGTCATGAAGAACAGAAGACTATCTGCAGGGCTCAAGAGGGGAGGATTCAGCCAGAGAGTATGTCTGGCAGGAGACAGCTTCCTTGTGCATCTTGGCCCCACTCATCCTATCTTATCCCTTCCTGGAGAAGGGCCCCTTCCTCTTGTTTTAAAAAATGAGTGATTTTTTAAATGATGTCAGTCTTGTTGCCCTGACCAGTATCAAGGTGGGCTTGAGGTAGGTCTGACTTCATCAGACACGGACATGCTCTCCTCTAAGTTTTAAAGAGCCACTCAGGGGTCATTCGGCCGCCCACCCCATATAGTCTTTTGTGGAGAGGACTTACCTGCTGAGTGTACAGTCTTAGATGCCTGCTGCAGTTTTGGCTCCAGGGAAGGTGCTGTCTGGGGCTTGTACTGAGACCAACTGGCTCCTCATCTCTCAGGTGAGACAAGCTCTCCTCCAACTTCTCCTTGGCTACTTGCTAATTTCACTGATGAACCAAAGCATCCGCTTTTAATCTCATCAAATCAATTACAAATGTTACAGGTTGTAATTACCCAAGGAACTCCAGAAAACTAATTAATATGCAATCCCCACAATAAATTACTCCTTTCCTTTGGCCTTATGTTCCAGAAAACACTTTTCTGAGGATGCCTAGAAGGAGCTTTCTTCAGCTCTGCCAGGAATAATTGTGAAAATGTTCTTTATTTGGCTCTGCTGTGTGTTTTCAGGGCTTTCCAGGTGACTCCATGGCAAAGAATCTGCCTGCCAGTGCAGAAGATGCAGGACACGCAGGTTCAATCCCTGGGTCAGGAGGATCCCCTGGAGGAGGAAATGGCAACCCACTCCAGTATTGTTGCCTGGGAAATTCCATGGACAGAAGAGCCTGGCTAGCTGCAGTCCATCAAATTGCAAAGAGAGGACATGACTTAGCGGCTGAGTACACACGTGTCTTTTCGGGTGTTTGTCAGAGGTGGTCCCAGGAGTGGCTCTGTGTGGTGGCCACATCACCTTTTACACTTTGGGGGAAGTTACCACATGATCCGTGAGCCTAGGCTGTCCTTCCACCTCAGGGAGGAACTTCAACTCACTTGGGGGAAAATCTGGAGAGGAGGCAACAGAAAGCAAACATCAGATGCAGGGGGATTCTAGAAGGAAAAGCAGAGCAGCATCGTTTACTTGGTCCTGGCAGTGGTCAATCTCCTTCAGCAAGGGAGCTTATCAGAGAAATTCAAAACATAATTTTTTTTTCCCCCAGTAACAACAGGCAAAGGAATCTCAGCGTTTGCTGAATCTCAGCGTTAGATATCAATAAAGGCTTTTCTTATTGAAGGAATACGGGAAAGCAGACTCTAGAAGACCTTTCTTGGTGGCTCAGACATAAAGAATCTGCCTGCAATGCAGCAGGAAACCTGGGTTTGATCCCTGGATTGGGAAGATCCTCTGGAGAAGGGAATGGTTACCCATTGTAGTATTCTTGCCTGGACAATTCCATGAATATTGGAGCCTGGTGGATTACAGTCCATGGGGTCACAAAGAGTTGGACTCAACTGAGTGACTAATAGGAGTATATCAATAATAAAACCAGAAATCAGTCCATTTATAGCACTCATATCCTCCCAGCAAAAGATCCTTCACCTAGAAATGCTATTCATGGGAACTGTTACTCAAAACTATTACTATAAGTATGTGGATAAAAGAAGAAATGGGAAAGCAAATTTGTAGCCATTCCAAGCAGGGAATCAGAAGATAGAGAACTCTAGGAATGATTTTGGTGTGTTGGGAGGATTAAGGATGGGTGAAAGTGAGAGTCGCTCAGTCATGTCTGACTCTTTGGAACCCCACGGACTATACAGTCCATGGAATTCTCCAGGCCAGGATACTGGAGTGGATAGCCTTTCCCTTCTCCAGGGGATCTTCCCAACTCGGGGATCAAACCCAGGTCTCCCATATTGCAGGTGGATTCTTTACCAGCTGAGCCACAAGGGAAGCCCAAGAATACTGGAGTGGGTAGCCTATCCCTACTCCAGCGGATCTTCCTGACCCAGGAATTGAACCAGGGTCTCCTGCATTGCAGGCGGATTCTTAACCAGCTGAGCTACCTGGGAGGCCCAAAGATGGCTGATGGGAGGCCAAAGTTCTCGGACTCTGAGGAGTAGCGAGAGGTTCCCCTTCAGGGTACCCTAGGGATGGTGGTTGGTTGTCTTTGTTTCTGAGTCCACAAGTGTGGCGTGTGTGTGTGTGTGTGTGTGTGTGTGTGTGTGCGCGCGCAGGGAACATCAACAGCCATTAGAGCAGGTAAGACCCCTGTTACATTTCTCCCCCAGCCTATGCTGCCCCTTGCTCATCAGGGTCCGCATGCTTCTCGCTACATTTGCACAGTGAACTACAGTCTCCCCTACAAGGGGCAGGACAGAAGCGGAGAGAGACGGTGTGTGCTTCAACCCAGACCTGGCAGCTGGCACTGAGCCTGGCTCCTGGTAGGAGCCGATTAAGATCTGCTGAGTGGACGGACTACACACCACGCTGCTGAGCATGCGGACCCCGAGGGTGTGTGGCAGGCAGGCTCCTGGGGTCCCTTCCTCACCAGCAGGGCCGCCTTCAATTTCACAAATTCAGGAATCTGGGTTTTGTCACTGTTTCTTTGCCTGTTTACTTTTAAGACAGAAAGGTATTTCTTGAATTAACATGGACTCAAACATGGAATATAGGATAAACTCTCTAGAAAGAGGAAGCGAATCTCTTGTCTTGTCAGATAATTCTTTGTTGGGAGGAACCTTAGCTCAGATGATGTTCCCAGCTTGTTTGATTAAAAATCTCAGCATTGGCCTGATAATTCTCACTCTCTCTTCTTGATCATCTTGCTAGTTCAGTTTGCAGAGTTTACTAAATGCTTCCTTAGACATGGCTTTTTTTGAAACTACTTTTGATCGTTTCTTTACAAGGTCGTGTTAGTTTCTTCTGTACAGTGGAGTGAATCAGCTGTATGCATACATATATCCCCTCTTTTTTGAACTTCCTTCCCATTTGGGTCACCACAGAGTTCCCTGTGCTATACAGCAGGTTCTCATTAGCTATCTATTTTATACATGGTATCAATAATGTAAATATGTCAATCTCAATCTCCCAATTCATCCCACCTTCCCTTTCTCCTTTAGTATCCATATGTTTCTTTTATTAACACATATATGTGGAAACTAGAAAAAAAAAAAAAAAGAGTGTCAATGATCTTCCTTGTAAAGCAGAAATAGAGACACAGATCCAGACACCACTTTTACTGAAGCAGTCATTCTTTTTCCCCTGGATCACTGCAAGAATACTCAAATCATCTTCTTGTTTCATTTCCCCAACTCCATGCTATTCACCTCTTCAAGGTGACCTTTCAATAGAATCATCTAATAGCATTAAGTTCAAACTTATGAACTGGCCAATACTGGACCTCTCTTGACCTTCAAAAAATAACACTTTAATACAATTCAACCAGATGTCATTATCTAGCTCACAAATATTTGTGGGCATCCTGTGAACAGGAGCTTTATTGAGAGGAACTGGCTATACTTCATTTGTTAATCACTCTCCCAGAAGTAAATAAGCCAGAGTGATACCCCAGAACCTCATTTTCCAAAGATACTCTTTGCTGGATAACAGACAGCAAAGAACAGCCATATGCTATTCAGTTACAATGTTCAAGTCAAATCATAAAATATACCCATATCCATTTTTAATGACTTGCTGTATTAGCATCTGAACTATAACTTTCTGATGTCAGTGTACAATGTCTTCTGGTGTAAAGCTTTCAGCAAAACCTCAGGATGCACCCTGACACTACTGATTATTAGCTGAGTGACCTTGGGCAAACCCCCTGACCTGTTCATCCTTCTCAGAAAAATTAAGCATATGAATAGCACTTAGCCCACTGGACTTTTGTGAAACTTAGAGAAACAGTGTATATAATGTGTTAAATGTTACCTATGAAGCGGTCCATGATGTTAGCACCTACTAAGTGATCTATAATATTGACCCATCATTACTTCTCCCCATCAATGCAAAACAAGTTCTTTTAGAATCAGGCTTCTCTTGGACCCTAATGATATTCTACAGCTAAATAGCAACTCTGTGGGGGCATTTTCTCCAAGTCTTGCTAAGTCTGAGTTCATGTAATTTACGTGTACCCAATGGGAACCCCCTTTAGCCCCCTTTCCTTACCTATTCTTTATGAAAATGTGCCTCCATTTTTCTTATATTTACTTGAGTTTGCATGGATAAATTTAAAATAAGTTTGTTTTCTTTTTAATTTGAGTGATTATTGCCAGGAATGTGAATTCCAAAATGAATTAAGTCAAAGAGTTAAGGTGCTTTATAGTTAGCTTTTGCTTCACTTGACAAGAAAATATTAGTATTGTGCTGTTTTTAAATAGCACACATAATTATCCCCTCATTAATGATGTCAAATATTATTATTTAACACATTGCTCCAATTAATTATGTTTTTTAAAATTAAACAGCTAATCTCTAACAAGATATGTTTAAATAATTATATCTAATGCTAATGGGATAGGGAGTCATTCCAGCATCTTCTTTATAAACACAAAATGAAATTAAGTCTAGTTTGGTTGCCTTCACTGAGCAGCAACTAACTTCATGTCCCACAATTAGCTGTACACAGTGTATGCTTCCATGCACGTGGGCATGATAAGTTGCTTCAGTTCAGTTCAGTTCAGTCGCTCAGTCATGTCCGACTCTTTGCAACCCTATGTATCACAGCATCCCAGGCCTCCCTGTCCATCACCAACTCCCAGGGTCCACCCAAACCCACATCCATTGAGTCGTTGATGCCATCCAACCATCTCATCCTCTGTCGTCCCCTTTTCCTCCTGCCCTCAATCTTTCCCAGCATCAGGGGCTTTTCAAATAAGTCAGCTCTTCACATCAGGTGGCCGAAGTATTGGAGTTTCAGCTTCAACATCAGTCCTTCCAATGGACACCCAGGACTGATCTCCTTTAGGATGGACTGGTTGGATCTCCTTGCAGTCCAAGGGACTCTCAAGAGTCTTCTCTAACACCACAGTTCAAAAGCATCTGTTCTTTGGCACTCAGCTTTCTTTATAGTCCAACTCTCACATCCATACGTGACCACTGGAAAAACCATAGCCTTGACTAGATGGACCTTGGTTGGCAAAGTAATGTCTTTGCTTTTTAATATGCTGTCTAGGTTGGTCATAACTTTCCTTCCAAGGAGTAAGAGTCTTTTAATTTCATGGCTGCAGTCACCATCTGAAGGGATTTTGGAGCCCCCCAAAATGAAGTCTGACACTGTTTCCACTGTTTCCCCATCTACCCATGAAGTGATGGGACCCGAAGCCATGATCTTCGTTTTCTGAATGTTGAGCTTTAAGCCGACTTTTTCGCTCTCCTCTTTCACCTTCACCAAGAGGCTCTTTAGTTGTTTCAGTCATGTCCGACTCTTCACCCCATGAACTATAGCCTGCCAGGCTTCTCTGTCCTTGAGATTCTCCAGGCAAGGACACTGGAGTCCATTGCTATTTCCTTCTCCAGGGATCTTCCTAACCCAGGAATTGAACCTGTGTCTCCTGTATTAGCAGGCCAATTCTTTACTATTAGCGCTATGCACAGTTTATGCTTCCGACTCAAAAAGGCTCACTGTTGCTATGTGGACTATGTTCTTCCAGGATTTTTTATCTGTTACTGTTCATCCTGGGGTGTCCTTTCCACTAGTCTTAGCCCAGATCAAAGCTCATACATTCCCTGTTTGAGGACACCTCCCCAGCCCCTCCAACTGAATCACTTATTTCATTCTGAGCTTCCAGTCTGCCCTGCCCACTCTTCTGATAGAATGTTCAGTGAACAATACTGTGATTGATCTCTGAGTATGTCTGTCCCCCATTCCCCTCCCTGGCTCTTCTGTATTCCCTTCTACATCAACAGCCCTCAGCACATGGAAAGTGGATAAAAGCTGGCTTTTCTTTACTTTTCTCCCCTAAATCAGTAAATAGATAAATGAAGAAAAGAACATTCATAATCAATATGAATATGATGATCAATAAATGATTATTGAATGAATGAGTGGATTAAATGAGTTAGTAAGAATCTTCATGAGTCTGGGATGTGCATGGCTTAAGGCACAAGAAAGATCGAGACAGAATATTTATATTTTGAAATCAGAAGTGAAAAACACAGTATAAAGCAATACTGTGGTGTTAAATGAGGTAATTTATTTTAAGTCTCTAACCACACAATTCTCAGTAAGCTTTCTACAGCAGATGCATTTTATTGTGCTTCTTATTGTTACTGCTATGTTACTCAGTAATTAATAAATGGAAAAAGCTACCTAATATAGCAGATGCTACTGGCTGATGCTAAAGCACCTATTTTCTGCTATTTTCATTTATATTAAAGACACTTTTAAAAAATTTACAGTGATAAAAACAGCGTTTAATGTATAATAGTTTCTATTAAAATATATGAACTAAATATATAGTGTTATATAATCTGCAAGCTAACTTTACATGTATATAAAAACTATCATTTGTTTTAATTCTTATAAGACAGTGCCATGCCTTTGTTAAGTGGTACTTATTTACTTCTGCCTTAGGTCAAATTGCTGCTGCATCTTTATATCATATCAAATGGTATTATAGTACATTACATGATATGTTTTATCATGATGCTTGTAACAAACTATCCCAGCCCCTCCTAAAAGGATATTTATTTTTTGATACTTTGTAACAAACTCTCCTAATCCACCTTGGACAGGATATTTGCAGTCTTTTACATCCTGCCAGTCTTCCCTGGTGGCTCAGATGATAAAGAATCTGCCTACAATGCAGGAGATGTGGGTTCGATCCCGGTGTTGGGAAGCTTCCCTGACAAGGGAATTCCCTCCTCAGTTATGATCCTCAGAGGCTGTCTTTACTGAGTTCAGATTTTTATTTTTTTTAAAAGGCCATAATTGTCACTTAGAATTTTTTTTTTTCATGAGCCCAACTCAAGCTGTGTCTAGTTAGCTGTTTAAATCAAAATATTTCCTTGAAGGTCAACAGTCATGTTTATAGCAAAATTGATTCTACTGTTAATACCCTATTAATTAAGTTCCCTTAGAACTGAGTGTGGGATAAATTAAAATTGACTTCTTGGGGTTAGGGTAACCTCCCTTGGAAGGTACTGAACAGTTTTCTCTCCCACATTTTGTGAAAAGACTTGATTTCTCCATAGTCTGTACAATATGAGAGTCTATCTATTCTCAATACTTCACATCTCTTCAAATGTCATGTGCTGATTATTTATCTGTTATTGTTTAGTTGCTAAGTTGTATCCAACTCTTCTGTGACCCCATGGACTGTAGCCCACCAGGCTCCTCTGTCCATGGGATTTTCCGGGTAAGAATACTGTAGTAAGTTACCATCTCTTACTCCAGGGGATCTTCCTGACCCAGGGATTAAACCCAAGTCCCCTGCACTGGCTGGCGAATTCTTTACCAGTGAGCCACCTGGGAAGCCAGATTATTTATCTACTTCATGGCAGAAAGTATCACCACTCTCTACGACATTTAGTAGCTGATAAACCTAATACGTCATTCCTATAAGAACCATACTTAACCAGAGTTTTCTCCCAGAGGTGTTTGTCGCTGTTCAGTCACTCAGCCGTGTGTGACTCTCTGCAGCCCCGTGGACTGCAGCACACCACGGTTCCCTGTCCTCCACTGTCTCCTCCAACTCATGTCTGTCGAGTCAATGGTGCCCTCATGGCCGTTATGCCTGGCTACCATGGAACCTAAATGTCATGAAAACATGCGTGATAAAAGTGATAATCCATAGATTAAATCTACTACTCTTAACCAAAAAGAGAATAACATCCACAAAATGGCAGGTTTTGCCCTCAATTTGGTGGTAGGTGGTGTTGGATATAGATTTAAGTCCTGAAATCAAGAGCCATCTGGTTTTCTCTCCACAACTGAGATAGGAATTCATTGCTCTCTAAACTCCTTGGAATCCCTGGGTGTTTCAGAAAGCAAGGAGATTCAATTTTGTTCTTACAACAAAAAGGCCTGTGTAAAGAATTCTTTTAGTCTGTGTAACAATAGCAACACAAAATCCTTTTATCTGAAACCCGAGAGTCTGATAGAAACATAGAATTTGGGAGAAGGTTTCCAAGATAACAAAGCAGAATCTTTAAATAGCAATACTGATTTTGTTTCGCCATTTTTGCCTTTTTCATCTTAGCTGTAAGCATCTTATTCTAGCTTTTTATTTTCCTAAGACAGAGAACACCAGGATCTGCCTATGGCAAGCAAACTAGAATCTCACCTAAGAACACTGATTAGCTTGAAGTTTTAGCAAATGTTCTTGTAAAGGAACGGCCCATTCTAGCACTGTGTCTTTTGTAGTTTCAATGTTTAAAGTATGAATTCTCTTGAACACCTCACCTCTTCAATTTCTGTGTGTGGCCAGTAAAAATCAGCAGAGACATGGGAATAATCCTAATCTGCAGGCAGAGTATGTTTTTCTTACATTAAAAAAGTGAGAGTTTCTGTCATTTCTTAATTTAGTGTATGATTTGAGCATTTTTTATGTATGAGGTAAGGGCTAATAATGACTAGAGTTACAAGGTAATCTGGAACATGTTTCTGATCTGTAAGGGAAAATACAGTGAATAAATGCATTCAAACTGACCAGGTAATTATTTCTACCCTGCATAATCATGGACTTTTTTTTTTGTTTTAATGAAAGAAAGAACATGTGGGCTTGGTCTTAAGACAAGTGGGGGTTTCAGTTACCAGCAGTGAGAAGGAGAGCATTGCAGGCAGAGTCAGGATGAGTCAAGTCAGAGAAACAGCAAAGTCCTGAGTACGTGAAGAGAGGTGAAAGGCCAAGTGACCTTGAATGGAGGGATCATGTAGGAGAATATGGTTGAAAAACGTGGATGAAGAAATAAGTAGAACTGAGACTGTGGAAGCTCCTTTTTCTCCCTAGATATGTGATATCAAGCTTCTGTGATAGAAAATGGCATAGACCAAAACTCTATTAAGTGAAGGGGTGGGGAAAGCAACCAGGTTTGCTGAAAACCAAATGTTGTGCTTAAAATATGTGTTTAAGTATGGTGGGATCTAGAAAGAATGATACAGATGAATCTATTTGCATTGGAAGGCAGAGTCTTAACCACTGGATCACCAGGGAAGTCCTTAAGATGAACCTATTTGCAAAGCAGAAATAGACACACAGAGAGAGCAAACATTTGGATTCCAAGGGGGAGGGGGAGTGGGAGGAATTGGGAAGTGGAGATTGACATACATATCCTACTATGTATAAAACAGATAACTCATGAGAACCCACTGGATGGCACAGGGAACTCTACTCAGTGCTCTGCAGTGACCTAAACGGGAGGGAAATCCAAACAAGAGGCGCTATATGTATGCATATGTGTGTATATATGTGTGTGTGTGTGTGTGTGTGCATGTTGTATATATATAAAGACTTCCCTGGCGGTGCTAGCAGTAAAGAATCTGCCTCCCAGTGCAGGAGACACAAGTTCAATCCCTAGGAAGATCCTCTGGAGAAGGAAATGGCTCCCCACTCCAGTATTCTTGCCTGGAAAATCCCATGGACAGAGGAGCCTGGTGGGCTACAGTCCATGAGGTCACAAAACTGTTGGACACAACTTGTGACTAAACAACAATAGCAAATATATGTATATGTGTGTGTGTGTGTGTGTATCTGTGTGTGTGTGTGTGTATATATAGCTTATTCACTTTGCTGTACAGCAGAAAATAGCACAACATTGTAAAGCAACTATATTCCAATGCAAACTGAAAAGAAAAAATACCAGTTACCAGTAAATTTAAACTTTATGTGAAGATCTTGCTGCCTAAAAGCTATTTATTAAAATAAATATAAATAATAAGTTTCATCTATGGAAAGTATATATATCTACATATCTTTCTATCTGACTTGTTTCTTACTTTTAAATATTTTCATTATTCAAACCACAGTAAATCTCAGCTTCTTTATTGCAATATCTTTGACATATGATGTGCAAATTTAAGGTGTAGAACATGTTAATTTGATACATTTATATATTGTCATGTGATTCAAACACCTCCTTCAATGCTTTCCTACTTAATCATTTAAAGCCACTATCTCCTTCGAGCATTCCATTCTGCTGTGTCCTTATATTAGATTTTTAATTCCTAAAGTGTCTAGTCATTCTGCATCTGGAGAGAAGGAAGTGTTTGTAGAAATGAGAGTACAGCATGAATCACAGCTATACACATCCCTTTCAACACAGTTCCTATGAACACCAGTTCTTGACATTGGACTTTACAGCTGCTCTTTCCTTCACTTTGAATTCCCTGACTTTGTTCCAGGCTACCACTGCAAATTCTTCTAGCTAGAGCTCAAAAATTCAGACTAGGGACCTCATAAGATACAGTGAGTTTTAGTCAGCTTTTTATAATATCAAAGGACTTTCATAAATCTCCAGTTGGGTTAGCATGAATGGGGAAAACAAAGAAAGAAAAGATTTCTCTTTTCAGGATAAAGGGGTCTCAACAGAGAGACATAGGTTTACAAGGATGTATGCGAACCTCAGCAAGCGTTCATTTTCCTCCCATTTACTCTAAAATCTCAGGGGAAGAAAGGGAAAACAATGAAAGAAGACCTAGGGTTACAACCTTTCTCCACCCTTACTGCCTCTGCATGACAAAGGCTGGACACATCTTTGGGAGAACCTCCAGGTCTGTGCTGCATGCTTGCTAAGTCACTTCAGTCCTGTCTGACTCTGTGACTCTATGGACTGTAGCCTGCCAGGCGCCTCAGTCCATGGGATTCTCCAGACAAGAATGCTGGAGAGAGTTGCCATGCCCCTCTCCAGGTTCAGAAAAGTGGAATTGTTTTCTGTGGGCCCAGGGAGGTACAGAACTTCAATTCCTGGGACCAGCGGGGGAAGGAAGTATCATGATCCATGAACCATTCTACTGCCAGTGGCCAGCCCGCTTGGGGATACTTCATGAACAAGGACTGGGCTGTCCAGGCAAAACTAAATGCTCAGGAGACTGAAACTGTCTGTCAAAGCAAAGCAGAGAGAGAGACACAGACATAAAGAACAAACGTACGGACAGCAAGGGGGGAAGGAGGGTGGGATGGATTGGGAGATTGGAATTGACATATATACAAAAATATGCATAATAAGGATAACTCATGAGAACCTACTGGA
Source organism: Ovis aries (assembly GCF_016772045.2). Lineage (NCBI taxonomy): Eukaryota > Metazoa > Chordata > Mammalia > Artiodactyla > Bovidae > Ovis > Ovis aries. Next base: position 17,227,879 of record NC_056071.1, read on the forward strand.
TGCCAAAATAAATATATAAATAAACAAAACCCAATAAAACCAGCCCATGTAAAATACAGAGCTAAAATTGATTGTGTATTTACTTTTTTTTTTTTTTTTTGAGGTAGGGTAGAACTTCTAACCAGCTGTCTCGTCACTTCTGCTTTATCACAGGACAAGCAGAACTCCCACTAGAATTTAAGCTTGTATTTATATTTTAAAGATAATATTAATGCTGAAATTCAAAGTTATTGGCTTTTTACAAGTTCCATCGACTTTTAGATGACAGTGATTTGAGGAGAGAGGATGGCAACCCAAGAAGATCTAGATACAAAATGAATTTTCTGGGGATGGGAGGCGGCGGGGTGGTCCTAAATTTTAGTAACAGGAGATTTGTCCAGAGACTTCTCTGGGGACACCAAATAGCGCTGGACATTAATCATCTGTTTCCTTAGCCTCCAGGTCCTTCAGTGTGCTCCTGGCCTCAAGCTACTTTAGAACTAGCGTTTGCTGTGTGCACCTCCAGCGCTATTATTTGCATATCTTTTGTGAGCTATTTGAAGTCAAACCTGTTCACCAGAACATAAAATCATGTCAGAAAGAGAAAACTGTGGAGGACTTAAAACATGGATACTTTCCGAAGTAAGGAAAGCTCAGAATGTCAAACTATATTCACTGGCTGAGCAATCAATGGTTTTCATTCCTGGAGTGAGACTAATATATAAACATTTATAACATAAAGAGTTCTATAACAAGTAAGTGCAGAGTGGTGCTTAAGGGACATACATCTATAAACTTTGGGTCAGAAAGTAAATGCATACATTAATTATCTTTTAACTTTTTGAAGGATCAAAACTTATGTCCATATTTTAAATTGTCCTAATTTGTTGTGTTGTCATGACCTTTCCCATCACACATAGTGCTCTTTATGCTGATTACTATACACACAGTAACCAAATTTATGTCTTTGTGGCTTTGAAGTGTATAAGAAATGCAAGTCCTTCTAATACAAAACGGAAGTGGTGATACCACTTAGCATGGAAAGGTGGACCAAAGCTAACCAAAAATTTAAGTGTTTTCAACAAACATGTATTTCTTTCAAATTTTCTGATTTCTTTTGGGAAAATGAGAAAGTGTTCTTTTACAAGTTTTTGAAAGATGAAGATGAGTTTTACAACATCGTAGCTGAGTGAGACAGAACCACAGTTTGTCTAGTGTCAAAGTAAGATATTTTAGTTTCTGATACTTTGAAATTTATATTGTACCATGTGTTCCAATGTTCAGGAGAATGTATCAAATGGTAAAATATGTTAGCTATACCCAGTTATACTGTAGCTAAAAGTGATGACTTGCTGGTTTAATAGAATGGACTTTCAAAGGACCATTGGAGCCATTTATTGTGAAAACATGGTGAGAATGATGGAAAGCAGACATAAGCATGGGTTATCTTTTGGACACTTTAACAGTAGTAGTCTGAACAAAACCATCATCATTCATTTCTAAAGTGGCAAACTGTCTAGCCCTAAAATATCCTGTCTGGTCAATTGACATCAAGTAGAAGGCAATGGCCTGGAAAATCCCACGGATGGAGGAGCCTGGTAGGCTGCAGCCCATGGGGTCGCTGAGAGTTGGACATGACTCAATGACTTCACTTTCACTTTTCACTTTCCTGCATTGGAGAAGGAAATGGCAGCCCACTCCAGTGTTCTTGCCTGGAGAATCCCAAGGACAGTGGAGCCTGGTGGGCTGCCGTCTATGGGGTCGCACAGAGTCGGACACGACTGAAGCGACTTAGCAGCAGCAGCAGAAGGTAATGGCAACCCACTCCAGTACTCTTGCCTGGAAAATCTCATGGGTGGAGGAGCCTGGTAGGCTGCAGTCCATGAGGTCGCTATGAGTTGGACACGACTGAACGACTTCACTTTCACTTTTCACTTTCACGCATTGCAGAAGGAAATGGCAACCCACTCCAGTGTTCTTGCCTGGAGAATCCCAGGGACAGGGGAGCCTGGTGGGCTGCCGTCTATGGGGTCGCACAGAGTCAGACACGACTGAAGTGACTTCAGCAGCAGCAGCAGCAGATCACCCTATCCTTATTTGGACCTTGTATGAATTAGTTAGCTTCTCTGGGTCCCTGAGCCACAGAGTATGGGCATGGCAGCCCACTCCAGTATCCTTGCCTGGAGATTCCCATGAACACAGAAGTCTGATAGACTGCATGCAGTCCATGGGGTTGCCTAGAGTCGGACACGACTGAAGCAACTGAGCGCACGCACACACATAGACAGCCTTGTACCCCAGCTCCAATTCTATAATCACCCAGTGAGTTTCCAAAGAGAAGAACTCAGAAAATAATAATACACAATTCACAGTACATGTCTGAAACATCAGTGGGCCACTCAAAGATCTTCTTTCATATAATTGCCATTTTAGTCATTGACTGTCCTCTGCAATGAACCAGCATCTTACATTTACATACCTTTTCCTTCAAGCCACTTACTTACATCAATTCATTTATCATATCAGGGATGAGAACTTAGGGGTAAATTCTTGCTGACAAGTTGGTTGGACAAGTTTTACTAAACTGTCCTCTTCCTCTTTCTTTCTCTCTCTCTCTCCCCTCCCCATCTATTTTGCTGTCCTTCATTTACATTAGTGCCTTCTCTCCCACTCTCACCCTCTTCTATTCTGTATTTCTAATTTTATGAAGAATTTGGTCTGCATCCTGACACCATCATGGATTAACTTATCCGATAAGAAGTTGGACGATAGCCAAGAGGTACATGAAAAATGGTATGCATCTCTAATTATCAGAAAAGTGCAAATCAAAACTACAATGAGTTACCACCTCACACTGATCATAATAACCATCACTACAAACCAATGCTAGGGAACGTATGGAGAAAAGGGAACCCTCTTACACTGTTGGTGGCAATATAAATTGGTACAGCCACTATGGAGAACTGTATGGAGATTCCTTAAAAACTAAAAATAGAGCTGCCATATAATGCAGAATTCCCACTCCTGGGCACATATCCAGAGAAAACCATAATTCAAAAGGATACATGCACCCTCAAAGTTTATTGCAGCACTTCTTATAATATCCAGGACATGGAAGCAATGTAAATGTCCCGGAGGAATGGATAAAGAATATGTATATATACGTACCATGGAATTTTACTCAGCCATGAAAAGAATGAAATAATGTCATTTACATCAACATAGATGGACTTAGAGATTGTCATACTGAATGAAATGTCAGGCAAATAAAGACAAATATCATATGATATTGCTTATATATGAACCTATTTACAAAACAGAAATTGAATCACAGATGTAGAAAGCAAACTTATGGTTGCTGTGCCAAGTTGCTTCAGTCATGTCCAACTCTTTGCAACCCCATGGACTGTAGCCTGCCAGGCTCCTCTGTCCATGGGATTCACCAGGCAAGAATACTGGAGTGGGTTGCCATTTTCTTCTCCAGGGGATCGTCCTGACCCAGGGATTGAACCCAGGTCTCCTGCATTGGCAGGCAGATTCTTTAGCACTAGCACCACCTGGGAAGTCCCCAAACTTATGGTTGCTAAGGAGGAAAGGGGGTCTTGGGAGATTAGGGTTGACATATACATATATATATACAGAGACACACACACACACACACATATATATATATATTGGGGTCGACATATATATATATATATATATATATATGTTACTATTAATATATATATATGGGCTTCCCAGGTGGCACAGTGGTAAAGAATCCACCTGCTAAAGCAGGAGATGCAAGAGACATGAATTCAATCCCTGGATCAGGAAGATCCCCTGAAGAAGGAAATGGCAGCTGACCCCAGAATTCTTGCCTGGGAAACCCTGTGGACAGAGGAGCCTGTTGGGTTGCAGTCCATGGGGTCACAAAGAGTCGGACATGACTGAACACACACACACACACACACAAGTTAATATATATAAAATATAACTAGTAAGAACTTACTGTATAGCGCAGCGTACTCTATTTGGCGCTCTGGAGTGGCCTGTGCGGGAATGAAACCTGGAAGAGTGCATGTGTACATGTATGGCTGGTCCCCTTTGTTCACAGCAGAAATTACCCCAACATTGTAAAGCAACTATACTCCAATTAAAAATAATTTATAAATCAATTTTAAAAAGAAGACATTTGTTTTCTTTCTTTCTTTCTTTTTTTTTTTTTTTTTTGAGTGAAAATGACATTTTCTAGACCTCTAAACCATATGCAGAGTTCATGACTTTGATTTGGGCTGAATTGCTATTTCATTACAGTTCTTCCTGAGATAAAGTAGGTTTTATACAGCAACATTTGTTGAATGAATTAAGCCATTCAGCTCATTTGGGTTACAGAAGCCCTTCATCTTATCTGAGTATATATCTTCTATGCCATGTATAAATTTAAAATAGTGAGAAAATTATTTAAATACCCAACGTCTCTCTTTTCCCAACTGAAACAGAAATGATAATATCACCCTATATTTTTGCTTGTTTTCTTTTTTTTTAATTTCAATGAAATGAGAGCAAATGCAAATAAACAGTAGGTGATAACAATGTTATTGATTTATTTATTTTTCCTTTACTAATACTGCCTAGTGCTGCTTTCCGTATACTTGAAATGCTCCATTACTGAAGTTAACAATAACAAGACCAAAAAAAAAAAAAAGGTGAAATAATAAATTATGCCCTTCCCCTTACAAGTGTTGAATCAATGACAGACTTTGTGATGATGTGAAGAACTTGGCAAATAGGAAACACTAGGGAACCATGCTAATTGTTTTGGGTTATGATGGTGAGATATGCATAGTGGGAATAATTTGTTTGTCTTTAGATGTTTATGAGTTGTCTAATAGGCTGCTGATACCTCCTCAATGGGACACAGCATTCACAGAGCTATGCTCCCAAAGGTCAGATTGAAACAGCATGATGTGAACAACATGTCCAAATACTTCCCTGGGATGCAGTTAACAAGGGGATTCAGACTTCCTCTTTCTCTTCTACAGAAGCCAAGAGGCAACAGGGCTGTGTTTCATTGGGAAGAGGCATTTGATGGGGCTCAGCTTTTCCAGGAAGCAGACAGGCGATCTGTAGGCTGGGGAGAAAGTGTTGGATGAAGCTAAGTGTCTAGAATTTAAAGAGTGTTCTACTGCTTCTCAGTAGACAGCTGCCTCTTGAGATCTGGCCCTCACCCAAGTCTTGAACATCACCTCGGCATTTAAAGAGAAAACAAGGAAAAAGGGAATCCACAAAGCTCTGTTCTAAGGAGCATTCACATCAAGGAACACCACAGGCTAAGTTTTGTTCACCCTGTTAGCATACAGAATCATTTTGCTCTACAGAAATCTGTCTTTTCCTAACCGAGAAAACAAACACACACACAAAAAGCAGAACTAATTAAGATCGTCATATCTCAATAAATATGCAAATGAAAAATCAAAACAAAGAAATTCTATTTATCACATCATAAAGTTGCAAATTGCTGTACAGGCTGGCTTGGAAGAATTGCAAGGGATGGAATCTTTTTAATGGCTTTGCCCAGAAAGTGTGTTCAAAGCTGCACTGATGGGTTTATACTTGAAGATGAAGGTGATGAACTCACCAAAATAAAAATATTTTCATGCCTTATCTCCCAACACTGTGGGAAGAATAGGGGACTACAGATTCTGTTAAGTAACTATGTGTCAGGTGTTGCGCTATGAAATTTGCTCTTTGTATATCGCTTCAAGAAGAAAGCCAATGAGATACCCGATTTACAGATGAAGACAGTAAAGCTCAGAGAAGATAAGTTCCTGCTTCTCACTAGGTCTTTGAAACCAGGATTCCTACCTCCAATCATTTGTATGACATAATGTTTTCTTCTTCTTTTACATTTTTCTTGCTGCACCACATAATTCTCCAGCACTACCCAAGGTGACTTTTTAATGTGTTTTTACAGGATAGCAAGGGCTTCTCTGGTGTCTCAGATGGTAAAGAATCCACCTGCAAAGAGGAGGCCTGGGTTTGATCCCTGGGTCGGGAAGATCCCCTGGAGGAAGGCATGGCAACCCACTCCAGTATTCTTGCCTGGAGAAACCCCATGGACAGAGGAGCCTGGCAAACTGCAGTCCATGGGGTCGTAAAGAGTTGGACACGGCTGAGCGACTAAGCATGCATGCCCACACAGGATAGCAAAGCATTTGGAAGGAAATGAAAACAGTTTTCAGATATTTTCTCCATACATTTTCCACATCTGTGTATTAAGGACCACCTTATTGTTGGAGGCACAGTTTGATTTCTGTATCGTGTGATTTCCTTTAATTTATATTTGATTGAATTTGCATATGTGATAGCTTCTTCTTGAATTTATCATCTTTGAAACAGAGAAAGAGTGAAAGGGAGAATCACGGACACCACAATATTGCTGACAGTACCATTCCTTTTCCTTACCAAATGGACTTGGTCCTGTGAAAGCTGAATCTGTAAGCTGCAGAGAGAGCATCTCTCAATGATATTGGCAGGTTTGCTTTGATCACTTGAGCCTGCCCTCTGCCATGTAGAATGCTGCACTTAGAAGAAGGCTCTCCCTGGTCCCAAGCAATATATGTGCTATTCTTATCTGCTGGGTGAGGTCTTTATGAGGACGGGGAGTTGCCTGGAATGAGCAAACAGCTAATGAGATGGGACCAGCCTGGTATCCTCATTGCCTGGTCTCAAGGGCAGTGCAACCAGAAGTCTCGCAACTGGCAGAAGGTCAGCACACACGGAACTGCTTATTAACACTGACAGTAATATGAGACAACAGCATAAGCAAAACGTCAAAGGGGGTGGTCCAGCTAAGCGCTTGGGCAAGTTAAAAAAGAAGAAAAACAAAAGACAAGGAAGGCAGCTTGGGGGAAGACTTAGAAGAAGAGGTGCGATGCAGGCTTTACCTTCAACATGGGGCAGACTGGCAGGAGTGTCAAGGACAATCTGAGTGCATTTTTTTAGACTTGAGCAGTTTTGTTCAAAGGAAATAAGATAATGGACCGAGTGGTGGCAGGAGATACACATAGCAACCTGCAACAGGCAGTTTGTCTTTTCTGTCCATCCCCTTTTCTCCCTTCTTCCTCCCTCCCTCTTCTTTTTGTTTTTGTTTTCCTTTTTTCTCTTCCTCTTCTCCTTCTTTTGTCCTTCCAGCCTTTCTTTTACCATTTCAAATTTAAAACATTTCAGTTTTATTTTCCCATTAAAGCAGTTATTTTATGGTATTTGCATGCATTTACATATTACAGGTGATATTAATATTATGATGTATATGATATGTATGTAAATGTCTTTTAGAGAGCCCATTGAAGATTGCTTAGGGCACTTCTGGAGGAAAGTGACAAACATCACTTCTGCTCACATTCTTTTGGTCAGTGACTATTTTAAATCACTATTCTTGCTGCCTATATATGACTCCTCTCAGTCTATACAGGTATGTTTTCCAAATTGTGCAAATGCTTAGTATTTGTAGCAGAATCATGTCTTGTGAGCCTGTTACTTTTATCAATTCAGTGTTTTCCTTACTGAAGTATATATTTTAGTAGTCTTTTCTTGATGGCCCATGTGTGGGAAAATATTTATCTTACCCTCATCCAAGAAAAATAAAGTTTTTGCTTCTTTCTTTCTTCTTTTCTTCTTTCTCAGTATAGTTAGAGGTTGGTAGTTGTATATATCTTTTCAAACAGTCAGATCTTCATTTCATTGATTTTCTCTATTGTTTTTCTCTTTCAAATACATTGATTTCTGCCCTTATCTTTATTGTTTATTTCTTATGTTTACTTTAGTATTTATTGTTGTTGTTCAGACACTCAGTCGTGTCCAGCTCTTCGCAGCTCCATGGACTGCAGCACTCCAGGCTTCCCTGTCCTTAACCCTCTCCCAGAGCTTTCTCAAACTCATATCCATTGAGTCAGTGATGCCATCCAACCATCTCATCCTCTGCTGTCCCCTTCTCCTCCTGCCTTCACTCTTTCCCAGCATCAGGGTCTTTTCCAATGAGTCAGTTCTTTGCATCAGGTGGCCAGAGTATTGGAGCTTCAGGTTCAGCATCAGTACTTCAATGAATATTCAGGGTTGATTTCCTTTAGGATTGACTGGTTTGATCTTCTTGCTGTCCAAGGGACTCTCAAACGTTTTCTCCAGCACCACAGTTCAAAAACATTAATTCTTTGGTGCTCAGTCTTCTTTATAGTCCAACTCTCACATGCATACATGAGTACTGGAAAAACCATAGTTTTGACTAGACAGATCTTGTTGGCAAAGTAATCTCTCCACTTTTTAATATGCTGTCTGGGTCTGTCATAGCTTTTCTTCCAAGGAGCAAGTGTCTTTTAATTTCATGGCTGCAGTCACCATCTGCAGTGATTTTGGAGCCCAAGAAAATAAAATCTGTCATAGTTTTCATTGTTTCCTCATATATTTGTCATGAAACGATTATTTTGCTCTTATTTTCCCACTTTCTTGAGGTGCAGCTTAGATTTACGACTTAGACTTTTCTAAGGTCCGCATTTATTCCTATAGCTTTTCCTCTCACCATGGCTCTCTCTGTGTGCCTCAAAATTTGATATATTGATATAGTCATTCATATATATGAATATATATGCAGATGCTTTGACCTCCTGAATTTTCTTATCTACTTTCCAAATGTTTGGAAATGTTCTTTTCATCTTTTTGTTTTTTATTTCCAGCTTGATTCCTTTGGTCAGAGAACCCAGACTACACTATTTCAGATCTTTTAGATTTGTTCAAATGTGTTTATGGCTCAAGATGTGGTCTGTCTTGATACATATTTTATCGGCATTGGAAGATAATAGGTATTCTGCTGTTGTTTGGTGGAAAGTATGCTATAAATGTCAGTTCTAGGTTGTTGGTTAATGGTGTTGTTGAACTCTTCTATGCCTTGACTGATTTCCTCTCTAGTTGTTTAATCGCTTGTTGAGAAAGGAGTGAAGTCTTGAATGATAATGATAGTTTTGTCTAATTCTCCTTTCCAATCTATTAGGTTTTGCTTCATATAATTTTCACTTCTATTGTTTGGTACATACGCATACAAAAATACTCTGACTTTCTGATGTATTGACATTTTTATTATAATTTCCCTTTACCTCCCTTGTTATTTTCTTTGCTCCGATGACTATTTTATTTGATGTTGTTGAATATAGACATTCCTGGTTTCTTTTGATTAATGTTTGCATGGTGTATCTTTTCCATCCTTTGGGTTTGTATCTATTTCATGATACTTTAAGTGAATTATTATGAACAGCATACAGTTGGGTCACATTTTAAAAAATCTACTGTGCCAATCTTTCTTTTAATTAGTAATATAGACAATTATATAGCATTTAATGTTATTGATAAGTTGTAGCTAATTCTTCCATTTTATTCTCTGTCCTCTCTCCCTTTTAGTCTCTAGTTTTGTGTTTTCCTGGTTCCTTATTAGTGGGATTTTTAAACAATTTTGTTTTTATTTCTTTATAAGATCTTGAGTGTTATCTCCACATACATATTTTTGTGTTGTAGCTATTACATTTTATAACTTAAAACCTAGTGGTGTCACATTTTTACCAGTTCAAGTGTAGAAAACTTCCCTCCTTTTACCTTCCCATTTATTATATAATTACCTTAAATATTTATATGAACTGTAACACACTGTATAATTTTGTATAACAAACTGTATAATTTTAGATCCAACCATCAAACATAATTTTAATAGTTCAAGAGGGAAAAAAATCTATTGGCTACATTTATATTTTTACTCTTTTGTTGTTCTTTCTCCCTTTCTCATATTCCAACATTATAATCTTATTCATTCATTTCTGTTTAGGGGGTTTCCTTTAGCCATCCTTTTAAGGTAGGGTGGCAACAAATCCTCAAAAGTTTACTTTGTATGAAGATGTCTTTATTTTCTGTTCATTTCTTGAAGGCTATGTATATATATAGTACTTAAGAGTACTAGGTTGGTAGATTTTTTTTTTTTCCAAATTTGAAAAATGGTGTTGTGTTTTATCATTCCCCCTATGGTTTCTGATGAGATCTCTGCTGCCATTCAAATTATTTTTCCACTATAGTGCTGTGACCCTACACTTTCTCTCATACTGGTTTCAAGATTTTCTTTCTTTCTTTCTTTTTTTTTAGTTTTAAGATTTTTAGTTTGTCTTTAATTTTCAGACAACTTGTTACCTGTCTTATCAGGTCTCCTTGGGTGTATCTATTTGCTCAGTATTGTGTTTGTAGGTTAATGTCTTTTGCAAAGTTTAAAAGTTTTCAGCCATTACTGTTTTGAATTTTTTTTTTTTTTTTAGCTCTCTTCTTTTGGGACTGCTGAAATGAATATTATAGATCTTGTCTTGATATTCTCTTCATTGTTTTAATCTATTTTCACTCTGTTATTCACATTGAATAATTTCTATTGTTCTATTTTCAAGTTCGCTGATTCTTTCCTATGTTCCTTCCATTCTGTTGTTGAGCCTAACCATTGAATTTTTTAATGTATTCTTAAAATATCTATATTTATTGGTTTTAAAATTTCCGTTTGGTTCTTCTTTATATGTTCTGTTTCCTTATTGGAACTTTCTGTTTCTTTGTCAAGTTTTACATTTCTGTTATTGTATTTCTCACTTCTACAATTTCCTTCAATTCTTCTTTATGCTCCTTATTTTTCTATGATATTTTCAATTTCTTAATTAAGACATTCAGTTACTTTTTCCAGTCTGTCACAATGACTCAGTGGAATACTTATATGATGTCCGCTTTCAAATCCTTGTCAGATAATTCTGACATCTGTGTCATATTGTGGTTGGCATCTATTGGTTGTCTTGGTTGACGTAATGAGTGAAATCTGAACAATTTGGGTATTACTCTATAAGAATATCAGTTCAGTTCAGTCACTCAGTAGTGTCTGACTCTTTGAAACCCCATGGACTGTGGAACACCAGGCTTCCCTGTCCATCACCAACTCCTGGAGCTTGCTCAAACTCTTGCCCATCGAGTTGGTGATATCATCCAACCATCTCATCCTCTGCTGTCCCCTTCTCCTCCTGCCTTTAGTCTTTCCCAGCATCGGGGTCTTTTCCAACGAGTCAGCTCTTCTAATCGGGTGGCCAAAGTATTGGAGCTTCAGATTCAGCATCAGTCATTCCAATGAATATTCAGGACTGATTTTCTATAGGATTGACTGGTTTGATCTTGCAGTCCAAGAGACTCTCAAGAGTCTTCTCCAACACCACAGTTTAAAAGCGACAATTCTTCAGTGCTCAGCTTTCTTTACAGTCCAGCTCTCACATCCATACATGACCACTGGAAAAACCATAGCTTTGATTAGAGGGACTTTGTTGACTAAGTAATGTCTCGGATTTTTAATATGCTGTCTAGGTTGGTCATAGCTTTTCTTCCAAGGAGCAAACGTCTTTTAATTTCATGGCTGCAATCACCATCTGCAGTGATTTTGGAGCCCCCCAAAATAAAGTCTGTCACTTTTTCCATTGTTTCCCGATCTATTTGCTGTGAAATTACTGGACCAGATGCCATGATCTTAGCTTTTTGAATGTTGAATTTTAAGCCAGCTTTTTCACTCTCATCTTTCACCTTCATCAAGATGCTCTTTAGTTCCTCTTCACTTTCTGCCATAAGGGTGGTGTTATCTGCAAAACTGAGGTTATTGATATTTCTCCTGGCAATCTTGATTCTAGCTTATGCTTCATCCAGCCCAGCATTTCACATGATGTACTCTGTGAAGAGCTAACTCATTTGAAAAGACCCTGATGCTGGGAAAGATTGAAGGCAGGAGGAGAAGGGGATGACAGAGGATGAGATGGTTGGATGGCATCACCAACTCAATGGACATGAGTTTGAGTAAACTCCAGGGGGTTGGTGATAGACAGGGAGGCCTGGCATGCTGCAGTCCATGGGGTTGCAAAGAGTCAGGCACAACCAAGGGACTGAACTGAACCAAACTCTGCATATAAGTTAAATAAACAGGGTGACAATATACAGCCTTGATATACTCCTTTTCCTATTTGGAACCAGTGCGTTGTTCCATGTCCAGTTCTAACTGTTGCTTCTTGATCTGCATACAGATTTCTCAGGAGTCGAGTAAGAGGGTCTGGTATTCCTATCTCTTGAATAATTTTCCTCAGTTTGTTGTGATCTACACAGTCAAAGGCTTTGGCATAATCAATAAACCAGAAGTAGATTTTTTTCTGGAACCCTCTTGCTTTTTCTATGATCCAACAGATGTTGGCAATTTAATATCTGTTTTTTCTGGCTTTGTTAAATCTAGCTTGAACATCTGAAGTTCATGGTTCATGTGCTGTTGAAGCCTGGCTTGTAAATTTTTGAGCATTACTTTGCTAGCATGTCATATAAGTGCTATTGTGCGATAGTCTGAACATTCTTTGGCATTGCCCTTCTTTGGGATTGTAATGGAAACTGACCTTTTCCAGTCCTGTGGCCACTGCTGAGTTTTCCACATTTGCTGGCATATTGAGTGCAGCACTTTCACAACATCATCTTTTAGGATTTGAAATAGCTCAACTGGTATTCCGTCACGTCTACTGGCTTTGTTCATGGTGATGCTTTCTAAAGTCCACTTGACTCCACATTCCAGGATGTCTGGCTCTAGGTGAATGATCACACCACTGTGGTTTTCTGGGTCATGAAGATCTTTTTTGTATATGAAAATAAGACCTATGAGAATATAGGTCTTATTAAACTCTCCTGCTTGGACTGGGCTCCTACAACACCACTCAGACAGGGAAGGAAGGAATCTTGTTATTACCACGTGAAGGTGAAACTCTGGTTTTCCCTTAGGCTCCATGGACACCCATGGAACTCCTTGCTACTACTGGGCACTAATAAATGCTTTTCCTTCAACCAGGCCTTCACTAGTATTGTTCTGGGTGGAAGCAGTGTGAGTACCTTGTGCTATTGGTCTGCCTTAAAATGGTAGTGAATGGTCTTGTCAATAGTTGTGTTTGGAAGTTCATGCTCCCCTACAGGGCCCCCACTGGTATCAATGGGTAAGAAACCACATTAGTGCCCATTGGAGATGAAAGTTTTGGCTCTTTTCTACCTTCTCTGATGTTTCCTTAGCTTCCTTGTAATTTTGGACATTACAACGCAGTCTGATGAGAGCAGAAATCTAGGCTCACCACACCTCTATCGGCAGAATAAGGACAGGACTGCTGTTTTGTTTTTTTTGTTTTTTTTTTTTTTTTTCCTCCGTGGTGTCTGATTGGAATAGAGCTTTTATAATTTAAAACTTTTGTGTGTGTGTGTGTGTGTGTGTGTGTGTGTGTGTGAGGTCACTCCAGCATTGCCAGGCTGTCAGCTTCTCTAGCTCCAAGACTAGAGTATGTGAGGCCAAAAGGAAATCCAGGGAACATGCCACCACTTTGACCAGTAGGTCCCCATCTAGTCTGGTCTCTTCTCTCCACATTCCATCCACGTTTCAGTTCCTTTAATATATAATATCCAGAGAGGGCTATGAAGAGGAGAAGGGAGAACCTTCTGTTTATCCAGAAGTGAGAGTCCCTGCATATGCATTGTGGTTCCCTAACTCATCAGGATATTCGCACATTTTGGCAAATAAGTGAGAGATAATTAAACTACTGAAGGATCCCCAGGTGCACTAGTGGTAAAATGCCTCCTTGCCAATGCAGGAGACACAAAAGATGCAGATTTGAGCCCTGGGTCAGGAAGATCCCTTGGAGGAGGAAATGGCAACCTGTTCCAGTATTCTTGCCTGGAACTCCCAAAGACAGAGGAGCCTGGTGGGCTACAGTCCATGGAGTCACAAAGAGTTAGGCATGACTGAGCACATAAGCACAGCCTTCTTAATTTATAAATATATAAACCATATACATATATAAATGCATTTAACATATAAATATATAACATTAATATGCACGATATATAATATATAAATATATTAATGATATGTAATTTTATAATATATTATACATTGTTCATTATATACTAATTATTGGATGAGCCAGAGAGTTTATCCTGTTTTTTCAGTAGCATCATGCAGAAAAACATGAAGGATCTTTTTGACACCTCAATATATATTTAAGCTATGTATTACACAATATTTTATATATTTAAGCTATATATTATGCCAATACTTTGGCCACCTGATGCAAAGAGCTTTCTCATTTGAAAAGACCCTGATGCTGGGAAAGATTGAAGGTGGGAGGAGAAGGGGACTACTGAGGATGAGATGGTCGGATGGCATCACTGACTCAATGGACATGGGTTTGACTAAAGTCCAGGAGTTGGTGATGGACAGGGAGGCCTGGTGTGCTGCAGTCATGGGGTCACAAAGAGTCAGACACGACTGAGTGACTGAACTGAACTGAACTGATTATACTTGTTTATAAATATGAATGACAAAGGAAACTATGTTAATTTAAAATTACTAAAATGTACTGACAATTAATTACTGGCTCATTAATTAATGGCTTAATTCATACATAAAACTCACGAATGTGGGGCCAAGATGACAGGACAGGGTGACTCTGACCCTCCCTCTGTTCATGGCCACACTTCTACAGCTGCATACAAACTGTTTCCCTCTGAAAAAGATCTGAAAATTCAATGACCTGCTTTTCTGCTACAAAGAATTAAAGGACCACACTGATGGCAGGAAAGTTTGAGACAGAGCCCTGGCAAGAACTGTGCCTGAAAACCAGCATGGAACAGAAGACATGGAGAGATCTCGTCAAGCTAGTGCTTCTATCAAAGGAGCGAGGAGCTGGTGTCCTACTCAATGCCTGGGGTCTGCACCAGAGGGATGAACTGCTAAAATATCTGGCTAAGGGATCCAACCAGGCTGGTGTCCAAAGTGCTGTTAGAATCTTAGACTTCCCTTCTAAATGACTCACCTGTTGTCTTACCCACCCTGAGACACAGAGGGAAAAAAAAAGAAAAATAGCAGCTTGAAAAGTGCCTGGAGTGTATGTGAGAGAGACTCATTTGCTAATCTAAAACACATGTGCTGGAGGGGCAGGGATCTGTGAAAATTTTCCCCAGAGATGGCAGTATTGACAGGTGACCTCTCCACATACTCTGCTGGCATAGGCAAGTAAGCTGGAGAGAGCACCCTCCTGCTGCCTTGCTAAAATGGACAGGGGCCCGTGGTCATGGTACTATACCACTGCCCTGCTGAAGCCAGAGAGCCCAGGTGGCTGCAGTGCCTGCCTCCTCCCTGGCTGGGGCTGGCATGAGAGAGTGGTCATGGCACTCGTCCACTCCCAGACTAACTTCAGCACGTGCACGCAGGGAACACACTTTCCCACTTCATTGCTGAAACTCACGGATGTGCACGGTCAAGGCATTTTTCTGCCACCTTTCTGAAGCCAGTGAAGGAGCCCTGCTTCCCACCCTCTCCAGTTGCCTTGCTAATGGCAGTAGGTGTGTGTAATATACACAGGGAACTAGTTATCTATCTATCTCATATATCTACTATCTATTTCAGGTATCTGTCTATCTACCTATCACCAATCTGGGCATCCCAGGTAATGCTAGTGTAAAGAACATCCCTGCCAATGCAGGAGATGTCGGAGACACAGGTTCAGTCCATGGGTTGGGAAGATCCCTGGAGGAGGGTATGGCAACCCACCCCAGTATTTTTGCCTGGGAAATCCCATGGACAGAGGACCCACGTGGGCTATAGTCCATGGAGGCACAAAGAGTTTCTACTACATTTTCAGCACATTCTAGGTGTTCTATAGAATAATATAAACATGAATCAGAGGCAGGGGCTTTATTCACAATATAAGACTATATAAACAGTATTAAATATCAAAACAAATTAAGTGAATATATGAAAATTTATATTTAGAGGAAGACATTTCAATAAGAGAGTCGTCGAAACAATCATTCAACGAAAATTAAGATGAGCTTTTACAGTTGATCTGTCTTATTTGGCTGGATGTTGAGGAACTGGAAGATTACTTTCGATATAGGAAATTGTGTGAATAATCAAGACTTGAAAACACATTGAGACTGATATGTTTGAATGATCACAATAGGAACGGTCTGCTAACTTGGCTGTCGCAGGAAAGTCTATGGGAGCCTGGAGCAGACTCCACAGTGGAGGGAAGGCAGGGCTTTATGAGGGGATGAATGACTCTGCTGTTAACTCATGGACACCTGCCAACTGGACCCTTTAAGAACATCCCATCCACTGATACTCATATTGCGGTAGTAAGCAAGGCTGAGTTCTTGCAAGTTGTTATAAATAGTGCTAATTTGAAATGGCATCATAAAAGTTATGTTTTAGAGAAACTATTAGTGTTGCCAATTGGGAAGGTTTTGTAATAGTAATCGCAGCAATGAAGGAGTGAAGCAGCATAGCTCAGTTCCTGCTCATCTTCCCCACCCTGTTTCACCATCTTTTTCAGTACCCACAATAGAGGGGAGTTACAATTTGTTGATCAGTTTTATTTTGCAGAGCACTCTGCTAGATTGCATCCATGTGTCCTCTTATTTGGTATTCACAAAAAATTTTGAGTTATTGTTATTGCCCTTCTGTGAGGTGAAAGGGATTTTTCCAAGGTCCCCTGGTCAGGTTCTTGACCTTCTGTGGCATTGTCCCCTCAACACTGATCATGGTGATGGGTGTGTCAAAGGCACTTGGTGTCCTTGCCAACCTGAGCTTGTGTTACGACTGGATGGGTCTTACCTTCCTTTACCCAACTGCTTTATCACCCACCATTCAGCCTGTGAGATAGGATACCAACTAACGCTGTGATGCAGGGGAATCAAGATTCAGACTTCTTCTCTTTCCTCTCCATTCATGAAATGTACCCCCAGGCCTTCAGCTTAGGGTACTGAGTACCTAGAGAGCATGCACTGGCTCCTAACAGTTAGTGAACAATTAAGAAACTGGCCTCTGATTCATTTCCCAAGCTGAAATGTAACCATGCTGCTGATTCCCCATTTTCATTGTTTATGGCGAGGCAGGTGGATGAACATCTCTGCCTGATTTATGAAGAGCTCGCCTTCTATAAATCACAGAGTGGAAACCCAGCCTGCTGCTAATCCTAATTGGTTAAATCCTAAGTAGGGAGTGATTAAGAAGTCTTCAGGAAAGAAGGTACCTCATGCAAATGAGGAAGATAATACAGTTCCTTGGGAGGAAATTTCTCCTGCTCATAATATACGGTCCAGGTTTGTTCACTCCTGCCACTCCCTTCTGTCTCCTGTTGGTCAGTATTTGTGATCTTCCAGTTGTGAATAAACTGGAGGGAAATCTGGGAGATGATGAGGGAGTTCAAACATAGTAGAGAGAGAGTGCTATTCCTCCACTTATTCTCTCCTTTAATGTCCACCTGGATTAATTTTTTTTTTTAATTTCAATCAGGCATTCACCATGATGAAGGGCTAGCTGTGCAATATGACCTATAGTGCTGTTCATTATAGTGGGAAACATTAAAGATTTTTGCATCCTACCTATCAGAATTCCAGTGCCACTCTTCCCTGGGCATAACTAACATGACATTCACAGAGAGTCAATATCACAGCCACCTCTGATTTTTCACTTTGAGCCTCAAGGACCCTGACGATGTTAAATAGATGAGACCATCTCTAACTTGTGACTGGAAATCTTCTGATTGGACTTAGACATGCAGACTCTGCTGGCTAACGAAGAAGGGTGCCTGTAGGTTTTACAGATTTTCTTCCCCTGTTGCAAGGTAGTGGTTGAGAGCACAGGGTGCTATACGCAACAGGTTGAAAGGAGTAGGGGGCTCTTGAGATTAGAACTCAGTGAAGATAATCCCCACCCTCTCTTTTCCAACCAATTATAAATGTTCTTTTCTTTGGGTAACTTCTCTTTTCGTCTTCCCCTCCTTCCTCTCCACCTCCATTTCTATTCCCCTTCCCCTCTTTTTTTTTCCTCCCTTTTCCTTCCCTCCTTTTCTCTCCTTCCTTTCTTCTCCATGTTTTCTGGGAACTCGCGGCAGAGGCAGCAGCAACAGCAGCACCGCTTCCGAACTGGATGACGAGCCTCCCTGCCTGGAAGAGATTGAGTACGGTACCGACAGCAGCTCGGACCAGGAAGGGAGCTTCTCAGAGCTGGACCAGCAGATCCAAGAGTGCGCTTTCCACAAGGATGAGGGAGAGGAAGAAGAGGAGGGGACAGGGCAGGGAAGAAAAGCCATCCCTTAACCCTGAGGCTTATTGCAAGTTCTGTGCCTCTGGCCACTGGATTAGCTGCCACGCTGCTGCTTTGCCATCAGACACACGCAACTTCAGCACAGAAAGCCCGAGTGAGGTCACCATCCCTACATCCAAATTTCATTCTAGTTTCACTATTCGTTGAGGGTGGCTACTTCTTAATCACAGCATTTTACGTATCGGGTTGGTCAAAACATTCATTCAGATGTTATGGAAAAACCCAAACAAATGTTTTGGCCAACCCAGTAGCTAGATGGCTAGATGTACGCTGTCATTATGCTAGAATGGGAGACTCTCAAGATTTCCATGGGTCCTCTAAAGACTGTTCTGAGCTCTTTTCCATCCCTGCTTAAAACCAGAATGGACTAGAAGTAGTAGGAGTTCAACTTTCTCCATGTCTTATCAACCCAAATTCTAAGTGATCATTCACATTGCTCTCTATATGAGGGTTATCGCCTCCTGCTATCTTCCTGTTATAGCATCTGAGCTCCTCAACCCACAGCAGGAGCCCCCTGGAAACTGAGGGTCCTGGCAGGGTCTTCCCTTGTTGGGTGATTGAACATGGAAGACTGTACAACTGAGTAACTGTCCTTGGTGTCTTTTAATAGTTTCTATTTTGCAAATCCAGTAAAGGCCAGGAGCTGTCCTATTGGAAGGGGCATAATAGTGAATAAGACATGACCAGAGTCTTTACATGAATAAAACAAGGCCAAAGTCTTTATAAATTTGAAAATCCTATGAAATTCAGGCCACTTACCATTATCCTAGGAGGCAGCAAGGCACAGTGGACACTTCATTCATTTCAGACTCAGATATATGTGGCTCATATCTGAGATCTGGCACTTGCTTGTTATGAGAACCAAGGCAAGTAATCAAATCTCCCTAAACTACAGTTCAGTGGAGATGAGTGTGTCTATATTACAGAGTTATTGTGAAGATGAAATGAAATCATATGTAAAAGTACAGAGTTTGGCGCGTTGTAGACAATAAAGTTGGTTTATTTTCCACCATAGCATAGGCAGAACATGCTATGGAAGTATTCTCAGTTAGTAAAACAGCCTATGGAGTCACTTGGTTGGGAAATACTCTCTCTTCCTGGAGGGGTTCAGGGCAGGAGTCTCTGTTGGAGCAGAGCCTAGGAGGCTGCCATAGCTTAGGGCAAGTGAAAATGCAGCAAGGCCCTGCAACAGAAAGATGGAAACAGTTTGAAAATGGAAATGGTGTGATGTATAGGGCCAAAGCATAAAGGATGAGAAGAGACTGGGCAGGCAGATTAAAAGGGAAGATAAAGTAGAGATAATATGTTAGAGCAAGTGTATGTTTGTCCAGATGCCATTCATATTTCGTGGTGATTAGGTTTGGCTGCAGGAGATGGAAAATCCAAAACAGCATAGTAGCTTTTTTAAGATTGAAGTCCACTTGTCTGTCATGTGGAATTCCAGATATAGGCAGACCAGAGCAAGCACCATGAGTACCTGGTGCCAGGCACTGAGCTTCAGCAGCCTCCTAGCCCACATGGTGTGTTGCTTCTCCTCTTGGTCTCAGACAGCTGCTGAAGCATCACACTTTGCATCTCCGTCCCAGTCAGCATTAGGAAGGACAGAAATAGGATATCATCTTCTTCATATTTCCAAAACTATGCATACTCTTCTGCTTAACCTCACTATCCAGAAAGTTGTCCTAGGAACAGAAGTAGCTGAAAGGGAGGTTGGAAAATGCAGTCTTTATTTGAGGCAGGCAATGTTAAAAATTGGAAATTTAATCTGAAGTGAAAACGATGCATATTGAGGATCAGAAACATGCCAAAGAAACTTTTCCTAGTATACCTAGCACTGCTAAGAGATTTTGGAAACAGAATACTTTCAGAGAAAACTAACAGTCCACACTTCTAGAACAGCAGAAAGCCATAGAAAAATAAAAACGTTTTGCTATAATTTAGCCCCAAAGAATGTGACAAAGTTATGTGTGCTGTGATTTAGGAAGTAGACATTATTATTACATTATTATTATTATTATTATTATAAATAGTCCCTTATTTTCTGACTCTTTTTCAAATTTCTTTACCATCATTCAGAAATCATAATTCATTCTTTATATTAAGGCACTCAGATTTCTGTAACATACACGAGAAGTTTGAGGGAAATAACAAAGACACTGAATTCAAATCCAAGTTGAAAGCATCTCTTAACTTCTCCCGTATTCAATGTTTCCACTCTTAAATAGAGGATAGCATAATGCTTCTGTTTGTTTCCATTTTTTTGTTTGTTTGTTTTTCATTGCTTTGAGGGTCAAGAAGATGACATTGTTGACTATATAAATGGTGAGAGGAACGGAAATAATCCTAACACGTCATCAATTTGCATCTCAGCTCAAGATAGTTTATTTAGCATGCTTTTGAGAATGGGCCTAGGGCAGGTACGTTTCTACGTGATGTGCTCAGGAAAAGCCAGGAATATGGACTGTTTGTTGATCCATCTATTGTAACAAATATATATTAAGTACCTGCTATGCGTCATGCTCTTTTTGTGTGTACTCAGTTGCTAAGCCGTGTCCAGCTCCCTGGGACCACATGGAACTCTTGCCCATCAGGCTCGTCTGTCCATGGGGTCTCTCAGGCAAGAATACTGGAGTGGGTTGTCATTTCCTTCTCCAGGGTGTCTTCCTGATCTAGGGACCAAACCCATGTCTTCTGCATTGGCAGGCAGATTCTGTACCACGTGAGCCACCTGGGAAGACTGTCAGGCTCTTCATTAGGCTCTAAAGCTGCAGAGAAAGAAAGACTCACTGTGTCCTGAAGTTGCTCAAAGTTCAGGGACAAAGATGGACAACAAACATTTTGTTGCAATAGAGCAGAATTATGGGCTGCAGAGGATGATACAGAAACACCACATCCAGTGAAGGCAGTAGTGGTGGGCGAAGTCTACTCCAAAAGATGCTAGTTTAGATGATGTTGGAAGGATATGTAAGTTTCCTGGTTAGAAAGAGGAGGAAAGACATCTTAAGAAGTGGGAAGAGTTTGTGCAAAGACCCTGTGGTGGAGAGAGAGTTGGAATAAAATGTTCAGTGTGACTGATGGAGAAGGTGTGCTTGTATGTGAGGAAAGGAGGGGAGGGACAGGAGATGAAATTGACAAACTAGATTCTATCAGATCAGCAACACTTATCCTGCCCAATGGAAAGGCTGGCCTTTGTTCTGAACACGCTGAGTGGAGACCAAGATTTTCAGCAAAGGTTTGACCGGAACTGATGTCGGCATGTATGTATCATTCCTGCTGTACCACGTGTTTAGGACTGATTGATCAGCACCCTCGCTATGCTGGTTGTTCGATGGTCTCAGGAGCAGGCTGGGTGTATCATTAGACCACAGGGATTCCCTGGTGGCTCAGATGGTAAAGAATCCACCTGTAGTACAGGAGACTCGGGTTTGATCCCTGGTTTGGGAAGATCCCCTGAAGAGGGGAATGGCTACCCACTCTAGTATTCTTGCCTGGAGAATCTCATGGACAGAGGAGCCTGGTTATCTATAGTCCATGGGGTCTCAGAGTCAGACACGACTGAGTGAATAGCACTTCACAGGTTTGGGGTAAGGTGCAAGATAAGAAATGCAGTTGGGGCCATGTTGAATACTGGGATCTATGAGATGTCCCATTGGAAATAAAGAACTCCTAGAATCCAGAAGTGCACAAGGAAAAAAAAGTAGAAGTCACTCCATGAGCTTGGGGACCCAGGTGGAAGTCCTGAGCCATTGAACCCAGACTCAAATCAACTGGGAAGAAGTTAGCTTGGAGGGAGCAGGAGAGTCAGGGAGAGCAGACTTTCTTCCCTTCCTGCTAGGGCAGGAGGCTGTTGTGTGTTACACTTCACTGATGTTCACTTTGGGAGCAGAGTGAGGGGAGGGGAGGCTCATCACAGGTCACCTGTGGATCTTCCAGTTCAGCCAGACGTGTCTCTTGCTGGCCAAACCACAATAGCCAATTGTCCTGAAAAGTGTTCTACCAAATGCGGAGCCAACTGTGATTATTCAGGAATTCCAGGGAATTTTAAGTGCTAATGGGAAGCACATGTGGTTCAGATTGTGCGAAGAAGTGTGTCTGGAGAGATGAGGTGGGGTCCAGGCCACATACGTGGCTGTCCTGTGTCAGCTGTCGTCTGGTGCTCCGCGTGGCAGGGCTAGAACGGGATGGGGGCCCTTTACACCCCCAGGACAATCATCATGTGTAGAGAAGCGCAGGCTTCTCGCGATCCCCTAAGGATCAAACGTCCCTGATCCTCTAAGGGTGGGACCTGCTGTCTCTTCATGACACTTCCCTGTGCAGGAGACTTTTCAGCTTCTTTCTAGATTCAAGTTCTACCCATGTCCACTCTCTTCAGTTTTCCATGGATCACAACACGTCATTTTATTCCATCATTTTGGTGCCTGTGCATGAACATAAACACACACACACACACACACACACACGTGCACACATACACACACACATACACACGCGCACACACACACACTTCTTGGGTCACTGTGCTCTGTGTGGTCAGTCACTTCGTCGTGTCCAACTCTTGGCCCCATGGACTGCAGCTCCAGGCTCCACTGTCCATGGGATTTTCCAACCAAGGTTAGTGGAATGGGTTGCCGCTTCCTCCTCCAGGGGATCTCCCGGACCCAAGGATGGAACTCAGGTCTCTGGCGTCTCCTGCATTGGCAGGTGGGTTCTTTACCACTAGGGCCACCTGGGCTACCATAAGGCCCTTCGTGATGTTTTTAAAAACTGCTCACATTTTCAGTCTGTCTCTGACAAGCTTATCCCTTTATCTCATTTGGGGTAGCAAGACCTGCTTCAAATATCATTTTTCTTACATAAAACCTTTCCTAATCACCCCAAGTCAAGTTATATAATTTCTCTTCTGTGACCCTAATGTACCATTTATAAATTCCTATTATAGCCTGCTTGCCATTTGCAGCTTTATTTGTGTGTTTTTTTACAGCTCCATCCTCACTGGCCAATGAATAGAGAACTCTAATGTACCGGACCTGCCTATTATTTCTCAGTCTCCCTGTACCTGAAATATTCAAGTCTCTCAAAAATGTATCTTCCCCCTGGCCTCAAACCTGGACATCCAACATCTCAATGAAATTCCATAAATTTAGGAAATTTATGGACTTTCTTCCATTTCCCCTCTCAAATCAGAGTGTGTGTTATAGGAAGGGAAATCGGTTTCATTACAGCTGACATCTCGCCCAAGTATAGCCCAGCCTCTCAAGCCATTGGTTGCCATGGAAGACTGTTCCCATGTGAGGCTACATTCCCAAGGAGCAGGGTGGCCTTGTCCTTTCCGAGATTATGCAAATATTTAGATACAGCAGTGAGAGCAGAGGCGCAGAATCTCCGAGAGCCTCCTGCTGCAGTCATCGTCCAGGTGCTCTGAACACACAGGCTCACTCTCTTGCGAACTGGCGCGTGACTCCAGGTGTGCTGTGCCAGCTCAGCTGCCTGGGCGCTTCTTTCAATCCCATCCATTGGCTCCAGTTTCTCTTGGGTTTCCAGTAAAGGGATCCAGAGCTACAGAGAACATTTAAATATAACCTAGACCGTGAATTCAAGCTTGCATTGAGCCTTGCCAACATAAGTAAGGTCACATTACACCCGAAGGGGAGGAGTTCTCACTCATGGCTTCCGTGATCCACCCTGAATAAGGGAGCTGGAGAGTCAATTTCATAGTCCAAGGGGAGCCTGTACCCTCTGCCAAAATAAGAAATTTCCATGAAATAAATGCCTGACATGAGTCATCCTTGCTCAGGAAAGAGACCTGCATGGTGGAGCTGAACACTTGCACCCTCATCAGAGGGATGGATTCGTTTGGCCCTGTTGGTACAAACCGCCCCTGCCCTCTAAAGGCTCTGGTCTTGGAAAAACACATGACAGTGTAGCCTGGGTACTAACCCTGCAGGCCTTTTGGGGCAAAAATGATCCATGAGGTTTGCAGTCTGCTGCTGTCTTTGCAACAGACGTCCTCTTCTGTTTGTGCGGTGGTTTGGTTCCATGTGTGCTGCGTGCCCAGCTGATTCTGGATTAAAAGTGCTGTTTAGGAAAAAAAAAGGAACTGCTTAAAGGAAATTTTTAGAAAAAAAAGTATCATACTGCAGTCAGTATGCACCTAATAATAAAAAGATTCAACTGTATATAGCTTAAAATTATCAGTTACACACGTTCCAACACAAGAGAGCTGAAATTGATGTTGATTCCCTCACACACACACACACACACACAATATATATATATATATATATATATATATATATATATACACACACACAGGTTCAATGTTTTTGGAAAGAAAACAAAGTAAGTGAGGAAAGGTTTATCATTATGTTCCTGTTTCTAAAGGCAAGGAGTAACTAAATGATGATTTTCCTGTGCTCTATCACATAGAACTGGGATTGGGACGTGAGGCTCTCTCATCAGCATTTAACATAGGCTGGTCTTCTCGTCTGTGTATATTTTGAGCCTGTTCAGGTCATGAAGAAAAAGATCCAGTTCTGTTTGGAAGAGAATGCATGGTTTTGATAAAATTACCGATTTAATCACATTGCCTCTTATGACAAGTAGCCAAACAGAGCAGAGCGACAGACTGTTAAAATGCGTGGAGCAAAACTAGTTTTTCTGATGAGGAGCTTTTATTGATCTTTTACAGTGTTTTCTAGGGGCTTACAGGGTTAAAATGATTTCTTGAGAGCAGATATGTATCATGAGCATCCCTCTGACAAAATAATCAGCATTAAGCACCATTCTTCAGAGCAGTTCGGTTGAAGTGTCTGAATGTGGACTTGACTTTGGAGGTCAGGGCCAGAGGGACCCTGAGGTCCATTCTGGACTGGCCGTGGGGCACAGTGAGGAAGCACAGAGGCCAGCAGTGTGACCTTGAGGGTGTGGGGGTTCACTGAATAATGTTGGATAGAATTATATCAACCAGCCCCACCTTCCACCGCCACACACACACACACACACACATTTCATTCTGAAGAAGTTACTTTAGAAGGTATCAGGGAGGAAAAGCTATCCTGTGCTCCTACTCTGCACATCGTCATTCATTTAAATTCTCATGACTACTTTATGTGATAAAGGGGCATTACTGATGTCATTTTCAAAAAGAGGTTTGGCCCTATACAGAAGGACACTTTTACTGAGTATGGAACTGGGATCAACCCCCAGAGAAGTCTGACTTTCCAACCCATGATCCTTTTTACTTCCTTAAAGGGTTGGGCAGTAAGAATACATAACAACCAACAAATGCTGCCAAAGTGGGATGGATGTGCATACTCGCCTCATACCACAGTCTGAGTCCATAGCATTTGTTATCATGTTTAAGCCACACACCCCAACCCTACAAGATAAACCCTCTTTCTATGCTCAGTCCACAGGTGATGATGCTGGAGAAAAATGGTCAGGACTTGCCTAAGATTTGTTGTTCAGTCACTCAGTCATGTCCAGCACTTTGTGACCTCATGGTCTGCAGCATTCCAGGCTTCCCTGTCCTTTACCATTTCACGGAGGTTGTTGAAACTCATGTACATTGAGTTGGTGATGGCATCCAACCATCTCATCCTCTGTTGTCCCCTTTTCTCCTGCCTTCAGTCTTTTCCAGGATCAGAGTCTTTTCCAATGAGTCAGCTCTTTGCATCAGGTGGCCAAAGTATTGGAGCTTTAGCTTTGGCATCGGTCCTTCCAATGAATATTCAGGGTTGATTTCTTTTAGGATTGACTGGTTTAATCCCCTTGCTGTCTGAGATTGTGTGCCTAAGATTACTCGGCTGTTAAGTAGCAGAATGATGATTTTAACCCACAGCCTGCACTCCAGGGAAGAGTGCCTCTTCCAAGAACACTAAAGGCCTCTCAGGGGCCATGGAGAGGGCCATCTTCCTCTGTCACTAAGGAAGATGTATTAGTGTTGGTTTCAATATTTGACTCAAATACAAACAACTTGTACCAGACATCACTAAACGTGTGCATGCTCAGTTGCTAAGTCATGTCTGACTCTTTGCAGCCCCATGGACTGTAGCTCGCCAGAATCCTCTGTCCATGGGACTTCCCAGGCAAGAATATTGGAGTGGTATGGCATTTCTTCCTCCAGGACATCCCTGTATAATCTCTAACCTCAAACTGAACAAGTTCAATGTCAGAGCCTCCTTCCAGCAAAGTCTCTATATCCTGGTTCTTGAACTTGACCATCTCAATGGCAATCTATGTGTGCCTGACATATGGCCCAATGTCTGACCAAGTCAGGCACTTTTGGCTTCACTCAGTGGATGAATTCAAGCCTCCTCCTAGCTCTGCTTAGAATCCGCTCCTCTTTCTCCTTGGTCCATTCCTCACCTGGGTTTCAGCAATGGCTTCCTGACTACTGTCCTCATCTCTGGCTTTGCCTCCTCTCCAGCCCTTTATTCCCTTATAGACAGGAGATTTGGAAGGAAAATCTGTTTCTATTTCTGCCCTTTACATTCTTTCAATGGGCTCCCATTGTCCTAAGGTTAACATGCTAATGTGATTTGGCATTTGAGTCCGTCTCTTTTTTAAAAGATTTTTTTTGATGCGGACCATTCATAAAGCCTTTGTTGAGTTTGTTACGATACTGCTTCTGTTTTATGTCTTGGGTTTTGGGCCACAAGGCATGTGTGAGCTTACCTCCCTGACCAGGGTTCAAACCTGCATCCCCTGCATTGGAAGGTGAAGTCTTAACCACTGGACCACTAGGGAAGCCCCTTGAGTCCTTCTTGACCCAGCCACTGGCTAACTACGTGGTCTCCACTCTTAACACAAACCCATACGGAGGTCCTAAAAGTCACTTTCGGTTTCCAGAGCTCAACTCTACCCTTTTATTCTCTCTGCTTCCTCTTGCGTGCCAAATTTCGTTTACGGTGTGCTTCAGTTCTATTCTTGTCCAGGTAGTGTCCCATGATCTGATTCTGGGTTCTCATAGCACCTTGTAGGAACCCTATCATAGCTTTGGTTGCAAGATTTTCCCTGGGGACTCTTCTGTTGCCCCCACCAGACTGTACCTTTTTGGAGGACAGAAATGATTTTGTTCACTGCAGTATCCTGAGGGCCTAGCATGGTGCTCAAAGAATGGCAGGCCTTCGTTAAATACATAAACATTGAATGATCAAGATCTCCGTCTCCAGCCTGCATGTCTCGCGAGAATGCACACATGCATTCTCCTACCCGTTGCCTCAGTAACCTATTAGACATGGATAGCAGAGCTTGCAGGAAAGTAGGGCACACATGTGTCCAGCCAACTCAGAGCAGCATCAGTGAAGCATTCAGGAAAACTCTCCCTCAGACCCTGGTCTGTGGGGCCTCTTGCTCTGTAATTTTCCAGATGCAGCTTCCTTTTTTCCTCCGAATGGCCTGTAGAGGTCAGAAAAGGGCCTTGGTTTCCAATCAAGGACTGTCCTCTGTGTCCATTAGCATTCACCCCGGGTATCTATAATTAAGCAAACCTAGGCGCTGCACATAGGAACGGAAATGCATTGAGTTTAATAAAACAGAGTGTAAGACAACTTTAGATTGACTCCAGCCTTGTTTATTCTTGCACACTTGTAATTCTGCTTTGGTATATTCCCAGTCAAAGAGACCATTGTCCTGGGAACTGAAGCGTGTCCCTTCTTCATTGCTAACGCAGGCCGTCCAAAGAGGCAGGCCATACCAGCTTACTGCTCCCGGCTCGCAGCAAAAAAAAAAAAAAGTTTTTGTATTTCTTAAAGCAAAACAATAACAAATAGAAGGGCATGTGGATACCATGAGAGGAACTCCTACTGATGTTCTAGCTTTTTGCTTTTCATGAATGTACGTGCATTCAGAGTCCAGAAGAAAATATACTTCCATATATTATATATTATATTTTGATATATATATATATGAATGGAGAAGGCATGCTGGTGCTCCTGTCATTTAGGAAACACTGATTTTGTTCTGTAAATTGTTGCCTAGTGTATGGGACAGGACATGAGACTTAACACAGCCCACGGGCTGGGGTCTGACACTATCACTTTCATGGATAACCTTGGGGCTCGTGGTTCGGTTCTCTGGGTCTCCGTTTCTCCACTGGAGAGTGCGGGCTGGGCCAGGTGAAATCTAAGGTCATGTCTCTTTCTCATATTCGTGGCCACTGAGCGGGCCAGCCTGTGGGGAACGCCAGCACCCCTGGGCTGGCCAGGAGGATGAAGAGGCGGCGTGAGGTGGCCCACACTAGCGCTCTGTCCCCGGAAGGCCTGAGGCCAGGCTTGTACAATGATCTTTTCAGAGCCCAGAATGATGCTGTTGATACCCTGCCAAAGCCCAGCAGAATAAAAGCTTCCGAAATCAGGGCTAAAAATAAATAATGAAACCAAGTGACAACATAAACAGGAAGACCTAAAAGTGGTGGGGGATGAATTGAGTCAGCAAACTAGGGGCGGCGTGGGGAAGAGTCTCATGCATTCTCTTCCACAAGGATGGGGCTGCAGGAGGCTCCGGAGGTGCCAGTGCGCTTGCAAACGGGGGTGTGATGCCACCTGGGAGAGGAGGCAGGCCATGGAGCAGAGGTGTGACCCCCTTCTCCAGCTCATTTCCTCTCTGCCACACACTCGATCCGCCCACTCGTCCCTGCTCTTTGTTGGCTGTTCAGAGAGAGAGCTTTCTAACAGTGCCCTTGCTGTCCCTGGACCTCTGCGTGGGCCAGGGCCAGCTGCCCTCATTGACCTTGTCTCTCAGCTTCGGAACTCTGCTTCCTCTTTGCACACACTCTGGATTTCAAATGAAATGGCGTTCCAGTCTGGTGATTCAGGGTGATGTGTGTGCAAGAGGGCTAGGTAGGGAAAAGATGCTACTAGTTATTAAGTGCATCTCACTTTCCAGCCTCTGGGATAGGCGCATTCATACCACATACAAGGAGACAGGCGTCTCTGGATAACGCCAGCGCAAGTCAGCACGTGAAAGCTACCTCTGCTCACTTTATCTGGCTGCTTCTAGTTCTCGCAGATGCTAAGGGTAGAGATCCAGAGCAGAGGGAATTTTTATCAAGGGAAGTGGTTTCATATTACTCAGCCATAAAAAGGAATGAAATTGGGTCATTTATAGTGATGCAGATGGACCTAGAGTCCGTCATACAAAGTGAGGTAAGTCAGAAAGAGGGAAAACAAATATCGTATATTAATGCATATGTATGGAATCTAGAAAGATGGTACAGATGAACCTATTTGCAGGGCAGAAATAGAGATGCAGGTGTAGAGAGTGGATGCTGGGACACAGTGGGGGGAAGGGGAGCATGGGACAAATTGGGCGACTAGAGCTGGCATATATACAGAACCACGTGCAAAACAGATAGCTAGTGGGAAGATGCTGCATAGCACAGGCTGGTCATCTCAGTGCCCTGTGATGACCTAGAGGGTGGGGTGGGGCAGGGGAGGTCCAAGAGGGAGGGGATATATGTATACATACAGCAGAAACTAACAACATTGTAAAGCAACTATACTCCTGTGTTGTTGTTTTTTTTTTTTAAGGTTGCTCAGTGAATTGGGGATATATGTGAGGGTAAAAGGACTAAGAGCCGTTTCTCTGTGCATATATAGAAACAGAGATTTGGGGCTCTAGCAGGAAAGAAGAAGGAGGGAGAGGACTTTCCAACATGGGCAAAGGCTCAGCCCCATGGAGAAAAGGGAGGTTGTGAGAAATCCTGATTTATTAAAACAAAAAAAAAATCACATGGAATGTTTGATTTTAACTCATTTCTTGTTCTGGGGGTCTCATTGGACCCCATACCTATGCCCTCAAATCTTTAGCAAAAGAAGACCATCTCAAGTAGCAATATTTTGAGTAAATGGAAGATGAGGTTTGCTCGTTTTGGATAAAAAGACTGTGAGTAGAGGTTGTCAAGGAGAATTCAGTGGAAGCAGGCAATCTGGAAAAATTTGTTTCTAGGGCATAACAGTTCCCACACTCCAGCTTGGAAGTTTCAGCCATTTTATCTGTCTATGAAAATGGTGATGATAATAATGATCATTAAACAACAACAAGCGACCATGGTCCTATTCCATGCACCATTTCTTAGGCTGAGTGTTTACTCTTCATGAGATCCTTGCTAGGTAAGTAACTGCCATGATCTCTATTTTGTGAATGAGGACAGCAAGTCCTAGGAGTTTGTGCAAAGTAAGTACCTAGGACAGAGGCCAGGTTTGGATGTGAACTGTGTGTCCCCTTCCCTCCATGGTCTTTGTGGTAGAAAGCTTCCATAAAGTAAGTGGTCCTCCTCAGCAATGTGGCTTCTTTCTTTTATCATCTTGAGACAAACTTGTCTTCATACTTTCTTCCTCAAATTCATCTTCAGCATCTTATTTTCAAACTTCTTCAAGACTTACCATGTCTCAGTGCACCCATGGACCTTACTGTTGCTCCATCTCCCTTCCATTGTTCTCAGTTAAAATGCCATGTTATCGTCTGAAGGAATCTCTCAGTGGGTTGATGGTGATGGGTGGTGATGTGCGTGTGGAATACATAAAGCACACTGAAATCTTGAGAGAAATGTTTTTAAAGGTAAATGACATATTCATGGATGGATATGGTCCCATCTAAACAAAATTAGGTTGGGGTGCCAATCACAGAATTTTCCTAAAAGTGTCTGCTGTGAGCCAGGAAATGGCTACTCAGGTTTCTACCATGTCTATGAATATTCTGAACAATGTGAGGGATTCACAGTGACTATATTTTTTTTTTTTTGGTTAGAGTTTATTTTGCAGCCACCCTGGAATACAGTGTTCAGGGTTCATTGTGAGCTTTTATTTCGAGACCTATGGTGCTCAATCACTCAGTTGTGTCTAACTCTTTGTGACACTATGAACCGTAGTCCAACAGGCTTCTCCATCCATGGGATTTTCCAGGCAAAAATACTGTAGAGGGTTGCCATTTCCTCCTCCAGGTGATCTTCCCAACCCAGGGATCGAGCCTTCGTCTCCTGTGTCTCCTGCACTGGCAGGCGGATTCTTTACCACTGAGCCACCTGGGAAGCCCCCAGATATATAGGAGCACCATATAACCATGGCCTCATTTTAAGAGATACTTAATTTACTTTATTAGGTCAGACTCTCTATTTTCCAAATCTTAACTCTCACTGCCTCTCAACTTCACTTAACTTCTATTTACCAGGGCTTTCAGGGAGCCAATCACCTCAACAAGGTGACTCAGCAAACAGCAACAGGAGAAACACTTTTTGCCCTCTTATCTTCTCTTCCCTCTGTTGGGAATGGATTTCCATGTCATTTGGTATAAGTCAAAGTTTCTTCCACGAAGAAAGTTGATCAGTCTTCCTGATCTTCTTTTGAATGCTTTTTATTTTTGCTGGTCAGTTGGTTGATATTTTTCTCATGTTCAGTGACTAGAGGATGGCAGGACCAGAGACACTTAGCAAGGAAAATTAAGATCCTAAAAGTTAAAGTCCACACTCAAACCCTAAGATGGTTACTGATTGGCTGCCTAACCCATGTTCACACACACACACACACACACACACACACACACACACACACGCACATTCACATACAAGTGCACATTAGTTCCTAAGGAAAAACTCTTATATGGATCAAGGGAGGCTCAAGAAGGAGGGAATATGTGCATGCATATGACTGACGCGTTGTACAGCAGAAACTGACCCAACATTGCGAAGCAATTAAACTCCAATGATAAAATTTTTAAAAAGGACAGGATGGATGGAGCCTTCAAGGACACTGATTTGGTAGCCATTGCAGAGAGCAGAGTTTTCACGGTAATAGGAAGAAGTTTATAAATAGAAGTAAGTGGAGCTACTTCTCTCCCAGTGCTTTGTAATTGATGTCATGACACCTTATTCCACATAATAGGGCAAAGATGGTGCAATAAGATTACCTCTAGCTTAAGAAGTAGCTTCACTGTCAGAGGTACCAGTGAGCTCAGAGTGGCACAAAGGAGAAGCAGATAGGGGCCGCCTCCCCCACTCTCAGAGTGTTCCCTCTCCATGTACCCATCAACAGCAGTGGGTCTAGCAATGTGTGCTGATGGATTTGAGACACAACAAAATTTTCATGAAATAGACTTCCACTCCCGTGTCCCTGGGCATCTTTTTTCCACCTGAATTGAAGGCTGTACTGTGCTGTGCTCAGGTCTATATGAAAAATTAACTTAATAAACCAATGCTTATCCATATAGGCTTATTTGGGGCTTTTTTGGCCCCATCATGTGGCATATGGGATCTTAGTTCCCTGAATGTGAAAGTCACTCAATCGTGTCCAACTCTTTGTGACCCCTTGGACTCTAGCCTGCCAGGCTCCTCCATCCATGGGATTTTCTAGACAAAAATACTGGGGTAGGTTGTTGTTTCCTTCTTCAAGGGATCTTCATGACCAAGGGGTCAAACCTGGGTCTTCCACACTGCAGGCAGACTATTTACCTTCTGAGCTCAAAATCCTTAGTTCCCTGACCAGGGATCAAACCTGTGCCCTCTGCATCGCAAGTGCAGAGTCTTAACCATGGACCACCAGTGGAGTCTCCAGTTCAGTCCAGTCGCTCAGTTGTGTCTGCCTCTTTGCGACCCCATGGACTGAAGCATACCAGGATTCCCTGTCCACCACCAACTCCTGGAGCTTGCTCAAACTCATGTCCATTGAGTCAGTGATGTCATCCAACCATCTCATCCTCTGTTGTCCCCTTCTCCTCCTGCCTTCGATCTTTCCCAGCATCAGGGTCTTTTCCAATGAGTCCGTTCTTCGCATCAGGTGGCCGAAGTATTGGAGTTTCAGCTTTAGCAGCAATCCTTCCCATGAATATTCAGGACTGATTTCCTTAAGGATTGATTGGTTGGGTCTCCCTGCAATTCAAGGGACTCTCAAGAGGCTTTCTAGCATCACATGTTTGGGAATGCATGTAAGAATTAAAGATTTTAAAATTTAAAAAATAAAAAAATAAAAAAAAAACAAAAAACAAAAAAAAAAAACAAAATCATCAATTCTTCGGCGCTCAGCTTTCTTTATGGTCCAACTCTCACATCCACACATGACTACTGGAAAAACCATAGCTTTGACCAGACAGACCTTTGTTGGCAAAGCAATATCTTTGCTTTTTAATATGCTGTCTAGGTTGGTCATAGCTTTTCTTCCAAGGAGCAGGTGTCTTTTAATTCCATGGCTGAAGTCACCATCTGCAGTGATTTTGAGCCCCAAACAATCAAGTCTCTCACTGTTTCCATTGTTTCTCCATCTATTTGCCATGAGGTGATGGGACCAGATGCCATGACCTTAGTTTTCTGAATGTTGAGCTTTACCAACGTTTTTCACTCTCCTCTTTCACTTTCATCAAGAGGCTCTTCAGTGAAGTCTCCATATAGGCTTATTTGAAAGCACCTATACTCAGTCACAAGGAGGGATTAAGCTAATTTTATAGTTTTCAACCTTTCACTGATTGGATTACATATTTTGATTAGTTAGGAAATAAGATAAATCCTTAAAGACAAAATTAGCTTATAATCAGAAACTTAGTAAAGACAAAGTTTAATAAATATAAAATAATGCTTATTTTAATAATAGTATGTTATTTTAGAATGCCTTAATATCATAAGTAATAGTATTAACATTGGAAATCCGCCAATAAAACTACAGTAAAAGTGTTCAGTTCATATAACAAAAGGCATAACAAGAAAACAAAGCCAAGAAATTAAACAGTAAAAGGAACTAAACAGAAACAAGACTGGCAATATTTAATCATTGTAGTCATAAATGTAAATGCTATAAATTATGCCACCAAGTGACACGGAATATCTACTAGGATCAAAAAGGGAATCTAGCTATTTTTATTCATTATATAAAACTAAATAAAAATATTCATAATGAAACCATCTAGTGTGGAAAAGAGGTAATGAGTAAAAATTTCTCGGTAGTCATTACCAATGAGAAGAATTATAAATGCAAAAGCTGAAGTTCGGAATAAAGAGTTGAGATAGAGGACTGATTTAGGAATGGTAAGAAGCCTGCCAGGCTCTTCTGTCCATGGAATTCTCTAGGCAAGAATACTGGAGTGGGCTGCCATTCCCCCCAGGGACTGAACCTGGGCCCCCTGTGTTGCAGGCAGATTCTTTACCATCTGACCCACCAGAGGAGCCCGAGAAATATGACCGAGTTTATTATTAGAGCTATGATAAAAGACCTGGGTGAAAAAGAGCCTTTCTGATCTCACTGGGGAAACGTGACCAAAGCATATGAAAAGTGAAAACACAGAAAATGCAAAAGGATTCCTCCCCAGAACATTGCAGCAGAAGGGAGCCACAGGCTTCAGGCCTGAGGGGTGAGGAAGAACGCCACAGGATCAGCAGAGCTCAGCATCAGTCATACGGTGATGTGGCCATATCTTATCTCCTGCCCCTGTTTCCCTCTTATACAAGGTAACTTTGAAAACATGATAAATAGGGAGAAGGGATAACTAGATCTATTGAATTATGTGGGTTTAGGACAGATTAAAATGAATTGAAACGACAGTCTCCTTCAGTTGTCCATATGATGCATTAGCTTGACATTCAGAGGTTTCTTAGTCCACTCCAGACTGCCTTTCTAGGCTTATCGTCAAATACACATGGCCCCAGAGCCAGCTTTTCAGCCAAAGTGGGCTATTCACCACTCCTAAGTTTATCCTGCGTGTTATCACCTTGTCTTGCTCTTCCTCTTTCCCTTCAAGGGCCAGTTTAAATTGCCCCTCATCTGAATATCTTCTCCTATAACTCCTGTTCGCTCTGTTCCTCCATCTATGACCCCTTAAACCATTTATTACATAATTATCCATATCATTTCATGCTCCACTGATTAGCCGTTTATCTCTTTTATGGAGGTTTGATGCTTCACATGTGTCTGTCATTTCTCTACAAGTACACTATTTGATTCCTAAGAGCCAGGCCATGTCTTTCTATCATAGCATTCATCATTTACCACTCTCTAATTTCAATTTGTTTATCAATATTATCTCACAAAAATGCTCACTATAAAATTTAAGGTTAACTATTACTTTCTTCATTGTACAGACTAGGTCATGGAAACTCAGAGAAGTTCAAAAACCTGCCCTACATCATGTAACTAGTAAGTGGCAGAATCAAAATTTAAATCCATGTGAATTGAACAAAGACCTTCTACTTTCCCCAACAAGGCCGTGATGTCATTATGCCTTCTGGGAGTTATCAGCCCAGATAGTACTTCACACTAAAATACTTATAACATTTACATATACAAAGGAGATTTTTTCCATAAGAGTATTTCAGTTACTGTAGGTGATTTGCATGCAGTTCGTACATTTGTAGCAGGGACATAGGATTTTTAGACTCGATCTAGAAAATAATTAAATCTAGAAAATTAAATCATTCTGTCTGCCTAGACAGAATGCCTATTCACGTGTAACATGTACATACAAACACGTGCATACACATACACAGATGTTTGCACCATAATGAATCAGCTGATCAGTGCTGCACACAGATTTCCCTGAAAGGACATTGCTTTCTCAGTGGTGAAATGAATGATCCTCAAGGACATGGAAAACTTTTAATTCCAAGTTCCCAGGTGATAATGACACTGCTAGTCCATGGAACAGGTTTTGAGAACCACTGTCCTAACAGGCATGACACGTGACCATAAGACTCACCAGGTGATCATAGGAACATCTGGTCCCTTTAAGAAAATGTATTTTAATGCTACTAGTTAGAAACGTTTCCTAAAACCAAACCTAAATATTTTCTCAGAGCATGTTTGCTACATTATACTTATGTTCATGCTATCTCATGCCTTGTTCTTACCAAAGCTAAGTTGCTCTCCACCAAACCGGTGCTGACAGGCTTGTTGTCACTGATGGGAGATTTTCTTCTTTTCTTGAGAAAAGAGTTTCTTTTCTTGGGACCAAGGAGAACAGAAAGACTCTAATCTCTAAGGGAAGGAAACACTAATATCTGCTTCTTCTCCCCTCTTTTCTTCCTATTTTTCTTTTTTTCTGTTTCCCTTGCCCTCACTTTCTTCTCATGCTTCTTTTCTGTTAATCTATCCCCTTCCATTTTCTCTAGGTTTGTAAGTCTTTCTCTATCCCCTTTCTCCTATGGAAGTTAGTTGAATGAGTTCATTATGATCGGCCCTGCCAACTTCCATCTCCATGACTTTATTTCTTCTTACTTTATCCTCAATAAGTAAGTCTTTTTCTGAGCAAAATGAATACAACTACTTCTGAACCCTGAAGCATGTCCAGTCTTTGAAACTTTCAGGCCAAGCAAGATGTTTGGTGGTTATAATGACCTCTTCTGAACATCAGGGCACCCGCCACGTACATAACCTCTTTCCAAGAGACTCAATAATGTGTAGATTGCTATATTTTTGTGCAGTAACATCATGGTCCTGAATACAATGGGTTTAACTCCTGACCCCAAACAGCCTGTTTATAGGCAGTCCTTAGCCTCATGAAGTGACCTGGTGTATAAGCTCTAGCCAATACCAACAAGAGTGCCCTTTGCCTGATGGTGACTTTCCAAGCTAACCAGATTTTTCTTTGCTGAAGAGTCTGACTTTGAGACACATATAAAAACAGTGCTAACAACAGGAGTGGAAGTAACGAATTGCCAAGGTACCAAAGCAATAGTCTGAAGGATGGTAAGCCCTGGGACAGCCACTAAAATGTCTCTGCATCATCATTCTTTGAACTATTGTCAAGACCTGAACAAAGTTTCAATCTCTAGGAAGCCTGGTTGGATATCATTTTAACAAATTGTTTGAGATAAGCTAAGACTCTCTATTCCTTATGCCTTACAGAAGCTGAATTTACAAACAACAGAGAAAGTTATTTTAAGACTAAGGCATCGATGAGAGGTGCATAGGACATAGATTAGAGGTCAATAGTAGAATCCAGGATTGATCATCATAATCAGTAGCAGTCACTGATAAGAAAATTTCAAAGCTCCAGGGTACTAGAAGTTTCAGTCATTGTGTCTGTCTGCCTATGACAGACCCCTGGGGCCCTCACTCCTCTCAAAGCCACTGATGGAAAGAGAACTCTAACTGAATATTGTACAACCTCACTTAAGGCTTCCATTGACATTATTAGACCAAAGGTGAACAAATACTTCAAAAGCAGCAGGTGTGTGTGTGTGTGTGTGTGTGTGTGTGTGTACACACCCAGGTTTGAGCCCTGGATCAGGAAGATCCCCTGGAGAAGAGAATGGCTACCCACTCCAGTATTCTTGCCTGGAGAATCCCATAGACAGAGGAGCCTGGTCTGCTACAGTCCTTGGGGTCGCAAAGAATCACACGTGGCTGAGTGACTAACACACACACACATATATAAAATTTTAAGAACTTTATATTTTTATTTCATGTAATTATAGCTTATGAAATAAAAATAAACCTTTCAAAAATGAGCTAGGCCAATCAGACCCCTTTATGGGCCATTTAAACTAAGAGAATTGAGATAATGATTTATTTAGCGCAGGGAACAGCAGTCTGAAAAATCACAAGGCAAAGTTGAGCCCAAGAAGAACGGTATGAAAATTGAAGATGTCAAGACGCTGAGCCCCTGTATTGGCAGAAAGTGCAATGATGAGGAATCATAGGCAGAGAAGAGACAGAGAGAACCAAAGGCAGAGAAAGCACACAGCTCACAAAGGAGGATGAGAGAGCTTCTGGTCCAAGAGATGCCTTAATTGTAAAAAAAAAAAAAAAAAAATTCTGACCCAGCTGTAGAGTGTGTCGAACTTGACAATAACTCTGATTTTCCTTGAGACTCAGATATGTCGAGCCACTTGCTTGAGATTATTCAGTGAACACAGAAGGGAGTGGGTATTTCAATCTGGACTGGCTTGACCCACTGCTTTTGGTTTTTCCAGAACGTGGTATTGTGTAGTGGAGCCTTTACATACGTGGAAGAAGGTACGAGTCTTAAAGATCAGCGTGTGTGTGTGTGTGTGTGTATGTGTGTGTGTGTGAGTATGTGTGTGTGTGTGTATGTGTGTGTGTGTGTGTGTGTGTGTGTGTGTGTGTATGTGTGAGCTATCGCTCAGTCATTTTTTCCCACATGCATGTGTTTGCATTTGTGGATTATAGGCTCCTTTTTAAAACGTTTCAGCTGCATTGGGTCTTCATTGCTGCGTGCCAGCTTTCTCTAGTTGTAGTGAGAAGGGACTACCCTTCCTTGCTGCCCAGGAGCTTCTCATTGTGGTGGCTTCTCTTGCCGTGGAGCACGGGCTCTCAGGCGCAGGCTCAGTAGTTAAGGCACACAGGCTGAGTTGTTCTGCAGCACGTGGGATCTTCCTGGACCAAGGATTGAACTCGTGTCCCCTGCTCTGGTGCTTGGATTCTTATCCACCAGGGAAGCCCAAGGCTTCCTTTTGATGATTTAGAAAGTGCTCCTCTGTCTCATCTATCACAAACTTTTTCAATCACAGAGTTTCTGGCAATCGAGTATTTTACTGGAATAAACAAACTTAAAATTTTTACTTATATTTTATAAGAGATTCCCAGATTAAAAAGTTACAAAATTACATGAGAGTCCAGAATCCCTTTCAGATAACCAGTTAACCACTCAGGAGTTTCTAAAATCCAAGAACTGCTTGGTATTACCAGTCAGCTTGGTGCTCTTTGAAGGAATTCAGGTGTCCGGACAGCCATTTTTTCAGCTTTAATTATAACTGGCAAACTTCCAAAAATATCCATACTCATCAGTTCAGTTCAGTTCAGTCACTCAGTTGTGTCTGACCCTTTGCGACCCCATAAATCGCAGCACGCCAGGACTCCCTGTCCATTACCATCTCCCGGATTTGACTCAGACTCATGTTCATCGAGTCCATGATGCCATCCAGCCATCTCATCCTCGGTTGTCCCCTTCTCCTTCTGCCCCCAATCCCTCCCAGCATCAGGGTCTTTTCCAATGAGTCAACTCTTTGCATCAGGTGGCCAAAGTACTGGAGCTTCAGCTTTAGCATCATTCCTTCCAAGGAAATCCCAGGGTTGATCTCCTTCAGAATGGACTGGTTGGATCTCCTTGCAGTCCAAGGGACTCTCAGGGTCTTCTCTAACATCACAGTTCAAAAGCATCAATTCTTCGGTGCTCAGCCTTCTTCACAGTCCAACTCTCACATCCATACAAGACCAATGGAAAAAGCATAGCCTTGACTAGACAGACCTTAGTCGGCAAAGTAATGTCTCTGCTTTCAAATATATTATCTAGGTTGGTCATAACTTTTCTTCCAAGGAGTAAGCGTCTTTCAATTTCATGGCCTCAGTCACCATCTGCAGTGATTTTGGAGCCCCCCAAAATAAAGTCTGACACTGTTTCTACTGTTTCCCATCTATTTCCCATGAAGTGATGGGACCAGGTGCCATGATTTTCATTTTTTGAATGTTGAGCTTTAAGCCAACTTTTTCGCTCTCCTCTTTCACTTTCATCAAGAGGCTTTTTAGCTCCTCTTCACTTTCTGCCATAAGGGTGGTGTCATCTGCATATCTGAGGTTATTGATTTTTCTCCCGGCAATCTTGATTCCAGCTTGTGTTTCTTCCAGTCCAGCGTTTCTCGTGATGTACTCTGCATATAAGTTAAATAAGCAGGGTGACAATATACAGCCTTGATGTACTCCTTTTCCTATTTGGAACCAGTCTGTTGTTCCATGTCCAGTTCTAACTGTTGCTTCCTGACCTGCATACAGATTTCTCAAGAGTCAGGTTAGGTGGTCTGGTATTCCCATCTCTTTCAGAATTTTCCACAGTTTATTGTGATCCACACAATCAAAGGCTTTGGCATAGTCAATAAAGCAGAAATAGATGTTTTTTCTGGAACTCTCTTGCTTTTTCCATGACCCAGCAGATGTTCGCAATTTGATCTCTGGTTCCTCTGCCTTTTCTAAAACCAGCTTGAACATCAGGGAGTTCACGGTTCATGTATTGCTGAAGCCTGGCTTGGAGAATTTTGAGCATTACTTTACTAGCATGTGAGATGAGTGCAATTGTGCGGTAGTTAGAGCATTCTTTGGCAGTGCCTTTCTTTGGGATTGGAATGAAAACTGACCTTTTACTGACCTTTTCCAGTCCTGTGGCCACTGCTGAGTTTTCCAAATTTGCTGGCATATTGAGAGCAGCACTTTCACAGCATCATCTTTCAGGATTTGAAAGAGCTCCACTGGAATTCCATCACCTCCACTAGCTTTGTTCGTAGTGATGCTTTCTAAGGCCCACTTGACTTCACTTTCCAAGATGTCTGGCTCTAGATGAGTGATCACACCATCATGATTATCTGTGTCGTGAAGATCTTTTTTGTACAGTTCTGTGTATTCTTGCCACCTCTTCTTAATATCTTCTGCTTCTGTTAGGTCCAGACCATTTCTGTCCTTTATTGAGCCCATCTTTGCATGAAATGTTCCCTTGGTATCTCTAATTTTCTTAAAGAGGTCTCTAGTTTTTCCCTTTCTGTTGTTTTCCTCTGTTTCTTTGCATTGATTGCTGAAAAAGGCTTTCTTATCTCTTCTTGCGATTCTTTGGAACTCTGCATTCAGATGCTTATATCTTTCCTTTTCTCCTTTGCTTTTCGCCTCTCTTCTTTTCACAGCTATTTGTAAGGCCTCCCCAGACAGCCATTGTGCTTTTTTGCATTTCTTTTCCATGGGGATGGTCTTGATCCCTGTCTCCTGTACAATGTCACGAACCTCATTCCATAGTTCATCGGGCACTCTATCTATCAGATTTAGACCCTTAAATCTATTTCTCACTTCCACTGCATAATCATAAGGGATTTGATTTAGGTCATACCTGAATGGTCTAGCAGTTTTCCCTGCTTTCTTCAATTTCAGTCTGAATTTGGTAATAAGGAGTTCATGATCTGAGCCACAGTCAGCTCCTGGTCTTGTTTTTGTTGAGTGTATAGAGCTTCTCCATCTTTGGTTGCAAAGAACATAATCAATCTGATTTCGGTGTTGACCATCTGGTGATGTCCATGTGTAGAGTCTTCTCTTGTGTTGTTGGAAGAGGGTGTTTGCTATGACCAGTGCATTTTCTTGGCAAAACTCGATTAGTCTTTGCCCTGCTTCATGGCCATCAACATTCATTTCTGATGTTCAGTTGAAGCCTTATATATCATATTCACAGATACACAGAGCATTGTCTCTGGACTCTGTAAACCACGAGATGCCTCTGCCTTGAGACCACCTACATGCCTTTCCCCAGTTCCCCAATATACAGCCTTTAGCTGAATGATACTTTGGTAAGCAGATAGGCAAAGGTATGTGTATGTGTAATTTGGCTTTCTCGAATCTGAACAATCTATTATGCATTTCCCTTTTCACTTTTGTACTATGCTTACAAGG
Source organism: Ovis aries (assembly GCF_016772045.2). Lineage (NCBI taxonomy): Eukaryota > Metazoa > Chordata > Mammalia > Artiodactyla > Bovidae > Ovis > Ovis aries. The sequence goes on from NC_056071.1 coordinate 17,269,420, forward strand.
AAACATACCATCAAACTTATATTTATCTTGCCCTCAAATCTAATAAAAAGATCATGAGTAAATGACAAAGAATAATACAATCAGTGTGGCTCACTCCTTTCCGTCATGCCAAATACAGTGAAAATATTGCTGAGACGTGAATTAGGAGATGCGGTTTCTTGTTCCAGTTTAATTGCTGAGAGTGTGACTTTAGACAAGTAATTTAATCTCTGAAAAACCTTCCAGAGTGAAAAGAAAAACCCTGTCATGCCTTTCAGTTCAGACAACTCTGAGCAGATGGGATGATGCATGTAGCAACATACTTAACACTTAAATAAGTAGAAGGGGTCTGGCTATGAATGAAAGAAGAGTGTCAGGTTGGCAATTAGCATTGAGAGGAGACCCATTGAAGAGGGGGTTCTATTTTAAGAGATAAGTTTATTTTATATTTGCCAAAAAGCAAGGTGGGCATCTGATGTTTACTTAGAAATAATCAGTTTGGTTTGATCCTTTTGTTTAAAAAAATTTTTCTCTTATAGAAAAATCTCTTCAAAAAATAAGCAGTTATTACAGTGTAATTTTTGGCATCATAAAGGAACACATCCACCTGCTATGATATCAAACTGGTGTTTGCATTCTAGGATTTTGGAATCTAGGAACTAAAATGATAACAGAGGAATTGTCCATGATAATTCAACACTATTTTTATAGGCATCCACATAAAAAAGTGTTAATTACTTTAATGGAAAAAATACACCAACAAAATGACTGACAGTGTTTTCTGATGATGTTGTTGGTTTGTTGTATTTTCTCATGCTAACATGAATTTTAAAAATTTTGCACATTTTAAAACTACATTAAGTGTGTGTGTGTGTGTGTGTGTGTGTGTGTGTGTGTGTGTGTGGTTGTGATTGAGGAGGAGGACTTTGGGTGGAAATGCTTTGAATTCTATTGGGACACATTTTCCTGGAGTTATTTGCTTCTTAAAACAAGTCAATACCATCATTTATAACCATAACCCTGAAGGCATCATAGTTGCCTAAATATATAAATGAAATGAAATGTGCAATTTGCAGAGAGTATAGCTGAGTACTTTAAAATATGGAGTGGTTTGGGGGAATACGTACAAGTAAAAAAAAATCATATGTGATGCTATCTAGGAATGTTTATTAAATGCCTATTTGTGGTTGTGTTTGACATTCTAAGGGACACAATGAATGTAACTGTGAAATCACAGAACTATAAAGATGGAAGGAATTTAAAGTGAGAATGGCATTGAAACATGTATACTATCATGTAAGAATCAAATCGCCAGTCTATGTCCGATGCAGGATACAGCATGCTTGGGGCTGGTGCACGGGGATGACCCAGAGGGATGTTATGGGGAGGGAGGTGGGAGGGGGGTTCATGTTTGGGATCGCACGTACACCCGTGGTGGATTCATGTCAATGTATGGCAAAACCAATACAGTATTGTAAAGTAAAAATAAAAATTAAAAAAATATAAAGTGAGTCTTATGTAGCTTGTACACTTTACTGATGAAGACTCTGAAGTAAAAGAAGATGAGTCCTGAGGTCACTAAGCTAGAAATAGGGCTCATACCCAGGATTCTCAAGACCTAGTTCAAAGCTCCTTCCAACACACTCACTTTAAGAGCCCTCTTATAACCACTATTGCTTATGTATCTTGTGAATTTCCCTAACGTGTTTATAAACAACCAAGCAATTGTCTAAACCCAGTGTTACAGCTTTGTCAACACCTTTAACAGTGGATAGGAGACTTTGGGCCATTACTAAATCATTTGATTAATGTCAATAGTCCAGATCTTTCAGGTTCTGAAATGGATGACTGTATGGACAGGGAGCTGATTGGACAGTGTTTTGGGCCTATGTACAAAGGGTATATGGAAATGGAAATGCATTCCTTTTCTTCGTGCTGTGTAGATTTGCAGAGACTTAGCAGCAGCAGCAGCAACAGAGGCCAGAAAATTGTTAGGAAAGAGAATCCTGAGAGTAAATCAAATCACAAGTCTTTAGAGAAAAACAATCAATTAGGTCACATATAGATCACCTCATGTGGCAAGGATAGGGTTGCTTCTCAGGGACTGGACCTCTGTGTTGTATTTTATCTCCAAATTGCTTTGCAAAGACATCAAATATGCACTCCCCATTCTTCTGTTCCACTGTTTACCATATAATGGCCCATTATGAAGGCTTTGCTGAAGGCAGAAATTAACCTTTTGGAGAAATTTCCTTCCATTAAGTTTAGTTACATGAATCTGGACTGATTTTCTTTCAGATGGGAAGTTGTTTTTTCTTTTTCTTTTTTTTTTTTTTTTGTTTGTTTGTTTTTTTTTTTAGCCAGTATTTAAGTGCTCTGGGCTTGACTGTATATGAGAGACTTCCTGGTGGAAACAAAATTGTTAGCTATGGTCTCCATGGTGATTTTTTTAAGGCCAAGTTTGAATCAATCTTCTAAATATTGAGGCATAATTTGTGAATGCAATTGAATGAATAATAATAGAATCATCAACAATACAGCATTACCTTTAATTCTCGTGGTTGAGACTTTCTGCAGACTTGTTCATAACTCACCTTCAAATTGGTTTCTCAGCATGACCTTAAAGGTTGCCCTTCCTCAATCATGTTGTTCTAGCCAAGCAGTTGCGCTTTCTTTCACCGCACTATATATCTGGTTCTTTAAAGAACAGCTCTAGTCCACCCCCTCCTGGGTCTTTTCCTTAAATCTATCCCATTGTAATCCTTCTTATTTTATGCAATTCATGAAACATAGGCTCCCTTGCCCTAGGAATCAATACACTGGAAAGAATTCTGTTTTGAATATCAAGAGACCTCAGTTTTAACTGTCAAAACATGTTCTATGGCTTTATTTAAGTTTCTCTGTCTTAAAGTCCAGAAAGTTGGGCCAGATCATTTCCAGTGTCCTTCATCTGTAGATTTTATGATGAATCTCGGTCATAGAAACAAAATAATACAGTCATCAGAGCACTGTTTTCTTGCTCCATCTTTTTAATAGAATGGTTTTCATTCACTGTCTTTTCAAACGTGTGCTTCAAGTTCAGAAATATGAAATATAACCAAAAGGTTCTGGGAGCTAATGAGAGGAAGAAGTGAATTCACCTCTCTGAGAAGATGCCTGTTCTGATAAACTTGCAGAATGGGTCTGCAGGCTGAGAGTGCTGTTAACCACATGTTACCACTGGCAAAGTGGAGATATCACATAATATATTTTTTATTATCTTTCTTTAAGTATCCAGAAAGCAGTTAAAATAAGAAACACTCTCATAAATCATCATTGGCCAAGAACAAGTTAGTTAGTTTTAGGGGGTCATCCATTTAGGCCAATGGACCAGAGTGCTTGAATCATCAAACGGACGAGGGAAGGGAGACTGAATCTGCTGGTATGTTTGTGCTTGTGAGGGGTTTTCTTCTCTTTTCTTACATGTCCCTCCATGTTAAGGTATACACAGGTAAAAAGGGAGTAACCAGACAGCAAACTCCCCGAAAGCTCTCCCTCAAGTCATGCATAGCTAAAAAGGTATTTGTTGAGTGCTACTATGTTTTATCTATGTGTTATGGGGTCAGTATAGTGCGGTGGTTAAGATTACAGCCCCAGGCACCAGTTAATACAGTACTTAAATACTATGTGTCTCATAGGTAGCTAACAGTAAATGTTTAATAGGATTAATAGTTGCTGTTGATCCTTGCTGGGCACAGATACAAACTGAAGGAGAAAATAAGGTTTCTGCCTTCATAGACAACCAAAGTAAACCCTACCTACATTAATAAATACTTCAAAAACACCGTGTTTGGAAAAAAAAAAATTGTGGTTAAAAGGATAAAATGTAGTTCAACATTCTGGACTGTTCTTCCCTTGGTACCGCCCACCACATTTCCCAAGCTTATGTAATTATGAATTGAACAAACATTGGTCTTACATTAAAATATAAAAGGCATATAATACAGTTACACTGTAACCTGGGTAGCATCGGTCCTCCAAGCCAAAAGAGACCTCTTTTTATCATGGGCATGGAAATGAACTCAGCTAGTTTTCTCCTGACTCCTCAACCTTCCTACCTTCTAGATGCCTCCATCCTATCCTTTTGACTATTGAGCCCCCTCCTCATGTCTTGTGTGACAGTAGAGAGGAATTAGAGGGCCTTGCAGTGTTTTAAAAGTTAGCTGGCTTAGACGATAATGTGGGTGCTGTGCGTTACCTTGGGGAAGAAAGTGGTTTTATACATGACATTAAAATTAAGTGTATGCTTAATATATGTCCTACAAACATATTGTACTTCCTTTTTCTCCCTTGTCCTATATAGTTGTTATTGTTCAATGGCTAAGTTGTGTGCAATGCTTTGTGGCCCCATGAACTGCAGCACGTGAGGCTTCCTTGTCCTTGTCTATCTCCTGGAGTTTGCTCAAATTTATGTTCATTGAGTCAGTGATGCCATCCAACCATCATATCCTGTCAACCCCTTCTCCTCTTATTCCTGCAGTCCAAGAGACTCAAGATTCTTCTCCAACATCACAGTTCAAAAGCATCAATTCTTCAGCATCCATCCTTCTTTATCCATACATGACTACTGGAAAAACCATAGCTTTGACTTTACGGACCTTTGTCAGCAAAGTAATGTCTCTGCTTTTGAATGTGCTGTCTAGGTTTGTCATAGGTTCTGGTTAGTTATCTATTTTATAATAATAGTACATATACAATCTCAGTCTTCCAGTTCATCTCCCTGTCTTGATGTCCATGCTCACCCGTTCATTCTCTAGGTCTGTGTCCCTATTTCTGCTTTGCAGATAGGTTTACCTGCACTGGTCTCCTAGATTCCACATGTATAGGTTAATATACTATATTTGTTTTTCTTTTCCTCTCCAGGGGTCTCCCAGGTGCCAGACATAAAGATTTTTCTTACAGTGATCCTCTGATTATCTTTACTTCCCCCTACCCATATGTTTTAAGGGAACTTTAGCAAACTGTAGTAATTCACAAATGTGGTGGCCCCATTTGGTTTTTGTTTTGTTTCAATAAATGACGTGGCACCTCCTAGCAGGAAGGAAGCATGGTTTCAACTCTGAAATATTACTGCAGTTGGCCTTTACTTGGCATGGGGGCCTTTCCGATGGGGACCTTATTTAGTCATTCTTTAAACACTTATGGTAGGAAAAGAAAATAAGTGTATGCTTGAATCCAGGGGCTGCACTGTAAGGCAGCTGTTCTCAGAAAGGCACGGCCGGGGAGAAGACAGGGAGGACAAGGCCGGTGCTAGGCCTGGAAACAAGTAGCTGATGGCAGAAGCTTCCCGGCTGCTACAATCAGGGTGGTGGCAGAGATGCTGAACTCCTCCAGGGGCAAGCTAGGGTCCACTCCTGCGGTTACCCTGCCTTCTCGAAAGTCTCTGGGACCACACCACCCCGCAGCAGCAGCACGGTGGTCTCTAACCTCACCACGTCTCTAACCTCGTGTTTCCGAGTCGCCCACGCTCTGTCTCAGCTCTGTTAAGGAGAGAGTTTATGGAAACACGGAGAGCCCTATGTTTGCGTTTAGCCCCGCGCCAGGTCTGAGTGATAATGAAATCTCGTTCCTGCCACGCTGGGGGATTGCAGGGAGCAATCGGAGACTGGTAAACAGAGAAACTTATCGTGATGACTGTACGTGGGTTTTAAAGGGCACGTATGATTAGAAATGGGACTCTAAAATGGCATTTCAAAGCTCCAGACTTATTTCCCTTCCGCGACTCTCGCGTCACATCCACTTAGTTTACAAATACAAGCAAAAGAGTCTTAATTTCAGCGGTGGGAAGCTCCGAAAGAGCTCGGACGAAAGCAGCCGCATGTCCTGTCCTTCTTGGCATTTGAAGAGCCCTGGCCACCAGGGGCGACCGAAGGCGGTGGGAAGCTGCTGAGCCGGCGGGAGGCGAGACAGATGGTGATGGATGTGTCCGACGCGCGGTGCATCCGCTAAGCAGGTGCTCCGGCTCCGGCTCCTGTAGCGCTGATTAATCCAGAGAGTGTCAGCCACCCTCGCTGCAGCCCCTCTCTGTCAACAAGTGCTTCTGAAAGGACAGATTCCAAACTGTAAACAGAACAACTTGTTTTAAAAAATGACAAAAAAAAAAAAAAGGAAGAAAAGAGAAAAGATAGAAAAATGTAAGAAGCAGCAGCAAAGCTCTCAGTCTGTGGCAAGCCTTGTAGTAGCAGGTGGGAATTCTAGACGTCTTTATTCTTGTGGCAAACTGGCTATTATCTGGTGCATTCTGGCACATTCTCTGAGCTAGACAGCTCCAAGGAATCCAGACTCAGCATCATACTATATACTAGGCTTTACGCCAGCACTTTCACTTAAGTATAGGAAGACTGTTAGCAAGACTATTAACATTTTCTTTTCTTTCAACCTGTGAAGTATCATATGCCGTCCACTACCTGTTGTCACTGTTTCATCGCTAAGCCCTGTCTCTCGCGGCCCCATGGGCTACTCTGTCCCTGCCATTTCCCAAGCAGTAATACTGGAGTGGGTTGCCATTTCATTCTCAGAGGATCTTCCCAGCCCAGGGGTTGAGCCCACATCTGTTGCGCTGACAGGTGGATCCTTCACTGCGGAGCCACCAGGGAAGCCCCCATTATTTCTATTTGTTACACAGCTCCGTAGCGGGCAGGGCGGGGGTTGGACCATTTCGTCTCCTAGCACTCCTTGTTGTGAGAAATTAAACTTTTAGGGATCCCAGCCAAAGACAAGGTTATTCAAAGACAATCCCAATAAACCCGACTCCCAGTTTCCCAGCATCTATGGGAAGATTTGTAACCCAAATCTGGTAAATAAAATTGAAATGGAAGTCTGCTGGGAAAGGGGTGGGAAGAAGTAATCTTTAAAATGCTTGCTTTTCTGATGAACAAAAATGGATGCGGTTTCCAACAACTTTTACTCCTTTCATAGTCTCCCTGTCTTGTACTCAGATACAATGGCTGGAGCTGCAGCAACCTTTCTGTGATCAGAAGATAAAGGCTTTTTGAGTGGCAGACACAGTAGACCTGCTAGAGCTGACTCACTGAAATGACAGTAATTGCCTACTTCTCCTGTTGTTGTGGGAGAAAAGCAAAGTCTTGTTTTTTAAAGCCTGTGTAATCAGGTTTTATATCATAGAAAGCTAAACATTTCTTACTCATATGGTGGAAAAGGATGGAACTGTTCTTTATCACTGGAGGGAGATTCGACAATTGCAAGTACCTAGTCTAAGATGTATAACCAAATTGAGATTGACCCAAGTAATTATCACTTTGTGGGGATTTGGGCAAAGCAGATGTGAAATCTTGAAGCAGATGGTGGAGTTCTCCGAATGGGTGGAGATCAAAGTTGAAGCACCACAAAGTCTTTTAGAGATGGATACTCTGGCTATTTAGGTCAGGGTATATAAAAGCAGACTCTGTCTTGGTAGAGATTAACAGATCCAAGAAGGAAGACTGATCTTTAAGAAAAAAAATTGGATTTTACAAAAAGTCTTCATTTTGCAGTTACTCTACAATGCTGACTTATTTTATACTGAACAGAAAAGTGACTCAGCCATACCTATGCAAATACCTTCTCTTATTTTTTGGATTTCTCATTCAGGTCAACACAGAACACTCCCCACGCTGTATGTTAGGTTCTCATTGTGTGCGTGCCACATCACTTCAGTCTTGTCTGACTCTTTGCGGTCCCATGGACTGTAGGGCTTCCTCCGTCCATGGGATTCTCCAGGCAAGAATACTGGAGTGGGCTGCCATGACCTCCTCCAGGAGATCTTCTCGACCCAGGGACTGAACCTGCGTCTCTTACATCTCCTGCTTTGGCAGGCAGGTTCCTTACTGCTAGTGCCACCTGGAAACCCAGGTCCTCATTAGTTGTCTGTTTTATGCATCATAGTGTATGTATGTCAATCCCAATTCATCCCACCCCCCGTTCCCCTCTTGGTCTCCATACACTAGTTCTTTATGTCTGTGTCTTTATTTCTGCTTTGCCAGGAAGTCTGTCATACAGAATGAAATAAGTCAGAAAGAGAAAAAAATATATTGTATATTAACACATATATGTGGAATCTAGGAAAATGGTGTTGGAGAAGGCAATGGCACCCCACTCCAGCACTGTTGCCTGGAAAATCCCATGGATGGAGGAGCCTGGTGGGCTACAGTCTGTGGGGTCGCTAAGAGTCGGACACGACTGAGCGACTTCACTTTGACTTTTCACTTTCATGCATTGGAGAAGGAAATGGCAACCCACTCCAGTGTTCTTGCCTGGAGAATCCCAGGGACAGGGGAGCCTCATGGGCTGCCTGCAATCTATGGGGTCGCACAGAGTCGGACACGACTGAAGCGACTTAGCAGCAGCAGAAGCAGGAAAATGGTGTAGATGATCTTACTGACAAAAGAAGACTGAGCTTCTATGCTAATTTGGCTTCATTTTTCTGGAGGACTGCACTAAAACAAAACAAAGACAAACTGGAAAAAAAAAAATCTTATCTCAGGACCTCAGGGCACGAGTCATTTTCAAGCTAAAGGGAACTCCAGCATCGTCCTGCTATAAAGAGCCCAAGTGTAAAGCCTGCTTCTCATGCCATCCCTCATACTTCCCTCTCTCTGCACCTGGCTCTTGCTTCTTGCCACTTCTGACATTTCCACATTCTCCTGTTTGCACTTCTACATAGCCTTTCTAGGAACGTATTTCTCCCCTCAAGCCTAGTATAGTGCCTCCCTCCAGAAGTACTGCCTCAGTGCTTTGCCTGCTAAGTCACTTCAGGCATGTCTGACTCTGTGTGACCCCCGTGGACTGTAGCCCACTAGATTCCTCTGTCCATGGCATCCTCCAGGAAAGAATACTGGAGTGGGTCGCCATGCCCTCCAACGGTTCTTCCTGACCCAGGGATGGAACCCGCATTTCTGACGTCTGCTGCATCCGGCAGGCGGGCTCTTTACCACTAGCACCACTGGGAAGCCTTTACTCTGCCCGAGTTGGGAATACTGAATCCCACAACAATGAGGGAAGCCAACCAGATGTGCTGGCCTTCATTCAGGCTGGATCTGGATGCCCAGGAGGTGCAGCATTTCTTTTAAACCTTTGTTTATTTGTTGGCTGTGCTGGATCTTTGCTGCTTCATGGGCCTTTCTCTAGTTGGGGTAGGTGGGGGCTACTCTTTAGGTGTGGTACTCGGGTTTCTCATGGTGGCGACTTCTCTTGCTGCAGAGCAAGGGCTCTAAGGCGCACAGGCTTCAGCAGTTGCGGCACTCGGGCTCCAGAGCACAGGCTTAGTAGTCATGGTGCATGGGTAATAAACAGCACAAGTCTTGATCTCAAACTAGGCCGTGTACCCTATTCTCTTCATTAAGATAGCAGTGTCAACTCTGAACCCAGAGAACTGGGAACTCAGACGCTGCTCTCCTCTTTAAGCTGCTCCCCACTAAACACACACACACTCACACATACACACACATACTCACTCACACACACACACTCACACATACACACTCACACACACACACTCACACACACACTCCTCTCTCACTCAGTACACATTGGTGTAACCAGAATAAGATAACAATAGTGAACATATTTGGAAAAAGGAAGGTGAGGGAGGCAGCAGATACTGGTCATAGTGATTCTGCTTGAAAACTGTGAAGATTTTTAACCCCTGGTGCAGTGGAGTTCTAGTCAAGTCTTACACATCTCTCTAGAAAGTTTCATATGTCCATTTCCTCTCTATTCCCTCCTGGCTGTAGGAGGGGTTCATCAGAGGTCTTAGAATTGTCTCAAGTTTCAGGCAGAGCCATTTTTGCAAACTTGTATCTTCTTAGATTCATTCCTTTGAAAATGTAGCTGGACTTTCACCCAGCTCCATGTGCTAGTAATCGGGCCTGGATAGCTTCAGAGATATTATATATTAGAGTCATCAGCCTACTTAATTTTGCTCTCATACCTCTCTCTCAACTTAATTAAAATTACCTTAAAGCTCTCAGATTTCATCTGATCTTTGCCCCTCATTTTATCATTTTATCCCTCTACAAGGTTAGTCTGGACATTTGTCATTCAAAGTCTTTTCCAGTTTCTTCTCTTACAGTTTGAGCTTCATAAATAGTTTTCCAACCCTACAAGGCTCCACATTTCCAGACTCTGTTTCATTCCAACTCATTTCTGCTTGTACACAGGTTAATTTATTCAGCTCATGTCTTTCTTATAACAACCTTCCTAAATTCATAGTAGTAGCTAATATATCATCAATAACAGTTATTTGAAAAAATGTCCCTAGCATTGCAAACTAGGGGAAATGTTCTGTTCTCAGTGTTTTCATTGTTAAGCATGGATCATCTTTTCAGCCTGCTGAACCATGTTCTTCATTTTATGCCCTTACCAATACCACATACATCAAGCTTCTGTCATGTGATACCTTATTTTTGGAAATGATATTCATTTTAATTAGGATTAAGTAAGTTTTGCTGTTAAAGCATACCAACCTTCAAATCTCCATGACTTAACAGAATAAAGGATTATTTCTCATTTAATTCAGGTAAGATACAGATGAAACAACCTTCTTTCTTCCCCAAGTTACACATCTGAAACACACAGTCTTCAAGATCAGCATGGCAAAGGAGGAGAAGAGACATTTTGTCTAGTTTCTTGAAAAGGGAACCCCACCCACACTGTCAGTGGGAACATAAATTGGTACAGCCACTATGGAGACAGTGTTGCTGCCGCTACGTCACTTCAGTGGTGTCCGACTCTGTGTGACCCCAGAGATGGCAGCCCACCAGGCTCCCCCATCCCTGGGATTCTCCAGGCAAGGGCACTGGAGTGGGTTGGAGACAGTGTTGAGGAGACAGTGTTGAGGTTCCTTAAAAACTAAAAACAGAGTTACCATACAATCCTTCAATCCCACTTCTAGGCATATATAGGAAGAAAATTATAATTTGAAAAGATACATGCACCCCAGTGTTCAAAGCAGCACCATTTACAATAGGCAAGGCATGGGAACAACCTAAGTGTCTGTCAACAGAGGAAGGGCTAAAGAAGATATGATAACACAATGAAATATTACTCAGCCATTTAAAAGAAACAAATGATGCCATTTGCAGAATATAGATTAACCGAGAGACTGTCATACTAGGTCAACTAATCCAGGCAGAGGAAGACAAACATCATATAATATTATGTGGAAACTAAAAAGTGATACACATAAGTTTATTTACCAAACAGAAATAGACTCACCACCTTAGGAAACAAACTTAAGGTTACCAAAGGGGAAAGGGGCAAAGGGAGGGATAAATCAGGAGTTTGGGATTAGCAGATACAAACTACTATGAGGAAAGTAGATTTTATAACAAGATCTTACCATATTTCACAGGAAACTATATTCAATATCTTAAACTATAATGACAATAATCTGAAATTCATATCTATTATATATGCAATATATAGGTATGTACTGCTGCTGCTACTGCTACTGCTAAGTCGCTTCAGTCGTGTCCAACTCTGTGCGACCCCATAGATGGCAGCCCACCAGGCTTCCCCGTCCCTGGGATTCTCCAGGCAAGAACACTGGAGTGGGCTGCCATTTCCTTCTCCAATGCATGAAGGTGAAAAGTGAAAGTGAAGTCGCTCAGTTGTGTCTGACCCTCAGCGACCCCATGGACTGCAGCCTTCCAGGCTCCTCCATCCATGGGATTTTCTAGGCAAGAGTACTGGAGTGGGGTGCCTTTGCCTTCTCCAATGTATGTACTACATATTTTATATATATAACTGAATTACTTTACTGTACTCCAGAAACTAACACACTACAGAAACAATTTTTTTTTTACAGAAACAATTTTGAATTAGTCTCTTGACTCAACCTAAAATTTGCTTTTTTTGCACATGTTGATCCTTCAATCTGAAACATACTTGCCCTGACTCTATCTTGAGAAGACATTTTGTGTAACAAGAACACAAAAACTCACAAAAATTGTCTTCTTCAGATAGAGTCAGGGCAAGTATGTTTCAGATTGAAGGATCAACATGTGCAGAGAAAGCGAATTTTAGGTTGAGTCAAGAGACTAACTCAAAATTGTTTCTGATGATGAAAAGATGCATTCCAAGATATCATTATGCTGGACTTCTTTTTGTTCTGGCTTTTAGCAATTTTGAGGACATATAGAATTCATGCGAGGAATGGTATAGGGAGGGACAGAAATACAGTATTTGAAATATTACAAGAACATGTAGTACCTACAGACAGGAACAGAATATTTTTTGTCTAACTTTTGCTTTTTAGTTTTAATTTTCTTTATTTATTTTAAATTGGAAGATAATTGCTTTACAATATTGTGTTGGTTTCTGCCCTACATAGACATAAATCAGCTGTAGGTATACACATGTCCCCTCCCTCTTGAACCTCTCTCTCACCTCCCACCCCATCCCATCTCTGGAGGTCACAGAGCATCAAGTTTGAATTGCCTGCATCATGCAGCAAATTTCCACTGACCATCTAATTTTACACATGGTAATGGTTATGCTTCAGGGCTGCTCTTTCAATTCTTCCCACCCTTTCCTCCCCCGACGCCCTGCCCCCATGTTCACAAGTCCATTTTCTGTGTCTACATCTCCATTGCTGCCTTACAGATAGGTTCATCAGAACCATCTTGCTAGATTCCATATATATGTGCTAATATATAACATTTGTCTTTCTCTCTCTGATTTACTTCACTCTGTGTAATAAGCTCTTGGTTCATCCACCTCATGAGAACTGACTCAAATGTGTTCTTCTTCATGGCCGAGTAATGTTCCATTGCATATATATATATATATATACCAAAATTTTTTCATCCATTCATCTGTCAGTGGACATCTAGGTTATATCCATGTCCTAGCCATTGTAAACACTGCTGCAGTGAACATTGGGGTATGTGTATATCTTTCGATTAAGTTTTCCTAAGTGTATATACCCAGGGATTCTTGGGTCATATGTTAGTTTTATTCCTAGTTATTTTTAAGAAATCTCCATACTGTTATCCATAGTGGCTTTGTCAATTTGCATTCCCACCAACAATGTAAATGGGTTCCCTTTTCTCCACACCCTCTCCAGCATTTATTAGAACTAGAATACTTTAAAGGCCTTCACTTTCAGAGATGAATATATGTGTTTCACATTACTAAGAAAGCAATTTTAATTAATCATTATCTTTCACTTAGTTCTGCCTTCAGGAGGTGCTAAAAGGGCAATCATTATGGATCACCAAGATAGAATGACAATATAATTTATTGACCAAACTTGGACACTTTTGTGAGTCAAAGGCTATGCTGTAAATACAGTAGGGCAACAAGTGTGAACCAATCGTATCCTGGGAAAACAGGGATATATGGTGTCATGGAATTTCTATAAAAATCGTGAAATGTGTCACGTCCATATTTATAATGTAAAAGTAAAAAAAATATGATATTAATAAACAAATAGGTATTCTAATTCTCATAAAATGATCTAATGCACAGTTGATAAATGAAGTTATAAATAAAACATTTGATACCATGGAAAGAGTTCACAATACATTAAGATATGAGAAAGGTTAAAATTTTATTTCTATTTATAGTGTGGAGGAAAACACAGTGTAGACTTTTACAGCTTATTAACATTGTTTAACTTGAGATGCTGAATGGCAGAATGGTGTGTGTGTGGTGGTGGTGGTGTGTACTTTTCCTTTACTTAATCATATTTTCCAGCTTGATTCATTCTTACTAGTCAGCAGTTTAGAGTCCTGTAAAAAATCTTAAAAAGTTACTTGTGGACTTGATCAAGGTTTTTAACTAGTGGATTCAGCTGAAGGGCAGCTCAGAGTCAAAGAATAATAATTCTTCCCGAACGTATAGCACTTTCACTTTAAAGTGCTTTCATGTGCATTATCTGATTTGATCTACTCAACAGCAGACAGGTATTATAATTCTCATTTTACAGTTTCAGATTTGGAATTTCTGAAAGATTAACTTAATTGCCCAAAGTCAAAAAGATGTTTGGAGGTAAGGTGGGAATATAGTTCCTGTCTCTCAATACTGAGTCCAAATTTCTTTCAAAGGTAGATTCTTGGCAACCTCCTGGCTCACTGGTTGTGACCTGAAATTTTATTACAGACAGTGCTGAGGGGCTGCTATTGGGTTAGAGAGGGTCTCTGGAAAATCTTGAAATTTCATATGCACTACTGATGTACTTAGCAGATTGGGTCTTGCCTGATCACCAGAAAAGTAAAACACTGAATTTAATAAAAATTCAAACGCTAGTCACATAATCTGAAGGCTTGATTGTGTCTGAAGGATGTAACGTTTAAGATTTATTTTTCTTCCTGGTAGAATTTACTCCAATTCTATTTTATATAGTTTAAAGTATTAGCTTAGCTTTTCCCCCATAAACAAAAGCACAGGGTCACAAGCCTTCTGTTCATTTATAATGAACTTTCCATCTATTCACGTATCTTAGGAGATGTCCATAAAGAGTGTATGGGTGGCTGAAAGGGGTTAAGCGTCAGTTTGGCTTGTTTGATGGCTCAGCTGTGAAGACCTGGCCTTCAGTGCAGGAGGCACAGGAGATGCCAGTTCGACCCCTGGGTAGGGGAGATCCCCTGGAAGAGGAAATGTCCAGCCACGCCAGTACTCTTGCCTGAGAAACTCCATGGACAGAGGAAACTGGCCGGCTACAGTCCACGAGGTCACAAAGAGTCGGACACGACTGAACGACTGAACAGGCAGGCGCACACGTAAGCATTAATTTAGCCTTTGCATGCCCTCTGCTTATGACTCAGAAATGTGCATCTTCTCATTTGGGTTTGTGAGCAATACTGCTTGTCAGAGCTCAGATCTAGCCAGGAGTATTTAATTAATCAGTTAGAAACATAAAGATCGGCCACTGTTGTTTCTTTGAAAGTTAAATGTTAAATTTGTGAGTGATGGAAAAGAGTTATGGGATAAATTCCTAATATATGTTTCCTGATGCTTATTCTAATGAATATAAAGCTTCCTGACTCCTGTTGATTATGCATATTTTTGAGTTAGAGCAGACACTTAATTTCATATTTAAATAATTGCTTTGAATAATCACAGAATTAAAGGACAGTCACTCACATCTGCATAATTTCTAGTCTTGAAATCTGACAACCTAGTCTCAGAGACCTGGCTTCAATTTATATTGTCGATGTTTAATATTTAGTATTCCTTTGAAATTTATAGCAATTATTTAATAAATTATTCTCAGTAGACCTTATGTCATGTACTTAATAGTTTATGTTGTTCTGAGACCTTATAATTTGCAGATGGCATTTTAAATGGTTGTCTGACCACGGATTCAAGTGGGAAGGGAGAGGACATTGTGAGCTAATTCCAGGGAAGTTTTTCTATTAATTTATGTACTTATTTTTGATATTTTGTTGTCTTTTCATTTGCCAATAGTAAACAAATAAAATCATATTTTGTTTTACAACATGAAGCAAAGATATGTAGATGCAATAGACACAAGTGTATAAATCTTGACTGAGCACCGTGGTTCAAATCTCAGCTTCCCCAATTAGCAAATGAATGAATTAGGGCAAGTTAGACTTACATTTCTGCTTTGATTTCCTAATTTTAAAAAGACCTAGTTTGTGAAGCTGTTCTTCCCATGTGGCGCTAGCAGTAAAGGTCCTGCCTGTCAGTGCAGGAGACATAAGAGACACGGGTTCAATCCCTGGATTGGGAAGATCCCCTGGAGGAGGGCATAGCAACCCACTCCAGTATTCTTGCCTGGAGAATTCCATGAACAGATGAGTCTGGTGGATTGCAGTCCACTGGGTTGCAACGAGTCAGACATGACTTAGCTACTGATGAGCAACAAACGGCTTCTATTATGCTACAACAGCAGAGTGTAAGAGTTGCAAGAGGTATTATATGGCCCACAAACACTAATATGCCTGTTCCTTTATGAAAAAAAAAATATAAATGTTGAATCACTATGTTGTACACCATAGTACACTATGTTGTACTATGAAACTAATGTAACATTGTATGTCAATTATACTTCCATAAGAAAGAAAGGTTTGCTCACCTCTGAAGCCTGGCATGCTGCAGTCCATGGGATCACAAAAAGTCAGACATGACTGAATGACTGAACTGAACTGATCAGCCTAAACTCACTGATTAAAAAAATAGAGAGAACAAAAACTATCAAAAATCTTGTAAAATTTCCAACAGGTAATGATTTTCAAGAAATCAAAAGCATAGAAATAATAGAAGATAATTTTATTAAATTTAAAAATAAAAAGATAATAGTAACAAGAATTATGTTTCCTTTATGATAGAGTACATTGTAGCAGAGGCTTCTTCCAGAGGCTCAGCAGTCAAGAAACTGCCTGCAATGCAGGATTCACAGGAGATGCAGTCTCAGCCCCTGTGCTAGGAAGATCCTTGGGAGAAGGAAACGACAACCCATTCCAGTATTTTTGCCAGAAAGATCCCATGGACATAGAAGCCTCGTGGGATACATTTCTTTGGGTTGCAAACAGTCTGACATGGACTGACACCTTAACACCTCTAGGCTGACACCCTAAGATCTAGAAAGGTAAACACCAATTGTGGGTGAAATATACAATAAAAAAGACTCATAATACTTGCAACCCAGATTTTTAAAAGCTCCCTTTCTGATTGAAATAATTTTATCTGCTGATACTATGCTTAATAGAAGAGAAACCTACAATGCAGAAAGATAGACTAGACAGAAGTTGTAATATTTATTATAAGAATGTCTAGTGGTTAACATAAAATTATAAAAAAAGGAGAAAAAAAGGGAATATAAAGCAAGAGAAACTAAAATAAAATTAAATCATATACTAGCTGTACACTAAATTGTATTGATTGTTGTAGTGCAATAAATGGTCCAAATACTCCAATTAAAATACAAAAAATAATAAAATTGGATTAAAGAAAAAAGGAACACATGCTGCTTACCAGACATGCATTTTAAATGTGAGAGCGTAAAAAATGGCAATTTAATGGATGAAAAACAACATGCCAGGAACTAACTGAAAGTGACCATTGACATTCTAGGAATCAGCAAACTAAACTGGACTGGAATGGGCAAATGTAACTCAGATGACCATTATACCTACTACTGTGGGAAGAATCTCTTAGACGACATGGAGTAGCCCTCATAGTCAACAAAATAGTCCAAAATGAAGTACTTGGGTGCAATCTCAAAAATGACAGAATGGTCTCTGTTTCCAAGGCAAACCATTCAATATCACGGTAATCCAAGCCTATGCCCCAACCAGTAATGCTGAAAAACCTGAAGTTGAATGATTCTATGAAGACCTACAAGACCTTCTAAAACTTACACCCCAAAAAGATGTCCTCTTTATTATAGGGAGCTGGATCAAGAACACCTTATTGCAAAATTCGGACTTAAATTGGAGAAAGTAGGGAAATTCAGTAGACCATTCAGGAATGACCTAAATAAAATCCCTTATGATTATACAGTGGAAGTGACAAATAGATTCAAGAAATTAGATCTGATAGACAGAGTGCCTGAGAAACTACAGCCGGAGGTTTGAGACATTGTACAGGAAGCAGTGATCAAGACCATCTCCAAGAAAAAGAAATACAAAAAGGCAAAATGGTTGTCTAAGGAGGCCTTACAAATAGCTGAAAAGAGAAGAGAAGCTAAAGGCAAAGGAGAAAAGGAAGGATATATGCATTTGAATGAAGAGTTCCAAAGACTAGCAAGGAGAGATTAGAAAGCCTTCTTCAGAGATCAATGCAAAGAAATAGAGGAAAATGATAGAATGGGAAAGACTAGAGATCTCTTCAAGAAAATTAGAGATACCAAGGGAACATTTCACGCAAAGATGGGCACAATAAAGGACAGAAATGGTATGGACCTAATGAAGCTGTAGATATGAAGACGATGTGGCAAGAATACACAGAAGAACTGCACAAAAAGATCTTCATGACTCAGATAACCACAATGATGTGATCACTCACCATGATTCAGACATCCTGGGAATGCGAAGTCAAGTGGGCCTTAGGAAGCATCATTTCCTAAGTGATGGTTAGTGGAGGTGATGGGATTACAGTTGTGCTATTTCAAATCCTAAAAGATGATGCTGTTAGGGTGCTGCACTCAATATGCCAGCAAATTTGGAAAACTCAGCTGTGGCCACAGGACTGGAAAAAGTTAGTTTTCATTCCAATCCCAAAGAAAGGCAATGCCAAATAATGTTCAAACTACCACACAATTGTACTCATTTCACACAGTAGCAAAATAATGCTCAAAATTTTCCAAGCCAGGCTTCAACAGTACATGAACCGTGAACTTCCAGATGTTCAAGCTGGTTTTAGAAAAGGCAGAGGAACCAGAGATCAAACTGCCAACATCCGTTGGATCATAGAAAAAGCAAGAGTCCAGAAAAGCATCTACTTCTGCTTTATTGACTATGCCAAAGCCTTTGACTGTGTGGATCACAACAAACTGTCGAAAATTCTTAAAAAAATGAGAATACCAGACCACCTGACCTGCCTCCTGGGAAATCTATATGCAGGTCAAGAAGGAACAGTTTGAACTGGACATGGAACAATGGATTGGTTCTAAGTTGGGAAAGGAATAAGTCAAGGCTGTATATTGTCACTCACTTATTTAACTTACATGCAGAGTATATCATGAGAAATGCTAAGCTGGATGAGGCACAAACTGGAATCAAGATTCCCTGGAAAAATATCAATAATCTCAAATACCCAGATGATACCACCCTTATGGCAGAAAGCAAAGAAGAACTTAAGAGCTTCTTGATAAAATTGAAAGAGGAGACTGAAAAAGTTGGCTTAAAACTCAACATTCCAAAAACTAAGATCATGGCATCCGGTCCCATCACTTCATGGCAAATAGATGGGGAAATATTGGAAACAGTAAGAGACTTTGTTTTTTAGTGCTCCAAAATCATTACAGGTGGTGACTGCAGCCATGAGATTAAAAGACACATCCTCCTTAGAAGAAAAGCTATGACCAACCTAGATAGCATATTAAAAAGCAGAGACATTCTTTTGCTGACAAAGTCCATCTAGTCAAAGCTATGGTTTTTCCATTAATCTTGTATGGATGTGAGACTTTCTTGGACTATAAAGAAAGCTAAGCACCAAAGAATTGATGCTTTTGAACTATGGTATTGGGGAAGACTCTTGAGAATCCCTTGGACTGCAAGGAGATCCAACCAGTCCATCCTAAAGGAAATCAGTCCCGAATATTCACTGGAAGGACTGATGCTGAAGCTGAAACTCGCAATACTTTGGCCACCTGATATGAAGAATGAAGTTATTGGAAAAGACCCTAATGCTGGGAAGGATTGAAGGCAGGAGGAGAAGGGGACAACAGAGGATGAGATGGTTGGATGGCATCACCAACTCTATGGACATGAGTTTGAGCAAGCTACGGGTGTTGGTGATGGACAGGGAAGCCTGGTGTGCTGCAGTCCATGTGGTCGCAAAGAGTCAGACATGACTGAGTAACTGTACTGAACTAAAAGAGAGTTGGCTTAAATATATTAATAGTTTTGTGTGTGTTCGGTTGCTCAGTCATGTCCAACTCATTGCAGACCCACGAACTGTAGCCTGCCAGGCTCCTCTGGCAAGAATACTGGAGTGAGTTGCCATTTCCTTCTCCAGGGAATCTTCTCAACCCAGGTATCAAACCTGTGTCTCTTGCATCTCCTACATTGGTAGGCAGATTCTTGATCAATAGTGGCACCTGAGAAGCCCATATTAATATATTACAGTCTAAGAGAAAAGTTCTGCTAGAAACAAGGAAGTGGCTTACACAATAATAAGAGGGTTTATCATGTTAAACTTCTATAAAAATATTGCTTTGAAATACATAAAATGAATTTGTAAGAACTAAAAAAAAAAAACAGAAAAATACTGTGTGGTAGAAGAGTATTAGTACACTTTATTGAATAAGTGATAGAACAAGTAAACAAACAAATGGTAATCTTTGTTAAACATTATCTTAAAAAGATCTGTAGGAAATATACTTAATAGTAAAATCTTAAAAGCTTCCACCCCAGAGACTGGGTCAGCAAAGCAGACTTACTATCATCACTACTGAAGTTACTTGCCAGTGCAATGAGGTAAAGGGAAAGGAATTCAAATGTAAGGATTGGAGGGAAATTACAACTTTATTTACAGTTGACATAATTGTTTACAATTACATAATTGTAATTCAAAAAATCTACAAAATATTAAAACTAATAAATAAATATATCAAAGTTGCTTGGTAGAGGGGTCTTATAAAACATTAATTGTATTTCTCTGTACCAGTAACAAAAGAAAAGGAAATAAAATTTGAATAATGATACTTTTTATGCTGGCTGCTAAACATCCAATCCTTAGTAATAACTCTAATAAAAGATTTCAAGACGCCTACTCTGAAATCTACAAAACTATGGAAAAATTTTAAAGAATTAAACAAACAGAGCCACATTATGTTTATAAATTATAATAATGGGCTTCTCTGGTGGCTCAGATGGTAAAGCATCTGCCTACAATGGAGGAGGTCTGGTTTCAATCCCTGGGTAGGGAAGGTTTCCTGGAGAAGGAAATGGCAACCCAGTCCAGTATTCTTGCCTGGAAAATAGCATGGACAGAGGAGCCGGTAGGCTACAGTCCATGAGGTCGCAAAGAATTGGATACAACTGAGCAACTTCACTTTCTTTCTTTCTTTCTTTACATAGGTACTAATTCTCTCTAAATCGATTTATGTGTTAAATACATTTCCAATTAGAAAAGATTCATTATATTATTATATAATTTTTTGTGTGTTAGGGAAGAGTGAAGAAAGTTTATGTTTTAAAATGTATACAGAAATAAAAAGAGACAAGAATATCCAAAACAATCTTGAGGAAAAACAGAGTTAAAGAAATCGCAAAACCAGAAAGCAAGACATTACAATGTCATAGAAATTCATATAGAGCTTTTAAAAACAGACCACTGGAACAGATTAGAGAGATCATAGTCATAAGTTTATCTCATATGAAACAAGATAACACTATAGCTAATAGGGAGAGAATGATAATTTTAATAAATGATGCTCAGTTAACTGATACCCATATACAAAAAATGTAATGTTGACTTTATCTCACATTAAGTGCTAACATCAGTTCCCAGTAAATTGTAGATCTACATTTGAAACGCAGAACAATAAAGCTTTCAAAAGGAAAAGAAATGCATTAGTGACCTTGAACTAGGACAGAAAAGCAGCAGCCAAGAAAGGAAAAATATTAATAAATTAATCTCAATTAAAATTTAGAAGCAGTGTTTATTAGAAGAAACTATTCAAGAGTAAAAAGTCAGAGTAAGGGAAGATATCTACAATAGGAAAAAACCACAACGACAAATGACCCAGGCAGAATATATAAAAATAATCAATAACAGGAGAAAGCTAATTAAGTTTAAACTGGAAAAAAGACTTGAACAGATAGTTCACAAAAGAGTACATCAAAATTGTATGTAAACATATGGAAATGTACTCGACGTCATTAATCATCAGGGAAATGTAAATAAAACTATAACACAAGACTACTGCCCATGCACGGAACAAATGACAAACTGATATCAAGCAGGGCTGAGGGTGAGGTGAGACATCTAAGGTGCAAATTTTAAGGAAGAGCATACTTTTATATTTGATCAATGCACAGTCTGCACAGATCTGAAGGTGAGTGCCTCCTTCCCTTTTGTGCTCTTGGCATCTAAATCTTAAGGAGAAACCCTCTTAGGTTCATGCAATAGGTTGAGTAGAGAGCTCAATAGAGCTCAATAAGAGTGAGCACTTCCTTCAGTTTTCAACCCTACTTGCCTCTACCCGCTGGTGACCCTGATGCTGAGCACTGTGAGGATAGGAATCAGTGGAAGTATTTCATTGGCACAACCACCTTGATAGAATTGTTGACATATTTGCTAAAGATACATGTCTGCATACCTGTGACATAGCTAGTCTGTGCTGTGCTCAGTCACTCAGATGTGTCCAGCTCTTTGCGACCCCACGGAATGTAGCCCTCCAGGCTCCTCTGTCCACGGGGATTCTCCAGGCAAGAATACTGGAGTGAGTTCCTATGCCCTCCTCCAGAGAGCTAGCCTACCTTTTGTTATTATATTCAAGACAAACTAATTCGTGTTTCTCAAACGTCAAGTGTGAGGATTCTCATGACAGCAAAATTTCTAAAACAAAATGTAATGTTTCCAAAAAACAAATGTAATATTGATCAAGAGAAGAATATGTAAATACTCTTTTGTGTGATAGTTCAGTGGAATAATATTCAATGATGAAAAATAAACAAAATGCAACTAGACGTGGCATCATATGTAATCAGTCTCACAAATACAATGTTGAGTGAAAACAGTCAAACACAATGGATCATATTTGTTGATTTAGACTAATTTTAAAAGAAGGTGCAATATATTGGTAGGATTAGAATTCAGAAAAGTGACTACTTTGGGAAAATAATTTACTGAGAAGAGGCACAAAAGGTACTTCTGAAATGCAAGTGATATCATATAAATTGACCTGAAGATGATGAAAACTGTGAACATTTAGTCAGCTGTGCACTTATTATTGGGACAATTTGTGTTATTGTTCCTTGCAGGTCTATCGATTCCGGCTTCTTATACTTGAAACTCCGTCATTAGGTGCATGGGGGTTTAGGATTTGTATGCCCTTTTTATGGCCTGTAACCATCATGAAATGATGCTCATTATTTTCAGTAACGCTATTTACTTTAATATTAAAAATAGACAACCTTGATTTCTTTTGGCTGTTATGAGCGTGATACATCTTTTCCATCATTTTATTTTTAACCTGTTTGCTTCTTTAAAGTGTGTTTCTTGCAAGGAATCTATAGTAAGTTTTTGATGTGTTGTTAATTTAACAATTTCTGCCTTTTTAATGGAATTTTTAGATGATTTACATTTAATATGATCATTTATATGATTGTGTTTACCATCTTGCTATTATTTTTCTACCTGTCTCATTATGTTCTTTATTCTACTTTCCCTGTTTGTCGCACTTTTATGGATTAATTGAATATTGTGTTTTTATTATATCTTTATTTACTCACTACTTAACTAATATCAACATAGTACTTATTCTTGTTAGTATATCAGAGGCACTTTTAGGGTTTATTAGGGTTTATACATCTTTATTTACATATGTTTAACTGATCAGTTGAGTCTAAACCCTACTAAAATTACTTCTCATGTAATAGAAAACTCAAACAAAAATATACTATAAATTTTCCTCTCCTGGTTGTTGTGCTTTTGCTGTCATGCATTTTATTGCTACATATATTATAAACCCCACAACCCTATTTTTGCCTTAAGATTCATGCAAATTTTATAAATATATTTACTCTGGTAAAATGTTTGCTAAAATGAGAGAAAGCTTTAATATTACATATATCTAAAGTTAAAATCAATTTTATTAAATATCCATTGTGGTTAAAATATTTTAAAATTCTAAGAAAACCTGTTGTTTTGTTGCTAATTCATGTTCCACTCTTTTGTGAGCCCATGGATTGTAGCCCTCCAGGCTCCTCTGTCCGTGGTATTTTTTCAGGCAAGAATACTGGACTGGTTCTCATTTCCTTCTCCAGGGGATCTTCCTGACAGACCCAGGGATTGAACCCATGTCTCCTGTTTGACAGGTAGCTGCTTTACCACTGAGCCACCAGGAAAGCTTAGAAAAATCAGCAAATACTTAAAACTGAATCACATAATCAAATGAAAACCCTACATGTGAAAACAGATAGTTTGCCAACAAAACAGCTACAATTCTAACAGAAGCCCAACTACACATATCAGAAAACAAAGTACTAGTCAGAAACAAAGGAACTAGGAATTCAGTTCAAGGAGTAAGAAATAGAAGTTAGTAAACCCAAATAAAGCAGCAAAAATCGTTGATAAAAACAATGAGAAAAAGTAAAAACCAATTGAAAGAAAAGATTTGAACATAAAACTAAAGACTAGTTTCTAAAAGAACACTATAGACAAAATCTGAGAAGTATGATAAAGAAAAAGAAAGATGAAAAAAACACTGAATGTAAGGTAGGTAAACCAATAAATTTAACAGGTTATAAAAGTTTTGAAAGGGTATGATGAAATATACATGATTAAATCCAAAAAACTTGATCAAATGAACTAATTTTCAAAATATATTAAACACTAGATTTTGATGAGGAAAATTTAAAAATCCATTAGATTATATTTTTAATATATTGAAATGGAATCCCAAGCCTTACCCCCCACCAACATGACAAAAAAAGTAAAAAATTTTAAATTCAACAAGATAGATGTTATTGTGGCTGTGGAGTAACAGGTAACTTCATGTATTTATGGTGGAAGTGAGAGTTGGAAGTCATGGTTTTAGAAAATAATCTGTTATTTGAAATAAAATCAAATACACATATACTTAAATGGCATTGTATATAAAAATATGGAAGGCTTCCCCCCTGGTTTAGCAGTAAAGAATCTGCTTTACTGGAGAGATGCAGGACACGCAGTTTTGATCCCTGGATTTGGACAACCCCCTGGAGGAGGGCACAGCAACCCATTTCAATATTCATACATCCATACATGACTACTGGAAAAACCATAGCTTTGTCTGTATGGACCTTTGTCAGCAAAGCAATGTCTTTGCTTTTTAATACGCTGGTCGGTCATATCTTTTGGTCATAATATCTAGGTTGGTCATAGCTTTTCTTCCAAGGAGCAAGCGTCTTTTAATTTCATGGCTGCAGTCACCGTCCACAGTGATTCTGAAGCCCAAGAAGATAAAATCTGTCAGTGTTTCCATTTTTTCCCATCTATTTGCCATAAAGTGATGGGGCCAGATGCCATAATCTTAGTTTTTTGAATGATGTTTTAAGGCAGCTTTTTCATTCTCCTCTTTCACCCTCATCAAGAGGCTGTTTAGTTCCTCTTTGCTTTCTGCCATTAGAGTGGTTTCATTGGCATATCTGAGGTTATTGAGATTTCTCCCAGCAATCCTGATTCCAGCTTAAGAGTCATCCATCCTGGCATTTCACATAATGTACTCTGCATATAAGTTAAATAAGCAACAAGACAATATACAGCCTTGAAGAACAAGATTATTTATAATATGTAATGACTGAAAAAAGTTCAAAGCTCCTTGTTTTTCTCAGATGATAGATGAAATCTCTACAGAAGATTATTTACGAGGATGAACAAGCTCAGCAAGAATATTAGATTAGTATATAATATAATATAAAATAATCTTTGAAAATAATCAGAGTCCTATAGATTAGTGACAACAATAAGTTATGCAATTAGAAAGATTACATCTTATGGTTGCTGGGAGTGGGAGGGATATTTTGGGAGTTTGGGATGGTCATGTATACATTGTTATTTTCAAAATGGAAAACCAACAAGGACCTATTGTATAGCACAGGGGAAAAACAAGGATTACATATTAAACATCAAAAATAAATCAGGTAATGACCTTGTAATATATTTAACAAAACTATGAATGACCTTTCAGAGTAAAAATATAAAATTTAACTAAAGGGCTTTTAAAAAGACCAAAACAAACATAGATCTATACCATAGTAAATTGGAAGAATCAATATAATAAAACAGTCAATTCTTACTATATTATTCCAAAAGTTAAAAGCAAACTTAATTATTTTTAAATGTCAAAAGGGTTTTTCTTAGGATTTAAGAATCTATTCCTAAAATTCATATAAAGAAGCACCTAAAAAAACAAGCACCTAATATGCTCTTAAAACAGTGAAAAGGTTAAATATGTTAAATGTGTATGATGCTCAATCTCTCAATTTATCATGTTACATCAGGATTTTTCAACATTGATACTTGTAACATTTTGGACCAGATAATTCCTTGTTGGGGGCAAAGTGTCCTATGCATTATAGAATGTTAGGTATTATCCTTGGCTTCTACTTCTGCAGTAATGACAACCAAAAATGTCTCCAAACATTGCCAAATGCTCCCTGAGAGGGGGAAATCACAGCATCACTGTGCTGTGGGGCTGCACTAAGTCTCTACAGTTGTGACCAACTCTTTATAACCCCATGACTGTAGCCTGCCAGGCTCCCCTGTCCTTGGGATTCCCCAGGCAAGAATAGTGGAGTGGATTGTCATGCCCTCCTCCAGAGGATCTTTCCAACTCAGGGATCAAATGCTAGTCTCTTAAGCCTCCTGCACTGGAGGATTCTTTACCATGAGCTGCTGCTGCTGCTGCTGCTGCTAAGTCGCTTCAGTCGTGTCCGACTCTGTGCGACCCCATAGACGGCAGCCCACCAGGCTCCCCCGTCCATGGGAGTCTCCAGGCAAGAACACTGGAGTGGGTTGCCATTTCCTTCTCCAACACAGGAAAGTGAAACGTGAAAGGGAAGTTGCTCATTCCTGTCTGACTCTTTGCAACCCCATGGACCGCAGCCCACCAGGCTCCTCCACCCATGGGATTTTCATGAGCACAACCTGGGAAATAATTAAGACCATTTAATACTAACATAAGTGTGGACAAGCAAATTAATTATCATTACAAAGAGGAAAGAAGAATCAGACCAACCTGCAGAGGAATTTGGGATATATAGAAGTGTTATTACAAGTTAATGGGGAAAATTTAGAGAGAATACTGCAACAATTAGAAATTTATAGAAAATGATAAACCAGAATTGAAAGAGACACATGTACCCCAATGTTCATCGCAGCACTGTTTATAATAGCCAGGACATGGAAACAACCTAGATGTCCATCAGCAGATGAATGGATAAGAAAGCTGTGGTACATATACACAATGGAGTATTACTCAGCAGTTAAAAAGAATTCATTTGAATCAGTTCTGATGAGATGGATGAAACTGGAGCCGATTATACAGAGTGAAGTAAGCCAGAAAGAAAACACCAATACAGTATACTAACACATATATATGGAATTTAGGAAGAGACACAGATGTGTATAACGGACTTTTGGACTCAGAGGGAGAGGAGAGGGTGGGATGATTTGGGAGAATGACATTCTAACATGTATACTATCATGTGAATTGAATCGCCAGTCTATGTCTGACGCAGGATGCAGCATGCTTGGGGCTGGTGCATGACAGATGTTATAGAATTAAAGATTTAAAAAAAAAAAAAAGAAAATGATAAATCACATAGATTTCTGACTTCTAAATCCTTGGTTGTTTAAAAAAATATGTAAAGATTTGAATATAAAATTAAAGCAGTACACAAACATTAACCAGTATTTTCATTTCTATAAAGCAACACTTCAGACATATATTTAAGAAGACATTTAAAAATATATTTACTTTGGCACAGTCTGTCATTGCAAAAATATGCAAACGGTTTTACTCTCCATCATTAAGAGAAATAAACTTCATATATCATTCAATACTATGTATCTGTTAAAATGAAGTGACTGGATCTGAAATTATCACCATGAATAAACCTCAAGCATATAATACCAAGAACAGAAAGCAAGTTGCAAAGTGATATACTTCATAGATTAAGATATTTTATATTTAAAATGTTAAAACCTTCCAAACAATAATGTATATTGTATTTAGTTGCCAACAAATGTATTAAATATATAGAACCCTAAAGGGAAATTTCTTACCTTTCTGAGAAGGGAGGGAAGGCAATTGAGATGATATGGGATTTTAATTACATGCTTATGTAAGTCTATAATTTTAAAAAAAGTCCTGAATAAAAGGTGGCAACATTTTGATAGATGTTAGTACTTGACATCAAACATTAAAATTTATATTTCTATATATGAAAATGTGCTGTTAAAAATAAAAAAGAATTACTGGTTCTGTCTGTCATATTGATCAAATTTATTTTTAATGTCTAATGGAAGGAAAGCTATGACAAACCTAGACAGCATATTAAAACGCAGAGACATCACTATGCCAATAAATGTCCATGTAGTCAAAGCTATTTTTTTTCCAGTAGTCATGTATAGATGTGAGAGCTGGACCATTAAGAAGGCTGAGCACCAAAGAATTTATGCTTTCCAATTGTGCTGGAGAAGACTCTTGAGAGTCTCTTGGACAGTAAAGAGATCAAACCAGTCCATCCTAAAGGAAGTCAACCCTGAATATTCATTGGAAGGACTGTTGCTAAAACTGAAACTCTAATACTTTGGCTACCTGATGTGAAGGGCTGGCTCGCTGGGAAAGACCTTGATTCTGGGAAAGGTTGAGGGTAGGAGGAGAAGGGCATGACAGAGGATGAGATGGACTCAGTGGGCGTGAGTCTGAGCAAACTTGAGGAGATGGTGAAAGGCAGGGAAGCCTGGCGTACTGCAGTTCATGGGGCCGCAAAGAGGTGGACATGGCTTAGTGACTGAACAACAACAAAGGGATAAAATTAAATCTATCTATAGAAATAAAAAAGTAATTAAAATGAGTAACTGAAAGGCCATTCATAACCTCCAGTGATGTCTTGCCATCTGCATTCTTCCCCCTATAAAACTGTCCTTGCACGAAGGCAGGATGTTCTCTGGTTTTACTAATAGAATTTCCACATGCCTCAATATGAACTGATGACATGTGGATTTGCCTTTTCTTGTTTTGAAGAGATTTGCTTGCAAGATCATTATCACAACACATGCACTCAAAGCCTTTTTCTGTTTTGTTGTGTGACTTTTAAGCTAGGATGAATTAAAATTTAATTTCTATGTTACAGATAATGGGTAAGTCAATGCTATTTTACTTCCTGTTATTTAATGAGCTTTCCCTCTCTTCTCTCTTCACTTTTCCCTTTTCTCACCTCAACCCATTCCTCTCTGTTCTCATTCGCTTTCACATCCTTTCACCAGCCTTGTCTCTCTCTTTCAAAGCCAAAATAATGAAGCATATTATTCTCATCTGGGTCTCTCCCCATGTCTCTATTTCCAGAACAGATTTAACTTTAACCAGTGGGTCATTGATTAGCTGTTCACGCAGCCATACTGGATCTTTATTGCTCTGTTCATTTATCTTATTCAGAGGAAATGGGATTAGTTCTACTTTAATTGTGTCATCTCTAAAGATAACAAGAACTCGTTTAAGGTTTGGGGAAAATATATAGTGGATCATGGATAATATTTGAAAATAGTTTTAAAAATATTGCAACAGGAGGCCTCCAACTTCCTTAACATTTTTTTATATTGAATCAAAAACAAAATAAAATAAGAAAAAACAGAGTACTGTTTATCTTGCTTTCCACAGTCTGAGTTAACACCTCCTTATTCATTAAGTAGATGCAGACACAGACTCTAGTTGATGTCTCCTGTTTGTGGGTTGTTTTTTTTTTTTTTTCTATTCAGGCTCCTCTTCTAAATCTCATATCCACTCAAATTGTTGTCACTCTGTTTTGGAGCTTCTCTTTCTTTATATTATTTTCCAACTCAGATCTATAAACAGTAGGCAATGCCGTACCATTTACAAGTATGAAATGTCTGACTGAAGTGAACCCAATTCACCACTCTCTTAGGAGATGCTCTGTCTCCATTGGGTACAGATCAGGTTTGAGTGCGGTCTGACAATGAGAGAGTCATTGCCACAGCCTCTGTGAAAGTACTTGTAATCCACCCAGAGTCTGAACTGTCTTTGTCTCTCTGAGAAGCAAAATGCAGCCAATGAGTGTTCATGCTGCAACTTTATGATAGGATTCCTGCCCAACAGAGCTCTATCGCTATGGAGACCAAGGCCTCTACTCAGTGTTCCTAGAGACAGCAGCAGAAGCAGTAGAAGAATCATGGCCGTTGAGAAAGATCTGATGCCAAACTTACAGAAAGCCTGGAAGTGAGGCTAAATCCATCATGTGTTTCATTTCTCCCCATAAAACACTGAATAAACCTTTTGTGATATGCTGGTGAGTCCTTATCTGCAGTCAGAGGATGTTACCTTTTTTGATTCTCTCTCTCTCTGTTAAGCTCAGTCATGTCCAACTCTTTGAGACTCTATAGACTATAGCCCACCAGGCTCCTCTATCCATGGGATTTTTCAGGCAAGAATACTGGAGTCGGTTGCCCTTTCCTCCTCTAAGGGATCTTCCCAAACCAAAGATTGAACCTGCATCTCCTGATTTTCCTGCGCTGCAGCCAGATTCTTTACCACTCAGCCACCAGGAAAGCCATAGCATTTTATATCACAAATTGCAGATTCAGTTTTCAAATTCAATTACCACAGAAACAGCTCACCAAAAAACTTCATAGTGTTTGAAAAGAAAGACAAGTAACACCCAGGTTTATAAAAACATATATAGATACCAAGTATTTTAGCCTTGGCAAAAATTGAAAATAGTCAATTCCAGCTCTGGACTGGGGTAAGAGTCAGGGAGAAGGTTTTGGGTGAAAAGACATAAGACAGACTTGGATTTGTGTGTTCTCTGGAACAGTATTCCAAAATGATCCTCTATGAGGGACACTTCTTTGTGTGGGTAAACAATTAGACTTGGGAAAGGGCTTCCCAGATGGCCCTAGTTGTAAAGAACCTGCCTGCCAATGCAGGAGACATAAGAAATGGATGTTTTTAAAGAAGCTGCCGGCCAATACAGGAGGCATAAGAGATGCATGTTGGATCCCTGGGTCGGAAAGATTCCCTGGAGGAAGGTATGGCCACCCACTCCAGTATTCTTACTTGAAGAATCCCATGGACAGTGGAGCCTGGTGGGCATAGGGTCACAGAGTCAGACATGACTGCCGTGACTTAGCACTCAGGGGACTTGGGAAAAACTGCATAATTCTCCTCATGCCTACAGATTTTTGAGGCATACTGGCACATCTAAGATTCCAGAAATAAAGAAGTTGTTTACTTTATTTAGTTAGCACTCCTCAGCTTTGACCACAAAACGCTTTCCTTAAGAATCCTTATTAACAGTGCTTGGAACTTTCATTTCACATATTCACTTTGCAAAACAGTGATGCAAAATAAACATACTTCAAATTGTGGAGAACATACCATTGACAATATGACTCATACCTCAAGATAAGCTCTTCCCATGAACATCCACAGACATTTACAAAACATGTTTTGTAGCCAGCCTATTTAGAACCTTGGTATTCCATATATGCTGCTTAGAACAGCATCATGGCACCCTCCCCCACCCCCTCCACCCATTAAGCTTGTTAGAAATGCAGAACTCTGGCCCTGCCTCAGAGCTATTGAATCAAAATCTTGCATCATATACGGGAGCCCCAGTTGATTCCTGTTCACACACACACAAAAAAAAGTTGGAGGAAAACTGTTTTAGGAGACATTCATTCTAAAATACACGAATTCTATCCCTTTCTGCATAAAGATCGGAAAACGAACTAGAATGAACACCAAGGTTCATGACATTTATATTTTTCAAGTTGAACACTGAACAATTTTAGAGAGAAAAAGGTGTTAAAATATCATGTCAACCTTGAATAGGTGGCCGATTTGAATGAACACATATTAGGATTGAATTTGAATCAAAATAACTAGGTTGGTATGTATTATGAAACGTGGGGATAGCAGGAGGCACCGCAAAACCAAAGCAAAGATTCAACTCTCACCCATTTAGGACTTAAAGCAATTTACTTGTGAGAAAGGAAAGGTATTTAATAGCATATATGCAATATGGTCAAATTGACACATTATATGCAGAATCTACATGATTTTTTAATTTTTATTGGAACATAGTTGGTTTGCAATATTGTGTTAGTTTCAGGTATACAGAAAAGTGATATATATATATGTGTGTGTATATATATTTATATATTGCTTTCGTTGTTGCTCTTGTTTAGTTGCTAAGTCATAGCCAACTCTTTTGCAACCTTATGAACTATAGCCTGCCAGCCTCCTCTGTCCATGGGCTTACCCAGGCAAGAATACTGGAGTGGGTTGCCATTTCTTTCTCCAGGGAATCTTCCCAACCCAGGTATCTAACTTATGTCTCCTGTATAGGCAGGCAGATTCTTTCCTACTGAGACACCAGGAAAGCCCATATATATATATACATACACAATATGTGTATTGTTGTAGTTATTATTGTAGTAGTTGTTATTATTTAGTCCATAAGTCATGTCTGACTCGTGATTTTATGATCTGCAGCTGCCAGGCTTCCCTGTCCTTCACCATCTCCTGGAGCTTGCTCAAACTCATGTCCATTGAGTCGGTGATGCCATCCAACCATCTCATTCTCTGTCATCCCCTTCTCCTCCCCTCTTCAGTCTTTCCCAGCATCAGGGTCTTTTGCAAAGAGTCAGCTCTTCACATCAGGTGGCCAAAGTATTGGAGAGTCACCTTTGGTATCAGTCCTTCCAATGAATATTCAGGGTTGATTTCCTTTAGGATTGACTGATTTGATCTCCTTGCTGTCCCAAGGACTCTCAAGAGTCTTCTCCAATACCACAGTTCAAAAGCATAAATTCTTCGACGCTCAGCCTTCTTTGTGGTCCAGCTGTCACATCTGTACATGACTACTGGAAAAGCCATAGCTTTGACTAGACAGACATTTGTTGGCAAAGTGATATCTCTGCTTTTTAATATGCTGTCTAGGTTTGTTATAGCTTTTCTTCCAATGGGCAATCATCTTTTAACTTCATGGCTCTCTCTATATATTCTTTTTTAGATTCTTTTCCATGAAAGATTATTTTAAGATATTGAGTAGAGTTCCCTGTGCTATACAGTAGGTCCTTGTTGGTTAACTATTTGATATATAGCAGTGTATACATTTTAATGCCAAACTCCAAATTTACCCCCTCCCCTTCCCCTTTGGTAACTGTAAGCTTGTTTTCTATGTCTATGAGTCTATTTCTGTTTTTTTTTTTTTTAAATAAGCTCAAGTGTATCATTTGTTTTTAGATTTCATGTATCAGCAATATCACATATTTGTCTTTGTCTGACTTGCTTCAGTTTAGCATGATGATCTCCAGGTTGCAGAATCTTCATTTCATTCACATTCTTGTAAGAGGACCTAACACCAAGTTTGGAAATATTTGAATTGAAACGACTATTGCAGCATTTATTCATTTACTCATTCACTGACTCATTGATTCATTTTGCACACATGCTCCTTGAGTAGTATACTGTCCTCTGACCGATGAGAAATTTCCTCTCTCTCTTTCATGCTCATGCTTCGCTGTGTCCAACTCTGCAACCCCATGAACTGTGCAGCCTGCCAGGCTTCTCTCCGTGGGATTTACTAGGAAAGAATACTGTAGATGGGCACATAATCCAGCATACTAGATGTATTAGAAATAATCTACCATTTTGAATACATGCATATTATAAGGTTAGAGCAAGGAGTTTCATTAATCAGAAACATACATGGCAAATGTTAGGTACCAGAGGATTTGGGATTTGGATTAAGGATTTGGAAAAAGCCTCCACCTCATTGTTTATCTGTGCATTTTCATATTCTTGGGAGTTAGTGGAGAATTAATATACTATATAGGTTAGAGGATGGACTAAGATTGCCACGTCTCTGTTGTTAGTCCTTTTTGACTTACTGCTTTCCTCATTAAATTACTGTTCAATGATTTTTCTGAACAATAGCTCTCTGAAAACGATAGCTTCCCAGTGAAAGGGCTCAGAGTTCTTACCTCTGATGTCAGGAATAAGAGATCTTGCAGAAATAGTTATGAGTGATTTAAGGGTAAAAAATATCACAATTTAAGAAGAGAAAGGCATCTTTGCAAGCAGTCAAGCTAATGGAAATATTTGAGCCAGAAAACGTGTGTGTGCAGATGAGTGTGTATGCATGTGTGTGTATGTATGTTACTTCAAACAACTTGGAAGACTCAGTATCATTTTATTAATTTTACAGTTGAGAAAAGATATGCCCAGAGAGGTTAAGCCCAGAGCCAGTAGCAGTAGAATAAGAAAGCAAAATGTAAAGCTAGGCTCTTAACCTTTATTCCAAAGTTTCTTAACCTCAGCACCACCACCGTTTGGGGCAGGATGACTCTTCATTGTGGGGGATAATTCTGTGCATTGGAGAACATTTAGAAACATTTGTCCCTCTACCTACTGAATACCAGTACACATCTATCCCCTTCCGTTTATCCCCCAGTTGTGGTAGCCAGAAATATCTCCAGACATTGCCAGATGTCCTCCGGAGGAAAATTATCCCACTTAAAAATGACTGTCCTATTCATAGTAAGTCCTGGGATCCTGAATGTGTAAGCATTTTATGATAAGTCATCTAATGAACATGGGCCACTGTTAAACAGCTTCACTAATGTTGATGGTTTAGCAGGTTGCCTATGGTTGCTTTCATTTTGTTTTAGGAAACTTATTTGTCCTCATTTTTAGCCATGTAGTTCTGGTGAAGACAAATAATTATATTTTTCCCCTGCCATCTCCAAGTCTCATGACCGAAATATTACCAAAGGGAGAATCAGGGTCTTTTCCGGTTCCTTTCCTCCTTGGTGAAGACGGTTTGTGTGAGAGCTAAGGATCAGCCTGGGAAAGATTTGCCTCAAGAATGATGTCAGTGGGCAGAAGTAAGAACTTATGGCTTTCATATCCCAGGGTCTACCATCCTTCTACTTAATATCCTGTGGCTTTGTGGTTTATCTCCACCTTGACTCTGTAGGCTATTCACGTTTTTTTTCAATAAAACTTTATTTATACTTAAACTAGTTTGGGTTTGCTTTCTGTCACTTATAACCAAAGAATCCTTGCTAACAGAATTGAATAGACAAGGGACTCTAAATGCCATAACTTTAAGGAACAAACATGCTCCTATCCTCAAATCCCACCTCAACCGCCTTCCCCATCCAATATAAACACTTAGACCAGAAAACCAACTAACAGTCAGCCCTTTCCTACTTTAAAAATGATCCCATATTACTCAAGGAAGTCTTGCAAGGTCCCCCAGTTTTGGTTTAAGAGTTGCTCCCTAGACTGAAGGTAACAAAAATATAAGGAAAGGGTCATTTAAGATAAATTTGATGGATATCTGTGTTAAGTGTAGAAAAGATCTATTTATTTATAAAAATATTACTAGTATTATAATCATATTTGTTAGGATTTAAAAAAAAAATAACAAATGATTCACTCAAGAATGGCCCCAAAGGTACAGAATGTGATGTCTGACACACGGAGAACAGACCGTGTCAATAACCCAGTAGGAGATGATTAGGTTATAAATCAAGGCACTTTCTATGGAGATAAAGTAGCAGGGTGATGTGAAAGACAATATTTAAGTACATGGTGATAAAAGGTGTCATGGAATGGAATGAATGACCCCTGCTGGAGCGGAAGTGCAGGGAAGTAGTTATAAATACAAGGTGGCTATAATGGTGTATAGGAGAATTTTCTTAAGCTTTGCAGGGGGAAGTTAGAAAGTGAACTGTTTTGTCATATTCATTTTAAGGGTTTGACATGATTCTGTGTTGGAAAAAAACCTTAATTCTGGAAAATCAAGAGTGTATTCTAAACATAACCCCTTCAAAAAGGAGCCAGGAGAACAATTATTTTGCCTTCTTGAAGTTCATGATTAAAAAAAAAAAGTATAAGGATTCTCAATTTTCTTTTTACATGGTGCAGCTTTATTTACAGGAACAGGCAGGAAATCAAGCCAGGCTGAGCAGGAATAACATTTTGTATGAGAAATTTCAGTATTATATCTCATTAGAACCAAGGCATGATTGAAAGAGTAAATAAGGAGAAAGGGGAGGGGGGTGGAGAAGAAGGTAAAGAGGAATAGAAAGAAAAAGAAAAAAGACAAGACAAAAGGGAAAAGGAGACAGAAGAAGAAATGGGCAGTTCCCATCATCTGTGAAGCCAGGCCAAGGGACTATGATAGAGTTTTTTTTTTTTTTTTTTCTTGAAATGTCAACATACTTTTCCTTACCTCTCAGCTTCAACTTTTTCCTGTCTATGCTCTAGGATACAATCTCATTCTTCATTTCATTGAATAAAAACCCTTCCTCCCTTCCTGCTCCCATCCTAAAAGATATTAAAGATCAAATTAAGCTTGTCCTTTCCTTGGAATCTAGCAGCTGAGTTCTACACTGGAAATACAGGGCCATTTGAGTTTGGGTGTAGATGCTCCTTATTTAAGCAAACTAATTCCGATTGCCTTTCTATTATGGACCTCATCTGGTATGGATCTGAACCTTACTTTTTTTTTTTTTTTTTCAATTTTTTGGCTGCGGCACGAGGTAGGCATGTGGGATCTCAGTTCCCTTCAGTTCAGTTCAGTCGCTTAGTCATGTCCGACTCTTTGCAATGCCATGAATCACAGCACGCCAGGCCCCCCTGTCCATCACCATCTCCTGGATTCAGCCAAACTCATGTCCATCAAGTCAGTGATGCCATCCAGCCATCTCATCCTCTGTTGTCCCCTTCTCCTCCTGCCCCCAATCCCTCCCAGCATCACAGTCTTTTCCAATGAGTCAACTCTTTGCATGAGGTGGCCAAAGTACTGGAGTTTCAGTGTTAGCATCATTCCTTCCAAAGAACACCCAGGGCTGATCTCCTTCAGAATGGACTGGTTGGATCTCCTTGCAGTCCAAGGGACTCTCAAGAGTCTTCTCCAACACCACAGTTCAAGAGCATCAATTCTTCGGCACTCAGCCTTCTTCACAGTCCAACTCTCACATCCATACATGACCACTGGAAAAGCCATAGCCTTGACTAGACAGACCTTTGTTGGCAAAGTAATGTCTCTGCTTTTGAATATGCTATCTAGGTTGGTCATAACTTTTCTTCCAAGAAGTAAGCGTCTTTTAATTTCATGGCTGCAGTCACCATCTGCAGTGATTTTGCTGCTGCTGCTAAGTCACTTCAGTCGTGTCCGACTCTGTGCAACCCCATAGATGGCAGCACACCAGGCTCCCCCGTCCCTGGGATTCTCCAGGCAAGAATGCTGGAGTGGGTTGCCATTTCCTTCTCCAATGCATAAAAGTGAAAAGTGAAAGTGAAGTCGCTCAGTCGTGTCTGACTCTTAGCGACCCCATGGACTGCAACCCACCAGGCTCCTCTGTCCATGGGATTTTCCAGGCAAGAGTACTGAAGTGATTTTGGAGCCCCCAAAAATAAAGTCTGACACTGTTTCCCCATCTATTTCCCATGAAGTGATGGGACCAGATGCCATGATCTTCGTTTTCTGAATGTTGAGCTTTAAGCCAACTTTTTCACTCTCCTCTTTCACTTTCATCAAGAGGCTTTTTAGTTCCTCTTCACTTTCTGCCATAAGGGTGGTGTCATCTGCATATCTGAGGTTACTGATATTTCTCCCGGCAATCTTGATTCCAGCTTGTGTTTCTTCCAGTCCAGCATTTCTCAAGGTGTACTCTGCATAGAAGTTAAATAAGCAGGGTGACAATATACAGCCTTGACGTACTCTTTGTCCTATTTGGAACCAGTCTGTTGTTCCATGTCCAGTTCTAACTGTTGCTTCCTGACCTGTATATAGGTTTCTCAAGAGGCAGGTCAGGTGGTCTGGTATTCCCATCTCTCTCAGAATTTTCCACAGTTTATTGTGATCCACACAGTCAAAGGCTTTGGCATAGTCAATAAAGCAGAAATAGATGTTTTTCTGGAACTCTCTTGCTTTTTCCATGATCCAGCGGATGTTGGCAATTTGATCTCTGGTTCCTCTGCCTTTTCTAAAACCAGCTTAAACATCTGGAACTTCACAGTTCACATATTGCTGAAGCCTGGCTTGGAGAATTTTGAGCATTACTTTACTAGCATGTGAGATGAGTGGAATTGTGTGGTAGTTTGAGCATTCTTTGGCATTGCCTTTCTTTAGGATTGGAATGAAAACTGACCTTATCAGTTTATCATTTATTAGTTCCCTTATGAGGGATCAAACCTGTGATCCCAGGCTGGAATCCGGGAATCTAGATTCCAGATTGGATTGGAAGCTCAGAGTCTTATTCACTGGGCCACCAGGGAAGTCCCAGATCCTTCTTAATCACTGGGCCACCAGGGAAGTCCCAGATCCTTCTATTGAAACTCACCACTGGGGACCCAGGATCTCCCTGGTGGCTCAGATGGTAAAGCGTCTGCCTGCCGTGTGGGAGACCTGGGTTCTATCCCTGGGTTGGGAAGATCCGCTGGAGAAGGAAATGGCAACCCACTCCAGTAATCTTGCCTGGAAAATTCCATGGACTGAGGAGCCTGGTGGGCTACAGTCCATGGGGTCGCAAAGAGCCGGAAACGACTGAGTGACTTCATTTTCACTTTTTATTGGGAACCCAAGAATACCAACATGAGAAGGACTGCTTTCCTATAACAAGGCAGCAGTAACAACAAAAAGATTTTCTTAGACAAATTGTTTCCAAGGTCACCTGCAATCAAGTTAAAACCCTGATAAGAGGAATAACCTCAACCTCACCATTTGACATAAATACTGGATCCTGCCTCACTTGCTATTCTTACTAAACCAGGCATGTAGAAGTAGGGGAGAGGTCTGTGGTTTTGAACTGAATAGGCTCAAGCCAAACAAAACAAAACAGAACACCTGACTAAGCTCCTGGATTAGTTAAAAAGGAAAATGGAAAAAGAAATTGTTGGCTTCCCAGCATCTAATGATTCTAAGAAAGTAAAATACATGGTCTTCTTATCTTCCTAAATTACTTAGGTTATTAAAACTCTATCTTTTTTTATTTGTTTTTGTCATATTTGCTATTTATTTTGGTGAAGTATTTAAAAGTAAATTGTAAGCACCGTGACAATTTATTTCTAAACACTTTAGCATGCATTTTTTGAAACGAATACTTTTAAAAAAACATTTAAAAATACTTTAATACTTATTTAAAAGTATTTTAAAATACTTAAAACATTCTTAAAGTATTTTAATTTTAAAACATATAGCCATAATACCACTTTCCACAAGAAGGTAATAGTTCCCTAAAATCTTTTAATAGCCAGTCCATGTCAAATTGCCTTACTTCTTCCCAAATATCTTTTACAGATAGTTTTTAAAAACAAGAATCCAGTCAAATACTATTCATTTAATTTGGTTGCAAAATCATGGAAGTTTCTTAAATCTGTAAAAGTTAAACTTCTGTCTTTCAATTCAGAGACGACAAATATCTAGAACCTTGCCAGTCCTCTCCCTTCGCAGCCTGGCCAGTTGCACCAGCTGACCATAACAGTTTTCTATTCATCTTGGATCAGACCTCAGAATCCTTCTTAGCACAGTATATCATGAAGCTGCTAGTGATAGATGGTTATCACTGTATGAACTCTACTTATCAGCTCTGCCATGCTGAGGAGAGAAGAAGACAGCAGTTTCACAGGCGCAATAGTTGGCATCCTTGAACGTGGCTTACGACCTGGTGAAAAGGTGAAAATCTGGCAACTCCCACAAAGTAGTGACATTTTGGGGGGTGGGGTGTAGTTCCAGAGCTAGACTTAGAGTCAACTAGACTTAGGTGATTAATGGTCTATCAGAAATGAAGATGCTTATTTTAATTAATGCATTTTACATTATTAAATGCTTCCCAGGTGGCACCAATGGTAAATAATCCACTTGCCAATGCAGGAGATACAAGAGGCACAGACTCCGGGCCAGGAAGATCCCCTGAAGTAGAAAATGGCAACCCACTCCAGCGTTCTTGCCTGGCAAATCCCATGGACAGAGGAGCCTAGTGGGCTATAGTCCACAGTGTCGCAAAGAGTCGGACATGACCAAGCACGCATGCACTGATTTGAAATAGGGAGCTTTGTCCACTTTACTTTTGCTATATCACGTTATTGTCCACGTATATCCTTGTCTTATACATGGAAACATGGAGCTTTAGGACACATGCCATTCATAAGGCTCATTTACATTTCTTTGATTCAATGATAACCAAACATTTGCATATGCTTGGTTCCCCTTTCCCTATGGAAAAAAAAAAAAAAAAATGTCCTGATCTTGCTAATGTAAGCATGCTGATTTACAAAAGGCTAGGCTTCTCACTTGTAGTCTATAGGAATATATTGAAATTCTAATTCTCTTCATTCCCTTAAAACTAAATTTTGCACAGTCCTGCAAGTAATTTCCCACGATTCTCCCCCCACCAACCTCCGATAATGGTAGATGTAGT
This sequence comes from Ovis aries, assembly GCF_016772045.2. Lineage (NCBI taxonomy): Eukaryota > Metazoa > Chordata > Mammalia > Artiodactyla > Bovidae > Ovis > Ovis aries. Next base: position 17,309,458 of record NC_056071.1, read on the forward strand.
GTCTCAAGAAAAGGAACCAGCTTTCTGGAGTAGTCATCTGTCCCTTTCATTATAATTCAAGTAAACAGAATAGCTGAGTGATTAAACAAAGAATTTGGATCAGACAAGTCAGAATTACAACTTTTTTGTTGTGTGACCTTCAGTGAACTTCAAAATCTTTCTAAAACAGTTTGTGCTTGTGAAATAGTAATAATAGGATTTATTAGTGCTGTAAGCTTCTTATAGAGATTAAATAAAATGTTGAAGAGATGCACTTAGCAGTCCCATTAGTTAGTACTCAGTGTATATTAGCTATTGTCATGATTTCTTCTTTCTAATTTCAATGGCATTAAATTACCACATGAGGAATTTGATGACATGTTCATAGCATCAGGTCCCTACTAATTTTATACCCGTGAGACCTAAACTTACTTTTTGAACTTAATCAACCATTGTTCTTTGCTATCCCATCAACAGTGGAAGCTTCTTGATGGTGAGAAATCTATTTTCCATATAATTACTTAAAAGGACATTTTAACTGCAGTAGCAATTTCAACTGGCTTCATGTCATTTCTTAGTCACTCAGTGTCAGAAAGCCCAACTGCTCTTTAGGGAACTAGTGTCTCCCAAGCTTTTTCATGTCATGTTGGTCTACCACAATATAGCAAAAATATCACATCATTCAAAGGCATTTCAGGCACCTAAAAAGCACATGCTCTGATAACTACTGTGCAGAGTGAATCACACAGATGCAGCCGCAGCAATCTAGGACCTCGTATTGAACAAAGCCCTTTTCTCGAGAGAATGAGAGAGGGCTTGGACAGCAAGATCAAGCCAGTCAGCCATAAAGGAAATCAGTCCTGAATATTCACTGGAAGGACTGATACTGAAGCTGAAGTTCCAATACTTCGGCCACCTGATGTGAAGAGCCGACTCACTGGCAAAGACCCTGATGCTGGGGAAGATTGAGGGCAGGGGGAGAATGGGACCACAGAGGATGAGATGGTTGGATGACATCACCAACTCAATGGACATGAGTTTGAGCAAACTCCAAGAGATAGTGAAGGACAGGGAAGCATGGTGTGCTGTAGTTCATGGGGTTGCAAAGAGTTGGACACATCTTGAGACGGAATAGCAGCAACTTGACTCATAACAAGAAAGGGTGTGTTGTACTGGAGAGGGTTTTCATTGCAGTGTCTAGAAGCCTACCTTTCCCAGGTTTGTACTTTCCCAATTCCTTTTACATCTCTGAGTCTGTTTCCTCTCTGAAAAGTGGAATTATAAATCCACCCACCTCCCAGGGTTCTAAATGCTGTGAAAACATCTGCGATGTGCCATGAATATTTATATAACACTTTTCTGCAAAAATAAAAATAATAATAACAAGCTGATCAGAACAGAGAGGAGATGAGCAACAGCAGATAATTACAGGTACCGTTATTTTAATTTCAACTCTGGCCCAGAACAAAAACACAGTCTCAAGCAAGTTAGCTGGGAAGTGGGGTGGAAATTACTTCACGTTGGTTAGCAGGAATCATCTAGTGAGTTGAAGACTGAGAAATCAGACTTCTAGGTAGTTGTTTTGTATCAGCTGAGCAGGGATCTGAAATAAAAGAATTTTTTATGGGAATATGGGACTATTCGTGGTGTTAGGGAGCTTAGGCAAAGGATTAAGTGGTCTCTAGAAGTGGTTCTTGGAAGATTCCAGATACACATTTCTCATCATGATGCTCTGAGGGTCTGGAGGCAGGACCAAGTATATACTGCCTCCTCTCCCAAAGAGCCTTTGACAGGAGCATTAAGATAAAAATCCCCAATGGCTTCTGATTGCTCTTAAGAAACAATCTCATTCTATCTTGTTTTATAACTTGAAACTCTATCTGCAAATATCCCCGTGGCTCTCAATGTTCCAGACTCAATCACAAGATTTTTGTAAGTTTTCTAATGGACAAGACTTCTTCCTGCCACAAGGGACTGTTGCAAATGATGGTCCCTCTGTCTTATATCTTCTTTCTCTATCTGTTTGTTTAGTTAACCTATCCTCAGCCTTTAACCTTCAGCCTCAGGAAAACATCCTCTGAGTATCTTAGCCTAATTTGGATCCCTGTTACAAGTTCTCAAGTGTTCCAAGTCAGTTCTTATCCTGTATGGCCAAAGTGTTTAAAATGTTGGCAATTTCTGTATTATCTTGCAGGGCTTCACTATACTTGAATTACTTACATAACTGTGCAAGCCCCACAAAAGAGGGAATTTTACTCAGTGCTATTGGTACCTAATAAAAGTTTTGCAGCTGTTCAATAATAATTGCTAAATGTGCTTATGAATAACTGAATAAATGAAGAAAGAAACTGAACACTTTAAAGTTATAAAATATATTTTATTATTCTATTGTTTATACATATTCAATGTAGAAAATTTCAAAAATACTGTTATAAATAGGATAAAATATTTTATTTCTGTCACATAGGACTGGTAATTTCTTAAAATTATATTCGTTTATTATTTTACCTAGCATCCCATGGATGGATGAGCCTGGTAGGCTGGAGTTCATGGTGTCGCTAGGAGTCGGACACGACTGAGCAACTTCACTTTCACTTTTCACTTTCATGCGTTGGAGAAGGAAATGGCAACCCACTCCAGTGTTCTTGCCTGGAGAATCCCAGGGACAGGGGAGCCTGGTGGGCTGCCGTCCCTGGGGTCACACAGAGTCGGACATGACTGAAGCAACTTAGCAGCAGCAGCAGCATTCATGTACCAGTAAGTTATTCATTATAATCCTTCCAGTTAAATATGAATGCATTTATATAATGTATATTGTGTGGATATATATGAAAGTGAAAGTGTTAATCATTCAGTCATGTCCGACTCTTTATGACCCCATGGATTATATCCCTCCAGGCTCCTCTGTCTATGGAATTGTCCAGGCAAGAATGCTGAAGTGGGTAGCCATTCCTTTCTCCAGGGAATCTTCCTGAGGAAGGGACTGAACCTGGGTCTGTGGCATTGCAGACAGATTCTTTACTGTTAGAGACACCAGGCAACTTGGGAGATAGACAGATAGATGCAGTTTCAGATTACTGGGCAGACATTGTTTATAATTTAACAATACCATGACAAAATTTCAAAACAATTAAACATTCTCCACCAAAATCATTTTAAATAGCTAAGTAGCATCATGGCCTTTTGTCAAGAATTTAACTAATAGCTTATTGTTGGCATTTAGACTATTTAAATATTTTATTATAAACAGTGATGGAATAAACAGTTGTTTCACCAATTTTTTCATGCCTATTTCTAGGGTAAGTTTCTAAGTATGGAATTACTCCATCTCATATTTTGATGCATACTACCAGACTGTTTTAAAAGGAAAAGCAGAGCTCTCTCACACTAGTGGGATGTAAGAATATCTAGTCATACTCATCTCAACAATATGATTTCTCTTCTCTTAAACTCTTCCAAATTGACAGACAACATTTGTATTTTATTTTAATTTGTATCTCTTTGATTACAAATAAGATTGAATTTATTCATAAACACATGCATACATGCATATATATGATATTTATCATTTATAAATATCATATTTTATTCATTTTATAAGCATCTGTTGAATTTATACATATACATTTTACATACATATATCATTTTCTAAATATCTTATTTTGTTCTTACTTTGTACATATCTGTTGATTTTCACACTCAAGATGTTTATCTTTCTCAGGCATGTATAAATCTCTATTTTTTTTTCAAATTTATTATACTGCATTTGCAGTACATTACATTTTCTCAATCAGTTGATCCTTTTTAATTTTACATTATGGGTTTGCTCTATGACTGCATAAGCATAATTTATTTTTCTGATGAACATGTAAGCTTTCTCTAATGATTAAATATAAATCATGCTTGAAAATGTCTTCATAAATATATATTCTCCATTTCTTTTTAATATTAACCCGCAAAGGGGGAGCTCCTTTTGAAAATCTTTGTTCCTCCCCACCTAGCCCTTTTCTCATCTCCCTAAACATTTCCTTCAAATATATCCAATATATTTTAAAGTGTATAACATGCAAGTTAGACTCAACAGTAAATAAACCTTTATTCACAGTTCTTACTATCTCCTTAGGAAATATTCCACAATATTAATTGCTTGAACAGAACCCATGGAAAATTTAAAATTATTAATATATTTTAACAAAGTGCTTTCCAGAAAAATTTTATATATATATTTTTCCTTAACTTCATTGGACAGTGTCATTCTAAGTGCACTCTGATTGTTTGATTATGCAGAAAAACTGACTTTTATTTTATTTGCAATTCATTAATTACTTATAATAAATGTTTTTATGTTTCTCAGCTCTTTGAGTCTGTTTTATGAGTATTTTGTTCATGATTTTTTTTTTTTTCTGTCTTCTTGGCATTAGTTCTCTCTCTGTGACTTGTAAGGTTCTTTACATATGTGTGTGTATGATAAATTGCTCTGTCCTGTCTGACTCTTTGTGATCCCATGGACCACAGCCCTCCAGACTCCTCTTTATGTGGGATTCTCCAGGCTGAAGAATACGGGAGTAGGTTGCCATGCCCTCCTCCAGGGGATCCTCCCGACTCAGGGATCAAACCCATGTCTGTCATATCTCCTGAACTGGCTGACGGGTTCTTTACCACTAGAGCCGCCTGGGAAGCTCAAACTTCCAGAAGAGTTATATTTTTGTGAATTTGATAGAATTGTCCTCATGTGATTTAACTGCTTTTAATTTGAATCCCATATAATATTCCTGCTTCATATGAACACCAGCTTCTGTGCCCAGGACAACTGAAGCTCTTTTGGAACAAAACAGGATCTATCACCATTTCAAACCATCGGTCCCATAGAGTTAGATGAGCTGAGTTATATTAAGGGGAGGCCTAGTTTAAACATCTTATTCACCAAAATTCTGCTTCCTGGGTCCAGACAGTTCCCCACATTTTCCGTGTCTTTCACAATAAACACTCATGTACTGTATACATATAGAAGGCTTAAAATACAATTTAAAAAATGCTCTTGTCCTGCACGCACACATCATATCACCTGGTAAGCAAAATATCGTTACTACCAGCCCTCTGGATGCCCTATGGTAGCCCCACTTCTGAATTTTTTAAACTCAATTTTATTGAGTCACAGTTACATAATACAAAAGGCACACATTTTAAGTCTATTATTTGACATTCTTTGACAAGTATCAGTTCAGTTCTGTTGAGTCCCTCAGTTGTGTGTGACTCTGAGAACTATGGACTGCAGCATGCCAGGCTTTCCTGTCTATCACCAACTCCCAGAGTTTACTCAAACTCATCTCCATTGAGTCCATGATGCCATCCAACCATCTTATTCTCCGTCCTCCCCTTCTCCTCCAACCTTCAATCTTCCCCAGCTTCAGGGTCTTTTCATATGAGTCAGTTCTTCACATCAGGTGGCCAAAGTATTGGAGTTTCAGCTTCAGCATCAGTCCTTCCAAAGAATATTCGGGACTGATTTCCTCTAGGATGGACTGGTTGGATCTCCTAGCTCTCAAGGGACTCTCAAGAGTCTTCTCCAAGACCGCAGTCGAAAAGCATCAACTCTTCAGTGCTCAACTTTCTTTCAGTCTGACTCTCACATCCGTACATGACTACTGGAGTAACCATAGCTTTGACTAGACGGACACTTGTTGGCAAAGTAATGTCTCTGCTTTTTAATATGCTGTCTCAATTGGTCATAACTTTTCTTCCAAGAAGGAATCTTCTTTTAATTTCATGCCTGCAGTCACCATCTGCAGTGATCTTGGAGCCCCCCAAAATAGTCTTTCATTGCTTCTATTGTTTCCCTATCTATTGCCATGAAGTGATGGGACCAGATGCCATAGTTTAGTTTTTGGAATGTTGAGTTTTAAGCCAACTTTTCCACTCTCTTCTTTGACTTTCATCAAGAGGCTCTTTAGTTCTTCACTTTCTGTCAGAAGTGTGGTCTCATCTGCATATCTAAGGTTGTTGATATTTCTCCCAGCAATCTTGTTTCCAGCTTGTACTTCATCCAGTCCAGCATTTCTTATGTTGTACTCTGCATATAAGTTAAATAAGCATGGTGATAATATACAGCCTTGATGTACTCCTTTCTTGATTTGGAACCAGTCTGTTGTTCCACGTCCAGTTATAACTTCTTGATCTGCATACAGATTTCTCAGGAGGCAGGTCCGGTGATCTGATATTCACATCTTTTGAAGAATTTTCCACAGTTTGTTGTGATACACACAGTCAAATGTTTTGGCATAGTCAGTAAAGCAGAAGTAGATGTTTTTCCTGAAACTCTCTTGCTTTTTCTATGATCCAATGGATGTTGACAATTTGATCTCTGGTTCCTCTGTATTTCTAAATCCAGCCTGAACATCTGGAAGTTCATGGTTCACATGCTGTTGAAGCCTGGCTTGGAGAATTTTGAGCATTACTTTGCTGGCATGTGAGATGAGTGCAACTGTACAGCAGTTTGAACATTGTTTGGCATTACCTTTCTTTGGGATTTGAATGAAAACTGACCTTTTTCTGTCCTGTGGCCACTGAATCATCCAAATTTGCTGGCATATTGAGTGTAGCACTTTCACAGCATCATCTTTAAGGATTGAAAGAGCTAAATGGAATTACATCATCTCCTCTAGCTTTGTTCATAGTGATGCTTCCTAAGGCCCACTTGACTTTGCATTCCAGAATGTCTGGCTCTAGGTGAGTGATCACAGCACTGTGATTATCTGGGTCATGAAGATCTTTTTTGTATAGTTCCTCTATGTGTTCTTTCCACCCCTTTTTAATATGTTCTGCTTTTGTTAGGTCCATACCATTTTTGTCTTTTATTGAGCCCATCTTTGCATGAAATGTTCCCTTGGTATCTCAAATTTTCTTGAAGAGATCTCCAGCCTTTCCCATTATATTGTTTTCCTCTATTTCTTTGCATTGATCACTGAGGAAGTATTTCTTATCTCTCCTTGCTATTCTTTGGAACTCTGCATTCGAATGGGTATATCTTTCCTTTTCTCCTTTGCCTTTAGCTTCTCTTCTTCTCACAGCTATTTTTAAGGCCTCCTTAGACAGCCATTTTGCCTTTTTGCATTTCTTTTTCTTGGAGATGGTCTCAGTCACTGCCTCCTGTATAATTTCGTGAACTTCCATCCATAGTTCTTCAGGCACTCTGTCTATCAGATCTAATCCCTTGAATCTATTTGTCGCTTCCACTGTATAATCTTAAAGGATTTGATTTAGGTCATATCTGAATGGTCTAGTGATTTTCCCTACTTTCTTCAATTTAAATCTGAATTTGGCAATAAGGAGTTCATGATCTGAGACACAGTCTGCTCCCAGTCTTGTTTTTGCTGGCTGTATACAGCTTCTCCATCTTTGACTGGAAAGAATATAATCAATCTGATTTCAGTATTGACCATCTGGTGATGTCCATGTGTAGAATTTTCTCCTGTGTTTCTGGAAGAGCGTGTTTGCTATGACCAGTGCATTCTCTTGGCAGAACTCTGTTAGCCTTTGCTCTGCTTCATTCCATGCTCAAAGGCCAAATTTGCCTGTTACTCCAGGTGTTTCTTGACTTCCTAAGTTTGCATTCCAGTTCAGTTCAGTCGCTCAGTCATGTCCGACTCCTTGCGACCCATGAATTGCAGCACGCAAGGCCCCCCTGTCCATCACCAACTCCCAGAGTTCACTCGGATTCACGTCCATCGAGTCAGTGATGCCATCCAGCCATCTCATCCTGGGTCGTCCCCTTCTCCTCCTGCCCCCAATCCCTCCCAGCACCAGAGTCTTTTCCAATGAGTCAACTCTTCGCATGAGGTGGCCAAAGTACTGGAGTTTCAGCTTTAGCATCATTCCTTCCAAAGAAATCCCAGGGTTGATCTCTCTCAGAATGGACTGGTTGGATCTCCTTGAAGTCCAAGGGACTCTCAAGAGTCTTCTCCAACACCACAGTTCAAAAGCATCAATTCTTCCGTGCTCAGCCTTCTTCACAGTCCAACTCTCACATCCGTACATGACTACTGGAAAAACCATAGCCTTGACTAGATGGACCTTAGTCGGAAAAGTGATGTCTCTGCTTTTCAATATGCAATCTAGGTTGGTCATAACTTTTCTTCCAAGGAGTAAGCGTCTTTTAATTTCATGGCTGCAATCACCATCTGCAGTGAATTTGGAGCCCCCCCAAAATAAAGTCTGACACTGTTTCCCCTGTTTCCCCATCTATTTCCCATGAAGTGATGGGACCAGATGCCATGATCTTCATTTTCTGAATGCTGAGCTTTAAGCCAACTTTTTCACTCTCCTCTTTCACTTGCATCAAGAGGCTTTTTAGTTCCTCTTCACTTTCTGCCATAGGGTGATGTCATCTGCATATCTGAGGTTATTGATATTTCTCCCGGCAATCTTGATTCCATCTTGTATTTCTTCCAGTCCAGCATTTCTCATGATGTACTCTGCATATAAGTTAAATAAGCAGGGTGACAATATACAGCCTTGACGTACTCCTTTTCCTATTTGGAACCAGTCTGTTGTTCCATGTCCAGTTCTAACTGTTGTTTCCTGACCTGCATACAGACTTCTCAAGAGGCAGGTCAGGTGGTCTGGTATTCCCATCGCTCTCAGAATTTTCCACAGTTTATTGTGACCCATACAGTCAAAGGCTTTGGCATAGTCAATAAAGCAGAAATAGATGTTTTTTCTGGAACTCTCTTGCTTTTTCCATGATCCAGTGGATGTTGGCAGTTTGATCTCTGGTTCCTCTGCCTTTTCTAAAATCAGCTTGAACATCAGGAAGTTCATGGTTCACATATTGCTGAAGCCTGGCTTGGAGAATTTTGAGCATTACTTAACTAGCATGTGAGATGAGTGCAATTGTGCGGTAGTTTGAGCATTCTTAGGCATTGCCTTTCTTTGGGATTGGAATGAAAACTGACCTTTTCCAGTTCTGTGGCCACTGCTGAGTTTTCCAAATTTGCTGGCATATTGAGTGCAGCACTTTCACAGCATCATCTCTCACGATTTGAAATAGCTCACCTGGAATGCCATCACCTCCGCTAGCTTTGTTCGTAGTGATACTTTCTACAGCCCACTTGACTTCACATTCCAGATGTCTGGCTCTAGATGAGTGATCACACCATCGTGATTATCCGGGTTGTGAAGATCTTTTTTGTACAGTTCTTCTGTGTATTCTTGCCACCTCTTCTTAGTATCTTCTGCTTCTGTTAGGTCCATACCATTTCTGTCCTTTATCAAGCCCATCTTTGCATGAAATGTTCCCTTGGTATCTCTAATTTTCATGAAGAGATCTCTAGTCTTTCCCATTCTGTTGTTTCCCTCTATTTCTTTGCATTGATCGCTGAAGGCTTTCGTATCTCTTCTTACTGTTCTTTGGAACTTTGCATGCAGATGTTTATATCTTTCCTTTTCTCCTTTGCTTTTCGCTTCTCTTCTTTTCACAGCTATTTGTAAAGCCTCCCCAAACAGCCATTTTGCTTTTTTGCATTTCTTTTCCATGGGGATGGTCTTGATCCTTGTTTCCTGTACAGTGTCATGAACCTTCTTCCATAGTTCATCAGGCACTCTATCTGTCAGATCTAGGCCCTTAAATCTATTTCTCACTTCCACTGTATAACCATGAGGGATTAGATTTAGGTCATACCTGAATGGTCTAGCGGTTTTCCCTACTTTCTTCAATCCCAGTCCACTATAATGAAAAGGATATCTTTTGGGGGTGTTAGTTCTTGAAGGCCTTGTAGGTCTTCATAGGTCTGTTCAACGTCAGCTTCTTTAGCATTACTGGTTGGGGCATAGGCTTGGATTACTGTGATATTGAATGGTTTCCCTTGGAAATGAATAAAGATCATTGTGTCATTTTTAAGATTGCATCCAAGTACCGCATTTAGGACTCTTTTGTTGACCATGATGGCTACTCCATTTCTTCTAAGGGATTCTTTCCCACAGTAGTAGATATAATGGTCATCTGAGTTAAATTCTCCCATTCCAGTCCATTTTAGTTCACTGATTCCTAAGATGTCAGTGTTCACTCCTGCCATCTTCTGTTTGACAACTACCAATTTGCCTTGATTCATGGACCTGAACATTTCAGATTCCCATGTAATACTGGTCTTTACAGCATGTGACTTTACTTCCATCACGAGTCACATCAACAACTGTTTGTTCCTTTTGCTTTGGCTCCATCTCTTCATTCTTTCTGGAGTTATTTCTCCACTGATCTCCAGTAGCATATTGGACACCTGCCGACCTGAGGAGTTCCCCTTTCAGTGTTAAATCTTTTCATCTTTTCATACTGTTCATGGGGTTCTCAAGGCAAGAATTCTGAAGTGGTTTGCCATTCCCTTCTCAAGTGGACCATATTTTGTCAGAAATCTCCACCATGACCCATCTGTCTTGGGTGGCCTTACATAGCTCATCATTTCATTGAGTTAGACAAGGCTGTGGTCCATGTAATCAGGTTGGTTAGTTTTCTGTGATCGTGGTTTTCAGTCTGTCTGACCTCTGATGGAGAAGGATAAGAGGCTTATGGAACCTTCCTGATGGGAGAGATGACTGAGGGGGAAACTGAGTCTTGTTCTGATAGGCAGGGCCATGCTCAGTAAATCTTTAATCCAATTTCTTTTGATGGGCAGGGCTGTGTTCCCTCCCTGTTGTTTGACCTGAGGCCAAACTCTGGCGGAGGTAATGAAGAGAATGGAGAGCTCCTTCACAAGGTCCCTGACATTCCTGGACACTCACGGGCAAGTCTGGGTCAGTCTCTTGTGGGGTCACTGCTCCTTTCTCCTGGGTCCTGGTGCACACAAGGTTCCATTTGTGCCCTCCAAGAGTATATATTGACAAGTATATATGTCTATAATCTAGATAAAGATCATGTTCATTACTTCCAAAATGTTCCCATGTGCTCTTTTGCAATCAATGGCCATCCTCTTCATCCTATGCCCCAAATAACCAATATAAGCTGTCACTAAAGATTAGTCTTAAATGTTCTAAAATGTCATATAAATATAATCCTGCATTGTATATGTACTTGGTGTCTCTGACTTTTTTGCACAGCAATAATTTTGAGATTTATCCATGTTGTATCATGTATCTGTAGGAAGTTACTGTTTAGCTCTGAGCAGTATTGCATCGTTTACCACAATTTGCATACCCACTCTCGTGTTGAGAGACAGTTGAATTGCTTCCATTATATTTAGTTGTTAATATAACTACTAAAAATATATTTATGTACAAGTATGAGCATAGACTTCATGTGGATGTTTGCTGTTATTTCTCTTGTATAAGTAGACAAGAAGTTGTTGCATTGTATGTAAAAATTGTTGTATACAGGTCTAAATTCTTAGCATTCCAAAGCAATTTGTACTATGTTACATTCATACCAGAAATGCATGAATGTTTTATTTAATGCATATCCACTAGGTAGGTTTAGTTTAGTGGTTTTGTTTTTGATTGTTTCATTTTAGCTACTCTGATTTTAAAATGTATTCCAGAAGGATCAATGCTGTTGATCATCTTTTCTCGTACTTATTGGTCATTCATTCCTATATACTCTTTGTAACTCATCTGTTGACATCTTTTGTCCATTCGATTTTCAAATTAGCTTGTCTTTTTATCATGGAATTTAAAGTTTCCTTCGTATATTTCAGATACAAGATTTTTGTGTATATATATGTGGTAAATCATTCCTATAATATATATTTTCTATAGCATATATAAATATAAATAATATAGACAGATGTGCATATATATTTATATATCACATTATATATTTATGTATACATATGTATATCCCATTCCTATAATATGTTTATATATAATGTATATTAGAAATACATATACTTATTATATATATGTATTATGTATTTCTAACATATATGCTTAGATATTCTATAATATTTATATATACATAAATTACAATTACCTTTATATATTAGAAATATTTTTACCAGTCAGTGGGTGCCTTTTCATTTTCTTAACGATGCCCTTTTTGTCAAATTTACTATACTATAATATGTATACAATAAAGAGTATCCATTTTAAGTGCACATGTGATGAGTAAGATGCATACAACAATACATTTACATTATACTTTTTTTCTCTTCCTCTTTGAAATCTATCTTTGCCTCCACTCCTGGCTGTTGACAGACAACTGCTAATCTGCCTTCTGCCAAAGAGGTTAGTTTGCATTTTCTAAATTTTATACTAATGAAAACATGCAGTGTTTTTATCTGACCGCTTTCATTCAGCATCATGCTTCATCCGTGGAGATTGATCCAGCTGTTACATGTTTTAGTAGCTTGCTGCTTTTTATTATGAAATAGTATTCTATTGCATAGATAGGCTACATTGCGTTTATCCATCCTCTGGTTGCTGAGCATTTGAATTGCATCCGTATAAAGCTGTTGTGGTACCAGTTTTCATGTGGACATCTATTTTCATTCTGCTTGGGTAAGTATCTAGGAATGGAATGGTTGAGGTTTGTATGGTCATTTATGTTTAACCCCTAAACTGCCTAATGATTTTCTAATGACTGGATCATTTTGCACTCCCACCGGCAATGATGTGAAAATTTAAGTTATCCTTTATCTCACCAGCATTTACCATCATCAGCCTTTTTAATTTTCTTGCTAATGTGTATACTGTGACATCTTATTATGTTTATAATCAGCTTTTCCCTGATGACTGAGGCTACTGAGCATCTTTTCATATGCTATATGCCATCTCTAAAACTTTTTGGTGGCGTTTCTTTTCAAGAGTTTGCCCCATTTATTAGTCAATTGTGTTTTTATTGTGGGTTTGGAAGTTTTTTTCTTTATTTTGGATATAATTCTTGATCAGATATATCTTTTGTCAGTAATTGCTCTTCTTCTATAGCTTTCTTTTTAGTGTTTCAAGTGGTGTCTTTCAAAGAGGAAAAGGTTTTAATTTAAATGAGGTCTAACAACTTTTTCTATTATGGTTAATTTTGTTGATGGTGTAGGCTTTAAAAATTTCCTATGTTTGCATCTAGAACTTTATAATTTTAGTTTTTACTTGTAGTCCTGTGTTTCATTTTGAGTTCATTACTGTATGAAAGTTATATGCTGAGATTCAGATTTTTCCATGTGGATATCAATGGTTCCCTGGTGGATCAGCAGTAAAAAAAAAAAAAAAAAAAAAAAAAAAAAATCCGCTTACCAACGCAGAAGCCACAGGAGACCTGGATTTGATCCCTGGGTCAGGAAGATCCCCTGGAGGAGGAAATGGCAATCCATTGCAATGATTCTTGCTTGGAAAACCCATGGACAGAGGAGCCTGGTGACCTGCGGTACATAGGGTCGCCAAGAGTTGAACATGACTGAGCACACAGACACACCAATGGTTCCAGCATCATTTGCTTAAAAACAACCACAATAAAAACATAATTTCCTCTATTTACCCAGGTACATTTTATGAGAATCAGTTGACCATATATGTTTGGATATATTTCTGGACTTACTATTCAAATCCATTGATCTGTATGTCTATACTTTTGCTAATGCCTTACTATCTTGAGGCTTCCCTGATGGCTCAGAGGTTAAAGCATCTGCCTGCAATGCAAGAGACCTGGGTTCGATCCCTGGGTTGGGAAGATCCCCTGGAGAAGGAAATGGCACCCCGCTCCAGTATTCTTGCCTGGAGAATCCCATGGACAGAGGAGCCTGGTGGGCTATAGTCCACGGGGTCCCAAAGAGTTGGACACGACTGAGCGACTTCACTTCACTTAACTATCTTGATTACTTTATAGCAAGTTTATCCCTAAATGCTTTATATTTTCTTGATGGAACTACCAATAGTACTGACTTAAAGAAACATGAACAATACGAGAGTTAGGAGTTAAATTTTATTTGTGGCAAAATGAGGACTACAGCCCTGGAGACAGCATTTCAGATAACTGAAAAACTTCTCCAAAGAGATAGGGTGGAAGGTCAATATTTATGTGATTTTGGTAAAGGGGGAGTCCATACAGTCAACCACATATATTTTTGCAGAACATTATTGCTGGGCTTCCCTTGTGGCTCAGATGGTAAAGAATCTGCCTGCAATGCAGGAAACTCAGGTTCAAACCTTGGGTCAGGAAGATCCTTTGGAGAAGGAAATGGCAATCCACTCCAGTATTCTTGCCTAGAGAATTCCATGGACAAAGGAGTCTGGCGGGCTATTTTCCACGGGGTCGCAAAAAGTCGGACACAACTGCTCCTCCTACTAATCATGAGGAGCAATTGTCATCATGAAAGATTTTAGTGCTTTTCTAGATATGAGCAGATACAAGAATTGTGCTCATAACATTGCCTCCTGAAAATATCTAACTGTCTGAAGACCTGTCCTGCCAGCTTTTCCCAGAGCACAGAGTGCCTCATTTCTGCTCTCCACCCTGAATTCCTTTCAAAAGTTATGGAAAATCAACAGCTGAGGCCGAACATTATTTAATCCTTGCAGAGGTAGTTGGCAAGTTCCAATGGCGAGTGCTGAGTTGTAGTTGATGATAATATTACTTACATTATATTTTCAATTATTGTTGCTAGTATATAGAATGCAATTGATTTTATATGTCAAGTTTTCCATCTTAATCACACAGATAAATTCACTTATTAGTTACAGCAATTTTTGTAGATTTCTTAGAAATTTTCTATATTTATGATTTTATTCTCTGTAAATAAGACAGTTTAACATTTTCCAATTTACTTGTAATTTATTTAACTTTTTCTTGCTTTATTACACTTGTTGAATTCTCTATAAATACTGTTCAATAGAAATGGTAGGATTTGGTTAGATTTTCATCATTGCCTTTTATTAGGTTGAGAAAGTTCCCCTTTTATTTCTAGTTTATTGACAGATTTCATCATGAATGAGAGTTAAAATTTATCAGATGGTTTTCTGCATCTATTGATATGATCATATTTCCCCTCTTTCTCTTGTAAATATGGTGAGATACATTTCTGCCAATGATAACCATTCTATTTTTTATTTGTATCATGTTCTTCAACCATTATGCTTTCATCATATATTTTTATATTTCCATAAACCATACATTGTGAGTATGTGTGTCTGACTTCATATTATGGGTGTCAAACCATAGTTACTTTATTGAAATCTGTTTTTCCAGTCCACGATGTGTTTTGTGATCTGTCTCTATTTAGATATGCTGTGCTTATGAGTTGCGTGTACTCACTCCGTCATGCCCAACTCTTTACATGCCTTGGGACTGTAGTCTGCCAGGCTGCTCTGTGCATGGCATTTTTCAGTCCAGAATCCTGGAGTGGATTCCCATTTCCTTCTCCAGAGGATCCTCCGGACCCAGGGATCAAAGCCACGTCTCCTATGTCTCCTGCGCCCCGGGCAGGTTCTTTGCCCACTGAGCCAGCTGGGAAGCTGTGTGTATGTGATAGCAGTAGTAGTATAGTCGCTCAGCCTTCTCCGGCTCATTGCCACCCCATAGACTGCAGCCTGACAGGCTCCTCTGTCCATGGGGTTCTCCAGGAAAGAATACTAGAGTGGGTTGCCACTCACTATGGCGTATGTATTGTCGCTCATCTGTACCATTCACTTATGTAAATATTACATATTTAAACAAACAATATATTCCTTCAGCTTTACAAGACAATGCCAACTTCTTTTCCAAAGTAGTTGCAACAGTTTTACATTTTCACAAATGCATGACATGGCTAGCTGCTCCTTATGCATAGAAGCTTCCAGTGGTGTCTGCCTTCCTTGTTTTCAGTGTGGTCCGTGCACATTGGTATCTCTTTGTGGTTTTATTTGTTGGTAAATAAACACTAACATCTCCTGGATACAGATTTGGTTTTGTTTTTGTTTTGCTTACTTTTCATTCTTGTTTCTCTTTGAATTACCTGTTCATATTTGTTTAATGTAGACTGTAATGGCATTAAGTTTATGGATGAATTGGAGAAAATTATTTAAAATATTGACTATACCTACTAAAAGTTCTTTACTTTTACCTTTCTTAGTGCCATCAAATAAAGATTTGCCATTTTCTCCATGTATCTTTTTTGTTAGATTTATCTGACAGTTGAGTTTTTAATATTTTGGCAATGCAATTACTACATTAAAATTATACTTTATTGCTCTGTATTGCTAGCATATAAGAATTCACTTTAGTTTTAATTTTGGTATTATATTTAAGCACCTAGCTATAGTTTTAAAATTATCAATTTTAATAAATTGGCTGTGGATTCCCTTGCTTCTTTTAATCTCCTTTATGACCAATATTTATTTGCTTTTTTTTCTTTCTTTATGGGTGAAGGCTGCCAATTAAATTTTGAATAGAAGTGGTGATTGTTAGCATCATTTTTGTTTGTTGCTGATTTAAAAACAGTGTCCCTAAGCATTTACTGTAGAGTCTGATGGGATTTTGGTTGATACTTTTATTAAGATAAGAGTGTTTCCTTTTGCTTTAAGTCTGAAGAGAGTTTTAACTATTATTTTATATAGAAGCTAAATTTTATCAACTCCCCCCTTCTATTGAAGAGACTGTAAAGGCTTTCCCTTTTAATCTGTCCACATAGGAAAACTATTAAAATATTTTCTAAAATTAAGCAAAAATGTTGAATTTGCTTCTCCACTCACAGATATTCGTTGTCTTACTTTGTGTCTGGTATTTTGCTAGTATTTAGAGATAAGTTTATAACAATGAAGAAAGACAGAATAATAATTAAAGCCTTAATTATATTTTTAAGAAACAAATAAATATACAATATGGCACAGCAATAGTGTTTTATACACAAATAAAACGAGATAGAGATTGCATAGTGCTTTTCTTCATTCAGGTATAACAAAGTATGAGCCTCTTAGCTTATAAACAGCAGCTTTTTAATTCTCACAGATCAGCAGTTCAAGCTCAAGGTGCCAGCATGGTGCCGGCCTTCTTATTGGTTCATAGCTGGGACCTTCTTGCTATGTCCTCAAATGGTGGTAGGGACTAACACTTTGCTCTGTGGGATCACTTTTCTAAGGGCATTAATCCATTCACGAATGCCCCACCCTCATAACTTTAGCACCTCCTAAAGATCCCACTTCCTAATGCCATCATCTTTGCCAGCTGGGATTTCAACATATGAATTCTGAGGAATTCAGACCATAGGATTTCACCCTGACTCCCCATCTTTAAGAAAACATTTAAGAATATTCTATCTGATTAAAAAAGTGATTAAAAAATGACATGTAAGCAGAGACCACAAGGAAGGGAGAAAAGGAACTATGTGGATACACGAAGGAAGAGCTTTCCAGGTGAAGTAAATGACATGTGCAAAGGCCCTGTGGCAGAACCACAGAGAACTAGTTGGGAGGCGTGACTGGGGAGGAGCAAGTGGCAGTGCTCCATAATAAGCAGACGAAGAGGCAGCTGCATGTTGGATTGTGCAGGTTCCAAATAATCAGATTTTATAATGGGGTCTTGATGAACATGGCCAGAACCTGACTTCTCTTCTGAAGTGGATAAGATCCTGGAAACTTTGAGTGTGACTTCCTTTTAAATAGAATACTCCAGCTCCTTTGGGGAAGACAGTGAGAAAGCAAGAGAGAAAAAGGTATTGTAAAAGCAAGTAGGTGATTAGAAGGATGAGGCAAAACTCCAGATTAGAGAAAATGGTGGCTTGAGGGAGTGAAAAAGATTATGATTCAGTGCATATACTGAATATCCATGATAGCAAATACTATTATTTATAGCATAATTTGCCAGGCACTCCAAGGGATGTGTCAATATGTACTTGTTTCATTCACTCATAAGAAGATAAATACTATTCTTACTTTCATTTCACACAAGGAAACGGAGATGCCAAGAGGTGAAATATCTCTGTTTGTTGTTCAGTAACCAAGTAATGTCCAACCCTTTGTGGCCCCATGAACCACATACGTTAGGCTTCCCTGTCCCCGAGGTTGTTTTAAAAGGGTCAGAGGATTGACTGGGAGCCCTGGTACAATGAAATCTGCTTCTAAAGATGGCACCGGGTAGGTATCCAAAGTGCCCAAGAGCAAGGGCAAGGGAGTTCCTTGACAAATGGAAAGTCAGTAGAGGCAGGTTTACAGGCTGCCTGAGAGCCCACTAGAGAATTCCAGAGACACTTTAATAATCATCTATGATTCTAGGGTGTGTTTGTTGCTTAAGCCAGAAATCTCAATTCTTCGGAAATATACAAGAGGATCCCCTTACTAACTAGTGCAGGAGGAGAAGACTTACATAACTTTTGTGTTACTATTGCTACTTTATTTTTATTTAAGCTTTATTTTTTAAAACATTTTATTTTGTATTGGGGTGTAGCTGATTAACAAACAATGTTGTGATTGTTCTAGGTGAACAGTGATGGGACTCAGTCATACATAGGCATGTATTCATTCTCCCCCAAATTCCCCAAAGGATACTTAGTTTCCATGAATCTGAGAGCCTCTGGAAACTCTAGTGTTAACAGACAAAAGGACAAAGAAGTAGAGGGTCTGAGATCCTTGCTGTCGTTGCCTATCCTGCTTACCCTGAATGTCCATTCCGTAATACTCAAGAGCTAAATTGGAATTTTCTTGGCTGAAAGATAGAAAAGTCCTTTTCTTCTTGTCTTGTTTTTTCTTTTTCTTTTCCTAAATAAAGCTCCCTGCATTGTTAGTGTGATGGCACAGGAGACCAAGCTATTATCCTTGCAGAAAACTGTCAATCATATACCTGAGAATCCCTCAGCATCCCAGCTGCTTGCTTACACATGCTTGGTCATTTCCATCTTTTCCTAAGGGCGAAATCTTTCAAGCCCCTTAGGTACTTTTTGTTCATCTCAGACATATCTTTTGTTAGTTTTTTGAAAACTGGTTTTCCGCATGCTTAGGAAACCAAAGTTTATGAGAAGAAAAGACAGAACAGAAGTAGAGAAGACAACATTGCATATATATGAAATTACATGTGTATAAAAATAATGCATATGTACACAAAATATATGTATACACTAGTGTTTTCATATATGTGTGTGCACATACATGTAAGTGAGGCTTCCCTGCTGGCTCAGTGGTAAAGAATGCACCTGCCAATCCAGAAGACACGGGAGACACAGATTCAGCCCCTGGGTCAGGGAGATTCCCTGGAGAAGAAAATGGCAACTGACTCCAGTATTCTTGCCTGGGAAATTCCATGGACATAGGAGCCTGGCGGGCTACAGTCCATGGGGTTGCAAAGAATCGGTGATGACTGAGCTACTGCATACACACACACACAGTTAATTTACAATGTTGGGTTAGTTTCTGGTGTACAGCAAGATGACTGATTTATTCTAAAATATTCAGAATATTTCATATTTTTCCCATTGTCCTTTACTGCAAGATATGGAATCTAGTTCCTTGTCCCATACAGCAGGACCTTGTTGTTTGTCTGGTTTACGTATAGCAGTGTGCATCTGCTAATCTCCAACTCCTCATTTGTTCCTTCCTGCATCTCTTCGCTTTGGTAGCCTTAAGTCTGTTCTCTATGTTTATGAGTCTGTTTCTGTTTTGTAGATAAGTTCCTTTGTGTCATGTTTTAGATTCCACATATCAGTGATATCATGTGCTATTTTTCTTTGTCTGACTTTATTTGGTATATGTTTTATACAGTATTTATGGACAGGGATGAAGGGGCATAGCTGTTTAGATCTGTATCAGTTCTTTATCCTTGGGGCTTCCCCGGTGGCTCAGCAGTAAAGAACCTGCTTGCCAATGCAGGAGGCATAAGAAATGTGGGCTTGATTCCTGGGTGGGGAAGATCTCCTGGAGGAGGGCATGGCAACCGACTCCAGTATTCTTGCCTGGAGAATCCCATGGTCAGAGGAGCCTGGCGGGCTACAGTCCATAGGGTCCCAAAGAGTCGGACGTGACTGGAACGACTTAGCGCTCACACATGCCCACAGTTCTTTACCGTTAGCTCACAACTTATCTGCTTATCATTCCCCCACATATCCTGGTCCCTCGCAGTCCCTCAGCAATTATCAAGGAGATCCAGAATCCAAATCTCAGTTTCACTTGTTCCAGGGACTTAGAATCAACTGAAAAAATTCTTGGGAGCTGAGTATACAAAGGCTTAAGACTATCAACTTTGTTTTCTCTGCATTTTACTATACCAGGCCTGTATTAGACACTCAGCAAATGTTTGATTAATGTAAAAATAGTTTCCTATTTTACTTTAAATCTTTTGAATTCCACTCCCCATCTCCCAGAAAAGCACTGTTTGATCCATTATGTTAAACGCAGTACTAAATATATTTACTTCCCATTGACCAACAACCTGCTGGAAATAGTCTTTTACTAAAGTCCAGCCTATTGGGCAGGTATGGGTAGTACACTTAGCTTAAGTTCATCTCCCTCATCCAGAGTCTTCAGCGAATGGCCAAATAACCATGGGGACAAGATTGCTGCCTGTCTCAGTCTGAATATTCCTTGCCAACCATTCTTGCCTTCTTTTGTGATCTGTGTAGTGATTTTCACTGCCATCCCTAATTCTAAGCTTGTCTGTTGTATATGACAGCTTGAACCATGCCTAAACTTCTAGATGTTGTAAAATGCCTGCGAACAATGGCACCCCACTCCAGTACTCTTGCCTGGAAAATCCCATGGGTGGAGGAGCCTGGTAAGCTGCAGTCCATGGGGTCGCTAAGAGTTGGACATGACTGAGGACTTCCCTTTCACTTTTCACTTTCATGCATTGGGGAAGGAAATGGCAACCCACTCCAGTGTTCTTGCCTGGAGAGTCCCAGGGACGGGGGAGCCTGGTGGGCTGCTGTCTATGGGGTCACAGAGAATCGGACACGACTGAAGTGACTTGGCAGCAGCAGCAGCAACACACATTTCAGGACCACCTCTCTCCTGTCTTGGTTTTTCAAACATGTTATTATTGAGTCATAGTTTTTCCTTTCTGGCCCTTCCAAAAGGAAGTAATGGCTTGAAGGATGCAAAGAGGCATGAACATTCCAAAAGTGTTCCAAGAAAAGTGAGTGGGTGGAGAAATTTGCATAGAGCAGAGGCCCTCAACTCACTGAGAATAAGCAACCATTTTAATGATAATTATTTGTAACATCTTCTTTATTATCCTGAAATGAAAAGCAAAGGTGATGTAACATCCTACACAGTTAGTTTCAAAATATCAACATTATAACCCTAACTGTAATATCAAGCAGAGGGATATTAAACTGATATTAATTAGCAGTGTTAATGGTCAGACACAGTTGCCTGAATGCAAACTGTCTTCAGTAGCCTGGTGTCTATTTTCTCTTCTCCAAATCACTGTTTATTCCTAAGATGTTTTGTTTATCAAGTCTTGTTTTCCTTTTAAATCTTTATTCCAGATTGTTACTGAGCACCAACTAGCACCAGCCACTATGCTAGGCAATAAAATATACGTTACCCCCTTACCCACAGCAGATAAGGAAACCAACATGTTAGCTAAATATTCCTAAGCCTAATTATTGGGACATAATGAAACGAAGTCTCAAAGCAAATCAACCTGTTATTTCTGCTGCAGCAAGCAGGAGAACTGTTGTAGTTGAGGCATTGTAGTCATTTAAAGGAAGCCTGGCAGGGGAAGGTCAAAAGACAGAGTTGGTGTTCTGTTTTTTATCTAGGTGCTCATTACGTGGGTATGTTCAATTTGTGAAACTTTGGGAAGCTTTACAATTATGATATGTGCTATCCACACTTTTCTCTATGTATGTTATTTTTCAATGAAACCTTGGGTGTGTGTGTGGAGAGGGGAGACACAGAGTTTTCTGAATCTAAAAGTTTCCTTTGTAATTGACTGGGTTGATCTTCGTGCAGTCCAAGGGACTCTCAAGAGTCTTTTCCAACACCCCAGCTTGAAAGCATCAATTCTTCAGCTCTCGACATTTCTTTATGGCTCAGCTCTCACATACATACATGGCTAGTGAAAAAACCATAGCTTTGACTATACAGACCCTTGTTGGCAAAGTGATACCGCTACTTTTTAATATGCTGTCTAGACTCATCACAGCTTTTCTTCCAAGGAGCAAGCATCTTTAATTTAAAGTGTCTCCATTGTTGCCCTGCATACAGGTTCAACAGTACCATTTTCCTAGATTCCATATATATGCCTTAATATACGATATTTGGTTTTCTCTTTCTGACTTACTTCATTCTGTATAATAAGATCTAGGTTCATGCACCTCATTAGAACTGACTCAAATGCATTCCCTTTTTTATTTTTTAAAGTTTATTATTGGAGTGTAATTACTTTACAGTGTGGTGTAAGTTTCTGCTGCAGAACTAAGTGAATCAGTTGTATGTATACATATATCCCCTCCCTCTTGAACCTCCCTCCCCCCGCCTCCCCTCCCCCACCTCCAATCCCAGTCTTCCAGGTCATCAAAGAGCACCAAACTGAGCTCCCTGTGCTTAACAACAGCTTCCCATTAGCCATCTATTTTACACTTGGTGGCCTGGAAGGCTACAGTCCACAGAGTCGCAGAGTCGACCAGGATTGAAGCAGCTTGGCTTGCATGCATGCCTCACTGCTACTCTCCGCCCCTCCCAGCCCCGCCCCACTGCGTCCTCATGCCTGCTCTCCATGTCTGCATCTCTTGTCTTGCCCTGCAAATAGGTTCATCAGTACCATTTTTCTAGATTCTGTATATATGCATTCATGGAGTGTACTTGTATAATCAGCACCAAGAGCAAAAAATAAAAGTGAAAGTGAAGTCGCTCAGTCGTGTCCCACTCTTTACGACCCCATGGACTGTAGCCCTCCAGGCTCCTCTGTCCATGGGATTTTCCAGGCAATAGTACTGGAGTGGATTGCCATTTCCTTTTCCAGGGGATCTTCCCGACCCAGGAATTGAAGCCGGTCTCCAGCACTGTAGGCAGATGCTTTACCGTCTGAGCCAAAAAGTAGATAATATTAAATATCTCAGAAACCCACCTTCTGTACCTTTCCCATCATTAAACCCCCTCCCCAAAACAATCTGCTATACTGACCTCTTACATCATATGTTTTGTCTGTTTCTGTGCTTTATATAAGCAGATTTCTAGTTTGGGGTCTGACTTTTATTCAATCGTGTTTTGAAATTCAAACACAATCTGTGCAAATTTTGCAAGCATTTGTGCTTTATTTGTTCTCATTTGTACATAACATCAAGATTCAACTGTTACCCAATTCATCTATATTTTGTATTGCTACTGGACATTTGGATAGTAACAGTTTAACTATTATAAATAGGGCTGCTATGAACTTACTGCGAACGTGTGTGCGTGAGTGCTAAGTCACTTCAGTCATCTCCGACTCTGCAGCCCATGGACTGTAGCCCACCAGGTTTCTTTATCCATGGAATTTTCCAGACAAGAATACTGAAGTGGGTTTCTATTTCCTCCTCTATTACTGTGGGAAATTATATATATATATATATATATATATATATATATATATATTTGTTAGGTGTATACTTAGGAATCAAATTGTTGGTTTTGATTTCTTTATATGTTGTTGTAGAGATGGATTTTAAAACAAATGAAAATAAATTCACTGGATCAGTCTTCCATCTTTCACTCGAAAAATGAATGCAAGGTTTTGACGGATAGACTCATTTACAATCCACAATTAGTTATATTTGTTTACACTTTTTTTGAATTTATATAAACCAGAATGAGAAAACTTTGAGTTGAACACTAAAAAAAAAAAAAAAAGGCACAAAAACTTGTGAACACTGAAAATCTTGTTTATTCTTTCCCAAGACTTCAGTGTCCATTCACCTTTTAACATTATTTAAAAGAATCAGGTACACTGGCCTGGCTGCAGCTTGTCTGCACTGTGCTCCTTACTGGGACCTCCTGGTGAGAGACAGCTCAGGCAAATGGCCACTATCGTGCCTGATTGGGCATTTCTGGTCCAACAAGACACCAGTAGCATTGTCTCCGCAGCAGCCAACCAACACCTCCAGATGAGAACCAATGAACTGGGTAATATTCATGTTCCTTCCAGAGATCAAGCCCTGAGCCTTTGGAGTGGGAGCACTGACTCCAAGACCCTAGACTACCAAAGAACTAACCCTAGGGAGTATCAAATAGTGAGAACCCACACAAAGGAAACCACTTGAATACAAGGCCCGGTATCACCCAACTACCAGTAGCGCCTTGTGCAGGACACCTCATCTCAGCAAGAAACAAAACAAAAATACAAAATCAATCATGAACAGACATGATTACCACCTCACTCAGCCTAAAAAGAAAAACAAACAAACAAAACTCAGCACAAATCTCACCCTATACAAAGCTTACACAAACCACTGGAACAATCCTAGGAGGGCAGAAACCAAAAGGAAGAAAGAATTCAACCTTGAAGCCTGGGAAAAGGAGACCTCAAACACGATAAGTTTAAAAAGAAAAATAATGAAAAGGCAGAGAAACAGTGCATAAATGAAGGGACAAACTAGAAACACAGAAGTCCTAATAAATGAAGAGGAAATAGGCAAACTATCCGAAAAAGAATTCAGAATAATGATAGTAAAGATGATCAAAAATCTTGCAAACAAAATGGAGAAAATGCAAGAATCAATTAACAAAGACCTAGAAGAATTAAAGAATAAACATGCAGAGATAAAATAACACAACTATTGAATTAAAAATACTCTAGAAGGAATCAATAGCAGAATATCCGAAGCAGAAGAATGAATCAGTGAGCTGGAAGATAAAATGGTGGAAATAACTTCTGAAGACCAGAATTAACTAAAAGAAATAAAAAGAACTGAGGATAATCTCAGAGACTTCTGGGACAATATCAAACACACCAACATTCAAATAATAGGGGTCCCAGAAGAAGAGAAAAAGGAAGGTTATGAGAAAATTTTTGAAGAGATTATAGTTGAAAATTTCCCCAACATGGAAAAGAAAATAGTCAATCAAGTCCAAGAGGCGCAAAGAGTCCCATACAGGATAAACTCAGGAGAAACATGCCAAGACACATACTAATCAAACTAGCAAAGACTAAACACAAAGAAAGAATATTAAAAACAGCAAGGGAGAAGCAACAAGTAATATACAAGGAAACCCCATATCCTTAACAGCTGATCTTTCAGCAGAAACTGTGCAGGCCAGAAGGGAATGGCAGGATATATCTAAAGTACTGAAATGGAAAAATCTACGAAAAAAATTACTGTACCTGGCAAAGATCTCATTCAAGTAAATAAATAAAAAGGTTTTCAGACAAGCAAAAGTTAAGAGAATTCAGTACTACCAAACAAGTTTTACAACAAATATTCAAGGGATTTATATAGTCAAGAAATACAAGAGAAGGAAAAAGATCTACAAAATCAACCCCAAACAGTTAAGAAAATAGCAATAGGAACATATATATCAATAATTACTTTAAATGTAAATGGATCAAATGCTCCAACCAAAAGACACAGACTGGCTGAATGCCTACAAAAACAAGACCTGTATATACACTGTCTACAAGAAACCCACTTTAGACCTCAAGACACATGTAGACTGAAAGTTAGAGGATGGAAAAACACATTCCATGCAAATGGGAAGCAAAAGAAAGCTTCAGTAGTGCTGGGAGCCACCACGGGAGATCCCCCCCATGACAGGGTCATGTGGAAGAGAACTGTTAAGCAAGGCTTCAGAACTCAAGGGGCTCCCTAGGCTTTCTCAAGCAGCTACCCCCAAACCAGAATCTGTCTGTTTTACTGTTTCATGACTTTCCCCAACTCCTCTGACATTAGCAGGGGGCTAACCCTGACCACTTTTCTCTGGAGAAAATCAACTTAGGGCTATAGCTAATAAGTCTCCTGGACATGAGAGGAATATTTCAAATCAACCCCCCTCTGTTAGCATTCTAGCTTGCTCAGAAGGTATATCCAGACTCTTACAGCTACGCATGTGATTATTTACAGCCTCCCAACTGTGAGAGGCACAGAAAGCCTAAAACATAGAGCCTTTGAAAGAGTTAAAAGTTATTAGAGTGGTGCTAGTGCTGATGTAGGATTTCATTACTGGGCCAATGCTTGTTGCTAAGTTCCCATATCTCTTATCCACTGTGCACCTGGGAATGCATTAGTTAATATAGTGAGAATGCAAGAAAAACACGTGTAGCCTTGAATTTAACCATATCAGACTTTTGAGCTAATTGGTTCTATCTTGTAACTCACTGCACCTTTGCTCTGTGAAAACGTTTTAACTCTGTTTGGCATTTTCTGAGGCTGACACAGATTAGAAATATAAAGAAAAAACACTTTGAGGGAAAATAGGTTTTCTGGTTGAGCAGCCTTTATCAAAAGAGGGTCATAAAATGTTCACAGGCCTCCAAGGCCAGAAGATACTATACACAACATCTTTGGTGGGAAAGGTAGGCAGAAAAATCCTGGTTTCGATAAGGGCAATACTGCTGGAATGTTTGTGCTGACTCTGTATGACCTTGCATCTTTCATTTCCCTCTATGCATAAGGCAAGCTATAAAAGTACCTTTTGAAAACTAAAGCTTTTGGGCCTCGCAGAAGCTTGGTCACCCCGTGTTTTTTCTTCTCCCTCTCTCTCTCTCTCTCTCTCTCCCCCTCTCTTTTTCAGGCTGATCCCTTGGAGCATGGGGGCTCCCTGCGTTCACTTATCTGCCCGGGTTTCTAAGACCTGAAGGGGAAGACGTTCTGCGTCTTCACTCCCTCAGGAGACCGGGAGGGCACCTGTGGCCTCCGTGAACAGGGCAAACTTCTTGTCTTAAAGTTTTATTTGTTCTCTATGTAAACCAAGGAATATCAGCCTCTTTCTCTCCTCTATTTTCTTATCTACAACATTCTTAACTATCTCTCTCTCTAAAGCAATCGCAATTGCCGATGCCGTTTCTCCTTTGGGTTTCCCTGGATCCTGCGGGGGCTGGACCCTGGTGCAGTAGCGATCCTCATATCAGACAAAATAGACCTTAAAATAAAGATTACAAGAGATAAGGAAGGACACTACATAATGATCAAGGGATCAATCCAAGAGGAAGACTAACAATTGTAAATATCTATGCACCCAACATAGGAGCACCTCAATACATAAGACAAACACTAACAGACATAAAAGGAGAAATTGACAGGAACACAATAATAGTGGGAGACTTTAACACCCCACTCACACCAATGGACAGATCATCAAAACAGTAAATTAAAAGGAAAGACAGTCTTAAATGGTATGTTAGATGAGATGGATCTCATGGATATCTTCAGGACATTCCATCCAAACGCAGAAGAATACACCTTCTCAAGTGCACATGGAAAATTCTCCAGGATAGACCACATCTTGGGTCACAAATCAAACCTCAGTAAATTTAAGGAAATTGAAATCATATCAAGCGTCTTCTCCAACCACAACACTATGAGACTAGATACCAATTAGAAGAAAAAAACTGCAAGAAACACAAATACATGGAGGTTAAACATCGCATTTCTAAATAACCAAAAGGTTACTGAAGAAATTAAAAGGGAATTCAAAAAATTTCTAGAAACAAATGACAATGAGAACACAACAACTTAAAACCTATGGGATGCAACAAAAGCAGCTCTAAGAGGGAAGTTTACAGCAATACAATCCTAACTCAAGAAACAAGAAAAATATCAAATAGATAACCCCACTTTACATCTAAAGCAACTGGAAAAAGAAGAACAAAACCCCCCAAATTTAGTAAAAGGAAAGAAATCATAAAGATCTGAGCAGAAATAAATGAAAAATACATGAAAGAAACAATAGTAAAGATTAATAAAATGAAAAACTGGTCTTTGAGAAGATAAACAAAATTGACAAACCCTTAGCCAGACTCATCAAGAAAAAAAGAGAGAAGAATCAAATCAACAAAATTAGACATGAAAAGAGTTTATAACAGACAATGCAAAACCACAAAAGATTATAAGAGACCATTATGAACAACTATATGGCAATAAAATAGATAACATGGAAGAAATGGACAGATTCTTAAGAAAATTCAATCTTCCAGACTGAACCAGGAAGAAATAGAAATTATGAACAACCCAATTACAATCACTGAAATTGAAGCTGTGATCAGAAATCTCCCAAAAGACAAAAGCCCAGGACCAGCTGGCTTCACAGGAGAATTCTATCAAACATTTAGAGAATAGCTAATGCCTATCCTTCCAAAACTCTTTCAAAAAATTGCAGAGGAAGGAACACTTCCAAACTCATTCTATGAGGCCACCATCACCCTGACACCAAAACCAGACAAAGACAATACACACAAAAAGAAAACTACAGGCCAATATCACTGATGAACATAGATGCAAAAATGCTTAACAAAATTTTAGCAAACAGAATTCAGCACCACATCAAAAAGCCCATACACCATGATCAAGTTGGGTTTATTCCAGGAATGCAAGGATTCTTCAATATATGCAAATCAATCAATGTGATACACCATATTAACAAATTGAAAGATAAAAACCATATGATCATCTCAATAGAGCAGAAAAAGCCTTTGACGAAATTCAGCACCCATTTATGATTAAAACTTTTCAAAACAAATGGACATAGAAGGAGCCTACCTCAACATAGTAAAGACCATATATAATCAGCTGACAGCAACATTATTCTCAATGCCAAAAACATGAAAACATTCCCTTTAAGATCAGGAACAAGACAAGAGTGTTCACTTTCATGACTGTTATTCAACATATTTCTGGAAGTCCTAGCTACAGCAATCAGAGAAGAAAAAGAAATAAAAGGAATCCAGATTGGAAAACAAGAAGTAAAGCTCTCACTGTTTGCAGATGACGTGATACTGTACATAGAAAACCATAAAGATAGTATCAGAAAATTACTAATGCTTATCAGTGAATTTAGCAAAATTGCAGGATACAAAATCAATACACAGAAACCACTTGCATTTCTATATATTAACAATTAAAAATCAGAAAGAGAAATTAAGGAATCAATCCCATTCACCAGTGTTAAAAAAAAGAATTAAATATCTAGGGATAAACTTACCTAAGGAGACAAAAGAACTGCACGCAGAAAATTATAAGACACTAATGAAAGAAATAAAAGATGACATAAACAGAGGGAGAGATATTCCATGTTCCTGGGTAGAAAGAATCAATATTGTGAAAATGACTATACTACCAAATGCAATCTACAAATTCAATGTGATCCTAATCAAATTACTAATGACATTTTTCACAGAACTAGAACAAAAAATTTCACAATTCATATGGAAACACAAAAGACCCCAAATAGCCAAAGCAGTTCTGAGAAAGAAGAATGGAGCTGGAGGCATCAACCTTCCTGACTTCAGATTATACTACAAAGCTACGGTCATCAAAATAGTATGGTACTGGCACAAAAACAGAAATATAGACCAATGAAACAAGATAGAAAGCCCAGAAATAAACCCAGGCACCTATGGGTACCTTATTTTTGACAAAGGAGGCAAGAATATACAACAGGGCAAAGACAGCTTCTTCAATAAATGGTGCTGGAAAAAACTGGACAGCTCCCTGTAAAAGAATGAAATTAGAACACTTCCTAACACCACATACAGAGATAAACTCAAAATGGATTAAAGACCTAAATGTAAGGCCAGAAACTATAAAACTCTTAGAGGAAAACACAGGCAGATTGCTCGATGACATAAATCAAAGCAAGATCCTCTATGACCCACCTCCTAGAGTAACAGAAATAAAAGCAGAAGTAAATGAGTGGGACCTGATTAAACTTAAAAGCTGTTGTACAGCAAAGGAAACTATAAGCAAGGTGAAAAGACAACCCTCATAATGGGAGAAAATAATAGCAAATGAAACAACTGACAAAGGATTAATTTCCAAAATATACAAGCAGCTCATACAACTCAATGCCAGAGAAACAAACAAGCCAACCAAAAAGTGGGAAAAAGACTTAAACAGACATTTCCCCAAAGAAGACATAGAGATGGCTAACAAACACATGAAAAGATGCTCAAGATCACTCATTATTAGAGAAATGCAAATCAAAATCACAATAAGATATCACCTCACACCAGTCAGAATGGCCATCATCAAAAAGTCTACAAACAGTAAAGGCTGGAGAGGGTGTAGAGAAAAGGAAACACTCGTGCACTGTTGGTGGGAATGTAAATTGATACAGACACTATGGAAGATGGTATGGAGATTCCTTAAAACACTAGGAATAAGACCATCTTATGACCCAGCAATCCCACTCCTAGGCATATACCCTGAGGAAATCAAAATTGAAAAAGACACATGTCTCCCATTGGTCACTGCAGCACTATCTACAGTAGCCAGAACATGGAAGCAACCTAGTTGTCCACTGACAGATTAATGGATATAGATGTGGTACATACACACAATGGAATACAACTCAGTTATAAAAAGGAGTGCATTTTTGAGTCAGTTCTGATGAGATGGATGAATCTAGAACCTATTATACAGGGTAAAGTGAGTCAGAAAGAAAAAGATATATGTATTCTAATGCATATATACAGAATCTAGAAAAATGGTACTGAAGAATTTATTTACAGGGCAGCAATGAAGAAACAGACAGAGAGAATAGACTTATGGACTCAAGGAGAGGGGAGGAGAGGGTGAGATGTATGGAAAGAGTAACATGAAAACTTACATTGCCATATGTAAAATAGATAGCCAATGAAAATTTGCTGTATGGCTCAGGAAACTCAAACAGGGGCTCTGTATCAACCTAGAGGGGTGGGATGGGCAGGGAGATGGGAGAAAAGTCCAAAAGGGAGGGGATACATGTACACCAATGACTGATTCATGTTGAGGTTTGACAGAAAACAACAAAATTCTGTAAAGCAATAATCCTTTAATTAAAAAAAGTCAGGTATATAAAATATTCATTATTAAATATGCTTTTCTAAAATCCCAATCTTATCACCTGTATAAGGCTGCAATTGAAAGCAAAAATAAAAAGGATAAAAGAATTCCATAGCCATTTCTTTTTACTTGCTGTCCTTATTCTTACTTGTTCAATTACACATCTCTGAATGAACTAGTCCCTTATCCACTCACCTTCTTCTGAACGTAAATGATTTGTATGTGATCTAATCATATTTCCTGGTCCCTTGCCACTCTAGAGTCTTGCTGTGCATACCTATCTCTGATTTCCATACATTGTATCTCAGAGATAACCAAATGCATGGCCAACTTCCCTAATTAGATTCGTTGTGTCCTGGAGACCTCCCAGCAGTGCCTTCTCTTCCTTTCATTCTTTTATTTATTTATTTTTTCTCTCTCTCTCCCTGAAGTATCCCCTCCTTCTATTTCCCTGATCCCTAAGGAGCCTGCTTCAACATTTGTTTATATATCAAAATAATTGAAAGCTAAATTAATTCTCAGCTTCAATTTCTCAAGCTTCTTTTCAATTGCTATAACTTTTTCAACCCCCTTCAGAATCTGGACTTTGGCAACTAGGAAAAGCTTTGAAAAAAGAAAGCACACAGTAGATATTGATTGATCAGTTAATAGACTGTCTCCTTCAAGCCTGGGGTCTATGATTTTATGATTGATGGACTTGATGGATTTTTTTTTTCTCATGGGTTCTTGAAACCTGATTATTAAATTACACAGAGAGCCACCAACCGTGTTTATAAATCCTACACACTTAATATCTCTGTTCCTTTTGTAAAAGGATTTTAATGAAAGAAACAAAAACAAAAAACCTAAACCCCTGGACTATGAGTTCTTTAGTGACAAGGAAATGTGCTTCATATCTCTTTATGCACTAAATTTGCAGTGTATTGGCTAAGGCATAGTATAATATCAATATAGAGCTCTCTTACTGTGATGTAGGGGGAAATGTGATTGGGAAGTATGTCAAGCAGCATCTTTAATGATCCTCAATGACCTCTACTTCCTGATATCCATACTAAGTATAATCCTCTGCCTTTGAGGATGGGCTAGTCTAGTGACTTGCTTTTAAGTAACATAATATAGCAAAGATGGTGAGATGCTGCCTTAGTGATTGGTTATGAGAGATTAGAGAGAGTGTGTGAATGCTCAGTCTTATCTGACTCTGTGCACCCCTATGGACTGTAGCCCACCAAGCTCCTCTGTCCATGGGATTTTTCAGGCAAGAATACGGAAGTGGTTTGCCATTTCCTTCTGCAGGGGATCTTCCCAAACAAAGGATCAAATGCCTCTCTCCCAACCTCCATATTTCTAACAGATTCTCTTTGACCTACGCTGACTTTGACAAAAAAGTTTTCTTCTTGAGGAGAGAAGAAATCAAGGGCAGCCTCTAAAAGCCAGCTGGGAACTGAGGCAATCAGGCCAACAGGCTTTGGAGACCTGAATTCTGCCAGTAACTATGTCAACTTGGAAATAGATCCTCCTTGGTTGTACATTTGGGCTTCCCTGGTGGCTCAGATGGTAAAGAATCTGCCCACAATAAGGGAGACCTGGGTTTGATCCCTGAGTTTGGAAGATCCCTTGGAGAAGGGCATGGCAACCCACACTAGTATTCTTGCCTGTAGAACCCCCATGGACAGAGAAGCCTTGTGGGCTACAGTTCATGGAGTTGCAAAGAGTCAGACACAATTGAGCGTCTAAGCACAGTTCTACCTTCCAATGAGATTCCAGCTCCGACTGGCACTTTAAGTATGGCCTTCTAGAGACCCTGATAAAGGACCAGTGCAATTAAGCCACACCCAGATTCTGATTCACAGAAACTATAAATTAATAAATCTGTATTAAGTCATTGTTCACTATAGTTCATCATGTAGCAATAGACAATTTACATAGGAAGATCTTATCTATGGAGTTAAGAGTACCAACTCTGTGCTAGACATTGGAAGAGAGGGACCTGAAGCAAAGAACCTCATTTGGTCTTAGCAACCTTTTTGCAAGGTATGTCATTAGCTGGCACATAGAGATGACTTTTGGGTTTCCCCAGTGGCTCAGTGGTAAAGAATCTGCCTGCAATGCAGCAGACCTGGGTTCGATCTCTGGGTGGAGAAGATCTGGAGAAGGGCATAGCAACCCACTTCAGCATTCTTGCCTGGAGAATCCCATGGACAGAGGAGCTTGGCGGGCTGCAGTCCATAGGGTTGCAAAGAGTCAGACGTGCCTGAAGCAACTAAGCACACACACACACAGCAATGACTTTAAACTGCTAGGTTAGGGGTCAAGAAAAAGTTCAGATGATTTATTCCAACCTACCAAATATCACACCGAGCCAAGGTTCCAAAACCCAGACTAGATCTTGTGAAGAATGAGAACGGGAAGAAAAAAAAAAAAAAAAAGAAAGGGCCAGATATGAATCTTGGTTTCATGGGTCAGGAATGAGACAGGGGACTGAGCTTTAGCTAGAGTGTATGTGGGTGGCCCCAAAGTACCAGAAAATATGCCACAAGGTAAGGGAGAACTGAGTCATGATCTAGATACATAAAACCCTAGGGAGGGTAGAAAATTAGTTTAAATTTTCTTGAATTGGATAGGAATCAGTTGACCAATGAAATTACAGAAAGAATATTTCAAAAAAGAGCCATGAAGATGATGCCCATTTAAAAACAGAGAAACAAAAATATTTAATGTGAAAAATGATTTTTGTAGTCATCTGAAACACATACCAAATTTTTCCAGGAAAGTCATGTTTTACATTGCCACCAGGTTCTAAGCCTAGCTAGAAATATCTATGACCATAAGGCAGCTGAAACA
Source organism: Ovis aries (assembly GCF_016772045.2). NCBI lineage: Eukaryota > Metazoa > Chordata > Mammalia > Artiodactyla > Bovidae > Ovis > Ovis aries. Next base: position 17,343,108 of record NC_056071.1, read on the forward strand.
CTACACATTTGTAACGAAAGCACAGGATGCCAGACTCTGGAAATAACGCGTTCAACAACAACAGCCAAATGAACCCCAATAAAGTAGAAAAATAAATTACTTAGCTGAAGTATTTCCGCAAGAAAACAGTTTTAATGGAAACTTTTTGAGGACTCTGAGCTTTTGTAAGAGTTTTAAAAATTGATACTACTAGCTCTATATTGTTGCTTCTGATTTCTTCACAAAACATCATGCTTTTTCTTGATATAAAATTATTGTCATCACAAGTGTTGTTCATAATAGGCATGAATAGGGACACAGAGAGAGTGAGGTGATTTGTTTAGAAAAAACAAGATAAGTTGGAAAGGTGAGTATAACCAACAAAGGAATTAAGAAATTACTGGATACAAAAAAAAAAGTATGTAAAATGTTTACTGGTAAGAGAATCAGCTCAGTTAGATATATAAGTAAATGCATCCCAGGAGCAAATAGAAATGCTGACATGACAAATTACTTCTTATGTATGCTTAGTCAATTCCCGGGTCTTAGATTTCTCATCTTAAAACAAATGATAATGTTCTTTCTATATCAAATGGCCTAACACAGATGGCAATTCCTTGCATCACGCCTGCCATGTAGTAGATGCTGAATGATGTTTGTTGAATCTGAAACTGAATGTGTTACCTTCCTACGGGGAAAGAATGAAAGTCATAAAGAAGAAAATTTAGAATATCACATCCCCAGGATAGATGAGTTTGGCAAAAGAAGGAGAGCCAGGAAGGGAGGAAGAAAAGGTCAAACAGAGGCAAAGCCTAGAAAAAAGTTTAAAGGCTGGCTAGATGCCTACCAAACTCCTTTTATCTTCCTGTAAGAGGGTTTTCTGACCCCTTTGCACACAAGAGAAGTGTGGAAAGTTCTTGCTGATGGATAGAGAGAGGAAGTAACTTGTTTATAGATAAGTAACAGAAGTTATGCATAAATAAATGCGCTTTCCCCCCTTCCCTCCCTCCTGCCTGCTAGCTGGATTATGCCAGGGCAGCCCTGAACTATATACTGAAGAAAAGCCATCACATAGTAGGACCTGAATCCCTGAGCAATTGAATAACACAGAGGTTCACCCCCACATTGCTTATGTTGAACTGGAAATGAATGAACAGACCTAGAGACTGTCATACAAAGTGAAGTAACTCAGAAAGAGAAAAACAAATATCATACTAATTCATATATTTGGAATCCAGAAAAATGGTAGAGATGATCTTATTTGCAAAGAAGACATAGAGAACAAACACACGGACACCAAGATGAGAGGAGAAGGGGTGGAGTGAACTGGGAAATTGATCAATCTCATATGTACATTAAGTGAAGTGAAGTTAGTCGTGTCAGACTCTTTACGACCCCATGGACTGTAGCCTACCAGGCTTCTCTGTCCATGGGATTTTCCAGGCAAGGGTACCAGAGTGGGGTGCCATTTCCTTCTCCTATGTATAAAATGATAATGAAAACCTGCTGTATAGACCAAGGAACTCTACTGGCTGGTCTGTGGTGGCCTAAATGGGAGGAAGAGCCAAAACAGGTGATACATGTATACAAACAGCTGATTCCCTTTGCTGAAGAGCAGAAACTGGTACAGCAGTATAAAGCAACCGTAATCCAGTAAAAAACAAAAATAAAAAAAAAACAACAACACAAAAAATGTGGTATACCTAAGCAATGAAGTATTATTCAGCTGTGAAAAGGAATGGAGTAGTGATTCAAGCTACAAGATGAATGAATCCTGAAACTATTATGCCAAGTAAAACCAGAAAACAAATCCACATATAATGATTCCACTGATGTGAAATGTCCAAAGAAGGCAAATACATAGAGATAGAAATATTGATAGATTGCCTGCATGCCAGCCGAGTCGCTCAGTCATGTCCGAATGACAGCAACCCTCTGGAATGTGGCCCTCAGGCTCCTCTGTCCATGGGAATCTCCAGGCAAGAATACTGGAGTGGGTTGCCATTCCCTTCTCCAGGGGATCTTTGGGATCTTCTCCACCCAGGGGTCAAAACTCTATCTCTTAATGTCTCCTGCATTGGAAGCAGGTTCTTTACCACCAGTGGCTGCTTCTAGGGGAGTGGTAGGTGGTAGATGAGGAAAGAGTGCTAATGGGAAAAGGTTTCCTTCTGTGTTAGTGAAAATTTTCTGTAATTAGATAATGGTGAGAGTTGTACAATTTCGTGAATATCAGAAAAACCACTGAATTGTACACTTTCAAGGGTCAGTATTATAGTATATGAATTATATTTCAATAAAAAAGAGAAAATATGCACTAAAAACCCCTTTACCATGTTATTCCAATGAGAATACTGAATTGGGACTGTAGCTAGTAGTATTTACAAATAGAGCCTAAATGGAAGCAAAAGAGGACATTATGTAGCTGACTATGTATGTTTAGAAAGCGAAAGTTGAGATTTAGAGAACAGACAAATGACTTGCTCATTCTTTGCATCAAAGAAATATTCCCTTTAGATTCCTATCAGTGGCCAGATTCTCCTGACCATTCATAGTGATTGTGTTTATGGCATAATTTTGTGTGTATAGCCATTGGCTGTGAAAGAGGTATCAGTATGCTGCTTGAACTGTAATCGACTCTCAGAGGAGGGAAGAGACCTGCCTACTGCAGAGGCATTTATTTTGGAGCCAGCACTGTGCAAGAGTGCAAATATCTGAGATATTTGCTTAGCAGCTCAGAATTTAAACTTGCAACATTGGCTTAGCCACTTCGTTTAAGGTAATGAAAGTTGCTTTTGTTGGAGATATATTTGGAATACCCATTGTGTACATTTTCCCAATTAATTGGACTTTAATTACTTTGCAGAAAATCTGTAAAAGAGTCATCAAAGTTTTCGAGATGAGAACAAGCTGGTACATATTCCATTTATTTTCCATAGAACTATCTCACCATGAAGCTTGGAAAAAAAAAAAAAACAATGGCCAATTTAATTTTCTTCTATTGAGGTTTATAAAAGACCCAATAGAAGCTACTATCTCTAATTTTTATAGAGATAACTCTATTTAGAAATATAAATGCTGAGAAAGAGAACAGGCTCAGAAATGCTGTTTCAAATCAGGGTGACCCTTTAAATTAGTTTCTTACATCGTGCGTGTGTGTTGTGCACATATATATGTACAGATACTTGTATGACTGCCTCAGTATTCAACCCAAGCAAGGTTAAAAAAAAAATCCAACAAGAATGTGGTAACATAAAACCAATTTCCTGATTTTTCTCATTTCCATATCAATTGTTTTTCTGGGGTACTTTCTTCCCATGGGAGGTGGGAGAAAAAGTGATTGTATGTGTGAAAATTGTTTAGTAAAATGTGTGTAATTTCAATACTGAATATATGCTTAGTGGGGTAGAGGTTGAATAAGACATAGTGGCTTAGCTTGAAGGAAATTTGTTTTACAGTCTGCAAGTAAGAAGCATTTATGTACAAATATGATGCACAAGGGAAGGATGAGGGGTTAAGAAGCAAGGGCGGGGGCAACGCTGAATGTGAAATGGGGCTGTATCCTGCCATTTCCTCTTTTACAATATTAGTGTTGAAATGGGAGGAGTCACGTTAAAATCCCAACCCAAACATGTCCAGTGTGGTCAATGAAAAAAAAAAAAAATTATTTTTGGCATTGGGAGCAGGACAAGACCAGATGGAAAGCTAGACTCTAAATAAAAGTGAAACCTGAAATTAAAAACACGTCAAAATCCATCAGTTCAGTGTGGGCTGAAAAATATTCTTACCTAGAGGGAGTTGATTACCCTTGAGGACGTCTCAAATCTCTTTCCGGCCCTGCACTTTGATGCTATAAGATGCTGAGCTGGAAGGTAATTAGCTGAATATTTTGCCTTTGATTTTGAAATTTCTAATCTTCCACCTTGGTCCTGTATAGTGTTGCTATACTGTTTATTTTCTGACCAGGCCACTTAGACCTTCTTCCTATTACTGATGGGTACTTCTCTGTAGCCTGAATCAATTTAATGTTTCTGACAATGAATTCCCAAGTAATTGCAATGGCTTCAGTCCTGATCTCTGTCCCAGGGCACACTTGGAAATTAAATGTTAATTTCTCACCAGTTATTTGCTGACTTCATCCTCATTTTATTAAATAATCATTTTTTAAAAATCCTTTCAAATTGAAATATCCATGCCCCAAGGAGATCAAACCTGTCAATTCTAAAGGAAATCAACCCTGAATATTCATTGGAGGGACTGTCGTTGAATTTGAAGCTCCAATACTTTGGCTACCTGATGCAAAGAGCTGACTCACTGGAAAAGACTCTGATGCTGGGAAAGTCTGAAGGCAGGAGGAGAAAGGGGTGACAGAGGATCAGATGGTTGGATGGCATCACTGACTCAATGGACACGAATTTGAGCAAATTGGGACATAGTGAAGGACAGGGAAGCTTAGCGTGCTGCTGTTCATGGGGTCACATAGAGTTCCAGTACAGTTCAGTCGCTCAGTCGTGTCCAACTCTTTGAGACCCCATGGACAGCAGCATGCCAGGCTTCCCTGTCCACCACCATCTGCTGGAGCTTGACAAGATTTGGATGTGAGTCTTTCCTGGAATTACTAAGAGTTGGATGCAACTTAAAGACTGAACAACATTGCATGCTCTATTATTTGGAAGGTTTGGCATGTTGGAGAGTCTGGGTCAAACTGAGCCAACCCCATGCTCTCTTCATGCTTCCTCCATGAATTTTCCATTGGTGTTCAGTGTATTCTAATTTGCTATAAGATACTGTTCTGTCCCTGCTGGAGTGAGGGAGTGAAAGTCGCTCAGTGGTGTCCAACTCTTTGCAACTCCATGGACAGTAGCCCACCAGACTCCTCTGTCCATGGGATTTCCCAGCAAGAACACTGGAATGGGTTGCCATTTCCTCCTCCAGGGGGTCTGCCTGACTCAGTGATAGAATCCTGGTCTCCTGCCTCCTTAGGGTTGTTAGATCCATCCTAAGGAATCAGATGGATTCCTTACCATCTGAGCCAACAGAGATGTACCTGCTAGGATCCTGCTTTAACTGCGAACAACTATAGCAGAAATTGCTACTATTTAAAGGAAGACTGTGGTTTTTCCTGTGGTCACGTATGGATGTGAGAGTTGGACTGTGAAGGAGGCTGAGCGCCGAAGAATTGATGCTTTTGAAGTGTGGTGTTGGAGAAGACTCCTGAGAGTCCCTTGGACTGCAAGGACATCCAACCAGTCCATTCTGAAGGAGATCAGCCCTGGGATTTCTTTGGAAGGAATGATGCTAAAGCTGAAACTCCAGTACTTTGGCCACCTCATGCGAAGAGTTGACTCATTGGAAAAGACTTTGACGCTGGGAGGGATTGGGGGCAGGAAGAGAAGGGGATGACAGAGGATGAGATGGCTGGATGGCATCACGGACTTGATGGATGTGAGTCTGAGTGAACTCCGGGAGTTGGTGATGGACAGGGAGGCCTGGCGTGCTGCGATTCATGGGGTCGCAAAGAGTCAGGCAAAACTGAGTGACTGAACTGAACTGAACTGAGAGGTGGCTTGAACCTTTCAACAACATGAAAAGTGCTGCAACCCAGTATAGTAAAGAAATGCTTCCCTGATGGTTCAGATGATAAAGAATCTGCAGGAAATGCCAGAGACTTGGGTTTGATCCCTGGGCCAGGAAGATCCCCTGGAGAAGGGAATGGGTACCCACTCCAGTATTCTTGCCTGGAGAATTCCATGGACAGAGAAGCTTGGTGGGCTACAGTCCAGGGGTTGCAAAGAGTTGGACATGGCTGTGTGACTAACACTTTCACTTTAAACTGCTTTTTCTTTTGTGTTGGAGGAATTTTGCACAAGTTTTCTGAGGGTTTATTTTGATTGAAGAACTAGGTAAGCAAAGTCCCAAGGCACATGCATTATCTTGTGATGATAATTGTATACTTTATCTGGTTCTTGTGGCTAACAAGGGCTTGCCCCACATTCTAGGAGTATTTCTATTCTAAAGCAGTTGCATGAAGTTTCCTGCAGAATTTGGAGGGGAAGATATTATATTTAGTTAAAAAATCACTCAATGAGATATGAAGCTACTTGTTCAAATTCAGCAAAATAAAGTTATCCTTAATTCCCAGGTCATGTATACTAGAACAGCATAGAGTAGCACAAGGTCTTGATATTTAGACATAGAGATACGATTTAAATTCTGGTAACCACCCCTTACTAGCTGTATGAACTTCCATATAAAAATGGCATCTGAGCCTCACAGCCCTAGATAGAAAAATAAAGTGTACCTTACAGAGGTTATTGTCAGTCTTTAAAAATGCCTTTAGTCTGCTCTAAATGTGAGACACAGTAGTAAATAGCAAATAGTCTTATCAATATTTCTCTCATTATTATTTCCAGTGGGCTGCTTGGTTTAAGGCTGGCACTTGTGCGATGAGTCATAATATAGTCATAGTACAGAAATTATATTTAGAAAAGCTTAAGTTTTATTCCTTTTACTGGAAATTTACTAGACCACTCAATGTGGTAGATTCTCATTCAGCAAAAGCACAATATACAGATCTGATATTTTCATAAAGGAAGGCTACATGTAATAACGAATGAAAAAGAGAGAATTTGCATTCTCCTTCCAATATTCCCTGTCTAATTCTGTTGTGTGATCTTAGTCAAGCAAGTGCATTTTTCCATCTCTTTGGGGAGGAAGAGCAGAGGGCTTTGTCTGCAATATCAAGGCTATCTCTGTGTAAATTATTTCCAATATGCGAACAAGAGTGACTGCAGTATTGTCCCTCAAGTACTTGGCATTCCTTGGAAGAAAACATGATGTAATTGGACTTTAATAACTTGGATGAAAATGTATCCTAGGGCCATAAAATGTTTCTCTACAACATTAGATCTAGGCGAGTTATTATGATTACCTCTTAAGAAGTGTTCAGATTAATGGATATGTGATTATAAAGTCCATTACAAAGGCAGAATCAGGAAGAGGTGCAGAAAAGCACCCTGATATTTCAGTGTGTCTCAGTCCTGAACATTTTACACAGAGAAATTATTTTATCACTGGCATTGCCAGACTCAGTGGGAAATAGCTGAACAAGGAGACCAGCCCTGAATATCATTTCCACCTTCCCATTTCCCTTGTATCACATATTAGGAGTCTGCTTAAAGGAGCTTCCCTCTACTGCAGTGTACAGGTGAGCACTGTGATATGAGTCAAACCACCTGAGTCTACCAGCTCAGCCCCTACCTATTTATGTGATTTGTGTGTGTGTATGTGTGTGTGTGTGCGTGCTCAGTCATGTCCAACTCTTTGTGACCCCGAGGACTGCAGCCCTCCAGGCTCCTCTCTTAATGGGACTCTCCAGGCAAGAATACTGGAGTGGGTAGCCATCCCAATTTCCAGGGGATCTTCTCAACCCAGGGATCAAACCCAGGTTTCCCACATTGCAGGAAGATTATTTTACCATCTGAGCCACCTATATTCCCATATTAAATAAAAATTAAAACAAAACAAAACAAAACACAGAGGGACTGTCAGGTAATACATACAAAGAATCAGAATCTCTGATCTATTTGTACCGAAATGGGTCCCATGGATCTGGGTTTTTAATAAGTGCATCAGATGATTCTTATGTTCAGGCAAATTTCAGATGATTGTTCTAGTTGCTGTAATAGAAGCAAAAATTAAGTGCAGGCTTAGCAACCAACTCAGCCTGAAGGAGTTAGGAATGGTTTCTTGCAGGAACATTTGATTTGTGCCTTGAATAATGAATGGGGACTTACTAGGCTGAGCAAAGGTGGGCAAAGGGTCCCAGAAAACTGTATCTTAACAAAATCCATATCTTCAAGATGTTGCCTCATCTATGGAATGAAAACACTAAAAAGCATGCCTTCTCATCTGATGCCTTCTGTTTCAGTGATAACTTTGGAAACTGGGCAATTTCAATGTTATTTGCTTCTCAATTCACCTCAAAAAGTTCAATGTAGTAACTTGTCAGATTTTCTTTGTAAGAACTTCTCTCTACTGGAAAAAGTGAAAATATTTTGTAAGCTCTATTATAATATAACTACCTTGCATGCTTGCTAAGTCACTTCAGTCAAGTCTGTCTCTTTGTGACCCTATGGACTATAGCCCGCCAGGCTCCTCTGCCCATGGGATTTTCCAGGCGAGAATACTGGAGTGGGTTGCCATTCCCTTCTCCAGGGGATCTTTCCAACCCAGGGTTTGAACTTGCATCTCTTAGGTCTCCTGCATTGACAGGTGGGTTATTTACAGCTAGCGCCAACTGTCAAGCAGGCAGGGGTCATCTTTCTTGTTCACTTTTGTATCCAGATTATCTTTCAAATTACCTGGTCCGTTTGCACTCAAATGTGCTTATTATATAACTGAATTGAATTAATTGTATTCATGTGTTCACTTTCAGTAGACCTGTTAAAGGTTAGTTTCATATGTAAAATAATATTTTAATTATAATAATTATAATATCAAAAATGTAAATATTTGGAATATGCCTAGCCACTGCATATTTTTAGATCACCCACTCATTCAACAAATATCTATTGAATATTTTCTAGCTGTAAATCACTATTCTTGGCACTGGGGATGGAGCAATCAACAAAACACAAAAATTCATGCCCTCATAGGCTTATGTTCTGATAGAAGAATGGAGAGATCATTCCATTTCTAAACTAAATTCAGTTATAATTATCTATAATTCATAGATGAGTGATAGGGATTTCATATCTTGATTAGGGTACTCATTTTGTCACACTTGTAAGAAAAACCAGAAGCTACACAATGCACAGGCTATTTTCTACTCATGAATTAAAAAAAAAAAAAGAAAAGCTCTCCTTCTAAGGCTTCATCCAGTATGAAACAGTGTCTCTCTTCTTGTATCAAAGGGCCATGAGTCATTTCCCTAACATTAGGACCAAATGTCCTTTACAGGGTACAGAAACAACTCAAGTTATCTGGAGATCACTTTCCCGGAGCATCCACTAACTGAAACATAGGCAGAAATGAAGAATCTAGAATCAAGTCAGTCTGAGTAGCAAAAAGAGAAGGGCTGAGTTCCTGCACGATCTGACTCTCTAATACTTTTTGTATTGTTCTTTGATCCTCCCTTAAAGTAGCTGTATAATAGCAACAAAAATAACAATAATAATTGCAACAAAAACAGGAACAGTGAAGAGAGCTACCCCTTTGGGAGCATATACTCATATACTCCTTATTTCATTTTCTCCCAAACTCTATAAAGCAAAGTATGATTATGATGGCTGTATCTGTATATGCTGTGCTAAGTCACTTCAGTCATGGCCAACTCGTAAGGGACCCTATGTACCATAGCCTCCCAGGCTCCTCTACCCATGGGGTTCTCCAGGCAAGAATACTGGCGTGGATTGCTATTTCCTCCTCCAGGGGATCTTCCCTACTCAGGGACTGAACCTGCATCTCCTGCGGTTCCTGCACTGGTGGGTGGATTCTTTGCCACTGAGCCACCCTGGAAGCTCAACTATGAATATCAATGTCCAGATAGTTAACTGGTTTTAAGAACCTAATATCCAGATACTGTTTTTATTTCCAGCGAAGAGTCTCAGAGAAATATTTCTTATCAAAAATTAGCAATAAAGTTAGTTGTTCTTCCTTCCCCTTCATCGTATTTAAAATTCTGTGCATGGATATATAGAACATCACTAACAAAATCGCTGATGTTTGGCATTTAAGAATAATCAAAGACACTTTTGCCGTCAAGGTCAGCACCTGAGGAATGAGCAGAGAAAGCAATGGTGTTGCCAGTAAGTTCAGCAGAAATTTCCACTGGTAGATTCCAGCTATGCAGCAAGCTGCTTTGAGCTTCTTCATTTTTCCTTAGGTTAAATAAATTTATCTGTGTAATGGGCTTTCCAGGTGGTGCTAATGGTAAAGAACCTGCTTGCCCGTGCCGGAGACACAAGAGTTATGGGTTCAGTCCCTGGGTTGAGAACATTCCCTGGAGAAGGGTATGGCAACCCACTCCAGTATTCTTCCCTGGAGACTCTCATGGACAGAGGAGCCTGGCTGTTTTGAACATATTCATTTTTCCTTATTTTAAATCAGTGTATCTGTGTAATGGCATTGTTAACTATGTGGGGTAAATTCACCAATGTGCTGTGGCCTCACGAACAGAATTTACTCTTTTTCTCCTTGGGAAAATCTCCCAGTTCCTCCACTGGTATGTATTTCTCTATTGTCAGTTTACTTGAGCTCTTTCATTCTGCTTGGCCACAGCCACAGCCTCTCACTCATGTACAAACACCTCCCACAGTTAGAAGCGTTGCTCCCGCATGATGCGTTACTATAGAGATGAGGAATGGCAGAGGATGGCATCTCAGGGTCGCCTTTTTTATATAACCAGCACTCCTTCCCAGAAGAGTGACACTGATTTGCTCTCCACTGAAGGCAAATATTTGCTGTTGTTAAAAAAGGGGTTTTTCATTTCCAGGCAAACATATTTGCCTACTTCTTTGGTTCCCACTAAAACACCTTGGACTTTCTATAAGCCAGAAAAAATTCAACCTCCCCTTATCATTCTATATGTCAGCTTTGTGTGTTAAAGGAAGTAACTTTCTAAACATTTCCTGATATTGCTGATATTTTGCATCATTTGCTTCTCAGTATATTTTTTAGATAATATCTACAGTGCCTTGATATAACCATAATTACAAAGTGAGGGATTAGTCAGTGAGAAAATTGGAGACAGGAGATGTAGTAATAGGCTAGAGAGACATTTCTTATAGAAAATATACATTTGCACCAAAAGGGGATCCATGGCTCACCTCTTAGACTAAGACTACAGAAAAGTCTTGAGAGAAGGTAAAAATTTAGATCTTTATTTCAAATCACGTCATTTTTAACATGGGAAAATAAGCGGATTTTATTATTTGCTACGTTTCTTGCCTCTCAGGATTTTCACTAAAGCTCCACTCTTTTTCAATACCTCCTAATTTCCGTACTTCCTTCAGCACAGTTTATTACATTATTTTGACTTTATTTGTTACTGTTGCTGCTGCTGTTGTTTTGTCACTGTTTTGCTTTTGCCAGAGTTGAACTTGTGAATGGATCCATATTTAATTTGACAAATGGAGCTGGCAAGCCCTGGGGCACTTATATAATTAGTCAAAGATGTCTCACGGCATGCCGTGTTGCCCTGCACACATCTACACGTGGCATTGGAAGAAGAATAGTCCAAACGCACTTTTCTCCTAAGACAGAGGATTATTTTTCAGATCAATTTGGACTTCTTTAGAATAAAGTTAGTTTTCTCAGTAGGCAAAGAAAAGGCAGTTCCCAATTAAACATCATCCTTCAGAGTTGTGTGCACTTAACTGCTACTTGTCTAACATTTGAGAACAAGATACCTTTTTCAAAAAAAAATTTTTTTATTGTGTATTGAGGTATAGCTGATTAACAATATTGTGAAAGTTTCAGGTAAACAGTAAGGAGACTCAGACATGCATATATGTGTATCCATTCTCCCCCAGACTCCCCTCCAATCCAGGCTGCCACGTAACATTGAGCAGAGTTCCATGTGCTATATAGTAGGTCCTTATTGGTTATCCATTTTAAATACAGCAGGGTGGAGAGCAGAGATAGCGATTAAGACCCTGCAGTTGTAGACTTCTGTAGACTTCATGCCTCTGAGCAAAATACTGTCTGGAGCATAGGAAGCAGTGTGGTTCATTGGGAATTATACCCTGATTACTAAATTCTGTCCAACCGCCCTTTAGAAAAGTCACCATGTGTTTTAGTTAAACTCCCCAGCTGCAGAGCCTGAGATGAAGACTCACTTGCAAGTGATTTATGAAGGTAGTGCTCCCCAGGTAAACTGATAAAAGATTGGGAGAAATGGGAGAGGGAAGGGGAAGAAGTTAGTCACGGGTGATTTCAGGCAAAGTCTAATCTCAGCCTGATTCCATGAGGGCCCTGGAGTGTTTGCAGTTTGCATCTCAGTTTATCAAAACTCAAAGCAGTGGAGCTAGGCTTTCTTAATCCTGTAACAGCCAGCCTTTAGTTATAAGCTCTCCTGAAGGGATAGAAGCTCCCAGGCATACAGGGTAAGGTGGTTACAGTAGGCAAAAGACATTTATCCAGAAGCACATGCCACTTATGGCTACCCTGATAGCTCAGGGGGTAAAGAAACTGCCTGCCCGTGCAGGAACCTCAGGAGACACGGACATGATCTCTGGGTCAGGAAGATCCCCTGAAGGAGGAAATGGCAACTCACTCCAGTATTCTTGCCTGGAGAATCCCATGGACAGAGGAGCCTGGTAGGCTATAATCTATAATCTCAAAGAGTTGGGCATGATTGAGCGTGCACACACACACATAAACACACACACACACACACAAGCCACTTATAGCAAAGTGCAAAGAAGGTGGAGATAAATTCAGAGATCCAAGAACTTGGAAGAGAATTGACAGTGTTTGCTAAACCATGTGTTCTCCTCCCAATGTTTGCGCATATGTTTAATGCTGTTCATTCAGAGTAAAAATGTACTCTGAATCTAGTCCAGTGCTATCCAATAGAAATATGTGACTAAATAACTTAAGATTTTCTAATATTCACATTAAAGAAAGTAAAAAAAAATAAAATTAATTTCAATCATATATTTTACTCAATGCAGTATTTCCACACATGTAATAATAAAAAATGTCAATGAGCTATTTTACATTCTTTTTTGTACTTGGTCTTCAAAATCCATTGTGTATTTTGTGCTTACGGTACATCTCGCTTTGGACTAGATTCATTTAAGGTGTTTGATAGCCACATATGGCTAAGGGCTACACAACACAGATGTAGCTGGTTTCTTGAGCTGATCTTTGGGGCCATTACTGACTGATATAGTCAGAGAAAATAATATGTTAAACTTGAAATAAGTTGTTTCTGTGCCATACTACTCATAATATACTCTCTACTATAAGAATAGTAAAATTCTTCAATCACCTTTGCTTTCATGAAAATACCCCATTCCTTCTATAACTGGGCCCTGTGGCTACCTTTGTATAATGTGACTGTCTAATTGCACATAATTGTTTAGATTCTGGTAAGTTGACCCAGTTCAGTTCAGTTCAGTAACTCAGTTGTGTCCAAATCTTTGTGACCCCATTGACTGCAGCATGCCAGTCTTCCCTGTCCATTACCAGCTCCTGAAGCTTGCTCAAACTCATGCTCATCGTGTTGGTGATGCCATATAACCATCTCATCCTCTGTCATTCCCTTCTCTTCCTGACTTCAATCTTTCCCAGCATCAGGGTCTCTTCCAATGAGTCAATTCTTCATATCAGGTGGCCAAAGTATTGGAGTTTCAGCTTCAGCATCAGTCCTTCCAGTGAACACCCAGGACTGGTCTCCTTTAGGATGAACTGGTTGGATCTCCTTGCAGTCCAAGGACTCTCAAAAGTCTTCTCCAACACCACAATTCAAAAGCATCAATTCTTTGGTGCTCAACTTTCTTTATAGACCAACTCTCATACTCATACATGACTGCTGGAAAAACCATAGCTTTGATTAGATAGACTTTTGTCAGCAAAGTAATGTCTCTGCTTTTTAATATGCTGTCTAGGTTGGTCGTAGCTTTTCTTCCAAGGAACAAGAGTCTTTTAATTTTATGGCTGAAATCACCATGTGCAGTGATTTTGGAGCCTAAAAAATAAAGTCTGTGACTATTTCCATTGTTTCCTCATCTATTTGCCATGAAGTGATGAGACTGTACGCTAAGATCTTAGTTTTTTGAATGTTGAGTTTTAAGCCAACTTTTCACTCTTCTCTTTCACTTTCATCATGAGGCTCTTTAGTTCTTTGCTTTCTGCTGTAAGGGTGGCGTCATCTTTGTATCTGATGACATATACAGATGGCCCAATACCATCCACCTTTTTGAGGATTACCTGTGTACCCACTGACTTTCCAGGTCCTGATTCCAGTATCTCTGAGGGTTGGCTTCCATTCAGTCCTCAGTTTGGTTGAAATATGACTCTGAAGTAGGTCTACTCTGACCATTCTCTTAAAATTATAACCCTGTTCCATTAGAATCATCACCCCAATCACTACTATCTTTACCCTACTCTATTTTTTTTAAACCAATATACCACATAATGCATACATTAATGTTGTTTACTTTTTCCTACTGTTGCACTAAAAAAAATTACTTCCATAAGGTCAGGGATTTTTTTTTTTTTCGCTGTACCTCTAATATGTAAACTAATATGCATTTGAACCAGGCATTATATGTATTAGGAACTTCTTATACATTTTTTGGATAATGAGCATATGCTGCCAAAATAAATTACCTGAGGTCCCAAATAAAAAAATTGAGAGCCCTGCTACGCTGCAGGAGAAATATTATTTTTTAGACTTCTTTACGTTGCTGAGATCAGTATGGTGACTGTGAAAGTGTTGAATCATGTCAGCTAGAATGGAGATGTCTAGAAGGAAACAGAGAGAATGATAGCTTGGTCACAAGTCCTTTCAGGACACCTCTACCTGCCTTTTGCCACTGAATTCTGCAAGTCCAGGTTGACCTTCGTTTCCAAGTGAATTCCATGGGTAGAACAGCAATGCAGTAGAAGTTTCTTTCTCTGTTACATCTCTATTTCTTTCTCAATGTCTACTGGTGACATTTTAGACAAAAAAAAAAAAAAAACAACAAGCAAATAAAAATAGAGATGATGTCAGCAAACATGGGAGAGTAGACAGTTCCAATAGCCTGTTTTCCCAAAAGAAACATAGAAAAATTGAGCAAAGTTGTCAGAATCAAGTCAGTCAGAACTCTGGAAAATAATAAAGGTTTATAGCAACCAACTGATTGCTGAACCAACAAAAAGGCAAGTTAAAAAGAAAAGCTATGTTTCATTTTTTCTTTTTTTTTGCCCCTCCAGTTTACCATTGGAAGTGGTCTTGAAGACAGTTCAAGGTTTAGATTCTTTTTGTGGGATCCTAGTCACTGATTTTGGAGGGAGCAGAATAGATCTTATTTGCAAAAGAATTGTGTTTGTCTGTTCCAATCTGCCCAGAGGCTGCCTCAGAGCCTGACACAAGTCACTTGCCTTTGTTTTACCCAGCTCAGATGTCAAGTAGGGTTGAAGCAGCAAGCTTTCCTCAAAAGCAGTAAGCTTTCCTCAAAAGCAGTGTAAAGCAATTCAACAAACCACAGTCACCTGGGGCAAAAAATAATGGTTGAAGCAACAATGGAGCATCCAAAGTCTGGGAAAAGCAATCTTGGAAGAGAAATTCTTTGGGAAATTAGATCCCTCAAAATCACCTGTATATGCTGGAAAATTGGGAGAGTCCTGGAAATATCCAGGACAGGAAGTACATTTAAAAAGACCTGAGAATTTCCTAAGCTGTCACCTCTGCCTAATCTCAAGATTCATAGCAAGTAGAAAGTGAAAACTAACAAAGAGTTGTAAATGGCCTAAGGGCTGGAGAAGTGCCCCAGCAGATTGCCAACCTGCAAAGACCATGTATCTATGGTGGCTCAGACAGTAAAGCATCTCTCTGTAATGAAAGAGACCCAGGTTCCTGGGGCGGGAAGATCCCCTGGATTAGGAAATGGCAACCCACTCCAGTATTCTTGCCTGAAGAATCCTATGGACAGAAGAGCCTGGCTGACTACGGTCCATGGGGTCGCAGAGTCGAACTGGACTGAGCAACTAAGCACACAAACACGATGATATTGTTTGAATTCACTGTGTTCTAGCGTTCTTTGTTTGGAGAAGGAATTGGCAACCCATTCCAGCATTCTTGCTTTGAGAATCCCATGGACAGAGGATCCTGGTGGGCTACAGTCCATGGGGTCACAAGAGTCAGAAATAACGTAGTGACTAAACCACCACCACCAGGGTTCTCTGGGCCTTGGGTACATGTGTGTGCTCAGCCGCTTCAGTCATGCCCAACTCTTTGCAACCCTATGGACTGTAGCCCACCAGGCTCCTCTGTCCATAGGATTCTTCAGACAAGAATACTGGAGTAGATTGCCATTTCCTAATCCAGGGAATCTTCCCGACCCGGGGATTGAACAGTCAAATAGGCATCTTCTGTGTCTCCTGAATTGTAGGTGAATTCTTCACCACTGAGCCACCAGAGAATCCCTTGTTATGCAATAATAAATATCTACAACTGACATTGGTGACTTTAAGTGGGGTGCCACCATAAGAAATATGTAATACACATGCCAGAGGCTAGAAAGGCAACGGAAAAATTTCTAAGTGGAAGTTGGAAGGAGAGTCATGCTAATCAATAGCAAAACATTTGGCAACACTCTCACCTATGTAACTTGGAATACAGAAAATATATTCAATGAATTTGTGCATCTAGCTGAGGAAATGTCTATATCAAAAGCTAAAAATGCCAGCTGACTTTTGGTAGTTATGTTAGAGGTGGGTAAAGTAAGGAATAAACTGTTCAGTTTTGGAGCAGAATCTAAATTTTTAAGAAATTAAATCTGAACTTGGAAAGCAACACTGTTTCTCATTTCCAGATCCTAGTTTGAACAAAGTAAGAAACGGCCACAGGGAACTTCCTCGTGGTCCAGCGGTTAAGAGTCTGCCTGCCAATACATGAGATACCAATTCAATCCCTTGTCCGGGACGATCTCACAACTGCTGAACCCACGTGCCCTGGAGTGTGTGCTCCACAACAAGAGAAGCCGTGGAATGAGAAGCTCATGTGCCCCAATGAAGAGTAGCCCCGCTTTTGGCAACTAGAGAAATCCTGCAAGCAGCGACAAAGACCCAGTGCAATCAAAAATAAATGAATGAATGAATCGGAAAAAAAAAAAAAAAGAAGAAGAAATGGCTTCAGGACAAGAATCAAATCCAGGCCTTCTGCAGTAAAATTTTTCCTTAGGGTAAAGAGTAAATTGAGAATGCAAGTGTAAAGTCCTTTGTTAAAACTTTGGAAGGATTTAATGCGGTGTCTTATAGATTCAACTAGATGAAAAAAAATTGCTAAGAATGTTAAAGGTATTTTGTCACAGCAGCTCAAAGTAGGGTATGACTTGTCTTGAAGATATTTGGGGTGGGGGGGATGAGGGACAAAGCAAATACTGACATGATTGTAGAAAACCTACAGAGTTTTTAAACATAATTAAAGGGAGCTTGCACTAAAAAAAAACAGAGTTCAAAATGGCAAGAGATTTTTGGACATCTGAACTTATGGAGACAGAGAGTAGTAAGATGAGAATGTCTTTAGCTACAAATGGGTTACTTAATTTTTGAAAGGAAAAATGAAGGATGATGCAGAGGTCAGGACTAGTAGCTCAGAGAGCAGAGCCAAGACACACAACACACACACACACACACACACACACACACACACATTCTAAGGAGTAGAACTGAATCTGGGTGTGTGTGCTCAGTTGTGTCTGACTCTTTGCAACCCCACAACCCCACAACCCCACAACCCCACAACCCCATGGATTGTAGCCCGCCAGGCTTGTCTGCCCATGACATTCTCCAGGCAAGAATACTAGAGTGGGTTGCCATATTCTTCTGCAGGGGATCGTCCCAACCAGGGATCAAACACCTGTCTCTTGTGCCTCCTGTATTAGCAAGTGGGTTCTTTACCACTGGGTCACCTGGGAAGCCCGGAACTGAATCCACTGGGCCCTTATACAAGCATATTTTCTGTTCCTGGGGTAGAAGAATTGGAGATGCATGCCAAGGTAGATTTTCAGAAATTCCATGAACGAGTGGTTGATAGGCAACTTCTTTTACTCTTGTTATCCTGCTTCTGTATCTAATTCTGTGTCATATCTTTGGATGGATGGGATGAGTTTTCAGGTCTTCAGATTGAGTGGATTTGTGCGTATTGAACTGACCCTGAGGAAGTCACAAATGAAAACCCCCTACACCTGGGTCTGATTTAGAAGACAATACTCTGGACTTTCAGTCCAACCATGATGTTAAAATGGGTCTGACTCTGGGCTCCAGTAGGGTAGAAGGAGAGTATATTTTGGGAGTGGAAAGAATGTGACTCATTATCAGTGTTTGGAAACTACTGCTTTTGTGCTCTTGGGAGCCTTGAGTCTCCATGCAAGACCAGTCACACCACTGCCAAGAACACGTGGAGAGACAAAGTGGAGGCTCCCATGGAATGGGAGGAGCTTGAGACCACACGGGCCAGGAGGCCCATGTGCCAGCATTCCAGCTGAGCCCAGAGCCCAACTGACCTGCCCGCTGAATGGAATCCCAGGAGTGAGCACTGGCAAGGTCAGCTGAGCCCAGCCCATGGAATAGACTCACGGGCAAGTAAAAGAGTGCTTGTTTTAAGCCACGATGTTTCACTGTCATATCTTTTTGCCTTTTCATATTGACATGACACATTATTTTGGGGGGCTCCCAAATCACTGCACATAGTGACTGCAGCCATGAAATTAAGAGACGCTTACTCCTTGGAAGAAAAGCTATGACCAACCTAAACAGCATATTAAAAAGCAGAGACATTACTTTGTCATCAAAGGTATCTAGTCAAAGCTATGGTTTTCCCAGTAGT
This sequence comes from Ovis aries, assembly GCF_016772045.2. Taxonomy (NCBI): domain Eukaryota; kingdom Metazoa; phylum Chordata; class Mammalia; order Artiodactyla; family Bovidae; genus Ovis; species Ovis aries. Next base: position 17,361,628 of record NC_056071.1, read on the forward strand.
CATGTATGGGTGTGAGAGTTGGACTATAAAGAAAGCTGAGTGCTGAAGAATTGATGGTTTGGAACTGTGGTGTTGGAAAAGACTTTTGAGAGCCCCTTGAACTGCAAGGAGCTCAAACCAGTCAATCCTAAAGGAAATCAGTCCTGAATATTCATTGGAAGGACTGATGTTGAAGCTGAAACTCCAATACTTTGGCCACCTGATGCGAAGAGCTGACTCATTGGAAAAGACCCTGATGCTGGGAAAGACTGAAGGCAGGAGGAGAAGGGGACGACAGAGGATGAGATGGTTGGATGGCATCATCAAATTGATTGACATGAGTTTGAGCAAATTTCAGGAGTTGGTGATGGACAGGGAAGCCTGGTGTGCTGCAGTCCATGGGGTGGCAGACAGTCGGACACAACCAAATGACTGAACAGAACTGACGTTTCAGTGTGTTTGTTAGGAAGCAATAGGTAACCTTGCAGAGTCCCTTGGAGTGTAAGGAGATCAAACCAGTCAATCCTAAAGGAAATCAACTCTGAATATTCACTGCAAGGAGTGTTGCTGAAGCTCTAATACTTTGGTCTCCTGATGGGAAGAGATGACTCATTGGGAAGACCCTGAAGCTGGGAAAGACTGAAGACAAAAGAAGGGGATGAAAGAGGATGAGATGATTAGCTAGCATCACTGACTCAATGGACATGAATCTGAGCAAACATTGGAAGATAGTGCAGGCCAGAAGAATCTGGCATGCTGTAGTCCATAAAGTCTCAAAGAGTCAGACATGAGTTAGTGACTGAACAACAAAAACAATACAAAGGTAACCAGAACAGAAACCATCCTTGTCTACTTTAGATGCTCTGATGATTTGAGTAGCTGATAAAAAATGCCCACAGGATAAAGCAGAGGAGGACAGCAGCTGGTAGGCAAGAAGCATCTTTGAGATTTCCTTGTGAGTTTTCAGAGGGTGATGGGATGAAGGCCTGAAGGCCTGAATGCTCAGACTAGATGGGGTCAGAGAAAAACTAGAAGTATCTTGTTACTAAGTCACCTTATCACTATAGTAAGTTCCTTACACATGAACAAGTTATAGTCCAAGAGGGCTTCAAAAGGACAATTTGTTCTTCACTCCAACAAAGTTAGCCTAGGTACCCACCTATCACAGTCAGCTATCTAATATTGTACTGTAACAGGTTTATAATAATTTTTACACAAACAATACATAGCAAACAAACACAAAATATACACTTTATTATGGGGGGCTCCAAAATCACTGCAGATGGTGACTGCAACCATGAAATTAAAAGACGCTTACTCCTTGGAAGGAAAGTTATGACCAACCTAGATAGCATATTAAAAAGCAGAGATATTACTTTGCCAACAAAGGTCCATCTAGTGAAGGCTAGGGTTTTTCCAGTGATCATGTATGGATGTGAGAGTTGGACTGTGAAGAAAGCTGAGCACCGAAGAATTGATGCTTTTGAACTGTGGTGTTGGAGAAGACTCTTGAGAGTCCCTTGGACTGCAAGGAGATCCAACCAGTCCATTCTGAAGGAGATCAGCCCTGGGATTTCTTTGGAAGGAATGATGCTAAAGCTGAAACTCCAGTACTTTGGCCACCTCATGTGAAGAGTTGACTCATTGGAAAAGACCCTGATGCTGGGAGGGATTGCGGGCAGGAGGAGAAGGGGACGACAGAGGATGAGATGGTTGGATGGCATCACCGACTCAATGGACATGAGTTTGGGTGAACTCTGGGAGTTGGTGATGGACAGGGAGGCCTGGCATGCTGCGATTCATGGGGTTGCAAAGAGTCAGACATGACTGAGCGACTGAACTGAATCTTAACAGTACAATACCTTGAAAAGTACAGTAGTACCAGCTATATCACCACTGCTTTTACACCTGCTCCCTGACATCCTGGCCTTGAAATTAAGATACTGTACTACTGTCCTGTACATAGGTGCTGTATAGTGAAGCAAACAAAAGTTCAACCATTTGTAGAGGAGGCACTCATGTGGCAATATATGCCAGACACATGAACTAACTTTACTTGGTTGGACATTCAAACACAGATTGTTCAAAAGTTCACAACTTGAAGGTTCGTATGTAGGGGACTTACTATAATTTGGTTTAGTCTTGAACAAAGAGACTCTTCATCTGAGAAAGCTATATAAATGTGAGTTATCGTAAAATAAAAACAACATGAAAGTCTGACAGGTCAGGGGTCTGATAGGTTTCGGCCGGCAGAGAGCACTATGGAGCTTGATCTAGGAAGACAGACGTAAGAGCAGACAGTCAGAAATTTACCAGAACAAGCAAGGCCCCAAAGTGCTTCCCATCAAATGTCTCAGCACATGCATCTGGGTATGGTGCTGAAAGAACTTGAGCTCCGAGCTAACATAAGCACAACCTACACATCTTGCAATATCCAGGCTTTAGGAACTCACTTTGCCCTAGTTATCTTGGTAAGGCCAATCCACAAGCATCATTCAAATTACAGACCAGCAGAATGTAAACAATGAGTGAACGTAAATGAATGTGGCCTCCCAGGAGATAAAACCTGAGCTCATTATTTTGTTTTTCAATCCAGAGAGGAAAGAACTTTGAAATGACAGCTTCTGACAAGAATAAAAGAATAGCAATAATCATGGTAGCTCTGTCCGAGTCAATTTTCTCCATGTGGCAAAACATGATAGGAACTCACAAAGTGAAAGGATACCAGGCTACCTGAAGCATAGCTACCACCAGGGAACTCATCATGAATCTATCATCATGGAATCTTTTACCAACAGTATTTATTCAGCACGTTCATCCCATGAAGTGATGGAGGAGCATAACTGTACCCCTTGTGCAGGCTTCATAAAATGTATTACTAAGGGATGGGTAATATAGGAGGTGATGTAAAAAATGTTCCATTTTAAGCATTTTCAAATTGGCCAATTTCCTTGATCTTTAAAAATATTTGCAAAGCACTGTGGTGACGGAAACATTTTTCTATCTTTAAAATGCATAGACCGGATTGATCTTGAAAGATGGCTATGCTATTAGAATATTTGATGGATGTCGTTTCTGCAGGCTACCAGTACTTGGATATGTAGCAAATGGTGCCAGGAATGTTTGCTGGATTTGCTCAGCTATTTCAATTGCTTTTCTGGGCTCCTTGCTACAGGAGGTTCTAATCCATAGAACACCCTGCTGAGCTGAAATTTCTCATGAGGTCTCTATTCCTTTAAATATCCATCCAAAGGTCACGTTTCTTGATTAGGCTCACTGCTCTATTAATACTAAAACCTGCTGCCTGACTCCTTCCATTTACCGATCTCCCTTATTCTACTCTATTTAAAAAGAAGTCAGTAACTTATTTCTGTTAACTGCAGATGAAATGCAACTTTTTTAAGAACAAAAGTCTTGGTCTTTTTTTTTTTTTTTGGCCTCCTCTGATATATTCAAGTCTCTAGCATAGTTTCTGCAGCTCAATAAGCATGCACGGAATAAATAAATAAATGAATGCAGCTCCGGTAAGGCATTTTATTCCCTTGAACTATAAATGTCATCTTCTGAATGAGAGTAATTGTTCTAGTTTCCAGGACCTATAAGCTGTATAATCAAACCTGGTTCCATGCAAGTCTGCTTCATATGGGGTGAGACGGAAGGAGGTCTGCTTTTTTTTTTTTTTTTTTTTTTATCATCCCAGTGACAAGCAATATCAGGAGATATCAGTGTTTGGTTTTCAATGCAGAAGTTGTCTCCATGGATGTCCAAACTGTTAGTTTCCACAGCATGGACCTGTATAATAGGGTTGAACTAGCGTGAGGCATTCAAACATTTGTTAGACAGACATTTATTAAGAGCCTACTGTGCATCAGCTGAACTTGGCCGGTGGATGCAGAAATGAATCAATGCAGCACGTGACCACAGGAGCTCACCATCTGCTATAAGATGAAGACATGAACATTTCTATAGCAATGGTAGGATGCAGACTGCTCTGCAAAGACGGGAAGCGCAGACGTTGAAGAAGCACGGAGAAGAGAGTCTCTCACTCTGCCTGCCATGGAAGAGGTGGTCAAAGAACTGGATCTTGGCGGAAGAACAGAAGTTGTCCAGGTGGACTGGGTGATGAAGGAGAGAAGGTCAGAGGAAGGAATTAGGGCAGGGAAAACCAACGGGGAAAGGAACGGTGTGGTCCAGGCACCTGGGGAGTTCAGAGTGGGTCAGTGTTTTGTGGAATACTGGACACCTTGATTAAACTCAGTTCTTGGGAATGGCCTCCCTGAATCTTTGGTCAAAGACATGACACAGCTTCTTAGAGGCCAAAAAACAACTCATTCTACTATGGAGGCAGCATCTTTACTTTATATTTAGTTTTTAAATTGAAATATAATTTATTTACAATGTTGTGTTAGTTTCTGGAATACAACTGATTCAGTTATATATATATATATACACATATACACATATACATATGCATATATATATACACGTATACATATGCATATGCATGTATATATATATATATATATATATAAAACTGAATCACTTAGTTGCATATATATATATATGCTTCCCTGGTGGCTCAGAGGTAAAGAATCTGTCTGCAATGCAGGCAATGCAGGAGACCCAGGTTTGATCCCTGGGTTGGGAAGATCCCCTGGAGGAGGGCCTGGCAACCCACTCCAGTACTCCTGCCTAGATAATCCCATGGATAGAGGAGCCTGGCAGACTACAGTCCATAGGGTCATGCAGAGTCAGACATGACTGACTAAAGAATATATATATATAATATTCTTTTCCTATTGTTTTCCTTTATGGTTTATTATAGACACTGAATAAAGTTCCTGGTGTTATTAAATAGGGCCTTGTTTTGTATCTATTCTATATATAATAGTTTGCATCTGCTAATCCCAAACTCCTAGTCCAGCCCTCTCCTGCCCCCTTCTCCCCACTTTAGCAACCATAAGTGCTCTCTATGTTGTGAGTCTGTTTCTTGGGTAAGTTCATTTGTATTATATTTCAGATTCCACATATAAGTGTTATTCTATGGTATTTATCTTTCTCTTTCTGACTCACTATGATAATTTCTGGGTACATTGTTGCTGTTGCAAATGGCTTTATTTCATTCTTTTCATGGCTGAGTAATATTCCATATCTTCTTCTTAGTTTATCTATCATATCCTCTTTATTCTTTTATTTTTATGGCTGAGTGATATTCCACATTTTCTTTATTCATTTATCTGTCATTGGACATTTGGGTTGTTTCCTTGTCTATTGCAAATAGTGCTGCTATGAATATAAGGGTGCATATATCTTTTTGAATTATAGTTTTATTCATATACATGAGGGGACAGCATCTTTGAAGACCACATATCTAGATGTCGTTCAGTTCAGTTCACTTCAGTCACTCAGTCGTGTCGTGCAGACTCCACGGACTGCACCACTGCAGGCTTCCCTGTCCGTCATCAACCCCCAGAGTTTACTCTAACTCATGTCCACTGAGTTGGTGACAGCATCCAACCATCTCATCCTCTGTCATCCCATTCTCCTCTCGCCTTCAATCTTTCCCAGCATCAGGGTCTTTTCAAATGAGTCAGCTCTTCACATCAGGTGGCCAAAGTATTGGAGTTTCAGCTTCAATATCAGTCTTTCCAATGAATATTCAGGACTGATCTCCTTTTGGATGAACTGGTTGGATCTCCTTGCAGTCCAAGGGACTCTCAAGAGTCTTCTCCAACACCACAGTTCAAAAGCATCAGTTCATTTCTTCAGTGCTCAGCTTTCTTTATACTCCAACTCTCACATCCATACATGACTACCGGGAAAACCATAGCCTTGACGAGATGGGCCTTTGCTGGCAAAGTAATGTCTCTGATTTTTAATATGCTGTCCAGTTCGGTCACAGCTTTTCCTCCAAGGAGCAAGGGTCTTTTAATTTCATGGCTACAGTCACCATCTGCAGTGATTTTGGAGCCCCCCCAAATAAAGTCTGCCACTGTTTCCACTGTTTCCCCATCTATTTGCCATGAAGTGATGGGACTGAATGCCATGATTTAGTTTTCTGAATGTTGAGTTTTAAGCCAACTTTTTCACACTCCTCTTTCACTTTCATCAAGAGGCTCTTTAGAACCTCTTTGCTTTCTGTCTTAAGGGTGGTGTCATCTGCATATCTGAGGTTATTGATATTTCTCCCAGTAGTTTGATTCTAGCTTTTGCTTCATCCAGCCCAGCATTTCTCATGATGTACTCTGCGTATAAGTTGAATAAGCAAGGTGACAATATACAACATTGATGTCTCCTTTTCCTATTTGGAACCAGTGTGTTGTTCCATGTCCAGTTCTAACTGTTGCTTCCTGACCTGCATACAGATTTTTCAAGAGGCATGTCAGGTGGTCTGATATCGCCATTTCTTTCAGAATTTCCCACAGTTTGTGGTGATCTACACAGTCAAGAGCTTTGGCATAGTCAATAAAGAAGAAGTAGATGTTTTTCTGGAACTCGCTTGCTTTTTCTATGATCCAAAACATGTTGGTAATTTGATCTCTGGTTCCTCTGCCTTTTCTAAAACCAGATTGAACATCTTGAAGTTCACAGTTCATGTCTTGCTGAAGCCTGGCTTGGAGAATTTTGAGCATTACTTTACTAGCGTGTGAGATGAGTGCAACTGTGCAGTAGTTTGAGCATTCGTTGGCACTGCCTTTCTTAGGGATTGGGATGAAAACTGACCTTTTCCAGACCTGTGGCCACTGCTGAGTTTTCCAAATTTGCTGGCATATTGAGTGCAGCACTTTCAAAGCATCACCTTTAAGGATTTGAAATAGCTCAACTGAAATCCATCACCTCCACTAGCTTTGTTCATAGTGATGCTTCCTAAGGCCCACTTAACTTCACATTCCAGGATGTCTGGTTCTTGGTGAGAGATCACACCATCGTGATTATCTGGTTAATGAAGATCTTTTTCTGTATAGTTCTTCTGTGTATTCTTACCACCTCTTCAGAATATCTTCTGCTTCTGTTAGGTCCATACCACGTCTGTCCTTTATGCCCATCTTTGCATGAAATGTTCCCTTGGTATCTCTAATTTTCTTGAAGAGATCTCTAGTCTTTCCCATTTTATTGTTTTCCTCTATTTCTTTGCACTGATCTCTGAAGAAGGCTTTCTTATCTTCCCTTGTTATTCTTTGGAACTCTGCATTCAAATGGGTATATCTTTCCTTTTCTCTTTTTGCTTTCACTTCTCTTCTTTTCACAGCTATTAGTAAGGCCTCCTCAGACAGCCATTTTGCCTTTTTTCCATTTCTTTTTCTTGGGGATGGCCTTGTTCCCTGTCTCCTGTACAATGTCATGAACCTTCGTCCATAGTTCATCAGATCTGTCTATCAGATCTAGTCCCTTAAATCTATTTCTCATTTCCCCTGTATAATCGTAAAGGATTTAATTTAGGTCATACCTTAATGTTCAAGTGGTTTTCTCTACTTTCTTCAACTTAAGTCTGAATTTGGCAATAAGGAGTTCGTGATCTGAGACATAGTCAGCTCCCAGTCTTGTTTTTGCTGACTATATAGAGCTTCTCTATCTTTGGCTGCAAAGAATATAATCAATCTGATTTCAGTGTTGACCATCTGGTGATGTCCATGTGTAGAGTCTTCTCTTGTGTTGTTGGAAGAGGGTGTTTGCTATGACCAGTGCATTCTCTTGGCAAAACTCTATTAGCCTTTGCCTTGCTTCATTCTGTACTCCAAGGCCAAATTTGCCTGTTACTCCAGGTGTTTCTTGACTTCCTACTTTTGCATTCCAGTCCCCTATTATGAAAAGGACATCTTTTTTGAGTGTTAGTTCTAGAAGGTCTTGTAGATCTTCATAGATCTGTTCAACATCAGCTTCTTCAGCATTACTGGTCTGGGCATAGACTTGCATTACTGTGATAGTGAATGGTTTGCCTTGGAAGCAAACAGAGATCATTCTGTCATTTTTGAGATTGCATCCAAGTACTGCATTTCAGACTCTTTTGTTGACCATGATGGCTACTCCATTTCTTCTGAGCGATTTCTGCCCACAGTAGTAGATATAATGGTCATCTGAGTTTAATTCACCCATTCCAGTCCATTTTAGTTCAATGATTCCTAAAATGTTGATGTTCACACTTGCCATCTCCTGTTTGACTATTTCCAGTTTGCCTTGATTCATGGGCCTAACATTCCAGGTTCCTATGCAGTACTGCTCTTGAGAGCATCGGACCTTGCTTCCATCACCAGTCACATCCACAACCGGGTGTTGTTTTTGTTTTGGCTCCATCCCTTCATTCTTTCTGGAGTTATTTCTCCACTGATCTCCAGTAGCATACTGGGCACCTACCAACCTGGGGAGTTCATCTTTCAGTGTCCTATCTTTTTGCTTTTTCATATTGTTCATGGGGTTCTCAAGGCAAGAATACTGAAGTGTTTTGCCATTCCCTTCTTCAGTGGACCATATTTTGTCAGAAATCTCCACCATGACCCATCCTTCTGAATGGCCCTATATGCCATGGCTCATAGTTTCATTGAGTTAGACAAGGCTGTGTCTACGATATATCTTATATGCGCATAAGGGGTTCCCTGAGAGCTCAGTTGGTTAAGAATCTGCCTGCCATGCAGGAGACCTGGGTTTGATCTTTGGGCTGGGAAAGTCCACTGGAGAAGGGAAAGGCTACCCACTTCAATATTCTGGACTGGAGAAATTCATGGACTATATAGTCAGTGAGGTCGCAAAGAGTCAGACATCCCTAGCGAATTTCACTTTCACTTTCACTTTCATATGCACATAATGATTATGTCCAAGATGTTTCATATTCTCAGTTTAATCGTGCTAACGCATGTAACTAGGTGTCTAAAACCATAGCAGTAAATGGTATCATCTAGAACCAACCCACTGACAAACTCCTTGCTAATAGATTTATAAAGAAATTATGGTTGGAAAAGTCTTTGCCTGATGAGAGAGAGAAAAGTACTTGGCTTATCAATAAAAATGATATGAAAAGTGATTTAGCTGCATTTGTCAAAACAGTTATGACCAGCGCTCCCTGATGTGACCTGGATAGCTAGAAGATTAAACCTTTTTCTCTCATATTTTCAAATGCACTTTCTTACTGTGGTTTGGACATACTCAGGAGTTTCCAATGGTCCTTTCCATTACTGGGAATGTTCGTCTGCCAGATGGCCACATGGATCACTCCTTCACTTGTTTTCAATCATTGCTCAAGTGTCACTTTCTCAATGAGATTTGCCTTGAGCATCATATTTAAAATTGCAATTTCTTCCCCACACCCTTATCCCACTGCCTACTTCCTCAGCCCCTGGCACTGCCGATTGCGCTTTCTGTTGTTTAATTCTTTCTACAGCAGTGGTTTTCAAATTACATGTTTGCAGGCTTGCTTCTGGGTCTGCTAAAGATAAGCATTGGGGAAGTTGCACAGACAAGGTCTCATTTTCCAGCATTTATTTTAATTTAGTTCTCTTCAATAAGTTTTCTATTCTTTGACTCAACAGAATACATCATTTAAACTATGCTGCTGCTGCTACTGCTGCTAAGTCACTTCAGTCGTGTTTGACTCTGTGCCACCCCATAGACGGCAGCCCACCAGGCTCCGCTGTCCCTGGGATTCTTCAGGCAAGAACACTGCAGTGGGTTAAAGCACATTGGGGAGTTGCAAAGTCGGAAAATAACTGATAGAGGAGAAAACACACAGAACTAGATTCTGAAAAGTTAGATTCAAGCCCTACATCACCTGTAGCCCACTGTGTATAAACTTAGGAATGTCATGTCCTACTTTGTACTTGTAAGACGGTTAACAAAGTAATAATCTCCTGTGTGTGCGTTTGTGCTCAGTCATGCCCAACACTTTGCAACATCATGGACTATAGCCTGCCAAGTTCCTCTGTCCATGGAATTTTCCAGGCAAGAATACTGGAGTAGGTTGCCATTTCCTTCATCAGGGGATCTTCACAACCCAGGGATAGAACCTGCATCTCCTTTCTCTCCTGCATTGGCAGGAAGATTCTTTATGCTAGCACCACCTGGGAAGCCCAAGAATATTGGAGTGGGATGCCACATCCTCCTTCAGAGGACCTTTCCAATCCAGGGATCTAAGCTGCATCTCCTGTGTCTCCTGCACTGCAGGCAGATTCTTTACCATGGAGCCACCAGGAATAATCTCTTGGTCCTACTCAAAAGGAATGTTTCTGTGATTCTGAATAGCTAAACATACATACTCCCTGCTGTTGCAGAACAAATAAAGGACTTCTCGTGAAACCTGTTGTTATTATGAGACAGAGACAAGAACAGAAATTGATGTTAACTGGGTGTGAGGAGATGCATTAATAAATCAAAGAGGTGATGTTTTACATTGGAACCAGGTGCTGAAAAATGTAAGTAATAGGAAATAGGAAATAGGCTAGATGACAAAAGGTGAGAAGCGGGGTCAGCTTTGAGGGTAAAGTGTCTGCCTGCAATGTGGAAGACCCAGGTTCGATCCCTGGGTTGGGGAGATACCCTGGAGAAGAAAATGGCAACCCACTCCAGTATTCTGGCCTGGACAATCCCATGGATGGAGAAGCCTGTAGGCTACAGTCTATGGTAGGCTACAGTCTATGGGGTCGCAAAGAGTCGGACACGACTGAATGCCTTCACTTTCTTTCATTTTATAGACAATATGGGGCTTCTCAGGTGGCTCAGTGGTAAAGAATCCACCTGCCAATGCAGGAGATGCAAAGATGTAAGTTCAATCCCTGGGTCATGACGATCCCTGGGAAGAGTACCTGGCAACCCACTCCAGTATTCTTGCCTAGAGAATCCCATGGACAGAGGAGCCTGACGGGCTACAGTCCATGGGGTCACAAATAGCTGGACATGACTGAGCAACTAACACACTTTTTTCAGTGATTCATCTGTTGAAGGCTAAAATATTGTTCTCTTACCAAAGTCATGCTTTGAAACTCATGCATTGACATACCTTCCCATCATCCCAAAGTGGTGATGCTTTAGGAAATAAGGACCATTTTGCACTTGTGTTTTATAATATCAAAAGCAACAGCAGCTTCTCTTTAGAATGCATTTTTCCAAAAGAATATCTTCTGACACACCCACAGGATTCTTGATAACAGCTGTCATATTCCCAAGTCCTGAGAGTGCTTCCTGGTGAATATGAGCCTGCTCTTACCAAAAGGTCAAAAGGGAAATCAATGGCAGAGTAAGTACCTTGAAACAGTATAGACTTTCCATACGTGTGTGATGTGTTGAAACAATTCCTGTCCATCAAATTCTGCTAAGCTTCATTTCCCCTCTTTGATCATTTAGTCATTTCTAAGGACTAAAGGACACAGCTCTAATCAGAACTAATTTATCATTATACCACATTATTAATTCTGGCCCAAATGCTCTGATTTTTTTTAAACTTTTTTTTTTCCTTGGGGTATAGCTGATTAACCATCAATGTTGTGATAGTTTCAGATGAACAGCTAAAGGTACTCAGTGATACATGTATGTGTATCCATTGTCCCCCAAACTCTCCTCTCATCCAGGCTGCCACATAGCATTGAGCAGTGTTCCCTGCACTAAACCATAGGTCCTTGTTGGTTATCCATTTAAAATATAGTAGTGTGTACATTTTCATCCCAAACTCCTTAATTATCCCTTCGCCTCATCATTCCCCCAGGCAACCATAAATTTGTTCTCTAAGTCTGTGGGTCTCTTTCTGTTTTGTAAGTAAATTCATTTGTATCATTTCTTTTTAGATTCCACATGTAAGGGGCATCATGAGATCTTTCTACTTCTCTATGTGGCTTTACTCAGTATGACACTCTTTAGGCCCATCCATATTGCTGCAAATGGCCCCAGTTGCTCTCATTTTCAGAAGATTTTTCGATTATGGCTTGCTTTTGAACTGAGGGATACAAAAGTTTGTTTAAAAAAGTGATACCTTACAGAATATTACTTAGCCTTGACTCCCAAATTTTTCATGAGCCTTGGCTCATGAAAAATTCTAAATCTCCTAACTTTTTTGATTTAGGTACTAATACAGACTTCTCAGATTATGTTACATTAGAAACAACTTTTAAGACTGGGGGCATAACTGATTGTTGAACATCATAATAGTAGCTGGGTAAGACTTGACCTAATAATAGCAAAGAAGAAGATGAAATATTGTTTAAAAATGAGACTCAAGTACTTCAATACTAACAATGTATGATCATTAGAGAATGTTTACAAAATACATACCTACTTGAAATAGAAAATAGAGAACTACTTGAAATTGAAATGGAAAATAGAGAAAATAGAAAATAGAGCCATGTCTCTTGAAAAGATATTCTGAGAAGATATTCATTTTTTTTTGGAACAATGCATTCTAAAGAGAAGCTGTTGTTGCTTTTGATATTATAAAACACAAGTGCAAAATTGTCCTTATTTCCTAAAGCATCACCACTGTGGGAAGGTATGTCAGTGGATGAGTTTCAAAACATGACTTTGGCCACAGAACAATGAAAATAGTCTATTAGATAGCTCTAGGATCAAAGGCAATATATTATGTCAAGTATAGTCTTAGATATTAATGCCAATTAGAATAATTAATATCCATTAAAACTTAAGGGAGGCAAAAAATATTTTTAGAAGCACACTCATTACTTATTGAACTGGGAAAATGAGAATTAACTCAAGTGATAACTCATTTTCCCTCCTCCAATCCTCTTAAATGAAAAATAAATAAATAATTAATAAAAGAAAACCTTGATAAAAATATAATAAGTTTTAAGCAAAAAGTCTGAATCAATATATTAGAAAATTTTTAAAATTAAAAAGCCAAATGTAAGGCTTTTTACACTTTTTTCCTAAGGCTTTTTTACATAAGGCTAGTGTTTTGAGTAATTTTAATAATAGTTAAAACTTTTATAAATCAAACAAATTTTAGGAAATTAAAAATAAAGTTATATGCCAACAAGGGGCTATAATGTAGAAGATATTAAACACTTAAAAGAAATAGTACTATAAAATTATATGAATAACATTGAAAAGCTATATAAAATAAGATACTGTCTATACTTCGTTTCAAAACATAAGATGTGACATGATACATTTATTAAAAGGAAGAAATTTAACATGTTATTAAAGGCCTTCTCCAAAATGAGGGCTTCCCTTGTGGCTCAGGTGGTAAAGAATCCACCTGAAATGCGGGAGACCTAGGATAGATCCCTGGATTGGGAAGATCCCCTAGAGAAGGGAAAGGCTACCCTCTCCAGTATTCTGGCCTGAAGAGTTCCATGGACTGTATATTCCATGGGGTCACACAGAGTCGGACATGACTCAGCAACTTTCACTTTTTCCAAAATGATGGGTCCAAAGAGTTTTAAGTTCTTAAAAACAAAAAACAAATGATGCTTATGTTTTCCAAATTTTTCTGTGTTGTAGAAAGCAATATATTTTTTCTCAATTAAATTTATAAATCAAGTATTAATATAGTTCTCATAATAAACCATGAAGATTATTCAATAAAAAACCTGCAGGCTAATTTTTAAGAATATAAATTTATTAATAAAACAAAAATATAAAATAACCTGTTAAAATAATAACATATAGTTTAATAAAGTCTTTACAGGAATGTGAGGCTATTCCAAATTAAGATATATATTAATATATTAAAATGCAGTTTAATAAGCAGAGAAGATATTGTGTGTGTGTGTGTGTGTGTGTGTGTGCGCGTGTATGTGTGCATGCTCAGTTGCTCAGTTGTTTCAAACTCTTTGCAACCTCTTGGACTGTAGCCCACCAGGCTCCTCTGTCCATGGGATTCTCCAAGCAAGAATACTGGAGTGGATTGCCATTTCCTCCTCCAAGGGATCTTCCTGACCCAGGGATCAAATCCACATCTCTTGAAGCTCCTGCATTGGCAGGTGGATTCTTTACCACTGCACCACATGGGAAGCTCCAGAGAAGATATTAGTAGATGTGAAAAATAATTGGAATACATTTTATATTATCTCTTTACATTCAAAAACATTTTTAAAAAAACTTAGAGCAGAGATTTCCCGGGCAGTCCAGTGGTTAGGAGCCTGCACCTCCACTGGAGAGGGCAGGGGTTAGGTCCCTGCCCTGCGAACTAAGATCCAGCAAGCCAAGGGGTGTGGCCACACAAAATAAGCTTTGAGCAAACTATAAATAGGAAAATACTAACATTACATGATGAATACTTCAAAGTTGATTATATCAATATGATTAAATGATATAAAATTTTATTTTATACATGCTATAACATATATAATATTTTATTGCATGTATTCTCTATATAGTAGGCATCCTTAAACTCATCATGCTATATTTAAAGTTTTCCTGGAAATTCCAACCAATACATTTAGAAAAAGAAGAAATAAGAATATTATTTAGAAGAGGGGGAATTAAAAAATAAGTATGCCAATTTAGTAATCGAGTTACCTACATGGAGAATTTATAAAAGTATGCTATTTTCCAATATAATTGCAGTAACAAGCCAGATATCAAATGCACAAAGAAATCCAATGGCACACACACACACACACACACACACACACACTCATTAGAAATGGACTATTTGAAACTGAGAGTAAAGCATACCATTAACAGAAAAAAAATCTTTAAAGGATTTTTTTCATTATGGAGATTAAATAATAAATTACATATAAAATATGATTTAGCACTGTCACAAAAGGTAATCATGAGGATAAAAATAAAAATATATCTTTTAGGCTTAAAGTTATTTGGGAAGATGGGTAAAAAAAAATTTAAGTCTAGATAGTTTGGCAAGAGAAAAAAGATGTATTATTTGAGAAAAAACTAAGAGAGAGAATTAACCAGGAATATGAAAATTTTATAATAGGAGTTTACAGGAAAGAAAATAAGCATGAATAGAGTATGTATTAAATAAACTAAAAGAAAAAAATATTACCAGAATTTAAGAAAGGAAAGGTTTTCAGTTTTTAGGAACCCAACATGTGCCAAGTCATGTGAATGAGAGAAGCCACATCTATACTACAAATGAAGAAAAGAGTGCTCCAAAGTGTCAGAGCATGATAAAACACACAAACAAGCAGAAAGAAAAAGAAAAAAAATATTGTTCCCCAAAGGGGGAAAAAAAGCCAGTCAAGACTTTTTAGCCTTCTCTTCAGCAGCACTCTACACCAGAAAACAACAAATTAATGTTTTCAAAGCTTTGAGCAAAAATAATTTTGTCCTTAGAATTTTACACATATCAAAAGAAGTCAAATGTGATACAAATTTAACATATGTTGAAATATGAAGAACTCAAAAAATTATTTCCCATATAATTTTTCTCAAAAAAACAGTTTCAGCAAATGAAAACAGAAACTAGAAAGAAAGAGAAAGAAACACACATGAAATCAAATCACCATGCATCACAAATGTATCAGAAGCAAGCTTAAAGAATAATAATAAAAAAATTAGCCCAAACTTAAAGAGAAAATGGAAAGGCCCCTAATAGAAGGCAGATATTATATTAATATTAATTTTTCTATACTTTCTGATTTCCCTGTATTTAGATTTGTGGGTTTTAGGGGACTATTAGGAGATAGGTGCTAATGTGTCAAAACAAGCAGTATTTGAGTGAAGATGCTATCAAACAGTACACCAACGAGAGCTTAGACTGGACCTACTTTGTTCGCAGCTATTTCCTTAGAGAAGTGCACTCATTCTCAATGTGTATGAGGTTAATGGACAAAAAGAAGAAAAAAAAAGAAAGAAATAAAACACTGACAAAGTAAATGCTCAATTAAGCACTGAAGAAGTTTGTAGGCACACAATTTAAATAATCAATGAAACTATGAGTCATGCCGTGTAGGGCCACCTGAGACAGACAGGTCATGGTGTAGAGTTCTGACAAAATGCGGTCCACTGGAGAAGGGAATGGCAAACCACTTCAGTATTCTTGCCTTGAGAACCCCATGAACAGCATGAAAATGCAAAAAGTTGGACACTGAAAGATGAACTCCCCAGGTGTCCAATATGCTGCTAGAGATCAGTGGACAAATAACTCCAGGAAGAATGAAGAGACGGAGCCAAAGCACAAACAACACCCAGCTGTGGATGGGATGGGTGATGGAAGCAAGGTCTGATGCTGTCAAGAGCAATACTGCATAGGAATCTGGAATGCTAGGTCCATGAATCAAGGCAAATTGAAAGTGGTCAGACAAGAGATGGCAAGAGTGAACATCGACATTCTAGGAATCAGCTAACTAAAAAGGACTGGAATGGGTGAATTTAACCTAGATGACCATTATCTACTACTGTGGGCAAGAATCCCTTAGAAGAAACGGAGTGTCCATCATGGTCAACAAAAGAGTCCGAAATGCAGTACTTGGATGCATCTCAAAAATGACAGAATGATCTCTGTTCGTTTCCAAGGCAAACCATTCAATATCATGGTAATCCAAGTCTATGTCCCAACCAGTAATGCTGAAGAAGCTGAAGTTGAATGGATCTATGAAGACCTACAAGACTTTTTAAAACAAACACCCAAAAAAGATGTTCTATTCATTGTAGGGGACTGGAATGCAAAAGTAGGAAGTCAAGAAACACCTGGAGTAACAGAAAAATTTCACCATGAAATACAGAATGAAGCACAGCAAAGGCTAATAGAGTTTTGCCAAGAGAACACACTGGTCATGGCAAACACCCTCTTCCAACAGCACAAGAGAAGACCCTACTCATGGACATCACCAGATGGTCAACACTGAAATCAGATTGATTGTATTCTTTGCAGCCAAAGATGGAGAAGCTCTATATAGTCAGCAAAAACAAGACCAGGAGCTCACTGTGGCTCAGATCATGAACTTCTTATTGCCAAATTCAGACTTAAATTGAAAAAAGTAGAGAACACCACTAGACCATTAAAGTATGACCTAAATGAAATCCCTTACAATTATACAGGGTAAATAAGAAATAGATTTAAGGGATTAGATCTGATAGACAGATCCGATGACCTATGGACGGAGGTTCATGACATTATATAGGAGACACAGAGCAAGGCAATCCCCAAGAAAAGGAAATGCAAAAAAAGCAAAATGGTTGTCTGAGGAGGCCTTACAAATAGCTGTGAAAAGAAGAGAAGCAAGAAGCAAAGAAAAGGAAGGATATACCCATTTGAATGCAGAGTTCCAAAGAATAGCAAGGAGAGATAAGAAAGCCTTCCTCAGTGACCAATGCAAAGAAAGCGGAAAACAATAAAATGGAAAGACTAGAGATCTCTTCAAGAAAATTAGAGATACCAAGGGAACATTTCATGCAAAGATGGGCACAATAAAGGACAGAAAAGCTATGGACCTAGCAGAAGCAGAAGATATTGAGAAGAGGTGGCAAGAATACACAGATGAACTGTACAAAAAAAAAATCTTCATGAACCAGACTCCTGGAATGTGAAGTGAAGTGGGCCTTAGGAAGCATCACTAAGAATAAAGCTAGTGGAGGTGATGGAATTCCAGTTGAGCTATTTCAAATCCTGAAAGATGATGCTGTGAAAGTGCTGCACTCAATATGCCAGAAAATTTGGAAAACACATCAGTGGCCACAGGACTGGAAAAGGTCAGTTTTCATCGCAATCCCTAAGAAAGGCAATGCCAAAGAATGCTCAAACTACCATACAGTTGCACTCATCTCACACACTAGTAAGTGAAGTAGCTTCAGTCATGTCTGAGTAAAGCAATGCTCAAAATTCTTCAAGCCAGACTTCAATAGTACGTGAACCATGAACTTCCATATGTTTAATTAAGCTAGTTTTAGAAAAAGCAGAGGAAGCAGACATCAAATTGCCAACATCTAGTGGATCATCAAAAAAGCAAGAGAATTCCAGAAAAAAACATCTATTTCTGCTTACTGACTATGCCAAAGCATTTGACTGTGTGGTTCGCAAAAAACTGTGGAAAATTCTGAAAGAGATGGGAATACCAGACCATCTGACCTGCCTCCTGAGAAATCTGTATGTAGATCAGGAAGCAACAGATAGAACTGAACATGGAACAACACACTGGTTCCAAATTAGAAAAGAAGTATGTCAAGGTTATATATTGTCACCCTGCTTATTCAACTTATATGCAGAGTACATCATGAGAAATGCTGGGCCAGAAGAAGCACAAGCTGAAATCAAGACTGCTGGGAGAAATATCAGTAACCACAGATATGCAGATGACACCACCCTTATGGCAGAAAGTGAGGAAGAACTAAAGAGCCTCTTGATGAAAGTGAAGGAGAAGGGTGAAAAAGTTGGCTTAAAGCTCAACATTCAGAAAACTAAGATCATGGCATCCAGTCCCATGACTTCATGGGAAATAGATGGGGAAACATTGGAAACAGTGGCAGACTTTATTTTAGGGGGGCTTCAAAATCACTGCAGATAGTGACTGTAGCCATGAAATTAAAAGATGCTTACTCCTTGAAAGAAGAGTTATGCCCAACTAGACAGCACATTAAAAAGCAGAGACATTACTTTGCCAGCAAAGGTCCATCTAGTCAAGGGTATGGTTTTTCCAGTTGTCATGTATGAGTGTGGGACTATAAAGAAAGCTGAGTGCTGAAGAATTGATGCTTTTGAACTGTGGTGTTAGAGAAGACTCTTGAGAGTCCTTTGGACTGCAAGGAGATCCAACCAGTCTATCCTAAAGGAGATCAGTGCTCAGTGTTCATTGGAAGGACTGATGCTGAAGCTGAAACTCCAAAACTTTGGACACCTGATCCAAAGAGCAGACTCATTTGAAAAATCCCTAATGCTGTGAAAAATTGAAGGCAGGAGGAGAAGGGGATGACAGAGGATGAGATGGTTGGATGGCATTACCGACTCAATGAACATGATTTTGAGCAAGCTACAGGAGTTGATGATGGACAGGAAGGCCTGGCGTGCTGCAGTCCATGGGTTCACAAAGAGTTGGACGTGACTGAACGATTGAACTGACTGACTGATATATATATATGCATATATATATATATATATATTAAAACTTGACTTTGATTTTTTTTTTTAAGATGCAATTTGTGCCCTCATGAATCTTACACTTTAGTGAGGGACACAGATATGCAACAAATGTAATTTTGTTGAACTGGGGTGTTGGAAAAATCCAAATGTGTATCCTCATTTCATCACAGAATTCACTCTCAGTTGTGTCCAACTCTTTGTGATCTCATGGATTGTAGCTTGCCAGGCTCCTCTGTCCATGGGATTCTCCAGGCAAGAATACTGGAGTGGGTTGTCATTTCCTTCTCCAGAGTATTTTCCCAACCCAGGGATCAAACCCATGTCTCCTGCAGCTCCTGCATTGGCAGGGGGATTCTTTTACCACTGAGCCATCTGGGAAGCCCCAGGCCACCCTCAAATCATGTTCTTACCACCAAATATAATGGATTTTATTGGATATTCATGATTATACACTCCACATCTTCTTAGTTCAAACTTACAGACTCTGCTCTTGCACAAGTGGACGCATGGGACAAGCTTTCTTTCCATTTGGTTCCCAATTACAATGATCTACAATATTCAGATCTCAAATGTTAAGATTTCAGAGAACAGGATCTATAGTGTTCAACACTATAGAAAGTCCTTCTTTTTTATCATTAAGTTTCTGTAATTTTTAAAAAATTTCAATTGAAGTATAGTTGATTTACAATATAATGTAAATTTAATAATATCAGGAGTACAGTACAGCAATTCAGTTTTATATATGTGTAAATAGTTTTATATATGTATATATATATACACACACACATATATGTGTATATATATATGTGTGTGTATAGATAGATTTATTTTTCAGATTCCTTTCCCTTATAGATTATTACATAATAATGAGTACAGTCCTATAAAATATCTTTTCATGCATATAAATGGTAAAAATTTGCAAAAAAATAATTTAACCAACTAGTGGTGGTAAGTTAGGAGAGTGGAGCCTTAAGGGAGCAAGATAGAGTTAAGAGTGCAGAAAGGGGCAATCTTGCAAGCAAATAAATTTCTACCTTGTCTACAGTGAATTACTGAATTATGTGATGATTTTTTTTTTCAATCTGTGAGTGAATATTACCATGCTGTACCCTCACTATTTGTAGTTTTCTACATGTAAGTTATACCTTAATAAAAGTGTTCTTGGAATATAAATTCTGATCTGAGTTTTTATGAACAAATTAGATTTATCAGAAAACAAGCAAGGAGAGTTAAGTATTTGAAATGTGAGTATAGGTTCAGGAGCATAAAACAGTATGATAAATGTGTAAGCTATAGTAACTCCATAAGTGAAACAGAAACTTTGAGGCAGGAAGTGATGGAGATAAAGCTAAAAAGCAGGGAGGGAAAAATAGATGGAAAGACTTGAATATAATACTAAGAACCGTGGCTTATAAGATGTAGAAAATGGGAAGCAAGAATGTCCCTGGTGGTTTAGTGGTTAAGACTCCACAGCTTCCAATGCAAGGGGCATGGGTTCATCTCTGGTCTTGGATCTCAGATCCTGCATGTCTCCTGGCACTGCCAAATGAGTATCAATTGAAGTTAAATCCAAGACACAAAAATAAATGACGAAAAATCTTTAGCATGATAAAGAGCACAAATGCAAAGAAGATCAAATTACCATGAGTCTTCATGCATCAGATAACAAAATAATTTAAATGTGTAACCAAGAATTGAAGGCAATAAAAGGAAAAAAGAATAAAAAAATATTAATTAGCAGAGTTTAGCTTCTCTCTTGTCTCATGACTAATCCATGTCACAGAGGATTTAAAATGCAATTTAAAAGGTAAACCTAGAAAAAAAGTATCTTCTCTACTGTATGTGCTAAGTCACTTCAGTTGTGTCTGACTGTGACCCTATGGACCGTAGTCCACCAAGCTCCTCTGTTCATGGGATTCTCCAGGCATCAGTAATGGAGCGGGCTGCCATGACCTCCTCCACAGGGATCTTCTCAACTCAGGGATCTAAATCACGTCTCTTATGTCTCCTGCATTAGCAGGTGGGTTCATTACTAGTGCCACCTGGGAAGCACCCCCTGTACTGTATACTAGAGGACAATTTATTTTCAGGTATCTGTGTTTACAAACATTATCCACACTAGGTAAATCCTTTGGTTAGTACTACCATATTTCTCATATTTCTACCTCCATTTTCATACCACTCAGCAGTGGCCACAATACTGAAAAAGGTCAGTTTTCACTCCAATCCCAAAGAAAGGCAATGCCAAAGAATGTTCAAACTATGCCACAATTGCACTCATCTCACACGCTAGCAAAGTAATGCTCAAAATTCTCCAATTCAGGTTTCAATAGTACCTGAACCATGAACTTCCAGATGTTCAAGCTGGATTTAGAAAAGATAGAAGAACCAGAGATCAAATTGCCGACATCCACTGGATTGTATAAAAAGCAAGAGAGTTCCAGAAAAACATCTACTTCTGCTTTATTGACTGTGCCAAAGCCTTTGACTGAGCAGACCACAACAGACTGGATAATTCTGAAAGAGATGGGAATACCAGGCCACCTGACCTACCTCCTGAGAAATCTGTATTCAGGTCAAAAAGCAACAGTTAGAACTGGACATGGCACAACAGACTGGTTCCAAATCTAGGAAGGAGTACATCAAGTTCGTATATTGTGACCCTGCTTATTTAACTTATATGCAGAGTACATCATGTAAAATGTCCAGCTGGATGAAGGACAAGCTGGAATCAAGATTGCCTGGAGAAATATCAATAACCTCAGATATGCAGATGACACCACCCTTATGGCAGAAAGCGAAGAAGAAGTAAACAGCTTCTTGATGAAGGTCAAGGAAGAGAGTGAAAATGTTGGCTTAAAAAATCAACATTCAGAAAACTAAGATCATGGCATCCGGTCCCATCACTTCATGGCAAATAGATGGGGAAACAATGGAAACCTAGAGAATCCTGTGGACAGAGGAGCCTGGTGGGCTGCTGTCCATAGGGTCACACAGAGTGGGACAGGAGTGAAGCAACTTAGCATGCATGCATGCATTGGAGAAGGAAATGGCAACCCACTCCAGTGTTCTTGCCCAGAGAATCCCAGGGACAGAGAATCCTGGTGGGCTGTTGTCTATGGAGTCACACAGAGTCGGACACAACTGAAGTGACTTAGCAGCAGCAGCAGCAGCAATGGAAACAGTGACAGATTTTATTTTCTTGGGCTCCAAAATCACTGCAGATGGTAACTGTAGCCATGAAATTAAAAGACACTTGTTTCTTGGAAGAAAAGTAATGATAAACATATATGTAAACATAAACATTTTGAAAAGCAGAGACATTACTTTGCCAACAAAGGTCTGTCTAGTCAAGGCTATGGTTTTTCCAGTAGTCATGTATGGATGTGAGAGTTGGACTATAAAGAATGCTGAGCACAGAAGAATTGATGCTTTTGAACTGTGATGTTGGAGAAGACTCTTGAGCGCTCCTTGGACTGCAAGGAGATCCAACCAGTCGATCCTAAAGGAAATCAGTCCTGAATGTTCATTGGAAGGACTGATGCAGAAGCTGAAACTCCAACAGTTTGGCCACCTGATGAAAAGAACTGACTCATTGGAGAAACCCTGATGCTGGGAAAGACTGAGAGCAGGAGGAGAAGGGGACAACAGAGGATGAGGTGGCTGGATGATATCACTGACTCAATGGACATGAGTTTGAGCAAACTCAGGGAGATAGTGAGGGACAGGGAAGCCTGGTGTGATTCATGGAGTTACAAAGAGTCAGACACGACTTAGCTACTGAACAATGAACAACTTTTTTTAGATTCTTACCCCATAAAGTGATTACAGAGATAATAGAGTTCTGTATGCAGTAGGTTCTCATTCAGTTCGGTTCAGTTCAGCTCAGTCTCTCAGTCGTGTCCGACTCTTTGCGACCCCATGAATCGCAGCACGCCAGGCCTCCCTGTCCATCACCATATCCTGGAGTTCACTCAGACTCATGTCCATCAAGAGTCAGTGATGCCATCCAGCCATCGCATCCTCTGTTGTCCCCTTCTCCTCCTGCCCCCAATCCCTCCCAGCATCAAACTGTTTTCCAAGAGTCAACTCTTCACATGAGGTGGCCAAAGTACTGGAGTTTCAGCTTTAGCATCATTCCTTCCAAAGAAATCCCAGGGCTGATCTCCTTCAGAATGGACTGGTTGGATCTCCTTGTAGTCCAAGGGACTCTCAGGAGTCTTCTCCAACACCACAGTTCAAAAGCATCAATTCTTTGGTGCTCAGCCTTCTTCACAGTCCAACTCTCACATCCATTCATGACCACAGGAAAAACCATAGCCTTGACTAGATGGACCTTAGTCGGCAAAGAAATATCTCTGCTTTTGAATATGCTATCTAGGTTGGTCATAACTTTTCTTCCAAAGAGTAAGCGTCTTTTCATTTCATGGCTGCAATCACCATCTGCAGTGATTTGGGAGCCCAAAAAAATAAAATCTGACACTGTTTCCACTGTTTCCCCATCTATTTCCCATGAAGTGATGGGACCAGATGCCATGATCTTCGTTTTCTGAATGTTGAGCTTTAAGACAACTTTTTCACTCTCCTCTTTCACTTTCATCAAGAGGCTTTTAGTTCTTCACTTTCTGCCATAAGGGTGGTGTCATCTGCATATCTGAAGTTACTGATATTTCTCCCGGGAATCTTGATTCCAGCTTGTGTTTCTTCCAGTCCAGCGTTTCTCATGATGTACTCTGCATATAAGTTAAATAAGCAGGGTGACAATATACAGCCTCGACGTACTCCTTTTCCTGTTTGGAACCAGTCTGTTGTTCCATGTCCAGTTCTAACTGTTGCTTCCTGACCTGCATACAGATTTCTCAAGAGGCAGATCAGGTGGTCTGGTATTCCCATCTCTCTCAAAATTTTCCACAGTTTATTGTGATCCACACAGTCAAAGGCTTTGGCATAGTCAATAAAGCAGAAATAGATGTTTTTCTGGAATTCTCTTGCTTTTTCCATGATCCAGTGGATGTTTGATCTCTGGTTCCTCTGCCTTTTCTAAAACCAGTTTGAACATCAGGAAGTTTACGGTTCACGTATTACTGAAGCTTGGCTTGGAGAATTTTGAGCCTTACTTTACTAGCATGTGTTATCTATTTATATATAGTGTTGTGTATACATCAATTGCAATTTCCCAATTTCCCCCATCCCTACTTCCCCCTTGGTAACCATAAGTTTGTTTTCTATATCTCTTTTGTAAAGATAGTGAAAGACAAACATCATATATTATCGCTTTTATGTGGAATCTGAAAAATAGTACAAATGAACTATGCTTTATTTTTAATATTTATTTTTTACTTGCTTCTTTCTTCTTCCGTCCCCTTCCACATTTATCTTTCCCACAAAGTAACCTACCACAGGGTCTTTCTAATTTTCGCTCATGCTTATGTAATTACATACAACCATATGTGTATAAACATATACACATTCAGACCCAGGACATATACATAAATTTGTATGCACAAATATTGTTTATGAGTTTTGACATTATTTAATCAAAATATCTTTAAAATATACATTATTTTCTATATATTACTTATCTCCTTCAGCAAAATACCTAGTGCAAAGTTATCCACATACATTTCTGCAGCTCTAGGCATTTTATTTCTGGTATAATATTCTATGCTATGGATATAAGATAAAAATATTCAACCTATAATTGGAATGCACATTGTTTCCACATTTTGTCACTACAAATGATACATAGTAAAATATCTGTATTTCACTGTTGTGGGTAGAATTTCCTGGGAAATGGATTCTGACAGAGTTTCTGAATACTGCAGCAGGAAGCTCAAAATTTTTATTGGGTTCTATGTATGTTCTGTTAAATTTGCAAATGTCCTTTGGGCATTAAAGACATGAATCCTTCATCTGTTATCTCTAGTATCTGCACTGAAAGAAAAAACTTTGGTATAAATAAATTTAATTATATATTGAATTTATGAATAACATATTTTACTAGCAATACTATGGTACCTGTACATTGGAATATTTATTTCACTGGGAATTTCTTTGGGGAATGGTGTAAGATGGAGGTCCAAATACATGTTCTAGTGATGGATAATATTCCACTAGTATCAATTAGTAAATAATCCATCATTTTCCATTGATTTTGTGAATACATGTATCTATATTAATTCACACTTATACAAGGATCTACTTCTGGATTTATTTATTTTACCAATGAAACTTCAGTAAATTTGAAATATATTTATAAATCTTTAATCTGATACATATACATGAAATCAAAGGCAAATCACTTATCATGACAGAAAAGTGAAATGTAAGAAGTGTTATCATTAGAGTAAGGTAACAAACCACCTTTTGTTTAAATTATCTTGAAATGTTAGTCAGAACAATAAGAAAAGGAGCAAAGTACTGAGTATTAAAAAATGGAGGCAAATTTATTAATATTTGACATGATATGATTTTCTATTTGGGATGAGAATCAGCTGATAAACTATTTTGACAGTAAGAGAGTGTATAAGTTGTCCAGTTAAAAAATTGATATACAAAATCAATTGCTTCCTAGACACAAACAGTAAAGTCAAAAAGTCAAATTCAGGAAAAATCCTGTTTACAAGAGCGAAATAAAGATAAACAATCTGGAAAGAAGCTGGAAAAATGTTCAGTGTCTTTTGGAAGAAAATAGTAAAACCCTACTGAGAGACATAAAAGAATTGAGACAAAGGAAAGGCACATTTCTTGTAGATAATAAAAAGTCAACATTGTGAAAGTCAATTCTTTGTAAATTTACTAAAAATTCATTATAGGGTTTGGGTATCTCAAGGTCAGTAAAGAGGTTCTGGGCAAGTACTCAGTTCACTTTAGAAATACTCTATTAATGTCTCCTCTATATTGCATCCTCACATTCTTATTACTATCTGTCTAAATCGGGGGCTAGCTATCTGTCTCAGTTTAGTTCAGCTCAGTTCAGTCGCTCAGTCATGTTAGACTCTTTGCTACCCCATGAATCGCAGCACTCCAGGCCTTCCTGTCCATCACCAACTCCCGGAGTTCACTCAGACTCATGTCCATCGAGAGTCAGTGATGCCATCCAGCCATCTCATCCTCTGTCGTTCCCCTTCTCCTCCTGCCCCCAATCCCTCTCAGCATCAAAGTCTTTTCCAATGAGTCAGCTCTTCACACAAGGTGGCCAAAGTACTGGAGTTTCAGCTTTAGCATCATTCCTTCCAAAGAACACCCAGGGCTGATCTCCTTCAGAATGGACTGGTTGGATCTCCTTGCAGTCCAAGGGACTTGCAAGAGTCTTCTCCAACACCACACTTCAAAAGCATCAATTCTTCAGCACTCAGCTTTCTTCACAGTCCAACTTTCACATCCATACATGACCACAGGAAAACCATAGCCTTGACTAGACAGACCATTGTTGGCAAAGTAATGTCTCTGCTTTTGAATATGCTATCTAGGTTGGTCATAACTTTTCTTCCAAGGAGTAAGTGTCTTTTCATTTCATGGCTGCAGTCACCATCTGCAGTGATTTTGGAGCCCCAAAAAATTAAGTCTGACACTGTTTCTACTTTTTCTCCATCTATTTCCCATGAAGTGATGGGACCAGATGCCATGATCTTCGTTTTCTGAATGTTGAGCTTTAAGCCAACTTTTTCACTCTACTCTTTCACTTTCATCAAGAGGCTTTTTAGTTCTTCACTTGCTGCCATAATGGTGGTGTCATCTGCATATCTGAGGTTATTGATATTTCTTCCAGCAATCTGTCTAGTCATGGTCAAATCTGTCCTGCAGTCTGTTTTTATAAATAAAATTTTATTGGAACACAGCCACACCCACTCATTTACATGTGGTCTATGGCTCCTTTTACTCCACAATGGTGGAGTTGAATAGTTGGAACAGAGATATTATGACACACAGAGACATTTACAATATGAAACTTTAGAAGCAAAGGTTGCTGACACGTGTTCGTGTTCTTGATCATCAAAATATAGAGGATAAGCTCATTTCTTTCTTATCTCAGCATATGCAGACTTCAGTCATAAGTGTTGCTTAAAAACTATGTTTTCATTAGTGAATTAAAAGAAGGGATATTCCTTGAATTCTTTGTTTACATTATTAAGGTTTGATTTTTTATGTGTATTTGCTTGAATATTTTTAATTGAAGATGATATGGGGGTAAATCTGAGAAGGGTAGCAAAATAATGTGAGCTAGAAATGGATAAAAGGTGAGGTTGAGATATAAAGAAATGATTAAAGACAAATTAAGAGAGAGGATTATAGTAGAGATGAAAAGTGGGGCATGGGGGTAAGGTACATGATGGAGGCGGGGAGAGGGGTGACCCTAGTAAAGTCTCCCCAGATCAAAAGATCTGTAGTTAAGACTTCTGTGGTGGTCTGGTAATTAAGAATCCACCTTCCAATGCAAGGAACGCAGGTTCAATCCCTGGTCAGGGAATTAAAACCCCACATGCTGTGGGGCAACTAAGCCCACGCCATACCACAAAGAAAGATCTTGCATGCTGGAACTAAGACCTGATGCAGACAAATAAATAAATCACCAAAAAACCTGGGGTTTATTTCTATTTCTGATTCTTATACTAGTCTACAGCTTTTCCCACTCAAAATTAAGTTCCTTAGCTTCTTATTTCCAAATATGTAGGAACTCTTCACTTATCTTTCTTCCCACTTCTACCACCTCCTTGCTCTAAGCCAACACTGCATATTCCCTGGGTTCTACAACGGCCTCCTAATTGGACTCTGTTATCACTATTAGTCAGGGTGCTTTGGGGGGTGCAAATAAGAGAAAACTCTAACTCTTAGCCAAGTCTAACTGGCAAAGGAATAAGGAGAATTTACTGTATTATTTAATTAGAAATTCTAGCAGCAATTCAGACTTCAAGCATGAATGTATCAGGAATCTAGGTCCATTTTGGTACTATTATTTTATTTTATTTTTTTATTGGTAGATAATTGCTTTACAATACTGTGCTGGTTTCTGCCCCACATTAACATGAATCAGTCACAGGTATACGTATGTCCCCTCCCTGCAGAACCCCTCTCCCACCTCCCACCCCACCACACCCCTGTAGATTGTCACAGAGCACTGGGCTGAGCTTCCTATGTCACACAGCAAATTCCTGCTTGCTATCTATTGTATATATGATAGTGCATATGTTTCCTTGCTATTCTTCAATTTGTCCCACCCTCTCCTTCCCCCACTGTTTCTACAAGTCTATTCTGTCTTCGTCTCCTGCAAATAGGGTCATCAGTACCATCTTTCTCACTTCCATTATTTTACTATATGCTCCTTCATGGTGGAGTTTGTCTTCCCACTGGTTTTCCTCCTCGTGTAAGACTGTCAACAGTGATCCAGACCTCAGCTTTCCTCATTAACATTCAAGCAGAGAGAAATGACATCTTGTTCATCAAATAGGAATCAGCAGCCCCAAGCTTGAAAAGAGTTGACCCAACCAGAGCCCATCACCTGGGCAGGAAGACTGTGATAATGATCCTACATGGCTTGTTTCAGTAGAGATGCTTACAAATAGGGTGAATAAAAAGTTGAATAGTTCTCAGAGTTGAATGTGTGTTAGATTCTCCAGGAGGTCTTGTAAACCATGGATCACTGGGTTTCTCCTGCAGAATTTCTGACATAATAGGTTTCGGATGAGACCTGAGTTTTTCCATATCTTTTTTTAATGTATTTATTCTTAGTTGAAGGATGATTGCTTTACTGTATTGGTTTGATTTCTGCCATACATCAACAAATTAGCCATAGGTGTACATGTGTCCCCTCCCTCTGTACCTCCTACCCTTTCCCAACCCTCTAGGTTGTTACCGAGCTCCAGTTTGAGTTCCCTGAGTCATACAGCAAATTTCCACTGGCTATCTATTTTACATACGGTACTGTATATGCTTCCCTGCTACTCTCTCCATTCATCCCGCCCTCTTCTTCCTCCTCCTGGTGCTTATCAATAAATCTGTTCTCTATGTCTGCATCTCCACTGCTGCCCTGCAAATAGGTTCATCAGTACCAACTTTCTAGATTCCATATATATGTGTTAATATATATATTATAATAATAACATGAGTGTAATAATTATATCTTATAATATGTATATTATATACATTAAAATGGGTAACCAACAAGATCCTACTGTTTAGCACAGGGAACACTACTTGATGTTCTGTGGCAGCCTGGATGAGAGGGGAGTTTGGAGGAGAATGGACACAGGTATGTGTATGCCTGAGGCCCTTTGCTGCCCACCGGAAACTATCACAACGTTGTTAATTGGCTATACTCCAATACAAAATAAAATGTTTTTAAAAAGCTTAAATGTAGCTCAGCCATCGCTCAGTCTTCCCAGAACCCAAGGCTCTTCCCTATCATGACTTCTCTAATTGTAGACATGGATCTTTCATTCTTCTTGCTGGGCAAATATTAGCACTTGAGGTTTTGCCAAAGTCCCAAGTCTAAGGAAAGAAGAAAGTCCCTGATCATTTCTGGAAAATAAAAGCACCAAAGTGCAGACTGAGGGGCTTATAACTCCAGTTGGATCCATACTCTTGGAGAACTGAGTCAAACATGGACTGAAAGATTAACTGCAAGGATGTAAGGAAATGATCAGTTCATTTGTCCTCATGCTCAGTTTCAGATTCCAAGGTGATCTGAAGGACATGGAGACTAATATGATAATGAAAGTTACCACCCACAGGGGTTTAAAAATGGCAAAAATTAATGTGAGACTGTACTGGCCACTGCTGGAGTCTGATGTCATTAAGAGAGCTTTGTTGACTAAAAACTAGTCACAACCTGAAAATAGAGAGTTATTTTATTTAGTGGGAATGTTTTGGATTCTGAGCCCAGGAGACGGCATCTCAGTAGCTCTGAGAAAGGCCATATGCAAGTTTGCAACAAAGGGAGCAAGCAGTCTGAACATCAAAGGTCAAATATCAAGCTAAGGAATTTAGCATTCTATGTATGGGAAGATGCAAGCCTCTAGGATCACTGAATTCATTCCTTTCCTGAACCTCAACTATCCAAACCCTGTTTCCTTGTTCACCTTAAGGAGCGGCAGATGGTTGCTTCTTGCATTCCCCTTGCTCCTCAGCAATCACTTCGGGGAGTGGCAGCATCCGCTGGATCACAGTTTTGGGAGCCCTCATTCACATTTGGAGGCCAGAAATCTTTGATGGTTGTGACATTTCTTGTTTATTGATACAGCAGGAGATATTTTCATCTCACAGCTTTGAATCTGGAGGAGCTTGACAGTAAGGCAGCTGAGAGAAGAGCTAATGAAAAGCAAACAAAAAATCCTACCCCTCTGGCCCTGGCCTAGCTCTCTGTAGCTGATAAATAAAAGGATATTTTTCCAGATTCACCAAGTAGCCAGTTTCCTCTGAAGTCACCAAAGTGACACCATTTTAATTATTTTTTTTCTCATTTTTTATTTATTTTTTATTTTTTTATGATGTATGACATTTTATTTTCTTTTATTTTTTTATTTTTTTAAAATTTTTAATTCTTACATGCGTTCCCAAACATGACCCCCCCTCCCACCTCCCTCCCCACAACATCTCTGTGGGTCATCCCCATGCTCCAGCCCCAAGCATGCTGCACCCTACGTCAGACATGGGCTGGCGATTCAATTCTTACATGATAGTATACATGTTAGACACCATTTTAAGCTCTTTCATTGGATGGTGGCCTTTAACTTACTATCTTGGGGGAGTTTGGGCTGCCATAACAAAATACCATCGATTGGATGACTTGAATAGCAGAGATTTCTCACAGTTCTAGAGGCCGGAAGTCCAGCATCAAGCTGTCAGCAAGGTGGGTTTCATTCTGAGGCTCTTCTCTGCAATAAACAACCACCATCTCACTGTGTCTTCACATGGCTTTTCCCCTGTCTGTGCCTTTTGAAGAGAAAGAGCTTTCTCTCTCTCTCTCTGTTTATTTCATCTGCTGTCTTTTCTATAAGAGTAGTAATGTCATCATGTGACACTTATCTTCATGACCTCATCAGACTGTAACTCCCGAAGGCTCTAACTCCAAATACCGTTACCTTAGAAGTTAAGGCTACAACATATGAGTTCTTGGGGTCCCAAACATACAGTCTATAACACTGAGCCTTGATTCAATTATGCAAGGATGCTCTCTTCCCCTTTAAAAATACAAGACAATAAGTCAGGCTTGGGAGAGAAAATCTGCTTAAGCCAAGAAATTAGTCAGGTCTCTAGTTCCACTCAGACCATGATGAATAATAATTGTAGGCAGCTATCAGCACTGGGGAGAAAAGCTTTCCAAAACCTCTTCTGCATCTCAGACCAAATATTCTTCTCCCTTCTTTTATGGAGAAAATGAAAATGTTAGTCACTCAGTCATGTCCGACTCTTTGAGACTCCATGGACTGTAGTCCGCCAGGCTCCTCTGTCCATGGAATTTTCCAGGCAAGAATACTTTACAGGGAGAGTACAGAAGTAAATGAAGCCCAGGGAACCAGCCAGAAAAAGGCTCCCTCCCCAGGCTATCAGCCAGTCAGCTGCTTTCGTCACAGGAAAAGGAGTTGTGAATTACAGACTCGCAGCCTCCCAGCCACAGCTGCCCCCCATGGACCTCTCTCTTGCTGCTTTCTGATTATTTCAGATTTCTGTAAAACAAGCCCAAGTTCAGAAGCCCTTGTTGTGAAGGGAGAGAAAACACGCGGGTGATTGAGGCACTGCACACAGGTGTCATGCAAAAGCGATGTCTTTTACTAAACAGCCTGCACCCTAAGGCATGTATGCGGCACATCCAGGCTTGACAAGCTTGTATTATTAATACAATAATACAAACACAGAGATAGTGTTTTATAATATGTCAAAGCAAATCCATGGGTACTGTCTGACTTAATTTATGGAGCAAAACAGTGAGTTGGAATTATAATAACCTTCCCCCACCCAACCTTATAAATAGATATGTAAATTGTATCATGTTTTCCTAGCTTCCATTTATAGGTTGTGGGATCACTGGACATCAGATTCCACTAAGGTGAGAAAGTATTGTTCAGGGTGTGGTTTGATAAAGGGATTTGAGAGGGCTGTACCCAGCACACACACACACACACACACACACACACACACACACACACACACATTGCAGTCAGAGGAATCTTGTTCAAATAGGAATTTGAGTATGTTATATAGAAAAGCAATGAGGAAAAGAAGGTTCTGATAAGGCAAAAATACAAGGCAGTCTCTGCCATAAACTGTGTGATGCTAGGAATATCATGTTCTCTAGATTTTCCTCCTAAAATGAAACATTCACACTAGATGACGCGAGGACACTGAGCAATGACTGTCTTCCAGGCCCTGGGCTCCATGGCTTCCCCTGTGGCTCAGTGATAAAGAACCGACCTGCAATGCAGGAGATGCAGGTTCTCTCTCTGGGTCGGGAAGATCCCCTGGAGAAGGAACTGGCAACCCCTTCCAGTATTCTTGCCTGGGAAACCCCATGGATAGAGGAGCCTGGTTGGCTAGAGTCCATGGGGTCGCAAAAGAGTGGGACACAAATCGGCTAAACCGTAACAACAGGCACTGTTCTCAAAGTACTTTAATTATATCTTCCCCTTTAATCCTTACAGAAAAACTGTGCGATTAGGAATTTCATTATCCTTATTTCTTCCTTGTTTTCTTTCCTTCTTTCATTTATTTTTATAGATAAATTCTACTCTAAAAGAGCAAATTGCTTACTTAAAATTGCATTGCTGGTAAGTGGAGAATTAGGGTGTGAACAAAGGTCGTATGACTCCAGCTGCATGCAGTATTCATCCACTGAAAAAATTATTATTGCATCTTTGCTTCATCCCACACGTCATTCTAGGCATGAGATATAAAAATTTGCTTGAACTCTGCCCTTATGGAATTTAAGAGGGGAAAGAATTTTTAATCAAATGAGTAAAACTATACTTGGAAAATAGCAACTCTTCTAAGTGTTTTGAAGGATAAGCTCCTGGTGATTTGAGAGACTAGAATGTCATGTAGAAGGATGTGCTAAGTACCTGCTGGACAAGTTAGCCTAGGGAGAAGATTGTTCTGAAGTCATCTAGCTTTTCTTACCCAAGGCTGAAGGAGCTAATTCAGACCAAACACTGGGAACACAGGAACACTGAGGGTTAAAGTACAGGATGGCCATGAGCTGTCCTGGCTTATGGAGAGGTCAAGTGTAATCAGCCTGGAGTGCTACTGAGAGGTACACAAATATACAGAATATAACAGATCCAACAGAAACAAACGGAAGGAGTCAGGCTATACCTCTCTAATTGCGGAAGTAGAGAAAAGATTGTTAGGTGGTGCTAAAAAGTCCCTGCTTATTTAACTTCTATGCAGAGTACATCATGAGAAACGCTGGACTAGAAGAAATACAAGCTGGAATCAAGATTGCCGGGAGAAATATCAATAACCTCAGATATGCAGATGACACCACCCTGATGGCAGAAAGTGAAGAGGAACTAAAAAGCCTCTTGATGAAAGTGAAAGAGGAGAGTGAAAAAGTTGGCTTAAAGAGCAACATTCAGAAAACGAAGATCATGGCATCCGGTCCCATCACTTCATGGGAAATAGATGGGGAAACAGTGGAAACAGTGTCAGACTTTATTTCTGGGGGGCTCCAAAATCACTGCAGATGGTGATTGCAGCCATGAAATGAAAAGACATTTACTCCTTGGAAGAAAAGTTATGACCAACCTAGATAGCATATTCAAAAGCAGAGACATTACTTTGCCAACAAAGGTCTGTCCAGTCAAGGTTATGGTTTTTGCTGTGGTCATGTATGGATGTGAGAGTTGGACTGTGAAGAAGGCTGAGCACCAAAGAATTAATGCTTTTGAAGTGTGGTGTTGGAGAAGACTCTTG
Organism: Ovis aries; assembly: GCF_016772045.2. Lineage (NCBI taxonomy): Eukaryota > Metazoa > Chordata > Mammalia > Artiodactyla > Bovidae > Ovis > Ovis aries. The sequence goes on from NC_056071.1 coordinate 17,395,490, forward strand.
AGAGTCCCTTGGAGTGCAAGGAGATTCAACCAGTCCATTCTGAAGGAGATCAGCCCTGGGATTTCTTTGGAAGGAATGATGCTAAAGCTGAAACTCCAGTACTTTGGCCACCTCATGAGAAGAGTTGACTCATTGGAAAAGACTCTGATGCTGGGAGAGATAGGGGACAGGAGAAGGGGATGACAGAGGATGAGATGGCTGGATGGCATCACTGACTCGATGGACGTGAATCTGAGTGAACTCTGGGAGTTGGTGATGGACAGGGAGGCCTGGTGTGCTGCGATTCATGGGGTCACAGAGTCGGACACTACTGAGCGACTGAACTGAACTGAACTGAAAGAGTCTCATTGGACCTGATTCCAAGGTAGCAGTCAGTTAGGATGGAGTTAATTAATGGATGGGGTGTAGTCTAAACTTACATGGCTCTCTATATTATAGTTAATAAAAATGTTAAGTAAAACCATCTCCATTTGGATGGTACCAAGGTACAGTGAGGGCTTTCCTGGTGGCTCAGACCGTAAAGAATCCACCTGCAATTCAAGAGGCCTGAGTCGATCCTTGAGTCGGGAAGATCCACTAGAGGAGAGCATGGCAACCCACTCCAGTACTCTTGCCTGAAGAATCCCATGGACAGAGGAGCCTGGTGGACTACAGTCCATGGGGGTCACAAGAAGTTGGACAGAACTGAGCATGTAGACACGTAGGAACTCATAAGCCCATATACTCTGGTGCTTTCCAAGAGGACCCACACTGTATCTATGGGATGTGTTTCTTTCTGAATACACCTTCCTTCATTTTACTATGTCTTGCTCTTGAATTCTTTCCTTGGTGAAACTAAGAACTCACACTAGCCTGAGACCTGGGACTTCATCATCCTCTCTTGCTTCGCTTTCTCTGCTACAACTCCATGACAACACATACAGCATGGGTCAGGACGCATTTCAGCTGTCATCCTTGAACTGCAAGGAAAACAAAGAGAGAGGAGGAGGACCGGCAAGACCAGGTGTGGGGCTAGCACTTTTTGAAGCTCTGGAGTCCAGTGGCTAAAGGAGTTTGAATCCTGTCTCCTCACTCCTGTGTCTTGGCACCTTCTCTCAAGCCCCATTTCTTCCATATGCAATATGTGTACGACTAGCATGTAGCTCATAAGATTAAGTTGCACATAGATCATGTTGAGTTATCCTCTGAATATTAGAAATCATTATTAGAGTTATTGGGGTAATGCTAATAAATGTTCAGTGCTGCCCAGAGGGAGATGGCCTTTGGCTCATTCTGAATTGCCCTCATATACAAGATTTGGTTTTGTTCCTTTTTCCTTATTAGTTTAAAGGGAGTGGTGATATTCAATGTTAGTGATGTTTTGGTTCTAGCCACTGTTTCTGACGTGAATTAAGACTCTGGACAGCAGCTGCTTGGACAAAGTCCAGGCTCCAGAGAAAAGGAACTGGGATTGGCAAGGGTTTGGAATATTTTCAAAGCCCCAATCAAATGGTTTGGGATTCTAGGAAGACTGTTCATCATGTCATGAGAAAGCAGACTGCAAATCAGGAAATTACGTTCTATAGGCTGGCTTAATACAGGAACGGGAATAGTAATGTTGGTGGGAACAGCAGCAGCTTACTAGACATTAGCTGGACTTGAACTCAGCCTCAGGTAGTCTAGATACTGCTGTGTGCCTCCTCGGACTTTCAGATGACTGTCCTGCTATTCAGGAGAATCCCTCCCCAATATTGTTGTTTACTCACTAAGTCATGTCCGACTCTTTGTGACCCCATGGACTGTAGCCCACCAGGCTCCTCTGTCCATGGAATTTCTCAGGCAAGAATACTGGAATGGGTTGCCATTTCCTTCTCCAGAGGATCTTCCCAACCCAGGGTTGGAACCACTGTCTCCTGCATTGGGAGGCAGACTCTTTACCATTGAGCTACATGGGAAGCTCCAGTAGGTCATTATGATTTATATTATGCCACCCGAACCTAACCCAGCTGACAAGACCAGGGATGAATATCTGATCTAAAGATATTACTCTTGCCAAGTAATGTGCTAAGGATTTACCAGTTTATACTTAAAACTTTCTCGATAATCACAGCAGTTCGGCATAGATATTTCTGTTTAATACATAAGGAAACAGAGTTGTTTTCTCATATATTCTAGCTACCTCTTGGAACAAATCAAATCATCTGAAACTTAGTGGCCTATACAGATACTCTACTGATTTCCCATGGCTTCATAGAGTAATAGGACTCAGCTGGATGGTTCTTGCTTTGGCTATCTAATGCTAGACTGGACCTAAAGTCATCTGAAAACTCTGAGCTGAACATCCAAGATGGTACACCTTTAGTCACATGTCTGGTGTCTGAACTGAGATAGCTTGGTCATGAGGGGCCAGCTAAGCATCTCTCTCTTTCCTCCCATATGACCTTCCAAATGGTGAGCATGAGCTTCTTGAATGCATGATGGTGTGAGAATGTCAGACTCTTTACGTGATGGTTGGCATCCTCCAGGAAGGATAGGGAGCAAGCCAAGAGGCCTAAGCTGAAAGGTGTTTTATATCTTGCCCTCAGAAGTTTCAAAAGTACAATTCTTTTTTGGTAAAGTAGGTCACTGAGCCCAACTCAAATGAAAGAATGGAGAATTTGACCCCTACCTGTCATGGGAAGAAGTGTCAAAGGATCTCTGAAAGTGAAAGTCATTCAGTCATGTCCACGACTCTTTGTGACCCCATGGACTATACAGTCTAAGGGATTCTCCAGGCAGAAATACTGGAGGGATAGCCATTCCCTTCTCCCGGGGATCTTTCCAACCCAGGGATCAAACCCAGGGCTCCCATATTGCAGGCGAATTCTTTACAAACTGAGCCACCAGGGAAGCCCAAGAATACTGGAGTTAGTAGCCTATCCCTTCTCTAGCAGATCTTCCCAACCCAGGAATCAAAGCAGAGTCTCCTGTATTGCAGGCAGGTTCTTTACCAGCTGAGCTACGAGGGAAGCCCAAAGGATCTCTGATCATCTTTAAAAAGTTATACCATGGTAACTGAGGATGACAGTTGAATCTTGATCTACCATATAGCAGTATCTATTTGATCACATTTCAGGTAAATGAACCCAAGAGAATGTTTTATTTTGTTGATGAAGTAGCTGAGCTACAGACAGATAAAGTCCTATAATCAAATTCAAAGCATTCTCTAGGAACTTTCATATATAAGGCTGCCCATTGATTTGTTCAAAAATAAGAAACTGCTTCTAGAAAGGAGGTAAAAATTCAACCCATTGAAAAGAAAAGAAAATGAAAGTGTTAGCTGCTCAGTCCTCTCCATGGAACTCTCCAGGAAAGAACACTGGAGTGTATTGCCATTCCCTTCTCCAGGGGATCTTTCCAATCCAGGGACTGAACCCAGGTCTCCTGCATTGCAGGTGGATTCTTTACCGAGGAAGCTCATTGAAGACAACACAAAACTCTATGAAAACCCTACAGGGAGTTCTCCAGAGCAGGTTGCATACGCAGGGATCTGTAAAGCCCTAAAACCTAATGGCCATTCCGGGACAAAGGCTCCATGCTGCTCCTTCTGTATAATCACCAGGTGGCTGAGACTTAGAACAGATGGGCCAATTCCCAGAGAGCGACTCATGTCATACATCTGGGATGTTAACATGCTGTGGGGTGGAAGTCTTAGTGTTTATAGTAGCAGAAAGCTCTGGGTAAATCACTCCTGTTCCTCTCCACATTTAGAGTCATTAAAAAAAAAAAAAAAAAAAAAAAAAAAACCCTGCACTCATCTGATACCCAGGAGGAAATCCAACAGTGATGATAGTGCAGTGATCCAAAAGAGAAGACTGAGGCAACCCCAGGGTTTCATGCTTAACATGCAGTAGGTTATATATGGGTGAATATGGAAGGTATCAAGAGTGGTGAGTGGGAGAGATATTGCAGAGAATGGGGAGAAAATATTATCTATTTTTTCCAATGGCGATAATGAGAAATTAGACCAGAAATCACTGTAAAAAGCCATCCTTACAAAACTGCTTTATATAAAAAATAATGAGAACAGAAGTAATTTAGTTAGCTAATTATCACATGCGTTTCACATCAGCCCACAAGCAACCAAAAACCATTAGCAGTGCACCCCGCCGTTCTCATCAAGCAGGGGATTAATAGGAACAAACCTGGAACTGGCTTTTGCAGAGATGAATCCACCATCCTCAAAAGGTAATAATCACCCTGGGCCTCCCTTTGTGATCTGTAGGATGCAGTGAGTTTCCCCCGGAAGCCTTGGGCAGCAGAGATATGTTTGTCTTTACTTCTCTGTAGTTGCCGGACTCTGAGCACTGGAGGTACAAAGTGCATCGTTCTAGGTAGATAGTTCTAGTGCTTAATTACTCTCATTAGTGACAAAACCCAATTTCATGATGATCTCTGACTCTTCTTCAGACCCCGATGGAGGAACCTGGTGGAGGAACAGATCCTTGATCTGTTCTTGACAGGATTTGAAATTGGAAGTCACTCATTCATTCAAGTGGTTACTGTTATCTACCTTAGACGATGCACTGTAATAGATGGTGAGAAAGGAGAAAAATGATTTATGTAAAGAGCTCCTAATATGATGTAAAAGAAAACAAACCAACAAAAATTACAACACGGCACCTGTATCGAAACTCCCTTGGCAAGAGACACAACTCAGGGGATGGGGGGCTGGACCTGAAGATTAAAAACCACAAAGAACTAAGCAAACAGAGAGTCTGGGTGGTTCTTGCAAACAGAGGACAAACAGCATGAACAAAACAGAAAAATAAAAATTACATATCTTTTACATGCTGGCAGGGTAAGCTGCATATGGAGAAATGGCAGTTGAAATAAAGCTACTGTAATATCTGTGCTCAGAGTATAGGCAGTGGCCCCTGGTACTCTATATTTTGAACTATTTGTTTAATTTTAATTTTTAAATTGATGTATAGTTAATTTACAATGTTGTGTTAGTTTCAAGTGTACAGAAAAGTTTATATATTCAGTTTGTGTATATAAATGACTAGCCCACCAGGCTTGTCTGGGCATGGAATTGTTCAGGCAAGAATACTGCTGTGGGTTGCCATTCCCTTCTCCAGGGGAGCTTTCTGACCCAGGGATTAAACCCAGTTCTCCTTCATTGCAGGCAGACTCTTTACTCTTTGAGCCATCAGAGAAGCCCATACACACACACACACACACACACACACACACACACACACACACACACGTATATGTATAGACACACATATATGTATATACATGCATATACACACATATATACACACATTTTTTCATGTTTTTATTCATTATAGTTATTTAAAAACATTGAGTATAGTTTCCTATACTATACAGTAGGTCCTTGTTGTTTATCTATTTTATGTATGCTGCTGCTGCTGCTAAGTCGCTTCAGTCGTGTCTGACTCTGTGCGACCCCATAGACGGCAGCCTACCAGGCTCCCCCGTCCCTGGGATTCTCCAGGCAAGAACACGGGAGTGGGTTGCCATTTCCTTCTTCAATGCATGAAAGTGAAAAGTGAAAGTGAAGTCATTCAGTCTTGTCCGACTCTGCAACCCCATCCTCCGTCCATGGGCTTTTCCAGGCAAGAGTACTGGAGTATAGTAGTGTGTATATATTAATCCTAAATTTCTAATTTATCCCTCTTTCCCTCCGTTTCACCTTTGGTAACCATAAATTTGTTTTCTATCTCTGTGTGTCTATTTCTCTCTTGTAAATAAGTTCATTAATATCATTTTTCAGAGTCCTCATGTAAGTGATATTACATGACATTTGTCTTTGTTTGGCTTACTTCACATAGTATGATCATCTCTAGGTCCATCCGTGTTGTTGCAAATGACAACATGAATTATTGAAAAAATTATTTCATTTTTTATTGCTGAGCAATACTCCAATGTGTATATATATCTATGTGTGTATGTGTGTATGTACACATATACCTGTCTCTGTTAGTCTTACAGTCACATCTGACTCTTTGCAACCCTATGGACTGTAGCCCACCAGGCTACTCTGTCCATGGAGTTTTCCAGGCAAGAATACTGGAGTGGTTGCTGTTTCCTTCCTCAGGGGATCTTCCCAAGCCAGGCATCAAACCCGGGTCTCCTGCGTCACAAGCAGTTTCTTTACTGTCTGAGCCCCCAGGGAAGCCTATGTGTACTAAGTACACATATATGCATGTGTACTAAGTCACTTCAGTTTTGTCTGCCTCTTTGAAACCCTATGGACTGTGGCCTGCCAGGCTCCTCTGTTCACTGGATTCTATTCCACTTCCACTCTATGGAGTCTGTTGCCATGCCCTCCTCCAGGGGATCTTCCTGACCCAGGGACTGAACCCACATCTCTTAGGTCTCCTGCACTGGCAGGCAGGTTCTTTACCACTGGTGTCACCTGGGAAGCCCTATATATATTCTGAGAATTCATTTTTAGATCAAATTCTTGGGTATGTTGTTGCTGTCCCGACTGTCACCTCTCAGAGTAACTTTAGGGAGAGCAGCAAATAACTATAGGGATACCTCTCTGAATATGAACAATCTGGCAGATTGCTTCTGAGTGAGCTAAAGGTGAGTATTGTATTCAACATCCTGGGAGCTATGTCCATGTTCAAAGACATGGCCTCTTGTTCTAGAAGACTTTGGAACCTCTTTAGATGACCTTGGTGCTATTCACCATCTATAGACTGGAAGTTTGAGGACAGGCTCCAGTTTGGAACCACCTGCTCTGACTCTGTGCTGAAACTCGTGGTAGTATCTAAGTCTCCATCCTCAGGGACCCTTTGACAACATAAGTAATAGGAAGTATATAATTCCTGTCTTTGGAGTGCTTTACAGATAATGAATCTCAGGCTTCACTGTAGATCTGCTAAACTCAAATCTGCATTTTGACAAGTCCTCCAAGTTACTTGCATGCATATTAGAGTTTGAGAAGCCCTGGGCTAGGACATGCAACAGCTGATGGGTTAGTTGGAAAGGTAACAAAAATAAAAATAGAGCTTCCAGCCATTGACAGACACAACCTTGCCAGGAAGTAAGAGGGTGAGCAATTGAATTGCATCTGTAAAGCCTCAAGATTCTTTTTTATTTCTCTGCTCTCCACAGTAGAGATCATGCCTAAGAACTCATAGTTAGCAACATTGTTGGGTTTTAGATGAATTTGACCACATGTTTTCCTCACTGGTTAAGGTAGCTGCTGCTGCTGCTGCTAAGTCACTTCAGTCGTATCTGACTCTGTGTGACCCCATAGACGGCAGCCTACCAGGCTGCCCCTTCCCTGGGATTCTCCAGGCAAGAACATTGGAGTGGGTTGCTATTTCCTTCTCCAATGCATGAAAGTGAAAAGTGAAAGTGAAGTTGCTCAGTCGTGTCAGACTCTTCGCGACCCCATGGACTGCAGCCCACCAGGCTCCTCTGCTAAGGTAGCTAGTAGGACATTATTTTAATGGTGTATTTTCCTTCATATCTTTTTTTTTTTTTTTTTTTTTAGCCTTATGGCTCTTCTCCACTCAAAATGGACTCCAAAGGACCCACTGCCTTGGGTTGGAGTTGTTACTGCAGAGCCCAGAAAAGAAATCAATTTCAGGCTTTTGAGTTTCGAAATGGATTTTAAGGAGGAATACTTTGGGAACTGGAAAACATAAGAGTTTATCTTCAAAATCCTAAAACACAAAGAATTGAGGGCATAAACTGTAGGAGATTTCTGGAGATTATGAGTGAAACGACATAAAACATACAAGACATACAAAAGACAGACAGGACACCACTCTGGCCAGAGGAACAACTGGGCAAACTAATTGCCGTTTATTATTATAAAGCCCTCCTTAGGCAGAATTCCAGACTGTAAGAATAAGCCTTTTCAGTACAGTGCAGGTGCATACATGTTATCGTACAGCAAAGGGGAGTGAAATCTCTGTCTACTGGAGAGTCTGCCCAAAGCCCTCATCTCCTTCTCATCTCAAGAAGGGAATGCTCCCTCATTTGCAAGGGACCATTAAACTCAAGGCTATGTCCAGACTCTTTGGCAGAACGCCTCTTATGCAAGGATGCTCAGCCTGAGCAGAGAGACCCGTTTGCAGGCACATCTGTGCTACCCTATTAACCCTTCAATAAACCTCAGGCTATTGTGAAGAGATAAAGAGTCAGGCAAACTTGCCGTCAGATTAGGTAGAAAGTTTATGGACTGTGTGGAGAAGAGACAGTCAGGAGATGCAAGGGAGAACTCAGTTGCTTGGGAGCCCTAAATATGGTGCCGTGTATCCTGGAGTCTAGACTGGGTCTTAGGATTCCATAGGCTTGAAAGAGAAGACCTGGGTTCTGCCCCTGCCCCTACTGGGGGCCTCAGAGTTCCAAGAGTCCCTAATGGAAAAGTGTGAGTTCTTGATGTCTCCAAGCACACAGGGTCTATAGGATGTTCTAGGATTCCAGAAGAATCCTAGGATGATCCTAGGATGTTCTTCAGGATGCCATGAAGACATGATGGCAACATGGCTGAGGAAGGCAGTGACTTGGCCTCCAGTTTCCAGAATGAGAAGCAACAATCTGTGCAGATTGGATGATGATAGATTGTTTTCACCTCCTTCCCCAGCAAAGCTTGGCATCTTCTGACTGTTCCCTGACACAAGAGTGACATGACCCAACTGACAAAGATGCTTCTCAGTCTATTGAGAGTAAATGTTTGTGTCTGTCAAAATGGGTACTGAAACTAGATATTAAATCCTACTTTAAAAAGAAAATACTTCTCTACCATTCTGTGTATGTGATGTGAATACTCATACTTGCTGCAGACACTTGTGACTCAAGAACAGAATCAGGATTACCCTGCATGCCCCACGAATCTCCTATTATCTGCCCACTGGCTGAACAGATCCACAAGATGATGAACATTCTCCTGTGTGGTTCATTCCCTTGGTTTATTCAGGGATTTGGAGTGAGGCTTTTCCAGTAGTCATGCACGCATGTGAGAGTTGGACCATATAGAAGGCTGAATATCGAAGAAATGATGCTTTCGAACTGTGGTGCTGGAGAAGACTCCTGAGAGTCCCTTGGACAACAAGGAGATCAAACCAGTCAATCCTAAAGGAAATCAACCCTGAATATTCCTGGCAAGGACTGAGGCTGAAGCTGAAACTCCAATACTTTGGCTATCAGACGGGAAGAGCCTACTCAATGGAAAAGACCCTGATGCTAGGAAAGACTGAGGATAGCAAGAGAAAGGAGTAACAGAAGATGAGATGGTTTGATGACATCACTGACTCAATAGACATGAGTTTGAGCGAAGTCCAGGAGATAGTGAAGGACAGGGAAGCCTGATATGCTGTAGTCCATGGGTTCACAAAGGGTCAGACATGCCTTGGTAACCGAACAACAAAGCACGACAACCATTATGAGCTTAATTGTGTCTCTACAAAATTCTTATGTTGAAGTTCCGGTCCCTAGTACCTGACAGGGTGCCTGTATTTGGAGGTAAGGTCTGTGAAGATGTGATCAGGTTAAAATGAGGTCATTTAGGTGGGTCCTAATATAAAATGATTAGTGTCCTTCTAAGAAGAGGACATTTGGACACAGACACAGAGGACAGACCATGTGAAAATACAGCGTGATGACAGCTGTCTACAAGCCAAGAAGAGACGCCTCAGAAGAAACCAACTCTGCCAGCTCTAAACTGTGCACATCTAACCTCCAGAGCTGGGAAGACTGGTTCTGTGGGTTAAGCCACCCAGTCTATGCTACTTTATTATGGTCAGTCAGTCAGTCAGTTCAGTCGCTCAGTCATGTCCGACTCTTTGCGACCCCATGAATCGCAGCACGCCAGGCCTCCCTGTCCATCACCAACTCCCGGAGTTCACTCAGACTCACATCCATCGACTCAGTGAGGCCATCCAGCCATCTCATCCTCTATGGTCCCCTTTTCCTCCTGCCCCCAATCCCTCCCAGCATCAGAATCTTTTCCAATGAGTCAACTCTTTGCATGAGGTGACCAAAGTACTGGAGTTTCAGCTTTAGCATCATTCCTTCCAAAGAAATCCCAGGGCTGATCTCCTTCAGAATGGACTGGTTGGATCTCCTTGCAGTCCAAGGGACTCTCAAGAGTCTTCTCCAACACCACAGTTCAAAAGCATCAATTATTCAGCATTCAGCTTTCTTCACAGTCCAACTCTCACATCCATACATGACCACAGGAAAAACCATAGCCTTGACTAGATGGACCTTGGTTGGCAAAATGATGTCTCTGCTTTTGAATATGCTATCTAGGTTGGTCATAACTTTCCTTCCAAGGAGTAAGCATCTTTTAATTTCATGGCTGCAGTCACCATCTGTGGTGATTTTGGAGGCCCAAAAAATAAAGTCTGACACTGTTTCCACTGTTTCCCCATCTATTTCCCATGAAGTGATGGGACCAGATGCCATGATCTTCGTTTTCTGAATGCTGAGCTTTAAGCCAACTTTTTCACTCTCCTCTTTCACTTTCATCAAGAGGCTTTTGAGTTCCTCTTCACTTTCTGCCATAAGGGTGGTGTCATCTGCATATCTGCGGTTATTGATATTCTTCCTGGAAATCTTGATTCCAGCTTGTGCTTCTTCCAGCCCTGCTTTTCTCATGATGTACTCTTATGGTGGCACTAGCCAGTTCATACAGCAATTATGTAATGGGGTCAAAACTCTGCGCATGGAACCGGGCATAGCTTTGGAGCATATTGGGAATAGGGATGAGAGAATGAGCAGGAAGATTGGATCAGTGCCTTCTCTGGGGCAGCTCAGCGAATGCTTGGGTCAGTGCTTGATTCAGACTGTATTTATTTATTAAAATTTATTTTAATTGGAAGATAATTGCTTTACAGTGTTGTGTTAGTTTCTGCTGTACAATGAAGTGAATCAGATATGTGCATACATATATCTCCTCTCTCTCGAGCCTCCCTTCCACCCCTCATCCCACCCCTCTAGGTCATCACAGAGCACCAAGCTGAGCTCCCTGTGTTAAACAGCAGGTTCCCACCAGCTATCTGTTTTTCATGTGGTAGAGTATATGGGTGCATGCGTGCTCAGCCACTCAGGCCTGTCTGAATCTTTATGACCACCTGGACTGTAGCCCACCAGGCTCCTCTGTCCAGGGGATTCTCCAGGCAAGAATACTGGAGTGGATTGCCATTCTCTTCTCCTGGGGATCTTCTGACCCAGGGATCAAACCCTCATCTTCTGCATCTCCTGCAGTGGCAAGTGGCTTCTTTCCCACTGAGCCTCTTGGGAAACCCAGTAGTGTATATATGCAAATGTCAGTCTCCCAATTCATCCCACACTTACCCCCCATCCCAGCCATGTCCATTTTCTATGCTGCATCTCTATTCCTGCCCTGCAGATAGGTTCATCAGTACCATTTTTCTAGATTCCATATAGATGCCTTAATATACAATATTTGTTTTTCTCTTTCTGACTTACTTCACTCTGTATAATAGGAACCCAGACTCTTTCTAAAATACATGAAAATGTATGTCTGTGACTCCACTCTGGACCCTTGAGCCAGATTAATCTCATCATTCTTCATGAGCTAACAAACCTGTCAGTGTTCATAGCTCTGAGCCTCTCCAGGAGTAGCTGTCTTATAAGCCAACACCCTCTTCCCATCCTGCATTTGGCCATTCATTCTGGACTTAGCTCGCTTTCTTGCATCCAGCTTGGAATGTCCCTTGTCATATTGCCTTTTGTGGTTTCCTTTCGCTGGATTAGGATTTCCTGCCTAAGATCTCTTGACTAACCAGGATGACCCTGTAATACAAATTAGATTTTTCTTTAATGGTCAGAGATCATCAAAGTGGTTTTATATTAGGACTTTCTGTGGATGGAACAATTCCTATGAGCTGTCTTCTTTCAAATAATAGAAAGGACAGGCAATATTTTAAAGTAGTCACAGAACATACAGCAGCACTATAATGGTAATGTGGTATGAAATAAAAATTAAAAAAAAACTCAAGTTCTTCATCCCATAGCAACTTAATTATTAATTTCCCATATCTTCTGTACATCAATATTTTACCCTTGTATTTTACCCAAGTATTTCAGTCTTGTAATCATATAAGACATATATTTTCACTCTTCCTTTCTCGCATCACAGGACAGAAGCTTTTCTTTATTACTCAGTGATCTTAATAATTACTCTTAGTGGCTTCATAGTATTACATGTAAAAGAATGTACCTTTTCTTAAAGGCTTCCCCAGTGGCCCAGCAGTAAAGAATCTGGGTGTAATACAGGAGATGTGGGTTCAATCCCTGGGTCACGAAGATCCCCTGGAGGAGGAACTAGCAACATACTCCAGAAGATTTTCTTGGAAAATCCTATGGACAGAGGAGCCTGGCAGGCTACAGTCCATATGGTCGCAGAGAGTCAGACACGACTGAGCATGCAAGCACATACCTTGTCTTAAATATTGCTGGACATTCAGGCTGCTTTAAAATCTCTCCTATTTTGAAAAATGCCAGAACAAACATCCTGATTAAAACAGTGCTTTCCATCCTTAGGGTTACTTTCCATCCTTAGGGTTACTTTCCATAGGAAATGACCAAGTGAAAAAAATCTTGGGTATTTTATTATAATTTTAAAAGCATATCAAATCTTCAAAAGAACCTGAGATTTGCATTGCTGTAGCAATGTATGAGTGTACCGCTTTCATTTCAACTTCACCTCAATCCAGTGTTATCATTATTTTTTAGTGAAAATGAAATATGACCTCACATTTGTTTTGATCATGATTCTTTTATCAGAATTTTATATTTTATATCCCCTCTAATTTGTGAATTATCATTCATATTACAAGGTATAGGGACTTCTCTGGTGGGTCCAATAAGACTTCAAGCTTCCACTGTCGGGGGTGTGGGTTCAATCCCTGGTCCAGGAACTATGATCCCACAAGCTAAAATGAACAAAACAAAGAGGTAGATAAAGTCATGGCAAGGAAAAATAAATATTCAATCCTCACTCTCTGCCCCCTTGCTAAAGATTTTACATTTGTTACTTTTTAGTCTTTTCGATAAACTCTGATCATTTCACAAATCAGTCACCTGAGATTTTGTGTGCTTAAGGTATTGCCAAGAATTATAAGTCTAGTAGGTCAAAGAGCGGAAATAAAACTCAGAAATGTCTCCCTTTAGGAACTGACTGATAATGCTAGAAAATTGATTTGTAGACAACAAAGCATTGATGCATAGGTTTGCAACAGGCCAGAAGCTGAAACTGACCTGTTAGTAGTTAAAATATAGTATCTGGGCCCAGAACTCAGAGATTCCAAATACAGTGGGTCTGCAGTGTGATCAGGAAATTGGCATATTATATTAATATCCCAGGTGATTTTCATCATTAGGGCAAGATCTGTATTTGGCAGTAGTTTGGGTATCTCAGTAGTAGAGAATCCACTTGCAATTCACCAGACTCCCTGCAGTAAAGGAGATGAGGTTTGATCCCTGAATCAGGAAGGTCCCCTGGATCAGGAAATGGCAAACCAGTTCAGTATTCTTGCCTGGGAAATCTCATGGACAGAGGAGCCTGACGGGCTAGAGTCCAGGCAGTCACAAAGAGTCGGACCTGACTAAGCGACTGGGTACATGCGCCTGAGCACACACCCATCCCCTCCCCGCCACACACATACAGTCGTTTCTACTCTTAACTCTCAGAATCACCTATAGAGCTTTGTAAAAACCTGCAGAACTTGGCACCCTATTGTAAACCTACTGAATAAAATCTCTTCTAATGGAGCTCATGTATCTGCCTTATTACTCCCCTGCCCAGTGTATTCAGCCAAGTAGATGCACAGAGCCCCTCAGTGGCATCTGGAAAATCCCACACACATGAATGTCACTGCTATTGTCTTTTGGGTCTATGTCATACAACCCTGTATTAAGAAGGTCCTTTATAGATGTCTCTGGTTAATTGAATAGAAGCCTCTGGAATGAGGTGCCAGAGGGCATGATATCCCCAGTAACTGATCTCCTTGCCTGTTTTGAATCTCCCTGTAGATTACTCTGGGGTTTCTCTGGTGCCTCAACAGTAAAGAATCCACCTGCAGTTCAGGAGATGCAGGTTCAATCCCTGGGTCGGGAAAATCTCCTGGAGAAGGGACTGGCAACCCACTCCAGTATTCTTGCCTGGGAAATTCCATGGACAGAGGAGCCATCAGGTTGCAGAGTCAGACACCACTTAGCAACTAAGCAACAAGAAAACAACACTGTAAGAACTGCAAAGATCTTTACAAACCTAAAATTTATTTTATTTCTTAGATACATGCATGTATCTGAGTTCTTATAAATGTTAAAGTTGTATTTCTTTCTACTGCAAAAAAAAAAATTGCTCTCATGACAAGGCATGTTTCTGAAATCACCTTTCTTCTCACTCCCCCTGACACACAGTAATTGTTATATTCACATATTGGATGAAGAGCCCAAGATAAGGGTCTAATTTGGATTAATAGGATAATTACCGTGTGACAAATGAATGCCAACTAACACAAGGAACTGCTTTGTGAGAGAGTTCTTAGTTTGACAAAGGCTTGTTTTCAGGTGTGCAGGCTAAATTGCCAGCTTCAGAATTATTTCCAAGGCTTCTGATGAACTTTATATTTAAACATACAATACAACCCTGCCATTTTCTCAGATATTTTTTGAGTCAAGTTTGAACTCTCTTGTGGCGTCTTTGTATCCTTCCTCAGGCTTTGCTGAGGCAGCTGAAGGCTGAATTGTCACCTCAACCTTGTTGATAGCCTCAAGGAGAGCTTCCTGAAAATGAGGAGGCAGAATGTTGAACCTGCAGGTGGGAGAAATGCAACCTGCCTCTAGAGCTCACGCCCGTGTCCGCCAGGGCGTCCTGCATGCTCCCTGGTGATTGTCGGCTTATGCGTTTCTCATCCTTATAAAGCTGTGAACTCCATCAGTGTCATGGGCTGTGCAGGAATACTCTGAAAATCAGGACAGAACATCTTCAACAACTACCCACTTTCGAGCCTCTAGGATGCCCCAGGTGCTATATTAGCAACTATAGTCACATCTCAGGGACAAGAGAATGCGAAGGAAGAAGGTAAAGATACTTGCCAAAGAGGGACTTCCCTGGTGGTTCAGTGTGGTTAAGAATCCACCTTCTAATGCATGGGACCCGGGTTCAATCCCTGGTTGGGGAACTAAGATCCCACATGCTGCTGGACAACTAAGCACCCCTCTACCCACCTACTGGTGCACCATAGCAAGGATCCATCATGGCCAAAAGAGAAAAAAAAAGAAAGAAAGAAAGAAAGAAATTTGCCAAAGAGTCATTGCACAGTAAGTGGCAGATCCTGGGGTTCTGATTCTAAACTGACTCCAAAGACTGAAGAATCACATTTTTGTATCTGACCTGGAGTAGGGACGTGGTAGGTTTTAAACACATTGCATTATTGACAAGCCACTCTCTTCTGGATATTGAGTTCACCTAGTCGCAAAAGCAATCAATGCCCGAATCTAACCACCTTACTTCACATGGGAATTGCCTGTGAAGATGGAGGCCACTTGATAACTGTGGGGAGACTGGCTCTGACCCCCATGGAATGGCTCACGTTTCTATAAAATTGAAAGCAGCAGCCAGGCCAGCCCAGTCAGTAGAGCATGAGAGTCTTAGTCACAGGATCTTTGGTTTAAGCCCCATGTTCAGCACAGCTTTGGGGCTCCCCAGGTGGTGTTTTTGGTAAAGCGCTTCTGCCAGTGTAGAAGATATACGCAAAGCAGGTTTGATCCCTGGTTTGGGAAGATCCCCTGCAGGAAGGCACAACAACCCCCTCCAGTAGTCTTGCCTGGAGAATCCCATGGATAGAGGAGCCTGGCGGGCTACAGTCCATTGGGTCTCAAAGAGTCGGACATGAATCAAGCAACTCAGCCCATGACCCAGGAATCCCAGTAGTGGACATATACCCTGAGAAAAGCATAATTCAAAAAGGCGCATGTAAGCCAGTGTTCATTGCAGCATTATGTACAATAGCCAGGACGTGGAACGACCTTAATGTCCATCAGCAGAGGAATGGATAAAGAAGATGCAACACATATATGCAGTGGGACGTCACTCAGCCACAAAAAGGGACAACACTGGGCCATGTGCAGTGATGTGAATGAGCCTGGAGTCTGCTGGGGGGCGGGAGGGTGAGACAGCTTCAGAGAAGAGCGCTGACACACACACACACACACACACTACCGTGTGTAGAGCAGGTAGCTGGTGGGAAGACGCTGTTTAACAGGGAGGTCAGCTCGGTGCTCTGTGATGACCTAGAGGCCTGTGGTAGAGGGTGGAATGGGAGGGGGGCTCGAGAAGGGGGGATATGTATATATGTATGGCTGACTCACTTTGTTGTAAGGCAGAAACTAACACAACATTGTAAAGTAATTATACTGAAAAAAAAAAAAACAAAACAAACCACAAACCCTCAAGGCTTCTGTTACTTGAATTAATCATCTCTGTTTCTCTTCTCTCCTGACTCCCGACGTCCCTATTGTCCACCCTTATTTTATAATGGGTCCTTTTCCAGGTACTTAGACATTTTTCCCTCCTGGTTTTCACTACCTGAATCCCCTCAGGACACATGAAATACATAATAAGCATCGGCCACCTGCTTGGTGCCTAGCACTGTTCTCATTCCCAGGCCCACGTGATCCTATGTCAACCAGCTACCTCTCTGGGTTCTTTCGAAGCCACCGTGAAGAAGGGGTGGTTGGGGCCACACACTACCTGAGATCACAGCCTCTTTTTATTATTTTATGGCTGGGGGCAAGATGTGTAACCCAACCATGGCTCAGTTTCCACTTCTTCATCAATTCTGGGCTCATGGTAAGAGCACCAACAAGGCTGGCCCATTGACCTACTCTAACGCCCTTCTCTTGTGCTGAGTCACTCCAGTTGTGTCTTACTCTGTGCGACCCTATGGACTGTAGTCCTCTAGGCTCCTCTGTCCATGATACTCTCCAGAAAGAATACTGGAGCAGGTTCCCATTTCCTCCTCTAGGGGATCTTTCCGACTCAGGAATCAAACTCACGTCTCTTACGTCTCCTGCGTTGGCGGGCAGCTGCTTTACCACTAGTGCCACCCGGGAAGCTCAATGGACCTCAGTTCAGGATGGCTGCTATGCAGTCTCCTTTGTAATTTGTCATCTCTCTCTGCTCCCCTTCCTGACTCATTCCTCAGGGTTGTCTTTTGTCTAATTTTTAATTTTCTTCTTTGCCTTTCTTTCTCATTTCTGCTGAGTTTTGAGGCCCCAGAAGGATGTACTTATGGTATGTGTTCTTTAGTATACAGTCATCACACCAGTGAAAAAGCCCAATAAAAGGTTCAGGCAATTTCATGGCTAGCTCTTTTTAAACACAATGAATTGATTTTGAGATGGAATTAATAGAATCAATGAGATATAGGCAGTATTTCATAAAAAATAAAGTTTCGCACAAGTGAATTTGTTTTAGTTGTATATGTTTATGTGTGTGTGTGTGTGTTGCAAGGCTGATGTATGTCCACACTGCAAATAAAGACCGACTCTGCTGAGTCCTTAATGAATCTTGGTGAAATAGACATTGAACAGCTCAAAGCCTGCTAGCATATCTGAACAGCCGGGATAGGTGGGTCTCCTACATAATGGTGCTTGGGGGAATGCCTTGTTGACGTTGAAGGTTAAATGAAACTGGAGGGAAGTGCTTGGAAGAGGTTTTACATTCTGTTATAAACTGTTCATTTTCTTCCTTTTAATGTGGGTTCTATCCAGGAATCTGTAGAAAGTGCCATTTTTCCCCTAGAGTTGATGTCTCTGTCACCATATGATAATGTGAGTGTATGTTCTTCCACATTCCTTATCTACACGATTTTATGTCTCTTTCCTGGGGAAAAAATATATGTGATTTGAAATGCTGGATGGATACCATGAGTCATAAGAAGGACATTTGGACACAGAAAATACACAACATTGGCACCAAGTATTCTTCAGGAGCTGGAACTCAGGCTCAAATTGATGATGATGTGGATGTTGGAATGTTAAAGAAGAAGACACACAGAAAAGAAGTCTCTTTTCTAGTATCAGTTGTGAAATGGTTGCATTATTTAGACAGTAAGTAAGAGTTAAGAGCCTCTTGATGAAAGTGAAAGAGGACAGTGAAAAAGTTGGCTTAAAGCTCAACATTCACAAAACAAAGATCATGGCATCTGGTCCCATCACTTCATGGAAAATAGATGGGGAAACAGTGGAAACAGTGGCTGACTTTATTTTAGGGGGCTCCAAAATCATTGCAGATGGTGATTGCAGCCATGAAATTAAAAGATGCTAACTGCTTGGAAGGAAAGTTATGACCAACCTGGACAGTATATTAAAAAGCAGAGACATTACTTTGCCAACAAAGGTCCGTCTAGTCAAGGCTATGGCTTTTCCAGTAGTGATGTATGGGTGAGAGAGTTGGACTATTAAGAAAGTGAGCACTGAAGAATTTATGCTTTTGAACTGTGGTATTGGAGAAGACTCCTGAGAGTCCCTTGGACGGCAAGGAGATCCAACTAGTCCATCCTAAAGGAGATCCAACTAGTCCATCCTAAAGGAGATCAGCCCTAGGTGTTCATTGGATGGACTGATGTTGAAGCTGAAACTCCAATACTTTGGCCACATCATGTGAAGAGCTGACTCATTTGAAAAAACTTTGATGCTGGGAAGGAGTGAAGGTAGGAGGAGAAGGGGATGACAGAGGATGAAATGGTTGGACGGCATCACTGACTCAAGGGACATGAGTTTGGGTGGACTCAGGACTTGGTGATGAACAGGGAGGCCTGGCATGCTGTGGTTCATGGGGTTTCAAAGAGTCAGACATGACTGAGTGAATGAACTGAACTGAACTGAATAGTTAAGTAGGGTTTCCCTCATGGCTCAGATGGTGAAGAGCCTGCCTTCAGCGCAGGAGACCTGGGTTTGATCCCTGGCTTGGGAAGATCCCCTGGAGAAGAAAATGGCAAATCACTCCAGTGTTCTTGGCTGGAAAATCCCATGGACCAAGAATCCTGGCAGCCCATGGGGTCACAAAGATTTGGACATGACTGAACGACTTCTCTTTCATTTTCAAGAGTTAAGTTAGGAAAAGATTAGAGAAGAAATTGTAATATTGCATACTACTTCTTGTATAAAACTTTGTGGAAATTTTCCTTTGTGAAAAAGGAGAACTCATAGATTTGTATCTTAAGGCTAAAAATGCTCCTGTAATCTTGCCATCTAAACCATTCCATGCCTTCTCTTTATTGTTGTTGTTCAGTCACTAAGTCGTGTCCAACTCTTTGCGATCCCATGGACTGCAGCATACCAGGCTTCCCTGTCCTTCACTATCTCCCAGCCACTGCCACTAAGTTGCTTCAGTCGTGTCCGACTCTGTGTGACCCAGTAGATGGCAGCCCACCAGGCTCCTCCGTCCCTGGGATTCTCCAAGCAAGAACACTGGAGTGGGTTGCCATTTCCTTCTCCAACTATCTCCCACAGTTTGCTCAAATTCATGCCTTCTTTATATTACCTAACAAGTTGTGGCTGCACGAATGGGAAGTTTCTGAGGCTGGTAGTAGAAGGAAATTATGTGCAAATGAAATGTGTTCATTTAAGCATGTCAGCATCTATTCAATCCACTTGCAACAAGTCTTCAAGTTCTGTTTATCCTATTGTGATTCATGTGGATCTCTGTCACCAGACATGTGACTTTCCCTTATCAAATACATATTCTTCTGTAATTCCTAGTTTATGAGGTGACAGAAATAAGGAGAGAAGAGGGAGGGACAGAGTAGAGACAGAGAAAAGGTGGGGAAAAAAGTCATGGAGAACGCTAATACTTATTTAGTGTTTACTATGTCACAGACAGGGCTTTCCTGGTGGCTCAGCTGGTAAAGAATCCACCTGCAATAGACATCCATGCCAGGCATTTTATGTGACTAATCTCATTCATTTTCACAGTGGCCAGGCATCATTATTGTTCGATTCTGTACTATGCTTCTTTGTCCATGGAATTTTCCAGGTAAGAATCGTGGAATGAGTTACCACTTCCTACTCTAGGGGATCTTCCTGACCTAGGGATCAAACCCATATCTCTTGGGTCTTCCACATTAACAGGCAGAGATTCTTTACCACTAGGGCCACCTTGGAAGCCCTTTTTAAAGGAGACTACATAAATTATCTGACTTACCAGGAACCTTGAGTTAATTCTCTCACTTAAGGAGTACAAGGTAGCTCTTCCAGCTTCATCTCACTCAGCATTTCCCCAGCACTGTGCTTAGGTAACTCCAGAAAATTCAGCTAGCCTTCCACATCACAGAGCAAGGAAGAGTTGGTATGGTTTGGAAATTAAATATATACAGAAAAACCTAAATGCTCTGTGGACTACAGATCCCTGTCACCATGAAGTTGTTTCTTTGGTCAGCATTAGACAGCATTTTCATTACTAGGAGTTGTTTGTAAGATTGTGATTGTTTTGAAGTCCTGAGACCAGCTGATCTTGCAAACGCAGGTCACTTCTAGTAAAAATGTGGGCAAGTTTGTTGGAGATAGGAAGATTCTCTTAATTCTCAGATTATTTGGTTTATTTTAGATGACATATAGTATTGATCCAATCCCAAGTATTTTTCCAAACTTTTTCATACTCAGGCATCCACTTAAAGAAAGCACTTTTTTTTGGGGGGCTGTCCACGCTCTCTGTTGTGGCATGTGGGCTTTCTCCAGTTGTGGTGTGTGGGCTTATTTGCCCCAGAACATGTGGGATCTTCTCTCTCCAACCAGGGATCGAACCCATATCCCTAGCATTGGAAGCACAGAGTCTTAACCACTAGACCACCAAGGAATTCCCAAAAGAAGACACTATTCTGAGGGAAGTATTCTAGTGGTACAAAGATTTAGAGGATCTTGCCTCTAAATCTTGCCTTTAGATGTATCATTCAAGCCATTTACCTATGTTAATATATTGTTGCAACACAGGCTTAACAAGTTTCTAAAAGAGACTCTTCGTTATTACAGGAACACTATCACGATAACATTCGCATGATAGATTGTACAGAGCCATCTCTTATCCTCTGGAACATGGATCCAGCTCCACCATTATCTGAGCCAGCCTCCCACCTGCTCCCCTTGCAGACAAGTGGGACTGGATTAAAGCTATTGTATGTTGTTAGAAAATCTCTGACCCATCTGACATTCATTCCATCAGTGACTCAGCCTTTCAACCACATACTCACACAATCAGCAAAGAGACACTAAGTGCCTATTGTGTCAACATTTTTGTTTCCAAGGAAGTTCTACCCTAAATCAAGAAAGAAGAGTTGATAACAAATTGCAAAGGACACACTAGGCTGACAAAAACACTTAATGACACCAATAAAATCTTCATTCTTCTTCCGATATTTATCCATTCAGATTTTACAAATACTGAGATGTTCAGACATGCTCTCAGATGTTTCCAATCAGTATTAGCATGCAGAGGACTGACTCAATATCTGAAATACTGGAGAGAAATCTACAGCTGTCTGCAAGGAATATTTAGTTTAGTTTTTTTTTTATATATATATAAAATCTCCCTTTTTCCCTTATAATTCCGAAATTTGGAAAACATGGGAAACTTTGTAAGGTGGGAAAATCTATAATTTCAACATTCTTAAATAACCACTGTCAATATTACAATCTTCAACTTTTAAATCTTTCTTGTGCAAAAATTTGAATTTATATATAAATGTATTGATGCATACAGGTAGAAATCTACACACATATTTTATACCAAAAAAATACTAAGCACAGTATGTTATAGCCACATATTCACTTTATAGCCATATATTCACTTAGAAAGCTTATTATGAGCATTTTATATGCCAATGAATATTTTAATATAATATTATTTTTAGTGATTACACATTCATTTCATGAATATGCCATCATTTACTTAGACAGTTTCCCTAGTGGCACAGTGGTAAAGAAGCCACCTGCAGTGAAGGAGATGCAGCTTCCATCCCTGGGTCAGAAAGATTTCTTGGAGAAGGAAATGGAAACCCACTCCAATATTCTTGCCTGCGAAATTACATTGACAGAGGAACCCGGTGGGCTATAGTCCATGAGGTCACAAAAGAGTCAGACATGACTTAGTGACTAAACAACAACACTTGAATATTTAATTTGATTTTACATTTTTAAATTGTAAGTTATACTATTAAGTCAGTCAGTTATTATTAAAATAATGCTGGATAACAAACCACTGCAAAACTCGGTGGCTTACAATAATCTTTATATTCATAGATCTACTTATTGGCCATAGCAGCAGCTCTGGCTCTCTTTTCAAACCTACAATTCAGTATCTTCTCCGTGTGAGTCTCCTCTCAGACTATCACGCTAACTGGGGCACATGATGTCCATGGCAATAGTAGAGGGAAGCCCCACTTTGCAAACATATTCCAAAATCTTGTTGACATTATATCTGCCTATAAACAAGTGTTCAAAACAGATCACATAGTCAGGTCCAAAGAAATCAATGTATTTCATCTTTCCTTAAGGGAACAGGAAGGAGTGGGAGAAACTGGGAGACTGGGATTGAAACATATACACTATTGACACTATGTATAAAATAGGTAACTAATGAGAACATATTATATAGCATAGGGGGCTCTACTGGGGTGACCTTCACGGGGAGGAAATCCGGAAGGGAGGGGATATATGTACACATATGGCTGATTCACTCTGTTTACAGTGGAAACCATTTAGGCAGGTGGAAAAGTAACTGTGCTTGCAGACTGTGAATTTTAAATCACTAAAACTAGGCTTGAACAAATCTTTTTTAATCAAAATAGGAACCATTATAATCAATACATTTTTGCCAATGAGACATAAGTTTGTTTATTCCTGTAGCATAAAAAGCCATGCTGAGAGATTTGACATACTCTTGAAAGGCATTTTCTGTCTCCTGCTGGCTGTGAAAGCATTTCCCCTAAAAAGTTGTGGAGTGCTTGAAGAAGTGGTAGCTGGTTGGCAAGAAGTCAGGTGAATATGGCGGATGAGGCAAAACTTCATAGCCCAAATCGTTCAACTTTTGAAGCGGTGGTGGTGGGACATGCAGTCAGGCGTTGTCCTGGAGGAGAACTGGGTCCGTTCTGTTGACCAATGCCAGCTGCAGGAGTTGCAGTTTTCGGTGCCTCTCATCGATTTGCTGAGCATACTTCTCAGATGTAATGGTTTCACTGGGATTCAGAAAACTGTAGCAGATCAGAAGGGCAGCAGACCACTACACAGTGACCGTGACCTTTCTTTGGGTGCCAGTTTGGTTTGGGAAGTGCTTTGAAGCTTCTTCTCAATCCAGCCACTGAGCTGACTGCAGCAGGTTGTCTTTACAATCCACTTCTCATTGCACGTCACAGTCCAATGACTGTAAGATGGTCAATGTTGAGTTCTTCAGCAGCTTCCCACGTAGTTGCAAGAGGATCAGCTTCAACGAACCTCTCAACTGGTCGTTGTTAACTTCTGATGGCTAACCACCATGCGCCTCCCCTTCAAGGCTCTCATCTCCTTTGCAAACTTTCTTGACCTGCCACTGAACTGTACATGCGTTAGCATTTCCAGGGCCAAATGTGTTGTTGACATTGTGAGTAGTCTCCACTGCTTTATGACCTGTTTTGAACTTGAATAAGAAAATAGCTCAAATTTGCTTTCTGTCTAACATTTCCCCAGTCTAAAATAAATATAAAATACACAGCAAGTACTATGTCATTAGCAAAAAAAAATAAAGTGAGAAATGTGCATTAAAATGATATATTACATAACCACATTTATTTAAGAATGTATTCCAGTATCAAACAGCAAAGTTCAACAATGCAAAACCACAGTTTAAAAAAACACAGTTAAAAATTAAAAAAAAAAAATTTTGATGTGGATCATTTTAAAGTCTTTGTTGAATTTGTTGTAAGATTTCTTTTGTTTTCTGTGTTGGATTTTTGGCTGTGGGGCATGTGGGATCTTAGCTTCCTGACCCGAGATCAAACCTACACTCCCAGCATTGGAAGGCAGTCATAACGACTGGACTGCCAGGGAAGTCCCTAGAGGATAATCTTGAAATGTTTGTTTAAGATTATTTTATGTAAGTAAGGTTAGACAATATGTGTTCTACATGCATGTGCCTAATCTACCCATAGCATGTGCTTTAGGTATAACAATCTGCTGTAAATTAGGTTCCTCTCTAGGTTTTGATTCAGGCCATCTCAGACTTGATGACATTTGTTTCTTTCTTCTTGATCTGCTGGTAGGTGCTGCATCTCAGGTACCATCTTGCTTCTTGATGATTAATGGCCTCTGGTGATCTTGCTTTTCTTCCCTGATTAACATCATTATTATTTCGGACACAGGCTTGATGTCTGTGTTCTGCACCTAGCCAGGTGGTCCTGGTTGGGGAGGTCATTGCCAGCATACCCTCTCCAGCCTTGCTCAACTGGCAGACCTTGCCAGCTCCTAGTCTAACTTGAGCTTGAAGGAAATCAATCTTAGACCAATGGTTTCATTCTTGAGAAAATTTCCTCCCTTCCTTATTAAGACTTGGCTTCCCTGACTATTTTGTCAGTTGTTGTGACAACTCTTGGATGTTTCCATCTTTTTACAGTATGGGTAGGTTCTTCAAAAGCCTTTAAATAGGTGTGTATGTGCTAAGTGGCCTCAGTTGTATCTGACTCTTTGTGACCCCATGGACTGTAGCCCACCAGACTCCTCTGTCCATGCGATTTCCCAGGCAAGAATACTGGAGTAGGTAGCCATTCCCTTTTCCAGAGGATCTTCCTGACCCAGGGATCAAACCCAGATTTCCTGAATTGCAGGCAGATTCTTTTCTGTATGAACCACAACAGAAGCCTTGGTAACCTGGTTAAATCTTTACAATCTCTATGGAAGAGATAATGATGGGTCACTTAAAGTATTTTCTACCTATGTCTTTAAAATATTAGGTTAATGATTCTCAAATTGAACATACATGATAATACCCTGGAGGGTTCTTAATATCATGGGTTCTTAAACTTGGCTTTTCATTCCTACTCCCCAAATCATGGTTTAGTAGTCTAAGAAATATCCAGGATTGTCGGTTTAATGAGGTCTTTTGAAGCAGTACAACTCAAATCACATCTTTAAAAACTTGTCCAAGACAGAGTTATTGTTGCTATTGCATTTAATCTGACTGCACACTTTTTATATGTGAAAAAAATTAATTCATGAGTCAGAAAAAAATTTCTTGCCTGAATTCTATGTACTTTAAAAAATTTTTATTTTCTTGGTTTTGGATGGGTCTGGAGCAATAGTATCCTCCAGTATGTCCCCCCATGGGATTTTGATATGTAGTCAGTAAGAATTACTGCTTCAGTCCCTTAGCAGTTAATTTTGGATATCGCTCTTTGGCCAGTCATAGACCTACATAGATGTTCACACATGTATCCTATGGACATCCTTTTTTGAATTTTTCATTTTTTTAAAATCTTCTTTTCTCCAAGAAGAGAAAGTCTTATCTGTTGTTAACTACAGAATTGTGCAAGAATTTTTCTGAGGGAGAATTTGTGATACTTAAATTTCACCTTGGAGCTTCTGATTTCAGCTCTGCTATTTAAATGGCTTAAAAGTTATCATTCCCATTCTTCCAATAAGACAAAGCTGTAGGGACTTCCCTGGTGGTCCAGTGGTTAAGACTTCACGCTCCCAGTGCAAGGGGCCTGGGTTCAATCCCTGGCCAGGGAACTAGATCCCACATGCCACAAATAAAGCTCCCATGCTGCAGCTAGGAGAGTTCACAGGCTGCAGCTAAAGATCTGGCATGCTGCAGGTAAGATCCGTTATGGACAAACTAATTTTTTTAAAAAGAAAATAAAAAGCTGGAAAAACTGCAAAGCAATGACTACTCTTAGACCTCTCAGAGAACTGAGGTTGCAGGATAAACCTCTACCCTGAAATTCAGAGAGACAGACACATCCAGGGAGCTTCCCTGGTGGTTCAGCTGGTAAAGAATTCACCTGCAGTGCAGGAGAGCTGGGTTCGATCCCTGGGTTGAGAAGATCCCCTGGAGGAAGGCATGGCAACCCACTCCAGTATTTTTGCCTGGAGAATCCCCATGGACAGAGGAGCCTGGCGGGCTGCAGTCCATGGGGTCACAAAGAGTCGGACACGATTGAGTGACTAAGCACAGCACAGACACATCCAGAGAGATAGAGCCACTTAAGATCTACTTCCTGGAAACGGTCGCCACTGGGATCATAAACCAGTAAGAGATACATAGCAGGCCTGAGACATCTCGGAGATGTCTCCTTGCAAGTCAGCGGGTTCCTGGTAACTCAAATTTTGGAAGGGTTCTCACCGTTCAGAGAACCGTGTTCACTCACGGTGCCCAGGTTGTTTATATAAACCATGTGGTTTAGCTGACACACCTGTTTCCCATCTGGGAGGCTGAAAGCTTGGTATGTGCCAGGCTGAAGGTGACCCCTATGAAAACCTTGAGCACTGAGTCTCTATGAGCTTCCCTGACAGGCAACATTGAAAATGCATTGTCACAACTCCTAGCTGTAGGAATTAAGAGCATCCTCGGTGCCTCCTCTGAGACCAGACTGGGGGAAGCTTATGGCCGGTTTTCTCCATATTTCACCCATATGCATTTTTCCTTGGAGGATTTTGCTATGTGTCACTTTGCTGTCAGAAATCCTAGCTGTATGATGATATTCTGAATCCTATGAGCATTTCTTCTAAATTACTGAACCTAGGGTAGTTGTGGGATCCCTGACAGAAACATTTAGGCAGCAAATTTGATAAATTGCAGGAGGCTGATTATGGATAAGCTTGAAAGGGGAAAGATCCTGAAGACCATTGTGTTAGGAGGGGTCTCGTACATTCATGGGCTTTTATCTCCCGAACTCTATCCAGTTCTCATGGTGAAGTTTTAACAAAGACTCGTTCCTTGTTCTGGCAGAGAAAGGGGAAGCATACTCATTGTGAAATAAGCTCAGAGACTTCTACTTAACCAAATCCCACTCTCCAGGGAGAAAGTCTTTGCCAAAGGCTTATACCAGGAAGAACCTTCCTTTAACTCCAGTCCCCTTCAGGTTTCCCATCTCTCCTAAGAGGGGAAAATATCCAATAGGGTTCAGAGATTGAAGGAGACAGATCGAGAACAATGCATCCATGGAGGATTCTGGGATATACAAATATGTTCTATTCCTGAAACTAATGTAATGTTATATGCCAATTATACCTCAATAAAAAATTAAGCCAGAATGGATTGTAGACTTAAATGTAAAATGTAGAATAGCTTAAAGAAAACATAGGAGACAAATCTACCGAATTTTGAGTTTTGTGATAAGTTTTCAAATATAAGGCAATGGTGTGACTCCTGAAGGAAAAAACTGATACTTTGGATTTTATGAAAATTAAAAACTTCTGCTCTGGGAATGACACTCTTAATAGAATCAGAAGACAAGCACTAGATTGGGAGGGAATATTTGCAAAATACTTATCTGATAAAGAATCTATATTCAAAATATACAAAAAAAAGGCAAGACAAGAATAAAAATATTCCAACCAAAAATGAGCAAAATATTTAAATAGACATTTGCACAGATAAAATATACAGATGAAAAATAAACATATGCAAATATGTCATATTCCTGATGACAAATATCATTTGTCATCAGGAATATGCAAAAACGACAGTAAGATGCCACTATAGATTTAGTTGTTGTTTAGCCCCTAAGTCATGTCCAACTGTTTGAGACCCCATGGACTGCTGCCCGCCAGGCTCCTCTGTCCATGGGATTTCCCAGGCAAGAATACTGCAGTGAATTACCATTTCCTCCTCCAGGGGATCTTCCCAACCTAGGGATCAAACCTGTGTCTCCTGCATTGGTATACGGACTCTTTAAAACTGTGCCATCAGGGAAGCCCATTCTACAAAATATCTGACAATTAATCCTCAAAATTGTCAAGATGGTCAAAAGCAAGAAATATCTGAGAAACCATCACAGTTAAGTCTGGACAAAGAATAAATGACATTTCTTGTGGTATCCTGGATGGACACAAATAGCAGATTAGGTAAAATCTAATGCAAATATATAGGAACTTCAATTGAGTTCTTTAAAAAACAGCTTTCAACCAAGAGTCATGCATTAAGTCTTCTATTAATGTTTATTTGTATCATCAGCTCTGCATTAACCTCTGCCATACCACTTCCTCTGTCTTGGACTACTAGAAATGGAATACCCTGTCTTTACTGTTATGTTTTGTTTTAATTGAAGGATAATTACTTTACAATATTGTGATGGTTTCTGCCATACATCAGTATGAATCAGCCATAGGCATCCATGTGTCCCCTCCCCACCGAAGTCCCCACCCACCTCCCTCCCCACCCCATCCCTCCAGGTTGTCACAGAGCAAGGGCTCTGGGTGCCCAGGGTCTCACATCAAACTTGCACTGTTATCTATTTTACATATGGCAATGTATATATTTTAGTACTATTCTCTCAAATCATCCTACCCTCTCCTTCTCCTACTGAGTCCAAAAGTCGGTTCTGTATGTCTCTGTGTCCTTTGCTGCCCTGCACATGACACTATTTCCATACAGGTAAACCAAGCCTTCTCAACCTGCCAGTTGAAATCTATCAATCTAACTACATTTTATATTTGATGCTCATGGAAACCAGAGCTTAATCCACCCCATTGGCTGACTTCTATAGCTGTTATGGTGGAAACAAACTTGCTCCTGAAAGATAGCTAGAAAATGCAGTGGACTTGAACTTGTCTCTAAGCTGATGTATCTCTTACGGAAAGCAGTGATTTTTTTTTCCAGAAATTTAATTTATAAATTTAAACTAGTTCTCCATCCTGTGTCTGAAGCCTCACCTCTACTTATGCAGGGTAATTTCCACAGTGTGATTAATCTCTATTCCAGGCAGCATTTATAAGCAAACAATTCATTCTGTAAGTGACAATATGTTGCTTGGAATATTTACATTTTAAAGGGTTTAAGTTACATTATCATACTTAGAAAATTAAAATTCAATCATTCACTCAACACATATTTATTGAGTATCTACTGTATTCAAGTTCAATCACTCAGTCATGTCCAACTGTTTGCGACCCCATGAATTGCAGCATGCCAGGCCTCCCTGTCCATCACCGACTCCTGGAATTCACTCAGACTCACATCCATCGAGTCCGTGATGCCATCCAGCCATCTCATCCTCTGTCATCCCCTTCTCCTCCTGCCCCCAATCTCTCCCAGCATCAGAGTCTTTTCCAATGAGTCAATTCTTCGCATGAGGTGGCCAAAGTATTGGAGTTTCAGCTTTAGCATCATTCCTTCCAAAGAACACCCATGGCTGATCTCCTTCAGAATGGACTGGTTGGATCTCCTTGCAGTCCAAGGGACTCTCAAGAGTCTTCTCCAACACCACACTTCAAAAGCATCAATTCTTTGGCGCTCAGCCTTCTTCACAGTCCAACTCTCACATCCATACATGACTACTGGAAAACCATAGCCTTGACTAGAGGGACCTTAGTCGGCAAAGTGATGTCTCTGCTTTTGAATATACTATCGAGGTTGGTCATAACTTTCCGTCTAAGGGGTAAGCGTCTTTTAATTTCATGGCTGGAGTCACCATCTGCGGTGATTTTGGAGCCCAAAAAAATAAAGTCTGACACTGTTTCTACTGTTTCTCCATCTATTTCCCATGAAGTGATGGGACCAGATGCCATGATCTTCGTTTTCTGAATGTTGGGCTTTAAGCCAACTTTATCACTCTCCTTTTTCACTTTCATCAAGAGGCTTTTAGCTCCTCTTCACTTTCTGCCATCAGGGTGATGTCATCTGCATATCTGAGGTTATTGATATTTCTCCTGGCAATCTTGATTCCAGCTTGTGTTTCTTCCAGCCCTATGTTTCTCATGATGTACTCTGCATATAAGTTAAATAAGCAGGGTAACAATATACAGCCTTGACGTACTCTTCAAGCACTCTACTAAGCATCAGGGTCATTCACAGCTAAAGCTCCCTGCCCTTCTAGTCTTTCTTATAGTGGGACGAGGAAAGGACTGACAGAATGTTTCTCTGTTTCTTTTTGTTTGTTTGTTTCATTTCTACTGGAGTATAGTTGCTTTACAATGTTGTTTTAGTTTCTGCTGTACAGCAAAGGGAATCAGTCACACATATACATATATCCCTTATTTTTTTGGATTTCCTTCCCAAGTAGTCCCCATGGAACAGTGAGTAGACTTCCCGGTGTTCTACAGAAGGTTCTCATTAGTTATCTATTTTATAAATAGTATCAGTTGTGTGTGAGTATCAATCTCCTAATTCAACCCACTCTCCCCTTTCTCCCCTGGTACCCATATGTTTGTTCTCTATGTCCAGTGTCTCTATTTCTGCTTTGTAAGTAAGTTTGCTGTGGCTGTTCAGCCACTAGGTCATGTCTGACTCTGCTACGCCAGGCTCCTTTGTCCATGGGATTTCTCTTTATAATCCAATGGGCTATAGTTGCCATGCTCTTCTGTCCATGGGATTTCTCAGGTAAGAATAATGGAGTGAGTTGCCATTTTCTTCTCTAGGGGATCTCTCCAATCCAGGGGTTGAACCTGTGTCTCCTGCTTGCCAGGTGGATTCTTCACCTCTGGCATTTGTTTTTCTCTTCCTGATTTACTTCATCCTGTATGACAATCTCTAGGTCCATCCACATCTCTAAAAAAAACAACTCAGCTTTGTTCCTTTTTATGACTGAGTAATATGTCATCATATATGAGAGTGAAATCTTTCTTTATCCATTCCTCCACTGATAGATATTTAGGTTGATTCCATGTCCTGGCTATTATAAATAGTGCTTCTTTGAACATTGGGATCCATGTTTCTAATTTAGGACTGTGTATAGTGGTTACTCTGCCTACATTATAAGCTTCCTACGTAGACCAGGATGTTGTAAGCTGAGATTATCAGGAAAGACTTCTTTGACAGTTTCAAGATGATGTTAACTAGCACTGGTAGAAGCCAGCAGTACAGGAAGAATAAATGGAAAAGGCAGGTGACAAAACAGGACATGCATATCAGAGGATGAAAACTGGAGCTATCTTCTCTGAATAGAATTATGGAGGGAGTGAGGAGGGAAGGCGGCGTGGCATAGATTGGGCCCTTTATGTACAAATTGAAAGAGCTTAAACTTTGCTTCACAGGCAATGTGGAACCATTGGAAGGAGCCGTTTCTGATTACAAAAGTGCCAAGATCAGAGTGGTAGTTAAAAACCATTCAGGCAGCATGTAGAGGACGGATGGAAAGAGAATCGAGTTGGTAGCACACCTAAAGTGTAAAGTGAGAGCCTGAACGAAAGCAGATCCCAGAACTGCAAAAGTGGATCCTGGAAAGTAGATCTAATTATGGAATTAGAAAGGAAGGAACTGGTATAGGAGATACGAAGCAATTAAAAATGTTGTTTCAAGCCTGAGTGAAGAAAGTTTGGACTTCAGGGGAAAAGAGAGCTGGAGCAGAGTTTCTGCAGGAAGGTCCTGAGACTGACACCACAGTGATCATCCTTCTCAGCTCTCTCTTCCCAATTAACTTCCAAAGGAGGCACATTAGTTGAGTTGCACAATATTCAATATTCTATGGGATTTCCCTAGTGGCTCAGATGGTAAAGAATCTGCCTGCAATGCAGAAGACCCAGGTTCGATGCCTGGGTGGGGAAGATCCCCTGGAGAAAGGAATGGCATGCCACTACAGTAGTTTTACATTTACAGTATAATTACTGCAGAGAATTCCACAGACAGAGGAGCCTGGTGGGCTACAGTTCATGGGTCTCAAAGAGTCAATATTCTGTATTTCTTTTCTGTCTCCACAATTGCCATCAGTGATGATGACAACTGTCTTATCTTATTGAGCATCTCCATTACCACTAAAGTAGCTCATTTGCCTGAACACAGGAGCTAGCGCCAGTTCCTCCAGTTATTTATTAGTAAACAGGAAGTCCAATCCCAAAGAAAGGCAATGCCAAAGAATGCTCAAACTACCGCACAATTGCACTCATCTCACATGCTAGTAAAGTAATGCTCAAAATTCTCCAAGCCAGGCTTCAGCAATACGTGAATCGTGAACTTCCAGATGTTCAAGCTGCTTTTAGAAAAGGCAGAGGAAGCAGAGATCAAATTGCCAACATCTGCTGGATCATGGATAAAGCAAGAGAGTTCCAGAAAAACATATATTTCTGCTTTATTGACTATGTCAAAGTCTTTGACTGTGTGTATTACAATAAACTGTGGAAAATGCTGAAAGAGATGGGAATACTAGACCACCTGACCTGCCTCTTGAGAAACCTATATGCAGGTCAGGAAGCAGCAGTTAGAACTGGACATGGAACAACAGACTGGTTCCAAATACGAAAAGGAGTATGTCAGGGCTGTATATTGCCACCCTGCTTATTCAACTTCTATGCAGAGTACATCATGAGAAACATAGGGCTGGAAGAAACACAAGCTGGAATCAAGATTGCAGGGAGAAATATCAATAACCTCAGATATGCAGATGACACCACCCTTATGGCAGAATGTGAAGAGGAACCAAAAAGCCTCTTGATGAAAGTGAAAGAGGAGAGTGAAAAAGTTGGCTTAAAGCTCAACATTTAGAAAACAAAGATCATGGCATCTGGTCCCATCACTTCATGGGAAAAAGATGGGGAAACAGTGAAAACAGTATCAGACTTTATTTTTGGGGGGCTCCAAAATCACTGCAGATGGTGACTGCACCCATGAAATTAAAAGATGCTTACTCCTTGGAAGGAAAGTTTTGACTAACCTAGATAGCATATTCAAAAGCAGAGATCACTTTGCCAACAAAGATCCATCTAGCCAAGGCTATGGTTTTTCCAGTGGTCATGTATGGATGTGAAAGTTGGACTGTTAAGAAAGCTGAGTGCCGAAGAATTGACGCTTCTGAAGTGTGGTGTTGGAGAAGACTCTTGCAAGTCCCTTGGACTGCAAGGAGATCCAACCAGTCCATTCTAAATGAGATCAGTCCTGGGATTTCTTTGGAAGGACTGATGCTAAAGCTGAAACTCCAATACTTTGGCCACCTCGTGCGAAGAATTGACTCATTGGAAAAGACTGATGCTGGGAGGGATTGGGGGCAGGAGGAGAAGGGGACAACAGAGGATGAGATGGCTGGATGGCATCACCAACTCAATGGACATGAGTCTGAGTGAACTCCGGGAGTTGGTGGTGGACAGAGAGGCCTGGCGTGCTGTGATTCATGGGGTTTCAAAGAGTCAGACACGACTGAGTGACTGAACTTAGCTGAACTGAAACAGGATGTCCAAGAGATACTCTGCTGATTCCACTGTGAATCTGAACTCCACATTACCTAGTCTGGAACCCAAATGAATATTGGTTCCTTGAAGACAGGGAGAGTCGTGTGATTTCTGTCCTACAGATCCTTAGAGGGAAAGCAACGAATTGAAAAGTGAGAAGTGATTTGCTCTTATGTTTCTGACAGAACAGCCAGTGTTTTTGCAGGAAGAGGCTCTGGTGCAGCCCTCCGCCACAACTCCCTGCTGGGAACTAGTAGCTGAGGGGAGTGAGAAGATGTTAGTAGGGACAGGAAGATGTAAAAAAGAGGTCTGCTGGAAGCCCAGGCTCTTCTTTAAAGGTTTTATTTCCTAACCTTATGTTTGTTTTATCTCTAGAATTCTGATGGGCTTTTGTCTTATGTTTGGTTTCATATCTATGTTTGCTTTGATACAAAAGTGATATATTCTTTCTGATCATTAGAGTAAAGCTTTTGCACTAGAAGATATGCCATGATAACCCAAAGGTGTTGAATACTCGCTGCAGATCCCTGTTCCCCCTGGGGTACTCATAGCCCTGTATAATAAGTATAAGAAGGATAATTTTTTTTTTTTTCCACAAGCAGGCAGCATAGGAAGAGGGTAGTTCTCACATTTACCAAGCTTGTCTTTTTTTGGGGGGGTGGGGGGAGGGGTGCATAGCATCTCTTATTTTTTAAAATTAATCTATTTATTTTAAGTTGAGGCTAATTACTTTAAAATATTGTAGTGTTTTTGCCATACGTTGAAACCAAGCTTGTCTTAAGGGCAAGTAGGAAATCAAAAGCCAGCTGGACTTCTAATTGCTGAACCTCTAGAAGGAGCTGAATCATGCAGACCCTCCAACACGGTCAGCTTTTCTACCCATTCTGGAAGAGAGAAATACCATCCAAAGGCCTCTGGAGATTGAATGGTCAATCTTGAATTAATCAAAGCCTGGCTGTTTGAAACGAGGGAGCCAAACTTTCCCTAACTCCACTAACATTTCCCTCCATCCAAGTATGAAATATGGGTCCATTTATTATTTATCATCTTCCTATTTGATATTTCACCTGCTGCCAACACAGCTAAGTCCAGCCAAGTTCCCTGCATGGTAGGCCAAGAGGCAGATGATCCCAGCAAAGCAGCAGCCCCATGTCCAGGGAACCAGATGGGTGACCTTTCCCTTTGCTGTTCTCCAGACCAGAAGACAGACAGTTAAGCTCTCTGGGTGGTCCAGCATTTTTGCTTCTATAAATTTAAATGTACATTTTCAGATTGATGGTCTGTTTCTCGAAAACATTGATCACACATTTGCCAAACACCATCTTTCAGGAATGATGCCAGAGTAGCCAGTTTTTCTGTTATCTGAAATTCCTTATATTATGTCCCCTACTTTCTTGCTGACCTCCACTCAAAATAACATGGTGTGAACTTCTTGTGGTGTCTTTTCTCTCCTCCTATGTAGCCCGTGTGTGTGAAATATGTTTAATACATTGCCACATCTCATTTTTAAATATCGTGAGGCTAGGCCAATTCTATGATATTTTAAGTGCCCTCGTGATGAAACATATGGCCAGAGGGGTGGGAATAGGGAGGTGGAGAAAGAAATGTGGCAAATGTAATATTTTCCCAAGGGAAGGGAGCAGGGAATATGACCTGCAAGATGGAAGAGTCTATGAGCATCCCTACTGAAATACCATCTGTTTCCATTCAAATTATCATCTTGAAATTATATGTTTTTTTTTTTTTTATGCCATAATGTATAGGATTCAAGGGCCAAAACACATCATAGTGTTTGCAACCAACCAGTCCAGTTGCTGCCAATCCTGTGGCAATTCCACAAAGAGAAAAGGGTGGGGGGGAAAGAGAGAGAGAGCGAGAATGTTGTTGCATTTTCATTTTTACTTCTCTTTGAAAAAGAGACACTTGTTTTATATAATTTTTATTGGAGTACAGTTGCTTTACAATATTGGTTAGTTTCTGCTGTATAGCAAAGTGAATCAGCTATATGCTTACATATACCCCCTCTTTTTTGGATTTCCTTCTCATTTATATCACCATGGAGCACTGAGTATAGTTCCCTATGCTACGCAGTAGGTTCTCTTTAGTTGTCTAATTAATACATAGTATCAATCGTGTGTGCTCAGTCATGTCCAACTCTTTGCAACCCCATGGACTGTACCTCACCAAGCTCCTCTGTTATGAGATTTCCCAGACAAGAATACTGCAGTGGGTTGTGTTCTCTTCTCCAGGGGTATCTTCCCAACGCAGGGATCAAACCTGAGTGTCTTATGTCTCCTGAATTGGCTGATGGCTTCCTTACCAGTAGGGTCACCTGGGAAGCTCATCAATAGTGTATATATGTCAATCCCAATCTCTCAGTTCCTCCTACCAGACCCTGTTTCCCCCTGGTATCCATACGTTAGTTCTCTATATCTCTGTCTATAACTTCTAGTTTGCAAATAGTTTCATATGTATCATTTTTCTAGATTCCACATACATACAGTAATATTTATTACAGAATTATTACTATTTATAATATTTATTACAGACAGTGATAGAGATCATTTATAACATCATTCATTGATCATGAATTGATTCATTATTAATGCTTTCATTTAGCAACTAGTTAATGTATTTTATAAATAACATGTGATGTGTGGAGATAAGGATAAAGAGATGAAATTAACTTTGTTTTCACTTAATCAGAGATGAAAGGAGATGATAAGAGAATGAACAGACTTAAAATGTGAATGATGAGGCCAACTGTAGAAGTTCACAGGGGGATGTGCCAGGAATATTCCCCACATTTGGGGGAAGAAGTGGTGAACTTGCTCAGTAATAGGGAATTCATTCTTCTTAACAAAGGCTACTTTTTAAGCTGGTTTGTAAAATAGGTTGGGATTTCAAATGGCAAAGAATCTGCTTCCAATCAGGAGACCTGGGTTCAATCCTTAGGTCAGGAAGATCCCCTGGAGGAGGAAATGGCAACCCACTCTAGTATTCTTGCCTGGAGAATTCCACAGACAGAGGAGCCTGGAAGGCTATATATAGTCTATGGGGTTGCAAAGAGTTGGTCATGACTGAGCAACTAACACTTTCCCTTTCATCTGTGCAAGGGGGAAATTGACTTTTCAAGGCTTTGAAATTAGAATATGCAAATATAAAGAAGTGTCCATAAGCCCTCAGTTAGTTCAGTCAGTCAGTTCAGTCACTCAGTCGTGTCCGACTCTTTGTGACCCCATGAATTGCAGCACACCAGGCCTCCATGTCCATCACCATCTCCTGGAGTTCACTCAGACTCATGTCCATCGAGTCAGTGATGCCATCCAGCCATCTCATCCTAGGTCGTCCCCTTCTCCTCCTGTCCCTAATCCCTCCCAGCATCAGAGTCTTTTCCAATGAGTCAACTCTTCTCATGAGGTGGCCAAAGTACCAGAGTTTCAGCTTTAGCATCATTCCCTCCAAAGAAATCCCAGGGCTGATCTCCTTTAAAATGGATTGGTTGGATCTCCTTGCAGTCCAAGGGACTTGCAAGAGTCTTCTCCAACACCGCACTTCAAAAGCATCAATTCTTTGGCGCTCAGCCTTCTTCACAGTCCAACTCTCACATCCATACATGACCACAGGAAAAACCATAGCCTTGACTAGATGGACCTTAGTCAGCAAAGTAATGTCTCTGCTTTTGAATATGCTATCTAGGTTCATCATAACTTTTCTTCCAAGGAGTAAGCGTCTTTTAATTTCATGGCTGCAGTCACCATCTGCAGTGATTCTGGAGCCTGAAAAATAAAGTCTGACACTGTTTCCACTGTTTCCCCATCTATTTCCCATGAAGTGATGGGACCAGATGCCATGATCTTCGTTTTCTGAATGTTGAGCTTTAGGCCAACTTTTTCGCTCTCCTCTTTCACTTTCATCAAGAGGCTTTTAGCTCCTCTTCACTTTCTGCCATAAAGGTGGTGTCATCTGCATATCTTAGGTTATTGATATTTCTCCTGGCAATCTTGATTCCAGCTTGTGTTTCTTCCAGTCCAGCATTTCTCATGATGTACTCTGCATATAAGTTAAATAAGCAGGGTGGCAATATGCAGCCTTAACATACTCTTTTTCCTATTTGGAACCAGTCTGTTGTTCCATGTCCAGTTCTAACTGTACCCTGCGTCCAAGGTCAGGGCGGCAGCTGGGAGGAGCTACCCTGCGTCCATAAGCCCTGGCTACAAAGAATTCATTCTGGCTGAAACGTACAGGAGCAGAGATACAAGAGATGCAGAGAGAGTGGTTGTAACTCCTCAAGAGCCCAAGTCTATTGAAAACCAACAAGTATTTGAGCAATGGATACCTGAATTCCTACTAGGACTGAAGGAGGAAACAGAACAGGCTCCATCTTGAAAGCAGGACTCCATCTTGGGCTGGACTGTGGACTTTCATCTATATGCCCAGTATCTATGGAAATGACATGCCAACTGGAAAACCAGACCCCTCGGATGGAAGAGCCCAAGGGCTCGTACCTAGACTCTCGGTCGCATAAAAGAATACCCTAATTATCTGTGTAACCAAATAGAATCATAAATTATATTATGCTTAATGGAGTATGACCACAGGCATATTGATAATTGTCCACCGTTAACTACCTAGGTGTAAGGCATATGAATCATGGGTTAACTTTGGTTGTATCTTTCTTTCCCGTTGTTCAGACTAGTTTCAGGGAATTTGGGGAGGTGGGTTTGGGCACATACACTTAGAGTATATAAGGTTTTCACAAAGACTGGTCGGGGTCCTTGGCTAAGAGGAGACTCTGCCTTGGACCTGCTGGTGTAATAAGCTGCACTCCACTGTCTGCATTGTCCTTCTGAGTGAGTTTGTTTCCTGAACACGTGGCTACAACAGGAAGGCAAACTGTCTTTGGTTGAAATTGTATCTTGATGAACGTGGTATAGAGACAAATTCAAGGTCTTGCCTGTCAGTGACCAATCTCAGAGACACAAGCAAAGCTACTTTAAGGAAGGCATGAAGAATAAGTAAATGCTTCACTCTTGCAAATACGTGGAAGAGAAGAAAGAGGAAGAAGACGGAAGGAACTGGGAATGAAAGAATAGGGGACTTCAAAAATAAATAGCAAAGACAGAAATGGTAGGGATCAGAGAGACAGAAAGGACTTTAGGAGAAAAAAAATCTGTATAATACATAATTGTTTTGCTTGCTTTTCTAGCATGCAATATTTTCTCTCCACGTCCCCTACTCTTTCCCCAACTCTCCTGTCAGCTCCTTTATGAAGTTTTCTGTGATCTTAGTTATTTTAA
This sequence comes from Ovis aries, assembly GCF_016772045.2. Classification (NCBI taxonomy): domain Eukaryota; kingdom Metazoa; phylum Chordata; class Mammalia; order Artiodactyla; family Bovidae; genus Ovis; species Ovis aries. The sequence continues at coordinate 17,434,120 of NC_056071.1, forward strand.
TGGTGGGTTTGATCTTCTGTTGGAAAAGGTAGTAAAAAGATGTAGTCACTTTATTGAAGCAGTATGGAGATACCATAGAAAAGAAAACAGGATCCAGTTCAAGCCTTCAAGTAATTTAAAGAAAAATCATGGGATCAATTTGCTTTGAATTTTCACATGGAAAATGCAAAAATGAGGTCTCAAGTCAATCTCACTAGATTTTAAGTCTGAGGGAGCACCTTGGCTGACATTAAAGCTGTGTCAGGAAAGATTTAACCGTGATAATGATGGTGGTGGTTTAGTTGCTAAGTCATGTCCGACTTTTGTGACCCTATGGACTGTAGCCTGACAGACTCCTCTGTCCATGGGATTCTCCAGGCAAGAATATTGGAGAGGGTTGTCATTTCCTTCTCCAGGGGATCTTCCCGACCCAGGAATTGAACCTGGGTCTTCTGCATTGCAGGTAGATTCTTTACTGACTGAGCTATGAGGGAATAGTTAAGAATAAATCTAGGAGGTCCTTTGACTATGTAACTCATAGTCAATTTGAGGAGACAGTCGTGTATGCACGAAGTTAATGAACCAGGTAACAACATTCATCCTGAGCAGCGCTCAGTCTCTCAGTCATGTCTGACTCTCTGCAACCCCCTGGTCTGTAGCCCCCCAGGCTCCTCTGTCCTTTGGATTCTCTAGGCAAGAATACTGGACTGGGTTGTCATGCCTTTCTCCAGAGGATCTTCCTTACCCAGGAATCAAACTGGTATTTCCTTCATCTCTTGCCTTGGCAGGCAGATTCTTTAGCGCTACGCTACCAGCGAAGCTTAGCAGGGCCACCTGAGAACTATTTGGTAAGTGTAGAATAAGGTATAGATGTGTAGACTTTGGGTAGTCTTAACAAGCTAAAAACCAGCCACCGACTAATGAAGGTTTCTCAGATTTCCAGACTACTTTTGACAATTCCCTCTATCAGCCCATACATATTTTCTCTCTCTTCCACTACACTGCAAGATATGGAATAGTCATGTGGGTAAATATCTCTAGGAATCGTCAGTGCTATTCTCTGGTTCCCCAGATGTTCGCCAAAATATCAATCTTGCATTTTTATAGTTTTAAGAAAATCTTGGTTGAATTAATTAGTGTATTAGGAATTTCTGTGAGTTGATAAATAGCAAATTTTCCCAAGAAATTTCCCAGGATATGTTCCTCATTGGTGCACATGTTTTTAGCAGATTAAGAAATGTGAGTAATTTCTAATACTTCTGCATGGACTGGCTACTAATATTCAAGAGTATATGATCAGAGTGCATCAGCCCTGAAACTGATGTTTGATGAGCTCATCAGAATTTTTATTATACCTAGATTTGTTTTTAGGCATTTCTTATTTAATTAATTCATGTATTTCTCACCACACTGATGAAGGATGGGCAATGTTATTCCTCTTTTCCGAGGAGAAGGCTGAGGTCTATGGGTAATCATATCCAGATTTTATATCCAGGTCCTTTGACATCTTCATGGGGTCCATGCAGCCTCTTGGGACTGAGAGTGAGAGGTGAGTCCTGAGACCATGCCTCACTGATTGACCTATAACTTAGGCAAGTCATTTCCCTAATCGATACAATCCTTCCCCACTTCCTCATCTCAGCATCCCACCTCCTACATATCTGGCACTGCTTGTCCTTCATTTTAGACAACCTGGTGCATAGGACCAATCTACACCCCATGCAGAAGGAGCGAAAATAGTCTAATTTATTGTCCAGCATTCCTGTATCAGTTTACTCAGCCATTCATTTATGCAGATATATTTCTGAGCACCCACTATTTGCCAGGCATTGTTCCAAGTGTTGAGAGGTAGAGCAGTAATCCAGACTAGAGTCCCATGTTTGAGATCTACCCTGGTGCCTGGGAGAGTGTCTCCCCAAAAGACAGGCAGTGTAGTATATTGGGGGCAACACATATTTCAGGATTCATCCGGGTTCAAATTCTCTTTCAATTTACATTCCCACCAACAGTGCAAGAGGGTTCCCTTTTCTGCACACCTTCTCGAGCATTTACTGTTTATAGATTTTTTGATGATGGCCAGTCTGACCTGTGTAAAGTGATAACTCATCGTAGTTTTGATTTGCATTTCTCTAGGAATCTTTTCATGTGATTCTGGCCATCTGTATGTCTTCTTTGGAGAGATATCTGCTTGGGTCTTCCACATGTTTGTTTGAGTGTTTGTTTGTTTGTTTTAATATATTAAGCTCCATGAGCTGTTTATATATTCTGGAGGTTAATCCTTTGTCTGCTGTTTTGTTTGCAAATATTTTATCCTATTCTGAAGATTGTCTTTTTGCCTTGTTACCTTGTATTGGCAGGCAGATTCTCTACTGCTGAGCCACCGGGGAAGCCCATATATAAGCTATATATATATATATATATATAGGCTTCCCCAGTGGCTCAAAGGGTAGAGTCTGCCTCCAGTGCGGGAAACCTGGATTCGATCCCTGGGTCAGGAAGATCCCCTAGAGAAGGAAATGGCAACCCACTCCAGTATTCTTGCCTGGAGAATCCCACGGACAGAGGAGCTTGGTAGGCTACAGTCCATGGGGTCACAAAGAGTCGGACACGACTAAGTGACTTCACTTTCACTTTCACTATAGCTTATATATAAAGGCTATATCTAATATAACATAATGATATATATATTATATATACGCACACACACACTTAACCACTACTGTATGTGGGCTTCCCAAGTGGTTCAGCGGTAAAGAATCTGCCTGTCAATGTAGGAGACACCGGTTTGACCCCTGGGTCAGGAAAATCCCCTGAAGGAGGAAATGGTAACACAGTCCAGTATCTCTGCCTGGGAAATCCCATGGACAGAGGAGCCCGGCAGGCTGCAGTCCATGTGGTCAGAAAGAATTGCAGGTGACTGAGTAACTGGCCACACTACCAAGTGTGAAACAGCTAGCTAATAGAAATGTGCTGTAAAGCACAGGGAACTCAGCTCAGTGCTCTGTGATGTCCTGGAGAGGTGGGATGGGGTGGGCTTGGGAAGGAGATCCAGGAGGGAGGGGCATATACAGATGATTCACTCTATTGCACAGCAGAAACGGACAGAACAGTGGAAAGCAAGGACATTCCAGTAAATAAAGGTCTGTTTTTAACCATCTAGCATTATGTGGAATGAAGGACAAGTCACTTTATTTTTAAAAAAATTTATCCGTGTATAGCTCATTTACAATGTTGTGTTACTTTCTGCTTAATAGCAAAATGAATCAGTTATATTTTAAATATCACTTTAAATCTCTGTGTTATCATCTGTTTAATGGGGATACTTAACCATCAGGAGTATAATAGGCAACGAGGAAAATCCATTGCAAGATTGTCAAGCCAGTGGACAATATAATAAGTACACAGGATAGCTGCTGAATTCCAGCACCTCCTTTCTTTGGCACTGTGACACCGCATCCTTGGAATCCACTTGTTTCCTTTGAATGTTGGCATTTTTATAATCTGTTGTCTGGCTCAATAGACCCCCACTTTTCTTAGTTTCTCTTGCTTCCACGTGACTGATTAATCATTCAGCAATTGGAAAGATGTTTTGAAAATGTGAACTCGATCATGCCAACTTTTCGATGGAAATCCTTCAACAGGTTCCCATTTTCTTGGAATAATATTGCAATAGTTCATCATGGCATGTGACCGACTCCCCTGGCCGCATCTCTCACCTCTTTCCTGACCTTGGCACCTTTTGTTTCCTTTGCTTCTAGCCCTCCTGTCTTGGCGCCAGCCTTCAGAATGTCAGTTCACTTCCAACTTAAGATCTTTACATTGCTCAGCCATCTGCTAGAGATACTATTTTCCCCCAGATTTCTGTCTTTTACATAGCAAAAACACCACCACTCACAGAACATCCGCTTACTACTCAATCAAAAACATTCCCATTCTTTATCACAGCAACATTTTGTACAATCTGAAAGTACTTATTTGATGATTTATTTTCTGCCCCACTATAAAACTGTAAGCTCTATGTCAACAACCAAAATCTGTCTGTCTGATGCTTTACTCTGTCCCCAGCATTTGTGCCAAGGACATAGTATGTCCTCAACAAACATTCATTGAAGGGTCACATAAAGGATGCTTCCCATCTTGAAAATCCCAGCTGCTGGGCAAAACTTCATACTAGCTTATCTAAATTCAGCTTAACTCTCTTGAAAGAGGTATCATTAAGCTAGTTTAAAACAATAGGCAGCTATAACTGTCTCCGAGAAATACCCATCAGCAGTGCACCCTCCAAAGGCCCTCTTTCAGCTTTGCTGTGGGTAGTTATTTCATAAGGACCAGTGGGTGACTGGCCTGATTATAGAGGCTACTCCCCACAAGCAAGTTTCTAAAAAGGCACACAAGACGGCTCAGCTATGATTAGAGCCACCTTTTCCCTCCTCTCTGCCCCACCCTCTCTCCTGGGCACTGAGGCGGAGGTGCTGGGCTGTCATCCCATCTCGGACGATTGCTTCCATCACCTCCCCCTCGTTGCCCTTCATCCCTTTCCAACATAATTGCCATCTTACTAATAAGTCAAATGAGTGGGTACCGCAAAGTGGGCAGCTCCATTTGGCTGCCTCAGTGAGCACTGGCATGAAGTGAATGGGAACCAGGGATTAACAGGGCTGCTCCTGCCCTCAGCGCTCCAAGGGAAGGCTGCTAATGATTTTCTCTTCAGCAGCTCTTGCTTTAAGGGATGGTACCGGGAACCAGCTGGAGGAAGACAGAGCTCTGGCTCCACCTCGGTCCCCAAGCTGTATCCCTCTGGCCATTGTAGCACTCCCCCAAACACCACAGAAAGGAGAGAGCTGGATCCTTCCAGCCCTCAGAAGGACTCAGCCTCCTCTGGGCTGCCTTCCCTCCACCCCAAACACCATCCACTTCCTTTCCAACATATTTCCAAGTGAATGTTGCCCTTCCCGACATCTGTGACCTCCCCACAATCCTGACTCTCAAATAAATTTATCAGGCTGGTGGCACTAGGGGTAAAGAACACACCTGCCAGTGCAGGAGAGGTAAGAGATGTGGGTTCGATCCCTGGGTCGGGAAGACCCCTGGAGAAGGGAGTGGCAACCCACTCCAGCATTCTTGCCTGGAGAATCCCACGGACGGAGGAGCCTGGCGGGCTATACAGTCCATGGGGTTGCAAAGAGGCAGACACGGCTAAAGCAGCTGAGGACTCATGCAGTGCCTGCCTGACATGTCTTAATTCCAGGCTGGATGAAAGATGCTGGGGCCGGAAAGCAGCCAGATACTTAGGACCGCTTCCTCCCCGAGGCTGGGAAGCCAGGCATCTGGGCAACTGGCATGGACCACAGGATCACAAGAAACAGGACATCTTCACTAATTTTTGCAATCTTATAACACATTACTGTGAGCATTCAGCAACAGCACAAGCAGTGCCGAGTACTTATCATGCAGTCCTATTGGTGTAGAGTTTCTTAATTTAATTTTAAAATCTGTAGAGCTTGGCGGGGTGGGGAGGAAGGGTTGGGGCAAGAGTGGGGAGCATGGTCTTATTCCCGCCTGATAGAGAAAGATGCCAGATAAAATCATCCTGGTGGGAAAGTATCCAGGACTTGCCCTTGCGCACAAGCTCAATTTTAATACTCCAGAGTATGCTTTCTTCCTTTTCTCTCTCTTTTGTATTTTTCGTCATTTACACAACTTAGCTCTGAATAACGTTTTGAGAGGCTCGTGACGGGGAAGAGGCGATCTCCATCTCATCTCATGAATTACTCCCCCCGCCCCCTGCCACCCACTGCCGGTGCCCTTTTAAATATTAATCTACACCAGGTTATTAATCATCAGGAAGGCAGCCTCGGGCACGGGCCACAAGACTTCATCTTTTACCACGCATCTCTCAATGCTAAAAGAGTAGATAAAAAATGATTGGGGCACCACCCAAGATCTCTTCGCCTTGCCACTGGCTCCTTTTCCCCTGGGACCCACAGGGACTGCGGCACTCTCCCTGCCTCTGGTGCAAAATGAAGAAAGGGAACATGCGATGTGGGGAAACTCAAGCCTCACTGACTTGGAATCAAGCGGTGATAGTGAGTGTGGATGAGGGAAAATCCAGGCTCAGAACATTTTTAAAGAAATCTATCTATACCTCTTTTAACATACACTTTCAACAAATGAAGTGTTGCCAGAAAGGAGGCCTGTGAAAGAACCAGTGAATGTTATTTTTTAGAAGCTTACTGTTTACATATTGATGACTGGTGAAAACTTGGCTAAAGAATGGCTTTTGAAAATACTTCTTTATATAATTTTTATCTGTTATTCTAGTCAATCTGGTTTGGCATTACGGTGATCTTTGATTTCATTTTTTTTTAATTTATTTTTTTGCCATTTGTTTGTATGGGTGTGTGTAAGGACTAATCTTAGTTTAATGGCTGTGATGTGCCAAGAGAGTATTATTGGTCATTTTCATCTCTACTAAATTTTGCAAATTAGATAATAGTAGACCCATGTAGAACCTTCCAAGGGGGTGCTAGTCATAAAGAACCTGCAATGCAAGAGATGTAAGAGCCATGATTTCCATCCCTGGTCAGGAAGATCCTTTGGAGGAAGAAATTGCAACCCACTCCAGTATTCTTGCCTGGAGAATCCCACAGATAAAGGAGCCTGGTGGACTACAGTCCATGGGGTCACAAAGGGAAACAACTGAAGCAACTTGGCAAAGGCCATTTAGCAGATAGAAAAATTACAGTGCAGAGAGATTAGATCATTTGTTTGAGGTCACAAAGTTCATTAAAAATAAGTAAGGTAGCATCAGCATGAAAGTAAGTCAGAAAAAGACAAATATCATATGCTATCACTTATATGTAGGCTAAAAAATAATACAAATGAATCTACATGCAAAACAGAAGCAGACTCACAGACATAAGAAACAAACATGGTTACCAAGGGGGTTGGAGAGGGATAAATGAGGAGTATGGGATTATCATATATAAATTCCTAAACATAAAATAGATAAGAAACAAGGATTTACTGTATAGCACAAGGAACTATATAAAATAACTTGAAATAATGTATAATGGAAAGATAATCTGAAAAATTATATATACCTGAATCAGTTTGTTGTATACCTGAAACAAGTACAATATTATAAATCAACTTTAATTGAAGTAAATTTGATTTGGGAGAATGGCATTGAAACATGTATACTATCAAGTAAGAAACGAAGTGCCAGTCTATGTTCAATACAGGAAACAGGATGCTTGGGGCTGGTACATAGGGATGATCCAGAGAGATGGTATGGGGTGGGAGGTGGGAGGGGGATTCAGAATTGGGAGCTTGTATACACCTGTGGTGGATTCATGTCAAGTATGGCAAAACCAATACAGTATTGTAAAGTAAAATAAAGTAAAAAAAAATTTTTTTTAATTTTTAAAAAATTCAATTTACTTCAATTAAAAAAAAAAATGTAAGGTAAATCCAACTTGATGCCACACTGTTTTCCCTCCTTAATAGAACTGTTAAGTTTGTAGATCAGGGCTATGCTGGTTTAAGTAGAATACATATGGGTTTTCTGTTGTTTAGTCACTAAGTGGTGTCCGACTCTTGTGACCCTATGGACTGCAGCCCACCAGGCTCCTCTCTCCATAGGATTCTCCAGGAAAGAATACTGCAGTGGGTTGCCATTTCCTTCTCCGGGATTTTCTAGACCCAGGGATCAAACCCGTGCCTGCAATGGCAGGCAAGTATTTATTAGTATGGACCAAATGTTTGTGTCCCTCCTAAATGAATGTGTTCACACTACTCTCCAATCATGGAATGCTTCACGTTCAAGTCTACCTTTACTATGACAAGACCCAAAGACAGATAACAAATGAACAGGTTTTACCTTAAAAGAACGTCACTCTTCAATTGTGGCTTTGCGTGAATGTGTTTCAGTTGTGTCTGTCTCTGCGACCCCATGGACTGTAGCCCACCAGGTTCCTCTGTCCATGGGATTCTCCAGGCAGGAAAACTAGACTGGGTTGCAATTTCTTCCTTCAGGGGATCTTCCTGACCAAAGGACCGAACCCACGTCTCTGGCGTCTCCTGCATTGCAGGCGGTTCTTTCCTTTGGAGCTACCTGGGAATCCCAAGTCATGGCTTTGACCTACGTCTAATTGGCCTTAACTTAGAAATGAGAATGCCTGTGGCTAAATCAACCCATATGTGAGCACAGGGCCAGGAAGGAGAGCTAAAAAGGCATCCAAAAAAGGTTTCAAAAGCTTCAGCAACAGACTGAACAGAGCATCATGAAATTTATCAGGCACAAATGTAAGCTTAAAAATAAAAACCATCCACACATGAGTAATTGGGAGGGGGGTTTATCAATAACACATGTGAAAAAGACAGAGGTTTTAATTGACTCTAAGCTCAGTATGAGTCGACTGCGTGACGTAGTTGCCAAAATGCTAATGCAACTTTGGGCAACAAGAACAGAAATAGAATCCACTTTTCAGAACAAGAAGCAATCTTCCCACTCCATTCTGAGACCACCCCTGGAGTGTTGGATTAGATTCTGGGGAGTTTTCAGGTAGGGGAGGAACCTGGAACCATACTATATGGGGAATGATTAAAGGAATTCATAGTCAGGATGGAAGAAAGCCAAAATTAGTATCTTAAAATATCCAAAGTTTTGTCACACAGAAGGAGAAATTAAGTTTATATACAGGATTATATACATGCGGAAATGGAGGAGAATCTGAGATCAATATAAAGGGGATATTTTTATAATTTAGAATGTTCTTAAATAGAATGGGATGCATTAGGGAAAATGATTTGTCAATCAGAAAATTAAGCAGATTCTGGACAATCACCTATTGGGCTTTTTAGAGAAGACTGATGCCTTTAATAAGTCAGGGCTAGACAAGAGGCCTGTCCTGGCATCACTTCATGACAAATAGATGGGGAAACAATGGAAACAGTGATAATTTATTCTCTTGGGCTCCAAAATCACTGCACATGGTGACTGCAGCCATGAAATTACAAGATGCTTGCTCCTTGGAAGAAAAGCTACGACCAACCTAGACAGCATGTTGAAAAGCAGAGACATTACTTTACCAACAAAGGTCCACCTAGTCAAGGCTATGGTTTTTCCAGTAGTCATGTATGGATGTGAGAGTTGGACCATAAAGAAAGCTGAGTGCTGAAGAAAATTGATGCTTTTGAACTGTGGTGTTGGAGAAGACTCTTGAAAGTCCCTTGGACTGCAAGGAGATCCAACCAGTCCATCTTAAAAGAAATCAGTCCTGAAGATTCATTGGAAGGACTGATGCTAAAGCTGAAACACCAATATTTGGCCACCTGATGTGAAGAACTGACTCATTAGAAAAGACCCTGATGCTGGGAAAGATAGAAGGCAGGAGGAGAAGGGGATGGCAGAGGATGAGATGGTTGGATGGCATCACCAACTCTATGGACATGAGTCTGAGCAAACGCTGGGAGATAGTGAATGAGAGGGAAGCCTGGAGTGCTGCAAACCATGGGGGCACAAAGAGTCAGACACAGCTGAGAGACTGAACTGAGCTGAGACAAGAGGTACTGTAGCAATACCATGAGTGTTACAGCATCTTAGTCCAGAAAACCTGCACATTGTTGGACAACCATGAATCATTCGTTGTATTTTTTGAGGGACTTTTCTCTCTTCCCAATTAAAATGGAAGTTCACTGAAGCCAGTGATGGCGTCCTTATGAAATGCTTCTTCTACACTTTCTTCATTCCTTCTTTTTTGTGTGCTGTGCTCAGCTGCTTCAGTCGTGTCCAACTCTTTGCGACCCTATGGACCATAGCCCACCAGGCTCCTCTGTCTATGGGATTCTCCAGGCAAGAATACTGGAGTGGGTTGCCATGCCCTCCTCCAGGGGATCTTCCCAACCCAGGGATCAAACCCAGGTCTCCTGCACTGCAGGTGGATTCTTTACTGCAGAGTCACCAAGGAAGCCCCTTATTCCTTCTAGCGTGGCACAAAGATGAACCCATAATAATTATATACTGATTGATAGCTGACATTTTTACTAATAATAATGTAACTAGTATCACCCCTTGAAGTATATAATGTTATGTGCTACTCTGGTGCATACTGTGGCTGACCTGTGTCATTTGAGTTAATATTCTCTGATTTTTGGCAAACCATTATATGTGTTCATCTCATTGGAAAACACTGTGCTTTTACTCCAGAGATATCTAGTTCTGAATAATATGGCCATGCTGGGTAGTCTCCCTATGTCCTGCTGTTCTCTTTGTGAAACACAGGGAGGGGGTTTCCAAGGTCCCTTTAATTCTGTCATTCTGTGAATCGACTCATGTGGACTGCCTTAGGAGTTCTGATTATTTTGTCTTTTTCATGTATTTCCTTCATCTCTCACTGTCTCTTGTTTCTTCAGCGACTTTGATAGGATCAGCACTAAGCTGAGTATGTTACTATCACATTCTGAACATAGCATCTCAAGAACTCTTAAAGATTAAATATGTAGAGAATTATAAATATTTGAAGTACCCTGGGGCTGGTGTATGTACTGTCTTTAAACATATCTTTTTGATCTAGTATCTTTTATTTGCTTGCTTGTGTGCTGGCTCTTTCCCCTCTGTTGGAGCATCAGAACCTGTGCAGACTTTTAGACTGGCAAAAGGCGCTGCAGACTTTAAGACTGGCAAGCCTAAATCTTTGCCATCCATACCTACTTTAGGTTGCAGAAAATAATGAGATAGTCATAAGCAATGAGACTACAACGGACTGTGAAACAAAGATTTGCTTTTGCTACTTCTGAACTGTGTTAGCAGTTACCTATGGAAAGGTCCAAGCTCTGGCTTTAGGGCTGCTATTCATTCACTTAAGAAAGACTAATAACCTTGTTGGGAACCCATTTCCGAAGTGGTGACTTTATGTCATATAACTTTACACTTTTCTTGAATATCGATTTTCCAATTCTCCATTTATTATGATCAAAATTTCTCATTGCAGCTCTGCCACAAACATGAGTGAAATAGCCACTGACCATTTAGTTATGCTTTCCTTCTTTGCTTGCTTCCATTCTTATTTCTTCCCTCCCTCTCTTTCTGTTCTCTTTCTCCACTGTTTCCTCAAAAACTGCCTTAAGATGGCTTACAAGGAAGTGCAGAGGAAATGTGAAATTTACAAAAAGAATGTTGTTGTTCAGTCACTCAGTCGTGTCTGACTGTTTGTGACTCCATGGACTATAGCATGCCAGTCTTCCCTGTCCTTCACCATCTCCTGGAGCTTGCTCAAACTCACCTCCATTGAGTCAGTGATGCCACCCAACCATCTCATCCTCTGTCGTCCCCTTCTCCTCCTGCCCTCCATCTTTCCCAGCCTCAGGATCTTTTCCAATGAGTCAGCTCTTCGCATCAGGTGGCCAAAGTGTTGGAGCTTCAGCTTTAGCATTGGTCCTTCCAATGAAAGAGCAAATTCAGTGAGCCCAGGAGAAAGATAAATTCAGAAAATGTGTTCCAAATGTCCAGCATTCTTTCTAGCATGTTTCACTGTTTTTTGCAATAGCAAGGAAAGTGGGGGAAACGAGCAACTACATATTTGTCTACAAGATGAAAGCAAACTCATTAATCAGAAGTATGAATAATCCTGGTGCTGAGATCAGAGAGGAATAGATAAAATTTGGATTGATTCAGACTTGGTTCTCAACATGTTATTTACAAAAATTACAGCAAGTGAATTTTGTTAGAATGCTTCTTTATTATTTCTCAAAGGAAACATTGGCTGTAATGCTAAATAGCCCTTCATTTAAAGGCCTCATTGTAAGAATGGATGGAATGGATGGTGAGAAAAGGAGTGGGGAAGAGAGAGAGCCATGTTTCTTTGGTTGCCCAGCTTAAACTAAGGATGGATTTTCAATAACTAGAGGACTAAGCCACCTGCCTACCCTCCAGACAACTTTAATATAAACTCAAACTTTCTCATTGGCGTTATAGAGCTCTAGGTTATTGTTGATGTTCATGGGTTTCAAGTTGTAAAATCTGATGAGGAGGGCATATCATTATTTCCTGTGTCCAGCAAAATTCAGTCCTAAACATTAAACAATCAAGTTTGGATTAAGGTAAAAGCCCTATGTTAAAAATTATTGTGATTAAATACTCATCTGTGTTGCAGACAGTATTTCTCATGTTTAAAAAAACTCCTCATGATAAGTGTTACATAGAATGGAGGCATAGAGAAATACGTTAAGTAACTGGTCCAAATTTTCACAAGAAATATAAGGGCCATATTTCAAACCTGAGTCTCTCTGATTGTGAAGACTGGTTGCTCAGTAAGTGGGTGCTAAGTTGCTTCAGTCCTGTCCTACTCTTTGTGAACCTAAGGACTGTAGCCTGGCAGGCTCCTCTGTCCATGGGATTCTCCAGGCAAGAATACTGGAGTAGATTGCCATGGCCTGCTCCAGGGGATCTTCCCAACCCAGGGATCAAGCCCACACCTCTTTTGTCTCTTGCTTTGGCAGGAAGGTTCTGTACCACTAGCACCAGCTGGGTTGCTCAGTGGTCCCTGCTAAAAATTCACCATGGCTAATTTCCTGACAAAAGTTTATTACATCTCTGAACTTTTTTTTTTTTACTTTCTATTTTTAACTTCTATTGTTCATTCAAATATTTGTATGGTTTTACAAAGGCCAAAGGCTCTATGATTAATTTTGGTCATAAGTTAAAGATTTAAAATTAGGATGTTAATATTCTCCATCTAGCTATCTCTTTCTCTTCTTCTAATATTACAAATCCTGTCCACATCTTGGCACACATAACACATACCTTGCTTTTTAAAATCTAGTCTCAAAAGATAGACTTTGTCTCCTATAGGGTCAAAGTTTATTGGTTATCATACAGCTAAGAGGAGAATTTAGCCCAAAGTAGAAAAGAGTCAGCTTGTAGTTTTCCTTTTATTTGTCCTATTTTAAAAGTCCATCACTTTTTTTTATAGTCAGGATGATCCATAAGTAGGCTCCCTGATGTTTATTTCAGAAAGGGTAGGGATGTGGATTAAAATGATAATCATATCCATGATAAAACTGCCATACTTGTCCAACCTGCCATGTAGAGTCCCAAATCATTTTTGCAGCTGTGTAAAGAAGTGGGACATTGACTCATCATTCTTTCCCTGTCCAACACCTCTGCCACTAATCTCTTAAAACTTACTTAAAAATCTACATTTTATAAAACAACTTCAAAGGCTGATGTTTATAAAGACTATAGCAATGCATAGTTGATATGCAAATTATAGAAAGCAAAAGTGTGAAAATAAAAGTCAACTATGATTTCAATTCAATAATGTTATTTACATATATTTACATATATGTGGATATATATCCACAACTTTTCTCTCTGTGTAAATGTACTGAAACATACAAAAACACATATTTGTTTGAGTTTAAGAGAATTAGAATTTTGTTTTTGTATAAGTGTGAATTCTTATTATTCAACTTGTTAATAAGCATATTCTAAGTTTACGACTGTATACTATTCTAACATAGGTTGCATTGTAACTTGCCAATATTAGTGCACATTTATATTTTTCATTTTTCACTTTCTAAAAAGCACTGTAATGGTAATTTTTGTCTATTTACACATATGATTGTGATGTACATTAAATCATTTTTCCGTCTATAAGAAGCAAGGCCTTGATTTAATAGGTCAAGAGGACGCAGAAGGAATTTACATATAAAAGAGAATAGCATGTGCAAGCGTCCTGTGGTAGGAAGCAGGATGGCAAAAAAAAAGGCAACAAATTCTAAAAACAAACCAAAACACACTATAGCAAGAGTACAGATAAGAGGAGAAAGGATAATAAAGGGAAATGGAAAAAGAGGCATGGTCCAGAATATGCCTTGGTCTTTATTACTTTGTCCACAAGTGTCCATCTAATCAAGGCTATGGTTTTCCCAGTGGTCATGTATGGATGTGAGAGTTGGACTATAAAGAAAGCTGAGTGCTGAAGAAGTGATGCTTTTGAACTGTGATGTTGGAGAAGACTCTAGAGAGTCCCTTGGACTGCAAGGAGATCCAGCTAGTCCATCCTAAAGGAGATCAGTCCTAGGTGGTCATTGAAAGGACTGATGTTAAAGCTGAAACTCCAATACTTTGGCCACCTGATACGAAAAGCTGACTCATTTGAAAAGACCCTGATGCTGGGAAAGGCTGAGGGCAGGAGGAGAAGGGGATGACAGAGGATGAGATGGTTGTATGGCATCACCGACATGGACATGGGTTTGGGTAGACTCCGGCAGTTGGTGATGGACAGGGAGGCCTGGCATGCTGCGTTCATGGGGTTGCAAAGAGTCGGACATGACTGAGTGACTGAGCTGAACTGATCTTACCCTAAAAGCAAAAAGAGATGCTTTTGAAATTTTATTTTTAAAATAGAGTTTGAGAAGTGGGGCATAAGCGATTTGTGCTTTAAAAGTTCCCTCTAAGTTACAGTGCAAAGGATGGGCTGAAGGAGTGAGTAGAATTCTCATGGATGAAATAACTTGGAGGCTATTGCCATAGTCCAAGTGAAATAATTGTAGCTTGGTATAGGATGGTTAAAAAAAAAGAGAGAGAGAGAGAGAGGTATTTGGGAGACAAAGCTGCAAAACTGATAGGACTTATGGTAGGTGGAATATGGGCAGGAAGAAAGAAATATAAATTTACAACAACATCTCCTAGATTTCTGACATGAAACACAGGTGCTGCCATTCACTAAGACAAGGGATGCATGTGTGCATGCTCAGTCGTGTCTGACTCTTTGCAACCCCAAGGACTGCAGTCGTCTAGGCTCCTCTGTCCATGGGATTTCCAAGGCCAGAATACTGGAATGGGTTGCCATTGCCTCCTCCAGGGGATCTTCCCAAGCAAAGGACTGAACCCGCACCTCCAGCATCTCTTGTGTTGGCAGGCGGATTCTTTACCACTGAGCCACAGGAGATCAAGACGCAGGATACTGGAGGAGAAACATGTTTGGTGGGTGGATACGTTGTGCTCAGTTGTGGAACTCTTGAAACATCTAAGTACTTGTGCTTAGGTCAAAAGCCTTAGGAGCCATCCAGGCTTGAGGGAGTATACTTGACTCTCATTGGCATGTAAGAGATCATGAAAGCATGGACTTGAATAAAACATCTAAGGAGACAGTGGTTGTTGTTTAGTTGCTGAATCGTGTCTGACTCTTTTGTGACCCCATGGACTTTAGCACCTGCCAGGCTTCTCTCTCCATGGGATTCCCCAGGCAAGAAAACTGGACTGGGTTGCCATTTCCTTCCCCAAGGTATCTTCCTGATCCAGAGATCGAACTCGCATTACCTGCATTGGCAGGCAGATTCTCAGTAGAGAACCTAGAATAAGCATTAAAGTGCAAATAAGGAGAAGGGGGAAAGAGGCAGAGTTGAAAGGGGATGGGTAGCCAGAAAAACTGTCAGTAACAGTAAAACGGTATGGGAACCAGAGGTGATGAATTCATGAATGAACCCCTATTTCTATTTGACTCTTAGTGTGTGATCTTTTGACTTTAATCTGTGAGATCTGCTTAGCATGTTAAAGTGACTTTATAACAGCATGAGGGAAGCTCAGGCACTATTTTTAAGCAGGTAATTGAAGACAGTTTTATTGCTAATTTTAGCTTGTCAGAGGCATTTGTAAAATGGCATAAAATATTCACTCCTACAGAGATGGAAAGGTAGGTGGGGATTGAGGCGATGGGGGTCATTTAGCCCAGAGGTCTTCACAAATGTATGACACACGGTTCGGGCTTCAAATGTAAATGAACAATGGAACCTAACAGCTATTTCACCCTAATTGTACTTTTGGACCTCTTTACTGGAGAGAGGAGACTTCATAAAGGGAGTTATTTTCCATGAGCTGGACTTCACATTATAGAGGACAAAGCAGGGTCTCAGGAAGAAAGGTTTGGTGAAGCCATTCTGAGATTAAAGTATCATTGAAAGCCAGTGAAATATTAAGGTATTGTCCTGGTCAGTTCAGCAGCTATAACAAAATATTATAGACTGGAAACTTAAAGAACAAAGCTATATTTCCACTGTGGAGTTCTAATATCAGGATGGCAGGATGGGTGGGTTCTGGCAAGAGCTTGTTTCTGCTTTACAGATGGTTACCTCCTTGGTATATCCTCCAGTGACTAAGAGAGAAATCCTTATTTTACCAGAGATTTAAGCCTACCATAAGATCTCATACTCATGACCTAATCTAAACCTAATTATCTCCCAAAGGTATCACTTCCAAATGCCATCACAGTGGGTTTTAAGATCTTAACAAATGAAATTTTTGTTGTTCAGTTGCTAAATCATGTCTGACTGCAACCCCATGGACTGTAAAATGCCAGGCTTCTCTATCTCTCACCATCTCCCAGAGTTTACTCAAACTCATGTCCATTGAGTTAGTGATGCTATCCAACCATCTCAGCCTCTGTCCCCTTCTCCTGCTGCTTTCAATCTTTCCCAGCATCAGAGTCTTTTCCAATGAGTTGGCTCTTCACATCAGGTGGCCAAAGTATTGGAGCTTCAGCTTCAGCATCAGTCCTTCCAATGAATATGCAGGGTTGATTTCCTTTAGGACTGACTGGTTTAATCTCCTTTGAAATTTGGGGGAACACAAACATTTAGTCCATAGCAGATATCATCTGAGAAAGGAAATAAAAAGGGTGCAGAAACTAAGGCTGTAGGAACATGAAGAAGCTGAATGTTTCCATCAGCCTGGTTTGTTGTTTCTTCACTTCCCCATACTGACGAACAAATACAGTCCCAAGGCCAAAGGACTCTGCTTGTTTGTTTTTGACAACAACTGGGATATAAGGTGGTACGTGAAGAAATGAAATGTGTGCCTCAAAATATTTCCAATCTTGGGAATGAAAAAGACCAAAAGATGCAGTGTGATGGCCCTCATAAAAAGAAATATCAACCAGACTGAGTTTAGCAAGCCCAGTGGATTCCTCCTGGAACACTTAGGTCCAAAGAAGAAGATTGAGGTGAGGGTCATACTCATTCATGGGATGTTTAAGGAGATCCTGATGTGTGCCAAGTCCATGAGTCACTCAGCAAAAGTTAACCAATTGATCGGGCTCTTACAAGGACGTATAGATCTGCTAGTTAATGTGTTATTTAAATCAATTGATTCAATCATTCATTTGACCCATTTTTATTGATCACCTACCTACTATATCTCAGACTATGATTTTTTAAGTAGTTATACACAGATGTGAGAGACCATAAAGAAGGCTGTATGCAGAAGGATTCATGCTTTTGAATTGTGGTGCTGAGAAGACGCTTGAGATTACCTTGGACAGCAAGAAGATCAAAGCAGTCAGTCCAAAAGAAAGTCAACCTTGAATATTCACTGGAAGGACTGATTCTTAAGGTGAAGTTCCAATACTTTGGCCACCTGATGCAAAGAACCAACTCATTGGAAAAGACCCTGATGGCTGGGAAAGACTGGCTACAAAAGGTAAAAGGGGATAGAAGAGAATGAGATGGTTAGATAGCATCACCGACTCAAAGAATGAATCTGAACAAACTCTGGGAGATAGTGGAGGAGAGGGGAACCTGGAAATTCGTAAAGAAAATGCATATACACTGGCCTTTCTTGGACCCTTTTATTGGCTAGATAGATGTTCAAGAACATTTTATGGACAGGATTTGGGATAGTTAATGAAATGAGACTACAGAAAATTGTTTCAAGTTGCAACACTGAATTATTAATAGATCCAGGGATCATGTGAAATATGAAATATATTTTACAGAATCAAATGAGTTAAAGTGTCACCAAGCTGTGTTTTGAAGACTAGGTATTCTTTTCCCAATTTCCCTTCATGCTCTCTAAACCCTACTGCTTTCCAATGACTCCAGTTCTTCATATTCTGTCCCTTCCTCCTGAGTCATACAGGCATATTAGGGCATGTTACCAACTCCTACAATTCCTTGTCTCATCATCTTCTTTTTGAATAAATTAGCATGAAATATAGGATTTTGCAATCCAATTATATGTCAGTTACTCTAGCCACAGACACAGTTGGTTGTTCTCAATAAACACATTAGTTGGAGGCAGAAGAAAAATGTTGTTTATTGGTTTGGGGGCATTTGTTTTAAACAGACTTTCAGCTTATCTTCTCGTAGTTCATTTCTCCAAGAAATGGGCTTTCTGTTCACAGAGGTACAGATCTACCTCCAGTTAAATTATAACCCTCATTCTTATTGCTTCTCTGTACACATGACTTTCATTGCAAACATTTCCTTCCCTTTCTGTGCTGACTAAATCTTACCCTTTGGGATGCAACTTAACTTTCCTTTTGAATTCTTCATTTTTTCATCTGAACCCTTCAGATATACAGTGCTACATTTGATACACACAAAATGGCTTTTGTTTCAGATTCAAAGTATGACTTAAAGGATAAAGCATACCCAAATAGAGGTGACTGAAAACCATTCTTTATAGTGATTCTTAAAATTCTTGGGAAATACCTAGAAAAAATCATATGAACCAGGATTTCTCTTCTAAAAATTGACTCCTAAAATACGCTGACAAGAATATGAAATAAAGTATGCACAAGACTATTTATTGCAGCAGTTTCATATATCAAATGACTGAAAACCACTTAGATACTCCAATGGATATTATTGGAACTGGTGAAATAAAATATGTCATGAAATCTTCATAGAACAGAGCCGTTAGAAGCTAGACAAAAAGGAATAATAATTTATAGGAGATAGATAGATAGATGGACAGAGACAGAGAGACTGGTTCATTTTAAGGAACTGACTCACACAGTTACAGAGACTAGAAGGTCCACAATGTGCAGGGAAGAGTGAGAGGCTGGAGACTCAAGGAAGAGTTGATGATACAGTCATGATTCTCAAAGCAGGTTGCAGGCAGAATCCATTGCTCTTTGAAAAACCTCAGTTTTCTCACTTAAGGCTTTCAATTCATTGCATGGGATCCATTGGCATGATGGAGGGGTAATCTGCTTTATTCAAAGTCTAATGATTTAGGTGTTAATTGCATCTTTGTGAATACCTTCACAACAAACCTCTAAACCGGGGTTTGAACAAATCACTGTGTACCATGGTCTGCCAAGTTGATATATAAAATTTGCCCTTAAGTATACAAAAATATTGAATTAGGGCTCAGTTTAATATAAATATGGATGCAAATCATATTTTGGTATAAATGTATATGATGTATCTATATTTCTATAATATCTATCATCTATCCCCTTATCTAAACAAGCGTACCTAGTTTTATTATGTTATAGAAATATGCTTAAATCATCCTTGCATACCTGGAATAATTCTCACTGATTATGTTATCAGTTCAGTTCAGTTCAGTTCACTCAGTAGTGTCCAACTATTTGCAGCCCCATGAATCGCAGCATGCCAAGCCTCTCTGTCCATCACCATCTCCCGAAGTTCACTCAAACTCACGTCCATCGAGTAGGTGATGCCATCCAGCCATCTCATCCTCTGTCATCCCCTTTTCTTCCTACCCCCAATCCCTCCCAGCATCAGAGTCTTTTCCAATGAGTCAACTCTTCACATGAGATGGCCAAAGTACTAGAGTTTCAGTTTCAGCATCATTCCTTCCAAAGAACACCCAGGACTGATCTCCTTTAGAATGGAGTGGTTGGACCTCCTTGCAGTCCAAGGGACTCTCAAGAGTCTTCTCCAACACCACAGTTCAAAAGCATCAATTCTTTGGTGCTCAGCCTTCTTCACAGTCCAACTCTCACATCCATACATGACCACTGGAAAAACCATAGCCTTGACTAGATGGACCTTTTTGGGCAAAATGATGTCTCTGCTTTTGAATATGCCATCTAGGTTGGTCATAACTTTCCTTCCAAGAAGTAAGCATCTTTTAATTTCATGGCTGTACCCACCATCTGCAGTGATTTTGGAGCCTAAAAAAATGAAGTCTGACACTGTTTCCACTGTTTCCCCATCTATTTCCCATGAAGTGATGGGACCAGATGCCATGATCTTTGTTTTCTGAATATTGAGCATTAAGCCAACTTTTTCACTCTCCTCTTTCACTTTCATCAAGAGGCTTTTTAGTTCCTCTTCACTTTCTGCCATAAGGGTGATGTCATCTGCAAATCTGAGGTTATTGATATTTCTCCCAGCCATCTTGAATCCAGCTTGTGCTTCTTCCAGCCCAGCGTTTCTCATGATGTACTCTGCATAGAAGTTAAATAAGCAGGTGACAATATACAGCCTTGATGTACTCCTTTTCCTATTTGGAACCAGTCTGTTGTTCCATGTCCAGTTCTAACTGTTGCTTCCTAACCTGCATATAGGTTTCTCAAGAGGCAGGTCAGGTGGTCTGGTATTCCCATCTCTTTCAGAATTTTCCACAGTTTACTGTGATCCACACAGTCAAAGGCTTTGGCATAGTCAATAAAGCAGAAGTAGATGTTTTCTGGAACTCTCTTTCTTGTTTGATGATCCAGAGGATGTTGGCAATTTGATCTCTGGTTCCTCTGCCTTTCCTAACACCAGCTTGAACATCTGAAAGTTCATGACTCACGTATTGCTGAAGCCTGGCTTGGAGAATTTGAGCATTACTTTACTAGTGTGTGAGATGAGTGTAATTGTGCAGTACTTTGAGCATTCTTTGGCATTATGGTATATGATTATTTTAATATATTGTTATATATAGTGTAATCTATATATACCAGAAAACAAGAAAGCTATCAATGCCTACCTGGATTATACCCAAAAGGGTCATAAGCACCACTGTGACAAATATCCCACTAAAAAAAATAATGAACATTTAGAGCACTGAAAGAGCTCATCACCCTTAAGTTCACAGTGACACAAAAAGAAATCTCAGTAATCACTTTAGGAAACTGTCAAGGCATAAACTCATTCTCAAAACCAGTTTAAAGAAAAAGTAAAAGAGTAAAGTGAAAGCCACTCAGTCGTGTCTGACTCTTTCCAACCCCATGGACTATACAGTTCATGGAATTCTCCAGGCCAGAATACTGGAATGGGTAGCCTTTCCCTTCTCCAGGGGATCTTCCCAAGCCAGGGATCAAACTCAGGTCTCCCACATTACAGGCAGAGTCTTTACCAGCTGAGCCACAAGAGAAACCCAAGGGAGTAAAATCAAGCATCTAACCTGCCTTTCTCATACCAATTATGTCTCAAGATAATTTAACAGCAGAAGAGTGAAAGTTCTTTATAGAAGAATTCCACGTTCCTAAGAGTAGATGTAATGACAGAATACATACGAACCTTCAAGTTGCAAATATTCAAATATGCAAAAGTACATGTCAGCCCTTATATGTCAGCTGTTGAACAGCACTACTGTACTGTTCAAGGAAGTGTACTGTCTGATTAGAAATATTTTCTCTATTTTTTTGTGTTTGTTTTTTCATGCATCATTTGTGCAGAAAGCATTACGAACCTGTTACAGCACAGTACTGTATAGCCGATTGTGTTAGTTGGGTATCTAGGCTAACTTTGTTATACTTATGAACAAATTGGACTTACAAATACATTCTCAGAATGGAACTCCTTCATATATAGGGAATTTGCTGTATCAGATTTAGCCACTCATTAGTGTAATAAATATAGACAACAATCAATCATGGCTGCTAAAACTACTGGATGAAAGGTTTATGAATAACTTAAAAGTGAATGAATTGATAACTTATAAACCTTAAGATCTATCCATCTGAATGCAGAGTTCCAAAGAACAGCAAGGAGAGATAAGAAAGCCTTCCTCTATGATCAGTGCAAAGAAGTAGAGGAAAACAGTAGAAAGGGAAAGACTAGAGATCTCTTCAAGAAAATTAAAAATACCAAGGGAACATTTCATGCAAAGATGGGCTCAATAAGGGACAGAAATAGTATGGACCTAACAGAAGCAGAAGATATTAAGAAGAGGTATCAAGAATACACAGAAGAGCAATACAAAAAACATCTTAATGATACAGATAACCACAATGGTGTGATTACTCACCTAGAGCCAGATATCCTGGAATGAGAAGTCAAGTGGATCTTAAGAAGCATCACTGTGAACAAAGCTAGTTGAGCTGATGGAATTCGAGCTGAGCTATTTCAAATCCTAAAAGATGATGCTGTTAAAATGCTGTACTAAATATGCCAGCAAATCTGGAAAACTCAACAGTGGCCACAGGCCTGAAAAAAGTCAGTTTTCATTCCAATCCCAAAGAAAGGCAATGCCAAAGACTGTTCAAACTACCATACAGTTCACTCATCTTACATGCTAACAGAGTAATGTTCAAAATTCTCCAAGCTAGGCTTCAATGATACATGAACCAAGAACTTCCAGATGTACAAACTGGACTTGGAAAAGACAGAAAAAACAGAGATCAAATTCTATGATCCACTTGGATCATAGAAAAAGCAAGAAATTCCAGAAAAATACCTACTTCTACTTCATTGACTATGCCAAAGCCTTTGACTGTGTGGATCACAACGAACTGTGGAAAATTCTTAAAAGAGACAACCTGACAACCTGAGCTGCCTCTTGAGAAATCTGTATGCAGGTCAAGAAGTAACACTAAGAAATGGACATAGAACAATGAACTGGTTCCAAAACGGGAAAGGAGTACTTCAAGACTGTACATTGTCACCCTGTTTATTTAATTTATATGAAGACTACATCATGCAAAATTCTGGGCTGGATGAAGCACAAGCTGGAATCAAGATTGCCGAGAGAAATATCAATAACCTCAGATATGTAAATCAGTTCAGTTCAGTTCAGTTCACTCACTCAGTCATGTCTGACTCTTTGCGACCCCATGAGTTGCAGCACGCCAGGCCTCCCTGTCCATCACCAACTCCCGGAGTTCACTGAAACATGTCCATCGTGTTGGTGATGCCATCCAGCCATCTCATCCTCTGTTGTCCCCTTCTCCTCCTGCCCCCAATCCCTCCCAGCATCAGAGTCTTTTCCAATCAGTCAATTCTTCGCATGAGGTGGCCAAAGTACTAGAGTTTCAGCTTCAGCATCATTCCTTCCAAAGAACACCCAGGATTGATCTCCTTTAGAATGGACTGATTGGACCTCCTTGCAGTCCAAGGGAATCTCAAGAGTCTTCTCCAACACCACAGTTCAAAAGCATCAATTCTTCAGTGCTCAGCCTTCTTCACAGTCCAACTCTCATATCCATACATGACTACTGGAAAAACCATAGCCTTGACTAGATGGACCTTAGTCGGCAAAGTAATGTCTCTGCTTTTGAATATGCCATCTAGGTTGGCCATAACTTTCCTTTCAAGGAGTAAGCATCTTTTAATTTCATGGCTGCAATCACCATCTGCAGTGATTTTGGAGCCTAAAAAAATGAAGTCTGACACTGTTTCCACTGTTTCCCCATCTATTTCCCATGAAGTGATGGGACCAGATGCCATGATCTTCGTTTTCCGAATACTGAGTTTTAAGCCAACTTTTTCACTCTTCACTTTCACTTTCATCAAGAGGCTTTTTAGTTCCTCTTCACTTTCTGCCATAAGGGTGATGTCATCTGCAAATCTGAGGTTATTGATATTTCTCCCAGCCATCTTGATTCCAGCTTGTGCTTCTTCCAGCCCAGCGTTTCTCATGATGTACTCTGCATATAAGTTGAATAAGCAGGGTGACAATATACAGCCTTGACGTACTCCTTTTTCTATTTGGAACCAGTCTGTTGTTCCATGTCCAGTTCTAACTGTTGCTTCCTAACCTGCATATAGGTTTCTCAAGAGGCAGGTCAGGTGGTCTGGTATTCCCATCTCTTTCAGAATTTTCCAATTTATTGTGATCCACACAGTCAAAGGCTTTGGCATAGTCAATAAAGCAGAAATAGATGTTTTTTCTGGAACTCTCTTCATTTTTCCATGATCCAGCAGATGTTGGCAATTTGATCTCTGGTTCTTCTGCCTTTTCTAAAACCAGCTCAAACATCAGGAAATTCATGGTTCACGTCTTATCGAAGCCTGGCTTGGAGAATTTTGAGCATTACTTTACTAGCATGTGAGACGAGTCCTGTGGCCACTGCTGAGTTTTCCAAATTTGCTGGCGTATTGAGTGAAGCACTTTCACAGCATCATCTTTCAGGATTTGAAATAGCTCAACTGGAATTCCATCTTCCCCACCCAGGAATTGAACCCAGGTCTCCCGCATTGTAGGTAGATGCTTTAGCGTCTGAACCACCAGGGAAGTTGATATGTAGATGATACCACTCTAATGACAGAAAGCGAAGAGGAACTAAAGAGTCTCTTGATGAGGATGAAAGAGCGGAGTGAAAAAGTTGGCTTAAAATTCAACATTTCAAAAACTCAGATCATGGCACCCAGTCCTATCATTTCATGGCAAATAGATGGGGAAACAATGGAAACAGTGACAGACTTTATTTTCTTGGGCTCCAAAATAACTGCACATGATTACTGCATTCATGAAATTCAAAGATGCTTGCTCCTTGGAAGGAAAGCTATGACCAACGTAGACAGCATATTCAAAAGCAGAGACATTACTTTGCTGACAAAGGTCCATATAGTCAAATCTATGTGTGTGTTTTTTTTTTCTCGTAGTCATCTATGGATGTGAGAGTTGGACCATAAAGAAAGCTGAGTGCTGAAGAATTGATGCATTTGAACTGTGGTGTTGGAGAAGACTCTTGAGAGTCCCTTGGACTGCATGGAAATCAAACCAGTCAATCCTAAAGGAAATCAGTCCTGAAGATTCTTTGGAAGGATTGATGTTGAAGCTGAAACTCCAATACTTTGGCCACCTGATGAGAAGAACTGACTCATTAGAAAAGACCCTGATTTTTGGAAAGATTGAAGGCAGGAGGAGGAGGGGATGACAGAGGCTGAGATGGTTGGATGGCATCACCGACTTGATGGACATGAGTTTGAGCAAGCTCTGGGAGTTGGTGATGGACAGGGAGGCCTGGCATGCAGTGTCCATGCCACACAGCTGAGGGACTGGACTGAACTGAAACACTAAGATCAGCAAAGAAATACAGCAAGATACTGTGTGTCTCATGTAGGGATAGAGTTAGAGTAGTGTTTGTTATTGTTGACATTGTTTAGTCACTAAGCCATGTCTGACTTTTTTGCAACCCCATGGACTGTAGCTGGCCAGGCTCCTCTATCCATCTAACTTCCCATCAAAGATACTGGACTGGGTTGCCATTTCCTTCCTCAGAGGATCTTCCCCACCTAGGGACTGAACCTGTGTTTCCTTCATTGCAAGCAGATTCTTTACTGCTGAGCCACCAGGGAAGCCTGGCGATATTATTTAGATACTAATTTACAAATCAAGTAAGGAAAGTGGTAGGACAATGGATAGATGAACACGTCAAGCTTATAGTTTTGACATGAATAATTTTTTGATTTAATACTTGTATTGTGGTTACTAAACTTATTTATTTCTGGCACTTAAATGCCGTATAATTTTCCTTTTAATGGAGCTTCAGGATGCCTAAGTTTATGAGTTTCTTCTGCATAGTATATCTTGGGTCCCCATGATCAACATAAAGAGTTATGAAGTACAGGTATTATGAGCCATTATTTTTCTATTGGGAAACTGAGACATAAAAGAAATGTAAATGTTTTATCCCAACCTCTTCCAGAAAGTAAAATAATCATGGCCTCTAGTGATTGGCAGCTTGTACTAGTGTTTCCCTACCTGAGCTGCTCACATTTAACCTTAGCATAAAACAGAAAGAAGCAGTCACTGCTTAGGATTCTCTAGACTTTACATTTTTAACCAAATTTGTTTACTTTGATTTAGCACATTTAGATGAAACAAACACTCAGACAGAAAGACACACACACCCCACAAGCACAGTGAGAATTAGCCTAAAATCTTTGTCTTCTTTATTGATGCCCCTATTAAAAGCTCTCCTCCCTTGCACATTTCCTGGCCACACTGTATTAGGACAAAAAGCAATTCCCTAGTCACTGAAGACTGCAATGACCTTGATTTTAACATTAACAAAGTACTGTTTGGTAAGTCACCCAAATGACTACTGCATATTAAGGTACCCCAAATTTTCCATTCCAGAGCGTGCCATGTCCTTATGATTTAATGAACAAGTCAAAGTTGGCTGGCCCATCCTGATTTTCACTTATACTTTTCTATTTTGCATGGTTCACTTCACACTACCCAACTTTGTGCAGAACTAATCTTAAGGGGTGTATACTATTCTGATGAATTTTCTAGACTTCCTAAGTTAGAGAATATTTATATTATTTTCTAATTTTTATCATGCACCAGTTTTGACCTACATTCATGAACATGAGGTTTGCGTATAAGATAATTTTTGAGGAATACTTTCCAAAAACTAGTGGATCAAAGGAGTTTTAAGGCTTTTGATTCATATTGTCAAAATGCTTCCAAAAGTGTTCTATCGAGCCTCTTGCCTGCCAGAAATGCACTTCCCCAATCCCTCTGTAGCTATGAGGATCTGCAGGGAGCTCAAACTGGTGCTCTGTGACAGCCTAGAGGGATGGGATGGGATAGGGGGTGGGATGGGGTGGGAGGTGGGAGGGAGGTTCAAAAGGGAGGGGACATAAATATACCTATGGTTGGTTCATGTCAATGTATGGCAGAAACCAACACAATATTATAAAGCAATTATCCTCCAACTAAAAATAAATAAAACTTGTGTGGATTTGACTTGCATTTCCTCTGGACTTTTATCCTGAAATGTATCTGGTCTTCAATTATGTGTTGGTTCAGAGTAGATGGTGGACACAAGCTTGAGGTGTTTCTTCCCCTTAAGCTGCATTTCCCAGTCCTATTTCATGCAGTCACTTCCCAGAAATGATTTCATTCAAGACTGCCCCCCGTGTTGATGTTTAAAGTCACTGAGGTTTTCTTCTTCTAATCCCCTTAATTCTTTTGACTTTCTGGATGATTGAAAACAAAAGGAATAAATAGCTGACACACAGGAGGTCATGCATGTTTCAAATGACGTTTCCCCTGTGTAAAGCTGGGTGATTACAGGCTTGGCTCATTCCATCTCCATTCCAAATGGTTTCGTGCATGGCAGCATTGGTGTCTGGTTCAACCACTGCCTTGACCAGGCTGCTGGTCAGAATTAGGCTTAGTTCCGTGCTGCTTTTTCAGGCTGTGTTTAGAATTAGCAGATCAGAAAATTGAAACAGTGTGCACATCAAAGACCCGTTTCCTTTAGAAAGTCACAGGTTGATTTGCATTTTCTCCTCTCCCTGTCTTATTTTTAGGAAGGCGGACCATGTTTGGTGCTCATCACAAGAAAAGTAAGTGTAACTAGGTGAGTGGATGGATGTTAACTAAACTTACTCTGATAATCATTTTGTAGTACATGGTTGTTGTTGTTTTGTTGCTAAGTTATGTCTGACTCCTTGCACCCCATGGACTATATAGCCCACCAGGCTCCTCTGTCCATGAGATTCTCCAGACAAGAATACTGGATGGGTTGCCATTATCTTCTCCAGGGGGTCTTCTCACCCCGGAATCAAACCTGCACCTCCTGCATTGACAGGTGATTTCTTTACTGCTGAGCCAGCAGGGAAACACTTCATAGTATTCTGCTGTGCTGTGCTGTGCTTAGCTACTCAGTCATGTCCGATTCTTTAAGACCTCATGGACTGTAACCCCCCAGGCTCCTCTGCCCATGAGGATTACCCAGGCGAAAATACTGGAGTGGGTTGCCATGCTCTCCTCCAGGGGAGCTTCCCAACCCAGAGATGGAACCCAGGTCTCCCACATTTCAGGCAGATTCTTTACCATCTGAATCAACAGAGAAGCCCAAGAATACTGGAATGGGTAGCCTATCTCTTCTCCAGGAGAACTTCCAGACCCAGGGATTGAACTGGGATCTCCTGCATTGCAGGCAGATTCTTTACCAGTTGAGTTACCAGGGAATCCCTTTGTAGTATCTACACATATTAAATCATTAGGTTGCACACTTTTAACTTATGGTGCATTATGCCAATTATATCTTAATTAAAAATAAATGAAGAAATGCTTGGTGTTTTGAAAAAGAGACATGGGACTTAAAAACACAGTATGGCCAAAAAGAAATGTAACATGTGATTTAAGCTCCCATCTCTTTTTCTGAGTTTCATTTTTTCCTTTTTAATAAGAATCTTTGAAGAACTTACTGAAGACTGAGAGCAATGGTACAAGATACAAAGCCTCCTTAGAAGCCAGATCCATGTCAGTAACACATACATTTTGTATCTTGGGTCACCTGTGCATTCTACAGCCGCCTATCCATGCACTCATGCACTCACTCATTCACAAAATAGACATCTATTTTTCATTACATGCCAGTACCATGCTAAGCACAACTGATTCAAGACTAAAAGCAAGATGATTCTTAATCCCATGAATATGAAATCCAAGGGAAAGGCAGATCTATTTATGATTAGCTATCCTATAAAAACTTCCAGAGGTACTAACAGCTTGGACTCCCACCACTTGTGAAAACAGTGGAAAAATGAACAAGCAACACAAAAATGTCAAGGATATTACAAATCACCGTTATACTCTTAACTACATACTTACAATGTTAACTGTCTGCATTTTAACAAAAATAACTTTCACTCAACAGTAAATAAAAACTTGTGGGGGATGCATTTTTTTCCCCTTTCCTTTCTTCTTTTTCGTTCCCATCAACATATCATTACATTTTCTTGAATTCTCTTTTCTGAAAAATGTCACAAAATCATTCAAGGCAAGTTCAATTTACTATGGAATATCCTAATGGGTTTGATCCCTGGGTCAGGAAGATCCCCAGGAGAAGAAATTGGCAACCCACTCCAGGATTCTTGCTTGGAGAATCCCATGGACTGAGGAAGCAGGTGAGTTACAGTCCATGAGGGTGTAAAGAGTTGACACAACTTAGTGACTGAACACGAGCACAAAATTATTAGGACTTGGTGGTCTGGAGATGGGGTCTGTGAGTCTTGATAAGTGAAGGATATTGTATCTCTTTGACTCATTCCATTCAGCTTTGATTATAAACCTCTTGGATGGATTTTTCAGAAAACTGAGTGTCAGTTGTTGGCTTGGGAAACCAAGCAGCAAGAGTGTCTCCAAGCATGGAGACTTTTCTCTGTAATGTGGACCTGCTGCTGCTGCTGCTGCTGCTAAGTCGCTTCAGTCGTGTCCGACTCTTCGTGACCTCATGAACTGCAGCCTACCAGGCTCCTCCATCCATGGGAGTTTCCAGGCAAGAGTACTGGAGTGGGGTGCCATTGCCTTCTCCAGTGTGGACCTAGTCTTGCCAAAATTCTCACCTAACTAGTGATGCAGTGGTTAATGACCTGAATAATCACAGATTCCCTGTTTAGATCTCTGAAGGGAATGGCTGCCCACTGTAGTACTTTGTTGGCTCTGATAGTAAAGAATCTGTCTGCAGTGTGGGAGATGTGAGTTCAGTCCCTGGGTTAGGAAGATCCCCCGGAGAAGGGCATGGCTACCCACTCCAGTATTCTTGCCTGGAGAAATCCATGGACAGAGAAGACTGCAGTCCTGGTAGACTAAAGTCAGTCCATGGGGTTGCAAAATATCAGACATGACTAAGCAACTAACATGCCCTAAGTATCCTAGGAATATCCACAAAAATAAAAGTTTTTTTTTTTTCCCTCCACTTCAAAAATTATACATGGTATGGTTTAGACCGACTTGACTAAAATCAGTTCCATATGGCTCTAACAATTGTTATTCATCACTATATCCTCAAGAGTTAACAGGCCCTGGCACATGGTGGATGTCTAATCAGTACTTTTGGAATCAGTAATGAGAAGGTACATTAATACATTTTCCTGATTAGTGAAGAATTTTAAAAATGCACCCACCTTGCTGTTGTGGATGGAATTCATCACTTTGACGGGACTTTCCATGTTGCCACATGTGGCTCACCAGGGAAGGCAGCTCCTCCCAGAGTGCCAAGATGACTTTCATCATCTCATTGCCATGAATTATGGCCCTGGAAAATATTTGGAATACATAGAAGTTTCTTTCCTCAGAGCAGTCCTTTGTTTCAGATAGCCTTAGTTTGTTCTTTATTAATTTTTATTGAAGTATAATTGTTATACAGTGTTGTGATAGATTCTACTGTACAGCAAAATGAATCAGCTATATATATATGCATATAACTTCTCTCTCTCTCTTTTTTTTTAATTTCCTTCCATTTAAGTCACTGCAGTACATTAAGTTGGCTTCCCTCATGGCTGAGACTGTAAGGAACCTGCCTGCAATGCAGGAGACACTGGTTCAATCTGTGGTCAAGAACATCCCCTGGTGAAGGGAATGGCAACCCACTCCAGTATACTTGCCTGGAGAATTCCATGGACAGAGGAGTCTGGTGAGGCTACAGTCCACGGGGTTACAAAGTGTCAGACACAACTGAGTGACGAACACACGCGCACACCTGTGCTCTACAGTAGGTTCTTATTAGTTATTATTTTATACATAGTATTAATAGTGTATATGTGTCAATCACAATCTCCCAATTCCCCCTGCCCTCCCCCATAGACTTAGTTTTTACACTTTCTTGGTGAAATAGTAGTAATAATTCTTGCTTTTTTCTATTATGAATGCAAACCAGACTGTGAAATATACATCTCTAGCCACTCCATCTGTCTGTCTTTGACAAAACTGAACTCTTTCTTAACTTGGAGTTTGGGGATTATATTTCCCTCTATTTGGAATACTTTCCCAGTTCTTTTTTTTTTTTTTTGTTTCCCTTCCATGGTCGACCTCTATCATTTATGTAGGTCTCCAATTAATTATGATTTCTTCTGAGACAGTTACTTCATTTTTTATGTGTTACACTCCCATATAACTTAAATCAATATATTTTATTTTCATCTTTATTAAGTTCAAGAAATTTTATTTTTCTTGCTGCACATCATGTAGTATCTCTGTCTATGATCCAATGGATGTTCAGAAATCAAATTGTCAACATCTGTTGAATTATAGAAAAAGAAAGAAAATTCCAGAAAAACATCTACTTCTGCTTCATTGACTATGCTAAACCCTTTGACTGCATGGATCACAACAAACTGTGAAAAATTCTTAAAAAGATTGGCCTACCTGCCTCCCGAGAAACCTGTATGCAGGTCAAGAAGCAACAGTTAGAACCAGACATGGAACAATGGACTGTTTGAAAATTGGGAAAGGAGTACTTCAAGGCTGTATATTGTCACCCTGCTTATGTAATTTCATGCAGAGTACATCATGCAAGACACCAGGCAGAATAAAGCACAAACTGAAATTAAGATTGCCAGGAGAAATATCAGCAACCTCAGATATACAGATGACACCTCCCTTATGGCCGAAAGTGAAGAGGAACTGAGAAGCCTCTTAATGAAAGTGCGAGGGAGAGTGAAAAACCTGGTTTAAAACTTAACATTTAGAAAAATAAGACAATGGCATCTGGTCTCGTCACCTCATGGCAAATAGATGGAGAAACAATGGAAACAGTGACAGACTATTTTCTTGGGCTCCAAAATCACTGCAGATGGTGACTGCAGCCAGGAAATTAAAAGATGCTTACTCCTTAGAAGGAAAGCTATGACAAAGCTAGAAAAGTGAAAGTGAAGCCACTCGGTTGTGTCTGACTCTTTGCAACCCCATGGACTGTAGCCCACCAGGCTCCTCTGTACACGGGATTTTCCAGGCAAGAATACTGGAGCAGGTTGCCATTTCCTTCTCCAGGGAATCTTCCCAACTCAGGGATTAAACCCGGGTCTCCCGCATTCGAGGCAAACACTTTACCCTCTGAGCCACCAGGAGACATCACTTTGTTGACAAAGATCCATACAGTTAAAGCTATGGTTTTTTCAGTAGTCATGTACCATAAAGAAGTCATGGATAAAGAAGGCTGAGTGTTGAAGAACTGATGCTTTTAAACTGTGGTGTTGGAGAAGACTCTTGAGAATCCCTTGGCCTGTAAGGAGATCAAACCAGTCAATCCTAAGGAAGTCATCCCTGAATATTCATTAAAAGGACTGATGCTGAAGCTGAAGCTCCAATACTTTGGCCACCTGATGTGAAGAGCTGACTCATTGGTGCTGGGAAAGATTGAGAGCGGGAGGAGAAGGGGGCAACGGGGGATGAGATGGTTGGATGGCATCATTGACTCAGTGGACATGAGTTTGAGCAAACTCCAGGAGACAGTGAACGACAGGGAAGTCTGGCATGCTGCTGTCTATGGGATCACAAAGAGCTGGACACGACCAAGTGACCGAAGGACAACTTGTAGGATCTTAGTTCCCCAACCAGAGATCAAACCCACAGCCCCTGCAGTGGAAGCACATTCTTAACCACTGCATCACCAGGGAAGTCCTGAGAGAGTTATTCCTGATTGAAGTGGCCCTCTACAGCACATCTCAATCACTGGCTATATTCTGACTCTAGTTCCTTTAATCAAAATCACCCACATAGATTTTCTCTGCTATTTACTGCTGAATTCCCAGTGTCAAGCACAATGCCTGACAGAAAAGGAAAAAAATTAGTGGTTATTTGTCAAATCATTTAACAAATGGATGGATTTAAGAAATACATCAGGTGACCTGAATATCCGTTCCTACTTTTAGAATTTTGGGTAACCTGATGCATCAGATAGAATTCTATGCAACTTTTCTGTGTAACGGGGGTCAGCTGGGGCAGTGTCCAGACTTCAGATTTCATAGGCTTTATGTGAAATGCTGACAGATAGTGATCTGGGATCACTGAAAGTAGGTTGCTTACTTATAGGCTGAGAACTTGAGAAGGTACACGAATTGCTGCCCATTTTCCCCAAATTGGAGAAAGATGATTGGTGAAAAATTGCCTTTATTCAGAAGCCTGCACTGATCAGCAAGATTTACTGACAGCTGTTAGGAGCCTGAAGTAGAAATTCCTGCAAACAATAACAAGATTGATAATGAAATATTGATCCGGGTGCACATTGCAGGGCAATGCTATGCATTTCCTTGTGGAAGCCAGAGCATCCTCAGACTGTAAAGAGGGTCTGGATTGGCATCAGCAGCCCCAGCATTTCTTTTCTGATTGTGATGCTTATTTAGAACTGTCCACAGAGTGCAACTATTTCTAATTTTCTCTGGACTCTTAGGATCTCATTTTTTTCTTTTACCTCTTTCTCTCATTCTCTCTCCTTAAATTTGGCTTTGAGAATGAGCTTGTGTAGCTTGGGTAAGGGTTATGCAAAGCGAACTTTGAAATCAATTCATCAGGCTAGTTCTGTTGCAGCAGCTACATAGTTCAGGGATGACTGCAGATCACTCAGCCAGCACCGACATCAGAGAGTGCATCCTCCTCTTTTTCTCCCTCTCATGCCCACTCAAACCCTGAACAGATGGAGCTCTTTTGCACAATATCAGATGGCACAGCCTTTTGGCTGGAGTGATGATCAGAAAACCCCGGTGCGGCAAATCCTTTTACCTCTTTGCCAAACGGATAATTCACAGGCATCATAAGTATGGTCAAAGTAACTATACTCCAACAAAAATAAATTAAAAAAAAGTATAGGCTATCACCAACGATCTCTTTAACTTATTCATGCTCCTGTTACTGTTGACACCTGAACAATGTGTCATCTGTGGATACAAAGAGATAAATTCCTTCTCATAGTCCAGTATGACCTTATCTCAACCAAAATAACAGGGAGGCCTGGCATGCTGCGATTCATGGGGTTGCAAAGAGTCGGACACGACTGAGAGACTGAACTGAACTGAATCTTACTATGGCAATTATTTTATGAGAGATATATATATATGTGTGTGTGTGCCTATCAAATCATCAGGTGATATACTCTAAACTTATACAATGTTACCTGCCAACTGTATCTCAACAAAGCTGGAAAAGTAAATAAATAACACACACACATACACAAGTGTTTGTATATGTGAACAAATAATAAGAAAAAGTCAAAATACCCAATTAATAAATGGACAAAATAATTTATCAGATTATTATCAAAAGAAGTTACTAACTGGTCAATAAGCATATGTAAAAAAAGTCAAACCATTATCATTATAGACATGAAAATCAAAACTATACTGAAGAATGAAAATACTATTGCAGAAGATTGGGAACAACTGAAATTATACATTGCGAATTGGCTAAAATACTTTAGAAAATGAATAGTTGGTGTATATTAAAATCAAACAGCTTCTTAACCAATGGCCTATTGATTCAATACTCCTATATTCCCAGGGGAAAAATTAGGGTGTAAGTCTACCAAAAGACATGTTCAAGAAGATTCATGGCAACTAGATTTATTACACCCCAAATCTGGAAACAACCCAAACACCCATCAACAGGAAGATGGGTAAATAAATTGTGTTTTAATCTCTCAGTGAAATGTTACCTACTCAGCAATAGAAAAAGACAAAGCCTTGACCCACTGGAATAGCATGGATAAATCTCACAGATGTAATGATGAAAGAAAAAAGATAGACAACAGCAAAGTATATATTGTTTGTTTCCAGTAATATGACATTTAAGAGTACAGAAGAAATTGATTGCGGGGATAGAAATAATAATATTTGTTGCCATTTGGCAGAGGGCAGTTTTTGACTGTGGAGCAGCACAGGTGGGCCTCGTAGGTGCTAGAGATGATCTTATTTTGACCCAGCTTGAGATGACACAATTGTACTGATAAGCACATATTCACTGAGCTGTATGCTTAAATTTGTGCAGTTTGTGTATCATACCTCAATGAAAATGACTAAATGTAACGAGATGACATTTTGGATTAGGTCAAACATGTAACGACCTGAATTGGTCCTCAGGGTATTCTTTATGATGTTCCAAAGCCCCCAGTCAGAACAGCCTAGGCAGAAGCATCAGTCTGCCCTTTTGCTCGGAATGGTATATAAATCAAGTGAGTATATACCATGCTAAAAACAATGACCAAGATAAAGAAGGATTTCTGTATTATTTTCCCTGAAAATGAGAGGACTGAACATTTTCTTTCAGCAGCAAGATAGACCTCAATCAATTACCATCAAAATACTCTATGATTTCAGGTCTTTTCCCAAGAAGCTGACTTCAAGTGGTCAAAAAAGTCTCTATAGATTTACAGTTGTGTCATTCAGGGCTACCAATTAGAGATGCTATAGAAGGATGATTTTAATATTACATGCAAGACCTAAATACCAAAAAAATAAACTTTTGTGAAATCAGAAACTAGCACTGGCTTGGGAGTCAGAGACCTGTAGTCTAAACTTCACTTTGACATTAAAACCAACTACATAATCTTCAAAGATTTATACCTTCTTTGAGCAATCTCACTCTCCTGAAAAATGCACACATATTTTTTCTTTTTCCTAAATGGCAGAATTAGTTTTACAGATTATTTTAATTTAAAAATGTGCATTAAGGTCTGTTCCTGTTGATGGTGAGAGGGCACAAGGGCTGAAGCACTGTCCTTCTGGCCCCCACTTCTGTCCTCCATGGTCCGCTGAGAGCCAAGGAAAATAGCTGGAAAACCGCTGGAAGCAGATAAAATCTAACTATGGCACTGGAAGATGAAAGGGAAATCTCAAAGGCATCACCCAGATATGCTTGCTTATCGCTTTGAATTTTAGTCAGTGATTCTGTTTTAGCCACTGTGCTTAGAAGAGGTAATATTATTCCTTTTCATGTTCATAGAGATCCTGGGTTGCAGTGTGCCTGCTACCTTAAGCCTCACAGGAGACACTGCACAGGAAGAGGGATCCTATAATGGAAGATGAAATAGATGTTAGAAGTCTTCCATTTTCCTACCCTTCTACTTTCTGGCACTCTCTTCTAGAACTTTCTGTGTCACCCTCTCATAGTACCCATGGCCCCTTAATCACAGCCTTCTTGATCAGTGTATATTCCCTCTCAAGGATTTAATTACTTTGGGCAAAAAGATCTTGCTAACAGTGTTAACTCTGATTCCAGGAATAAGAGGAAAAAAAATAGACTAGTAGAGTGGAAAGAATTCTGGAGGCAGCCATCTTTGATCTTGGCTTTGCTGTGTGGTCTTGGCAAAGATAATATATTTCTCTGAGCCACTTGCATCATTTGCAAAATGGCCATAATAAACTCCTTGTAGAATGCTGTATGGAGTAAAGTAAGTATCCATGAAGTGCTTAATATACTTGGCACCTAGCCTTTATTACAAAAAATGATGGCCATAATAGATTGAACTAACATAGACTAACTTGTGCAATTGGACCATTTTAAGTTTTCCATGGTCATTTTTTTATTAAATATATTAGAGAGGCTATCAGCCATCTGAGTCATGGTTTTCTGAAAGCATGATAGAATAATTTTTCTGGGGACTGGGAGTTTGCCAGTAGACCCCTTAATCTTAAGGGCATCTCAATCTTTGGGGTTGCTAGGGGAACACAACTCCTAAATGCGAGATTATCATCAGGCAGCATTACCAAAAGCTCCGATGAAAAACATGATTGTGGACATGAACTTGAAGGACACCGTGGACTTCTGTGATTCCTGTCAGTCATTTAATTTTGCCTCAGTTAAATAATCCTGTGAGCATGGAGGTGTACACTATATAATACGTAAGATTACTTATCCATTTTCACTTTGGTTTCTTTGCCTATTAAAAAGTAGGGGATGTTGGATTAAATAATGCCAAAGATTTTTTTTTTTATTCTAAACTTTAAGTTCATTGAAACAAAGGATGCTTCCATGTTTTAGAAAAACAATTCTTCAAGAACTCTGCTCTATCTGGAATTTTCTCATTTGAAATAGGCATCTGAATACGGCCTTAGGGAATGAAAGGCATGTAAGCTAAATGTAATGAATGCCTCAATAAATCAGTTCACTACTCAATAAATGTATTGTTGCCATCTAACATACAAATATAGCCTGTTTATCTAAATCACTTACCTAGAAAGTCATGACGCTTGATAAAGTTGGGGATGTAAAGATTGTTTCCAGAGGAAAAATGGATCTACAACTGGAAAATTAGAAGCTAATATTGGACACAGGACTGGAAAAGCTCAGTTTTCATTCCAATCCCAAAGAAAGGCAATGCAAAAGAATGTCCAAACTACTGCACTATTGCACTCATCTCACACACTGGCAAAGTCATGCTCAAAATTCTCCAAGCCAGGCTTCAACAGTACATGAATCATGAACTTCCAGATGTTCAAGCTGGTTTTAGAAAGGGCAGAGGAACCAGAGATCAAATCGCCAACATCTGTTGGATCACAGAAAAAGCAAGAGAGTTCCGGAAAAACATCTACTATTGGATTATTGACTATGTTAAAGCGTTTGACTGTGTGGATCACAGCAAACTGTGGAAAATTCTGAAAGAGATGGGAATACCAGACCACCTGACCTGCCTCCCAAGAAATCTGTATACAGGTCAAGAAGCAACAATTAGAATTGGACATGGAAAAACAGACTGGTTCCAAATCGGGAAAGGAGTACATCAAGGCTGTATATTGTTACACTACTTATTTAACTTATATGCAGAGTAGAGTACATCATGTGAAATGCTGGGCTGGTTGAAGAACAAGCTGAAATCAAGACTGCCAGGATAAATATCAATAACATCAGAAACGCAGATGACAGCACCCTTATGGCAGAAAACTTAGAAGAACTAAAGAGCCTCTTGATGGAAGTGAAAGAGCAGAGTGAAAAACATGGCTTAAAACTCAACATTCAGAAAACTAAGATCATGGCATCTGGTCCCATCACTTCATGGCAAATAGATAGGTAAACAATGGACACAGTGAGAGACTTTATTTTTCAGGGCTCCAAAATCACTGCAGATGGTCACTGCATTCATGAAATTCAAAGATGCTTGCTCCTTGGAAGAAAAACTATGAGCAATTTAGACAGCATATTAAAAAGCAGAGACATTACTTGGCCAACAAAAGTCCATCTAGTCAAAGCTATGGTTTTTCCAACAGTCATATATGGATGTGAAGGTTGAATTATAAAGAAAGCTGAGCACTAAAGAATTGATGCTCTTACACTGTCGTTTTGGAGAAAACTCTTGAGAGTTCCTTGGACTGAAAGGAGATCCAACCAGTCAATCCTAAAGGAAATCAGTCCTAAATATTCATTGGAAGTACTGATGCTAAAGCTGAAACTCCAATACTTTGGCCACTTGATGTGAAGAACTGACTTTGGAAAAGACCCTGGTACTAGGAAAGATTGAAGGTGGGAGGAGAAGGGGATGACAGAGGTTGAAATGTTTGGATGGCATCACTGACTCAATGGACATGAGTTTGATTAAGCTCAGGGAGTTAATGATGGACAGGGAAGCCTGGTATGCTGCAGTCCATGGGGTGGCAAAGAGTTGGACACAATTGAGAGACTGATCTGAACTGAATTGATTCTTGAAAGATGAGATAGTGAAACAGGCATATGGGGAAGTCAAAGACTCAAAGACAAAAACTTAAAAAAAAAAAAAAAAAGGAGCATCCAGGGCTACGGATTAAAAAAAGCCTACAGATAGATATGAGACAAAGTGGGTAACCTGTGAGAACTCAGGGACAGTATGGGCTATGTCAAAAGACATATGGATGAGAGGGAAGAAAACTAGGATCAGTAAGAACCTACTGACTACCAGGCGTTTTCACATGCTTGATACCAGAACAATCCAATTTTAGTAGGAGAAATCTACTAAATCAATAGGATCAATAGGATGATGTGACTTGCCTACAAGAATGCAGCTAGTAACTGGTTGGGCTAGAATTTTAACTCAGGCTTTTCTACCTATAAAATCCATAAATTGTCTTTGGTATGGTATGCCGGTATTTAGGTTCTGCTGTTTGAGCAAGCTCTGGGAGTTGGTGATGGACAGGGAAGCCTGGAGTGCTGCAGTCCATGGGGCTGCAAAGAGTCAGACAGGACTGAGCAACTGAACACAACCGAACTTCACTTTATTCATTCAACTGTACCAGGCAATGGGACTAGAGTGCCACCCAAGGCAGAAACTATCCCGACACTCCCAGAACTTACTGTCTGACAGAAAAGAAATCCGAAATTAAATAAGTAAATAAAAATCACTCTGATAAATTGTAATTTAATAAGTTTATAAGGTGTCAAGTATAATTTAATAAATATGTGCATAGAGAGTTTTGGAGAATGAAGGAAGCAAGTAAGATGCTGAGACAAAGCATAAAGTGTGTTTTGAACAGAACTTACTTTAGAAAGAGGAGCTGTATGCAGGGACCCCATTCCTGGGTACATATCCAGGCAAAACTATAATTCAAAAAGATACATGTACCCCAGTGTTCATGGGCTTTCCCAGTGGCTCAGCAGTAAGAATCCTGCAATGCAGAGATACAGGTTCAATCCCTGGGTCGGGAAGATCCCCTGGAGGAGGGCATGGCAACCCACTCCAGTATTCTTGCTGGAAAAATCCCATGGATAGAGGAGCTTGGCAAACTACAGTTCATGGGGTCACAAAGAGCTGGACATGACTGAAGCAACTGAGGAGCAGCAGCAGTGTTCAAATCAGTACTATTTACAGTAGCCAAAACATGGAAGCAACCGAAGTGTCCTTCAGCAGGCGAGAGGATAAAGAAGGTGTGGCGCATAGGTACGGTAGAATACTACTCAGCCATAAAAAGGATGAAAGCATGCCTTCTACAGCAACATGAATGGACCTAGAGATTATCATAATAAGTGACGAAAATCAGACATAAAAAGACAAATGATATCACTTATATATGGATTTTTTAAAGTTACAAATGAATTGATTTACAACACAGAAATAGATCCACAGATATAGAACAGAAACTTATGGTTACCAAAGAGGAAATGGCGGGGAGGGATAACTTAGGAATTTGGAATTAACATGTACACAATACTATATAAAAAATAGATAAAAACCAAGTGTCTACTCTAAACCACTACATAGCACTTGTTCTGTTGCTCCGTCATGTCCAAATCTTTCCCATGGACTGTAGCCTGCCAGGCTCCTCTGTCCATGGGATTTCCCAGGCATGAATACTGGAGCGGGTTGCTGTTTCCTTCTCCAGGGGATCTTCCCAACCGGGTGATCAAACCGAGGTCTCCTGCTTGGGAGATGGATTCTTTACCACTGAACCACCAGGGGCGCCCACTACATAGCAGTACTGTATTAAATATTTTATATTCAATATCTGTTAATAACCTATAAGGGAAAAGAATCTGGAAAAGAATATATAGATAGATACCTGAATCATCTAGGTGTGCAGCTGAAACTAACACGACATTATAAATAAACTATACCTTAATTTAAAAAAAAGAAAGAAGGCTCGTATGTGTCCTCTCGGTGGAGGTGAGATCAAAGTGGAAAGCTGAAGGATGAGGAAAAACCAGCCTTACAAAGAACAGGGAGAAGAACATAAACCTGATACTTTTTTTTTTTTTTGCTACAAAACAAGCAGGTAAGATCAGCTACATCAAGATTCTACAAAGCATTAGGATGTGGATAGCTTGAGGGCATTAAAAAAAAAAAGATCACATAAAACTGCACAGGTGTTCTAATAGTCAGTCAGTCAGTTCAGTTGCTCAATCATGTCCGACTCTTTGCGACCCCATGAATCGCAGCATGCCAGGCCTCCCTGTCCATCACCAACTCCCGGAGTTCACTCGGACTCACGTCCATTGAGTCCGTGATGCCACCCAGCCATCTCATCTTCTGTCGTCCCCTTCTCCTCCTGCTCCCAATCCCTCCCAGCATCAGAGTCTTTTCCAATGAGTCAGCTCTTCGCATGAGGTGGACAAAGTACTGGAGTGGTGCTAAATTGGTTCCTCCCTTCTTTTTTCTTTTCCTTTTGTTCTTACCTTCATTCATTCATTCACTCTTATTTTTATTCATTTTTTTTCTTTTTTAAAAAATTTCCATTTAGTTACTTAGTTGAAAAAAATTTTAATGGTTAATCTTTTATCTTATATTCAGGAGTGTGTTGGACAATAATCTCCCATGTGTTGTGTTAGTTGCTCAGGCATGTCCGACTGTAGCACCATGGACTGTTGCCCACCAGGCTCCCCTGTCCGTGGGGATTCTCCAGACAAGAATACTGTCATGGGTAGCTATTCCCTTCTCCAGGGGATCCTCCCAACCCAGGGATTGAACCTGGGTCTCCTGCATTGCAGGCAGATGCTTTACTGTCTGAAACATCCTCATGACCTACTTACAAAAAACAGGGTTGGATTGAGACTCAAATGTCATAATATTTATGTGGCAATTTAAGTGGTTAAGTATCCACACTGAAACATGTTGATGGTTCTAGAATCTGGATCAGAGCTGTGGGACTCAACCTTTGGTCCTGTTTTGTTGAACATTTTCATCTAAGATTTGCATAGAATCATATAAAATGTGATTATGGTTGGATGGGTAAACTACAGTTGTGACAGAAAAAAATGCAAATACTTTAAGTTGGTATATGCTATGTTGACCAAAATAATAAGAATAAAATGGAAAGTACGAGAATGCCTATATTCATTAAAATGACTGAGTTTACAAATGCAGATGTAGAGAGATTGGCTTGAGGGCAGTTCATGTGAGTGCTGAGAGTCGAAGTTGTCAGAAGCTTAAACAAGTCAACTGTGCTGGAAGATTCCTAAGTGAAACCTCCATGGGTAAGACTTCTATAACCTGCCCTGGTCAGAGCCCATTGTGCTCAGATCTGACCCCTCCCTTGAAGACCAATGTGAAAAAGTAGAATTGATCCAGAGAAGAGTTGCTTTGGCCTCAAGCCATTCAATTATATGAATGCCATTTCTGCTTAGTGCATATAAATATACCTCTGTTCCTTTCAGTTGTAATGTTTTGCCTCCTGAATTTTGTATGTTGGATCCCTTTTGGAATCTAGGTTTAAATGTAAAAGCAGCTTCCTTAGAGCACTTTGATTATCAAAAACGACCAGCCTCATTCCCTGCCCACCCCAGTCACCCCCTGTCACATTGCCCTACTTTATTTTCTTCATTTTGCATGTACCTCTTTGAAAGTATCATTTTATGTGTTTTGTTGTTGTCTAGTCACTAAGTCATGTCTAACTCTTCTCTGTCCCCATGGACAGTAGCCCTCCAGGCTCTTCAGTCCATGGGATTTCCCAGTCAAGAATACTGGAGTCTAGAAAGATGTTATGGGGAGGGAGGTGGGAGGAGGGTTCATGTTTGGGAATGCATGTAAAAACTAAAAAAAAATAAATAAATAAAAATAAATAAATGGCATTCTAACATGAAAAAAAAAAAAAAAAAAGAATACTGGAGTCTGTTGTGATTTCCTCCTCCAGGGGAATCTTCCCGACCCAGGTAGCTAGCCTGCGTCTCCTGCACTGCAGGCAGATTCTTTACCACTGAGCCACATCGGAAGCCTTTTTGTGTCTTTAGGTATCTAAATTCTAAGACATTCTAATTTTCCCTAGAAATGGGAGTATGAAAACAGGGCTTCATTCATCTTGACTTTCCCTAGGCTGCCAAACAGAAAGGCTCAAAATAAATTTGCTCGAAGGACTCCCCTGGTGGTCGAATAGTTAGGACTCCACTCTTGCAATGTAGGGGTCAAGTGTTCAGTCCCTGATAGGGGAGCTAAGATCCCACATGCTGCATGGCACAGCCAAAAAATACCAAAATTCGTTTGGAAAGGAATCATGTCAAGAAAAACAGAGGAAAACTGCTAAATTTAAACTGGAGTAAAGGACTAAATTTAAACTGGAGAAGGCAATGGCAACCCACTCCAGTATTCTTGCTTGGAAAATCCCATGGACAGAGGAGCTTGGCAGGCTATGGTCCTTGGGGTCGCAATAGTCGGAGATGACTTAGTGACTAAACTACTACAATAAAGGGCTATAGCAGAGCTGCCTGCAACTCTATGAAGCACCATCGAGGGAAATAGAGACCCATGGTGTAGAACTTACACCAGAGGCACATTTAGGACTAATAAGTAGAACTTTAGGGCTCAAAATTAGGAACAGCCTCCTGTTAGTCCGACCGATCCGGCAACATTATCAGCAGAATGAAGTTGTGAAAGAGTCCAATTGTATACAAACAACCAGAAATTGCCTAGCTGTGCATTGAAGAAATTGTACAGTCACACCTTGGATAAGTAGGAGGCTGAACTAAATGATGTCTAAAGCCATCTTTAGTTGAAAGCATTTATGTATCTGTAACATCTGTAAAGATCCAGAGAAACATTTGCTTTATTCTGTTATTGAACCAAGGAGGAATTCCAGCTGCAGTAAAGAGCTTAGAACAAAAGCTTAGAACTGAACTGAGCTCAATTCACTTAAGAGATTTATTTTTATTATTCTCTTATGTTACCAGTTTCACAAGCATAAAGGAGAAAAAAAACAAAAACAGGTTGGGGAGGGGAGTCTCATTTATGAGATGAGGATTCCAACATGCCGTTAAGCAAAGACCCTAATTATTAATTAATAAGACAATTTTCTTAAGACACGTTATTTACCAGATTGGTGGTGTTAATGAGGATGTTTTGCAGCTAATTTAATGCACAGCAATGAGCATTTTTTATCACAGAAAGGACAAAATTCCTCTATATAATCAAAGCTCTCGTTAGCAGCAAACTTCTGATAAGTAATTCCTCATGCCTAAATGGAAGACACGAACATTGCAAAGATCTCTCCCTGGGGAAGTTAAGGCTTTGCAGCATGCATTTAACATGAGATACTTCCTCAGAAATGCTCTGAGATCTCTACATTTCCATCTTCTACTGACTTCCAATGCGCACATAACAGTACTCACTCATCGGAGCCATCAACTGGACTGGCCCCAGTTACTATTTTGTTTGCATAGAAACCTGGGTTTCAGGTGCTGCCAAAGCACCCTCTATTGAATATTACTAAGTAACAATCTCTACCCATCCCTCCTATTCAACGTTAAAATCAGTTGGTGCGGGACCTCCCTGGTGGTCAAGTGGTTAAGAATATACCCATCAACGCAAGGGACACCAGTTTGACCCCTGGTCCAGGAAGATCCCACATGCCATGAGACAA
Source organism: Ovis aries (assembly GCF_016772045.2). Lineage (NCBI taxonomy): Eukaryota > Metazoa > Chordata > Mammalia > Artiodactyla > Bovidae > Ovis > Ovis aries. The sequence goes on from NC_056071.1 coordinate 17,478,052, forward strand.
CTAAGCCTGTGTGCCATAACTGCTGAGCGCTCACGTCCTAAAGCCCGTGCTCTGCAACAAAAGAAGTCACCGCGAGAAGCCTGCGCCCCACAACTAGCGAGTAGCCCCCCGCTTGCTGCAGCTAGAGAAAACCCGGAAGCCCATGTGCAGCAATGAGCACCCAGCACAGCCAAAAATAGATAATTAAGTCAAGGGTGCCATCATTCTCACCCGAGACTTTCACAATATCAGGGTCTACCCCAAGGTATCAATTTCCATGCTTCTCCATTCCCAGCAAGTTGACAGAATGAGAGTGCCAGAGTTAGTCGCTCAGTTGTGTCCAACTCTTTGTAGCCCCATGGATGGTAGCCCGCCAGGCTCCTCTGTCCCTGGGGATTCTCCAGGCAAGAATACTGGAGTGGGTTGCCATTCCCTTCTTCAGGGGTCTTCCCAACTCAGGGATCGAACCCGGGTCTCCTGTATTGCAGGCAAATTCTTTACTGTCTGGGCCACCATCAGTCTCTCAGCTAATACCAGAAATATCTAACCCAGGAGGCTCCAAAACCTCAACCACCTGGTCTGGTCACTGTAATCCCATCAGCTGTGACAAGCTCAGGAACATGAGGTGTTGAATCAGTACACTGGAAGGCTAATTCGAGTTTCTCTGCTCATCTCTTCTGTTTACCTTCTTTTGGCACACATAGGTAGACTTCCTCTAAAACATTTCTGCTTGGACACTCAGTTGTGTCCAACTCTTTGTGAGATTGTAGCCCACCAGGCTCCTCTGTCCATGGGATTCTCCAGGCAAGAATGCTAGTGCTAGTGTTAAGTTGCTCAGTTGTGTCTGACTCTTTGTGACCCTTTGGACTACGGCCTGCCAGGCCCCTCTGTCCATGGAATTTTCCAGGCAAGAACACTGGAGTCAGGTGTCATCTCCTCCAGGGAATTTTCCCGATCTAGGGATTGAATTGCTGTCTCTTGCATCTCCTGCATTGGCAGGTGGATTCTTTACCACTAGTGCCATCTGGGAAGCCCTGGGCATAAGAAGTAGAAATTATCAAAATATTAGAATAAACTTATTCTCTGTGAACATCACTTTAGATGGTAGAGATGAGGAATAGTGTATCATGTAGACAGTGAGCTAGAAAGTCATAGAGATTAATTTTCAAATTCTAGCTGTGCTCTTTACCTATTGTGAGAACTGGACAAGTTGCTTCGTTTCATGAAGCGTCAATGTCCTTACCTACAAAAACAGAATAATGCTAGGGCTTCCCTGTGGCTGAGCAGTAAAGAATCTACCCACAATGTAGGAGACTTGCAGGAGACGCGCGTTTGATCTGTAGCTAGACCAGGATGTCTAGCTCTAGGTGAGTGATCACACCATTACTTCATGGCAAATAAATGTAAAATTCTCTGGAGTAGGAAATGGCAACCCACTCCAGTATTCTTGGCTGGAGAACCCCATGGACAGAGGAGCCTGGTGCGGCTGCAGCCCATGGAGTTGCAAAGAGTCAGGTACAACTGAGCGATTTAACAACAACTGCCTGGGGCAGTGGTTGAGAATAGGACACGAGTTCATCAACAGGACGCACTGAGTAAAGGGCAAGTACACAGGAAGTGCTATTTTTATAACAAATAATACTATTAACTCTGCTACCAGCAGTGTGGAAAGGCTGGTGTCTATTTCTAATGTTGCATGTTGGGGTTGCTGTAATACAGAGACTCTGTGACAGTATCTGTGCCCCTTTCCGTTGTAATGTCACTGGCACAGTTATTTTTTTTTTTTAATTGTCTTACCTGGACCACTGCCTTCTAATGTGGCTTCCACTTTCAATCTCTTACAGTTTATTTATGTATCTTTAAGATTTTTTTTAATGTGGGCCATTTTTAAAGTCTTTATTAAATTTATTACAATATTGCTTCTGTTTTATGGTTTTATCTTTGTCCACACACCATGTGAGATCTTAGCTCCCCATTGATGGATTCAACCCACAGCCGCTGCATTGGGAAGGTGAAGTCTTAACCACTGGATTGCAAGGAAAGTCCCTCTCTTCCTATTTATCATCCAATTCATTCTTTTCAACACTGCTGCAATTATTTCCTTACAGATGTTTCTGATTATTTACTTAACACTTGTGTCTAGGATATCTTCTAAGGTCTTATCTAATAACATTGGATGCCCTTAGTATAACACGTGGGGCCCTCTAAATTCTAGACCGGGATGTCTAGCTCTAGGTGAGCGATCATACCATTACTTCGTGGCAAATGAATGGCGAAAAGGTGGAAACAGTGACAGATTTTATTTTCTTGAACTCCGAAATCACTGAGAATGGTGACTGCTGCTGGGAAAGTAAAAGGTGCCTGCCCACTGGAAGAAAAGCTATGACAAACCTAGACAGCTTAGTTAAAAGCAGAGACAGAACTTTGCCGACAAAGGGCCATATAGTCAAAGCTATGGTTTTAAACCAAAATGACTCCTAACTCACAACTTCCATCAAAAGTCTAAACAATCAATATCCAGATGCAACCTAGTTGGTGGTAAAGATAAGAAGCCATGGAGACAAGGAAGGTTATTCCTTAGGGCTGAAAGTTTTGTTCTCCTTTTTCCTTTGTAGACTAGGACAATGAGTAAAGAAGAAAGCAGTACATCTATCATCAATAGAGCTTCACTTAATTTTTTTTACTGCATTAAAAAAAAGAGATTCATAACACTGATACACATTTATATGTCTTAAATATTTGATATGACGAATTGGCCATGTTTGGTTGGCCAAAACGTTTGCTCTTTTCTTTAAGATCATGTGGAAAAACTCAAGCGAAATTTTTGGCCACCCCAATACTACGCCATTCAAAAGCAGGCTATATCTAGAATATATTAGTACATTGTTTTTAGAAAGGTTTTGAAATTTGGTAAATATGACAAAGTTTATATTCTCCCTCAAAGCTGATATATTTTTCATACAACTACCTATGTCCCCCTTCATGTATCACAGATTGTCGTAGCAAAGAGGCTTGTATAACTCAATGAAGTTATGAGCCATGCCGTGCAGGGTCCCCTAAGACGGATAGGTCATAGTGAACAGTTCTGACAAAATGCTCACAAACCTAGACAATGGATTAAAAAGCAGAAATATCACTTCGCTGGCAAAGGTCTATAAAGTCAAAGCTATGATTTTTCTAGTAGTCATGTATGGATGTGAGAGTTGGGCCATAAACAAGGCTGAGTACTGAAGAATTGATGCTTTTAACTTTGGTGCTGGAGAAGACTCTTGAGAGTCCCTTGGACTGCAAAGAGATCAAAGCAGTCAATATTTAAAGAAATCCACCCTGGATATTCATTGGAAGGACTGATGCTGAAACTGAAACTCTATTACTTTGGCCACCTGATTCAAAGAACCACCTCGCAAGAAAAGGCCCTGATGCTTGGAAAGATTAAAGGCAGAAGGAAAGGGGTGGCAGAAGATGAGATGGTTGGATAGTATCACTGGCTCAATGGACATGAGTACAGAAAACCATGAGAGATAGTGAAGAACAGAGGAGCCTGGTGTGCTGCAGTCCATGATGTTGCAAAGAGTCAGACACAATTTTAGGGGTGAACAGCAACAACAAACTTACTATGCCACAAAGTCCCTCATTTCTTGGTGATCACAGAGAGTACTTGGAAGTGACTATAGGTTATGTTGAAGTATTTTAAAAGATGACCTGTAATAATGATGTCTTAAGTATTGGGCAGAGATTGTCCTCAATGTCAGGATAAACCCTGCTCAGTTGCTTCAGTCGTGTCCAACTCTGTGTGACCCCAGAGATGGCAGCCCAACAGGCTGCACCGTCCCTGGGATTCTCCAGGCAAGAACACTGGAGTGGGTTGCCATTTCCTTCTCTAATGCATGAAAGTGAAAAGTGAAAGGGAAGTCGCTCAGTCGTGTCAGACTCTTCATGACCCCATGGACTGCAGCCCACCAGGCTCCTCCGTCCATGGGATTTTCCAGGCAAGAGTACTGGAGTGGGGTGCCATTGCCTTCTCCGAGGATAAACCCTAGTGTTGGGTTAAGAAGCACCCCCTTCCTTACTTCCTGCGACACAGTTCTAACAAACAACAAAGCTAAGCCTTGCTTGAATCTCAGAAGATAAGGAACTAGAAGACTTATGTAGAGAGAGTCTCTTGACCATGAGTCTTTGATCATGTCTTCAATTTGATCCAGCATATCTCTATTGAGAACTTCCTGTGTACTCAATATTATATAAAGCACAACTACCCTGGACAGGACTTCAAGAAAGTGTCATTTTGTTAGGCTCATTAAAGCCTTCAACACCACCCCAGCTTTGCGTAAGAACAAGATGCTATATTCCATCACTAAAATCATCTCTATGAGGAAGCATGGTATTTTCCAGAATCCAACAGGTTGTCCCCCACCCCCATGAAATTATTTCAATTACACCCTGAGGGCCCATGTCTTCTCTCTTCTCCGAATAGACAGTGGATAGTGACTCACTCTGGAAACACTGACCAATAGTCTCTAAATGGCTTTAGATAAGAAGATTCTGACCTCCATTTGCAGAGACTGATAAATGGCAGGGCCAGGAAAGGAGAAGTGTAGAATCCGAGGGATGGAAAAGACAAGGGTGTAAGGATAAGATAAAAATAATCTTTGAGAAAAAAGATCACTAGGACCAGGAAGCTGCTTCACTGCTGATGAGTCCTCCGAATGGCCTCCTAACCAACAGCTATCAGTCAATTACTCATAAAATGTACACTTTAAAATGATATTCATCTGTGTCTCCAACTGTTAACCCCAACCAACAGTTCTTCCATGAATAATCCAAAATATGATGGTCTGGAAAAATGTAAATCCCCACCACCACCATTCATACAGAAAAACCAAGAGGGTCTTGAATGTCTTCTTTCAAGATGGTGATGAAACAGGAGGAGGGGGGCTGGGCACAACCTTTGAAAGAATAGAATAGCCTGAGGACACGACATAATTCGATTAGAAACAAGCAGATCCAAGATGGCAGATGAGTTGCCTTCCACTGGACCTTGAACCCCAGTAATGTTTATCATAACACATCAGCATGCCAAGTGACACAGCCAGTAGTGCTATGACTGTTTCAAGGCTGACTATCAAAGCCCAAAATGTGGGCAGTGGCCCAATTCCCAGAAATATCTGATCCTTCCCCGAAATAGTATAATTGTCCCACTCATTAGCTTATGAAACTAGCCAGCCCATAAAAACCAACTACATCATATTTTGAGGCGATTCTCACCTTCTGAGATGGTGCAACTCTGTGGAGGGAGTTTCTCTCTAAATAAATCCACTTCTTACCTGTTACTTTGTCTCTCACTGAATTCTTTCTGCGATGAGACATCAAGACCTGAGTTTCATTAAGTCTTGAAACCAGGGTGTGGTCTCAGCCAAAAGACCATGAGTTTTGGCCAGGTTTGAGTCCTGGCCTCAAGTTCCAATCTGGGTTTTGACTGGTTTCAAGTCCCAGCTGTGCAGGTTCAAGTCCCAATTTGAATTACAGGGTACCAGTAACACTAACAAAAAGCCCATATCTTTCTTCTGAATCAAGGTGGGACTAGATATAATTAGCCTATTTTTTTTTTTCGGCTGTAAAGAGTTTGGATAAAGAGATCATCAAACTAAGAGTAAGTTCAACATCATAGTTACCATGATGGTGTATGATATCAGTCAGTGTCATGGGAAAATATTAATTGAAATGAACTAATCCACTCAGTACTGAGTGCAGAACAATCTTGGGTGTCAAGCTGGTGAAGGAAGTTCCACTTCCTGTTTGCCTCTCAGATCCAGGTAACCAAGTCTACTAGAGGCCTGGTGAGGGGCTGCTTCTTTCCAACTAACCAAGTTATGAAAAATATCCTCCCTGGGACTTAATTGGAAACAAACTAAAAATCAGATCCATCCTCTTTAACTGAATGGAATCTGAGCCTTCAGAATTGGGTTTACACCTAAGCTGAAGGTACGATTGTAAGTGATCTTCTACACTATGGCAAGTGTGTAGGAGTTGGGGAGGGGGGGCGGTGGGTGCTGTATGAAGATTCAAGAGGAGAGAGAAGAGATGATACAAAGTGATACTCTGTGGATGGGTCTTCACAGTCAGTCTACCTGCATCATTGTCTAAAGGCTTCACGCCCTTTCACCTTTCACCAAGCAAGCCACTCACCTGCTGGTCATGTGAGGCCATAGACAGGAGAGGTTTCTTCTACTCACTAGACATGTAAACAAATTGATATAACCAGAGGATAAATCAAGATACACTACAATCTCTTTTCCAAAGCAAGCTAGTGGCAATGCTTCATTCTGGATCACTTCCTGAAAATGATGTCACCAAGAAGGGCTAAATAGCAGGTCCATGGGTCAAGGACAAATACATAATGGAAATTAGAATGGGAAAAGTCCCAAGGAAGATAACTGTCAGCCTCTTGACCCCAAAGAAATGAAGTTGTACTCTACCCAGATGAAGTCCAGAAAGGTTAAGTGGGTTGGCCAAGGTCACAAGATTAGTATGTGGTAGGAAGTTGAATGGTGAGCAAATCTCATCTCTATCTCCTGCCTCTTCTTAAGCTCTCTTTTGACCATTAAAAAAAAGGAAAAAAAAAAAAAAAAGGACAGAAATCAATAGTTCTAACTAGTGTGTTTTTCTCCCAGCTGCTCAAAGTGAATGAGCTGAATGTATACATGTGTCCCCTCTTTGAGCCTCCCTCCCACACCCCCATATCCCACCTGCTATGTCATCACAGAGCACAGAGTTGAGCTCTCTGTGCCACGCAGCAGCTTCCAGCTATCCGTGTATTTCACATACGCTCCCGCATGCATGTCTGTGCTACTTTCCCAGTTTGCCCCGCACTCCCCTGCCCTCCCACCTGTGTCCATATGTCCACTATGTCTGCAGCTATTCCTGCCCTGCAAATAGGTTCATCTGTACCATATTTTCTAGATTCCACATATGAAGTAAGTCAGAAAGAGAAAAACGTGTCATATATTAACATATATGTGTGGAATCTAGAAAGTGTGCGTGTGTGTTTAGTCCTGTCCAACTCTTTGTGACCTCATGGACTGTAGCCCACCCCACTCCTCTGTCCATGGGATTTCCCAAACAAGAATGCTGGAGTGGGTTGCCATTCTCTTCGCAGGGGAATCTTCCCTACCCAGGGCTTGAATCTGAATCTCCTGTGTCTTCTGCATTGGGAGGCAGATTCTTTACCGCTGAGCCACCTAGGGAGCCCAAAAAATGGTACAGAAGGCTTAATCGGTGCTCTGAGGTGACAAGCTCCTATTCCTAGAGTATCAGTGCAGTAATAAGTAGCTAGCTGCCTACAGGATGAATTTTTAGAAAAAAAGAGATAAAATAAGTTTATGTCTTAGAATGGTCTATGAAAGCAGTCACACAAAAGTCTGGTTTCTCAATAGAATTTTATCCTTGAGCTTTGAGAGAAACATCATATTTTAGCAGCAATATTACAAGTAAGAGCAGTGAGTCAGAGAGCTGATGATGATGGTCACAGAGCAAAGGGATACATTTTCCAGTCATGAAGAAAGACAGAGTCTATGTTGATTGGTCCAATTTCCTTTTCTAAGAGTAGCCCAGATGGAGTTGGGGTGCTGGTGTTCTCCACTTAATTGTCACTGAGGCTATACTTAAATGCAAATTACCACTGGTGGAATAATAATAAAACATTCTTACATTCATTATAGTGTTGTAGAATTTCTTAAAATTTTCCATTAGAATCATACAAAACTAATGAAGTCGGGCAAACACAAACTAATCAATTTTATTAGCAAATGTGTCCCAAGTCTCATAATTAACTTTGCAATACACTGAACAACTGTTTATTGAGTACCTACTATGTGTCAGTCACTGTAACAGCTGGTGGGAATCTATCAGCTGAAAGAAGACAGCGAAGTCCCCTCCCTCTGATTAGGCTCCAGTTTCAGAAGCAGACAGATGAACAGATGCTCATCTGACAAATTAATGGATATATGGTAAATGATGTTAGATGGTTAAAATAAGGCTGCTGCTGATGCTGCTAAGTCACTTTAGTCATGTCCGACTCTGTGTGACCCCATAGAAGGCAGCCCACCAGGCTCCCTCGTCCCTGGGATTCTCCAGGCAAGAACACTGGAGTGGGTTGCCATTTCCTTCTCCAATGCATGAAAGTGAAAAGTGAAAGGGAAGTCGCTCAGTTGTGTCAGACTCTTTGCCACCCCACGGACTGCAGCCTCCCAGGCTCCTCCGTCCATGGGATTTGCCAGGCAAGAGTACTGGAGTGGGGTGCCATCGCCTTCTCTGTAAAATAAGGCAAGAGGATAAAAAGTAATAGTGGAATACTCTTGTAAGGTAGTATAACAAGAGGTCTCCATCTCTGAAAAGGTAATACTTGAGTAGAGATGGGCAGCTCTCAAGGAGGGGATTGACCTTGGCATATGTATGGGGAGATTCAAATGACCCAAACAGGGATGAGCATGTTTGGCCACACAGGGAGTGAAGGGAAAGAAGAACATATGAGTCAGAAAGTGTGGCTTTGGGGAGATTACACAGGATCGTGGAGGCATGGACAATATCTGGACATAATGAGTGTGTTGGAAGCCACGCAGGATGGTGAGCAAGGGAGGGACTTTGACTTCAGTCCTGAGAATAGCTAAAAGGTGGGATAAGATCAGAGATATGATTCGAATTCCGGACATCTTTTCCTATACTTCTGTGAAGCAGAAAATCCCAGGATATCTAAATTCAGCTTCCAGTGTTACATAGTTCTTTAGGTCCCTAAAGCTGACTTCTTATATCCTGTCCTTCCCTCCTTGCTCAGGCAGATGAGGTGAGCTCTCAAGATGAATTCTGGGTTGTCCAAACCAGATGGGATCCTGTCTTGTCTGTTTTCCCCATCAAAGACTTACACAGATGTGGTGAAGTACAAAGAACATTCAGTTAGGACAGGAGATATCAATGTATGTCACTGAAGTTACTAAAACCTCTTAAAATAGATGAGCTATTTCTGTCTTTCTAAAATGGAACTTCTCGCAGCAGTGGAGCTAGATGGCCTGGGATGGTCTTTTCACTTCCCTGTTATTCCATTGGTTTCTTTGCCACTGTTACTGACATCACTAACTGAGAACACCAGGCGCAATGTCTCACACTCTGCAAATGTTAAATTAAGACACATGAAAGCCACAATTTGGGAGAAAATGTTTGCAAAAGACACATCTGGTAAAGTGCTTTTACCCGAAATATACAAAGAACACTGAAAAATCAACAAGCAGAAAACAACCAACTGTATTTAAAAAATGGACCAGAGATCTTAACAGACCACTCACTAAAGAAGATACAGATGCCACATGAGCATATGCTTTATATAAAATACGTTCCGCCTCATATGTCATTGGGGAAATGCAAACCGTAATAAAAGGAGACCACTTCACACCCATTAGAATGGCCAAAATCCAGAACACCTCACCAAATGCTGGTGAGGTTGTGGATCAACAGGAATTTTCATATACTGTTGGTGGGAATTTAAAATGGTACAGTCACTTTGGCAGTTTATTTGGTAATTTCTAACAAAATTAGTACTCTCACCAAGTGATTCCTCAATTGTGCCCCTGCATGTTTACCCCAAAGAGTTAAAATGTATGTCCACAGAAGAACCTGCACAACAATGTTTATAGCAGCTTAATAAGTAATTGCCTAAATTCAGAAGCCATCCAGATGCCCTTCAATAGGTGAGAGGATGAATAAACCCTGGTACATCCAGACAATGAAATATTACTCAGCACTAAACAGAAATGAATCATCATGTCATGCAAGGGCATGGAAAAAATTTTAATGCATATTGATAAGTGAAAGAAGTCAGTCTGAGAAGGCCATATACTGTACAATTTCAACAATATGACATTCCAAAAAAGAATGAATATGGGGAAAAAAAATCAGTGGTTGCAAGGGGTAAAGGGGAAGTGAAGGATGAGTAAGTGGAGCATAGAGGATTTTTAGGGAAGTGAAACTACTCGATATGATATTATTAATGATGGGTACATGACATCATCCTGGAAGAGGGCACGGCCACCCACTCCAGTATTTATGCCTGGAGAATCCCATGGACAGAGGAGCCCGGTGGGCTACAGTCCATGGGGTCACAGTGTCAGACATGAAGTAACTTAGCATGCACGCACATGACGTTATCGACTTCCCAGGTGGCGCTGTTTTTGTTGTTAATTTACTAAGTCCTGTCCGACTCTGTGATCCATGCAGTGCAGCACATCAAGCTTTCCTGTTCTGTACTATCTCCCGGAATTTGCCCAAACTCATGTTCATTGCATCGATGATGCCATCCAACCATCTCATCCTCTGTCGTCCCCTTCTCCTGCCTTCAATCTTTCCCAGCATCAGTGTCTTTTCCAATAAGTCAGCTCTTCACATCAGGTGGCCAAAGTATTGGAGCTTCAGCTTCTGCAGCAGTACTTCCAATGAATATTCAGGACTGATTTCCTTTAGGATTGACTGGTTTGATCTCCTAAGAGTCTTCACTACCACAATTCGAAAGCATCAATTTTTTGGCACTCAGACTTCTTTGTGGTCCAACTCTCACATTAATACAAAGCTGTTGGAAAAACCATAGCTTTGATTATATGGACTTTGCTGGCAAAGTGATGCCTCTGCTTTTTAATACACTGTTATAATGTGTCATGGCTTTTCTTTCAAGGAGAAAGAGTCTTTTAATTTTGTGGCTACGGTCAACATCACTGTCTGCAGTGATTTTGGAGCCCAAGGAAATAAAATCTGCCACTATTTCCACTTCATATGTGGCACTAGTGATAAAGAATCCACCTGCCTGTGCAGGAGACATGGGTTCAATCCCTGGGTCAAGAAGATCCCCTGGTGTAGGAAAGGATGACCTACTCCAGTATTCTTGCCTGGAAAATTCCATGGAGAGTGAAGCCTGGTGGGCTACAGTCCAAAGAGTCACAAAAAATTGGACTTGGCTAACCACACACACACACACACACACACACGGCATTATTAATTTGACCACACTCATAGAAGATTCAACACCTAGAGTGAACCCTAATGTAAACCGTGAACTTTGGGTTATTATGATGTGTCAAAGTAGGTGCATCAGTTGTAAAACAGGCATCCATCTGGTAGAGGATGTTGATCTTGGGGGAAGCCATGTGTGTGGGAGTGTAGAGGGGATTTGAGAAATCTGTACTCTTCCTTCAATTTTTCTGTGAACCTAAAACTGCTCTAAAAAGTGAAGTCTATTAAAAAAAAAGAAAAAGAAAAACCAGAAATGCCATTAGAAAAAGAATAGCCTTAATGTACCCGCTTATTCATTCACCATTTTCTCCTGAGTATTATTAAGCACCCACCAAGTCATACGCCATGATGTAAGCAGAGAGGTTGTAGCAGTGAGCAATGCAGATAGGAACCCTCCCCTGTGAAGGAAAAAGAAATAGTGAACAAGTGAAAAAATACCAGGGCTTCCCTGGTGACTCAGACAGTAAAGAATCCTCCTGCAATGCAGGAGACCTGGGTTTGATCCCTGGTTGGAAACATTCCCTGGAGAAGGGAATGGCAACCCATTCCAGTATTCTTGCCTAGAGAATTCCATGGACAGAGAAGCCTGGAGGGCTTCTACAGTCCATGTAGTCACAAAGATTAGGCATGACTGAATGGCTAACACTTTCACTTTATTTTCACACAAAAATTAACATCATTTCAAATGCTATTAAGAAAAACAGTGAATCGGGCAATGAGACCATAAAGTATTGTCAGGAGCACAAGGTGAAGGAGGCATTAGGATAGGTTAGGCTCAAACTGGAATACCAGGAAGAAAGTGGCGTTGCAAAGACCTGCCATGATTAGTATGGTTGCCCCAAGTGACCACGCTCAGAGCCCCAGCAGTTCATTATCCCAGAGATGAGACTGCTGTGCACAGACATATACAGGCTAATGGGACCCACGGTGGCAAGTGAATAACAAAAGCGCTCAGGTAGTCCCCTTTTAAGCAAGGCAAGGAGGGAAGTACAGTTTGTGGAAGTCAGCTTTAGGATGGAAATCTCTGAATTGCCCTGACAGCTGCCAGCCTCTGGAGAGTCTGGAAGGTCCTTCAGTGATGCCTTGGACTGCCCTTCTCGGCACTCCCAGCTCCCAACCCCAGACCCCTCCAGCCTCCTGGCTCTCTGCTCTTCCAGGACCAGAGACCAGCTCTGGGAAACTCCACAATTAATTGTCACTCTCCCATAATAAAGCACCAAATGGGGACTGTGGTGGAGGGTGGGTCCAATTCTGATACAAGGGGAGAGTTCTTAGGCTCTCTCAGGACCCACAAGCCTTGAATCCTCTCCGATAAGAAAGTGAAAGAGACAGGAGAAATATTGCATCACACTTCGGTATTCCTGCTTGGGAAATCCCATGGCCAGAGAAGCCTGGCGGCTACAGTCCATGAGGTTGCAAAGAGTCGGACATGACTGAGTAACTTAGATTCCCTTACATTCGGAATCAAAAAAGAAATTATACAAATGAATTTATTATTTACCAAACAAAAAGAGACGATTTAGAGAACACACTTATGGTTACGAAGGTGGAAAGATGGGGGGATAGTTAAGGAGTTTGAGATGGACATGTACACAGTGCTAAGTTTAAAATGGATAAATGGACAGGACTTGCTGTCTAGCACAGGGGACTCTGCTCAATGTTATGTGGCAGCCTGGATGGGAGGGGAGTTTGGGGGAGAATGGATACATGTACATGCATGCCTGAGTCCCTTCTCTGTTCACCTGAAGTTATCACAACATTGTTAACTGGCTATACTCCAATTAAAAAAAAAATTTAAAAAAGAAAGAGCAAAAAAGGTATCAATGTCTCCTGTATTCAAGATTGTAGGCAAAGGACCTTTCCCACGTGGACTTTATTTTCAAGTAACAGAAGTTTATCCCTTTGCCAAATTAAAAGACACAAGAACAGCAAAAGACACGCTAATCCTGTTTGCTTATGTCCTGCCAGGCATTAAAAATAAGGATTTGTAGTGGATTAGTCTCAACAATGCAGGACTGAAATGTTTCTATGTTGGGTGGCAGTTCCTACCTGCTTTTGCTAATGTTCTCAGGTCCTTAGTGAATTTATGTTACATTGTCTTTAATGACTCAAGATCATTTTTTAGATCTGAAGACCTACCAAGTTTCACAAAATGGTACCAGGTTACCAAGTATTTCAAGAGTAACTATCTGACTTTTCTTTTGTCTTGATTTCCAATTTTTTTTTCATTCTCTTCCTTGCTTTCTCCTTTCCACCTATTATTTGTCATTGTTATCACAAAGTAATTATAATAGTATAATCCTTATTTTGCACGTCCATCCTCCATGAACCCCCTCTGGATTTGCTCTAGGTGTGGCAACTGATTAGAATTGGGTGCAAAATTAACATAGTTCAATTATGAGTGATGGCTTAAGAGCATTTCTATGAATAAGATGTTCATAATTTTGCATATGGACACTGACATATGGTTTGGCTGGTTTTTACTTTTGTGCTAGAAGCTGGCAGTATCCCAAATAAGTGAGGTTGAGAGAAAAAGTTATCTGCCTAGCATGTGAGATCATCATATTAAAATGATGATTATTATTTTAATAACCTCTTATAGAGTCCTACATAAAAATCTTTTGTACTGGACTAGTGTGTGTATCACATTGATTCAAGCAGGTACCATCATTATCATGGAAAGAACACTAAACTTCAAGTCATAAAAACCAGTCCTAAGTCATTACTTTGATACTAAATACTTGCTTGATGCTGTGAAAGTTACCTAACGGCCCAGTAAGAGCAACAATAAAATGGGTCAGATCATAATGATTGATTGGCCTCACAAAGTTGCTTCAGAATGAACTGAGGGCATGAGTATGGAAAATTCTTTGGAAAAAAAAGAAAAAGGTACTATATGCATGAGTGTGTGCTTGCTCTTAATTACTTGTCAGCCTCTATCCTCATTTCTCCCACGGTAATGACTAACAGAAACTAGAATATTAAGGAAGAACAGAACCAAGTCAAAAACAGAAATCCAAAGCAGTCAAATCAACAACAGCAAAAACAACTAGAAATAATCAGGGGGGAAAAAAAGCTCACTTGTAAACAAAATGATTATTTGATTGTAAATGAGTCACATAGAACTTGGCATAATTATGCCACTTTTTTCCGGAAATTTTTAGATAATTTCAATTCTATTTAAAATGCTACTGATTAGCAGACTGGACTGGAAGTCAGAATACTGGTCTTTCCATAGGCTTTAATAGAAAATAATTGTGCATCCTTGGGTAGATCGCTTCCCCTGTGTGGCCCCGATTTTTCCAGAGAATGAAGGTGCTGCAACGCCATCCTTTAAACTCTCCCAGTCTTGCTACTTCCAGGATGTAAAATAAGAGGACAGGCAAGTCCCTCTTGGTCTAGGATGTGAGTCTTCTGTTTCAGGAGTCTCTGGGAACTCTGAGCATCAAAGCAGAGCATAACGTCCTCACCTCTTTGCATTGAAAGAAGACCCATCACCCACAGGTCATGAGCTGCTGGAGAGCAGGCACTGAGTTCTGGGCTGTTCAAAGCAGCAGTGTTTTGATCCTTCTCATCAGTAGTCATCATTAACCGTTGCAACAACACTTTTTATATCTCTTCCTTCTCTAATTCTCTGGAGGTCATCGGTCAGGTAACACCACAGCAATTAAAGAGTAGGAAGAGTTTGGCTTAGTGTACTCTTTGGTTGGGCATCCAGAATGGTGGGCATAGGTGTACCCCTGTGCATGAGGGAGTCACTCCTGTGGTATGATCACTCTTTTGGTAATAATGGTCGTGGACAGAGGAAGAACCCCAAATAGCTTCAAAGTCAGACCATGTGGGAGTTGCTTTCACTAGGTCCCTAGCTCTTTTCCTTTTGATATCAGGCTGTGTGCGTGTGTGTGTGTGTGTGTGTGTGTATTTAATTGCACATGATAAAAACATACTCAAGATTAATGTATTGAGTGATTTAATTTTTACAGATGGTAAAACTAGCAGCACTTAACTTGGGAACTAACATCAAGGGGTTGTCCTGCCAGCAGGTGCTTAGCAATTTAAAGGCTGTTCTGGTCCTGTTACTTGATCTCCAAATCTGATCTCCAATTCAGATAGAGATCTCAGATGCCCTTGGTTATATAAAGCCCAATCTCCTTTCCCAGAAAGAGGGTTTTCATCAAACCTGTAGGCTGAAGGGTTCCAGAGTAAGTGCACAGCCACAAAGAAAGCTACGCCTTTCAAAGGTCAAGATAATAAGATCAGCTGAGAAGCCATCACCATCCTGAATCGCTGTGTCTTGGGTGACCCGTGGTCACTCAGGTTGCTGCAGATACTAGCTATTTCGGTGTTAATTCAGAGACATGGATGCACAGAGTGTCGGAATCCCAGGATCAACGTTCCATGGTTGTTGGCAACATTAATTGATCTCAAACAGGTAATTTAATGTAGTCCTCTGGGTCCTAATGTCCCTATCTGTACCATAGGGCCATTGTTTCAGGAAAGCAGGAATTCGCTTTTGCTGCCAGGCCAGGCTCTGACACCATGTCAGACATTGCTACTGGATACCAGTGCTCTTTCACACCTGACATTCTTTCTCAAAACAGTGCTCTAAGAAATCACTCACTAGTCAAAACAAAAAAGACATGTAAGAAGCAACATTTTGAAATCTGTGATCTAGCATTGGAGTGCCAGGAAATCCACTCTACAGGAAAACTGGGCAGGGGAAGGCTGATTGGTAACACTTTCCAGTTTCCATGGTATAACAATGCCCACTTCAGCCATCTTAAGCTAACAATGAAGCATCAAGTGGCCTGCAAAATTTCTAGGCGTTTTACAGTCAGCTCTTGCAAATGGCTCAAAATCAGCTCCAGCATATTTCTGTCAGTGACCATCTGGCTGACTTCCTCTGGGATTGACTGGTTTGGTCCTTGCAGTCCAAGGGACCCTCAAGAGTCTTCTCCAGCAGAACAGTTTGAAAGCATCACTTCTTCAGCACTCAGCCTTCTATATTAGACATCGCAATTAACAGCAGGCTCAACATACCTTGTAAATATCAGGAAGACTTCTTGTCTCATCCCTGTTTTACTTAGATAAGGCCAGGTAACTAATTCTGGCAGGTGTGTCCATTCTAAATTAAAGGTGTGCACTTGAAATATGTCTGCGTGGGTCTCTGAGTGACTCTATGGAACAGAGACCATGCCAACACACATGAGGTACATAACAGAGTAAGAAAGAACCTTATGAAGCCACTGGAATTAAATGGGTCATGTTATACTACAGAAAAGTCTACATTATTCTGTATAGTACAGTTAATAAAGTGCTTTCCAGACCTTAAATTATTGTGTTGGCCAAATATTCATTTGGGTTTCCCTGTAACATGTTATGGAAAAATCTGAACAAATTTTTTGGTCAACTCAATTTTATGTGTATCCTATATCCCTTCAGTCATGTCCAACTCTTTGCAACCCTATGGACTATAGCCTGCCAAGCTCCTCTGTCTGTGGAGATTCTCCAGGCAAGAATACTGGAGTGGGCTGCCATGCCCTCCTCCAGGGTATCTTCCCGACCCCAAGATTGAACCTCCATTTCATGTCTCCTGCATTGGCAGGTGGGTTCTTTACCACTAACGCCACCTGAGAAGCGCAGCCCAATATAGAAGCTGGAATAAATGATCTTAGGTGACAACTGTATTGTTAAATTTATTGTTAATATATAATTCACAAATCCATAGAGTTATTAGCCTATGAATAATCTTTGCTGGTATTGTAGCTCCTCCCTCGATTGTCATCTGAGGCCCACACTCCAGTGATAGATTATTTTGTTCTTGCCACTCAAAACTTTCCTCCAGCAAGCCCACTTTCTGAGCAGCTAGACTGTACCATGGGGCCATTTGCCCCTGAAATGCATGAGTTACTGTTTATCCAGGGCTGATTCTACATGCTCTGTACTTTACCAATTTAGAAAGCATTTGTAGTATATAACACACTCTCTCTATATACAGAGGAGGGAGGGGGAGAGAGAGAGAAATGGGACTTTTCTTGAATAAAAACATGAAACTTTTCTGATAAACAAGGAAAATAAGGAAACAATGAACAAGCTGAGGAAACAGCAAGGCTGAAAGAGTTAAGCAATCTTGATTAGTCTTTATTTGTTACTACTAACAAATGCTTGTATCTGGACTTGTCCTTCACAAGGCTAATTACTCTCTGACTCCATATGAATTACACTCTGCACCTGGCATTCTTTTCCCCCTTACACTCCCCTGTAGCATTTTTTATTTCAGAAAAAAGGTCATGGCAATAACTTCAGAAAAGACTAACCCTAGTTACCAAGTTGCCTGATGCCAGTTGTGGCTGTTTTGAAATTTTACAAAAAGAAAAAAAAACAGCAAGACCTTCATTAGGATATACAACCTCTCCCTGTTTCCCAAGGACTGAGGTACAGTTCTTAAGGCACTATTCTGTTATGTTCCCTCTGGCTGGCAGATAATCAAGCTACTCTTTCTTGGTCCTCTCCCCCCACCCCTCTCTCCTTTTAGCACTGATGCAGAGAGAGCCAATATTTTGCAATTAATATCACACTAACAGCAACATTGGCAAGTGTTAGGTACAGCATGTTCAGAATTGATCAACCTGGCAAACCTGAGGTATAGATAAGAGAGAGTTATCTGTGGTTTTATTTTGAGAGATCTTAAAAATTCCTTCTGAATCCAAATAGCTTCCTAGTAAGTTTATAACACAGCTTGGAGTTCTCTTATTAAAATTATAGCAATTTGGCCAAGTAAACACCACACTTACTATAAATTTCCCTGGGAAGGGTATGGGTTGGTTATCAGTCACTTCCATCATCACAGGAATGATGATATTCGAAATAATTCCTTTCAGGTAGTTGGGTGAGATGTATGCATTAAAGAGCTTGAATTTTTGTGAAAGGAGAGAAATAGGCAAAAAGGAAAGAGGTCATTTGGAAGTACGAACATTGCCTAGGGAACTTACTTTTAAGTTCCTCAGCAATGCATGAATCAGTCAAAGAAGGTACAATGATTACTGACATTTTACATATGAGCACAACACTGAAAATCAGAGAAGGCAAAAGTCTCGTCTTAGGTAATACTACTTATAAGAGATAAAGAACTGATTTAAATTGAGGGTGATGGTAATAACCTTGTTTATTACAAATACAGGATACTTTGGTTTAGTCTGTCTGAAATGTAGAAGTCGTCCTCTTTTTTCCAGACTTCTTTTCAGCTTGACATCAGGTACCAGAATGTTTCAGAAAATCAGGTCTGAGCAGCAGACTTGTTAATGGCAGGACAGAGATCAGGCTGAGGCTGGAAATACCCTGGGACCGGTTGAGCAGGTTGCTCATTCCTGCTCCACGAAAGGATGAGGGGCTCAGAAGAGCACAGAGAGAAGATGTTGGGTGTTGCATGATGCTGGGCTTGTATCCATCTGTCTATTTCACTCAGGCATTTTTTTAAAGAAACAAATATCTCTGGTCTCCCTACAATCCTGTCTACACTATCCTGTCCACAGAGATAGAGAAAGCAAACTCTGTCTTCATGAGTTAATAGTTCAGAGGAAGAGGAACAATAAATGACAAGCAAAGAAATGAGCTGCATTTGCAACAAACATTAAGAAAATGAAAGAAATGCCTTGAGAAACAGTTGCAATCTTGCTCTTTGGTGAAATCCTCTAAGACAGGAATGGGGTGGGGGCAGGCATGTGACCTCTGGGGTGTCCTCGGTCTAGGGCAGTAAGATGTGACTTACTTCCAGCAAGGAGAATGGCCGGAAGATTTCCATTTTCTCACTGGCTCAGCATTCCCACCATCCCAAACCCAAGAAACCTACAGATACAAGGATGAGAAGCAGGAAAAATCAAACTGGTCATAATAATAAACACAGGAGTCCCATAGCAGGAATTTTAACTTAGCCCTGGCCTCTCAGGAGGTTGCCTTTATGCCCATCCCAGAACACCGGAGAGAGCAAAATATCAACGATAATAACTACCAGGGATTTAGAACAATCAGGCACAGTGATAGAATCCACACTTGTGAACAGCCTATACAGGAAAACTGGGTCAGATTTTGTACAAAGAAAGCCAAGAAAGATGAGTAACAAGGGACCAGAAAAGCAGGGTAATGATGACCAGGTGCAGGTTCTGTAATTGTTTCCTATTTCCCGTGTGACCGTGTGACATATTTCATGTTCAACAACAAATTTAGCTGAGTGTGGGCCTACAACGGGTCAGGTATATTATTATGTTTAATGTCAAGTCACATTATGTAAAGTCTTCATTTTGGGCCAAAAACGTAAAATAGCACTGTTTCTAGACACAGCAAGATCATATACTCCTACAGCAAAAGATTCTTGGAAAGCTCATGTAGTCTTTCATTTTCTAACTCCAAGCAAGGAGAACGGCTGGAAGATTTCCATTTCAACTCTAATAAAGGCATTTCTCCATGGTGGCCTTACCCAGAGCTTCCTGGAGTTTTGAGTATTCCTTCTAAGAAGGCCATGAAGGACAGCTTGAATGGAGAATCTGAAAGCCAGGATAAGATTGGAAGAAAGTGCCAGGGTATCGGATATAGCAGTTTATATAGTTAGACATACCAGGGTTCAAGTCCAAGCTTAGCTAATTTATGTGTGAATCTGGGCCAACTGCTTAAGCATTCTAACAGTCAGAATCTAGCTGGGATTCAAATGCCATCTGAATATTTAAGCAGAAGGAATTTGATTCAGGATTTACACAGGTAATGAGAAAGCTTAGAAGTCTAATACTGCTATATTTAACATGGATAATGAACAAGGACCTACTGTATACACAGGGAACTCTGCTCAGTGTTATGTGGCAGCCTGGATGGGAGAGGGGTTTTGGGGAGAATGGACACATGCCTGCTGCTGCTGCTGCTGCTAAGTCGCTTCAGTCGTGTCCGACTCTGTGCAACCCCATAGACGGCAGCCCACGAGGCTCCCCCATCCCTGGGATTCTCCAGGCAAGAACACTGGAGTGGGTTGCCATTTCCTTCTGCAATGCATGGAAGTGAAAAGTGAAAGGGAAGTCGCTCAGTCGTGTCTGACCCTCAGCAACCCCAAGGACTGCAGCCTTCCAGGCTCCTCTGTCCATAGGATTTTCCAGGCAAGAGTACTGGAGTGGGGTGCCATTGCCTTCTCTGGACACATGTGTATGTGTGGCTAAATCACTTTCCTGTCCACCCAAAACTATCACAACATTGTTAATTGGCCACACTCCAATATAAATAAAAAAGTCTATGAGAGGGGAGTCAGGCACTTAGTAATAGCAGGAGGCCATTACTCCCTGAGACGACAGGGGACAGAGGGAGAGAATGCCAAGAGTATAGTCAAGGACTAGGAGGACTTCCAGAAGCTGGCATCATGGCAGGTTTCTTTGTCAGGGGCTGAAACCAAAGAAGTGATGTAGTCACTGTAGGAGCCCTGGGGCAGAAACAGAAGGAGAGGCCTATCCTGGCTTCCCTTCCACCAGTCTCCCATCAGTGCCTGCAAACGGCCAGACCTAGACAGACATCTGCCTGGAAAACACCCTGAAGGGGACAGCTGCCCTGCCACACAGACCTCAGTCCAACATGGGCACTCAGTTATAAAAGTTATTACAATAGACATTGTAAACAAATATTTAATAAAACAAATAACCAGTGGTATACTGGTAAAGGTTTGGACTTCCTTGGTAGCTCAGGTGATAAAGAATCCACCTGCAATGCAGGAGACCCGAGTTCAATTCCTGGGATCGGAAGATCCCCTGGAGAAGGGAATGGCTGCCCACTCCAGTGTTCTTGCCTGGAGAATCCCATGGACAGAGGAGCTACAGTCCATGGGGTCACAAAGAGTCGAACATGACTGAAGTGATCAACACTTTCACTTTTTTCACACTGGTAAATGTTTAGCAACTGACTCTCTGGGGAGAAAGTCCTAAATTGTTGCTAGTTTCCATGATAGGAATTCCCCCTCCACCCACATAGCATCATGGTTAAATTTCAAACAGCTACTGTGAAGATGCTAAACATGGCACTGAGAAGGCCAGCTCCCACAGAAGGTATAAGCAACTCCAGTACAGTGCTGAAAATAAGCTTAGGAAGAAAATAGCAAACACACGTACAGTTCACAGAGAACAGTACTAATGCCTATAGTTGAAAATTGCAGAGGAATATAGCAGGGTTTTTGCTCTGCCTAATTAAATTTCTCAGATTTGGACTGTACCCTTTTTTAAGTCCATAGGTTGCTCATCAGTTGGAGCCACATCACGAGATAATCATTCTTTATAGATATTTTTGAAGAGGTCTATATTACATAGATGGTAATCTATGATGGTGTGCATGTTGGCTTTCCAGAAATCAAATACAAATCCCAAAGTACAAAGCCCAAACTTCGCCTTGCTTTGAAACTAAGTTGTAAACCCTGACCCTCATGAACTTCTCTTGATGTCAGGCGGATACCATCAGCCCTTATTACCTGAACTCTCAGTAGGAATTGTTTTGCATATCATGGTGCAGATGGGACCGTGGTGTTATCTTGGGGCTTCTTCAGGCTGTCTTTTCTCATATCTCTCACTGTCTTTGTCATCCTGTCACTGAACAAAGTAAGGACAAGCTGGCAGAGCTCCTCAGCCACTGATAAATGCCACGCTTGGGTTTCTGATTTGCTAACTTCTGTGATTATATGAAAGTACTACAGCCGGCACAAGACCAGTCCATTCTTCTAATGAGCTCTTCACAGAGTTCTCACATTACTATTGCTTTCAACAATTTAGGAGGCAATCTTTTGGACATACATTGATCCTTGTATCTTCATTGATTCTTGGCAGTTCTGAAGACATGCCAGAGAATACAACAATGGCATCTGGAGTGCAAAGAACCCAATAGCTGGCCAAACATATATGAGTAAAATAAACATAAGATGTACCTTTTTTCTCCAGTTGTTTTACCTATTGTGTGAAAATCAATCAAGTATTGACCCGTTTATTAATTTCCACTTTGGAAAATATGAATGAAGATGTGTAAAGCTCAGGGCAAGGACCTGGGGATATAACAGTAAAAATAAAGCAATTCTTGTTTTTGTGATACTTTCAAGATGTTTCTAGTTTAGTATGATAGAAGGCAATGAGAACCGACAATTATAGTCAATGTTATTGCTGATAAGGAAGGTTAGGCATGAGTTGCTCCAGAAGCACTAGTAAAAGGCAGTGGAAAGGTCACTCAGGAAAAGAACTGACCCAACAGAGACATGAAATTTGTATAAAGGATTGTGAAGAGAGAGGCAATACTATTTCAGGTAACCCCAACAGATTGTAAAAAAGGCAGGAACAAAAAAAGAATTAGAGGGGAATTCCACTTGAGCACCAAAGAACTGATGCTTTGCAACCGTGTTGCTGGAGAAGATTCTTGAAAGTCCCTTGGACAGCAAGGAGATCAAACCAGTCAATCCTAAAGGAAATCAACCCTGAATATTCATTGAAGGACTGATGCTGAAGCTGTAGCTCTAATACTCTGGCCACCTGATATGAAGAGCCAACCCACTGGAAAAGCCCTTGATGCTGGGAAAGACTGAGGGCAGGAGGAAAAAGGGACAACAGAGGATGAGATGGTTGGATGGCATCACTGACTCAATGGATATGAGTTTGAGCAAACTCCGGGAGAGAGTGAAGGACAGGGAAGCCTGACATGCTGCAGTCCATGGGGTCACAAAGAGTTGGACACCACTGAGTGATGAACAGTTCCTGGCCAGATGCTATGTTTACCTTCCTACTTGAAACAACCAAAAAGATATATGAGGCTATGATTTCCAAGCCCCACTCAGAGAACAAAAAGTAGCCATCCTTGTGGGGATGAAAAACAAATGAGATAAGTCCAATAACCGCCCCCCTTCATGGTTTTGGAAGAATTCTCAGGCTATGATAAAGGAAGCAGGAACCAGACAGAAAGCAGGGGACTCTAGATTGATGAGATACTACTGAAAGTCCAGAGTGGGCAATGAGACTGGAATTCATGGCAAAGTGAACCGGAAGAGAGAGGCATGCACAGAGGGAAAACTCTAAAGATATTCAGAAGGCCCTGTAAAGTACTCAGCTGGGTACCGGTTCATAGGTGTATGTGAAAAATTAGCCAAAGTCAGAAAAAAAAAAATTTACCCAAACAGATTAGGAGGGACAGTACCCAGTGTTCACAAAGGACCATAAATAGTAGCCAGACTAGAAAGCCTCACAATTAAAGGATTAAAGGTACATTTAGATAGCACAGTCAGAAGTATCTTGCATCTGTAGTGCAAAATAATTATCTTTGGATCAAATTCTGGTCTGGACACTTCTAAACAATTCTTAAAACAAGATTGAAAAGGATCAAATTGTCTCTAACTTAATGCAATCTGGGGAAAATTTACGTTATATTTATAAGAATACAAAAATATCCAGCACTTAAAAAGGTACAATTCAAGATGTCCTGCATCCAATTAAATATTACCAAACATAATATAGAAAAAATATGATTCTTCATGAGAAGAAAAACACATCACAACTAATGCAGAATAGAAAGTTATTAAAATTAGCATGCAGTTATTATTAACTATATTTCATATGGACAAACTTATAGAGATTAAAACCATGATGCATATGATTAAAAATACACAAGATTAGATTAGTGACAGATAAGAGATTGTTGCTGTTGTTTTGTTGCTAGATTGGGTCTGATTTGTTTGCTACCCCATGGGACAGGACAGGTCCTATACTGAGTCCCATCTCTCCATGGGATTTCCCAGGCAAGAATACTGGGGTGGGTTGTCATTTCCTTCTCCAGGGGATCTTCCCAAAGCTAGGAACAAACCTGCACCTCCTGCATTGGCAGGCAGGTTCTTTACCACTGAACCACCAGGGAAGCCCAGATAAAAGATAAGACATTGCAAAAGAAAAATTTACTGCATTCTGGGACAACATTAAATGGCTAATATGTAGGTAATTAGAGTTCTCAAAAGGAATAAGATTGGAGACTATTTGGGGAAAAATGGGTGAAACGTCCCAAAACTGATTGAAGCTGTAAACCATAGACCCCAGAAGCTCCACAAACTGGAAGTCAAGAATAGAAATAAAGAAACCAACATGTGCACCATGAGCTACTTGCTTATAGCCAGTGACAAAGAGGAGAGTTTAAAAGCAGACAGAGAAAAAAGGAAAAATTATGGACCCAAGGTCAACAATAAGAACTGATTTCTCACAAAAGCTCTGCAGAAGAAAAGAGAGTGGGACAACACTGTTAAAATACTAAAAGGAAAAAAATCTGTCAGTCTAGAATTTTCTACTTTGTGAAAATATATAGTTTAAAACTAAAGGCAAACTGAAGACTTTTTCAGGCATAAAAAAAGACAAATTCAGGGCCAACTGACCCTATGGGTGTGTGTGTGTGTGTGTGTGTGTGTGTGTGTGTGTGTGTGTGTGTGTGTGTGTGTATACTCACACACTCTCATGCAACATTAAAATAACAAAACAAAAAATAATAGTCATTCATTTCATAATGATAAAGGTATTAACTTGTCAAGAGAATATAGTCATCCAAAATATTTGTAGAAATGCAAGGAGAGATGGACAAATCTACAATTTAAAGATTTCTACACCTTTGTTTCAATAATTATTGGAATGACGGACTGAAAATTCAGTAAAGATATATAAGATTTGAAAAACACTATCAATTAACTTGATTGGAGAAGGAAATGGCAACCCACTCCAGTGTTCTTGCCTGGAGAATCCCAGGGATGGCGGAGCCTGGTGGGCTGCCGTCTATGGGGTCACACAGAGTCAGACACGACTGAAGCGACTTATCAGCAGCAATTGACAATTATAGAACACCCCACTTAACAACAGCAGAGTTTTGGATCCTTTGATGCAAGTACATAACATTTACAAACATAAACTATATTCTAGGCAAGGTATAAATACACTTCACAGGATTTAATTCATACAAATCACAATGGGGTTTAATTAGACACAGCATAAAAATGTACGGGAAATGAACAAAATACTTCTGAACAAACTTTGGGTCAAAGATAGCAAAAATGAAAATAGAGTGTGTTTAATGAAGTAAAAATAAAAACACAGCAGTACATGGAGAAAACATATAGCACTGAATGCCCTTATTAGAAAGAGAAAGGATTCAAAAAGAGCAGAAATAAATAAGACAGAAAACAGTAAAACTATGGAGAAAATCAATGTATTAATCCAAAGATATATATTTTTTAAAAATCAACAATTTGACACAGCTGTAGCCAGACTGATGAAAAGAGTGAGAGAAAGCAGACAGGAATTAACAATATCATGAATGAGACTGCTGACATCACTATAAATCTACAGATATTAAAAGGATAACAAGGGAATATTTTATAATTTTATAAATCAATGTGAAAACTTGCATGACATGGACAAATTTCTTAAAAGACACAAACTAAGCATACTCCCTTTCCTCTCTGTACGTGGGCACTCAGTCGCTTCAGGCATGTCCAACTCTTTGTGACCCCATGGACTGGAGCCTGCCAGGCTGCTTTGTCCATGGGATTCTCCAGGCAAGAATGCTGGAGTGGGGTGCCATGCCCTCCTCCAGGAGATTTTCCTGACTCAGGGATTGAACCTGGGTCTCTTATGTCTCCTGCATCAGCAGGCAAGCTCTTTACCACTAGCGCCACCTGGGAAGCCCCTCTTTCCTCCCTAACTCTCCCAAACAAGTAACCTCAGGCTTCAGTTCAGTTCAGTCTCTCAGTCATGTCCGACTCTTTGCGACCCCATGAATCGCAGCACGCCAGGCCTCCCTGTCCATCACCAACTC
Source organism: Ovis aries (assembly GCF_016772045.2). Lineage (NCBI taxonomy): Eukaryota > Metazoa > Chordata > Mammalia > Artiodactyla > Bovidae > Ovis > Ovis aries. Next base: position 17,503,915 of record NC_056071.1, read on the forward strand.
CCGGAGTTCACTCAGACTCATGTCCATCGAGTTCATGATGCCATCCAGCCATCTCATCCTCTGTCGTCCCCTTCTCCTCCTGCCCCCAATCCCTCCCAGCATCAGAGTCTTTTCCAGTGAGTCAACTCTTCACATGAGGTGGCCAAAGTACTGGAGTTTCAGCTTTAGCATCATTCCCTCCAAAGAAATCCCAGGGCTGATCTCCTTCAGAATGGACTGGTTGGATCTCCTTGCAGTCGAAGGGACTCTCAAGAGTCTTCTCCAACACCACAGTTCAAAAGCATCAATTCTTTGGTGCTCAGCTTTCTTCACAGTCCAACTCTCACATCCATACATGACTACTGGAAAGACCATAGCCTTGACTAGACAGAGCTTTGTTGGGAAAGTGATGTCTCTGCTCTTCAATATCCTATCTAGGTTGGTCATAACTTTTCTTCCAAGGAGTAAGCGTCTTTTAATTTCATGGCTGCAGTCACCATCTGCAGTGATTTTGGAGCCCAGAAAACTGAAGTCTGACATTGTTTCCACTGTTTCCCCATCTATTTCCCATGAAGTGATGGGACCAGATGCCATGATCTTCGTTTTCTGAATGTTGAGCTTTTAGCCAGCTTTTTCACTCTCCTCTTTCACTTTCATCAAGAGGCTTTTTAGTTCCTCTTCACTTTCTGCCATAAGGGTGGTGTCATCTGCATATCTGAGGTTATTAATATTTCTTCCGGCAATCTTGATTCCAGCTTCTGCTTCTTCCAGCCCAATGTTTCTCATGATGTACTCTGCATGGAAGTTAAGTAAGCAGGGTGACCATATACAGCCTTGACGTACTCCTTTTCCTATTTGCAACCAGTCTGTTGTTCCATGTCCAGTTTTAACTGTTGTTTCTTAACTGGTTTTAACTATGTAAGCTCTACCAAACATTTAAAGAAGTGACACCAAGTCCCCACACTCTTATAGAAAATTGAAATGGAGGGAATCTTTATAAACTTATTCTATAATGTCAATATTACTTTGATACCTAAACCAGACAAAGATATCACCATAAAATTGCACATCGATATTCTCACACAGATAAAACATTCCAAAAATGTTAACAAATAAAATTAGCCAATATGTAAAATTGATAATGTATCATGACCAAGTAGAATGCGTGCCTGACATGCAAAATTAGTTTAATATTTGAAAATCAATAAAACAATTTGCCGTATTAATAGCTACAAAAGAAAAACAATATGATTATCTCAATAAAGCAAGGGAAAAAAGCAATTGAAAAAAATCAACAGCCATTTCTGATAAAAACTCTCAGAAAATCAGTGAAGTTCCTTAATATGATAGTGGGCATTTATAAAAATGACAAGATACATCTGAGCATATGTAGTGGTGAAAGACTGAATGCTTTCCCCAAATATCAGGAACTAGAAACGGATGTTTGCTCTCACTCTTTCCACTCAGCATTTTAATGAAGGGCCTGCATAATGCAATAAAGCAAGAAGAAGAAAAAATAAGAAAAGTCATCCAAAGTGGAAAGAAATAGCTAAAACTTCCTGTATTTGCAAATTACATAATTGTCTATGTAGAAAATCTGATGAAACCTTCAAAATTACTACTAGAACTCATATATATGTTTAGTGATGTTGTTAATTACAAAATCAATGTTTCCAAATCAATTGTACTTTTGTATAAAACCTAATAGGAAGTTTAAAATGAAATATCATTTATAGTACATTCAAATATGAAATATTTAGGAATAAATTTGACAATAGTGTGCAAAGCCTGTACACTAAGTATTACAAGAGAAATGCATTTCTATGGAATGACAAAAATTAAAAAGATTAACTATATCAAGTGTTAACTTGGCAAGGATATGGTAGAACTAGAAATCTCATGGACAGTTGATTAGAGTATAAAATGGTGCAAACTCTTTGGAAAACAGCTTAGCAGTTTCTTTAAAAGTGAATATAAACATATACACACCTATCCTGTGATCCAGGGCTTCCCAGATGGTGCTGGTAAAGAACCCGCCTGCCAATGAAGGAGACGAAAGATACGTGGGTTCGACCGCTGGGTGGGGAAAACCCCCTGGAGTAGGACATGGCTACCTACTCCAGTATTCTTGCCTGGAAATTCCATGGGTAGAGGAGCCTGGAGGGCTACAGTCCGTGGGGATGCAAAGAGTTGGACACAACTGAGCATGCAAACACACTCCCACCGTGCGATCCAGCCATTCCACTCCTGGGTATTTAACCAAGAGGAATGGAGCATATACCTATACAAAGACTTCTAAACAAATCTTCATAGCAGCCTTATACATATCTCAAAACTGGAAGCAACTGGAAAAGGTATGGACAAATGGTAGTATGTCCATACGATGGAATACTATCAGCAATTAAGAGGAATGAAATGTTGATACCCAGGATGACATGGGCGCAAAAATAATGAACCTGAAATAATTAAGCTGAGCGACAAAGCTGAAGAACCATAAGTGACATGATTCCATTTATATAAATCTCTAGAAAATTCACACTAATCCATAATGACAGCAAGCAGATCAGTGACTGTTTAGTGTGGGGAGAGAGGCAGAGAGAGAACACTGAGGAGCAGGAGGAATCTTTGCAGGATAATTGTTATGTTCGCTATCTTGATTGTACTGATGGCTTCACAGGGGTATACATATGTCAAAACTTATCAAGCTGTATACTTTAAACAAGTATACTTTATCGTGTGTCAATTATGCCTCTATAAAGCCATTTAAAAAGACAGGGAGAGAGAATGAGATGAAGCCTAAGTTAAGTCATTCAGCAAGATGTGAGTGTTTTCTGCCAAACTGCAAGGATTGGAAGGGAGTTGAGCAGAAAGTGAAAGATCTTTGTAAGGCATGAAATGAGTTTGCGTGTTTTCCTAAGGACGAAAGGAAGCAATGGAACATTTTAAAGCGTGTGTGTGTGTGTGTGTGTGTGTTCTCTCTGTAAAGTTAATTAATGCTTTCCTTTTTAATCTTTATCTGTTTCTTACCAAAGTAATCAAACTTCCCCCACCACAAAAAAAGTATATAAATAAAAATAAAAAACACCTTTTTCCAAGTACTTATATACTAAACACTCATCACAGTCCACCAGGTCTTCCTCATTTTGGACCATCCTCAACCCCTCCGATCTCGCCATAACAGCTAATGAAGACTGACGTGCTGAATGGGTTCCTTAAATACTGTTATTTCCATGGATATTCATGAAAGATGGTCTCTTCATAATCCATTTTCAACAGAGACATCTAAATCAGTTTAGTTTTCCCCTGCCTCCCTATCTTCACTTCCCAGTGGAGAAAAAGACACATAGAGTTAAAAATTCTGCAGGGATCTTAAATCCTAAACCCTGTCATTTTTGCATAACCTTGGCTTATCAAAATCTCTTGTTGAAACACAACTTTCTTAAATAGGAAAGAGACTAATAGCACAGGTCTCATAGTGTAGTGATTATAATAACCTTCAACATATGTAACTTATGTAAAGCTCCCAGCAGAGAATCTTACAACAGTGTTGAGGTTAATTCCCTCTGGTCAACTCTCATCTCTTCTCATCTTCCTCTCTCTTAGCAATATTTCCACTAAATGAGACCCGAATAGCCCATTCTTTTCTCCAGTCATAAATTTAGCTGAGTGTATATCCATAATCCATTCATAGGAAGCATTGTTTAAAATTTAAAAAGTAAAAATAAAAACCAAAACTAAGACAGCCATTAGGAGGAAGACAGACTCAGAACTGGCTTGGGTATGAGCCCTGACCTGGATTTTAATCAACACAGCCAGTGTTTTCAAGTCAGGGCCAAATTCTTGTGACACATAATACAAAATTTATGAACTTACTGAAGCTGATTTATAAACTGATAAAGGATAATATAACCATATAGAGCTGGTTGCAAAATAACTAGAGGGCAAAATTGAAGTTTTATTAAAATGACCTCAGTTGTTTTTATCTCATACCTGTGCTGGATAAATAGTCATTTTTGTAGGATCCATAAACACCAAGGAACTCCCACCCCATTTCTAATGCACGAAGTACCAGAGTTAGAAGAAAGTCATCCCAGGAAATGAAGCTCATATAAACATGAATTCAATAAACTTTTAGTAAGTGCCTAGTCTGTGCCAGCCTCTGGCAAAGACAGACATCAAAAACACATTTACTATCAGGGGGCCCTCAGTATATTGGAGAAGGCAAACCTGTCAACCAAAAGAGGGGTAAGGTACAGGGTACTGATAGAGAGGTCAGAAGAAGCTTTACTGGAAAAGCAAATCACTGCGTATCCTCTAGAAAAGTACATTTTTCTGATCTCAGGATTCATCCTTTCATTCATTCAATCACTCAGCAAATATTGAGTTTCTGCTATCCACCAGGCATAGTGCTGGGCCTAATTTTCTTTTTTTGTCTATTGAATTGGCACATTACATGTTTACTTTTCTTTTTCTTCCAACCAAACCAAGTTCCTGGAGGACACAGACTCTGTCTTCCCATCAATAAAATACTTAATATTTATTGTTCATTATTTGCTGAAACAATATAAGATCAATGTTTATTGATTGGCTTTGTTAGAAGAAAAAGAAAATATAAAGGAACCTCTGGAGATGGCAAAAGAAAATGCTTTTCACATTTTGCCAGAGATGGTCTTTGAGACCTCCCTACCATTCTTCTTTGCAAGGAAGGCAAGTGCTTCATTGCTGGTATTCTCCTGCAAGGAATATGGCTTTCGCATATCTTCAACACACAGTCTTCTACCCAAATTCCCTGTTAAGCATTTTAGAGTCTAGCATTAGGAACAGAGTAGGGGTTGGGTAGAACCCAGTGCGGTATGAGGTTAAGACTGTAATAGCAATATCACATAATTTAAATTCTCAATTCAGGAAGAGCCTCCATGCTGTGAGCCTGGCCATACCAGTAACCTTTTGCACATCCTGGCATCTATCACAATAAAAAAACCTGCAGAATTAGAAGAAATGGATCATTGTTAGAAATCTAGTACTGTGGTTTTGTATCAGTCAAAAATCCAGGCAAGAATACTGGAGGCGGTTGCCATGCCCTCCTCCAGGGGATCTTCCCAACCCAGGGATCAAACCCATATCTCTGGTGTCTCCTACATTGGCAGGCGGGTTCCTTACCACTAGTGCCACCTGGGAAGTCATTATTTATTTATTATTTGTTATTATTTAAATTTTAATTGCTCTTTTATTTTTATGGAAATAAGCTTTTTCCAAAACTGGATTTTCTATCATTACTATGAGCAGTAATAGAATAGTGATTGAGACTGACATATACACGGCTATGTACAAGACAGATAACTAAAAAGAACCTGTTGTATGGCCCAGGGAGCTCTACTCAGAACTCCGTGGTGACCAAAAGGGCAGGAAATCCAGAAAGGAGGGCGCATATGTATATATATGTATGTATAGCTGACTCACTTTGCTGTATAGTAGAAACTAACATCATTGTAAAGCAACTAAACTACAGTAAAAGTTCTTTCAGAAAACAACCATCTTCGGGAGACTCTTGAATGAAGCTTAAGAGATCTCTGGGATAACATCAAGCACGACAACCTTCGCATTATAAGGGTCTCATAAGGAGAAAAGAGGGTGAAGGGGGTTGAAAATATATTTAATGAAATCATGGCTAAAAACGTTCTCGCCCTAAAGAAGGAAACAGATTTCTAGGTGCAGGAAGCGTGTGCACGCATGCTCAGTTATGTCCAACTCTTTTGCGAACCCTATGTATTGTAGCCCACCAGGCTCCTCTGTCCAGATTTCCCAAGCAAGAATACTGGGGTGTGTTGCCGTTCTCTTTTCCAGGGAATCGTCCCAATCCAGGAATCGACGCCGTGTCTCCTACACTGCAGGCAGGTTCTTTACCACATGAGCCAGCAGGTTGCAGGAAGCACAGAGGGTCCAAAACAAGATGAACCCAAATAGACTTACATCAGGACATTTCATCATTAAAATGGCCAAAGTTAAAGAGAGGATTCTAAAAGCAAAAATAGAAAAAGAGTCAGTTAGAAGGGAATCCCCATAAGGCTATCAGCTAATTTCTCTACAGGTCAAAAGGGAGTGGCAAGCAATATTTAAAGTGCTGACAGGGAAAAACGTGCATCTTAGGATCCTCTGCCCAGCAAGATTATCACTTAAAATTGAAAAAGAGATAAAGAACTTTCCAGACAAGCAGAAACTAAAAGTGTCCATCAATAATAAACTGATCCTGAAAGAAATGTTAAAAGGTCTTCTCTAAGTAGGCTGAGGATTAACCACTTAAGCTAGTACAGTGATTAAAAGAGCTCATTGTTGCTATTGTTGTTTACTCAGTAAGTAATGTCCAATACTTTTACTGCCCCATGAACTGTAGCCCAGCAGGATTCTCTGTCCATGAGATTTCCCAGGCAAGAATACTGGCATGGGTTATCATTTCCTTTTCCAGGAGATCTTCCTGCCCCAGGGGTCTTCCTGTCTCCTGCATTGGCAAATAGATTCTTTACCACTGAGCCTAAAGAGCCCATACTGGGTTTGCATCCCATCTCCACCACTCTTTAGCTGTATGACATCAGTTAGCTATTTTCCTTGCTTCAGTTTCTCATCTGGAAAAGGATGTAACAATAGCACCCAACTCATAGGCTTGCCCTGGGGATTGAGATCAAAACGTGGTAAACATGCTGGTGCCTGCGTGGATTAAATAGTCAAGAACTGTTGGCTACTTTTCTCGTCAGGACATAAAGTGTCTTCTGTAAACCAAAGGCAACCCTATCAGTCAATACTAGGAAAACAAGGCATTATCCTTAAATCCTGGCCATGCAGCGCTGCTCTGAGGCTACAGGCCTCAGGCTTACTCTCTTTTTGCTGAAAGACAGTATCGGTGAGTGTTCAAGGGTAGTCAAGAGTAGCACCAAACTGAGACTTTCTCTTTGGTGTGATCAGGAGGATGAAAGGTGATTGAAAGGAAAGTACATTTTGTACATGATCCAAGAGGATTTAATTTTTTTTTTTTTGCCTAGGCACATCCTGAAAACCAAATGCTGCCAGCTGGACGTGAACTCCGTGCTCAGAAAGACATATTAGGAAGTGCTTGAGTGCACACCTGCAAATGGGCATCCTTGCCTCTTCACGAGTCCAGGTTCTGCTCTGGGATGAAACTATCACTGCCATGTCTCCATCCCAAGAGGTTTTGACAACTGCTGGGTAAGTATTCTGCACCGCATACGCCCTAAAGATACAGGATGGCATCTTAGATGCAGATTCTCCTCCACTCTTGACTCAGATTCACAAAGGTGTTGCGTGTGTGCGTGTGTGCGTGTGTGTGTGTGTGTTAAGTTGCTTCAGTTGTGTTCGACTCTTTGCAACTCTATGGAATGAAACCTGCCAGGCTCCTCTGTCCCTGGGAGTCTCCAGGCAAGAATACTAGAGTGGGTTGCCATGCCTTCCTCCAGGGATCTTTCCAACCCATGAATCAAACCCACGTCTCTTAAGTCTCCTGCATTGGCAAGCACATTCTTTACCACTAGTGCCCCCCGGGAAGCCCCACCTAGGAGGTGGCCCTTATTAAAGATAGAAAAAGCCGTGATGTGGGGAGGGGAGAAGCCACCCATGACGACAAGAATGCATCTGGAGGGTCAGGGTCAGCCAGGAAGGAGGCCTGCTCTGAAGGGAATCAGACTGTTGAAATACACAGGCAAACAGAGCCGGTTGTCCAATTTAAGATATGATAATGGGTGTCGGGATGCTAATACTTCCTGCCAGCGCATGCTTTATCCAGGAGATCATGGGAGGAAGTATCGGCTAGAACTGGAAAGGCCTCAGGCTGAATCTGTCATCAAGTCTGGAATCAACAACAGCTGACATTCCAAGGATCCACAGAGGACTTGAGAATTGGATGGAAAGAGATCCTAGCAACTGGCTGTGAGCAAGAGGCATTCACTTTTCTCTTGCTCTTCTCATTCATTCATTAAAAACAAAGCAAACCAAACATGTTGTGTACCTACTATGTAGATAGCTCTTTTTCACCGCAGTAGACCCTGTATAGATGAAAATGTTTGTGTCTCTAAATGTGTTACAGTTCAGTAAGGGACACCTGTACAAGTAACTCTGGTCCAAGATATAAAATAAACTAATTAGAGAAAAGTTATAAAGGAATTTACGAAAAGGAAATGTCATTTACAACCATGGGATCTGTGTTTTTAAGGATGATGAGACTCAGATGTCTAATGCTAGGAAAAAAGACACAAGAAGCAGAGAAGGGCATGCAAGCCAACATGTGTGGGAAATACAGGCATTTTCTAGGAACAGTTGGTAGTTAAATAAAGCTAGATTGGCAGAGAGCTTAAAGAACTGGGTGCAATGATTTGGGGCCAATTAATAGAGAGTTCTTGAATGACGAAAGAAGCAGTTTCAGTTTGTTGGCGTTGTTTAGTCACTAAGTCATGTCTGACTCTTTGCAACTGTAGCCCGCCAGGCCCCTCTGTCCAGACAAGAAAACTGGAGTGATTTCCTTCTGCAGGGCATCTTCCTAACCCAGTGATCAAACTGGCAAAAATGCATCTTTGTCTAAATCCTGCTTAGGAGTATGGGCTGGAAGACAGCCAAGGAGTCTTAGAGGTTTCCTTGACCATGTGTCCTGTCGTCCACCATCGCCCCCAACTCCAGACACATGCTTAACTGTGCAGTATGGATTCACTGCCCCTCCATCGCCCACAGCCCATGCACACTCACACTTTGGGGGGTGATGCGATCTCCTGCTGGAAAACTGGAAGCCAGGTAAAGCTCTGAGTGCTTCCGTTATTTGACTGAGAGGGCCAAGGCACTTTCCCCCGCAGCCAGAAGCTGGGAGCTTGGGGAGATGAGCAGAGGGATAGGCAATCTTAGGGCCTATCTGAGATTCCCCAGTCCCCGCTGGCCAGACTCACGGCTCTGCAGCTAAACATCACAGTGCCTGTTTTTCTCTCCTCCCCTTCTTTGCCCAGACCCACATGACAAGCACTGGGATGAAATGCCCCCTTGCCTGGTGACAAAAACATAGCAGCAGCTGCGGCCCGCTCTTCAGCGAGGTAATGAGGATTCATTTCCATTTTATCACTTCTGTCCCGTCTGCTTTTCCCCCTCTGTGTTATTGTATTATTATGGCTGAAATTGATTGCCGTAACTGAGAAGGCAACTAAATCCCATCCTTTCACCCTCCCTCCCTCCAGCTCCCTGGAGCCCTTTCCTCTCAACCTTGTCTCTCTGCTCAACATCCTTCCCCCGGCCACCTCCTCCTGCTACGGTATGTTAACAGGAAAGAAAAATTCATCTGAAACAATTTACGAGGTGACTCAGCAATCTATGTTCTCCCAGGCGCCCGGCTGGGCTGAAGGCAAAAAGCAGCCACTGATCTGGGTGCTTCATGATGAGACAGTGTCGGGTACCAACCTGGCAAACTGCTTGCTGGAGGGAGGGCTCTGAGAAGGCTCCGATACAGAGCTGCAAAGAAGATGCCTGATGAAGCCATGTGTAGGTGGTTTTTGGAAAGGCAAAAGAAAAGAGGAGGAAAAGCGGTAGCTATTGTGTGGGACACCATCCTGTCGTGTTTTATCGTCTGTGAGGGTGCCCTGGACAAATTGACTTTTGGAGGTGCTGTTTATGGCAGGACTCAGGATTCCCACTGAGCCTCGGCTTCTCTAAGTCAGTTTCTTCCTGTGTCTTGAGCATCGCCTCTGGGTATGCTCTGTGAGCTAGAAGAGGCTAGGGATGGAGGGGTGATTGGGGAAAAAAACATATCACATGCAGACTTGAGTAGGTTTTGAGTTTAAGAGCATCCTTCTCGGAGGGAGAGAAGGAGGGAAGGAAAACTTGAAGAAATGATGAAATGAAAGGTGTTAGTGTGTCACCAGCAGATAAGATTCACTTGTGTGCTGTTTAGTGGCTCAGGCATGTCTGACTCATTGCGACCCCATGGACTGTGGCACACAAGGCTCCTCTGTCCATGGGATTTCCCAGGCAGGAATACTGGAGTGGGTTGCCATTTCCTTCAGGGGATCTTCCCAACTCAAGGATCACACCTGTGCCTCTTGCATTGGCAGGCAGATTGTTTACCACTGAGCCACCAGGGAAGCCCTCATACTCACTGGTATTTAACGCTTGGTATGTTTGGTGAGCTTGAGACACCAATTCAGATCTTCTTGGGCACAATCTCCTTAGTATTTCCATTCTGTCAACACTGGTTGGATGTATGGCAGTTGCAGAAGCAGCTCTCATCCCAGTTGGTTTACTCAGAGGAAATGTTTGCTTGTACTCACTCATGTTAATAAGACCTGGGCTCTGAGAACATGGTGAAATTTTTAAATTGTAAACTACACAAAAAACACTCTTAATTTTCCAATCTAGGATAAGAAGAATGAGCAAAAATTGTTTCTATCTGGGATGGTAAAGTATAGAAATAAATCTCCAAAATTAGGGTTTGCTTTTAACAACACAGCCATGTTTTTGCCTGTGTGTGTTTGACTCTTTGTAGTCCCATGGACTGTAGCCCACCAGGCTCCTCCGCCCATGGGTTTTCCAGGCAAGAACACTGGAGTAAGTTGCCTTTTCCTACTTAAGGGATCAAACCCATGTCTCTTGTGTCTCCTCCACTGGCAGACAGGTTTCTTACCACTAGCGCCACCTGGGATGCTCAGGGTTTTGCTTTTAAATCTCTCCATTTGGGGACTTCCCTAGCAGTTCAAATGGTAACACCTTTGTGCTTCCAACACAGGGGGTGCTGGTTCGATCCCTCTTCAGGGAACTAAGATCCCACATATCACTTGGCAAGGCCAAATAAATAAATATATCTCTCCTTATTGCCACTTGAGAAAATTAACAGTATCTTTTTTTTTTTTCAAAAAAAAGTCTAAATGGACCTTGACTGGGTTAAGGATATTTTAGCAGGCATATGCATTTTCAGCAGGACTTACCTTGTGAAACTTAAACTCATGAATCTTTTTGTATTCCCAGTATGGATTAGATGAGACTTCGCAAAACCCGGGGGTGTCGGTTTCCATGCGGCTGAATGGTGAACTGCATTTTACCATGGAACCCAGACTGCCTCCAGAGCTGCTAAAACTACCTAACTCACCATTTCTTTATTTCCTCTTGCCCGCCTGACCTTTCACAGATTGTCTTTTTCTTCTGGGCTTTCCTGATGGCTCAGTAGTAAAGAATCTGCCTGACAATGGAGGAGATGAGGGTTCAATTCCTGGGTTGGGAAGATCCCTTGGAGAAAGAAATGAAACGGCAACCCACTCCAGTATTCCTGCCGGGAAATCCCCAGGTCAGAGGAAGCTGGTGGGCTACAGTCTATGGGGTCTCAAAAGGGTTGGACTCGACATAGCAACTAAACAGCAATTTTTCTTATATTAGGGGATCCAGTTTGCATAAATACTAAGAATGACGTGGATCTTGGATAATTAAAGAAGTCAGTGTTTGAAACTCACAAATTCTGTACCTCAGACTTCAACTCCCTCACCTCTGTACCACAGGCCCCTCTTTACTTGGATGGTCCTGGCCCCTAGGAGCCCCTGGACATTGCATCTTGCTTGAATCCTGGATTTTCCTTGGCTCTCCAACCAGGTTCTGAATCTGCTCCATTCCTAGACAGACCTGCCTTCCTATTGCCCCGTATCCTGCTTCTCTCAGCCCTAGCTTCCGCCTCATCGGTCTGATATTAGCCTCCATCCAGTTTTATGGAACTTCTGGGCTTACAGTAGAATGCAGATTTTGGCTGCCTTCCGCACTTCTTTCCTGGCCTGCCAAAATAAATATCGGTTGAGTGAGGGGACACATGATTGAACAAATGGCCCCACCTTGGGCGATCCCCTTACCTTAGCCTTTCTGTCTGAATCCAGATGTCGCTCCAGGGCCTGGGAAACTTGCCCATTCGGAGTGAGCTGGACCCTGGATGACTGTGGAGTCTCCTCTGTCCCTGTTGGGAGAACTTTAGAACTTTGTTCATCAATAAGTTTCCTGTATCCTGGAAGCCTGAGCTTCTGAATGCAGCCTTGGAGAATGAGAAACCATTGTGTTTTTTGATTGGCAGAAAGCAGGAAAAGGAAGAATTTAATGTTTCTGAACTTCATAAATCTGGCCCCATTCTACTCGACTCAGTGAAGCCTGTTGCAGATGTATTTTGTGGAACTACTACAAGTTGCTGCTCTGGCCCCTAAGCCATCAGGAGATGCCCAGGACTCTGTGGCTAGGCTGAAGCTCATAAAAGAAGATGAGATAGAATGATCAAAGGAGATTGGTGGGTTCAGTACGAGGAAGTTACTAGCATCCTGCAGGCCTGGGTTTGAACCCTGGGGAACAGGGCAGCTGAGGATGAGATGGTTGGATGGCATCACCAACTCAATAGACATGAATTTGAGCAAACTCCAGGAGATAGTGAAGGACAGGGAAGCCCAGAATGCCACAGTCCATTGGATGGCAAAAAGTCGGACATGACTTAGTGACTAAACAACAACTTGCCACTTTTAGCTATGTGGGATTTGGGATAATTTGTCAAATCTTTCTGAGCACACATTTTCTCATCTGAATATGGTGATACTAATTCCTTGTCCTAGCCTCCTTGTGTGAGAATTAAATAGCCTGGCACATGAGAAAATTTCTAGCATAATGCCTGGCATTCAAACCATATTCCTTCTCTTCTGATAACTTCCAGAACTGTTATATCTTGTTCTCCAGAACCAAAGATACCTACAAACTCTCTTCAGGTCAAAACTTCTGATATTGAGCTTTCTTTTCTCTAATTCTTTAAAACTCATATGTCAAAATCATAGAATCCAGCTTCTGTCATCTACACAGTCTCCTAGGCACTGGCATCAGGAGCTCTGCCATTCTGACTGCCATGGAACTTTTCAGTTAAGAAAGTCTATTTAAAAAAATCCCAATGCATCTGGCAAGTTCAAGTTTATTGCTCAAAAAACTCCAAGAAGCTTGGCTTAAAGGGATAATTTCTTTCTAATTCAAGCTATGCTAGAGTCCTATATCCAAAAAAGCTTGATCCCAAATTCTAGACATTGGGATATATGATGGGACCATGTATCAAATATAGGATTCCAAGTCTGGCTGCCAAATTCCCTGACACACTGCAGCTTTTCACAGTTCCTCAATTCTTAGGGAAGATTTCACCAACTGGAGAGCTCAGTTGGAGGAAGGTACGTGGAATCAGACCTCATGCTATGGTTCCAGTGAGACGTCATATCCAATATGTCACCAGTGACACTTCCAGAGCAGGTGAGGTGGGCTCTGACTACGCCAAAACTACTTCCAGGGACCTCAAGCCTGGTTTGTTGTCTTCAGTACTTTGTCTAGAGATTATGACTCTTGTCCTTAACTTTGGATCCACTCTGATTCAAACTCTCTTTGAGTCTAGGTTCCATCATTCCTATTAATGTGACCTCTCTTGGCACTGATGCTTCCCTGGTGGCTCAGATGGTAATGAATCCACCTATAATGCAGGAGACACAGGTTTGATCCCTGGGTTAGGAAGATCCCCTGGAGGAGGAAAGGGCAACCAACTCCAGTACTCTTGCCTGGATAATTCCATGGACAGAGGAGCTTGGCGGGCTACAGTCCATGGGGGGTGAGGGGGAGGGGTTGCAGAATTGGACACAACTGAGCTACTAACACACACTGTTAGCATTGATACAAGATTTTCTTAACATATTCTCTTGGGAATTTCTCTTAATCCCATAAGCCTCTCATATTACATTCCTTGTGTTATCTTTTACCTCTTTCTGCAAACCATCTTTTTTGCAACAGACCCCCAAGTTCCAGTTCAAATATTTTCTTTTCTGCGAGGACTTGCCTGTGCCTCTGGGTCAACTGAAGTGTTCTCATAGCAGTCTTTCAAAGCCTGTTCTGACCAGAGTACTTTATAATTTAGATGTTTCCATGTTTCCATCTGTCACTACACTGGGAACTCTTCCTAGTATTTTCAGTACCAGGTGGGTGCATAGCTGAACACAGAAGTTGACTGAATGAATAAGTAAACAGTGTAACCACCTATTATATTTATTTTCATCTGTTCTCAGCTGAGTTGCTGGGATGGTAGGCTATATGCTAAACTAGGAACCCAGTCTCACAGTAAACTGGTTATGATAAGCTTTAGTCACTAAGATACTGTTTCTCAAACTTTAGCGTATATCAGAATAACCTCGAGGGTTTGTTGAAGCACAAATTTCTAGGCTCCAGCTCTAGAGTCTCCAACTCAACAGGTCTAGAGTGGGACCCAAGAATTTGCTTTTTTAACAAATTCCCTGGGGCGGCATGCTGATGCCACTCGTCCTGAACCATCTTCTCGGAATCTCTGCTCTAAAATGTTTTTGGACATGCAATCACCCTTGACAGTGCCTCACCTACTAATATGTTATAAAGCTATTTGATTTTCCAGGGTCTTTTTTTTTAAAAAACAAGTTTCCCACTCCATTTGGTTGGCATAGTGACCACTACTGGATTGGAAACATGAGCCTGGAGAATTCTACCCAGACATTCATGCCAAACTTGGGAAACCTCACTTGAAGTTGAAGGGATGAGAGAAAAAAAAAAAAAGATGCCCCATTACCTTGAGAGTGGAACATGGTATAGAAAATAATGGAAGAAAAAAAAAAAAAACAAAGAAGGAAATAAGGGAGAAAAGGGAAGGAGGAAAGAAAGAAAAATTAAAGAAAAACAACATTTTGCCAACAAAGATCCATATAGTCAAAGCTATGGTTTTTTGCACTAGTCATGTGCAGTTGTGAGAGTTGGACCATAAAGAAGACTGAGTGCCAAAGAATTGATGCTTTCAAATTTTTGTGGTGCTAGAGAAGACTCATGAGAGTCCTTTGGACTGCTAGGAGATAAAACCAGTCAGTCCTAAAGGAAATCAACCCTGAATGTTCATTGGAAGAACTGATACTAAAGCTCCACTAATTTGGCCACTTGATGTGAAGAGCAGAGTCATTGGAAAAGACCCTGATGCTGGGAAAGATAGAAGGCAGGAGGAGAAGGAGATAACAGAGGATGAGATGGTTGGATGGGATCACCGACTCGATGGACATGAGTTTGAGCAAGCTCCGGGAGATAGTGAATGACAGGGAAGCCTGGAGTACTGCCGTCCATGGGGTCACAAAGAGTTGGACACGATTGAGAGACTGAACAACAATATATGGTTTGCTTCTTCTAGCTTCCCTTTCAAACCAGTATGATTTTGAAAAAAAAAAAAAAATCACAACATCCTCAAGGACTAAGACTCTGCATCAGAAATTTTCCAAATACAGAAAAAGTTATTTCTGTTTATGGTTTCAGAGAGCAGACTAGTTCAAAACTTAACTGCTCATGCCACATCCATTTATATAGCTACAAGGCCAGTGAGCCAGAAGTGGACCAATAAAAGCCAAAAATCATGAATTAATGCTATAAATACAGGGATAAATTAGGGTGAGATACAATCTGCAACAAAAGAGAAGTTTACAGAAATGTTTCAAATAGGGAAATGCTTTAAGATGTAGTTAAAGGCCCAAAACATGAATTCAGTCAGTTCAGTTGAGTCACTCAGTCAAGTAAGACTCCTTGCAACTCCATGGACTGCAGCAAGCTAGGCCTCCCTGTCCATTGTCAACTCCCAGACTTGACTCAAACTCATGTCCATTGAGTCGGTGATGCCATCCAACCATGTCATCCTCTGTCATCCCCTTTCCTCCGCCTTCAATCTTTCCCAGCATCAGGGTCTTTTCAAATGAGTCAGTTCTTCCCATCAGGTGACCGAAGTATTGGAGTTTCAGCTTCAACATCAGTCCTTCCAATGAATATTCAGGACTGATTTCCTTTAGGATTGACTGGTTGGATCTCCTTGCAGTGCAAGGGACCCTCAAGAGTCTTCTCCAACAATACAGTTCAAAAGCAGCAAATCTTTGATGCTCAGCTTTCTATATATCCCAACTCTAACATCCATAGATGACTACTAGAAAAATCATAGCTTTGACTAGATGGACCTTTGTTGGCCAAGTAATGTCTCTGATTTTTAATATGTTGCCTAGGTTGGTCACAGCTTTTCTTCCAAGGAGCAAGCGTCTTTTAATTTCATGGGTGCAGTCACCATCTGCAGTGATATTGGAGCCCCTCCCAAAAAATAAAGTCTGTCACTGTTTCCACCATTTCCCCATCTATTTTCCTTGACATGATGACACCAGATGTCATGATCTTTAGTTTTCTGAATGTTGAGTTTTAAGCCAACTTTTTCACTCTCTTCTTTCACTTTCATCAAGAGACTCTTTAGTTCTTTGCTTTCTCCCATAAGGGTGGTATCATCTACATCAGAGGTTATTGATATTTCTGCCGGCAATCTTGATTCCAGCTTCTGCTTCATCCAGCCTAGCATTTCTCCTGATGTACTCTGCAAATAAGTTAAATAAGCAGGGTGACAATATACAGCCTTGATGGTTTCATTTCCCTATTTGGAACCACTCTGTTTCATGTCTAGTTCTAACTGTTGCTTCCTGACCTGCATACAAATTTCTTAGGAAGCAGGTCAGGTGGTCTGGTATTATCATCTCTTTCAGAATCTTCCAGAGTTTGTTGTGGTCCACACAATCAGAGGTTTTGGCATAGTCAATGAAGCAGAAGTAGATATTTTTCTGGAACTCTCTTGCTTTTTCCATGATCCAGTGGATGTTGGCAATTTGATCTCTGGTTCCTCTGCCTTTTCTAAATCCAACTTGAACATCTGGAAGTTCACGGTTCACATATTGTTGAAGCCTGGCTTGGAGAATTTTGAGCATTACTTTGCTTGCATGTGAGATGAGTACAATTGTGCAGCAGTTTGAACATTCTTTGGCACTGCCTTTCTTTGGGATTGGAATCTAAACTGACCTTTTTCAGTCCTGTGGCCCCTGCTGAGTTTTCCAAATTTGCTGGCTTATTGAGTGCAGTACTTTCACAGCATCATCTTTTAGGATTTGAAATAGCTCAAGTGGAATTCCATCACCTCCACTAGCTTTGCTCGTAGCAATGCTTCCTAAGGCCCACTTGACCTCACATTCCAGAACGTCTGGCTCTAGGTTGATGAACACAAACATTGTGATTATCTGGGTGGTGAAGATCTTTTTTGAACAGTTCTTCTGTGTATTCTTGCCACCTCTTCTTAATATCTTCTGCTTCTGTTAGGTCCAGACAATTTCCGTCCTTTATTGAGCCCATCTTTGCATGAAATCTTCCCTTGGTGTCTCTAATTTTATGAATGGGTCATGATGGAGAGTTCTGAAAAAACGTGGTTCACTGGAGAAGGAAATGGCAAACCACTTCTGTATTCTCTTCTTGAGAACCCCATGAACAGTATGAAAAGGCAAAAAGTTAGGACACTGAAAGATGAAATCCCCAGGTTGGTAGGTGCCCAATATGCTACTGGAGATCAGTGGAGAAATAACTCCAGAAAGAATGAAGGGATGGAGCCAAAGCAAAAACAACACCCACTTGTGGATGTTACTGGTGATAGAAGCAAGGTCTGATGCTGTAAAGAGCAATATTGCATAGGAATGTCAGGTCCATGAATCAAGGCAAATTGGAAGTGGTCAAACAGGAGATGGCAAGAGTGAATGTTGACATTCTAGGAATCAGCAAACTAAAATGGACTGGAATGGGTGAATTTAATTCAGATGACCATTATATCTACTACTGCAAGCAGGAATCCCTTAGAAGAAATGGAGTAGCCATCATGGTCAACAAAAGAGTCCGAAATGCAGTACTTGGATGCAATCTCAAAAATGACAAAATGATCTCTGTTCATTTCCAAGGCAAACCATTCAATGTCACAGTAATCCAAGTCTACGCCCCAGCCAGTAATGCTGAAGAAGCTGAAGTTGAATGGATCTAAGAAGACTTACAAGAACTTCTAGAACTAACACCCAAAAAAGATGTCCTTTCCGTTATAGGGGACTGGAATGCAAAAGTAGGAAATCAAGAAATACCTGGAGTAATAGGCAAATTTGGCCTTGGAGTACAGAACGAAACAAGGCAAAGGCTAATAGAGTTTTGCCAAGAGAACACACTGGTCGTAGCAAACACCCTCTTTCCAAAAACACAAGAGAAGACTCTATAGATGGACATCACCAGATGGTCAATACTGAAATCAGATTGATTATATTCTTTGCAGTCAAAGATGGAGAAGCTCTATACAGTCAGCAAAAACAAGACTGGGAGCTGACTGTGGCTCAAATCATGAACTCCTTATTGCCAAATTCAGACTTAAATTGAAGAAAGTAGGGAAAACCGCTAGAATATTCAGGTATGACCTAAATCAAATCCCTTACGATTATACAGTGGAAGTGACAAATAGCTTCAAGGGATTAGATCTGATAGAGTGCCTGAAGAACTATGGACGGAGGTCCGTGACATTGTATAGGAGACAGGGATCAAGACCATCCCCAAGAAAAAGAAATGCAACTTGTATTAAGAATACAAAAAATAAAATTAACACAGTAGGACATTAAGACAGTATGTAGATAATAAGCTAGAGTTCTAAGAATGTGGTGGGGGAAAATAAAAAAGTTTAAAAGTTATATAAAAGTAACTAAACAGATATACAACTTAATAGAATATTTATTATCTTAGACTGTTATTCCCCAAAGTTAGGGAACATTGATGTGTATTTTATTGTTGTTTCTCTAGTACACATTCATCGCATACTGATTCTTTTCTTTTCTTCTTAAAAAGAATGTTAAGAATGACAGAAAATAAGGACTCATGTATTAATAAAAGTCACCCTCAGGAAGTATCCAGAATAAGCAAGCAAACATATTCATCAAACATTTAACAGAAGAAAACATTAAACCGAAAAATAGAAGCACTCTTTCATAATCCAAAATTACTGACAAAAAAAAATTACCTCACTCAAAAAAGATCCTTATGAAGATAAAGCAGAGAAATACAATTTTTTTAATGTAATAATGCTAACATCAGACTGTTTACAATATTGTCAGCTGATAAATACCTACTTAATTTTAAGTGAGAAATTGTTGTTACTTAATAATCCTGTCCCCTGATAACATTCTGTTTTTAGGCAGAATTATCAGAAAAACCTTTTTCAGATGTGTATGGGTCTAGAAAATAGTTCATCCATTAAAAAAAATTGTTCTCAGGCTACATCTGCTAGCTGTGAGATGAATCACAAATAAAATCTTGTGATGGATTTTATTCACGACTTTAATTTCTTTCTGTCTTTTAAATCACTGATTTCAACTTTTATATTCATGAATTCTTTAATCATGATTTTAGCATATTTTGATTTTTTTCCTTGCATATTCATTAAATGTGTAGGTATCACAGTATTATTATTCTTATTATTTTTATCTGTAACCCATTTTCCCACCTCTTAGACCTCCACTTTTGGCAACCACCAATCCTCTGTATCATTTGAGTTGGTTTTAAGATTCCACATACAAGTCAGGCCATACAGTATTCATCTTTCTCTGTCTGACTTATTTCATTTAGCATAGTGCCCTCAAGGTGAATCCATGGTGTCCCAAGTGGCAGGATTTCTCTTTCTACGGCTGAATTATATATCCATCACATTTTCTTTCTCCATTCATCTCTCAATGGACACTTAGATTGTTTCCCACTCTTGGCTAGTGTAAGTAATGCTGCAATGAACATAAAGGTATAAAGGATACCTTTTGGAGACAGTGACTTTTCTTTTCTTTATATAAATACCCAGAAGTAGAATTGCTGCATAGTTTGCTAGTTCTCTTTAGATTTTTTGAGGAAGCTCCTGTCTTTTCCATGGTGGCTGCACCAATGTATATTCCCATCAGCAGTGCAGGAGGGTTCCTTTTTCTCCACTTTCTCAAAGACACTCACCATTATCTTTTCTATAATAGCCATTCTAGTAGATGGGGCTTCCCTTGTAGCTCAGTTGGTAAAGAATCTGCCTGCAATGCAGGAGACCTGGGTTCTTCCTGGGTTGGGAAGATTCCCTGGAGAAGGAAATGGCAACCCACTCCAGTATTCTTGCCTAGAAAAACCCACAGACAGAGGAGCTTGGCAGGCTATAGTCCATGGGGTTGCAAGGATAGGACACAACTTAGCAACTAAACCACCACCATTCTAGTAGATATGATATAATACCTTTGTGTGATTTTTATTTACATTTTCCTGATGATTAGTAATGTTGAGCATCTGTTCGTGGACCTTTTGTCATATTTATAATACAATACGTGGACCTTTTAAATATTTTTTAAAGGCATTCTTGATGGTTCTCAGTCCTTCTAGGCCCCATTTTAATATACTCATGACCAGAAGGAAAAGACTTGACTAATGAAGAAAGTTAAGACAGAGAGATATCATAAAATATCCTTGACTGTAGTTCCTCTATTTCTCATTATTGTCCCTGAGAAACCCTTTAAACAGCTCACAGATCATTCTGATTAGCATCTCTGTGGAGGAAAACATAAAGTGCCAATAAAAATGCATTAAGAGACTTGATTAGGTATAATATCCAAGCCTAGACAATTTTGCTCTCAATGGTCACTACAATGCATTAGTACATGAGGTCATCTTTTTCCCATGAAGCAGGCTGGATTTCTCCTTTTCTTCAATATTATGGGTAATTTGTTTCATCTGAAATTCACAGATTAAGTGGATTTTATTAGTAGCAACAACAATCATTTATTTTTTGAAAACTCCTGTAAACCTTACTTCGGTTTTAAGCTCTCAGTTTGTGTGAGATTTACCTGGAGGAATGAGAAAAGATGAGAATAGAGAGTAGTTACAAGATTTGCTGCCCCTTTTCCAATCTAAATATGTTTCTCTTGGAACACTTACACATTTTACTGGAGTTATAAGACATAGGCATTTGCCAGAAGACACTTTCACGCTTGCCTTACTAAAAAAATCTGTTTTTTTAGAGTTGGTTTCTATGTTCTTTAAATCTTCATGGCAACAACATGACCCACCACCACCTCTGCCCAGGCTACATCTTCTTTTTCATGCAGAAAATCATGACTCTTGGATCTTCTCCTTAATAGTTTAATGCTACCAACTCATGGAACTCACCAATGTAACTCTTCCTTCCTTTGGAAGAGTTGAGTGTTGGCTCTACTAACTATTTATGCTGCCATTTGGGGAAAAGACTGTCTTATGTTGCAAAGTTGGTTCCATCTTCATCATAATAACCCTGCAGAATAATAAGTGTTTCCCATTTCCTGTGCTGGGCACAAAATGGGGCTTGAGAAGGGTTGATGTGATGTGTAGGACCTAGAAGTCTTACTGCTTTCTCTAGGTTCATTTGTTCTGATATCTTCCTGGGGAACAGAGAAGCTGGATATCTCCCCCACCCTTCATCCTTCTTCAAATCTTTTTCAGCACTAACATACAAATTTGCTTCACAAAATGTAAAGTGCCATAGAACCACACAATGTTTCTAATGAGGCCTTTTAAAGCAGATTAAGCTTGTACAAGCATCAGTCCAAAAAGAAGGCTGAAGCATGGAGACTAAAAATGTCCTGGTAACTTTCAGAATGTATTGGACTCTCTTTTTTCCCATATCAAAGCCTACAATGGCAATATTTCTCTCATATTAACTCAACATGGTACCTTCTGCCAGCACCAGATACTTCATTAAAATTGATCTCACAAGATCACTACTTATTTGGGAGCTGGGATGTATCCCATTTTTGCAGAATATTGGAGCTACAATGGGAGCATTTATATGCTGTAAAAAATAAGACTGTGATCTGATATATTTTAGAAAGATTTCTTTTACACTATACCGTCAAATGTCGTTGTTTAGTTGCTAAGTTGTATCTGAATCTTTTGTGACCCCATGGACTGTAGCCCACCAATTTCCTCTGCCCATGGGATTTCCAGGCAAGAATACTGGCATGAGTTACCATTTCCGCCTTCAGGGGATCTCCTCCACCCTCATCTCCTCCATTGGCAGGTGGATTCTTTACCACTGAGCCACCAGGGAAGCCCCATACAATCACATACAGGCATAATAAAGGTTTGAAGTATGGCAAAATATTTTAGAGGCAGTGTAATATAATACAAAGTACCAGTTTGGAAGTTTGGATAATGGCTGTTCTATACACAAACTGAGTGATCTTGCACGATTTAGTCAATCTGTTTGAGGGTCACATTCTTCATCCTGAAAGTATGCATAAGAATACATTTGTAATGACTGTGAAGCTCAGAAATACATATATAAAGCATCTAACCCCATGTCTGGAATAAGTCAGGTACCCAGTAGTGGTAGCTCATGTTATGACTAAATGAAACTTGTATCCTTTCAAATGCCAAACACTATTCATGATGAATCTTTGGTCCTGTTGTTTCCCTTCCAGATCTAGCAACTATTTAGGCACAAAACTGTATTTTCAACTTATAATTTAAAAATATGGTCAAATTTCAAAAAAAGTATAGAAACACTTTCTGATGAGAATTCCATGATCCTTTCCTCTTCCTTCCCAGTTGGTAGCCAGGCATATGTCTCTTGTTATGGTCATAAGCCTTCTGGGCCTAGCTGAGTTCAGTTCAGTCGTTCAGTCATGTCTGACTCTTCGCCATCCCATGGACTGACTGCAGCACGCCAGGCTTCTCAATCCGTCACCACCTCCCAGAGCTTGCGCAAACTCCTGTCCACTGAGTCAGTGATTCCATCCAACCATCTCATCCTCTGTTGTCCCCTTCTCCTCCTGCCTTCAATCTTTCCCAACCAGGTCCTAAACAGAAAATATAGATGAATATATGTGTCTTGGAGTTGTTCTGTTTTTGCTGAGCCAGTATCCATTTCTCCTCTGTTAATATCAATGGCCTGATTTTCTTTAGGGAATAATCTTCTCACTTTTTCTCTTTTTTAAAATTAATTTAGTTTTTTGGCTGTGTGGGGTCTCTGCTGCTGCCCAGGCTTTTCTCTAGCTGTGGTGAGTGGGAGCGACTCCCTAGTTGTGGTGTGTGGCCTTCTCATTGCAGTGGTGTCTCTTGTCGTGGAGCACAGACCCTAGGGAGCACGGGCTTCGGTAGTTTTGTCATGAGGGCCCAGTAGGTGCGGCTTCCAGGCTTGGTTGCTCTGCAGCCTATGGGATCTTCTGGGATCACAAATCAAACACCCTGCATTTGCAGGTGGATTCTTATCTCCTGAGCCACAAGGGACGCCCATTTTCTCACTTTCTCATTCCAGCTTGTTCATGAGATGGATGAGAGGTTGGCACACAGTTCAGTTCTGGATAGCTAGAGACTAATAGTCCCCTGACTTTGTTCATGGATGAGCTCATTAGCTAAACTAAGCCAAGGAGATCTAATACAGGACTCTTGTCAGAAGTGTTGAAATTGTTGTGAGGATAGGGTAGAAGCCTCACTGCCCGCAGTCATCTTACTACCAGGAGATGAGGTCAACTAAGAACAGAACAGCACAGAAGGCACAAAATTGGAAAACAACAACAACAACAACAACAAGCTAAGCACTGGAAGGCACGAGGCTCGAACCCAACAGCATAATCTGAGACCCTGGGCACAGCCACACTTGAGTTTTCACAATTCATTGTTGTTGCCAAAGTAGGCTATTCTTTCTTATCACTTTCAACTAAAGGAATCTGACTGACATAGTAAGTGGATTCGGACTTCATGGAGTCTAAAGTTTGAATATAATTTGTATTGCCCTCTTTAAAGGAAGGTTATGGTTTTTCTACTAGTCATGTATGGATGTGAGAATTGGACTATAAAGAAAGCTGAGCCCTGAAGAACTGATGCTTTTGAACTGTGGTGTTGGAGAAGACTCTTGAGAATCCCTTGGACTGCAAGGAGATCCAATCAGTCGATCCTAAAGGAGATCAGTCCTGGATGTTCATTGGAAGGACTGATGTTGAAGCTGAAACTCCAATACTTTGGCCACCTGATGTGAAGAGCTGACTCATTTGAAAAGACCCTGATGCTGGGAAAGATTGAAGGCAGGAGAAGGGGATGACAGAGGATGAGAAGGTTGGATGGCATCACCAACTTAATGGACCTGAGTTTGTGTAAACTCAAGGAGTTGGCGATGGACAGGGAGGCTTGGCTTGCTGCAGTCCATGAGGTCACAAAGAGTCGAACATGACTGAGCAACTGAACTGAACTGAACTGAAGGGAAGACTACAACTTTATCAAAAGAAAATAAGGAAAAAGTATTTATTGAGAATTTGAAAAGAAATCATGGATTTTAAAAAGCTAACAAATATCTCCAATTTTATAAAACCCCAAAGTAAATATTTTTGTCAATTAATTATATATAAAATGCTTTCCTTTCTTGTTCTTTTCTCTTTTTGCCATTTTTTTTGGGGGGGGGGCTGTATATATTTAGAAAGACCCACACAAGCTGGAATCAAGATTGCCGGGAGAAATATCAATAACCTCAGATATGCAGATGACATCACCCTTATGGCAGAAAGTGAAGAGGAGCTAAAAGCCTCTTGATGAAAGTGAAAGCGGAGAGCAAAAAAGTTGGCTTAAAGCTCAACATTCAGAAAACGAAGATCATGGCATCCGGTCCCATCACTTCATGGGAAATAGATGGGAAACAGTGAAAACAATATCAGACTTTATTTTTTGGGGGGCTCCAAAATCACTGCAGATGGTGATTGCAGACATGAAATTAAAAGACGCTTACTCCTTGGAAGAAAAGTTATGACCAACCTAGATAGTATAATTCAAAAGCAGAGACATTACTTTGCAGACTAAGGTCCGTCTAGTCAAGGTTATGGTTTCTCCTGTGGTCATGTATGGATGTGAGAGTTGGACTGTGAAGAAGGCTGAGCACCGAAGAATTGATGCTTTTCAACTGTGGTGTTGGAGAAGACTCTTGAGAGTCTCTTGGACTGCAAGGAGGTCCAACCAGTCCATTCTGAAGGAGATCAACCCTGGGATTTCTTTGGAAGGAATGATGCTAAAGCTGAAGCTCCAGTACTTTGACCACCTCATGCGAAGAATTGACTCATTGGAAAAGACTCTGATGCTGGGAGGGTTTTGGGGTAGGAGGAGAAGGGGATAACAGAGGATGAGATGGCTGGATGGCATCACTGACTCGATGGACATGAGTCTGAGTGAACTCCAGGAGATGGTGATGTTAGGGAGGCCTGGCGTGCTGCGATTCATGGGGTCGCAAAGAGTTGGACACGACTAAGTGACTGAACTGAACTGATATGTTTAATTTTCCTTTTTATAAGATAATTTTTTGCTATCAATTTTCTAAAGACAAAAGTGAACTCACATTTCTTCTGATGGTCAATCAACATTTGCTCTTTTAAAATTTTAATAGTTCATATTTCTAAGGTACATAAACCATAATTGCTAAGGATGATTTATTGTAAAAATGTGAGCTATTGTGAAGTTTTAGAAAATTTCTATCAAGATTCTTTGACACATGAACTGTAAGATTTCAAACAGTTTTAAGGTTTCTTGTGTACTAACTCTTCTTGAATATTCTTTGTATTGCTGCCACTCAGTATCCATTTTGTCCAAATTATTGCCAATGTCCTAGTTATAATAATATAATATGAGTTTTTAGGTATTTCTGTCTGTGTTAATATTTCATGTCACAATAACAAGAATTTTATGCTATTATTTTCCAGTGAGTTCATATGATTCACTTCTCCTCACTAACTGGATTATCAAGAAATCCCTATTTTTGATGACTTTATACATGTACATGCTGATTCATTTGTATATTTGTTGACAAAAGAGAAGTTTTGTTTTGACCGGGGCTAGCAGACGGGGGAGCCTGATGGGCTGCCGTCTATGGGGTCGCACAGAGTCGGACACGACTGAGGCGACGCAGCAGCAGCAGAGAAGCTCATTTTCTACTTAAAGATTTACATATCTGATAACTTGAATAATTTTCCACAGACCAACTTTTGGCTCCATTTATATCAAACTTTGTTTCTCTTTCTCTACCTGTTTTTTGGGCTTCCAAGGTGGCACTAGTGATAAAGAATCTGCCTGCCAAAAAAGATGCGATTTTGATCCCTGGTCAGAAACATCCCCTGGAGGAGGGCATGGCAACCTGCTCCTGCATTCTTGCCTGGAGAATCCCCAAGGACAGAGAAGCCTATCAGGCTACAGTTGATAGGGTAGCAAAGAGTTGGACATGACTGAAGCGACTACCTGCCCTACCTGTTCGAGTACTGAGCACCTTAATCATATTACAACATGATCCTTAAACCCACAACTTTGTGCCACAATACTGAATGATTCAATAAGATAAATAGGACCAGGATTTCTGGAAGTTATGCTGAACTGGCCAGCCATCACTTATCTACAGACATGATAACATAAAAAGATCTCAATAAACCCAACCTAACCTTAGCTGAATCCCAATAATGCCTGCAGCTATTCCAGTTATATTCAACAAAAGGAAAGGTATTGGGGGAAGTGGGCATTATAATGGAATGAGGTATTAGTCCTAATGGATTGTGGTTACAGTAGCTTACTTTTGCAAATATTAATATATAACCAAGTTAAAATATTCCCAGTTTCCCTCTCAGAGTCTTAGAGAAGCCCATGCAAGTGATGGGGCTTGAAACTTGGATTTCATAAAAATGTACCTCTGCCGACATCATACAGTATTAATATATGATTTGGAGACTCTGGAAAACTCTGGGACCTTTTGGGCCATATTTACATTAAGAATCATTTGAGTGGAGCATAATCTCTGAAAAATAAAACTGTGAATGTCAACATCTGTGAGGTTCTAATAACCTCTACTGAGCGGTCAGTCTGACCGCTTAAGCATGCACTTAATAATCTTCAATTTCTGTGCCGTAATCATATATGAAATGTCATGCTAGGTCAAGTCACAGAGTTTATCATGTTCTGACTTTGACAACAGCCCTAATGGTCATTTTGGGGGAAAGCAAGAGACTTTCCCTCTTTTCTACCTCAAAGGATCAGGTTTTCTCGTCTAAATATTCCTAGTATCCCCTTACTTTTCTTCCCTACCCTGGATCGTGTTCTTAAGGACTGAGTGACTTACATCTGAGACCCTGAAAATTAATGACAAACCTTGGATAATACACGATCAATGCCAATAATAGGGGATTTGAAGGAGCTTTCTCCTAGGTCAGAGTAGGTCACATGCCAAGAAAGATCTATGCTGATTTAAACAGCCAAGAGAAATTGAGGATTAGATTTTCAATTTGAGAAGTAAAATGGATCCTGGGGAATTTAATCAGCTACTCTACATGTGCTTCACTGGTTACTGGCAATCTCTAGATCTGTCTGTTACGTGCAAATATATAGAGTGAATGAATCTTGATAATTCCCAGTTCACCTAATCAGATTATCTCCTTGTCTGAATTCAAACTGACAAGTGGAAGACAAACCTGTAACTGGAGTGCATTCAGTCAGGCTCCATGTCCTCCCACTGGCTTAGCCTCCAAATGTCTCTTCGGAGAAGGTAATGAGCATGAAGCTGAAGGGCTGGCAGTCTACAAAAGATAGGGCCTGGTGTCTGACTTGGCAAGGCTCTAGAAGGAACCTTGTCAGTGCAGTCACTTGTAGCAGAGGCATAGAAATCACATCTGCTCAAGACTCCCTCAGGTCACTGGGGACATTGCTTCTGGAGTCCCGGATGGATGATTTGACCCCCAGATTCAAGGCTGCTGCCAGAGAAGCTACAGGGACATGAATCAGATGGACCTGGTTTCACCAGCACAGTTTCCTGGCTTAGGAATTCTAATACCTTACCTCATTCAGTCCTGAACACAAACCGAGTGAGCACAATCTTTGGCATGAGATAGACCTAAACTCAAACTTTCTAGTAGCAGGAAAACTTTGGTAAGTTACTTAATCACTATCAGCATAACTTCATCCTCTAAAACCTGGAATATAAGAAAATCTAGTCTTATTTGTATGGTTCCATGAATTAAGTATGGTAAAGAGAATGAATGTGTCCATTCCTGGGCTGGGCACAGAATAACATTTAGAAAACCTTTGTTCCCAGAGATATATTATCACATTCATTGATATTAGGTGGACATGGGGCTTGACTCACTCTCTGAGCCTGTTCAGGACAAGCCTCCTATAACCCATTGTAATATATGCTGGTACCTAAATTTTCTACTTGTAAGGGTAGATAGGCAGTCTTAGTAGGGCTTGATTCAAAGTTTCAACTTGAATCAGGTTTATGAGATGAGGGTAAAAGAAATCAAAGCCTCTCTCAAACCCAGCAATGATGCCACATTCACTGACATTTAAAGAATAGAAACACTAAAAAAGGAGATAAGAAAGGTGTCCAATAATCTGGTTGTTTGATTGACTGATTCCATGTATTCATATTCCTCAACTCTAGTTTTGGTGGAATATCAGTAGAGAAAAAGGGGGCTGACTCACCTGAAAAAAGAGTAGAAGAGGATTCTGCATAAGGAGCCATCTTTCCTAAGGATGGCCCCCAGTGTGAAAATGGAAGTGTTAGTTGCTCAGTCGTGTCTGACCCTTTGTGACCTCATGGACTGTAGCTTGCCAGGCTCCTCTGTCCATGGGATAGTCCAGGTGAGAATACTAGAGTCGGTAGTCATTCCCTTTTCTGGGTTATCTTCTTAATCCAGGAATTGAACCTGGGTCTTCTGCATTACAGGAAGATTCATTATCATCTGGGCCAAAAAACAAACAAACAAACAAACCTTCAAAGTGGATTAAGTCTATTAAGCATTTCATCTTTCTATCCCATTAAGAAACAATGTTTAAATTTTGCCATGTTTAAAATGGGAGTGGTAACTTAAGGTTGATTGACAAAAGTCAGACTGTTCTCTTTTAAAACATACCTTTACTGTTTCTACCTAAATATAATTCAAATCAGTTTCCTTTAGCAAATATTCGTTAAGCTCACATTATATTCCAGAAAATGGGTAAAAAAGAATGGTACTGACAATCGAGAGATTGACTTTTTACTTATGGGAACATCCACTTCTTATCCGCTCTGTGACAGATACAAATAAATATGATACAGTGAGGTAGGTGCCACAGTAGAGTATTTTAACAATAATTTACTGGGGGTTGTTTTAAACTGCAAGCATGCATAATGTTTCTCCATGGTAGAGCCAGAGAAACTTTCAGAAGTGGTGACATGTTATGTTCAAGAATAAGTAAAACTTTATCATAGGAGTGGGAAAGAGATATTAGCAGATATTTGATGATTGGTGATATAGTGCCAAAAGTGTTAGTCGTTCAGTTATATCAGACTCTTTGCAAACCCTTGGACTGTAGCCCACCAGGCTCTTCTGTCAATGAGATTTCCCAGGCAAGACTGCTGGAGTGGGTTGTCATTCCCTTCTCTAGGGGATCTTCCTGACCCAGGGATTGAACTCAAGTCTCTGGCACTGCAGGCAGATTCTTGACCATCTGAGCCATGGAGAAGAGAATAATCAAAACAGGTTCTGCGAGCTTTCCTGAGGGTTGAGGGCAAGATTGGGATGATAGTAATACATCTAGTCAAGTCTAGAAGTGATGAGTTTGGTGCTACTGAGGGGGCCCAGTTGGATTCGACATCAGGATAGATAGTGTGTGTGAGATTCACTCAGTTGTGTTCAACTCTTTGTGACCCCATGGATTATATAGCAGAGAAGGCGATGGCACCCCACTCCAGTACTCTTGCCTGGAAAATCCCATGGACAGAGGAGCCTGGTGGGCAGCAGTCCATGGGGTCGTGAAGTCAGACATGACTGAGCGACTTCACTTTCACTTTTCACTTTCTTGCATTGGAAAAGGAAGTGGCAACACACATCAGTGTTCTTGACTGAAGAATCCCAGGGATGGGGGATCCTAGGGGGCTGCCATCTATGGGGTCGCACAGAGTTGGACATGACTGAAGCAACTTAGCAGCAGCAGTTGCAGGAATATATAGACCATGGAATTCTCCAGGCTAGAATACTGGAGTGGGTAGCGGTTCCTTTCCCCAGGGGATCTTCCCAACCCAGGGATCAAACCCAGTTCTCCCACATTGCAGGCAGATTCTTTACCAGCTGAGCCACAAGGAATATCAGAGTTAAAGATGGATATTTTTGCATGACCTATAATCATGTAATAGTTTAAGTCGGGTGACTTGGATTTGAATGTGTGGATGATCACTTATTAGACCTGTATCTAAATAAAATACTAAGCTGTTTTAAAGCCTGATGTTCAATGAGATGACAATGCCATTCTTATGGTTTTGGTGCAGGATTCAATAAGATAGTGAAGAGAGAACGTATTGCATCTTCACTGCCACATTACAAGAACTAGCTCCATCAAAGTTATCTTTCCGCGTAAGATTTAAGAGAAAGATACTACTTTCCAGGGTCTCCATGGTGCTGCTCTCTGTAGCAGGGTCAGTGGAATCTTATGTGTACTTGCATTTGTCTGAGGGAATGGGCTACAACTTTTATTATATCCTCCATTGTATGTCACTCAAAGAAAAGATATGTACCAGTTTCAGTGCGTGCAAAGAACAGTAAAGAATGAATGCCGTGGGATCTCAACATTATGGAAGCAGAAGAAAGAATGGGAAAGCTATGAAGAAGAAAGATGACCCATAATGAGTCAGTTCTGCTGAAAGATGATGCATGTGTTCCCTAAATGGTAGGGAGGCATTTGGCCCCTGTGACCATTACACCCTGATTTGAATATGTAATGTCATGTGGCCAATGTTACTTTATAGATGTAATTAAGGTTACTAATCAGTTGACCTTAAAATAAGGAGATTGAGTATGCTTATATAGCCCTGAAGGCAGAGCTTTTCTCCTAGCTGAAGACATCTAGAAGAGGAAGTCAAGGAATACAATAGAAGGGGAGGTGGTGCAGAGAAATTTGTAGCAAAAGGATTTCATGCATTGTTGCTGGCCTTGAAGGTAGAGGGGATTATAAACCAAAGCCCACAGGCAGCCTTTAGAAGCCAAAAACAACTCTGGCCATTAGCCATTAAGGAAATGAGATCTCAGACTGACAATTGCACAGAGCCGAATTCTTCCAACAACTTTATTAAGTGGATTTCTGCACCTCACCCCTCCCCACCCCCCACCAAGAGCCCAACTTGATCAACACCTAGAATTTAGCTTCATGAAGCTTAAAGAAGAGAACCCAGCTGATCCATGCTGTGTGTGGATGTTTGACTCTTAGGAACTGTGAGATAACAAATTTGTATTATTTCAAGCAGCCACATTTGAGCTTATTTATTACAGTGACAATAGAAACTGAATATGAAAAAATTGTGCTATGGAAAACACAGGAATCAAAGGCAAAACACTTAAAACCTGGACAAACACATGCAAAATAACTTCTAAAGAGGTGGACATCTAATAAAAGTGGTAGCATACTTTTACATATGTGAATGGTTAACAAATGCATAAATACTGCAATAAATATGGCACTTTACCATAGAAAAGATCAGAAGTTTGCTTCTGGAATTAGGTGTTGGAAGGATTGTAGCTCACACATTCTTGTGAAGCGGTGAAGGGAGGGTTAACTGAAACTGAAGACAAAGTTTAGCATCAGTTGAGGGTAGGTATGGCTCACAACACTTAGAGGGAGAACTGAGTTCTCTGGTAGATGTTTAAGTTGGGCACATATGTATATTCTTAATGCATTTTTTCTGTTTACCTAGTGTTTCTAATGGATGTAAACAAAATCATGCATAAATGATCATTATTCACATTGTGATCAAATTTTTCATCAATATATCTATTGTATTAGGATACTTTCACACTTTCTACATAGGGAAATGGCAAAGAAAAACTGTGCAACTGGCTGGGTGGTAACCCATTCCAGACATGTCAATCTCCTTGACAACAAGACCTTCTGGACTGTCGTACTTATGAGGAGATAATGCCACTCTAGGCATGAACATGTGTACAGTCACAGGCAATTCAACTGGTCAGTAGTATTAGCAGCCTTCCTCCAAGTCAGCAACAGCAAGATACTTAATCAGTATGTGTCACTTTCTCAAACAACAGACAGTATGAAACTGAAACATCTTTGGGATCTATACTTCAATCTTAGGAGTTAATTTCTCATTTCACAACGGTCTGGCTGGTATAAGTCTCTTCATAAGTCTTTTAAACACAGTCTCACTCTCAGGTGGGGTTTTTTGCCCTCAAACAATTAGTGTTTCTCATTGTCTCTTCTGCATGGTTGCCCTTGCAAAGTCAAAGGGAAGCTAGTCTTTGGGGATAAGTACCAGATACTGCTCCCAGGTCAGGGGTAACTACAGAGGGAAAAAATAACCCAAGAATGCAGCAACGAAAAAGAGTCACACTTGTTATACACAGAAATCTCAAAGCTGAGCTTTATTTTATAAATCAGTTCAGTTCAGTCTTTCAGTTGTGTCCGACTCTTTGTGACCCCATGGACTATAGCACACCAACTTCCTGTCTATCACCAAACTCATGTCCATTGAGTCAGTGATACCATCCAACCATCTCATTCTCTGTTGTCCCCTTCTCCCTCCCTCAATCTTTTCCAGTGTCAGGGTCTTTTCAAGTGAGTCAGCTCTTCGCATCAGGTGGCCAAAGTATCGGAGTTTCATCTTCAATATCAGTCCTTTCAAAGAATATTCAGGACTGACTTATAAATAAAGGGCCTTTAATTTGAAAAGGGCCTTGACCTTGTTCTTGGTGGTTGTTTAGTCACTAAGTCACATCTGACTCTTTGCAACCCCATGGACTGTAACCTGCCAGGCTCCTCTGTTCATGGAATGTTCAGGCATTAATACTGGAGTGGATTGCCATTTCCTCCCCCAGGGGATCTTCCTGACCCAGGGATTGAACCTATGTCTCCTGCATTGGCAGTCGGATTCTTTATGGCTGAGTCATCAGGGAAAACCTGCCCTTGACCTTAGTCCAACTCCCTCACAAGATGACTTGAAGTCTAGCAGATAGAGTTCTTATCCAAGAGCAAAGACACTTTGGTATCAGAGCAAAGAAAAAAACTCAGACTCTGTAGCAACTTTCAGTACGTGGTGGCCATATACAATTTGAACATATATGACACCTCAAGCCATTTTGTGTGAGAATAGTCTATTTTTCCTCAAATGTCCTCCACAGCAGCCAAAGAAGTATGAAGGCCCCACTTTCTTTCATGAGAGTGTCTTGTGACAAATTAATTCTATCATTTCTTCAATCATTCATTATTTCCTTTTTGTATGTCTACAGGAAATGAACAAGAAATTAGATGCATTCTAACAGGGACTGAGAGAACGAGAAACTAGACCCCCAGACATCTATCATACAAATTCACCCTATTTGTCATCTCATTTATGACCCTCTAACCTGGGTCAAGTGTTACTCTCAAGGAAACAGGTTCTGAAAACTTCATTTCCTTCTACTACCACCATGTTTTCAAGTATTGGACTTCTATGTTATAAAGATCAGAGTTGTTGCTGCTCAGTTGCTCAGTTGGGTCCAGCTCTTTGTGACCCCATGAACTGCAGCATGCCAGGCTTCCCTGTATTTTTTAAGATGTGCATGTGGGTGAGGGGTGTTGTGAGAGAGAAATGCAAAATGCTGCCCCATTGAACTAGACGGAAATTTAATTCTAGGCTCTTTGCTATCTCTGCCTTTAAAAGGATCAAGTATCCTTAGAGTTTCAAGTTCTTTCCAGAAGATGCGCCATCCTCCTCCATCATCAAAACCTAAGTGGTTTCCATGGCAACCTCCTCCTCAAACCCATCACTTTTTCTGGCAATACCATCTCATTCTGACCACCCTGGAGTTAAAAGAACAAATAAAACTCAAAAACGAAGTTAGGAAAATATCAACAGGCAAAAGTAAATGGAATCCCAAAAATATCTTGAGCATAATAAGATTTAGAGAAGAAAACATTCCTTGGGTTCAGGATGTTAATGAAGATTTAACATAAAGAATACTATTATAAAAGACGATTTACGGATGGAGGCAGGGAAGAGCCAGCGACAAAGAGCAACAATTTCACAATGGTTTGGGGACAGCCAGTTTCTTCTCACCTCTCTTTTCTTCTCTGATAAGCATACGGTGGTCAGCATTGAAATAGAATGAAAATAAAGCTGCAAATGAGGTTTCCACTAGGAAAAGCTGTCTTTTGCTGTGCTCAGTGCAGAGCTGGGAGCAGGGCCAAGTGCTCATGAAGCAATTTTGGAAGATTCTGCTGGAAAGGCAGGAATCCCTATTCCTCCATCACTCACAATCCTTTACAACAACTGGCATATCAGGGTGTCAGGATCTTATGGTGCAACTCAGGATTTGAAGTAGCTTGAGCAGGATCCATCTGTCATCTTCCACATGGTGATATTTCTATTACCATCTTCACTTTAGCCAGTATTAATTGTAATAAATGCTCGTTTCTCTTCTAGAGCCTTGGCTAAAAAGAGATTCATCTCTCATCTTTTGAAACCCAATTATACATTCATCAGTATTACACCATTTCTGTGTAATGATGCTTTGTTTTATCTGTAGCAGTCAATTCCACTTTGTTCTTGACTTGATTGAAAATAAGTAAGGTGGTCATCATGTCCCCCATAGCATATATCCTAACAGATAATTTTGTGGATTCATAGGGACCAGAGTGGGCATCCCAGTTGGCTCAGTGGTAAAAAGAAGCTGCCTGCTAATGCAGGGGCCCCAGGAGACACTGGTTTCATCCCTGGGTCAGGAAGATCCCCTGGAGGAAGAAATGGCAACTCACTCCAGTATTCTTGCCTGAAAAATCCCAAAGACAGAGGAGCCTGGTTGGCTGCAATCCATGGGGTTGCAGCATCAGACATGACTAAGCATGAGCAGGAGGGGCCAGAGTGTGAATGATCCGCACACATGGGCAGGAATAGGTTTAAATGTGCAAATGACATTTCTGCCTGTTTTTAATCAATCAAGTAGTCAGAGGTCAGGAAGAGTAGCAAGGGAACATTCACGCTACATATTTTGATAACTTTCTGAAACGCTATCCCTTTGCTCTGAACCTCGGACTTTGTAAAGATAGACAATCAGTTTCCTGCGGAAGATTTTCTTCCTGTGGCACTGCCAAGAAAAAGAAAAAAAAAGAAAAAGTCTTCATATCCAAATATAGGGTTCCCTTAGGGAAATAAATGGATTCCTCCCTAAAAGAGAAGTGAATGAAGAAAAGAGCTGTGGGAGAAACAGATTTGCAGAACACAATGGAGAGCATATGTTGAAAGTTTGATAAACTATCCCCAGGGTGGAATCAGTCATGATATGTTTGATAATGCCGAAGTAACAGATATCTCCAAAACATGGCTTAAAACAACACCACCTATTTCCTGCAATGCTCCAGAGCCACTGTGTGTTGGTTGGGGGCCTCTGCTCTGCATCATCCAAACTGGAGATAGAATTTGACAACACAGTTGCTGTCTGGAAATCTTTGGGTTGGGTGACAGAGGGGAAAGAGAGTCCTGGAGAGCTAGCATTTCATCCCAGAAACCATATGTCCCTTCTGCTCACAGCTGATTGGCTAGAACCAACCGCATGATGCCTTTTGACACCAAGAGCTCCAGGAAGAGCCTTCTTCCCTAGTTCTTAGTAGGTGGAGAACTGTGGATTTTTTGATGAATGAAACTAATTCTTATCACAAAGGGAAAAACAAACAAAAAACACAGAACCTCCAAAGGACATTTCATATGTACAGTTTTATATTAGCTTATTTCAGAATCAGCAGCTATCCCTTTCTCAGTTCCTGCATCATATGGGAGATCTAGAAATTCACTAATTATTCATTCTTTTTTTTTTCATTGATACTTACTGATTTCTATGCCAAGTCATATGTAAGTCACTGGTGATATAAAGGTGTATATATCACTTTTATAGGCTCACAATCTTTCTTGATCTATGATTAGTCCACTATTACAACCTGTTCTGTGTCTCCAGGAAAAAAAAAAAAAGGAAAAAGCTCTTAGGTGCAGTTCTGATCTAGATTTTAATACAATTCATAACTGTACCTCCAGAGACATGTTGATTTGAGCTACCTTGCACCTTCTCTGGAAGGTTCTATCTTTTCTGTTCCAGCAAGTTTCTCTCACCCTCTTGCCTCATCCCTCATCTTACTCTTAGCACATTCTTACTTTCTCACTATGAGATATGATGTACATCTGCTTGAGTTAATTTGCACCTGGTTACACTGGATGTTTGACATTACTCCCTGGAGCAGTTCAGTAATTACAGCCAGAATAGATCATTCTTGCCTCTTTATAATTGATGATTTTTTTTTAAAGGATCTGTCCTCTGACTTCTTCCAAAATAAGGATAAACATAGGTCCTGCAACCTGAATTATCTGATATGTCAAGAATTCAGAAGTCATAATTACAACTATGTAATAGTTTGTATTATACAACTATGTAATAGTTTATATATGGAGGTT
Organism: Ovis aries; assembly: GCF_016772045.2. Lineage (NCBI taxonomy): Eukaryota > Metazoa > Chordata > Mammalia > Artiodactyla > Bovidae > Ovis > Ovis aries. The sequence goes on from NC_056071.1 coordinate 17,540,252, forward strand.
TGTTCCTCCACAATATATTTTAGAGCTAGAAATAGAAAGCTAAAAATTAAAATACATAAGTTAAACTTCAAGTCAAGAGATTAATATTTATTAAAGGAATACCTTGTATGTTCCTTGATCAGAAGTGTTCTCATACGAAAGGCAGAATGATTTCAGTCCCAGATGTAAGAGGTATATCTTGACAAATCAACTCACTTTGAAATGCAAATCTAATTCATTCACTAAAGGTCCTTAGGGGGATTCCAGTTGAGAGTTGAGGTACAGTTTGCTAAGCAAACTTGATAGAGACTATAAGTTGCCCAGCATGTGTTCTGACAGCAAGGGTCTGCACCTCTGCGCCTGCTGCACCATCTCCCAGCGCTGTGGAAGGCCACTACCTATGTGCGATGCATCAGGAGAAAAAGTTAGCACAGTCAAGAACAGCCCTCAACCCATGGCTCCCTGGAACTGGTGTACACACACCATAGATTTCTCATCCCGTGGGTGGGAAAATTTAAAGCTGTGTATTTTACACAATTGCCCAGGATTTGTTTACCAATTGTGTTCCAGTTGTCCACTCTGATGGCTGGCTTAATGGCAAAATATCTTCTGGCTACCTTCTCTTCCATATATCATTCCACATTTCTATAAGTTTATTCCTTATACTTCCTGAATAAACTACAGTAGCCTTGGAAACCTTGCCTCAGGGTTTGATTCTGGGGGAATCTGAGCTAAAGCAGAAATGTAAGCAGAAATATGTGAAATTTCTGATGATTCTTATTAGCTTCTTTATCATATCACCTGGAACATTGGTGTAAGGCTCGGAGCTCTGCAGCCTTCTTGGGTCATGAGAATAAGGGTCCCATCTGTGTAAATGGAGAGCTGAGAAGAGGAAGGAGCCTGGAATCATGTAGCCTTGAGTCATGTGGGGCCTTGACTTCCCATCTCCAGAACCATTCTGCATGACAAAAACTAAATTTCCATCTTACTATATAAGATATTTAAAATGAAATGTCTTAATATTAAGTACATTTCCTAATTTTTGCTATCATGAATATTTATTTATTTTCCTCCCCAACATAATCCAGTTTCAGATAGATAGATAAAGATATATATCTCTCTATATATGTATATATAGAGAGATATATGCATATCTATATCTGTATATGTATATCTATATGTATCTATCTCTTTATATATATACATACACACACACATATTCACACACAGAGACAGAGAGAGAGAGGGAAAATGAACTTTCTTTTTGGATATAATGACTAGACTGTGAAACAATTGGTGTAGGGTCAGAATGTAGAGTCAGAATTCATCTGACTTTGATCATTTGGGTCCAGGCTTTAAGAATGGTAAAAATCTCAAAGAATTTCCACTTCTTGGATAGAGCTCAGTCCCCTCCTCCCATCCAGTTCTCCCCGACTCCTCCCTCCAAGGCCAGGTGCCTCTGCTGCTCTTCCGGGTGGAGGGGAACTGTAGGGGCCCTGCCTCCCTAGTGGCTTCCTTCACTCTAGCTCATCTCTAACTACCAGAGCTTATCCCTACTCACGCTTCAGTATGAAAATTAGATGGTATTAGAAAACTCAAGCCACAAATCTTACTGTTTTCCAGCGTGTTTCTTTAGTACTATGCCTATTTCTACATTGTTAGCTTCTTAGAATCAGCCCCTTGGGATGCAGTTTGTGTTTTCCATTTGTACTAAAAGCAAGTTGTAGGAGAGTAACTAATGAGAACAGTGCTCCAGTGGGGCCTGCGCTGTCTACAGGGTGTGGAAAGAGAGCTGGCACGCTTGTGCACACGTCCTCTGCACAGGGAGGGAGAACGCTGGTCCTAGTATGTCATTTTGTCTCAACCAAAGTCTTAGGGGGGCTTCTCTGGTGGCTCAGATGGTAAAGCATCTGCCCGCAATGCGGGAGACCTGGGTTCGATTCCTGGGTGGGGAAGATCCTCTGGAGAAGGAAATGGCAATCCATTCCAGCATTCTTGCCTGGAAAATCCCATGGACGGAGGAGCCTGATAGGTTACAGTCCATGGGGTCGCAAAGAGTCGGACATGACTGAGCGACTTCACGACTTCACTTTCAAAGTCTTAGGTACTTCCAAAGAATAATGACCCATGGACAGCCTACAGACCATGTTTTCATCAGACCAAAGGCTCACCTGATTATCTATTGCCTCTCTTTATTTCAGAGTCCTGGACACAGAAGTAGAACAAAGATGCTTAGGGAATGTGATAAGGGAGGGGGGTGCCTTTGCTCCAGCCCCACTGGCCAGATGTTGTTCTTGACATTATAGCTTTCTGATTGTACACCCAGGGGAACCTCTAATTCTTGAAGAGCACAGAGGTTGTCTCATGATCAGAAAACACCTGACCTTCTGATCAATTGCATTTCTGGCACTTTCTTATGCTTTTTCTCCAGGGGACTCAAACTTGTCCTTGAGAACATGGAAGGATATTTACAAAGGAACAAGGAAGGTAGATGAGGAAACAAGTACAAAGTCATGGAACTTGCATGTGCCAAGTATAGATATACCTCACATTATTTTTATTTGTTCTGCTTCACCCATACTGCATAATTTACAGATTGAAGTTTTGTGGCAACCCTGTGCTAAGCAATTCTGTGGGTGCCATTTTTCCATTGGGAGTGCAGGGTCTCATCCACTGAAACTCTGCAGAATGCCATGGTCTTGGTCATCTGATCAGTTCAGTCGCTCAGTCATGTCCGACTCTTTGTGACCCCATGGACTGCAGCATGCCAAGCTTCCCTGTCCATCATCAATTCCTGGAGTTACTCAAACTCATGTCCATCGAGTCAGTGATGCCATCCAACCATCTCATCCTCTGTTGTCCCCTTCTTCTCTGCCTTCAATCTTTTCCAGCATCAGGGTCTTTTCCAGTGAGTCACTTCTTCTTATCAGGTAGCCAAAGTATTGGAGTTTCAGCATTAGCATCAGTCTTTCCAATAAATATTCAAGACTGATTTCCTTTAGGATGGATTGGTTGGATCTCCTTGCTGTCCAGGGGACTCTTGAGAGTCTTCTCCAAGACCACAGTTCAAAAGCATCAATTCTTCGGTGCTCAGCTTTCTTTATAGTCCAACTCGCACATCCATACATGGATGTGAAAAACCATAGATTTGTCTAGATGGACCTTTGTTGGCAAAGTAGTGTCTCTGCTGTCTAGGTTGGTCATAGCTTTTCTTCCAGGGAGTAAGCGTCTTTTAATTTCATGGTTGCAGTCAGCATGTGCAGTGATTTTGGAGCCCCCAAAATAAAGTCTCTCACTGTTTTCCATTGTTTTCCCATCTATTTCCCATGAAGTGATGGGACCAGATGCCATGATCTTAGTTTTCTGAATGTTGAGCTTTAAGCCAACTTTTTTCACTCTCTTCTTTCACTTTCATCAAGAAGTTCTCTAATTCTTCACTTTCTGCCATAAGGGTGGTGTCATCTGCATATCTGAGATTATTGATATTTCTCCCAGAAATCTTGATTCAAGCTGTGTTTCATCCAGTCCAGCATTTCTCATGTTGCACGGTGACAATATACAGCCTTAACATATTCCTTTCCTGATTTGGAACCAGTCTGTTTTTCCATGTCCAGTTCTAACTGTTGCTTCTTGACATGCATACAAATTTCTCAGGAGGCAGGTCAGGTGGTCTGGTATTCCTATTTCTTAAATAATTGTTCACAGTTTGTTGAGATCCACACAGTCAAAGGCTTTGGCATAGTCAATAAAGCAGAAGTAGATGTTTTTCTGGAACTCTCTTGCTTACCTCCACCATAGTTTGGCCTCAGGTCAAATAACAGGGAGGGAACACAGCCCCACCCATCAACAGAAAATTGGATTAAAGTTTTACTGAGGATGGCCCTGACCATCAGAACAAGACCAGTTTCCCCCTCAGTCTCTCCCATCAGGAAACTTCCATAAACCTCTTATCCTTCTCCATCAGAGGGCAGACAGACTGAGAACCACAATAACAGGAAACTAAACAATCCGATCATACGGACCACAGCCTTGTCTAATTCAATGAAACTATGAGCCACTGTGTAGGGCTGTGTAGGGCCACCCAAGACAGATGGGTCATGGTGGAAAGTTCTGAAAAAATGTGGTCCACTGGAGAAGGGAATGACAAACCACTTCAGTATTCTTGCCTTGAGAACCCTGTGAATAGTATGAAAAGGCAAAAAGATAGGACACTGAAAGATTAGCTCCCAAGTTGGTAGGTACCAATTTATGTTACTGGAGATCAGTGTAGAAATAACTCCAGAAAGAATGAAGGGATGGAGCCAAAGCAAAAACAACACCCAGTTATGGACATGATTGATGATGGAATAACGTATGGTGCTAAAGAGCAATATTGCATAGGAACCTGGAATGTTAGGTCCAAGAATCAAGGCAAATTGGAAGTGGTCTTGGTCATGGTCTGGAACAAAATTTTTTTGTTACCTTGGTCATGGTCTGGAACAAAATCCAGGATATTTTTGGGGTATGACTGTACTAGCCTAATTATATGTTATTTCATCTATATATGCAATTTCATCTAATGTATTTAACAATCCAGTAAAGAGATATACATTACTATCCTCACTTTACATTGATGATAGCCCAAAGCTGTCAAGTGTGAAAGATAGACTTTGAAACAAGATCTGAATGATCCAACATACACCCACTCATGTTTAGCCTTCAAGATTGCCAAGATCTTTCCCCTCGCTATGAAATCAAGGTCCCTGATTTGAACATGGAGGGTGCCAGTACCTTTGATGGGGAGATGTCATAACTTAATTTCTCACACACAGACCTCACCAAGAACTTCTCAGCCTGTCCTGGGATCTAGCAAATACAGAGACAACTATAGCCAAGTTAAAAAAAAAAAAAAAAAGGGAAAGAAAAAGTTTTCAGCCTACATTGCTTTAGTGGCTGGGTCTGAGCAGAAACAGTTAGTTTTTGAGAGATATGTTATCAAAAGTCTAACTTGCTTTTGGGGCTGCAAGACTGCAAAAGCATCTGCCTCAGCATTTTACCCTGATTCCTGATTCTTCCAGTCAGCTGAATTACCTAATGACTAGCTTAAGCTCTGGGCTATGCCTCTCCACTCCTACCCTAACCTGGCTTCAGTGAGATGTTGGCTTATTATGTCCCTGGCATAGGTCTGTCTCTGCTTCTTTACTTAGCAATGATGAATGTGAACAGAAGGCAATTAAAATACCTTGATTCTGGGCCAGTGATTCTGATAGGCTGTTGAGTAGCATGTAGGGAGGGCAATGTCCCAAAAGTAAATTTGGTCCATGTTGATGTGAGGATTTTAAGATCCGGAAGCTATAAAGTTACAGTTGTAGAGAAGAAGCAGTGGACTTGTAGGCATAGAACTGGAAGTAACTGCTGATTTCACTAACTGATGACTCTGTTATCTTTGGTGAGCCATATACATTTTAGGGGCTTCCCTGGCAGCTCAGCAGTAGAGAACCCACCTGCCAATGCAGAAGACACAGTTTTGATCCCTGGGTCAAGAAGATCCCCTGGAGATGGAAATGGCAACCCACTTCAATGTTCTTGCCTGAGAAATCCCATAGACAGTGGAGCCTGGCAGACTGCAGTTCATGGGATCACAAAGAATCAGACATGACTTAATGACTAAACAACAACATTTTAGGACCTCTATTTCTTGACAGAAACAAAAAATGAGCATAAGACTGTAATACATATAGGGTTTCATGAATTTAATGTGGTAATGACTGTTGATGAGCTTAATAAACTATAAAGCCTGCTACAACTATACAGTACTCTTTTAGGACCAGTCTGCCTAACTGGTTGACTAACCAGCCCAGATGATGGCAATCCCAAGATTCTGTGGGCAGAATGTCTTTTCCACACCTCTAGGGCAGGGAGACAGGATTCTGGGACTATTAGAGAATATGCCAGAGATAAAGTCAGAATAACGTTTCTGAAACAGGTCCATATCATGGGTAACAGCTGCCACAAATCCTGTATGTAAACCCAGATCTGGGAGGCCTGAGGGAGTTGAAAACTATGAACAAGGCATTGCCGTGTGATTTGAGGTAGAAATCTGGGTACCACAGAGAAGCAATTGAGGTTTTATGTCTTTAAAACAGAATCACATGTGTATACTTGACTCATTTGAAAGGCAAGAGTTGGAAACATGTGGATTATTTCCATATTGTAGTGAAAAACTAAACTGTAACCAATATGGAGCCAGAGATGCAGATAATTATCTAAAGTTACACGAAGAACAGGGAAAGAAAGGTCGGATAATGGCAAGGTTAAGTATCAAAAGCAGTCGTTGGTGCTGTGTGGTTTCAGAAGAGTGTGACAGAAATCTGTTGTTTCAGTGATGTTAAAATTTATTAGAGGACATGACAGGTATATAAATAATTACCATGTGAAACAAAACAAACAAACAAAAAGAAAAGCAAATGCAAGAGAAAAGATGAAAACAAGTTGGGTGAGAAAGTCACTTTTGGTGGGTTAGAGACTGATCAGGAAATATCCCTGAAAGAAACAGCATCTGAAATGAGCTGGAATTGGACAGATGGACCTGAGATAGAGGAAATGGGACTTTAAGGAAGAAAGGTGATTTGGGTATGATATCAAAGTTGGAAATCTGGAAACAGGACACAACCTGGCCCCAGGGGAGAAGAGCAAGACAAGTGATGGGAAGATTGCTTGGGAACTGAGGGTTGCAGATGGCATTAAAACATGCGCTGCCATTTGGCCCCTAATACTTAATGATTGGGGCTTCCCAGGTGGTACTAGTGGTAAAGAACTCACCTGCCAATGCAGGAAAATGTAAGAGACATAGGTTCAATCCCTGGATCAGGAAGATGCCCTGGGGAAGGGTGTGTCCCCTTCATTAGGATCACTGTCTTAATCATTGGCCTGCCAGGGAAGACTTTATCATAATTGTGTTTAATACTCATTACTTATGATAGTCAGCTTCCAAGATGGTATTCATGCCCTTGTATGAACTCTCCCATAATGTATCGGGGTGGTCTGTTTGATCAGTAGAATATGACAAAAGCAATAGTATGTTTTTTGAGGCCAAGCTATACAGATCTTGTGTCTATTTCCTTTCTCTCTCTCTCTCTCTCTCTCTGTGTGAATACTTCTTATCATTCACTTTAGATCAGCTGCTATGTCATGAACTATGGAGAAGCCTAAGTCACCAAGAACCAAGGACTCCAGCCAACATCCAGAGAAACTCAGACCTGCAGCAAACAGTAACATGAGTGAGTTTGAGAGGAGACCCTCTAGGACAGGCAGGCATTCAGTGAGGCAGCCACCACCAAGCTCCTGACTGCAGCTTCATGAGAGACTCTGAGCCAGAACCATCCATTTGGGCCATTCCTGGATTTCTCAGCCTTGACTACTGTATGACATAATAAATAATTGCTGCTTTAAGCTATTACCTTTGTGTGTGTGTTGGGGGTGGGGGTGGGTAATTAGTTACACAGCAATAGGTAACTAATACACTTCACCATTCAACACACATTTATTTATTAAGAGTCTACTAGTCTCAATAACTATGTAGTCAACTGAACAGTTATTACAACTCAAGGCCTCTTGCATTCAGGGGACAATATTTGACTTTATTTTTATTTTATTTTATTTTATTTTTTTACAAAGCATGTTTTCTAGTTTCCAGCTTTCCCATTATTTCCAGCCCTCTCTCCTCCTGAACCATTTTCTTCCTTCATCCTAACACATCTGCTGGGCAAGTCCAAAGTACTCTTTGTTTAAATTTAATTTCTTCCTAGAGAGAAATTGCCACATACATAGACTGGAATAAAACCCTTCAGAATAGTGTCTTATTGCACATACTTTCGGAGAAGACAATGAAAACCCACTCTAGTACTCTTGCTTGGAAAATCCCATGGATGGAGGAGCCTGGTGGGCTGCAGTCCATGGGGTTGCAAACAGTCAGACACGACTGAGAGACTTCACTTTCACTTTTCACTTTCATGCTTTAGAGAAGGAAATGGCAACCCACTCCAGTGTTCTTGCCTGGAGAATCCCAGGGACGGAGGAGCCTGGTGGGCTGCCCCCCCCATAGGGGGTCGCACAGAGTCGGACACGACTGACGTGACTTAAAAGCAGCAGCAGCAGCAGCAGCAGCAGCAGCAGCAGCAGCACATACTTTGTCAGGTTCTCTTGTCTAATTGTCATCATTCTTGCTAGTTTATGGGCTTCCCTGGTGGCTCAGATGGTAAAGAATCTACCTGTAATATCGAAGACGCAGTTTGATCCCTGATCGGGAAGATCCACTGCAGAAGGGAATGGCAGCCCAGTCTAGTATTGATGCCTGGAGAATCCCATAGACAGAAGAGCCTGTCAGGGTACAGTCCATGGGGTCACAAAGAGCTGGACATGACTGAGCAACTAACTTTGGTAGTTTATAATCTCTATAACTTTGGCTGTCCTGTTCGCTGATGTATTCCTAATATCCCCCATAGCACTTGGCACAAGATAGGCTATAGATAAATCTATGTGTTTATATGTGTGTGTATATGTATATATATATATATATATATATATACACACACTATATATATACACTATACAATTATAGTGTATATATATATATATATATACAATTATATGCAATCATATATATATATGTGTATGTATATATATAGCCATGAAATTAAGAGACGCTTACTCCTTGGAAGAAAAGTTATGACCAACCTAGATAGCATATTCAAAAGCAGAGACATTACTTTGCCGACTAAGGTCCATCTAGTCAAGGCTATGGTTTTTCCTGTGGTCATGTATGGATGTGAGAGTTGGACTGTGAAGAAAGCTGAGCACTGAAGAATTGATGCTTTTGAACTGTGGTGCTGGAGAAGACTCTTGAGAGTCCCTTGGACTGCAAGGAGATCCAACCAGTCCATTCTGAAGGAGATCAGCCCTGGGATTTCTTTGGAAGGAATGATGCTAAAGCTGAAACTCCAGTACTTTGGCCACCTCATGAGAAGAGTTGACTCATTGGAAAAGACTCTGATGCTGGGAGGGATTGGGGGCAGAAGGAAAGGGGGATGACCGAGGATGAGATGGCTGGATGGCATCACTGACTCGATGGACGTGAGTCTGAGTGAACTCCGGGAGTTGGTGATGGACAGGGAAGCCTGGCGTGCTGCGATTCATGGGGTCGCAAAGAGTCGGACACGACTGAGGGACTGAACTGAACTGAACTGATACATAAATATGTATGATGTTAATACACACACATACATATACACACATGCATTTATACACATTACTTATATAGACACCATAGGTGCTAAGTCCAACTCTTTGCAACCTTATGGAATGTAGCCCATCAGGCTTCTCTGTCCATGGGATTCTCCAGCAAGTATACTGGTCTGGGTTGCCCTGACCTCCTCCAGGGTATCTTCCTGACACAGGGATCGAACCTGTGTCTCCAGGCCAGGATACTGGAGTGGTTTGCCATGCCCTCCGCCAGGGGATCTTCCCAACCCATGGATCGAAACTGTTTCTCTCATATCTCCTGCACTAGCAGACAGGTTCTTTACCACTGACACCATATGTACACTATATGTATTCAATTTATGGATGAATAAATTAATAAACAAATATAAATCTAAATTCAGCAAGCATGATGGGTATTTTACATAAGGTCAGAAATTAACTGGAGTGATGTTCAGCTTGCACAATTTTTTGAGCTATCCTTGAGAAAAGAAGCTGTTTCTCACATGCATTTCTGTCCCTCCCATCCTTACTCATCCAAAGATGTCCACAGTGGACAGTTCTACCAGATAAGGGTCTAGTTTATTGGCCTCATGGTGATATGAACACAAACATTGTCAAGAATAGAATTCTCACCTATGAAACAATGAAAAATAATTGGGAAACAAAATGTCCAACTTTAGTGGAAACATACTCAAGCTGTAGATGTCACTTGGTTTTCATTTTGCTATTTTAAAGAGGAAAGAGTTTCACAAGAATGCAACTCTAGAGGAAATTTTCATCAACTCCAGGATAGCTATTGGCCCATGGTGGTGCTTCTCAAATCTTCCAGGATCTCCACACAGAAACTGATGGTTTTTCCCAGGGGGTCCTAGTTGACTGTTCATGATCCAGAGGCTGTACTAGAGTTGATATTCCCACTCCAAGATGCTCCTAACGGTTTGCCTTCCCCCTCTTTAAGTCGTATGCTCCCTTAAGTACCAAAATAAAGGTGATATTTTTAAACTATTTGTCTAGGAAAAACAAAAATCTCTGCCAATACACAATATACATTTGATCTTGGTATACAGGGGTGTCTATTGTCCGCTATGGTGGTAAATAAGCCCAGGACTGATTTGTCCCCATTAAGGCTTCACCGCGATGCGGAGATCGAGGTGACCTCCCCTTGTGTTTCCCTCCTGGTGCTGTGTGAGTGATGTAGGGAAAGGGAGACAGGCTTGATGTCTTAGCACACAGCTCAGCCCTGAGTTATGCTAATTACCATCCCAGAGCTGGTTAAGAAAAACTTATTGTCAAGCTGGGGCTTTGAAAAAGAAAACAATGCATATTTCTTTGCCCCACTCCTCTTTTTGCCTAAACTAATTGGTCCATTTTTCTCTTGAAATCAGTGGGAAGATGGATTCCCCCACCCCTATTTGGAAAATAAACGGAAATCCATTTTTCTTTTGTATCCATGAGAGCTAGCTCTTCACTAGTTGTGCCTATAAAGGCGTAGATAGTTAAAACTTTACATTGGGAAAGTTTTTTCTTTTTTTTTTTTTCTCCTTCTTAAAGCTTTTTGTAGAGGACTTATTTTTCCCCTTTTCTTTCCCCTCAGAAATGAAGCAATGTTTAGAACCTTCCACATTTCAAGTAAAAGCCTTTCAAAATGAAAGGAAAAAATATTTCAAACCTCGGCATTTAGAGCCCATATGTTCTCTATTCAGAGCGAACAATTAATGCAAAGCTGGCAACAGAGCCAGGGAGACAGACGTGCCCAGCTTCCAGGAGTGCCTGGTGGATTTCGGATGGCAGATCTAACATTTAAGACCCTGAGGTTACCATTGCCAGAAAGGTGACATGTGAACAATAGTTAACAGTGGAAGACACTTAGTTGTGTTCTCAGTTGTGTTCTCTGTCATTAAAGCAGGTCCAGATCCACAGGGTCCATATGGATAAGTGTGTGTGCATGTGCTAAGTCACCTCAGTTGTGTCCAACTCTTTGCGACCCCATGGACTGTTGCCCACCAGACTCCTCTTTTCATGGGATTTCCCAGGCATGAATGCTGGAGTGGGTCACCATTTCCTTCTCCAGAGGATCTTCCTGAATCAGGGATTGAACCCAGGTGTCTTATGTCTCCTGAATTGGCAGGAGGGTTCTTTACCACTAGCGTCACCTGGGAAGTCACAGATAAGTAGGTAACATGTAAATTGTGAGTGTATATAAACAAGCACTGGCTTAATCACTAGGATCGAGTGTTTTGACATCTTTTTTGAGGAACTATTGATGCAACAGGCTGCTGCTGCTGCTGCTAAGTCGCTTCAGTCGTGTCTGACTCTTAGCGACCTCATGGTCTAAAGTCTACCAGGCTCCTCCATCCATGGGATTCTCCAGGCAAGAACACTGGAGTGGGTTGCCATTTCCTTCTCCAACGCATGAAAGTGTAAAGTGAAAGTGAAGTCACTCAGTCGTGTCCGACTCTTAGCGACCCCATGGTCTATAGTCTACCAGGCTCCTCCGTCCATGGGATTTTCCAGGCAAGAGTACTGGAGTGGGGTGCCATTGCCTTTTCTGATTGATGGAACAAGCTAGATGTTAATTTAATGTGACAGTAATGATATTCACTCTAATTCCAAACTAGCCTGTTCACTTTAACCAAAGTACCAAAAGACAGGCTAAGCAATATAGTTGCAGAAAAATGAATCAGATTTAAAATGTCCTGGAATCCTTGTGTGGTTGCTCCATCAAAAGTCTGTTAACATAAGGAACTGGGTATCTTATGCTCAAGATCATAACTAAAAAGAAGAGAAACCAAAGGTAACATCTCCAGGCAAGAATACTGGAGTGGGTAGCCATTCTCTTCTCCAGGGGATCTTCCCAGCCCAGGGATTGAACCCAAGTCTCCTGCATTGCAGGCAAATCCTTTACCATCAGAGCCTCCAGGGAAGCCCAACATATTCTTTATCATAAAGTAAATAAGAGAGCTTACTATGTTTCAGGCATTGCCTGAGGGGCGGAGGATATAGTAATTAGTTCATGGTCAGCCTGAATCCACCATGTAGAGTTTAGGGACACGCAGATATTCTGCAATGTGTTAAGCAGTCTGGTTTAAGGAAGCATGAAGCAGAAGGTTAATCCACGTGGAGGTGGAGTGGGGGGAGTGAGGGAAGGTTGTAGTGGAGGTTTGGACTAGACAGAGCCTTGAGAATGAGCAGAAGCAGCCCAGGGAATAATAGGAAGAAAGACTCTCCCCTCTGACAGAGTCTGTCTCTTTTATTACCCCAGATCATCCATAACGACCACTCCTCATCCTTCATATGACAAAGAATCCATCACAGGCATAGACTGAGAACTATGTTTCCCCCAGGGAACTGTGAGTTTCTGCTGACTGTCCCTACATCTGTGAGGCAGAAAAATGTGGACTTGGGTTTGTTGCTTCTCAGTCACAGGGCAGAATGCCCCACCACATCCTCTATAGGGTAAAGTCATATAAGTGGGGAATCAGTTAACACAGGGATACTCACAACTAAGGGCTTCCCAGATAATGCTAGTGTAAGGAACCCACCTGCCAACGCAGGAGATATAAGAGACGTGCGTTCAACTTCTGGATTGGGAAGATGCCCTGGAGGAGGGCATGGCAACCCACTCCAGTATTCTTGCCTGGAGAAACCCATGGACAGAGGAGCCTGGCGGGCTACAGTCCATGGGATCTCAAAGAGTCAGACACGACTACAGTGACTTAGAATGCACGCATGCACTCATAGCTAAAGCATCCTTGTTTGGTCCAAAGCATCCTTGATTGGCCCATTGTGGACCCTGGGGTTGCTGCAGGGGAGATGAAGCTCACAGCATTGCTCCTAAGGAGACCAGCCTTTGTTTTTTAATAGTCCCCCACTCATGATCCTGTTTCAGTAATTCTTCTCTAAGCACCTGGGGCTTCCCCTTTGCTCTGTTTCCGCTCTCCTCCCTTCATGGTCTCACATTTAGGCTCTTCGCCTTCAGATCGGAAACCTTCTAGACTCTGTTATTGATTTGCAGGTATCAATACCTGCTTTTGTTCTTAGATGCTTTCTTCATTCCTCCTTTCCTCCACGGCCCACACGTACAGCCTCTGCCCCATTTAGGTCCAATGACAGGGGCCCCTGCATTATTTCTCTATAGCTTCCCTAATAAATTAACATAAATTTAACAGTTAAAACAATGCCCTCTTGGAACTTCCCTGGCAGTCCAGTGGTTGACTCCATACTTCCAATCCAGAGTTGTAGTTTTGACCCCTGGTCGGGGAACTAAGATTCCATATGCTTTGCAGCATGGCCAAAATAAATTTAGAAAGAAACAAACAAAGAAAAAACAATGCCCTCTTAATATCTCACAGTTCTATATTGTCTTTGTTGCTTAGTTGCTAAACCATGTCCAACTCTTTGCGGCCCCTGGACCATAGCCTGCCAGGCTCCTCTGTATATGCAATTTCCCAGGGAAGAATACTGAAGTGGCTTGCCATTCCCTTCTCCAGGGGATCTTCCCAACCTAGAGACTGAACCCATGTCTCCTGCATTGGCAGGTGGATTGTTTACCACAGAGCCAGCAGGGAAACCCCCACAGTTCTATATGTTAGGGGACAAAAACACAGTTCGTAGGCCAAAATCAAGACGTCAATAGGTTGCGTGTCTCATTGGAATGTCTGGGGATGAATCTACTTCCAAACTCATTTGGGCAGTTGGTCATATTCGGTTTCACGCAGGCATAGGACTAAGGTCCACATATTGTTACTGACGGTTGGCCAAGAGTAATTCTCAGCCTTTAGAGACTGCCTGGTTCCCTGGTTGATGGTCCCCTTCATCTTCTAAGGCAGCAGTGACCACTCCAATCTTCCTCATTCTTCAAATCTCTCTGATATCACTGTCTTTTTTTTTTTTTTTTTTCCATCTTTCTTCTGCTTCATCCCTATCCTTCTTCTCTTGGAGCCAAAAAGTTTCTCTGCTTGTAGGGCCTAGGTGACTATATGAATCCACCCATGTTATCCACAATAATTTCTGGATTAGAGTAATCTGAGTGCTATTTTCAGAGATCTCTTTTGCCATATATATATATATATATATATATATATATAAAGTTAGTTGCTCAGTCATGTCTGACTCTGTGCAACCTCATGGACTGTAGCCCACCAGGCTCCTCTGTGCATGGAATTCTCTAGGCAAGAATACTACAGTGGATAGCCATTCCCTTCTCTAGGGGATCTTCCTGACCCAGGGACTGAACCTGGGTCTCCTGCAATGCAGGCAGATCCTTTACCATCTGAGCCACCAGAGAAGCCATACTTGTTTTTTAAAAATATTTATTTATTATTTGGCTGTACCAGGTCTTTGTTGTGGCATGTGAGATCTCTCTTTCTCTTTCTTTTCCCTTAGTTGCAGCATGCAGAATCTTTAGTTGCAGTTTGGGGGATCTAGTTCCCTGACCAGGGATAGAATCCAGGCCCCCTGTACAGAGAATGCAGACTCTCAGCCACTGGACCACCTAGGAAGTCACCTAAAGTAGTCTGTTTACAAAGGATTAGGGTATGGTTATCTTTAAGGGACATTATTATATCCAGCTCAGGCCTCAATGGTGGGAAATCAGACAACTAGAATATCTCAATCTCTGTATACTGGTGGAATTTCTAAGGGGCTCAAAGTATATAAGACTTTTTCTCTAGCAATATTTCATGTTTGCAAATGCTTTCCCACATCTTGAGGAAGATAGAGAGAGATGCTTAAAAAGCAGCCAGCCTACAGCTTGGCACAGAGTCAGTCCTCAGAATACACTAATTTCCTCCTCCCATTCTTGCATTTGACATTCAAGAGAGAACACCATGGAGTGACTTTGGAATTTTAAATCTGATCCCACTCACAAATCAGCCTCGAGATTATTACAGTTTGGAGCAGATGGAAGTCTCTAAGAAATTTAAGCTGAGCATATGATTCTGTCCATTCAATTACCCAATTGTGGGGCTGAGAGTAACCTTTTTATTCCCTTTGAGTTCTGAAAACCTATATATTGGCCACCTATTGAATAAAGGAAAGTGTGTAGTGAAGTGATGGTCTGAGAGGGCAAGGGAGGCCCAAGTTAAGTGGCTTCTTGGCAAATAAAACACCATGCCCTTTTGTTCCTTAGAAATCAGACTAGTTGGGGGTAAAGAAGAGTTTCTGTACCCTTCCCCCACTCTCACCCCAATATATACGTGGCAAGCTTATAAAAGGGCTTCCCTGATGGCTCAGCTGTAAAGAATCCACCTGCCAATGCTGGAGATGCAGGCTTGATACCTGGGTCACGAAGATTCCCCTGGAGAAGAGAATGACTACTCACTCCAATATTCTTGCCTGGAGAATTCTATGGCCAGAGGAACCTGGCAGGCTACAGTCCAGGGCGTCACAAAGAGTCAGACATGACTGAGGGACTAAACAGCAACAAGAAGGTTTATAAAAGCACCCTTTCCCTCCTACCCCTCTGTTTTTTAAAAGCTAATAACTCCAGTCCTACTTTTAAAAAACAAAACAAAGACCACACGCACAATATTTTTTCTGATCAGTTATACAATGAGCATCTTTCTACAGAAGGACCTTTCCATAAATCCTACTGCCTAGGCTGCACATATTGTTACCAAGTTTTAGGTATAGGGTTTACCTCCCTCTCCATCATCTAGACCTGAGCCCAGCACACAACATCTGTTTGATGAATTTCAGATGAATGAGAGAGGCATGGATTTTTGTTAAGGTTTAACACATGCATGATTGTAGCCACAAAAATGCACTGTAAAACTGTAAAGGATAATTATTGCCATTTCATTTATATTTTAAACAGCTTGGGTGAAGCCCCATCGGGCACATGTGTGACCATTCTCTCTCTTTTTCACTGACTGACATTATTCTTGATGCTCTTTGCTACTAAACCAGTTGCAAACTCATTCTCAGAACAACCTTCAAAACCACTCTCTAAGCAAACTAAATTGGCAAATTCAATGAAACTTAACTGGCAACTCTTACCAGTATAACATCTAAGGCAATCACAAGTATGGTGAATACTTGTCAAAATAAATTAATAAACTGTCACAGTTTAAAAGAGCCTGAAAAGACATGACTACAAATATGATGTGGTGTGTTGAATGGGATCCTGTAACAGAAAAAGGACATAGGTATAAAAAATAATTACTAGAGCTAATCAATGAATATAGTAAAGTTGCAGGATATAAAATCAACACACAGAAATCCCTTGCATTCCTATACATGAATAATGAGAAAGTAGAAAAGAAATTAAGGAAACAATTCCATTCACCATTGCAACGAAAAGAATAAAATACTTAGGAATATATCTACCTAAAGAAACTAAAGACCTATATATAGAAAACTATAAAACACTGATGAAAGAAATCAAAGAGGACACTAATAGATGGAGAAATATACCGTGTTCATGGATTGGAAGAATCAATATAGTGAAAATGAGTATACTACCCAAAGCAATTTACAAATTCAATGCAATCCCTATCAAGCTACCAGCCACATTTTCACAGAACTAGAACAAATAATTTCAAGATTTGTATGGAAATACAAAAACCTCGAATAGCCAAAAGCAATCTTGAGAAAGAAGAATGGAACTGGAGGAATCAACTTGCCTGACTTCAGGCTCTACTACAAAGCCACAGTCATCAAGACAGTATGGTACTGGCACAAAGACAGACTTATAGATCAATGGAACAAAATAGAAAGCCCAGAGATAAATCCACACACATATGGACACCTTATCTTTGACAAAGGAGGCAAGAATATACAATGGAGTAAAGACAACCTCTTTAACAAGTGGTGCTGGGAAAACTAGTCAACCACTTGTAAAAGAATGAAACTAGATCACTTTCTAACACCGTACACAAAAATAAACTCAAAATGGATTAAAGATCTAAATGTAAGATCAGAAACTATAAAACTCCTAGAGGAGAACATAGGCAAAACACTCTCAGACATAAATCACAGCAGGATCCTCTATAATCCACCTCCCAGAATTCTGGAAATAAAAGCAAAAATAAACAAATGGGATCTAATTAAAATTAAAAGCTTCTGCACAACAAAGGAAAATATAAGCAAGGTGAAAAGACAGCCTTCTGAATGGGAGAAAATAATAGCAAATGAAGCAACTGACAAACAACTAATCTCAAAAATATACAAGCAACTTCTGCAGCTCAATTCCAGAAAAATAAACGACCCAATCAAAAAATGGGCCAAAGAACTAAATAGACATTTCTCCAAAGAAGACATACGGATGGCTAACAAACACATGAAAAGATGCTCAACATCACTCATTATTAGAGAAATGCAAATCAAAACCACAATGAGGTACCACTTCACACCAGTCCGAATGGCTGCGATCCAAAAATCTGCAAGCAATAAATGCTGGAGAGGGTGTGGAGAAAAGGAACCCTCCTACACTGTTGGTGGGAATGCAAACTAGTACAGCCACTATGGAGAACAGTGTGGAGATTCCTTAAAAATTGCAAATAGAACTACCTTATGACCCAGCAATCCCACTGCTGGACATACACACCGAGGAAACCAGAATTGAAAGAGACACATGTACCCCAATGTTCATCGCAGCACTGTTTATAATAGCCAGGACATGGAAACCACCTAGATGTCCATCAGCAGATGAATGGATAAGAAAGCTGTGGTACATATACACAATGGAGTATTACTCAGCCGTTAAAAAGAATTCATTGGAATCAGTTCTGATGAGATGGATGAAACTGGAGCCGATTATACAGAGTGAAGTAAGCCAGAAAGAAAAACACCAATACAGTATACTAACACATTTATATGGAATTTAGGAAGATGGCAATGACGACCCTGTATGCAAGACAGGGAAAGAGACACAGATGTGTATAACGGACTTTTGGACTCAGAGGGAGAGGGAGAGGGTGGGATGATTTGGGAGAATGACATTCTAACATGTATACTATCATGTGAATTGAATCGCCAGTCAATGTCTGACGCAGGATGCAGCATGCTTGGGGCTGGTGCATGGGGATGACCCAGAAAGATGTTATGGGGAGGGAGGTGGGAGGGGGTTCATGTTTGGGAATGCATGTAAGAATTAAAGATTTTAAAATTTAAAAAATAAAAAACTAAAATCAAAAAAAAAAAAAGAAAAAAAAAAGACACGTGGCCAAAATAAATAAATAAATAAAAATAAAAAGTAAAATGAAAATAAATAAATAAATAAATAAATAAACCATTGTTATTTTGTCGCTACATGTCTGACTCTTCGCAACCCCATGGACTGTAGCCCACCAGGCTCTTCTGTCCATGGGATTTTCCAGGCAAGAATACTAGAGTGGGTTGCCATTTCCTTCTCCAGCAGATCTTCCTGGCCAAGAGATGGAACCTGCATCCCCTGTGCTGCAAGCAGGTTCTTTACCACTGAACCACACAAATAAAGCATAAATTTCAGTTAATAATTATGTATTGTTATTGGCTTATCAATCATAACAAATATACCATACTAAAACAAGATGTTAATATAACAGAAACTGCTTTGGGCATATGGGAATTACTATCTTCACAACAATTCTTTAAGCCTAAAACTCTTCTAAAATTAAACTTTCATTAAAAATATTGAAAAGAAATATTTCTGAAGAAAATGAGTAAGTATAAATCTAGAAGCCTTAATTCAGTTCTGTGACATGAAATAAAAAACTGAGTTTTTAAACAAATGGCTTTCACTTTGGTAATCGACTCTAAGTAGTTTCTGAACTTTCTTCTAAACTTAGTTGAAATTGACATAATACACTACTATGGATGAAATTGATAAAGAATGAGAATCTCTACTCAGTGCTCTGTGGTGACCTAAATGGGAAGGAAATCCAAAAAAGAATGTATGTGTGTGTGTGTGTATATATATATATATATATATTTATATTTATATTTATATTTATATATGATTGATTCACTTTGCTGCATAGCACAAACTGACACAACATTGTAAAAACATCTATACTTCAATAAAGAGAGGTAAAACCATTAGAAAAATATTTCTAAAAAGAAATTGAAATTTAATTAAACAGTCCTGCTGCATTTTTCATTATATGTGAACTGATAATTAATCAATGGCTACTATTGTAACAGATAAAATGTGGAAATTCATCATATACATTTCACTCACTTATTCTTTGTCCAAGGATTCTAGATCACCCATGGCACACATGCCACATATTGACGAATCTTGTCATTTAATTGAGTTACAAATATTCACTTATGCTAAGCCAATTGAACTTTTTAATAAATTCAGAAAGAAATAGACAGAGTCAAGCCACCAGGACACAAAATATTTATGGAAGCTATCAAGGTATTTTTTTTTAAAAGGAGCTAAAACTGCAAAACAAAATCCATTTGATTTTGCAAGCAAAGGGTGGCATCTGTATTTATTGAGAAAGACACACTTAAGAAAGACATAGGAAGAGGATATCACCTCATTCATTAACCACACCACACATAATGCTTCTGTCTTTTCTTATGTGGTCAGCATCTTTATCTGAACATGGAGATTTTCCATTCTGCCTTTCAAATGGCCCAGGAGATCAACTGCACACAGGCTTATGGAAGCTGTCTTTATAAGGAAGTGCTGTAAAGGTTTGGTGAAGGGCCAAAACTTTGAAAAAAGCCTGTTCTTGCATTAGTCAAGGTCTTCCTGGAAATGCCTGAAAGCTCATGAGCAAAGCGGCCCCCTGCAGTTCCTGACATACAAGAAGCTTGGATGATTCACAGAAGATTCTGATAAGCATCTGGCCATCTGTGTTCAGGTCCAAGTCGAAAATCTGAAGTTCCTGAGGTGCTTCCATGCATGTTTATCATATTGTAAACAAATGCAGATGAAAGGCACACACCGAATTGTTGTAAGAAAATGTCTTGGTGTTTATTGTTCATCGTTAATAAATAAATGAGGAATTCCGTTCTGTGACATACATGGGCTCTCCTTTTGGTCAATCCACCAAGCTCAAGCTAGGAATCTAAAGCGATCCTGTTCTTCCTCTTTTGAAAGAAAAAGTGAAGCAAGACTCTCAGGCCATATACCCATCCTTGTACACAGAGGCTTGTGACAGCCAGATATAAAAGTTATTCTCAACTGAAACAGAACAGGACCCTATGGTCCTTGCCTGCTGTGTCCTCTGTCTGCCTTTTCTTGTGGAAAACTTTAGCCAAAGAATAAGTTTAATATAGGGACAAGTGGCATACGTGCCATGGGTGATCTGGAATCGTTGAACAAAGAATCAGTTCAGTTCAGTTCAGTTCAGTCGCTCAGTTGTGTCTGACTCTTTGTGACCCCGTGAATCGCAGCATGCCAGGCCTCCCTGTCCATCACCATCTCCCGGAGTTCACTCAGACTCACATTCACTGAGTCTGTGATGCCACCCAGCCATCTCATCCTCTGTTGTCCCCTTCTCCTCCTGCCCCCAATCCCTCCCAGCATCAGAGTCTTTTCCAATGAGTCAACTCTTCACGTGAGGTGGCCAAAGTACTGGAGTTTCAGCTTTAGCATCATTCCCTCCAAAGAAATCCCAGGGTTGATCTCCTTCAGAATGGACTGGTTGGATCTTCTTGCAGTCCAAGGGACTCTCAAGAGTCTTCTCCAACACCACAGTTTAAAAGCATCAATTCTTTGGCGCTCAGCCTTCTTCACAGTCCCACTCTCACATCCATAAATGACCACAGGAAAAACCATAGCCTTGACTAGATGGACCTTAGTAGGCAAAGTAATGTCCCTGCTTTTGAATATGCTATCTAGTTTGGTCATAACTTAACTGAGTGAAAATGTATATGATGAATTTCCACATTTTATCTGTTACAATAGTAGCCGTTGATTAATTATCAGCTCACATATAATGGAAAATGAAGCAGGACTGTTTAATCAGGGAAGTGAGAAAATGCAGAAACAAAGGAAAACAGTCAAATGACACCAAGGAAAAATACAGCAGTCACTAAGCAAAGTAAAGTAAAGGACCTTCGCAGCGACTTTAGATAATATTCTGAGCCGTATCCTGCAGGTAATGAAAGCCCCACCAGGTGGAAGAAGTTAACCACAGGTACCAGACTGTAGCCATGATATAGGCTGCCAGAATTCTCAGAACTGGCCTCGAGACATGGGAACAAACTGACCATGGAACTGAAGATTCACTGTGCCTAAAACCACCTACAAGAGCTTTTAGAACTAACACCTAAAAAAGATGTCCTTTTCATTATAGGGGACTGGAATGCAAAAGTAGGAAGTCAAGAAACACCTGGAGTAACAGGCAAATTTTGCCTTGGAATGCGGAATGAAGCAGGGCAAAGACTAATAGAGTTTTGCCAAGAAAATGCACTGGTCATAGCAAACACCCTCTTCCAACAACACAAGAGAAGACTCTACACATGAACATCACCAGATGGTCAACACCGAAATTGGATTGATCATATTCTTTGCAGCCAAAGATGGAGAAGCTCTATACAGTCAACAAAAACAAGACCAGGAGCTGACTGTGGCTCAGATCATGAACTCTGTATTGCCAAATTCAGACTTAAATTGAAAAAAGTAGGGAAAATCGCTAGACCATTAAGGTATGACCTAAATCAAATCCCTTATGATTATGCAGTGGAAGTGAGAAATAGATTTGAGGGCCTAGATCTGATAGATAGAGTGCCTGATAAACTATGGAATGAGGTTCGTGACATTGTACAGGAGACAGGGATCAAGACCATCCCCATAGAAAAGAAATGCAAAAAAGCACAATGGCTGTCTGGGGAGGCCTTACAAATAGCTGTGAAAAGAAGAGAGGTGAAAAGCAAAGGAGAAAAGGAAAGATAAAAGCATCTGAATGCAGAGTTCCAGAGAATAGCAAGAAGATAAGAAAGCCTTTTTCAGCAATCAATGCAAAGAAATAGAGGAAAACAACAGAAAGGGAAAGACTAGAGATCTCTTCAAGAAAATTAGAGATACCATGGGAACATTTCATGCAAAGATGGGCTCAATAAAGAACAGAAATGGTATGGACCTAAGAGAAGCAGAAGATATTGAGAAGAGGTGGCAAGAATACACAGAACTGTACAAAAAAGGTCTTCACCACCCAGATAATCATGATGGTGTGATCACTCATCTAGAGCCAGACATCCTGGAATGTGAAGTCAAGTGGGCCTTAGAAAGCATCACTACAAACAAAGCTACTGGAGGTGATGGAATTCCAGTTGAGCTATTTCAAATCCTGAAAGATGATGCTGTGAAAGTGCTGCACTCAGTATTCCAGCAAATTTGGAAAACTCAGCAGTGGCCATAGGACTGGAAAAGGTCAGTTTTCATTCCAATCCCAAAGAAAGGTAATGCCAAAGAATGCTCCAACTACCGCACAATTGCACTCATCTCACATGCTAGTAAAGTAATGCTCAAAATTTTCCAAGTCAGGCTTCAGCAATACATGAACTGTGAACTTCCTGATGTTCAAGCTGGTTTTAGAAAAGGCAGAGGAACCAGAGATCAAATTGCCAACATCTGCTGGATCATGGAAAAAGCAGGAGAGTTCCACAAAAACATCTACTTCTGCTTTATTGACTATGCCAAAACCTTTGACTGTGTGGATCACAATTAACTGCAGAAAATTCTGAAAGAGATGGGAATACCAGACCACCTGACCTGTCTCTTGAGAAATCTGTATGCAGGTCAGGAAGCAACAGTTAGAACTGGACATGGAACAACAGACTGGTTCCAAACAGGAAAAGGAATACGTCAAGGCTGTATATTGTCACCCTGCTTATTTAACTTATATGCAGAGTACATCATGAGAAACGCTGGACTGGAAGAAACACAAGCTGGAATCAAGATTGCAGGGAGAAATATCAATAACCTCAGATATGCAGATGACACCACTCTTATGGCAGAAAGTGAAGAGGAACTAAGAAGCCTCTTGATGAAAGTGAAAGAGGAGAGTGAAAAAGTTGTCTTAAAGCTCAACATTCAGAAAACGAAGACCATGGCATCCGGTCCCATCACTTCATGGGAAATAGATGGGGAAACAGTGGAAACTGTGTCAGACTTTATTTTTTTGGGCTCCAAAATCACTGCAGATGGTGACTGCAGCCATGAAATTAAAAGACGCTTACTCCTTGGAAGAAAAGCTATGACCAACCTAGATAGCATACTGAAAAGCAGAGACTACTTTGCTGACTAATGTCCGTCTAGTCAAGGCTATGGTTTTTCCAGTGGTCATGTGTGGATGTGAGAATTGGACTGTGAAGAAGGCTGAGCACTGAAGAATTGATGCTTTTGAACTATGGTGTTGGAGAAGATTCTTGCAAGTCCCTTGGACTGCAAGGAGATCCAACCAGTCCATTCTGAAGGAGATCAACCCTGGGATTTCTTTGGAAGGAATGATGCCAAAGCTGAAGCTCCAGTACTTTGGCCACCTCATGCAAAGAGTTGACTCATTGGAAAAGACTCTGATGCTGGGAGGGATTGGGGGCAGGAGGAGAAGGGGACGACAGAGGATGAGATGGCTGGATGGCATCACTGACTCGATGGATGTGAGTCTGAGTGAACTCTGGGAGTTGGTGATGGACAGGGAAGCCTGGCATGCTGCAATTCATGGGGTCGCAAAGAGCTGGACATGACTGACCGACTGAACTGAACTGAAAACCAACATGATGACACTGAGCAGCCCACCAGTGACCAATTTCAAGATGACTATCAGAGCTGACTGTGCTGACTCTGCATGTTGCCCCCTCTTTCTGTCTCTAAAAGTTCTTGCCCACTGACTGTCAGTGGGGAGAGGGGAATTCAGCCTTTAGATAGGCATCTGTCCTCCCCACCTCCCTCCCAGTTGCCAGCATCCAAAATAAAGCAAGTTTCCTTTCCATCAACCTGGCCTCTTTATTCACTTTGAGAGGTGAGCAGCCTAACCTCACTTTCAGTTACAGCTCCTTCTCAGTGTATCTGCAAGAAAAGGTATGCAGGGGATTGAACTTGAGTTTCTCCTTCTCTTTCACCTATGGATGAGTACTGTCTTGCCTCATTAACACCAGTAAACCATAGCCCCGTATCTTTTCCCCGAAGTCCAGAAATTAGCTATTTACATCCGGGGAAACAACAGCAGTGTTTTGTCAGCAATCATAACAGAATGCTAAGTAGGGACTTGGGGTTCCCCTAGACAAATAGGACAGGGAAAGGAGTTGGCCTCTAGCCTACAAATATATAAATAAACAACACTCCATGAAGCTGAGTCTTTCTCCAGAGCTAATCAGTTATTCACTGAAAAGTGATTGCCATTGTCACCAGAAAGAAAATGGAGAACGTTTTTCCCCCTTTCCTTCACACATGAAGCATATTTGACATCTGTGATCTCCTGTGTTTTAATTTTTATAGACTCCCTGCTGCTGGCAGAAGTGTTAATCTCAGAAAAAGGAATCCTCATCCTTCTTATTCCAGCAGCCCTTATGAATGGTAATAAAACATCTTCTGAATTTACAGCCACTCCTATGTTTTTATTCCATGGCCCGGCATCCGCAGCCTTGATTTTGACCTCAAGGGTCCACAGTGCAATCTGGGATAAGAAAGGAAACGAAGTGGGTTATAAACAGCAAGGAGGTAGAGGAGAAAAAGATGAGGAGATCATGTGTGTGTGTGTTTCCTTTAAGAAAAGAGATCAATTTTTGAGCAAGGAACACCTAAAGCAGAATGTCATCTATTTGTATATCTGGGTGAGGCTCTGTGGGGAGTGCAGAAATGAATCAAATAGCATCAGTATCTTCCAGGAATTCACAGATTAGTGGAAGGAAAATATATGCAAACTGATGATCTTAACTCGCTTCTGTGAGTGCTAGGATCTCAGGGTAGGTTTTCTGACCAAGATCATACCTGACCTAGATATGGCAAGCTGTCCAGGGAATAAAAGTGTGAGAAAGACCCGCAGGAACAAAGAAAGATAGAGGAAGCCACACAGTGGTGTTTATCAAGGCACAAAGAACTGAGTGAAGGGGAGAGAGGGGGATGAATCACACCAACTGGCACAGAACCAAATTTTGATCTAGAAAAAAAATTTATCAGAAATGATTGCATCCGAATGATCTGTTTTGTGGCTCTGGGGAGAGGAGTTTGGAGGGAGGTAAAGCCTAAGGTCAGGGTGAAGCAGAAAGATGTGTAGGTCTACTCACTGAGAAATTAGGCAGCTTTCTAACTTGTGATGTTAAGAGTGCTATTCCTTTTCTGGTCTAGGCTTAATATTGCTATTTCCATCTCTGGAATTTCCCATTGACATATATACTCTACCGTGTGCAAAACGGATAGCTGGTGAGAAGCTGCTGTGTCACACAGGGAGCTCAGCTCCATGCTCTGTGATGACCTAGAAGGGAGGGATGGGGGGTGGAAGGGAGGCTCAAGAGGAAGGGAATATATGCATACATAGAGCTGATTCACATTGTTGTACAAGAGAAACTAACACAACATTGTAAAGCAATGATGCTCCAATAAAAAAGTAAATAAAAGTACTGCACACACACACACACACACACACACACAAAGAAAGAGGAAGGGGTCAAAAGAAAACAATACTAAAAACACAACCACCTTTTGACATACATTTCATAATACACCAAAATGCTCTCCACCTTTTGTCTCCTCACATGGCCACTACTATCTCTATTGAACGCGACGACAGTGAGAACTGGGCATTCTAAATGATTTACCCTTGCTTTTGCCCCCTCAAGAAAGCAATTGCCAGAGCCTCAAAATGTAAATGAAATCCTGATTTTTTTTTCCCCCAAATCCATTTTCCATAATATAAAGTGACAATTTTCAAAGGCCATTATTTTTACCTCTTTCATATTTTCCCCCAGAACTAGTTCCAACCACCTCCATTTGAGCATTTTTTGCTCTTTGCATATTTTCATAGTAATAATTATAACAATGATCATTTCCATAACAATAGCAGCTACCACTTATTGAGTGATGGAAACTGCAAGACCCAGTACATTTTAAAATACACTCATGTAATTCTCACTGCAACCCAGTGGTAGGCAATATTATATGCATCTTAAAAATGAATAAACAAGCTCAGAGAGGCCAAGTAACTCGCCCTGGGTTCAAGCTTGAAAGAGACAGAGCTGCCATGGGAACATAGGTCTGCCTGACTCAAAACCACTATTCCATTTTCCCTTTTCTTAGGCAGGGAGGATGGAAGCAACCTTGTCCTTGGCTAGAGGTTGCTCTGAAGGGTCAGCAAATTAATAGTCCCCCCATCTTGGGTGCTGGCTTCATAGTCCAGCACCCAAATGTGAACTCTCACCAGAGGTGGCTGTGTCCCAGGTCACACACCATCAACAGGTCCCTTCTTTTCAAATTCATTGATTCAGCTAGCCAGACACTGACAACAGGAATGAGAGACAGGCCAATATGCAAGCTGCGGGGCTGGCTTATCTCTCTCAATGGCTGAAACTGGGTCAATTTGATGAGGAGTAGATGAATCCTGCGGGAGCATGTTTATTCCAGATCGCCTGTTTATTCTCACTCCATCAGGAGAGAGAGAATGGGGGGCTGTGGGCTGGAGGTGTAGCTAGGGATGGGGAGAGGGCAGACATGGAGTTAGATGAGAGGTGGAGTTGATTAGACAATCTGCATCAAAAGAAGGAGAACAACAAATATCGTGTATTAACACATATATGTGGAATCTAGAAACATGGTAGAGACGATCTTTTTTGTAAAGTAGAAGTAGAGACCCAGACCTAGAGAACAAATGTATGGACACCAAGATGGAAAGGGGTGGGGGATGGGGTGGGAGGAACTGGGAGATGGGGACTGACATACATACACCACGTATAAAATAACTAACTAATGAGGACCCACTGTATAGCACAGGAAACTCTACTCAATGCTCTGTGGAGGCTTAAATGGGAAAGAAGTCCAAAAAAGAGGGGATCTATGTATATGCATGGCTGATTTACTTTGTTGTACAGTAGAAACTCACACAACATTATAAAACAGCTATACTCCAGTAAAAAAATAATTTTTGAAAACAGAGACCACTCCTGATGCTGGGCCTGCCATTTATCCAGTCTTAGCTTTGGGGCCCAAATGTTCCCTTCCAGTGCGGTAGCTTATTTCCAAGCTATCTCTACTGGCATCGCCTCCCCACATTTGAGCAGTCCTTTTTATTCTTTTAATCATGGTGAAAAGGAACCATCACAGACTGTCAGAACTGGACGTGATTCAGTCCAATTCAGTATATTTAAAAAAAAAACAAAAAAAAAACAAACCTTTTTTTCTCTTCTCTTCTCTTCTCTTCTCTTCTCTTCTCTTCTCTTCTCTTCTCTTCTCTTCTCTTCTCTTCTCTTCTCTTCTCTTCTCTTCTCTTCCTTCCTTCCTTCCTTCTCTCCTTTTGTGGACAGGTATGGAAACAGAAGTTTACAGGAATTAACCCATCAGCAATAGAGTGAGGAGTAAAGTACAAGCCCCCTGCTTCATGCTCCTTGACAATGTGAACAGCCACCCTGTTTGCTGTCCTCTAGTTGTGTCAACATCAGTTTCCACCAAACCCCACTGAATTTTGAGTGTGCAGCCCAGGCTCTGACAGCCAGGATAGAGGCAATGCGAGCAGTCTTCTCTGAAGCCACCGTTTCAATCTGCAGCTCAGGATGGGTGGAAGTTTGGCCCAGAGGATCCAGTCTTTATTCCACAGAACCATCAGTACTCCTGCCTGAACCGTTGCTATTTTACAGCCTGTATTAATACTCTCAGGGAATATCTGGTTGCCTGGAAACAGAAGCTCATCAGTGAATTCATTAATATTTATCCAGTATGCTTTTATGAGATTTATTATATAAATTTTCTCCTTTGATCCTAATTAACAGGTAAATAGCATCAAATGAAACATTCTCAAGGATTTATGGAGCTGAGTTTGAATTTTCAGTTTTCTCTTTGCCTTGCCAACTTCCCTCTGATGCCGTTGATGCTTTTGCTGTATTCGTATTCTCACTAAGAATCCAGATGACATCAGATTTCTTTATTAAGAAATAAGAGAGGTTCAGGTAAATATTCCTTAGTTTGGGGTGAAGATGAGGGCTAACATCCCCTATTTAAAGAGACAGTTAACACAGAATGTAAGTCTGTAGGAGACTTGAAATTCTGTCTAGGGACGAAACTACATTGTACGATTCTGAATTAAACTCATGAACACAACTCGTGTGTTCCTACACGGGCAGTTAAAGAAAAAGACAAATCTGGAGAAAGCTTGTAGGTAGAGAAGTACTAATAATTCTTAGACAACTGCTTTTGAGTTTTACTATTGAAGTTCTTTGTTTACCTTAGCTGAAACTCACACATCAGATGATGCTATGTTCTGAATTGTATCCTTAGAAATATAAATTGCAGCCTTCACCCCCCAATACCTATGAATGTTTTATTCAGAAATAGAGTCTTTGCGGAAGTAGTCAAGATGAGGTCACTAGGGTGAGACCCAACCTAATATGACTGGTGTCCTTAGGAGAAAGCAGGGAGACGCACAGAGATTCAGAATCAGGGACAAACACCAGATGAAGAGGAACTGTTGCAAGTGATACCTTTACAGGTCAAGGAGGGCCAAGGATTGCTGACAACACCAGAAGCTAAACGAGAAACATGTTTTCTATCTCTGTGTGTGCTCAGTTCATGTCTGACTCTTTCTGACCCCATGGACTATAGCCCACAAGGCTCCTCTGTCAATTCTGGAATTCTTCAGGCAAGGATACTGGAGTGGGTTGCCATTTCCTTCTCCAGAGGATATTCCCAACCCAGGGATCGAACCCAAGTCTCTTGCATCTCCTGCAGGTGGGTTCTTCACCACTCAGCCGCCTGGGAAGCCCTAAAGCGAGACATGGAACAGATTATTCCCTTCAGCTATCAGAGAGAGCATGGCCCTGCTGACATTCTGATTTCAGATTTGCAGCCTCTAGAACTGTGAAAGAATAGACTTCTGGGTTCTTTTTAAGCTACCCAGTTATGGTAACCTGTTACAGTAGCCCCAGAAAAGTGTGATAGTGTTAGTAGTTCAGTCATGCCTGACTCCTTGTGACCCCATGGACTGTAGCCCACCAGTCTCCTCTAACCACGGAATTCTCCAGGCAAGAATACTGTAGTGTGTAGCCCCAGAAAACCAATATATGAAAAGCCAGATATAAAATCACATGTTTCAAATGGTTTCAATATTTGTTCTACCCATAAATGCTGAAATTAATAAACTCTATAGAAGATAGCTAATCACAGCATCTGTGACCAAACTTTCTGGTTCAAACTCACAAAGAAGTGTTACCACTTCTCAACACACTCTTTCTAGTAAATCTGATCAACAGAGGCTATACTAAATCTATATACTGAAAGGCATATTGAGGACTATTTAGTTTTTGTGAATATACTCCATGGGAAATAAAATCAATTAGAAAGTTGAAAAGAAACAAAAAACATTTGACTAGGATGTATCCTGTATTTACTTTTTTTTTTTTTTTTTACAGCTTCATTTAACATTTTTGGTTGGAGAAGCAGACATTTATTCATTAATTCACTCCTTTAATCTGTAATCCATTCATAAGCCATTTTGCATGAGTCTATGAAATTTCATAAATGTTTTGTTCTTTAATCTATTCTCTTAGCTGATGCTTTCACAAATCAGAGATATTCACATTTGACAGGTGCCCACAGCATCAAAATAGAAACTCAAGAGACATTATGTAGTTATAAAATAGTCCACCTATTTGGCTAATATATTTCTATTATTGTCACATTACATGGAGTATATCAGTATCCTGAAAGAATATACTCTTGAGATAAAATTAGAAAGACCTCATGACTTATAGTTCATCCTAGTTACTGAACTTGAAATTTAATCTGTCAAGTCGAGTCTAGCAACTTTCCTTAAATACCTGCATTTAAAGGCGTGTCTTGCTTTATTGTGCTTCACTTAATTGTGCTTAACAGATATCGCATTTTTTTTTAACAGATTGAAGGCTTGCAGCAACCCAGCATAGAGGAAGTGTATTGGTATTGTTTTTACAACAGCATCTGATAATTAATTTTGTGTCTTTGTGTCACATTTTGATAATTCTTGCAACAATTCAAACATTTTTATTATTATTATATTTATAATAATGATATGTTCTCAGTGACCTTTGTGATCTATGATGTCACTGTTGCCAGGCTACAGTCCATGGGGTCATAAACTCAGACAATACTGAACGACTGAACACAGCTTGCATATGAACTGGGAAATCAGAAAATGTGTGCAACTCTTTTTGTTGCAAGATTCGCTTTATTGTTTTCAGTTCACTTCAGTTGCTCAGTTGTGCGCGACTCTGCGACCCCATGAATCGCAGCATGCCAGGCCTCCCTGTCCATCACCAACTCCTGGAGCTTACTCAAACTCATGTCCATTGAGTCCATGATGCCATCCAACCATCTCATCCTCTGTCATCCCCTTCTCCTCCTGCCTTCAACCTTTCCCAACATCAGGGTCTTTTCGAATGAGTCAGTTTTTCACATCAGGTGGGCAAAATATTGGAGCTTCAGCTTCAACATCAGTCCTTCCAATGAATATTCAGGACTGATTTCCTTTAGAATGGACTGGTTGGATCTCCTTGAGGTCCAAGGGACTCACAAGAGTCTTGTCCAACACCACAGTTCAAAAGCATCAATTCCTTGGTGCTCAGCCTCTTCACAGTCCAACTCTCACATCCATACATGACCACTGGAAAAACCATAGCCTTGACTAGATGGACCTTTGTTGACAAAGTAATGTCTCTGCTTTTGAATATGCTATCTAGGTTGGTCATAACTTTTCTTCCAAGGAGTAAGTGTCTTTTAATTTTATGGGAGCAGTTACCATCTGCAGTGATTTTGGAGCCTAAAAAAATAAAGTCTGACACTGTTTCCACTGTTTCCCCATCTATTTCCCATGAAGTGATGGGACCAGATGCCATGATCTTCGTTTTCTGAATGTTGAGCTTTAAGCCAACTTTTTCACTCTCCTTTTTCACTTTCATCAAGAGGCTCTTTAGTTCTTCTTCACTAGCTGCCATAAGGGTGGTATCATCTACATATCTGAGGTTATTGATATTTCTCCCTGCAATCTTGATTCCAGCTTGTGCTTCATCCAGCCCAGCGTTTCTCATGATGTACTCTGCATAGAAGTTAAATAAGCAGGGTGACAATATACAGCCTTGGCATACTCCTTTTTCTATTTGGAACCAGTCTCTTGTTCCATGTCCAGTTCTAACTGTTGCTTTCTGACCTGCATACAGATTTCTCAAGAGGCAGGTCATGTGGTCTGGTATTCCCATCTCTTGAAGAATTTTCCATAGTTTATTGTGATCCACACTGTCAGAGGCTTTGGCATAGTCAATAAAGCAGAAATAGATGTTTTTTTCTGGAACTCTCTTGCTTTTTTGATGATCCAGTGGATGTGGCAATTTGATCTCTGGTTCCTCTGCCTTCTCTAAAATCAGCTTGAACATCTGGAAGTCCATGGTTCACATATTATTGAAGCCTGGCTTGGAGAATTTTGAGCATTACTTTACTAGTGTGTGAAATGAGTGCAATTGTGCAGTAGTTTGAGCATTCTTTGGCATTACCTTACTTTGGGATTGGAATGAAAACTGACCTTTTCCAGGCCTGTGGCTACTGCTGCATTTTCCAAATTTTCAGGCATATTGCCTTGGTCTGGACCAAATCTGCAATATTTCTGAGTTATGCCTGTACTGTTATTGGCTTTGAAGATGTAACATTGCATTTGTTAAGACAGAGATCTGAATTCTTGTTTCACAATAAGCTGAAACCTTATAAAAATAGGTTCTACAAATTATTGGGCAAAATTTTCCAAGTTAGAAATTTGAGAACCTTTTAAAAAATAACTTACTTTGTTAAAAATTGGACAAAATCAAATATCAGATTGTTAAGGTAAGAAATTGTTGTCACCAGCATAAAACAATAATAGAAATATAAGTGGGAAATTATGTTATTAATAACATCACTAGTAATTCATCAGGAAGAGGAAATAATCATAGATCTATTCAGTGCTACTCAAATCCTTTTTGGCAAATAACCACAAATGAAATAATTAATTTGCCAGGTTTTGAGGACAGACTCTAAAGCAATTGCCAGAAGTGCAGAATTTCTTTCAAATCTTATTAGTTTAAATATTAATGAAAATACATTCTTGGATTATTTGCCCATTTTATTATTTAAAAATATCAACTGTAATTTCCTACCACGAAGCAGCAAAAATAATTATTGAGCACAATGGATGAATGGATATTGCTAGTGTTACTCCTAACTGAGTCTCCTCACTTATGTGGGAAGTGAAAAAAGTATAGTTCACATCCTAGCCCTCTGCAGTAATCAAGACTAAATGAATATTGTCTAGTAGATTATGAGCAGAAGTGATGTGTGTCACTCCTGGTTCAGGTAATAAAATTTCCCAAATAACCTTCTAGCCATTTCTTCTCTGGAGATGAGTGTGGAAGTGATGTGTTCACACCATAAGGTCACGTGATCAAAGCAGATTAGATTGCTAAGCCATTGAGCAAGAGTCAGCCAAATAGGTCTGGGGAGAACCCAATGTAAAGCAGACTCTGGGCATTTAAAAAATAAACTCTATTTTATTTATTTTTTATTATGAATTTATTTATTTTAATTTGAGGCTAATTACTTTACAATATTGCATTGGTTTTGCCATACATCATCATGAATCTGCCACGGGTATACAAGTGTTGCCCATCCTGAACCCCCCTCCCTCCTTCCTCCCTGTACCATCCCTCTGGGTCATCCCAGTGCACCAGCCCCAAGCATCCTGTATCATGCATTGAACCTGGACTGGCGATTCGTTTCATATATGATATTATACATGTTTCAATGCCATTCTCCCAAATCATCCCACCCTCTCCCTCTCCCACAGAGTCCAGAAGACTGTTCTATATATTTTAAATAAACAAAATAAAATAATTTGGATCAACAAATAAGTTAGTAAATAAATAAACTCTATAATAATTCACTGGGATCTTGGGTTTACTTACCATCACAGCCTATGCCCAGCCTAATGAGTAAAATCGCCATGTTTACCACTTGACTTCAAGAATCTCCCTGCCCACAGAAGTGTGTGTAGCTAGACTGGGTCGTATTTTAATTTGTCCAATGCACTCCCTTTAAGATACAAACTTAGAGTGAGGAAAGAATTGATGCATTGACTAGAGCACGATGAATTAAGAATGCCACGCTAATTTGCAGAAACATGGATAGACCTAGAGATTATCATACTAAGTGAAGTAAGTCAGACTGAGAAAGAAAAATAGACTATGTTATCACTTATACATGGAATCTAAAAAAAGAAAAAAATGATGCTAATGAACTTATGACTCACAGACACAGGGAACAAACATATGATCACCAAATGGAAAGTGGGGGAGAGATAAATTAGGAAATTGGGACAAACATACTACTACATGTAAGACAGATAAACAACAAGGATCTGCTGCACAGCACAGGGAACTATACTCAGTATTTTGTAATAACCTGTAAGGGAAAAGAATCTGGAAAAAATAGACATATTTGCTGGACACCTGAAACTAACAGAACATTGTAAAATAACTATACTCCAACTTAAAAATAAATAAAAGAAAAAAGTGTTACACTGAAAAAAAGAGAATGTCAGGATAAGAAATTTAAAATGTCATTCTTTAGGCACTTGTCAGTCCTCAAAGGTTACAGAGTAGGAGATTGGATTGATCAAAGCTTCCCATAGGGAGATTAATACTGTGTTTGAGTATCTAAGTTAGTCTGTCATATAGAGTAAAGTAATTCAGAAAGGGAGAAACAGATATCATCTATTAACGCATGTATGTGGAATCTAGAAAAATGGTACAGATGAACCTATCTGCAGGGCATGAATATGGATACAGATATGGAGAATGAATGCGTGGACATGGGAGGAAGGGGAAGGTGGGACAAACTGAGAGATTAGGATGGACATGAATACAGTACCGTGTGTAAAGCAGACAGCTGGTGGGAAGCTGCGATATAGCACAAGGTTCTCAGCATGGCACTCTGTGGTGACCCAGATGGATGGGATACAGGGAGGGGTGTGTGCCAGAGGGAAGTCCAAAAGGGAAGAGGGAAGGGGTATATGTATACATATACCAGGTTCACTTCGTTGTAGAGTAGAAAATAAAACACAGAATTGTAAAGCAATTATACTCCAATTAAAAGAAGAAGAAAAAGAAGCAGGAAAATCTGAGTGAAAGATTCCACTTAGAGCCTTGTTAAAATAGTCCAGATAATTGTTGACAAGCTCGTGGACTAAGATGCTAGGTATAGGAGTACACAAGAGAACTATTTTGGAGAGGCTCTTTGAAAATAGAACTGATCACATATGATTACTAGGGTGAAAAAACAGAAAGTGACTACGAGGTTTCAACTATAACAAGGCAGAAATAAGGGATCCAGGGTTTCAGAGAGATTTTTGCCTGATCAAAATTCTTCATTAGGCTGAGCCCTGCCTTGCTCTCATCTATGCGGACGCTCAGGCTGTTCCATCTTGTGTCATTGCTATGTTAAATCATAGCCTCCACTCTCACCAAAAGGGAAGAGACAGACAGTTGTGCAGGAGTTTTCACAGCCTGAATCTGGAAAGGATGTGACTTCTCTTCACAGTCCACTATTAGACTTGCCACACAACCCTGACTAGATACAGGGATGGGAGATTGAAATACACTTAACACAAATCAGCCAAGCTAAGCATTAGCAGGCATCAGCTTCCATTGCTATTGGCTCAGTCACTTCAGTTCAGTGGCTCAGCCCTGTCCGACTCTTTGCAATCCCATGAACCACAGCACGCCAGGCCTCCCTGTCCATCTCCAACTCCCGGAGTCCACCCAAACCCATGTCCATTGAGTCAGTGATGCCATCCAACTATCTCACCCTCTGTCATCCCCTTCTCCTGCCTTCAATCTTTCCCTGCATTGGGGTCTTTTCAAACGAGTCAGCTCTTTGCATCAGGTAGCCAAAGTATTAGAGTTTCAGCTTAAACATCAGTACTTCCAATGAACACCCAAGACTGATCTCCTTTAGAATGGACTGGTTGGATCTCCTTGCAGTCCAAGGGACTCTCAAGAGTCTTCTCCAACACCATAGTTCAAAAGCATTAATTCTTCAGTGCTCAGCTTTCTTTATAGTCCAACTCTCACGTCCATACTTGACCACAGGAAAAACCATAGCCTTGACTAGAAGGACCTTTGTTGACAAAGTAATGTCTCTGATTTTTAATATGCTGTCTAGGTTGGTCATAACTTTCCTTCCAAGGAGTAAGCAGATAGAAATAAATCATTGATTCTTGTATTTTAGGTAGGACAATTCTTCATGCCATATTGTCCTGGCGAGCATCTGGCAATATTCATACTTGTATATTATATCTAAAGATTCCAAGACAAACGGAAATCTCTTGGGACTTTCTTGGTAGTCCATTGGCTATGACTCCACATTCCCAATGCACGCGGCTTGGGTTCAATCCCTGGTGAGGGGACTTGATCCCGCATGCCGCAACTAACAGTTTGCATGCCACAACTAAGGATCCCAGATATTGCAACTAAGATTCAGCACAGCCCAATAAACAAATAAATACATAAATATTAAAAAAAATACAAACAAATTTCTAAAAGAAATAATGAAAGACTTTTGAGAATGGGAGACTTTAATTTCATAGACTTGATTACCTGAATATCTCAATTTATGAGGAAACTATTCTATTTCACTCAGCTAAAGGAGATCCAACCAGTCCATTCTGAAGGAGATCAGCCCTGGGATTTCTTTGGAAGGAATGATGCTAAAGCTGAAACTCCAGTACTTTGGCCACCTCATGCGAAGAGTTGACTCACTGGAAAAGACTCTGATGCTGGGAGGGATTGGGGGCAGGAGGAGAAGGAGACGACAGAGGATGAGATGGCTGGATGGCATCACTGACTCGATGGACGTGAGCCTGAGTGAACTCCGGGAGATGGTGATGGACAGGGAGGCCTGATGTGCTGTGATTCATGGGGTCGCAAAGAGTTGGACACGACTGAGCGACTGAACTGAACTGAACTGATGGGTAATTTTAGAATCATGACCTAACATTTCTGTCCTTTTTACTTTTATGAGGGAATAACTGCTTGAAGTTTCTTACAAGCTACTCTCATTAAAGGAAAGGTTGGTGTTCTCTTTTAATACAAACTAGATTGAGTGGGAGAGTGAACTGGCAACCCACTCCAGTACTCTTGCCCTGGAAAATCCCATGGGCGGAGTAGCATGGTAGGCTACAGTCCATGGGGTTGCAAAGCATCGGACAAAACTGAGCAACTTCACTTTCACTTTTCACTTTCATGCATTGGAGAAGGAAATGGCAACTCACTCCAGTGTTCTTGCTTGGACGGTGGGGCCTGGTTGGCTGCCATCTATGGGGTCACGCAGAGTTGGACACGACTGACGCGACTTAGAAGCAGCAGCAGCAGGAGCAGGCTGTGATTGCTCAATATAGGCAAAGCCATAATCCTGTGGACTGAAAATAGAATTTCAGTTAAAAGGTTAGGGTTGTGTTAGGTGCCACCTACCATGCCAAGTATTTGCCTACTGTCTTTCAGTTATATATATCCTCTACTCATCATAGGGCCTTCCCTGGTGGCTCAGACAGTAAAGAATTTACCTACAATGTAGGAGACCTGGATTTTATCCCTGGAGTTGGGCAGATCCCCTGGAGAAGGGAATGGCAACCCACTCTAGTATTCTTGCCTGCAGAATTCCATGGACAGTGAAGTCTGGTGGGTCATAGTCCATGGGGTCGCAAAGAGTCTGACAGGAATGAATGACTAACATTTCTACTTTTCAGAGTATCTTCAGACTGGATTATGGGATCACAAGAAAAGCTTTAAGGTGCAGATGCTTACAGAAGCCAGGATACCATGGTGAGGGAGAAATATAGCTTGGAGTACTTAGATATCTGTTACTCCCTCTGAAAATTCTGTTATTTTCTTTTTCTAAAAGAGGTACGATGACTTTAAAATTCTATTTGTAGAGTGGATAAGGGTAAAGCCTTTTGATAACCACATTTGAAGCATGCTATGAAATCAAATAAGCCTAGATTCAAATGTTAGTTGGGTCACACACAAGCTATTAAATGTCACTGACTCTCAGTACCTCTTTTTAATATAAAATAGAAATGATAATATTGCTTTAATAGTAAAGTATTGAGTTGGCCAAAAAGTTCGTTAAGGTTTTTCTATTACATCTTACAGAAAAACCCAAGCCAAACTTTTTGGCCAAACTGATATTTTCACTATAGTGTGTCAGTTATTAATATTAAGTATCAAGTGAGATTAATAATAATTGCCAACATTTTTGGAGTGTTAGCAGTGCTAATCAGAGGCTCATGCTTCTTCATGGAGTACTGTCCAGTCCACAACCCTGTGAAAGAGATTTCATTGTTAAATACATTTTAAAGATGAAGAGCTTGAGATTTAGAAAGATTAAATAATTTGCTCAAGGCACTGAACTGGTACATGTTTAGCCAAGACTCCAAATTCTTCAGTCTGACTCCCAAGCCAGCAACTTAATCATCAGGAGACAAAATCACTATTATTGTATCAAAACAGCCAACTACGGTGCCTGATACAGGTCAGGTGCCTAATGAATGGCAGATATGATTACCTTACTATTGTTAACTACAGTGCTATTGTTAACTACTATTGTAACTACAAGTGTCACTGGGGCTGAGGGCCGGTGATCATGCTCAACCAAGAACATCATAGATCAGATAAGGATGCCAGCTTTGTCCTGGCCTGGCCTCCCCTACTTCACCTCACAGCAGGTCAGCGTGGCAGTCACATGCCATGTGGCAACGCTTCTGTCATAATGCCCCTACCCCAGGGTGCAGCCAGGTGGGGTTCACATTTTCTCCTTCTGTGCGCACACACCAAAAAACAGAAGGACACAGAAGATGGGATTCTTACAGATGCTAGAAAATATACTCACTTCCCCTTACACTAAGCCAAGTCCATCATTATGAAGAAAATAAGTCAACATTTGAGCTAAATTAGAAAAATGACCTAACCAAGCACAGTAACTAGGACCCTAGAAGCAAGGAATCGCTTTCTTAACACATCTTCTCAGATCATTTCCAATGACTTCCTCTCTGAGTCATACCAGAAAAACCTGTCTCCCCTTTGTGTTTCCCCTTGAAGTGCCTTGTGATATGATGGATGGAGCATGCCATATAAAAATAAATTGGATGGTATTCTCTCCTATTATCTATGATTCCTTGATCTTCCAACAGAGTTTTTAATAAACATTTGAATTATTTACAGTAACTACAAAGGCATTTTAATAGTGCATATGGTAGAGGGAAGAGAATGAAAAATATCTTTGTTTCACTCTGACGGGGCCAATGAACCATGACACAAATGATTGCCTACCTCATTTGTAATTATTCATTGTAAAAATCTTCATTCAGTGGCAGAAATGTTCTGTCTCTGGGTCCTAGCAATTATGGGGGCATGACAGTTATTGGTTTCAGTCTCACCCGAGGACAAGCTATACTGTACACAAAGTTTGAAATGGACCTCAGTGAAATGAACTCAGAATCTGACGATGGTTACTGCCCATTAATCGCTTTCAAGATAGTCTC
The DNA here is from genome assembly GCF_016772045.2 of Ovis aries. Taxonomy (NCBI): domain Eukaryota; kingdom Metazoa; phylum Chordata; class Mammalia; order Artiodactyla; family Bovidae; genus Ovis; species Ovis aries. Next base: position 17,579,152 of record NC_056071.1, read on the forward strand.
AGGGAGAGATAAATAGTTAGGGTCTGCTTTTCCCCAACAATAGAGAAGGCATAGTGTGGTCATTCTGATTCTATTGTCAAAATATATGTTCAATTACTTTGAAAAGTCTAGCCAGGAGCTCTTAGCTATACTACAGTCTTTATAAACACGGATGGAGTCAGTGAGGACTAAGTCAATGGAGATTGTCCGACCAGATTAGATACTTTTAAGGTAACTGGAACCAGACATTGATGTGTAAATATTCCAACATTAGATAGCATCTATGGTTAGATAGCATCAAGGACTCAATGGAGATGAATCTGAGCAAACTCCAGGTGATAGCGCAGGACAGGGAAGCCTGGCCTGCCACAGACCCTGCGGTCACAAAGAGTCAGACATGACTGAACTACTGAACAACAGCAACAACAACAGTATGGTTTTACTCACTTTGTTTTCCAGCTAGCTTCCATAAACGTCCATCTGCTTCCTGGCTTTTTTTTTTTTTTTTAATACTGTATCTTCTAAGCTTTCTTCTCTCTGGACTTCTCTTTAAATGGATCATTTACTGTTTACAGATTGTTTTCAATGCTCTCTAAGAATTTGGGAGAATGTTTCTCCCCTCTATAGCCCTCTGCTAAAGCCTCTAGCTTTAGCGTTTTAGGATGAAGTGGCCAGCAGCCACCCCCACCTCCCCCCCTCCCCCCCGGGGCAGGCAACTCAAAAGTATGGGAATACCAGTGGCAATTTACTCTGAGGAATCTTAGAGTCCCCTAGGACTGAAGAAAAATGATCCTGAGGGTCTCACCCCATGTAATGGAGTTCAAATGGCTCAAGTTGAAGTCTGAGAGTTGTACTGTTTAGAGTTTCAGGATGATTTTAGTATTTCATATTGGCTGAAAATCATAGATCTAGATAATGGAGGCTGTCACTTCTGATTTAGAAAGAAAAACATACTAATCAACTGCAGTCAATCTATAGCTACACAGATTGAATTAATGGAACGTTGCTATTCAGTCAAAAATTATTGATCAAGTATTGTCCTTGCATTTCAGTGCTGTAGGTTACATCAATTAAGTTGGTGTTTCTGCCACCTGAGAGCTTTTTAAATTAATTCATTTTTAAAAAAGTTTTCAGTCTATATTGTAGTATAGCCAATTATCAATGTTGTGATAGTTTCAGGTGGACAGCAAAGGGACTCAGACATACATATACATGTATCAATCCTCCCCTAATCTCCCCTCCCATCCAGGCTGCCACATAATATTGAGCAGAGTTTCCTGTGCTATACAGTAGGCCCTTGTTGGTTCAGTTCAGTTCAGTTCAGTTCTGTCGCTCAGTCCTATCCAACTCTTTGCGACCCCATGGATTGCAGCACACCAGGCCTCCCTGTCCATCACCAACTCCCATAGTTTACCCAAACTCATGTCCATTGAGTCAGTGATGCCATCCAGCCATTTCAACCTCTGTGGCCCCCTTCTCCTCCTGGCCCCAATACCTCCTAACATCAGGGTCTTTTCCAATGAGTCAGCTCTTTGCATGAGGTGGCCAAAGTATTGGAGTTTCAGCTTCAGCATCAGTCCTTCCAATGAACACCCAGGACTAATCTCCTTTAGGATGGACTGGTTGGATCTTGCAGTCCAAGAGACTCTCAAGAGTCTTCTCTAACACCACAGTTCAAATCCATCAATTCTTTGGCACTCAGCTTTCTTCACAGTCCAACTTTCACATCCATACATGACTACTGGAAAAACCATAGCCTTGACTAGATGGACCTTTTTGGGCAAAGTAATGTCTCTTCTTTTGAATATGCTATCGAGGTTGGTCATAACTTTCCTTCCAAGGAGTAAGCGTCTTTTAATTTCATGGCTGCAATCGCCATCTGCAGTGATTTTGGAGCCCAAAAAAATAAAGTCTGACACAGTTTCCACTGTTTCCCCATCTATTTCCCATGAAGTGATGGGACCAGATGCCAGATGATCTTCGTTTTCTGAATGTTAAGCTTTAAGCCAACTTTTTCGCTCTCCTCTTTCACTTTCATCAAGAGGCTTTTTAGCTCCTCTTCGCTTTCTGCCATAAGGGTGGTGTCATCTGCATATCTGAGGTTATTGATATTTCTCCCGGCAATCTTGATTCCAGCTTGTGCTTCTTCCAGTCCAGTGTTTCTCATGATGGACACTGCATATAAGTTAAATAAGCAGGGTGACAATATACAGCCTTGATGTACTCATTTTCTTATTTGTAACCAGTCTATTGTTCCATGTCCGGTTCTAACTGTTGCTTCCTGATCTGCATATAAGTTTCTCAAGAGGCAGGTCAGGTGGTCTGGTATTACCATCTCTTTCAGAGTTTTCCACAGTTTATTGTGATCCACACAGCCAAAGGCTTTGCCATAGTCAATAATGCAGAAATAGATGTTTCTCTGAACTCTCTTGCTTTTTTGGTGATCCAGCGGATGTTGGCAATTTGATCTCTGGTTCCTCTGTCTTTTCTAAAGCCAGCTTTGAACATCAGGAAGTTCACGGTTGATGTATTGATGAAGCCTGGCTTGGAGAATTTTGAGCATTACTTTACTAGTGTGTGAAATGAGTGCAATTGTGTGGTAGTTTGAACATTCTTTGGCATTACCTTTCTTTGGGATTAAAATGAAAACTGATTTTTTCCAGTCCTGTGGCCACTCCTGAGTTTTCCAAATTTGCTGACATATTGAGTTTAGCACTTTCACAGCATCATCTTTCAGAATTTGAAATAGCTCCACTGGAATTCCATCAGCTCCACTAGCTTTGTTCATAGTAATGCTTTCTAATGCAGTACTTGGACGCAATCTCAAAAACAACAGAATGATCTCTGTTCATTTCCAAGGCAAACCATTCAATATCACAGTATTCCAAGCCTATGCCCCAACCAGGAACACTGAAGAAGCTGAAGTCAAATGGTTCTATGAAGACCTACAAGACCTTTTAGAACTAACACCCAAAAGAGATGCCCTTTTCATTATAGGGGACTGGAATGCAAAAGTAGGAAGTCAATAAATGCCTGGAGTAACAGGCAAATTTTGCCTTGGAGTACAGAATGAAGCAGGGCAAAGGCTAATAGAGCTTTGCCAGGAGAACGCACTGGTCATAGCAAACACCCCCTTCCAACAACACAAGAGAAGACTCTACACATGGACATCACCAGATGGTCAACACCGAAATTGGATTGATCATATTCTTTGCAGCCAAAGATGGAGAAGCTCTATACAGTCAACAAAAACAAGACCAGGAGCTGACTGTGGCTCAGATCATGAACTCTTTATTGCCAAATTCAGACTTAAATTGAAAAAAGTAGGGAAAACCACTAGACCATTAAGTTATGACCTAAATCAAATCCCTTATGATTATACAGTGGAAGTGAGAAATAGATTTAAGGGACTAGATCTGATAGATAGAGTGCTTGATGAACTATGGACTGAGGTTCCTGACATTGTACAGGAGACAAGGATCAAGACCATCCCCTTGGAAAAGAAATGCAAAAAAGCAAAATGGCTGTCTGAGGAGGCCTTACAAATAGCTGTGAAAAGAAGAGAAGTGAAAAGCAAAGGAGAAAAGGAAAGATATAAGCATCTGAATGCAGAGTTCCAAAGAATAGCAAGGGAAGATAAGAAAGCCTTCCTCAGCAATCAATGTAAAGAAATAGAGGAAAACAACAGAGATCTCTTCAAGAAAATTAGAGATACAAAAGGAACATTTCATGCAAAAATGGGCTCAATAAAGGACAGAAATGGTATGGACCTAACAGAAGAAGAAGATATTAAGAAGAGGTAGCAAGAATACACAGAAGAACTGTGCAAAACAGAGCTTCACAACCCAGATAATCATGATGGTGATCACTCATCTAGAGCCAGACATCCTGGAATATGAAGTCCAGTGGGCCTTGTTGGTTACCCATGTATTTACATGGATGGCATCACCAAATCAATGGGCATGAACTTGAGCAAACTCCAGGAGATAGTGAAGGAAAGGGAAGTCTGGCCTGCTACAGTCTACAGGGTCAAAAAGAGTCAGACATGACCTAGAGACTGAATAACAAAACACGTCCATCCAAAACTCCGTAATGATCCTTCCCCCACACGCTTCTCCTCTGGCAACCATAATTAAGAGTTCTTCTTGAGTAGGGGATGTAACAAAGTGAGAATGTGTGTTTGTCCCTGTGAGTAAATACGTGTGTAAGACAGTGAGTACATATGTGAGGAAGTGTGTGCGGTGTGTGTAAGGGGTTATCTCAATACAAAAAACATTATCACACTGTCCAGGTGAGGGAGTGCATTAAAATCACTCTCTATTTGAGGTGTTTTCATATACAATGACTTGAGGTTTTCATCAAACTGCCATAATTTTGTCACCAAGTTAGTAAAATAGAAAATCTTTTTTAACATAATGAAGGTACTATGTGTGTGTGATGGGGACAGAGAAAGAAAATAGACAATAAAGCTCCTTTGTTACAAATTGTGTCCTCTAAAAGGGCATCCTATCTATTCTAAATAGATATTATAGAATAAGAGTCTGCTGTGATTAAATGAAGCCTTTGAAATGAAAGTTACATAACATTCGAATGTGCTGTGAAAGATTTCCACAGAAGTTAAAGGAAGGAGCAATATGAAAGAAGCTTGCATGAGATGCTGCAGCCACGGGTGTGGGCAAAGCAGATTAAGAAGGTTTTAAGTCATGTGAAGAGCCACAGATACAGAATTGGTGCAAGGAGCAGAAATGAACATCAAGGTCACATGCACAGTGAAAGAACACTGGAAACCAGAATGAAACCCAGAAGACCTGGGTTGCCATTTGAACTTGGGTTCTAAAGCTTTTTGCCCCAAATGACAGTGTTGTTTCATGCCCTTGGCAATTAGGGAAATCCAATCAGAGAAGAATCATAGGATTCTTTGTAATATTTTTAGGTTGTTTGTTTGTTTTCATCCATAATTTTCATTTTCCTTTATAATTAATGTGTATGTTTTAGGTGAGGAAAGTGTGTTTACTTATTTATTTTACTAATATACCTCCTACAGCAAACAGCACTCCATGCATTTCCTATATATTTTCTAGTAAAATAGCATGACATATCTTGCTGGAGAAGTTTATAGACCAGCATAAGTCTATAAACAATAAAATTCACTTTATTTTTTTAAGTATTTGGAATCTTATTATCCGCAAAGCATTGGACTTGGACTGAAACATGAAGCATAGAATAGATCCATGTCGTCAACAAAGGTCTGTTGGACATATATTATATTCCAACCTCCCTGTTTTATGTTACATACATGATTTATTTATTTATTTTAATTGGAGGTTAATTACTTTACAATATCGCATTGGTTTTGCCATACATGAACATGAATCCACCACAGGTATACACATGTTGCCCATCCTGAATCCCCCTCCCTCCTCCCTCCCCGTACCATCCCTCTGGGTCATCACAGTGCACCAGCCCCAAGTATCCAGTATCATGCATAGAATCTGGACTGGCGATTCGTTTTGTATATGATATTATACATGTTTCAATGCCATTCTCCCAAATCATCCCACCCTCGCCCTCTCCCACAGAGTCCAAAAGACTGTTCTATACATCTGTGTCTCTTTTGCTGTCTCGCATACAGGGTTATTGTTACCATCTTTCTATTTTTTTTTAATTTTTATGTTTACTTTATTTTACTTTACAATACTGTATTGGTTTTGCCATACATTGACATGAATCCACCACGGGTGTACATGCGTTCCCAAACATGAACCCCTCTCCCACCTCCCTCCCCATAACATCTCTCTGGGTCATCCCCGTGCATCAGCCCCAAGCATGCTGTATCCTGCATCGGACATAGACTGGCGATTCGTTTCTTACATGATAGGATACATGTTTCAATGCCATTCTCCCAAATCATCCCACCCTCTCCCTCTCCCTCTGAGTCCAAAAGTCCGCTCTACACATCTGTGTCTCTTTTGCTATCTTGCATACAGGGTCGTCATTGCTATCTTTCTAAATTCCATATATATGTGTTAGTATACTGTATTGATGTTTTTCTTTCTGGCTTACTTCACTCTGCATAATCGGCTCCAGTTTCATCCACCTCATTAGAACTGACTCAAATGTATTCTTTTTAATGAGTAATACTCCATTGTGTATATGTACCACAGCTTTCTTATCCATTCATCTGCTGATGGAGATCTAGGTTGCTTCCATGTCCTGGCTATTATAAAAAGTGCTGTGATGAACACTGGGGTACACGTGTCTCTTTCAATTCTGGTTTCATTGGTGTATATGCCCAGCAGTGAGATTGCTGGGTCATAAGGCAGTTCTATTTCCAGTTTTTTAAGGAATCTCCACACTGTTCTCCATAGTGGCTGTACTAGTTTGTGTTCCCACCAACAGTGTAAGAGGGTTCCCTTTTCTCCACACCCTCTCCAGCAGTTATTGCTTGTAGACTTTTGGATCGCAGCCATTCTGACTGGCGTGAAATGGTACCTCATTGTGGTTTTGATCTGCATTTCTCTGATAATAAGTGATGTTGAGCATCTTTTTATGTGTTTGTTAGCCATCTGTATGTCTTTTTTGGAGAAATGTCTGTTTAGTTCTTTGGCCTATTTTTTGATTGGGTCGTTTATTTTTCTGGAATTGAGCTGCATAAGTTGCTTGTATATTTTTGAGATTACTTGTTTGTCAGTTGCTTCATTTGCTATTGTTTTCTCCCATTCTGAAGGCTGTCTTTTCACCTTGCTTATAGTTTCCTTTGTTGTACAGAAGCTTTTAAGTTTAATTAGGTCTCATTTGTTTATTTTTGCTTTTATTTCCAATATTCTGGGAGGTGGGTCATAGAGGGTCCTGCTGTGATTTATGTCAGAGAGTGTTTTACCTATGTCCTCCTCTAGGAGTTTTATAGTTTCTGGTCTTACATTTAGATCTTTAATCTATTTTGAGTTTATTTTTGTGTATGGTGTTAGGAAGTGTTCTAGTTTCATTCTTTTACAAGTGGTTGACCAGTTTTCCCAGCACCACTTGTTAAAGAGATTTCCTTTAATCCATTGTGTATTCTTGCCTCCTTTGTCAAAGATAAGGTGTCCATATGTGTGTGGATTTATCTCTGGGCTTTCTATTTTGTTCCATTGATCTATATGTCTGTCTTTGTGCCAGTACCATACTGTCTTGATGACTATGGCTTTGTAATAGAGCCTGAAGTCAGGGAGGTTGATTCCTCCAGTTCCACTCTTCTTTCTCAAGATTTCTTTGACTATTCGAGGTTTTTTGTATTTCCATAGAAATTGTGAAATTATTTGTTCTAGCTCTGTGAAAAGTACCATTGGTAGCTTAATAGGGACTGCATTGAATCTATAGATTGCTTTGGGTAGTGTATTCATTTTCACTATATTGATTCTTCCAATCCATGAACATGTTATATTTCTCTATCTATTAGTGTCCTCTTTGATTTCTTTCACCAGTGTTTTATAGTTTTCTATATATAGGTCTTTAGTTTCTTTAGGTAGATATTTGATCATTACAACAAACCAAAAAGGAAAGGACACCACTCATTATGTCCAGATGAGGAAAAAAAATGAGCCATTGTTTCTTCAGACTGTAAAACACATGTGTTTCCAATTAGGCTAAATTTTGATAAGCACCTATGCTATGCTAAATACATTATGCATTATCATTGGTCCCTTAAATATATACAATTTCCTATTAAGAGTATTGCTTTCCTAATGAAGAAAACAAGGCTCAGATAGAATAAATAACTTCACAGTCAGAATAGCAATTAAAATCCAAGTCTGTCTGACTCCAAATCCCATTCCCTTTTTTTTTCCTCTCCAATTGACTAATTGGAAGTTGAAAGAGGGGATTGGGATTGAGAGAGGGAAAACAAGAAGATAAAGAAGGTAAGACACAAATTAAAAATTTGAAGTTATATAATCACATTTCTATTTCATATTTCCCAGAAATACCTCTGAATGTCTTTCTGAAATCACCAAAAGCTCTTATTTTGAGAGCCAACTTAAAGGCCATTTATAAAATATCTGGTCTCCAAAAGATGAAATTTAAAGTGAGTTAGAAAAGTGAGAAAATGATGCAAAAATCTTACAAATAATAAAATAAGACTGTGGGTGGTTTTCCCTTCCTTTTATTTTATCTGGGTATTCAATAATTAATTACAATTAGTGAGCTTTTGAAACAAAAATAAATTGTACTAAAAGATAGAGGCGTATGTAAATCAATCTTAATCCTTGACATTCATATTTTGGTGTTGACCAAGTATAGCAAAGTCTTATTCACCAGATTTGAGATTTGGGAGTGGCTGCTATTGTTGTTTAGTTGTCGTCGTTTAGTGTTCAACTCTTTTGGGACCCCATGGACTGTGGGCTGCCTGGGTTCTCTGTTCATAGTATGTCCCAGGCAAGAATACTGGAGTGTGTTGTCATTTCCTTCTCCATGGTATCTTCCTGGCCCAGGAATCTAACCTGCATCTCCTGCCAACGTAGATGCCAAAGATGCCATTGGCTCTTTACCGCTAAGCCACCAGGGAAGCTCCATTTGGGAATGGAGAGAATCCTAATCCTTCAACAAAATCCTCTTTCAGAACATAATTGTGTACGATCAGTGTATATCCTAAGGAAACATTTATCTTGTTATTTACATATGGTACGTGGCAGGAAATAGAAAAAAAAATTCAAAAGGAAAAGGAGAGTTACAATATATGTTTGGTTGTAAGGCAATTCCCTAAAATAGTTTTGCAAATGACTTGGACAACAACAGCATTATTTTGGGAAGTACACATCCTCCCAAGGGGGGTGTTTTGTAGAGGATAAATGTTTATTATAGAAAGGATCTGCTGTGCTGTGTTCAGGGACTGTAGCACTCCTGGCTCCTCTATCTATGGGATTTCCCAAGCAAGAATACTGGAGTGGGTTGCCATTTCCTTTTCCTGGGTATTCTCCCAATCCAGAGAACAAACTGATGTGTGTTATGTCTCCTGCATTGGCAGGTGGGTTCTTTACCGCTAGCACCAAACCTGGGAAGCCCTCTGGAAAGACAGATAAACAGATTTTAAAAAGAGTTCACATAGTGTCAAACCCTTGGAGAATTAAAGTCACCCTACATATAAAATTCAAGTGATAATATATACTTTCAAGTAACACATAGCTATAAAAAGTACTATGTTAATCACCACTGATCCTAAAAAAATGAAGAAAACCTGAATTTGTCCCTCAAGGAGTTTATAATTCCCTTCAGGGACATGTAATCCTTAAATATAATTAATAGGGGGCAATTGTTACAATGAAGCTACAAAGAACTTTAGGCAAGAAAAAAAATACATGGGGATACTTTTAATTTAAATAATACAATTAAGATATTTCATGAGATGACATCTTTTTATGTGGGCTTTGAAGGAAAAGAGAAATTCAGTGAGTAAAAATGGAGTGAAACCAGCAAAGACTTAAGCTTTTCTGTAGTTATTCATTCATTCATCATAATATTACTGAGAATATTCTATTTGTCAAGGAATGTATTAAATGCCCAAAAGATGTTCTCATTCAGAAGGAAAAAAGAAATATAATGGTGAAGAAGCATGCAGAAATTTAGAGGAAGAAACTGGCTGAGGAATTGATAAGACAAAAAGAGTGGTTAGCTGACAAAATAAGATGGGGAACCAGAAGAAACGGAAATAGATTCTTGTTTCTAGAGTGTATGGTTTTACTGTAAACTCTACAGAAGTAACCATTTTCATTATTATAATCAATAGTCTCAAACGGTGTGCTGAAATATTTTGAGTATATGCAATAGCAAGATTTTTTAAGGAAGGAAATGACATCCTCAGTACTCTTCTCAGGAGAGAAGAATTGCTAATATGCCCCAAAGAACACTGTGATAATGGGGTTCCTCCAACACAAATCCCACAAGTGTCTCTATTAAAAAAGTGCTCTTTCTGTGTTTGCTTCAGGGCAATCTTAACCCATTTAGGTCTAAAGTAAAACACGGAAGCACAAGCCAACAAATTTGGTTATAAAGAAACTTGCTTTAGATGGATGCTTTTCTTAAAACTATTAAATGTGTCTGATGTCCCAGAGAAAATTGTCTTTGGACTTGAGCTATGGGATTTTAAATCGTTTATTTTGGGTTGGTTGCTACAGTGATCATTGCAAATCATTTCTCTTTGAAAGCTCTAAAATCCCAAACAGCCAATCTCTCTTTACTATTATCATCTTAAACATTTATATTTGGCCAACAAAACATGCTTCACATTTATTCAATGCTTATAGTTGGCCAACAAAACATACTTCACAATCTGTACAATAAGCCATTGTGATTAAACATACCTCAGATTCTCTACTCTGTCTTGCTGTAGAAACACATTGACCATCAATGTCTGTGAATTTAGATAGCTATGTTTGATATATGTAGGTTAGAATAGTATTAGGTGAGATAATCTTACCTGTCCTAAGAAAGAATGTTTATCTTCATTTCCTACCACCTGGTCTCCCTTTAAATCTGTCTGGGGGTGATTGGCTGCTTGCGGAAATTTAAAAAGGAGACAATTGTCCAGCCTGTGTTCATGGCACTGGGGGTACAGATTTCATCAAAGTCAATTCAATTAGAATGTAACATCCTGTTAAATCAAGTGTCCCCTCTAACCTCACAAAGTAGTTTCCATACACTATTTCACCATAAGAAAAAGTGTCTACAATGAATGTTCAAGTTTACTGAACAATAAAGCTTCACCAGAAGTCAAAAACAAGTATCTGACAGTCTCTTTTTCATGTGATTTCTTTGTTTTCCAAACTCAACGTTTCCTAGATACTTTTGTAATATGATGGCTAAGATGATAAGAATGATAATAATCCACTTGCAATGTGGGATACCTGAGTTCAATTTCTGGATCAGGAAGATCCCCTGGAAAAGGGAATAGAAACCCATTCCAGTATTTTTGCCTGGAGAATTCCATGAACAGAGGGGCCTGGTGGGCTACATCCATGGGGTTGCAAAGAGTCAGACAAGACTGAGCAACTAACACTAACTAACATTAATCAATTGAAAACAGACTCTGGCTTGTGTATCTGAGGAAGAGGATGGCCAGGGCAATGTTCCCAGTGCAAACATGTGGAGTTCCCTGCACACCTACAAAGATGAGCCTGGACCTCTTTCAATTAAAAGAAGCAACAGAAATATTCAAAAGGCAGGCTACAGGGCAAAGAGAAGACAAGGAGGCAATGACTCAAAAGCCAAGGTTATCCCTTCTCCCTTTGAAATGGAACATGACCCAGTAGTTCTCCACCCCCTACCCCCACACCGCATCCTCCACCTGTCTTTTGTCTGTGGAAAAACTTTAGCCAAAGAATAAGTTTAATCAGAAAAGTGAGAAAATCACAAGCAAAGAAAAATACCCAAACAGGAACAAACAATAATAGTTTAGTCAGTAAGCAAAGGCAAGGGCATTTATTTCCCGCTCAAGGGCTACAGATAATATTCAGAGCCATGTGCTGTGAGCTGTCATATAGATACTGAAACCCCCACGAGGTGGAAGAAGTTAGCCTCATGATGACCAGACTGTAGCCGTGACATAAGCTGCCATGATTCTGAGAACTGGCCTCACGGAAATGGGAAGAAACTGACTCTGGAACTGAAGATTAACTGCAATTTAAACAATCAAGATGACACTGGTCATCTCATGAGCACTCACTGCATGAGGAATTTCAAGATGGCCATCAGAGACGACTGTTACCTGTGCATGTAGCCCTGCCTCTGTCTGTATAAGCTCCCACTACCTGGCTCTCAGTGTAGGGGTGGGGGTGTCAGTCACTCTTTGGACAGGAGCCTGCCCTCCACCTCTACGCCTTCACACACTGCTCTGTGCCCTCCGTAGTGGTATATCTATGCATCACCATCAGAGAGTTCCTCTGTAGCTGGGAAATCACATTATATCACACCCCTGCTCAAATGACTTCTCTCTAAATTTTGAATGAAGTTGAAAATCCTTACGAGAGACTACAAGATCCTACATGATCTGGCCTGACTTAACTGCCTAGACCGCACCCCTCTACACTCCCCACTCACCCATTTTGCTAACCCCTCACCTTCATTGTGCCTGCATTATGGTCAGCTCTCACCTGCCCCTAGGATTTTGTACTGGCTGGTACCTCTTCCCAGAATGTGTCCACCCAGGAGATTTAAAGGACTAGATACTTCACATCATGTAGATTTCAGTTTAAATGCTACCTCCTAGACAATCCTCCCTAAAATATCTCAGGTAAGTTCAGTTTGGTTGCTCAGTAGTGTCCAACTCTTTGTAATCCCATGGATGGCAGCATTCCAGGTTTCCCTGTCTGTCACCAACTCCTGGAGCCTACTCAAATTCATGTCCATTGAGTCAGTGATGCCATCCAACCATCTCATCCTCTGTCATCCCCTTCTCCTCCCGCCTTCAATCTTTCCCAGCATCAGGGTCTTTTCAAATGAGTCAATTACTCAACTCTCTACAAATTGACCCAACTATATCCAACTGCACCTTTTTTCCCGCCTTTTTACCACTCAATCACAAGTATGTTTGCTTGTTTCATACTTGTGAAAGTATTAGTTGTTCAGTTGTGTCTGATTGTGACCCAATGGACTGTGGTCCACCGGGCTTGCCCGGGATTTCCCAGGCAAGAACACAGGAGTAGGTAGCCATTCTCTTCTCCAGGGGATCTTTCCAACCCAGAGATCAAACCTGGGTCTCCTGCACTGCAGGCAGATTTTTTTTTTTTTTTTTTTTTTTAGGCAGATTCTTTATAGTCTGAGCCACTTTATACTTGTAGCTTTCAATAGAAAATAGCTTCTATATGAAGTCAGGATCTTATTTCATTTGCCATTGTTTCTTCAAATTTTATACTACTGCTTGGTACAAATAGATGTTGAATACACATTCACCAAATCAAAACATAATTTTCAAGTAGAAGATAGTGCCAACCTTTTAGCTACATGGCATGATGACTGCATTCCAACTATTCAGAATTAGTTTCAAGAGACTTTCTATTTCTATACATCATCTTATAAATTCAATGCTTATTGTGTATAGTTTTCTATTTAGTGTTTTTTTAAATCTTTTTTAATGAGTACAAATGAAATGAGCAGCCATGGCCTTTCTTGCTCTGTATAGCAATCACTCCCTTGAGTGTTGGATTGGAAAATGAAAACCAAAGGCAATTTTTCTTAAAACCCCTAGGAATGGTTTAAAAATACACTGAATTTAGACTCATAAGTTCTTTGCATGATAGAGTACATGTTTCTTAGAGAAAATTTCAACCTTGTGCAGGAATCCTGTGTCTGTATTAGGGATCAGGGCACTTATGCGAAGGTTTAAGTGTAAACTAACTTAAATAAGATCCAGAATTTAATTAAATTCCTGTGAGTGTACTGTAATCAATCTTACCAAATATGAAAGTGAATGAATAACCTTTGTTTAATCTTATAAAACTCCAAATAAAAAGAAAAAATTTTAAAGTGCCCATATAGGTAAACCCTTGAGCAAATACTTCCAACTTGGGTATTTCCTCCAAAAATGTGAGACTAATGATATCTTCCCACACTTAACTATATTGCTGTTTAGTCATAAGTTGTGTTCGGCTCTTGTGAACCCATGGACTATAGCCCACCAGGCTCCTCTGTCCATGGGATTTCCCTGGTAAGAATACTGGAGTGGGTTGCCATTTTCTTCTCCAGGGGACTTACCCAACCCAGGGATCAAACCCAAGTCTCCTGCATCGCAGGTGTATTCTTTACTGAGTCACCAGGAAAGCATTTAACAATGATGAAGATTAAATAAGAAAACATAATTGAATAGGCTTTGCTAAGTATTGCCGAGAAGTCAAAGTGGTTTTGTTAACTCTGAGAAAGCCCTGAACTCAATAAATCAGATGGTTCTGTCCAGTTCAGTTGTGCCTCTTTCCTTCAGCTGAAGCAGAGGGCAGGTGTGGAACCACAGAACAAACACAGATCTGGGAAGCAAAGCTTTGCCTCATCAGTCTCAATTTTAGTCTTAACTCATTGTGCGCTCTCACGTCTTTCACGTTATTTCTCTATCCTTGATTTAAAAAGAAGCCTAAAAGCATCATGTATTGTGTCTGCCTTGGGCTTCCCAGGTGGCTGAGTGGTAAAGAATCCATCTGTCAATGCAGGAAACACAGGTTCAATCCCTGAGTCAGGAAGATCTCCTGGAGAGGAAAGTGGCAACACACTTCAGTATTCTTGCCAGGGAAATCCCAGGGACAGAGGAACCTGGTAGGCTGCATAAGTTGGACACAACTTAGTGATTAAACAACAATTGTGCCTGACAGCTTTAAATGTTATCTTCTTTTGTGTTCCTTGGTAACACTTGGTATGATGCTGCTAACCTGTGAAAACTTGTATAGATGCTGTGTCCATTCCTTGTATTCGCTACTGGAACAATAATTGAAGGAAAGGCCCCTTCAGTTTACTGTCCTGGTAGCAAATACAGGTCCCTTTGAGTTGTCCTGGTAACATTTATATTGTCCCTTTAGGATAAGGGACATCCTAATGGACTAAGAAATCGGTCTCAAACTTGGCACCCCAATAAGAGCAGGCTTATGGTTTTAGTACTAAGGTATGTTAGACTAGGAGAGGTACACCGTGGCTTAAAAAGTTAGCTCACTGGACACATCACTTTACCCCCAAGAGAAAGAAACTAGAGAGCGAAGACAGAATAAAATTAAGGATAAAATTATATATTATAGTATCATAATATTGTGTTTATCCAACTTTCAAACAGCTTCAACACATCTTTTGCTTTATGAAATAGATGCCCCTTTCTCTCTCTCACTCTTTTTTTTTCTTTGTGTTCCCTGTAACTCATTTCACTTGTTCAAAAATAAGTTCCAAGTTCGTCTGAAAGTGTAAAAAACACTTCAAATAATCAATTTTATGTCAAGTTTTTAGATACATTTTCTCAGATTTTAGAATCAGTTCTCAGTAATGACAATATGTACAACGTATATTCATCCCAAACATCTCTTTTCTGTCTATCTCTCTCCAAAACAAATAAAATGCACCAACCTACTAAAGCAATGTTAATGTTTTCAATATCTCTCTACCATTTTTTGACATAACCATAGTTCTCATCTGTTGCAGCTATTTCTTCCTGATATTAACGCAGAACTAATAAACGTGTTTTACTTAAGGAAGGTAAAATGGAAAGTGAGATTTTTTCTAACAATTAAGTTTAGTTCTTCCCCCCATGTGACAGAACTCTGCTTTGTGATGAGTCCTATAGAGACCAACCATATGGAGATTGCTTGACTTAATTGTATAGGTCTTATAACAAAATCTTTATTTTTAGTTTATCGAAACTGATAAATTTTACTTATTAATTGTCCTGTCTTAACACTGACCAAAACTTACTTTTCTCTACCATAAATTCAGACTGGTTCATTTGAACACCCTAAGACTTCATTTTGGGGGGCTCCAAAATCACTGCAGATGATGACTGCAGGAATGAAATTAAAAGACGCTTACTCCTTGGAAGAAAAATTATGACCAACCTAGACAGCATGGCAACCCACTCCAGTGCTCTTGCCTGGAGAATCCCAAGGATGGTGGAGCCTGGTGGGCTGCCATCTATGGGGTCGCACAGAGTCAGACATGACTGAAGTGACTTAGCAGTAGTAGCAGACAGCATATTAAAAAGCAGAGACATTACTTCGCCAGCAAAGGTCCTTTTAGTCGAGGCTATGGTTTTTCCAGTACCCATGTGTGGTTGTGAGAGGTGGACTATAAAGATGTGAGCACCGAAGAATTGATGGATTTGAACTGTGGTGTTGGAGAAGACTCTTGAGAGTCCCTTAGACTGCAAGGAGATCCAATCAGTCCATCCTAAAGGAAAACAGTCCTGAATATTCATTGGAACGACTGATGCTGAAGCTGAAACTCCAATACTTTGGCTACCTGATGTAAAGAATTGACTCATTTGAAAAGACCCTGATGCTGGGAAAGATTGAAGGCAGGAGGAGAAGGGGAGGACAGAGGATGAGATGGTTGGATGGCATCACCAAGTTGATGGCCATGAGTTTGAGCAAATTCCAGGAGTTGGTGATGGACAGGGAGGCCTGGCATGCTGCAGTCCATGGGGTCGCAGAGTCAGACATGACTGAGCGACTGAACTGAACTGAACTGAAGCAAAGAGAATTGATTTCTGAGAGCAACTAAGATCTAAATTAAAAACAAGTAAACAAATAAATAAAAGGAGAAAGAGTTGGAGGATGAGGAGGAAGAGGAGAAGATAATGAGGTGTTATAAAATGTGGAAAGGAAGGAAGAAAGGAAGGATGGAAAGAAAGGAGAAAGAAGAAAAGGGAGAAAGAGAAAGAAGGAAAGCAAAAAGCTATTTCAGAGAAATAAGAAAAAATATATACTAGGCAGGTCCTTGGCACTGTAAGAATACTTAGGCAATGTAATCTGCCTAAAGGTCTGGTTTAGGACTCTCAAAATCAGATATAGTATGTGCAGTCCTCAGGAAACCACACACCCAATTCCTAGTAGAGCTGAGTCAAATCTTTATCCATATACTTTTCAAAGTAGATCCCTTCAGTATGGAGTATAATATTTCCTTTTCCAACCACAGTATTAAAAGCCAGAGTTATGGATGCTCCAAAGAGCTATTCACAATCCCTTTCATAGTTTAGCTTTCTTCCAAAGGAAGAATGTAAGAATTAGTCTGTCTGTGTGTCAGAATTTCACTCACTCACCACCCATTTATCAGAAAAATTGCAAGAACATTTGGCAGAAAGATGGAGAGAATACCGTGTGATCATGCATGATCTCATATCCACTCAATTTTTTTTTCTGAGTATCAAATTTTTTTCATTGGAAATAAGAGAATAAATAAGTAAGCAATTGATATGATGAGAGGAAGGAACCCGTAAAGGCTCACAGTGTTGTAACTCTGGGAAGAGTTTGTAGATTATCAAATAGCAGTGAATAAGTAAAAGGTCACTGAATTCTCTATTGAACTTCTGTCCTCTGCTGTGAGACATAACAATGCACAAAGAAATATGAAACTAATGCTTGCATAAAGAACACTAATGTGGTTCAAAGATCCTTAAAAATCAATAAAATGACTTTAGACCCTTTTGACAAAAAGAAAATGGCATCATTTAATTATTACTAGAACTTCCTTGGTGGCATAGATGGTAAAGAATCTGCCTGCAATGCGGGAGACCTGGATTTGATCCCTGGATTGAAAGTAGTCCCTGCAGAAAGAAATGACAACTCTCTCCCAGTGTTCTTGCCCGGAGAATCCCCATGGATAGAGGAGTCTGGCAGGTCACAGTCCATGGGGTTACAAAGTGTCAGACATGACTGAATGACTGATGCTTTCACTTTCTCTGGGCAAAAAGTAAGCTCTAAATAAAGACTGGTGGATAAGGAAGTGAAAAATCTTGTTCCAATCTATAAAGTGTGTGTAATCTTAGGCTGTCTAATCCAATAAACATGGCATTGGAATTTGAATTTAATTTTATAAATTAATTTCTTTTCTTTACTGAAGGATAATTGCTTTACAGACTTTTGTTGTTTTCTGTCAAACCTCAACATGAATCAGCCATAGGTAACATATATCCCCTCCCTTTTGAACCTCCCTCCCATCTCCCTCCCCATCCCACGTCTCTAAATTGATACAGAGCCCCTACTTAAGTTTCCTGAATTTGAATTTAATTTTTAAGGCCAGCAGTCTTCATCAGGTACAAAAGAACCCACTGGGATAAAAAAAAAAATACATATATATATATATGTATGTATATATATATATATATATGTATATGTATGTATATATATATATGACTTTCTACATATACTATTAAGCTAAAAAATAATAATAATAAAAGAAGCTTTATTTACATTATCATGTGGATTGTCACCAAAGTCTTTGCTGGGATGTATGTAAGGTGGTCCCCAATCTCATCTAATGTACAGCTGTCCAGTAGGAAGATGTGAGGCCCCCAAGACAAGTATAGACAGCCCCACCCTTTCTTATTTACTTGCTTTCAGCACATCACAATATGTTGTAGTTCTGTGGGCTAAGTTGCATGGAGTTGTGCATTAAATTATCTGGTTTTAATTAAGCCATCATGAAATGGACAAGTGGTTTAAAAAGATTTTTCCCCCACAAGCACTGCAGACTGAAGATAATAATAATAAAGCAAGAACAAGTGAGCTAGTCAAAAATGGCAGAGCTGACACATTCCTTTAACCTCACAGTAGCTCTTCATCAGCCACATGACGAAGCAAAAATAATGGCAATGCAATCAGTTCTGACAAGGGATCAGCAAAAAAACACTTGAAATGATCAAAAAAATTCTTTGAAATATTTATACCTGCTACTGTTAAGGAGGAACTTTAGGGACTTCTAGAGTGGTCCTGTAGTTAGAAAATCTGCTTTACAATGCAGGAGACATGGGTTCTATCCTTGCTTTGGGAGTTAAGATCCTGTATGCCATGGAGCAACTAAGCCCGCCAGCCACAGTTACTGAACCTGCGCGCTTTTGGAGCCTGTGTGCCACAAGTAGAGAGCCCATGTGCCTCAACGAAAATCCCATGGGCCGCAACCAGGACCCAATGCAGCCAAATAAATCAATATTGAAAAAAACTATGAACTTTGTCCTAAGGGTATATTTTCCTATAAGCTGTTAGCTATTATAATAATAGTATAAATTCAGGATGATCAATAAGATAGTAAAATATGATTTATTTCATCCTGTTCTCATGCTTTTTACCTCATATATTATTATGAAATATATTAGTATGCTAATGCTAGCATAATATTGTAATAATATTGAAATATGCTTGCATAATATTATAATTCATGATTATGCTTTATAGATACTAACATAAAATAGAAATATAAACATCTGAAGAATTCCATATTCAATTATATTTAATGATAGGCTGCTTTAAAAAACCAGAAACTACTATTTTGTTAAAATATTTTTAAATAGAGGAACTCTCTGACAATCTAGTTTTAGAAAGGTAACTAACTGATTGCTTTACAGAGGGTGTACTGGAGAAAAATGTAAGAGTTGTCAGCTAGAAGGCTATTTCGATACTGGAGACAGGAGTCACAGAAAGTTTCAGGCAATCAAGCAGACTTCTCTCCAGTTTCTGCACTGCAAAACAGTCTCAAATAGAGGCATGTGTCCACAGGGAATTGTCTTTTAAAGAAATAATATAACCCAGGGGAAAACCTATAATACTGTTTAAAAAAAAAAAAGAATAGAAAAAAAGAGCAAGGGAAAAGAACGTCTGTGGCTGAAGTAGACAGACCACTTTTGGCTTTTCTGAGCTAAAATTGACAGGACAGAAACAGAAAATTTGCCCCTCTCTCTACTAGGAGAATTAAATAAATTGTGTATTGTGTGTGTGTGTGCTCAGTCATATCCTACTCTTTGCAACCCCATGGACTGTAGCCAGCCAGGCTCCTCTGTCTGAGAGATTCTCCAGGTAAGAACACTGGAATGGCTTGCCATTTCCTCCTCCAGGGGATCTTCCCAACCCAGGGATCGAAACCACATCTCCTGCATTTCCTGCATTGCAGACAGATTCTTTACCACTGAGTCATCAGGGCAAAGAGTTTTATCTGCTTTTTCCTTCATAGGATCCCTGAGAATTAATTTGGAAAGGATTTACAAGGCCAGTCATCTGTGCTTCTCAAATGTAACTAAGCAAAGAAATCTGAAGAGATAATGAAAATGTAGATTCCGGTTCAGTCAGTCCTGAAGGAAATTAGTCCTAAATATTCACTGGAAGGACTGATGCTAGAGCTGAAGCGTCAATACTTTGGCCACTGGATTTGAAGAGCTGACTCACTGGAAAAGACTCTGATGCTGGGAAAAATTGAAGCTGGGAGGAGAAGGGGATGACAGAGGATGAAATGACTGGATGGCATCACCAACTCGGTGGACGTGAGTTTGAGCAAGCTTCAGGAATTGGTGATGGATAGGGAAGCCTGGCATGTTGCAGTCCATGGGGTCACAAAGAGTTGGACATGACTGAGCAACTGAACTGAACTGGATTTGGGCCTGCAAAAAAAATTTTTTTTTAATTTTAATTTTCAATTTAAAACAATTGCTCAGAGAAGGTTATAGCTAGTTGTCAGTAGACCCCATAAAGAGTAGCAAGGCTTTAGAGCAGGGATCTCTAAATGAACGTGAAGTTGCCAAATGTGCAATTAAAAGTACAAGAGCTGGGAGAACACGATGGTGGAGGACTAGGTGCACAAGGAGCACATCTCTCTCCATAGGTGCATGAGGAGTACCCTTTCAGACACGGAAGTGCATGCAGGACACCAGCTGAGAGCAGACAGGAGCACCTGACCAGCGGCAAAGAATACAGACTCATGCAAAACTCGGTAGGAGGAAGGAACTAGGGGAAAAACAGGAGTGTTAGTAGCACACCTGCCCTCAGCAGGTGGGGGAACTGAAGCAGGGGCCCAATCCCCACATCAAGGCCACTGTCTGAGTCAGAGGAGAAACATTTAAGGCTGAGAGTGAAACAGCTGATCTGTGGCAGCCTAAATGGAATGAGAATCAGACAGTCCTTGCACAGCCATCCATACACCAGGCTGGTCTTCTGAAAGGGGCAGTGGCTGGGAGCTGGATTTTAGGGATTGTGGAGCAATCTCAGTGTGAGGGCTGCTGTTGACTGTGGAGAAACAGAGCAAGGGGATGTGGGTGGGGAGGGGGGAGACTGTGGTGGGAAATGCATGTGGAGGGAAGCCAGGCAGCCACGGAAGCCAGGCGATACTGCTGAGTCATCCTTTGGGGGTGGAGCCATCACCAGAGCCTCTCTCTCCACACGCAGCATCCGCTTTGGCAGCTAAAACACCTGGCGCACTGAACTACAGACTAGGACCCCACCCAGGCTGCCCCTTTAAGTGCCTGATGCGCTGATCTACAGAGTAGGACCCCAGCCAGGGAGGGCCACCTCTATGTGCCTGACGGGCACAACAACAGAGAAGGACCCCAGGCAAAGGATCCCTATAAGTGCTTGAAAGGGTGGAGCTAAGGAGAAAGACTGGCCAAAGAGGCCTTCTGATCTCCAGCTACAAGAGGCTCAAAAAAATAGACTCTGATAAGGGCATAACTCCTGCTGCAGAGGCAGTCTGTGTCCCTGCACACTTGGCACTGCCAGGGTCCCCACAAGCCAAGCAGCTGCACCACCTTTATGCTCAACTCACTGGGGCAGAGATGCTACAGGCAAAAAAAAAAATCTTGTGTTTATCCACGCAGGGTCACTTTGGTCCTGTCCAGCTCTTTCCAACCCTGTAGACTGTGGCCTGCCAGGCTTCTCTGTCAGAGAGGGGGGTTCTCCAGACAAGAATACTGGAGCCTATTGGCCAATACAGGTTGCCATACCCTTCGAGAGCCCTATATTTCCTGCTACTCTAGCAGCCAACCCACTCAGTACCTGAACCCCTGCAACTCAAGCAGCTGCATCACCTCCAGGGGCAAACCACACAGGGGCAAACAGGCCCTCACAGGGGCAAACCCAAGCCCTCCAGGGCAGCCTCAGGAGCAAACCCGAGTGGATGACCCACATGTAGAGATGGAAATAAAACCACAATTGAAACCCAGGGGCAGTGTGGCTAAGGAAGAAGACCTTCCCACCAGCTGTACAAGCTGCCGATTAAATCCACAGGATCAACTAAGCAGACTCTGTGTCTATGAAATATATAAAAAGCCATTGAGAGCTCCCACAAAAGAAAACACACTAGCTCTGATAGCTGTGGACATTGGAGGAGAGAACACACAGGAGTAGGACCAGATTAGACTCTAAACAACCCCCACAGCAGGTACAGAGATCAGCATAGTGTTGGAGGGCATCCTAGGGTGGTAAGGTGGGCTGTGATTCCCAGCCAGAGAAAGGACTCTGACAGCAGTGACTCAAGAAAAAACATTATTCTTATTTTTTGACTTTTTCTGTAGATTTTTATTTTATTTTATTTTTTCCATTTTCCCCCCTCTGTTGTAGTTGTTGATTTTATTGGGATCAAGAAATCCAATTAAGCTTTTGAACTTTCTTTTTCTTTTTTCTTTTTCCTCAGTCACATTTTTTATTGTTGTCATAAACTTCTGCCTCTACATTGGGCTTTTGCAGTTCTATAGAGTTTTCTTTTTCTCTCTCTCTTTTTTCAAATTTTAATTCTTTAAACCTATTATTATTTTTTCTATATGTATCCTTTTGTTTGTTTGTCCTACTGTTCTTTTCCCCTTGCAGTTAATCTTTAATGTACATAAAGCTTCTTTATCTACCTTTATTTAACTTTGCATATCTTTTTTTTTTCTTTATTTTCATTCTCTCCTTTCCTCTCATCATATTTGTTAGTTTTATCTTCATTGCTTCATTCCCCAATTGGCACTGGGCTTTAGTTTTGTTTTCCAGTTTGTGCTTTAATTAGTTTTGTTCTGGTAGATATAGTTTTTGGTTTCCTTTGTTTGCTGGGTCAATATATCATACTTAATTTTTGTTGGACTCTTTTGATTTTGCTTGTGGGTGTATATGTATATGTGTATATTCAGTCACACTTTCTATTGTTGTTATAAACCTCTGCCACTACATTGGGTGTTTGCAGTTCTATGGAGTTTTCCTTTTTCCCCCTTTTTTTCTTTCTTCTTCCATTGTTTTCTCTTTTCTCTTTTTTATAAATTTAATTTTTAATTTTTAAAAATCAATTATATTTTTTCTATACTTATTCCTTCATTAGACTTTCCTACTGTTATTTTCTCCTTGCATTTACTCTTTAATGTATATAAATCTTCTTCATCTACCTCTTTGCATATCTGTTCCCTCTTTCTTTTCTTTACTTTCAACCGATTTGTTAGTTTTGTTTTCATTGTGTTAGTCCCCACTTGGCACCTTGCTTTAGTTTTGTTTTCCAGTTTCTGCTTGTTAGTTTTGTTAACTGGTAAATATAATTTTTATTTCCTTTGTTTGCTGGATCAATCTACTGTACTTTATTTTTGTTGGACTGTTTTCATTTTCCTCATGGGTGTATATGTATATATGTGTCTTTATTCCATTATTTTAATTATTATTTGCCTGATTTTGTAACTGCCATTGGTCTGGGGTTCATCTTTGGTTCCTCGTTTTTGGATAATTGTTTTACTCTCCTTAATGCCATAACAAACCACTTGTGGAATCTTCGATCCTGACTAGACTTCAAACCCTGAGCCTTTGGAGTGGGAGCACTGACTCCAAGACCCTAGACTACCAGAGAACCAACCCTAGGGAGTATCAAATAGTGAGAACTCATACAAAGGAAACCACTTGAATACAAGACCTGACATCATCCAACCACCAGTAGCACCCCATGCAGAACACCTCATCTAAACAACAAACAAAACAAAAATACAAACCCAATTATCAGCAGACTAGAGTACCACCTCACTCAGCCTTGTCCATCAGAGGAAAATCAAACAAACAAACAAAAGCTCAGCACAAATCTCACCTTATATGAAGCCCACACAAACCACTGGACTAACCTCAGGAGGGCAGAAACCAAAAGAAAGAAAGAATTCAACCTTCTTCAAGGAAAGAATTCAACTTTCCTTGAAGCCTGGAAAAAGGAGACCTCAAACACAATAACTTAAAAAAAGAATTTAAAGCAGAGAAATACTGCATAAATGAAGGAATAAACTAGAAACACAGAAGTCCAAATAAATGAAGAGGAAATAGGAAAATTACCTTAAAAAGAATTCAGAATAATGATAGTAAAGATGAGCAAAAACCTTGAAAACAAAATGGAGAAAATGCAATAATCAATTAATAAAAACCTAGAAGAATTAAAAAACAAGCATATATAGACAAACAACACAATTACTGAAATAAAAAATACTCTAGAAGGAATCAATAGCAGAATATCTGAAGCAGAATAACAAATCAGTGAGCTGGAAGATAAAATGGTGGAAATAACTTCTGAAGAGCAGAATAAAGTAAAAAGAATGAAAAGAGCTGAGGACAGTCTCAGAGACCACTGGGACTATATGAAACACACCAACATTTGAATTATAGGGGTCCCAGAAGAATAAAAGAAAAAGAAAGCATATGAGAAAATTTTTGAAGAGATTATAGTTGAAAATTTCCCCGACATGCAAAAGGAAACAGCCAATCAAGTTCAAGAGGCACAAAGAGTCACATGCAGCATAAATTCAAGGAGAAACATGCCAAGACACATATTAATCAAACTAAGAAAAGCTAAACACAAAAAAAGATTATTAAAAGCATCAAGGGAGAAGCAATAAGTAACACACAAGGGAAACCCCATATCCTTTACAGCTGGTCTTTCAGCAGAAACTCTGCAGGCCAGTAGGGAATGGTAGGATATATCTAAAGCACTGAAAGGGAAAAATCTACAACCAAGATTACTGTATCCAGCAAAGATCTCATTCAAAATTGATGAGAAATAAAAAGCTTTTCAGACAAGCAAAGTGAAGTCGCGCAGTTGTGTCTGACTCTTTGCAACCCATGGACTGTAGCCCACCAAGCTCCTCCATCCATGGGATTCTCCAGGCAAGAATACTGGAGTGGGTTGCCATTTCCTTCTCCAGGGATCTTCCCGACCCAGGGATTGAACCCAGGTCTTCCACATTGCAGGCAGATGTTTTAACCTCTGCACCAAAAGTTAAGAGAATTCAGTACCACCAAACCAGCTTTACAACAAATGTTAAATGGACTCACATAGTCATGAAATACAACAGAAGAAACAAGATCTACAAAATCAACCTAACAATTAGAAAATGGCAATAGGAACATATATATCAATAATAACTGTAAATGTAAATGGATTAAATGCTCCAACCAAAAGACATAGACTGGCTGAATGTATAGAAAAACATGACCCATATATATGCTGTCTACAAGAAACCCACTTCAGACCTCAAGGCACATGTAGACTGAAACTGAGAGGGTGGAAAAATATATTTCATGCAACTGGGAAGCAAAAGAAAGCTGCAGTAGCAATCCTCATATCAGACCAAGTAGATCTTAAAATAAAGATTACAAGAGATAAGGAAGGACACTACATAATGATCAAGGGATCAATCCAAGAGGAAGACATAACAATTGTAAATATCTATGCACCCAACATAGGAGCACCTCAATACATTAGACAAACACTAACAGAGAAAGAAGGAGAAATTGACAGTAACACAATAATAGTGGGAGACTTTAACACCCCACTCACACCAATGGACAGATCATCAAAACAGAAAATTAATAAGGAAACACAAGTCTTAAATGATACATTAGATGAGATGGATTTCATTGATATCTTCAGGACATTCCAAATCCAAATCCAAATACACCTTCTTTTTCAAGTGTACATGGCAAATTCTCCAGTTTAGACCATGTCTAGGGTCACAAATTAGACCTCAGCAAGATCCCCAGGAGAAGGAAATGGCAATCCACTCCAGTACTCTTGCCTAGAAAATCCCATGGACAGAGGAGCCTGGTAGGCTACATTCCACGGGGTCGCAAAGAGTCAGACGTGACAGAGCGACTTCACTCACTTACTTAGGATTAAGAAAACTGAAATCATATATCGGCATCTTCTCCCACTACAACACTATGAAACTAGATATCAATTACAAGAGAAAAACTGTAAGAAACACAAACACATGGAGATTAAACATCTTTCTAAATAACCAGAAGATTACTGAAGAAATCAAAAGGGAAATCAAAAAATTTCTAGAAACAAATGACAACGTAAACACAACCACTCAAAACCTATGGGATGCAGTAAAAAACCAGTTCTAAGAGGGAATTTTATAGCAATAGAATCCTACCTCAAGAAACAAGAAAAACATCGAATAGATGACCTAACTTTACACCTAAAACAACTGGAAAAAGAACAGCACCACCAACAAATTGGTAGTAGGAAAGAAATCATAACGATCTAAGCAGAAATAAATGAAAAAGAAATGAAAGAAACAATAAAAATGTTAAGCAAACGAAAAGCTGTTTTTTTGAGAAGATAATCAAAACTGACAAACCCTTAGCCAGACTCAAAAAAAAAAAAAAAAAAAGAAAGAAGAATCAAATCAACAAAATTAGAAATGAAAAAAGAGAGGCTATAACAGACAATGTAGAGACACAAAGGATTATAAAAGACTATTATGAACAACTATATGGCAATAAGATAGATAACCTGGAAGAAATGGACAGATTCTTAGAACAGTTCAATCTTCCAAGACTGAACCAGGAAGAAATAAAACTTATGAGCAACCCAATTACAAGTACTGAAATTGAAGCTGTGATCAAAAATCTCCCAAAAAACAAAAGCCCAGGACCAGATGGCCGCACAGGAGCAGTCTATCAAACATTTGCTGCTGCTGCTGCTGCTAAGTCGCTTCAGTCGTGTCCAAATCTGTGCGACCCCATAGACAGCAGCCCACCAGGCTCCCCTATCCCTGGGATTCTCATGGAAAGACCACTGGAGTGGGTTGCCATCTCCTTCTCCAATCAAACATTTAGAGAAGAGCTAATGCCTATCCTTCTAAAACTCTTTCAAAAAATTGCAGAGGAAGGACCACTTCCAAATTCATTCTACAAGGCCACCATCACCCTGATACCAAAACCAGACAAAGACAACACACAAAAAAGAAAACAGGCCAATATCACTGAAGAACATAGATGCAAAATTCCTCAGCAAAATTTTAGCAAACAGAATTCAGCAACACATCAAAACCTCATACACCATGATCAAGCTGGGTTTATTCCAAGGATGCAAGGATTCATCAATATATGCAAATCAATCAATGTTACCATACTAACAAATTGAAAGATAAAAACCAAATGATCATTTCAATAGATGCAAAAAAAAAAAAAGCCTTTGACAAAATCCAGCACCTATTTATGGTTAAAACTTTTCAAAAAATGGGCATAGAAGGAACTTACCTCAGCATAGTAAAGGCTATATATGATAAGCCTACAGCAAACATTAATCTCAATGGTCAAAAATTGAAAACATTCCCCCTAAGATCAAGAACAAGACAAAGGTGTCCACTTTCGACACTATTATTCAAAATAGTTCTGGAAATCCTAGCTACAGCAATCAGAGAAGAAAAATAAATAAAAGGAATCTAGATCAGAGAAGAAGTAAAGTTCTCATTGTTTGAAGATGACATGATACTGTACATAGAAAACCCTAAAGATAGTATCAGAAGATTACTAGAGCTAATCACTGAATTTAGCAATGTTGTAGAATACAAAATCAATACACAGGAATCACTTGCATTTCTTTATACTAACAATGAAAAATCAGAAAGAGGAATTAATAATCCTATTCACCATTGCAGCAAAAAGAATTAAATATCTAGGAACAATCTTCCCTAAGGAGATGAAAGAACTTTACACAGAAAGTTATAAGACACTAGTGAAAGAAATCAAAGATGAAATAAACAGATGGAGGGATATTCCATGTTCCTGGGTAGGAAGAATCAATATTGTGAAAAGGACTATACTACCAAAAGCAATCTACAGATTCAATGCAATTCCTATCAAATTACCAATGGCATTTTTCACAGAACTAGAACAAAAAATTTCACAATTCATATGGAAACATAAAAGACTCAAAATAGCCAAAGCAGTTCTGAGAAAGAAGAATGGAGCTGGAGAAATCAAGCTTCCTGATTTCAGGTTATACTACAAAGCTACATTCATCAAGACAGGATGGTACTGACACGAAAACAGAAATATGGACCAATGGAACAAGATAGAAAGCCCAGAAATGAACCCATACACCTATGGGTACTTTATTTTTGACAAAAGAGGCAAGAATATACAAAGGGGCAAAGACAGCCTCTTCAATAAACGATAATAGGAAAACTGGATAGCTACCTATAAAAGAATGAAATTAGAACACTTCTTAACACCATACACAAAGATAAACTCAAAATGGATTAAAGACCTAAATGTAAGACCAAAAACTATAAAA